>NC_059076.1:17721416-20121416 GCF_020497125.1 Mauremys mutica | reverse complement strand
GTGGGGAGTTGTCTTCCAGTCCCATGGATTGTGATCCACATGGAAATCCCTGAATAGGATGGTGCTTCTTTGCTATTTCCTGGGCACATCTCCCTACTATCCTCATGGAAAATGGTCTGAAAGTAGGCTGTCGGTGTCTTCCTGCCTTCACCTGGTACCTACGGCCTGCATTTGAGAGAGGTTGAAAGTATGTAGTAGGAATTAATTTTGTCAGGGTGAGTTTGCTGGGAGACAATACCATTAGATGAGCAACACATCTTCAAACCAGCAGAACCTCAGCCATGGGTATTTGTGCAGAGGGCTTTCGGTATGGATGGATTAGGTGGGGGGTGAGTGATTTCCCTCTCCATCAGATATTAGACCATTTTAATAGGTTTTCTGCTATGTTCATTCTATGTCAAAGAGCCCTTTTATTCAGATGTCCCTTATTTACGCACCAAAGTACTAGACTTGATTCTAGTCTGATTTACACCAATTTTACACTGCTGTAACTCTGTTAACTTCAGGGAAAATACTGCAGATTTGCACCAGGGTAAGTGAAAGGAGAATCAAGCCCTTTTAATATTTAATTCTACATTTCCAGTGATCACATTCATTTTTAAATGATCTTATACTGCCACTTCCACACAGTGGTAGCTTTTGTACCAAGAATATTTTGCCGAGAATTCAAGACTGACTTTTTCTTATTTCCATATGCTCTGTGTTAAACATATGCTATACTTTATATTTAAAACTAGCACCACTATATAGATATATATAACATCTTCATTATCAAAAGCTTCTGTGTCCTCATTGTAAGGGATGGGGAGAAAGAAACTTGAAGGTAACTTAATGATGTAAAACTAACTTTTAATAGCTCTGGAGAAAACAAACATCTGGTTCTTGTTTCGCAACATGTATCAGACTTGTCAGAAAAGCCTAAAAATGACTGGTGATCCAGTTGTTCATCTTTGGAGAGGAGCAGGGGAAATTGTCTGGTTATTTTATGAATTCAACCTTTGAATGTTTAGTTAAGACTTGAACCTGGCTCTGCTGAAAAATTGCAGTGATATGAATTTAAAATGACCAACCTCTGACATATGAGTGCAGAAACATGCACTACACTGAGAAGATTATCTATCAGGGATGTCATTTGAAGGCGAAGAAACTGCATTTAACTGTCTTTTCAGATAAATTCTGTAACTGTCTATGCTGATAAGACCACAGGTTGCGGTGATGGGTCAGCTCAGTAGTTCTAATGGCATTGTGCTGTGTCCATGGTTCAATTGGCAAGGTGATGAGATGCAGTAGGTTTTTGAATTAGGACATGCCAGAGAAAGGGTGACTTGATATAGAGAGAGATGCTACCTATCTCCCTTCTGTGCTACCGAAGGGAAAATTTCTCCTCTGTGATCCACACTCTGGATCTCTGTTGCCTGTTCTGCTCTCTGCATGCTTCCTGTTCTTCACAATGGAAGTTCCAGCCAAATTGAGACCTGATGTAATTAAGGGCAAATGCACACCAGGAATAAATTTAGCCTAGTGACTTCAGGATGGGCAAGAAAGAGCCCCATCTTGCAGACTGGAGATGTGTAACGAAGTATTAACAGGTAGCATTTTTTGTATTTAAGTCCAACTCAATATATTTGGGGGTGGGGTGTGTTTAAGGGCAAAATTTGGCATTTGGATGTACATGCAACTCTCACTAAAACCATGCTCTTTCCATGGGACCTGCCCATGTGTTTCGAAAAATAGATTTCAGACTTAGATTTTGTGAAAGATCATAAAAGATACTAGTCACTAATCTGATGTACCACCCTTTCTGCTCCTCCTGTTCATGGTATTTTGTCTCTGTACGTTCCGGTTGATTGGTTTCGGGTCACTTGGCCGTTTCTTCACTAAGCACCAAAGCCTGTCCTCACACCTGTGATAGTCCATTACAGTCAGAGGTGTTTCATAGTGTACGTGAAGTCCAACTGTGGCCTGTGATTATTTTTTGATGTAATATATGTTCAGGTTGCATAGCTAAGCCCCCAGAGGTCAGGAAATGCCAGTAGTAAGGTGGCACATGCGACCCCTATCTGCATATCATTACAAGGTCATCCTCATTCCAAACTCACATGACAGTTCTCAACTAATACAACACATCAGACAGTATTTTCTACAACCTTATATTCACATTTTGCTACAGGGTAGTTCTCTGTTTGTGCCGAGCTGAGACCGTGCAAGTCTTTTGTACACGAGGGTCACAGTACTTGGCTGCTGCTGGGACCATATGGTGCGGCTTATTTCAGAGGGTAGGGGTGTGAAAAGGTCACTTTTGCATTCCCCTGATCCTGTGCTGGCTGTGCACTGATCCTGGTCTTCCAGCATAAGTAAGAGCAACCTAAAGTCTGCTTTGATTTGTGCTAATGGTCCTAAGAGGCTGTTACAGCAGCCAGGGATCATCAAAGTGCCGTAAAACCCTGGGTATGTCCCCCTTTTCTGGCCCCGTCCCCTAAATCATGCAACTGAGTGGTAGCCTGATAACTTGAACACAAAGTGCCAAATCCTGCATTGCTTTGGGGGTGGTTGTGCTAGTGGATAAATGTTCCATCCGTTCAACTCAATTCAAATCCTAGATCCCAGTCACCAGTGCAAATGGGTTTAGTAATTTCATCTTTGCCTCCATTTGTCAGCATCACAAGACCAAGGTATTTACTTAGATCGTAAGCTGTTTGGAGAAGGGACCATCTGTGTGTTCTGTGTTTCTCCAGCACCCAGCACAGTGGGGTCTTGGTCCATGGCTGAGGCCCCTGTGTGCTGGGGTAGCACAAATAATTTCTAATAATAATTTAGCACAGTTAGAAATAGGGCCAGGATTGGACTAACAGAGAGATTTGCAGGTCAGGAATAAGGTAAATTGGCAGAGATGTGTGTGACTTAAGGACTTAAGGCTTTGGCCCAAGCAAAAAGGTTTTAGAGTTGCCACTTTCAGCACAGTTCTGAGCAGAAAGGATATTTTTGTCAAATATCTGTACTTCAGATACAGAAGTTTGTGATTACTAATCCACTTGGGTTAAAACACATGCCTAATTATGCATCATGGGGTTTTGTCTGCAGTTATCCTAGGAGGGAATGTTGAATCTCTGACATGTGTTCATTGTACCAGAAAAGCCCACACTGGTTGAGGAGGGGGAGGGAAATAGCCTGGCATTCAGATTCTTTACTGGACCCAGTGGTCAATGTCGTTAACTCTGAATTCATTATAACTGCAAGGGATCCAGCTATCAGATATCGCTGTAAAGGCATTGGTTGGTGAAGGGACAGCTGGATCACAGTGGCATCTAGAGGGCTGTTACATACAGTATGTGTTCATGTGTTTGTGCGGCAGAGCAAGATTTCTGTTGAGACTGTCTTTCCAGCCACAAAGCAATCCAAGTCTAAGCTGTTTAGCATCATGTTATAGCTGTGTCCTACCTGCTATGCCAGTGGGTTTATAAATCACACTCACAAATAGGAATTCATTGAGATCTTCTGAACATTTTGCAGTGGATTCCCATTTCCCCACCATTTCTTAGTTATTTTTTCATAATAATCATTACAGAATTTATTAAAAATCACCTGCTTAACATTATAAATGTGCCTGCCTCTTTACAAGTATATAATGAGAAGCTTTCTCTGCTTACAAAGCTTTATCATCTAAGGGCCAGAGTCTGTAAAACTTTATGGACCAGATTTTCAATGAAGCCTACACCATTTTACACCAGCTGAGAACAGAGTTAGTATGGAAAAGAAAAGACTGAGAGAGGGCATGGTAACAGTTTTCAAGTATGTAAAAGGTTGTTACAAGGAGGAGGAAGGAAAATGTGTTTTTCTTAACCTCTGAGGATAGGACAAGAAGCAATGGGCTTAAATTGTAGCAAGGGAGGTTTAGGTTGGACATTAGAAAAAACTTCCGAGCTGTGAGAGTGGTTAAACACTGGAATAAATTGCCTAGAGAGGTTGTGGAATCTCCATCACTGGAGATTTTTAAGAGCAGGTTAGACAAACCCCTGTCAGGAATGGTCTAGGTAATACTTAGTCCTGCCTTGAGTGCAAGGGACTGGACTAGATGACCTCTCAAGGTCCCTTCCAGTTCTATGATTCTATGAATATAGCCCTGTGACAGTCAGTGGGATTAGTTCTCTGAGTAAGGGTTTGTAGGATCTGGCTCTTAGACATGTAAGCCAAACAAAGGTATAAAGGTTCAGGAACGGTAGGGTGTGGAGAGAGAAATGAGGAGGAAGAGACTGTGGTAAGTATTCCTGGAAGAAGTAGGATTTGAAGGATGAGAGAATAAGAGCGTGTTTCCGTAGGAGAGGGAAACTGTTCCAGTGTTAGGGATCAGTATCACGTAAAGTGTGAAAGCAAGAGTGGGAGATAGATAATGAAGAGAGCAGTAGTAATAACAATTGTATCTAGTTTTTATATAGCACTTTTCATTAGTAGATCTCCAGGCACTTTACAAAGGAGGTAAGTAATATTATCCCCCTTTTTAGATGTGAAGACTGGGGCACAAAGAGGTAAAAGTTTGGAAGATGCACAAGAAGCAGGGGGTAAAAGAGCAGACATGTTAGTTATGCTCTAGAGATGTCTGCTCTAGGAACATCATCACCATGAGATTGACTTGCCATTTTCCACTTGTACAAAAGAACAGAGGGGGGCCTGATCCAAAGCCCATTGAAGTCCATGAAAAGATTCCCCATTGAGTTCACTGGGCTTTGGACTGGGCTCATATTCCACTTCTACCGGGCACAGAATTATATGAGCGTGAGAACATGTTAGTTTGCCTCAAAACGTACTGTGATTGTTTTTTAAGTTAGCTTTGGAAGCTAATGTAAAAAGATTGCTTTGCACGAAAGAGCTGTTGGCACTATTTCTTTCTTCCTTTTTGGCAAAAAATGGATGTAGTATAATGGAGAGGTGAGCAATCCACTTTGTGAAGATGTTTTTTACAGCTTCCGTTGTGGCTTTTCGGAGCTCACGTTATCCAATACCGTATTCTCACACTTTCCAACGTTCAGCCTTTGCAGATATGATTGTAATACACTCCACAAAGAGCAGCAAAAAGAAAATAATCAAATTATAGGAATAAGGGTGAAGTAGGACCTTTTTTTTCATCTGCAGATTGGTTCCACCAGGGAGCCATCCCTACACTGAATGGGACCTCCGGTTGTTGACATTCTGCTGCCTTTCCCAGCACATGGGCCGTGAGTAGGTCTGACTCCAAAGGTCCTTAAATGGACTTTGGGAAATGAGACTCTGTTTCTCCTGCTGATAGTTCCTCCTCAGCCTACTTAGTCTGAGCCCTCACAAAGAGTAATAGGATCTGAGAGAGCATTTCTTCCTACCAAGGAAACTCTCCCAGAAAATTTTAGAGGAGGTCGGGAAGGAAGATTTCATCTATGAGAAAACATCTAGAATTCTCAGATATTTTCAACTAGAAATCCCCAGATGATGTAAAAATTTCACCAAAAGAATGCAAGGAAGAGTCCAGGAGACGTCACAGGGAAATGAATTCCTCTGCAGAATCCTACTCTTCCAATGAAGGACGGGGAACTTCCCAAATCACAGCCCCAAATGTCAGATTGTGAATCACGGAGGAGAGAATTTGGCGCAGGCTATTTGACCCTGTGCCCTTGGTGACTAGACACTTTCCCTCTGGCAATGAGAAGGAACTTGGTCTTGCCCGCCGAGGGCATAATTAAATCTGAATGGGAAGAACCCTCCATTAGTAGTCATTTGAAGTGGTGATAAAGTCCTGTATATTTCAGAAGGATCAAACTGTGTCAGAGGATTGAGCATTCTTGTGGAGGAAAAGTGTTCCCAAGTGACGGAGCCTTTCTGCCAAGGGATCAGGTGCATGGGAAAACGGAGAAACTGGTGAGATAGAAACATGGCCGCCTCATCTTTCCCCTTTGCATCAGCAATACGTGCCTGGTATAAGGAAATCAGCAAACTCCTGCCCTCTAGAGATAGGAGACCTCCAGCTCTGATGAATAAAATATTCACTACATCCTCCTTTTGAAGCAGATGCTACAAATGGATAGAGTTTGATTCTCCCCTAGGAACCAGACAACCAACTCAGCAGCTTGTCGGTGCGTCATCCTCTAGACCCGGAAGGCCGATTCACAGGAGAAGCAGCTTGTCACAACCATTTCCTTCTAATGCAGCAGATTATTTGGAGAATTGCTGAATAAAGCAGTTGCAGAAAACTTGGCAGAGGATAAGAAATTCCTCCCCTCTCCATCACCAAAATCTTTTACAGGCAATTCAACAAAAGCAGGCTGAGCTGCACCTATCGTGCTGACCAATACCATCTTGCTGTTTCCTTGCGCTCCCCCTGTATCCGCCTGCCTGTCTTCTTATACTTAGATTGAAAGCTCCTCAGGAACCCTCTCTTTGTCATATGTCTAGCAGGGTGGCACGCTGGCTTCTAGGTCAAAGAAAGACAAATAATAATAGTAGTAAACAAGCTGGAGTTCCTTTCATTCAGTAGATTAAGCAACCCTTACTCATATTGTTGAGCATTTACACGCACAGGAAGCCCCACTGATTGTAATGGGACTGGACATGACTCATGGGTAATGGCACTACTTGGATGAGCTCACCAGTCTCAGTAAGGGTTGTTTGTGTCTTACTCATACGAACTTTGTAAATGCGATTTGAGGCTGGAAACAGTTTAGCAGATTTTTCTGCACTCCGTGTGTGTGTGTGTGTGTCTATGTGTGTATGACATTTTAGAGGGGGAGGGAAATAATTTTGAAAATATATCCAGGAATCGTGGCCTCTTAATTATCAGAAATCTTGGCAAAGGCTGTAAGTTTGGTGCTGTGTGATATATCAAACTATAAAGCCTTTTCTGTCCTGGTGTTCACAAGGTTAAACCACTGATAAATGTGTACATGAGGGTTTTATACAGTGCAGCAACAGTGTTGAAATATCCATATGTCCAGTTACAAAATAAGCATTATTAGTGTGGTAGAAATGCTGTTAATAGCATTTTCCAAAAGCTGCCAGTGTACTGAAAACACTGGAGATAATGCTCCTGGTTCCCCACTGCCTTGCACAAAATTTGGTCCTTTACGTCTGTGCAAAGTGGGAATAAAATACTACCAGATCAGAATGCTGGGATTTTTACTCCCACCCACTCACTTTGTACAGCATATAAGCACATGCTTAATTTTAGACACATCTGTATGTCACACTGAATTCAGTGGAACTTAAGCACATGTTCAAGATCTGTGCTGAACTGCTGAATCAGGGCCTAAATGATTTGACAAGGTGGAAGGCAGTGGAGAATCAAGTCCAACAGTGCTAGTCTCCCCAACAGCTGTTAAGTAACATCATAACAGAGGAACGGCCATACTGGGTCACACCAGTGGTTCATCTCACCCAATATCCTGTCTTCCAACACTGGCCAGTACCAGATGCTTCAAAATTTGCCATCATATTACCTATCTGCCAGTTATCTGATACAGAGGCTGGTTTAAGCGATAGGTTACGTACCACAGTTGGTAGTTCTGCAATTTCATATTTGAGTTCCTCCAGAACTCTTGGGTGAATACCATCTGTTCCTTGTGACTTATTACTGTTTAATTTATCAATTTGTTCCAAAACCTCCTTTACTGACACCTCAATCTGGGACAGTTCCTCAGCTTTGTCACCTAAAAAGAATGGCTCAGGTGTGGGACTCTTTTTCACATCCTCGGCAGAGAATACCAATGCAAAGACTTCATTTAGCTTCTTCCCGACTTCCTTGTCTTCCTTCATTGCTCCTTTGGCACTTTGATCGTCAAGTGGTCCCACTGAATTTTTGGCAAGCTTTCTGCTTTGGCAGGCTAAAAAAAAATTCCTGTTAGTTTTTGAGTCTTCTGCTAGTTGCTCTTCAAATTATTTTTGGCCTACCTAATTATACTTTTACACTTGCCAGAGTTTATGTTCCTTTCTGTTTTCCTCAGTAACCTCTTTTCCGCAGTTACCGTTAAACTTATTTTGATCTTATCGTATCTTGCTTGGTGACATTTCAGCCAATAATTAATTGTTAAAGAAAGGGATAGTTAAAAAAGAAATGTTATCAACAGTTTCTTTAGTACATATGCAGCTTCAGAAAATAGTACTCATGCCAACTTTCTATAGCAGTAATAATACCGGGAACTCGTTGCTGTGTTAGTCTGAAAATACTGCAAGCCACTGTTCCCCAGGTACTAAATATCCACCAGAGTATAATGGTTCATGGACTCTGAATGTCATTTAGGGCCTGATCAGGTCTGTCTTTCTTTCTTTCTCGTAAGTTGCATGAGTGCCTAATTAGAGTACATCTATAGTCAGAAATAACAGCTGGCAGGTATAGAACTGAATGAATGTATGGTGGATTGTCTTGTGTGTAATAATAAAACATATACAGGGATTGGAAATTGAATATTACAATGTATGTTAAACAGTTGAGCTTCAGCTATAACAGATATTTGCAGCAATATGCATCTGCAAGCGTGGTAATGTTAACACTAAAACCTTGGTTGTGCAGTATATTGTTTTTTATCAACAAAACTACAAAACAGGATTATATGATGTTCCCTCTTTGTCAGCCCTTGACACTGGGGATTATTTGAACCTCTTTATTAGCTAGAGAGTGCATAAGACAGTGCGAGATACAGAAAGGAACTCCAATTTAAAACTTTAAACACTGTTTACAGCTGTACAGAACATGGATGTTCAGTAATCCCCTCTCCAAAGTAAATGTATAAATCAGCTATCGGTGTTTTTAAAAAACTATAAACCGAACTCCAGTTGTATGCTCCCGCTTGTCACCAGAGATTTACGAGGTGAGTGTAATATTATAACAGTTACAGCGGTGAAATACATCCAGTGCAGGGAGCTAGTACAGAGCACAAGAATGTTAATGCCAGTAGAATGTTAATGCCCCGTAGACCAGGCTCTGACTGGTGTTGCTTTTGTTGGCTACAGTGAGAGAGGAAATCAGTGATGTCAGTTTCTAAATGCTGCAACACATTTGGGGTCTGGTACTTAACCTGAAACAGATACATCAGCACTCACTGTTGTCCTGTTATCAGTCAGGAGCTTGATCTGCACCACAGAGTTAGGTCGATATAAGGCAGCTTATGTCAACCTAACTATGTCAGTGTCTACACAACAGCCTTGCTCCCACCGATGTAAGTGCCCTACTACACCGACGTAATAACTCCACCAGCCTCCCAGTTTGGGCTGTTCCCCTCCCCCCCCCGGGGTCCCCACAGGGAGCCCTGCTGCCCACCAGGTCCCAGCTCCCTGCTCCCCACTGAGAGCACAGCAGCTGACTGGACTCCCAGTGTGGATCTCCCTGCCAGAGGCAAGAAGCTCCCCAGCCATTGTATTCCAAGTCTTTCCCCCAAGGAAAGACCTAAACAACCCAGACCCTCTTGAAAAGAGCTAGATTTTGGAAGTGGCTAACATGGATTTGACCTTCCCAATTGTGATACCTGACAGAAAGTGAAACTAAGGCCAAGTGCTGTTTGATTGATGTGGACAATGTTCAAAAAAATTAAAATGTAGGGGATCCAGGTTCTCAGCTGCTGAAAATCAGCATTGCACCAGTGATCCCAGCGGACCTATGGAAGAGCTATAGAGAGAGACCATTTTTTTCAGGTTTTGGAACTCAGGCTTAACAGAGAGGCTAGTAGATGAAGAACTGCAATAACATTGTGAGAATAGGGTTTATATAAGAGAAATCTAGAAAGCTGATTTAAAAGAGTAATATTCCAAAATATTTTCTTTTATTTTTACTGACATTTCTCATGGTTACATGATCTTTGAGGAATTGGCTTGGAGAGTTCACATGGGTAATGGGTATCAGCAGCTGTGTTTTAATCCACAGATCCTAGCGTAGAGTACCCCAGGTGTGATCCTCCCAGGTTCCAAATACCTCCTACAAAATGCCCAGCATCCTCAGCTCCCACTGAACTGGGCAAGAAGGTTGAATTTGGACTCAGGAGTTTACGAGTCCTATCTTGCTCCCACTGAAATCAGTTGGGGTTTGGACATTGACATCAGCAGGAGGAGGGTCAGGACCTAAAGGAGCCAGGCTGGTAGAAAACAGCTGACATATTGTATGGCATAGTAATAATTTTTAAAAAAAACCAACAAAATCTATTGTGGAAAACAACAGTAACAAAGAATTCAATAAGTGAAGCTGCTTGAAGAATGAAATTGTTCACATAAGGTATAAGCTGCATGCTGAATCATTCCGTAATGAACAGGGAACATTTTCGGAGGCTGACTGATAGTAGCTCAATGTATTAAAGCAGCAAAATCAGATGCACAAAGGACAATGTACAGTTGTGTGACAGAGTGCTTGAGAATATACAGTTCAGCACTGGAAGAGGGATGGATAACATAATCCATTCCATCTCCAGCTTCCATGATTCTCCAGATTTATGCCCACGTCCCCACCCCTCCTTTTGAATTACTGGAGAATATTGCAAGTGAAGCGAAACATAGAGAAGAAAAAATATTCAGAGATGGTGGGTAGGGAGTATTTCTTAAGACAATATGACTAGGCAGGAGAGTCCAGCTATGTAAATAGTAAGAGAATGATTTAAAGCCCTATTCAGAGTTGAGTGTAATTGCTGCATTCAACTTTCTGCGGTGCTAAAAAGGAGTGTGGGTCTGTCAGCACAACTCTACTTGTAGAATGGTAGTGTTATAAAGGGATAACAGACTAAAAAAAAATTATTAGAACCCTTGTAACAACATTAAACAGCCAGCTGTGCGTGCAGGGTTTTGTTTAAAGAGATTCTTGTTTGTTTTTACTATTGCAACCACATTGTAGATACCTTTTAAAACATTTATGAAACATCCAATAAAGAAAAGCAACACAGAAAACGTAAGATATTTGGTATTCACAAGTTAAATAATTATTGATTTCAGGATAGTGTTCCTTTCTTTCATTTCCATTCAGTAAAGTCCTTCACAGGGGAAGATGTTAAATGAAAAAGTCTCTTGCAGGTACTAAAAGCATTTCTTGGCGGGGGGGAAAAAGTCCATCTACTCTTGGATTTCAGCTTAGTAGTTTTTGTTGTGAGGTTTATGACAAAGGCAAGCACACGGGGATATGAGAAAAGATAGGAAAGGGGAAACATCTGTCTCCTTGGTGCTTGCTTGATTTGTGTGCAGCAGGCACCGCCTGGTGAGTTACAGTCAGGTGTGCTTTAACCTCAGGACCCTGCTGGTTTCCTGGTCTGGAAGGCCATCTGGCTGGCAGGCTGAGGCCATTCCCACTAACCCTCCTTCACGCTGGGGAGAGCTGAGTACTCTGCCTTAGCTGTCATGCTGGTTATAGCAATGGTCTCAAATCATGGAGTTCATTCACTTCCAAAGATAGTCAGGCTTGAAATTGATTAGACAGACGCTAACAAATAAGAATAAGAAAGGAAGGAAAAAATAGGGAAAGGAAAGCACACGAGGGAGGGGGATATAGCAGGAATCCTGAATCTCACATCTCCGGTGGCAATGAGCTGACGTCCACATTGGTCTATTTGTGGCCTGGATAAATCAAGGGATTCCCCCAAAGTCCGGAGGGTAAGGTACTGTCACTTGAATGAGATTATGAGATTCCCCAAATCTGAGGATTTCAGAGTCCCCCAAAGACACTGACCATGTGTCTTTCTCAAAGACATCCAGACAAGGTGTTTTGTCAACCATACCATCTTCTCAGTTTGACCAATCAAAAACATTTTCAGGTGTCTCAAAGTTAGACATTTCTTTCTGTTTCAAGAAATTCTTAGTGTCCTTCCCTCCCGCCCCACCATGTATTTAGTATGATACATATGTACATAAATCAAGAGTGCCTAGAGTTAATGTACAGCGTTTTGGGAAGATAGGGCCTAATGCACCAATGATGTATGTGGACACAACTCAACTGAAGGCAATGGAGTTGCACTCTGTTCCTCCACTGTGAATTTGGCTTAAGAAGTCTTATATAAATGCTAAATATGATTGTTATGAGTCTTTGGGATCAAAGAACATTTGTCCACCACACATACACACAAAAGCGATTTATCCTTTATCGTTAGAGTCAACAGATTAGTTGAGTTCCAGGCTTCTAACACAGTGCACTCCACAAGACATTCCTCCCTGGTATATTGATTGCATTGTTCCAGTGTAGCAGCTGTTCTGTAGGTCACACAGGAAAAGGAACATGGACATTTCAACAATAGACATTCTTTTGCCTTTTTTGCATTGGTACCTCGTGCCCTATTGCAGGGCCGCCCGTGGAGGGGGGCGGGGGGGCAAGTGGAGCAATTCGCCTCGGGCCCCACAGGGGCCCCCACAAGAGTTTTTCAGGGCCCCTTGAGCGGGGTTCTTCACTCGCTCTGGGCCCCTGGAGCTTCTTCCGCTCCGGGTCTTCGACAGCAGGGGGTCCTTCCATGCCAGGATCCGCCGCCGAAGTGCTGGGTCTTCGGCAGCAATTCAGCGGCGGGAAGATCCCAGGCCCCCTGAATCCTCTGGGCGGCCCTGCCCTATTGTGCACTTTGACACGTTCATCCGTTCCCTTTGAAAGCAATGTGTGCCAAGGACATGTACCCTTATTGCCCAGTCAGCTAAGAAGAAACATTATTTTAAGATATTCAAATATAGCGAATTATTGCGAAGTGACATAAAATGATCATTACTGCTGTCTGCATGAAACTGTTCCTGGATCTCTCTCTCTCTCTCTCCCCCACTCCCTTTTAAAAAAAATGTTCAGCATTTTCTGCTCCTGTAGTTCCTACAGGAATTACAATTCACCCACAAAACAGTTCTCGTTCTTTTTTTAAAATGTTGAATCCAGTGCATCCAAGCGACTCCCATCTCCTGTTGGAAAATCGTGGAGTGCTTGCATAACTCACTTTTTAATTACTGTAGCCCTAAGACACTCATTTAGTTCAGTTTTATACTGACTACATGTTGGTATTGTTAAGGTTTATGGCCCAATGATTTACAAGGCATGATACATCTCAATTCAAATTGGTTGTATTGATTGTTTAATTGAGTACGGGGACATGAGTGAAACATTAAGCCACCACATGGGCTGGCAGCGGTAACATGGCTGTGATGATAATTCATCTATGTTATTAGGTTCATCGTGCAAGCAGGCTTTACTACTGGATGCCAAAAATAACTTACGTTTGATACACTTTAACCAAAGTTCAAATTGGTCAGAACAATAATTTAATATTCTGATGTCTTATTTTAATTATCTAATAAATATCACCACCCTGTTACATGAGGGAGCGTGTCCGCTGATTTAGAGCAGGAGCTTGGGAGCTGCAACCAAGACTCCTGGGTTCTTTTCACTGAACCAACTCACACTCGCTGTGTAACATTGGGTAAATAATTTAAGACCTGATTTTCAGAGCTGGTGAGCACCTGCAACTCCCCATTTGACTCCATTTGGAGTTACAGGAGCTCGGAATCTCTGAAAATCAGATTCTTACCTTCTGTATTTACCCATCTATAGGACATTGTACTTTTTATGATTTATTAATATTTAATATTGGCAGCACAGGGCTGTTTTGATAGTTAATATTTATAGGGTGTTTTGAGTCCTCTGATGAAAGGTGTCGTGCAAATAGTCAATCTAATCCCCAGTGCCCCACCTAAATATTTAGCTGAGAGCTGGGATCTGCTCATGAGAACATGGGAGGAACCTTCCTCCAAAGACAGTTTTGTCTTTAATCTACTGGCCCTGGCCCATTTGGGGCACTGAGGGGCAACCCATCAGCTAGAAAAATTTCATTGCTACCACATGTTAGACAGGTATCTGGTAGTCACCACTAGGATGGATGGAGATGCTGGAAGTAGTGTAGTTTTTCTATATCATGTAATGTTTAAACATTATCAGGCACCCAATCCAAAAAAATCATAAAATCACAAAAAGAGCCATAACTCATAGAAACGTAGTTTAATTTTGACCAAAATTGGTAGAAAACTTCTAAATACAATTGATAATCATAGAATATCAGGGTTTGAAGGGACCTCAGGAGGTCATCTAGTCCTGCCCCCTGCTCAATGCAGGACCAATCCCCAACTAAATCATCCCAGCCAGGGCTTTGTCAAGCCGGGCCTTAAAAACCTCTAAGGAGGGAGATTCCACCACCTCCCCAGGTAACCCATTCCAGTGCTTCACCACCCTCCTAGTGAAATAGTGTTTCCTAATATCCAACCTAGACCTCCCCCACTGCAACTTGAGACCGTTGCTCCTTATTCTGTCATCTGCCACCACTGAGAACAGTCTAAATCCATAATGCAACTGTGTACTCAAAATAGTACTGTTCTGGAAAGTTTGGGAAATATTTAGCTCCAGGGTTTATATATATATAATATATATATTTGTAAGATTTGTAACCAGTATATATACACAAATCTGGGGCTAATATATATATACGCACTATCTAGTTGTCCAAGGACATAAGTATAACCATGTACTCTTACGTAACCTCTGCCTATAACTATGAGCTGCTGAATGTCTAATGCAACACCCTTCTGAGCTATATTCGTTACTAAAATAGTGACAGTAATTTGCAGATAGTTGAAACATTTCTACCGCTCCCCCCTCAGAATCTGTATCTGATGTGTTCAATACTCTGTTGCTACAGTTGTCGTTGTCACTGTCACAGTTGCATGCATTGGAGCACACCAAACTTCTTGCATTTGGACATTTCCTCTGCAGGCACTCTCACCATACTTGATTGATTCTTCATTTATGTAATTGTCACCATCAACAGAAGTGTATTGACATTTTAGTCATAAGAACATAAGAATGGCCATGCTGAGTCAGACCAATCGTCCATCCAGCCCAGTATCCTGTCTTCTGACAGCGGCCAGTGCCAGATGCTACAGAGGGAATGAACAGAATAGGGCAATTTCAAGTGATCAACCCCCTGTCTTCAAGTCCCAGCTTCTGGCAGTCAGAGGTTTAAGGGACACCCAGAGAATGAATTGCATCCATGACCACCTTGGCTAATAGCTATCGATGGATATCCATGAATTTATCCAATTCTTTATTTTAACCCACTTATACTTCTGGCCTTCATGACGCCCTCTGGCAATGAGTTCCACAGGTTGATTGTGTGTTGTGTGAAGAAATACTTCCTTAAGCTTGTTTTACACCTGCTGCCTATTCATTTCATTGGGTGACCCCTGGTTCTTGTGTTATCTGATGGGGTACAAAACACTTCTCTAGTCACTTTTTCCACACAATTCATGATTTTACAGACCTCTGTCATATCCCGCCTTCATTATCTCTTTTGTGAGCCGAACAGTCCGAGTCTTTTTAATCTTTCCTCATATGGAAGCTGTTCCATACCCCTAGTCATTTTTGTTACCTTTCTCTGTATCTTTTTCATCTCTAATGTATCTTTCTGAGATGGAGCAACCAGAATCCCATGCAGTATTTGAGGTGTGGGTGTAGCCCAAGATAGTCCAAGGATAAATGTTCATCAGGTGATCAAGGAGCTCCCCAAAAGTTTTGTACTTGGCAGTATCAGTACACACCATCTGCAGAAGCACCATGAGGTCAATAATAGCTAATGTTGGCTCCTCAGATGCTGATAGCTCAACTATTGACAGATTTTTCTCCAGCCAAGACAGTGTGTTGCTCTTTTGGTTCTGTCTTAGAGATCTATCCAAGTTGAAGTGGGACAAGTGCCAGTTTATACTTCATCAGACCCTGGATATCAGCATCTCTGGACTAGCCAATAATTGTCTGCCTGCTGAATATGTGATGATCAAGAGTTATTGCTTGTGCTCTTTTGTTTGATTGTTCTGTTGAGATTTCCAAATGATTTGAGATTATGCCCTTTTATGGGATCAAAGAGGTCTACCTCACTCCTTTGCAGTCTACTGCTTACAAACTGCTTTGCTTGTTGTGTGCCGTTCTCTCTCATAATGCACAAACTTCCTGCAGTTTCAGGTGGGTCCACAGTAGACGTTACAGTGTTCACAAGTGACTGTTTGTTTTCTGAGCTTGTCCCAGGTTCAGTGCTAAAAGGATTCGTCATACTTTACATCTCAACTTTTGGACAGCACTTTCCTCTGCTGCCATATACTTTGTGGCAGCTTCTTTGTGGAGATCTGTTGCTGAATGCTGCATTCCACGCATTTGTTTTGTTAGCTGTTACAGCTGCCTTAAAATATGCAGTCAGATACTTGGTCAGAGCTTTATCTTTTATATAAAGATGATGGCACTTCCCATAGTCCTTGTTGAGAGACTGCTTGATAGTCGTGTCATACCATACGCCATGGAAGGGTCTGGCAGTCTAGTACACTGCTCCCTATCAATGAGGGCATGATACATATCAGGCTTCAGCTCCTCTGGAAGTCTGGCTTTTGCTATGTTTATACAACTCCATCTAGCATAATTCACATGGCTGCACTGGAAGTCAAGTGGAATCATCTCTGCAAAATATCTCAAGCTCCATGGACTTGTAATTGTCTCTCTTTACTGCTACATAATCCATCAGTAGTTGGGTGGGAGAAATCCATTACGTAGTTTTCCCAGAACAGAAATGTATCTGAACAATTCTTTTCTTAGGTAACACAAGTGTCCATGAGCTGGTGAAATGATTGGGTGCTGTCATGAAGTCTGCCCGAGCATTCTGTGCTTCCACTCTGGTTTCTCTGTGTGCACATCTTCAAATACTTCAGTGCATGTTCAAGCTTTCTGCAAGCTGCATCTTTACTCATCTTTTGGGAGCACATCGTTGTTTATGGAATCGCCTTGTGCCATCTATTTCAAGCGAGTAATTGCCTCATTCCTAAGCTTGTGGGTTCTAATGCCATGCTTATATGCTCTCCCTTTTAGAGCATGGCTGATGAATGAAATGCCATAGATATTGCCTTCTACAAGGATGTCTTCAAACCCATTTTCCTGCATCACGCTGCCTATATATCCATGACATTCATTACACAATGCATGCCTCCCATCTCAGGGTGGTCATTGTCAAATTTGTATTGAATCAACTGGACTTTGCAGTAAATTATTTCATCATGCACGACATAGGTCCAGTATTGGCCCAGAGAGTGGAATGTATCCTGAAAACATTTCATCATGGTGTACACCAGGGGTCGGCAATCTTTCAGAAGTGGTGTGCCAAGTCTTCATTTATTCACTCTAATTTAAGGTTTTGCGTGCCAGTAATACATTTTAACGTTTTTAGAAGGTCTCTTTCTATAAGTCTATAATATATAACTAAACTATTCTTGTATGTAAAGTAAATAAGGTTTTTAAAATGTTTAAGAAGCTTCATTTAAAATTAAATTAAAATGCAGAGCCCCCCCAGACTGGTGGCCAGGACCTGGGCAGTGGGAGTGCCACTGAAAATCAGCTCACATGCTGTCTTCGGCACGCGTGCCAGAGGTTGCCTTCCCCCAGTGTACAATATATTAAACATCAGTTGCCGGTGCAGATATCATTGGACAGTAGCCAATATTCATAAAATATAAACTAGACAGAAAAACATTTCTCAAGTCAGTCCATTCTACAAATGACAAATATTTTGATGCATTACAGGGTACAAACACACTCATACAGTCATGTTACTAAAGTACGTTTGCTTTAACCGAAGGCCAAAAAGTACAGGAAAATGCATAAAATATATCACCTGCGGCTAAATATTTCCCAAATGTCCCAAAACAGTACTATTCTGAGTACATAGTGGCATTAGCAATTGTATTTAGAAGCGTTCTGCCATTTTTGGTCAAAATTAGAGTATGTTTCTTTGAGTTATGTTTCTTTTTATGATTTTTTTTCAGATTGGATACCTGATAACGTTTAAATATTACGTGATATATGTACCTATCATATCGTAGCAATGACATTTTTCTAGCTGATGGGTTACCCTGACTCATTAATAAGACCCCTTTTTAAATCTGGCTACTACATCCTGGAAGTTACTACAGTCTGCCTGGCCCTAGAACCTCAGAAGGGTGAAGGACAACTAAAACTGAAGGATATGAGGCCATAATAAATAATAGGGCAGATCCCTTCATCCACCACAAAGCTCATTGCTCAGCTACTATAGAACCGGGCACCTTGCCATGATCCCCAAATCCCACCAATCCTAGCACAGTGGAACAGAACTAGTCCCTCTCCCAGGGGAACCTCCATGCTGGTCAAGGCGAGGCAGGATTTGTAAACTATACACCCAGTACTGCAAACCTGCAAGTTAAAGTGCTTGCTTAAGTATGGGTTTGAAGGATTCCATTATCCTTAAAAAAAGCACACGGTAACGCATGTATTCAAAACCTAGCTTTTAATTGAGTGTGTTTATATAAGTGATCTATTTACTCTTAGGTCATTTCCTTTTAACTCCTTGCTTCCCTTGCAACTATAAGAATTATCTAAATGATTGAGCCTCTTTTTTGTATGTTTTCCTTTTGTGATTTAAAATTATAATGTCAAAATGGCTTATATTTTCCTGTAAAAATAAAAAATACATTTCAGCCATTTCAGTAGTAATTTCAACTTGCCTAAATAGGAAAAAAGTAATAGATTATTGTGGTACCTGTTAACATAATGAAGTGCTAGCCTGGATATCCTGGTAGCAGAATAAAGGAGGAGAAGTTGTTTGCTAGCCAGGTGGAAAAAAGAAAGAAGGGAAAACTGTTTTCAGAAAACTAGCCTTTCAAGTGTGGCCCTGATTGCAGGCACACCGATCAGGTGACCTTCAGTGGCCTAATCCCTCAACTGATAGTTCTGCATCCTTATCAGGGGACAATGCCATTGTCCGTCTTCCCTGTCTGATGAGGAGGGCTGACGTGTAAAGGAGAGAAATAAAATATAGCCCCAATCCCTGCTATCCACTGTGCATGGAGCACCACTGATGTCTGAAGGGCTCTGTGTGGGTGCAGCAAACTGCAGGATTGCAGCCCAGGATTAGTATCAATTTGTTAAACATCTTTGGAGGCTAAGACTATTTCACAGATGTTTTGGCCATTTCTGTGGCAATTTTAATATATCTAAATAGCGGGGAAAGTCATGATAATCTGCATGTTGCAATTACTTTTAAGAATTTGCTTCTTTCTCCTCCTCATCTGTATTTTATATATATATATATATATAAAGGCAGCATTCAGTGGAAACAATTATGTAAATGTATTAAACTTGCAAACAAGATCAAGAAAAAACTTTGCTAGCATTCCTATTTTATCGACAAATAGCGGTAATCTATAACATATGTACAGTAAAACACTACATGTTAAAGTGTTTAATTACAACAGGCCACTTACATTGGCTTCATACGGTACCTTTTAATGTGCCCTTAGTGTGTGGGCATTATAAAGATGCAGTCCTTGTCACATTCTATTACCTAAACATGAAACTTGTTCTGTACAGTGTTGGCATGGAGTACTTGCAGTTACGTTAATGGCAGTACAACATTCCTGACCTTCAAAGTAATTAGCACTTTCACTGTCTTTTCCAACATCCTGATTTCAGCTGTCTTATGTGAGTGTCAGTCTCTTCACAAAAGATTGCTGCTTCTATATTTTTTTTCCATTTAAGAACTGTCATCCGCCACTTTTTTGATAAGAAAATGAGAATAAACATGCAGGCAAATAAATATTGGAAGTTACAACTCCAGGTGCAAGTACCTGACGATACATAATATACACCAGCTAGCATGGTGGCATGGTGATAGTCTAAGCTACTACCAGATGTGGGTTCTTAGATAAAGACTGAGAATCAGCTCGTGCCTTAACTCCAAGGATAGCTTGGCTGTGTGGGCAGAGACCAAACTTTTCAAAAGTTAGGCACTAAAATCCATAACTTTCAATACCCGCGTGAGAAAATATTGGCCAGAGTTCTCAGCCCCAGAAGAAGGGGAGTACTTGAGCACTTTTAGCTAACTCAGGAGTTGGGTTGAATATTTGACCAAATCACACCAGTTATTATTTTGTTCTTGCCGTCTAGCCCACAGTAAGAATTTAAGACATTTCCATGTTTTTAATTACAAAATTAGCTCTGTTTCAACACTGTTTTGCTTTCATAATAATCTGAAGTATTTTTTAAACAAATAAGAAACCAAGCACACCTCCAGTATGATATGAAAAGTGGCAGTGGGTGGCCAACAGTAGATGAGGTTGCAAAGCTGCCACAACTCCACTTACCTGGGGATGGGTGGGGTGGGGGATCAGAAGTCTCAGCAGCCACTTTTCTGGTGGGATCCCAGTGAGAACAGAGATAGAAACACAAGTTGCCCTCTGCCAAAATTACTCCTCATAGTATGTTATGATTTTGGCTGGTGCAGGAGGATGTAGTTTACCAGATTTGCTGCACATGGTCCACATTTTGAAGTCTCTTATATGGCTAGATAGTGTGTCTTTCCTTATAACTAAGGAGTTATTTTGTATTTAGAAGTGTTAAAGCTCATGAATGCCAGGTTTTTTTAATGCTAAGCAAAGTGTTCACAAGGTCTCATTGACTCTGTGCAGGAAGACCTAGAGTAGCATATTTTACTGATGGTCATTTTAGTCCTTAAGTAAAATGTTGGTGCACTAAAACGCATTTTACAGACCGACCAAGAATTGTCCCTCCCTGACGACATTCAAATCTGCACGCTAAAGGGAAAGTAATCTAAGTATTTATCCAAAATTCATATACATTCTTGCACCAGTAAATATATCTAAAGAACTATAAGGCTATGACACAAAACAATCAAAAGCAAGAATTTCGAGGTGAAGGATAAATTCCAACATGCTTCTCTTCACCTAAGGTTCACTGGGGCTCGCCTAAGAACTAATTTCTGCAAATGTTTTATTGTGTCTATTTTTCACATACCACATTGCACTTTGGTGTGAACTTCCTTGCTTTTATTGTTTCTTTAGGGGTAGCTTTGTTATGGGAATTTGCATAGAGCTTTTGAGCTTTATGCTCAAGAAATGCGTTACTACAGCACTCATTTTGTTATAGTTAATTTTTTTTTAAATTGTGGCGCAAGATGTGAAAATGTACGGTGCCTTTTATCTTCTACCTTCAGTGGAATATTTTAACGCTCGCACACGTTATCTTCTCTCCATCTTCTCTGCATTTATAATCAACATTGTGGCAGCAAGGAAACTCCGCAGTTAATCCAACCTTGCATTCACTTTGTTATATTTATCACAAGAAAAATAGGACATAGACTCATTAGAAAAACACTATGAAAAAAAGCCTCCCTTGGTCTGTGCTGCACTGTATATTTATTCTTCCAATTGATCTGGAGAACACTGCCTCCTCACATACCACTCAGAGTCTGACATCTGTTTATGCTTGCTTGAATGGTGCCAAATAATACTACCGGTAAGTTACTGTATGTAGTACCCAGGTACCCTTTTGTTAGAAGTATTTTAATCAAAGAAGTTATAAAATAAATTAATTAAACATGGAGCTTTGGCCTGATTTTCCTGAGGACCCAGTGCATACTGTTAAAAAAGAAAAAAAAAAAGAAACAAACAGTAATAGTGCCAACAAATCATTTTAAAAAAAGGATCAAAACACTGGTATATCTGTTTACTCAAAAACTAGCTCATTTTACCAGTGATTTACTTTTAAATGTCTCCTTTAAATGAATTCAAACGCATCAGTAGTAGTATTGTAGGAATTTAGAGAGCTCTAAAATGTGCTGAGTGATACAGACAGTTAAGAAGACAAGGTCCCTGATTTCTTCCGCCCCCCCCCAAAAAAGCTTAAAAGCATCTATTAACTAAAATGATTTTTGAAAGACCTAAGGGATTAGAGAGCATAAGTCAATGAAACTCAGTGAAACTTGTGCTCCTAATTACTTTGACACTTTTGAAAATCTCCCTCTGAGTGTGCAAATGTCCTTTTATACAAGATCATTATAAAAATAAAGTTGTGGTTAATCTGTAAGAGAGATGGGGTAGAGTTTGCTCAGCACTCTAAAATGAAAATGGGTATCCAGTCTGGCTGGTTTATGGCAAAGGAGACGCTCTATGGCAAACACATAAGTATTGGTGCCTGCTGGAAAGCCACACATTGCATTGACTTCTGATTAGGGCAACAAAAATGATTAGGCAGCTGGAGCACATGATTTATGAAGAGAGGCTGAGGGAACTGAGATTATTTAGTCTGCAGAAGAGAAGAATGAGGGGGGATTTGATAGCTGCTTTCAACTACCTGAAAGGGGGTTCTAAAGAGGATGGATCTAAACTGTTCTCAGTGGTGGCAGATGACAGAACAAGGAATAATGGTCTCAAGTTGCAGTGGGGGAGGTTTAGGTTGGATATTAGGAAAAACTTTTTCACTAGGAAGGTGGTGAAGCACTGGAATGGGTTACCTAGGGAGTTGGTGGAATCTCCTTCCTTAGAGGTTTTTAAGATCAGGCTTGACAAAGCCCTGGCTGGGATGATTTAGTTGGGGATTGGTCTTGCTTTGAGCAGAGGGTTGGACTAGATGACTTCCTGAGGTCTCTTCCAACCATAATCTTCTATGATTCTATGATTGAGGAACCAGACCATGATTTTATAGTACACAGCCATACCCAACAGTATCAGGAGGTCGGTGGGGAGGAATCTTTCACTAGTGGAGGACCTAGAGATGAACTATTCAACCAATGCTGTGACTTAGGCCATGTCTACAAGTACAGTGCTGCAGCTGTACCAACGCAGCTATGCCCCTGCAGCACATCTGGTGAAGACGCTCTATGCCGATGGGAATAGCAGAAGCTATGTTGATGGTTGACATAGCACTGTGCACACGAGCGCTTACATCGGTGCAACTTACCTCACTCGGGGGATGGTTTATTCACCCCCCTGAGCTACATAAATTATGCCGAAATAGGCTGTAATATGGGCATAGCCTATCTAGCAGATGTTAATAACACCGTATTCATTTTCAGAGAATACTAGGACTGTCCATAACAGAATTCTGAACTAAGCTTCAGTATAATTTTCACTTTTCCATCCTGGAAAAGGAAGGTGTTGCTTCTTTGCAAGTGAGACATCTTTAAAGGGAGCTCCTTCTGGGAAGAGTACAACACAGCTGACGAGTGGCCATCAATACGCTCTCTGGCCAGAGCCTTAAGTAAAAATTATTTTCTATTTCAAGCTTGTGGAAATAACTAGTCTCTTCTCAGTGCTCACCTCCCAGGAGGATGAATGACTTTTGGACCAAATTCATCCCTGATTTAAACCCCCCTAAAGTCAGTAGAGCTACACCAAGAATTATTTGGCCCATTGTGTTTAAGTGTGATATTCTCAGATCCATATAAACCAGACAGTATGGGGAACAGTTTCAGTTTGGTACAAAAGCCTGTATGTAGATGTGCAGCTCTGGTTATTTTTAATAAAATTACTGGACCTGCATCAGCCACACAACATCAATGCTTTATTTGGAGCATGTTTATTTGGAGTCATGTTTATTTGGAGCAAGTTTAATGGGAAATATGTTGTCCGTTACAGGGAAAATCTCCAACTTTGAACATCATCTAATTTTATTGTGTTTAAAACAGAACAACAGAGTTGAGTTTGTTTTTGTGTCCAGCAATTATTCAGAACTTGATGTGTTAAATCTTCCTTAGCAATGACCTCTGGAGGATCCAAAACATGGCACTTATCTTCTCATTGCTCTTAATAAGGAAAGTATATAATAAATCTGTACACCAAATGTGATGGAGTGCTCTGGATGATTTCCATCTTAAGTTTTAACATATTTGTTTATGCATGTTATTTCCAAAATCATACCCATTTAAGTAATTGTTTGTATGTGACACATTAGCACTGGTATTCAAGGATCTTTACTTTGTATTTATTACTTCACTCACCAATTAAAATTATTGTCTCTTTGTTTTTTCCTTCAGGGCCGATGTGTTAACTTTACCCGCGTTTAGACTCAGTAAAGGAGGCTAAGAGGATACGAGGACGAAAAACTTCCACTCTGCCATTCTTTAAGCAACCAATGACAACTGAGCATGTTCCCGAATTTCTTCGATCAGCTTGAGCCTCTTAGCTCAGAAGCGTTTTCCGTTCCACTCTTCCCCAAGCCAGTGTTATTGCACCAAGCTCTTGTGTTCTACTACATTACAACCGTACTCCATGATTTGCAACGGTGACAAAAAGAGAAACGTTGACCTGCATGCTTAGGCTTTGATAGAAAATCCAGTACGCATGTGCAGGGGGAGGCAAAAAAAAACCAACCGAAGATCATTTTGCTTTGTTTTGATTTTAAAAGGACTGCAAATTCTCAGGACGCAGTAGAGATGCAAAGTCTCTCAGATGCAAAGTTGGCACTTGTTATTTAAATAGGGACTATTAGCCATAGGCGGAGGGTAAAAAATCCCACTAGGCTAAGCAAATACAAAAGTTCATTGCCTTACAGCTATGTCAGATCACAAAATCCTTCTGAGTCCCCCATCGCATTGTGCCTTACGGGAACCTTCTGACTGGAAATCTTGTCATTCTAGCGCTGAAAAGTGCACACGCATGACAAAATGTAGACAGGGTGCCTCAAGGTATTGGTAGCAGGCAAGACTTTGCCCTTTAGTTTTTGAAGACACCTTTCTTTCATTATGCACCCAGGACAGGAAGAAAATTAATAGAGCGTTATTCTACAGGAAGACAGCCTGTAACCAGAGATCTTGAGCAGAGTTTGAGGGACTGATGCGTCAAGACCTTGACACCGAGGCTGGTGGTTTTTTCCCCTTTCCTGCATTCAGAGTTCAGTAGCGCATAAAACATCATCATCTATAAACATACCTAGCAGTTCTAGGCTTATGTATATATATATTTTTTTAGATTTAAAAAAAAGCAGTAGCCACAAAGCTGGTATCTCAGGGGTTTTCCCCCCCCCCCAGATCTCCAAGGGCTCTTCAGCGTCACAAGCCAGCAACTCTCTTTGCATGAGAATTTCAAAGTTTAATTAATATAATTAAAAGCAACAGCAAGCAGCAGCCTGTGAAGATTTTGCTCATCTTTTTTATGCCTTTTGACATTGAATGACCTATTACTGTATGCGCATTACTCGGTTTTCGAGGGGGCACTGTGCATTGGCTACGATTCAGCAGTGGAAAAAGACCTCCTTTCATCAATTTACAAATTAAATTTACAGGAGCACTGGCCATCACAAAACATTGACAATGTATGTATTATAATTTTTTAGAAAAACCAGCGTCGTGTCACGTCGCCAATGCCAAATTATGTTAGCGTGAGCGGAAACACTGTGGGGGAGGAAGGAGGCAGCAGCTGAAGAAAAAGGCTCAAATGATCCAGTCACTTTCGATACTGTACTTCAGATGCAAAATGGATATTCGAGTCGAAACCTGACAAAGCGCGCCTGCTTTGATGTGAACTGGTATAGACAATGACCAGTGGCTGGGTCAGTGGGATGTCTCTCTGCGAGCAGGGAGGCTTATCAAATGACACTAAAAATAAGTTCAACAACCATCACATTTGAGGGGAAAAGGCGAACATTTCACATTTGGTGGGCATGCATGTGCGCAAGATGGAAAGAGCGATGCGAAGCGTCCTGGTCTAATTATCCCCTTTGTGCTCTTCATCGAAATTGCAAGGGACACAAATAATTCTCTTGGTCGATGTCCAAATTTGCGGCACTGCCCAAAGAAGCCTTTACATATATCCACTTGCTTACATCTTTTGCTTGAGCTTATTTATGTCACTGGTAGAATCATCAGCATCAGCCATGTGTGCACAAAGATTATAAATAAAATTCTTAGATAAGTTTCTGTGATCACTTCTTTTTTT
Organism: Mauremys mutica; assembly: GCF_020497125.1. Taxonomy (NCBI): domain Eukaryota; kingdom Metazoa; phylum Chordata; order Testudines; family Geoemydidae; genus Mauremys; species Mauremys mutica. Next base: position 20,095,679 of record NC_059076.1, on the reverse strand, counting down.
TATTCCCTCCGCAGTTAAAGCATTATTTTGCTGGCTTTACAGTCTTCTTAGCTACCAGCTTAAAACGATAGACCCACCTTCCTGTGGCATCACATGTATTCTCAAGAAGGCATGTCACAGGCTAACTCCAATGGCTACTGTCTTATCCCACAACTATTTCAAATGTGTCAGATGCTCCCGTATGTATGATATGTAGCATTAGTAATATAAATAGAACAATAAAATGCCAAAAGAGCTTTCTGTCGACTGTAGCATTCACAGCATTCTAGCTCTGATACCAATGCCACAGTGGACTTTTTTTTTTCTTTTGAAGGGGAGGAGTAATGACTTGCTGTGTTTATGTACAAAAGAGTGATTTGTTTTTTGCATAGACCAACCACAAGCAAATCCTCACTTGATTTCAAGTCATTGGTTCAATCGATACACTTTTATCCCTTAATTCAAGATGATAATCCAACTAAATCGGTTTGCCAAAACACAGGTGCCGTCCCACACTCACCTCTAGAATGTTGAGGCAGAACAGGCAGAAGTTCTTGGGCCAGTCAGGCAGAAAGTTAAAATAAACCTGTGTTTTCCATTTTTAATGAAATCCCACATTTATTTTGAGGTACATGGAAAATAATCTTTATTTACCAACAACAGTGCCCATAAAAAGCCAGTTTTTCTGGATTAAATAGGATTTAGTATTTCAAACTAAAACAAATAATTTAAGAAGATTTCTTTTCTAACATATCTTCTGTGTATAAATCATTTTTTCTAACATATCCATATAAATGTAAATTCCATGATAATGTCTTGTTCTCTATGGCTGTCTACCCAGGATTATTTAAAAAAACCACCGAAATTTTGAATTTTTCATAGAGCAGTTGGTGCTGAGCAGAAATTTTTTTCAGATATCTGCACTGGTTTCCCCTTCTAAATGCTGTTATATCATGACGTGTTACACTTTTGACTCAATCAAAGAGCAAATCTTAAGATCTTCATTATTCTGTAAGATGGAATATCTGTCACTAATACATTTTGGGGGAAGAAATTGATAGCACAAGTTTAAAAGCCATTGTTTTAAAATGACACAAAGTGAGATTTACTTGACATGATAGGCAAATGTATTCACACTAACTTCAATCAAAAGAATTTGAATAAAACTAAAATAACTGATTTAATGCAATTTGTGGCTTAATACAATGAAAACCTTGTGTATCACTTTATGAAATACACCATGTTCTGTTACCAAAGTCTTAATATTTATTTTGGATTGCACAACAGAGGCACTAGTACCTTGGGAAAATAATCAAATTAAAATGAAGTCCAGAGAACTGTACAGCTAGAAGTAGATCTTTAAAAAAAAAAAAAAAAAAGTGAAAAAACTTGTGTGGGAAGATGCACACTTTCTTCAATATCACATTTCTAAAGCATGAAAGAGGAAAATATAGATGACAGCACATCTAGAGGCATTAGGAGATGTAATCCTTTTCATGTGGAATTATTTTAGGTCACCCACTCCTGTAAGAGTTCTCATCAAATTATAGAAGAGGGAATGTAAATAAATATATTTTCCCCATGAAAAAGATAACTATTATCCATGAACACGTGCTCCGGTTTCCATATTATGTAAAGTAAGCAGCTAGTTGTAAAGGGCTCAGATGGTTATATTCTTACATACGTAGGAAAATAGACCATAGGAATACCATTCCAGTGCAAGCCTTAAAATGAATCCAGGCTTCTGTGTATTATACATTATGGTTTGGATACTGTAATCAGCTTTTGGGACACAATATTTTGGTCTTGAAGGAGGACAGAGTATACTAAAAACATGTAGTTACGCATTTTTCTATAATACTCAGTTACTATATGTTGCAAAACATAAAAATCAGTATAAAACAAAGATTTTAAACAAAAGAATAATAGGTTTTAAAAATCTATTTCCAGTTGTATTACAATTAAAAAAATACTTGAGATGGTATTAATAATTAACAATATTGAGATTGTATGTTACTTCACTTACCTATAGTCTCATGCAGCACAGACCTTTAACATCCATTTTGCTTCATTATAAATCTAATTACTAGTTCTGCATCAATACCAGCTTTGTAAATGAGCTCCATTTTCATCACAAAGACTGTGTTTACAACATACTGTGGATGTATAACAATGCAAATTAATTATGGAGTGGAATGACCAGTTCCAGGGGACAGGAAATAAAATGAAATGTTTTTTTACACAGATGCTACCGGTTAAATTAAAATAGGTTTCAGATAGACAATCAGATGTGGTGTACCAGCTCAAGAAACAAATCAAATGTTAGGAAAATGGAAATCTGGGGTCAGTGTCTTTATGTTGGATTCCATAATAATCTAATATGTCCACAAATCCTATTCCCCTGTAGGAAGCTACTTTACATTCTAAAGTGCAAGCTATTTAAACAAAACTAGGTTTAGAAGATTCATATACTGCACTCTGTAGCCAATTTATTTAATTGAAAAAAGGATCAAAATTCACTGATGCTCCTGAGAAAGGTAGGAAGCATTACTGTATCTCACATGAGAATGACACCAAGAAGGGTGCATCAGAGAAATATCTTTTAAAGGGAATAATGTACAGAACACATAGAAATGCTACCAGCCTATCCCGTAGGGGCTTTTTTTTTATCACCAAGAAGAATAAACAATTATGGCATCTATATCATAGAAAGAAACATATTTTATACAAATAAGGCATCCTAAACATGGTAAGTTTGCTTTTATTGTAAATGTTTTGATAATATGTGGATGTAATTGGCCAGAAATAATCGGAGATACAATGAAACGGAATTTTGTAAGCATTCCATTTCAGTCAGTTTTTAATTTAACAAGAACTATGCCTTTCATCAAATATTAATCCGTGGTACTTAAAGAAAGAGAGCGTTCAGGCTGATCTTTGTAAAGTAAAAGGTAAGGGAATTTTTTGAAATGCAACAACTCTAGTGCATTCTTGGTCACAAATATTGTGTGACAACCAAGGCTGACTCATAGTAAGTCCATGATAATCTTTTATACTCTTGTAAACAATTGTAACTTATTTCTTTTGTTCTAATCATCCTTAATTCAGCACCACAATAATATATTTTCTTGATGATATTAGTTTACTTAATATTGTTGTATTTGTTTAAAAAAGAGGTTATATTGTAAACACAATCTTAAATTTTTTAAACAAAATTTGAAATAATTTTTCAAAATGAAATTATGGAAGAATTAAGACTTCCTGAACAACAGTCCTGAGTCAGGTTTACAGTTCCTTCCTGTAATTTTGATAGACTACCATTGCTCACCTGTACTAATCAGTGGAGCTACAAAATTGTACTGCGTGCTGTTTTCACTTTTTAACACATCTTTGTAATTTAAAATCATGTTAATATATTTTAAAAAAAGTGAAAGCCACTAAGTAGTGTGTTTTGCCCTCTACTGCCTCCTTCATGTGCTTCTAGAGGAAATGCAGTTCTTGAGAGAGAACTTGCAGTCATTTTAGCCCTAGTATAATTTTCCAGCAGCTGGAGAAATGCACATTCCATTGTGGCCTGTATTTCATTGCTGCTTTGACTTCAGAGAAATGAGGACTTAATGGACAATACTGATTATATTTTTTACAGGTAGAAAGGCACAATATGTTTTCTACCATTGCTTTGAAGGGTCTCTCATTATTAAAATGACAATGATAATGCTACTCTTGTCTTCCATAGAATTGTTTTATTTTTCTAGCCCATTGGAAAGCACTGATGCTAAAAACCACCACCTGGCTTTACATTTTTCTCTTGGAATTTTATAATGCAGTAGAACCTGGCGCTAATGCTGTGAAATATTACAATGTATTAAAATTACAATGATGTAGGGCCCGATTCTGAGAGGCACTCAATGTCTCTTGTGCAATGCCAAATGCTCTCAGTTTCCATTGAAAGTTCCACACAACTTTAAACACATGCTTGAGTGCTTCGCTGAACTGGGACATCAGTACCCAGCAGGATTGTGCCCTGAGGTACAGAGCATCTATAAGTCCCGTTGAACACAACAAAAGATAAGAGAGGTCAGAGCACAATCTAAAACTCAGACATCACACAAAAATACTTTCAGCTTTTATTTTGACACATGTAATCCACTTCAAATTGTTTATGACAGTGGATCTCAAACTTTTGTACTGGTGACCCCTTTCACATAGCAAGCCTCTGAGTGCGACCCCCTCCCTATAAATTAAAAACACTTGTTTATATATTTAACACCATTATAAATGCTGGAGGCAAAGCAGGGTTTGAGGTGGAGGTTGACAGTTCACGACACCCCATGTAATAGCCGCGTGACCCCCGACGGGTCCCAATCGCTACTTTGAGAACCCCTGGTTTATGGTAACTTCATAGAATGAGAAGTACTGGAGTTCAGCCCTCTGTTCAGGAGTAAATCCCTATTCAGGGTAGCATTTAAACATATTTTAAGTCTCATTGAAGTCAATGGACTGAAGTTTTTCTTAACATATGCCTGAGTGCCTTCCTCAATAGGGTTAAGCACATGCTTAATTCGTCTCATGAATTGGGGCCTCAGTTTGCGCCAGTAATTAAGATTTACTAATACAAGACCACACTAAAGCACCCAGCTATTAAATCCTTCAGGTTTTTTGATGAGACTGATCAGTTTTGGAGGTTAGCCAAGCTAGACTTTGCGAGGCTCTGCTGTAAATCAGTTCTCAATATAAAAAAGCTCTGAAAAGGGAAGATACAATCCATTGCAGGCTGCTATTGATTTTAAAAGTCAAACCCCTTGCCCTTAAACCTCATATAATCTGACCTTGAGGTAATGATTATGAAAAGTAGAGAATGGTTCAAGTCCAAATCTGGATTTTGAACATCCCTAATTTTATAGGGGTTTTAGATTTAAAATTTTGGATAGGACCCATCTCTAATAAAAAGAACATCTTTCACTCGTTACGGTTATTTATTACATGCAATATGGAAAGCCAAAAATATAGAGACAGTTTAGCAATGTCACTTTATAGACATGTATAAAGACAAGGGGCAAGACTTACTGTGGTGTAAATTCAGAATAGCTCTACTACCTAAAAGGGAGTGATTCTGAATTTACATTGGTGTAACGAAGGCCAGATTAGGGCCTTTAAATATACAAATATTTCTACATATCCCAAATGCATATATGGTCTGGCGCTAAGAGAAGAAATAGCTCAAGGTCCCTGCAACAAAGAATCTAACGTATGTAAAGAAAAAAAACCGGGAGGTTGGGAGAAGAGATGCAACATAAAAGCAAAATGTTTTATCAGGTGGTGGCGAAAAAGCTTGTTACGACTTTTATTAGAGCCATATTTTATTTATGAACAACTCACAAGATTTTTTTTACTAACTCAAATACAAATTTCACCTGCAAAAAAGCTCCCGTTGATCTCAATGGCACCACCAGTGGGCATTTCACCAGCATGAGGACTACAAGATCAGGACCCAAGAGCCTTGTCTTCAATGGGAGCAGAGTTTGGCCAACACTGAGCACTTTTGAAATTCCCACCCTAAATATCTCTACTTGTTGGGGGTTTGCAGCAGCAGAATGTATGTTCCTCTTATGCCGTACATCTTAATCCTGCCCCGTGCTATTTGAACAGGAGCAAATAGTGAAATGAATTTCTGTGAAACCCACTCACATGCTTTGTCCCAACTGGTGGGTCCCATCCTGCTCCCTTTAAAGTCAATGGGAATTTTTGCTATTTGACTTCAGCAAAGAGAACCAAAGAGCTGAATTTGAAAATGCTATGATCAAAATGGCATCAAATGTCAAAACGAAGCAAGAACAATGATATCAACCAGAGAAAAATTCAATCAAGTATGTATCAAGAATGTAAAGAAACTACGCTAAGCAAGTAGTAAAGTAAATATTTTATTTGCTAATGAATGTCTCCTAAATATCTCTCATGCTGTTGTAGAATGACTTTGTCATAATTTCTAGTAAGAGCCTTATTAGACCTGGCATGAACTATTTTATTTCACAAATCTGTTTTGTGTTGGCTCAATTAAAATTGTTATATATTTTTGGGTCTTGAGTAGGTGCCATCTGTTTAATGGTGCTAGTGGGTCCTGTGATGCACTTGTCAATTTCCTGCTGTAATAATTATTTAAATATAATGAGAGGCTTTGAATACAAGAGGCCCAGTATATTCTGCAATTTATTTTTTGGCAGGAAATTTGTAATAATTCTTACCATGTAATATGGATGGCTCCATATCCTGTGCAAAAGCAAACAGTTGATCTACATTCTACATGTTTTCAATGTATTGATGTTATTTCATTCTGACTTGTTTTTTCACTTGTATGTTCTGCACCATTTTCCACAGAAACTTTTTCATAAATGGAATCCTGGGGACTCATTCTAATTTCACTTGTAGTTTTACATGGCTGTAACTATACTGGCTTCAGTGGAATTACTCATAGTTTACATCTGCATAAAGTTAAGTACATGAGTGTTTCCAGGATCGGAGCCTATCTTATAGAGTATCAGGCAGCTAATGTTTGTTTTAAGAAAAATGATCATTTGTACCATTGTTCCATGTTCTGGTCAAAGAAAATATGGCAGTCAAGAGCCATGACCAGTTGGTTCCACTCTAAGCTCATAAAAAGTCCAGGTCTGCTAAATTGTTCCTTAATCCACAAGTATTAACAAAGAAGTCCTCACCCCAGCCCAGTCTCTCTGGCTCCTCAGCACCTGCAGGGAGGACAGAATAAGGCAGGGTACAAGCCCTGAGATGCTGCAAAGCCTATCTCCCTTCCTTGAATGTGTTTGCGAAGCAGGTTCAAATCCCACCTTGTGTTCCTAATAGTATAGCTGTCCCATGAGTGCTAAGTTAGTCTTTGAAGAGGGAGTGCCCTCTAGTTTGCCTGTTGAAACTATTCCACTTTAAGGGAGGAGGGATAGCTCAATGGTTTGAGCATTGGCCTGCTAAACTCAGGCTTGTGAGTTCAATCCTTGAGGGGGCCACTTAGGGATCAGGGCAAAAATCTGCCTGGGGATTGGTCCTGCTTTGAGAAGGAGGTTGGACTAGATGACCTCCCAAGGTCCCTTCCAACCCTGATAGTCTATGATTCTAATATGAGTATTTGTGCCAGAATTGAACACAAAGATCTCCTTCTAGTTCACATCACAAAACAACTAGATGGTGTTTCACCATTGGCAGTTCCTGCTCTGGAGACTGATGGTACAGTTCACAACCAACGTGCCTGGGGAGAATCTGGATCTCAGATACTACAGTGATGGATGACCTTATGTAAACAAAGAAAGATTAGACAGGGGGAGCTCACATAGCAAAGTATCTGCCTGCACTACTCATTGCTGGTTGGGAAAAAAAAAGGGACACATTTTTCATGAAAATTTTTGTGAGAAATTTTTCCCTTATTCATTGAAAAAAATTGAGTTTCAATATTTTTCATCTAGCTCTACAGCAACTGTTCATGAAAAAGTTACCTTTTTGGATAATTTTTCTGTCATTTGAAGGGGTTTTTTTTCATCAGCTGTTGCTGTTAGTCTCACCAGCATTAAAATTTGTTCCCAAAATGCTAAAAAGAAATGATAGTAAAACTAGAAACAGAAGGAACTTTTCTTTGTTTTTTTGTTTTAAATTCTACTCTCCAATCTCTTGTGTAGAAGCATCTTTTTGTGTTGGTCCAGAAGTGGTATTTCCAGTAGCATGGAGCTGCTGGCTTCCATACAAACTTGCTCCTTTTTTGTACCAAAATCTGGATCAGACTCTTGAGAGCAGATATCAGATACACACACATTGAATTTTTCCTCTTTTGCAGACCACTTAGCACTGTGTAAGATAATCATGTTGATCAAACACTATATATGGTAGTCAGCGAGATAGTCTCTCCTAGGGTGACATTCCTGTACAAGTATGGCTGCTTTCAGAACTGGCTCTACATGGATGGGATTATACCTCTGCTATTTCTGGTGCCAAGACACTTCCTCTGCCCTTCCTTATTAGAGGAGATAACCAAGGAAATATGCTGAATTTTTACATGCCTACATGTGAAAAATTAGTTTCCCTTCACAAGAGAAGAAACTAGGAGTTATGGAGATCATAATGAATATTTACAGTAAGTACAAATTCCAACAGCTTCTATAAAGTCTTAAAATCTGACCCTCCAAATAAAAGTCTGGAAGGAAGAAACAGTTATAGATAAGGTCATGCTTTGTATATTTTTTTCAAGGCACTGGCAGAGAGATGGGCATACTTGAAATATGCTGTCATCTATTTCTTTATTTTACTTGGAAAACTGAGCCTTGTGATGAAAGATTTTTTCATGATTAAGTCAATGGCATGTAATTTATTTTAAATAATACAACTAAGCAACATATTTTCCAGTGACAGGCTAACAGGGCAGTAAGATGTCGTCTGTTTCTGTTCTTAGGCTTCATATATGGTAAAGGGGAACATTTGGGGCTATTTTGATTGCAATTTTATAACAAAAGACTTTTTAAAGGGAAGCTTCCATTTCACAAGATTTCAATATATGAGATAAAAAAAACCAAGCATATGCCATGAACACAGATTGATCCCTTACTTATTTTATTGTGTTAATATGCAGCATTCTGTAATGGTTTCCCTCATTCAGCAATCCTATTCACATTTTCCATATTCTTCCCCATTATTTGATGTTTTGGACAGCTGCACAGGTACTGTCAAAGCCCTGGATATAGTATCTAGTGACAGCACTGTAAGATGCTAGTTAAATTATGTGCTTTAGCCAACATAAATGCAAGGAAAACAAGTTGAACTAGGAAACTGATGGGCTCAGTGCTACCCTATTAGAATGGGGAGGTTGGGCTCTTCTAACGTAATGCTGCTTTTATTTGATTAGCCAAATTATGAAACAACAGTGTGAAATGTGTTGTTGTACTAATATGATGTGCAAAATGTACATCTCATTGCAGCTTTGGCCTGCTTTTTATTTAGATTCTGTGTGAGCTGTGCAAGCTTAAGTTGGCCAGAAATACTTTTTTTTTTTAGAATACTCTAAAATTATGCCATAATAAACACTGTATTTAAATACAGTTTCCAGTCACTGTGACCTCTACCTATCATATATGTCTCCAAGCGTCTGTAGAAATTAATGCTAGCTGAATTGGAGGTGAGATGGGAGATGCTGGGGGTGTGGCAGAGATGCAGAGTTTGTCATCTATTGGTGTAAGGCCCTTTATTGGGATAAGCCAGAGCAGATGCTCAGCTGCTGTAATTTATATCAGAGCCAGGCAGCACAGGACCAGAGAAGGACAACTGGCTCCCTGCTGCCACTCCCTTCTCCTGAGTTCAAGGAGAGCAGGGCTCAGAAACAATGGAGAATTGAGCCCTACTTCTTTAATCCAGGTCACCAAAAAGTTCCCTTTAGCCCACTGTGAAGGCTCTTTCTATGCTTTGTATTTTATTACGGAACTCTGGTGATAACTGAAAGTATTTTACTGTGGCATGCTTCTTTTCTAGGCTACATGTGGCTTCAAGGTCAGTTCACAGCATTTGATGAGAACAAACATGGTATAAAAGTAGAAGACCACCAGGATTCTATCTGAAGAAGTGTTTTACATGAAGATCCAGTTGTTCAGATAAGTTGGTGAAGGGTCACTTCACAATATAGTCCTTTCAAATTGCAGTCCAAACTGAGAATTAATTATCCTTTAACTGTCTTGGGTTTTCTTTTCTTCTTTGCTCAACATTAACTGCAGCTGAAATTATTTTAAAGCAATGATCTTGAACATCATGTCCTTCAGCTGGCCCTGAAAACCCATTTTCCACGGAAAGCCTCCTTTCTCTTCCAAGATTTCTGTTAGCCTATAAAGCTCATCAAGGCTCAGGTTCTCTAGGGGTGCAAAATGCTGGAATCACACCCAGGTGTCTGCTGGCTGGACCAATTCCAAAGTACTCTATTACAGAGAATAGGCCAACTTGAATATAGGTTAACCCCTTTGGATTTCTCAGTTGTGCAATGTGTCCAGTGACAGGGGAACTCAGATATCTGTTAACATAGGGGTCATATCTTGCCCTGGCCAGAACAGCTAGTGGACCAAGGATGATACTCAGTTCATCTTCTGTTCAGAAATCCTGCTAGCTGGTGCACATGGCAGATTTGGGGGGCCAGCAGTGGGTTGCACTTTGCTACTGTTCTGAAATGGAGCAGTATTTGCATGTTGCTGACGGCAATGTGTGGAAGTTGGAAATGCCCCAAACTTGGCAGACCATAGTGCATGGCAAGCCATGGTAACTTGTCCACCTTCCTTGTTCTTTCCCATGGGCTAAATAGAGATCCTGCCTTGCTACTCTTAGGGTAGGAAGGAAAGGGAACACCCGGGGTGTAGAGGGCCAGGGTCTGCAACGTAACGTTTATGGATGAGATTTTCACAAATGCTCAGCATTGACTGAGCTCCAAGTTTCACCCTTGACTTCAGTGGGAGCTGAGTTAGGGCAACACTGAATGTGTTTGCAGATCCCAACCTACATATCCTGCCATCACATGCATTTTCTTGGACCTTCTTACAAGCCAAGGGCTGTGCCAATGTTAAGTGAGGGCTGGATGTCTTGATACTGATGGAAGGCTATCCAAGAGTTAACATACTTACTTCATGAGAGAGGTGTGGCCATTTTCTGTTGAGAACATGAAGTTCCCAGGGTTAAATCTAAACTGTTAAATTAATAAGGAGAACATCCAAAATGATCTGGACAAATTGGAGAAATGGTCTGAGGTAAACAGGATGAAGTTTAATAAAGACACATGCAAAGTGCTCCACTTAGGAAGGAACAATCAGTTACACACATACAGAATGGGAAGAGACTGTCTAGGAAGGAGTATGGCAGAAAGGGATCTAGGGGTTATAGTGGACCACAAGCTAAATATGAGTCAATAGTGTGATGCTGTTGCAAAAAAAAGCAAATGTGATTCTAGGATGCATTAACAGGTGTGTTGTGAGCAAGACACAAGAAGTCATTCTTCCGCTCTACTCTGTGCTGGTCAGTCCTCAGCTGGAGTATTGTGTCCAGTTCTGGGCACCGCATTTCAAGAAAGATGTGGAGAAATTGGAGAGGGTCCAGAGAAGAGCAGCAAGAATGATTAAAGGTCTTGAGAACGTGACCTATGAAGGAAGGCTGAAAGAATTGGGTTTGTTTAGTTTGGAAAAGAGAACACACAGAGGGGACATGATAGCAGTTTTCAGGTATCTAAAAGGGTGTCATCAGGAGGTGGGAGAAAACTTGTTCATCTTAGCCTCTAAGGATAGAACAAGAAGCAATGGGCTTAAACTGCAGCAAGGGAGATTTAGGTTGGACATTAGGAAAAAGTTCCTAATTGTCAGGATGGTTAAACATTGGAATAAACTGCCTAGGGAGTTTGTGGAATCTCCATCACTGGAGCTATTTAAGAGTAGGTTAGATAAATGTCTATCAGGGATGGTCTAGACAGTATTTGATCCTGCCATGAGGGCAGGGGACTGGACTCGATGACCTCTCGAGGTCCCTTCCAGACCTAGAGTCTATGAATCTATGGTATTAATGGCAGTCTTCTATAGTCTTCAGTTAGAAACTGGGGTCCCAGATATTAAAAACGGTTGTGCTAGAGATTTTTCTTCCTTCATTTCCTGGTCTCAGTCTGATTATTAGGTGAGGAGGGCTGATCACAATCCACATTATCTGTTCTATCCAATGGAATCTTTTCTCTCTTTAAACAATGGATAGTTGGGCATGCAACTCTTAGCACATCAGGACAAGACTGAACACAGTATATACTCCCACACCAATTTATTCTAGGTTTTAAAGTTCAAGCAAAGATTTCAACAGGTTTTGGATGCAGCGAATGGAAAAAAAAACATACTATTCCTGTGGTAACTAAGGGTTTTGGCATCTTACTCATTGTTTCTGTAGTTCAGGGAAAGTACTAATGTCAATGGAGCCTTCAGAGCTAATAGTTTATCAGAATTTTTGCCAACAAGCTACCAAAGGGAAGGGATTGTTAACCTCAAGTTAGCCGCACGTGTTGCTGTTGTGATGTTGCTCTCTTTTGCTTGGCTTCTTAGGGAAAGACTGGCAGCTCCAGGCTTGAAAGAGGGCTCCTTCTTCCAGAGACCAATGGCAGCTCTGTTACGCTGACCACCAGGAACTTCTGAGTAGCAAATTTTTCATTCTGGCACTGGCATCAGCCGGAGGTTAGAAATCTTTGGCAGCTAGTGGTGGTAGTTTGACTCACGGTGCTGCTTCCTTTGGTCAAGACTTTTAGGGTGTTATCTTTTTCCCCCCACTTTGCTCTTATGCTGGCTTGGAAGCACTGTAGAAAGCTGTTAAGTTAATAATAGGAAAAAATTAAAGTGAACTCAGGAGTCACGATTGAAAAATTTCCGATCTATAGAAAAAAAGGGGCAGAAATGAGAGTGCAGAGCAAAATATGACGGAAGGGACTCCCATGTCAGGACAAGCCCTCCGGCCTTTATAAATATATTGCTGAAAGGGCACAAATATATTGCTGAAAGGGCACTTGTACAGCATCTTCCATCTAAAAGCCAGAAAGCTCTTTATGGACATTGATGACATAAGCTTCACAACATCCATGTGAGGTCCATGAGATTGTGATTCACCCTGGTTACCGAAAAAGCCCATGGAAAAGCTGGGAGGGGAATTGATCGTCTGACCACCACTCACTCCCGACTCCCCCTAAGACAGTCCGTCTCCAAGGTACAAATATGTACTGCAAGTATGCCCATCTTTCCAACCAAACTCTTCATACTAAATGTGATTTAGATCCACTGCAAATGGTAAATAAAAGGCACACTGTTTAACAAAGAGATTGATTGCAAAAAAACAGTAAAAATTGTGCACTTGTTGGAACACAGATTCAAAAGAAAGGAACTTAATAGAACTGAGAACATGGGAAATCCCTTGTGCAATTATAATATTAGGATCCTTGATTTACTAACTAGTGCTGTGTGTAAAGTTCCAGGGTCCATCTGTATCTAATCTGTCTTCTGCCAGCCAACAAACCCAGTGTATTTCTAAGACACCAATCAATTTAGCATCTGATAGCCAAGTACAATTAGGACTTTCATAGAACTGTCTCTAGCAAAGTTTGTTTTAGCATGCCCTAGTGGTTTTGCTTCATCCTTATTGCTGCCACAATTCCTTGTCTTCTTTTATTGTGTGGGCCTTTTTTGGAAAAATTGATCTCGCAATATACTCTAAAAATGGTGAGCCTTAGGATCAGGCTTCACTCTTCCGGAAGTATGCCAGAAAGTTGTCCCTGGCCTTGTCTTCTCCTGCCCAGCCTACTCATCGTAAACCCACGAGGCTCAAAGTGTGGAAACTGAAAGACTGCTGACCAGATGTTAGAAAATAAATGCATGTGTTATTTCATGGAACTGTTGGTTCCAAATTCCTATCACTATGATATTAGGAACATGTGCTGATCAGCTGAAATGAAAACAGCTTTAAAGCAGAGAGAACCTCTATCGTGTCTTCTTTCTATGGAGCAAACTGCTATTCTGAGGAAAAACGCTTAGTGTCATTCTATAAGATGAATAAACCAGTAGAGCTTTTGGAAGCACCATGGTCCACTGTATAGGCCGTTTGACTGTGGTCAGGAAACCTGGATTATTTTCTCAGCTCAGCCACTGAGCTTGTGTGTGACCTTGCGCAAATAAACTAATCCATTTCACCTCTAATGCTTTGTCTTTCTTGTCTAGTTAAACGGTAAGATCTTCAGGGCAGGGGCTCTCTGGACCTTCTGCATGGAAGCCTTGTAGTAGACCAGAGGTCATCAACCTTTCAGAAGCGGTGTGCCGAGTCTTAATTTATTCACTCTAATTTAAGGTTTCACATGCCAGTAATACATTTTAACGTTTTTAGAAGGTCTTTTTCTATAAGTCTATAATATATAACTAAACAATTGTTGTATGTAAAGTAAATAAGGCTTTTAAAATGTTTAAGAAGCTTCATTTAAAATTAAATTAAAATGCGGAGCCCCCTGGACTGGTGGGCAGGACCTGGGCAGTGAGAGTGCCACTGAAAATCAGCTTGCGTGCCGCCTTTGGCACCCATGCCATAGGTTGCCTACCCCTGTAGTAGACTATTCCAGCAGGCATGCATTAATCCAATGTGCTGTAAAATGTAAATGGAATGATCCTTTCCCCTGATAGCCACCCTTCTGCACCACTGGAGGTGGCATAGGGTTGGCGGAGGTGATTCTGTGCCTCACCACTCTGGGTGCAGTCTCTGAAGGAGGGGACTGCCAGGGGCACGGCCAGGTGTGTCAAAGGTAGGAGGGGTGCCTTGTTAGAGCAATGTGAGCGTCAGCTAATTTGTGTGGCATTGATGGCCAGCAATCCCCGTGTGATTTTGTTGGTGGTTGCATCAAGTGGCCCCTTTGCAGTGCTGCTGACTGTGAAAAGGTAAAATAGTTTTTAAAAAACAAATAAAATGTTGGTGCCTACCATCGCTCTGATACAGAGAGAATACTAATGCTACTTTCTTTGTGGGGAATGCCCTCATTTCCCCTCCACCCACCCCCAGCTCTGCATGTTGACAGCACTTAAGTTCATATGATGAGAGACTGCAAAAATTAGCCTGGAGGAGAAAGCTTTTTGATGGGACTTAATTGTGGCAGTTACGATGATGGAGCAAATAGTTAAAACTAGTTGTTCAGCCTGTCAAAGTTAGACTCAGGACTCACAGTTTGTCAGACCACTCTGTTTTATTAGCACAGCGCTCTGCTAATAACACCCAGATAATGTGAGCACCCTGCAAGACACAAACTATCTTATTTATACAGATAAAAGGGCGAGAACTTAACAAGATAACAAAGGAAGCAGAATCTGATAAATTTACCTGGGCTAGGCATGCATATCTTATTTCCTTACTAACTATTACCGATCTTCTGTTAATGTTTTGCCATTAGCACCATTGTTTATGCCTAATGTTTCTTGTCCTGGCACCTGTATTTCAACATTTCTTATTTCTGCTTAAAGGTACATACAACATTTCTTTAATCTATTTTTATTTTTACAATATAATTCATCCTACTTTCACAAGCCCTTCCCCTTTTGCACTTTCCCCTGGTATAAGAACAAAGAAGAGGTCCTGTGATACAACTGATAGCAGATACATGACAAACAAATTCAATTCCTTTTCACAGCATGGCGTCAGCAGTAAGTCACAGGGTCAAATACAGTAGCTGGTGTTTATAGCTGGGTAATTTTCTGAGCAACAACAATATTTGCAGCTACACATGCTAAAGGAGTGGTAGCGAGTGAGGTCTGACACTTCAGGGAAGCTGCTGATCATTGCAGGGGTGGGAACGAATTCCTGACTCCCATTTTGAGGTTTGCACTATTAGCCACATCGGGGAGGAAGAACAGTGGTATGATTTTTTTCTGAAGCATCAGTTTGGGGCCAAACTGATATATTAGTTATTTTATCTGGTATGTTGCAATATTATCATACTTACAGCTTCTGCTTGGTACAAAACCTGTGAATCTTGCTAAGCATTAGTTGGATTCATGATGCATAACTGATGCATTTGTTAGCATTGCATCCTTAAAACTTGATTACAGCAGATTATAACACTATTACTTCTCAGCAACTAGAACGATACCTCACTGCCTTCAAAACCTTCACAGCCATTTTCCTGTGCACTAACACAGGCATCTGGCTACACTTCGCTTGCAAAGATGCTAGGTTATAAGAATCCTGAATTATACATCAAATGGACTTTCTAATAGCCAATCAAACTGCCGTGTAGTTGGCCATTAGTTCCTATTCAAAGTGAAGAATCCTAAACCAATTAGAGAATAGGTTATAAATTATGCTACAAAAATATAGAGTTGGTTGAAAATTTTCACATTAAAGCTTTTTCCACTGAAAAATGGCTTGTTTTTTTAAACAAATTTTTACAGAAAACTTTCACTTTGTCATTTCTGCTTTCTTGATGAACTCTCCCCCCAATTGTTTTAAAAAACTGACATTAACTGAAAATGTTGAACTTTTCCAAAAAAAACTGAACATTTTTCCATTTTCAGTTTTCAAAAAAGTGCATTTTATTTGTGTATCTTTGGGGGGAGGAAAATCACATTACACACACACACACACACACACACACACACACACAAAAGAAAAGAATATTGTATGTGTTTAGAAAATTTTATTGAAAAACGTTTACATTTTTGTAGAACTGGTCAGGAAAAAGGATCTTTTATCAGGCGTCTTCTTAAATTCTGTTATCACCTCTCTCACTGGCATAGATGCAACCCAGCATGAGCAAGGGTGCACGAATTGGGCTTTTATTTAGCAATTATATACACAGTGG
This sequence comes from Mauremys mutica, assembly GCF_020497125.1. Classification (NCBI taxonomy): domain Eukaryota; kingdom Metazoa; phylum Chordata; order Testudines; family Geoemydidae; genus Mauremys; species Mauremys mutica. Next base: position 20,079,334 of record NC_059076.1, on the reverse strand, counting down.
GCACTTAAAAAGTTAATTCTGGTTCTGGAGCTATAACAGGTTTCAGAGATATTGCCATTTTCATTTGCAGAGGTATGTCCTAATGGATTAAGCAGGGAACTAGGAGATGAGCCTCCTGTGTTGTATTCCCAGTTTTGCCACTGACTTGCTATCTAGGTATGTTGGTTAGACAACCTTTTCAAACTTTGAAGTTGGGCAACTAAATTCATAGGTAGGCTCCTAAATCAAAGTGGCTTGATATCTAGAGGTGCTGAATATTGTTGATGGGAGATGGTAGTTCTCAGAACCACTGTCAATAAAGTGACTTCTGGGCCTACTTCTCGCTCGACTATATTAGGCCCAACCTTGTGAACCTCCATTTTTTTCTATCTCTAACGTTGATAATAACGGGCAGTGTCCTCAGCTGGTATAAATCAGCATAGTACTAATGATTTGAATTTCTGACTCCTTTTTTTCCCCGTTAAGCATTTATATCAAATATAAATCAAATAAATTTGGTGATCTCAGCTTAGTGCTCAATGAACTACAGTGGGGCACCAAACAATCACCGAACCCGTCTTTTATGTAACTAACAAATCCAGACAAGATTAGTCTAGAATGGGGAAGTTAGCTCTGCTTCAACCTCCCTGTGCCTCGGGTTGTTTTATAAAGTGGGAGATTCGTTTACTAGATTATAACCTCATTTCCTGACAATGAGGGACATGAGCCGTTTGGTCTGGGTTTTTTAAGAGCTGGTGGGAAGTAATTACTATAACACAATTTCCTACAGAAATACAAGATCTTGTTCACCAGTACATGTGTTGGTGAGTCAGCTGAAAACCACTTTCCTCCCCTGAACTTGGAGTAGGATAGGTGGTGCTCCGCTACCCAAGTGCTAGGCTGTGAAACAGATTGTTAGTCCTTTGCTTTTTCGTTTCCAAAGCAGCTTGCTGGAATGCTAATGAAGGGGCCGAAAAGTTCAGCAGTTCCCTGAGTGCCAGGTGTGTACGCTCACTGTTATTTTAAGTGAGCGATGATAGGCAATGTTCACACCCTCAAGTCCGCAGCTGATGATTTTTCTTTTTGATCACTGACGCATTCTCAAGTAGCTCTTTGCAAAACATTCCCTGTTCATTCTACCCTCCCATCCCCCAGCCCTTTACTTTTTCAGCTGGTGAGATGGGCAGTCTATCAATCTACCCATGTGTCTACTTGGCCTGCACCTGTTACAATGCCTCTCATACCAGGAGCTTCAGCTGCTTGTTAACAAGCAAAAGCAACCTATGTCAAGTTACTGGGTTACAAGTCACTTCCTCTTCTGTCAAGCCGAACTATTTCAGCTCTTCTAAATAAATCATCCATCCATGTCTGCCTTGCAGCCAGGACAGAGACGGTGAACTTATGGCAACAGGCATTTTGGGCAAGGAGTGAAGGAATTCATTTTCCCCTAAACTAAGCATTGCTAGGGTGTTCTTTTTCCCCTTCCTGCCTTTTGGGGATAAAAAAATAACATCACATAGTTTGGGCTCAAACCACATAGATGGGCCCAGACCAAACCCTGCCTCTGAACACCTCTGAGTTCTGGGGAAGTTTGGCATCAGATCTGTACTTTGTGGGTTCTGCTGCATCTCTGCTTTATTTACATCAGCGGATTTATGCCATTGCAAAGACCGAGCCTGTTCTTCAGTCCCAAAGCTATTTCAAGAGTGGTCTGAGCACTCATGGGACTAAGGCTCTGTGTCGTTCGTTTAGAAAAAATCTAGTATGCTGCAAAAGCTGCACCTGCAGGATGTTGAAGGGATGGGTCTCTGTCTGGGACGCTCAGCCCTGAATGGTGCAATCCTCAACACCAAGCCAAACTTTAGTAACAATAAACACTTAGACCCCAACATTAATGTAACACACAATTACACTGTCAGGAGGCAGCAAGTCCACTTACTCTGGTTGTTCCATATCTTGGGTCTCTGTTGTCTCAACCTGCTGTGGTCGTTGACTGTATGAGGCCGTGTCTGAAAAAATGGCTGAGTCACTGTCCCATATCTCCCTTTGTTCCATGTCAGGTCCCACTCAGGTTCCCCCTCATGGTAGGAAGGTGCCATGCAGGCACCCAGCCTCAGTTTCTCTCCTTCTCAGGGTCACTGCAAACACTCCTCAAACATTTTCTTGTGCTGAGGACCCCTCCGCATGGAGTACTTTATTATTACGCATCTCACAGATATAAAATAAAGTCCCATATTGTAATTCAGAAAACCTCCAGCTCGGCCACCTTCTTTCACTCTTGGCTCTTCTTCGGTCTCCAGTCTTTTTTCAAACAAAGCAATAGCCACGTCCTCCTACCCTGGGCTTAATGAAACTCTCATGTCCTGCCCGGGTTCTTTCTCTCCCTGGCACCTGTACTTCTTTCACCCCATTACTCACAGAGATGAGCAAGAAATATCCCCTCTGCCAGGCCATGGCTCTCTTCAAGCTCAGTTCTCTCACACTTCTCTGCCCCGTATATGAGAGTGGCCAGAGGAGCGCTCCCTGAGGCCTTCCTTCCTGAAGTCTTCCCTGATCCAGGGTCTACTGCAGAAGACTGTCCCTTCCTGCAGCTTCTGTCTGCAGATGTGACACCAACACCTTCCCTGCTCCCTCCTGCTGCTTCTTGCAGCTCTTCATAAGGAACACTCTCCTCTGCTAAGCTGGATCTGATTAATGAACTGGGCTGCCTGGCCCAAGGCCTCTGGCCCTTAAAGGAACATGCCACCCAGTTACACCTGCCCTTCTGGGAGTGGGAGATGCTGTTTTGCCTATTCCTCTGTTGTGCGTGTTTGTCTTGGATGGCAATCTCATCTGACCGTGGAGCAACCGCTTGTGACACCACTGCTGTTTGCAACCATTCCATCCCATCACAGAGACAGAGTGTCATTTTCATGAACTGGTGGCAGGTCAAATCATGCTGAGCTCTGTGTCTGGCTTTATCCATCTCTTTATACCTCTGCACGTCCCCAGTGATTCTGGCATCAATTTCTAACAACGTTCAGTGATCACTCACTGCTTAAGGTGCTGGCAGGAGATTTGCTTTATTCTGTGTCCAGTTCCAACTGGCTGTGCATGACAACAAACCAGTGCCTCACCTGGATGCTCTGTCTGGGAAATGCCTCTCTTAAAGACACAGCCCCTAATGCTGCCATTTAAAAGTCAACATTTATCTCCAGATACCACACGGTACTATGCAATTTTTTCCTAGTCTTTACCACTGAGGAAACTGGTAGCTTCAGGGCTGGCGCAACCCATTAGGCGACCAAGGTGGTCACCTAGGGCGCTAACATTTGGGGGGCGGCGACCACGGCAGCCGGATCTTCAGCCTCCCTGGTCATCGGTGGTATTTCGGGGGCAGGACCTTCCTCCACCTCTGTTGGGGGTGTCATTTTGGGGGCGGGACCTTCTGCCGTCTAGGGTGCTAAAAAAGCTGGCGGTGCTCCTGGGTAGCTTAGAGGCCATTTTGCTACTGTAGGCCATATGCCCTCTTCTAGTTCAGATAAGGGCTGTGTGAGATCTCCAAGCCAGTTTTGTAGACCCAATGGGCCAAATTCAGAGGGGATGGAAACGATGTAAGTTGCACATCAATAAGCCAAAGGTAAATGGTGTGGTGAGGGAGCAGAAAGGCAGGATGGTAGCTTGGAAATGGGAATCAATGGGAAAGCATGAGATAAAGAAGACGTTGCAGAGCTTGCATAAGACAGCTGAGGTGAGCCAGTCTTTGGTAGGAGCCCCTAGTCTCTGACAAATGGTCTTTTGGAATCCACTCAGCTGTGTCCAAAGGAGCTGGTGGATAGCTCTCATTAAGACAGATAAAATGGAGACTGGAAAGAATGTTAAAGACAAGTGGAGATCTGTCAAGATTATACGTAATGAGAGATTGCAGAAACTACATTTATGGAAAGGAAAAACACTAGAAAGGTCTTGACTGGGATCTTTTATATTGGGCAGCCTGGGGAAAACCAATTAGTCTGTGTTATAGGGACACCTGATGAATTGGAAGGTCAATACAATATAGAGACATCTAAAGGAAATACTAAAAGGGCTTTTTACTAGCTCCCAGAATACGGTAAATTTCATCCCCCAGTGGAATTTCATAGTCAAGAGCCTTCAGGCCCCACCTCTGCTGGAACACCAGCCCACCCCATGCATGGTTCCTAAATCCTTACCTTCTTGCCTCTTCTGCTGCAGAACCATGGCAGTTTCACTGGCCCAGGCCCTCGGGGGCCATTTAGCCTTTCAAGCGGGAAGCACTGATCTTGTGATGCCATTCTGCTAAAAGGAGCCTTTCTGTTACATGAAATGATTATTCTAGTATTCTTTTCTAGAGCACATGTAGTTGTCTTTACAAGATTACAGGGCGGGGAGGTGTCACCGTAAACCAAGCTTTTCTGGTAGTTCTGGCTTCAGCCAGAAACATATGGACTGAAGGACTTTTCTGAAAGTGTCTGCTAAAGTTTCTGTATCTGTAACCAAATCAAACCAGCCAATGGACTGTCTCTACTCCGGCAAATGATTTCCTCTGAACAGGCCATATGGTGATTACCAAAGTCCTATTTTTTTAATTTAATAGGGTAGTGGTGTTTTATGATGTTGCACTTTTGGGGCCTGATCCAAAACCCATCAAAGTTAGTAGAAAGACTTCCACTGACTTCATGGAGCATTGGATCAGGAACTTAAAGCTTTAAATGTGTTAGATTTTAAAAGGGGGAAATATATTTGACTATTTTTGCTTCTTTATGATGTATAAAGATGATCTGAATACTTATGTTTTCCCCAAAAAAATTATTTTAGAAATTCAGTCCTTGTTTTAACCTGCTTTTTCCCAGGAAGACTGGACAACTGGAGAAACAATGAAGCTTATGACATCACAAGAAACGAGAGTAAAATCTGAAGAGAGTTTTGGTCGGACTGCTTAACACTTTGCTCTTTGTTTTTAACACCTACAAATTACTGACAAATTGACAAACAGTTGGGAACAAAGATGATAGCTGGAATTTAGTGACAATTAAGGGCTTCTCCACCCTGCCCTTTCAATTAAGGGGTAAAACTGTTCTCCCTACAGTTTTTTGACCCTCCACAGTGTACCTCAGCAAAAGTAGGGAAGATCAGCCTTAATATTCCAGGTATCTTTAAGGCTCAAACCTCTCATCAGCTTGATGTTTACGCACTCGATAGGATCAGCTTTCTTGGCAATTACACCTACGTTTTTCATTCTCAGAATCTCTTTAGCCTTGTAGCGGATTGAGCATGTATTATGATAGCCCCTGTGGTATCCGCTTTAATCTTGTATTCCCCAGGAAATACAAATAAATACATCTTTGTGATGAGCAGGGTTTAAGAATATGGCCCTGTTTCTGTGTTTCACGGTGTAAATATTTTGCAATCTCATTGTGTTTTAGTCTGCAGTGCAAAGATCTTACATCCCATTAGTTCACTTTCATACCGAGGCAACATTTGGATTGTGAGTATGATGGGTTTGGAGGAGAGGCTGGGTTAGCTTTGGGGTGACATATCAACTACACCTATTGCAATATACTCTCGGCTCTTTTATTCTTTTCAGCTGACATATCTATCCAAGTATAATACATGTCTCCAGCTTTCTCTTCCACCCAGATTAGGAACTTTTTTCCTCTTCATCTTTGAATGTCAGGGGACCCAGATTCCAAACTCTGTATGATACCTGATTTTCTTCCACTTCTCAGGAAGATTCATACTTCCCCAAATCATTGATTCCAGCAAACTCCATAGCACTAATTCCTTTCCTACTTCTGCATTTACGGGATTCCTGACCCCATGTAATGCTTTTGCAATGTAAAATGCTTTATCTGCTTGCATAGACAGATGGTAAGTAGCTACTCTAACATCTGCATTGTAGTTGTAACCGTGTAGGTCCCAGGATATTAGAGAGAAAAGTTGGGTGAGGTAATCTCTTTTATTGGGCCACCTTCTGTTGGTGAGAGAGACAAGCTTTCAAGCCACACAGCACTGTTCAACCTGAAAAAGGGCTGTGTGTGGTTTGAAAGTTCATCTCTCTCACCAGCCAGAGGGCAAGATTCTCTGTTCTTCCTCTCCTGAGTTTGCTCAAGAAAGTTGGGGGATGAAGGGATGGGCACATCTGGTTTTCAGCTACCATTGTACTTCCTGAATTCTGGTTCTGTTCAGCATAATTTATAGCCGCCCCCTGTGGGTCATTGTGTGAGCATAGGATAACTAGAGCACAATGCACTCCCAACACAATTCCTCCCTCCTCCAGCGTGTTCTTAGTACGTCGGGAGCCAGGAATTGGGCTGGCATAGAGCATTACCTTGCTGCGTGCTGAACACAGAACCATGCTCCAACAGAGGTATTCAGAAGGGGTCATCTAGTCCCTGTTTAACACTTCTGAAGCAGTGCAAAGAGGCTACAACATAAGGGAGAATAGGGGCTAGACAAAGAGGCTCAGGCTATGTCTACACTTAAAACACCACAGCAGCTGCACCACTGCAGCGCTTCAGCGTAGTCACTCACTACAGCAACAGGAGGGGTAGTTACTGTAGTTAATCCACCTCCCCAAGAGGTGGTAACTAGGTCAACAGAAGAAGTCTTCCATTGGCCTAGTGCTGTCTGCTCAGGAATTTAGGTGGGCTTAGCTGCGTCGCTCAGGGGGATGGGTTTTTCATATCCCTGAGTGACATAGCTGGGTCAATTTAATTTTCTACTGTGGAGTAGCCCTCAAACAGGACAGAGTTTGCTAGTGATATATTCAGTGTTTAGAAAGACCTGTATCACAACTGACCTTGAGCATTCCTTTCTCCCATTCTTTGGATCTCTGGTTTATTTAAATTGTAAGTCCTTTGGGGAAAGAACTGTCTTTTACCATATGTTTAAACAGTACTTTGCATAATGGGAGTTCTGCTCTCTAGTAGGCACTCTAGAAACTACTGCGATATTTATAAAAAAATGCAAAATAATATAAGGAATGTACAGACACATTAATGTTGCCCAGTGAATGATTGAAACTATAACAGATTCACTGCCAGCTTAGGTCACTGGATCTGGAAACTTGAGTAAATACTATACGGTATTAGACAACCTTGGATTATCTTGGCTAGGTATTGAGATGCAGGGACCAAATGCATGGCTGAGGAAGCAACAGGCTTCCTGGTTGTATTAGTGATACAGTAACCCTTTCCTGCTCTGAGGATCTGTGCTGTAGTGTATCTTGGGACTATATTAAATAACAAAAAGTCAAATGCAAGACAGTGAGGCTCTTTTTTAATTCACATTTTGTTGTTAGCCTTTTGAACAGCAGCTGAAATTTAAATAGGACTGGTTTAAAATGTAAACATTGCTCACAGCTTTTTTATCAGCTGCATTAAATATAGTCCTTAAAAAAAACAACACAATATTTTCTGTATTTGCTGAAGGATGACGTCCCTCTATGCCTTAAGCGAGTGCCAGATTACTCATAAACCTGGACCATATGCCACTGCAATTTGCTGATGGGCCCAAGCTGTTTTGGTAGATATAAAATCCGAGGGGATTATGGAGGCTCGATCCTCCCTGAAAACAGAGCAACAGTGGTGGGGCAGCTGCTTGCTCTCTTCTCTCTGTGTCTCTCAATTTAGGTCAGTATTCAACAGAAAACCCAAATGCAGTGATTGAGAATGGTTCTCATATGCTGTGCATGTGTGCAAACAATCACCAATCCCAACCCATACTTCCTCCGACTGACCCTTCACAGCCTGTGTCACTCAGTGGGACCCAACGTCCAAGTCGAGTCATGATGAGAAGGAGGTCATGCATAAGCAGATGAAACTACATATATTTCATACCAGATTTAGGATGCTGAAGCTGATAGTGTGCACGAACCTTGTACTCAAACCACAAAGGTTTGCTCCCTACTTATCCTCTCCTTTTGCTCACTATTAAATACTTCCCATTTCTTTAAAAAAAGACTAGTGATTTGCCTCGATTTTTGGATGCCCAACTTGAGAAATGTTCTGAGACTTGCGGCCATGCAGGGTTTTTTTTTCCAGTGTACATATATCGTTTAAAGGGATCTGATTTTCAGAGGCTGAGCACTCACTGAAACTCAGGCGCTTTAAGGTGCCTGAAATTGGGCACCCAGAAAATGAGGCACCGTAAATCACTAGTCATATTTAAAAATCTAAATTATTTGTCTCAGTTTCCTAAACATAATAATATTTACCTGCCTATTGGGAGTGTTATAAAGACATCTTCAGGCGGAAGGTGGTACAGAATTGCAAACTGTTAACTTGATCATTTTGATGCAAGTCTCATTTGCTAACATTCCTTGCAGTGGCCCTTCTTTAATTATTTTATCTCTTTTTCTCTTTTTTTCGATATTTTTGTCTTATCACGTTTCTGAAGGCTGAAACTCCTTTTTAACTCCACCAACTATTTTAAAGCATCAAGGCTAAGATTTTTTTTAAATGGATACCTGAGATTAGGCACCGCAGTCCAGGCTGAAGTTACTAAATTTGGCCCTAATTCAGGAAAGCCCTTTTGCACATTCTGAAGTCCCACTGACCTATTTTCAAAGGGACCGAGCGCCAGCAGCTGCCCCGGAGGTCAGCTGGAATTGTGGATGCTCAACACTCCTGAAAACTCAGCTTCTTTTATTTCATTGCCTAAATGCAGTCTGTTCTTGGCCCAAAATATTTAACAATTTTAAAATGTGGGGCTATTTTCCTTAGTGCTTTCAATACAGTAGAGAAATAGATCAACATGTAGAGCTGGACAGAGAGTGAAAAAATGATGCACAGCATTTTCACAAATAAAGTAGTGTGTTCCCATCACTAGGATTCCTAGGGCTATTGGGTTAGTTATCTGTGAGTATTCAAACAGCCAAGGGTATTCAGGAAAATGTTTCAAAACCCAGAAAGTTTCCCACGTTTTAGTATGAATGTTTATTTATCCCCAAATTGGAATTGCAAGTTCCCTATTTGCTATTGCTTATGTGCTAGTCCTCCATTAGAAATTTTTCAGTCACCACCTAGGAAGAAGACACTGTACTATGTGACTTAGGAAACCAGCCACATGATATGATTAATAAGTAATCCAAATGTATGTTTGCTAACAACCTGCACTATGAAAATTATTCCTCCTAAATTTAGGAATAATTAACAGATTCAAAAACAATCAGAATTGGTTCATGAATGATTTGCTGATCAAAAGGGTGTCAAATTCATACCCAGTATCATACGCATAATAATTAACATTTTGACCAACTCTGCCAACAAATAACTGTACCTTAAGTATCGTTTAAAAAAACAATCTCACCTGGTCATCAAAGACTCCTTCTTTATTTTCCTCTGACTGTCATCAAACTTGTTATACGGGGTGCATTTCCCCACAGTATGTGTGCATAACTGCCATTATATCTAATAAAAGAAAGACCTAGATCCTCAAAGATATTCAAATTCCATAGAACTCAATGGATGTTATGTGCATAAATAAGGTTGAGGATGTTGGCAAAAGTATCCATACAGTATAGCATCAAAGAGGAAGCAGACCCATGTCATTAAATAAAGCACTACCACTTTTAGAAATCCTAACAAATAAGAAGGAGGAAGCTGCTGTTGGATTTGTGCTATCTTACGCCAACAAAATAAAGTCAGAAAACCAGGTTACATTCTCTTACCTGACAGCCCTTTCACATATGGCCATATATTTATTTTAAACTTGCCTCCTGAGTGACAAATTGAAGCTGCTCATTGCTCAGGTCTCCTACGTGAGCAAGCCAGACATGCAACATGATGATGGGCCCCAGACAGCAGGAGGGCAGCTGGGAATTACAGCATCTTTCCATGCATAGGCTAGAAAGCAGAGAAGACATGCAATCTGAACAGCTCATGTGTCCTCAACAGTGAAAGTAAATGGAATTCCAGGTCTGAGATACCATGTATTATGCATCTAGTTTAAGCATCCTCACTCTCATTTTTAGGTTATCTGTTAATTTGTGATAAAATTTCCCAAAACTATTAAAAATAGCTCACACTGAACAGTATTTGTCTGTTTTTCTTTTTGTCCATGTTGTTTTGCTTAATATAGGGCCAGATTCTTATAACTGTTCATGCTGGGTAATATCCATTGAGTTCACTGGGACCACTCCTGGAGTAAGGTATTATTCAATGCAAGTAAGGGCATCAGAATCTGGTCCTTATTGTTTGTATGTTAATAGGCCAGCATTTTTTAGTTCATTATGATCTTCCTGTTGGTTGAGATGTGTCTCTGAGCCACAGAATTTCGTTCAATTGATGGATTTCAGTAGGAAACGTAGCTACATTAGAGATGGGCTTGAACCAAAGCCCCCAGACCCAACCATCCTGAACTTTTGAGAGAGTTCATATTTAGAAGCAGATCTGAATCTAAGCTTCTGGGATGGCACCTCTCTTTATAACGGGTCAAATGAGAACCCTGGATCCAAACACTCCCTGATTTCACCTGAAGGTAAAAATTGGGGCACAGACCCATCGCATTTCCTTCAATTCCAGCTGAACCCGCCAGGTAAATTGGAACCTATATGCTCTCTGTAGAGATTAAGAAAAACTGTGATGGCAGTAAAGTTTCTCCACTGGGAATGGATTGATCTAACAGCAGTGCTTAATTTGTGCCAGGGCTTGCCAGGGCCAATCCCCGGCACCTCTAGGCTGGGCAGTTCATAGCCCCGGCACCTCTGGGCTTGCTGCATCAGTTATGAATGTAAAAAAAACCTGCTTGAGCTCTGGCACCTAATTTCTTGAGCCCCAGCACCTCTTTCATTACAAATTAAGCACTAGCAGAAATAGAAGCCTATGCGTTAATAAGGCTCCTCCCCGGTGACAAACTCCGCTAAAACATTATTAAAAATTGGGAGCCACTGGAACTACTAACCAACTAAGGGTATGTCTACACTACCCGCCGGAGCGGCGGGGAGCAATTGATCCAGCAGGGATTAATTTATCGTGTCTAGTTTAGACGTGATAAATCGACCTCCACATGCTCTCCCGTCGACTCCTGTACTCCAGCGCAGCGAGAGGCCCATGCGGAGTCGATGGGGGAGCGGCAGCAGTTGACTCACCGCTGTGCAGACAACACGGTAAGTCGGTCTAAGTATGTCAATAACGTAGCTGAAGTTGCGTAACTTAGATTGATCTGCCTTCCCCACCACCACCACCATCCAGTGTAGACCAGGGCTAAGAAACAATTAGCTTGATTCTCCTCTCACTTACACCAGTGAAATTCCATTCACTTCAGAGGAGTTACTCTTGAGTCACATTGAGAAGACAACAAGGCCTCATATGTTTGTGGTCCAGCTGCTTGTCAGATATAGTGGCCCTAACTCGCAGTCATAGGGACCTGCGCTTCCTATCGTATATATTTCTGTACCTGTGGCCAGCAATTATTGCACACTTTGGGGCCAATCCCTACTGATGCTAAGGGACCTTTGCACCACTCTAGGAGTGCAGAAGGGCATAAAGAGCATGTAAATAACATTCACTTTAAGCCCCATCCCTCTACACTGTTCGAGCAATATAGAAGGGCTTTAGCGTAAATGGGAATTGGGCCTATATATCCAATAACTGCCTGGATACAGAAGCCCATGTTGATGTGAATGATTTTTGTTTATTATATTTGAAGACTTTGTGTGTGTGTACGTGTGTGTGTGTGTCTGTCTGTCTGTCTGTCCCAGACTGACCTAGAAACATGCAAACCTTCCCCTTTGGACCATTTTATCTGAGATGATTTACTGTAACTCCCTGTTTTCTCATGCCCAGATGTGAGATGGGGGTTTGCAACAGAGGCACTGCTAGGCCTGGCTGGTGATTATTGTTTACAACTTTTATGAAACCCATTTCCCAATTATTATGATCGTTCTGCAAACATTGTGTATGATATTTATTAAATGGTTTCATTATTGTCTATTTTAAAATTAAAACTATGGAATTAGTCCCAGTACCATGGTGCCCTGCTGGCAACGAGCACACTCAAATATTTAAATAAATGTATCGGTTGCAATGGATAGATTCCCCTTGTGCATCAGTACAATACCCTGGCTTCTGTGTCCATTAAATTTCATTATTACAATAATACCTCTTAAAAACAATTGGCCCAGCTCTGCAGAATGGTTTTACACTGAGATGAGAAGTGTATATAATGTATACACATGTTGAAGATTAACAGCTACCCAAGGAAGTGCTACCCAAGGAAGTGAACTCTGTGTCTGAAACACAGATTACCCACATGTTTACATACTTAATGGAGACATTTTCAAAGCAGTGAACTGGAGTTCCATATATAAATCCCATTTAACAAAAGAAGGGGAAAGAACTCCCATGTAGCCCTTTGAAAATGTGCCAGATATTGCTGAGTTCAGCTAGTGAACCTACAGTACGTAATGAAAACCTGTGGCGTTTATAGTACAATATCTATAAAATGATTAATTCCCTGGGTGAGATTAGTAGGTATTTTTTTTTTCATTCTTTCTCTCTAGAGATGTTCTCTGTTACAAGGCAAAATACACAAACTGGGCCCAACTTTAAAAATTAATTTTGGGATGTGTGCCAGACCAGATGGTTAGAAAAGCTAAATACCATTGATTTATTTCTTACCCTTTACGAAGCCATATTAGAGACAATGGACCTTATCAGAACAAATGAGAATAAACAACGGAATGCAGACTCAATACAGAATTAACAACCAAAGCTACCAGCTTTTATTATGCTATGATTAACTCCGAATGTATGAAAGCATTAACAATCAGCAGAAAAATGTTCAGTTTCACCTAATGGAATCATGCCAAGCTATATAGCCCTTTGGTCAGCCATCTCCAATTTGTAAGATACCACGGTGGGTAAAAAAACAAACCTTGGAAGTGAAATCTAAGAGCAAGCCACAACATGATGCCTGCCTAAAAACCTAGCTAAAAGACATCAGATGAAATGCCACACTGAAAGTCTGTACCACACGGGGCCATGGGGATTTGATGTCTCAGGACAAACACCTGGGAACTAGTCTAAAGTCTGCCATCCTTCTGTTTCTACCCCCTCCTAAATCAGTGAACTAAACCAATATTTACATAATCCAATGATCCCATTGGTATCCAAGTGGGAAGGTGACTGAGGAATTTTGCTGTATTATTTCCATTTTCTTTAGGTTGGGCTTTTCAGAGGGTCCTAGAGGAAATAGGCCCCCAGCTCCATTAACCTCTCTAAAACCACCAGTTTTAGCCTAACCCCTCATTAGGATTGATAAAGTGTAACATCCCCTTGGCAGAGCGCTCTCTAGTCAGTGGCAGGATTCACGTTCTGTTGCTGGCTCTGCTCTCTGATCCTGGGCACATCACATCATCGCTTGGTGCCTCAGTTTCCCCATCTATAAAATGTGTATGATATTACTACTGTGAGTATTATTACGCTACAGATGCTTTCGTTAATGAATTGTAAAATTCTGAGGTCTTTAGATCACAGTAGCTTAGAAGCTGTACGTGTAAAATATTATTGTTTCGTGTACTCTCTGTTGTCAGTCAGCAGTCATTCTTTCACTTTGATAGTGAACAGGTTACATGTTATTACTTTAACATACCAAATGTTTGCTACTTGGCTCTGTCACCCAGAAGTTCAGCACTTGGTTAACTGCTGTTGGCAACAAGAGGAAATAGCCTTTCTGATGGAAAATGTTTAAGGTCTATTATTTGTGAGATGCAGCTGAAATGTTATATAATGAATTTAGCCCTTTTTCACTTCATTTACCACACCTAACACATACAATAAGAGTTTAGTTTATACCCTTACGCTACCATGCATGAATATCTCATTATCACTGCAAAGACTTTAATTTTTATTGGAACTTGTAACTACATTGCGGTGTGTTCATTTTCCAGGGGGTAACACAAATCTAGCAAGTTATTTTAAAAACCCAAACTCCTGCATGGAGGAGATAATGGGGTTCAGTATAAAGGGAAAATAGCATTTTTGTGAATGAGTTTTATTTGATCGATTACTGCGTTAGTTAATATGGACCAGATGCATATCATTGGCCAGACTGCAAGGCCTCCATTTTGCGTGTCCCATGCAAGGGCCAGGTAAAAATGCACTGAGGGAATTACCCCCTCAGCTCACCCTGGGGGCACACATCACCCTAAATGGATTGGGGAGTATAATAATGGTCTAACACACAGGAGGGCTGAAAAGAGACTGCTCCTTATTTCCTGGCCCCAGTCACATGAGTCAAGGTAACAAAAGGTCAGTGCTCCTGTCACCAGGGCCACCTGGGAGGGGGCAGGATATGCCATTTGCTCTTGGCCAATGTATTGAGAAAACCAAGTGACCTTCTGACATGGCACATGGGGTTGCGGTGCCACTTAGGTTCACCTTGATGGACCCTACATCACCATGGAGGGGCAGCCTAACCAACCCTGAGTAGCGTTAGGATCCTACAGGCTGGGTCCCAAAGCCTGGAGTGAGGAGCTTGGCCTACCCCCATGGCCCAGGAGCCCAGTCGCTGGTGCGGGGTGAGTGCAGTGTGAGCTTGCTCTGAAACAAATGGGAGTTAAGTGCCCAAATACCTCTGAGGATCTTGGCCTCAGTGCAGAGGCTTCAGTACTACCTTCTGGTCCTCTGGTAGCCCCCCTCCCCTGGTGTGGGGGTTTTCGGCCAGTGAACCCATGTACTTACAGACACACTCCTCAGGCCTCCATGTCGTGACTCCTTGATCTCCACCCTCCATAGCTCTGTTGCATTTGGTGCTTTTCATGGCCTTAACACTGTTAGGGAGATTTCTTCCCCTCTTATAAATCATTGATTTGACGATCAGCTTGGTGCTAAACAACGAAAAGGAAAAAAGGCCAGTCCATTCCCCACTCAACAAGATAGAAACAAACACCTCAGGATCCTATTATTAATGCACATGTGAGCCGCAAGGCTAATAACGTTCAAAACTGAACACACCCGGGCACCACAGAGTTAGGAAGTGGGACCATGTGTATCACATACATTCTGACCAGCTTTATATCCTGGGTAAAAACTACTGCTAGAGCTCCACATGGCAGGCTCGTCAGTTGTGTACAGTGGGAGTAATATAGTGCCATCCGCCCTGAGATTTCTACAGCAGCAAATACTGGATCGTAATTATAGCCTGTTTGTGAACGGAGTGTTTCCACTGATAATCTAATTGGCAAGACCATTTTGAGAAGAAGGCTACGCTAGCTTCAGAATGTTGTTGCTTTTACAAAATGGATCCTTGCTGCTTTCTGATTAAAAGTCTGTGTTTGGGTTAACGTTCATCTCTATGGACTGTAACTTCTAGTCTGGTTATATCTGTACAATCAGTCTGGTTTGTGCAGTCACTGCCAATGATATTTTTGCAATACAACTTTTCCACTGGTAACGCCAGTAAGGTCACATTTCCTAGGACTTGCATCATATCCTGGGAGCATCGCCAGGTGGAAAAGGAGCAGCTGGAAGAAAGAGGATTTTTAAGGTTTCCCTGCAGATGGTACATAGTG
Source organism: Mauremys mutica (assembly GCF_020497125.1). Lineage (NCBI taxonomy): Eukaryota > Metazoa > Chordata > Testudines > Geoemydidae > Mauremys > Mauremys mutica. The sequence continues at coordinate 20,063,841 of NC_059076.1, read as the reverse complement.
CAATGCAAAGATTATTTTTGAGTAAACTTTCATGGATCTGGTGGTCAGTTTTGTTATGTAAAGTAGTGTGTGTGTTGGGGGAGGGGGAGTTCACTGAGGAGAGGACAGATAGACCAAAACCAATGTAGAGCAAGGTGGATCCTCCTTTAACAAGAGCAATATCTATATGCATATATCACAGATAGGTCCCACTGTATTAAAGATCTCACTAAGAAGTGGGTAATATGATCCTTTAACCCAGATGTCTTTTACAGCCTTAGTTTCTTAAAAACGTGTAGTGTATCTTTTCCCCCATAGTATTTAGGAAATCTGCATAGTGAATGTACGACTCCCCACTTGCAGAGTCTCTGAGCTCAAGCTCCAGCCCGAGTCCGAATGTCTACACAGCAATTTTACAGCCCTGCAGTTCGAACCTGGCGAGCCTAGGCCAGTCCACGGGTGTTTACTTGCTGTGTAGGTGACCTTTTGGAGGCTCTCTAAGGCCCTATGGAATCAACTGAAATGATGCCAGGAAAACACGTCAGTCTCCTTTTTGGTTTTTCCTTCTTTACAGCCTCAGGATCAATGTCAGATCTGATGTAAAGAGGTGCAATGCTACTGGCATCAGCAATTTCGGCCCCGAACAGAAATGATTGTCCAGATTTCTACCCAGAAGAGAGGGAAATCAGCAATGATCCATTTTCTGTTCCCTTCACCCTTTGGAAATGTTTTTGTCACTCAACTTCAGACGTGAACTGTGCAAAATTCATCAATTTAGCCACGTCAAATCCTGCAGCTTGGCAGGGGGTTAGACTGGATGACCCTTGCGGTCCCACCTAACCCTATGGTTCCATGATTCTAATTTCACTTCTTAAGGGTTTATGCGAACTTTTGCGTTGGTTTCCGTTCCCTGGGATTTGCCCTGCCTTGCTGAGTTTTGCTTTCAGTGTCAGGTTCCAAAAAATCTTGAAAACCTCAAAGCACTTGAAATGGCCACGTTTCACCTGATTTCACATACAGGCAGTGGGGCTCAGCATAATAAACCCCAGGCCTTCATGCCCTAAGTTCATGCCTCAGAGACGTGAAGGAGCTTTTGGAGGTTCTCTACCATGAAGACACAGCAGAGTGTCAAAGAGCTAGTCCTCATGAAACACCACACACGGCTCTGCATGCAGGACGGAGCCATTCAGATTAGACAATGGAATGAGCAGAAAATGAGACAATACAAATACATGCAAATGTACTCTACATACCATGGAGATTGTACATCTGTTGCATGGAACTGGGCCCCTACTAGAAACTGCTAGAGAAGTACCCGAAGGCCTGTGCATCTACACCACCCTAGCCATGCAAAATGGCAAAGGTCCTTTAACAAGCCCAGGCAAGGACAGTGTGGGCACGCTGCACTGCCAGAGCCCTAGCTGGTGTACATTACATGACTGTAGTTTCACTGAAGTCAACAGAGCTATGCTGATTTACACCAGCTGAGGATTTACCCCTCTGCATTTGTACCCCTGCAATCCCGCCACTTCAGTTAGTACTGGTTCAACATCCTAGCGTAGGCATGGCCTCTGGGAGAAGTTATTGCTGATGTCCACCGGCGTGAGAGGAGAATCAGGCACTGCTTCTGCTTCCATGTAAGACAAGGGACCTGATTCTCCCCTGGGTAAAAGTGGGTGAGGTCTGGTCTACAGTTACTCTCCAGTAGTTAGTGAATATTACTTACATCCATATTTGGTACACGTGCCTGTTGCCGTTTAGAACGCTATCCTTGTGAGCTAAAATATATATAGCCTTGCGTGGAAGGGACTAAGGGTCAGTTTGCTGAGTTGTGCCTATTTGTGCTTTCATTGTGTGAAATGGTAGCGTACAGCGTGATACCATGGTGTAATGCTTGGAGTGTTCTGTTTTGTTTTCAGATTAAGTTTAATATGTGCTCCGTCTCCAAAGACATGCTTGAATATTTCTCCTTAAGTGTTTGGAGTGGAAAAAAATTCTCATAATTAGCAGACAGTGAACAGTATAGCACAGGGACATAACATGGCTGAAGGAAATGCTGAGTAAAAGGAGCATTCACCTGATCCCTGCATGTTTGTATGATTTTTGCAGTGATTTCATTACTGCACATAACCGTTACTGTAGCTTCTTAATAACTATCAGTGTTGTTATTTAGCAGTGCAAGGAAATTATAAATCTGAAGCTGAATTTGACATCCACATAGTTTATCCAACTGAGAAGAAAATTGTATGGGGCTAATAGGCTGATTTTAATGGAGTGTGTATACTGTCTGCTGGATAGTGAAAGGGTTAAACTCCCCACCCTGTAAAGACTGCATTAGCTGCCAGGACTAATCAGAAGGACCTTCAGCTGTGGCTTATTATGAAGCAGCTGGAAAGAGGGTAGACTATCACTGAAGGGAGAAGCATATGGTTATGAAAAGCTGATTGTGCTGAGTAGGAGGGCTCTGATCTGACTTCACTACAGCTGAGGGGCTAGACTTTTTCATGTTTATTTGGCTAGCCTGTAGAAAAGGGAGCCTCTTTGTGCTACTGTGCCAAACAGGGAATCCTCTGTGGTTTTTTCCACCTTGCCAAAGGGCTCCCCTTCCTCTGTTAATTTCTCTACCTTCAATCCAGGAGGAAATCAAGATGACTATCTGAGTCCTGATGAGAATGGAATGGGGCTGCCAGGATGGGAGTCCTAGAAAACTCCTCACTGCCTGCTGGCAAACCAAGAAGTGGTTTGTTTTGATCAGACTCCTCTTCAGTCTCTTTTTCTTGGGCTCTTTTCCTTGAATGGATTAGTGACCCCTCCCAGTAACATGGTGAATCTATGTACAATTGATCAATTCTGTTTGAGAACATGAACTCTGTATATATCTGTGTCACGCTACAGACTCCATTTTGAATGTGGGACTTGCTGCTTTTGCTGCTGCCATTTTTATCTTTATGTTGGACTGAAATTTCAAGTGATGGTGGCACAGGGCTGACAATAAACAATCTTGTGTAAAGCTTGATGGGCCTCTATTCAAACAGAAGTGTTCTTGGATAAAGTATTGGTTACCAGCCCATAGAGGTGGACTGGTAACTAAGCAGGGGATCCACTGGTAAGCTGAAGAGTGTCACCTCACAGGGGATGAGAGGTTATAAAAGAGATGGTATCTCCACCAGCCAATTTGAGAAGAGACCAGAAGCAGAGGAAGCTGGGGCAGGAGCATAGAAGGACTCAGACCATAGAGGTCAGAGAGTCCATGATTCTGAAGAGAAGCCATCAGCAAAAGGGGGAACCTGGACTCCTCAGAGGATGCCGCACTAATCCTAAATGTCTCTCCAGAGTGTCGAGGAAATTGATGCAGGAAAGTGAGTACAGATATGTTTATTACACTAATCCAGAGAGTGTATGTCTTATGCTATCAAAGTGAAGAATGGGATTTAGGATCTTGTGCAAAGCCTACCTGTGTGGCTGTTGGCTTTGCTATCATGTGCCTCTGAAGGATTATACTGTAAGCTTGTATGGCAGGAGTTCTGGGATAGACTGTGTTAAACTACTGGGGAGTCTGGCAAAGCCAGTACTAGTTGCAGGGGTAGGCAGCTGGACGGCTGGTTTTCCAAAGGGGATGCTAGACAGAGGGTTCTGTACCCTGAGGATACCTAGAGACCCACAGCGAGAGACAGTGCCACATATGATATTCTGAAGTAGTTAAGTAACAGAGAATGTTTTTAACCTGTTGTCACTACTCCCCCAAAGCTCCCACTAACTTCAAGGCAACTAGACATTCCGTCCCCAGTTCCAATGGTAGATCAGCTTTGTGTGAATAAGGATTTCAAGGTCAGGTTCTATATTTATAACCTGTTCTCAAAATTTGACTTGAATGATGAATATATTAAAATCACTAACATACCTACTGCTGAAGAGGAAGAAATAGATGTGAGACATTCAATGATTTGAGTCCTTACTCTTCTGGACCCTTTGCTGTATCTGCAGGGATTCACTGAGTGCTAGATTTTGCATTTAGATATTTAATTTAATATTAAAATATTTTAATAATCATGTAGCCAGAGAGCTCCTTAGTAGCTACTCACGTACTGTGCCCATGAGTTGTACGCAACTGTTGTTCCAGCTAAGGTCAACAGTAATTTATACTTAGCAGCTTGTCTCCAGATCCACATTTTATAGCTGGCAGCGTATGAATAACTTTAGAGTTGGGATAGAAACACCTGCTTTTGGGCTCTGCCATCAGAAAGGCTTGAGAGATACAGATCTGGCACTGCATGCTGTTGGCAAGACAATTGGCAGTTCGCAAGTTTGGCCTTTTACTTCTTCAAAGGAAACAGTTTGTGCAACTTTCCGAACCACGCATGTGTGGATGGGAGAGAGCGGAATTTCTCCCAAAGGGCTTTAGTGAAAAACAAGTCCTTACTAATACCATATGAAAGTTGTTTCTCAAATAATAAAGTGGTTGCCAAATTGCTAAGAAATGGGGTTGGGAGATACACACTGAGTGGTGCTGGAAAGACGCTTTGGCCTGAAAACAAACAGCATTTTTAAAAAGAGACATAATTACAGTGCTTTATTCTCATGCTTTGCATTTCATTGTATTTGACCAAATTCATCTCAGTAGTAAGTCAATTGACTGCAGTGGAAGAAGCTGGCCCCTTGTGTGTTTTATACATTCAAATGCAAGGCAAAGTCCTGTCCTGAATTGTGCCGATGCATTATGGCTTGAAGAGAATACAGGGTATCCTCTTCTCCTACTCTAGCACACCTGGGCAGTGGCAGGGCCGGACCCACACTTCTAATGCTCTTGAGAACTGGTGGAGGAGTGCCTGGTGTCATGGACACAGATTTCAGGCCCCGGGAAGGCTTGTTCTCTGCTGCTTTTTTGGGAGTGTAGTTAGCCCCTTAGCCTGTGTGAACATCCTAATGGACCTGAACCAGAAAGTCACTTAACTTCTCCTAGTGGGGTCACCTAAAGTTTTCTCTCCCTCACAAAGTAGCCCCTGGTTCACCCCCAAGCAGGTATGCTGAGCTGTTTCCACAGGAGGAGCTGCCCTGCTCTGCCCTTTTCAGAGAGAAGCACACGCTGCTCCTTTTCAGTCCTGGCAGCCCTTCCCCCACGCAGTCCTGAGCCATCCTGTCCTGAATTAGCAGGAAGACTCAATGACCCCGTGTGGGAGTGGCACCCTCTTCCCCTCCCCGCAGCCTCTTTGCAAAGCTCAGATGCATAAGGCAGGCTTTTGCAGTTAACATCAAATTAAAAACCAGAAACTGGCTTCCTGATGCTCTGGCTCCCTTTCCAACTCCAACTCTGACCCTCTGAGACGTAACCGCCTGTTGGATGGGGATGTTTCTATACTGCCAACTCGTCCTCCTCCCCCTGCAAAACCCAGCCAAACAAAGCATGGAAAATGTGAAACAATGACTTTAACAATTGCATCGGCCAACAATGACTGAATAACTAAATACAATGGGGAAAAGACTGATGTAATAGAGCCTGCCACAACTGCATAGCTTATGAGTGTTCTAACTCGTGTCTTATCCATGTGTGCATGTACACAGATGGCTGTTTAGGAGGGTATATTCAGTGGAGCTTTCTTGATGCATGAAACCAAAAACTACAGTCTGTCCTTATGAAAATACAGAACCACCAGGCCGCCTCTGCTCTAGAAGTGGAGTGGACAGGGCTTGTGTTGGTATGGGAGGAAATCTGCACCTGGGATGATTTGGCAACTGGTTGCATGTTATCTTTGGTCTGGACTACACGCTGACCTTTAAGCTTTCTGACTTCCAAATGTTTATGTAACGAGAGCTGCCCCTTTGAAAACTGACAGGGAATTAAAAGTGAAAGACGAGAGCGGAGCTCATTCTTCAGGCTGGATATGATGATGCATCTGCCCAACAGAAATGATCCAGGCAAAAGTAAGAGGCCACAAATTGACTCTGCCACAGACTTTCTGTGTGTTCTTGGGCAAGTCACTTACTCTCTCTGGCCTCGTTCCCCATCTGTAAAATGGGAAGCGGCAGCCAGCATGTCCCTACAGCCCGCGCTGCTTCCCACAGCTCCCAGTGGCCGGGAACAGCAAACCACAGCCACTGGGAGCTGCAGGCAGCTGTGCCTGCGGACGGTCAATGTAAACAAACTGTCTCACGACCTGCCAGCAGATTACCCTGGCGGGCCGCAGGCTGCCCACCGCTGCTCTAGATGCTACATGAAAACAGTAAATAATTATAATTAAAAATGTCTTTGCTAATACGTGGAGGTTCTGTAATGAAAGTAACTGATGCTGCAGTGGGTGCTAGCCTGGGCTCTGAAAGGCCCAGGTTCAATTTCTTGTTCTGCCTCTGATTTATTATGTGATCTTGGACAAGTTAGTGTCTCTCTCTGCCTCAGTTCCCCATCTGTGAAACTGGGGTAACAGAACAATTCCCTACCTCCTGGGGGCTATTGTGAGGAGAAATACATTAACTAGCAGAATGAGGTGCTCAAATCCTACAGTAGCAAGCAAGATACTTTACTGTAAATTATGGCCTAGAGATTGTGATATCTGTATTCATGTTGGGTAGCACCCTTACTGCACAAGTAATTCATTTATTTCAGTGGGGCTATTTGTAGTGTCAGGTTCTAGCTACCATGAAAAAGGTTATCGCAATGGGATTCCACTCTCTCCTTGTTTCTTACTGGGTGGACAATCGCTTTCCTGCTTCTTCACCTTGTTGACACACATGGAAAATAACATTCTATCTCTGTTTGGTGAGTGGAGTATTCAAGATTTGTGCCTGAGCGATTTCTAACAATATAGTTTCAGTTGGGGAATCTACGTAAGTAACCTGCAAATCTTTTTTTTTTTTTAATCTATCTCCCAATTTTATGAAGATTTTCTCTATCCAATTTCTTTCCGTAAGTAGGCTTGGATTTTTTTTTTAAAAAAAGCCAACAAACTGCTGTATGCTTTGAAAGCTTTCCTGATAGCTGTAGAAATGGATGTAGAGCTTGTATTCCTCTAAGAAAAATATCATTTTTAATATCTGCTTACATGATTGGGTCTTTAAGCATAGATACATTCAATCACCATCTTGGAGTGTGTGATAAATCTGTACTCAGTATTAGAGAAATAAGAACAGAAAAAGGGCCTGAAATGGTTGAAGGCAGAATTTCACCATTAGCTGTGCTCCTAGTCAGGGTTTGTCTTCACACACAGGTTGCAATGGTTTATATCTAAAATCTGTTTTTTAAAATGGATTTTTAGATAAACTGGTGCAATCTCTTGTGTGGACACACTTAAATAAATTTAACTCTGGCTTATATCAATTGACCTTAAATCAAAAAGGAATCAATTTAAGCTAAATCCTCACGAGCCAGGTTTTGAATTGAAATGAGTTTCCACACAGGAGTTTGCACTAGTTAACTAAACAGATCAGGAAACATAACTTAAGTTAAAGTAGTGCAATTTTGTGTGTAGACCAGGCTAGGTCTGAGCCTTGCATTCTTTGGGCAAAGTTCCTGCTGATGTCCAGGACCGGTAAGAACCTCAGGACTTGGTTACTGTATTGATCTTTGCTAGAAATGTTTCACCCAGTTATGCAATAAGGGATTGATTTTTCTTTTCTTCAGAAGTGGTTGGTCCCAGTTCTCCTGTTAACTTCTTCCGAAGCTGTGGGTGCACAGCATGTCTGAATATTATGCCCTAAAGCTTTACAAGGGAATGAATGAGTGTGCCTGGAACTGGCCCTGTAGCTAGCACCAGCCCAGCAAGCAGCTGCTTGGGGTGGCCAATGGTGAGGGGCGGCACGTCTGGGTCTTCAGCAATTCAGCGGCGGGTCCCTCACTCCCTCTCCGAGCGAAACAGCAGCCACCGAATTGCCGCCAAAGACTGAAGTGATGGTGGTAGAGCTGCAGATCACGATCATGGCTTTTTTTTATTTTTTATTTTTGTTGCTTGGGGTGGCAAAAACCCTGGAGCCGGCCCTGGCTAGCTACAACATATATATAAATAAAAAAAGAGAGAGAAAAAAATATCAGAGAAACAGTGTTGTCAACTCTCATGATTTTATTGCCAGTCCCCTGTGGTGGTTTCCTTAAAGCCCCAGTTCCTGGAGGCATGTGATTATGGGACAGTCTCACTTTTTTTTAAAAAGTGAAATCTCATGATTGCAGAGAAAAGAATGAAAACATCATTTAAGTGCATCCTAAAGACTCAAAACCAGAAGCAGGAAAAAAATCCACCCAATTTTTGCCTTAAAAATGAGGAGTGGGGAGTTAATTTCATGATTTTTTGGCATGCTGGATTCATGATTTTTTTTTTTTTAAAGGCTTTGGGTTGGCAGTACTGGAAAAGATGCAGTGTTCTACATTCCCTGCATTGTCCAGGAAGTACACCACACAATGGACGTTTAGATAAAATGTTTGAGGATTATTGTACTCCAAAGAAGACTTGCATTCCAGCACCATGTGTTTGATTCTCTCAGCAAGAAGCAAATAAAATACTTGGTGAATTTATAACACACCTGCCTACACTCTACTCCAAAACTAATTATGGTCATCTTGTAAATGGTGTGATTCATAATAGAATTATAAACGATATTATACTACTAGTGATGAGACGACACAATGATCACTCCGTGAGCACAACTTAACTCAAGCGCAGATGTATGTTGGCTCAGACACTGCACAACAGAGGAAAACTTTGACTAATGATTATACAGCAAACTGCAGTTTAGAAAGAGATCCTATGCCATAGATGGAGTTCAACTAGAAAATGCTATGCAAATGTGTGTGAATGAGGATACAAGGATTTAATGGAAGGGAGCTATTAGCCAAGATGGTCAGGGATGCAACCTCACTCGCTGGATGTCCTACACCTCCAACTGCCAGAGGCATCTGGCACTGGGCACCATCAGAGACAGATACTAGGCTACATCGACCATTGGTCTGACTCACTATGGCCGTTCTTGTGTTGACTTCGCGAGTGGGGACAGCATACTGTACAATGATACAATATGGACAGCAGGTAGAGTGACCAGATGTCCCAATTTTATAGGGACAGTCTCGATATTTGGGGCTTTTTCTTATATAGGCTCCTATTATCCCTCACCCTCTGTTCCAATTTTTCACACTTGCTGTCTGGTCACCCTAGTGGCAGGATATCTCTCTAACTCACTTGGCCACGTCTGTAAGAAAAGCCTTGACCATGAGACGGGATGGGAGTGGATGTGGCCGCTATCTTTCTGTTTTGTTCATTCGTGGCTTGCTCCAAAGCCCATTGATATCGATGAGGGTCTTTCCATTGACTTCAGTGGGCTTTGATCAGGCCTGTCTTTCCCCTCCCCCACGGACTGAACACTCCATTCTCCATAAGGGTCCCATGAGACGGAGAGAGCACCAGAGTGCTTGTGGCAACCTGTGAACTATGCAATCGGATGAAGTCCTGGCACAGGCAGTGCGTGGAGAGCATAGCCACAGCGATGCTATTTGGTGATCTAAGCAGGCATACTTGTAAGAGAGAGATCCCCCTAAACAAAGATCCCCCTTTGAAAGGCCTCAGTTGGCTACCAAATAACTTTCTAAAGGTGTTTACAAAGGTTCCCTATAAAATTAGATCATTTGGAAAAGCCATTGTTTAATTGTCAATGTAGGTTTTAAAGTGATACGCCTCAATGGGCGAGCAGTGAAGGTTTGATTTTTTTTTTTTTAAACAGGCCTCCAAGGGGAGGACCTCACCTATGTATGCAATTTCAGGCAAATATTGAAACCTAGCAGTCGGAATGAAGTCTCAGGATTGTAGAAGTGCTTCATGGTAAGAGGCAGTGGAGTTCAAGAAATCAAAATAAATATGAGCAGGACCCACTTTTGAAAGGACTAAGAATAAACTTTACTTCACAACTCATAACTGGGAGTGAGAATGGTTATTAAATGGTTTGCTTAAACCTGGCTAAGTTTGTGTTTTTGTAGAGATGAATTATTACTTATTTGGATTGCAGTAGTGCCGTAGAGTCCTCAGTCTCATTGTGCTAGGTGCAGTACAAACATAACACAGAGACAGTCCCCACCCCCCAAAACCTTACAGTCTTAGTATAAAACAAGAGAATCAGGGGGATAAAACCACTGAAGTTAGCAAGGGGAATAGTATTTGCCTTAGCAACATGAGTTTGGGGAGAAATTCTTGTTGGTGTGAGGTTACTAGAATAAAATCACTCTGTAGGTTGCTGTTACTCTAACTACGGCACATAAAATGTTATAAAATAAAACACAGAAGTCGTATAAAAGCCACAAAGAAGGTAGAAGACACAACAGAAGGGGTGGAAAGAAGATGCATAACTTAGAAGGAGTTATTTTACTATACCGTATACCCTTTCTAGGGATTGAACAGTGACCTGGTATGTCCGTGTATTCTAGGGACTTCCAAAGGATTCATGGGTGTGGTCTCTAAGGGCCACATGCATAAATTCATCCAAAAAGTGCATTACCACCATCTCTTCACTGTCTGTGCTACCCTGTTCAGTGAGGTACTACTCCTGGTCAGATGCCATGGTGATGGGGACCACATAAGAACCTAGGGCTGATGGGCATTGTCCTTCACAACAACAACACTACCTATTATTTTGCAATCCTTGTTACTGAAAGCAGGTTTGTGCAAGGAGAGATCTTACATTGTATCCTGTAGGTGGTGAGATTGGGGCTCAGACTGATGCTGGCAGGGAATTGCAAGGTGAAGGGCCTGTTGCCCTATTTCTGAGCCAATCCCCGGCAGTAGTTTACTGGGCACTTGGGGATTGCACCTGTGGTAGCTTTTATGCTCTTTAAAGAGTCTGAAAGAGGCAGTCTCTGAGGTTGCCAGGTCCAATCTTTCCGACTGCTAGACCCTGATTCTGTGAGGTATTTAAACGTGTGCCTAACAAATCCCATTGGCATCAGTGAACTTCACATGCTTAAAGTTAGGCACCTGAACTGTGCTGAATCAGGGGCTAAGGGGGTAGCTTGCGGTGTATAAAGAATGCATGATTGGGTCACAGGTAAACCTAGAATAATATCTGCGTTTAGAAGCTTTGAGCTACTCCATACTGATCTGTCTACCTCCCTGTAAAGGCTGAGGTCTGGTTGTCTGTGCACAGGACCCGCTGACTGATATATCTGTAAATGCGTTGAGTACTACTTTTATAACAATTCACTGAGTCTGAAATGTCACAAGAGGGCTGAAAAGACCTCAGAGAATCATGTTGAGCCAAATGACACCACTAATAACATCATGGATCCAGGAGTGTGTGATTATCAGTGAACTGGGGTTTCACCGATCCTCTCTTCAGCTGCACGGTGTGGAGCAGAATAACCATGTGTTAACCTCGCAGAACTAGGGCGAAGGAAGTATACACCTATGAGACAGGCAGCTATGGTATGTGGCGTGTTATTCCTCTCACTATCTCCAGGCTAACATCCGTTGTAAAATACGTGCATTCTGGGAGCATGCTGAGGCAGTACTAGGCAGCAGTCACTTTACATTGTCTGCTGCCATAGTAACACCCCTGAATGCTAAATAAGTCAAACCTGTAGCATTCATTTTTCGTCCTCAGTTTCTAGTTCCCTTGCAAGAGGAAGCCATGGGCGCGAATGGGAGCCTGACACTTGTGCCTGCCAAGCTGCTAGTTCTGAGGGAGCTGAGGCTGGCCGGAGGCACATGAAGGGCAGCTGCAATACATGCATGACCAGTGATCTGTGGGTTTTGGCGGTCGGTTCCTGAAGGTTCATGTATTTGGCAGACAGTGTCTCCTGCCCCTTCTGTGCTGAAGGACTTGTAGGTGCCAAAATGTTTTTCGCATCATTTTGGACTGTGGGGTGGGGGTGGGGGCGTGAAGAACAGAATTGCACCATGGCTTACAGATTTTAAAATCATGATGGCTTCTGTTTAACAAATAAGTACAACATTATTTCACAAAATGTTCGGGTTGAGTTGGATTTAAATTTTGCTCACCTGGCCTGCATCACAGATGGTGTAGCTAGTTGTTAGGAGACACTCAGGAAGCCCTTTGCAGGGGATAGCAACTTTATTGAAATGGCTGACTTATGAGCAAAGATGCTTATTCTAACAAGCCAACAGATGATGCTTCTTATATTAACTAGCTACGTATATCTGTCTATATGTAGATAATGTATCCCTTCTATAGAACTCCCCTAATACCAGTCTCCCAGTCTCACTATCCCCATTCTGTTGGATGCTGGGATGTTATGAAGAAACTATGTAATTGAGGATGTGTCTTTGAAGTGAGGGAACTCATTTATTAAAGCAGCAACTGGTGAAAAATCCTTCTTGGCCAGTAGAAACTAATGCTTCCAACCACTGGGGCATCCAGAGATGCTGGGCTAGAATTTCCCATGCTTGGTCTGTGTCTGATGATGAAATCCTGGCTCTATTGAAGTCAGTGGGAGTGTTACCATTGGCTTCAGTGGAGCCAGAATTTCACTGAGTATGCCCACAGTTCTCCAGTTTGGATGTTCTCCAATGTTGGAGGCCTATATCCATCTTTAGGGCACTGAAGGAGTGACCTACTCTGTAGAGGCATTGAGCACCAGTAGCGCCCACTGAAGTCCGTAACACCTAAGTGAGGTCAAAGGGAGGTTGTGTAATGAGTGAACCTGGGCCTGCACTTGGAAGACATGACACAAATAAATGACATTACACAATAACATAAGCCAAGCTCTGATAAAAGTAATTCAGTGAAATCAGCTTCTGCTGACTCTAACAAGGAGGGTGTTACTGAATAGTTTTTGATGATGAATATGATGAAAACAATTGTATTACATTAGTGCTACTGCACATGATCCCATATAGGGCAATTTGGTAAACGTGAAATAAATAACATATCACTAAGGCTAATTAAGTGGATTTGCTTTGCGGTAGCATTCCCTGGCACACAACTGCAAATGCTTTATGAAAGGCAAAACAGCATCTGGATTCACTAGTTCTTTGAACCTCTCCCACCAGCTCAGCAGCCTCACCTAGATAGTCTTTTTTCCAATCCCCCCTGTAGACCCCATGAACTTCTGACAGCTCCGTCCATCCGCACTACTCAGCTGTGTGCTTCTCCACTTCCTACTCCTCAGGCTCAGACTTACGGCCTCTTCTGGGGGCCTCCTTCCCTGCTCAACCAGAGCAGAGTCAAGGAAGGCTTGAACTTAAACAACAGTGACCTCCGCTCCATCCAATTCCACCGAAGGTCCCATTTATGGGACAGGACTGGGGAGGCAGAATTGCTGGCCACTCTATGAAGCTTCAGTCCCTCTTCCAAATCTGTCATGAAATATGGTTCAGCCTCTGAGCATTCTAGTGTATGGACTCCGACTTCTCAGTGTGAATCTCCTTCCAGGGGTCTGGTTCCAGCAGGTTTTGCAGGTCAGCAGTTTTCCATGAGCATTCAACTGCAATAGATGGTATTTTGCCTTTCCGAAGCATTCAAAAACGACTCAGGCACCAATGCTCCCCAAAACCTCCAGGAGATTGGCTTAAAAAAACATAAGATTTTGAAAAATAAATGTGGAGCTCTTGATTTGCCTTCTTGCTTTTGAGTCATTATGGCTCATATTTCCGAGCTCTTCTCTGCACTCAGATGCAAGAAAATAGCTGTTGGGTTTTTTTAAACAAAAGCGGAGAGTCTTGTGTAATCACATGATTCCATTTAAGAAAAATGCTGCATATCACAAAAATTGTAATAAAACTGCAACACTGTGAGCAGATGGCATCCTGAGCAGTACTTTCCCCTTCCTTCCTCCTTACTCCCCAGCATCTTAGGTTTTCCTCAGTGTCCCTGGAAGTGCTCCATGCTCTTGCTAGTTCTATAGTTTTGCCTTTTGTGCCCCATTTCCTTCTGATGGGGTGTCAGTAAGGAAGTCTGCAGTTGAGGCACGGATATGCAATAGAAGAAGCAGTGTCAGATTTAGATTATACTTTGCCTTAACCACATTTAATTTCAATGACATTTCAAATTTCTAAATTAAAAAAAAAAAGAAGCCCCCTCCCAAGAAATTCAAGCATTGCCATTCTTCCCCTCTAGCCTGGGTTTCAAATGATTATACAGCTGATTGAAAAAATGCATACTGGATTTTTGAAATCTGGGGAGTGAGAGGGAGGAAAGAAACAACTTTGACAACAATTTAGTTATTCTCCCTTTTTGACCGTCTCTAATTGAAATGAAGAATTAAATATGTATCATGACGACAAATACTACGCACTTATCAAAACCTTTCTTCAAAGACATTAAAAACCGGGCATTCAGAAAAGTCATTATAAAAGTGATAGGTGTACATCCATGCTTGCTAAATAAAGCTGTATGGGAAAAGAAATCAAAGAAACTTTACAGGCAATTCCATTCTTTAACAAAGGATATAGAGAAAAACAGATGCATGGTATCTGTCAGTGAATGAAACATCATATAGGGAAGACTTTGTACATAGGGAAACAATGAGTAAGTGTGGGGTTATTTAGCAGGAGATGGGAAGCAGGAATCTTGGTTATTTGGTTTTGGAAAGGAGGAGCCATGATTTACTCACCTGTTGAAAATTTGCACGGTTGAAAGGTGCTTTGGTTGGTGCCAAAGGTGCAGTGAGCATCTTATGCTGTTATTTGAAGATCCATTAGATCAAGGTCAACATTGGAAGTTGCTGTATAACTGGACCTGCTCATAATAACCTTGGTTGTCCAGTAACACGAATAAGAAGCAATCTTTTGTGCTTCTGAAGTGCTTTTCATCCATACACCCCTAGGTACTTTACAAAGATGGGTAAAGCATCATTAGCACTGTTTTCACAGATGGGGACAGAAACATGCATGGTTTGCTAAGGTTAGGCACTGAGTCAGTGGCAGAGTGCGGCTAGATCCTATAGACCAGAGCCTCTGACATTCCTCAGCTGGTGGTGGGGAATGTCATTTTCCCCACCACCTTTCCCCCCTGACCTTGGGGAAGGCCAAGTACCCTTAAGGCTTTTCTAATGTGCCTACATTGGAACAGACCCTTTGGGGGCACAACCGGAGTGCTATACCCTCTCATCTCCCACTGTACATCCCAGAGTTCCTGCTCTGCTGGGTGGGCCTAGAAGTGTGTGACCTAATGCCACATGCAGATCCCCTGTGCTCTAGCGACCAGACCGTGTGGCATTCGTTTAGTGTAACCCTATTTATTATAGAATCTCAGGGTTGGAAGGGACCTCAGGAGGTCCTCTAGCCCAACCCCCTGCACAAAGCAGGACCAATCCCCAGACAGAGTTTTGCCCCAGATCCCTAAGTGGTCCCCTCACGGATTGAGCTCTCAACCCTGGGTTTAGCAGGCCAGTGCACAAACCACTGAGCTATCCCTCCCCCCTGCGTTATCATGATGCAGAATGAAAGTCAAGTTCTTCTGTAAGGGGGCGGGGAATCTCTCTGCTGTAAGAGGATTCCAGTGTATTTGGTACAGAATAAGTGGGCAGTCAAATCACAAGGTAGTACAATGACTTCAGTTAAACCATTTTCTCATGTTGGGAAGAACTTATAAGTAAGGAACCAGATTTTTTTTTTTACTAGGTTCCCAACTGTCTACATGTAACAGAGACCTAGAGGAAAGAGTAAAAAGCAAGATATCCAGGATTGCAGATGATGATAAAGTCAGAAGAACTGTAAATAATGAAGAACTATGCAGTCAGATGCAGAAGGGCTTAGATCATTTAAGTACCTGGGCTAAAAGATGGCAAATGCCAGGAATCAATGTAGATATATGTAGAATACTGAATCTTAGGCAAAAGTAAAAAAGAACCAGTGTCTACTAAAATAAGTGTGTGCCATGGCATATCAGCCAAGGAAGATATTAGAGAGTTAGAGAAAATTCCCCAAAGCCTCCAAGACAAAGTGCATCTCTGTAGTGATGGAAACAAAAAATGTGCTGTGATGTTTTGCTAGTGTAAATCAAGAGGCAAGGGGTATTATTGCTAGATAAGGCAGGACTGTAGAGACATGTCTTGTTTAGTGCACTCTGTCAATATTACCCATACCTTAAGGCACTGGAAAAGGCATGTCTGAGGAAAGGAACATGAGAGGAGATTTTACAAGTGTAATTTATTAAAACTAACGCTTGCTTTCCCCACCAAAGACGTGCATTTATTCTAAGTACTATACAACATCTTTCACTTTTTAATTTTGTTTTTTCAGGTCTCAAATGGATAATTGATTTGACAGCTTTGCTTAACAATAAGCTACAAATAAATGGTCTCATTTCAAAGGGGTTTTTAAAAAACAAAATTAACACTGATTTGGTTCTTTGTTGAAACGGATGTGACTCCAGCATCCTTTTCCCTGTGACCATCACAAGGATACCTTTGATATGAGAATAACACCATTCATACCTTTCAGTAATATGCTTCTGAGAGACTGGAGAAGATACATTGCTCTCCAGAGGGGAACGTAAGGTTCTTAAAGATCCTATATCCTAATTAAGAGGATGGTCAGCACAATGCCAGAGAGGAGACAGAGAGAGCCTGTTTCTAGTTAGAGCCTTGCATACATGAACAAAAACTTCTTTTTTGGATGTCAGTGTCACAGGAGCTGCTCCAAAATTACTCTCTTTATTTTATACTTGAGCAAAAGCAGGAAGAGGGTCTTTGGCATTGGCTCGTCTGGGGGAAGCTGGCCTCTTTAAAACAACATGGATCATTCGGTGAATGTTACTGCCAATGTTATTGCCATACAGATATAAATATGTACATGGGCTATCATTTTCTTGTAACAAATGGTAAAAGATATGCTGGTGACAGTGAGGTAGTCATGGAGAAAGAACTACTTTATCACCTACCTATGACTATGTTTCCCAAGCAGCATTCTCGCCAATCACAAGCCCTGTGCAATCATTAGTCCTTGCACATGGAAGCAATGAAGTTGTCTCTTAAAGTAAATCATTCAAGGATTTTTATAATCCGAAATAAAATTTTCTAATATTTTTTTCTAAGTTTTCCAGGTTTAAGGTTTTAATCTTTTATTATTTATTGTACAGCAGTTTTGAAGGGCGTGATGAGAAGCACTGTGTAAATAGTTGTAGTTGGGGGATTTGTGCATGACAATGCTGTATTTAAAAAGTTAACGTTTATCATCATCGGGTTATTTCTTGTGCCATTCAAAATAAAAAATGAACTATGCGTTGGTTTATAAGTGTTTTGCTACCCTGTCAATTAAAGTTGCTGATAAATGTTTTTTAGAAGAGGGAGGATGGCATATACATTTTTGTTTCTTCCTGCAAGACTAAAGGCCTACCATTGAAAAGAATATACATTCTACTGTTCTGTATGATTGTGTGATACAGAAAGTTACACTAAGTTTTCCCTCCAGGATTAAACAGTCTTTTAAACTACTGCATGCAGGATTTAAGCTTTGCTATCTTTACCTCTTGTAATTAAAAAAATAAAATAAAAATCCCACCTGAATCTCAGTTACATGCTAATCATTGCAAAATGCTGGACATTCTCTAACTGAGGGCTTCAAAATAATACTCTTTAATTGGAAAAAGATACAAAATATCTCATTAGATAAATGGCACTACCAGGTATAATCTGTCCTACAGTATAAAAAAGATTATGCTACACGTCATTTCTTCCCACCTGCATTCTATGACACCTGGAATTTGGCAGCTGAATACCTAGTGTGGGTTAAACTCTTTGCTCAGTTAAGTAAAATAACAACAGTATATGCTCTTAGGGCTTCATCTTGCTCCACTGAAGTAAATCACAGTTTTTCAGTTGACTTCAATGGGATCAGGATCAAGGTCTTTAACTGTATTTCCACCCCCCCACACACACACACTTAAGCTGTTGAAACAACTTATCTATGGGCTTGATCCAAAGTCCAGTGAAGTCAGTGGGAGTCTTTCCATCTACTGCAGCGGGCTTTGCATCAGACTGTATGTTCTGTGTATCTTTTTTCCTTCCATATGTATTGTTACTTATTTAATATTTCATATGCAATATAAAAATCAATAGCTCAGATGGCCTGGATGAGTTTCGACGTGGATCCCACACACCCTTATTCGTGTGAGTAACCCTTATGCACACAGGTCTTTAAGGCAGTAAGATTTGTTTGCCTGAATAAGGGGTTTTCCAAGATTGAGCCTCAGGAAATTACATTCCATCTTGCAGTTTCTACTGGGTGAAGTAGCATTCCTTTTGCTGATCTACACTGCTTTGAGTAACTATGCACTGCTAAGCTGCCACCACACTTCACCCCAGACATGTCAGTTTTCACAAGGCTTAGTGGTGTGTAACTGTGAGAGGATGCATGTTTCCCCCACCTTCAGTCATCTCTCTCTTCCTCCTCTACCCAGCCTGTTAAATGCCTAATCTACCCCTACTCAATCCTTAGATACACTAGCTCCTTCTGTACCTGTTATCAGCAATAGGTGCAGTTGCACTGGTGTTGGCCTCAAGCAAAGAACAAGCTGGTAAACAAGGTTTAAGAGAGTCCAGCCCTGCAGAGGGCACAGTGTTATAGAGGTTGATGACTACCCACCTCCCCCAGCCCCCCAAAAGTCTGAGAGATCTCTGTGGTGTGGTTGGACCCATTAGTATGCAGAGAATGTCTCACTTGTGAATACGTCAGTTGGTTCCCTTGTGATGTGGAAGGGTGCTGCCTGATGTGATATAGCTGGCATTTTGATACTTGCATGAATGAAAGAAAATCACTACGGCGCAGATCCTCAAAAGGTATTTAGGCACCTAACTCCCATTGTTTCAATTGATTTCTATGGAAGTTAGGTGCCTAAATACTTTTAAGGATCTGTCCTAGACCTGCTGTCCTAGAGTTAGGACACACATTTGATAGAGCTGGTTGATTTTCTTTTCCAAAACTCTTTTCAGCCAAAACACAAATTTTCATTGTCTAAATTTCCTGCATTTCCAATGGAAAATGGAAGTTGTTCTTTTTTCTTCTCATGGGAAACAAGAAAAAGGGAAATGGGGGACCCCAAAGAATGACAGTTTATTTGGTTTTTAACTTACTAGAACATCTGCAAGTATCTATAAAAATTTGAATCATGTTTTTATTTCCTTCCAAATGTTGCCTGGACAATATACATTTCTGAGCAGCTCTTGGTCTGTTCACTTAAGCTCATTCTCAACATATTCCTTATTATAACTAAAAGTTGTATTTTCACTTGGAACTTAAAAGGGCGTGATCAGAGTAAATGCCTCAATTTCATTTTGTACAACTAAGCCTTACAAAAATTGAAGATTATTAAAATATTTTAAATGGAAGAATCAGACCTCTCCACTGGAAACAGTTTTTATTTCAAACAAAGTACAATGCTTCTGCAGTCTTTGCAGCCCAAAGACCTGAGAATGAAATACTAGATGAGAAATCTGAAAGTGGTATTCACTGGAAACTATCCGGAAAAAGAAGTAAAACTATTAGCCAGTCTATGATCATTGTCCAAGCTTAGAAAGCAAATGGCATCTGTAGTGAAAAGTAGCTTATTTTACACCATTGGTGGAGAAATTTGGCTATTGAAAACAGAGAGGGACAGATGGTCCCCTTTCCACAAAGAAACGTAAGGGAAGAGGCCACAGGGACTAACAGGCCAGTCAGAGGGAAAGGTTTGGCACCCTACGAGTTCAAAGGAGGCAAAACCCAACCCCACTTCGCAGATGCTGTTTACGTTCAAATATTCTAAAACATATAAAACTGAAAACCTTCTTTACAGATCTTATTTGTACGTTTTACTGGCTAACATACCACACTAAGCATAAATGCACTTTCTGGGCCCAATGCCACAGAAATGTATGATATGAAGAGTCTCAGTGATTTCATTAGGACTAAGAACTGCCAGATCTGACCCACGGTGACTTTTGAACCAGATGTTGGCATTGTAACAAATTCTGGGGCTGATTCTGTTCCGCCTATGCCAGAAGAAGTGCGGCCGAGCCTTCCCCCACCCCCAGTATTTTACATTGTTTATATGTCCTTCATATTTATTCTTAGCTGTGATACAGTTTGTTGTACATTAGGACCACGTCCATACAGTACTAAGGATATATACACATCCCAAATGATCAAGGATAATTATATGCTTAAAGAGCAATATGCAAAGGTTCTCCTATGAATAATTATAAGGAGCAAACTCAGTTCACCCATGTGGGAGTCAGATATCCTTTGGGAATTCATCCATTATTTATAATCTGCAGTGTCTTGTCAAACACCCTACATGAGAAGCTAAAGCATTAACACATTCTCTAACACACTGCGGGCCATGGCCCCCATTGGGACAGACACTGCCTTGCACCTGCTAAAACCCTGTGCCCCTTAGGACATTGAACCTGTAGCAGCTCAGGGGTTGCATCCACACACCCTTATCGCCCTCTGGATTTCTGCCAGGTGTGTGAGTGTGTGGCTTTAGCTTACAGCCCCCCTGACTGCGGAGGGGATGCAATGGATCAGCACACCCCCAGCACCTGGGCCATGTACCCTCCACTAAGCCAGTTTTTAGCCACTTCCTGTCCAGTACTGGTACACTTATAGGAACCGGGCACCACCCAACAAATTGGCCTCCTATGGCCCTCCAGTGGCAAATGAGGCTGCAATTATTTTGTACTGTTCCCTCTTCCCTCCTGAAGACTTCCCCCATTATGACTCTTCCTCAGGGTATCCTGATCATTGTTTTTTCTGGAAGAAAGCTACGTTTAGTTTGACTCAAGTAGAAAATGGAGGATTTATCTTATGGTCTTTTGATAAATCTAAAATTCACAAAGCACTGAAGACTCTTTGCTCGACCTACAACCTGGGTATTTGAATCAGTTTCCCAGCAAGAACAAACATGTTTCCTTTTAAAGCTTCTAAAGGGCTGTGCCATAAAACGCAGGCATGCACATGCAGCCCCACCTTCTGCTAACATTTTTAGAGAGAAATCACCTGCAAGAGGGATTAAGGGAAAGCTTTTTTGAGAGCTCTACCCATTATGGCAACAGGCAAGGATGCTTGGAAAAATGTGCCCTCTCCTAACATTGCAGCTGTCTAGGCCCCAAATCAGCAATGCACGTAAGCATGCCCATATTTTTAAGCATGTGAGTAGTCTCATTGATTTCGATGCAGCTGCTTGCAAGCTTACAATTAAAGTATATATGTACCTTGCTGAATCAGGGCCTCTGTGACTTGTATACTAAAAAGTGGAAAAGAAATCTGCAGATATTATTATTGCTGTTGAAATCCTGCCATCGCATCTCTCTGGAGACAAACCCTTCTTATTTTCCTTTTCATCTTTAAAATTGTTTTTAATGCAAGGGGTTCCCATCTCCACTGCAGAACGATCCTACAGTATTTCAATTAAAGCAGCCAGCCTTCAGACCCATTTTCCCCCCCCTAGTACCCCTACACTTCTGTTCACAGCACAGGCACAAAACCCAATTAGTTATTAATTGATGCATGTTAAAGTTCATTAACTCTGCGTATGAAGCTTAAGCTATAATTAACTGTCTTCCAAGCCTTTTGTTCTTTAATCTCCAGGTAGAGGTTCCCATTGTTAATAAGAAAGAAAAGAGGCATCCTGAAATCTCTCAAGTATTCACTCCCTGCAGCTTCTGTCGAAGCAGGCGGCTTGGTACTGGTGATGTGACACCGTACCAGTGGGGACATCACTTTGATAATGCTTTCATGTCAGCTACTAAGTATTGATTTCCAGGTGTGAATCTGATCAAATCTAGAATGGCAGGTGTATGGGTCAGGGGGAACTTCAAGGTTATTTTCAGAAAGCCTAATGTGCTGCTATCCTACTTCCTGAGCTCCACAACATACGTGCTTTTCCCTTTCTAATATGTTCTGCAAAGATTTGTGTTTTTAAAAGTGACCAGAAAGGCGGCACAAGACAAACTTGTACTCCACATACGGGACAGCGTTCAACCAAAATTTATTTTAAAATAAAATGAGCTGGGAAATTAATGTACATGTCAGTCATATGTCCCAGTGCGTAACATGGAATTTACATACACTTGTGTTGCCTCTCTCTATACTCTATGTACACTCAGGTTTGTGCAGGAATAATGCATTATTTCTTATGTATTTCCACCCCTTCTCTCCCCCCCGCACACCCAACCACCAGGCATGTGTTTCTAAGACTTCTATACACTTAGGGTGGGACTTTTCAAAGCTGCCTAATGGATCTGGATGCTCACTTCCCATTCCAAATGCCATAGGCAGCATTGAGAACCCCAGCCTTAAAGCCACAGACTGTTAGTATCGTTGATATCATTGAAGTAAAGGAGAGGGGACAGTATCAGGAAACAGGAAAGGGAAAGGAAGAACATAAGACTGACCATACTGGGTCAGACCAAAGGTCCATCTAGCCCAGTATCCTGTCTTCTGATAAAAGCCAATGGCAGGTGCTTCAGAGGGAATGAACAGAACAGATAATCATCAAGGGATCCATCCCGTGTTCCGCATTCCCAGCTTCTGGCAAACAGAGGCTAGGAACACCATCCCTGCCCATCCTGGCTAATAGCCATTGATGGACCTACTCTCCATGAAATTATCTAGTTCTTTTCTGAACCCTGTTATAGTCTTGACTTTCACAACATCATCTGGCAAAGAGTTCCACAGGTTGACACTGCATTGTGTGCAGAAATACTTCCTTTGTTTGTTTCCTATTCATTTCATTTGGTGACCCCTAGTTCTTGTGTTATGAGAAGCAGTAACTAATACTTTCTTATTTACTTTCTCTGTACCAGTCATGATTTTATAGACCTCTATCATATCCCTCTTTAGTCGTCTCTTTTCCAAACTGAAAAGTCCCAGTCTTATTAATCTCTCCGCATACAGACGCTGCTCTGTACCCCAATCATGTTAGTCGCCCTTTTCTGTACCTTTTCCAATTCCAATATATCTTTTTTGAGATAGGGAGACCAGATCTTCACGCAGTATTCAAGGTGTGGGCGTACCGTGGATTTATATAGAGGCAATATGATACTTTCTGTCGTCTTATCTATCCCTTTCCTAATGATTCCTGATATTCTGTTTGCTTTTTTGACTGCTGATGCACATTGAGTGGATGATTTCAGAGAACTATCCACGATGACTCCAAGATCTCTTTCTGGAGTGGTAACAGCTAATTTAGACCCCCATATGTATAGTGGGATTATGTTTTCCAGTGTGTGTTACTTTGCATTTATGAACATTGATTGAAGGGGAGGGGAAAGGAGCAGGGGACCATCTCTTTGTTCTGTGTTTGTGCAGTGCCTGGCACACTGGGGTCCCGGTCCAGGACTGGGGATGCTAGGCACTACTAGTGGAGGAGAAGCAAAGGAAAGAAAATCAATAAACTATGGATTGGCCTGATCCATCCATTCCTTGACTGTGGGTAGGCTGCCCCCGGACCAAGCCACACTGAAGTCTTAGGTACATAAAAGCTCATGCTTCTATGGAGGGGTCAGGAAGGGAACCCCCCACCCCCCCGGCTTGTTTGGGTTTTTGGTTTGTTTTATTTTTTTAATCTCCTTCCTCTGAAGCATCAGAGATGGTCATAGCTGGAGAGGGGCATTGGTGGGTAGGGCCCAGGCTCTGAAGTGGGACCAAGCATTCTCTCTCTCTCAGGTGTTTGGCTGGCTGGTTCTTGCTCGCAGGCTCCGTCTAACTGATCGCCAGAGGTGGGGTCAGGAAGGAATTCCCCCCCACCACACACACTCAGATTGGCAGTGACCTTGGTTTTTTTCACCTTCCTCTGCAGTGTGTGGGTCACTTGCCAGGATTATCTGGGTATATCGCACTTACTCATTTCCCGCCATTGTAGGACTCTCAGGCACTGCACCTCAGTCCCTCCTGTTCTCTGCCTGTGGCACATAATAGTCTAATCCCCCCTGGGCTGTAATCCTTTGGTCTCATTTCGGTTGTGGGGTTACTGTGCGGGTGCTGGGTGGTGCTGGTGGCCTGTGGTTTACAGAAGGCTCAGATTAGCTGGGCCAGTGGTCCCTTCTGGTTGTAACCTCTGTGACTCTAAATCACTGGGGTTCTGTGTGGATGCAGTAGTCTGAAGCTGCAGGAGTGGGACTTATGTTCCTAAATAAAACTCTGGAAATCTGACCAAGGTTTAAAGAGCCAACATGGGGGTTTTCTTTTCATGTGGCTCCCAGCTCCCCATCGTTTATTTATTCCGTTATTATTATGAAGTAAGGACGGATGCTCTATTTCGGAGTTCGGAAGGACTCATGGTGGAGTTACGCTCCAAACGGTGGGAAAGAAAATAGTTCAGGGTAGGCTTCCGCCCCGTTCTCATTCCTGCCAAGTGGCTTTTGTGTCTAGTCACAATGTAAACATCTGAAAGCAGCAGGGTTTAGAAAAATATGGGCTACGCAACTCTAGAGAGCAGCTCTGCGCACATCTGCTAAGCGATACCTGTGTGTGATGGGGGAAGGAGGTGAGAGAGAGTTCTTGATGGGGTATTTTTGGGCTGCCTATAGATTTCAAGGATCATATAAGAGGCTCAATCATGAGCCTGTTGTTCTCCCAGGCAGGGGAGTCGGGGCACAAGGAGACCCCCACTCTCGCTTCGATCTACAGGCTTCACTGATGTTTGCGGTGGGGCAAAGCAGCTACTGTTCCCTCCCACCTACAAGCCTGATCCTGCATCACTGAAGTCAATGGGAGTTTTGTCTCGGACTCCAGTGAGCGCGGGATCGAGCCTTAGGTGGGCAGGCAGTGAGTGGGTGTAGCCAAGGCCCCACTCTCCTCAATTCCCTGCTTCACCAGCAGGCCCAGAGGGGAAGTAATCTGTGCCAGAAAAAAAGGCTGGGTGCTGATTGATTACCCCTTGGAGCAATGGGGAAGCAGGAACCGGATTGTGATTCAGTCTCAGTCTGATTCCTAACCTGCTTCTGCTGCACCACCATTACACACTGTGCACATAAGGTTACAATCCAGCCGGCAATGGTGACAACTGTGAGGCCAGTATCTGTGTGATCATACTTTAGATCTCATTCTCATGTGGCAGGGAAACCATCAGGGAGAATCCCTCATGTTGTTTTCTCACTCCTATAGCCAATTCAGCAGCAATACTGATGGGGCTGTTTTCATGTTTCATGTTTTCATGGGGCTAGAGGTAATACCCACACACAGTGCCAATGGGTAATGGTGGGAGTTGAGGGACATTAATGGTGATCCTGGGAGACCCCCAGAAGAGAATCAATTAGGACCTTGCACGATTTTCTCATGCTATAGTATCAATCGTATGTGTTCTCTTCTTGTAAGCTTGTGAAAAGTAACATGAATAGTGATATTGAAGATGCTGTCAAGCCACCACAATAGGCGTTTGACAGCACCATGCAAACCAGAGATAGGGACAGTTAGTGCAATCAATAACTTGAATGGTCACTTAATACAGATATAGAAAATGATGTGTCAGGGTCTCTTTCTTTCTGCTTTCTGTCCTGTAAGGATTAATGTTTAAGGGAGTTACCTAAAGCTAATCTGCTGGAAATAGGGTAATTTTTACGATTGAAGAGCATAACAATTAAGCCTAGTTTCTGCCAAGGAGCTTTTGGGATTTAGAATTAGCAGCTCTCTGTTGTGAGAAGAAGCAGAACATAAATCAGAGGATAACAATCACATTCAACTTCTAGCAACGAGTCCTGGGAACACGGTGTTAAATTTGCTGGCCACGGGAGGATTTTCATTGTGCAGGTCTGTAAACAAACATATTACCTTAGCAAGAAGTCTGAGCTTGGTACAAATCCAGGTGGTTTCATTACCCTATCAAATCTTAACAGTGGCACTATAAGATCAACCTTTGTTTTGCCAAGAGCCATGAAAAAGACAAACAGCACTGCCTAAAATCGTTATTATTTTATTTAGCTGAGAGCCAACCTGATACGGTGCCAAAATTAAAAAAAAAAGTGTTTAGGGCTGGTGGAAGGTGACAGATAAAGACGATAGGGATTAAATGCCTCAATTTATCAACAAACAGTTACAGTAATAGCCGTGCAGGTTTCCCCCAACTACTCTGCAATATATGTACAGTTTTTCTTGATTGAGCCTTTGTGCAATGCTGTTGCTGATGGATCAGATATACATTGGGAACAGTTGTACTCAAAATGGGCTAGATTCAGGAAGGGTGCATAAGAAGATTGTTGAGACTGTAAGTTCTTTGGGGCAGGGACTGTCTTTTTGTTCTCTGTTTGTGCACAGCCTAGTATGATGGATCCTGGCCCATACTTGGGGCTTTACTGCAATACAAACAAATATCAGGAAAGGAACTAGAAGTTATGGGCTTAATAACTGCGGGCAGGAATTACTGGGTGAAATTCTGTGATCTGTGTTATACAGGAGCCCAGACTATGGTCACAGTGGGCCCTTCTGGCCTTAAAAATCTATTAAAGGTACAGTAAAAAGGCCAGGAAGGGCGCAGAGCATTGAGAGCTGCTACATGCAATTCAGATCCAAATCTTCAGAGCATGCATGCGCTCCATATCAGTGCCTAGGGACCTAGACCCTCAAACAGTGTAAACAGGCATTGAAGTTAAGAGGTACCAGCTGAAGATCTGGTTCTAGATTTTTTTTTAAACTTACTACTGTTACAAGTATCCTCTGGAGTGAAAGCAATTAGAGAACAAATCTCTCTTATTCGTAGTAGTATTTTTCAGCTTGTTTACATTGTGGTATCACTGTGGGCCAGATTTTAAGCTATTTAGGTCCCTAAAGATGCAGATAGATGCCTAGTGGGATTCTCAAAAGCATCTAGACACCCAACTCCCATTCAGATCAATAGTTGGAAATCCATCATTGATTTCAATAGGTATTAGACACCTAGTGAGATTTTCAAAAGCACCTAAGCAGGTTAGGTGCCTATCTGGATCTTTGGAGACCTACATATCTGAAAATCTGGCCCTGTGTGTATAGTCAGTTTCACTCTTTTCCCTTGTGCAGCCACTGAGTCGCTTTCCAAGTTGGTTGGCTAAGTCTATCGCACAGCAACAGGGAAGAGGAAGAACATTTAAAGAATAGGAAAACATGATTTAGAACTACCAGAAAGTGTCCAGTGGATAGGAGCGAGTGTCATGCCTCAAAACTATTTCAACATTTTTTTTTGAAAATTATTATTTGTAGCAATATATGTCCAGGAGCTTCAAGGAGACCCCATCACCAACCAACACCTCACTGTGCTTGGCCCCTCAGAGGCATAGAACAAAACCATAGTCATTGCCCCAAACATCTTACAACCTACACTGATGTGAAACTGACTAGATTTTGTGATGACCAAGTCCCTTTAACACACCTAGGACACTGAGAGAGAGCCAGATGTTTCAACTGCCCAGCACTCATAACTATTTCAGATTTTCAAAAGTACTCGGCACCTTTCATTGTAGCACTTACCCCTGAGCACCCACCATGATTTTGAAAATCTAGGTGCCTAAATGGGAGCTG
Source organism: Mauremys mutica (assembly GCF_020497125.1). Lineage (NCBI taxonomy): Eukaryota > Metazoa > Chordata > Testudines > Geoemydidae > Mauremys > Mauremys mutica. The sequence continues at coordinate 20,036,467 of NC_059076.1, read as the reverse complement.
AACTCTTTTGGAAAATCCGGCCCTCAGTAAATAATATCAGTGATTAATAGTAATTAATAAAGAAATGGAAGAGGCCACTATGACCATTGACTTAAAACAAAGTTAAATGGCTACTTTAGCAAAAAGTTAATGGACTGTGCCCCTTTTGGAAAGAGAGGAAGAGGCAAAGAACAAAAATACACCTAATTATGAAAAACACTCTTTGCATCCAAATGAAGCAATGTCCTTGCCCAGCTGTTAAAAAGAAGCAGAACTTAAATACGAGTGGTTCCAAATATGTAAGATGCAGAAAGAAGTTTTTCGGGTTGCTTCACTCAGGAAGCAGTTGTTGTGTATTTGGTTGTCATGGGTTTTGTTACTATGGCAACTGAGTTAGACTATTAAGGGATAGCTCAGCCGGTTTCAACCGGCTGAGTGAGCTCTCTGTATATCTGTAAATAAAATGGAGGCTTTGGTTAGCTGTCTGCTCTCTGGCCTCAAGTGATTCCTACACCGGCTGCCCCTAGGACATAACAGCAGTGACCCCCAAACTCCATCATTAGTAACAATAATTAGAAGGTGCTATAAGAGGGAGTATATGGATGATTGCACCTAAAACGAACAGTCTCGTTAATGTATTACAGATTTTTAACTTGGCTTTATTAGGACCTGTCTGTTGAAGGCCATTTAGGACTCTGGGGATGTGCCTGTATTTTAGATTCCCTCCATGTTGTCTAGCAAAAGGAAGGCAAGAGCTCTTTGCTGTCCACTGTGATGTCTTGTGCATAGCCACTGTCAGTCTTCTAATCAAGGGCCGGTGGTTTATGGAAACCAAGTGCCTGATTCCCCATTGCCTTGCTCCTTGTGTAATCATTTGCACAGTGAGTGCATAGTTTCACAGCCATTATCTCCTTCTGCTTGGGCAGCATCTTACCTCCACTTGGCACTCACTTTGAACAGGTGCACAGGACTGCACGAGGTACAAAGCCCTGTGGAATCAGGCCCCAGGCCTAAAGAACAAGTCTCAGTAAAATAATGTATTTTCCACCTTCAGAGTCAGTTCTTTACACCATTGTTTTGTGTCAGCTGGGGAGCTCTGTTCTCTTGCTTTCAGTCTGAAATCATGCAAGGCTGATCACCTTTTTCTTTAATTTTTATCATCAATCCTCCCTGTGATGGCACCTGGTCCTTTGCTATTTCTGCTGCTGTGATCACAGTATCACCTGGGGATTCAGGTGAGCTGCTCCCTTCTGCGCTAACACCCATGCTGCTCAGTGAACTCTCTAGTGGCAATGCTCTTTGAGTGCTGCAGCTGGTTGCCTTATTCCCAGTTGTGTGATGACTTCCCCCTAAGCGTGTGGCCACCAGAGCCACAGCCTGTCTTCCAATGAAAAACACAAAATGCAATTGCTTTTGTCCCATTGGACTGGAAAAGCAAGTATATAGGTCCCCAGGATAACTCTGTTTTATGTTACCATGTCTCCTGTGGCCAGTTTGAGTTTAAAGCTGTAGGCTCACATTAGACACCACAATAAGTCGATCAAAATACGTCGACTTCAGCTACGTTATTCATGTAGCTGAAGTTGCGTAACTTAGATCGATCCCCTCCAAGTGCAGACCAGGCCTGAGCTGCACTGGGTTTGACTGTAGATGGTGAGCACAGTCTCACAGATAGATAGTAGTTGCTTGTTAGAAACTACTTACAAACTGGTCTGATGTTAAAAATCCAGAAGAGAGAACTGAGGATCTTTTGGTCCGTGCGGGTCTTTGCTACACTGACTTCCCGAGTTGTTTTTCAAAGGCAGGACTAGCCATATGCAGCTGGTAAGGGTTGCAGGATTGAGCCCTGAATTATTCACTTTCTTAATACAAATCAAAGGAACCTTGCTTTCCTGGTTACATTTTATTTAAATTGTTGGGAAAAAACCCCAGTTTCCATTGTTGTATTTTTAAAAGACATTTTGGGTGGGATTTTAAAATGTGCCCAGCATTGCTTTAACTATGAAGTCAATAGAAGTCTTACTTATTATTGTTGATTATTTGTATTGTGGTAGTATCTAAGGGCCACTATCAAGGGTCCCACTGGGCTAGGTGCTACAGACTCATAACAAAAAGATGGTTCGTACCATCATGACAATCTAAGAATAAGACGTGAGACAACAGGTGCACATAACAAACAGATGAGCCCAATGTAGCTGTGAGACAACTTCAATTAGCGTAAAAAGCAGCAGTCACACCGCACCAGCTATCTAGCCGTTGTCAAGTGGTTTGTAGGCATCCTGACATAGGAGGGTTTTAGAGACTGCTGTAAAGAAGTATAATGCAGTGGTTTTGTGGGGTTTTATTTTTTTAAACAGCAAGTTCTTCCCAAAAGAGGTGACCAAAAAAGCCCCATGAAGATGCTTGTTAGAAACTACTGACTTCAGTTAGACCAGTGCTATGTGCTTTTGAAAACCCCACCTTTAGCTTCAGGAACTGAATTAGGTGCTTGTGGTAAGTGCTGGATGGGGAAAACCATAATGCCCCTGAATTGGTACAACACAATGCTTGGCAATAGAAGCTCCTCTGCACTCCCCACCAGCTTACCTCAAGCCTGACTTGAAGCGAGAGGGTAGTTTGCTCTATTTCCTTTGCTGCTTTGGTCTCTAGCAGATCCTCCTCCTATCTGAAGCTGTTTCCTCTACGCTTCCGACCTCTAGTTTTTGGTATATGCCTCACAAACTGGTCTGATGTTAAAAATCCAGAAGAGAGAACTGAGGATCTTTTGGTCCGTGCGGGTCTTTGCTACACTGACTTCCCGAGTTGTTTTTCAAAGGCGCTTAAGGGAGTTTGGTACGCACGTTTCAATGGAATCTGGGCACTGAACTCTTTTACGTTTATTTATTTATTGGAAAATCCCAGCGTAGGACTCTTTAATAATAAATGATTCCAAAACTTTTCTCTCAAATCTAGGTTTTGCTAGCGTGTGAAAAAGACAGACACCCCACAAATGGTAACGAGTGATAGGCTGTTAGACAATACCCATCATGCAGAATTTATGAATGGTTAACAAATCTAAGAATGTAGCCCCCATCTAATGGAGCAGAAGACAGGGAAATATTAAAGACGTGCTAACAGCTAATACTCTGAGAGCCAACTGCTTACATAAGACACAAATGGGAAGCAGAGAGGCAATTCATCTATTTTAAGATAAACGGGAGAAAAATACCTCGTGAATCAATATCATAATCCCATCCAGCAACTATCTATCTGTGAGACTGTGCTCACCATCTACAGCCAAACCCAGTGCAGCTCAGGCCTGGTCTACACTTGGGGGGGATCAATCTAAGTTACGCAACTTTAGCTACATGAATAACTTAGCTGAAGTCGATGTATTTTGATCGACTTACCATGGTGTCTTCACTGCGGTGAGTTGACTGCCGCCACTCCCCCGTCAACTCTGCCTGCGCCTCTTACAGCGGTGGAGTACAGGAGTCGATGGGAGGGTGCTCGGGGGCTGATTTATCGTGTCTAGAATAGATGCGATAAATCAACCCCCGCTGGATCGATCACTGCCCGCCAATCCTGGGGGTCCGCAAGCAGGTTTCAGGGGGTTTGTCAAAATATTAGACTTGCTAGGGCCCAGAGCAAAAAGCCAAAGCCCTGCTGTGCAGGACTGCAGCCTGGGGCCCCAAGCCCACCCCCCAGGGCTAAAGCCGAAGCCTGAGCTACTTAGCTTCTCGATGCCCCCTGTCGCATGGGGGTCTAGGCAGTTACCCTGATTGCTCCCCCTTAACACTGGCCCTGGCGCTTATATGCAAAAAAACGGTTGTGGCACAGCTGGGCCATGGAGTTTCTATAGCATGAGGGTGGAGGGCTCAGAAAAGAAAAGGTTGACAGCTCCTGATCTAAGGCACAGAGCAATTTTCAGAGGTGCTCAGCACCCAGAGCTCCCAGTCACACTGCAGGGATTTGAACCAGTGGTTACAAAAGTCTAAATGATGCAAATGGGACACTTGGGCTATTTAGTTCGCAGCAAGCTGGGGTGTGAATCTACCCTGCGCTAGCCCACCACGCGTTAACTGTCCATGTGGATCCTGCAGAGACATACTAACAAGTTTGTTAGTGCGTTTTAATCTACTCCCATTTTAAAGCTACAAGACTTCTCCCATTTCACACCCCAGCTTGCTGCAAACTAACTGTTCTTGTACACAAGCCCCTAGGTAACCACACCAGCTCATAAGCAATTAAAGTTTGTTCCATCCACCTGATATTTCATAGTGAATATGCTTCTGTGGAAAATAATGTAGTGTTCTGCGTTTTAGTGGGGGGGGGAATTAATCAGCAAAATATTAAAATAAGTATTACATTTAATTTAAACTGCTCTGGTTTTGAATTTCAGTTTTATTAGGAACAGCTGGCAGAATGTATCAAGAGAATTGTTCTTTAGTTTTTAAAAAATGTATCTGCTTTAGGTTTTGAAAAGACTTTTTCCCTGTGTACACTTTTCTTCTAATCGCAATCAGAAACACATAGCTGGGTACTGTTAGCAAAGACCACTGGGAGTCAAGGTTAAATCCAGCCTCCAAACTACCACTGAATGATACAGGCAAATCAGTTTAGGCTGATAGGTCTCATGCAGAAGTAATTATTTACCACTCATCAACTAAACCCTGATCCTGCAAAAACATATACGTTTAACTTTAAGCACAGGAATAGTCCCATTGACTTCACTTAAGTGAAGCCTGTGTGCATTGTTTATTTCAGGATCAGGGCCTATGAAATGAATTTTGAACCTAATATAAACGTTATATGTATAATAAACAGCTAAGAATTTTATGCAATGCTGATTTTTTGTTGGCTGAAAAGAATTATTTCTGATACTTATATTTATATTTGACCTAAAGCAAACAAATGTCAGTCTTTCAAGTTATATACATTATCGATATTTTAATAGAAAAACAAAAACGAGAATCAGAACAGTTGAATGATACAGCGTATCTAGTATTATATAGAGAAATATGTGCATTTCCTGGTTTTCTGATGTTTGGGGTTTGTCTCCTCCTTAGGTTATGTACACATGGCACAGTCCACCCAGGCTTCTACCCAGATTTTACGCTTAGCCTCCCTACCATCCACATAGAAAAACTCTGACTAGCGTTTGGAGGTGATTTAAACCCAGGTTAACTGACCCAGCTGGGGGTGTGGGTTATAACCATTCTCTTCTTTAACTTTGCCTGAAACCCGCTAACTTTGCAATGAGGACAGAGACAAAATCACTTGCGTGCTGATAGTCCTCCAACGTGCCTTCCCACAATATGGCCACAAAGGACGTATACATTTTCTTGCAATTGACAGGGATCCTAGAGTGCCTCAGCACAAAGAATCATGTGATATGTCTCCAGAAACATAGCGGTAAGTGCAGACATCGTGAGGGCACAGTAACATGGATAGGGCTTTGCACGGAGGATGCTCACACCTAAGCTAGACTAACCTGGGTGTTCAGACCCAGGGGCCAATCACTCAGGTTAACTGTGCAGTCTAGATATAGCCTAAGTGGAACGTGCCACAGTTTTGCCCTAAAATACATGTTCTTCAAACTCAGTGGGCTAAACTGTTTGACTTCTCACATGAGTCCTACAGTGTTTCCATTGGTATCAATGGAAATATGGAAATTAGACAATAAAGATTTGGTCCAATGTAATGCGTTCCACCGTGTTGATGACTGCAGGAAGACAAAGTTTTCTGCTGATATGAACCCTTCTGGCTTTGCAGTGTTTGCCTCTAGCAATTGGACAGCTGTAACTCCAAAATCAGGTAAAGGGAAAAGGAAAGACATTCGTGGTTTATGGCCAGGATCTAAACAAATTTTATTGGAAATATTTATGTTTGTAGGTTTGAGGAGTTTTTATAGTTCTGAAAACTACCATAAAATTTTGCCTTGGGGGTTATGATTACATTTGTATCTGTCCCAAACTTATATAAATAAAAAAGACAGTTTTTACTGTAGAAGCTTAAAGGGTTAGAGTGGTATTTGGTCTGTGCTGAACCTTTTATAGGTATGATGTTGTAAGAATATTTTTTAAAATAGCAATAAAAATACAACTTTACATTTCTTGATAAAGCAATTTTACCTTTGGTGATAAGAAAAGGATAATGTTAAAAATGTAGTTGCATCATTCCTGCTACACTATGGTCTAATGAATTTTTGTACATGCGAACTGCTCTAAACAGGAACTAGCTTAGAGTATTGTTCAGAAGAAATATGATTTCAAGAAAAACTATGAAGAGTCCTGTGGTACCTTAAAGACCAACAGATTTATTTGGGCATAAGCTTTCATGGGTAACCCCCCCCCGCCACTTTTTGAAAAAGTGAGGTTTTTTACCCACAAAGCTTATGCCCAAATAAATCTGTTAGTCTTTAAGGTGCCACCGGACTCCTTGTTGTTTTTGTGGATACAGACTAACACGGCTACCTCTCTGATACATGATTTCAATGGAAACTTTGTGAACTTCTGAGATTTCATGTAAGAGTCACATTTCTTGGCCACAGACCTCATTTTCCTGGTTTTTGATCTGGCTCCATTCCCAAGCAACCTGTGTGTTATGTTAAGAGTAGTAGTATCATAGGGCCCAGATGCCCATATGATTGTACCTGATGATGGTCTGTAACCTTGTGGAGAGTAGGAAGAGTCAGCAAGCAACATGGTGAGTGTTTCACAGACTGCATGCTAGGTAATACCATGAGAGAACCCCATGCTTGTAAAACTAAACTCTCTTTTTACTAAGAGAACTACACCTCTACCTCGATATAACGCGGTCCTCGGGAGCCAAAAATCCCTACCGTGTTATAGGTGAAACCCCGTTATATCGGAGTAGCGTGGCAGGGCTCCAGCGGTGATTTAAAGAGCCCCGGGCTCTGGCCACTGCAGGGAACCTGGGCCCTTTAAATCGCCGGCCGAGCCCCGCTGCTGGAGCCCCGGGGTTACCGCGCTATATGCGAACCCATGTTATATCGGGTCACGTTACATCGGGGTAGAGGTGTATTTACAGAGATGCTGTCATAATAGCTAGCATTCTAGCCATGTATACACAGATTAACTTCCTGGATCCTCTTCCAAACTCTTCCTATCCTGCAACCTGCGCTCTTTCCTCCAAGTTCCTTGCAGATTGCTACATCTTTCCATTGAACAATTTTTGTTGTTGTTGTATCTTTTGTTCAAGCATTTGATGACTTGCTGAGGCTAGAGTTTACCAGTACATAGCCCTTTGTAGGGATTTGGCCTTTAACCCCAGCACATTGCATCCTGTTTAGTTCAAAGACCAGTAGAGTTGAAGGCCTGTCTCCCATTTCTCATTTACATGATCTCTGTTGGCAGGGGATTTACTTCCACCCTGTTGCTGCCTTCATTCTATTAGGTGGCATCTTGCTGGTCCTCTGTATTGATCGTATAAGTCATTTTCTTCTGACTCTTCTTCTGACAATTGAGGGGGTCAGGCATGTGCACCCCATGCTGAAGCTGGTGTCTTCGCTTCTATTTTGAGCAAGCTAGCTATAGTACACTAGCATGGGTACAGCTACAAGAGATGTAAATCACATCTGTGACTGCACTGTCAATGTACCTTAAAGAGCTGGTCGGCTCTTTGCTTATCTCAGTCTAAAATTGCTGCTTAACAACATTGCTTAGATTACAGTGTAGCTGGTTCTGCAATCCAGCTGGCAATGAATTGGTCCTTGATTTAATAGTATAGTTGTGAATATGGCAGTTGAATGGCTGGCAGCCTTCTTCTTGTGCAGTGCAGGGTCATTGGGATTCTTTGTATCTGCTGAAGTCATGCTGCATATATCCTGCTCTTCACTGGAAGTCTCTACATCCTCCATCACTGCATATACTGCTGCTTTTTCTTTCCTGGTGTAGTTGCAGTGTTGGGACACAAAGCGATTCTGTCTCCCACACCCCTTGCACCATTGCCCATAGGTAGGGAACCTGGCCCATCATTAGTTCATTCACATGATCAGGCAGAAGGTGACTTCTTTCAGAACACAAAATTCTATTCAGTGATGAAAAATAATGCTCAACTGTAGCTGTTGTGACTGGGAGTAGCAAGAGATGAATTCCTATTTCTTTCATCCCAGGAAACATAGCATAAAGACCTGGTCGAGCCATTAGTGATGATAAAATAGAAGTTGAAGTCAAATCTTCATTCATTCATCGTATGATATTCCACTCTGTGTTCAAATTTTCTACTCTGTCCTGAGCACATGGCAGCCCCATTGCTGGTAGTGCCTCACTCCATGCAACTGTTGGTGTTTTATAGGACAGGGATTTGTAAAAGTTACGTAGAGGTTGAGTAGAATCTAGAAGTCGCTGTTGTAGATTTTTAAGAATCAAGTCTGTCTTAACAAACACTTCTTGCCCTCTTCACTTAAGGATTCAATATAAATGCCTTCATTAGTCAACTTCTGGACTGAAGCCTTTCCTTCGTTCAGTACTTTTTCAATGGATAGCTCTCTGATTGATCCAAATGTAGCTTCTATTGCTGGACAAAGGTCTACTACTGTTGTAGCAGATGCCTGGATGGCATTGTTTAATGACACAAGTGGTTTCAACAGTAGACTTACAAGAGAGAGAATGGCAATAGTATTCTCTGAACGTAGTAGCAAAAGTAATCCACCAGCCTCACTACTTAGATCCATCCCATCTTGGTAGATACTATCCAAAGCCAGTACTAACAGCTGGAGTAATTTTAAGACAACAGCCAAGGATTGCTCATGAGAAAGCCAGAGGGTTTTCCCAGGTTGGACTAATTTGAACTTCAGCCCCAGTGTATCTTCTATATTTTCCAAGATATTAAGTCTTTTTGGACTCTTGCTGAAAAAAGAACATAATGAAGACATTAAATTTATAGATTTTTAATGTCTTTTGAAGAGTCTGCAGCTCGTACTAGTGCTAGTTGGAGTAGATGGCCTCTGAAGTGTGTACAGGAGAGATTAGGGTTACACTTTTCTCTGAGCAAAGCTTGTACTCCACCATGTCTTTCAGAGAAGTTTGAAGCTCCATCAAATGCAAAGGGCAGCCATCTGTCTGGGGTCCAATTGACAAGCATTTAACTCTTCTAAGATGTGGGTTGTCACAGATGCAGCCGATGTGTCTTCTATAACTTGAACATCTAGAAATGCATCTACTGGCCTACCACTGACATCAAGAAAACGTACACAATGACTTAATACTGGATGCCCATTTGCATCGGTGCGTTCATCAGCCATGTATGCAAATTTTTTGAATGTGGTGGGAGAGTTCTTCACTTTTTCAACTGTCGAGTCTTTCACTGTTGCACCACATGCTTCTAGCCAGTCAGTTGAGTTTCTTGCAGAAAGATAGTGAGCATTTGCTGGTCTTGTTCGGAACCAGCGTTCAACTTCAGGATGAACGAGTGACAATGCACTTAACATTGGCCTCCAGTTTGTAGTGTGTGGTATCTCTTGCTTAAATAGAAAGTATGATGCCACAGCCATGTTTGTTCGCATGAACTGTGTTGTGTCTCCAGCATTCTTAACAGCCTCATTAACACTCACCGGTGTTGTCCTTGGTCAGTGGAGACTCAGAGGTGCTTTCACATGAGTTCACCTCCCAGGTGGGGGGCAAGAAGGCACCTTGCTCGTTCCTCCAGCTGCTCACTGTTCGCTCTGGCCACTGTTCTTCATTGTGCCACCGTTCACTCCATCGCCCTGTTGCCAATGGCCCTGCACCGTCACCTTTTGCTGCCACCTGCCACTGTGACCTCTGCGAGTTGGTCTCTTGAGGTTCCACCAGCTCTCAGTGATTTCAGCTGAGTTCTCAGTGGGGGAACCTCGCTGCTAGTGCAGACTGCGCTGTCTCTTCCACAGAAACACTGTCCCACAGCAGGTCTAAGCACTTAGACCTGATTATCAGTGATTTCAGCTGCAGTGGTCACTTAACAAAACAAGAGACTAACATGGAGCCTAATCAGCTCTGTCTTTAAACAGTGGAGAGGGACAGGTCAAATAGTACTTGTGACTCAGGCAGACCATCAAGCAAAACACATGTCCCCACCCTCTCTCTTGATGTCCTCAATCAGCACAGGCTGAGTACACAGCCAATGGGAGCTTTGGGGTACCCACAGGCGAGGGCAGCACACGGAGCCCTCTTCCCCCCCCCACCCCCAGGGGCCACAGGGACGTGGTGCTGGCGACTTCCGGGAGTGGCGCAGGGCTAGATCAGGCAGGGAGCCTACACCCCAAACCCCTCCCGCACCCCACACCCCAACTCACTGCCCTGAGCCCCCCCACACTCCGCACCCCCTCTTAAACCCCAACCCCTTGCCCTGAGCCCCTTCCTGCACACTGCACCCCCTCCCACACTCCATACTCCCTCCCGCAACCCAACCACCTGCTCCAGCTCTACATTCATGGCCCTGCATGCAATTTCCCCACCCAGATGGGCCCTCAGGCCAAAAAGTTTGCCCACCCCCGCCTCAGAATAACACACTAGTGGTCTTACTAGAATATTAAGCCTCTTTCTTTGTTTTCAGTTTAAACCGATTTTTACTGAAAAATTCCTGGGTTTAAAATAAGTATTCAGTTTTTTTCTGAATTTCACTCTACTTTTGTATCATTCAAATATATATATATATTTAAAAATAACTTGTTTCATTAGCAAAACACATGTATCTCATGCAATGTATTGTATTACAAAAATACATTAGTCTGTGTGTATATGCAAAGCTGCCTGTTGCAGTCAGGCTATGTATTAATCTAGATTAAGATGCACACAATAAACAAACATGCCTGCTTACGAGCTCTGAAGAGCATGTGCATCTGAATGTACTGATGAATCTCAAATATTTCAAGCTGTTAGCAGATAACGGCTTAAAAATTTGACACACTAAAATAAGATGAAAATGAAAATCTGTATCAGAATACGTTTCAGAACACAGGGAAGTATTTGAAAGTTAAAAAAAAAAACAGGAGAAAAAGATGAAGTTGAACGTATGCACTGCAAATGGTGTGGCCCAAGTATTAAATGTAAATATTTATAGGCTAATGGATCTAAATCTAAAACAGTAAATTGTTTATTCAAATTTTATTTGGGGATTAGAGATGTATTGTTTTCTTAAACTCAGAGGCGGCGTGTTTTGAGTTCTGTTTTAGTTCTGCAGCAAACCGCATTAATGAATGGAATTCAAAGCATTAATCTGAATACTTTCCCTGCCTTCTTTCTGCCCACCAAAATAAACCCTGATATTTACCCAGAAAAATTATTAAAAATTTTTTGCTCTGATTTTCACCTGTTTATGTTGTTGCGATAATAAACACTGATAAATTCCTGGGACAAATTAAAAAAGTATATGGAAATTGAAGGGCCCTATGGAACATGCATGTATTCCTAGAAGTTTTGAGACCTGTACTTTCCTAAACAATGGCAGGGATTTAAGAGAAAAGGATACAGCTGGCTGAGTGCTTCCACCATTGAGAACTCTCCTGATTTTGTCACATGATAGTTAAGGATTCATTTAAAGTCCTGCCTCCTGGAGACAAGTGATTGTGTGAGAATTTTAGCTTTTGTTTAAAAAAAAAAAAAGTTTTAGCCCTGGGGGTTGAGAAGGAAAGCTTGAAAATATGACCTTAGTGCATCCTAGAAGCTCAGAAACCAGTGGATCAATAAAACAAACCCAAATTGATTCTTTTTTTTTTATTCTCATGAGTAAGCCAGTCTCTTGATGATTGGCGGGAGGGGAACTGACGCACACTTTTTGAACAGTTGGGGTTGGCGGCAGTGTTTTTCCTATCAACACACAGTCCTGCACAGAGATCTTACACTAAAGTTCAGGCATTTGTGTCCTGTACAAAGCAAAGTTCAGTGCCCAGTCTTTCCTCCCCTAGAGGATTCTCTGAATTTAGCTAACGAGCCAATGCTTTCTGGGGATCCCCTCAGCCATTCCCAAAAGCAGCCCCAAGACAGATGCAGCTCAGTCGGGCCTCTGAGAATCAGGCGCATCTCAGTAGCAGCAGCTATTCTACTTCAGTCCTCCACAGGAATGAAAAAGATTCTTATCGACTGAGTGATGAATCTTCTCCCTCAGCAGGCTGGGCAAAACTTCCAAGAACAGGAACAGGGTAGTAGGATGAGGGCATAGCAGATGGTTTTTGCTGTGAAATCCTTCACAGGCACCTCTCATGCTAGGGGAGTGGATACTGCTGGAGGGGCAGCAGGGAGGGAGTGTGGGGCTAGAAGGATCTGTCTCAGAAGTCTGTCTCCCTTCCCACCAAAAAACTGTTTGCCTGTGTCCTTCCTTTTATTTGCTGTCTCACTGACCTCACCCTCTCTCCTACCCAGCATTGTTGAACGCATAGGAGCAACAGAATGCAAAAGGAAATATTTTCCCTTTCGGGAACACTTTGTACAAGCACTGACTATGCAGTGCGTCTCATAGGAGTGAGATGATTCCCTGGAGGGTGGAGCGCGATCAGGAGTAAAATTTATTTTACAAACATGGAGCAGATTGTTTGTAAAGCGAACATTAGAACCGTTAGTTCACTTAGAAAAAAATGCTGTGTCTATTTGCCTGGAACATCAATCGGTGCTTCAATATATAACTCTCTAGACAAATATGATTAGAAGATTTTAGGTTCCACTAAAGATTACAGGAATCTTGTTTGTTGTATTTAGGATGGGAGAATAGTTGTGGGGGGGGGGGGAGCACTGCTTTACCGCGTTATATCCGAATTCATGTTATATCGGGTCATGTTATATCGAGGTAGAGGTGTACATGACAAAAATGTTATGTAGTATCTCGTATACGGAATGAGGAATCAAGAGCAGCTCTCCTTTCTACATTTACTCTCCCTTCCTTTATCTTTCTGCTATCTAATCCTCTCCGAACAAAACTCCACCCCAAGATGATGACGACAAAAAAAACCCCACCCACAACACTAAAATCTTCCTCCTCCCCCCAAAACTTAGGCACTAACATATTGTTGGCAAACCATCACTCTGTTCTGTCGGCTTGTACAAGCTGGTTGGGAGTGCTCCATCAAAACAGGTTTTTGATAGAAAATGCAATTTCCACAAAATTGAAATTTTCACCACTAAAATTTCAATTTTGCTGAATTTTTTTGATATTCCATCTGGAATCAATGTATTCTTGTTTTGTTTCAGGTCAGTTTGATGTTAATCAGCGTCTGACTGAACTGCACACTGCCTCATGGGAGTTGTAGTTTTGGTGCCTCATGCCCCAATTCTCCTTGATGGTCCAGGTTCCCTGCCTGGACCACATTTCTTATAATTCACTATGGTTTCCCTTCTAGTTGTTGCATCATGAGTCTTATGACCATGATGCCTCATGGGAAATGTTGTCCTACTGGGGAGCCAGCCTATAGAGGAGAATGGGGGCATGAGGCACCTGAACTACCAGTCCCATGAGGGAGCATGGCAGCTCAGGATGAATCAAACTGAAACCTTACCAAATAAAGTTTTTGATATTGTTTTGAATTTTCCATTCCATTAAAAATTTAGATGTTTTGACTTTTTTGTCCTGATTTGGGACAAAAACAAGTGTCAAAATATTGGCATTTCCTGTGGGATAGAAGTTCTGATTTTTCTACCAGTGGTCATTATATCCCTTCCGCTCACTCTTTTTCTGCCTTGTGTATTTAGATAGTAAGGTCTTGGGAGCAAGGACCATCTATTGCTATGTTTGTACAACAATGGTGCCACACTCTCAGTTATCCACTATGCATTACTGTAATACAAATAATAAACTTATAAATTATTAAAGAGATTCCTCTTCTGACAAAATGCTAGCTTCCTAAAGAACCCCTGACTTGCCCCAGAAAAGGACCTGCGTTTTACGCAGAACAACAAATTATTTCCTTTTTTATAGTTAGCCGCTAGACTCTTTATTGCACATTATTGGAAATGTGAGACCCTGCCTCCTGTGGAATAGTGGAATAGTAAAATATGGACTGTCTTTGTAATGGAAAAGCTTCCACACCACTTGCGTACATGTGAGAAGCACCAAAAAGAGGACAGGTATTTAGGAATTTGGTCACCCTTTCTGGCATATTCAGATGATAGAGGCTTCCCAGCCAGCAAGCCAGACTCTTTAGGCAGGTTCTTTGAATTCTAACCTGATCCTGAAGAAGTCAGGTATGATGTAGTGTGTGAACATTGTATTGTAACTTTGCCTTAATACAATTTTAAAAAAAAAACCCTCCCTAGCAAGGGCCCAGCATTCAGGCAATTAAAGTCCAGATTTAGCAAAAACACCTTCTTAAGTCCCACTGATATTCAATTTAAGCATATATGTAAGTGTTTTGCTGTATAGCAGTGGTTCCCAAACTTGTTCTGCCGCTTGTGCAGGGAAAGCCCCTGGCGGACCGGGCCAGTTTGTCTATCTGCTGCATCCACAGGTTCGGCCGATCGTGGCTCCCACTGGCTGCGGTTCACTGCTCCAGGCCAATGGGAGCTGCTGGAAGTGGCCCAGGCTGAGGGGTGTACTGGCCGCCATTTCCAGCAGCGAACTGCGGCCACTGGGAGCTGCAATCGGCCAAACGTCCGGATGCAGCAGGTACACAAACTGGCCCGGCCCGCCAGGGGCTTTCCCTGCACAAGTGGCGGGAGAAGTTTGGGAACCACTGCTGTATAGGAATGAGATTTCTCACATGCTTACAGTTAGACACATGCTTAAGTAGGCACTTTGCTGAATTGGGGCTCAGAAGATAGACAAAGATAAGTGACAGGCACCATTTATAAATAGTGCTGGACACAAACACAGCTACTTTATCAATGTTGCATAAGAAAATTGCTAACAACAAAAAAGTACTTGTTTTTTATTCCCTCAGAAGAAACCCAGGTATTATTAAATTTGGGGTGCACTTAGATAAAATATTCCTGTACAAAAGAGCAAATGAGAAGGTTTTAAATGTCCTAAAATTTGACTAACACGGCTACCACTCTGAAACCTAAAATTTGAAAAACCTTCTACAATTGTCTTCTTAGAATGCTTTCCACCTTCTCCCAGAACACCCAATGATTTCTTGAGGAATTCCTCCTCTTTTATAGAGTTTAGATAATCCAACCAGGAAACCGCAATAATACACACAACTTAGGTCAATCATACATGAACAGCAAATCATGAAAAAAAAAGTACCATTCATGATCAGTTGGTTGAAAATTATTCATGTAAAAATTAATTGACTTACAAATAGCAAATCATTTAGTAAAGATCATACCTGTTTGCAGATCATTTGGGAGTTGAAAGAGAGGCTAAATTTGTCATATAAATTATTTGCTGAAAATTGTGCACTCAGAGGTCTGTTTCCATGCATGTAAACACCTAGCTGTTTGGAAATAAGATTTAGAGATAAATCACTGCTGAGGACACCATATTTCATACCACACACAAGAAAGAGTTTAAAAAAAAACTAGTCATGGTATCCACAGTTTTCTTGTTCTTCACTAGAGCTGGTCAGAACATTTGACAAAATGAAATATGGTTTCATGAAAGCCAAAATGTTTCATGGAGTTGGATCGGTTTCAATTGAGTTATTGCCGAGAAGGTTTTCTCGGGTTATTTCTGACCAAGGAAAGAGACCTCACCCAAATTGAAAATCTGAGCTTTTGGTTCTGAAAACAGCCATTTTGATAAAATTCCCATATTTCAAAAACATTTGCAATGTTCCAGTGTGGAACAAAAATATCGAAACCTTGAAAATTGTCACAAAACAGAACTGGCATCTTCTGGACAATTCAGTTCTTTACCCTCAGTAGTCCTTCCCCACCATTTCTCATATTTTTACTCTAGTCTTCCCAGCGAGCAATGAGGCAAAAGAACAATTTACATCCCAATCCTGTAAACACTACACATGCGAGTGGTCCCATTGATTTAGCCCTCAGGGAAGGTGCAACATGTGGTCTTGTGCTGGCATCCTTGGAGTCAGGGATGGAATGTGCCTCCTTGAGCCACAATCCTGTCCAAAGCTCCCCCGTCCCTGTGGCAGTTCAGCACCATATCACCCCCTACTGATGGGGATGACTAAATGCTACAATATACTTCTAAATTACCAGAGTAAAGACCGCTCAAAAGGGAAAAACAAATGAACAAAACCTTTACTAGCAGGCTAATAAATAGTCAGATATTTCTGTATACTACTGTCAATATTCAGAGCAATGTATTATACATATATTGACTGGCTCAGAGAAATATAGCAGCAAACTATTGACCCGGGTAGAAAAAATTCTTGAGATGGTGAAATATTGCTGGAAGCTGTTCATGTTTATTGGCCTGTGGTTTCAGTGTCATTGATAGTTGTCAATTATGACAATTGGCTTCTTAGGCACAGATCTACTTTTGGTCATGTGACTAAATTTTAACCAATTACACTGGATAAAAAAATCCAAGTGGTAATAAATGTAATGCCATGAATTGGTGTATGTGCGTGTGGCTCTCTGCCTTCCAGTTTTTCTACCGGATAGAAACTGAACTACTCCATGGGCCCTATGGTGCTAGCAGCTAGGCTAACAGATTCTCCTGTAGCTGAAGAGGTAGTGGCATGTGCTTTTGGAACCTGAAGATCTATATTGTTCTCCCTGTCTGAGAAGTACCAACATGCACAGCATAGTGACAGCCATGAAGTTCTAGGGGGTACAGATTCGTAGTAGCATGTTCTTGGTTTACTCCAAATTTTAAATAATGTCTGGCAGTTAAATCAACATAGATACAGCAAGCAGCTTAATTTAACTTCGTATAAAAACCAGAAAGGATTTGAAAACATGCTGCCTGCACCGTAAGACTTGTATGTACATTCTTAATAAGAGGCAACTGACTTTGGCTTTGTTACCAGTGCATTGGGGTCATTGCTCTGTTGTGCTAGAGAAGGGGTGTTTTAGTTAACCTTTAGGTTTTCCCTCATTAAACTGAGTAGCTGTCATTTATTTTGAACTGATTGCCTGATGGCCAATGCCAGTGAGCTGTAAGCAGATTTAATAAGCGGTATGTAAGGAAAAAGTCAAATTTTATGAGGTTTTATTTAGGTCACAATTGATTAGTGTCACTGCTTATAAACAATCCAAAAGAATCATGATAATGACCTATTCACACAGCATATTTCATCCAGAAGGATCCCAAAGCACTTTACAAGTTTTACATAGTAATCAGTTCATACAGTCACCTCCAGGGGTTGAAGGGGGTAATCTCTGGCTAGTGCTCAGCAGTACCAGACAACAGTTGCACACCATAATTGGGGGAGAGGGAAAGGCTAGCTTATCCAGAGTAGGAAGGATTTAAGGCAGACAGAATGTACTGTAATTACCTAATTGGAATTTGAGCAGAACACTGCAGATATAAAAATGGTGAAAACCTTTCATGATGCCTGGGCAAAGCTTTTGTAACTTGCCTGCTTTCCAGTTCCATTACAAACTCCAACACTTGGTCCAGGTTTGCCAATATGTTTGTTACAAGCTCTGTGGTCTCTCAAGACCCAAATTATAAAGGAAAGAGTCAGCCAGCCAGCCTCACTGGGAGAGGAATGAACATTCTCACTCACTTTCCCCACTGGGGAAACCTAACATGAAACTGTAGGTGTACTAACCTGCCGGGACCAAAAATAAACACTGAGCCCCAGGTGAACTGAAGTTGCTTAGGGCTTGTCTACATGGTGTGTTAGTGTGCACCAGCTGGGGTGTACGTTCTAGTATGCACCACTAAATGTTCCTTCTAGTGTGCATTGATGACGTACTTGTTTGGAATGGTTAGTTTCCCAGGGTAATAATACACTTACTCTTTTGGGAAAAGTAGCACAGAACCTTGATTTCCCATTAAAGACCGTCTCCAGCAGCAGAATACCCATTCAGATTGTAGAGCAGCATTTTATCCGAGCTAGAACTAAATCAGAACGCTATCTACTGAGTCACCACCATCACTTCGTTCAGCACTCTGGGTTGCTCCTCCAATGACGGACATTGCTTAGCGTATGGTTGGCGATGCGATCCTAGTTCAGGGCAGTATGATAGCACTAGGACAAGACAACTAGCGTGTAAGCTTCCTGGGACTCTGTACTCTTGTTTGTACAACACCAGGCACAATAGCGCTTTGACCCTCATTTGAGACCCTTGGATGCTCCTGTGAAATAATTGGTAAATAATAATACTACAAATGTTGTAAAGGCTACATTAGGAGCACAGAACTACACACAATAATTCCAAGGGTGAAAAATAGGATCTATTTGAAGCCTATGAAATCAATGTGTTGTCTGTAACTCTTCTGCTGTACTGGGAAGAACTGCACTCTGCATCTCTTTGCACAAGCTTATGCATAATAAGAATTTTGTATTTAAAATCCTCATACCATTGATGACTGCTACTGCATGAATAAGGTTAAAATACATTATTTAATTTGGCATTTTCTCTAATGCTAATTATTTTTTAAAAGTGTATTTATTGCTCAAGAAACATTCTGAATGGACAGGCTGAGAGACCAAAATACTGCATTTATCAGCCAGAATAAGCCTTGTACAGAGGGTTGCTGTGAAAGCTTCCTCAACTTCATGCGGCCCTCAAAATATGCCTTAGCTCGGTTCTGCAAGGACCACCCCTGCAAGTGGAGATGAAGCATTAAGTCCCTGGCTTTTCTAGTGAAACTACCAACAAATCAGTGCCAATTGCATTTGGACACCTGCCTATCAGAAACTTGGCCGAGACACCAGCCTATTATGGCAACCAAACAGCCATTGAACTGCAATAACTTTCAGTTCTTAATGTTTTATTTGTGTTGAAGTTTAAATTAATATTTTAACATTTTAAAATATTGCTTTCTACAATTGCCCGTGCAGTGGCTTATATCATGTCCCCAGTAATCTCACCGACCGTATACAGCTTTTCGCCAGAATAGAGCTTCGAAATCTGAATCTCATCATGGTTCACAAATGAGGTCTTTCTTTCTATAAAAGAGGGCTACGGAAATAAGTTTTGTTTCCCCTAAAACAAGCCTACAGATAGATTTACCACCCCCACTCCCAATTCAGCTACTTCTTTCTCTAGCATTTCCCCCTTTTCAGGCTCTGTCTGCCTGCCTCTGGTGAAATTAAATCTTGATTAATATACGCAGTACTTGTCCTTTGTGACTCTTACAGTTAAGAGAGGACATAGAGTCCTGAAAGGAATGCCTCTGAGGATTCCCTAATGAAGTGACAGGCATTAAGGATTCTACTGCTTGGATGGCCTTACAGATGCCTTTATAACCTCGCCTCTAGGTAGGATGAGGAGGTCTTGTTTTACTGTCTGACTCATCAACCATTTCTGAATGTCTGCTGTTAATTTGGAACACCTTAACCTCATCTGTTTTCTCCACACTCTGCCATTAGGCAGAGCATAACTTGGTCTTGAGACATCTGGAATTTGACAGCACATATGTCCTCTTCATATAAAACAATACATCTGTCCCGAAGGCAAGTTGCTCAATTGTTTCTAATAAATTGAGTAAAAAAATAATTAAAATATAATAACCAACAGTCATTTTCAGGCTCCCATAGACTTTTCTGCTTGAATTTACCAGGTGTAAATCTAAAGCGAATCAGCACATAATTCATAATCCAGTGCCAATTCTGATACCCTTAACAACACCGAGAAGCCCTTACTTCACAAGTGGTCCTACCGACTTCAGGTGAATAAGGTACCCTTCAACCAGTGTAAAGGTATAAGAATCCATCCTTAAGATAGATAATTTAACTCAATTATATTGACTGACTGTAATTTATCATAAATTAACAGAAAAAAACATTTTTACACAAATGGCCTTGCACAAGACATTTTCTGGACACTGAAATGGAGAAATGCAGTCTCAAAGTAGGAACATGGGAATTTACCAGATTGCATAAGACCAGCCAAGTTTCTGGCCATTCCAAAGGAACTGCCTGTCCAAGAGCCGGAGGAAGCAATATTGGAATATCACAGAGGGATTAGGCTAACAGAGAGACACACCCTAAGCATTATATGCTACACAACAAACCACCACTGTCATTTCGTCTTGGAGTGATTTTTCAATACAACCTCATTAAAGACACCAAAATAGCACAGTGGTGCTGTGAGGACATTAAAACTGCGCTGCAGTGATGACTCTGCACATTACAATGCTAGAAAAACCATTACAATTATAATTTGTAGCTCTCAAAGGGCCTGTACAACAAAGGTACAGTAATGAGTGACTCGAAGACATTGTACAGCACCATTACACCTACATTGACCATCTCTAGGACTCGTCTCGTCTCTGATTTGCTCACAGAGGATATGCAGACAGCTGATGAAAGTGTCAGTGTGAATTTTTGCCAGCATCTCTCTCTTATTATTGCTACAGGTTGGCATCTCCAAAGTGCACGGAGAAGGTGCCAAGCTTATTACTAACCAACTTCTATAATTTACAACCTACACAACTGAGGGCTGAAAAACCCAGCAATTTTGCAGGGTAATTCTGGGAAGTAACCAGCATCACAGCACCAATTATTAAAGCCACTTGCACACACTAAAGCTATAAAGATTAAAAATATAGCACATTTGTCATTAAATATGGATGAAATCATGTAATATGTATTATATAGCGGTACAACGGCCAGCCGCACGAGCTCTAGCCCAGCCCTATAGAAGAGCCACAAATCCTAAGTCCCAAATCAGCGTGCGTTTTGTCTAGCAGAGGAACAAGTTTGTCATGCAAAATAAACACAGATGTTCCGAGCACTGACTGTAGCTTTTAGGCAACTGGCTAGGACTAGAAAGTGCTTTAGGAAAATGTGCTGCTCAGTGAAAGCCTCCAGCCTCCGCACATACTGTACTTCAGCTGCAGTTGAGGCTGTGTGAGTCATTTAAAGGACATAGCCTGTTGTTGTTTTTAATTTTGTTTGCTGTTTATTGTATTCCCTCCCCCTCCATACTCAATATTCTGTCTTGAAACCCATTCAAATGGCTCCCTGTGCTGATGTGCTCGGCATCCTTTAGTGACACACGAGCTCTCTTCAACACTGCTGGCTAAAGCTACTTCATGTTTTAAAAAGGCTAGATTTTATTAGCACTTCAGGCCTTGCATTGCTTTTTTTAATGTAATTGTTTTCCTCTCTTTTCTCATTCGAGTCTCTTGAGAGATGAATCCTTTTCTCTTGTGCAACATACATGCACCTCTTTCAATCTCCTTAGCTACTGCATGTCATTCCCATAGTCTAGGCGTGCGCGCGCGCGCACACACACACACACACACACACACACACACATATATATATATATATATATATATATATATATATATATATATATATTTATCTGCACTCAGAACCAGCCACTGCATCTTTCTCAGTTTACCTCAGGCTTTCCTGATGGTGATATCCCTTTCCTGGGAAGAGAATAGCTAGTGGTTCCTGGTAGGGCTAACCTCCATCTTGCTCAATATAGACAGTTACATTAGAGCTAGGAAAACCAGAGTCCTCTCTTCTGGAGTATATTGTCCCTTATGCTCCTGTAGCTTCAGTGGGCCCCAATACAAGTCGCACATTTCCAGTATGAATCTCAAGTCTTCTTTAGCCCAAAGTGAAAAAGAATGGTCCAGTGGTAAGGGCACAAGCAAGAAACTTGGGGTCAATTCCCTGCTCTGCCACCGTCTTTCTGTGTGACCTTGGCTGAGTCACTTGGGCCCAGATCCTCAACAGTAGTTAGTCGCCTAACTCTCATGGTGTAAAAATCAGAGTTAGGCCCCTAAATACCTTTTGAAGATCTGGGCCTTAGTCTCTCTCTGCCTCAGTTCCCCATCCGTAAAATGGGAATAACGGTATTTCTCTCAGGAGTGTAATGAGGATAAATAAATTAAAGATTGTGAGGTCCTGAAATACTACAGTAATGGAGGCCAGATATGTATAGATAGCCCTCTGAAAGGAAGGAGCATCAGATTCATTCCCCATCCTCCTCCAAAGTTAACAGGATGCCCACAGAGGAAGGTATGTGGCAGTGAAGACACCGCGGTAAGTAGATTTAAGTACGTCGACTTCAGCTACACTATTCACGTAGCTGAAGTTGCGTATTTTAGATCGATTCTTCCCTCCCCTACCCCCCAGTGTAGACTAGGCCTAAGCAACACGGCTTGAATTTCAACTATCACGCTCTGAATACTTGAGGCAAACTGCTTGCTATCAATTATAGAAGGGGGAAACATACACCAAAAAGTTTGTTTGGTAATTTCAGAAAATATATGTACATTCACAGAAAGTGTGCTTGCAGATTTACTATGAACAGGGAAAGGCTAAGTTTGTTGAGTAAATTACTTGCTGAAAATTATTCTCTCAGCTCTAGTTAGCAGTAGTTAGCTTGAGACCATGGATAATTCATTACCCACAAATCTCTGCCCGGATGGGGCAACATAAGTAATTTGGAGTCCATAGGCCTAATTAGGTATCGTTTAATGGACTGATGCTCATTCTGCTGCTGCACAATTCAAAAGCAATTTGTTTAAGTTGTGCGATCCAGTTGCAAGGTGAAGGAGATTTTAATATCTACTTTAATTGTGCAGAACATCAATGCAGTTGAGACTCCTACAGCTATGTGTGGGGAGTAGGTGAGGACCCAGCAGCAAATGTGACGTGGAGCATGACACATGCCACTCCATCCTTAAAAGAGAAGTGTCTTCAAAACACTGAAAGTTCATACAATTATTATTATTGATACTGCTCAACTAAATAATGGGTCATTATTTGGGATGGCCAAAATCATTTGAATAATGTTAACTTTTGATTAAAATGTAAGTGGAAATAAATCTCCCTTTTCGAGGTTCAGAAAATGTGAGGGTGAGGGGGTTGGTAAATTATGTTTCATGTAATTCACCTCTGTACTTCCTGATTCTGGTCAGGACAGGATGTGGAAGAAGAAAAATACCGTGAGAACAGCTGGTCTCAATATATTTCTGACCCAACCAGAAGAATAAAAGCCCCAAAAATTTCACAAAAGAGCCTGCTCTATGCCATTTGTAGAGCCAAAAAGTTGAATAAGGTTTAGACAAATTATCTGAACTGGACCTCCACATCATTTTGAATTTCACTTACCACTGTAATTATTATTTGCTGGTCTTTTGGGGAAGCTGATTTTTTTAAATTGAAATTGTTGGATCAGAGCTACGGTGCAGAATAAAGAGTGTGAGATGTGATATTCACATTTTGGAAAATTTTATGAGTAAATGAGGAAAAAATGCTGCACAATTTAATACAAAAAATATTCATACATTTTCTTCTGGGTCATTTTGCAGTTCAGAAACATTACTCTTCATGTCATTATTACAAAATGACCAGTTTGGCATCAAAATGGGGGGAAATTTAAATATTTGTACAGTGTTTGAGAACTAGGATGTCGTTGTTAATGGGACAGGCTCCAAGAAGCCAAGGAAATAAACTTTGCTAAGATGCTGTTTAGGTATTAAAAGCAAGCATATACTGTATATGTCTGTTCCTGATAACTGTTGTGCTTTTATAGTTTTAGCCTTAAACAACATATTGTGACCTAAATCAAAGAGACAATCCATGTTCTCACCAATATGCAAAAAATATAGATGAATCAATTGAATGACATGTTGCTGTTTTTATTAGAATCTGATGTTGTGAATCTCTGTGAGGAGGTGAAGATTGCAGACCGGCATCTAGAACAAACAGCCATATCACTCAGATGTACACGTTTACTGACTAAGACAGAGCTAACTATCCATATTGTGAGCAAAACTGAGTTTGCTGTGGGAAAGGTTACAATACTCGCACAGGGGCGTATAGGCCACGTCAGAGCTGTTAGTTTATTGACAGTGCAAACTCCATATTGACGCAGGAATGGCCGACAAGATGATGGTAAAGGGAGTAAGGTGTAATTATCTACTAAATATCATCTTCCTTTACATCGAAGTCATACTCCCATTGTAGATCCTGCATTGTGTGCACAAGATGCCCTGAAAAGATGGCCCAGAGTCATCAGGGTGGACATACAAGAAATTTTGCAGTAGTAATTGTACAATGCAGTTTTCACTTCAGAAATAGGGTAGGTGGGGCAGAGATTGATTGCGTGTTTGTACATAATTTAGCACAATGGGGCTTGATTTGGTTGGAATCTGGGTGCATAAATGCTAAATAATAAAATCATTTGTGTTACCACTGAAATTCACCCAATTAAGAAACAGGTTTGCGATGCTGACATTCGCATTTCTGGAAGACAGCCACACACACTGCTGAACTGATGCTGTCTCAGTTCAGCCTGCATCTACTTTCCTGGAGTATTTTTTGGAGTGCCCAGCTAATGCAGAACATAAACTATGTATGGTAGTGTGCTTGCAGAAAGCAATCCCTGTGGTTAGTTAGTGTAATGCTCTGGTGCACGACTACCTCTCCATGACAGCATACAAACTCCAGTCCCTTGTTCAAACCCTGCTCCTTGCTCTAAGAGTTGAGTTACACTTAGTTGTAAGTGATTTGTCAGTAAATGTCGGTAAACGTGGATTTCACCATACACCCACAAGCTGACAGAAAAATATTAGAGGCCAAGTAAGAAAAATGCTGCTTGAGAACTTATTAGAGTTTGTATATTTTGACATGTGATGTTGATAATTTGTGTGTAGCCGTTATAAAGCTTTAGTTTTTTGAAAAATGTCTACTATAACTAATTATATTCTGACCCACACCCACTTGCCATCCCTCCATAATTTCCCACAACTGTGAAAATTTAATTCAGTAAAACTTGTAAAAAGATGCTTAAAAATTAACATCAATATTATCCATCTAAATGATCTATAAACAAAAAGCAAATTCTGGCAAGGCTACATATTGGGCCAGATCTTCAGGAGCTGGGCTAATTTACCCCAGCTGAGGATTCGGCCCACTCATTCAAGGATCAGAAATAATTCCATGTGATTTAGGTGAGCAATCGCAACACAGCTTGAATTTTGCTATCAATCTAGAGAATAAAAAGAACTTTCCAAAATGTGTTGAGTAAATCTAAATAGCAAGCAAATGTGAGGAAATCACAATCTGCTCACCGACATTCTGTGAGGGGGCAGGAGGGGAGACTGAAGCTGGGATTTTCAAAGGAGTTAAGGGACTTTGGTGCCCACATCCTGTTGAAATCCCATGGGAATTGGACGCTTCATTTCCGTGAGTCAATTATTCTCTAAACTTGGACTTATTCTTGCATACTACACTACAGAAAAATCCAGCTTGCAAGAGCCAGACTTTGCCTGTCCAATAAAGGCTTAATTAAGAGGGCCTAGGGCAGGGGTGGGCAAACTTTTTGGCCCGAGGGCCACATCTGGGTATGGAAATTGTCTGGCAGGCCATTGAATGCTCACAAATCGGGGGTTGGGGTGCGAGAGGGGATGAGGGCTCCAGCTGGGGGTGCGGGCTCTGGGGTGGGACAGAAATGAGGAGTTCAGGGTGCAGGAGGGGGCACTGGGCTGAGGATGCAGGCTCTGGAGTGGGGCTGAGGATGAGAGGTTGGAGGTGCAGGAAGGTGCTCTGGGTTGGGACCAAGGAGTTCAGAGGGCAGGAGGGAGATCAGGCCTGGGGCAGAGGGTTGGGGTGCAGGAGGGGGTCAGAGGTGCAGGCTCTGGTCAGGCAGCTCTGCATGCTGCCCTGTCTGCAGGTGCCATCCCTGCAGCTCCCATTGGCCGTGGTTCCTGGCCAATGGGAGCTGTGGGGGCAGTGCTTGGGGCAGGGGCAGCGTGCAGAGCCCCCTGGCTGTCCCTATGTGTAGGAGCCGGAGGGGGGACATGCCGCTGCTTCCAGGAGCCGCGGCATATGCAGAGCCATGGCATGTGCAGAGCAGGGCAAGCCCTTGAATCCACTTCCTGGCAGGAGCTTGAGGGCTGGATTAAAACACCTGAAGGGCCAGGTGTGGCCCCAGGCAGCGCCGGTGCAAGGATGTTTGGCACCCTAGGCGAAACTTCCACCTTGCATCCTCCACCCCCACGTCCCCGCTCTGAGCCCCCCCCAGCAGCAGCTCCGCCCTGAGGCACCCCCCTTGGGGCAGCTCCCCACCCCCCATCCTCCGCCCTGAAGCACCCCCCCGCCCCACAAGCACAAGCACCCTGAGCATGCTGTTGCTGCTTCACTTCTCCCGCCTCCCAGGCTTGTGGCGCCTAAGCTGATTGGCGCCGCAAGCCTGGGAGGCGGGAGAACTGAAGCGGCCACAGCGTGCTCGGGGAGGAGGCGGGGCAGGGGTGAGCTGGGGCGGGGAATTCCCCTGTGTGCCACCGCCCCCCCTTACTTGTTGCAGGCAACCCTCCCCGCGCTCCCCTGCCCCAGCTCCCTCCGCCTAAATGCCAGCGGCGACCAGGGCAGTTGAAGATCCGGCCGCCGCGGTCACAGCCGAAGAATATGGCACCCCCCAAATGCCAGTGCCCTAGGTGACTGCCTAGGTCGCCTAAATGGTTGCACCTGCCCTGGCCCCCGGCCGTCGTTTACCCACTCCTGGCCTAGGGATTTCAGCACTGGACTGGGACTCAGGAGAGCTGGCTTCTATTTCCAGTTCTGCCACTAGCCTAACTGGGTGACCCTGGGCAGATGACTTCACAACTCTAGGCCTCGCGTTCCCCATCTGTAAAATGAGGGTAATGATACTGCCCTATTTTGAAAGTGTTTGGAGATCTACTGATGAAAGTGCTATATAAGAGGTAGCTATTATTATATTACTGGTCATGCATGGCATGGAGGTTTGCCATTTGACTTTAATGAGCACAGGATCAAGCCCTGATTGCATGGTAGCAGTACGTTAAATGTTGGTGTTCTCTGAAAACCTTAAGGCCGGATCCTAGTTAATGCAAATCAACATAGCTCCATGGAGTCAGGGAGTAAGATTTGTAGGCTAGAGTGGTTAAGTTATAAAAACATTACACTTAGAGTTGGTCAAACTGTTTCAAATGAAAAGATTTTCATTATAAAATGGCCTTTCTAAAACATAGAATTTTGTGAAAAATTGTCAACATTAGCAACGTCTTTTACCATTTTTTAAACCAGAATTTGCACAGAAATCCTTATTGATATTTTTCATTTACTGAAAACTTCATTGTCTTGCTGAAAACGTGTTTTGGTTTGGGTTTGGTCAAGGGACTATTTCAACTATGGTTTTGATAAAAGTGTTGATAAAAATGGCAAGTAAACGATCGTGGAAAATTTAGCAAAAACTGGAAAATGAGTCCAATTTGAATACTGCAGAAGGGAAACTCTTTTAACATTCTTCATTTCCCTATTTTTTGACTTGCATTCTTCATTTAGTGTGTTACTTCAGATTGTAGAACAAGAAACCTTCTTTTATCTAAAGCAGTGGTTCTCAACCTTTCCAGACTACTGTACCCCTTGTAAGAGTTTGATTTCTATTGAGTACACCCCAGTTTCACCTCACTTAAAAACTACTTGCTTACAAAAATACAAAAGTGTCAATATTATTGAAAAATTGCTTATGTTCTCATTTTTACCATATAATTCTAAAATAAATCAATTGGAATATAAATATTGTACTTACATTTCAGTGTATAGTATATAGAGCAGTATAAACAAGTCATTGAATGAAATTTGAGTTTGTTCTGACTTCGCTAGTGCTTTTTTTATGGAGCCTATTGTAAAACTAGGCACATATCTAGATGGGTTAATGTACCCCCTGGAAGATCTCTGTGTACCCCTACAGGTACACGTACCCCTGGTTGAGAACCAGCGCTCTAAAGTGTCAGATAGGAACGCGTGGAATTTTTGTACACCTTGTGCCATCAGAAATGGAGGACTCAGAAGTCTGGTTATCTTGATGACCTGAGCCATAATGTTTGATTACTAGCTACAAGTGTTCCCCAGTGAAATGAAGTGGTGCTAAGTTAATGAAGTATTAAAATAGGAAGAGCAACTATATTGACCAGACATTCTATTACATAAGAAAATATAAATTCCTATTAACATGATTGCTTGGCTGTATTCACCTTGTTTGGTTATTGTGATTTATTACAGACCCCAATCAGGGTCCCAATGTGCTGCACTGTAAACATGTAATGAAAGAGAGTCCTATCTCCAATGAATTTATAGTCTAAATGTTAAAAACCTCTGTTATGGTTAGTACACACATCTACTGACTGCTTTGATGCTGGAAATCCATACCCCGCAAGAGTTTTCCGGGGCCCCCGTGGTGAGTGAAGGACCCCGCTCCAGGGGCCCCAAAAAACTCTGGTGGGGGCCCCTGAGGAGCCTGGGGCAAATTGCCCCACTTGCCCCCCCCCCGGGCGGCCCTGTCATCCCAATCAGCAGCATGGGTTCATGTTGCCAAGCCTAAGGATTTTATCACAAATTTTGTGATGTGTTGTTTCTCAAACTTTCAGCTCTGGAAGTCAAGTGACAATGTGAGAATCTCAGTTTTCATTTAAAAAAAAAGTTTCTAGCCCCTATGGTTGCAGAGAAAACCTTAAAAAGGTGAACCCTAATGGCTCAAGAACCAGCAGGCAAATAAAAAAAATTAAAAATGTTTGTTTGTATGTTTAAATTCATGATTTTGAAGCCAATTTCACGATTTTTGCAGTGGCCTGGCTCATGATTTTTGAACACTTGGGGTTGGCAGTACTGAAGGTAACTCCTAAGGTATACACCTGGATTAGTGCCACATCTTTTCTTGTTTGCTGTGTTCTTGTGGCTTTTCAGCTATGCGGAGCTCTTCTTCATGACCTGAAGAAGAACTCTGCATTGCTCAATACCTTGAGTCTTTTACTGACAGAAGTTGGTCCAATAAAAGCTATTAGCTCACCCACCTTGTCTCTCTAACATCCTTTCTTGTTGTGTAATCAGGAAACAAGGTCTCTGATAAACATTATGCAGTGTTGAAATTTCACATATAGCTTGACTATCCAGTCTGAACATTTGCTTACATATCCTTGGTAAGCCCTTATTGGGCAGATCTTCAGCTGTTGTAGGTCAGTTAAGTCCCTGGAGCTATACTCATTTTCAGAAGCTCAGGATCTGGCCATAATCCTACAGATGTGCACTTTTTGCTGGCCTCTAGTAATCACTTTTGAGTGGTTTAAGATGGTCAATGAAAGGCAGGGAAATCCCTGCATTTTACATCACTGTATTTATACACCAGTGGTATATTTACTCCTACCATCAATTTGTTCTTGGTAGTAGGCAATACAAACTATGATAACTTAACATTGCCCCTGCTCCATTTCCTGGAATCAGCGGTCTCAAAAGCCAAGGCAATGCCCCTGTTTCTAGGAGGCATAATATAACTTCCATTTTCTCTAAGCAAAGAGAATTGC
Organism: Mauremys mutica; assembly: GCF_020497125.1. Classification (NCBI taxonomy): domain Eukaryota; kingdom Metazoa; phylum Chordata; order Testudines; family Geoemydidae; genus Mauremys; species Mauremys mutica. Next base: position 20,007,205 of record NC_059076.1, on the reverse strand, counting down.
AGCCAGTGATTTGGTTTCTATCCAGATCTCTACATACAGATAAAATGGGGTCATCTCCCATTCTTAGGAATTCAGTGCTTCTGCCCAGCTGCTGCTGCTGGACTCTCACCAGCACAGAGTGTACCGACCATGAAAATACTGTAGCTGTATCTTTATCTTTGAAAAGAAATGAAAAGAAAAAAAACCACAGCAACTACAATCTGAATAGCAATCCTCCTGGTCTTTTCTAGCATTGTCAAGCAGAGAAATCTGGAACCCACAGTGTTAACATCTATAAGCTGCTCCGACAAGGGAATATATACTGTTAAATCTTGGGAGTTATTTAAAATGCCAGTGAGTATAATAGCAGTGCTCTGAAATAACCATTTCATCTGCCTACATTACTCTAAAATTAATGAATAATGAAGCGATGCCCTTCACATTCTCTTCCCTTTCCATTCCAAGATATATTGATCAGATGACATTTATTTAAGTTTGGGATAATGTATTAATTTCAAGATAATTATTCAATATACTTTTGTCACTGTTGATATGCTTCAATGTCATCCAGGGGCCGAGGGATGAATAAACTGTTATCTGACATTGCTGGACAGGGTGCTAGAAATAAATGCAATTTTTCTCCTTGAGAAAAGTCTTAGGGGGGTTTTTTTGGAGCAGGGGGGGAGAGGAGAAACGGGGAGAGTTTTATGGCAGAGTAGAGGCAGGCTAAGAGGATAAGGATAAAAAAATTGAAGGTACTGTGGGACGAACTGCTCTTTCGTTGTCACTGGGGTCAGACTGATGCTCAGCAAAGCTGACAGAGCCCATCCTTAGTGGATGCCACTGCAATATTAACACTCATTTGGAGCAGATGTGGCTAAAAGCATGAAACATTGAACAAACAGCTGCCAGAGATCCAGTGCCATTGCAGGAGCACTTATGTTCTATTAATGGACTGCGTTTCTGAGGCCGGTAGGGCAACCCTTATTCCCCTCCGTTCTTTAGCAGATGGGTCAAGCAATGGCATTTCAGAGAGGCACGATCCCTTTGGTGGAATGTCACCAGGTTGCTCAAAGAATTCTAATGAAAAGTGCTTGCCGGTCCGCTTACATAACAGCAGCTACGACATTTCTTTAACCTCCAGTAATTTGATCACTGTAATTTTACTGCAGGTTTATTTGTACACTCCCATAATACTTACTTTTAAAAAAAATCTTTAGTCTTTGTGTTCCTACATGTGCCACCTGTGGAGGCAGACTGCCATACGCAAACAGACAGGGTCAGATTCTGATGTCAGTTACCGGTGTCTAAAGCTGGAACAACTCCTACTGAGCCAAATGGAGTTATTCCAGGTTTACGCTGGTGTATCAGAGCAAAACTTGTCCCATAGTGTAGATAGGAAAGATACAGGCTGGGGGAGGAATAGCTCAGTGGTTTGAGCTATTGGCCTGCTAAACCCAGCATTGTGAGTTCAAACCTTGAGGAGGCCATTTAGGGAACTGGAGCAAAAATTTATCTGGGGATGGGTCCTGCTTTGGACAGTGGGCTATCAAGAGCTCAGTGGACTTTCTTCAAAACAAAGAAGGCATGTGGGAAACACACCCTTTTTAGACTCAGGGGAAGGACTAGAATAATACAGGAGTAGGATAGAAATGTTCTCAAAATAAGAGGGGAAACTAGGAAGTGTGGCTCCCCAATGGGGTGAGCGTTGGAAAGAAAGTGGTTCTGTGCAAGCAAGGCAGATACTGTTTTCATTTAAGAAAAGAGAACAGGGGTGAACTGCGCATTAAAACAACACTTCTGGTTTGTATTTTCGCTACTGTGTAGGGTGAAATTCACTCAGGGACAGAGGGCCTTTGACAAGGACCACATAAACCCTATTTGAGAAGGGCTTCTAACTCCACCAGGTCTTCCAGGTTATGGGATGGCCACTCCTGCCATCATGGTTTTTGGATGACAGGCAGCAGGCTTCACCTACTCCCTATAGTTCAAGGCCATACGGAAATAGACAGGAGTTACTTCTTCTGCAATAAGCCCATAATTCCTAGTATTGTCACCAGAGATGTCCCTGGGTTCCATGTGATCATATCCTATAGATGGTGCTTCTGTTCCCTAGTGTGCTGAGAGTTCCCAGAGGTTGCTAAGGAATCCCTGAAGATGATAGGGCATCTGTGTCACCAACTCAACAGCACCAGCACTTGGCGGTGGGGAAAAATGTGTTTCTCTGCTCTTGCTGCCTTACTGGAAGAAGTGAGGGGACAAGGTACTCTAGTCTCCATCCTCAAAGACCTTATATAGATTATGGACACAGGCCTGTGCCAGGTGCCAAAAGACCATACTGAAGGCAAAGCAGCCAGCTGGCACACCTAGAAAACTGAGGGAGGGCCCTGCCAGTCCTCAGGAAGATGGTATGGGTCCTTCCCGTTAGAGATCTAAGATACAAATGGGAGAGCTTGTGTACTGGTGGGGACAGGAGATGAGGAGGATTGCTTGCAAGCGGCACAGGAGTGGAGTTAAGTAAAGGCAGCCAGTGAGGGGGACCATTCTGCAAGCCTGGTTTGGGGTTGGCGTAGTGAGTGGTAGATCCAGGATCCACCCTGATTTTGCCCAGGTTCTCAATTTTATGCAAACTTTCAGGAAGCCCTGTGTTCAATCGCTACCTGAGGCATTCTTAAGTTTTCATTTCTTTGATATCTTGAAGACAAAAATATTGTTGAACCTTTAACATTTTCCAAGTTTTGTCTGAAGTTCTAGGTCCTTACACAACCCCATGCACCTTGGCATAAATATATCCTGGACACAGAACTATCTGAACAGCTGCACGTGGCCTTCTTTACCATGTTCTTGTACTTCTCATCCCACCAAACCATATCCCTCATCTCAAACCATGCCTCCCCAGCATCTTCTGTAAGGATACAGGACACAGTGGGCTAGATTCTGGTCTTCCCTTCGAGCTGTTTTGTTCATTCCAGCAATGCAGAGTAGTAAGAATACCAGCTGATCTGGCTACCTAGCATAAGAGGAATTGCTTAGAGGTTTCAGGCTGCTGTAGAGGCTTTTTTTGCCATTCCCCTCCCAACCCTTGGCCCAAGAAATAGGGATATAACAGTGGAAGCTCTGCTGTCAGACTGATCCCTGACTGGCAGGACGGCCTCTTGGGGCTGAGGGCAGCAGGATGCCTATTAGGCTACTCAAATGTATGCCAGGGCAAGATCTAGGGCTTGCAAAGGTTGTATAAGACCAACTAGCTTTTTGAGCCCCTGTCCTGCTGCAAACACAGTTTGTCTGGACCAGAGAATCTGGCCTGACATTGCATTCCCTGGTTTTAAATGCAAGGCACAGTTTTGCACTCATTTCAGTTGGAAGCACTGATTAAGGTGGAAAAACTGACATGCAACTAACAAGATCAATGCGAACTTCAAGGGAAGCTTTTGATGCAAAATAAAGAATGACTATACTTTGGATATAATAATAGTAATTTTGTCTCCTGGCATCGCCAGCTCTCCTGGCTGCTGGCATTCCCAGCTTGCCTTTCCTAATCGCTGGCTCTGGCACCTGCTGGCTCTTCCACTCTCTGGCTTACATTCGCCTCTCTCCTGGCTGTGTCTTGGCTCCTCACCAGAGGCTAGGAAGAAATTGGGAGCTCATTACGTTTCCAAACCCAGACTGTGGGAACTGATAGAGGGCAGGGTTCCTTGGTACATGCACACTTGTGGCAGCAAACCGTGTGCTGGCACCAATAAATACTCCGTGCTGAAAAGCAAACACTACTGCAGGCATGAGCAAAAATACACCAGGATCCACGAGGCTGTTCTCAGAGAGCTGTGTCCATCATGCACCCAACCCACACCCCACTGGGCCTTCTGCAGTTAAAAATCTTTTATGTGGCACATGTAGAAATATTCAAGAATCCAACTAAAAGACCCTCGATGAAGGAAAAGCTAGCGTGATGGGGAGCATGAAGTACTGGGGGATTAAGCCAAAGCCCACTGTAGTCAATGGATGTCTTTCCATTGATTTCAACGGACCTGGGTGAATCATGCTCATGAGAAGCAAAAATTCCAAGAGATATATACAGTGGGAGTCTACGTTCACCCCCTACTGAAGTCGCTGAGATAGTGCATGGATATCTGAGGGCTAAATTTAGCCTATAGTTAGCAAAGCATTTCAAAAGTTCTGAATGTGAAATCATTTCCTGCCCAATTAATTTCTTGAAGTCAATGAGACTATGTGCGATGCGTAAAGTTAAGCACATGCACATGTCTTTGAAGGATGGGGACTTTGGACTTGAACTCAGACCCCTGAGGCATCCCTGCATCACAACAGCAGAACTCTAGAGAGTTGAGTGGCTGTGAGTTACCATAATAAAGGATGTGCTGTCCTGGAATTCAGCATTAGTATTCCACATGCTCTCTGTGCTCTAATGCTCTCTTTCCCTCCCTCGTAATAGCAGTGAGATGCTCAATGAGGAGTAATAAGAAGAAAATAAGAAATGCTGTGCATTTGCTAGCTAATTCCATGTAATTTGACCTCTGTGTCAACATTGGTGGTGCCACTCAATAACATTGTTTTTAAATATAGTATTTGTGACAGACTTGGAGCTGCTATGTAATAATCTAAGAATACTGATATGTAACATAGTTAGTGAGATAGATCATGTAACTTATATTGGGGTAAGGGAATGTTTATTATACACCCATAATGCTTGAATTCTATGGGGCCGTGCCAAGGAGAAGATAATGGCTCCTAGATAAGAAACATCCCAGAATACACTTGAAAGACAATGGGAGGATTTATTGACTTTGAGACCATATACCTTGTTTCCAATGAAGGTGCAAGTCTTGTTTTGCCAGGAAATCCAAAGGATCCTAAACAATTAAAATCCCTCTCAGGCACCTAAATTCACTTTGGTTCAGTGTAGGCCACAGTAGCTCAGAGTATCTGAAAATCATGCCACTCGCTTAGATGCCTAAATATGAATTTTAGGCAGCCAGGTTTGACATTTTTTGCTCCGGGAGTGGCATTTTCTAAAGCTCTTAAGTGAACTAGAAGTACAGGTCTTGTTGACTTTCAGTGTCACCTGTGCTCCCAAGTCACTTAAGGGCTGGAAAAATCCCACACCAAATATTTTAGTTCAACTCTTAATACATGAGCATATGCTACTGTAGAGTGAGTTTAGCCCTAAATAATACCCTAGAATCTGGTCTAGCAATACTTCTTAGAAACATTTTTTGTGCATTATGTTAAGGAGTTCCAAGCTGTTCTACATAATGCAGTCTTCAAATATCTCTTTCTCTCTGACAGGGGATAGAGCTAGATGTGCCTTGTAGCTTCTTTCCATCTCAAATTGTTAATTATCAGCTTTGACAGTGTAAGGAATGCCAAGCCCAAAAACCCATGGACAGGAAGGAGAATTCAATTTACTGTTCTATGCTAATTTATAAAATGCAATGGGAAAAGACAAGGATCACCACCAATCAGAGTTTTGGAGTCTTTTATGGAACGAGATGCTGATGATTCTACTCTTCATTCTGTCAGGGAGGCAAAGAAAATTATTAACTTCTGATTTCCTAGGCAGACCGATGACAGATGCAGGAAAAGGCAAGTTAGGTCCATTATTTTGGTCAGTGTGAAGGGGAGCTGCCGGCAGTTTGATTTATAAAATGTGCTACTTGAAAGCTGACTATTAAGAATACACTTGAAAGGTGGAAGGAGCTGAACAGTGGGCAGATCTGATCATCAGGTAAATTAATTGATGACTGTCCATCTTGTCACTGAGGATGGTGGTGACACAGTGTTATGCTGATGCCGCAGGTGGTACTACTCTATAGTGCTGAGGCAGCCTGCTGAGTGATATCACCGTTGGCTTTGTATCACCATGATGCTTTCCCCTTCAAGGGGTTGCAGCCATTGTTTCTGTCTCCTACTCCTTTGGGTGGTGGTTGTGCCTTATGCAAACACTAGCATGGAAAGGTGGCACAAATGAAATCAGAGTTTGGCACATCCCAAAGTACTGCAGATGAACCCGAGCAACTCAGAGGACAATCAGAATATCTGTCCGTTGGCAAATACCGGGGACAGCGAAGCCAGGTTTGATTTATTGTACGTGGTGAGTAAATCTGCATCGTATTATGGCACATTGTGTCAAACAGCATCACCCTGAGTCAGGCTTGGTCTCAAAGGTCACCATGTCTGCTTTTGTCTTCGAACATCTCAGTAGCAAATATCTGATTTTGGAAGTGTGGCAGATGAATTATTTACACACACACAAAAAGGTATTTCAATTATAGCTGCAGATAATCTGCTTACAATGGAAACTCGCTTGCCACACATCTCAAAAATGAATTCTCCTCTATAGTAATGGCAGGGATATTGTCTTGGTGAAGACGATGAGATAGGCAGATGGGAAAAGGGAGATGGAAACTTATTTTCTGCCTTGTAGATACTGTATTCTGGGTAACTACTGTGATAGACCCAGGCCAGTTGGGAACAGCAGAGTAGTAGAAGGGAGATATACTGGCCACTGGATAAGCAGTTTTCTGTTCCCTGAGTGACCAGAGCAGGGGCTGCTCCAGGCTAATGAGAACACCTGACTCCAATTAACCTGCTAAGGGTCAGGTGAGGCTGTTAAGCACCTGACTCTAATTAAGGCCCCTCTGATGCTATAAAAGGGCTCACTCCAGTCAGGCCAAGGGAAGCCAGGGAGCCAGAGGAGAGGAAGTGCGTGCGTGCGAAGAACTAGGAGCAAGAGGCGCGCAAGAAGCTGAGAGCGAGTAGGCGTACTGCTGGAGGACTGAGAAGTACAAGTGTTATCAGACATCAGGAGGAAGGTCTGGTGGTGAGGACAAAGGTGTTGGGAGGAGGCCATGGGGAAGTAGCCCAGGGAGTTGTAGCTGTCGCACAACTGTACCAGGAGGCACTCTAGACAGCTGCAGTCCACAGGGCCCTGGGCTGGAACCCAGAGTAGAGGGTGGGCCCGGGTTCCCCCCAGACCTCCCAACTTCTGATCAAACACAGGAGGAATTGACCTGGACTGTGGCTTCTACCAGAGGGGAAGGTCTCTGGGTTGTTTCCCGACCCACAGGGTGAATCTGTGAGGTGAGAAAATCCGCCAATAAGCGCAGGACCCACCAAGGTAAAGGAGGAACTTTGTCACAATACTGTCACAGTTATGGGGTGATCAGCACTGCTGATCATAGAATATCAGGGTTGGAAGGGACCTCAGGAGGTCATCTAGTCCAACCCCCTGCTCAAAGCAGGATCAATCCCCAACTAAATCATCCCAGCCAGGCTTCACCACCCTCCTACTGAAAAAGTTTTCCTAATATCCAACTTAAACCTCCCTCACTGCAACTTGAGCCCTCCTGGTCTCTTTCACTGCACTCCCCCTTGGTCTGAAGCCAAATGGCATCACCTTTCTTGGGATTCTCCCACTCTTAGAGTGGGCCCTGGGTTACAGCCCCTCTGTATCAACTGTGAATAGCTCAGCAGGTCTGACTTACATTCAATACCTGCAGTTCTGTTCCCTCTGTGCACAATGACAGTGCAACCAGTGACCAGGCTGCCTTCTCAAAGCAACGTATCATTTATTTAGGACGAAAGCACTTAAGAGAAAACAGATCTGAAAACAATGAACAGACTGTGTGCCCATCTAGCTTAGCAGGTGTCTAATCATCTTCCACTTGGGAGCCTGATCAGTCCAGCTTCCGATGGACTCCTCCACAGAGCCTCTCCTTGTGTCAGCTTGTCTGCCTGGACAGCCCCTGGCTCAGCTTCTGTGACTCGCTCAGTGTGACATGCCATATTTAACCTCTTGGATAACATTACGCTGCCAGTCCCTTTTAAATCTCACGTCTCTGGCGCAGGACACAAACTGATAGGGAACATGTGGGCGCACAGCTCCCCCGCTCCCAAAATGAAACTTTTCGTGCTAGATTGTCTCTAGACAGTCCACCCAGGACAGAATGGGGGAGTAAGGCTACCCCTTACCTGGCTGCATTCGGACTGCCCAGGTCAGCATGCTCTGCATGCTCCCGCACAGAGACTGAGGAGTAACTAAGTCATGGCTCCACCTCCTATTGCCCAGGCAACAAAGTTGGCCTGGTGTGAATGTGGAAGAAAGTTGCATCGCATCTCCCCCCATGTCAAAGTCACAATGCTGCCCAGAGTTCCCCCGAAGGTGGGGCAGTTTTCAGGCTGCCTCTTATGCAGAGTTGTGTTGGGTAGTCACCCCAATCTAGCCCTTTGTGACTATAAACAGAAGACAAATGAACATTTTCATGTGTGCCCTAATGCCAAGAGCACTGCATCAGGACTCAGGAGATCTGGGTTATAGTCTTGGCTCTGCCCCTGGCCTGCTGGGGGGCCTTGGGAAAGTCACGTCACTGCTCTGTGCCTCCGTTTCCCCACCTGTAAAAGGGAGGATAACAATACCCCTCTTTGATGTCTACTGATGCATAATGTTATATAAGAGCTTGGTGTGATGACCATGATAAATGTTTACCTTTAGAATTGTGCACTTAGATATTGTGGTAGTAAAAGAGTACAAAATATTTTAATGCCACTACATGATATCAATGCCACGATACCAAAATCTGCCCTAGAATCGCTCCTCCTTGGTGCAGAATTCCAGAGGCAGTTGCTAACACACGTACAAACTTTTGGTAGTTGGCTTTAGCTCAACCAAGCAATTTTTTTGTGGGCATTTCCTTTCACCATCTTATTAAACAGTGAGAGGGGGAAAAAGCTCGGCAGAAAGCGTTTCTCTTCTTTTCCCCAAAAAGTTCATCTTCATGCTTTATTTTAAAGGAAAAATCTGTATGATCTAAGCAAGCTTAGTTTGATTGCATCTGACAGGCTTAAAGTGCACCCTTTTCTCCTCAGGAGACTTTGATCCTTTCACTGACAGGACTTGTAGCTGCAGAAAAATTACCTTGTCATATGCAACCCGCTGTTACAGGCTGGTATTGACAATGCAAAGTGTCAGTAACGGATGCACAGATCAACAGGGCTAAATAATTAATAAGAGCATAAACTGCTCCTGCATTTCCCCTTCCGAGGTAGTTCCCTTCTGTACGGTGTGTTCCATCAGATGACATGGAGATAGAGCATCCTCATCCCATCCTACCGTAAGGACACCAGCTCTTATTAAAAGGTACCAGCATCCTGTGGTTCCAGGACAAAGGCCACCGTTGATCCAAGAAAGGGCATATTGAAGTTGTTATACAGAAATTTACCTAGCTACAGTATTCACTGGATTTAGCACAAAAGAGATTTCTTAACTTCCACTTTGCACAAAGGCTAACTCAGAAGGAACTGCTGATGTGAAAGGTCAATGGAACAGAATACATCTTACCCTTCCCTGTATCACATATGGAGACACAAGGGGGGGGAAAAGACAGAAAATCCATCCTACTAGAGGCAACACCTCCTGCTACTGCCATTGAGAGTGCTCCATCTAGAAAAGCTACTCAGCAGCTGAGAAAGAAGGAGAGACAGGGAGGGGCTGAATAACCTGATGAAGATGGGCAATGAGAATACAAAGGCAAAGTGGAACAAAGAGAGGAAGGGTGTCATACTTCCAGATTCATGGCCTGATCCAGCTCCCTTGGAAGTCAGTGGGAAGACTCCAACTTTGATGAGAGCTAGATCAGATTCCTCTATTTATCTTTTTAGTGGAGAAACCCCTAGATTGTGCTAGAGGTGAGTGACATTCATCTGCTTCCCTTGGTTTCTCCTGCCTCATTTCAATTTTAAATTAGGAGCTAATTAGGAAGTGTTATGGGATGAGGACCAGTGAATTATCGACATAAAAGAAAATGAAAAGGCAAGACATTTTGCAGAAGAAAGTGAATAGCTTCTAACGTCATTACATTCTATTGAGCACAACATATCTCTAGCTTCCCTAGTGAAAAAACATTTACTTTTCTGGGATTCTGTAGCTCAGGAATATTACCTGTCTCTCTCTCCTCCCAAAGTATCTACATCTACAGTATATACCTATCTAATGACTACCTCGGTCCCCATGACATACTGCCAGACCTGCATTTAACAGAGCTATCTGAGCTGAAGCCCCCACAGTATAAGAGAAAGGGCGGCTGTCAGATCTTCTCCACTAGATCCTTTTTTTTTTTTTTTGGAACTTGCTTCTTACCTATTCCAGTAATAGCCTCCGCTTGTTAGCAGAACTAGTTGAAAAAGAGTTTTTCTGCAGAAGATTTCAGTTTTTCAGGGGAAATTTGAAGATCAACAAATTATGACTAAAACCCACCAAATTTTGGCTGAAATCCATAAAATTTCAACTTGGAAGCGCTGCTGCAGCATTTCCTAGGAGTTGTAGTTCAGGTGAATCATGTTCCCATTGTACTCTAGGAAGGCCTGGATACACATCCCGAGGCTTGCCTGTTTATCCAAGGTGTATCTGAAGAGCTTTGGCCTAGCAGTTGGACTGTAAATCTGACAAGTATGGTCTCTGTCATTTGACTCCATGTTTGTAATACAAAGCCTACGCTCCACGCTCACTCCTGGCGGTACTGCTGATGACATTATCCCACCTCACTACTCCTGTTTTGATGAGCTTTTGAAGCAGGAGTTCATTCTATTGTATCCTTCAAAAAATAGTAATACATTGCAGATCAAACAAAAATATCGAAGCCGAAGCAATTTGCATCTATCAACTATAATCAAGACCACTGGCATCACTGTTGTGGCGTTCTGGTCCTCACCTGCCCTGAAAGTTCAAAGGCTACAGCAATGAGCTATTAGCATATTTCCCACAGACGGGGCAGGCAAATGAGTGAATATTTAAGCAGTGCCAAAACATCACAACGCGCCTCCTCAGCTTCAGAATTGGATTTGGCAGTTCCTAAATTGTGTGCAGTTTCAGGCAGTACAGTTTACTGTCTGAAAACCCATCAGACCACCACCATTTCTATAGCAAATAGCTTAATAAATGTTAAGTTAAAAGATAATGTTATATTTCCCATCATAATTAGGCAGTGCCTCCTGGTAGACAGAGATAATGTGTCCCATGTATATTTTGTTATTTTTCAAAGAGGAGGCTGGGAAGAAACATCACTGCAAAAGCAATTGTTTTAAAAGAGCATGGCTCAAATCCTGAATTCCTTTATTTATTCTGATCTCAAGGAAGACACTCATTGTTGTCAGTAGTATTTTGCATGAATAAAAGGTAAATATGGACTTCATGATCTATCTCAGGTGAGTAAAAAAAGTTAAAACTCTTTCTGTTTTAAATGAAGATTAGAGTGATGCTAATAAATAGTAATTGAATTTGTAACGTCACCCAATAGTCCATGGATACTAACTCACATCATATGAGGCAGGGTACTAACCTTTGTAATGCTAACTCCTTTCAGGGTCCACAGTACAGTATTCAGCCACTAGATGACTCTGTGCTATATGGAGTTCCCGGCAGGCTGTGGTTCCTGGTAATACTCCTGGGGGAATTCTGTGCCACTATGCATGTGCAGAATTTATGTCCCCCGCAGATTTCTATGCTTCCCTGCAGAAAAATGACTTTCTGACAGGGAAGCCAATGGAAGCCAGGTACTTCCCCCATACCTGAACTACCCCAATGAGCCACCTGGATCCCCACCCCACTGAGCCCCAACCAGCTGCAACTGGATTCCCCCCCGCACTGAGCTCCAACCAGCTGCACCTGGATCCCCACCCCATGGAGCTCCATTCCCTGGGCATCTGGACCCCCGCAATGAGGCCCCCACACCCAGACCCCCCTGCTGGACTCTATCCCCCAGACACATAGACACCCCCCCCCCCATTGAGCCCCAATCACCTTCAGCTGGACCCTCCTGCAGAGTCCCATTACCATTGCACCCAGAAACCCCTCCTCCCAACAAGCCCCTGTGCATCCAGATCCCCCCTGCACCCAGACCCCCTACTGAGCTGCCCACACTCAGAATGCTCCACACAGACCCCTCTCAACCCACATCTGGATCCCCCCAAACACACACTAAGCCCCTCCACACTTGGATCCTGCCTGGCTGAGCCTGCCTGCCCACACCTGGTGCACCTGGCATGGAGGGGCAAGACCCTCGGTGTTTCTGAGGCAGGCTATGGAGAACACGTGCAATTCTGTTTTCATGTAACATTGCAAAGGTTTTGGTTTTCTTCTGATGAGGAATGAAGACAAATTTTGAAACCTCACTGGTTGCCATTAAATGGAATTGTCGTCCTGCCCTCAGCTCTAGTTTTCATGTCCATTGAAAACTGTCCAAAAGACTGTAAAGAAATGTGCATTAGGGATGGGTGAAGCTGGTGCAAAATATTTCACACATTTTTCTCCCCATTTATTTTCGGGGTGTGTGTTCACAGTAGTATGGATGCAAAAACGGCCAACTCATTTCTGGGGCCATACAAAGAGTCGTCATGTCATGGGACTAGGCAGGAATGTGAGACTACACCTGGAATATTGAACTCAATAGTCAATAAATGAGGCTGGGCACCCCATTATCAGAAAGAGGCTGTTAAAGTGATAGGCATTCAGAGAAGACCTGTGAAATTAACTTGGAGGGCTGGAGGGGAATTGACCTAAGACCTAAATACATTGTTTGGTTTCATGATGACTAAAGAGGGACACATGATAAGAGGCTAGACACAGCTGAAGGGTGTAAACACAAAGGACAGAGGGGAATTTACTGTCATACACTGAGGTATAACTGGGAGTAATAGAAATTACCAAAGGGAAAATTAAGGTTGAATATCAATATAAATTCCCTGGCAACAATGGTGGCTGATGTCCAAAAATAGTGGTGGGGCAGCTGTAGGTATCATAATGCCTTCCACCCAACTTTCTTCTTCTTCTTCCCCCACATCTGCATTTCCCAACTTCTCCCATCTTCCAAAGTATTTCACAGGACCAATAAATACTTTCCCTATCAATGCATGGTGAAATGTGCATGTCTTTGGAATTTCTAGATAGAAATGCAAGGCCAGCTCTTCAGCTAATAACTTCCATTTTAGATACACCCAGAGTCTATTTTTTCATTTCATGATGCTTAGAAATTAGGAGAAAATTATATACACTTTGAAGTTTCCATCCAGCAGTTTGAACTTTCACAAATGGTCTCCTCTGTTCTTCTGTTAAAACAGCACAGCTGAATAATTTTGTAGACATTTCCCTCCAAAATAGCAACTTTTTAAACATTCAGGTTCAAATGTTCAGAACTCTGCCTAAACTGACCCCGTCTCCCTCCAAAGAAAAAAAAATTGTTCTATAACAACTAATTACAGTAAAAATAAATCTTTTTAAATGATCCACCATTGGCTCTACTTTTAATGACAAGGATCCAACAGTAACAGATGGCAGAGAGGATGATGAAGGGCGCTATTCACTCACTAGGGTTATGGCTGTTGGTAGAGTGCTCTGACTTCAAAGAGCAAGAGAATGTGTTTGAGGTCACACTGTTTAACACTGTATCATGAAGTTGACTTGACTTATCACATTTGTGGTTGTTTCTTGAACATACGTTAGAGAAATCCTTGGGGAAAAAACAGTGAAAAAAACAGATGCCTGGTAACCCTATTATCAGGGCAGTGCAACCTAGCAGCCAGAGTCAGTAATACTTGTGAGCTGGGCCACCACCCCAGGCTTGGGTCCCCCTATCCCACCCTCTCTACCAGGTCCTAACTCGGTGGGGCTCCTACAGTTCTACAACTGCTTCCCTGCAACGTTTCCGTGGTCACTTCCGACCCAATTCTCTGCAGTTTGCTATCTCCATATCTCCAAGGTCTCTCCCCTCTCTGCAGCATCCTGAGCCTGTGTGTCAGGGTCCCTCTTCATCCATCCACATCCTGGAGTCCTCTCCCAGGAATCAGCAGCACACCTCCTTCCTCACCAGCAGTCAGCCCAGACTGAGCTGCTCTGCTGCCTTTTATATCCTGTCTCCATCTGGAACATGCCAAGCAGACCCTAGGGGGCGGGGCCTCCTCAGCCCAGAGAGAAGGATTAACCCCTGCTGCACCAGCACAGGACCGATACACCCCGTCACAGAGCCCCATTGTGCTGGGTACTTTAAAAAACACAAGAAAGAGAGACAATCCCTACCTGGAGGGACATACAGTCAAAAGACACAGAGAGATGAAGGGGAGGTGTTGTGGATACTAAAGAAAATATAAACAGAGAAAACATGATGGTGTGATGTGAAGTAAAGGCTGCAAACGGATCCAGGCATGCTGACCCCCATGCCTAAATGGAATGTAATCCCACGAATCTGGCAAGATTAGGGCTTAATGTTTTATTGGCACGAGTTTGGCATTACCTGCATAACTCACTGTTTTATGTAGACATGGACTAGTGCAGGGAGCGTCTGCAAGGCTGTAATCATACTGATGGATTCGAAAGAGCAGCCACTCGTGGGACCCCAAAGAGCCATGAGCTGGGCATGACCAGTCTAATGGGACTAGGGTTGGGTCTCTGCATACTCAGATCAGTAAGGAAAACGATATCCTGCATATATGCATGTATGCTGCAGTATTTTACAATATTTACTCCTGTGTCAGTTCCCAAACAGTATTGTCAAATTTGGCAGAGCATGCATTCCCCAAACTCCGAGTTGTCACAGTTATAGCGTGCACACACACACAGAGAATATTGATAACAGCTGAAGACACCTGGCTCTCTTCACACTCAAACATCTCAGTACCAGCTGAACACATTCATATTCTTCAATCTCAAAAAAGATTCCTGTGATAAAAATGAAAAAAAAATTCAGCCTCAATGTAATTCTGGGAGAAACTAGAAACCTCCATTTATGTAGGGGGAATTTTTCAAAAGTGCCTCAGGGATTTAAGGGAGTCAAGGTGGGTGAGGGAACCTCTTTATTGGACCTACTTGTGTTGGTGAAAGAAACAAGCTTTCAAGCTAACAGAGCTCTTCTTCAGGTCAGGGAAAGGTACTCAGAAACTTAAGATTTAAGACCAATGAAAGTCAATGGGAATTATGCTCCTAAATCCCTTACACTCTTGAAAATGTCCCCATTTACCTTTCACTCTCATTCTATTGTATTTGTCTAGTCATTTATCATATTTCTAATATGCCTATCAAGATGATATCTAAGTGCCATTTTTACACCGGACAGATCTCTCTTCCCATTTAAGCCAATTTCTCAAAATAACACAATAATCTTGCCAGGATAATGTAGAATCACAGAATATCAGGGTTGGAAGAGACCTCAGGAGGTCATCTAGTCCAATCCCCTGCTCAAAGCCGGGGATTCACCCACAGCGATCCATCCACATTCATCCACAGCGATACTGACCCTGGGTTTATCAGGTAGCAGGAGTTTAATTGTAATGCTGCTCTGCTGTCCTTTTAAAAAATGAACAGTGATTTGAAATGTATTCATAACTCCTGACTGATTCTGCTGACAGCAGAAAAGTTATTACTCCAAATGCAGCTGAGGCTGCTGATCTGACAATTGATCTTAAATGCACCTACATCATTGGGCTCTTTCTACATTCTGCTAACAGAATTAGGCTGATCTGAATCCCTGCACTTGTAAATATGCAGGATTTATTTTGAATGTGGTCCTTCCACTATTCAGTGTGAAAACTAGGGATGGGCAAACAGGTTGCTATTAGAATGGAATAAATAGTTTATAACAAAACCACTGGACTAACTTAGCCTCTTTTTCCTTTCCCATGAACACAC
Source organism: Mauremys mutica (assembly GCF_020497125.1). NCBI lineage: Eukaryota > Metazoa > Chordata > Testudines > Geoemydidae > Mauremys > Mauremys mutica. The sequence continues at coordinate 19,991,538 of NC_059076.1, read as the reverse complement.
AGGGCAAACAGATCCTACTGCCTTATGCATCTAAGCACCTTTGACTTTCTAAGTTACATAGACAGACACTTTTGAAAATTTCACCCCTTATTTTCTGAACAATTTCTGAGCATAATTATTCGTCTGTAGCATGCACTCAGGGGGTGATGTGGTGCCATTTAAATCAATGGCAAAGCTGCCTTAATCCCCTTGTGCCTCAGTTCCCCATCTATAAAATCCTTCCTTTCTCCTACCATTTGTCTGTTCTATTTAGACTGTAAAAAGACTGTGTCTTCCTAATGTACTTGCAAAGTCTGCAATTTTGGGTGCTGTTATATCAAATATCGAACCTCTAGATGCTACTATAATATCAAATAATATTAATTAAATAATAGAACAAGTATAAAAGGAGTACTTAGTGGAAGCAAATTGGTAGAATTCTTTTGCGCTATCCAGCCTAGGTGGGATACAATAAGAAATAACCTGAACCTTTCGCTAGAATTCAAAGTGAACTTGAACCTGTTTTTGTTTGTTTGGGGCTGGTAGCACGAGTGTCAGGTGGGGATGTTAAGTCTGATGATGTTGGGGTATTTTATTTCTGCCATTTTACATGTCTCTGAACTTCCTGGTGTTTGATAGAACCGGAAGTGCAAAGCCTTATGAGATAAACATGACAAGCACAAGGTAAATGTTGCGTTATTTTAGCAGCTTTAAAGACCTGCCACTGATGTCAATGGAAAAACCGGCTTAAATAGGTTTGGGATCAGGCCCTCATTACCAAGAGACAGTCCAATTTTGCTGGCCCAACTTGCAGAAGAAAGTACAAAAGAGTAAGATTTTTGATCCAATTTTGTGGCCCCAAAGGCCCAGATTAAGCACTAAAGTTGGCTTGTATGGCTGGTTAAACTGGTTTTACTGCACCTTTGTGTCACCAGCACAGCACAAAGCAGCTGGAGCATACTGGTGAATCTGGTTCAAACCTCAGGGTACTTATCAGAATTGAAACGAACCTCTGAACCTTTGGAAGCTCCCTGATCGCTGGTAAAAAAGACTGTGAAATAAGAACTTCAGCAAGTAACTGACAGCTGAATTGTTACCTGTTGGACTGCAGAAGAAGCAGATGTCTTTTGTGAAAACAGGTGTACAGTGGCCCCAGAGACAACCACTAGTCAGCTCCACTCTAACCAGCAGGTCAGTCGTCTCATCCACCACCTGCCCTGACCAGGGACAAAAGGGCAACAGCAGAAAACAGATCAGATGGTAAAACTTGGGGAAATGCCAGTCTGAAAATGGGATACAACTACTGCACTAGATGAAGACTCCTATTTAATGGTATCAAAGAAGACAATAATGGTAAACAACAGTGATTTTTTTTCACTTGCAAACCTTAGCTCCTTTGGGGCCAGATTCTGATGTGCTTATTCGGTGAGTCACTGGCTGGGTTCAGTCATAGGCACTATAGATGTCTACCTATGCCCCCAGCTTCCAGAGATGTGATCAGATTCTCAGCTGTCATTAAAAAACAAAGAGTAAGTTTCTAGCCCACATGGCTGCAAAGAAATGCTTGAAAACATGACACAACTGTAACCAATGCAGTGACTGTTGGGAGCTTGAAACAGTATTTCTGAGAGGGGTGACTTGTCTCATGCAGCTCAGTAGGATATTCACTGCAAGACCCATTGCTTTGGCCTTACCAACAGAGGATTGTGTGTGTCAGGAAAAGTGTACAGCAGGCCCCGAACAGATACAGTAACTCCTCACTTAAAGTGGTCCCAGTTAATGTTGTTTTGTTGTTAATCAGTTAGGGAACATGCTCATTTAAAGTTGTGCAATGCTCCCTTCCAATGTCGTTTGGCAGCCGCCTGCTTTGTCTACTGCTTGCAGGAAGAGCAGCCTGTTGGAGCTAGCTGGTGGGGGCTTGGAACCAGGGTGGACCAGCAGCTCCCCTATCAGCTCCCCGCTCCCCTAAGTTCCCTGTGTGCAGCAGCCGCCCAGCAGGCTATCAGTGGCCAGCAGTTCAGCTGTCCCTCTCCCCACTGCCATGTGCTGCTCCTGCCCTCTGCCTTGGAGCTGCTCCCCGAGACTCCTGCTTGCTGTACGGGGGGGGGGGGGAGGGGAGGAAGAGGGGGGGCTAATGTCAGGGTGTCTCCTCCTCCCTCCTGCTCCTGCACCCCACTTACCCCGTCTTCCATAGAGCAGGGGGGACACACCAGGGATCAGGAGGGAGCTTGCAGCAGCTGTGGTATCAGCAAGCTGATCTAATTAACATGGCAGTGTACTTAAAGGGGAAATGCACATATCTCCCTCCATTCCTGCTGCCTTGTAGAGTGAGAGAGTTAACCCTTGAGGGCTCAGCCAACTGCTAGTTCATCATTTAGCAGTAAGGGAAATATCCCACCCTCTGACTCCACCTCAACCAAGCTTCACAATCATCAGCATTGTGTACCAGAATTAAATTTTGTTTAAAACTTATACTGTGTGTGTGTGTGTGTATATATATATATATATATATATATATATAAATAAAAATATAGTCTGGTGAAAAAATTTCCCTGGAATCTAAACCCCGCCCCCATTTACATTAATTCTTATGGGGAAATTGGATTCGCTTAACGTCATTTCACTTAAAGTCGCATTTTTCAGGAACATAACTACAACATTAAGTGAGGAGTTACTGTACATCCTGACTGCTTTGCTAAGAATGGTCACCCCTACCTTTTCAGGGGTGAAATGGTATGTCCTCCAGCAGCAAATAGTGGGGATAATGGGGCCCCTCCCTCTCTGGAAATGTAAGGGTAAGTTTATAGGGGTGGGTCAGTGGGAGGCTGGGTTTCGTGCTGTGCCTACAGCCCTGGCTTGAATAGAAGCTTACTCTGCTACCAGCTCAATTTAGAGCAATTTGCAAGATTGTGATACCATTACTTACACCAGGTTAGACTGTCACAGCCCTTAATCCTCCAGACCCCCTCATCAAATTGTGACTCTGGCTGTGGGGCATGGGAGCCTAGGAGCTACTCAGCCAGTATTCCTCCCTTTGAGTGTGTGGAGGAGATAGGGAGTTGGAGGATTCCACCCCTTCTCCCACCACAGATGCAGGACAAGCAGCTCCACAGACAGGGGTCAAGTAATTTACACCCCCAGACTAGAGCAAGGGAGGAGCGGAGGAGAAACTGGGCCTTTTGAGGGTCACAGTTCATTCTCTGGTCTGCTCCTGGGCCAGAGCTGCCCCTTATAGGCTCAGAAACTCAACCTCATCCAGTGAGGGCCACCTTACCTCGTGAACTCTCACTGATGTCAATGGGCTACTTGCAGAGTAAGGTGAAACTCAGTATGAGTAAAGGTGTCAGGATTTCTCCCCTTTAAAAAAAAATACACTTTAAACTTTGGGCTAGCTCTCTCTTTTGGAGAGAGAAGAAAATTAGAAGCTCCGATTAAAAAACAGGGTTGAAGCAGTACAAAAGGGAACTTTCTGACATCTTTTATGTCTCTAAATATACCACTTGGAGTAGTAAAAGGCATTTTGCTGGAGCACATTTAAAGTTGAGACACAGGAATATCTGGAACTGCTCCAGTGGGGGCAATGGAGGAGGTATTTACTTGTACGCCAGGAGTGTTGGTTTTAATTATTGGAGTGCTGAGATTATTCAGTGATGCTAGCATAAGACTTCAGTCAGCCATTGCCATTGAGATTCCTCCCCTCCCTCCCACCCCCCCAGAAAAAGAGCTGGTGCTTGCATGGGCCATTCTTTGGTATAAAGAGAAAATGTCAATAAAAGAAGCAAAATGAGAGCTGCTTCCTGGGAGGACCCAGCAGAGATGGGCTAACTGTGGTTGTGTGCACTGTACATGGACCACAGCATGGGGATGGCTTTTGCAAGACCTCCGATGAAGCTTTCTAGTGTAGCTTATGTGAATGGCTGCTGGCCGTTAGGTCCTGCACTAGAACTTGTATATTTTCTTCTTATGCTGCCTGACTCTCCTTGTTGATCCAATAAGTCATACTGTACTCTGATGAGATGCAAAAGGCACAGCTGGAAATTCCTTGGTATTTCAGCTGTTGCTAGCGTCATCACAACCACGTGAAACGATTGCCCATAGTGTCTCCCTGCCTGTGACGGGGTGTGACTCACCACTGCAGCGCCTCCTGCTGGATGTCCCAGGGATCAGCTCTGCTAACCAGTGCACCCTCTTCTGCTGGTGTCTTGCCCACCATCACCTCCACTCCTGGACCCGTGTCACCCCAAGGACTGCAGTGTCCTCTTCAGGACACAGCCCTCCGGTTGTGTCATACTCAGTTCTCCCCCCTTCCAGGGGAATGGCAGTCCACTGTTCAGCCACTTCCTCAGTGGCAACTGGGGGAAAGGAGGGAACTCAGGCTCGCCCACTACCCTGGGTCCTGGCCCAGGGACCCTGTAGATAGCAGCCACGTGCTGCATCCCTTCCAATCCCACAGTCTACTTCCCTAGGCCACTTCCCTGTAGCCCCAGAACCTTCTCTGCCCTTGTCTCAGGACTTCAGCATGCCAGCAGTCAGCCAGGAGCTCACTCTCACTCCCCTGATCCTGCCTAGCACTGCTCTGTCCAAGTTGCTAGCTGCTTTCCACCTGCAAGGCAGCCAGTCCTCCTCCCTCCTTGAGCTCCAAGGAGTGACTGCCCTGCAACACTTCTTATATGGGCCTGCCTGGTGCTGATTGGCTGCTCCTCCCAGCCCCTCTCCAATAGGCTGTCTCCTGCACAGCCTCTCTAGAGTCCTCTCCAATTGGCTGCCTGTTGCGAAGCCTCCTTAGGGTTCTATTAACCCTTTATGGGCTAGTGTGGGGCAGACGCCCCATCACACTGATCCTCTGAGAATCTTTGAGACATTTAACACAACATCCAACCATGCAGACATGTCTTAGTTGTGCTACTAGATCAACTTCATGCTCAAGATAAACATCTCCTTTTAACATCTTCAGGGCCCAAATCCTCAGCTGATGTAAATGGGTGAAATGCCATTGAGGTCAATACGCTTAGCCAGGTGAGGATTGGGCCCTCTATCATTACTGGATTTGGGGGTGGGTGATCACAGAACTTCCATAAATGTGTCTCTTTCTATTTGGTGCAGCGGGTAGGAGGGGTGCAGCTCACTGAAACGTTTGTCATTGTTGGATTTGAGAACATTTAATGAACTAAAGGTCAAGCCACTCTAGCATTTCATCATAATCAGATACATGTGAATGCTGCAAAAATAATGACAGAGACATGTAATTTAGCTGTGCTAAAAAGACTGATTCTTATTTTCTTTCAGTGTCATCTTCTAATGAGAGTGAATATTACTTAAGTCTCTTCCTGCTAGATAGTTTCAAGGAAGAGTTCACCTCAACAGGTCTGTTTTTTGGAGACAAAGAAACCGGGATTTTTAGACTTATAAAAAGAGACTGGACTTTTTGATTGAATAATATCTGATAAAACTGTCTAAACAAAGAGACAGAGATGCTAAGGCCCTTGGGAAATTAATTTGGATATGTTGCTGAGAGAATCTCGGTTATCCTTGGCAAAACTGGGAGCTGACCACTTTTCTTGAGCACCCCGCTTGTTCTTTATGGGTGGAATTTTCAGAAACAGTCTGTGTGGGCCTTCTCCCTGTCCTTCAGTCCACTCAGAATGCTCTCTATGTTACGGGAGGGGGTCAAGGAAGGTCTACACTAGCCTTTTGCCAGTTGGGAACAACCCAACAATAAGGGAATCCACACCTGCTGCCTTAAGACAACTGCAATTCACCTTTGAGCTATTCAAGTTTTGCAGAGGAGAGTTAAGAAGGACCAAGGATTTGGCCCCAAATTCTGAAAACTAATCACAATCTCCATATTAATCTGTTATATGTATTAGGTTAAAACACAGCTCCGGAAACTGTGTACTGCACTGGTCTCAAATGAAAGAAGGAACAAAGGAATTTGTGTCTCTGAGAATTGAGTTCAGAACAAATGTTTTCAAAATATTCCCATAAGTCTGGGATTGCTACAAACCAAGGCAAGTTTCCTGAGTAGTAAGATTGTTTCATTTTTTTGTAAGAAACTACCTGGCTGCCTATAGGATCCTGGGGAGTTAGGGGAACAGTTTTCATGCTGCTCTGTACAATTGAGGTTTTACAGCCTGACTTAAACAGGAGATCTTTTCCCTGGCTGAGCTGGGTGGGGTGAGCACAGAGAGGTGCCAGCCAGTCACGTTTGTATGTGATAAATAATCAGTTGTGCGCTCAGTGTGTGATGCTTGTTAAAATCCAAGCGTTGGAATAGCTCCCGAATCGCACCACTACCACCTCCACCACCAATCTCTTTTGCATCTCATTGGCATTTGAGAACATTAATTGACTCATTATTCCAATTCATATTCAGGAAAGGAAGCTGATTAAGGAAGGCAGATGCAGAATCTCCAGACACATTTGTAGCTGCGTTGTTTGTCCCGGCAGTTTACTTGAGTTATTAGAATACTTAGGTAGCAATAGCCAGGAGAACAGGGAACGTGTCCTGCTAAAGTGGGCCCCTTACAGAATTTGTCTTTTAACCCCATGATGATACACCTTTGCCTTTGATTGAAAACCACCTCCGCATATGCACAAAATGATTCCATTGAAACACTCAGGATTAAATAAAACAACTTCAGTTCATTGTGTAATTACTCTGGTGGAAAAGAGCTTTCTGGTATTTTTCTGTATGTTCAAGTTTTCCTTAAGAGTTCTGATTTAAAAATGTAATTCTAAATTAGGTTCTATTAGACCCATCAAGGCAAAAAACATGGGCTGAATTCTGCCTTTTTATTCATGTGGACAATTCCATTCCTGCCAGTAGACTAGCACAGATAAAACAGAGGGCATAAGTTTGCCCTGCTGTATTTTTGCTGACATTGCTAACAGAGCTGGGTAAATATTGAGTGAAATGAAGAATAGTAACAACTGGAGCTTGGGGAGTATCTGTACGTTCTGTGAGCTAGATTGTGCCAGGTCCTCCTATCTAAGGAGTGTCCCCTTCCTCTTACACAGCCCTTGCAAATTGAATGTAGGGTCTTCTCCCTTAGTGTGCTGCCAAACATGGCTGGGAGGGAGGGGATGAAGTTGAGGAATGACCTTCATGGCACTGGCCTTTTCGGCCCTGGCCTAAAGTAAGATGCAGCCTTCAGAGTCTGCCTGGGGTAGTGGCTAAATTCCAGTTTGGCTCACTATGTTCCACTTGCCACCCTTTTTTAATCGCAGCAAAGTCCACTGATATTGATTGTGGCCTTTTCCGATGGTATCTGGATCTCCATGAAGATTCTGAGGGCACGTTATTCACTGCATTTGGAATGTCAAGTTTTGGGTGGTGATTCATTATGATTGGTGGGAGCAGAATGGTTGAAGTCACATGATGTTTCTTCTGGTTTCCTGATTGGCTGAATATATCCAGACGCAGAGCGCCAACAGAAGCCAGCTGAGCTGGTTTTCTCCTAGGGGGCGGCTTCATTTTATGTGCTGCTCTGACGCACTGGAAAAAAACCCCATAGGCTGAATATTTTTCAAAATTGGCCAGTGTTTCAGTTTTTGGGTACCCCATGTGAGACACACAGTGTTGGCCCTAGCATCTCTGTTAATACTTCAAAGAGCTTCAGCCCTAGTTTTCTATAGCAGGGACTGACGTGGCCTAATTCTGCTACGTATCCCTCTAAGTCAACAATGTGGAGAAGCTCTGGGATGCATTATGTTGCATCATGGTGGGTAGGGATGCTCATTCCCCCTTTCCCTGATGACCAAACTAGATAAAGAGCAGTATCCCTTGGGCAGAAAGAACTGTCTATCTGATGGCTGGTTGAATTATTTGCATGGCAAGAAAGGCTGCTTTCAACATAGGAAGAAAAACCACAAACATTTTAAAATTTGAGACAAATGAAACCACAACAATATGGGGTTTTAATTTTGTTGTTGTTGCCTATTTTGCCTATTTTACTGGACGAAACTGATGTGTGTTACAATGGACAGCCACAAATGACAGATGTAAGGCCACTGATTTTATCTGCATAGTCACGTGCCTTTTTTATCTAAGTCTCTGGGGTTCCCTTTTCCCCCCTGCAGTCCAGCATTATGACTGACCTGTAGATCTTATGACAGGTACTTTGGCAGGTCAGTGTATGAGAAGCCTGCGTGGTGCTTGCCTACCCTGAGACTAGATAGCCAGTTCTGTTAGAGTCTGATCTAATGCCTATCACAGGCAATAGAAAGACTCCAAGCAACTTCACTGGACAGTTCAGTGAAACTGCAGTGAACTGGGCCCATAGTGGCTTACTTTAATTAACACTAGGAAAAAAAAAGATGCCGTTTCCTTTCCATCCATAGGCTCCGCAGCAAAGCTTCCACCAGCCATTCCTTGTAGATGAGTTATGCCAAAGCTGGATTGTTACAGTTTCACTAATGACATGGCTCTCCTCTACTACCTGTCTTTTGTTACATATAACCACCATGCTGATTAAACCTGGACTGCATATTAAATAATTATCTTGTGCATGTTGTGAATCCTGCACGTGGAGCACTTAGCTTACAGAGTTGAGTTGTGTATTCATTTTATTTTTTAAAACGAACATGACTTTCGTTGGCATCACTCTGCTTCTATGTTGTAACCTTCCCCCCCAACCTGTGTCTGTCTTCTCGACTTATATTGTAAGCGCCTGTGTTTGTCCAGTGCCTAGCACAATGTGGCCTCATTTTCAGTCGGTCCCTCGGCATTAGCACAATCATCATTATTCATGTCAACCAAGTACTTTGATGAAGCTTAGGTGCCACATAAGCGCAAACAGAAGAGAGGTCATGTCTGAAAACTTGCTAGGGAAAATCTCTTTATTATACCCACCTCAGATGATTTCAATGATGGCAGTAAATGCCAGATCCAAAGTCCACTGAAGCCAATGAGAGTCTTTACGTTGAATTCAATACACTTTTGGATCAGGCCCCATGTGAATTGTATTTTAATTGTTCTGCTTTAATCTGAACAACCTGAGGCCAAATTTGCACCTGATATTACAGAGTCTACATAGGTGAAACTTCTCTTGACATTTGATGGAAGTTTTACATGACTAAGGACAGAAGTATCAGCTCCTTATTGTCCTTCATTATTTCACAGTAGATGTTTCTTTTCAATGAGAGCTTCATTTCCATTGCTGCCAGTTCCTTCACCTTCACAAGTACAAACACCAACTTAAAAAAAGAAAAATATCCCTCACCAAAGAGCATTAGGATCAACACAGCAGACTGTAATGGCTCCTTTGGTGCCATTATGATCTATCATATAAATACATAATTAAGGACTTTTTGAAACGCAGATTATGTAAATATATATTAAGGGTCTTCTTCAAATGCAGATTACTGACCCAACGGAGCATAATGACTCCTTAGGGGCTGCTTGTAAATATATATTTAGATTTTGAAATGTGGAGAATTGACCCAATAGACTATTAGCTACTCCTGCAGAGCTATTTAAAGCGTCTTGTACAGATGCGTATTTGGAGAGGGTTTTTTTAGACAAATATCATTAACCTGAAGGAAAGACCTCCAACTGCTCAGCAGTGCAAAAAAATTTTTGCTGGGGGGGAAAAATTGCTGCAGTGTACTTGTATACCATCTGCTTTTAAATGAAATAATTTTGGCCATGGATATTTTTTCCCAAGTGAACAAATAGCAGCAATTCAGCATTGACTAATGACCTGAAATGGCTACTTTACAAAGACTTTGAGGGACTGGAGAAACCTGAAAGAGTTGACCACTCCCCGGAGGCGCTCCCCACATTTCAAACCCAAATATTGCAGCTCGCAACAGAGAACTAAGGTCTCCACAGGCAATCCACACAGCTCCATGATGAAAAGGTGGCACCGAGGGCCCGAGTGGTACAGCGCACCAAAGAGAACCAGATGCTACGAGGTCAGGCAGCCTGGCTGCAGGATGAAAACTCTACACTATGGGCATGCACTGTGGCTGTGTACTCAGACCAGGTCCCCCCAGTCCCACTTCCAGAACGTTTAATGCTGCCTGCTGTTTCTTCTCTTCCCAAGTCCTACCCACTGACCAGGCAAAAGTAGGACTCATTATTAGGCTCCTGACAGGAGATGCACTGGAATGTACCACATCTCTACTCAAACAAGCGATCCCAGTGCTTTCAAACTGGGATGCTTTCCTCTAGGCATTTTCTGCCATATTTGACAATCTCTACCAGGCCCACTTAGCCGGGGTGGACCTGCACAAACTGAAGCAGGGGCAGGGACTGGTCTTCTCCTAGGCTGCCCACTTTCAGCGACTAGTCTCAAATGCTGAGTGGAACAAAGTAGCCCAGCTCTACCAGTTCTGGTGGGCACTATGCAAGGAGATTAAGGATGAGCTAGCTCATGTGGAGGCCCTGACCAACCTAGATGCCTTCATTGATCTTCTCATACAAATTGACAATAGGCTTGGCGAGCGACGTGAGGAAAGGAAGGGATCTGTGCCACTAACCAATCGATCTCCCTTGGTACCTGTCTCCCCTGAACCCCCAAACCTTGCCGCGCCCACGTGACTCCTGAGGAAAAAGAGTGCTGTTGCTGCCATGAGCTGTGTTTCTATGGTGGAGGATTCAGCTGTGCTCTGGCCAACTGCCCATCCCGAGCCCTAGCGCAACGCCGTTTGGGAAATGACCACACCCAGGCCTAGTAGAGGGGGTTGGCCGGGGCAGGCCCAGAGATAATGCCCCCCTACTCCTCACTGAGGCATGCCTCAGGCCAGGTGAGCACTCCCTGCACCTTGAAGTCCAGGTCTGCCTTCATGTTCCAGGGGGTGCTGGAGGATTCCAGAGCAGTGGACAACTTCATAGATGTCTATACAGTTCAAGCTCTGGGTATTCCAGTTCAACCAAAGACTGTCCCTGACCTAGTGGGAAACTATAGATGGCTCACTCCTGTCACTGGGGCCAGTGACACAGGAGACAGTGCCTCTGGAAGTTCTCATTCAGGACCCTCAGGAGGTCCCTCAGTTTGGAACGATCCACTCACCACACTTCCCTACAATCCTCGGCATTTCATGGCTTGTGGCTCATGAGCTGCACATCCTTTGGCATGAGCACCAGGTTAGCTTCTGCTCCCATTTCTGCCAGTGAGTCTGCCTGTGCCCACCATCTGATGAACCCCAGAACCAAGACATGCCCCCCAGAGTCCTGACCACCAGTCAGATGGGGCCACCACCAAAGCTGACTCCAACTCTGCTCCCCAACGACAGCGACTACACTGAAGCCTGCTGACCACCTACCACCACACCTGGGATTATGACTGCCCGGTCACGCTGCAACCGGGGGCCAAGGCGCTGTTTGGTTATAGCTATGTGATGTTGAAACCTGAGCTGGCTGCCTTGTGTTCCTCTCTCCAGAAGAATCTGGCCAAGGGTTCCACACAGCTTTCTACATTTCCCTCCAGGGGCCCCAGTTCTGGATTACCAAGCCCTCAGTCAGGTCACCACCAGGCATAGATGATACTTGGGGGTGGGGCACAATCTAAAGGGGAGGACATTGACCGCCCCACGTGTCTCCTCAGCCCAGTGACCCTCCCAACCTGGGGCTGCCATGCTCTTCCCGCCTGCTGTTAGCTGTGGGAGGGGGGAGCTCTGTCCTCTCCCTGCGCCTCCCACCGGCACATTTGGCTGCTCTCCCTGGCAGCCGGGCATGGAGCAGGATCAAACGCTTCTACCTGAGAGAGCCTGTCTGAGAGGCAGCGGCAGCCCCCTCCCTGCCCAGACTTTGCTGCCGGTGACAGGGGCCAGGCCCTCCAGGAGGGGGAGGGGGAGCTCTGACTTGCTTGGCCCCTGTCCCCAGCAGCAGGGCCTGAGCGGGGGGGTGGCCCACTGCCACCCCAGCTGGATGTCTCTAGGACCCACGCCTGCAGAGCTGCCAAGTAGCAGACGTCTCCATACTTGCGGGTGCAACCAGCTGGTGCTCCGCTACCCCCATGGAAAGTCCTGACTCGAGGGGTCTGGCAGGAGAAGTCTCATGGCTCCTGATTGGCTCCCTGCCCTATAAAAACCCCAGTGGCGGTCCAAGAAATGTCCAGGTGGCAGTGTGCATCTCCGGTAATTGTCAAGATCATTCAAGTTCCTGAATTCCTGGCTTTGATCTCGGCTTGATTTGGACTTCGCCTCCTGATCTGGACCCTGAAACCTGATTCAAACTCTGACCCCCTTGGTATTGACCTTGGCCTGGAGCCTGCCTACGAACTTCTCTACTACTCCTATCCTCAGGTTTGCCTCTGCTCTGACCCTTGGTCCTGACTGCCCTTGTTAGGATCCTGACCGCTAGGCCATGTACCTATGCATAATCAAAAGAGTCCCTGCCCCCAAAAGTTTACAGCTTATATGTATATCTATAGTTCAATCTATATTTCACTGGTAATTGGATCAGGCCTTCAGACCCCTGAAAGAGGCTTTCAAGCTTTGGCCCCTACACTTTTTAAAGGAGTGTTGTCCCTCTCCTGAGTGGTAGTACTTGTCTGGGGCTTTGCAGGTTAGAGTCCCAGAGAAGGAGAAATCAGTCATGCAGAGTTTGAAATGTAACTTCTTTGATTTACCCTAATCCTAGCACAGAGGTGGTCATAAACAGCACACAGGGCAACTTCTTCCAGGAATCTCAGCCCTACACCAAAGCCCTGCTCCCAGGGAGCAAATCTGCCCCCAAAATTTACTTAATTCAGAGCCCTAATCAGTGAGGGGAACTCTCCTGCTCCTCTTACAGCTCTGTCTACATAGAAACGTGCATAACCAAAGCAAACAACATGCAAGTCTTCCCAAGACTGAACTTTTATTCACACACTAAGAAAAAGAACTCAGAAGATATATGTAACAGCGCCATCTGGTAACACCTGCCATAATTCTAGGATACCGTTACCAGGCCAGATTTTCTGTAAATAAACAGAGCTCAATAAGGTATGTCAATTTACACCAGCTGAGAAACTGGCTCATTAATGATCTTATAAACAGGAAACAACCTTAAGTAATTGCTACATGGTACTACAGTTGAATTAAATAACCCTGCCAAGGAGTCCTTTCACTTTAAGAACCACATCAGAAACTACTTTTCTCTGACATTAATAGCAAACCACCAATTAAGTTAAATAAATAAATAAACAAGAGTAAAAAAAAGTTACTCACAGGCTGAAAACTTGTTGTTCCAAATTCTAGCCTTTCTGTACGGCCGGTTCAGAATCCCCTAGAAACAGGGGATTGCCATGGAAACTTTGACTCATGTAAACTGATGTAGTTAAGATAAACGCAGCCCTTATTAAACTGAAGAGACCTCTGGATGGGTAACATTCACCCATCAGAAGGGAGAGTTAACTATTGAAATGACTATGACATTCCATCCTTGTCTCTATGGACTGGACTGTGCAACTCGCACTCCCACTGGTAAACACATAGTCATGCAAGTAATCCCATTAATTGCAACAGGATAACTTGCATGAGTAAATGCTCCCCAATGGGAGTAAGGATGGCATAAGCTGGTCCTGAACTGTTACAAGTGTCAAAAAAAGAAAGCTTCAAACTATGCTAGATTTTTTTTTAAATCTTCAATATTTAATTTAAAATCACGTTTTAATTCACTTTTCTCTAGGATTATTGGGGTTCTGCAGGGACAAGCAGATTTAACATCTTATAAAAGCAAAATGCAAGTAAAATAAGATATAATGGGTGAGATCCTCAGATGGTGGAAATCACTATAGCCTATTGAGATAAAATAAGTGGGACTACTCAAGCACTAAGGTGGCTACTCAGTATGAATAAGGGTATTGAAATCTGTTTCTAAATGGTGGAAAATATTTTCCGAAATCCACTGTTATTGTGCAAAACTCTACTCCACAATTCACAGTATTTTTTCCAGTTTCTTCGGTTTGAGACTTTCAATATTCTTTATTTTTATGGTAATAATAGCATAAATCTCCCAGGTAGCTTTCTCCTTCCCTCTATCTATGATATGCCATGCGTTTCCTATTTCTCCAGGAGCGCATACGTTCCCACAGACTACATAGAGCTGGTGACATTGAGTGTAATGGAGTTGACGCTGTCCACATAATTACATTCAGCTGGCTAGGAATTTGCAGATCTTGTCTCAGTTTGTGAACTAAATTATTTGATGGAAACATCCACCAGACTTCAAATACTTGAGAGCTAAAAGGTCCATACTGAATTCTTCTTGCTTCAAATCAGCCTCCACAGAACCTCAGAGAAAAGGGGCTTTTTTTCTTTTAAATTCAGCCATCAAGTGAAGAGAAATTTCCCCTGTTCTGTCTCCTTCTCTGACATATTTGAATGTATTTTGCAATGAGGAAGATAAGGTTTAACTTGGCGCTCTATTGAACTACATGGATGCCATGAGGTAGAATTAGCAAAGTCATCTGCCACTTTCTGGATAGAAGAATATAGGCTACCCCAGTGAACAAATTCCTACACAGAAATAAAATGTGCCCTTCAGCGTGCATTACCCGCTATGTCGTAGCCGCTGATCTGAATGTGTTATAACAATTCATAATTCAGGCACACTTGGAAAGAGCCTAGTCCAAAGCTTAATGAAGTGAATGGAAGTCTGTCCATTAACTTCAGTGGGCATTAGATCAGACTTATCTACTCCAGGGCTTACTGTCTACCTCTGTTGGGAGAAACTACAGAGTACACTGGAATGAAGCAGCACTACTGGGGGCCCACCAGTCACAATGCTAGATTTGTTGGAGTGTGCAAAGTTCTCCAAAGTCAGGCATAGCACAGTGGTGGAGTCTGCTGTCTTTTCATGAAAGCCTTTTGGGACAGGAGAGGGTTCGTGGAGAGAAGGGAGGCAGGTTATACTTTCTTAAGGGTTGGAGAGTAGAAAGACTCTGGAGAGAGAGAAAGCTGGGAAGGAAAGAAGGGAGGGATAATGATAAAAAGAAGAAAGTAAGGATGGGACCTCAGCCGGTTCAGATAAACTTCAGATGGTATCTGGACATTTGGAGTCAGAGTTTCAGAATAGCTTAGTACGTTGCATGCACAGCTCTTTTGCCATGTTACAATGGGGGCTAAGCTCTTGAAAATCTGGCCCTGAGTTACTTTGACAATTTGGCCTGTGGGAGTTACCCGTATCTGAAAGCTAAGGCCTAGTGTGACATGTATTGCTTTATCTCTGCTCTTGTGTCAGGGTTACACCACATTTGATGTTAGAATACAAACCACCTAGTAGGTGCAGTGACAGCATGAGTTAATCAGGAAATAGCACTGGTTCACATCTCCGAGATAGACTTCGCAGTGTTTAGGGAGTGTAAATGCTGTTTTCTTCTAAAATAGAAGTTGGCTTCCTGACAAACTCATTCCAGTGAATATGATTATCTTTCAGGTCTGTTGTTTTACCAATAGTAACTAATAATAACAGACAGCCCTGCATGTGACACGGAGTGTCTGAGTCCTAGTACTCTTATTTACTTACTCATTTAATGATAACCGTAATGTATCTGTTAAATGCTGCCGTGCGTTTGGTGCTGTACAAGTCACAAGAACCGACAGTCTCTTACAATCTTAGCCTGCATCCTCACGCAGGGGAAATAAGATAAGGTCTACCTAGCCATTAAGCCTGGAGTGCACAGGAATAAATGGATGCTGCATGCTTGCCACTCTGTACCCACTGTGGAATAGTCGGGGGAGAGAGGGCGGGGCGCTAGTGGGCCTTGTGTTGGCCATCAGAGCTGAGCCAGTGCAGTATGAAACAGTAGTAATC
The DNA here is from genome assembly GCF_020497125.1 of Mauremys mutica. NCBI lineage: Eukaryota > Metazoa > Chordata > Testudines > Geoemydidae > Mauremys > Mauremys mutica. Next base: position 19,975,817 of record NC_059076.1, on the reverse strand, counting down.
TGCTGCTGGTATAGGCCAGGAACAAGTTACTTCCCTCATGGAGGAAAAGGGGGAAGCAGAGAGGGAATTGTCTCTCTCTGGCTCATTGGCAAACAAAGAAACAGGATTTCACTGCAGTGCAAGACAAAGTTGCCAGTGGCGTAGAACAGAGCCAGTCGACATTTTTTTAAATTTCAAAATTTCTGCAAATTTCAAAATTTGAAGGGGGGAAAAAGGCAAATTTTTCCTAATTTCACCCCTGTTTATTGTTCTTTTCTATAGCTGTAGCTTTAAGCCATTGTTAAAAAGGGTGGGAAATTTCAAAAAAATTCTCACAAAACATTCCCCTTTTTTTAGAATCATAGAACACAGGGTTAGAAAGGACCACAAGGGTTCATCTAGTCTAACCCCCAGCCAAGATGCAGGCTTTGTTGGGTCTAAACTATCCAAGACAGGTGGGTTCCCAGCCTCTTTTTGAAAACCTCCAGTGAAGGAGCTTCCATGACGTCCCTAGGCATCCGTTCCATTGTCCTACTATTCTTATGGTTAGGAATTTTTTCCTGTTAATCTAAATCTGCTATACTGTTGTTTGAACCCATTGTCTCTTGTCCTGCCCACTGTGGCAAGAGAGAACAATTCTTCTCCATCTTCTTTTATGGCAGCCTTTCAAGTATTTGCAGATGGCTATCATGTCCTCCCATAATCTCCTCTATTCCAAACTAAACGCACCCAGTTCCTTCAGCCTTTGCTCATATGGCTTCCATTCCATCCCTTTGATCATCTTTTTTGCCCACCTCTGGACCCTTTCCAGTTTCTCCACATCCTTTCCATACAGCAGTGACCAAAACTGGACACAGTACTCTAGCTGAGGCCTAAGCAGTTTTAACTTGTTTTAATGTAGAAACACCTCATTTTCCAGCCACAAAACAAAGCAAAAAAGGCAAAGACATCATTAAACAAATAAAAATCTGGCTTCTGAGATTCCTCAGTCTCTAGTGGCTGTTTCAAATGTAGGGGCACAGTGTGGTTAATAATACATAATAATAATTATGGATAATAATGAGCCGGTCCAATAATTGTGACCTAATTATTGTAGTTAACAAAGATTTCTTATTTATCCAGAGCTTTTCAAGGATCCCAAAGTATTTCACATGCCAATTTTGGAGTGCAGGGCAGCAGCCAAATTTCACACAGTGGGGTGAGGGAGAGTAAGGGAAAAGTTTGCCCAGAAACACTAATGCAAACTTCTTCTTTTCCAGAAAGTACTATGGGATCAGGGCCGGTGCAACCCATTATAGCATTTGGGGGGAGGCATTTCAGGTCCTTCGGCGGTGACCGTGGCGGCCGGATCTTCAGCCACCCTGGTCATTGTTAGCATTTAGGCGGAGGGACCTGGGGCAGCGGGATGCAGGGAGGGCCGCCTGCAGCAAGTAAGGGGAGGCGCGGCACACAGGGGAACCACTCCCCGCCCCAGCTCACCTCTGCTCCGCCTCCTCCCCTGAGCATGCCGCCCTGCTCTGCTTCTCTCCCTCCTAGGCTTGCAGCACCAAACAACTGATTGGCGCCGCAAGCCTGGGAGGTGGGAGAAGTGGAGCGGCGACGGCGTGCTCGGGGAGGAGGCAGAGCAGAGGTGATCTGGGGCGGGGAGCTGCTGCACGGCTCCCTGGGCTGGGGGGAGCTACCGTGGGAGGGGGAGCACCTCAGGGCAGAGGGGGGGCTGGAGAGATGCCACAGGGTTCGGGGGGGACGCAAGGTGGAAGTTTCACCTAGGGCGCGAAACATCCTTGCACCCGCCCTGTATGGGATCTTAATATCCTCACAGAGTGGAGAAGATCATACTCATGGAAGTGGATGGAAGGGGTCATACAGACTTCCATAGACTTTGGATTGCTCTTGGTTGTTTAGCGTCTAATCTGAGGCCTTGTCTACACTACAAAACCAGTAATTAACAGCAAAGCATTTTTATTAATTAAGTAGACAGTTAAGGGATGGGACTGGGATTTTGCATGACAGCAGAGATGGTTACCAGCCATATTGTACCATCTACCATACCATAAATTGGTAATAAGATGGGCATGGTTACCTGTCCTTTTGCACTGCCCCATTTGGTGCTGTCATAAGTGCCCCTGGCCGAGCAGCCAGGGGCGCAAAAGCAAAAATTGGGAATGACTCCCTGAGTCAATCCCTCCTTTTTGGTATCTAAAAATAGAATCAATCCTGCCTAGATTATGGGAAAGTGTACTACAGAACCACTGTATCATAGAACCAGAGAGCACAGCTGCTCTGTGTCCGATCCTGCATAAATTATGAGCTGTATGCTATTCACAGGGGGTGCTCCTGCAACAACCCCACCTGTTCATTCCGTTCTTACCCCAGCCTTCCTGGGCTACCATACCATGGTCCCCCCACTTGTGTGATGAAGTAATAAAGAATGCAGGAATAAGACACAGCGACTTGTTTGTGAGAAATGAGTGGAAGGAAGCCTCCAGCTGCAATGATAGTCCAGGCAGGACATTAAGGAGTGTGGATGAAGGAGCCCATCATCCCTGTGCTAGTCCAGGGGCAATCGAATCTTTTATTTACAATGAAGGGTGGGGGCTGATGGAGCTCAGCCCCCTGTTGCAATGATGAGGACGGTTACCAGCCATATTGCACCATCTGCCATCAAATTAGGGACAGGCGCTTGATCGATTACTGATACTAGTCGGCATGGTTACCAGCCCTTTTGCACTGCCCCATGTGCCAATAGGCTGATGGTACAAAAAGATGGAAATGCATCCTCATCATCAGCCATCCATAGCGTGGGGGGAGCAAGGATGTTGGTGTTGAGTGCTGCACCATCGCGTCTATCTGCAGCATTCAGTAAAGATAGGGTGACATGTAAAAGAGTCAACAGAGGATTGTTTTCACTTCTGGTGGTGGGTCCTAGAAGCATTTGGAGCTCATCCAAGAATGCAAATACTTTTCGGAGACAGCAGGAACTGTGGGATACCTTGCGTCCTCATTCCCCCCTCCCTCCATGAGCGTCCATTATATTCTTTGGCTTTCCGTTACGCTCGTCACGCAGCTGCGTGCTGAGTCTGTGCTATGCCGTCTGTCCGTAGATTTCTTAAAAATACTTTGGACCAGGCGTAAAATTACAGTAATTACCCTAATTAGATGCAGGAGTCTCCGAGCGAGATCACCCTGAGGAGGGTCACTGAAGGAGATAGAGAGCGCATGCTGCGTGAAAGCTAGCACGAACCAGGGCCCGATGCAGCCGTGCTCGGGGAGGCAGTGCTCCCTGAGTTCCTCATGAAAGCCTCGCGCGGAAAACTGTGCTACCACGGAGCACCCAATAAGGCAGCTCTCCCCAGGAACCTCCTGCTGATGCTTTTCGATTAACGCAAGGAGAGCTTCGTGGAGATCTCCAAGGATGATTTCTGTTCTATCCCCATATCTAGAGAGCCCTCCTTTTCACAGAGTTAAGATTCCTGTTATATTAAGAATAAAAGTTAACATGGTTACAGCACTTACCGACTGCTCCTTCCCCTGATTCAGGGTCCGGGTTAATGGCCGGGGAGGGTTGTTGGGGGATCTCCGTGACGGTGATGAATAGATCCTGGCTGTCGGGGAAACCAGCGTTGTAAGCGCTCTCGCCTGCCTCGTCCTCCACAAACCCTTCCTCATCTTCCCCATCCGCGAACATCACCGAGGAACTGGCCGTCGACACTGTCCCATCGTCAGAGTCCACGGTCACTGGTGGGGCAGTGGTGGCAGGCTCCGTAGCGTCCGTTTGCCGCTTTGATTTTTTGGTAGCCTTGTCTGGGGTCCTTGATTTTCACGCGGCGCTGCGTTGCATCCCGCCTGTATCCTCTGTCTCTCATGGCTTTGGAGATCTTCTCATAGGTCTTTGCATTCCGTGTTTTGGAGCGCAGCTCCGAAAGCAGAGACTCCTCGCCCCTCACTCCGATCAGATCCAAGAGTTCCCGGTCAGTCTATGTTGGGTCCCTCTTTCTATTCACAGATAACATGAACTCCTCTGCTGGAGAGCTCTGCATCGTTGCAGGTGCTGCGGAGCTCGCCCCGATGTCCAGCCAGGACGTCAGATTCAAAGTGCCCAGACAGGAAAATGAATTCAAATTTTCCCGGGTCATTTCCTGTGTGGCTGGTCAGGGAATCCAAGCTCGGACTGCTGTCCAGAGCGTCAGAGTGGTGCACTGTGGGATAGCTCCCGGAACTACTAAGTTCGATTAGCATCCACACCTAGCCTAATTCGAGCTAGCCATGTCGAATTTAGCGCTACTCCACCTGTCGAGGTGGAGTACCAAATTCGAACTAAAGAGCCCTCTAGTTCAAATTAAATGGCTTCCTGGTGTGGACGGTTGAGCGGTTAGTTCGAATTAACGCTGCTAAATTCGAATTAAAGTCCTAGTGTAGACCAGGCCTGAGTGTAGCTGTTGCATTTATTGGGAAACAAGCAAGCTGACAGCATTACCTGATCCTTTCTTCTCCCTTGGCATCCAGAGTGGTCACTTCTTTTGAGTGTTCTTCCTAATAATGACATCCGACACCGGTCTTAACTGCTGCTACTGCTCACAAGTGTCCAGGGTCTAAGATTCTGGCTTTCTTTTCCTGTGGAGCTGGTGATATTAGTGTGAGTTTTCCCTTCTGTTTTTAATTTTTTGTCCATGACAGATTTCACAGCAGGAAACAGCTCTGTGGCATATGGCCACTAAATTACAGAAACTTCAGAAACTTCTGTCTATGAGTTAATTTTTAAAACTAAAAAAACCAGAAAATTGTTAAAAAAAAGAAACGAAACTAAAAAACACAAAACAATTTCCCATTCTATCTTCCCTTAACTACACTCCTGCTCTTCTGAATCATAAAAAATACCAAAGTACTATTTACACCACCATCCTCCAGATCAGGAAAGGAAATCTAATGTATAATTTTGAGGGACATCAAAGAGCAACTCAGTTTAAGTGAACAACAGTAACGGGTGACTTCAACTGCTCACATATAGAAATTGGTCAAGTGTTGCAACTGGACGAGATCTAAAGATGAAAGTTCTTGACATCTTAAAGGATTGCTTCTTGGAACAGCCCTCTAGAATACACATGAGACGAGGCAATTCTTGACTTAGCTCTAAGAAATCCTGGGGTGAGAGATAAACTACTGACACAGAGCAGAAACTGGCTAAAAAGACCTAGAATAAAGAGGAGGAATAAATGGTCAGCTATCAACATGGCAAAAGGCTAACCAGCAGGCTCCACAAGGTACTATACTAGAATTAGGGTTATTACTGAGCTGGAAAAGGGGGTGAATCATTAACCTCCACAATCTAAAGCCAACAAGAAAGGGTCCCATGGAAAACCATGTGAACCGAAACCATTGCATTTTGAACATCTTTGATTCTGACTTTGTGCTGTTGGTCTTGATTCCTCCTGGGTGGGACTGCTGTAGATTCTACTAAAATCACATGGAATTACTTGTATCCTATGCTGAGTCGGGCCTGGATCACTAGTGCTGATAGAAGTGAATTATCAGTAGAGATGAGTCCAAATCCACACACTTCTGTGCTTTGTGGAGGCCGTGTTTCTAAGCCTGTGCTTGAGAGTCCTCACTGCACCGAAAACTTGGGTGTACAATTGCTGGATCAACATCTCACTGTCATGCTAATCAATGCATCCATATTGCACTACACAGATCTTCTGACATGGGTCTGCGTCTTGACCTGTGTCCACACTGCAAAATGACAGGTCTTGGACCCAAGACTTGGGCTGTGACCCACCACCACAGCAGGGTCTTAGGATTTGGATCCTGACTGCTTGGTAGGACTGATTTGTGGGTGGATGAAAAAGAAGCTTGGGCTCAAACCTGAATCAGAGCCCAGGCGTAGTGTGTGATGTAGACACACCCACAGATTACCACCTTCTTCTACAAGCAATCCTCCTGACTTCAGTAGGACCACTTGTGGAGTACGGTTCTATTCAATGTAAATAGGGATATCAGAATCTGGCACCTAAGGGGTGGAAATGATTCAGTGTCTCAGACAGAGACAAGGAGAGAGGTTCGCATAGATGGACTGATGAAAATGGACAATTAACTCAACCCTGTAACAATAGTGAAGAGTCAAGGTGAGGTGGAGAGTAGTAGAGGAGATAGATGTGGAGAGCTCAGAGTTTCTACAGAGAATGCTTTCCCAGGTGTCAGGCTGGTGGGTCTTGCTCACATGCTCAGGGTTTAACTGATCACCATATTTAGGACCAGGAAGGAATTTTCCACGGGACAGATTGGCAGAGACCCTGTGGGGTTTTTTGCCTTCCTCTGCAGCATGGGGCACAGGTCACTTGCAGGTTTAAACTAACGTAAATGGTTAATTCTCTCTAACTTGAAGTCTTTAACCCATGATCTGAGGACTTGAGTAACTCATCCAGAGTTTAGGGGTCCAGTACAGGAGTGGGTGGGTGAGGTTCTGTGGCCTGCAATATGCAGGAGATCAGACTAGATGATCATGATGGTCCCTTCTGACATTAAAGTCTATGAGTAAATAAGTCTATGGAGAACTTTGAAAAGTGGGAGGATAATTATCAACTGGATTTTGGGTTGGATAGGGAGACTGTGAAGGTGGTGGTGGGTGTGGGTTAGTTACACAGCCCTGCTTCCAGGAAAGAGAGTAGTCTTGCAGCAATATTTTCTTCTCTTCTGGTCTTCATACTATGTACATCACAGGGGTCCATATTTCTGCCCCCTCACAGGTTATAAGTAACTCGCATTGAAGGCACTGAGATTATTTGTTATCCATGGTGTGTGGCTAGATTGGGCCTGTGACATTTAGAGAGGAAGGAGTTAGGAGTTACAGAGAACAGATGTGATATGAATGTTGAAACAGTTACAATGGCATGTGTGCCAATGGTACCACCCAGGTATTCCCCTTAATAAAGGCCACCAGAGCTAGGCCTTAGCCATTCTGTCCAATCAGCTGTACCCTAGCCATTGGGAGCTAATGTGAAGGTTGGAATTTATCAAGTGTTGGAGTGCAGTTACTAGTCTAGTGAGACACCAAGATACGGTATGTCTGTAGCTTGCAAGGGATTGCCCTAGGGGCCTGTGTGGCCATTCTGATGTAGCAATGGCAGCAATACAATGGCCTGGACAGTACAAATCCCTGTGTTCTTTTGTGCAGCTGGAGTTTTACACTGGGCACTTAGCATATTTGTGGTTTGCATGTCTGCTGCACTACAGCGTGGCAACTAGTGGTCATAGAGATGCCTGCAGCTGCTCCAGTCTGCCCCTCCCTGCAAGGATCTCAGAGGAGTAAGCATAATCCCGAGATCTTTAACATAAGTAATCAGAAAGAAGGACAGGCCTTCCTTTTCATTTGAGTTTAGCAAGCTTTGCAGATAATGCATTAGCAACCTATGAAATAATGCAGCAATTTTGCACAGTTTAACAGAAAAACCGTCTAACTCTTAACATAGCTTTTTAATGAGTCTCTTCCAATAATCTTGGTGAATTAGGATACTGTAAACCGGGAAGATTAACACTGCTGTATAAACAGTCTGATTGGATCTGGCATGATCAAGGTTTCTTAGTGAGAAAATATACAGTTTCCTAATGCAGCTGACAGAAAGCCACACTCAGACCTTTTCAAAGGCTTTCAGGAGTTATTACTGGAGATTAACTATGGCGTGAGCAAAAAGGTTTCAAGTCTTGTTTATAGTTAGCCCATGGCTCTAAATTAGCAACTTATCTCTTAAATAATCAGCAATTGAGTCATAGGTGCTAATGAGTGAAGCTTAGCCAGAAGGGATGAGGAAAAGAACGGAAAAAACTCAGGCCAGTACTTTGCAAAAAAGCAATATGAAAAATCTCAATAATTTCTAAAGTCAAACTGTATTTTAATCAATGCCTCCTGAATAAGATGTAGAAGTCACACTGTGACTTTCCCAGCTGTAAAACTGGAAGTCTGGTTTCACATTTGCATGATTTTGAAGGTCAAATGCCTGCTATCCAAGTCTTACTGATCCATATGGACTAGAAATGCCACAATATGCAATCATCATGAAGGCAGATTGTCTCCTGTAAATCTGTCCTTTTTGTAACACATTCAAAATGTACCGTATTGGATGGATTATAAATCCATTCAGGAAATACATGTAACATTGTACTGTCTTTAGTTTATGAAAGTGTGTGTGTGTGTGTGTGTGTGTGTGTGTGTGTGTGTGTGTGTGTGTGTGTGTGTGTGTGAGAGAGAGAGAGACAGATGGCCAAGTCCTGCCCCCAATGAAGTCAATGGGAGTTTTGCCATTGACTTCAATGGATGGAGGCTTGGAACCAGACAGAAGGAGAATAGGCATCACATTGGTAAAAACCTACCTACGTTTAGAAATGAAAAAAACCACAAACATTTACATGCATAGAAAAAGCCATTTGGAGCTGAGACTATTGTCTTCTTTTATGGTTTGTACAGGGATGACTTTTTGGAAAAAGACCACTAAACTTTAGGAGGACTGAAAACCAATACAGTTTTTAATAGGACTAGAAAATAATTCAGTTCTATAGAAACTAGTCTAAAAATCTACAGAATTTAATAAAAAATGAGCTCCCTTCTGTAGGATATTTGAGCCAGCCTGTAGAATTCTGTAACAGGGAATAAATTCTCTCCTACTTTCTGTAAGATGACTTAAAAACTGAAGCACACTGTTGATGCTTAACAAATAACGCGTTAGGACCAACCGGCGAACCCCTTATTCACACTTGCACAAGTGGTCCCAGCAACGTCAGGAAGGGAGGGAGCACAGCTTGGCAGTTCCTAACAATGTATAGAAGCCTCCCCATCCCCTGAATTCCTCAGTGCAAAAGAAAACGGGAAAACTCAGTTCCAAGTGGAACTGATATGAAATGTTCTAGTTTCAAAGAGGAATTCTGAGTGAAACCTGTGTCTGTAGAATACTTTGCTATTTCTTTGGATAGGGGAGCACAGAGGTTCTCCTCTTTAGCTTACAACAGGCAGCAGAGCAGAACAATTTGCTTTCTGGATTTTTAGAGAAGCATTTTACATGTTGCCATACTTTTTTTTCCCCAGCACATGTAACTGAAAAGAGACATATGGAGACCAGCATGCAGGGCCTAACAAACACTTCAGCGTGCCTTAAAAATGAATGCTAATCAATTTTTGAAACTTTGTTGTTGTTGTCTTAAAACCAACTTCTCAGCAACCTAAGGTGGTTTATTAGAGACAGATGGTGTAAAAATTCTTAATAATAATGCTAGGAAACTCTCCCCAGCCAAAATTTCTCCCTCCCTTTATCTGTCTCTCTTCCTATATCCCTACATCTTCCCCATCCCCACCCCCATATTCTTGATATGCATTCAAAAGACTGAACTGCTTACGTACATCTGGGGAGGCTAAATTAGCACATCTGGGTGTTCAAGGGTCAACGTAATAAGCAGGTAGTACTATCCGGCTTTTTTCCCTTTCCTTTGCAGTGTCAAGTAGAAGAAAAACTACAGGCTGAAGACAAATCTCCTTCTGCATGAAAGTGCTGCATGTTACCTGAAAACAAGGAAGGCACAAGATGAACAGACCTTTACAACAGAATGTGCATCTGCCAAGACAAAAATACCCGATGAGCTTCTGGTGCTGGCACAGTGACAGTATAAGCAAGCTGTCTGTGCAGTGATTTTGCAAATGATCCATTACAAGATTTGAGTTTGAATTCTGTACAGGCCATAGGACCCCCAGGGCAACACATTTTGTATACCGCCACCTAAGCAATCACCAGATAGACAGGGCTATGGGCTAAAAAGAATTCCCTCCAAGCCTTTCTCTACAAATGCTTCACAGCAGACTAGTGAGTTGTTTTTTCCCGTCTTTTTTTTTTTTCCCTCTTCAGTCGCCTGGCATTCGCTAACCCACAAGCTGCTGTTTCCCTTTCCAAAGAAGCTCTGATGGGTGGAGGGCCAAGAAAAATTAGCCCAACTGATGAATTCAATTTCAACGGAAAATATGTTTTTTATCAGAGACCACATGTTGCCAACAGCAATTAAAATAAAACTGGGAGATTTCATCAGCTATAAGCCTGCGAAATGAGGAATCACCTATCAGCTACCCGTCAGGACAAATGGATTATGCATGTGATTGCAGAGTCTACCAGGGAGTGAAAAGTCACATGATCTGAGGGGGGAAATTCCAGCGTCACTGGCATGACTAAGAAGGGGCAAGTGTTCCCACCGCACGTGATCAAGTCAGCGGAATAGCCCATGGGCATTTTTCTCAGGGGTTTCCAGAACAAATTTACTCTTTCCGGGTTAAAAGATAGTTTGTCTAACTCCAGCGCTGCAAACTAACAGTCTCATTTGTTCACTCGTGTGTTAGCCTTGCGCAGATGCTGAAAGCAAGGAAACTACTTGTAGGACTTCTCAAGTGAGGCAGGTTTTACGGGATCTGAAACTTCTTTGGGGATCTGAAAGTTGATCTTACTTAATCTGGCTCATGCATTGTCACCAATAATAAAGATTGGGCAATTGGAACTGAGCTGAAAAATTGTTGCTGATGCACCAGGAAGAATTAGCTGTACATCACTCTTCTGTACCAGCCTTGTTTTTGACAGTAAATTGAGCAAATCTGACTGACTAGGCACACGGAGCAAAATATTTCACAATATATCTTAGCACTAAGAGACTCATTGCAAGCAAGCATGGCAGAATCTAGGTCTTTGATGAGGATGGACTCTATGAGCTATTCATTCTTTCTTTCCCATCACTAACTACTATGATCCCCTGGCCCCATGAGCACCTGTTATTTCACCAGCAGTAGATCAAATTCAGTCCTTGCATAAGCTGGTGCAACTCCATTGACTTAAATGGAGTTTGACCACTTGTGTCAGTCGTGATTTGGCCCATTATCTCATGCGCAGATAAAAAAGAGTTCCTGACATAACATATTCTGGGCAGCTCATTAAAGAAAATGCAAGAAAGAAAGAATGAATGAGTGAATAAATAAAATAAGCCATTGATTTTAAGAGGCTAAATAGTAAGTGACATGTGTTATGTACAGCAATGCTTCTGAATCTCCGGCTCTTGAAACATAACAGACAAGTACAGTTATTGTATGTATTTGCAATTTCTATAGCAATCTATTGCAAAGGGTATTTACATAGAGAAAAAGCCAGTTCTACAGTGTCCTTTCATTTATTGCGTATTGTTTCCATGTGAGTCCCTAGCTTTACCGAGCTTGTATTGGTGAATCATAAACACATTGATTACATGAAAAGAAGAGTGGAAGTTCACAAGCTTGTGTGTGGTCTCACAAGTTACCATTTTCAGTGGCAACCCAGTGTGAAATCCTTAAGGTCTGCAGATAACAATTTTTTTAAGTACCACAGTGACTTGGGAGCCCATGTCCCACTGAAAATCAATGGGATGGAGTCCATGGGAGTAAGTCATTTTTGGAGATTTTACCCTTCAAAGATCATTTCTACATGCGAGTGCTACTTTTAAAGTATTGACTGTGTCGGGCACCTGGGATCCTAATCTGGTCAGTTGGTGAGATATGCAATGCTCTGTTGCATACCGTCTGGTGGCTGATTAAATGCACCCAGACATTCATCAATTCCCCCTGCCCCCACCCAAATTCTTTTACAAGACTGCATGATATTGGCTAGAGTGGGCCGGCGCCTCTGTTTTGGGGAGGGGTTTTCTACTTCATATGATCTTTTGTGGATATGTTCACCTTCTCCTAAAGCTAATTGCTTTCCAGAAATGCATACACACTGTCATAATAGAGCACCACAGGCGTAGCCAGTTGCTGTGGTATTACTGAGTTCTTTGCAGTTATTTCAAACGCTCCTTTAAACAATGGTTTGGGGAGAATAGAAAAAAAAATCAGAGATCCAAATACAGTGCTCCAAGAGCCAGTCTTCCCTAGAGCTGGCTCCATCCAGGCTTAGCTGGCAAGGAGAATCTTGAAATGTTCCTGCAAGCACCTGTCTCAATTGTGAATAAACAGAGGACTTCAGTCTCCAGCGCCATCAGTCCCTTAACCTTCAAAAGCACAACATTTTTACACAGGAGGGAAAAAACGCCCACATCTCTGTCTTTTAGTCTTGCTGATCCATGACAATTACTGTCAAAAGCAATGATTTCAGTCCCTGTTAGTGGTATATGCTTTCAAAGACATGTGGCTAAAAACCTGCACTATAAACAAGCGAGGCACTCAAAGCCGTGTTTATTCCCCGGTAACAGTCACTTAATGTGACATTTGCATTTGGCCCATAAGCAGAGGAGTTCACCTGACGCAGGGTGGCCCAATTAATGCTAAAGACCTTGTCGCTTTGATCCCAAGATTTCATGGGATACCAATACAGCTCCCATTTAAGAGTATTACAGAGGAATCAATCAATTGTCCAAAGGGAACAGTGCGCTGAGATTCGCTGTCGGGAGAGAGGTAGCTTCTCTGCAGGCAGCACGTCAGGCTTTGTCTGGAAGACTGGAACTGACAAAGAGCCAGTCTCTATTGGCCGTCAATTACTTCTAGCAAAAATGGCAACCCACTTTCACATAGAGGGTGACACTGGGCCCCTAGCAGCCATGGCCGTTCTACAGGATCTAGGCTGCAAGCGATGAGAGTAAATCATCATCCACCTGAGGTATGTTCCAAAGCCCCTTTCGGAACCTTTTGTGGCAGCAAAGGCTCCTGGGATTGCAACTCAAAATGAAGCCCGAAGAAGATGCCCTCCCCTTAGGAAAACAGGAGTGCTTTTTTGGGTAATTGCTTTATGCAGCATGAAAAAGCAAATGCTCCTTTTGTGTATCATTTTACAGCCAATGCTCTGCAATCTCAGCCTTTTTAAATCTTAGTGCTAAACCCATGAAGACTAAGAAGAAGAGGAAGTTTAAAATTGCCCACACATGGTGGTAAAAACACCCATCTTCGAAATTTGTGTTGAAATCTGCAGAGAAAAAGGCAGCTAATGGGAGGCAGGATCATCTTCTTTCTCCTAATGTGTACTTAGCTTCTGAGTACAGTGTAAGCCTTATTTTGAAAGCAAGTATTGTGAGACTAAATATTGTCGGACAAACATGGTTGTTTGTCCCTGTACAGATTTATAAATGTGGTGAATAAAAGGAGTGTGGTAAATGTCATATATTTGGATTTCAGCAAAGCCTTTCAATTGTCTCCCCCAGAGTTTTTAAAAAATTAATCCAAATTAGCACGGATAGGAATGTTGTCCTGTGGTTTGAAAACTGACTAAACAACTGGTAATCAAAGGGTTACAATAAACAGCATTGGTTTATGTTTGTGGGGAGGGGAGATATCTAGTGGATTATCTTTGTTAGATTGGCTCTAATTTAACATCTTCATTACAGTGATCTGATTAAAAAGCAAGTTAATTACATCTGAAGAAGATCCTAAATGCGGACGAGTTGTCCTCACCAGTGAGGCTAGAGAAACCAATATCTGGACAGTAAAAATAAAATGAGAAATAATGTTTTATTAATATAGCACAGAAGTGTATAGAAGCCCCAACTGGGTATGTCTACACTACAGCAGGGAGCATACCGCTGGGAGCAAGAATCCCAGCTGACAGACTCATCAGGTAGACAGACTCATGCTAGTGAGACTCGAGTAAGCACACTAAAAATAGCAGTGCGGATGTTGCGGCTCCAACGGAGGCTCGGACCCCCAGAGCTCAGACCTGGTGGGGGGGTCAGGTGGGCTTCAGAGCCTTAGCTGCCACACAAGCTGCAATGTCCACACTGCTATTTTTAGCACGCTAGCTCAAGCCCCACTACCACGAGTCTATCTGTCCGGGCTCGGTGTCTCTCTTCCAGCTGTAGTGTAAGAGAGAGTCCCTGCCCTCAAAGAGCTTACCATCTAATTAGATAAGGCAGACAAAAGGTCAGAGAGGGAATACTATTACCCCCATGTTTCAGATGGGAAACTGAGGCCCAGGTCAATTGGTATGTGTCTGGCTTTAAGCCTGTGAGTAGTCTCATTGAACTCAGTGATTATAGTTATGCAAGTGCTGAAGTACCTTGATGAATTGGGCCTACGTGACATGCTCAGGGTTTCACAGGGAGTCAATGGCTGAACCAGGAATTGAACCCACACCTTCATTTCTTGGTCCCTGGTTACCAGAGAGAGATTGACAAAATGGAGGGCATTAAGAGATGAACAATAAATGTCAAGAGTGGGATTAAGTTATTTGCCCTGATTTTAAAAACTGTCCGAAGAGCAGTCCCAATCAGTATACTGTATGAGCAATGCAGGGGAGGGGGCATGTGGACATCTTGGGAGGAATCCTAGTCCCAGCGGCAAAATTCTCATTGACTTCCAGGATTTCACTCCTCCTTTTTGCATCTGCAGCGCTGTTCCTGTTGAGGACATGCTGTGTGTGTGTGTACCAGGGGCGGCTCCAGGCCCCAGCACGCCAAGTGTGTTCTCGGGGCGGCAAGCCGCGGGGGGGGTGCTCTGCTGTCGCCGCGGGGGTGGCAGGCAGATTGCCTTCGACGGCTTGCCTGCGGGAGGTCCGCTGGTCCCGCGGCTTCGGTGGACCTCCTGCAGGACCTCCCCCAGGGACCAGCAGACCCTCCACAGGCAAGCCGCGGAACGCAGCCTGCCTGCCGTGCTTGGGGCGGCGAAATCCCTAAAGCCGCCCCTGGTGTGTACGCATGTGCGTGTGTATGACCATGCATGGATTCCTTTTCATTGCATGAAAAGAAGGGAAAAGAGGATGAAGGGAAAAGTGAAGAGGTGACTTGATCACTGTCTTCATGTAACCACATTGGGAAGACATCTCTTATAGTAGATGTTTCTTTAATCTAGCAGAAAAAGCATAATAAGACCCAATGGCTGGAAGCTGAAGCTAGACAAATTTAGACTATACATAAGGACCACATTTTTAACAGTGAGGTAAATTAACCATTGGAACAAGGTCAGGAAGTAATGGATTCTCCTGAAGTCTTTAAATCAAGCCTGGATTCCTTTCTAAAAGATACGCTGTAGTTCAAACAGAAGTTATGGGCTTGATGCACTGGATGAGGTTCTGTGGTTTGTGTCATACTGGAGGTCAGACTAGAGGACCATAATAGTCCCTTCAAGCCTTAAAATCTATGGATCAATGAAAACTGGAAAGTGAAAATCAAATTGCAACATAACACAGTATCGTCTTGATCATCTTCTTATACAGCATTATATATTAGCTTGTTACCACTGCATGATTTTTACCAATGAGAACTTTAATTTATTCTTTTAAGTGCTGGTGAAAGCCCTGAGAAGTATTCTTATATGTATCCAACATGTACATCCTAGGCAGTAGGAGAACCACTGTGTCTACACCCTGGTGATGTCTAGATCTTGGAAAGTAGTTTGCTCTCCAGAGCGCATTCAGTCCTTGATCCCTCTGCTGAGACAGCCAGCAATGTCAATTGCAATATCATTTTTGTGATTTGAATGGGTATCAGCCTATTAGGAGCTGAACTGAGACCACTAACTCATTTTTATAGGCCACCAAATAATTATCAGCTGGGTAGGATTTTCAGTCACTAGCAATCTTGACTGCATTTGAACCCATGACCTAGATGTTGAAAGCTACATATTCGGTTAATTAACAATCCCTGGAGCCATCCCCCACTATAGAAGCATAAACATCCAGATTCCAGCCCCTACCCTACAAGATGCTTTTCTCAGAGACCACAGCATGAAAATTTACAGTTAATTTCATGCCTGCTGTGAGAACTCACAGCAAGTTATGGTACCACCAGCCATTATTTCCATTAAAGGCCATGCCATAGTGTACTGGGAACTTTGCTTTCCATCTCACATTAATGGAGGTATGGATATGTGTTGCCACTGTCACCTTCCCACTACATTTAAGATTTACATCCCACTGACTGGCGCTGTGAAGCAACATGACTACAATGGCAGGCGAATTTCAAGGAGAAACAGCAAGTGAGTACTGTCTAAATAACGGGAGATGCCAAGAAGTGACACAGTATTACCTGGTATGTGATTATCTGTATAGAAACTGTTGCCCCTTTCAACAGTATACAAGGTTCTGCAGTGCTGCACTGGATAAGAGATTCTACGGACACCCAGGGGAAAGCCACGTGAGAGCAGATGTTACTAGGGATAAATATTTTTAGGGGAAAGGACCAACTCAGAGAAATGCAATAACCATTCAGATACAATTCTTTTTCAGTCATGGAGCTGAACAAGATGCAATGTATATTGCATAAAATGATACAAGGAACATTCTCAGGTTACTTCCTATGCACATTCCTGGAATGGCCTCCACTAAAGTCAATTTCATTTTTGTGCTGAAATAGCAACTCTAATTTGGTTGGAATTTTTTGTTGTTTTTTGATTCTGGCTTTGATTTTCCTAAGCCCAATTAAGCAAGGAATTTAAAAACTATCTTTAAGATTAAATTGATGTTGCTAGATTGCCATGAGAGTAGACCTGTGTTGTCGTCAGTGATGTTTTGTGCTTGGATGGTAATTACTGTCAAAATGCAAAGGGTTAGTGAACAGGACCCACGGGGAATGGCAGGATGACACTCTATGCAAGACATCCTACTAATAGGCTGAGAGCAATCACTTGTATGGTTTATGATCACAACACTTAACCCTTTAGGTCTCAAGTTGGGTGGAAACACACATCCTGCTCTGGATATTTTCCATATTTTACAATGGGGTGTTAACAAGACAGGCCTTGTATATTCCATTATACCGCAGACATTGGATTTGCTGCACGACTCATTCATTGCCACAGAATTGTGCCCTAGCAACTAAGCTTTGCTCTGTAACCCTTTTGGAAAGAATTTTTCCTAAGGACTGCATCTGTACTGAGGCAGAGTTGCCCACCTGGCTCCACAGACATTTGAAAACACGCTCTAAGAAACCTGGAACTAAGTCAATTCATATGAATGACTCTGGAACCTAATTAGGAGCAATTAAATGTCATCCCTTTTAACTGTTTTGCTGCTGCTGATCAGTTTAGCAGAAACATCCACCTAATAGTCTTATTCCACAATCTCCAGGACATCTCAGCGGCCAAAAGCATTACTTCAATTTGTAAAATTAGCCAGAAGTGACCACAGAATTTCAAATCCATGGCACTTGTGTGCCATGGAAACCAGAAAGACTAGCCACCGAATGCATGGAGCCTTTATTATTCAAGAGAATTTGATTATTCTCTGAATCCATTGTAAGACTATTATGCACAACAGGCCAGATCATCAGCGGGTATAAATTAGAGCAGCTACAGTGAAATCAATGGAGCTATGCTGATTCACACCAGCTAAGGATATAGCCCAGATTTTTACATGGCTAGGTGATAAATGAAGGGGGGGCAGCTTACTTTTCTGGATAACTAGCCAGCCAGTTAGCTATAAAATCCCTCTTGGTACTGTTCTCTACTTGCTTTACCTGTAAAGCGTTACCAAGCCCACAGGTAAAAGGAAAGGAGTGGGCACCTGACCAAAAGAGCCAATGGGAATGGGAAATATAACCTTTGGTGGGTTATATTTTTAAGGACATTTGCAGAGGTGAAAGTAAGCCGGTCCGGTCTGGTACAGTGTACCGGCAAGAGCTGGTCTCATAGGTCTCACCCCCACTTAGAACTGTTAGGTTCCAATATGGGGACCTGCATGGACTCCCCTAAACTAAAATCCTAGTTTAGATCTGGTAAAAGCTGCCACCACCCAATAATGTACGTGTATTGGGACACAGTCCTTCCCCAAAATCCTTGGGGATCCCAAGAGACCCAAATCCATGGAGTTCTTACACCTAGGAGAAATAAACCATTCCCCCCTGCTTCCTCCCCCCTCCCTTTTCCTAGGAGAGATACCGGGATTCAACTACAGAGGGATGCCTTCCTCCTCCCCTTTCCCTGAGAATTCACCCAAGGAAAGATCAACCAAGTCCTTAACAGAAAAGATTTCTTAAAGAATAAAAAGAAAGTAACTGTCTCTGTAATACCAAGATGGAACAATACACAGGGTCTAAACCAGGGGTGGGCAAACTTTTTGGGGCGAGGGCCACATCTGGGTGAGGAAATTGTATGCAGGGCCGGGGCAGGGCGGGTGGAGTGCGGGATGTGGAGGAAGGGGCTCAGGACAAGGGATTGGGGCAGAGAAGGGGTGCAGAGTGTAAGAGGGGGCTCAGGGAAGGGGGTTGGGGTACAGGAGGGGTACGGAGTGCAGGATGGGGCTCAGGGCAGGGAGTTGGGGTGCACGGGGTGCAGGGTGCAGCAGGGAGCTCAGGGCAGGTGGTTGGAATGCACAGGAGTGCAGAAAGGGGCTCAGGGCAGGGAGTTGGGTGCAGGAGGGGTGCGAGGTACAGGCAGAGGGCTTAGGGCAGGAAGTTGGGGGGCGGGGGGCAGGAGGGGTTTGAGCTCCAGCCCGGTGCCGCTTACCTAAAGTGGCTCCGGGGTGGCAGTGGCGCACACCAGGGCCAGGGCAGGCTCCCTGCATGCCTGCCCTGTCCCCACGCCACTCCAGGAAGTGCTGCGGCCCCTGGGTGGGGGGGGGGGGGGCAGAGGGCTCTGCGTGCGCACATGGAGCCCTTTGCCTCCCGGCCCGGGGGCTGCTTCTGAGAGCAGCGCCAGGCCCGCAGCACCACCAGGGGTAATCCCGCGGGCCGGATCCAAAGCCCTGAAGGGCCGGATCCGGCCCGCGGGCCATAGTTTGCCCATCCCTGGTCTAAACTTATCAATCTCTGGAGAGAATCCCCCCTCCTTTCTTTCTCAGTAAAAGCAATAACAGTACAGAATTAAAGAAATTCTATAGCAAAACACAGAATTGCAAATACAGAAATAAAAGTATAAGAATACTAGTTCCTTGCTAATACTCACTAGCTTGAATAGAAGAATTTATTGCAGAAACCGGGGAGGACTTGATTAAGATGTCTGGACTCCCTCAACTCCCAAGAGAGACTCTCTAAAAAAACAAAGAACAGAAAAAAAAACTTCCCTCCACCGGGATTTGAAAATATCTTGTCCCTGATTGGTCCTCTGGTCAGGTGTTCACAGGTACTGCTTGTTAACCCTTTACAGGTAGAAAAAAACCTTAACCCTTAACTAACTGTTTATGACAGCTGGTATGCCGTGCTGGACAGACCAGCTTCCCCAGGCTGGTGATTTAAAGGGCCCCGGGCTCCCTGCAGCAGCCATAGCCCCAGGCCCTTTAAATCTACACAGGAGCCCTGCCGCTGCTACCCCGGGGCTCAGGCAGCGGGACTCGGGCAGCAATTTAAAGGGCTCGGAGCTCCGCTGTGGTAGTGGCGGCCAGAGCCCCGGGCCCTTTAAATTGCTGCGGCGCCTGGGGGCTCCCAGCTGCCTGTGCAGCTGGGAGCTCTGGGGGTGACTTAAAGGCCACAGGACTCCCAGCCACAGCCAGAGCCCTGGGGCCTTTAAATCTTGATTTAAATGCCATGCCTCTTCCAGTTGAGGCCCTGCCTCTTCTGGGTGAAGCCACACCCCTGCCCAGGACTCTGGCGTACCAATAAGTCCTTTAACTTACTTTCACCCCTGGACATTTGTGAATACTGCTTGCCATATTTGCCCAGTTCTACTTGAGGAACATGAATAATTGGAGATATAACTATCGCCTAGAACTGGAAGGGACCTTGAAAGGTCATCAAGTCCAGCCCCCTGCCTTCACTAGCAGGACCAAGTACTGATTTTTGCCCCAGCTCCCTAGGTGGCCCCCTCAAGGATTGAACTCACTCACAACCCTGGGTTTAGCAGGCCAGTGCTCAAACCACTGAGCTATCCCTCCCCCCAACATAGGTAGTGAAATGTGAGGAAGCTCACACTGATACTGTCCCATGCTCTGTCTGTTTAGCAGGTAATTAGTGTGCTTCAGAGCCTGATTGTCCTCAAATTCACACCAGCGCAAAGCAGGTGTAACTCTGTTGAATTGCTCCTGTTTTATACCAGTGTAAATCAGAGGGGAATAAAATCCTCCATCTCTAGCTTTGTCAAACCAACATTTGTTACTGGTGCTAAATTCAGTACAGTTAAGAGAGAAATTATGGTTCACTACACCATATCTTTAAAAGGTTTACAAACTTGATCTTTGGTCTACTATAACAGCCCATTTTGGCATCACTAATTTGATTCCAGATATTAGATTAATGCTTACTTTAGACATGATTAGTTTAGAATAAAGTCCATTTAAAACAACAAAAACAAATTCATTTCCAATGTTATATATTTTGAAGTTTCTAACTTCATAAAAACATCCTAGAACAGATTCTACCTCTCTGGCATTAAAAAATGTGAATTGGGTCTTAGGAAAAGAGTCATCATGGCCATATTTCAGGAGAGCATTTAAGCCTGTTCTTAAATCCCACTGAAGCCACTGGGATTTAACCCTATTTCAAGTTAAGCATGTGCTTTGTGCTTTTGCTGAATAGGAATGTTTTGCTGTATCTAGGCCCATGTCATTGTATCATCATTCATTATTTTTTGTGGCTATATGGGTATTGCAAGCTGACTCCTAGGCAACCTAACTACAGTGTTGGGCTATAATACATGGTTCAGGCATACTGCATTAAAAATGATACCCTAACGCCAAGAGTGCCAACCGCCTCTGATATACAATCAGGGCTCTGTCAATCTCTCCAGACCCATTCCCCACACAGCACAACCCCAATTATAATCTCATTCCGATTAACAGTGCCTTGATGGCAATTTCATTACTCAAAAAGTAACAGTTATTAGTCTATTGTAACGTGTTGTGATTGTAATTCTAATGCTAATAGGAAGAAGTTTAACCTCACTTCATTTTCACTACCGTTAAAAACCTTATAACAGTGTTCATAAATCAGGGCTTCAAATGTCATAAAAGCAGAGTTACAGCTCACCGCTGTGGGGTGTTTTCCCCCCATAGTTTCATATTAAGCATAGATTCTCTTTTTTAAAACTCCGCGTAGAAGCCACCTTTTAGCTAGATTATTATAATTATGAGAGCAGGAAAAAAACCCAACCCTGTATATAATTTGCATGATTTAGGTAGATTCTGTTTTCAATGACATTAATAAACCCAAATACGAGGAATGTTGATTAAAGCTCCTTCCTTGTTCAGAATTAACATTTTTATTAGTGATTTCTTTGGGGATGCCCTGCCTCCCACCATCACTCTATGCTCCGAGAATGATTACTGGATTTTGCAAATAAAAAACATTGCAAGTGTGGATTCAGTGGACTGATTGAAGACCTGGTGTGAATGAATTAACTAAATTAAAAAAAACCTATAGCAGACAGTTGAGCCGTGGTGAAATTCTCTCAAATCCCTCTTCTTTTTTGTAGGTTGATGATCTACATTTTCACGTCTATTTTCACACGAAGCTGTTTAGAAAGGGAGGGGTGTCTTGTGGTTACGGCTCTAGACTGGGAGTCGGGTGCACTAGGTTCAATTCCTGGCTTTGTCACAGAGTGCCTATCTGACCTGGGGGGAGTCACTTGATCTACCTTGTTCCTCCTCTGTAAAATAGGGGTGGTGGTGATAAAACATTCTTCCAAATGCCATCCTTGTGCATCTCCCCAGAACTCATCCTGGTTACTCAGCCTGAGCAATGGGGGCTGGATTTGGGCCAGATTTTGATACCTTACTTCACAAGTGGTCCCACTGAAGTCAGTTGACCATTTATGGGACAAGGTATTATACAACATGAGCGGGGATATTGGAATCTGACCTGTAGTAATTCATAATCAGATGGTTCAGAACTTTGGACTGCCAAAGCCCATTGAAATTTCAGGTCTTATTCAAACCCTTTTTTAAAGTGTTTCCTTCGTTTTCAGTCTTTTCCATATTTTATGCTTACTTCACTCATTGCATATCTGTAAGGTTACTGCCGCATTTAAATACAGAGTCAGCATAGCGCAGGCAGCTTTCAACCAGGCAATAAATTTGATGTTCAGAGCCAAATTCCTTCTTGCATACGGGGGACAGCTCCATTGACTGATAAAATTATTCTGCTTACCTCAGGAGTGAGTGAGCCTCTCGGTGTTCTGTGTGTCTGGTTGTTAGAATGCTGTCAAGTCCCAGCAATTTCTGTGTCATCTCTGGAGCTTCTGTTCCAAAGATAGAGGCTTGGTCATTCTTTAATACAGTTATGACATATTGTTGATGAGGCTGTTCCTCTGACTGCGGCTGCAGCAGACACTTCTAATCTAACCATCCCAATGAAAAGTGCAGTACAGCCAATAGATGCCCTCTGGTTGCAGCATGGGGGAAAGCTCCCATTATGGTCTGCTGGTACTACTGACCCAATGGCTTTGCCCTCTGTGATCTTACAACTGGCCTAGGTGTGAGCCCAAGGGGTGCTCTGTCGAACATTTCATGTTTTAAGCTCCAAAGGATTTTGTACGCTACCAACCATGCTGACAGGGCCTACTTCTGAAGACACATACTGTGATGGGGTGTCCACAAGGCCCGAAGGGGTTATGACCTGAACGGGCCAATTAACTGCCTAGGCTGCCCCTGGAAGAGGAGCTAGGGAGCAAGGACTAATTAGAGATGAAATGCATCTAGACAGGAACAGGTGGGGCCTGTATAAAGCCCCATAGTTGAGAGTAGAAAGGAGGCTGCCGAGAGAGAAACTGCAATCGCTCTCAAGGTGAGAGGAGGTAAGATAGGAAGTGCCCCAGGGATACAGCAGTGAGGTTCAGGACTGTGCAGACTTTGACTACTTGCTGTAGGGCCCCTGGCCAGAACCCAGTGTAGAGGGCAGGCCTGGGGTCCCCTATGCCACTGGGCAGTGGCACCATTAAGGGGCAGTGAGAGGAAGGACTGCCTGGGACAGTGGGTCCCGAGAGACGTATACTCTGGAAGAGGAGGACTACATTGACCTGGCCAGAGGGTAAAGCCACGAAGTGGGAGCAGTTGAGTCCCAAGTGAGGGAGACAGGTAGAGAGTACTGGAGCGATCAGCCGCAGGAGGGGCATCAGACTGGCAGCGCTAATCCCCAGACGCAGCCAGGAGGAGCCACACCGTGAGGCCTCCGTGAAGCCTACCAAGTCTTTGATAACCATTTGTCACTATCCAGCCCAGGAAAGGGATAAGGAAGCATTCCCCCAACTACACTGCTGTATAACCTGTGGGCATTAACTCAGGCCAAGAGAAACAGAGGTCATCTCTGAAAATCTGGCCTTATTGCTGGAACAATGTAAAAAACTGAAATCCTGGTCCCAGTGAAGTCATTGATTTCAGTGTGATCAGAATTTCAGCCTGTATCTTTAGAAGCCTTTTTCAAGCTGGGAGGGATAAAGCTTGGTATACATTATTTACCTGTTGTTTACAGTACCTTACAGGGGAAGGCGATGCAATTCTGGATCTGTCCTTGATGTACATTTTTGTTGCTGATGAATTAAAGTTACAGATATGAAAAAAACAGGGACAAAGATTCTCACAGAAGCTGACAAAATGTAGACAGCCAGGCTGAACGTCTTTATGAGCATGAATAATTTCACTGAAGCCAATTGAGTTGCACCTTCTGAATCTGGCCCACATTCTTTAGCACAGTAACATTATTAATATGTATCAGAGGGGTAGCCATGTTAGTCTGGATCTGTAAAAGCAGCAAAGAATCCTGTGGCACCTTATAGACTAACAGACGTTTTGGAGCATGAGCTTTCATGGGTGAATACCCACTTCGTCGGATGCATGTATTCACCCACGAAAGCTCATGCTCCAAAACGTCTGTTAGTCTATAAGGTGCCACAGGATTCTTTGCTATTATTAATATGCAAGGCTGAACGACACATGTTCGCATCAGCAGTGATAGCACTGAGGTGGAGACCTATTGTAGGGTGGTCATGGTTCTCTCCCTGTCCATCAGGGAGGGAGACCATGCACCCTCACTATACCTACTTTATCTCATTTTGCCTCTGCATTGACTTTTGGCTGCTATAATATCATGGCACCTGCAAACCCTGCTGTCATTAAGGATCTGGGCAAGTGTTCACAACAGACCCCTATTTGCAGAGCTTTATCATTTGGGGTGGAGAGTTGGAACACACAAGGTGTCAGTCCACGAGAGATTTAGTGTGTGTATTTTATTATTTCCACGATTTATTTTTCAGATGCATTATGAAATGCAATGAAAAGATTGATAGCTTTAGAACAGCAAGAAACAAAATGTAATTAGAGTACATAGTTATGAATGAGAAAACAATCTATGGGCCAAATTCTGACCCGTTCAGTCATACTGCACCAGCCTAAGACTCCACAATCACTGCTTTTGCAGTCAGTGGGACCATTGTGGGGTAAGGTGCTGTTCAACATACAGAAGGATATCAGAATCTGGCCTTGCATGGAAAAGTTACTCAGGCACCGGTTGAACAAGCTACTTAAGCACATCATCACCATTCATCATTTTCTCAAACCAAAGCGCCACAGAGTCACATTACAATGAACAGTAAGAACAGCACATGAGAGTCATTGGCCAGCAATCTTCCTATGCATTTCGCAGTCTTCACAAGCCTTGAGAAGCATGCCATACTGCATCCCATCCAGTCCTCCACATTGTCAAACCCCACTCCCTGTGGGCGTCCTCACATACCAGGCACCAATCCTTGCAGCACTTGCTTTGGCAATCTTCCTCTCCTCCAACCCACATATCCCTCAAACTCAAATGTTCTTCGTCTGATTATCTTGATGATATCAGGTATCACTCTGGTGATGCTGTCAATTTGGGTAAATTACCTCCCCATTAATCAAATGTGCAAAATATACCTAACGTGCAGCAACTGTTTGTAGCATTTCAATCAGAAGGCAAAGAGCCTCTTGATGTCCTGTTTCCCTAGCATCCATGTCTCACAGGCACCTAGCAAGATGCTGAAGATGAGACTGCAGCTATTTCATTTTACACTCCGTGTTAATACCTTTGCTTCTCCAAATGTGGCTGAACATTGTTAGAGAAGCAGTGTGGAGTCCAACTCTATGTCAGATCTCTAAGTGATGTTTAACATCCCAAGTAATCACACTAACCAATTATTTGAAGTGCTCAACATGCTCCCGTGTCTCATCAGATCTGGGTGGAATTATCTTCACCTCCAAGAGACCTAGATGCTACTGTTGTCTTTGTCTTCTCATGCGAGATCTTTAGACCTAACGTCTCTGATCCTACTGCTATGTCTAGCAACTTTTGCACCTCCTTTCACAATGATCCAATCTGTGCAAAACACAGATGACTAATTTTTCATCCACTTCAGTAATGTAACACTCCTAAAGGTTTCATCAGTGACTTTTCATAAGATTTCTTCAAGATAACAGCTGAAGGGGGTCAGGACTAGCAACAGAAACCCTGTTTGATACCTATCCTCAAGTCACACCAATGACTTTGCTCACGCCCTGCAAACACTGACGCCATTGCACTTGCACAGAGATTTTGTATCAGCCTTATTACATTTTCACCAACTCCAGCCAGCCGCAGATTTGCCCAAAATGCTTTGTACCATATACTGTCTGGTGCCTTGGCAAAATCCACATCATTCTCCAGTATTTTCCCGCATATCACATGCAGGTTGAATATTCGCTCCACTGTGCCTCTTTTGGGTTTGAACCCAGCTTGTTCCTCAGTCAGAAAGTTCTCTATCTTGGGATATTCTCTCCGGGATGATGCAAAGCAATATTTTGGTAGGTTGTATCAATAGGGAGATGTATGGTAATTTCCACAAACAACTGAGTAAGTCCCCCTTTTTGTGAACAGGAACCACAGAGACCGTGTCCAAGTTCTGGGCAATCTTCCAGACTCCCGAATCACACTGGCAGTCTTATGGTGCATCCAGATGAGTCCCTCTCCACCACTTTTAATTAGTTCTGCTTGTATGTTATCCATTCCAGGGGCTTCTTTGCTTTTTCAATGTCCTCAACATCTCTGATCATAGAAAGGAGTTCATCACGATAAATCTCACATACATCTCCTCTGCTTCTCTCACTTACATCTTAGAATTCATTTTACTCATGTTATACAGTTCCTGGCAATCCCTACCCCAAGTGTAGGGTGAAATGTTGTTTTTCCTGCAAGAAAAATCTTTGAAAGAGTCTTGATGGTTTTGTTAGTCCTTCCTAACCAAAACCATTTGCCACAAAGGAGTTCTGTATATTGAGGCACAAGTGTTCAAGCCAATCTTCTTTTGTCACTTTAATTAGTGCATCTATTTCTCATGCCATACAGGAATATTGCTCTTTGGCAGTTTTGTCTGTCTTCCTTTCTGCTCTTAGCTTCCTTCATTGATCACACAACTCAATACTCTTCTCCAACGTTTCTTCTTTAGGATCTGTTTCTCCAGGAGTCAATCCACAGTGTCTGCAGTGAAGTAAGAGATGATGTAGTCTATCTGATCTGTGTTGCTTGTGCAGAGATCAGTAGTTTGTAGCTTTTGTTCAATCATCTTCTTGAATTCCACTTGTTTTTTCACAGACTTTCAGTATATCAACTTTATAATGGACTCTGGCATGCTGGTCACTTCTTGCTTCACAGTTTGACCTTTATTTTGGCTATTATAAAATCATGATTGCATTCTATATCGACCTCCTTAGAGGATCAATTGCCCATCAAACCAGAGCGCCGCCTCTTTGAAATCAAGATGAAGTCATTCTGGTTCTGAATCCACAAATCCAGCAATGTCCAAATCCACGGACTTTACAGTATGTGCTTGAACAAGGTATTCATTAGTACTAAGTCATTTTCAGTCAGAAATTGCGTAAGTTGCAGTCCTCAGCTATTTGTCTTTCCATACCCAAATCTCCTAACACAGTTGTGCCATTCTGGGTAACTCTCGGGACCAGTGCATTCCAGTCACCTTTTACAAATAAGATGTTTGGACAGTGAATAGTGGCTTGCTCATTCTCAATGCCACCGGAGAACTTCGCAACTTCACAGATACTAGTGGGGTGGGGTGGGGAACAGTGACATTATGAAGAGGGCCTGCCAATCTGAGGGTCATTAACCTGCTGCTGACCAATTTGTAGGCCATCACATTGGGGCCGATCTGCTTCCTGATCAGAAGAGCTACCCTGTGTTGTCTTATTTTGGTATCACCACCCTAGATGGGTGTGTTTCCTTCTGCAGTAGTCCTTTCCTAATCCATCTGGACTCACACAAACCGATCTCTTCCCACTTATACATTGAGAGGTCATTTTGTATTAGCATGAGGTAACTTGCTTTCATGGTACAAACATTCCACATGCCAATGGAAAACACTTGCTTTATTAGTTTAATTTGCTTGGACTCTAGTCACCCCTTCTCAAATGCACCACCGGAATTACCCAGAGCAAAAGTATCAATTCCCCCAAATGTGGTAGCCGATGTGTTGCCTCTATGCTGAAGTGTCGCCATGTCATCATGATTGATTATGAATAATAATGTTGGTGGTGTCCATCTCCTCTCCAGCATCCACTGCCATTGACATCCAAGGACGATCATCTGCCTTGAGGGACGTGGCACGCTTGGTTGGCATTAGGAGTTTCTTCTTCTAGGTGGCTGTGTTGCAAGGCTAAAGAACCCTCCATGCCCTGAGCAGCCTGGTTTCTTTTAAAGAGTGCCAGACAGCTGCCTTTCACGCCCCATTTTTGGTAGAAACGCCGCTATTTCATAAAGGCAAGTGATGGGGTGTTTGGCTGCCAATGGGATTTTGGCTCCAAAGGGCCTAACTCCCCTTTGAAATGATATTTAGGTTCCTAAAGCAGTTAGCTGTTGCAACGCTCAGTACAGCAATGGCTAAATATCTTAAAATCTGAGCCTGTGGAAAATACTGTCGAGATGGAGCAGCTGTGATCTGAAGAACACTGGCATTCATTTCCTCTCCTCTTTGGATGAGGATGATGATGTGTCATTTTTAAGAGCATATGTTATTTTTTTCGCTCAAAATTGATTGTAAAAAAACCATCTTCACCAAAAGTAAATCCAAGAGGGGTGGGAGGGGTGGAAGGGAGATTTTCACTCAACAGTTTCTAATTTTCTAGTAACTTAACCGTGATTTCATTTTTAACAGCCTCTGCTCTATAGTGTGGGATTGCATCCCTGCTTGTCTTAATTCAAATTTTCTAATCAGAAAGAACAGAAGGCAATGTTATGCAATTTTAAAACATAGGGCTGGATTATGTCTGCAGACACATCCCTAAGTAAGGGGCAGTGGATACGCTGCACCATCCCAGGAGAAGATCTGGAGGGTAACCCCACAGAGATGCAAATCTTTCCCTGCTCTCCCCTGGGCCTGGGGACAAATAATTTGTTAGTGGTCTATCACGGCACCATGTTGCCTATGCTGGTTGGTGCTTGTGGGGCGAGGGGGGCAGAACCTTAGTACCCCTCTGCTTCCCCTCCACACTTGCTTACACTGAGGGGGAGTAGCAGGTGCACAGAACCCTCTTAGTCCTGCATACCCAATCTGGGGCAAAAAGGGGGTTCTTACTCCCTCTTGCTCCCCTACAAGGGAGTGTTGTCCACTTTACCGTCTAGCCTGATTGTTTGCCATGCAGAGGAGCTGAGAGCTCCTGGCCACTTCCTAGGTTTTTCACCGCAAAGTGATACAGTGTAGCATTAAAAACTCACCCACCTATGCTGTGTGATGGCTTTCCGCCATCCCCCGGTAACCACATCAGATACAACCCATGACTGAAAGCCCTTTTGCCTGCAATGAGCGGGATCCATTTCCCCCTCGTTGCCGAGGGAGGGGGAAGAAGGGATTTTGCATCAAGTTTTCAGTTTTTCTTCCACCTTTCTGAGCTTTGCCATCTGGATGGTAATTATTTAAGTCTGAATGGCGCCTTCTCGCCAGCAGGATCCCTCAGCACTTTACCCGCTGCCTGCAAACTGTGGGCCAGACTGTGCCTTTGAGGCACAAGCCCACACTGGTGGTGGTGTGGAGTAGCTCTGCCTTACCTGGAGTTTCAGGAGACATGGTGCCTCAAGCAGACATACTCTCCACTTCCCGCCCCGGCTTTTCCCTGTGTGTCTGGCCAGCTCTGCTGACATGTGAGAGTGGACAGGAGGCAGGGCCCTGGCCACGAGTGCTAGGATGGAGCTCAGGAAAGTGCAGGGACTGCATTATGCCTTGCTCGAGGTGCGGTGGGAGTTCAAAGAGGGAAGGCTCCTTGTATTCAGACAGTCCCTGCAGGCATCAGGCACCCTCTGGCCCTCACCCAGCCCTGTAACACAGCTATCTTTGGGGTTACTGTGGCTCTGGTAAGAGAACACAGCAACACTACCTGTGTAGGATGCAAAGAATTCCACAACTGATGGAAGCCGAACAGGGGGATTTCATTGGGCACAGTGTACTGGAATTGCCCAAACTGAAATCAGGATTTACATGTGCAGATGGTGCCATGGACTCTTTAATGATCCAGGTGGGCAGGACCTCAGCTTTATGGTTCTTTCAAAAGACAACACAACATTTGTGGTTGCATGGTCTCTTAGCACCTCCTTAGATGATGGCACAACTACCCCCAGGAGAAGTGCTTTTCTGGGTCACATCACAAACTTTATAACATAGAAACAGACATATGCTATTGATTTAAATAGCAATGTAACAATGGGAGAGGTGTTAATAGATGTGGCAGGTGTTAGGATGAAAGCTACGCTAGACTTCCTTTCCTTTTTCTCTCTCATGCAAAGTCCCTATGAAACATGTCAGCAGAAGGGGACGGGCAATGTAAGGACATGGAGAAAAGCAGTCTCTGGGGGAAGCCCCAAGTCCAGTGCTAAAGCCTGCGGCTTATGTGCCAAGTCCCCCCAATCCTGCCCCCATCCCTTTCAGCAGCCTCCATCCCTGTGTCATATAAAGCTACCAATCCCCATCTCCCTCCAGCCCCCTGCTCCTCACCATCCCACACCTTCCAAAACAACGGGCCTAAAACGGGCTCCCCTACCACGCTGGCTCCATTTCTTCCCCAAAGACATCTAGGGACTTTTCCTTCTCTTGGTTGGGCTTTTTGCTGTGTCTGAGCCCCTGTGCTCAAGAGTTGCCTTTACCCAGCTCTTCCTCCTCCCCTAATTCACTGTGGTGGGATCTTCACTGGATGCCAGGAGGGAAACAGCCTTGGTTCTTCTTTTGTTCTCTAAGTTACTTAGGACAGATATTTGGGAGACTTCACAAACGCTTTATCCACTGAAATGGCCAAGATTCCTGGCCCTTCCCATTCTGTGGGACAGGGGGAAGGGTGCCGCCCAGCACACAGGGAAATCCCATTTTCTCTCACCAGCTCTCAGATGCTATGATGCTTTAGCCATCCCACCTTGGCTTGTGCACCTTCAAGAGCATGCAGAAGCCATCTCACTACCATTTTACCAGGTTATCCCACAAGCTTTGCTTTGTGAAGATGCCAAATGATGAGGTTATATCTCCTCCTAGCTCCTCGGCCAGTAAGAAAACACTTATTTGCCCAAGTATCTTATTTCTACTCGTTAAATTTGAATATCCACTTCTGGGATGCCCGTGGTGACATGTTGCTTTAGCTGGACTGTCTCATCATGAATTTTCTTCCACTGGCTAATAATGTAAGTCACTGGCATTCTGAACAGCCAGGTTACAAATAACAGGGCAGGAAATGCTTCCCCTGAAGCCATCTAGAAGGATGGTGTGACGGGGCCCGCACTCCCTGCACTAGCCCAGGCAGGGTTAAGCCCCAGGTATTGACAGCGGAAGTCCCGCCTCCCTGGCAAGACTGGGCATGCTCCAAGTGCTCTAGTAGTATAAAGGGAGAGAGACCCGCTCATTCTGGCCTGGAGGTTGCAGGGGAAGGACCTGCCTGGGAAGCTCCTGTGGAGGGCCAGCCACAGCCTCTGACTACGCCGGGCATTGAAGCTGTTCATGGCCCGCCTGCACCCCAGCGACTGGAGGAGACCCTGGAGACGACTGGCCCTGCCGAACACAGAGGACCTGACATCTCATGGGAAACCCCAACACAGAGTCTGGTAGGAAGTGACCCAGGGAGGGTGGCAGAGTGCTACCTGCCGTCTGGGGAAACTCAGCGTGTTTCGGTAGGACCCCCCGCTGAGTCAGTGGCAAGCCGCTCCGCCACTGCTAGGGCCCTGGGTTGGGGCACGGTGGAGTCGGGTGGGCCTGAGCCCCGCCCCACCAGGGCTATCAAACCCCAATGCCATAGACTCTGGCCACTAGGCCACACTACCTGGTGCCAAAGGGTTGTTTTGTAGAATCTGGCTGCGAGGCCACGCTGCCCCACACCAAAGGGGGCACTATCGACTCTGGCTGCGAGGCCAGGCTGCCCTACACCAAAGGGGGTGCCATAGACTCTGGTCATTAGGCCATGTCGCCCAGCACCAGAGGGGGCACTATAGAGTCTGGCCGCTAGGCCACGCGGCCCTGCACTGGAGGGCTGCTTTGCGAACTGTGACAGATAGCCCATGCTGACCTGAACCTAGGAGTGTGGACCATCACAGATGGGGAAATGGGTTTGCTCCTCCCACTGAAGCTGCTGACTGCTTCCAGATGTTCGTCTTTTTATCTGATGCAAGCTTCTGACCTTCAGGAAGTTTGATTCCCCTCATTCACAGCAAGGTGACGCAATGGCAACTGTTTCACAGTTCTGTGGTTAACTGTACCTCTGCCCACACCATGACCCCTTCAAAGGCACCCCTTAGGTCTCAGGCCTCCTGCCATCACCTCTTGAGGGGCAGGAACTGCCAGGACTCTCCCTCCAGACCAGAGCTTTGGGGTTTCAGCCTCCTTGCAGTCCGCTGTAATTATACCACCAGGCTGACTTTAGTCCAGCCCCTGTGGTTCTGCTCTCCCTCAGGAACTACTGTGGGGTTTACTAGTGACCAGAAAGCTTTCACAGATCACAGTAAATTTATTTCGTACAAGAGCATTACAGAGAAAATATAAAACAATAAACAGTCTACATGCATGCTATGCCTACCTGGAATCACCCATCTTCCACATGGAAACTGGTAGGTTTCAAAATTCCTTCAATCCCTCCATCAGGTTAAAGTTTCGTGTCAGTTCATGGATTGAATGAGGGTCACCCAAGTGAACTCAGGCTGACACTTTATGCCATTCCTAGTTCTTTGCTGACCCTCTTCAACATGCTCAAAACCAGTGTATGTAATTTCCTCCACGAGATGGTACTTCTACAGACTTGTTTACCCTCTCTAGGGATTTGCATTAATTTGCTTCCAGATTCCACAGGAAACCCACCCAGCGAGCCAGGAACACAAAGCTTTATATACACTGTTTATTGATACGATAGTCTACGGGCTCATAGCATCAGGCACATCTCAGTATGATAGTCTTTGACGTTTCCATGCTTCCAAGATCTCACATCTGTCACAGCAACTGCATGTTATGAAGCCGCCCAAAGTAAATTCACAGCATTTGAAATTTTCCATGAGCTGAGCCTGCACAGAGAACCCCTGGGAGGGGAGTGTAATCTAATGGTAAGAGCTGGGTGGGGCGAATCAGGAGATCTAGGCTCAATTCCTGGCTCTGGGAGCAGAGTATGGTCAAGCAGTGAGATCAAGGCAGCTGTGATATAGCAGTTAGGATAGGAGTCAAGAGATCTGAGTCCTGTTCCTGGCTTTGCCACTGGATAACTCTGGAGCAAAAAATAAATTCCCCTCGCTTCATTTCCCCTGGTTGCAAAATGATCATATTTATCAACCATTTAAGTACTTGGAGGTCCTTGAAGGAAAGTTGCTATCAATGCAGTCTATTATTACTTGTCTGTGGATATTGGCACACCAGCCCACAAAGTTTAAATGGTGACAGGCAAAATCCATGCCAG
This sequence comes from Mauremys mutica, assembly GCF_020497125.1. Classification (NCBI taxonomy): domain Eukaryota; kingdom Metazoa; phylum Chordata; order Testudines; family Geoemydidae; genus Mauremys; species Mauremys mutica. Next base: position 19,943,091 of record NC_059076.1, on the reverse strand, counting down.
ACCCCCCTTGCAGCTTTTATCTAGTCCCCAGAAGTTGGAGGATTTCTGTTTCTTGCTGCTGATTTTTGAGATTCCAAAGCCAAAAGAAGCCTTTGCTGGGAATTGACTCAAAAGCACATGCACTTAGGAAACTGGTGGCATCTGTTTCTACTCTGTGGGGAGGAACCTGTGGGTGGGAAGTGACTGCGAAATTCCTCCCCCCTCCCGTCAGACTTCCAGCATTCTGTCTTCTTCTTGCTCGGTCATCCCTGTTTATAGGCGCCTCTGGGACAGGAACATCCCAAACGATGAAAGTAGTTTGCAGGCAGAGAAATGTCACCGCAAAGGGATTGATGAACAGAGCTGGGGATTTATTGAAACCATTTCTGCTTTCTTCCTTCTTCTGCCCAGCCCCTCTCCAGTCCTTTCCAAAGTGGAATGTTTGTGGCACAGGAAACGTCTGATCGCCAAACCGAAGAGTCTCCTGCTCACAGAACAGGGATTTCCTTTTAGGGCTTCCCCTTATCTTTGGATTGTTTCCTCAAGCTCCTCTAACCACCCCGCTATACACACAAATGTTCCTGCCCACAAACACCCTCTGCCCCAACCTTCCAGCTAACTTCCTTCCAGCATTTCCTGAGCTGGGTAATTCCAGGATTTGTAGAACAGGGGGGAAACGGAGAGAGAGATGGAGCTTCAGAGTTAGGATAGGAAACTCGTTTCTCATTCCATTAACATTGTCCAAAGGCAACAGGCAAGAGGGAAAGACTACAAGGTATCTCATTCGGATCCTGGTTCAGCCAGGAACTCAAGCTTGTGACTAAATTTAAGCGTGTGAGTAGTGCCATGGACTTCAGCTGCTCAGATGTTCAGTTATTCACGCAGGTAAGAACCTTGCTGTATTGTGGTGTGAGACTTTCCCTGGATTCCTCTTTCTCATTTGTTTGTACTCGTCACCTAGATACCACAGTGATGACTGAATTAGAAATCTAGAGGTAGTGTTAAGGGTCGTAATACTGAGCTCTTATCAAGCACTTTTCACCAGGACTTCCCCTGCGCACACTATCTAAGGGGTTTCATTCTAAAAGTCATTCTATTGTCTGTTTTTCTCAAAAGTAAACATAACCCCGCCCAGGGAAGTATATCCTTGCTTTCTTTTTCTGTCTTTTCTGATGGTTTTTATTTTTCCAGGGAAATGGCAGTTCAGTAGAGTTTGGTGATTTATTTTTTTTTAGTACAGTCAAAAAAACATAAATAAGCAACAATCCCAAAACTGAAAACACAACCATCATGTGTCTTCTTCATTAGTATTTTCTTTTCTAGCCATATACCAACAATGTTTTCCTGTATTTTAGAATCTACAGCCACTGAGCTTTCAGTCTAATGATTATGTTGAGTCTATCATATTGATCTTCTGTCTGACACAGATGTGACAATACTGGATTCCACTCCAATTAGAAAATCTTAACAGTGATGGTGGACAAACCTCAAAATCTTAAGACCCAATCCTGCAAGGTTCTGAAGCCCAGATTCTCAAAGGTATTTAGGTGCCTAAATCCCACTGATTTCCATGGGAATTAGGCACCTACATAACTTTGGGCCTGAATGTCTGGGAATGTGCTGAGCAGTCTTCATTCCAACTGACTTCATATATACACATATTAATTATTATTATTATTATTTTATTTATTTGTATCACAGTTATCTCTAGAGAACCCGGCCAAGACTGTGGCTACCACACGGGGGCCCCAAACACTTACTGTGTTACGATGACAGAGAAAGGGTGAAAGGGGAAACTGGCTGAGAGAGGGAAAGTAACTTGCTCAAGGTCAGACAGTCGATCAGTGGCAGGGCCAGAAATAGTGTCAGGTCTCCAGCACACACACACACAAACACACACACACACACACGCTCTCTCTTCCGATTTTCTTGTCTGACATCTCTGGACAATAAAGTGTAAAGAATGGTGGTTTGCGTTTGATTTTAGAGGTGGTTGGTGATGAGGCAGGAGATACCAAGACGTCTTAAAGGGAATTAGTCGGCCTGGGTTTTGCGGACTTGCAGAAATGGGGGGCAGCGCTTTCTCTGCCAGGTTACTGCAAGAGCAGCAGTTCTCAAACTTTTGTCCTGGTGACCCCTTTCACACAGCAAGCCGCTGGGTGCGCCCCCCCCTATACATTAAACACACTTGTTTATATATTTAACACCATTCTAAATGCTGGAGGCAAAGCCGGGTTTGGGGTGGAGGCTGACAGCTCGCGACCCCCCATGTAATAACCTCGCCACCCCCTCAGGGGGTCAGTTTGAGAACCCCTGCGCAAGAGCATCTAGCTGGAGCATTAGGGCGCTATAGCAACAAGAGGCAAACACAGCTCATCCGGCCTCGCTGGCTGAGTCCTGTGCAGAGATTGATGGTGTGCTGATGCTCAGCAACAGCTGGCAAATCCCCACTCGTCAAAAACCTTCACCCTTCAAAGCTCACAAAAATAAAATGGGGGCAAATCCTAGCTGTCTGATTCCCAAGCTAGAATAAAAGCTACTTTTCATTGGCGTGCTCATGACCTTCAGGTGACCCAATACATTATTGATGAAAAATGTGGCGTTTGCAGGGAGGAAGACTATGGGGGATAAGAGGCCGAGGAATGAACGAAGACGGAGGATTTCACTCGACTCGCGAGCTATTTGGCACAGTCGTTTCCTCTCCCTTCCTGTAGCAAAGTTTAGTGTTTCACAGCAGACCACGCTCGGACTAACACGGCAGCTCCGGCAGGTGTTCCCATGAAAACCGGAGGCGGTCTCGTTCCGAAGCAGAAAGGTGACCAGCTCGGCTGAGTGAAGAAGCGCAGCCTTATTCGGAAGATGAATTTCCTAACTGCACAGATGTCACTCTTGGGGCTGAGCTGCTGTTCCAGTCTAATCATTATCTCCAGTGTGCTGTCAGCAGAGAAAGGGTTGGGCCTTCTGAACAGGAGTGCACTTGTTGAAAGGAAAAAGAAAGGGCAGGTTCTTTTACATAAACCCGGCCTCAGAAGACAAAAGGAAAGACGGCAGACGCATTCCAATAAAGGATAAAAGTTATTCAGAAGCTTTAGGATTTTGTGTGTATGGTGGTGGGAGGTGGGGGTTTACAGTACTGCACAGCAAAGGCGGTTTGACATATCTGACAATGCAATTTTGTTGTCTTTTGCTTCTGGTCACATGCAACAAATAGACAACAGGGGCCAATGAACATGCACAGACTTTACCTCCCAACCCCTAGCTGAGTTCAAGTAATGCCATCGTGCACTGCTGAGGGAGGGACTTTAAGGTGTGCTCGTGATCAAGAAAGGTGTTACCCTGACTGTCCTAGCATTGTGTTTGTCAGTTCACGGGCCAGGTACACCCAGGGTAGAGGCAACACCAAGCTTCATCCCACTGCCCAGCCATGGGACGCACCCCTACTTTAGAGGTTACATTCCCATTTAATCCTTGAGCTCTCTAGTGAAATTGACTATCAGTGCTGGTTGTGATGATGGTTTTGTGATGGAGCCCTGGGCTTCTGAGAGGTGGAATAAGAGAGCCAACCTACTTCTCATACCTCACTGAACATCCATGGGATGGTCGTGACTTTCAATCAATACTAGAGATGAATAAAGACAGTTGATTTTAGGTTGCAGTGATTTGCACCCTGTTGCATTTCATCTTAAGTTTTGTGTTCCCATGAACCTGAAAATAAACCAAAACCCACCAGGCAACACTGAGGTTTGGCAGCACTAAGAAGTTTTGCATGGTCTCCACCTTAGTCCATAAATCACTCCTCAGCATCTCCTCTTTGGCCTCAGCAGAGAGGAAGCGGCTTCCCAGTTCCTCTGTTCTGCTGAAGAGTGTTGGATTGTGAAGTCATGTCAGGCCCTCTTCTTCCTTGTAAAAATTCCTAAAATCCATTAAGGTTGCTCAGTGACAAAAATGTACTTCTTAACTATCACATCATTCACAAAAACATAGCACTTAAAGGCAAGAAAATGAATAGTTAAGGAAATCACAAATCTTACACTGCCCAGCTAGTAAACTGAAGCATATTCTTCTTACTGAGTATTAAAAAATTCATAGTTCATCACCTTAACTCTGACCCAAGGAGCATTATTTTTATCTTGATTCCAGTATCTAAATAATTTTGTTCAAGGGATATTGTTTAATGGGAATGATAGTTTACAATATATATCATTTAACAGTAGGGTGGTGTGGGGTTTTTTTTGTTTTGTAAAGTTGCTGCTTCTTACTCATAGACTGTAGCGAGGTGGTTACCCGCTCCAGCCCTGGCAGGGTTAAAACCAGCCCTGGGAGAGGGCTGGAGGGCGGGGAGAACAGCCCAGGCTGAGCGGGAAGCAGGGTCAGCTGGGGCCACACCCAAATTAGGGCCCAGCTGGCCCTATAAAGGCTTGAGCCAGGAGCTCAAGTAAACACTCTCTCTCTGCTTGTAGAGAGAGAAGGGCCTGGCTGCTAGGGAGCTGAGCAGGGTCCTAGGAGTAGAGCAGGGCTGGGAGAAGGCTAGAGGAGCTGGGGAGCTCTGGCCTAGGAAAGCCCCAGGCTGTGGGCCTAGCTGAGGGCCTAAGACCAGTACCAGGGTTGCAGAGGGGCAGCCCAGCTATAGAGAGAGGCAGCAGGGCCAACCCAACCTTGCCTGTGATGAGTGGTGTATACTGCAGTCCACCCCAGGGAGTGGGGCTAGATAGTGACTGGCAGTAGCCTTTCACTGAGGTGAGGTGGGGAGACCCAGAGTGTGGAGGTACTGCCAGGAGGGCAGCAACCCAGAGAAAGGGGCACCGGGGTCCTGGGAGGGACATGGGGGCCAGCGGTAAGGCGGATCACAAGCCTGCAGGGGGCTCTCCAGGATGCTGGAAGAGCTAATTCCCATGGACAACCAGCAGGAGGCGCCGCAGGGGTGAGTCCACTCCCTTACATAGACTCATAGACTTTAAGATCAGAAGGGACCACCATGATCCTCTAGTCTGACCTCCTGAACATTGCAGGCCACAGAACTTCACCCACCCACTCCTGTGATAGACCCCTAACCTCTGGCTGAGTCACTCAAGTCCTCACATCATGCTTTAAAGACTTCAAGTTACGGAGAATTCACCATTTACACTAGTTTAAATCTACAAGTGACCCATGCTCCAAGCTGCAGAAGAAGCTGAAACCCTGCCAGGGTCCCCATCAGCTGCCCCAGCTGTAAGACATGGTTTGCAGCTTGGTGCCACTCATAGCTTATAGGGTTTAGCTTAGGGCTTTGGCCTGTGTTCCCTAGTGGTTCACGCTGTTGGCTGACCATCCAGGACTGAAATCCCCAGTGTAGTAGCCTAGACAAGACCAAAGACCAAGATTCACAAACACGAGACTTACAACCTGTTTAAAAAAAAATGGTTGTGCACATCAAATCTGTCTCTATGGCATCTTTGATATCTACAATCAGCTCTTACAAGATCAATAGCTTATGCTCACAATGAGCTCAGCGGCATTATAGGACAAGAATTGTAGATAAAGGCTACTAAGTTCTTACAAACTCTCCCCTATTCATTAGCCACAAACAGGCTTTCCTTCCCTCACCAAAAATTTAACCTAGTTCCAGTTGCAGCAAGGAGTTTTTTTCCAAACCCATATTTGTCTTTTTTGCTAACTCCCCTGGAAGACTCCAGTTTCATAAAGCAATTGCTCATGTTTAGTGACCTTCTGCACCAGTAGCTCCATCTGTTGAGCACTGAAATAGATTTCCCTCCTCTTCACTTGCGAAAATCAGTGAGAGCGAGTGTCCTTTGTCCCATTTGCCCAACACGTGGGCAGCAAGAGCCTGTGAAGGCAGCGGGTTTTAAGGGCATCCAAAGTGGCACCATCAGGCGCACCGGCATGAGCAAACAGTGCTGCAGCAGTTCGCCTGGCTTCTGCGATGAAACCAATCCATTCCTGCGCAAGGCACAGTCCCGCTGGCAACCTCTTCGTTGCTGAGCATTGTGGAGAGTGCTTAGCCTGCGTTAGAGACTTGAGTGATTCTCGTTACACGGTCAAACATTCCGCCTGGCCTATATACAGGTGCTTTTTTGTTTTCTCACACCTGTCCTGTTGCAGAAAAAAATCCAGTGATAGGAAACAGGGCCTATATAATTACAGCAGTCAGACTGTGGATGGAACCCTATTGCAGGGGTCTGTAAGAACCAGGATATTTTATTTCCTCAAATGAATGTGAGACACGGAGAGGGTTTTTTCCTCCCAAAGTAACAAAGAAAGCCATTCTAAACCAGTACAGGGATTTTTCTGGTGCCTTATGTAGTCACTGAAGACTTCTTTCAAATATCTATTAGCGCTAAATCTTCAGCTGGTGTAAATCAGCTCAATGACTTCAATTTACATCAGCTGAGGATACAGCTGCCCCTGGTGTCTAACTATGGGATACTTTCACTTATCTTTAGACCTGCTGTTTTATCATCTCTCCCAAGTTGTTTTTTGTCCTGAGCCAGTCCCCCCGAATACAATTGCAAAACATCACGCCCACTTCTAATGCTATATAAATAATATTAACTGTTGGCTTACTATTAATGAAGTTGCCTTAGGCAGATTGTAACTGATCAAATCCTCCTTGCCTTAACCACAAGAGTTGACTTTGCAAGTGCAATTTGGTGGTTAGTCAAAATATATTTGTTTTTGTTCTACTTATGCTGACTAAAAAAATAATATCCTCCAAATATAGCCAGAAGAGAAGTGGAAAATGTGTCTTGACATCTGTCTCCAAATCTCCTCATTTTAAATTCAATGATAAACATACAGGGCCAGATCCATTCCTGGAGTTACTCCACTGAATTTCAGCGGAGTTACACCAAGATGAATTTGGCTGGTGGAGTTGATCACATCAAGTGAAAACACTATATGTACATCTGAAATATCAAGAAACAACGAAAAAAAAAACTTTTTATCATTTGAAAGGGAACTTTGCTGTTATTTTTTAAATTTCTTCCCCCCCCCCATGGTAAACCTTCTAGAGAACAAATATTACACCCCCCCACACACACACGCTCGTGTGGCTTTAGTCAAGATAATATAGTCATGTTCTCACACCGTTTGATCCTTGCCCTCAATATTCTGATTGCAGTAATTTGATTCATTCTGCTTTGGGAAAGCAGCTTTGTGTGAAAGGGACAGAGCATGAGGAAGGGTTCTCTCTTATCCTCTTTAGGCACTTTAGGTTAAATTAAAATGACTGTGTGCATCTGCATATGTTGTAGATTAGCATCCCTTCGCAAGCCCTAAAAGCATATTTTCTAATGACTTTTTTGGGGGGGAAGGGGAAGCATTACTCAGGTAATGTTCCATTTGGGAGGGGGTGGTGCATTCAGATCAAGATCAGGGGGGGAAAAATGGCATCTGTATGCAGCTTGGCTTTACTGCAACGTCTAATCAGTAGAGGGCTCCCTCGTCTATGCCAGGCATACATATACAGTACATTCTCTCTCTCTCTCTCTCTCTCTCCAGATGAATAAAGCTGTCATTTCTCATTGTTCTCAACTCAACCTTAATATCAGCTGATACTAAGACACAAGGGCTTAGAGAAATTAAAGTCCACTGAGCAGTACCATTGGCATCCACTGGCAATATGTTAGGGATATTTCTTAACTGGAAATACAGTTCCCTTCATGATTGCCACCTTCTCCTCTTTGTACAGCTGCGTTCAGCAGGTTTTGGACTTGTTCTTGTGCACTTGGAATATTTGCACATCTCTATTCATCCCCCATGTACAGCTTCGCTTACAGGGCAACTATAATTGACCAATGCTGTGCTGCTTTTCCTAGCAGCACTGCTCTTGGGTTGGCCCAGCAGGAGATAATATATCTGAAGATCCTGTGTGTACTGGTTCAAGCAAGAAGTCAAAATAAATGACTTGTTCATTGTGTTTACCCTAGAAGAGCACCGTTGTCTGAGCACAGAACTTGCAGCTAGGCACTTTAATCCCATCTTTGACACAAACTCTCTGTGGCCTTGTCACTTAATCTCTCTGACTCACTCTCCCCTATCTGTTAAATAAATATGTTCCATGGAGATAATATGGGTTGCCTGCTTCATGGGGATGTCACAAAGTTACGTTCAGCTAATGCTTGCAATGCATTTTTAAAGTGAAAGCTACTGAATAATTGTTATCCATTGAACTTTGATGCTTTTGTGTGGTGGCACTGTACATACATGTATACCCTGTTTAAATTAGCGCATGGTGCGCATGAATGTTGTTGCCTTAGACCTCCCTCGCACCTGTATGGAGTAAACATGGTGGGACTGGGAGTCTGAAAGCCTGGGTTCTGTTCCCTTGTGCTACCTACTCTCTATTGATCTGATCCAAAGCCTGCTTGAAGTCAACAGACTCCCACTGATGACAAAGGACTTTGTATTAGCCTCTGTAGGTATGTCTACCCTGCAATTAGACACCTGCAGCTGGCCTGTGTCAGCTGGCTCCGGCTCAGGGGGCTTGGGCTGCGGGGCTGTTTCACTGCTGTGAAGGCTTCCGGGCTCAGTCTGGAGCATAAGGTTCTGGGATCCTACGAGGTGGGAGAATCCCAGAGCCCAGGCTGCAGCCTGAGCCCAGCAATCTCCACTGCAATGAAACAGCCCCGAAGCAAGAACCCAAGTCAGCTGGCATGGGCCTGCTCCTGGCTTTTATTTGTAGTGTCGACATGTCCCCTGCTGTAACACTGGGGGTAAGGATACTTTTACCTAAAAGAGGCACTGTGAACCTTAAGAGGCCTAATCAATTCATGGTTGTACAGTACTCCTGCCTTGTTTGGGAGACAAGCACCCCACACTTCAGAGTTAGTACCGTAAATGCTGCATACAGGTTAGGCTGGATAGAGTCTTTATTCTGTAAACATTTATTGCCTAGCTAAGATATTACAGGGTTTAACAATCTGTCACGGTGATTTTTCCTTGGAACCCCATTGCTCCTGATGCCTCTGAGCACCACCACCTCCAAGAATTCACCGTCCATGAGCATCACCAATGTAGACACTAACATAGGTCAGGATGGAGACAGAGAGAAACGGAGTTATGACAGATGGGCCAGGGCCAGGCCATTCGCACTGGGGGATTTGGTCCCACTCAAGCAGCAGAGATGCTCCAAACTGGATTCAGCCGAGGGCCCATACACCATCGGTGGGATCCCGTATCGTCAATGGCCGCTCTACAAGATCCGAGCGGAGTCTGCAGCAAGGCCAGAGAAGGTGGCCCATGGGAACGTGCTGAGGCCTTGCCCCTTTGAGCCCGAGCCAGGAAACAAGGTGGGGTGAGGAGATCCTAGTAGCCAGGAGGCAGAGCCAGGAGGAGTCACTGGGTTGCCACTAATGGGGTGGATGAGACTTGGGGGATCCCCACCGGAAGCAGGGGAAGAGCAGAGTGAGGTCAGGGGACACAGGGAGGAGGCACCTGAGTCAGACCCTGAGGCATGGGAGGAGCAGGGCAGGTAGGAGGCAGCCAAGCCTGATCATGGGTTAGAGGGGAACAGAGCCAGGAGACCCCCCCGATGTTCTCAAAGGCCAAATAGGGGAGATGCCCCAACCTGAATGATCCAACAATGTGGAAGCTGGCCAAGCCACCGGGCACGCCTGCTACCTGGGGGACAGGTGTGTTCACGTGGTGGCAGGTGTGCAGCGGGCGCGAGCGATCCTTCCCCTTTTCTCCCCTCCCCACCAGGCTGCACAAAGCGGATTGGCTGCAGGGGAGAGCCAGCCAAAGACACAGAATTAACTCTGACCCCTGAGGGTTTGAGCAAATGAGCAGACGGGGGCAGGATGGAGAACAGCCTGGAAAACTGGAAAAGAAAGAAGCAGCAAGAGCTCTGAGCTGGGGCAGAGAGGGAGCTGCTGGGAGGAGAGACGGCTGCTGGCAAAAGGAGAGTCTTGGAAACTCTCAGTCTGGAGCTGACCGGACAGCTGAGACTATGTAACTGACACAGCATCCTGCTCTCACCCCGCATGCCAGCATCAGCCCAGAGTGCACAGGCAGGTTGGAGTGAGGGGATTGCATTGATGTGGGGCAGAGAGAATGTGGGCGTGGAGGAACAGTGGTTTTGCTGTATGCTATGCCAGGGACGAGGGAGTTTGAGTAACCCCAGCTAAAGGTCCTGAGTTGGGTCTGCTCCTGGCTTTGCCTGCTTTAGTGCTGTTCTCTTGTTCAGTGCGGAGCTTGTTCCAGGGGCTAACTCTGACCCCCCGAGGAGGGAGGGTTGATGGTTGTGCCGAGGCACATGGTGGGGACCTGGGAGTCCTTCCCCATCCCTCCTCTGCTCAAGATCCCCACCCATTTCTTTGGCTGGCTGGTGCCCGCAAGGTGGGCCACAGGCCGGGAATTAGCTCAAGCGACAGAGCGCTCACTTTGCGTGCGTTGCATAGCAACCTTGCTGTCCACATGCTCCAGTTGCTGGGGTGAGGACTCTTGCCCACTCCCTGTGATGTGGTCGGCCTGTGTGCTTCCTCATTTTTGCCTTCCTGCCCATAGCAGTGAGATAAAAGAGCAAAAGCTAGCCTCCTTCAGCCAGTGGTCACTGAGGGAATTCACCCCACTATCCTGGCAGAGTCAACGACCTCTAATCAGCTGACCTAGGCAGCCCACGTGAAGCATCTCTCTCTCATGAGTAGAGTGACCAGATGTCCCAATTTTATAGGGACAATCCTGACTTTTGGGTATTTTTCTTATATAGGCTCCTATTACCCCCCGCCCCCGATTTTTCACACTTGCTGTCTGGTCACCCTACTCATGAGTACTGGCCCTGCAAGGCGTTTCCCTGTTGCAAGCTCAAATGTAAAAAGTATGTGAAAGTTCATAAGGTGTTACCATAACTGTGGAAAATAGGAGTTGTAATTTTGGCACGGCAGCCATTTTGAATGTTTTTTTTTAATGAGGCACATTAGGACTGTTTGTGTGTGTGTGTTTTCACATTGAGAGCCATTTAAAAAGTTTTTAAGGTTAGAAGGAAAATGGGCTTTTTACCATCTAGGGCCATTTTCATTAAAGTTTAGCCACTTCTGTGTGGCTGAATAGGGTTAATAATACAGTGCACAATTCCCTATGAAAGAAATCTCTGTATGTGCGATTGGCTACCGGTGGGTAGAATCCTGTGCCTGCGTGTGTGCGTGCGTCCTGGGGAAGGATGCTTTGACCCTTTGAGAATTAGGGAAAAATGGGTAGAAGAAAATAAAGCTGATTTAGAGTGCCCATACCCCATGGAACAGTTCTCCTGCTGCTCCTTGCTGGCTGACCTGGGCACTCCAATCTCGGCATGTAGGGCTGCCTTTGACCAGTAGGCAGATTGAATCCAGGAATGCCCCAGCCTCACCCCCCTGGAGGCTGACTATTAAGCGTCTCCTCTACCTTTGGGTGCCGACTATTAAGCCTTCCTCTGTGGCTTCTGCTGGGGAGCATGATTCCCTCTAGGATACATTTAGGTGGGCATCTTGGCCAGAAAGAATTGGGCCACCAGTTCAACCCATGAGGTACAATGGAGCAACCTGGTGGCCTTGTGACTTAGGCCCATTCTCCTACAAGTGAAGGAGTCAGCTGCCAAGTGTTGCCCTGTCTGCCCCCTCCAGCCCTGAGTCCAAGAACCTTTCAGTCACCAGGTCAACCCAGACAGGAGAGGAAAGGAGGTGGCCAGACCTTCCTCCCATAAGGGTTGTCCTACCGACCTCCTCCTCTGGTCTGATCCTAGGCCCTAAGTCCCTCTCGGCCACCAGGTCAACCCGGAACCCCAGAGAGGGGCAGAAAGGAGGCGGATGACCTCACTTCCTGTGAGGGTCACCCTGCCAATCTCTCCCAAGGAGATGGAGGAGGGAAGCACCCTCCACCAGGTGGCGAGTGTACCTTTCCCATCCTGCCAGATGTCCCCCTTTAGCGAAGGTGTTGGGAAAAGAAACTGTGTCAAAGGCTGACTTTCCACAGATCACAATGAGGTAGCTGCTCTGCTACACATGAAACCCTGACCCAGAAGCAGCTAATTTACGAGCCCATGACCATGTGGTCCACTGCGAGTCAGAGGTGACTCCCTTCTGTTCACACTCCAGTCCCGAAATGAATGGCTCTCCATACCATGACCTATCCTCTAGAGTGTGTGGCCAGCTCTCCAGGGCCAGCCAAGGCTCCACAGCCGTGCCATTTAGGGAGGATTCTGACTTAGAGGCATTCAGTCATAATCCCACAGATGGGAGCTTCACCCCATTGGCACCTCAGCCAAGCACATACACCAGATGTTTGAACCTGCAGTTCCTCTACGACTGAGCAGGATTGCTATTGCAACCATAGATCATCAGCAGGGTAAAACTAACCTGTCTCACAACAGTTGAAACCCAGCTCACGTTCCCTATTAGTGGGCAGGGCCGCCCAGAGGATTCCGGGGGCCCGGGGTCTTCGGCGGCGGGGGGGCCCTTCCGTTCCGGGACCCGCCGCCAAAGTGCCCCGAAGACCCGCGGCGGGAGCCCCCCGCCGCCGAATTACCGCCGAAGCGGGACCGCCGCCGAAGCGCAGCCCGGTCTTCGGCGGTAATTCGGTGGCGGGGGGGGGGTCCCCGCCGCGGGCCTTCCGGGCACTTAGGCGGCGGGTCCCGGAACAGAAGGGGCCCCCCGCCGCCGAAGACCGGGCTGCGCTTCGGCGGCGGCGGGTCCCGCTCCTCCCCCCCGCCCCGGTCCCGGCCCCAGCCTCTTACCGAGCACGTCTCCGGCGGGGCCTGAGCTCCGTCCCGCTCAGAGCCGCGTGGTGAGGGGGCGGGGCTGTGAGCTCCACGCCGAGCGGAGGCAGCTGCCCCGCCCCTCCCCACGGCGCTCTGAGCGGGGCGGGGCTCAGGCCCCATTGGAGCTCCCAGCCCCGCCCCCTCACCACGCGTCTCTGAGCGGGACGGAGCTCAGGCCCCGCCAGAGACGTGCTCGGTAAGAGGCTGGGGCCGGGGCGGGACCGTCTCTGAGCGGGGCGGGGCTCAGGGGCCCCGCCGGAGACGCTGAGGCTCCAGGAGAGGGGCGGAGGCGGGAGTCTCCGCTCTTCTCTTGGGGGCCCCTGCGGAGCCCGGGGCCCGGGGCAAATTGCCCCCTTTGCCCCCCCCCTCTGGGTGGCCCTGTTAGTGGGTGAACCATCCAACGCTTGATGAATTCTGCATCATGGTGTTAGGAAGAGCCAACACTGAAGGATCAAAAAGCAACGTGAGTATGAACACTTGGCCTCCCCAAGCCAGTTATCCCTGTGGTAACTTTTCTGACACCTCCTGTTTAAAACCCAAAAAGTCAGAAAGATCATGTTGCTCCACTTTCACGGTCTGTATTCATACTGAAAATCAAGATCAAGTGAGCTTTTGCCCTTCTGTGCCAACGGAGGTTTCTGTCCTCCCTGAGCTTGCCTTAGGACACCTGTGTTACTGTTTGACTGTAGTACTGCCCCAGTCAATCTCCCCACCTGTCACTGGTCCCGGAGCAGGTCATGCCTGGCATGTACTGGATGCTTGGAGTGAGAGCCCCTCAGGGCTCAGCTCCTGGCCTTACCAAGGAAGTGAAAAAACAATAAGAGTAGAGGTATTTCACCAGCAGCCTGGATGCCGCCAACTTATTCTACACTCTCGTGTCTCTTCACAGTGCCAGACTCAAGTTCAAGAGGATCGTCTTTCCCCGCTGATTTGGCCAAGCCCATTCCCTTGGCTGTGGTTTCACGCGATAGTGGGTAGGGACAGTGGGAATCTTGTTCATCCATTCACACATGCTGCATCATCTAATTAGTGACATTTGGCTATGTATAGAAGGCCTATGGGTTGCTTTTCTGGGTTGTTTGGGGGGTATTGAACCCATCCTACCATGCCCATCCATCCATATGATCCTAGAGTCATTTTAACCACCATGAGATTCCCAGAAAAAAGAATGGGGTAGATAGGTCAGAGAAGAGAGAGTAGGGGGAAAAAAGACATTGCATGAGGGAAAAGACCCCCATGGAACAGGTATCATCAGAACTTTCTAAAGCCAGCACTACAAGGCATTCACCAACCTGTTTCAAGGACTGGTGACTCTAATCCCAGTCCTCTCATCCAGATTCAGCTAGTTCTCTGTACACCAACCTTCAGGTGTAGCATCACTCTCAGGTATAATATGCTTGTGTAGTCTTCCTTAGCAACAATTCAAAGCAAGCCACTAAGGGATCAGACCAAAAGATGTGACTCACCCAACTGAGTGAATGAGTCCATGGAATCCTGAACATAGCGGCTCAAGCCTCTCCACATCTCCTCCACATCACTGCGGGCAGTCTTGGGGACTGCACTAAGGAGTGGCTCTGCTCTTTTGGGGTCCACCATCCCAACTTCAAGTGGCCAGTTTTTGGTGCCCTGAGGCAGTGAATCCCAAGACTTCAGACTATCCCAGAGTGGACAAAGAGATGGCATAGAAGTTCTACGCAAGAACCCCCAGAGTTCTCAACATGTGATTCTCGGGGCGGGGGGGCATCATTCCCAGAGGCATGCTGAGGAACCACCACCATGGCCTCCCCCTCTCCCAGGGATCTGGGTCTCGCCTCTGTTCCTGGGATGCCTGGGAGGCAGAAATGACAGAGCTATCTCAAAGCCATCTCCTGTGCGCCATTCCAGCTGCAGCCTGCATTTAATGTCCCCCCCCCCAGTCAGTCACCTGCCCGTCCCAGTCGCATCCTTCCCCAAGTACTCAGGCATGCCAAAGGAGCATAGAGTTGGGGAGGATGGTCTTGCTGACAGGGATGGACAGACAGCTGGGAGGGCAACGGCGGCTCAGAGGGCAGCTTGGGTACACACATGGCTGAAGACACAAAGGTTACTTGGTGATGGATCAGTGCTGATGGAAGAAATCCCCTCCAACAGCCTCAGACTCTTTTCCCCCAGCCATGGGGAGGGAATGGAGCAAACATGGATGGGGGCTAGCCAGCCCTCTGCATGCAAAAGACCCCACTATCGGAATCTCATCTTGCACATGGAGAAGCATCCAAGACAGTTGCTATGGCTCCACCACAGCTGCTTTCCTGTGGGGGCCTGAGCCAGCACACGCAACCCTATTAATGAGCCTTTTGCAGGTTTACCTATGGAAACCTGATTACAACGTTTATTTCTTCTAGATAGTCAAGTTTGACCATCTTCTTGGCACTGCACCAGGGCCGTGACTAACCCTGGCAGGGTTGATCCAAAGAGCTCATTAAACCGTCCAATTTCTAGTAGCAAAGTGTGGTGTATACAAAAGGTAGGGACTTAATCAATACGATTATGACCTGCACTTACTGGGAATTCCTCATTCATCAGGAATAATTGCACTCCCCAATCCCTATCATGAATGGAGTTCAACAGGTTACCTCCACCTGTCAGCATAAGGCAGACACACAGTGGCACCACAGACCTGTTAGTGCTCAGTCTTGGGTGGCTGAATGCCACTTTTCCCTCTGAGAAGTTAGGCGCCGACTGCTCTGGGGTTGCCTAGCTAGTTAGCATGCCAGAGTCTTGTTCATTGTCAGAATTAAGCAGACATATCACTCCACCTGCTATGAACAGCCATGCACCACCATCCACAAATTCAAGAAAGAGCTATCAATCTGTATCAATCCTTTCCATGTCCAGGTCAGGTGAGGTTGCCCGTGTTGAGTCAAATTAACCTGCAATTTCCACTCTTGGTGGTGCCCTTCCATCAGTTCCTTTAAGTTTCAGCTTTGCAGTCATATCCCACTTGAAACTCAAAGACTTTGGTTTCCCTTAAGTTGCCTGGCAAGTCATGGAATAACGCTGCCGGATCACTAGTCGGCATCGTTTATGGTCGGAACTATGACAGTATCTGATCATCTTGGAACCTCTGAATTTTTCTTGATTAATGAAAACATTCTTGGCAATGCATTTGCTTTGGTTTAGCTTGTGCCGGTCCAAGAATTTCACCGCTAGCGGCACAATACAATTGCCCCCGGCTATCCCTCTTAATCATGGTCCCAGTTCGGAAAACCAACAAAATAGAACCAGAGTCCTATTCCATTATTCCTAGCTGGAGTATTCCAGCGACCAGCCTGCTTTGAACACTCTAATGTTTTCGAAATAAATGCTTCGGACCCCCAGGACACTCAGTTAAGAGCATCAAGGGAGTGCCAAGAGGCAGGGGCTGGGAAGGGTAGTAACTCGCCTCACAGCAGATTGACATCTCGATTCCAAGACCCAACTATGAGCTTTTTAACTGCAGCAACTTTAATATACGCTGTTGGAGCTGGGCATACCCCATCTGCTGGCATCAGACTTGCCCTCCAGTGGATCCTCATTAAAGGGTACTCATTCCAATTACAGGACCTCCACAGAGTCCTGTATTGTTATCTCTCGTCACTATCTCCCCGGGTCGGGAGTGGGTAATTTGCGCGCCTGCTGCCTTCCTTGGATATAGTAGCCATTTCTCACCCTCCCTCTCTGGAATGAAACCTTAATTCCCCATGATCCATGGTCACCATGGTAAGCACAGAAAGTACCATCAAAAGTTGTTAGGGCAAACATTTAAATGCATTGTCATCGCCACGAGGAAACATGATCGGCCTGAAGTTATCTAGAGACATGAAAGCGGACAGGCGAGCCCAGGTTGGTTTTGGTCTGATAAATTCACGGATTCCCAGAGGTCATCGCTCGTCGGCATGTATTAGTTCTAGAATTACCACAGTTATCCCAGTAGTGATTGAAGTGACCAGAAGGAATCATAACTGATTTAATCAGCCAGTCATGGTTTCACTGTACCAGCCATGTGTACTTAGACATGCCTGCCTTAATCTTTGAGACAAGCATATGCTGCAGGCAGGATCAACCAGGAGGGAGAGCAAGGGCCCCATGTAGGCACCCCTGGCAGGCCCTGCCAGCCTTCCCCAGTCTTCCAGAACATCCCTCGGCTCGCGCCGCTTCCTGCCTCCCGCATTGGCCTGGGACCGCGAACCGCGGCCAGTGGGAGCCGCGATCGGCCGAACTTGCCAACGCGGCAGATAAACAAACCGGGCCGGCCCGTCAGGGTGCTTACCCTGGCGAGCCACGAGCCACCGGTTGCCAACCCCTGGCCTAGACAAACCTACTATAATATAGGTGCACAACTGGCAGGAAAAGGGTACTCAGAAAGTAGTTATCAATGGTTCATATTTGAGCTGTAAGCGTATATTGAGTGGGATCCCACAGGAATCTGTCCTGGGTCCAATTCTGTTCAATAGCTTCATAAATGGTTTGGATAATAGCTTAGAGAGTGCGCCTATAAAGTTTGTGGACGATACCTAGCTGGGAGGGGTTGCAAGCACTTTGGAGTAAATGCAAAGTACTCCACTTCGGAAGGAATACTCAATTTCAGAACTACAGAATGGGAAATGACTACCTAGGCAGGAGTACTGCAGAAAAGGATCTGGGGGTTATATTGGATCAACAAACTACATAGGAGTCAACAATGTAACACTTGCAAAAAAAAAAAAAAGCAAACGTAACTCTGGGATGTATTAGGAGGAGTGTTGTAAGCAAGACATGAGAAGTAAATCTTCTGCTCTGCTCAGCACCTCAGCTAGAGTATTATGTCCAGTTCTGGGCACTGTACTTTGCGAAAGATGTGGACAAACTGGAGAAAGTCCAGAGAAGAGCAACAAAAATGATTAAAGTTCTAGAAAACATGACCTATGAGTAAAGATTGCAAATATTGGATTTGTTTAGTCTGGAGAAGAGAAGCCTGAATGGGGACATAACAGTTTTCAAGTATGTAAAGGGTTGTTATAAAGAGAAGGGAGATAATTTGGTCTCTTTAACCACTGAGGAAAGGAAAAGAACCAATGGACTTAAACCGCAGCAAGGGAGAATGAGGTTGGACATTAGGAAAAACTTCTTAACAGTAAGGTTAGTTAAGCACTGGAACAAATTACCTAGGGAGGTTGTGGAATCTCCATCACTGGGGATTTTACAAGCAAAGACAAACACCTGTCAGGGATGCTCTACATAATACTCAGTCCTGCCTCAGTGCAGGGGACTGGACTAGATGTCCTACTGAGGTCCCTTCCAGTCCTACATTTCTATGTAATAATTGGAGATATACCAGGCTCCTAGAACTGGAAGGGACCTTGAAAGATCATTGAGTCCAGCCCCCTGCCTTCACTAGGCAGGACGAATTTTTGCCCCAGATCCCTAAGTTGCTGCCTCAAGGATTGAACTCACAACGCGGGGTTTAGCAGGCCAATGCTCAAACCACTGAGCTATCCCTCCCTCCTAGGAGTCTATGATTACATGGAGGCCCAGTTTCTTACATTTGGTCTGATTTATCGACCAGTCCAACAGTTGTAATATCACTATGCATAACAACTCAGAGATCTATGGCCCTGCTTAGGACATTTATGACTGTAGTTGGTGTATTTATTGCCTGTTGATTTCCATTGTTTATTTTGTTGCTTTTAGATGTAGCCTACAACATAAAAGTGTGTGCCATTTTATACTTGGTTGACTGGTTCACTGCCTTGGTGGTTATTAATTCTGAGCTGAATCCCAGTGTTTACCAGCAAGGAAATGTGGCAGGTTTTCTTATGGCTGTCTAATGAAGACCAGCATGGCCAGAATTTTGCCTATTCATCTCAATGCAGAGTACAGTTGAAGTCAGTCTATGGCTTTTTAGGCTACAATTAAATTTTTCCCAACTTTTATGCACTTAAATCATAGGAAAAAGTATTAACCACCTTTTTAACTTTGAGTATCTATTTATCACATAACTTGTTTTTGGTTTGGGTTTTAATCCTGCAAGAGAACTGGCTCAGGAATAATACAAAACTAAGAGTGCAACAGTCCTCATCCTCCTATACCCTTAAACAAAAGTTCCTTACTTAGGGGGAGAGGCCAATGGCCTTTTGAAATATTAGTCCTAAACTATTGGCTAACAGCATTGTGCCACAGTTGTATAGAAGAGGATAGGTCATTTAAACAGACCTGTTAATTAAAGATGGAAATTCCTAAAAGTCCTTTAAAACAAGCAGTCAAGTGGCTCCTGAAGAGACAGAGTACAGGTGAAGTTGTGGGAACTGAAGGAACATATATACCATTGACACAAGGGGTTTTTGAAATATGTCATAACAGCTGGACAGCAGGGCTGGCTGCTGGTGAATGGGCTCACAAGAACGATGTGCAGAAGAAACATTAGACCAGATCACTGACCCAGCCAGGAGACTCCAAATGGTTCAAACGGAGAGTTGTACAGAGACAAGTCACAGGTACGTTGTATGAATGTTTAGGGGGTTGAAGGGGACCTGGCCATGGTAGCTTGATTGTATGGACTCAATCCAAAAGGCTTTAGCCAGAGTCAATATTTTTAAAGCTGTGAGCTGATGGGGGTCTCTTGATACACAAAGTAAAAGGTTTATAAAAAAGTACAAAGATGCTTTACATCTTGTCATATTCTGGTATGCAATCCAGACCAGTGAAGAGCTGTGCCACGTCTTATTCTGTCACCCTGAGCACTTCACAATGACACTCTCCTGTGACTCTCTGTCTGGGACTCCCATAGTCACCAAGAAGCATATGCTCCATGTCAATATTTTGGGCAGCTCTGGTCCATGGCTTTAGATCCTGGAGCCTGCCAGGTCTCTACCAGCCTTGGTTAACAATTGGTAGGTGATTCCTCACTCTCCCCAGCCCTGAATTTTTCCAAAACCATGTGTTCTGAAATGTCCTGAGCCCTGTCCTGGAACAGTCAGAGGAATATTAAGGTCCGTTGCTCCTTTAAAGAGTCAATATTCAACAGTTTGTTACTTTAACTGGCGTTATCAATCAGTTCACTTTAAACACAGCACTGGATTGCTTGAGATTAAAAATAAGACAAGTTTTTAGTTAGAGATTTTACGTGAATACAAGTATAAAGGATTTAATGTCAGAAATGGTTACAAGAGAAATAAGGAAAAAACTCTTTCTAGTAACTAAAACTTAACAAGCTAGACTTGGCTCAAGGTAAAATTCTAACCACATGTTTCCATCAAGATGGCTGACCAAACTTCGGGGTCAGGATCTAACCCCCAAGTCAAAGGGTTGGTTCCTTTGTCTTCTTAGGTGAAAGATCGTTCACTTGGGGCTTCCTGGCCCCTCTTTTTTTATTGTCCAGTGAATCTTGGAAATGGATTCTTCTGAAGGATTCCTCCCGATGAAAGTCTATTTCCAGCTGTGAGATAGGCAACCTGGAGTCTATCTTGAAGGAAGTGCCCTGCTGCTTCCTTCCCACCGGCGCTGTGTCTGCTAAAATGCAATTTTTTTAGTTCCTGCCTCCTCTGGTGCCACTGAATATGTGATTGTCAATCTCCTCCCCTGCCATGATAGTGTGAGGTTTGCCTCCACATGCTTTTAGCTTGACGGGTTTATTTACGTGACATGTAAATACATTCTCATTGTTTTTCAAAGTACTTGGGAAGTAACTTTGCTTTCCTAGAGTTGGGTAATTCCTGCTTGGCTGATAGACACATCTTAAGAATTATAATTTCAGTTTATGTCTATAACTTTACATCTGTTGCTTGCACCTACATTATGCGATGATATTAATAACCAGTGAGTCATGAGCTTTTCACTGACACCTTGCATGACACTTATCATTTCTTGTTCTTAATGTCATACATGTATTTCTTATTTTAAATTTTTTAGCAGCTCAGCAATGGTTCTTCAGAGGACTTGGAGAATCTGGACACCGAATGCTCTGAAGGAGTAAATGGATTGGGCCTGATCTGGTATTGCCTAGACCCCAAACCAGATGCTCAACAGGATGCCGAGAGAGAAGAGATGCTTATTCTATAGGCCAGTACGATCTAACATTGAAGAAGAAATATGGCGTCAAGCCTGTGCGAGGCCATAACCACCAAGTGTGCAATTGTGTGAGTTATCAGGCACTGCCGGAGAAAGATGTAATCTGAGGGCTGCCCAGGTGTGTCATAGATGTCCCCAGCCGGAGGAGTCATGACTGTGTGAACTGGACTGTAGATGATGTGAACTGTAAAATCAGAGTAATTAGTGGTAATTTGTGCTTTGGGAATGTTTTAAATATTCTCATCCCACTGGGATACCCACTGCAGTGCCTCTGTTTAACCCAGGAACATTTAGCTCAAGGGGCAGAGTTGGTGGACCAAGTGACAGAGGCAGATATCCCAGACAGAGTGTTCAGTGAAATAATCAAACCGACAGAGGGAACAGAGTTAGTATCAGAAATGTGAAGGCCAGAAGTGCCCATTGTGACCATCTACTCTGGCCTCTTGCATTACCCAGGGGACAGTTTCACCCAGTGACCCATAGCTTGTGGCTGGGTTACTGTCTGTATTTTGGAAAGAGCCAGTCCTGAGGGAAAGCCAGGAAGTGACAGAGAATCCACTGCATCCCTTGTTCTTGCAGAAGGCTGGTGCAACTGGCTCTGACGTGGGAATGGCCGAGTCCTTCTGGGTCCATGTGTCTGAAAACACCCTGCCCTGCACCTAGGTGCTAAGTTCCCAGGTGCTGGATTTTCTACATCAGGAGTATTCTGCTCCCAGATGAGGCCCCAAAGTTGATAAACATTGAGTTGTCCATTGTAACCCTGAAGTTCCCACCCCCCACAAAGTGTATTTACTACATCAGGCCTGAAAATCAGGCTTTGCCCTTGTGCTGGTTCTGTCCAGGGCTAAATTTTCCCCAGCCTGAGCAGCAGGGAGACCTCGAGCAAACTCCCCAGAGAACCTGTTGTTGAGTCTGAGAGCCAGTCTGCTGCGTGGGGCCAGCCGAGTGGGATGAGATCAGAGGGGTTCCCGATGGACGAGCCTGGACCTTTCAAGGTGGAGGGTGGGTCCCTCTCATGCAGGAGTGGCACTATCCTCACCTGGGGAAGCGAGGGCTCTAGCTCCAGAGCCAGGGATCCACTGCCACCCCCTGGCAGAGATGGGGAGCAGAGTGTTGGCGCTGGGCAAGGTCATTCAGGAAACCAGTGGCGGAGGGGACAGTAAGCCCATCTCCATGAATGCCAGGCCCCACCAGTAACCCCCAGCTCACCTTCCTTCTCACACTGCCCACTATGTCCCCCAAGGGTGGGCCCTGGGGCCTGGTACCCAGCTCCTCCTTGCCTGCCTGGAGCCTCCTAACCCAGAGAGTTCCCCTTCCAGGGAAAGGGCAGACTGGGGTGACTCGGACGGACTGGAAGTGTCCCAGGGTGTATGGGGGGAGGGGCAGTGGTCTCCGAGCTTAGGGCAGCACTGGAATGTCCAGAAGAAGCCCGTGGTCCAGGACTGGACTTAGCACAGGACGCTGGGGGAAGGAGCTAAACAATAAAACTAAATACCTGCCTCAAGTGTGTGGGAGGTAACATGACATGGCTTCTACTTTGCTTCCCCAGCTGGGTTCTGACATCCCTGCGGAGAAACGAGCCGGTAGCAGATCGTACCCTCCCAGGCTGGGGCTAGAGAAGGCTCTGAAGGCAAATTTACATTAGGACTCACCTACAGAATTTGTCGTCCCTCTGCTGTGAGACTCCCCCGACACACAGACAAATGGAGACTGAAGAGCGTGTTGGATGGAGTCATCTGGCTCGGCCTGGCCTCAACTCTTTATCCATTTAGATTCAGAAACAGTTAAGCCATCTGTTGGTTGTTTCTAAAGCACAGGGATGCTCTCTGGACTGAGCGCAGATGCCAAAAGCCAGCCCGGGGAGGTCGCTGGAAGGACCCCCCCCAACCAGATGTGGCAGCAGAGAACACACCTGGAGAAATGAGGTGGTACAGAAAAGGGAGGGGAACCTGGAACTGTCCAGGCGGGAGTCAGGGCTGGGACTGGTAGCAAGGAAGGATTCACCTGAGGAGGTGACATCAGTGAGGAGGAAACTACCTTGCAGGTTAGCTAGAAGCAGCAATGGCTCCACCTCAAGTAAACATGGTCAGAGAGACCCTCTCCCGTGGATGATGGCTCTGGGGAAGAATAGGCGGCTTAGAAGTAGCGTGGTGCATAGAAGGGCACAGCCAGTGCAGGTCATTGCATGCGCGAGGATTGGACAGCTCAGGAGACAAGGAGGGCTGGGATAGGCTGGGATAGTGGTCGCTGAGTGACTAATGCAGAGATGGGACCTGCTGAAGTCATAGCAGGGAGCAGAGCATGTAACCCACAGGGAGGAGCAACCAGTAGCTGAGCGGGGGGAACAGAAAGTGAGTGGCAAATGGATGGAGGGAGTTTTCTACAGGGAGTCCTTAGCCAGAAGGGAAAGGCCAGATGCCCACAAGGAGCACAAGATCTGCCCCTGACAGCCCCTCCCGCCCCTGAAAATTGGCTGCAGCCCACCCTCAGAGATTTGCTGCCTGTTGATTGGACACGTGACTCTAAAACAAGCCCCTTACAAATAAAGCTGGGGGAAGGACGGCTTGTTCGATTTGCTGGCAAACTAGAAACAGGCTTGTTTGGGTAGGCAAAACAAAGTAATGGGTATGAATGTGTCAGTGAATCAAAAAAAGTAAACACATTTCACTCAAGTCGAAACAAAATATTTTGCTTTGATGTTTCCAAACAATATCATTGCTGTGTTTTGGGTCACTGGAAAGTGTTGAGGAAACGGGACACGAATTCACAAATAGTTTCAGGTTGAACAAAACAGCATTTTTCAATAAATAAACTACTCAGCAAAAATGTTTTTTGCTCATTTGCACTCACCAAACCAAAGCACTCGTTTCCCCGGTAATTAGAACCATAGATCCTGTTGTCCTGCAGAAGGTTGGCGGAAGGCAGGGGAAGGAAAAGCAGCCTCCCTTCTTTTTAGAAGGTATTTACAGCACCACACTGTAAGCAGAAGACCGAGCTGGCCCACAAGAAGAACAAAGCAGTTGAGAGCAGCCAGAGAGCACACTCTCCAAGTCCCTGCCGGGTAGGTGGTCTCCCTCTTTTTCTAGTGTTGGTCTCATTGCCATAGCAGAGAGGCCAAAAAGCACTGGCCACCTCCTGAGAACGAGTTCCCAGTCTGGGGCTTCAGCTCATGATGTTAGTGTTTGTAACACAAACCTGTGCTCAGCTGAGCTAAATGGCCCACAAAGATTAGCCCTCCACTGCCCCTTTTGGGAAGAAGGAACATACACCACAATGACTTTCAGTGTAAAGCATGATAGAAGAAGGTGATAAGAGTCCCAGTGTAACTGGATTAGCACCAGTGGTAGAGTGGCTGATTTCTGTGGAGGTAATTGGAGTCATCTAGGGTCACAGAACCTTCATTTACAGGCCATGTGGGTCATGAAGGGTTCCCTGAGGGTACGTATGAAGTCAGTGAGGTCCTATGAGTACAAGTACCATAAGGGTCTAATTAAGAAGGGTCGTATGGGGTCATAAAAGAAAAATTTGGAGGCAATTGTTGTCATCTAGGGTCACAGAAAATGAACTTACAAGCAAATGGAGTCAAAAAGGGGTCAGTGAGGGTTGGCATGAAATCACTGAGGTCATATAAGGATAAGTAGCATACGCTTCTGATTAAGATGGGGTCATACAAGGGCATGAAGTAAAAAATTTGGAGGCAGTTGGGGGTCATCGAGGGTCACGGAAGATGAACTTACAAGCACGTGGGGTCATGAAGAGGTCAGTGAGGTCATATGAGGACAAGGCGCTTAAGCCGCTGATTAAGGTGGGGTCATCCGAGGTCATGAAGGAAAAATTTGGAGGCAGTTGGGGGTCATCTAGGGTCACAGCAGCTGAATTTACACGCAATTGGGGTCATGAAGAGGTCAGTGAGGTCATATGAGGACAAGGAGCTTAAGCCTCTGATTAAGGTGGGGTCATATGAGGTCATGAAGGAAAAATTTGGAGGCAATTGGGGTCATCTAGGGTCACAGCATCTGAATTTACAAGCAATTGGGGTCATGAAGAGGTCAGTGAGGTCATATCAGGACAAGGAGCTTAAGCCTCTGATTAAGGTGGGGGGTCATACGAGGTCATGAAAGAAAGATTTGGAGGCAGTTGGGGTCATCTAGGGTCACAGCAGCTGAATTTACAAGCAATTGGTTTATGAAGGGGTCAGTGAGGATTGGAATGATGTCAGTGAGGTCATATGAGGCCAAGGCGCTTAAGCCTCTGATTAAGGTGGGGTCATCTGAGGTCATGAAGGAAAAATTTGGAGGCAGTTGGGGGTCATCTAGGGTCACAGCAGCTGAATTTACAAGCAATTGGGGTCACGAAGGGGTCAGTGAGGTCATATGAGGACAAGGAGCTTAAGCCTCTGACTAAGGTGAGGTCATGAAGGAAAAATATGGAGGCAGTTGCGGTCATCTAGGGTCACAGCAGCTGAATTTACACTCAATTGGCGTCATGAAAGGGTCAGTGATGTCATATGAGGACATGGAGATTAAGCCTCTGATTAAAGTGGGGTCATATGAGGTCATGAAGGAAAAATTTGGAGGCAGTTGGGCTCATCTAGGGTCACAAGAGCTGAATTTACAAGCAATTGGGATCATGAAGGGGTCAGTGAGGTCATATGAGGACAAGGAGCTTAAGCCTCTGATTAAGGTGGGGTCATTTGAGGTCATGAAGGAAAACTTGGAGGAAGTTGGGGTCATCTAGGGTCACAGCATCTAAATTTACAACCAATTGGGGTCACGAAGGGGTCAGTGAGGTCATATGAGGACAAGGAGCTTAAGCCTCTGACTAAGGTGAGGTCATGAAGGAAAATTTGGATGCAATTGGGGTCATCTAGTGTCACAGCAGCTGAATTTTCAGGCAGTTGGGGTCATGAAGGGGTCAGTGAGGTCATATGAGGACAAGGAGCTTACGCCTCTGATTGAGGTGGGGTCATATGAGGTCATGCATGAAAAATTTGGAGGCAGTTGGGGGTCATCTAGGGTCACAGCATCTGAATTTACAAGCAATTAGGGTCATGAAGAGACCAGTGAGGTCATATCAGGACAAGGAGCTCAAGCCTCTGATTAAGGTGTGGTCATTTGAGGTCATGAAGGAAAAATTTGGAGGCAGTTGGGGTCATCTAGTGTCACAGCAGCTGAATTTACAAGCAATAGGGGTCATGAGGAGGTCAGTGAGGTCATATGAGGACAAGTTGCTTAAGCCTCAGATTAAGGTGGGGTCATTTGAGGTCATGATGGAAAATTTGGAGGCAGTTGGGGGGGTCATCTAGGGGCACAGCATCTGAATTTACAAGCAATTGGTTTATGAAGGGGTCAGTGAGGATTGGAATGATGTCAGTGAGGTCATATGAGGACAAGTTGCTTAAGCCTCTGATTAAGGTGGGGTCATCTGAGGTCATGAAGGAAAAATTTGGCGGCAGTTGGGGGTCATCTAGGGTCACAGCAGCTGAATTTACAAGCAATTGGGGTCATGAAGAGGTCAGTGAGGTCATATGAGGACAAGGAGCTTAAGCCTCTGATTAAGGTGGGGTCATATGAGGTCATGAAGGAAAAATTTGGAGGCAGTTGGGGTCATCTAGGGTCACAGCAGCTGAATTTACAAGCAATTGGGGTCATGAAGAGGTCAATGAGGTCATATGAGGACAAGGAGCTTAAGCCTCTGATTAAGGTGGGGTCATATGAGGTCATGAAGGAAAAATTTGGCGGCAGTTGGGGGTCATCTAGGGTCACAGCAGCTGAATTTACAAGCAATTGGGGTCATGAAGAGGTCAGTGAGGTCATATGAGGACAAGGAGCTTAAGCCTCTGATTAAGGTGGGGTCATATGAGGTCATGAAGGAAAAATTTGGAGGCAGTTGGGGGTCATCTAGGGTCACAGCATCTGAATTTACAAGCAATTGGGGTCATGAAGAGGTCAATGAGGTCATATGAGGACAAGGAGCTTACGCCTCTGATTAAGATGGGGTCATACGAGGTCATGAAAGAAAGATTTGGAGGCAGTTGGGGTCATATAGGGTCACAGCAGCTGAATTTACAAGCAATTGGTTTATGAAGGGGGGTCAGTGAGGATTGGAATGATGTCAGTGAGGTCATATGAGGCCAAGGCGCTTAAGCCTCTGATTAAGGTGGGGTCATATGAGGTCATGAAGGAAAAATTTGGAGGCAATTGGGGGTCATCTAGGGTCACAGCAGCTGAATTTACAAGCAATTGGGGTCATGAAGAGGTCAGTGAGGTCATATGAGGACAAGGAGCTTAAGCCTCTGATTAAGGTGGGGTCATCCGAGATCATGAAGGAAAAATTTGGAGGCAGTTGGGGTCATCTAGGGTCACAGCAGCTGAATTTACACTCAATTGGCATCATGAGGGGGGGTCAGTGACGTCATATGAGGACATGGAGATTAAGCCTCTGATTAAGGTGGGGTCATTTGAGGTCATGAAGGAAAACTTGGAGGAAGTTGGGGTCATCTAGGGTCACAGCGGCTAAATTTACAACCAATTTGGGTCACAAAGGGGTCAGTGAGGTCATATGAGGACAAGGAGCTTACGCCTCTGATTGAGGTGGGGTCATATGAGGTCATGTAGGAAAAATTTGGAGGCAGTTGGGGGTCATCTAGGGTCACAGCATCTGAATTTACAAGCAATTAGGGTCATGAAGGAAAAATTTGGAGGCAGTTGGGGTCATCTAGTGTCACAGCAGCTGAATTTACAAGCAATAGGGGTCAGTGATGTCATATGAGGAGAAGAAGCTTAAGCCTCTGATTAAGGTGGGATCATTTGAGGTCATGAAGGAAAACTTGGGGTCAGCTAGGGTCACAGCATCTAAATTTACAACCAATTTGGGTTATGAAGGGGTCAGTGAGGTCACATGAGGACAAGGAGCTTAAGCCTCTGATTAAGGTGGGGTCATATGTGGTCATGGAGGAAAAATTTGGAGGCAGGTGGGGGGTCATCTTGGGTCACAGCATCTGAATTTACAAGCAATTGGTGTCATGAAGAGGTCAGTGAGGTCATATTGGGACAAGGAGCTCAAGCCTCTGATTAAGGTGGGGTCATTTGAGGTTATGAAGGAAAAAGTTGGAGACAATTGGGTTCATCTAGGGTCACAGAAGCTGAATTTAGAAGCAATTGGGGTCATGAAGGTGTCAGTGAGGTCATATGAGGACAAGGAGCTTAAGCCTCAAGGTAAAGTGGGGGTTATACGAGGTCATAAGGGAAAAATTTGGAGGCAATTGGGGTCATCTAGGGGTCAGAGCAGCTGAATTTACAAGCAATTGGGAATATGAAGGGGGTCAGTGAGCACTGGAATGATGTCAGTGAGGTCATATGAGGACAAGGAGCTTAAGCCTCTGATTAAGGTGGGGGTCATATGAGGTCATGAAGGAAAAATTTGGAGGTAGTTGGGGGTCATCTAGGGTCACAGCAGCTGATTTACAAGCAATTGGGGTCATGAAGGGGTCAGTGAGTTCATATGAGGACAAGGAGCTTAAGCCTCAAGGTAAAGTGGGGGTTATACGAGGTCATAAGGGAAAAATTTGGAGGCAATTGGGGTCATCTAGGGCCATAGCAGTTGAATTTACAAGCAATTAGCATCATGATGGGGGGTCAGTGAGGTCTTTTGAGGAAAGGTAGCAGAAGCCTCTGATTAAGGTGAGGTCATGAAAGAAAAATTTGGAGGCAATTGGGGGGGTCAACTAGGGTCACAACAGCTGAATTTACACTCAATTGGAATCATGAAGGGGTCAGTGAGGGTTGGCGTGAAATCACTGAGGTCCTATGAAGCTAAGGATTACGTAGCTCTGATTTAAGGGGTATCATGCAGGGTCATTAAGGAAGAAGTTGGAGGAAGTTGTCGTCATCTAGGGCAGGGGTTCTCAAGCTGGGTCTTGGGCGTGAAGTTACACAGTCATTAGTGAGGGTTAGGCCGATGTCAGTGGCGTCTCACTTTGGTCACTGATGGTTGGCTTGGTGGCAGTGCGGGGGTCATGAATTGGGTCCGTGGGGTATATGGTGGGGACAGTGGGATTACACAGGTCTGGAGTCAATGAGTCACACAGGGACCAGTGAGGCTGAGTATCAAGGCAATGCAATCACAGCGGGGGGGTCATAGCAATCTAGGCTGGAGGGAGTTGGGGGTCACCCAGCATCAGGAAGGCTTTAGCCAGCTGAGCCAGCAGAGCCACAAGCAGCACACCTCCCACAGCTATTTTGTAAAGGAGGTACGGGCCGCCCCAGGGTCTTTGTGGCTTCTGGCACAACAAGGGCAGATTGGGGCCAGTTTCTCTTTGGGGGATTAGCACTTGCTTTACATGCAAAAGTTTTTGATTTGATGTTCTCAGCCTCCATCTCCTGGGCCTGTGGAGCTCACCAGTTCCCTGCAAGATGGTTGGGTCGGCCTCACTGCTTCTGTCATCTTTGGCCCTTTTTTCCCAGCACGGCCCTCCAGGAAGCAAGCTAAAAAACCACAGGCTGGAGCTTGTGCAGTGGCAGCTCACCCAATAACCTACCTCCAGCCTCATCCCCGGCACTGGTGGTGTTAGCGCTCTGCTCTACCTACCTCAGTGACCCAGTACAGTGTCAGCCTGCGAGCTGACATCAGCACAGCAGGATATTTTTCTGGTGAAGGGAATTAGCCCAATTCGTAGAGGGCTCCTTGCGCACATCTAAGCTCATAGAATCGCTGACGGCATTTTCCCGCAGATGGTTGCTGGGGTGCCAGCTGATTGCTCTTCCTTTTTCATTGGCATTGCCAGCCCGTGGGCTGTACGTTTCCAGAACCCTGTCCTCCCTCCTGGCAAGAAATGCCGGGGAGGTGGGGTGGGGGGAGAGAATGCTTAGAAAAGCAGCTCAGCCTTGGCCCTTGTCTGCCTGGCTGGTGCCTGGTGGATTCTCTCAAATGGCAAAGCCCTCATTTTCCATGGGAGAAGTGAGGGGCTCGATGCCTCCATTTTCCAGATCGCTCTGCTGCTGCAGGGGAGCTGGACCTGGCTGATCACTTTGCTAAAGGCTCCAGTGGTAGAGTGTTTGCTTAGTATGGAGCAGAAATGGGCCTGATTCCCTCATTCTCCAGCAGAAAATAGCTCATTGCTGGCTGCCTGCCTCCCTCTTCTGAGTGCCTCTCACTGAGCATCAACAGAAGAGCAGTAGCTATAGTCTGAGGACTGCTCCAAGGAAGCACAGGGAGGCAAACTCACCCCTTTGCTGCTGTTAGCAGCACAGTCTAACCTCTGAGTCAGCCCCGACTGCTGTCCACTGTCCACAGCATTCAGACAAAAGACAGATCCCAAAAGCTACACAAAGGCAGCCCCCATTCTTGGTGTCATTAGCACTCACCACAAACCAGCCAACAAGACACGTGCATCCCCCCCCAGCCCTTTCAGTAACGGGGAACAGTCCATGCTGCAACTCTCACAGCCCCTAGCACAACAGCAGGGGCAGCAGAGATGGTACATAGTGGGGAATCCACATGGTGAGGGAAGGGAAGATGTTGCAGAGGAGAGCAGGACACAGAAAGCACTGGGTGGTGGGAGCACCTGTAACACGACTGATCAGCCTGTAACCAATTTGCTCCAACATCTCTCATACATGTGGCATAGCCCTGCCACCCCACATGGGTATTTTAAGTCAGGCAGAGATCCCCAGGGCAGATTGCTGGCTGGCACCAGGGGTTTTAACCCACAGATGCTGCTCAAACTCCAGGTCAAGTACTTTGGTGTCCATGCAGTTCTGCACGCGGGGGTGGGGACTGTTCATCTCCCATCCCACACTGGTATGAACGTGACAGCACTGCCAGGATCAGGGACTGTGCCTGGGCAGAACCTCCTCCCTCCAGTTCATCTGGAAACACCTGCTCAGTGGAATGCTCCGTGCTGGGGTTCAGGGAGGGTAGCTGTGTGTGCACTGTTAGTACACGCAGGCTCCAGGTACCCACAGAGCTGGCACCTTGTAACCACCCGTGTCTCTCTTTGAACTGGGGTCAAGAGGCAGCAGGAAGACCCCACAGCCACAAGAGGGGACCGGAATGTGCTGTGCTCTTCTTGCTAGTCGCTGTCTTGCTCTAAGTAATTGAAAACTTTAGCAGCTCCCTTATGCTTTCCATTACAAGGTGTCATTCGAACGGTGGAGGGGACTGGCTGGCTAGGAAATACAGAGCCTTCCTGAGCTGACTGGTTCACACCCAACCCAAGTCTCATAACTAAAAGGTCACAGCCCCTGATGGCAGTATGGGGGTCGTAGGCCAGTTCCCTTTGAACAAGTGACCATATCACAAAACCACCCCACCATGAGCTCAAAGCAGCTGCCTTGGAGGTCTCTGCAGAGATGCTGTGACACTGGCATGCCAGGTGCCAGCTCATACTGAGGTCCCCACGTCTCAACGGGACACTGACAGATACAGAGCTGGAATGTGTCTGGCTCACTTATGGCTGACTATTGATGAAATAGGTATAAGAATGTGTTCAGAATCTATTGAATGGTTGTGAGCTGTGGCCTGGTTTGGGGAGCAGAGAGTGGGAAACAGAGTCTCATCCCCCCCCAATTTAGGCTTAATCAGTTTTACCTTTATTTAATATAATTTCAGACAGAATTATCACTACTTGTAGTGTCTAGTACATATATTCACGCCAGACACGTAATAACAGACAAGACAGAACAGATAAATGGGCTCAGGTTACCACATTCCAAGGCACCAAGCAGTCCATCCTTCCTCCATGACATTCGTCACCTCCTCTGAGCTCCTGCTCTGGTCTTTTAGTCTTGTTTTTGACCCAGAGTTTCTCCAGTTTTTTTGGGGGGGGGGGCATTTTACATGTAGTCATACATTTTTACATTCACCACTACCTAATTTTCCTCCCATCACATTCAACATATTATCCATTGAATTTTACATAACCTGTATATTACACATGCACAAACATTAATCACCTAATGTCCACAGTTTTCCTGCTGAATTTACAGTTTCTCGGTCCTTTTGCCCTGGGTCATCCAGTTTTTAAGTTTCCCAGAACAAGGAAGGTTTTGTTTAGCATTACATGTTTGTATCTTTTACTTACATCTTCTAACATGACACGTTAGTTATCCTGCTAACAACAGCATTTTAAACAAATCAGCCAGTTACATCAAAGAGAAATTAACAAAAATACACTGATGCCCGGCAAAACCTGGGCCTGCCTGTTACCTTATCTCTGCTTACTCAATATCCCTAATTACAATTCATTACAAATAGTGGTAACAAAGCTTTTAACTCCGATCATTAACAATCCTTCGCTTCAATGTTATAGATCAGTCCCTGTATATTCCCATCCCCCTTAGTCTATTAGGAAGGGAATTTTAGAGAGCACATTATGATTCTTCAGTGTTAACATTTCTTCTTTTCTCTTATTTTCTCACTTCGACTTCTGGTAAGTTTTGGGTCCTGAATGTGTCCTCTGAAAGAAAGAAAGGAGACATGGAAGTCAGAAGTTAGAGCTAAATAAGAAAAGAGACAAGGACTGGCAATACTGAAGACCCACACTGAAGTCCATAAGTGACCTCTACCCAGCTTCCGTTGCTTCCTCCAGATCTTTCAGATTAAGTGGATCTAACCATATAAGATGGCACAGGGATTCTTGGAAATATGGCATCCTGCCTACCAGGGAGACAGCTAAAACACTCAGATTAATTTTTAAAGTTATGCTACCTGTCATCCTGCAGGTGAAAAGGTAAGTCCTCTAGCCAGGGCCGGTTCTAGGCACCAGCTAAAGAAGCAGGTGCTTGGGGCGGTCAATACGAAGGGGCGGCACTCCGGCCACTATTGGGGTGGCATGTCTGGGTCTTCGGTGGCAATTCGGCAGCAGGTCCCTCAGTCCCTCTTGGAGCGAAGGACCTGCCGCTGAATTGCTGCCGAAGAGTGAAGCGGTGCAATCACGCTGCCGGGGCTTTTTTTTTTTTTGCCACTTGGAGCGGCAGAAAACCTGGAGCCGGCCCTGCCTCTAGCTCCCTAAATCAGCTGCAGAACATCCCTCCTACCTCTGCTGACTTTCCAGCTTCCAATCTGTGATTGGCTACAGCACTAGCTCCACAGTAGAGTTTGTCCATCAACCTGTCAACCTCTGCACAGAAGCTACAAGTGAAGGCAAAGCCAGTCACAAAAACCCAAAGCTAGAAATGTCAGTGGGGGTAGGAGCCCCGGTTGGTGACAGGACAGGGGCTGGGGAGGAAAGAGAAGATGGGAGCAAAATAATGGGGTAAGAGGCGGCCCAATATAAGCTGTTGAAAAACAAAGAAAAAACAAAGAATTCCTGGCTGCCAGGCTACCAGTGAGAGACTTGCTATAATACCTAGCACCAAGTCACTGGGATTCTCCTGTAAGGGATGAGTACTAGGAGAAGATTGAGAAACCTTGCTCTAGACGGTTCATGGAAGATAGGTCCACCAGTGGCTATTAGCCCTATCCTGCTGCTCATGAATGTTACTATTGGCTTTAACCTTTGAGTAACATGGAGGTTTCCACTGACTAACCACAGGGCAATTGTCTGTGAGCATCATCAGTTCACATCAAAATTA
Source organism: Mauremys mutica (assembly GCF_020497125.1). Taxonomy (NCBI): domain Eukaryota; kingdom Metazoa; phylum Chordata; order Testudines; family Geoemydidae; genus Mauremys; species Mauremys mutica. The sequence goes on along the minus strand of NC_059076.1, from coordinate 19,909,746 downwards.
CACCTCCAATCATGGATGAAAAAAACTGATCCTGGAGCAGCACTGGATATAGTACTGACCAAACTCACTGGAGAAAAGAAGATTATAAATAGCCCTTAATGCTCAATCAGGTTGATTTTTCTAGACTGTTTTTGTGCATTTCCTTGTGTGCTTATTAAAAACAATCCCACGGCAGCAAAACTAGAATAAAAACCGATTTAGTGGTGTGCAGTAAGTAGGTGTTGATTTTGTTTTTTAACTTTTACTTGTGAATAAATGATTACTGGAAAATCAGCTGAAAACATTCCATTTTGCGTTATAATTATTATAGTTGAATGAAACACAAAATATGGCCTTAGTCCTGCAAGGATGTCACTCATTTTAATTCCAAAATTCTCATATTCCACGCAAATTTGGTGTTTCTTGAGTGTTATTTTTGAAAATTGTTTACATCAGAAATAAAGAAACATAAGCACATGATCGTAGTCAGTTATTTCCATTAAAGAAAGGAATCCCACAGCATTTTGTGTTTCCTACATATTCAATTATTGTGCGTCCTTCATTGTGGGTTTTCGTCACATATTTCATCCCATATTTGGGCCTTTGCAGGCTGACAAATCTGTTGCTAACAAGATTCTGTCCTCATTGATCTAATTACCGGATTGTGGCCTATATCAGTGCAGCAGTATTCATTGCATACCATCCCAGCAAAAATAAGCCATAATATCTTTTTAAATAGAAAAATGTGTGTATGATGTTGAAGTCATGTCAACTATGTGACCTTTGTGCTGAATGCTGCTCTGTAGAATATTCAGTAAACACATACTAGACATAAATACACTCACTAGATGGAAATGGAAGAATTATTGATAATAATGCAGAAGAAGCAGAAGTGTTCAATAAATATTTCTGTTCTGTATTTGGGGAATAAATAGATTATATAGTTTCATCATATGATGATAATAACACTCTTTCCATTCCACTAGCATCTCTGAAGGATGTTAAACAGAAGCTACTAAAGTCAGACACTTTAAAATCAACAGGTCCAGATAACTTGCAGGCAAGAGTTTTAAAAGAGCAGGCTGATAAACTCAATGGATTGTTAACATTGATTTTCAATAAGTCTTGGTGCCCTGAGGAAGCTCTAGAAGAAAGCTAATGTGCCAATTTTAAAAAAGAGTAAATAGGATAACCCGGGAAATCATAGGCCTGGCAGCCTGACATCGATCTTGGGCAAGATAATGGAACGGCTGATATGGGATTTTATTAATAAAAGTCTGCAGGAAGGTAGTGTAATTAATGCAAATCAACATGGGTTTACAGAAAATAGATCTTCTCTAACTAACTTGGTATCTTTTTTCTTTTATGACGTTGTGGTTTTGGGTGATAGAGGTAACGGTGTTGACATATCCTTAGCCTTCTGTAAGGTGCTAGACCTCGTACTGCACGACATTTTGATTAAAAAGCGGCAATGATATAAAATTAACATGGCACACACTAAATGGAGGAAAAACTGGCTGATAGGTCTAAAAACGTAACTGTAAACGGGGAATCATCATTGAGTGGGGCTGTTTCCAGTGGAGTCCCTCATGGATCTGTTCTTGGTCCTATGCTATTTAATGTATTTATCAATGCCATGGCAGAAAATATAAAATCATCAGTGATAAAATTTGAAGATCATACCAAAATTGGCAGAGTAGTAACTAATGAAGAGTACAGGTCACTAATTCAGAGCCATTTAGGTCGGTTGGCAAACTGGGTGCAAGCAAACAATGTATTTTAATACAGTTAAATGAAAATGTATACATCTGGGAACAAAGAATGTAGGCCATACTTAAAGGATGGGGAAATCTATCCTGGGAAACAGTGACTCTGAAAAAGATTTGGGCGTCATGGCAGATAATCAGCTGAACTTGAGCTCCGAGTGTGACGCTGTGGCCAAAAGAACAAATGCGATCCTGGGATGCACAAACAGGGGAATTTGGGTAGGAATAGAGAGTTATTTTACTTCTGTATTTGGCACTGGTGCGACTACTGCTGGAGTCGTGTGTCCTGTTCTGGCTTTCATTTGTTCTCTTTTCTGTTTTTCCCTCACTTTCTCCCCCAAATCCTTCTCAGTGTCAAAAGAGAAAGGGGAAAAATGGGTAGGGGGAATGATGGAAGTAATGATTAAAAATAGGTTTATAAAACACATTAATTAGCATAACATGATCAGGACAACCCAATGTGGCCTTTGTCACTGTCCTTTGATCATTTCCTTCCCCAGGAAAACTGTGCCTCTCTGATCTACTAGAATTATTTGAGAGAATTCAGCCAATTAATGGCTAAAAAAGAACAAACAAAGGAAAAAGCCAAGATGTTCACAAATGGGTGATCTGAGTGATTCCTTAGCACCACTGGTGCCTTAAGGTTAGCCTTCTAAGGCTGAGAGTTTCGAAGGTGCCTAGGTGACTTAGGAGCATACGTCTAATTGACTTTCAGTGGGACTTAAGCTCTTAAATTAGGTGCTTTCAAAAATCCCCCAGTTAGGCATCTAAATAAGTGGCCTGATTTTGAGAGACAATGAGCACCCAGCTGACTTGAATGAGTTCTGAGGATGTTCAGCAGTTCTCAAGAACTGGTGAATATCTTCTATGCCCTAAGGGAACGGATGCAAAGAATTCTGAGGTCAGTGGAAAGACTCCCATTGACTTCAATACAAAGTTTTTGATCATGCCCCAAATGCACCCTCCATTTAGGTGCTTGATTCTGTCATTGTTAACGTCAATGGTAGTTTTACCACTGTCTTCAAAAGGAGCAGGATTAGGGCCTAAAATGAAGAGACCAGCTATGCTTGCTGAAAGAAGAGGAACTCCGTTGGACCTGCACTCTGAGCTGCTTTGATTTTTCTTTTTCATTCTCTCCTTACTGAGGTCAGAACTGACACTTTTTTTCATATACAAGTGTCCAAGCTTCACATGGGGAACTACTGGATCACCACAGGCACAATAAGGTTTAAAGTTTTTACTTCCCTTGCCTCCTCCAGGAAGGCTGGGCCCACCCAGCCGGGCACAGAACCACTCTAAAACCTGTTGTTCTGGTGGTAGGGAGCACCAACTCCACCCCATAACTAGACTACTTGTGTAGGAGCCCCTTCCAACATCACCCCACCAGCAGCAGGCTGGGATGGCAGCAGCACGGGTTCCCACACCTGTACAAAGTCTGTTTCTGGCAGGATTGTTGGTGGAGCAGCATCATTCAGAGACAAGATGAATATGGCAGTTCACACCGCTGGGAGCTATTGTTTCAGGCCATCTGCAGACTCAAACAATCGCCGGTTAGGCTTAAGTGATGTTCTCAAGCTTTTCTTCACAACCACAAGGGCTAGAAACATTGTTCTTCTGTGAAAGTTGAGATTCTGCTCTCATTATTGACTCTAGGAGCTAGAGGACTAGGCACAGCCTATAATGCCAATGCCGTACTTCTGCCATATTTCCTTGCCCATGGGTCCATTACCGCAGACCCTTTCCCCCTCCCCACCATCCCTCCAGCTTCCCTTTATTACCATTCCCCACCCTCTCCCCAAACTCCCTGATGGTTGAAGACAGCAAGAGGGGTGAGGGTTTACTTACAGTTGAGGAATTAAGACAGTAGATGCAGACTGGAGGTTGATTAGCCCATCATTCTCCATTTCCTGATTGCCGAGTGCTTCCCCGCTCTCGTTTAAGGTGACTTTTTTTCCCTTGGAATTTGCTTGAAAAGAGAAAAGAGAGAGGAATGAGCATTTGAAGCTAGAGATTTAGACCAGAGCTCTTCCTTAATCTCAAATACAGTGTCCCGGATTCTTGGTTTTTCTGAGCTGTGCTCAGCACAATTCAAGAAGGGGGAGCTACAAAGGTGTCTGAAATCATTAGACCTAGCTTATACCCCACCTCTGTCCCTGGGGCTGGCTGGGCATAGGACTAGCCCCTGAAACAAAATGGAGTTGCCTTAGGAAGCTTCTTTTTTATGCTGGCTGCTCTCTCCAGCAAAGGTCATTCCAGCAACCGGGGATTGCCAAAGGGCAGGATTGCGGCCACACCTCCCTTCCCTGGGCATGCCGGAGAAGCTGGGATGGGGGTAGTGTAGGACCCCCTCTACTGGCCCTCCCACCTTTCTGAGAGCAGCACAAAGAAATTGGAGTGAGCGCCAGGATCTGGTTCAATGTCGCCTACCAGTGTGACTATTTTGGGCTAGAGCCTAAATGGTGTAAATTGGTGTAACTCTGCTGACCCCAATGCCGCTATGCCAACTGACACCAGCTATGTATCTGGCCCAATTCCTTTCATGCAGTATTTTCCATTTTCATTTCTCTTTGCCTTTTCACTGTTCAGGGCCCAGTGCACTCCCTGATTTCCAGAATACTTCAGCCAGCGTTTGTCCTGCATTGGGACTGCAAGATCAAGGGTTGAACATTTAATGAAGCGATCTGACGTAGCAAAGGTGCAAAAAATCCAGGCACTGTAAAAGAGGAGGGGAAAATGCTATAAACCATAATGTAATGCAGATGAGCAGCACAAAGAACCTGCTCAAAATATAACCATTTTAATAATTGTTTTATATTTAATTGACTAACTTCTATCAGAGGAGCCCTGGCTACATTCACAGTATCCCTTTGCCCTTGAAGGAGAGTACCCGAGGAGAGCAAATCGTGAAAGAGAGAGGAGGGAGGTGGGAAAACTATTTCCAGAGTTCACCGTTCATATTACTTTCCTGTTGTGTGTATTTTTAGGGACAAGACAGAACCAGTGGAACTAAGCTAGGGTGAAATAATGGAATGGCACGCTGTTCGGAATAACTGCATTTTACTCACTGGACGTCCATCACTGACAAATGTTGCTCTCTTGCAATTCCCAAATGCCCTGACACCAGTGTGGACAGAACAGACCCGCTAGCCAACCTGCAAACGTCCTCACTGTCTTGTAGTCCAGTAAATGGGGCAAGTGCAGTTAACAGCAGTAGAGAAATGCTTCCTATTTGATTTTATTAACTGATTGACATGAATTAATGCATGAGGATATTTGATTGTGTCATAAAATGTGTATATGAACATCATGATTCAATTTAATGTACCCATTACTGCTTGATGTGCCATTATATTAGACTAAATTAAAAGAATTTTATGGAAAAAAAATTACAATTAAAGGCTCAAAATTGATTACATTCATAACTTAGAAGAAGATATTCACTTCTATTAATATTTTGAATAATGACAATAAAAGTATTAGAAAACAACACAATCTATTTGGGAGTGGACAAAGAAAAGAATGGCTGAGATAAACAAAGACAATGCAAACTAAAGTTAGGATTCTTTAGAATCTCATTTATGCTGAAGTTAAGAGACATGGGAACAAACAAGTGACACACCTAGGGCAGTTGCTGTTAAAAGATCAGTGTTTGGCAAGAGCCCCAATGCAACACAACACTGCGGTTTCTAAGAGACAATTGTCTCCCTGCTGTGTAAATATTGGTCATTGTTTGTTTGTTTTTCCTGTGGTGTCCACTACAGCACTTTCTGTTCTAACTAGCAGCTGACAGCCAACATTTTCAAAATGAGTCCCCAAAGTTATATTCCATATTTAGGGGCTAAATAGATGACCCATTTTCAAAAGTGCCCAGCACTCAGCAAACTCCCACAGAAGTCAATGGGAGTTGCTGAGCACTCAAAAATCAGCCCACTTTTATTCAGGTGCCCTAAGGAAAGACCATTGATAACCCAATTACTACTAGCAGCCAGACGTGGGATAACTTTATTGTTGGAAAAGGACAGATTCCCCCATATTAGTGGCCTGGAGAAATAAAGCTCGGGAAAACCTTTCAATGGAAAAAACGACAGCCTTATAGCAGGATTAAATGGATTTTATAGTATATGGTTGTAATTTTGGGAATTGGAACAAAATAAATATACAGATAACGATAAGAGGCTGTCCAATCACAGACTGGTATTTTAAAGGTAACAAACAGAAGTTAAGATTTGTTTATAGTTAATTGCATGGAAATTTCATGTATGTTAATAATAACAAAAAACGTTTTTTTAAAAACAAACAAACAAAAAGGCTTCAGAGGCTATCGTTAGACACCTATTGTTGAAAACCTTAGCACACATTTTTATTAGTTTCCTGGATTTCTTTTGCTTTGATATGTAACCCTTGCTCCAGTTACCCTGGGCAGCAAAAAAGGCCAAGTTCTGATGTCTAAGGGTTCCTTCTGAAAATGAAACAAACACTGGCTTGAGCCCTCTCCCAGAAACCTGGGAAACTATCAATCACCCTGCGCACCCTCGACAGGCAATACTTCCCCCTTGCAAACGTGGAGTCCATTGTACAAGTAAACAAAGTTTACGGGGGGGAAACGGGGCACAGAATAAACCTGGGGAAAGCCAGCAATCAACACTATCTATTAGATAAGACTGCTGCTCCCCAGATCGTCTTGGCAATAGCCTTAACCTCAGCCCTCCTCTCACAGCTGCGAGTGGCTAATGAGGCACTGCAGTGGGACATCAGCCATTTCCCTCCTCCTCCACACCGCACTCACAATTTGATGTCCAAGGTTAGTAGAATCTAAAATTCAGGCATATCCATTTCCATCCCCTAAGGGAAAGGATTACAGCTTTGGTGCTGATAAGGGAGAGCCTTACTGGAGTCCCACAATGAGGCTACTGGTCTCTGTGGCTTCAGTCCAAACTACCTCAGTGTCATTGCCTGCCTCAATTCTGATCATCACCTCTACACTGTCCACTGCCTTAGCTCTGTTCTGAGTCTTCAGAAAAGAATCAATGGCAGGTAGGACCACCAGGGAGGCACTCTCAGCAAAACATAAGAATCTCTTTACTCTCTTTTTAGTGTTGCTCAGATTCTCTTACCCAACTGTGCCAGACTGCAGTTTTGGTCAGGGTGACCCCCTCACCCCAGGCGCACTTGGTGCAGTCCTCTTGTCCTTTCATTTCCTAACTGGGATAATACTGCTTTATTCCCTCCAATCTCAAAACTTAACTGTATTTTAACCAAAATTCCCCACCCTATCACGTAACTGAAATGCAAATGAGGCCACATGCATTCAGTCATTTCCCCTCGCCCACCAATTGATGCCGGTAGAGACCTCCCTCCCCTATGGACCCTGGGCCGCTCTTCTCCCTGCTCTCAACAGGTGTTGAAAGTGAGCTCCCTACTCTCTAGGACTTCAGGCCACAAGGCTTACAGATATTCTAAAAAAATATGAAATATGCTCAACTGAGTCGGCTAAAAGGTGCTGTTACAGCTCTGAGAGTACAGAGATAGTAATTTACACTAAAAGAAGTGGGATCCCACATCACTTCAAATTTCTTTCATCAATAATTTGTGTGTCCCCCTCCCACAAATTGTGGATTTTTCATACATCATGTGCCAGGTGGAAAGTACCCACATAACATACTGTATCTACCCAGTTGTAACACCGTTGTTATCTCACTCAAAGAATATTTGAAAACCAGTCTGACTCTGGGAATGGAGAATTGAAGTCCCCAGGGAAATATGTCTGGGAATATTCTCTTTAGGGTTACCTCCGTGACAGAGAGAAAATTCAAGGAGCAGAGAGGCAAGATATCACAGAGGCCTATCACACTTGCTCACATTTCATCTGCCACAAGATATGCGCTGACCTTGAGTTGACCTTACAGTTTACAGGATAAAAGGAACAGATACATAAGTGAAATCTGCAAAATTTGACTGGTATAAGAACAGATGGAGAGGCAGGCAGGCATGCACTCCATCACCTGCTCTAAAAATACAAATCAAACTACATCGATTGGTAGAGTACTTTTAAGCAATGGTGGCACACATTCCTTGCCATCATTTCCTTCCGCGTATGAAGTCTACAATGCAAAGCATAGGAGGTTCTCAAACTGGGGATTGTGACCCAAATCATGTAAATGGGTCATTGGATGCTGCAGTCTTCACTGAAACGTGTTAAAAATCTGCCCATCCAGCTGAGATGCACCTTGACAGCCTGCGGATCACACTATCCTTCTTTTCTAGTATTTGCTGACCTGGCACAGGCATCTGGAAAGGTAAAGCAGTGCCATGTCCCTGCACAGAAATGCTGTACCTTTCCTGCCCACTGAGAGTGAAATTGACCCCGACCACACCATCTTACTTAGTCAATTTCACTCACAGCAGGAAGTGTGGGTAAAACTCTTCAGTGCAAGAGCCTGGCACTATTCTATGAACCTGAAAGAAGGGGAAAGAGCTCAGAGCCTGCACACTAAGGATAAAGGGAGAGAGATTTAGGAAGGAAGCCAGAAGCAAACACACAAAGACAGAGAAATTGACAGACGAACACAGACAAAGAAATGTACAGGAGCGTACAAAGAAGTGAGCGAGTGAGTGAGAAAGAGAACACAAAGGAAGAAAAAGTGGGATTCCTACTCCCAAACATTTGTCCAACTCACTATGTTAAACATATTGAACAAATAATTTTGGTAGCCCACCTCAAAAATTTGGTAGCCCAGTAGTGCAGAAACAATACAGCAAACCAAAATCAGGTGAAAATTGAATGATGTAGGAGTTCTGTCAAAAAAATAGCGTGTGATCATGTAATTAAAGACTATATCATAATGCATATGCATCCAGGGGCCAAATTAAGATTTCATAGGCAACCGTAAATCTGGTATTTCTTGACTTTTGAGTGCTTGAATAGGCAACATTTTTTTAACATAGGATTTTTTTGTATGTAGTTTCCTAGGTTTGTAAACAAGCAAACTGAAAAGACAGCAATTCCATCATATTGGATCATATTGATAAGCACATGGTTCAGCAGCAGGGTTGGAACTAGAGCTGTGTAAATAACTGAGTTCTCAGTTCACAGCCAGTTCTCAAAAACGGAAGAAAAATTCATTTTGGGTTGAAGAGAAACAAAGATGTTTTGAATTTTTCAGCAAACTGAAAAGCTGGGGGGCAAAAATCAACCCACATGAAAATGCTTCATTTCAATGTTGAATTTTTTTAAAACATGAAATTGAAGGAAAATCCTAAATGCAAAGCTGTTTCAAATAGAAAAGAAATCATTTCTAATATGTCAAAATGAAACATTTTGATTTTTTTCAGAATTTGGTGGAGGTTTGGTTTTTTGTTTTTGTTTTTAACTGGCACAATTTTGGCAAAATTGACATAAATTCACAAAATGTTTCTATTGACCAGAATCAGCATTGATTTTGATTTTCCCAGCTCTAACGGGAACTTTGTGATCCATCAGACAGACCTCTGCCACGTGGGCTAATGCTGTAACTGATAGTAGTAATACATTGCCAGCCTCTGTGTGGACCAGCACTAGAGGGGGATGAGACACACACTTTTTCATCTCTCAGTCCTTTTCACTGTGTTTTCTATTTACACAAAAGGATTAAACCGTCCTCTCCAATCACCTTAGAGATTGTGTTTGGAAAGAATTAGAGTCTATACTTAGATTTTTTTCCTTTTTCAATGAAAAAAATTACAGCAAGAAAACCCACATAAAACTCTCACAGGCATGTGTTTGAGGTGGATGGAAAAAGTTTTCAAAGTTTACACATGGTGTGTGTGTTCTTTGTGCTATATGCTGTGATGGTTGTAGAAAAGATTTAAAATACAGCATTTTATATGCAACGGCTATTAACTATTCACTAAGGGTTACGTCCTGTCACTCTTACTCATGCTGAGTAGCATCTGACTACACAAGTAGTCCCACTGATATCAACTGAACCGTATGGGAAGAATTCTCAGCAACTGTCTAAGACCAAGTACTAGCTCTAGAGTTATCTCCAAGCTTTGGAAAACTCTGCATTTGTCCCAGCCAAAGGAACTCCTACACAGAGGAAGCCTTAGCTACCTTCTGAGAACCTTAGAGCTTAATGGATTCAATCTGCAGTGGCCAAGTCCAGGGACACAGGCTGCACTCCTGGGGGAAAAGGTCACTCAACAGATGTGAGGGATTCCCTCAGCACAATCTTCATCGAGAGCCCTTTAGATACTATTACAAGCGGATAAGCCACTGGGCCAACGGGGCCCATGCCCAGAGGGCCCAGCCCATTGGGGGGGGGGGGTGGAGGAAAAATGGGCTATTAGGCAACTCATGGGAGGGACACAAAGGGGGAGGCACCAGCTAAGGGGAGGCACAGGAGCTCCCCATGTGATCCCCCACATGACCCCTCACATGACCTCCTCCCCGCCCCCAGCCTGGGGCCCCCGCGCTCTCCCCATCTCCTCCCCGGCATCCCATGTTACCTGGGGGACAGATTTCTGAACTGCAGGGCTCTCCGGAACCGCAGCGGCAACAGGAGCGGAATGTGGGGCCGGCAGGCAGCCCCACACCGGCAGCTCCTGCGGCGTGGCCGTACTGGTTCTGCCCCCAGCAAGGCTGTACAGACCCCAGGAAATGCAGCTGCATGGAAGGGCTGGGGGTGCTACAGCCAGTGGTGAGCTGGAGCGGGTTCCCACAGGTTCCCAAGAACCGGTTGCTAAATTTAGACCTCCATGGAGAACTGGTTGTTAAAGGGCCAGGGGGTGGGCAAAGAACTCTGGCCCGCGGGCTGGACCATCCTGTTGCTCCCAGGATTCCCAGCTCGGGAGGCTGAGGCTCCCCCGGCCCTTCCCCCATTTCCCCCCAGCTGCAGCGGGGCCAGCCGCCGGCACCAGCTGGGCAGCTCAGCTGAGCTCCGGAGTTGCTTTGAGCTGCCAGCAAGGTAAGGGGGGACGGGGCTGCAAGCTCTAGGGCTGCTGGGGGGGCAAGTGGGGCAATTTGCCCCAGGCCCTGCAGGGGCCTCCGGCCCCACAAGTACATCTCCGCCTGCCCCGGCCCCTCCCCCGCTCCCCCCCTTAAATCAGAACTTTTTATAGGGAACCGGTTGTTAAAATTTTGGCAGCTCATCACTGGCTACAACCATGCTGGAGAAGTTGCTGGCATAGGGCCACCCGCCAGCCCCACATTCTGCCCCTTTCACCTCTGCAGTTCCCTGCTGAATGTGCCCCTGGGGAGGGGCATGTGACCCTTGTTGCCCCTCCCAAGCATTGCCCCACCTGCCACTCCTATCAGGGAGCGGGGTCGGGGCACAGGGGCTTGCCCTGCTCCACCCGCCAGGCACTCCTGGGGGGAGGGATAGCTCAGTGGTTTGAGCATTGGCCTGCTAAACCCAGAGTTGTGAGTTCAATTCTTGAGGGGGCCACTTAGGGATCTGGGGCAAAAAGCAGTCCTGCTAGTGAAGGCGGGGGCTGGACTCAATGACCTTTCAAGGTCCCTTCCAGTTCTAGGAGATTGGTATATCTCCAATTATTATGATAAGTCCCCACACCTCGACACCATTTCCCCTGCAGGAGCGCCGGGGGGAAAGGGAGGCACTGCAGGTGGCAGGGGTGGGGAGGGGCCCCTGCTTGCTCTGCGCCCATGGCCCCACAAAACCATAATTCACCTCTGCTATAATATAAATATTTACTACTGCTATTATTACATACATGCCAGGGGACTGGCCGAAGAGCTTTTCTCCTCCTGTGGACTGGAAACACGAAGTCCTAACCGCATTCCATTGCACCGTAACAGGAAAAAGAGGCTCGGCCGCTGCACTGGGATCCAGACAGTTCCCAGACTCCAGGCTGAACACGTTGGCCCAGTCACAGTTCTAGGGAACCCACTTATGATTCCACCTCCCTCCAGATCCCTATCATCATCCAAATGCTCCAGAAAAAAGACAGTTTCTCAGGTCTGCTCTCTGACACAGGCAAGTCCTCAGGGAGGGGATCTCTCTTTTTGGGAACACAGTCTAACTATCAGATTCTACACAGAGAGCCCCAAAGAGACTCACTCCATGCATATCAAAATGCAGCCAAAGATGCCGCACAGACATCATGGAGATGGCATAGCTGTGGATTTAGGTCACGTGGATAGTGCCCATTCTAAACATGGTTGTTCTTGAGCTTCCTGTTGGGGCTCAGAAGCAGGGCCACACACAGGTTGTTTCTCCACAGTGGTGGCAGCAGAAATAAGGGAGAAGAAAGGGAAGTCAGACAGCCTGAAACACATTTAAAATGGGGCAGTCACGTTTACATAAAAAGACTCGATATCAAGGTGCACTGGGACCATCTGCATCTGTGTTTGCAGTCAGCATATCTGCACCGATCACAACATATTGGAGAGCAAATGCATTTACACCAGCCAAAAGCTGTGAGAGGAGAATCAGGGCCATTATCTTCTACTCTGTTGTGAGATCAAATCTCAGTTGCAAGACATTTCGCACCACTGAACAAGCATAAGGCCCTCGCTTCCATTAGCCGTACGCGCCACCCTTTTAATAGCTAGTCCCTGCTTAACTTCAGTGCTTCAGCTGATGCTACCAGCCTTACAGCAGATACCATTACTTTGATCAGAGCCGTTTCGGGTGAACGATGAAAGGAGCTGTGAGTAACCCAGTGGGAGCCTGCAATTCTAGGTGTGTGGCAATGTCTACTGAAAGCTGCTTCGTTTTGCTTTGAAAATTAAACTGAAATGTTTAAAAAAAAAACTTTTGGCTGAAAGGAACCTTCGGTGCTTTATCATTTACTCACTCGTTCAGCTTGCAGCTCTCCTGGTTTGCTGGGGTTGCTGCTCTTTCTAATGCCACATTCCGCGAGTGTCAGCAGATAAACATCCACTAGCAGGACAGATGGACTAGCCAGGGTAGTCTTTCTTCCACCACATACATTACTGGTCCTTTTCCGCAGCTCTCTGGTAGGTATTGAAAGTGTGATGGAGTCTCTCTCTCTCTCTCCATTGCATTTTACAGTTTCTGGGCTGCCCCAGGCACCAATGCAACCCACAACATAAGTTACAGTTGCAGTTGGGACAGCTTCAACTAATCACAGCCTTCCCTGGGTGCTTAGGGGCTGTTCTACAGACACAGAATTTATTGCTATCCATTTGAGGTGGAAAGCGCTCAGATACTGCAGCGATGGCAAAGCACTACGAAACCCTAACAGATAAAACTGCTGGATCACCGAGATCTCCAGCCTCTAACGCCCTCTTCTAGCACGTCTCTACACTAGGGAATATGAAGAGGGGCCGCATAGGATCGCATACACTAGCCCTGTGCTATTCCTGTTATGGGAGAATTCCCCTGGGGTCTGCTCCATCCCCTTTACTACCTGGGTACAATGCTGGAGTGCATTACAGGGGCCATAGCAGGGACCAGAATCTGGCCCATGCTGGATACTGCTTTACAACTTCAGAACACTTTACAAATATTTACTAAGTAATCATCACAACCCTCCCAGTGGGGTAGGTCAATATCATTATCCCCATTTTACAGATGAGGAAACTGAGGTACAGAGCAGTTGCCCAAGGTCACAGAGTGTGCTAGTGACAGAGGTAGGAACAGAACCTGGGCATTCTGATGTCCAGCCTTTCTCACTGGTGCTCCAGGTTTCTGTTTCCTGCCCTAGATGAAACTCCCAAGTGTAAATGTATGAAAAAATGTCTCCAAAGTGTCTCAAAAAGTTAGCAAAGGTGTGTCTGTTTGGAACTAAAAACAGATGAAGGCTTTGGAAGATCGTTTTCTTTTGGTTCATTTATCTCAACCACTCACCTACTCCCCCACTAACGAAACTTTGTGGAAATTTATGTTTTGGCTGAAATTTTCCATTTTTTTTTAAAAGCTCATTAACTTTAGCAAAAGTTATAACACAAGCAAAGAGGAAATAGACAAGATATATACAATTCTCAGTAAATAGAGACCAGGTGTCCACTGTACTGAATAAAATTGAGCAATAACGCACACATCCTAACCAATGATATTTTCTATATGTCAGCAAGGCCAGATGTCTCCTGGCCTAGTAATGAAGGATTAGATTGTTCCTCTGTCTTATTTGTACATGTGTGGTGGGGAGACGGAGTAAGGAGCAAGCCCAACGTGAGCTGGTTGAAAAAAATTTTTAATGGGATAATTTTCCACTGACAAACTAGGTTTTGGAGAAGCAGATACTGTTAGCTTGAAAATTCCAATTCTGATGAAAAATGTTTATTTTCCTGTGAGGAATCTCAAAACAAAAAATTGTTCACTTGAATTGACGAATTTACCAAATGAAAAAAATTCATTTAATTTCTACTTAAAATATTGTTTTGTTTCAGTTTTAGGAAACCAAAACGCTTTGGTTTTCCATTTTCTGGTTTTGGATTTTTCGTTTTTTTTTCTTCTCCTCCATTTTCTCTCTCTCTCTCTCTTTTTCTTTAACCTTTTCCCTAAAGGAGGGGCGGGGAAAAATAAGTGAGCAATTTGGGGTGGAGAACTACTTTTTCCAGCCCTTTTAATATTCTTGGATGAAGATTATCTGGGCCCCCCGATTTAGTCCCATTAAGCTGTTTGAGTTTGGCTTCTAACTTTCCTCTGGGTTAGTGGAGCTGGCTGGGTGCATGAAAGGAGGGTGCTGCATCCCAATAAGGGGTGATACAGAATTCTTTGTCTCTCCATACACTTTGCAGCTAGGGAACCCATGGAAAGCCACTGGGTGCTGCTCTTGGTGACACAGCTCTGTCTCCTCCATATGGCACAATCCAGCCACCATGAATGCAACATGTATCCAGAACAGGAACAAAACCACACTCATAAACACTTAAAATGCACGAAGACATTAAAGAAATGGTGGAAGCATGTGCTACATATGAGCAAAGTATGCAACGGGGCACCACAAGACTCAGAAAACAGTAACAAACATCTCTGAACAACTCCAGAGTTAATGATGCACAAATAGAGTATCTTAAATCACGTACAGAAATTTCAGATATAAAGGATCCTATGCAACCACTTTAAAAGGGCAAGGCACCCAGCTCTGAGAGGTGAAGAGAGAAATTCTATAAAAAGTTTTTTAAAAGTCTCCTTGTTACAGATATGGCAACATCTTTGGGAGACCTTAGAATCATAGAAGATCAGGGTTGGAAGGGACCTCAGAAGGCCATCTAGTCCAACCCCCTGCTCAAAGCAGGACCAATCCCCAGACAGATTTTTTACCCCAGTTCCCTAAATGGCCCCCTTGTGGATTGAACTTGCAACTGTGGGTTTGGGTTTAGCAGGCCAATGCTCAAACCACTGAGCTATTCCTCCCCCCATTATTATATTAAGTTTATGTATGAATGTGGGCCAAGGACTGTATATAATTCCATGCAGGAGGGTAACTACAGTCCTCCAGGATCTAAAAATGGTGTGGGGTGATTAGCCAAATTTACTCCGGTCGTAACACTGCAGATAGGTGCCACCTCCTGGGAAGACTTGCATATACTGGTTCAAACTGGACCAACAGACTTTGGATAAATTGCCTGTGTTTAAACTGACTCAGGGCCTTGTTTCTGATCCAGCAAACAGACAGGGCCTTCTACCCAAAGGGAGTGCCCCAATGCGTAGGGAAGGATTCGAAGGTCTGACACCAGCCAGAGCCTTTGTGGAGTTGGGATGATCTCTGGTGAGTTTATTAGCAGGTGGGCTCTTTTGCTGTTTTCATGTTTTCAACTTAAGAACAGAACGGGCTGTGTCGTACCTTGTAACTGTGGGCAATTCTGCTGTTTATAGGCACTATGGAAGGCAGGCAAAGCAGGCCTACTCAGGCAGCCTGACTTGCTGAGGAATTCACACTGTAGGCAGGGAACTGCGCAGCCTGGTCAGGAGGGAGAGAGATCTTCAGACATATTAAAAGGTTTTAACTGTTATTCAAAGGGGGGGGAGAGAGAAATTTATTAACACTTGATGCTGAAAAGCCTTTTGACAGGGAAATTGTCCTTTTTAATTTTCAGTTTTAGGAAAAATAGATTTCCCAATAGAATACATTTAATGAGACAAGGTGGGTGAGGTAATATCTTTTATGGACCAATTTCTGACAGAAGATATTATTTCACCCAGCTTGTCTCTCTAATGTCCCGGAACCAACATGGCTACCACACCACTGGAAATTTGAAGTCAATGGAAATTAGGAGCCTGAATACTTGAGGATCTGCACCTAAGTCTCTAGTGGACTTCAAGAAGTCTCGTGCATTTCTGCCCTTTTGAAGTGAAAACTTTGCTTGGGGTAGGGCTTTTGGGGTGGACGCATGGTAGGAATTAATTTTATTCATTGATTCCCCCTTTGTTGGTTGAGTTGAGGGGTAAAAAAGCGTCAGTGTTGTGTGTCATTATTACGGTGGAAAGGCTTTTTTAAAAGAGGAAACCATGAATGACACCCCTGAAGCTCATGTTAGACTTAATGGCTCAGATTTTCAAAGGTGGCTTAGGGATTTGGATGCACGATTAATTAAAATGAATGGGGACAGGGTATCCAAATCCCTTAGACACTTTTGAAGATCCCAGCTAGTGGCTGTACCTCAAAGCCCTTGACACTAGGGTGAGATACACACCAGGCTTGCCTGTTTTCCCACTCCTGTTTTCCATTTCAACAGAACCACTGTCAGCCACTGCCAGAGAAAATGAAAAATTAATGGGACTAAAACTAGGGAACGTCCTACATACAACTTCCTTTTACGTTTTATTCGAGATTTAAAATTCTTCAAAATCAATCCCAGAGCCATTCACAACAATAAAGAAATGAGACTCCATTTCTGGCTACCTGATAAATGACAAGAAACAGAGGCTATGATGCTAAGTAGCTGGAAACCGAAAGGGATTCAAATATCGAGGAGTATAAATGTGTCAGGTACCCTAAAATCTTTTAAAATTGCCTCAAATGTTGTGCTCCTCCAAGGCTCTATAATATTTCAAACTTTTTTTCTGAAGTCCATTACTTTAGTACTTTAGCTCTTCTTATGATCATTAGCATATAATATTTTTATTAGAATACCACACAGAGACCCCAGTAAAGACCAGAGCCCTATTGTGCTAACAGCTGTACAAACATGTATGAAAACAAAGTCCTTATCCAGAAGAATTTACAAATTAAATAGACATATACAAATAATGTATACATTTGTGGGAGCATGGGGGTAGGCAGCCGGAGGGAGGTGGTTTAAGATCAAATGCATAACCTTCATATGTACTCATATAATTTACATTGAAAATCTTGGCCAAGATTTTCAAAAGTTACTAATGATTTGGGGTGCCTCGATTTCTGGGGTGCCCAATTTCTGATAAACTTTTAAAGGGTCTGATTTGCAGTGGCTTTGTGCTCAGCACTTTCTGAAACTCAGACTCCTTCAAAGTGTACCAGGTTGGGCACCCAAATCACTAGCTAATTTTGAAAATATCGGCCACTATTGTTATAGAAAGGTGAAGTGCCAACCTTCATCTGACCTTCAATCCAGATATCAGAAATTGTTTAATTTCTTGCAGGCATCACAGCAAAGGTCATACCTGCAGCAGGAGACAACAGTGGTCTTATGGAATATCCTCTTGAAGAGATGCCAAAAAGTAAATGGTTGAAGAAAAAAAATGGTACAAGGTATGTCGGATTTTTAATTACGTGTCTCTTTCCCCAACAAACAAGTGCAATTAAAGTTAATCATTTGTATTATATTACACAATGCCTCCATTACTAATGGAATCAAGAATGCACGAAAGAAAAGCGCATTAATATATAAACACTCTCTTTTCATACCAGATGAGTATTTTGTACTCTAAACACACTCAGATATAGTAGTGCTTAATTATGCATCACTAGCATTACTACATAACTATGTCAAATGCCTTTAGTTTAGAGAGACAGAGAAGCTGACTTAAAACGCTCCACGTCCCAGTGGATACTCATTTCCCCTTATGCACTGAAAGCATCCAGAAGATCCTCCAGCATTAGTCTTTGACAGTTGTCACCTCTGTATACTTATGAATAAACCAGTGCGTCTCTCAAGTTTCCACTGAGCCCAACTGCAGCACAGCCCATCAGATCTACAGGAGTTTCAGTATGTTGCGCAAATGACAAACAGTGGGAACAACAGAAAAGATCAGAGTGTTGTATAATTTATACGGCGCCGTACAATGTAGTGCAACGTTTGGAATCTAAGATGCACAGTACAGGGTCAAATTCTGATCTCCCTTCCACTGGCGTCCATCCAGAGCAGCCCCACTGTAACCTGGGGGTTTATGCTTGATTTACACCAGATACAAATGAAAGCAGAATCTGGCCCACTCTTTTAGATCTCATCTTGAAACAATGTTTCTTAACATATTCATTCCTCTTTCATTCATTATTATATAATAAATATTATGGGCTAGATTGTGACTTTAAGCATAGCATGAAGCAAGGGTCACTGTATGAGCTACACCTCTCCTGGGTTAGCTCCAGAAGAATTGTGCCTCAGAGACACCCCAGTGTCAGACTCTATGCTTCCCCCTTTCTTAGGGTGAGGGGACAGGGCAGGAACTTGATGCCTCCTTATACCACTAGCAAATTGGAGCACCCTCATGTGGAGCAATTGCCATTATGGGGTCTGCCCGCACACCCTCTGTGTTCAGAGGGCTCTGGACTGGTCAGCAGAGGAGTTTAGCATACAGCAGGAGCTAGTTTCTGTGGTAGGTAATGTCTGAGTAAAGAAAGAATATAATTGTTAAATACAAGCTCTCCACGTCCTAATAAGAACAATGCAACCCCTCTGCCAGCTCGTCTGCAGAAAACGGAGTCAAAGATCCATCTACTCCCTGCCCCTTAAACAGCATGTCTCAGGATTCAGCCTGCTGTGAAAATATCTGAAATATGGATGAATATTTGAAAATGACAAAATTTTGTACTGATTCCAAGGTAGGGGTGGGTTTAGTGGCTGTGTGCGTGTATGTGATAGAGAAAGCGAGCAAAAAAATCATAAAAACTGGCAGTAATTTCAACAAAACTTCAGTAAACTTTTAACTTCACTATTTTCATACTACTTATGTGAATTTCACAACTCGTATACGATTCTACAAAATATGGACTATGCGCACTTCCTTCTGGTGTAAATCCGTGCACAAAGGAGATGGGCTGCATCTAAAAAATATACCTGGCCAACACTTCATAGCATGCCCCTAAAGCACAGTGCAACATGAGCTGTTGCATCAGATGTAGCCAGTGGGGAGCTCCAGCCGGTTCGCACTGGTTCGCAAGAACCGGTTGTTAAATTTAGAAGCCTTTTTAGAACCAGTTGTTCCAGGACAACCGGTTCTAAAAAGCTTTTACATTTAACAAAGGCTCGGGCAGCTGTCCACCCTGCCCCCGGCCACAGCTCACCTCCCCCTCTCCCCTGAATGCTCCGCCCTCCTTCTCCTCCCCTTCCCCTGCTTCCCGTGAATCAAATGTTCGCGGGAAGCCTGAAAAAAGCAGCAGGCAGGAGGTAAGCCGGGCGCGGGGCGGCGGGACGGCTCCCCCTGGCCCCGGCCGAGCGCCCCAGCCCGGTCCCAGCCAAGCACCTCCGGCTCGGGCTGGTCCCGCCTGCGTGGCTCGGACCGGCCCAGCTCGGAACCCGCGGCTCTGGCCTGGCCCGGCCCAGGGAGTCGGGCCCCACGGCGCCAGTCGAGGTCCTGGCAGAGCGGACTGGTCCCGGCCCCAGGCAGTGTGGTAAGGGGGCAGGGAGGCGGTGTTCGGTGGAGGGGTGGATAGGGGTCGGGGCGGTCAGAGGGCAGGGAACAGGGGGATTGAATGGGGGCAAGGGTCCCAGGGGGCAGTCAGGAAGGAGCAAGGGTTGGATGTGGTGGTGGGGGCACTCAGGGACAGAGAGAAGGGGTGGTTGGATGGGGCAGGGGTCCCGGGGGGCCATCAAGAATGAGAGGAGGGGGTGGATAGGGCTGCAAAGGGCAGTTAGGGGACAGGGAAGAGGGGGATGGGTCATGGGTCCCCGGGGGGGGTGTCAAAAAACATGGGGGGCATGACCCCCGGGGGGGGCACGACCCCCTCGTGAGGTGAGGAGGAGGGAACCGGTTGTTAATATTTTGGCAGCTCATCACTGGATGTAGCACAGGGTGTGTCTCTTTAAAAGGCATGGAGGACGTGACAGAACAGGCTCTCACAGAGAACATAGACACTCAAAAGGTTTGGTGTCACCTTCTAAATGACCATATCTTTAAATAATGGAGTGTTTTTACCTTAGAATCATAGAATCATAGACATTAAGGACAGAAGGGGCCATTATAATTATCTAGTCTGACCTCCTGCACAACGCAGGCCACAGAATCTCACCCACCCACTCCTGCAACAAACCTATGTCTGAGCCATTGAAGTCCTCAAATCATGGTTTAAAGACTTCAAGGTGCAGAGAATCTTCAAGCAAGTGACCTGTTCCCCATGCTGCAGAGGAAGGGGAAAAAGAAGCAGCAATGTTTAAGACTCCATTTTGAGTCTTGTTGAAGGGGACTAATTGGTCAGAACCTATGAAGGGTGGAACTATGGGACTAAATCCTGTTCCAGGTATTTATCTCTTATGGAGCTGCTTCTCCAATTTTGTGCATTAAAATTTAAAATCCCAGAAAAGACGATAAAAAAATCCTTACTTTTATATATTTTAAAGGGCTTCTGACTTTTTCTGATTTTTTTCCCCTTCACTGCTCAGTTACAAGTCTATGCTCACAGAGGACATTACAAAGCAGCTGCATACATCTCCTGTAACACTGACTAACACCTGTGAATTGCTTTCATGGCAGGTCTGGTACAGAATAATCTTTACCTATGTGGAGAGGTTTTTACAGCTGGCATGCTGAGCATCCCTTTTCACCACAACTCCAGCTCTATTGGCATGGAAACATCCACGAACAGGCAATGCACAGCTCAGGTTTCTTCAGCTGGCATTTTAAAATAGCCTTTCCCATATTTGCTGATAGGGCACTGGTCTCAGTACCAACCATAGAAGCCTTGGTAGAACTTCTCCATGCAGCTTTGTAGTCTTATGGGGTCTTCTGCAAAATCTATGTATATACATGCAAAGAGAGAGAGAGAAAGAACAAACCTTGATATCTCTCTCTCTCTCTCACACACACAGACACAGACACACACACACACACAGAAGAAAGGTCCAATGATTAAGGCAGCAGCCTTAGTGGGTTTAAATCCCTGATCCAAAAGACTTCCTGAGTGACCTTGGGCAAATTAGTTAGTCTCTCTGTGCCTCATTTCCCCATCTGTAAAATGGGGATAATAGTGTTTCTCTACCTTACTGAGGTGTTGTGAGAATAAATACATTAAAGATTGTGAAGCACTCAGACGGGAGGGAGGCCATGTAGGTACCTTAGATATGTGTATCCATATATATCTATACAAAATACACTGTTTTTTGTGTGCATGGGGAATGGTTGAAAACTGGACAAAAGCTAAGTGTTGTAGTGCATGTAAAAGGCTTGTTAAAAAAAAGCACCAGGCCCCCTAGTCTATTAAAAGCCCAGTACCAGACTACTTACATAGGGCAATCTTACAAAGCCCAGTGACATGTTATAAAGTTTCCAGAATCTGCATAATCCAAATAATTACAGTTGAACCCTGTTATGTCGCCGGCCTAGGGGTTTGCCAAAAATAGTCGAGATAACCGATGATCGAGATAAACCCCTATCCACCCCCCACCCCTGAACTCCCCTGCCCTCTCTCCAACACCCCCTCCCTGCCCCCTTACCGCGGTGCCTGCACGTGGCTGGATCCGGCGAAGCGGGACGGGGAAGCGGGCCGGGCGGCCGTGGACGGGGACCCGGAGCCGGGCAGCCAAAGAAGCGGGACCCGGTAAGCGGGCCGGGCGGGCGGCGAAGCGGGGACCGGCGAAGCGGGGCCGGGCGGACGGCGAATCGGGGACCAGGTATGCGGGGCCGGGCGGGGACGGGCAGGGACCGGGTATGCGGGGCCGGGCGGCGGGGACGGGCAGGGACCGGGTATGCGGGGCCGGGCGGGCGGGCAGGGACGGGCAGGGACCGGGTATGCGGGGGCGGTGCGGGCGGCGAAGCGGAGCCGGGCGGACGGGCGGGCAGCGAAGCGGGGACCGGCGAAGCGGAGCCGGGCGGGCGGGCGGCAGGCGAAGCGGGGACCAGGTATGCGGGGCCGGGCGGGCGGGCGGGGACGGGCAGGGACCGGGTATGCGGGGCCGGGCGGCGGGGACGGGCAGGGACCGGGTATGCGGGGCCGGGGGCGGGGACGGGCAGGGACCGGGTATGCGGGGCCGGGCGGGCGGGCGGCGAAGCGGGGACTGGCGAAGCGGAGCCAGGCGGGCGGGCGGCAGGCGAAGCGGGGACCGGCGAAGCGGAGCTGGGCGGGCGGGCGGCAGGCGAAGCGGGGACCAGGTATGCGGGGCCGGGAGGGCGGGCGGGGACGGGCAGGGACCGGGTATGCGGGGGCAGGCGGGCGGCGAAGCGGAGCCGGGCGGACGGGCGGGCGGCGAAGCGGGGACCGGCGAAGCGGAGCCAGGCGGGCGGGCGGCAGGCGAAGCGGGGACCAGGTATGCGGGGCCGGGCGGGGACGGGCAGGGACCGGGTATGCGGGGCCGGGCGGCTGGGGACACGGTGGGTCGGGGACGCGGGGAGCCGGGCGGCTGGGGACGCGGGGAGCGGGCGGCTGGGGAACCGCGCGGCTGGAGAGCCGGGGAGCAGGCGGCTGGGGACACGGTGGGTCGGGGACGCGGGGAGCCGGGCTCGAGATATTAGGGTTCGGGGAATCGACATAAGGGATGAGAAACCCATAAGACAAAGAGGGAGTTTGGCGGTTCCACTTGTAAAACGTCGACTTAATAGGATTGGCAAGTTAACCGAGGTCGAGATAAATGGGTTCGACTGTACTTTATATACATTTTTGTGTTTGACTCTCTGCCAAAACAAACAATTAACAATGGCGTCTTGGATGCATTAAAAACAAAAGGCAGATAAAGCAGAGGACACTCATATTCAGCAGAAACAGCTGTAACAGCTGTTTCTGTAATAACTAATACTCTTCAAAAGTATCTTTAAAAATATGAGAAAATGCATTGTTTTAACTTCAGGGAAGGTGGCTCAAGCCAATAAGCCTGAGCAGCTCATTGTTACCAGGTCCGTTTGAAATGTTTTTAGTTAAGGAAGGTCAGTACTTGAAAAAGTGAAAAACTGACAAACTGTTCTCTTGTAACAAGCTCTTATAATTATTGTTGCCCCGTGGCAGGACTCTGGATATATGTTTACTAAAATATTTTCAATATGGTTCAGACTGGCTTTCCAATAATCAAATTAGGAAGAGAGCCGGTCCCGCGGCTCTGGTGGACCTCCCGCAGACGTGCCTGCGGGAGGTCTACCGGAGCCGCCTGCCGCCCACCCGGCGACTGGCAAAGCACCCCCCGCGGCATGCCGCCCCAAGCACGCGCTTGGCGTGCTGGGGCCTGGAGCTGCCCCTGCCCGTAACTTAGGTTAAAAGCTTCCCCAAGGCACAAATCCTTTCCTTATCCTTGTCCTTGGATGGTATTGCTGCCACCACCAAGTGATTTAGACAAAAATTCAGGAAAGGGGTCACTTGGAGTCCCTTGTTCCCCAAAATATTACCCCAAGCCCCTTCACCCCCTTTCCTGGGGAGGCTTGAGAATAATGCGAGTACTGGCCAGACCCTTTATCTCTAGGACACTTCAAAATTAATCAGGTTCTTAAAGGAAGAACTTTTTTTTAAAAGTAAAAGAATCACACCTCCAAAAATCAGGATGGAAGGTAACTTTACAGGGTAATAAAAAGATTTAAAGCATAGAGGATTTCCCCTCTAGGCTCAGCTTCAAAGATATTAAAAAACAGGAATAAACCTCCCTCTTAGCATAGGGAAAATTCACAAGCTAAAACATTTCCTTGCCCTTACTTATAAATTTTGTAATCTTAGATGCTCATTTCAGGTATGTTTTCAGGAGATGTTTTTCCTGCCTGGTCTCTCGCTCCATTAGGAGAGGGAACAACAAAGAGAGCACAAACACACCCCCCCCAAGATTTGAAAGTATCTTCTTTCCTTATTGGTCCTTTTGGTCAGGTGCCAACCAGGTTATTTGAGCTTCTTAACCCCTTACAGGTAAGGATTCAGTACAGTTGCTCAGGAGGGATTTTATGCTACCCTTAGCTGCATGTTTATGACACCAAGTCACGTCCACCAGGCTACACTGCAGCAGGCCTGAGGTTGATCCTTTGCAGCTCAAACCCCTCCCTTCAAAATTCCTCCTCTCTTCAACAAGTCAGTAACCTCCACCAAGCAGGCTGACAAGGCAACAAATCATCCATGAACAGCCCTGAAAATGAACATGGCGCCAGGCTCTATGGCCTCCACTGTGACCCTGCACCATCACCCTTTGAACTTAATCAAAGAGGAAAGAAGAGAGGGGAAATCCAGCGGGCAAGAACAGGCAAGATGTTCTCTGAGATTATTTTGGGAAAATCAGGTGTCCCGGAGAAAGACAATAGGACTAAAACAATGGGAGTCTCAAATTAGCAATTGCCATCCAAACAGAACATCAAAACAATGATAGAAATGGAGTGAGTCAAAAATCCACTGCTCCATGCTTGGATTTTGTCTAAGTTTAATGAACATCCGATTGACTGATTGATTGGTTAATGAATTAAAAAGACAGGAAGTCCATATCTTTAGACTTGAGATGGACTGGAACCCAAGCTGCAGGTCTGAACACCCTTAGAACTTTTCAGGAAGACCATAACACCTGGATCTATATCCAATTTTGATATCTAGCCCACAAATCTATAATGCTACAAACCAAATTCTCTAGCTATACAAATTGCTCTACACACAAAACCCCTCAGTACAGTGCACAATATTAATCTAAATTGTCAACATTAAATGGAAGATCAGCAGCCTTCTGGATGAAATGACAATACCACCACTAGTCTGGATGTCTACAGACAGAGAGTAATCTGGATAACACAGAATCTGATTGGGTCAAAATCACTTTGGGGAACAAAGCCAGCAGAGGCTCCAGTGGGATAGTGTTTGGGGTCTGCTACAGGCTCCCCAGGATTCGATTTGGATATGGATAGAGATCTCTAATATTTTTAATTAAATAAATACTACTGGGAATTTTGAGACTATGGGAGACTTTAATTTCCCAGATACAAATTGGAGAGAAGTGCTGCTAATAGTGGTAGGGCCCAGAATTCCTGGATGCGATAGCTGACAGATTTCATCACCAAATAGTCACCAAACCAACAAGAGGTGATGCCATGTTAGATTTCATAGAGGACAGCCTTGGTTCAAAGGATCATGAGCAAATTCAATTTAAACTACATGGAAACATAAACAAAAGTGCATCTGCAACCAGGGTCCTTGATTTCAAAAGGGCAAACTTAAAAAAAATAAGGCAATTAGTTAAGGAAGTGAACTGGGCTGGACTGGACTGAAGAACTCAGGATCTGAATGTGGAGGAGGCTTTGAATTAGCTTCTACAACTTTGATTTACAGTAACTGAAATTTGCATCCCAAAGAAGGGTGGGGGGGAATGTAGGGAAGGGTTGCAGACCAAACTAGATGAACAAGCATCTCAAACAGGTTATTAAGAGAAAGCAGAAAGCCTACAAAGAATGGAAGATGGGATGGATCATCAAGAAAAGCTACCTCTTGGAGGTCAGAAAGCACAGGGGAAAAGTGAGAACTGCCAAAAGCCAAGCAGAGTTGGACCTTGCAAAGGAAATTAAAACCAATAGTAAAAGGTTCTAAAGAAGTGGGCCCATGAAGCACTGAGGATGGGGTGCAGATTAAAGATAATCAAGGCGTGGCCCAACATCTAAATTAATACTTTGCCTCAGTTTTTAATAAGGGTAATGAGGAGCTTAGGGGTAGTGGCACAGTGGCTAATGGAAACCAGGATATGGAAGTTGAAATTACCACAGCTGAGGTGGAAGTCAAACTCAACCAGCTTAATGGGACCAAATCAAGGGACCCAGATAATGTCCATCCAAGAATATGTAAGGAACTGGCACATGAAATTCCAAGTCCAACAGCAGGAATTTTTAATTAATTTGTAAACTCGGAGGTCATACCCTATGACTAGAGAATTGCTAATATAGCACCTATTTTTAAGAAAGGGAAAAAATGATCTAGAAAACTACAAGCCTGTTAGTTTGACCTCAGTTGTATGTAAAGTCTTGGAACAAATTTTGAAAGAGAAAGTAGTTAAGGATATTGAGGTATATAGCAACTGGAATAAAATACAACATGGTTTTACAAGAGGAAGATCATGCCAGATCAACCTGATCTCATTCTCTGAGATTTTTTAGACCAAGAAAATGCAGTAGATCTAATCTACCTGGATTTCAGTAAGGCATTTGATACAGTTCCACATGCAAAATTATTAGTTAAATTGGAGAAGATAAGAAACTGGTTAAAGGGGACACTACAATAAGTCATGCTGAAAGGTGAACTGTCAGGCTGGAGGAAGGCTACAAGTGGAGTTCCTCAGGGATTGGTCTTGGGACCAGTCTTATTTAACATTTTCGTTAATGACCTTGGCTCAAAAAGTGGGAGTATGTGAATAAAATTTGCAGATGACACAAAGCTGGGAGGTATTGCCCATACAGAGGAGGATCAGAATATCATACAAAAAGATCTGGAGGACTTTGAAAACTGGAGTAATAGAAATGGGATGAAATTTAATATTGCAAAATGTAAGGTCATACAATTAGGGATTAACAACTTGAATTTTTGCTGTAACCTGGGGATTTATCAGTTGGAAGTGACAGAAAGAAAAGAAAGAAAGAAAGAATGAATGTGATGCACCCATGAAAAAGTCTAATTCAATCCAAGGATGCATCAGGTGAGGTATTTCCAGTAGAGATAGGGAAGTGTTGTTACCATTATACAAGGCATTGGTGAGACCTCATCTAGAATACTGTGTGCAGTTCTGGTCTCCCATGTTTTAGAAGATTAATTCAAACTGGAACAGATGTAGAGAAGGGCTATTAGGATGATCCAAAGAATGGAAAACCTACCTTAAGAGATGATACTCAAGGAGCTTCGTTTGTTTAGCCTAACTAAACAAAGACTGAGGGGAGATAGGTTTCTCTCTATAAATACATCCAAGGGATAAATACCAGGAAGGGTGAGGAGTTATTTAAGCTCAGTACCAATGTTGACCCAAGAACAAATAGACATAAACTGGCCATCAACAAGTTTAGGCTTGAAATCAGACCAAGGTTTCTAACCATCAGAGGAGTGAAGTTCTGGAACAACCTTCCAAAGGGTGCAGTAGGGGTAAAAAACCTAACTGGCTTCAAGACTCAACTTGATAAGTTTATGGAGGGGATGGAGGAGATGGGCCACAAGCTATTGTAGGCAATCTGTGACTGCTAGTAACAAATATCCTCAAATGGACACAGATGAGGCACTAGATGGGGAGGGCTCTGAGTTACTGCAGAGAATTATTTCTTGGTGTCTGGCTGTTAGGTCTTGCCCACATGCTCAGGGTCTAACTGATCGCTGTATTTGGGATCAGGAAGGAATTTTCCCTCAGGTCAGATTGCGAGAGATGGGGTTTTCATCTTCCTCTGCAGAATGGGTCAAGTGTCATTTGCTAGCTTAATCTAGAGTAAATGGTGGATTCTCTGTAACCTGAAGTCTTTAAATCATGATTTGAGGACCCCAGTAATTCAGCCAGAGGATATGGGTCTATTACAGGAGTGGATGTGAAAGGTTCTGTGGCCTGTGATGTGCAGGAAGTCAGACTAGATGTTCAATGAGGGTCCTTTCTGGCCTTAAAGTTTATGAGCAATTCATGCTAAGGACCAAAATTATGCCCTGATTGGGATAGAGGCTTTACATGAAAGCAGACAAATAGACGAACACATATTAAAGCCCCCTAAAAGCCGAGCAGGTTGCATGTGTATAACGATTTTCCTTTTGATATTACTAAACTAGTAAGCTTATCTATTGAAAACATCACAGATCATTTGCTAACTTGCTTAAAAGATGTGTATGTTCGGCAGTGGGATTCTCTGGTAAAAACTGAGTTGTATGCATTGCAGATGGTGCTTCTGACATAGGTATATAAAAGCAGGAGCTTCAATAGTCTTGGCCCAGAAGTAGCTGGATTCTTGCCACCTGGACCTCTAGCTACTGGAGACATCAGAAAGAGATGTATGGTGTAAGCTATATGGGAATTGTCTTTGCTAAATGACATGCTGTGTATGGTTCTTCTAAAAAAGAAATGCTGCATCCAAACTCAAAATGTCTCTAATATCAAACTGGAAGGATTCTGTGAACATCTTCCTGTTCAACAGGAAGTTACATGCTGGCCTTGATCCAGAAAAGTGCTCAAGTACACACGTAGCTTTAAGCCAGTGGTCCCCAACCTTTTTTGTCTGGCGGGCGCCAGACGACGAGCCTTGGAGGACCGTGGTGGCGGATAAGCATTCACCAAAATGCCGCCGACAAGCGGCAACGTCAATAGGCATTGCCGCCGAAATGCTGCCGACAAGCAGTGTCATCCAGAGGCGTCGCCGCCAAAATGCTGCCAATTTTCAGCGGCATTTTGGTGGCGATGCCTCTGGATGCTGCTGCTCGTTGGTGGCATTTCAGCGGATGCTTGTCCGCCGGCCAGTACGCGGGTGCACTTAGACGCCCCGGCGGGCACCGCGTTGGGGACCCCTGCTTTAAGCACATGGAGTTAGTCCCACTATATTCAACAGACTAATTGCATGCTTAAAGTTAAATACGTACTTACGTCTTTGCTAGATTGGCATCTAACATTTTACTCTGAGAGATGAAAATAAAGACAATAGAGGGCAGGCTGTGTAATACCCAAGAAGGGGTTAATCTACCCAGTTTTCAGAGCTATTACAAGGAGAGTCATGCCCTTAGGAAGTGATCAGTCAATGAGAATTTGTTTTGGTAATGTAGCCCTGCTAACTTATCTTTCATTTTTTAGTATGTTGTCACTCTGTAGCCTGCTGGAAAGTTCCAGGCAGGGAGTTCAGTGGAATCTCCCCCCAGCATGTACATTTCAGTTTAGCTCTTGTTTAAGCTCATTTGTTATTTTCTAAATTGCCTTTGGGCTCTTAATTACTTAATTACTATCACTGCAAACCCAACACAGACAATGTTTATAGCTCCGAAGTAATGACTGACTGAGAATTCTCTGTTTACAGTGTAGGTGTAGTGCGTGCTGCTTCCTCACAGCCAGCCCAAACAGAGAGACTGCTCCAAAAAACCAAGTGGTTGGACTAGCCATTCCTGACCCAGCCTCTGGGTCACGCCCTGACCCAGCCTTTCCACCCCCACATCGGGGTTACCTGGGGAAAGGGAGCAGGGCTTGGTCCAGGAGGGGAGGGGATGAATTTTACCATTACAGAAGAAGTCATTTAATCTAAGTGACAATAAGCTCTACAAGTGCTTCATAGCTGTCATCAAAGAACTACACACATCTTGGATAACAGCGTTACCAGAGTATGGGTATGGGTATGGATGCTCTTCTCCCCTCACATGTGGAGGGGAATAAACTGCCACTGAATTAGAGCCAGGAACACGAAGCAGAAAACAGTGGCTCCATTCTGTATTTCTCTCCCTCCTCTGGCCATGCTGATACCTCCCTGTGAACGCCACATACTTGGGGCTCCATGGGAGTATGCTGGGATATGGTTGGATTGTGAAGGAGCCAGGAAGCAGCTACTCCATGTTGCCTGCCTCTGTAAGCATCCAGGGAATTTCTGATCAACAATCTGCGGAAGAGTTAACACCATTAGAAGCCGCATTTAATCCCCTCATCTACTCTATAAATGGTTTTGCACAGCTACCCAGCTAGTCAGGCTCCTATGGACCTGCAGCTCACCTGAGTGAGATGAACCTCGTACAATGTTTCCAGTTGATTTTCCACTCCTGGGATTTTTTCTGTAAGAGGAAAGCATGCCTCAAACTTGACACTGTTCTAGGGGTTTCAGACTCCCAATAGCCTTTGACCTACAGGCTTTCATCAGACCTTCTTTCCCATTAAAGGGATTTTCCTTCACTTTCTCAAGCTACCTACAAAAACCAAGAAATGAAATAGCAAAGAATCAGCAATACTTGCTATAGTCCTGTCCAGACCTTGGACAATCCTTTTAGGCTGCCTTGATCCTGACTGAAGGCCAATCTCATAGCTAGTCTCTTTTTGTTGTGCACATGTGTAAATCCTCTGCAGATGAAGATGGATGACATAGTGTATTAATCCAGAAAGGACTATGACCCATAGTCTATTCATCCTTCTTCACCCAGGGTTGCAACTCTCCTGACTTAAATGAAGCTGTACCCACCCCAGCAGTGAATGTGGCATTGTGTGTCATACAGTTGCTCTAGCTGCACCCAGCTGATGAAACTGGGCTCTCCCATGCATTGTAATGAGCAAATGGATGGTGCTTTCAGCTCAGATGCAAAGCCTGCTTTAGTGATACTCTCTTTACCTGCTAACTCAGTCTTTCAGAAAGCCTTTCTTTAGCAGTGTCTCCTCATTCTGTCTTCTGTCACACATCAGTGTCTGAGCCCCTCCCATACATCCCCCTACATGCATTTGACCATGCTTTCAGACTCCCACATGGGATACAACCCAGCCCACAAAATGAGGTTCAAAGTGATCCTAATGGCATTGAGTATCCAGGCTTTAACCACTCTAAACCTTTCAGCTCCACTCCTAACGCAGCTGTGCAATTCTCTCTGTGGAAAGGGAAGCAAGTTGGGTCAATGGTTCTTTGCCAGCTTGCCCTTGTTATTCTTGTCTATTAATAATTCCATCAAAATACATGGATTACTCCCATACTACACCTCACAGATGGACAGTATGAAACCATTTGAAACGCACTGTTCTTGTTTCACAGCACGAGAGCAAACTATCCCACAGCATGGGAGAGAGGGGAAGTATGGCAAGAGGCCACCCTGGCTTAACCAGGAGCTCTTCAATTATCTGAAACTCAAAAATGAGTCCTCCAACAAGTGGAAACCAGATCAATTACAAAGGAAGAATATAAACAAATAACACAAGTATGCAGGGACAAAATTAGAAAGACCAGGGCACAAAATAAGATTTAACTAGCTGGAAACATAATGGTAACAAGAAAACATTCTACATATACATTAGAAGCAAGAGGAAGACCAAGGACAGGGTAGACCTATTACTCAAGTGGGGGCGGGGGGGAAATAACAGAAAATTTGGAAATGGCAGAAGTGCTAAACTACCTTTTTGTTTTCAGTTTTCACTAAAAAGGTTAGTAGCAATTGGACATCTAACCTAGTGAAAATGAGGAGGATCAGAGGCTAAAATAAGGAAAGAACAAATTAAAAATTACCTAGACAAGTTATATGTCTTCAAGTCACCAGGGGCTGATGAGAGGAAAGGGATAGCTCAGCGGTTTGAGCATTCGCCTGCTGAACCCAGGGTTATGAGCTCAATCCTTGAGAGGGCCATTTAGGGAACTAAGGTAAAAAAGATCAGTCTGGGGATTGGTCCTGCTTTGAGCAGGGGGTTGGACTAGATGACCTCCTGAGGTCCCTTCCAACCCTGATATTCTATTATTCTAAATACATCCTAGAATACTCAAGGAGCTGACTGAGGAGATATCGGAGCCATTAGCAATTACCTTCAAAAAGTTATGGAAGACAGGAGAGAGATTCCAGAGGGCAAATGTAGTGCCAATCTATAAAAAGGGAAATAAGGACAACCTAGGGATTAGAAGACCAGTCAGTTTAACTTCAGTACCCAGAAAGATAATGGAGCAATCAATTTGCAAACATCTAGAAGATAATAAGGTGATAAGTAACAGCCAGCATGGATTTGTCAAGAACAAATCATGTCAAACCAACTTAATAGCTTTCTTTGCTAGGGTAACAAGCTTTGTGGATAGTGGTAGATGTGGTATATCTTGTGGCACCTTATAGACTAACAGACATTTTGCAGCATGAGCTTTCGTGGGTGAATACCCACTTCTTCGGATGCAAAAGTGGGTATTCACCCACGAAAGCTCATGCTGCAAAACATCTGTTAGTCTATAAGGTGCCACAGGATTCTTTGCTGCTTTTACAGAACCAGACTAACACGGCTACCCCTCTGATACGTGGTATCTCTTGACTTTAGTAAGGCCTTTACCTTCTCATAAACAAACTAAGGAAATACAATCTAGATGGAGCTATTATAAGATGGGTGCATAACTTATTGGAAAACTGTTCCCAGAGAGTAGTTATCAGTGGTTCAGTCAAGCTGCAAGAACACATTGAGTGGGGCCCTGCAGTGATCAGTTCTGGGACTGGTTAATATCCTCATCAATGATTTAGATAATGGCATAGCGAGGACACTTATAAAATTTGCAGATGATACCAATCAGGGAGGGGTTGCAAGTGCTTTGGAGGAGAGGATTAAAATTCAAAATGATCTGGACAAACTGGAGAAAGGGTCTGAAGTAAATAGGATGAAATTCCGTAAGGAAAAATGTAGAGTACTCCACTTAGGAAGGAACAACCAGTTGCACACAAACAAAATGGGAAATGAATGCATAGGCAGGAGTATTGCAGAAAGGGGCCAGGGGGTCATAGTAAGAAGACCAGAGAATTTCATCATGAGCTCAGTTTTGGCTGAGCCATACAGCTTGAAATAATGTTCATTTAATTGTATGGCCAGTGCAATAGAAATTAAGGCAGAAGAGAGCTGAGGGAGTTTCTTGAATATATAGAACTGCTGAAAGTTGTGATTAGTGGATGGACTCAAAGAACAAAAGAAAATTGGAAAAGTATCAAACTACTACAGAGCGAGAAATTAGTATTTTATGTCTAGATTAGATATTGTATGTCTCCATAATTCTTGTGCATAATAAAAAGAAGGGGGAGATTTTCAAAGGTACAGAAGGGAGTTTGGTGCCGAATTCCCATTGAACGTTGTTGGGAATTGGCCACCTAATTCTCATTTGTGCCTTTAAAAAATCTCACTCAAAGGAGACATGGTAGACAACTTTATTATGTATACAGTACATAATTTATAATGCACAAGCTTCTGGGTAAAAGAGCACAACTTTCCAGGTGTTTTATTTATTTAGAACCTAAAACATTCAAGGCATGATACAAAGCATGCAGAAAACACAAGAGATCTTACAATCTAAAGACATGACAAAACAGGCAGATACAAGACACAGATACAAGAAACAAAGGGACTAGCAGAAGGAAATGAGAACAAATGCACTGCATCCATGCATGCAGATTGAGAACAATATTGTGTTAGGGAGGGCTGTCTAAACTATCATCCATCTATCTCTCTATGTATCTATTATCTTCCACCTATCTGTCCATCACCCATCTACCCACCATTCACCTATCCATCTGCCTTACCGTCATCCATTTTTACATTCATCTCTTTTTCTAATCTAAGGTTTTATGTTATTTTTAGTATACCAATGACCTAGATATCAAAGAACTTTCTTGCCAGGACGCTTCCTTGGTTTTTCCAACATCCTAAAGTTGCTTTACCTTAAGTAGATGGATCCTCAAAGCAAAACAAAGTGAAGCTACTAACCAACCTTCTCTATAGCAAATGTATGTGGGATATGCATCTCTAATTTATCTCAATGTTTCAGTGTCCATTTTTGTTACCACCATAAGTGTCTACTAAGACGCTGACTAAATGCTGTATGTGTCATTATTTACATAAGCAGATTACAACATCCTGGTCTCATCAGTTCAGCTATTGTGTCTTGTTAGCTTAACCAAATTTCAAACTCCATAAGGAACAGCATTTTCCCCAGAAGTTATTAAAGAGTAGATTTCGTTTAATTAAACTCATTTGCATGACTAAATTAGATCTAATTACTCCCATTCATTTCACTAATACCTCTCTTTGATTGGAGAAAGGCAACTTCGATAATTGCTTAAAATAGGACTCATTGGGTCTTCGTACTGGTTCAGACTACAAAAAGCAGCACTACGATTTAAGTAAGAGATAATGGGACAATGACTGAGATACTATAGATGATGGGCACCTTTTTAATCTTGGAATTTTTGTTGTTTGTGTCTGGTGCCAAATTGGCAACCCAAGAGACAAAAGGATTCATCAGATTTATCTATAGAGCAGTTGCAGCATGAGTAACAGCCGTGCAAAATTTTCCCCACAAATCTCTCCAATGTTCCTCACTTCCAACCAAGAGAGGCCTCTAGAAGTCAAACACCAATTAAAGTTGGGGAGGGTTAATTTGAAATTTTAATAAAATGTTGACATTAAAATAAGGAATTGGGAACATTTCATTTAAAATGTTCGTAAATGTTCTCACCTATTTGTCAACTAGTTATAGAGCTTGTGATAAAAGAGGGGGTGAGGGGGGGTGGCTCCCTTTTATGGACACCTACCCAGCCAGTTAGCTACAAGTCCCTCTTGGTAGCTGTTCTCTGCTTGCTTTACCTGCAAAGGGTTAACAAGCCCACAGGTAAAAGAAAAGGAGTGGGCACCTGACCAAAAGAGCCAATGGGAAGGGTAGAACTTTTTAAAATGGGGGGAAAGTTTTTCCCTTTGTCGTTCTCTCTGGGCTGAAGAGACGGGGCAGCACGAATGCTGTGTAATGTTTGAACCAGGTATGAAAAATCATCTTCCATACCTAGAAGGATTCATTGGGACAGGGAATGTTTAGATAGACGCAATCAGGTTTATTTCTTTTATTTTCTATAAGGGTTGTGGACTCCTCTGGGCTAACCCCAGATGCTTTAGTTGCTTGTAACCTTTAAGCTGAACCCCCAAGAAAGCTACTTTGGGTGCTTAATTTTTGGAATTGCTCTTTTAAAATCTAGCAAAAGCCTAAGTTCCAGATGTATTTTCTTTCTTTCTGTTTTTAATAAAATTTACCTTTTTTAAGAACCTGATAGGTTTTGCGTCTTAGAAGGTCTGTGCATATGTTTTTCAATTAGCTGGTGGCAACAGCTGGGTTTCCCTTTTGTTTGTTTTCTTTCTTGGCTTCCCCGAGGGAGTGGTAAAAAAGCTGAGGGGCCTCAGGGAAAACTTCCCAAGTGAGTTTTTCCAGGATTTGCAAGAGGCAGTTTTTCACTTGGGTGGTGGCAGCATTTACCAAGCCGAGGTCAGAGAAAAGCTGTAACCTTGGGAGTTTAATACAAGCCTGGAGTGGCAAGTATTAACTTTTAGAACCTGTGTGGGGCCCCACCTTCTGCACTCGAAGTGCCAGAGTGGGGACTCAGCCCTGACAGAGCTCTTTGCCATCATTTTCAATTTTAAGAACCTCACATTTTAAAATTTCAAAAAAAGGGGGACATTTTTTTTAAAAAGCAAAATGTTTCCCTATTTCTTACTGGCTCTAATTCTAACAGTATCTGGATAAAAATCAACTCTTTTTCTCCTTCTGTACTGACACAGCCCTAGTCATCACCAAAACACCACAATGCCTGACTTGAAACAACTTCAGAGATGTATAGGGAACAGCCTTCTGGACCAAGATCAAACCAGAAATGACAGAAGTGATGCTGGTAGGAAAGGGAAACACACAGTGCAACTTGCCATTATGGTAGCATCACCAAAAATCTAGGTCACCACACCACGCCACACAGGTCATCCAGGCAGTAGGAATCCTCCTAGATTTCTTATTACTCTTGGGCATTCAGATTGCCAGTGGGGAGAAATGGCTTCTTTCACATTTCCCTGGCCAAGAGACTTTGACCATTTCTCTCAAACAAAGACTTAGCCATGTTTTCATTACCTCCAGGTTGAACTATGGTCACTCACTCTACTTGAGATAGGACGAACATCTGCAAAACAGGTGGAAGCTTGTAGACCATAGAGCAGTAGCCATACTGCCAAACTCAAATGTTCAAGCCCCCCCAAAATCATAAGATTGGGCCTAAAAGTCATAAAAACACACACACACACATACACGATTGGACCTAAAAGTCATACATTTTATTTATATATTGGGCTTAAAAGTAATAAATGATATATAAAATTATATTAAAAATTCAATTTATGACTTTTAGGCCCTATTTTAGGCCCAATTGTTTTGGAACCTTCTAGCTGCACTTGGGCCTTGCCATCAAGCTTTTCTCCATAACTGTGAGGGCTAGAAACTTACATCTTTTTAAAAATGAAATCTGAGATTTTCCCCTAATTGCAAGACTCTATGAAAAGCATCAATATCCGGTTGCCAATTAAGTTGCCAATATTGCAGTAGCACCAAAGGGTGCCAGCGGAGAACAGGGTCCCATTTTGCAAGGCCCTGTACAAAACACACAGCAAGAGACAGTCCGTGCCCAAAAGTGTTTGCAATCTAAATAGCAAGACAGAGCGAAGGGAAACCTTATTATCCCCATTTTACATAGGCTTTAAAATTATGTATCCTCTATATTCTATACATGAAAATCACTTCTAATAAAATAAACCTGTGTGATGGAACACTGCACACCAGAACACATCAATGGGACATTCCAACCACCCCGCTAGGACTGCAAATCCCTGGAAAGGGAGACTGCCATTTTAGGTTTACCAAAACCACGCATTCCCTATCTGATGATGATTGTACTGTATTAGGATTACCTAGCACCTAATCTCCACCCAAGACCAGGGTCCCATTGTGTTAGGCACAGTATACACATAGAATAAGAGCGAGACCCTGCCCCGATGTGTTTATAATCTCCAAATAGATAAAACAGACACAGGATGATTTTTTTTTTTAGATGAGGCAGAGGGAGATTAAGTCACCTGCCAAACATCACATGGGAAATCTGTGACGGAGCTAGGAACTGAACCTAGAACTTCTGGATCCATTGGAGTAACCACAATACCCTCTGTCCCCACATCCTTATCAAAATTATACCTCAACCATAATGTTCTCCTACTTTATTTTGATTGAACCTATATCACATACAACTAAAACACCAGTGCTCAACACTAATGACTATTGTATCAACTTAAGCCTTATCAATATGAAATATGGTTATTTTAAACTGCTCCATGTAAAATAGGTATGATACATTCTACAGTCTTTGTGACCTTCATGCATCACATGAAACAAATTGGATCTAATGGCTCGCTCACATGAAAGAATCACACTAGTTTTTGTTTAAATGTACTTAACAGCTGAATTTAACTATATTTCTAGCAGAAGGTTATCATCCATTTTAAGATATTCTGGGTTAGATGGAGGTGAAATCATTTGATTTATTTCAATAAACCAATCACAAAGCTCTCTATTGCTTAGTGACAGTTCCAGTCATTAGAGGTCATTCTTCTGCCCCCGTCTCAACATGTAAATAATATTTTCCGAACCACGCGTGATATGTGACCTAGTTATCAGTTCAATAATTTGTCATGAAAAAGTGACTGACTCTCATTAACTGAGATGCCAGAAAATAGAATCAGAACAAAACACATCCTTTTTCTTTAGATCTAGTAGCAATACAGATGTTTGAAAAGCTGGTTAAAAACACTTTTGGCGAGTTTTTCAAAAATTAAATTTTTTTCTAAATTGTGAAATGGCATCAAAATATTTCAACAATCAAAAATTTTTCACCAATTCTATTGATGGTTAACCCTCTCTCTCTTCCGCACAACAAATGGTGAAAATGTTGCTGCCTTTTTAATTGAAATTCAAAGTTTCAGTGAAACATTATCAAAATATAATAGAAAATAGCTACACACTAACTTTTCAGATGTTAATTCACCACGAATCTCCAAGCAAGAGTAAATTATCCAAAGATACTGTTAAGTAGTTTCATCACACTGCAATCTAACTCATGTTACAATGAACTGGAACAGTTTAGAATTACATGATATATGCCCACTTGTACATATGGGACTGGACTCAAAGTCCACTGAAGTAAATAAAAAGACTTCTTCTGAATTCAGTATGCTTCAGAGCAAGCTTATGGCCAAACAAGATAGCATATTGTATTCACACTTGCATTTTTTGCAGGCGTTTTAGAGCTATGCCAAACTTGTGGGTTTAATTTGCAAGAGTTTGTGCAAAGAAAAAGTTAGTTTCCATTCATCGAGGACTGCAACCCTCTAGACTTCATTTTGAATTTCATGTTTTGGGATTTCACAAAATGGGGTGACTGGGCAGCAAAATGGCAGATGAAGTTCATGTTGATAAAGGCAAAGTAATGCACCCTGGAAAACATAATCCCAACTATACATATAAAATGATGGGGTCTAAATTAGCTGTTACCATTCAAGAAAGAGATCTTGGAGTCTGTGGATAGTTCTTTGAAAACATCCATTCAATATGCAGCGGCATTCAAAAAAGCAGACAGAATGTTGGGAATCATTAAGATAGGGATAGATAATAAGACAGAAACTATCATAATGCCTCTATATAAATCCATGGTATGCCCACAGCTTGAATACTGCGTGCAGATGTCACTGCCCCATCTCACAAAAGATATACTGGACTGAAAAAAGGTTCAGGAAAAGGCAACAAAAATTATTAGGGATATGGAACAGCTTCTATATGAGGAGAGATTAATAAGACTGTTTCACAGTTGATTCTGGAACTAAACTGAAATCCCAGATCCAGTGCAATGTTCAAATCCAGATCAGAACTTTGCAGCTGATCTGTAGTTACCATCAGCGTTTTTGTCAACAATATGTAGCACAAAATTATTGGGCGGGGGGTTATGCCTTTCATTCTGCCATTGGGAGGAAGCATATTTAATGCTCAACTGAGATGGACACTCAGTTATGCTAGGTACTATAAAGACAGACCCTACGTTGCATGGTAATCTAGATGAGAGGAAGGGTAGAAGGGGAAACAGACAGAGAGAGGTGAGGTCATACAACAGGTCAGTGGCAGACTCAGGAAAAGAGCTCAGGTATCCTGACTCCTAGGCCCCCAAATCTTCTTCAGAGTCACCTTCTTCCAAGGATAGTCACCTACCATGTAAGTGTGGCCTACAGTCTTTGTTCCCAGATGTATGCATTTACATTTAGGCATATTGCCACGTATCAGTGGGGTAGCCAGGTTAGTCTGTATCCACAAAAACAACGAGGAGTCTGGTGACACCTTAAAGACTAACAGATGTATTTGGGCATAAGTTTTCATGGGTAAAAAACCTCACTTCTTCAGATGCATGGAGTAAAAATTACAAATAGAGGCATAAATATACTATCACATGAAGAGAAGGGAGTTACCTTACAAGTGGAGGTAGGCATATTGTTTTCTTGGGCCCAGTTTACCAAGCAATCTAAATCACTCTGAATCCGCGACCTGTCCTCTTTATTATTTACTACTCCCCCAATTTTTCTGTCACCTGCAAAATTTATCAGTGATGATTTTATGTTTTCTTTCAGATGATTGATTAAATTGTTAAATAATGAACTGATCCTCATGGGACTCAACTGGAAACATACACAATGACGATTCCCTCCCTGTTCATAGTTATATTTCGAGATCCATCAGTCACCCAGTTTTTAATCCATTTAATGTGTACCATGATAATTTTATATCATTCTAGTTTTTTTTAACAAAATGTCATGTGGTACCAAGTAAAATGCCTAACTGAAGTCTAAGTATATTACATCAATACTATTATCAACCAAACTTGTAATCTCGTAACAAAAAAGATATCAGGTTAGTTTGACAGGATTTATTTTCCATAAAGCCATGTGGTTTTGTATTAATTACCTTACTCTATTTTAGTTTATTATTAATTGAGTCCTGTATCAGCTGCTAAATTATCTTGCTTGGGATTGATGTCAGGCTAACAGGTCTCTAATTACCTGTGTCATCCCAGTTACCCTTTTTAAAAATTGGCACAACATTAGCTTTCTTCCAGTCTACTGGAACTTCCCTAGTGCTCCAAGACTTATTGAAAAATCAATGTTAATGATCATCAGCCAACTCTTTTAAAACTCTTGGATGCAAGTTATGTGGACTCCCTGATTTAAAAATGTCTAATTTTTGTAGCTTCTGTTTAACATCCTCCAGAGATACTAGTAAAATGGAAAGAGTGTTATTTTGAGACTATAGCATCTTTTTTCCTCCAAATATAGAACAGAAATATTTATTGAACATTTCTGTCTTTTCTACATTATTATTCATAATTCTACCATTTCCACCTACTAATGGATCAATATGATTGTCAGGATTATTTGTGCTGCTAATATATTTTAAAAACTCCTACCTGTCTTTAACTCTGCTAGCAATAGATTTCTGCTTGTGTCCCTTGGCTTTCCTTATCAATTTTCTACAATTCCTAACTTCTGATTTGTATTCATTACTATTAACTTAGCCTTGTTGGGTATTTTATATATATATATTTACAGC
The DNA here is from genome assembly GCF_020497125.1 of Mauremys mutica. NCBI lineage: Eukaryota > Metazoa > Chordata > Testudines > Geoemydidae > Mauremys > Mauremys mutica. Next base: position 19,869,668 of record NC_059076.1, on the reverse strand, counting down.
TGCCTTCACTTCCCTCTAAACCAGGTTGTTTTAAACCGGCGTGGCCTTCCTCAGTTATGGGATTGTGGCTTTTTCATCATCTAATAAAGTGTTCTTCAATTATCATTCATATTTTTCTGATTAAATTCTTTCTTGAAGGTCATTTGGCTCATAATTGTTTTCCGCTTTGTGAAACTGGTCCTACTAAAGGACCAAGTGTGTATATATTGGTGGTCTGAACTTCATTCTGCTTACACATTATAAATGTGATCAATCATGATCACTCGTATCTAAGTTAATATTCACTTTCAGTTCTGTGATCAGTTCGTCTTTATCTGTAGGACAAGGTGTAATATAGAATTCCCCCATGTTGGCCACACCACTTTTTCAGTTGGGGGAAATTGTCATCTATAGTTTTGAGAAATCCCAAAGATGTTTTAATACTGGCAGTATGAGACCTCCAGTATATGTCACTCAAATTGAAGTTCCCCATGATCTCACAGTTTTCCCCCACAACACATTTTAGATAGGTGTGTAAGGAGGCAGTCATCCCATTCCCCAGTGTGATCTGGCTGTCTGCTACAGACCACAACTAGTACCCTCATTTTGTGCTTTATTTGTTAGGACATTGGTCCATAAGCAGTCAAGATAATTTTTCTTCCAAGTTATCAGTGACTTGGAAACAACTGATGCCATTTTTGATGTAGAATGCCACTCCCTCTCTCCTTTTGCCCACTTGATCCTTCCTAAATAGGGTATAACCATTTATTTTAACATTCCAATCATGTGAGTCATCCCACCGGGAGGTTGCAGTAATACCAACTAGATTGAATTTATGCTCATAAATGAGCAATTCTATTGTCTTGTTTGTTACTCTGGTTCCTAGCATTAGCATATAGCAATTCAAAAATTTCTTCTCTTCATGTCCTTTGGCTTCTTGATTAATTTTGCTCTCAATATCTTGATTTTGTGCTGAGTGCTCATATCTCTCTTTTTAACCTCCACTTTTGCTATTAGTTTAACCCTGTCCTGACTACTCGCACCAGCCTCTCCCCAAGAAGATTGGCTCTACTTCTAATGAAGTGGAGGTCATCCAAACTATACAGGTCCATCTCCCCATAGACGGTGGACTAATGTACCACAAAAACAAAGCCCTTCAAACTACAGCCCTTACCTAGCCAGCAATTCTCTTTCAGAATCTCCTGCCTTCTGTCTTCCTTTGCTCATGAAACAGGCAGGATCTCAGAGAAGATCACTTGGATGTTCTTCTTCTTCAGCATGATTCCAAATTCCCTAAAGACAACTACCATCTGTCAGATAGCCCCCAACATAGTGTCATTATTGTCAATATGAATCATCACCAATGGATCCTTGCCAGTCAACTTCAGAAGCCTAACCCACTATAGAATGATGTCTCTCATTCTTGGCTTCAGGAAGGCTGGTGTCCACCTGTCCTTTGCAAAACATACTTTCGTTTCTTCTGAGTACTGCCTCTCCAACAGGGATCATCCGTCTTCCTTGGATGGCTGGAAAACTCTTTGCAAGTAAGCTTTATTTTCTTACAGGTTGGGTCAAGCTGCCATCCACACGTGTGTTGTGTACATCTCTCTGTTCCCTTGAACCTGCTGGATCTTGAGAGTTACCTTCCATAGTTTCCACATTGAGGATCTGATAACGATATGAAACTTCTAGCTGCATGGAATGCCTCCTGCTTCTCTTCTCTCTGGTGGCCACGGACTGCCCATCCTCATCTGTCTCAAACCAGGTAGACTACTGCTGTGACATCTTGCTCTGGTGGTTATGAACTGCCAGCCGGGTGTTCTCTCTGACTTCCTCGCTCACTGATTCCTTTGTGACTAGCTCTACTTCTCCTTGAACCTGGGGATAAAGGCCTAACTGGACACACGCTTGCTTAAGTCTGATCTAACTACTGCTGAAGTCATTGTTGAAACATATAGGGTGCAGGAGAGCTTCCTCTTTCTACATTTTATACAAAATAATTTCTACTTCCATCTCCTTCAGGTTTCCCTGACTTTTCATAACCACAGTAAGGGTTCAGTGTGTGCAATCAGTTATGGTTTGAGTCTGTTCTAACGTTAGGCAAACTAATTCATCCAGCCCTAGCAGAAAACTGAGTGAGCATCTGATAGCTTGAACACCAGGACTGAAATGTTTTATTTGTTTTATTCTAAGTACATTATTTGGCTTTGTCTGTCAAGAGACACCTGGATGACTTATTTTTAGATGTAATTCTTATTATCTACTCTCAAGAGCCAGACTCAGGGATATCTAAAGGGAGGAGGTTTGATATGAGATTCACGTAAATGTCTATACGGGATTGGAGTGAGTCTTGAAAACTTCGATCTAATCGTGCCCTTAATTATCAAATGCTTTTTCTGTTGAGAAAAAAAGTGCTGTTTAAAATGTTTGATAATCTGACAAGGCCATAAGGCTTAATGGAATCAATGATTACACACAGATGGATGATTAACTCCCAAGGTTTAATGTTAAAAAAAAAAAAACTTTGCTGGATTTCTACTTGATGGAATTACACTGCCCATATGGAAAAGAACTATACCCTGAATATACCCAGAATTATGGAACAGGTGGTAGAATCTGGGCAGGACTACTTGGAATGCACAAAAGCATTCGGAACTTGTAACTGCCAAGAAAAAAATAAGTCTTTCAAACTGTTTAACTTTTCATATATTAGAATTCTAAATGGCACAAATTAGTAAAATAATCCCCAAAGCCATTTGTTTTAAGGAACAATGTGAACATATTGGGTTCTGAGATATATATATATATATATATTTGAAATATATATTTGGAAATGCTGCACGTCCATATAAACAGTGTACATTAAAAAAACCCGACACCTCTGTTAACAGAATGTTATTATGGTCACAAAATCAAAGGTAGGAAATGAAATGAAAAGGTAGGAAATGAGAGAACTAAGGTTGCCCATGCAACTTGAGTTCTCCTTCTTTGTGACTGCGCGTTCCAATACCATCAATCTAAGGGCTGTAGACTGTTGTCCATTACCACAGTATCTCAGCACCTTTCCCATAAAATCAATAGCAGGGTCGTTAGTGGGGTCATGCTTTAATCATATCTCCTTTTTTCCCCCATAGAGTTTGCATTAGCTCATCCAAGTAGCCATTCTACTATTCACTATGGAAAGGTCAGTCTTTCTCCATTACTGTAGGGCAAGGGCGGGCAAACTTTTTGGCCTGAAGGCTGCATCAGGTTTCTGAAAATGTATGGAGGGCTGGGTGGTGGAGGCTGTGCCTCCCCAAACAGCCAGCCATGGCCCGGGCCCCGCCCCCTATCTGACTGCCCCCCTACCCGCTTCTCGCCTCCTGACGGCCCCCCTGGGACTCCTGCCCCATCCAACCCCTCTTCTCTCTGTCCCCCGCCCGCACTCAGACCCCGCCCCTTCCTGACTGCCCCCCCAGGATCCCTGCCCCATGCAACCACCCCTTCTCCCTGACCGCCCCCAGGCGCCCTGCCCCTAACTGCCCCCCACACCTAACTGCCCCCTACTGCCCCATCCGACCCCCCCTCTCCTTCCTGACTGCCCCCGCCAGGACCCCTGCCCCACCCAACCACCCCTTCTCCCTGACCGCCCCCGTCCACCCCACCCCTAACTGCCCCCTGCCGCCCCAGCCAACTCCTTCTCTCCTTCCTGATCGCCCCCCCAGAACCCCTGCTCCCATTCAACCCCCCGTTCCCCGCCCTCTGACTGCCTCAACCCCTATCCACAGCCCCTGACCACCCCCCAGACTCCCCTGCTCTCTATCCAACACCCCCCAACACACACCCTCACTCCCTTCCCCCTTACTGCGCTGCCTGGAGCACCAGTGGCTGGCGGCGTGGCTGCACCAGAACAGGCAGCCGCGCCACGCAACACAGAGACCAGGTCAGGCTGCGGCTCTGCAGCTGCGCTGCCCCAGGAGCTCGCTGCTCCGCCGCCCAGAGAATTGCGCCGGCGGTGGGGTGAGCTGAGTCTACGGGGAAGGGGGGACAGCAGGGGAGGGGTCGTGGGTAGCCTCCCTGGCCAGGATCTCAGGGGCCAGACAGGATGGTCCTGTGGGCCGGATGTGGCCCGCGGGCCGTAGTTTGCCCACCTCTGCTGTAGGGCAACATACTTCATTTTACTGTGGTGTCACATAAGTTATAGGACCTTCCAATACATCTGAGAAGAATCCCACCTTGAAAAGCAATACAACAAATTCTGCTCTCAGGTATAACCCATGATGTCACATGGGTCCCCGTGGGTGGAGGACAGAATTTATCCCATAGTCTGAAGTATTATCACTGCTGCCATTATATGAAAGGCGATACATCCCCAAAACGTTATTTGAACAACAGTGGGTAACATTAATCCCGATTATGTACATATAAACACCTGTGAATATCATCAATGAGATGATTGTTGAAAAGATTCACCATATTTCAGCTCATTTAGCTTAACAGCAAGGTAGATACAGTGAGCCTGAAAATGGCTTTTTCACGGACAGTCATGCCTCTTGCACTATTGTTCTACCATCCTTTTGACTGCAGGGATTGGCTGGGCTATGGTTCTTTTGGCTTTTTTTCCTGCACTGACTGGTCTATTAAGGCTTTATTTTGGAGCCAGTCTGTAGCTCTTAAGAAGTAGCTCTCACCAGGTGACTGCAATAAGGAAAGAAGGATAATCTTGTAGCTAAAGGACAGGACTGGTACTTAGAAGATCTGCATTCTGTTCCTGGCTTTGCCACAAGACTTTGTGTGTGACCTCAGGCAAATCACTTAATCTCTCGATGGCTCTGTATCCTGTGAGGATAAATTCATTAATCCTAGCAAAGTGCGTCAAAATCCTCAGCTGGAAGGCCCTATATAAAGGCAAAGTATCACTACAATAGATGTCCATTAACAAGAATGAGAAAACAGTATGCTTTCTGCGTGAATATAAAGCAAATATAGTCTTCTTGTGGAACAAGTCAGGTGGGTTTTAGAACACTTTCACACACCAGTCGACTGAGCGTGGGCACCTAAAAGCACCTAAAAGCACCTAAGTGACTTAGCAGCCCAAGTCCTATTTTCAAAAGTAATTTAGGCATTTAGGAGCCTAAGGGCTTGTCTACACGGGTAAGTTTTACCAGTTATAACTTTATCATTACACCAGATATAGTTACCCTGGTATATCTCCTTATATGGACATGTATTCTGGTTTAAATGTGGCTTGTTCTGGTTTAGCTTAAACCCCTTCCAGAGTGCCAAACTGAAAAAAGAGTAAGTGTCCACACAGGGAGTTATACCGATATAACAATAGCACTTTAAATTCACACCCTGTCTCATACTAGTATAACTTCCTTGCGTGGGCATTAAAAGTCAATGGAATTTAGGCTCCTACGGCCAGATTTTCAAAGGTATTTAGGTGTCTAACGATGGAGATAGGCACCTAATGGGATTTTCAAAAGCACCTAGCTCTTGGTGCTTAGGTGATTTTGAAAATCTCCTTAGGCACCTATCTGCATCATTCGACACCTAAAAACCTTTGAAACACTGGCCTTAAGTGCATACATCACTTCTGAAAATGGGACACAGGTTTTGAAAATTTTACCCTAGAATTAGATCATTAATCCAGGATCCACCAAACCTTTGTTCACCCTCTACACTGCTTCTCTGAATAACTGGGGGGGGTGTGTATCACACACACAGGCAGAGCTTGGATCCCACAACTCCAAGCTCCCATCTACTACACACTTCCCTGGAGTTATGTTGTAACTAGAGATGAGGCCAAGCCATAAATTTAGGATTCAGATCCTGATCCAATATTTCCCAAAATTTGGGAGCATTTGGATCCTGGGTTTCGGTTTAATCTGTAGTTGCAGCATGACCTGAAAGACTAAATCTTCCCCTCTCTTGGTCCTGTGTCAGCAATCAGCTGTGTTACCAGCTGCTCAGTGGAGGCCCAATTCAAAGATCACTGAATTCAATGGGAATCCTTCCATTAGTTTCCGTGGGCTTTGAATTGGGCCTTTTACTCACGAATGCGGGCTTGGCTCCTGCTTTTACCATCCAGTGTGAACACTCCAAGGAGACTAGCCACAAATGACCACTCAATATTTTTGTATAATTTATTCATGTAATTCAGTAACCAAGGAAACAGAAGGGACTTTCTCTAATTTATAGTATTTGCTCTTGAGGTTTTGAATCCACTCATATATAGAGAAAATTTAAAGCCAAATTATGTCTTAAGAGGCGACATGGTCCAGTAGCCAGGACAGTGGACAAGGAGTCAGGAGACCTGAGTTCTAGTACCAGCTCTGCCACTGAACTGTTGTGTGACCTTGGGTAAGTCACTTGACAATTCCCCTCCCACCCTTTGTCTTTAGAGTATACACTCTTCAGGGCAGGGACTATCTCTGACTATGTGTTGGTATGGTGCCTCGCAGTGGGAGTCCCTGTGCATACCTCAGAAAAATGTGATTCAAAGACAAAATTGCTAGTGGACTTCCATTATCTGAACTGGGAGAGCAGTCATTTCCAGGTTTTACTGCATTCCCTTCCTAGTAATATCAGTGAATTAGTACTTCATACCAGCTCTCCCCTTTAATCCGGATTTGCATATGTGCACTGTAAAGTGGTGCACGTGGAGATAATTTCCAATGGTACCTTGGTTGCATAATGTCAGGCTGGATCCTCAGCTAGTGTGAAACAGTAGATTTCTATTGACTTCAGCGCAGCTATGCCCGATTCTGTTACCTGATGATCTGCCCTAAGGGTGAAATCATGGTCTTAGTGATGCCAATGACAAAACTCCCAATGACTTCACTGGGGCCAGTGTCTCCACCTCAGTGTTTCATGTGTGAGGATTTTAGGCCTGTTCAGTCCTGGACTTTTGTTTCCTGCATTAATTTTTCTCCTCATTGCTTTGCTTTGATAGCTCTGATAGCAAAAACTACATGGGCTAGGTTCTCAGCCGGGGTAAATCACCATAGCTCTATTGAATTCAGTGGAGCTATGCTAACCTACACCGTCTGAGAATGTGGCCCACGTTTCCAGTCCAAAACTGCCCTCCTGTTTCTTTTATAATAATCAACAAGACTGACCGTGGCCTGCAACACTCCCTCTCTCTCTCATTCTCTGCTCCCTCTGTTAAATTGGCACTGACTTTCACACACTGCTACTACGCTTGGCATAAGAACCTTCTCCTCTGCAGCTCCTGTAACCACTTCCCTATGTCTCTCTGCCTCGTTGATACACCATCTCATTTTTAGAGTATAAGGCCAGAAGGCACCATCACAATCATCTAGTCTGACCTACACATTGCAGGCCACAGAACCTCACCCACCCACTCCTGTAACAAACCCCTAACCTATGTCTGAGCTACTGAAGTCCTCAAATCACACTTTAAAGACTTCAAGTTACAGAGAATCCACCATTTACACTGGTTTAAACCTGCAAGTGACCCCTGCCCCATGCTGCAGAAGAGGGCGAAGGCCCCCCCGCCCTCAGGTCTCTGCCAATCTGACCCAAGGGAAAATTCCTTCCCGACCCCAAATCAGTTAGACCCTGAGCATGTGGGCAAGACCCACCAGCCAGACACCTAGGAAAGAATTCCCTGCAGTAACTCAGAGCCCTCCCGATGTAGTGTCCCATCACTGGCCATCGGAAATACTTTCTGCTAGCAGTCACAGATTGGCTATGTACAATTATACCGCCCCCTCCATAACTTATCAAGCTCAGTCTTGAAGACAGGTAGGTCTCCCCGCACACACACTGCTTCCCCTCAAAGGCTGGTCCAGAACATCTCTCCTCTGATGGTTCCAGAGCTTCGTCTCATTTCAAGCCTAAACTTGTTGGTGGCCAGTTTATATCTTTCCAAGGCTTATCTAAGAACACATCACTACACCACTGCCCTTTATCAGTCTCTCTCCCCATTTCCTAGGTATGTTAAAAAAATCTTAACTTTGTAACTGTATCATTTAATTTCATTGTTGTTATGATCTGTACTGCAATTGCACCTAGAGCAGGGGTTCTCACACTGGGGGTCGGGACCCCTCAGGGAGTCATGAGATTATTACATGGGGGGTCGCGAGCTGTCAGCCTCCACCCCAAACCCTCCTTTGCGTCCAACATTTATAATGGTGTTACATATATAAAAAGGTGTTTTTAATGTAGAAGGGGGGTCGTGCTCAGAGACTTGGTATGTGAAAGGGGTCCCCGGTACAAAAGTCTGAGAACCCCTGACCTAGAGGGACCAGCTGAGACACGAGGCTGTACACACATATAATAAGGGACAGCCCTGGCCCGAAAGGAACTTACAATCTAAATAGATAAGACAGACAGATGGTGGGAGGGAGGGAATATTATCCCCATTTTACAGCTGGAGAAGTGAGACCAAGGGAACCTGAGTACCTTTGCCGGCATCACACACAGGTAGCAGAGCTGGGAATAGAAGCCGGATCTCCTGGTACCTTTGCCACAAGGCCAGCCTTCCTTTAATTTGCGAAGCACTTTTTGGGATGCAGTCTGTTCCACTGCGTTGTTTTCAGTTAAGTTAGGGTACGTCTATACTTACCGGCCAGGTCGACGGGTAGCGTTCGACTTCTCGGAGTTCGAACTATCGCGTCTAATCTAGACGCGATATATTGAACTCCGAACGCGCTCCCGTCGACTCCGGAACTCCACCACCGTGAACGGCGGTGGCGGAGTCGACAGGGGAGCCGCGGACTTCGATCCCGCGGTGTCTGGATGGGTGAGTACTTCAAACTAAGGTAGTTCGAGTTCAGCTACGCTATTCGCGTAGCTGAACTTGCATACCTTAGTTCGACCCCCCCCCCCTTAGTGTAGACCAGGCCTTAGACAGCAAAGGAGAGAGAGAGACTTTCAGATGGCAGCTAGGAGCACCTGGGGATTCTCTCCCACCCGTTTCATTAGTACTGCTTAACACTGACACAAAGCTGTTTGTTTCTGCTCATTGGGCCCCTGGGGGCTAAATGGTACCATTTAGGCACAGCCTGAAGTAAGGGGCACTTCCCCAGGGGGAGCACCGGGAGGCTGTGTGGGTCAGAAGGTACAACTGCTCCTGGAGCAATTCTGTGGCACTGAGAGCAGGACATAGTTTCTGTTACCCTTGGATCGCATGCAGAATATCCACCCCTGAACGGCCAGGCAGCTCCACTAGCAGGGGAGGGCGGGGAGAGGGAACAACGATATCTCTGCCTACACTTCCCCACCATCTCCCTTCCACTTGGGGTAAGGAGCTTTGGCCACACAACTCCTGCCCCAAGCTCCCAAAGCTGCGATGGAGGTAGCTTAATGTGGCCACACAAAAGTGTGGGGAGTAAGGGATCCTTTCTCCTTCTCAGTTCCTGGTACAGCTGCCTAGGCCATAGCATCTCCAGCATATTTTCCACTCTGTTGAAGTTAATGATGCTAAGAGTGTGATAAGATCAAACATAGTGCAATCCCAGGGAGTCACTCTCAGATGCCTTCTACCCAGCTCGCACATTTGACACACAATACTAGCCAGTTTAGTTATTTTACCTGGGACCTTCAGCCAGGACGGGTGTTGCAAAGAAAAACAATGCTGCAAATATACCACAGGGGAAAACAAACAGCAGATTAAGAAGCAGAGATGCATCTTAAAGCACCTTGGGATGTAAAAACACAAAATAAAGATGATTAGAAGGAATGAGTCATTTGTTTTTCAAGTATTCAGCAATTTGGATGGCAATAACTGGCAGTAGAATTATTGCACAATGTCATCCTTATGGAACATAGGGTACTTTCAAATTACATTCGTACTTCGTCAGTGCTGCCATTAAGATGACTTATTTGTTTCTGATTAATTAGACTTCAGCGTCTTTCTTTTTGGCATTACATTTTCCTCCTGTTCAGTCTATCTGGACAGTCTAGGTCTGTGTTGGCACAGATCAGTCTCTGTAATTCTGGATCAGAAATCTGTGGCTTTGATGAACCTGGCTTCTGGTTCCTGTCAATCTGCATTGCAAAGTATCACGAGACACATACACGCAATGAGAAATATCTGCAAAAAAGGCAGCCGTGACAAGGTTGGCTTTTTGGAATGAGACATGGGTGCCAGCGAAAGGTCCTCACAGCTTGTCTGCCATAGCTCTTTAAGCTATGACAAACATTTGTCTCCTTGCTCATTTGAGGGCTTCGCAACTGGCGAGCCTTCGACTGCTGAGGGAAAAGGAAGAGGGCCGTATCCTCAACTGGTGTTGCTCTGCTGAAGTCAATGAAGCTACACCAATTTACATCCCATGAGGATCTGGTCCCCAGTATCTTTGGCAAATATTTGCATGGCTGCTAAATATATAGAGCTTGATTCAACTCTTACTCATGATTCACACCGATGTCCATAACGTCATTAAAGTCAATTGAGAGACAGAAGTGCAGGGAAGAAGGGAGGTCAAACAGTACATTACATACCCCTTTGTAAAATTACACTATGTCTAGGATGTTTTTTGCATACAATATACGGGCTGTCCAGCATGCAGATGGAGGTGCCAGTTTATAGTTAACAAAGGAGCATTTATTTAAGATCATATGTCAAATGTTATTATACATTATGTGTGCACAATCATACCCACATTATTTATTATATGTAGGCTATTACATTATGCTGTGTGTATAGCTGGATGGGTAGATAGCGTAGGCATAAGTCTATGTACTACAGCTCATTGAAATAAAATCAAAATTTGGATAATTTCAAAATCACGTTTGTGGAAATGTCGACTTTGATAAAAAATGGGACAAACCACAACCATCTTTGTGATTTTCTTTACATGTTTTCCAACCAGATTTTAGAGTTCGTCAAAATGTTAGTTAGATTTCTTGAATGACATATTTTTAATTTTTTTTAAAAGAGTCAATATTTTAAATTGTGGGGGTGGGAGAGAAAGTGTAACACTTTCATCCCCTCCTCCCCACACACACACACACTTGACCAGCTCTTATAAGATGCAGAGGGAGAGAAAGAGCCAGTCTATATATGGAAAATGTTTCATGTAAGTGTCTGCAATCACAGAATGTCAGGGTTGGAAAGGACCTCAGGAGGTCATCTAGTCCAACCCCCTATGCAAAGCAGGACCAATCCCCAGACAGATTTTTGCCCCAAATTCCTAAATGGTGCCCTCAAGGATTGAACACACAACCCTGGGTTTAGCAGGCCCATACTCAAATCACTGAGCTATCTCTCCCCCACATCAAATGACCATGACTAAGTTACACAGGGCACGTCACATGAGTGTCAGCAAAACCTTTATATCACACATACTAGGGTGCATTTTGTTCATGCCACATATTTTACAGACATCTTCTTTAGGAATATTTAGAGAGTTTTAACAATTTGTATAATTAAAATATTTGGTACCCCTCCATTTACATTATTCCTTCCTAAAAAGAATGATTATTCTGTTTCTATAACCTCTAAAAATTATCTAAAATAGCTTTTCTAGACATAAAATCATGCAATGCTTTTCGGCCAGTATCTCAATTGACCAGGGATAGAAACAAATGTCGTAATTCATTGAAAAGGGAGATGGCTGGCTCTCCAATTGTTTAAATAATATAGTTTTATCCATAAAATTGGAAGATTTGTGAGATATTGGACTGAAAGCTGTCCCTGGTCTAGGACTGAATGTTGCTCATCCCACACTCTAGAGTTGTAATTCTAAGTGAATTTACACATTTTGGGGAAAGGAATAAACCTTTTTGTGGCAAGTTATTTTTTAAAAAAAGTTAAAGGCAGGTTTTAGAAAGCTTCTCTGAGGCTTGAGATGTTATAATTAAGTTCTGGTGGACTGTGAAGGTGATGTAGGTAAATATGCAAGATAAATGGAATTTATTGGATGGGTATCACTATCATCTACTGGGTCTGAGAAGGGAGTGAAGTTTTTATTTATACATATTAGAGATGAGCACCTTCTTTCACAAGTGGCAGAGGTGCTGGTGCCTATTGGAAGAGTAGATCTATTGAGAACAGCCAAATGACCATGATATCAATGGCACTGGACAAATCCAAGGCTGAAAACTAGGGAAAAAATATCAAGACACAAATAGCTTGAAACATAACCATGAACTCTTCAAAGAGTAGCAGGAATTTAAGGCCAGTCACATTAAAAATGTCATGGCCCATACCACAGCCTGAGTGTGTTTAAGGCTGCATAACAGTATCTCTTGTAATCTACTTTCAGAAAGTTTTGAATGACTAAAACCTAATTCCCAGAGTGAATTTTTTCATGGTTGGCCTTTGCCCTAATGTTTCAAGCAAAATCTGTACTGTCATTATTCAATATTATAAAACAGTAAAAAAACAAACATTCACAATTTTTTTTGCAATCTCTTTCATTAACCTATTTTAGTTGCTGGGGCACCTTCAGAAATGATCATGGAAGCATCTGTTTTTAAACTGATCTTTCTTTTATCAAATAATGTTGTCCGAATACCACCCACACCTGTTTAATACCAAAACGTGTGAAAGCCCTGAAAAGATTTTTTTATACCACCAGCAAAGGTTACTTCTTTTCAGCTCCGTTCTTTGCAGTATCATTGGGGTCCGGTATAGGTGTCTACGATTGTCAAATATTGTCCATTTTTGTCCTTAAGAACAAGAGGTGGCGAGAGTACATCAAGGAACTATATGGGGATGACAGGCCTGAAAAAACGTCAAGTAAAGATTAATCAACTAAGCCCGCCAATAACAGGTGAAGAAATCATGGCAGCAATAAAAAGATTTCCAAATGGAGAAGTACTAAATTGTGATAAAATACTGGCTGAAATGTTAAAAAGCACCGGGGATGAAGGCTTGAAAGCCCTGCTAGAGGCAATGTAGAATATCTTTGAGGTAAGAGAATTGCCAGAAGACTTTACAACCTTATTGTGTATCCAAATCCCAAAAAAGATTAATGCTATGGATTGTAAGGACTACAGTACAATCAGCTTCATATCTGATGTCTCTAAGATACTTCTGCAAGTTGTTCAAGAGAAAGTACGAGGAAAGATGGATAAGCGAATAACAATACAGCTTCAAATATGGAAGGGCATGATAAATGCTATTATGACCTGGAAGCTTATATTAGAAAGATCAACTGAAATGGGGAAAACGATCTACTTATGTTTTGATTTCCAAAAAGCATTTGACACAATCTATGACTACAAATTGCTCAAAATATTAAGATCCGTAGAGACTGATGGATATGTACTCAGAGTAATAAAACGATTATACTGGAATCAGAAGGCAATTATAATGGGAGGCGATAATAAAAATCTAATAGAGATCAAGAGAGGAGTGAGACAAGATGGTATAATGTCACCGACTATGTTCAACGTTTATAGTGAGTGTTTGATTAAATTAATCAAAGTAACAGAATAAGGTGTTAAGATGAATAGAAAATGGGTGAATAACATTCATTACACAGATGACAGTGCGGTTGGCTAATTTAGAAGAGGGTCTGATGAAGTCAATGGAGATTGTATAACAATGTGGCAAAAAAAATGGTCTAGAGTTGACTGTGCACAAGACAAAAACTATGCTGGTATGCAAGGATCCAGTGAATGACACAGCCATAGAGCAAGTGAGAAATTATTGCTTCTTAGGAAGCCTTATTACAGAGGATGGAGGATTGGATACAAAAGTGAGCGCCAGAATAGCAAGAACAAAAGAGAGATTCTGGAAGAATAAACATCTGATGAGAAGGAACATTAAATTCTGACTCTTACAAGCTTAGATTTGGTGTGTGTTGAATTACAGCTGTGAAACATTAATATTGAAACAATCAAAATAAAGAAAATTACAATCCTTTGAATTATGCTGCTACAGGAAAATTCTGAAAATATCATGAGTAGGCCGCATAACCAATGGAAAAGTATTGGAGACGACTGGAACTCAGCAAACGCTAGTCAGAGATCTTATGAAAAGAAAGATTTGATTTGCGGGACACATTTTAAAAGATTCAGTAGACTATGCATGCTTCTGGGCAGAAGAACATGAGGCAGAAAAAGATGGTGATCTTGGATGGAGGATGTGCTATCCTGGATGGTTCAAAAGGATTATTCACCCACAAAGAGACTAGCAGAGGATCATACAGATTCGATTACTGTAGTTGTAAACCTCCAGTAATGGAAATGCCACATAAGAAGATAGGTGTTCAGAAGGGCTGCTCAGAAATAAAGTGGGGAGGGGGGTATTCCTATGGAAATTTTTGACTTTTGTAAATAACAACAACAACATATTGAAAACCTGGAAAACAGAAACTGCCAAAACATCAGTCAAAATTTTTCAAGTATTGGATTTTTGGTTTTCCAACCCCCTCCTGTCTTCTCCCTCCTCCCCGCCCCCCGCAAAAAAAGGAAAGCAGAAATATTTTTGCAGAAATCATCGTTTGTTAAAACAAATGCACAAAACAAATTTTCCATTGGAAAAAAGTTTTGAGACAACATTGACAACCACCCCTTGTACTCAGTGCTTTAAGCGCATTAGTTTTTATGTTTTCTACTTCACTTCTGGGTTTCACCTATGGCTGAAATCTTTGCCCCACTGACTTCAGTGGGGCCTGGATTTCATTCTGTATTCTTCCAGGCCTTTCCTGTGTACAGAATATTCAATTCTTGTTTCCAGATTTTCTGTATAGTCTGAGGTGTGTGGCTGTGCAATCCATTAAACCAGTTATGAAATAACAACATTTGTCATGAAGAACAATCCATTTCTGATTCTCAAGTGGATTCCACCTACTGGACAGGAAAGTTTTGGTGTATGATTTAATCAGTCTTATCTTCCTTAAATTCTCTGTTTGGGATCTGGATTAATATTAGTTATTTGCTTCATTTGTACATAATCTAGATCATTCCACTAGATTTTATACGTTTGTGCTATGGTATATTAAAAGTCTGCGGTAAACTATTCGATAACTTTACAACAGCCTATTGGAATTCCGCATAGAGTTTTACAATTTTCATTCTCAAGCCCACCCTACCCCATAGGCTTGAGAGCCCGACCTCCTGCCCAACCCACAACGTCCACACTGCTACTTTTAGCATGCTAGCTCGAGCCCCACTAGCATGTCTCTCCCTATCCGGGCTGGAAGACTTGCTCCCAGATGCAGTATAGATATACCCTGAATGGGTAAAGGTCCAGCTATGAGGATCCAACTGCAAAACATGACCGTAATCATTACATTCTGGTTCTAGACTCACCAATCTATTAGACTTCTTTGAGGGAGTCAAAAAGCATATGGATAAGGGTGAGCTAGTCAACATAGTGTACCTGGATCTTCAGAAGCCTTTGACAAGGTACCTCACCAAAGGCTCTTAAGGAAATTAAGTAGCCATGGGATAAGAGACAATGGCTCAATAACTGGTTGAAAGATAGGAAACAAAGGATAGGAATAAATGATCAGTTTTCCACAAGGGATAAAGGTGAACAGAAGGGTCCCCCAAGGATCTTTACTGGGACCTGTGCTGTTCAACATATTCATTAATGATCTGGAAAAGGGGGTGAACAGTGAAGTGGCAACATTTGCAGATGATATAAAATTATTCAAGACAAGTCCAAAGCAGACTGTGAGGATTTACAGAGAATCTCATAAAACTGGATGACGGGGCAACAAAATGGCAGATGAAATTCAGTGTTGATAAATGCAAAGTAATGCACATTGGAAAACATAAATCTTAACTACACACATATAACGATGGCTTTGAAATTAGTTACCACCACAGTGACACTCTCTACCTCGGGGGAGCACCCTGTAAACCCCATATTCATCATTTATATATAATTGTGATATGTCACATAAAGCATGCTATGTGAGGTATCATGGGAAAGGTTATGATCTGCTGAAAGCCATTGTTCTATCTGAATATGTATATCACTGGTGCATATGAAATTATGAGATTGTGTTGTGTGGTTGTCACTAAAATATGCTGTGAGTTAGGGAATTGCCCAGATATTAGATCCCCGGAGACAAGAACAAGGGAGCTAACCAACTCCTGGGTAGGTGTTGAACAACCATCAACACTCATTGTCCAGCGAGGGGGTTACAATTCAATGACTCACGTGCACAAGGCCACACCACGGGAATTGCTCAACCTTGCCTGAGTAGTTTGATTCAGCAATGCCAAATAGACAGGCCTGGACTTACATTCTCCAAGCACATGGACTAAGAGTGTAAGAGAGAACACAGTGAGGCGCCTTTTCTCCTCCCTCCACCTACCCTGCAAGCAACAAGAATGCTCAGAAGACTGAAGACTCCAACAGAGGAGACTGACCCAAGTTTCAAAGGTGAACCCTGTGCATTATGAATCAGGCTCAGATTTAGTCAGAGAGGTCACGGCAGTCACGGATTCGGTGACTTTACCGAAGCTCCAAGACTTCTTCCGCTTCGGCTGTCAGCGTCTGAAGCCGGGGCTGGAGGTGGGACTGTGCGCCCTCCCCTGCAGATGGGGCTGGAGCCGGGGCCAAGCATCCCTGCCTGGTGGCTCACAGCAGGTGCTGGAGCCAGGGCTGTGTGCCCCGCCCTGTGGCTTGCGGCGGGGGGCCGGAGTCAGGGCCGTGTGCCCCTGACACACGGCGGGAGGCTGGAGCTGGGGCCGTGCATCCCTGCCCCATGGCGGGGGGCAGGAGCCAGGGCCATGTGCCCCTGCCCCACGGCCAGGGCTGCAGCTGGGCCGTGCGCCCCCCTGGCAGCTTCCCAGGGTCGCATTTAGCAATTTTAAGGACAAAAAGAACCATTAGATCATCTAGTCTGATTTCCTGTATAACACAGACCAGGTGCCCCTTCCCTGAGCCCAATCCATCACTTCCCTTAGCAGTTTGTTCCAGTGGTTAATTAGCCACACACTTAAAAACTGTGCCTTATTTCTCAGTGGTATTAGTTTGGCTTTCACGTCCAGTCACTAGTTCTTGTTCTGCCTTTCCCCCCTAGCTTAAAGAGCCCTCTACTACCTGCTATTTTCTCCTTGTGAAGGTACTCCTACACCACAATCAAGCCACCTCGCAATATTCTTTTTGATAAGCTAAACAGACTGAGCTCCTTTTGTCTCTCACAATAAGGCAATTTCTCCACCCCTCAAATCATCTTTGTTGCTTTTCTCTGCATCCTCTCCCCAATTTTATGTAGGGCCTAGCTCTAAATGCATTGGTGTAAGTACAGAAAGGTGACCGGTGCCCACCTATCTCGTCTAACCTCAGGCTCTGTGTAACTTCGGCAGTGCAATAGACATGCAGGATGAGGATTACCCCAATTCCACAGATTTAGGTATGCTACAGATTATGCTCTTCTGTTGTAAACTTCACTAAGCACCGGTGCAGTGCATTTGCATTAGGGGTTTGCAACCGTGAGACTACACTGATGTACTTATTACACCAGTGCAAGTTTCCTTACTATAGAGAGGACCTCCCATCTGCAACCCAGGCTGCTAAAACATGCCAATGATAGAAAAAGCCAAAGTTAAGTTACAGTATATTATAATCCTTAGTAGTAATAACGAAGGTAATGGCTTTCTCCATAATGATTTGTCATGAAATTTTAGTTTCAAAGCTCAGAATTAATTACAAACATGAAACAAATCATGCTGTTAAAACATACATTGCAAACAAATTATGCTCTCAAAACAGGTAATTTACAGCTTGGAAAAGTAATTGATAAATCTAAAGTGCCCACAAATAACTGTAAAAAATGAGGAGCTCTGTGATCACCCAGTGGCTAAAACATCAGACTAAAGCGCCAGGGTAAATGACACAGAGAAGCTGAGACCACCGATCATTTTATCACCAGCTGTAAATAAACCATATTGTTTCATTGTCGCTGTCCTTGCAGGGCACATCAGTGCCCTCACCAGTGGCAAAATGTGGGACTCAAAGGGCTGATTGTCCCTTCTGAAGCCCAGACGGAAGAGACGAAGAATGGATTTATGGTAAAGGCGCTGGCTTGGAAATCTACGTTCAATTCTTGCCTCTGCCACAGATTTGAATGTCTGAACCTGAGCAAGTCATTTCAATCTGTCTGTGACTCAGTTCCCCATTCATAAAAAGGAGACGATAATACTTCCTTTGTCTCTACTTGGACTATAAATAGGGCAGGGGCTGTGCCTTACTAACTGTTTGGCATGCTACCTAATGTGATAAGATCCTAGTCTTGGTCAGGTGCTACTGTAGAACAAATAAATAATAAGCTCATCATGGCTTCTTAAAGAATTTGGCTCTGAGGTTTCTTCTGGCGAGAATGCACCATTCACATAACACTTGGAAAAAACCCAAAACGATCTACTTCTTAGGACACACCGCTCATTTTTATGTGTCGGCTTTTCCTCAATTCCACCCGTAAGCCTTCCAGAGACAGCTCCCTCTCCTACCTTTGTTATTAACTCCTGAAAACGTTAACATCCTCACCTGTTCGTTTGTCTTTTTATGTTTGGTTTAGCAGCCTGATTTGTCTTCTGCTTTGTTTCACATTTTCTCATTTACAGTAAGGCCACTTTCCACTGCTCTGATATTAGCACAAGCGTGCACTCACTGTAAGGCCCTTTTACACTGCCCGAGCAATGTAAACGAACCTTAGTGCAAACAAGAATCCAGGCTCAATGACACTGTCTCCTCCCAAAGAGAAGATAGAGATTAGAGCCCCTGATTCTGCACCATCAAAGTAAAAGGAAACTTTGTCGTTGACTTCTATGGATTCTGCCTTCTATGAACTTTTGTAGTTATTGCACATTAAGCAGAAACTTTGCCTTGAATTTGATTACATTGATACCAGAGGGAAACATGAACCTTCACTTTCTCTTCTGAAAGGATCCATTACTTCCTTACCTAGGAAAGCTGATGTCTTCTAATACTCAGTCCATCCTCTTGATCAAAAGGCAGGGAAGTGACACAAAGGTCCCAGCCTGGTAAAGCATTTAAGCATCTGCTTAACTTTAAATATGCGAGCAGCCCCATCAATGAGCGGTCCCGTGAGTGGGGTCTGCGCAGAGAGCCAGATCGGTGCCAATACAAACAGTGCCAAGAACGGGACCTACTGCATGAAGGCGATCGGCATTGTGAGCGGGAGTGTGGCGGGACCCGGAGCGGTGCCACGAGTCAGACCGGCGCCGTGAGTCCGATTGGTGCCTCGCTTCTGCAGTCTGAGTCAAGGGGCTGAACATCACCATCTTTCCTCGGGACAGTGCCACCCGTTGCGGTATCGGAGGCTTAGCATGGAAGGTCAGGGACCTTGGTGTCATCATGGCAATGAGTTCTCTCTCAGCCTCAAAGGTGTCTGGGGTGGAAGGCAGATCTACCTCCTCCACTACCTGATACGGGTAGTCCAACTGCACCGGACTCGAGGTTCCCCATTGCGGGGACGAAGTCAACAGTGCAGTCTCCAAAGTTTTCGGCAGTCCTCCCTGGGATGCGCCCCATTGGCTGGCTCCAAGGGAGTGGGTCCTGAAGTCTGGGAACCAGTCCTCCCCTGCTTCTGGTGCCGCTTCTATTCCAGCAAGTGGGATCTGTGCCAGGCCATTCCTACTGGTTTCGGTGCCGGGGAGTAGCGGTGCCATGGGTCTCTATCACAGTCCTTTCGCAGTGCCCCCTCCGCCACTGCCATCGGGGCACAGTGCACTGAGGAATTTGGCGCCAGGTCTTGTTCCGATGTGGGTTGCGGTCTGAGTGCCGCCTCCATAAGGAGCTGCTTCAGTCTAAAGTCCCGCTCCTTCTTGCTTTGGGGGTGAAAGCCCCTACAAATCCTGCACTTTTCAGACTGATGTGCTTCCCCAAGAGTCATGGGGGTCGTCTGTTGGCATGGGCTTGTAGCAGGGCTTCAACCCCTGGGACTTAGGCATGTAAGTCCCCTGGGGAGAATGAAGTTGGGGTGGAGGGTAAACCCCCCCAACCCAACAGCAAACTAACTAACTAGAACAACACTATCTATGAACTATAAACTAATCAACTATGGAATACAAACAGTAGAAGCTACAGAAAACATGGAGAGCTTGCAAAACAAGACGCCACAGTTCCAACGACCGTCACTGGTGTTAAGAAGGAACTTAGGATGTGCTGGGTCGGCAGGGTCATATATTGAGCACCATGTAGGTGCCACTCCAGGGGGCTCCACAGCTGACCCAACGGGTGCTGCTAGGGGAAAAATTTTCCAATGACTGTGCATGTGGCGTGTGCACACCTAATTGGAAACTATATGAGCAATCACTCACAGAAGAATACATATATCTCATGTTATATTATATATATTTGAATGATACAAAAGTAGGGTGAAAATCAGAAAAAAACAAATAATACCTTTTTTAAAACCCAGGATTTTTTCAGTAAAAATCAGTTTAAACTGAAAACAAAGGGGTTTAAGCATATATTATGACATCTAATTGGGAACATGGGAAGGAACAGTCACACATTCCAGTAAGTAAAATTTGGCAGACTTCTTTAACAGCAGGGATTAGAGAATGTGCATCTATTTTCTAACCCTGTCAAGGCAAAAGTTGACTTGTGTTCTATATCTGACAATGCTAAGAGAGATGGACCTGTATATTACCTTTCGTACACAGGATTTTAAAGTGACAGTACTTAATAGAGAGAGAAATAACAATGGAATTCAAGCATGACAGAGCTAGACGTTAATACAGTATATTTTAATCCAAGTGAGAGGTATAATTAATATTTGTATATAACTAGAGACAAGCTAAAAGGTTCTAACCAGGAAAAGAAACCATCTGTTTACTCTAAATCATTAAATGAGAGCTTTAAGACAGAGTCAACCTTTTAAGCTTACAACAGTTTTAGGCCTCAAACTGAGATGGGAATTAAAGTTTACAACCAAGCATATTTTGCAGCACGCAAAATCTTGAGTCAAAATACCATTAAAACAAACTGAAACTACTTTATGCTGCCATGTGTTATATTTTAATGAACTGGAGAGGTCCTCTCTTTTCTGGGCTTTCCTATAGTATCAGAGTCTCTCTTTTTCTCTACTCGAGATTTAATAAGGCATCACCCTAGTATCTATGGCCCAGATCCTCAAATGTATTTAGGCACTTAGCTCACACGGAAGTCAAAATATCTTTGAGGATCTGGGCCCATGTGCCTTCTTATTACTATAGCAGCTAGGAGCCATTGTGCTAGGTGCTGTACAGACATGGAACAGAAAGATGCTTCCTACTGCAAAGATCTTACAAAGTAGGCCGATTTCTCTATCACATTAGTCTGCAGATAACTTTTCAGTATTATTGGTAATTATCCAGGTGCTGACAGCATGCCTGGCTCTGTATAAAACAAAGAGGAATTTAAGACCACATCCACCGGTATGTGCTGGAGGCTGTGTCACTCGGGCAATTTAACTGGCCAGTTAAGCTGATATTACAGCATCATCAGAGCAATGCTTGTTGGTATCTTGTCTATTCCTCTTCCACTGCAGCATTCACCCCAACAGTATATTGTTTAAAAGTTCTTTGTTAATTTTGAATGGCCCAAGAGAGATCTTCCAGGACTCCCTTGGTGGATTATTCCATGGCCCAATAAAATAGATTACTTAAAAAAGAGAGAGAGAGAGAGAGAAACACTCTCTTTTTGGAATATATATTCCTTTGTATACAAGCCCCTCGGTGCTGTGATTTCTTGCACATACTGCTGGTTGACCAGGTCAAGAGAAACATCTAGAGTTCCAGAACATTAAATTGTGACAGCAATAGCCTAAGTTTCCAATTCACTGTGTGTCACGTAGAGACAGTAATGAGGAAAGATAGGAGAAAACATGGTCTTGTGATTAAGACACTTGTTTCAGAAGAGTTGGGTTCAACTCCTGGTTCTACCACAGACTCCCTGTGCGACTTAGGCACTGTACTTTCACTGCACTGAAAAAAACACCCCCCCAAACAAGAAAAGTTTTAACGACAAAGATCACCAGTGTGAACAGTGCTTTGTCAGTGGGAGGTGCTCTCCCAGCAACAAAGCTACCGCTCCTCATTGAGGGTGGTTTTATTTTGTCGGCAGGAGAGGTGACAAAGAGTGGCTACGCTGTGCACCTTACAACGGTGTGGCTGAGGTGGAACAGCCGCACCGTTGTAAGGTGCACAGTGTAGACATTGCCTTAATCTCGCTGTACCTCAGGTCCTCATCTGTGAAAGGGGGATAAAAAGTAGGAGGAAAGGAGTATTATTGTTTCCAATGATAAGATAGAGAGATCTTTAATGATTTGTATTGCTGTCGTACCAAGATCTTGGCCCCATTGTGCTAGGTAGTGTCCAAACACTAAGGGTATGTCTACACTGGAGCTGGAAGGTGTAACTTTAGGGGTTGTCTCCTCAAGCCAGAATTTACCGTACATCCCTTTCAGATCTAGTGTAGAGTACCCATCTAGTAAGAGACAGTCTGAAGAGCTTACAATCTAAATAGACATGGTGTAAAAGAATTAGAGAGGAAACAAAGGCAGAGAGAAGTGAAGTGAAGATCTCAGAGACAGGAATAGAAGCCAGGTCCTTTGCTATCATAGAATCATAGGACTGGAAGGGACCTCGAGAGGTCATCTAGTCCAGTTCCCTGCACTCATGGCAGAGCTAAGTATTATCTAGACCATCCCTGACAGGTGCAGATTCTACCACCTCCCACCTAGGAAGTTTTTCCTAATGTCCAGCCTAAACCACCCTTGCTGCAATTTAAGCCCATTGCTTCTTGTCCTGTCCTCAGAGGTTAAGAAGAACAATTCTTCTCCCTCCTCCTTGTAACAACTTTTTATGTCCTTGAAAACTGTTATCACGTCCCCTCTCAGTCTTTTCTTTTCCAGACGAAACAAACCCATTTTTTTTCATTTTCCCTCATTAGTCATGTTTTCTAGACCTTTGATCATTTTTGTTGCCCTTCTCTGGACTTTCTCCAATTTGTCCACATAATTCCTGAAATGTGGTGCCCAGAATTGGACACAATACTCCTCTTGAGGCCCAATCAGCACGGAGTAGAGTATCTATGGCTAGAGCTCTATCCAGTGTGCTACCTTGCCACTTTGGGGCAGTGACTGTCTCTGATTATGTTTGTACAGTGCCTAGCACCCTGGAGTCCTGATCTCAGTTGAGGTTTCTAGGTACTAGTGTAAAACAAATAAATATCGATGATGCGTCTTTTCCAACTTTCAGAGTCTGATGAAGTGGGTTCTAGCCCAAATAAATTTGTTAGTCTCTAAGGTGCCACAAGGACTCCTCGTTGTTTTTGTTGATACAGACTAATACGGCTACCCCTCTGAAACCAGTGTCCTTACTGCGATTGTGGTGAAGGGCATTCAGACAGACACAAAAAACCCTATGCCAACATAATGTTTAGATTGTTGAGACTGAACGGGACAAGAGCAACAACAAATTATCTTTTTCTATCACCTCCCTCTCTGGACTTTCCTCACCCTCTCCTATTATTTAACTCTGTATTCCATTTTATTACTACTATTTAATTACAGTAGCATCCACCACATGCTGAGCACTTTCCAAATATTTAAGGACAATTCCTGCTTTGAAGGGTTTATAAATGAAGGAGACACAGACAAGCAGAAGCAATATCAGGCAATTTACAGACACGTATATATGTACAAAATGGGATACAGCTTGTACAAAAGACAATATGCAAAATAAAGGACTTAATGTAATACAACACACCACACTGTTGTGTCCACACTGCAATCAGAGGTATGCCTGCAGCACACATAGGCCTGGTCTACACTTGGGAGGGGGGAGAAATCGATCTAAGATACGCAACATCAGCTACAAGAATAGCGTAGCTGAAGTCGACGTATCTTAGATCGACTTAGAATCACTTACTCCGCGTCCTTGCAGCAAGGGATCGATGGCCACCGCTCCCCCGTCAACTCTGCTTCCGCCTCTCGCCATGGTGGAGTTCCAGAGTCGATGGCAGAACAATCGGGGATTGATCGATCACTACCCATCGATCCAGCAGGTAGTGTAGACGTACCCCATAGACACAACAAGGTTGGCTTTGATCTAGCTCACTTGGACAACAGTAGCAGTGAAGCTCTGGCCTAAGACCCTGGGTATGTACCAGAACAGCTAGACCATGCTACCACGGCTTCACTGCTATTGTTATAAGTCCCATATGGTACTTATACATGACTATATACGGACCACCACCAACCTCTCCAACACGATGGCCTTCACCATGTATGTCACCATTGGTTTTCTTGCATCTCAAATGACTAACATCAGTAAGTATTTGGGAGGGTGGGATAAGGGTGTAGGGCAGGGCAGCAAGGAGTGGGTAGCTGGTTGGTTTTTTGTTTGTTTGATGATTTTTTATATTCACGGGCAATGATGGTCTGGACCTTTGTCTTGTGTAAATCAGTGCAGCTTCATTGACATCAATGGAGCGATGTCACTACACCTCTGAGGAGCTGAAGCGCTATTACCATTACCACTGTATTAACTCCAGCATTCCTTTAGTGCCTTAAGACCAAATTGGTTACATTCATCCCTGCCATGATTCCACTGGCCGGAGGAAAGAATTTATCCCACTATGATTTCCATGCAAGTATCTCTCAGGTTGTTACATCTCCTGAACCAAGTGTGTCCCTTCTAAGACAGAAAACAGCCTGTAAGAATCATAGTTTGAACTCTCTTTTCCCTCAACTTTAAAAGGAGTTCCTTCTGTATTCTGTATCTGCCTACTGTATTTTCCACTGCATGCATCCGATGAAGTGGGTTCTAGCCCATGAAAGCTTATGCCCAAATAAATGTGTTAGTCTCTAAGGTGCCACAAGGACTCCTCGTTCTTTTTTCTATAAAGAGCAAGGCTCCTAAGCAGGGCTTCTCCCTCCCCTTCTAAGCCAAGGACTTACATGAGATCAGACCCCCTAGTCTTTTCCCTCTCCATTCACCTGAAAGACTCCTCCATAACAGACGTCTTATCAGACGTGACTGATTGCTGTAATCTGTACTCTGGGCAGCCATTAAGCAAATT
The DNA here is from genome assembly GCF_020497125.1 of Mauremys mutica. Taxonomy (NCBI): domain Eukaryota; kingdom Metazoa; phylum Chordata; order Testudines; family Geoemydidae; genus Mauremys; species Mauremys mutica. The sequence continues at coordinate 19,844,737 of NC_059076.1, read as the reverse complement.
ACCTGAATCATTGCAAGGATTAGTCTCATTAACACATGATTAGCATCAAATTAAAATAATGAGTGTTTAACTTCTGATGTCTTCCAGTTGTTTGAACAGCTTGAGCGGCCACACCAGACTGGCAGGGAGGTGGTGGGTGTCAAGAAGTCGAGCGGGGGGGGGGGAGCAAGGTAGGCTGCATGGCACAAGACAGAATGCAAAACGAAGCATGGACAGAGTCAAAGCAAACTACATGGAAGAGTCACCCCACCAAACAGCAGAGGTGATTGGTCAACTCTGAAGCTGCTCTAGGCTTGGCATGGCACTGCCTCTGTTCTTCTGAAGCGTGGTTTTACATGCTAATGTCAGTGTCACCTGCCTCTCAAGCCACAGCTTGTCATTTGCAGAGGGCTTTTACAATGACAGGAAGGCACATTAAATCGCCGTGAAGAAGATGCCTGGGTTGAAAACGTATAAACTGAAAGCGGCAGGCTGAGAGGAACAGCTTATATGTCAAGACACTAATCCTTTGTTGTTTCATGGCAGCTTGTTGATTTTGGTTTCAGACCAAATCCTTACACTGAATTAGACCCCAAACTCAGCAAAGCATGAATCTTCAATGGGACTGCTCACATGCTTAAAGTTCATGCTTCTGGACATGGTCCAAAGCCCATCAAGGTCGATCCCTCAAAATGCTTTGCTGAACTGAGGCTTTAAACATTAGGGACCAGATCCAACCATGTATTGGCCGTACGTACTGCAGTGGGAGGATGCCAACAGCTCCTCTCCTCCCAATACACACACACCCCGAACCTGTGCAGCCTCAGGGTGGGACGCCAAGCTAGCATGTGAGTTTCGCTTTGGCAGTCACCCATTGATGCTGCATGGCCCCAAAGGGGTGTGGTCTGGCCATAGGCACCCACTCTGTGGGTGTTCCGGGGCCCAACCACCCACGGAAAAAAAAACAGTGGGTGCTGAGCACCCACCAGCCATGGGCTACCGATCAGGTGTTTGGCAGCTGGTGGGAGGCGCTCGGGGGAGGGCCCAATAAAATAGATTACTTAAAAAAGAGAGAGAGAGAGAGAGAGAGAGAGAGAGAAACACTCTCTTTTTGGAATATATATTCCTTTGTATATAAGCCCCTCGGTGCTGTGATTTCTTGCACATACTGCTGGTTGACCAGGTCAAGAGAAACATCTAGAGTTCCAGAACATTAAATTGTGACAGCAATAGCCTAAGTTTCCAATTCACTGTGTGTCACGTAGAGACAGTAATGAGGAAAGATAGGAGAAAACATGGTCTTGTGATTAAGACATGGTCTTGTGATTGCTGGATGGGAGCATAGGTGGCTCTTTAATATAGCAGCGTGAACCCCAGCACACATCCCTTTCCTGAGCCATCCTGCCCTGCACTGGAAGGTTGGCGGTTGGTACCTAGGTGCAGCTAGCACTGATCCCATATAGCCTTCCCAGCTTTTTGTGCCCCTCCTAAGATGGCACAAGCCCATGTAATTGACCTATAGAAGAGACGACTTGACTCTGGGCTTTGTTTAATTTGGCCATTTAAATTAAAATAAATGTCAGCCTCTGGCTTGCTTGTGAACAGTTCTCTGCAAGTGAATCCTTTGCCCAATGAATAGGCATTTCTGCTTTGGCAGAAGTATATTTACAGATCAGGCACCACTTGAAGTGATCTTTGCCATGCAATGTGGGCCGTACAAGCACAGAACGAAAGAGCATTTCAGTGCTTGGTATTTCAGGGCAATGACAGGTAATCTTACAGGGAGTCAACTCACCACTGGCACCACTTTGTGTCTCTCCTCCTCCGGTGCTCCCGGCCAAGAGCCGCCCTGGCCCTGTGGTGGTCTGCCTTCCTATGACTCGAGCGTCTGGCCAGGTCACATACGGCCTCCATCCCCCCATTTTGGAGTAAACGGAGTCCTATATGTCTATTGCCCAGCAGCTCCATGCTGGGTCTTCCATCCCGCTACAGACTTCAGTCCTTTGCAGCCATTACCTCCAGAGGCCTCTGCGCTACTTTTTTCATTGGGCTGGTAGGGAAAACCAGGCCTTACCGCTACTCTTCTGCCCCCGCCAGGCCCTTTTTCAGGGGTAGCACAAGAGGCCCTCTCCTCTTTCCAGGCAACCCTCTACTGAGCTGGGCTCTTGTCCCTTTTAATCCCCTCCCTCCGGGCTTGGCACCTCTCACAGATGAAGTGGGATGAGGCTAATTAAGCCCACAGGCTTTCATTAACCTGTTCCTACCTAGTGCGGGGTCTGTGTACCCGTCACATTCCCCAACAAATTCAGCTCTCTATATAGGGACTGTGGATTATAAACTCTTGGGGAAAGGGAACGTCTTCTATGTTTCTATAGCTCTTAGTATGACACAGTTCCGATCTGGGCATCTAGGCACTACTGGAATACAAATACTACATACCGTGAGTCAGTTATAGCAAGCAATATGGCGCTCCCTCTAGCGACTATTAGAGAATTAAATGGTTCTTGGGCACTTAACTATCCCTATCAGTCATCTTAGACTAGGTAGAGCACCAATGTTCTGGGCTTTATTCTTATTATACTGTAAAGGTTTGTTGTTTTCAGGATAATTCACATTTTCCATCGGAAGTGCCCTCGGGTGCAGGCTAGGTTAGAAGGAAAGCTATTACTGCTACTTTGTTCTATGCAATGGGATCTACCCAATGGGTGTCCACGTCATTACTGTCAAAGGTGAGGGGTTCTCTTCTTGATACCCACAATGAGGCCCCAACCCTCTCCTCTGCTAGGCACGAGGAATCTACTGGCTGTATCCTCTCTGCACTCGTGAGGAAACTGCCAGCCACTGCCCCCTAATCCTTTTAATCCCCCCTCACACCACACAAGCCCTTTTCTAGAGTAGGCTCGGTCAAGGGCAGCTAAGCAGTTCTGAAATTTGTCGAGATCTGTTTGCAGTAGGTGCTACCATGTTTTTAAACAGCGTTTAGCTAGTATGGTTTAATTAACACTTAACACAAAACAAAAACACCCTTTCCTAATCTAGATAAGGTCTAGAAAGAGGAACCACGATGGTCTTGTCTGGAGTAGGAAAAAGGTGGGTTTTGGTTCGGTTTAGCTCATAGACTTTAAGGTCAGAAGGGACCATTATGATCATCTAGTCTGACCTCCTGCACAATGCAGGCCACAGAATCCCACCCATCCACTTCCATAACAAACCCCTAGCCTATGTCTGAGTTATCGAAGTCCCCAAATTGCGGTTTGAAGACCTCAAGCTGCAGAGAATCCTCCAGAAAGTGACCCGTGACCCATGCTGCAGAGGAAGGCGAAAAACCTCCAGGGCCTCTGCCAATCTGCCCTGGAGGAAAATTCCTTCCCGACCCCAAATATGGTGATCAGTTAAACCCTGAGCATGTGGGCAAGACTCACCAGCCAGCACCCAGGAAAGAATTCTCTGTAGTAACTCAGATCCCACCCCATCTAACATCCCATCACAGCTAATGAAGCCTGATCTAAGCCAGCTCAACTATGTTAGCAAAAGTTCCTGGTGTAATGTCAGTCAGGGATGTGACTTTTTTGCAACATTTCTATATCCACAAAAGCCCGAGCACAGACATGGTTCTAGTGGCAAAAAAGGTACTGCTGCTGGTGTTGTTTATTTCATTCAGAGGACTGGTATAAATCATACTGGAAAACGCACTGTTATGGACAGTATACGTGTCATTTATACTAGGACGGTTTGCTGGAATAAATGTATTGGTATAACTATACTATATGTAGACTAGGCTCTAAACTCAGCCACTTTTCTTGGTCATGACATGATCTCTGACCTCCTCTTCTTTCTCAGACCCTGCTTTACAGCTACGGCTCTACTGGGCAGCAAGTGAAACTCTTATCTGATTGCTTATTTTGAAGCGATTGGTCCAGATTTTGATCTCACACCAGTTTTTCCAGCCTTATAACCCCACTATCTTCAGTGGCATTGCTCCTCCAATTACCCCAGTGCCCGTGAGAGGAGGGTCAGCCCATTGGCAGGCCTCATTTCAATCTGAACATATCATTTCATCATTTTAAACAAAAACATGGGACACTTCAGAAATGGATCGTAGCCAGAACGAGAGAGATTCCAGACACGGCGGAGGAAAACATTTGGAATGGATGACAATGCATAGACAGGGCTAAACGAGGCAACCCTTAATCACATTAATTATGTGCTCATGTGAGAAGTCCCACTGAAGGGTGGCGTAATTGGGCCTATATTAACTTCATGTTTCAATGCACATCAAGGTTTATTGTCCCATGAGATAAGTATTAACTTTGGCTACATCTCAGTCAATATTTATATTTCCACATCAATAAATATTGATGTTAACAGGGGCGGCTCTATGTATTTTGCCGCCCCAAGCACGGCAGTCAGGCCGTTTTCGGTGGCAGGCCTGAGGGAGGTCCGCTGGTAACGCGGATTCGGTGGCGTGCCTGCAGGAGGTCCGCCAGTCCTGTGCCTTCGGCGTACTCGCCACCAAATTGCTGCCGAAACCGCGGGACAGGCGGACCTCCCGCAAGCATGCCGCTGAAGGCTGCCTGACTGCCACCCTCATGGCGACTGACAGGCCGCCCCCCATGTCTTGCCACTCCAGGCATGCACTTGGTGCACTGGTGCCTGGAGCCACCCCTGGATGTTAACTTCAAAAGAAGTAAATATTTGCTTGTTATTTACATCAACAATTTACATCAACAATCTGACGAAGTGGGTATTCACCCACAAAAGCTCATGCTGCAAAACGTCTGTTAGTCTATAAGGTGCCACAGGATTCTTTGCTGCATCAACAATACTGTTCACAGGGTAAAGAAAGAGGCAGAATCAGGGCCATTGATTTCAGTGGGACCATTCATATGGAGAAATATTACTCAGAATAGTACAGGTTCCAGAATCAGGTCCATGATCTTACATAGCTGTATACACATATATATCTATACTCCCCTATCTCCATTTACCTATGCAAGTTACGTTAGCTGACTGAATATTGCACAATTCCACTCATACATTTTCCGCTCCGCTCATGAATTGTCCATGACCAACTTATGCTTTTTTTTTTTAACATATTCACAGCTAGATTCCTCCTGGCCATTATGCAGGTGCCCACTGGGGGTGAATCTCCCCAGGAACTCCCCACTACAGAGCGGGACCACCTTCTACTACACCCTTCATTACACCAGTCTGGGTCCTCTGGTTAGTATGAAAATGGGTTTGGCCATGACCCTGCCTCCTACTTATCTCTTCTTGCTCCCTTTGGGGCACTGTGCACCCCTGCCTGCAATTCTACCTGGCTTATATATGGGCATCGCGATGTGGGAGAAGGCTTCCTGTGTTCTTCCCACCACACACTGGACCCTTGGTCAATAATTTCTTAGGGTGAGATCTTGCCCCCACTGAAGTCAATGGGAAAACTCTTCCTGACTTCAATGGGGCCCAGATTTCACCTTGTGTATATGACCATTCCTCATAGTTACCTAATATTTCAAATGCAAACTATGTTGGTTAGTTTTGATTGGACATGTAGGTCATGTGGTAATCTTCAACTGGATGAATATTATTCTTAGACTCATTTCTGGAGGGAACATTTGCATTTTTATACACAAAACTCACTGCCTATTTTACAAATATTCTCTAATGTTCACTTGACTTTTGCTGTTTTTAAATGTCCTGCCCATATGATTATTCACAGGATAATAAAAGGAGAGGCACAAACTCTACAGAGGTGAAGTCATTTAAAAGTTCAGGCTGGTACTGCTGGAAGATTTGCTGCAGCAGTCACTCACCTTAGGTAGTTATTGATAATAGTTCTCCAAGATCCATTTAGGCTTTTTTAACTAACTAAATTTATTTTTTCATTTTTGGCAACAACAAAAATCAGTTTTTTCCTCCTACTTTTTAAAATCAAAACATTAACAAAATAGTTATCAATACTTTTTCTTTACAAGCAAAACAGATTATTCAATACACAAAAAATGTGATATCCTTTTCAGTAACGTTTTTGAAAAAGATTTGGGGGAGGGGTCATGAAAAATTTTCAACATCATGAACACGGGTCGGTTTTGAACACCGCAAAATGAAAATGGCTTCCAAACGTCAGAATTTTCCCACAAAAACAGGTGGTCAATTATCTTTAGCCCTGAACAAGGTGAAGTGCAAGTTGCACCAGCACAAGCACCACCGAGCATTGTGCTTCACAGCTACCCCTATGGTTGACAATTCCTTCCCTGCTCCTCCTTGCTCTGTGGTAGTAATTTGCAGCTGACCTACACCAGAGGTAAATTACTATCCCTGCTGGCTCAACTGCACAGGCTGGCACATTGGGGGGCTGGAGGAAAGGTTCTGCCCCCTCTTTGCCCATTTGCTCTAGATTATTTATTTATATCTCTGCACCTGGAGACTCAGGGTGGAGCTCACTCCATCTTATTCTCTTTCCTGGTTGAACAGTCCAAGTCACAGTCTAATCCTCAGTAATAGTCTGCCCTGACTGCTCTAAAGTCATTCTAGGCAGTGGCAGACAAATTGTCTTCCTTGTGCATCCCAAACTCCTTTTTGGGCCAATGGTAGATCCAGGTGTACAAGGAATGCAAGACCAGGACCCAAGCCTACATGCCAAGAAGTGTTTCTCTCTTGATGAAGGAAATGACAGCCCATGTGTAGCAGCCAATGTTTAAACCTCAACATCTTGGTTATTTATTCTTTAAAATGCCACAAACCATAAGTACATATTATAGACAAATCACTTGTCAGAGCTCTTCTTTAATTTAATTAAAGCCATTTTTTATTCATGGAAGTGCAAAGAAGCAACTTAAACAGATAACATGGTTCACACTTGCATAAGATGAAAATAGCCAAACCAAATTTTGGCAAAGTTTATAACAACAAAAAATCCAAGCAAAGACTATACATGTGCCAACTTTCATCTCAGCAGAGGTAGAAATACAATAAGTTATACACACAGAGCCTCCCAGTGGAAATTCTTACAGACTTCTAGCTAGAAGGATATTTATAGCACATTGTGGAGGGCTAGCATGCAGGCCTGATTCTCCTCTAACGTATATGCTTGACTTCATTGGTGTTAATCCTGATTTAAACTGGTGTGCGTTCAAAACTAAAGCATACCCTCAAGTAAGGGTAGTGTGCTGCCCCAGGGGAAGCATCAAGTCTCAGAGACACCCCGAATTTTGTCCTTAAGCATTTACAAATGAAAAATTATACCCACAAGCATACGTGAGCCAATATGTTATATATGCACCTAATTCATATGGATTGTTTTGCAGCTGATCAACTATGTGCTTACCCTTGTCATGATGGAAGTGCAGTGTGTGACGCGCATGATGCCTAAGTGCCTCTGTAGGACTGTTTTCATTCCAATGCATTTTACTAAATCATCCACATACTGTACATCCATGACGAACCACAATGTTATACAGATTCAATTAAAGTTTTCATTAGGCAACCTTCTTTCACAAGTACCCCAAAAGCATCTCTGCTCAAAAATATTACCAATTGGACCAAGTCCCTTCTATTCCACATGTATTAGATCATTTCTTTTAAGCAATTGATTTAGGAGAAGCCCCTGGAGTGGTCACTAAGGTGCCAATTCAGCGAAGATCTCAAGTGCATTGCTGAATAGGGATGGACTACAGAATTAGGAGCTTTAGGCCGGCTCACTTAGCTTTACATTGATGCACTTATGTAAGAAGTACAAAGCTTCAGAAAGGGGATTTCTTTTATTGCATGAGTGGTTTTGTCTTACAGTTGTGTGTGTGTTGAGAACATCCATAATCAGGGCTCAAATATAATAAGCACTACAGGACTGGGTTGGACAGCATACCAAAGAGGAACATAGTAAATATGCCTGAGCAAAGTTTCCAGTGCAGCCTTTGTCGAAGATTCAACAGGCCAAATATGCCTGTGCAACACTACTAAAGGCTAGTGGAGTTCCAGACATGCGGTTGTATGGAAAGCATTCACGTACCATGGTGAAGGGCAGCTGTATAAATCCCGAAGGGCTTGTCTACGGGTGGAAGAAGCCTGGAGTACAGTAGCTAATGCTGAGCACCTAGTGCGTGCTAGCTAGTCCGCACTAATCCTCCATGGGGACACACTTACTCCACATTTTGGAATTGTATTAAGCCAAAGCCCACAAAGGCACTTGCTGTGCAGAGCAAGAACATCCCTTTGGGGAGTTAGGGTGGAGTGGGTGATGCACTTTAAATTCACACCCTAGCTCAGTCTGCACTAACCTCCCCAGGCAGACAAGCCCTAAGATAGATAGATAGCTGCACATATGGAAGGGCAGACGAAATTGGTATTCAACATCTTTATTGATGCTGATGGCTCGTGAGAAGGAAGGAACTCTCAGAGCCCTTTGCAGGGCTGGCCATTGGAATCGGGTGGGAGGACCCCCCGTACTCCCAAACCGTTTCACCTGCAAGCTGAACAAGTGCAATTTGGAATCAGTGAGACACAACAAGCAGAGGAGCCCATTAAACCATTTTCACAGAGGCCCTGTCCCGAGTAAAAGCACACACTAATTTTGTAACGCCAGTGTTCTTTCACAGCTGATAAGGTAAGTGGGCAATAACTTAGCAACTTTACCTTTAAAGTTAACCAAGCTTATCATTGTGGAATCCCTTACAGTGTTCAGAGATTCCATGATTTAAACAATACATTAAACCCCCATCTGCTGCATCTCATTGACAATATTATGCAAAGTACATGTTCGTAACTCACTCTCACTCGCTTCTGCAGCGTCTGTGGGTAGCAAACATATGTTTCCTTTTCTTTGCCTCTCCTGGGCCATACCCAATCCCCTGTAAAAAAAAGTTGGTATTTTATTTAATTTTCTGTGTGTTTTTTAAATATATAAATCAGATTTGGAATTCCAAAGTCTAATGCTTCATTGCTATAACGGCAACAGCACTAATTTCAGGCCAATTTGTGCAGGGAACACCCCCTTTTCTGTGCTAAAGCCTAACTTACCCCATTCTGCCAGGGCCATAGGAGGCTGAAAACAGAGCTGAGGATAAACATGACACAGGGCTGTGCAAACTTGGCAGCAGGGCAGGTGAGTAGTATAAGAGCCCCATGTCGGCTCTCCTGCCCACTGGAGGATCAAGCCTTGCACATGGGGGATCCTCCCTGGGCCAGTTAAATGAGCTTTACAGCTAGAATAAGTCAGCAGTGAAGATCCAACCTGAATCCTATCAACTTTCCTATAAAGAGAGCAGAGACCAAATAGTTAGCATGCCAAAAAAGCCAACAGGAAGGTAAGTATCTACTGGTTCAGGAGAGTATCTAGTAGGAAAGGAGAGTTGTATCCTGTTGCTAGGCAATCGGGGTTTGTTGGGTTTTTGTTTTTAAGAGATACCTCCCTTTCTTCAAGGGAGCAGTACTTTTTTATCTGTATACTGGGAGAAATAGTTAAACAGGAGGAGACAGACTTGTGGGAAATAAACAGCATTAGAAGAACTGGGGAAAAAAGAGTTTGGGTCCTTTAAGAAGGGAAAGGAACTGCTGCCTAGAAGCCCATCAGTTTTTTGGTCTTCCAGTCATATCTCTGACAGTTTTATGGGTGTTGAGCACAGATCATGATCCATCCCCGCTTTTATTCAAAGCTCTCCTGTCGTACTTTAACCACATAACATGGGAATTTGAATTCATGACCAGGCCGACAGGACTTTCTCCTAGACAATTTGAAGTTGTTGTCAGAAACATGTATTTCCCTAGTTTACAAAAGGGGACCTGTGCCGCCATTCATACCAGTGCAAAGTGGGAATCAGAGTAATGATGTTTACACTGATGACAATAACCACACAAAGTACAAGGCAGTGTATCATCAGGATCAAGGAGTCTGATGTGACCTAAAACATTAATGTTCCAATAACTTCGTCATTCTAAATGGTCACCCTTGATCTCTTCTTACAGTATTATTACTATAGACAAATTTTGCCCTTGATTACTCCAGATTTATGCCAATGTGACTCCATTGACTACAGTGGAACTGTTTCAGATTTTTCCCAGTATAGCTGAGGTCTCCTCTGTGTTAATCCACCAGGACTACAGGTGCATTAGGTATACTCTTTATGGGTAAATTGGTAATGCTGCATTTCTGGAATCTGTATTTTGTTGAAAATCTCCCTTCCCTTTGACCCTTAAAAAAGTTTTGGGTCTGACCTCAGACCTGGATATTAGAATAATTATGGCATTTCTAATGCACCTGTTTGGTTACTTAAACTGTACACACAGCAGTCCTGGAAAAATCAGGATACCCTTCTTAGTTTCCTTACTTCATCACTTTTAGCGATTGCATTTTAAAGTATTGCCAATTCTCATGATTTTATGAGTTTTGCAATATTTGATGTTTTTCCTAAAGTCTCAGCTCCTGGAGTTCTGTGATTAGATTAGAATCTCAGATCTCAGCTTTCATTAAAACTAAACAAGTTTTTAAGCTCTCATGGAAAAAACTTGCAAATGTGGACCCTAACAGCTCAAAAACCAGAAGGCAAATAAAATAACCCCCCAAATTATCATGTTTGTAACCTTATGATTTTTAAGCCAATGTCATGATTTTTTAGATGCTGACTCCATTTTTCAGTGTTTGGTGTTGATAATATTGATAGTCCTATATGAGACAGCTGGAGATACAGATAGGAGATCTGAAATCAGCTGACAATTTAGGAGTGTGCAGGCCAGTTAATAAGGTTAGTGGCATGGTAGAACTCAGGGAGATTTCCAAGTCTCATGAGAGCACTCCAGAGCCTCACAAACAAGAGTTAAACTCAGTCATGCAGCCTCTGGTATGTAACCTATCATTAAATCAGCTTCCGTACCAGATGACTAGAGAGTAGCTAATGTGACACCAATTTTTTTTTTTAAATATTCCAGAGGTGATCCTGGCAATCACAGGCTGGTAAGCATAACTTCAGTACCAAGCAAACTGGTTGAACTATAGTAAAGAACAGAATTTCAGATACATTGATTAACACGATTTGAGAGAATCAACATGGTTTTCGTAATGGGAAATCATGCCTCACCAATCTATTAGAATTCTTTGAGGTGGTCAACAAACATGTGGACAAGGGTGATCCACTGGATATAGCGTACTTGGTCTTTAAGAAAGCCTTTGACAAAACTCCTCACCAAAGGCTCTTAAGCAAAGTAAGCAGTCCTGGGAAAAGATGGAAGGTCCTTTCCCAGATCAGTAACTGGTTAAAAGATAGGAAACAAAGGGTAGGAATAAAAGTCAGTTTTCAGAATGGAGAGAGGTAAATAATGGTGTCCCCCAGGGGTCTATAATGAGACCTGTGCTGTTCAACATATTCATAGATAATCTGGAAAAAGGGGCAAACAGTGAGGTAGCAAAATTTGCAGACAATACAAAATTACTCAAGATAGTTAAGTCCAAAGCTGTGTTACAAAGGGATCTCACAAAACTGGATGAGTGGGCAACAAAAGGGCAGATGAAAGTAATGCACATTGGAACTATACATATAAAATAATATGGGCCTAAATTAGCTGTTACCACTCAAGAAAGAGATCTTGGAATCATTATGGATAGTTTGCTGAAAACATCTGCTCAATGTGCAGCGGCTGTCAAAAAAGCTAACAATGTTACAAACCATTAGAAAGGGATAGATAATAAGACAGAAAATATCATACTGTCATTATATAAATTCATGGTACCCCCAAAACTTGAATACTGATGCAGTTCTGTTCAGCCCATCTCAAAAAAGATATATTAGAACTGAAAAAGATACAGAGAAGGCCAAAAAAATGATTAAGGGTGTGGAAGTGCTTCCATATGAGAAGAGATTTTAAAAAATGGAACTTTTCAGCTTGGAAAAGAGATAACTTAAAGGGGATATGATACAAATCTATAAAATAACTGGTAAGGCAAAAAAAAGTGCTGCCTGGCCAGAGGATCAGGGAGAAACACAGATCAGATCATTGATAATATTCTACTGCTCTCATTAATTCGTCTAAGATCAGACTCTAAAATCCTCAAGGTAGGATGATGGGCCAGATCTTTAGCTGGTGGTGTAAAACAGGGTAGCTCCGTCAACTTCAATGTACACCTACACCAGAGGAAGATCTGGCCCCATCTTTTTTATATCCATCTCTGAGGTGCTCGCTCATTTTGAGGTGCTCTAGAAATAATTAACAACAGACATGGGGTGGGGAAAGAGAGGTAGCACATGCAGGAGAGTGCGCACAGGAGACCAGGACAGCATCAGCAAGGGCACAGCATACACATTAACACAGCTCAGTGCTCTCCAGGCAGCATGGATACTGACGTGCTTTCCTGCGAGCCAGTTCTACTAGGCTGCTCCAGTTGCTGCATGTTGGGCTTAGTCTTGAATTGCTGTAATTTTAAACCCTTGGGACCTTAGTCACCTCTGGGTTTCTCCAGCTGTGCACTGGCGTAACTACTGGGAGGGAAATGTATACTATTATTTTGGGTCTAGTGCAGGGGTGAGCAAACTACGTCCCATCAGGTCTTTGGATCTGGCCCATGGGATTGCCACACCTGTGGCGCCGCGGGGCTAAGGCAGATTCCCTGCCTGCCCTGCGCTGCTCCCGGAAGCAGCCAACACCATGTCCCTGCAGCTCCTGGGAGGCGGGGGGCAGAGGACTCCGCGCACTGCCCTCACCTGCAGGCACCGCCCCCTGCAGCTCCCATTGGCTGGGAATGGGGAACCACAGCCAATGGGAGCCTGCCTGATCACTGCTTGGTGCCTCTGCCACCCCAAAGCCACTCAAGATAAGCAGCGCCGGGCCAGAGCCCGCATCCCGAACGTCTCCTGCACCCCGCACCCTAACCCCTGCCCTGAGCCCCCTCCTGCACCCCAACCCCCTGCCCTGAGCCCCCTGCCACATGCTGCACCATTCCTGCACCCCAGCTTCCTGCCCTGAGCCCCCTCCTGCACTCTGCATCCCAACCCCCCCCGACATCCCCCCGCACTCTGCCTCTCTCTCCTGCACCACAACCCCCTGCCATGAGCCCCCTGCCACACCCTGCCCTGTTCCTGCACCCCAACCCCCTGCCCTGAGCTCCTTCCTGAACACCACACCCCCTCCCAAATCCCGCATTCTGTCCCGCACCTGAGCACTACATTCATGGCCCTGCATGCAATTTCCCCACCCAGATGTGGCCCTCGGTCCAAAATGTTTGCCCACCCCTGGTCTAGAGAGACCCAAATGGAGAATTTCCATTTCAATTTTTAAAACCTGAGAAAGAGAAAGGCACATGCTCAAACTAACATCACACTAATTAAGGCAAATGGGGCCAACCAGGTCTTAAACAAAGGGAGGTCTGTTTACTTCAAATTTACATGTAAACTGTAAACAGTCCTCGGCCAACAAAAGGGGGAAGGCAGGATACAAAGGAAATCTACATGTCAGCAAACAGGGGCAAGGACAAACAGCATGGGATTTCTTTCAGCAGGAGACGCCATACTGCCTTGCTCTCAGCTGGAAAGAACGTCTACCTAGGAGTCACTCTCGAGAGCTTGCATTTCAAAGGGGGAAATGAGCTGTAAAAGTGAGGGGTAAACACCCCAGGTGGCTCTCCCTGTCTCTCTCTTTGCACCTAAGATGACAACAGAAACAGCCATTGGACTTTGTGGAAGAGATTCTGACCTGAAGAGTTTGGTCAGTAATGCTTTTGGAAGCATGCGAGAAGAACTGTATCTAGAACCAAGTCTAGTCTGTCAAGTTTATATTAGCTGGCTAACTCCATTTCAGGCAGCCAGTTATCATGTTCCTTTACTGGGAAAATAGGCCTAATATCTTTGGACGGTCCAGGAGATTGCTGGACAGAACATACATTTTAAGGGGAAAATATGGTATTGGGAGTGTGTTGGGGTCACCCTGCAGTAGTAACCCAGGCTGGCAAGAGCCAATGTGTGACCAGAGTGTGGCTGGCAGGCTGCAGTTACACACAGACACTCAGGGGCACCCGCATGCTGGTGGCTATCTCTGAACATCCAGGTTGGGAGCTACAGCAGCAAAGCATTGTAAGGCACCCAAGATTGCAGGGCAGGGGTGTCACAGCCCCTCACAAGTCTGGATTGCATCGCAGAATGTCACAACCATCCCAATGAAATAAGCTGTACAGCAACAGTACAATTTTGTCGGTGCTAACGCATCTACACTAGGGGCGTTTGCCAGCACAGCTATGTCAGTCTGTAGTGAGGCGGCCTGGCTCCCAGCCGCACCTGAGAGGGACGAGCCAGAACGGCCGCCTCAGTGGGCGGAGCCACCGCCGCCTGTCCCTGCCCCCCGGAAGTCAAGGGGCGGGACAGGACGTATAAAGGCCCGGACCCAGCGCTCAGTTGCAGCCCGGCCGCTGGAGAGGACAGACGCTCCTGACCGAGCTCCTGCTGAACCGAGCCTGCCCCGAGCCCGGTACACAGAGGAGGACTGGCCGAGCCTTCCCCGAGCCCGGTACACAGAGGAGGACTGGCCGAGCCTTCCCTGAGCCTGGTACCCTGAGGAGGACTGGCCAAGCCTGCCCCAAGCCCGGTACACAGAGGAGGACTGGCCGAGCCTGCCCCGAGCCCGGTACCCAGAGGAGGACTGGCCGAGCCTGCCCCAAGCCCGGTACACAGAGGAGGACTGGCCGAGCCTGCCCCGAGCCCGGTACCCAGAGGAGGACTGGCCGAGCCTGCCCCAAGCCCGGTACCCTGAGGAGGACTGGCCGAGCCTTCCCCGCGCCCGGTACACAGAGGAGGAGTTGAGCCCACCGGTGCACCCGTATCCCGAGGAGCCGATGCTGGTGGACCCCCCTGCCGAATCCACGACGACGCAGGTACCAACGGAGGGGGAGATTGGAAGTGGCCCGGGGATAGCCGACCCCAGTCTGGCTGTAGCTGACACTGAGCCTATGTCAGTGTGTTGCGGTCAGGATCCCCACTGACTGCAGTGGATCCACGCCGCTGCTAGGGCCCCGGGCCGGGACGCAGTGGAGTGGGTGGGCCCGCGTCCCCCCTGCCACCCCTGCTCATGGGTGGCAGTCACCCCTTCACCCCAACACTAAGGCATAGAAGCCTGGACTTACCAGTTCCGGCTCAGCCCTGCCTGAGGGTCTGAGCCCAGGACTACTGTTTGTTCGCCCCGCCCTGACCTAGGGCTGGGGCTTAAAGTACTGTTTGTTTGCTCAGCCCCTGCCTGAGGGTCTGAGCCCTGTGCCTGTGTTGCTGCCCCACCCTGAGCCAGGGCTTGGGCTCTACAAACTCATACTGCTGCTCAGCCCTGCCTGAGGGTCTGAGCCCTGTACCTATTGCTGCCCCGCCCTGAGCCAGGGCTTGGGCTTTGATAAACTGAACTGCTGGGTGTTTGCTCAGCCCCCGCCTGAGGGCCTGAGCCCGTGAACTACTATTTGTTTGCTCGGCCCTGCCTGAGGGTCTGAGCCCAGGACTACTGCCTGTTGTCCCGCCCTGATCCAGGCGTGGACTGTAAGACTGAACTGCTACCCAGCCTCCGGTAGTGAGGCGGCCTGGTTCCCAGGCACCCCGAAGGTGAAGAGCGACCCCTCACCTGACAAGGGGATTCGGACACGGACCCTTACACAGTCACAGATCAAACCATCACACACCAGACTAACATAGCAACACCAGCAAAACAACTGTAGTGCATACCTGGCGTCTGCTGTATCACTATTCTTGGCCCATTCCAACTAGCTTCTAAGCAGGACAAGGAGACATGCAGCTTTGGAAAATTAATATCATTACAATGTGGCATCCATTCTGGTTGAGATTATCAGAGACACCCAAACTATTTGGATTCCCAGTTAAAATGCACACCATTTTGCTTCTTTCCTCAATGACAATAGCAGCATAAAAAAGTGGGGGGAGGGATAGCTCAGTGGTTTGAGCATTGGCCTGCTAAACCCAGGGTTGTGAGTTCAATCCTTGAGGGGGCCACTTAGGGATCTGGGGCAAAAATTGGTCCTGCTAGTGAAGGCAGGGGGCTGGACTCGATGACCTTTCAAGGTCCCTTCCAGTTCTAGGAGATTGGTATATCTCCAATTATTACCTAAGTGCTTATAGAAACAATCCAAGCCTCAATATTTCATTATCTACTATCACAATCCAGCTATGACACCTGGCAGTTCTACAAGAACACTTCAATTCCTGCCTCTTTTCTACCTCTTTCTCACCACAACATCCCCAGATCTCAGTCTCTCATCCCTCTGGATGTCCCCATCTGTGCTCCACTTTTCTCTTGCTTTCTCTCTCCTCCTCCATCTACTGATATTTAACAGGCTTTTAGATCTCTCCATCTTCATTACAATTGCCACTATCTTTAGCTTCAATACATGCATGGGCCACCAGTGAAAAGCAAAACCCTGGTAGTCAACATCACTCACAGCCCGTCCATGTATAGAACTGAAACTAAAGATAGAGGCAATGGTAACAATATCCAGATTAAGGAACGACTTGGCCGGCTGACGAATGGGTTGGAACACTCTTCGGTTTGGCCTTTGGACAGGGCTGCACAAAGGTTTTTGGGAGCCAGAGGCAAAATCTGAAACTGAGCGACACCGCCCCCAACTCACTTTAAAAAAAAAAATTGCCGTGGAGATGAAAGAGGCCATGACAGAAGGGTGGCTGGGCCAAATTTGAGTGGCGCTGCAGCCCTGCATGCCAGATGGCACCACCGCTCATTCAAATTCCACAGGTTTAGAGGCCCTCTCAAATGAGGCGGCGGCCTGGGGCAAGCTGCCCCTTGCCCTGCCTACACCCCCATCCCCTGGGCTCCCCTGCATTTGGGTAACAGATGGGATTCTCAAAGGGCTCTCCCACCGACACCCCTCTCTGCTATAGCAATCTGCCAATCAGACCCTTCCAGGGCAGGAAGAGAGCTTTCCTGAGGCTGTGAGCTAGTGCCCTACAGGGCCCAAATACATCGTACTATGCCAGGGGGAGTGTGTAAACTGCAGAAGGAGCCCCTAGTTGACACTGTGATTCAGAGACTCCTCTCTGAGACACAATCCCTCCCCTGCTCCCCCCCTTGCTCCAAGGCAGGAATAATTTACTGCTGCCCTACACCAGCGGTGTATTAGGGCCCCCACAACTACAACTCAGCTGCGCTGGCTAGCACACTAGTGGGGATGGTACATTGCCTCTGTCCTCCCTGCCCGAGTGACTCCAGTGGGAGTAAATGGAATATAGCACCCACCTACCGCTGCTGACGCAAACCCAGGGAACCAGTACAGGGGAGTGAAGGGCGTGGGGGGTTACTTTCCCTTACGCCCCTGTATGTGCAGTTTGAGTAATAATCTGGTCCTATATAAGTAATTAAACAGACAATTTATTAAGTATCTGCAACCTCCTAGCAACTCCTAGGGGTTGTAAAGGATGCATCTGAATCACATTACTCATTACCTTTTGCTACTTACAGGTACAGAAAATTATCCACGAGTAAACGATTACCTAGGTCATAAATTACCTACAAAAATTGGGGCTGGGTTTTTTGCCAATCACCATTCCAATTAATTAACCAAAAGTGACTGACTGGCTTTTGACCAACTATTTTCTCATCAGTATTCAGTACCACTTCCAACAGGATGAAGAAGGGAAAAAAATCCCTGGAAAGGTTAGAGAGAGAGAGAGAGAGATTAGACAACATGAAGGCAGACAAGGAAAAATGGTTCTGAATTTTACAGTGGAGCCTTCTCTTTCTTGTTTGCATCCACACTCAACTACAGAACTGGCATGTGTGGGTGTGACCTGCAGATAAACCATCGTACCATCAATACACACAAAGCAGTTATTGTATCTGTCATGCTTTTCGATCTGGGGCTTGAATTGTTTCAATGGAGAAAGGAAAGAGAAGATCTTTTGTAATTGTTGGACGCATCAGGAAGATTTTTAGGGTGGGTTATAGACAGGGCAACCAGATAGCAAGTGTGAAAAATCAGGACACTTTGTGTGTATGTGTGTGGGGGGGGGGGTATAGTTGCCTGTATAAGACAAAGCCCCTAATATTGGGACATCTGGTCACCCTAGTTACAGAGCATGAGAAAAAAAATCACACTTGCACATGCAGGCCAAGATTTTCAAAAAAGTGACTAAGGATTTTGAGTGCCTCGGTTCTGAGGTACCCCCCTCAAACACTTAAAAGGAGTCTGATTTTCACCAGGCATGTGCTTGGCACTTGCTGAAAATCAGGATCCTTTGAGTCGTCTCGGGTTAGAGATGGAAAAATTCAGCCCTTCTGAAAACGCGGCCTTGAATGTGCATATTTGCTGAATGACAGTTTTAAAATGTGCACTGACGTTTTAGGACCAGGCACACTGAATAGTAAATAAATCCTCATAGTTCCCAGTTGAACTAGCACTGCATTCTCAGTTATGCGTAGGGATTTTTTTACATGCTGGAGTGTGCTGGGAACATCTGTAATGACAAGATTTCGTTAGTAACTAGGTGGTGTAGTAAACAAAATCTGTAAACAGACATTCACCTACATAGCCCCGGCTTATTATCTTACATGCTGCAGGGACCACTAATGAATCCATAAAGGAGACAGAGAGAAACTCAGAGAGAGAAAAGTTACTGATCCAAAGCACATTGACGTTAATGGAAAGACTCACAATTATTTCAATAGGTTTTCGATCAGACCCCGTGGTTGCAATTATTAGCTGCACCCAAAAAGACAACTGATTCTTTACAAATTCAAACAGTAGTTTTTTCACCTAAACCTTTGGCTACAATATCCCCGCCTTTCAGCTACAGGCGATTTAAAATAAGCCATTGATACACAATGCAGTGTGCCACAGAATCATAGAACCGTAGGGTCAGAAGGAACCACAAGGGTCATCTAGTCTAACCCCCTGCCAAGACGCAGGCTTTGTTGGATGTAAACCATCCCAAACAAATGGCCATCCAGCCTCTTTTTGAAAATCTCCAGTGACGGAGATTCCACGACTTCCCTAGGCATCCGTTCCATTGTCCTACCGTTCTTACAGTTCGAAAGTTTTTCCTGAGATTTCAATCTAAATCTGCTCTGCTGTAGTCTGAACCCATTCACTCTTGTCCTGCCCTTTGTGGCAAGAGAGAACAATTTTTCCTCCATTTTTTTATGGCAGCCTTTTAAATATTTGAAGTCCACTATCATGTCCTCCCTTAATCTCCTCTGTTCCAAACGTAACATACCCAGTTCCTTCAGCCTTTGCCCATATGGCTTGCATTCCATCCCTTTTGATCATCTTTGTCACTTGCCTCTGGGTCCTTTCCAGTTTCTCTACATCATTTCTATATAGTTATGACCAAAATTGGACATAGTGCTCCAGCTAAGGCCTAACCAACGCCACGTAGAGCAGTACTATCACCTCATGGGACTCGCATGCTATGCCTCTGTGAATGCTACCAAAAATTGCATTTGCTTTTTTTGCAACAGCATCATAGCGTCAAGTATTTATTACTACAACAAACCTCCCCTTTCCTTTATGCCTTCGGTGAACAGTTTGAATGAGTGTATCTGAACCACCACAAATTATCAACACTAGAACCAGGGGTGAAGTATTCAGAGAACACCCTCTGGAGAGAGAGACAAATTCCTTCAGAATCTTTGCAGCTTGTCACTAGGATGTGTGTCTTAGGGGAAGGGAAAAAAAACAGAGTGACACAAACACCCTGTACTGCAGACAGCCCAACAACGATGCCTGGAATAAAGAATCCATTTGAAAAAAAAAGTTGACATTGGCTTTCAGGGAGATGCTTCTTCCCAAGTCAGGACAACTACCCTCCTCTGTTATAAACAGAAGTATCCATTTAGCTGAAAAGGGATTGAAAAATTTAATTGGCAGTGATTTTTAGTACTAGTTCTTGAAAAAGTTTATACTCCTCATGTATTTCAGGAAAGATATATCAAAGCTATGAGCTCTGACAAAAAACAGTGGTTAGCAATTGTGACAGAATATACCCATATGCACACCCTACACACCATTGTAATAATGTTTGTACAAGGTATGCCTTGTGAGGGATCATTTAAAAACTCAACTTGCTGATCAATATCATCATGGTGAAATGCACAGCAACATTATATGTAACCTCACGAATATGAGCTGAAATCATGACTGAAATACGCTTCCCAGGTAAGTCTGGAGAGTGGGTAAACCTGTTCCTCAGAGACAAAGGGCAAGCTGACATCTCAGCCAAGTGTCAACAAGGTTGATGGCCCACTAACCTGCTAAGTGGCCATTCTTTGGCAAGGAAGGGGCAAAAATCTACATTTTAAACCAAAGAAACAGCATGGAGTTATCTTTCTTCATTAGACAATCGCCTTGCTCCTAGCTGGAAATGCTTCTCAAAGGGCGTGTGTGTGTGAAATAGGACTATAAAAAGAAGGGGCAGACACCCAAGACACCCCTCTCCTGCCATCTGTCTCTGGCATTGCACCTAAGATGATAAAGAAAAACAGCTGTTGGACTCAGGGGGTGCAGAGGTGGTTCTGACCTGAGAGTTTGGGGTCAATAATCTGCTGGCGCATGTGGTGAGAAAGTTTGCTTTGCACCAAAGATGTTTACTAGTATCTACTTAAGAAACTATTTTATCCTTATTTTTTCTTGCAACCATTTCTGACTTTTATTCCTCATAACTTATAGTCACTTCAAATCTCTCTGTAGTTAATAAACTTGTTTTACTGATTTATCTAATCCAGTGTGTTTAAATTGAAGTGTCTGAGTATTCTATTTAAAATAATAAGCTGTCATATTATTCCCTTAAAGGAATAACAGACTTAATGTATTTGTACTGTGTCAGGAGAGGGCTGGGGGGTAGAGGACATAGATTTCTGGGGGAAGATGTGAGACTGGGGGTATGTTGGGGTCACCCTGAAGTATAACCCAGGCTGCTAACAGCCAAGTATAGCTTGCTAGCTGTAGCACACATAAAGATATAGCTGGGAGTGATTTACATACTGGAGGTTTCAGTAGCAAGGCATTGTTAAGGGCACCCCAGGTTAGAGGGCAGGGGTGACAGCCCCCACTAGTCTGGAGTGTACCCCAGCTCTGTCATTACAGGCTTTTCAGGGGAAAGCATCAGGGCACTTTATTTCACAACAAACAGTTAATAAAGAAAAATCAATGAAGACAACCTAGTACCTTCCACTGTACCTAAAAACATTGTTTTTAAAAAGTTTTTCTAGTGGCATTTTCTGTCATTGATCTATTAAAAAGGGAACAAGATATTTCATTGTATAAAGTAAAAAAAAAGTATATAGCCCTGTCAGTGTCTATTAAATACTGTGTATGTTAGATATTACTTGCATATCCATATAATTAAGTCAAAGGCTAAACCTTTGTAGAAGCAGTAAGCAGAATACGGGGATAAAACTAATGCTGCTCCTGAGGGTAGCAGATCCAGGCTTAAATAATAATTAGAAATGTGATTCAGTTGTAAAGTTTAGATCTACTTTTTCCCACGGTTTCATGGTGTTTTGATCCAGCAATTTAGTTCTGGCCCATATCTGGTAATTATATGCCAGTATGACAGTTTGTACCCTTATATTCACCCCTTTAACCAGACTATGATAAATTTTGTACAAAGTATGCCTTGTGAGGCATAGGCACCGACTCCGTGGGTGCCCCGGGGCTCAAGCACCCACAGAAAAAAACAGGGGGTACTCAGCACCCACCAGCCACAGCTGTTTGGCAACTGACAGGAGGCGCCTGGGGAAGGGCAGAGAGCAGTGAGCAGCAGGGGGACTTGGGGTAGGGGTGGAGCAGGGGCAGTTAGAGGCAGAGTGAGGGCAGGGCCTTGGGAGAAGGGGCAGAGTGGGGCCGGAGCCTTGGGAAGAGCAGGAGTGGAGCACCAACTGGGAAAAATAAAGTCAGCACCTGTGTTGTGAGGTATAGTTTGAAAACTCATAAGTTGCTGATCATTATGGTCCTGGTAAAATACGTGTGGCCACATTGCATGTAAAGCTATAAGAGTCCTCTGTATGGTATTACTAATACATATTCCAAGTCTGGAGAGCAGCCATAAACCAGTTCCTCAGAAACAAAAGGGAAGCTGAGGACACCTCAGCCAGGTGTCAAGGAAATCAAATAGACCATCATCTGGTTACATGGCTACTCTTCAGCAGGAAAGAGGACATGGGTGAAAAATATACTTCTTGACAAAGAAACAGCTTGGGGTTCCCATCCACACAGACTTTCTTTCTCCTGAACTTCACCTGGAGATGATTCTCAAAGAAGAGAAAGAACTAAAAGAAGGGAAAGCAGATTCCCCAAATGATCTCTCCCTTTCGCTCTACCCATGGCATTGACAACACTTGAAGAGCAAAGGAAGTAGCACTGGACTGAGGGAGGGATCCTGACTGAAAGAAATTCAGCCAGTAAGACTGCTGGAACATGTGGTGAGAGAGACCTTTGCTTTGAATTCACTTAGCTTGTTAAGTTAGGCATTAGCTGCGTTTTACTTTTATTTTTTTAACCAATTCTGACTTTTATGCTTCATTACTAGTAGTCACTTAAAATCTAGACTTCTGTAGTTAATAAACTTGCTTTACTGTTTTATCTAAACCAGTGTGTTTGGACTGAAGTGATTGGGAAGCTCCATTTGGGATAACAGGATTTGTGCATATCATTTTCTGTTAATAAAATGATGGACTTTATATGAGCTTGTATTGTCCATGTGAGAGCTGGGCAGTACAAGACGCACATTTCTGGGGAAAGTCTGGGAGTCAGAATTTGCTGGTGTTGTTCTGCAGTGTATTGCATGAGTGGCTGGCTGTAGCAGTCTCACAATATAACTAGGAGTAACCTATATGCTGGAGGCTGTGGGAGAGCAGACCAGGGGTGGTAGCTCTCACAGTGAAGCAGTGTAAAAGGCACCCGTGGCTGGAGAACTGAGGAGACAGCAATTCATTGGTCCAGATTGTATCCTGGGGAATGTTACACCCAGATCATAACAATGGAGGTTCTTAAAAGATATAATACACATAACCAGATCCAGAGCGGGTGCATATCAGTGTAGCTATTTGCTTAGCATCTGACCTACAACTCTGATAACACTGAGATCTTAATACTTTTTTTTTTTTTAAAGTCATGAGGGGGAAAAATTTTTTTAAAGGACTCCAAAGTTAATGGAACGACTTTCCACTGATTTCAATAGACTGTGGATCAGGCCTCCCCAAAAAAGAAGTTCTGTAAAACATTTCCAAGACAACAATTTTCCAGCGTATACACCTGTGGAAGGTGGAGAATACTGGTATTTGGAAACAAATACCTGGAAAAACTTCTAGTTTGCTGCGAGGTTAAGGTAAATTGGAGAGGAGAAAGATTTGCTATTTAAATCTCTCCTACCGAGCAAACATCATTCCTGTTTCTCACTGAAGTGTCATTCGCTTGTTTATTCCAATAATCTTTAATTAACAACAAATGTTTTGGCTACTTACAACTTGCATAGTTTATTAAACCATATGCACTGTATGAGGTTAACTTAAAATTTCATTCATTAAAAGAATTCCATACGGTACCATATGAAGAAAAAAATTGGATTTAACTTTAGAAAATGCGCTGGGAGTGTTAAATAGATCCAGATTGTCAGAAGTCCTTAGCCACCACTTTTGGGGCCAGACTTTCAGAAGAGCTCAGGCTCTCGTTTAGGTACCTATATGAAGTGGCCAGATTTTAAAGAGAGCTCAGCACCCAACAGATCCAGCTGAAAACAAAATCTGGCCACATCATTTAGGCACCTAGATGCTAAATGGGAGGTATTGGACGCTGAGCTCTTTTTGAAAAAAAACTTCAGATCCCACAGATAGAAACATATCATAGCGTCCATCTCTTATGTGGCGCAGAAGGCTGCAGACAGGCTGAAATCACAGAGGCAAGATTTGGGGGTGAACATGGAGGGGAAATGCTCTTTCACATTAGGATCCCACACTGCATGTGCACTTCACGTCTCTCTTTGCCCTCTAGGGGCTTGAATTCCCATTGCCTTGTGCCTTGGGTAGTCACTTACACTTGTGCAAAGTGAACATAGAACTCCACCATTCTGATCTGGGCCTGTTTGTGCAGAAGTAACTAAACTACGTGAGGTGCAGTGCAGTGGAGAATGGAAGTCACAAAACTCCCCCTGAAACAAAAAACCTGGTTCCTGCACAGCTTAACCACTGAGGTTCTGATATAACTTCTGGCAGATTTCCAGTTGGTGCAAGGTTCTGAGGCCATACACAGTCTGTTCATTCTGTATCATTAGCAACCCTGCCTCAGAGAGGAGAGCACAGAGTAGCTCTTTGCAGCAATAAGGTATGCATTTGCCCTTCCTGCTGCTTTTCATGCAGAAGGAGTAGATACTGTCTAGTGTAAGTGAGAATATTCCTCCCTGTACAAGTCTACAGAAAGGATGGATGGAATTATGCTGAAGGCATTGAAGTGAGATTCAGGAGGTTTGGCTCTGCCACAGATTTTCGGAGTGACTTTGGGTAAGTCACTTTGCACCAGATTTTTAAAGCTATGTAGGCACGTAGAGAATCTTTCAAAAAGCACCTAGTCACCTAACTCCCATTTAAAAATTCCACTAAGTGTCTACCTGCATCTTTAGGTGCCTAACTAGCTTTAAAAATCTGGCCCTTGATCTCACCGTGCCTCGGTTCTGCATTTGACAAATGCGGATAACACCACTTCCTTGCACCTAACCTCTGCCTTTCTTGCTCGTTTAGATTGTACAGTATTTGGGGAAAGGCCCTAATCTCTGCAGGGACATCTAGATACAATAAATTAATAACAATATGCTTTTTTTTTTAATTCTGTAGGACCATGACAATAGTCAAGCATAGTTTGAGAGTCGTTTCCAGCTTCTTATTTTAATTCTCTACTTCCTTTTTCTTTTTTTTTTTTAATTCCTTCTTTCTTAAAAAAACCCTACATAAATAAAGGAGAGAGAGAAAAGCAGCAACAGCCAATGGCTATTTGGTGGCATAAGAAATCGGACTCTAAGCTCATATCCTGCAATATAAAACTCTTGGTTTGGGCAGAGTCCAGCTGGAGGCAATGGGGCTCTGTGCAAGCAGAGTCTGCCTGCATGCATCACATTGCCTGATCAGGACCTGCCTTTGTAAATTACCATTGTGATATGGTTATCACTGGTTTATTTCTCCCTTCTTTTTTTTTTTTTTTTTAATTCTCAAGGTCACTTTTTATTTATTCATCCATCCGCGTCGTGTTTGTGGTACAATAGCCTCCTAATCCCAGGGCTGGTTTCTTAACTTTAAATTAGTTTCCAATAAAGCAGAGCTTGTACCGCTCAGGAAAAGCAGCATTGTTTTTAATACACTTGTAACTAATGCTGCTGGTCCTTGGGGAGGTTCAAAGGACCTCAAAGGCAATAGTTCTCTGCCCGGGAGCAAAGAAGCCATTACAGCTTGTACTAGAAGATTTAATAGGTGTCATAATTTATCATGTAAACCGAAAAGTGTTTCTTAATTAAGTGCGTACGTTAATGAATTTTTTAATTTGATCCCTGTAAGTACCTTGCTATACTAATTGCAATATTCTACACATTAGTCATCCGCTGTTGCCCTTGGCTATTTTCTACCCTGAGAGGGAGAGAGCAAGCTTTTCAGTTAAAGTTCATTTAACTCTTTCCACCCAACAAATTAAATTTCCTGTTTCTCACCCTGGAGAGTGACAGCTGCATTTCACTCCTGCAGCGCTCGGAGGCTGCCGGTCTGCATGTCCGTAGGCCTGGGTTTGTGCATGTTACTATTAGGCAGGGAATAGAGAGAAATGGAGAAGTCCATGGATCCATCCATTGGGGCAAAATATTGCTTTGCATTATTAGAGACAAAGAACTTCTTCATGGTTCTGGGGCTAAAGGAAAGACTGTTTGAAACCACATTACAGGACTATATCAAAGCACACCAGGGATGCTTTAGTGCACACCAGCAGGGTCTAAACAGACTAATTAACATGTAGCACGCTAGCGCATTTTAGAAACAACATCCCTGTAGTCTGCATTACCCAACTGTGTACATGAGCCCTTAGGTGCTTGAGTCTGGGGCCTACGCACCCAAGTGCCTTCGGGATCTGGGCTGGAATCACACAGCAGGTCAGGAAAAAGCCAAAAACAGAACCTAGGTGCCTTGATTCTCACTCAAGTACCGTACCCTCTAGGTCAAATTGCCATTATACCCTGTGTAAAAGTGGCATGTGTGATTGCAGAATCGGTCATTACTCAAGCAGAATCAGTAAGCTCTAATTAACATCAGTGGCAGCTCTACCTGGAAGCTGAAAGAGAAATTTCAGGATTTGGTCCCAACTCTATTTTTCATTGAGAATTCTAAGCCACAGAAAATACTTTTCTTAGAAAAAAAATCACCATTTGTGATCTGCCCACTGACAGAGAGGACTCACGTGCAGCCTCTGTGCTTCTTTCCCAGCTTTCACCGCTTCCCCCAAATTAAATGGTCATAATACGATACACTGGTATGTTTTCCTCTCAATATGCAACTATGTAATTCAATTAAAAATAATGAGAGTTTTCCACCTGCATCAAGAGGAATGACTTCATAATATTCATCTAGGAGTTATGCCCAGGGGGCTAGATCCTCAGCAATTGTAAATCAGTGAAGGCAGTGGAGCTTCGCTGACTGACAACAGTGAGGGTCTGACCATGTTCACTTTCTACTGCTGCAGAATCCAGTCCAGTGCTGTTAACTATGAATTGGAATACAGTACAGGAAAGCAAGATAAAATACAGCACAGTTACACGCCCTTCACCCAGTTGTAACTATTGTACTTACTTTAGCCTGCATAATATGCTTACGTCTGTCACGCATTTGAATAAAAACCTTATTAATAAAAAGAGAGTTTCCCCAACGTCTTAACAGAGGCTCATCCCCAGCTAGTTTTGCAAAAATAGCTTTTGAGTGAAATGGGGAAAATATTTTGCAATATTTAAGCAGGGCATTTTAAGAGTGATGGAAATAGGTGCTCAAATCCCATAGACATTCAATGGGAATCAGGTGCCTAACTCTGTTAATCATTTTTAAAAGGAGTCTAAGGCTGGAGTTTTCGAGATCGCTTACAGTTACAGGAGTTATAGGACTTCGCCCTGGAATGATTCCAATAGCACAAGGTATTTTTCTCTTTTCACCCACAGGTTATTATTGCAAAGAGAGGAATGTGATAGACCGTTAAGGTGATGAACTCAACTGGACAACGCAAATGCATGTGATTTACTACACGCACTAGTCTTTGCAGGATCAGGGCCTAAGCGGCATAATCAATATGCCTGTATTTACTTCTCAGCATAGAAAAGGCAAAAGAAATCGCTGTTTCCTGTCTGACGAGCTATACTTCATCCACTTGTTTCTTATAACTCTGGGTTATGACTCAAAAGGTGACTTTGTTGTAAAACCCACAAAAATTAAAGATTTCAACTTTCGGTTTCTATAGTCTCCACACAATGCCTAGAACCAAGCCCCCTAAACTGCAAAACGCTGACTCCTGTTTGTATGCTTATTCCTATACAAGTCACCAGGATTACAGGCAGGAGTAAACATTTGCAGGATTGGGCTCTGAACATGGAACACTGCAATGTGTTTCCCCCGGAACTGGGCCCATCAGCTTCTGAGGGTGAAACCAGGCACCTCCATTAGCTGGAATATTGCAGTACTGTAGGGTTTGTAAATCCAGACTAACACTCTCCGCTACACCTGCTGTCAGTCTTACACACTATGCACACCTGACTTCCTGTACGTGAAGATCGAGAAGCTGTTGTTCTAATTACTGACCTCGCCATCAAGACTCGGACTCAAATCAGCCTCTGGACTCAGGAAGACTCATCACCAGTTTTTTCCGCCACCTCTCTGAATGCATTATTGATTTGCTGTTGCTGGAAGTTCTCCTGACAAGCTTACACATACAATTAAGTGGATTACACCCAACATGTTTAAATAGCCTAAGAACTTCTTAAGCCAAAAAGGCTTAGTGCAGCAGCACTGCGTCACTCACTCACTTCCCCGCTCGCAAGCAGGGCTTGTGAAATTAATACCAACAGCACAGCGTAACACGCTTCACGGAAGTGAGACTCTTTACTTGGGTGGCTGTCACCTGCTTCTCAACAAATTTCAAACAGTTTTGCCTACAGCGTCCTGTTGTATTAGATAAAATGCATCCTGACACCTTTCTTACTCTATTATGCTTGGCTGCTAGAATCCTGAGATGCAAACCTCCTAAAAAAATTTTAGAGAGAAAACACTGTCCAGTAATTGCCAGAGGTTAGTTCTTGTGGGTTGTCGGTGATGGGAGGTCCCCTGTCTGTATATTCCCATACACGCCATCAAATGCTAGAGTTTCTAGTGCCCAGTTTTGACTGGAGTTTCTCAGCTGTTTCATAATTTCTGATGAATTAAAAGAAGTGATGCATGATAGTTAGTGACACAAATCAGGTCCTCAGCTGGTGTGAACCAACAGAGCTCCACTGACATCAATTTACACCAGCTAAGGAACTAGCCCAATACACTGAATGCAGGTAGGACGTTATTTTAACATTCTAACTACAGCCACCACTCCCACTCCCACCCCATCGCACCTTGAACAATGAAAGTAGCGTGGAGATTTGTTGATTAAATCAGGAAAAGTTTGGCTACTTATAATACGGGGGGCCTAATCCTCAGCTGGTGTAAATTGGCCTAGCTCCACTAACATCAACAGATCCAGGAAGAATCACATCAGCTGTGGACCTAGCTCAATATGTACAATAGAGATAAGTATTTCTTACCAGCTACCTAATTTCACTCATCTAGTCCCGTTCACCTGAATAAAACAACGCACAGGTAGGAGGAAGAGGATTCGCCCCTACTCCTCCCCTGGGAAGGTAAAGGATAATCTTCAATGATTTTATTATTCATGCTGACCCATCATGAGCTAACCTACTGATAAACACCACACTGTTCGTAACTATTGCATGGTTACGAAGTCAATGGAGCTACACCAGTGGAATATCTGGCCCTGAACAGTTGTTTAATGTTTGCTTTTAAATCAACTAGTTTTCCTCATTAAATAATTCACAGTATAGCTAAATTAAATGCAGGTACAGCTACATTTCCAGCTTTGGTGGTAATTCAAGAGCATTTGCTATTAAGAGGCATTACAAGTATACACTGCATGACTACAGCTATATAGTCACTCCGTTTTGCCTTTTTTATGCAGTCTTATAGAAAGAAAGCTGAATTTGTCCCTCTGTTTTTTCTTGGATTCTGGTATGTGCCAATGTGAGAGCCCGAATACATGCTAGCAGTGAGTCAATATGTAGCCAGCACTGGGCTATTCAAAGACGTCTCACCGCCTGGAAGGAATTGATGGGACAATGCCATTTCCCAGGCAGATTGCCATCTGCTTCTGGGAAGCTCAGGTACACAACGAAACACAAGTTAGGCCAGGTGCCAATGGCTGGGCCAAATTCTGGGTTGATTTACTTCATTTCAGTTGGGTTATATGGACTGTAAGTCAGGGAAGAGTTTAGGCCATATTCTGCACTGTTTAGAACTTTCCACTTCCAGAAAGCAGGCGTAGCGGCTCCAGCTAAAGTAGTGAATATATCTACGGACCCTTCTCTTTATCACTCCTGTGACAAAACAACCAATGAGTTATTCCTTATAACTCCCCAATAACTGTCACCAACAAACACAGCTAGCTGCATCTATAGATCTGGAAAACAGTAGCAAGCAACATACTTGCACGCAACATGAAGTTGTAAGAAGGTGTCAGTGCTGACACTGCAGCAATAATGCCATCAGTAAAGTTAAAAGGTCTGTCTTGTCTAGAAAAGGAACCACAGAACAGCTGGGAAGTACCTTTCCTTTTTCCTTCATGCTGCTTTCTGGATGCCTGATTTCCTCATCACGTTTGTTTTTTTTCCCCTTCCGTTTTAAGTCTTCATCCAGTAAAAACTGATAACGGGAGGCAAAAATGCAAAATATAGGCGATTAGATAAAGGAAATTAAACACACGTCTCTTCCCCACTTCAGTACAGACCAAGTTCTAATATCCATGCATCAGCAAGCAACCTTGCCAGTCCAGAAGTCAAGGACATCGAGAGATACCTGAATGGACCCACTGGTGAAGCTAATCTCCATTTTGGCCCATCCCTACTATACTCACTATGATGGGGGGACTGGAAATCCAGGAAACTAGTGTTACTCAAGGTATAATTGATCCTACACACTGAGATCATAGGGGCAAACTCCTACACCTGTTTGGAGTCCCATTGACAACCACAGGGCTCTAAATGAGCATCAAAGTGCAGCCAGTGTCTTAAGCCGTAGCAGCTGAGGCCTACAGTATTTCCTAGGGGTCCTCTACCCCAGTTAGCCGTTAGTTCCCTGGAAATGCCCTTTGCTGTGCTTGTCGACAGACCTAGATTGGCTCTAAACAGGCCCATGGATTTTTTTTTAATAGGCAGAGTGATTTCATTCAGTCTATAATGGGTATTCCCACAGAACCTGTGCTTTAGCAAGCTCTCTCTGACTGCACAACATTTAATACAAGCCATCTGATCTTTTCTTGAAAGCAGCCGTAAGTGGCTTGATCAGAAATGACATCCTAGGTTGACAACGCTAATTAGTTTGCAGGATTTCCCCTTCGCTGCCCCCCACCCTCTCCAAACAACAAAGCGGGAATGTATTTTCCCTTGGTTTAGGTCTCTCAACTGGGTGCTACCCTATTGGTGAAACTATAGTCTGACACTTGTAAAAAGGATTAAGTGCATCTGTTGGCAATTCAGCCAAAGCGCGCACATCTGCTGCTGATAAACACACTGTCAGTTCTTTGTCAGGAGAAATACAGTATCTCTGAATTAAAAAAAAAAATAGACAAGCAGCTTCCACCTATGCAAGAAACGAACACAAGTCATTTGGAATGGGGAGGGGGCGTGTCTGAGTATTTGCTGGACCCGCTTAAATGTTACGGCTCTAAAATTAACTCATGGGCTCAAAACTCGGAGGGCTTCCTTGAATAAGCTTCTTTTAAATGCTGGATGCACTGGGAATGCTGCAAGCTGACTCAGTAGATGTTATTTTTGTTGTTGTGGAGAATGGTACAACAGGGCCCCAAATTCTCCTTTGCCAGCCTCCAAAGGATTTCTCCAGCATAGGGGGAATGGCTCTGTACTCGCCCTTCCACCTCCTAAGGTGGGGGACACGGCCGGGGCAGGGGGGAGGCTGTGGCTGGAAATCAAGTCTCTGTTGCTACAATGACTTCTTCTGGCCACAGGCAATTGTGAGGCTACTCTGAGTTGTGCTGGCAGCTGTAAAGATGGTACACGGCCATATTCTCCCACCCCAGTTCTGTGCTGAGGCCAGCTTATCCAGGGCCAGACCACAGAATCTGGCCTTATGGTTTTAAATATACCCTGAGTTAAGCATGAATACAGCTTATGCCATTGGTTTCAGGTCTAAATATTTCAGAATCGTTCCTGTAAGAGACCATACAGAGATGGGCATGGAAATGCTAAAGGGACCGACAGACCAACTGGTCTTCACCTGTTCAGACCTTGTACGCAGTGGCAGCAACAGCGACATACAATTTTTGCACATATTATTCCACCTCTAAAAATAATAAATAATGCTTTTATTGCTATTTCTCTGCATCTATGGGGTGGGGGGAGAGAAACCAAAATCTCGTGGTACAGCAGTGACACCATTGGCAAAATAAAAGAAGTGCAGTGGCTACTGGTTTCACAGAGGCTCGTGAGATTGTTGCCGTTTTTATACTAGTTGGGGTAAAAGACTGGTGGAGTAAACACAACAGTGAAACTGTCTCTAGTTTGAAGGCTGTGTTGCACCATTATTTCCATTGAGATCCTGAGCCCTTGTGGCCATTAAGGGTCAGAATTGGGGCCTGGCTTTTGCCAGTTTTGCTGAGTTTTGCCACTAACTTTAATAGGAACCTGGATTGTACTGTAGTGCTCTTAATGCCCTCCCATCCTAATCAAATTGTAGCTTTGATGCTCTGCCTACCTAAAATTCCCCCTGCAGTCTCAGCTGGAAAAGATCAGGGCTGCCCAGAGGATTCAGGGGGTCTGGGGCAAAGCAATTTTGGGGGCCCCTTTCATAAAAAAAGTTGCAATATTATAGAATACTATATTCTCATGGGGGCCCCTGCGGCGCCCGGGGCCTGGGGCAAATTTCCCCAGTTGCCCCTCCCTCCCCCCCCCAGGCGGCCCTGGAAAAGGTGTTCCCCTTCCTAAAATGTTGGATAGTGATGCAGTGCCCTGACAAACAGCCCATGGGTAGCTGCATTTCAGTGTGGGGGAAGAGGTGATCCTCAACCATAGTTTGGTGGTCTGTTGGGTTCCTTTGGGATAAAAGGTCTGAATGGGATCAGAGGGGTTGTATACACCTAAAACCATTATCGTTCTAGACCAAAATAGGAAACAGAACATGAACTGCAGTTGAGTCACTATCTGTAACAGAGCAAAGGAGTCTTCCACCCAGAGCAAAAAACATGAGATTGTGTTATCTGTATTATTTTAACCAATTGTTACATGCTTTGCCATGCACAACGCTAACAGCTACAAAGGTCTTGCAGTGGAAAGACACTTCACGTGACAATGAAAGCGGTTTTAGTTTTCCTTTTTCCCTGCCATCAGAATGTCAAAATATGCGTCCTAAACCATTCACACTGACACTGCAGTGACTTTCAAGGACTGTCGGACTGTGCTGGATTCGAGGGGCTGATTTCAGTATGGCGACGGTTTTAAACAATTAGAACTGATTTATGAAAGTTTAATATCCAATATTAAACCATTTAATATGTGATTTATAGAAGTGCCATTTTTAATAGCTCTTAAAAGTGCTGTTATCTCGAACAGGATAGAATTTAGTCGTGTCCACTACTGAAAAAGAAAGAGCAGGACTTTGGCACAACATGTTGATGCTACGTTAGAACTTTCTAGCATGACGTGCAAAACAAGTGTATGGAATGGAGAGGTCTCAGTGGCAGCCACTCAGAAATGAAGGTATGTAAACTTTAAAGACAAATTAAAAAAGCAGAACTCACCCCCTTGGGCTAGCACATTACATCTAGAGTTGGTCAAATGCTTTAGAATTGTGGCCATTTCACTGAAAAACATTTTTTTTTGCAAACTTTTTAGAATTTTTTAAAGTTGGAAGAAAAATTTGGCCAAAAAATGTTCACGACTTTTTCTTTGCTGTTTTTTCAACAAGCTTACAGGGGAGACAGCATGGCAGCATGGATCAAGCACTGGGGCTCTGGAGACCTGGATTCAATTCCTGGCTTTGCTGCTGCCTTGCTGGGTGGCCTCAGGCAAGTCACTTAACTGCTCAGTGCCTCAGTTTTCCCATCTGTAAAATGGAGCTATCCTTTGACACTGATCTCTTTTGTAATGCCCCTGTAGATCTTCTGATGAAAAGTGCTATATAGAGTGAGGCAACAGTAGTATTATTTTATATTAGAGTGATCTTTTTTTTTTAAATTAAGAATTTGATGAAAACAATTGTTCACTAAAACTTACCAAAAAATTTCACTGCAGGATGTGTGTGTTTTTTGGTTTTGTTTTGTTGTTGTTTCCTCTGTCTTGAATTACAAACATAATCTTGAATTAGGTGGACACATTATTTTGGCAATATAATACCAGAATCCATTTTTTGCAGCTTTCGGGGCAGGAGCTCGGGGAAGAGTTCTGTTTCAAGGGGCGCTCGCCCACCGCTACTTCCCTTTAAGGAATGAGACATTCTCTAGAATTTCTCCCCCCATTCCCACTCTCATTCTGCAGTCTGATCCACAGGCTGCATCCACTTCCCAACCGCATCTTTCCACTTCCTTTCAAGTGCTGTGCATCCTCAAAAGACCAGTGATACGGAGCTGTCCCTTTGTGACAGTGTCTGGCCCTTATGGAGAACATGCCAGGGAAGGGAGAAGACGTCCTAATGCACTTTTCCCTCCGTTGTGTAACAGGGCATGAATGGAATTGCTCAGTCCCTGTGCCAGACATACAACAGTATTTCCATTTGTGTGTGGAGCACGATTGGCAGAGCCTGAAAGGGCAAGATGAGGTGCTGTCCAACAAAAATTGTCATCTTTGAACCAAAAGAAAGGTAAGAGCTGTGAAGGCTAAATTAATAAAAAACCTATTCTGAGTAAATTTGGACTGTTCCATGCTAGTTTTCTGGTGCTGAGCTGCTAATTTGTACCCCTGGCACCACCTTATTCACCACTGTCATGTAATTAGGATATGTTTTGTACGAAGTGTGCCTGGTGAGGGACCATTCTAAAAGTCTTGATCTGCTAAACATTAATATTTCATTGCATGGTATGTGCTATCGTCATATGCGAAGTTATGAAGTTTGGCTAAGTATGTGTTACTGAAAATGTGAGGTTAAAAACATCCACAAGCAGCCTTTTGGGTACAAGAGTAAAAAGACCAAACAATGATCCTTATTGAGGAAATTCACACAAGCATGCGGATTACCCCAGGAACTATGTACAATAGAAACTTCTCAGAGCTAGCACTACACAATGGAAACTGTTTGACCCAGGTCACAGCAAAAGAGCTTTCCAGCAAGTGGGAAGAAGATATGAAAGGGGGAAAATGACACCATGAGGGTACCTCACTCTCCCTACAACCACACACCTGGAAACACCTGAGGAATAAAGACTGAATGGTGGGAAGTGATGGTTCCAGTCTAGAGGGATGTCTAGTTTGTGTATGAAAATCTGGAAAACCCAAGCTGCAAAACCAAGGCAGCTTGTGCCTTAAGAATCTGCCATCCTGTTTAGCACTCAGGGTGAGAATTTGCTAATTCGTACCCTTCCTATCTAGTATGTTAAGCTCAGTTTGCATTTTTGTTTATTTACTAGGTAATCTGCTTTGATCTGTTTGCTATCCCTTATAATCACTTAAAATCTATCTTTTGTAGGTAATAAACTTGTTTTATGTTTTAATCCAAGCCAGTGTGTGTTTAGTGTCTGGGGAAAATCTCAGCTCAGTTACCACAAGTGTGTATGGTCCTCTTCACATTGAGGGAGAGGCAGACCGGGGTGTTAAACCCATATACTGGCCAGATTTGACCAGGGCAGGATGGTACTGCTCTAGGCCCTAGGCTGGGAAGCTGGTGGTCAGAGAGCCTGCATGTAAGTGCAGCTGGGTGTGTCCCTACCTGTGTGAATGCTGGTGAAAGTGAAAGCTTGGAGGGCTTTGCAGCTTGTCACAACAGTTCAGAGCGAGAGGGAGCCCAGGCTGGTGGGTCAGTGGTACCCGACTTCCAGGTGGCACCCTGGGGAAAACCCATCACTGTATCTTTCCTTTGGAACCTTGTCTAATTGGCAGTGGTTCAAATATCTGTGGTGTTTGCTAGTTAGGTTTCCAAGAACCTGACATTTTGTAGAGTTCTATGCAGCAAAGCCCTGGCATGTGGTATTGGCCACATATTTGGATCAAGACTCTGAAATCCCCATCAAACGACAGCCCATGATGCCCCCACATACATTCTATGATGCCCTCTTTGATTTTCTTTTAGCCCATCAATGGTTTGTGTCAAAGGGAGAGTAGAGGTTAAAACCAGGTTATATTGAGGTTACTAGCCAGGTAGGCTGCAGTTCTCTATTTCTGATTATTCCCAAGCCGAAATGAGGGAACCAGACATACAAGAGACGGAAGGGATCCTAGCATACCCTTAATCTATAAATATTTAAGTAGTCCCTCCTCCCCCCCCCCAACAACATATGCCAGTGTCTCCTTCAGCTCATAAAAGCCAATTCCCTCCTGCTGTTTCTGAGCACCAGAAGTCTCTGAGTAGTGATTAGTGGATTACGTGCATCACAAAGACTGACTCCAATCACTTTCCCCCTGCAAATTGCTGAACCTCTATGCAGCAGCACAGTGCAGAGTGGGCTTTGTCACTGGGGCCTGGTCTTCATTATAGCCAGGAGACTTCACGGGAGTTTGTTTACATGGCTGGAAACATCATCCTCATGGGCAGCTAATCAGCGTTTCCCCAGGGTTTCTGCTCTTTGAATACTTAAGGGCAATCATCACCGGCTAACTACCCTGGAAGCGCATCTAAGCAATCTTACCAAGTCAACTGACAACAGCTTGAAGTAATATTAGCCCTGTTACATGAAGACAAGTGCTCTCCACACAATGAGGCTGGAGCCTAGCACCACTCAATAAATCAGAACAGCATGCTCGAAAGCTTACCATCAGTTCTGAACCATTAATTTTTGCTAGGTCTTTGACACAACTGTTTGAGAGCTCTATGACCGGCTCCTTCGATAAAGAGAAACTTCGGTGAAAGTGCTAGTCTAGTAACCCATGCAAGTCCTTGGCTAAACATCTAAAATAAATCATTGGAAAGCTGTGTGGCAGAAGTTTCCTTACTGTGCAATATGCTAGAATTAACCGCCCCCATTCCTAAAAAAGTAAGTAAATCTCCCAAATCAGAATCTGAGATAATTGACCATCTGGATTTCAAAGAGGCTGTCTATGACAATTACTCTTGTAAAACAGGGCTGTGGGACTGTGCCCTCAGAGATCTCAGAAGTCAAATTAGTGTGTGCATGTATGGGTGTGCATCTGCGCACACCTTATGTGTGCAATTCATGTGTGTGGCATCTCTTTTTATATTCTTAAAGTTGATATAAGATATAAGTTGATATAAAATGAAAGGATTTGGAATTCCCATTGCATATGCTAAAACTCTCTCATCTCCAGTATGTGATGTCAAGTCCTGCTTCAGATGGAACAGCGTCACCTAGTAAATCATCAACATAATTTTCTACAGCAAGTACTCTTACTAAAACTGTGAACCTACAAATGCCCACCATGGGTCTGATCCTAGCATGGCCCATAATAGGAGTCATTCCTATGCCTTCAATGGATCAGTCCCTATGCCACCAGGGAAGTTGGGGGAACCTCTGGTCTCAGATAGGAACTTCATAATAAGTACTTTGCCATCCCTGCCAGGAGAAATTTAGAGCATTTTCCATGTGTAATTCCACATAATCGCAATGTTTTCCACTTGAGTCCTTCCAAACAGATTTCCTTTAAAGTGACCAAATAACCTCTTCCTCCATCAGTGATAATGGGGAAGAGGGTGATTGGATGTTAATATTCCCTTACTGATGTCCCCCAGGAGTACAAAAATGCACAAACCAAGTAAAAGATGTAATGGAGAAAAAGGTTTGAGATACAATGCAAAGAAATGTAAAGTCATGTTAAATGGGGACTAGAGGAACAGAAATCAAAATTGAAGAAGAGGAACTGGAGAAGGTGGACAATTTTACATATCTTGGGGTACATCCATACTACCCGCCGGGTCGGCGGGTAGCAATCGACTTCTCGGAGTTCGATATATCGCGTCTCATCTAGATGCGATATATCGAACTCCGAACGCGCTCCCGTCAACTCCGGAACTCCACCACCGCGAACGGCGGTGGCGGAGTCGATGGGGGAGCCGCGGACTTCGATCCCGCGCCGTGAGGACGGGTAAGTAGTTCGAACTAAGGTAGTTCGACTTCAGCTACGCTATTCGCGTAGCTGAAGTTGCGTACCTTAGTTCGACCTTCCCCCCCCCCAGTGTAGACCAGGCCTTGGAAGTACCATCAGCCAAGATGGCACCAGTTCTGAGGAAATAATAAGAAGAAGAATCAGGAAGGTAAAGGCTGCATTTGGAGGACTCAAAAAATCTAGCAACTCTAAAACATCTCCCTCAAGACAAAACTGAACATGTACAAAGCAATTGTTATCGCCATCACACTATATAGCAGTGAGACATGCAACTTACCAAGAAAAATACGCAAACGCTGGATGCATTTCATCACAAATGTCTAAGAAGAATCTTGGGAATAACATATAGAGATAGGAAGACAAATGAAGAATTCAGAATAATGACTGCGCAAGGCACCCTCTCACAAATAATCTACAAGAGAAGACATCAGTGGCTGGGTCATGTGCTGAGAATGGAAAAAGAATGCTTATCAAATACCACCCTTGAATGGAAGCCAGAAAATGCAAGAAGAAAGAGAGGAAGATCACAGATAACATGGAAACGAACAGATCTGAATGACATCAAGCACCTCAACATGAAATGGGAAGGTTTGGAGACAAGGGCAGTTAACAGGCAAGGATGGCAAATGTGGGTAGCCCAATGTGCAGCAAAGCACGGGATGGACTAAGGTCTAATGTCCCCACTACTGTAATGACTCATACATCTAAGGTACAACACAGATGTTCTTCTAATGCACCTATCAACAAGAGGAAAATTGGGTAGCTTCATTAGTAAAAGAAAATCCTTAACATTCATCATTTTTCAGAACACTCCTAAGGTCAATTGTCAGGCTGGGGAGGAAAAACTGGTGTGAACGGACTAGTGACACTAATCAAAGAGGGTCAGATTTCCAGCTGGGATAAGTCAGTGTTACCAGATTTGCCCGTTAGTTTGGGGTAAGCTCATTTGTTAGGGTTACTCTTCTAGGGGGTGGAGGAGTTCTGTAATTCTATCAGTGTACTGCTTGTGTCACTTGTGTGTTCATATGGAGCTCTACTTCTGCCTTCTGCAAGTCCCCTCCCAGTGGAGCTATCCTCCAGGACCTCGGTTCCCCAGGGCTGGGTTCCTCCAACCCCAGAATCAGACAAATGAACACACACACACTCACAAATTAACAGAGCGCGTCTGAGTGGACCAGATCAATCAGTACTCAGAAGTTGACCCTTTATATGTCCCTGGATTCAGCAGGTTGGATCAAGCAGCACTTCCAAGCTGTCACCCTTATATGCCCTTGGACTCAGCAAGCTGGGTCAAACTGCACTTTCAAGCTGTCACCTTCCTTTGCCCCAGGTTCAGCACGTCCCTATCCCCACTTTCACGTTACAATTGTTCTGGTAGTAACCCACTTGATGAGCAAATCCCACAGGATTTTTTGGGTGCTACCGGGATCTTTAGCTTAGGTAAGAGGATCATTGCTGCAGGGCAAATGGGGAAGCCAAAAACACACAAGAAGAGAGAGAGGGAAGCAACCAGCTTAACCACGGAAGTTATTTATTACCAGGTATAATAAATACCTGGTAATAAATAACCAGGAGCCAAACCAACGAAACAGTTACAATATTAAATCTAGCTTAAATCTGATTACAAAAGTCAGGTTTAGGAAACTACACCTGATCACACCTAGAAAAAAAACAGTGGGGGGAGAGAGAGTGTTGGGTTCATACCACTCTGTGAAGTTTGAACCGGTCTGGGTTCCCAGGGGGTGGTGAGGGTCCAGAGTGCTGGAGACAGGCAGAGTCCCCCACACGATCAGTCAGAAGATGAAGTCCCAATGGAACCGATGCAGATTTTGGATCCAGGCATAAGAACGCTTACTTGAGCGTGGGTAGGGGTTTTTTGTAGGGAAACAACAATGGTTCAAGGGAGAACACTAGATTTGTTTGTGGATAAACTAATGACTCAAGGAAGTATACCAAAGTTGTTTTGTTCTGGACAGACAATAGGAATCATTCCTGGCCATGGGCAGCGTTCCTTCCAGGGAGCTCACAATGCAATTAGGCAGCTTCAGTATTTTGGATACCAATAAAGGATTTATTACTAGAATTGGTCTGATAACTACAGAGCTGTGTGTGTGCAGGTGTGAGTTCATTAACATCTGGAGCAGAGATCCCCCATCATGCAGTGCTTCTCTGCTTCTCTGGTCCCAGAGTTCTGTGTGCTTCTTGCCTTGGAATCTCTGTTCTCCATTCTGTTATGCTAATGGAGATGCCTCCCTGGCCAATCTCCAATGCAAATGAGGCTAGGGGAGTTGCCTTAATCCTGTCACCCTTATCCAGAGGGGTTTAGGTATGTCTCC
Organism: Mauremys mutica; assembly: GCF_020497125.1. Classification (NCBI taxonomy): domain Eukaryota; kingdom Metazoa; phylum Chordata; order Testudines; family Geoemydidae; genus Mauremys; species Mauremys mutica. The sequence continues at coordinate 19,804,902 of NC_059076.1, read as the reverse complement.
CACTGTCTTTTAATTGCTTTTTGTAAGTCTTTCTTCTGATCGGTTTTGGTTCAAGCAGAGGCTGTGGGGGTAGGAGGTGTCCTTTGTGAGTCAGACAGGCTGGATACTGCGCCCTGGTTGCCCAAGAACACAGAGCTGACAGATTACAGCAGTGTTGTACCACTGACTTCACTGGAGCTCTGTGTTCAAACCACTGCCAATTGACACGTGCTGGAGATCTGGCCCAGAGTCTTTGGTTATTTCATTGATAAGATGAATAAATTGAATTGAATGGGGAAAAGCATCAAGAGAGAAAAACAACCCCCTACCCTAAATTTCTAGCAAAACAAAACTACTGGCAGGCCAGATGCCAGCTGTTGCCCAGGCTGCAAGCATTAGCTAAGAACTAAAAAACTCAGAGCTGGAGTCCAGATCAATTCACCTGTAAGTTAGTTTTGCTCACGATAGATATTAGTCTAATAAAATGTATTTCGATTCTATGAAATGCTTGTAAGTTGCTGCATACGTTAATTTCACTTGCAATGTCTGTACTCAGTGCTATAAGAAAATATGTAAGTTTTGCTTAATAACTGTCATAAACAGATAGTTAAGGGTTAAGGTCTCTTTTACCTGTAAAGGGTTAACAAGCTCAGTAACCTGACGGACACCTGACCAGAGGACCAATCAAGGGACAAGATAATTTCAAATCTCTGTGGAGGGAAGTCTTTGTTTGTGTTCTTTGTTGGGTTGCCGTTCTCTCTTTGGATCTAAGGCCTGGTCTACACTAGGACTTTAATTCGAATTTAGCAGCGTTAATTCGAACTAACCGCTCAACCATCCACACCAGGAAGCCATTTAATTCGAACTAGAGGGCTCGTTAGTTCGAATTTGGTACTCCACCCCGGCAGGTGGAGTAACGCTAAATTCGACATGGCTAGCTCGAATTAGGCTAGGTGTAGATGCAAATCGAACTTAGTAGCTCCGGGAGCTATCCCACAGTGCACCACTCTGTTGACGCTCTGGACAGCAGTCCGAGCTTGGATTCTCTGATCAGCCACACAGGAAATGATCCGGGAAAATTTGAATTCATTTTCCTGTCTGGGCACTTTGAATCTGACGTCCTGGCTGGACATCGGGGCGAGCTCCGCAGCACCTGCAACGATGCAGAGCTCTCCAGCAGAGGAGTTCATGTTATCTGTGAATAGAAAGAGGGACCCAGCATAGACTGACTGGGAACTCTTCGATCTGATCGGTGTGTGGGGCGAGGAGTCTGTGCTTTCGGAGCTGCGCTCCAAAACAGGGAATGCGAAGACCTACGAGAAGGTCTCCAAAGCCATGAGAGACAGAGGATACAGGCGGGATGCAACGCAGCGCCGCGTGAAAATCAAGGACCCCAGACAAGGCTACCAAAAAATCAAAGCGGCAAACGGACGCTACGGAGCCTGCCACCACTGCCCCACCAGTGACCGTGGACTCTGACGATGGGACAGTATCGACGGCCAGTTCCTCGGTGATGTTCGCGGACGGGGAAGATGAGGAAGGGTTTGTGGAGGACGAGGCAGGCGAGAGCGCTTACAACGCTGGTTTCCCCGACAGCCAGGATCTATTCATCACCGTCACGGAGATCCCCCAACAACCCTCCCCGGCCATTAACCCGGACCCTGAATCAGGGGAAGGAGCAGTCGGTAAGTGCTTTAACCATGTTAACTTTTATTCTTAATATAACAGGAATCTTAACTGTGTGAAAAGGAGGGCTCTCTATATATGGGGATAGAACAGAAATCATCCTTGGAGATCTCCACGAAGCTCTCCTTGCGTTAATCGAAAAGCATCAGCAGGGGGTTCCTGAGGAGAGCTGCCTTATTGGGTGCTCCGTGGTAGCACAGTTTTCCGCGCAAGGCTTTCATGAGGTACTCAGGGAGCACTGCCTCCCCGAGCACGGCTGCATCGGGCCCTGGTTCGTGCTAGCTTTCACGCAGCATGCGCTCTCTATCTCCTTCAGTGACCCTCCTCAGGGTGATTTCGCTCGGAGACTCCTGCATCTCCTGCATCTAATTAGGTTAATTACCTAATTAAATTTAGGTAATTTTACGCCTGGTCCAAAGTATTTTTAAAAAATCTACGGACAGACGGCATAGCACAGACTCAGCACGCAGCTGCGTGACGAGCGTAACGGAAAGCCAAAGAATATAATGGACGCTCATGGAGGGAGGGGGGAATGAGGACGCAAGGTATCCCACAGTTCCTGCTGTCTCTGAAAAGTATTTGCATTCTTGGATGAGCTCCAAATGCTTCTAGGGTCAAACACAGTGTCTGCGGTGGGTCAGGGCATAGTTCGGCAATTTGTGCACACACCCCACCCACCACCAGAAGTGAAAACAATTCTCTGTTGACTCTTTTACATGTCACCCTATCTTTACTGAATGCTGCAGATAGACGCGATTGTGCAGCACTCAACACCAACATCCTTGCTCCCCCCACGCTATGGATGGCTGATGGTACAAAAAGATGGAAATCCATCCTTATCATCAGCCTATTGGCACATGGGGCAATGCAAAAGGGCTGGTAACCATGCCGACTAGTATCAGTAAGGTCAGTCAAGGGCGCCTGTCCCTAATTTTTGATGGCTGATGGTACAATATGGCTGGTAACCGTCCTCATCATTGCAACAGGGGGCTGAGCTCCATCAGCCCCCACCCTTCATTGTAAATAAAAGATTCAATTGCCCCTGGACTAGCAGAGGGATGATGGGCTCCTTCATCCACACTCCTTAATGTCCTGCCTGGACTATCATTGCAGCTGGAGGCTTCCTTCCAGTCATTTCTCACAAACGAGTCACTGTGTCTTATTCCTGCATTCTTTATTACTTCATCACACAAGTGGGGGGACAATGGTATGGTAGCCCAGGAAGGCTGGGGTAAGAACGGAATGAACAGGTGGTGTTGTTGCAGGAGCACCCCCTGTGAATAGCATACAGCTCATAATTTATGCAGGATCAGACACAGAGCAGCTGTGCTCTCTGGTTCTATGATACAGTGGTTCTCTAGTACACTTGCCCATAATCTAGGCAGGACTGATTCTATTTTTAGATACCAAAAAGGAGGGATTGACTCAGGGAGTCATTCCCAATTTTTGCTTTTGCGCCCCTGGCTGCTCGGCCAGGGGCACTTATGACAGCAGCAAATGGTGCAGTGCAAAAGGACAGGTAACCATGCCCATCTTATTACCATCTTATTACCAATTTATGGTATGGTTGATGGTACAATATGGCTGATGACCATCTCTGCTGTCATGCAAAAGCAAAAGCATGCTGCTGTGTAGCGCTGCTGGCCCGCCTCTGTCAGCGGCATCTAGTACACATACGGTGACATACACAAAAGGCAAAACAGTGTCCATGGTTGCCACGCTATGGCGTATGCCAGGGCAATTCTGGGAAAACGGGCTTGAAATGATTGTCTGCCGTTGCTTTCCCGGAGGAAGGAATGACTGGCGACATTTACCCAGAATCCACCGCGAAAATGATTTCTGCCCCAGCAGGCACAGGGGTCTCAACCCAGAATTCACAGAGACAGCCTAGACTCAGTTAATTGTTTGCAAAAATGTATCTTTGCAAGGAATTCACTCCCTGTTTCCCATCTCACAGCTTCCACTGTCTCCAGACCTGCCACAGCATCCCCCTCGCAGAGGCTGGCGAAGATTAGGCGGCGAAAGAAAAAGACAAGGGACAAGATGTTCGAGGAACGTATGGGCTGCTACCTAGCAGAGGCGAACCAGCAGAGCCAGTGGAGGGAGACCATCTCTCTGTGCCAGCGCTCACACAGCGAACAGGAGGAGAGGTGGCATGAGGAAGACAAGCAGGCGACTGAAACAATGCTTGGACTAGTGAGGGAGCAAACGTACACGGTCAGGCGCCTTGTGGATGTTCTGCAGGACCGCAGGAGGACAGAGCCCCCCTGCAGTGTATCTGCAACCGCCCTCCCCCGCCACAAAGTCCCATACCCCCCTCACCGAAAATAATCAGGAGGAGGGGCGGCCGGGGACGTGAATACTGTCACTGCACCACAGCAAAGTGCTCAAGTACCCAAAAGCTCTCATACCCTACAGTTGCCGAAGTCCTTCACTTCCAGACTCACAGTAGTCGCAATCCCAGTCCCATCCCCTAACTGTCTACTTAATTAATAAAAATGCTTTGCTGTTAATTACTGTTTCCGTTATGTTTTTTCAAAGAAGACTGTGTTCGAATGGGGGGCGTGGGGAAGGGGGTGGTTAATTGCATAGGACAGTCACCTTTCCCAGGGTACAGACACGGGGGCAGGATCAGCAGCGGGTCACACACACGGTGCAGTCAGTAGGCACCATGGTCGGTATGGGAGGTGGTTTCCAGGTTCTGTGTGGGCGGGGGGGATGTGACTTTGTAGCGGGGGAGGGCGGTTACAGATCTTATACAGCGGTCCTTGTCCTGGACCGCTGAGTCACGCAGCAGAGGAATCTGTATCCGTCCTCCTCCGCCACAAGGTCACATATCCGCCCGCACACAGAATTCCATAAAGAGGGATGGCAGGCTCCGTTGAAAGAAGCATTCCGGTACTGCGGACCGCTCTAGGAGCAGGAGCCTGTCATTCCTTGAGTTTAGAGGCGGTCTTTACATCACCGCACACCCTCCCCAGCACAGCCTGCGTCCCAGTTTCAACCCTTTCACGAAAAGTCATGAATAAAGAAACCTTTGTTAAGTAATAATGGGACATGTATTTTATTTTTACACGTGTGCTGGAAGTGGGGGTAACGGGGTGAACGGGGTATGTAACCGAAGAGGAGAGTCAACAGTAACCGGGTAAAGAAACAGGGGCAGGTTCAGCTTCTCTGTAAAGAAACTGAACAGTCACAGGTCACGCTGCTCGCTGGTATTTGAAGAGTTCCTTGTCGCTGTCCCAGGCGCCTGTATAGGGCTTCATGAGCAAGTGCATTAGCGGGCAGGCTGGGTCCCCGAGGATGACTATAGGCATCTGCACATCCACAACAGTTATTTCCTGGTCCGGGAAGAAACTACCTTCCTGCAGGCGTCTGAGCAGCCCACAGTTCCTGAAAACACACGCATCATGAACCTTGCCCGGCCACCCGACGTTGATGTTTGTAAAACGTCCCCTATGGTCCCCCAGTGCTTGCAGCACCATTGAAAAGTAGCCCAATTTCTCAGCAGCTGACTGTGGAAGACGTGGACGATAAAGTGCGAGGAGGAGAAAACGGCGATGATCGCAGTGGGCTCCGTGCTTGCAGTGCTGTGGCATCCGCGCTGTCACTGACCAGAAAAGTGCACAAACAGATTGCCCGCAGGTGCTTTCAAGGAGGGAGGGAGGGAGGGCGTGATTGACGGTTCTATGATGACAGTTACCCAAAACCACCCTCGACACATTTCTCCCCCCAGCAAGCATTGGGGGCTCTACCCAGCATTCCAATGGGCAGCGGGGACTGCGGGAACTGAGGGATAGCTTCGCACAGTGCACCGCTTCCAAAGTCGACGCTGGCCCCGTGAATGTGGACTCAGAAATTCGAATTAGTGTATTTAGTATGGATACACAAATTCGACTTCATAAGGTCGAATCCACAAATTCGAACTAAGTTGATTCGAAATAGTCTTGTAGTGTAGACAAGGCCTAAGAGAGGCCAGACGCATTTCCAGGCTATCCAAGTTTCCTGAAGTATTTTCTTCTATTCAGTATAGTGAGTATTAGAATGGCGGATTAGTCTTATAATTAATTTCTACATTTGCAATTGTGTGTTTGCTGGAGAAATATCTTTATTTCTGTTTGCTGTTACTTTGATTATTCTGAGAAAAGGGGCGGGGGGAAGCCTCTCCAGGTTTATAAGCTAGACCCTGTATATTTTTCATCCTGGTGTTACAGAGCTAGGGTACTTTCTTTCTTTCTTTTAATAAAATCCTTTTTTTTAGAACCTGATTGATTTCTTCCCTTGTCTGGATTCTCAGGGGAAGGGAGGGGGGAAAGTGAATCCCTCTTTGTTTTGATTCAAGGAGTTTGAATCAAGGTATCTCTCCCAACGACTAGGGGAGGGGGGAAAGAAGGTGGGGGGAATGGTTTATCCCTCTTTGTATTGAGATTCAAGGAGTTTGGATCTGTGTTCCCAGGGAAAGTTTTGGGGGAAGAGAGAGTGAGCCAGACACCAAAACCTGGCTGGTGGCAGCTTTACCAGATCTAAACTAGGATTTAAGTTTAGAGGAGCCTATGCAGGTCCCCATCTTGTGAACGCTAAAGTTCAAAGTGGGGAATAAACCTATGACAATAACTTTGAAAAATATTTGCTCTAAATTTGTGAATCCAGGCACAGGAATCGTGCATCCCTCCATCCCACCCATCCAGAACAACTATCAAAATCAGATGGACCGTCCAGGAACAGGGCAGTACAAAGGACTGGTTAATCGCCCTATCTCACTTTGGAAATGCTACATGCAAGGAAGCTTGTCCTGTGGACTTGGAAGCTGAATGAAGGAAATAAAACAAAGCCACAGGCAACTTTGCCATCTTTTTGACTGTTTGAACTCTGGTAGGTCCAGAAACTAAACTGAAGCCAGAGATCCCCAAGGCTGCCTCCTGGGTCCACCCTGACAGACTGTTTGAATTAACAGATCACAACAACTCTGTCACTCCTAGGATTTATATGGTAACTGGTTTGTGTGTTTATGTTTGTTTGCTTTAACCTGTAAATAATGCTCTTATTCCTTTTTCCTAGTTAATAAACCTTTAGTCAGTTTATTACAGGTTTAGCTACAGGTGTTGTCTTTGGTGTAAGAACTAGGGTATCAACTGATCAGGGATAAGTGACTGATCTGGAAGCAACCTGGATGTGGTGTGATTTTTGATGCAAGTGACCATTTCTCAATAAGTCCAGTTTGTCTGGGTGGCAAAATAGATTGGAGAGTCTCAGGGGACTGTGAATCTAGGATAAGACTGTTAAATGGGAACTCCTGGATCACTATGTTACTGGCCTGGTGAAGTTTAATTATAGAACATTCCACTGGTCTGGGGTATTTGCCCAGGTAGGCACTCAGGGTCAGGAGCCACTCCTGTGTGACGACTACTATAAAACAGGATCTCTCAATAATAAATATGGACCATCTTCCCAAGCAAGTGGTAATGCAAACTTCCTACCAATCTCCACCACTAATAATTATTTAATGTATCGTAATGCTTAGAGATCACATTGTACTAGGTCTCTCTACAAACACAGAACAAAAGGATGGTCCCTACCTTCAAGAGCATACAATCTGAGTACGAGATGAATGACTACAGAACACACATTAACTCTTCTGGGATTTCCAGGAAAGTTCTATTTGCCTTTAAACCCTACTTTGATTAAACTCTTCTCCTACATGACAATAGGATGAGATGCTGCCTTTCCTGTCCAGGTAGAGACCTTCAAATACCACCTACCTTTCCTCCCTTTTTTGTCAAAGATGGGAATTGGGGACAGAAAGGAACAATACTGGAAAGGGATCTTGTTGATTTGAGACTAGATACAATTCCCACGGAAGTCCATGAAAGGGCCATTGAGTTCATTGAGAGTTGGATTCGTCCCTTAGAAAAATTGGGAGGGACGCCTCATAGTCATCTCATGGAAGCCTTCAGTGATTTCCCCTGATTTCTGTCAAGAAAGGTGTAAGTATTGGAAAACTATATTTTAACTTCTATTTATGCCTTTATTATAATTAGCATTAGCTGAGGTATGTTAGGCCTGAACATCTACTGTTCTTACTCAAATTGATGATTACCAAATACCATATTATGGATCAACTTGCAAGAATATCCATGGAATGGCACCATTTCCTCTGCTGATAGACCTGCTCATTGCACACAATTGCCTTTTATTAGTTCAGCTACGAGACAGCCTCTTTTAGGGCTAGATTATACAGCCCTTACACTGAACACACATTGTACAGTGTTACTGAACAGGGACTCATGTGAGCAGTGCCACTGAAGTCAAGAGCACTACTCATGTGAATATGAGCTCATCAGTGCACGGAAAGGTTGTACAATCTAGTCCTCAGCCACCACATGGGCCTTTTTGTTTGTGGGGCCAAAGTAATCAAAGTGTAAATCCTCATCTGTAATCTGCTGGAGAGACTCTGGTTACCAGCCATGTGCATAGCTCTGGATCAATCCAACCAGTTCCCTGCACCGCAAGGTCGCTCAGAGTTTCTGTGTTATACGTTTTTGGATGAGGCTGCCACTGGAAAGGCACAGAAGGGAAAAGGTCCTACAGGCAATAATTAATCAATCTAGCACTAGGTTAAGACCACATTTTAACTGGACTTTGATGAGGCAACAATATATATCAGATTCCACACAAAACTGAAAAGGCTGCTTTAGGTAAATGAAACTGGTGTGTCTGTAAAGACGGATAGTTCTCAAACTTGCTCCATAAGGCACATAAATTATAAATAGCAGGTAATGAAGCAGTGCCAAAAAGTAATACTTCACACGAGTTTACATTGGTCTCTATGTACTATTGCATGTTGTCTGTGATTACCAAGAAAGCACCCTAAAAATGCCAATGGGCCAGACTATCCCCTCTCCTGTGTTAAGATATACGGGAGGGGATTTTCTTTGCAAAGACATCTCTGCAAGGATTCCCATTGTCCTGTCAGGAGAATGGCTTTGCTCTATTATAATTCTGGAGCCAGCCCTTTATTCCCCTCTGGCCCTGGCAGTTCCCTCATCCTTCTCTCTCTGGGTCATAGACCCATTGGAGCTGTGCTAGCAGCGAATCCACTTGGCCAAAATAGTTCCTTATGGCCCTAGGACAGGTCCCCAAACTGTGGGGCTCACCTCCCTATGAGGCTGTGGAGGAACGTTCAAGGGGACATGGCTGGGGCCCGGGTCAGCCCTCATGGGCAGAGGCAGGGAGGGAACACCACCCAGCTCCACTCCAGGCTCCAGCCCTGGCTGCCGGCCCTGTGCCTGGGCTCTGCTCCCAGCCCCGCCCCCAACTTACGCACCGGTGTGAACAGTGCTATGATGGTGGTGGGAGAAGCTCTCCCGCTGACATAGCTACAGCCACTCGTGGTGGCTGGAGTAATTAAGCTGACGGGAGAGCTCTCTCCTGTTGGCTTAGGGTGCTAACTAGCGAGTGTACAGCAGCACAGCTGCATCAGTGCATGGGTAAGTTCCACAGTGCCTGGGGAGTAGAGCGATTTGCATTTTCCATGGTCCATTTACTCCTCTTCCAACTCACCTCATGCCCAATCCCTTCCCCAGTGTGGATGTCAAGGAGAGATCTCCACTGGATCCAAATAGTGGGAAGGTGGAGAGATCCATGTGTGAAGAACTCCTCCCCATGCAGGTCTAGGGGGAACAATCTGATGCAAAGAATGTGTGCTGCTCACATTCACAAAACAGCTATACATGTACTCAAAAGGAGGGCATGGCTGCAAAATGGGCAAAAATATTCCTGAAATTGGGCATCACTCCCCAACACAAAATAGCACTCTCAAATAAAATTTGCAAGAAAGTTTCATGGTAAAAGTCCAAGACATTTTTGCACCACTCTATATTCTAGAGTCCAAATCCTGTGGCCTTTTTCTGATTTCATTCTGTCCTTCCCCAAGCAAATTACTAGTGAAGTGTACATCCTACTTCTCCTGCTAATATAAGCCAGAGTGCTGAAAGGCTCATTGCAGTTTGTCTGTAGGTCCCAGTGAAACATATATGCATTATGAGAGTCTCACATTAAGTATCACCTTGGTATGTCTACACTACCCGCCGGATCGGCAGGTAGTGATCGATCTATTGGGGATCGATTTATCGCATCTAGTGTAGACGCGATAAAATCGATCCCCGATCACTCTGCCGTCGACTCCGGAACTCCACCGCGTGCGAGACGCAGAAGCAGAGTCAACGGGGGAGCAGCAGCGGTCGACTTGCCGCCATCCTCATGGCCAGGTAAATTGACCTAAGATACGCCGACTTCAGCTACGCTATTCACGGAGCTGAAGTTGCGTATCTTAGGCCGACTCCCCCCTCTCCCCCGAGTGTAGACCTAGCCTTGTTCTTTGAGTAGTTCCACTGAAGTCAATCAGGCATTACTAAACTGGATTCATTGTGTCAGAATCAAACCCGTTGTGTGTGTTCGCACACACAAATTTTAGAATGCAAGAAGTGACAGTGTTGCAAGCTTTTCTTATTCACAAAGACTTCTATTCTCTTGCAAATAACAAAAAGAAAAGCAAATGCCAACACAAAACACCAAATGATGTCTAGCTGTGGACGCAGAACAAAGATCATTTCTTTGGCAATTACAACTATTACCTATCTGGCCATGAGACTTTCATATGCATTATTCATGACATTCAAATACTTAGCATGCTTACACACAGAGAGAGAAAGATACAAACATTCAGCAGTGCCTAATTAATAGAAAATGTATCTCATCTTGTACATTTTCTTCCTGGATCCATTATGTCACAACTTTGTATCTTTAATGCCCACGTTAATATCTATTCTCGGGTAGAGTCAGATTTTCAACTATAAATGAACCCTTTAACTTCATTAGTCAATTAAACAACAACATAAGAATGCATGGCTTCTTTAATACTAATCAGCTTCTAATTACCACTTAATACAGTACGTACCGATGTAGGAATACTGTTTATGCCAGTGAGATTAACAAATGTCTCTAGAGGGTGCGTGGCACAATACGTAGCAATGCAGAGAGCTGCTATCCCACTAATTTATGCAATTTACTCAGGGCACCTATGATGAAAGGACATTTGCGTAATGACCGTCATCTTGGTCACCACCAGGGATTGAACCCAGAACCACCAGATCCAAAGCACAAGACTCACACCCTCTGGGCTTGCCAAAGAGGAGGATGCATAACACACAGAGTGGGTTCCATATGTCTTGCTGATAGCTGATGTTTTCTGTGCTCTTTAGCGATATATGTTTGAGGGACACAACAAGACTCTCCCATCTAGATATATGTTTCAGAATGATGAAAGACAATGCAAATTCCTACCGCATAACGGCTTAGGGCTAGGTTGTAACTTGGATCACAAGTCTGCACAGGGTAGTAAGAATCTGTCTCATACCCCTGTATCTCCACCCTGGGTTTGGATATTTACTTACTGCTCCCCAGGAGCAGGTGGGCAAGGAGAGGCAGGAAATAGGTCAAACCTCATCTCCACCTCCCATCTCCTCCCAGAGGACCAGCCAGTACATTTGACACCAGCCGTAAATTACTGCACCTCCATCCTTCCCCTGTTCCCCCACTCCCAGGGCAGGTGGGGAGAAGGGAAGAAATCTGGCCCAGAGGGGTGTCCCCAAAGTACAATGCTTCTTGGGTTCCCCCTGGAATAGTGCAACTTCCTCAGAACTATCTATAAAAGCATCCGACCTTCTCACAAAGACATTAAGATGCCTTAAAGAGCCTTTCAGAATGACCGAACGCAGAAAGACACTATTATAAAATGTGGCCACACAAATGAGAACTTTTTCTTTCCTTTTCTTTAATTTTATTTTCAGGCTTAACTAAATTGCTATTTAAATAACACACTGAACGGTAAACAGCCACCTGCTCCTGCCAGATGTTCTGCAGATCTTTAGCACTACTTTATGTGTGCTAAGGTGTCATGGAAAGTGGCAAACTGGACCCCAAAGGTATTTATCTCACCAGTCTCCTGACAGGCTATAAGGAGCCATCGTATTATGGGGATTTTTCATCAAAATAATAACGACCACACTCCAATTAGTGATGTATATTAGAGCTTATAATGGGCAACATTCCTCCTTTTATTATTCCTCAGATCTGAACGTGCATATATATGCTGGAATATTCGGTAACGACACGTTCCTCCAGAAGGAGGGCAAAGATGGATTTATAAGCATTTTATTTTTGTTCTAGCGGTACTTCTTAAAAATTAGATAAGTTCTCTTCCTTCAAAATGGGCATAATATGAGAATTGAATAAAAGCACACTCCGATATACTTATGCACATCAAATAGTACCTGACCCTACAAGTAAGCCCCCTGAAGCCAACGGGACTACTCATGAAGTAAATTGCTACTCAACAGGAGTAAGGGTTTCAGAGCCTGGCTCACGGTTTGTATTCAGACTGTTTATATCCAGACATACCCGTTGTAGCAGCTCCATCTACCCAATCTGCTTAGAGCTAGCTGCGGCTCCCAACCTTCCAGCCTGGTTTGGTCACCGCAGCTAAGTCAATAACGAAAAAGTCCACCCATTCCCGGGCATCCAGGACAAAACAAACCCAAAACAAAGAGTCTTCACACCAGTCTTAGCCCCTCCTTCCCGAGGGCCTATCTTCCCTCCTAGACCCTCTTGTGTCTTTCCCTGGTTTCTATTAAACAGCAACTCCCAGAGCTTCCTACCTGGAGTCTCCCAGTTTGTCCCAGGCTTCTGTCTTATCTCCACCCCCAGAAGGCCTGCCATGAGCTGCCTGCCATTGGGACTCTGCTCATTTCTCCATCGGGGGAGGCAAGCTAAGTGTCTTCTATACCTGGGGCTGGACCCATCTCACCAAAAAGGGCCAGACACCTTGTTACACCAACCCAGAAACTTTATTACATGATCTGATTTGAGAAGGTTGGGCCTCCTTTTTTATTAAGAATTCTGCTGAGCCACAAATACATGAAATGAATTTAAATGGTCACCAGTGTGAACTCTAGCATGTGGATCCAAAACCTTGCCCCAGCATGATCTAGCACATATGCTAAGCAGTTTAGCAAAGCCAGTGAATTAAGCCTAACATCACCTGTGTAAGGCAGGGGAACATTATTCTCCCCACATTACAGATTGGGAAACTGAGGCCAAGTATACACAGCAAATCTGGGGTAGAGCTGGGAACAGAACCAAGGGCTAATCTTTTCCAAAATGTGAGCTTAAAATTAGGCTTCTGCCTCATATTAAGGCAACCTAAATAAAAGGCTTGATTTTCAAACGGTGCTGAGCACCCAGCAGTTCCCACTGACTTCAGTAGGACTTTTTGTCATAAGTCATTTAGGTGCTTTTGAAAACTCCATTCTCACATACCTAAATAGGGACTTAGGAGAATATCTTGCTTAGATTTCCTGACTCCTGGCACTATGCTTTAACTCAGGCCTGCACAACACGCGGCCCCCGGGGGCTCACTGTGCAGCCCACGGGCAAGCGGCAGGGTAGGGCTGCTGGGTTCGCCCCCTGCCCGGAGGAGAGGGGGACCCTCACAGCCCCACATGCACTGCGCTCCAACCACCCAGAACCGCACATGTCTCCGTCTCCCGCTCCACCCGCCTGGCGTACAGCGGGTGCGTCACTTCCGGGGCTCGCCGAGGCAGGAAGCGCTGGGCACGAGGCAGAGTCGGTAAGTGCCGAGTGAGGGGAGGGGTGCCTGGCCTGGGCTCAAGCCACAGCTCGGGGGGGGCGACTGGGCCGAGACCCCTCCCAAGCCCCTCCCTTCGGTTGGGGACAAAGCGGCTACTGCGCTGATTGGTCCCAGGACAGCCTCCGTAGTGATCGCGGGGGGTGGGGGGTTGACAACTTCTTCCCTTTCATAGATTATTAGGGTTGGAAGGGAACTCAGAAGATCATCTAGTCCAACCCCCTGCTCAAAGCAGGACCAATCCCCAATTAAATCCCTAAATGGCCCCCTCAAGGATTGAACTCACAACCCTGGGTTGAACTGTCTGTGGGCAGCCAGGAAATCCCCAAGGGGGGGGGGGGGGCGAGAGAGAGAGAGAGAGAGAGAGAGAGAGAGAGAGAGAGAGAGAGAGTGTGTGTGTGTGTGTGTGTGTCTGCCCTGCCCTACTGCTGCCCGCTTCCCTGGTCCAGGGACCTTCCTCGTCCCCTATCACACTGCTCCCCCACCCCAGGCTCCCTGTGGCCCCTGTGTTTGTGTTGGGCAGGATATGTGTTTCGGGGGGGGAGGGGAGGGGAGGAGGTGTTTCAGTGAGGCCGGGGGGGGGGGGGTTTCAGCCCTCAGCTGTTTTCTTTGGAGTAATATGACCCTCGCCTTACAAGTTGTGCAGACCTGCTTTACCTCTAGGTGCACAATACAGCTCCCAATGAAGTCAATGGGAGTCCTCCCTATTAACTTCAGTAGGCACTGGATTGAGCCCTCTTAAGAGGTGTGAACTGGTGGAACAGACTGTCCTTTGCCTAGCTAGATTCTCTCTCCGGGGTTTTAGTCTTCACGTTGAAAGCACAGAGCAGGCAATGGAAGAATGGAAGGGAAAAACAGGGGTTTATATAAAACTACAAAAACAAACAGAAAGAGCCTAACTCATGCTACAATCCATCCCTCTTAGTATGGAGCTCTTTCTGCTTCCCAATGCACTTCTGATACTTTTCAGACAATTGCAAATAATCATCATTGTCCCATTGTTTCCTTGTGTTCCTCTGTCTGTCCGTGTTCACCTCTTGTTTCTTGTCTTAGTTTAGAAGCATTCTTGGGCAGGGCCATCTTTTTTGTTCTGTGTTTGAACAGCACCTAGAACCACCGGCTCCCACTCTGTGACTTGGGCTGCTAGACGCTAATGCAATACAAACAATAAACCACCATCATTCCAGTTAAAATCTGGAAAGTGCTCGAGATTTGCAAACAATTTTGAGAATACCAGGAATCCCTCTGAACACTTGTGAGCAACCAATAACACGATCTCACAAGTAACAGCTTATGAAACATGCTGCTTCCATTCATTAAAATAGTCACAAGTCGCTTTTTGTATGATTTGATCAGCTATAAGGAGCTAACTCCCATCCTGCTGGTAAGCAGACGGGTCATCTACATCCTGCATCAGGCACAGAGAAAGGTGCATGCAAAGTAATAAAAGATAAAAAAAAAAAAAGTGGAGCGGGAAGATAGACAAGTGAAAATAAGAGAAAATTAGAATTCATCATTATGTAGCACATTCATTCATGGTCATGAAGCCAGCCTTCAAATCCCCCCTTTTGTGTGTCAAAATGCTGCTGCCACATTGCAGGAGACACTTCTCATGAAACTGGAGATCACCCATTCACTTCAATGCTGGCCACCCGGAAGATCCTCCAGGAGATCACTGCATTTTCTCAATCTCTATGGGTCCATTAGCTACTGTGATAAAAGAGAGGAAACTCAGGGTATGTAAGAGCTCTGAAGTTTCATTTCTCCTGTCCCCTCAGGCTGATTGTAGAGTCCATCTGCCTCAGATTTCCTCAACTGCATAGAGATCCACCATGTATAGAATGAAATAGCTAACAAACTAAAAAAGGCCTGTCAGAACACAAAGTGACTGTCAATTTCTACAGAATTTTCCCACAAGTAACATTTTCTTTATGAAATGGAGTGAAATGTCAGAGGCCAAATAGTCTACATTTTTCACTCCCTGCAATTTAACATCTTAGCAAATGAGGTTTTTTCTGCTTATGGGCCTAAAAGAGGAAGGATGATCTTGTGGTTAGCGCATGAGTCTGGGAAGCCAGAATGGCTATTCGACACTCAGTATTGCTTGTGTGTGTGTTACTTATTCTTTCAGTGTATAATTCCCTATCTTTACAATGAAGGTAATGCTACCTCCTATTCACAGGGCTGCTGTGAGGATAAATCCATTAATGCTCTTACTGCCATATAAATAGGCAGATTATCACTCAAAAATAAACCAGCTGAGAATGGTACCCAGGAAGCATCCGCTTTTAACATAGCAAATGCCACACTGGACAAGACCTGAGCTCCATCTAGTCCAGTGTGCTCTCTCTCCCAGTGGCCAATCCTAGATGTTTCAGAGGAAGGTGCAAGAAACCCCACAGTGGGCAGATGGGGGAGAATCAGCCCCAAGAAGGTCTCATCCTAATTCTGAATACTTAACAATTAGCTTCAGACCTGAAATGTGAGGTTTTACATCACTTCCAGAAGAAATTTCTTAGAAATAAATATTGGAATTCTGCATATGCTTGTTGTCCAAACTGTAATTGATCCTTGCAAGTTTTTTGACTCAATCACACCTTGTGGCAAACATACATTTCTTAAATACTTTTAAAATTTCTTCCATGAGATGTAACTCAGTGAGGTCCATCATACCAGGAGATACTAATCCAAATAATGTTCTATTATACTGTCAAGACACAGGGACAGATCCTGCTCCTATTGTAGTCAATGCCAAGACTTCCACTGACTTCAATGCAAGCAGAATAAGGCTCATAAACAGACAGGTAGCAAACAATGTCATTGAATACTCACTTTGAGAGTCAATCAGTAGGGCAACCAATGCCTATAAAAAGCCAAAAGGGCAGAAAGACAAAGGATTTAATAGCTTTGAGGGAGTACAATGCTGGTGTCATAAACATACAGTTAAGGGTTAATTCCTCTTTTACCTGTAAAGGGTTAAGAAGCTCACATAACCTAGCTGACACCTGACCAGGAGGACCAATAAGGGAACAAGATACTTTAAAATCTGGAAGGGGGAAAAAGTCTTTTGTCTGTGCTGTGTGTGTGCTTTTGCTGGACACAGAGAAAAAAGGAGCCATCCCACTCCTATAGGGTAGTGAGTATTTAGAGAAGGAATGTATTAAATTACTTTTATTTTCTATTTGTGATTTCTTTTGCAAAACAGAGGGAGAATAAAATTGGGTTCTTTGTGTAACTTTAAAGTTTTGCCCAGAGGGAAACTCTCTGTGTTTTGAATTTGTTTGTCTGTGAGATTATCTTGCATTCTAATCTCACAGAGGTATTCCTTTCACCTTTTTCTTTAATTCAAAATCTTCTTTTAAAAACCTGGCTGATTTTTCATTGTTTTAAGATCCAAGGGTTTTGGATCTGTGTTCACCAGGACTAATTGATAAGGGTATGCTCTCAAGCTTACCCAGGAAAAGGGGTGCAAGGACTTGGAGGGGAGGAATTAGGCCTTGTCTACACTACAAGACTATTTCGAATCTACTTAAGTCGAATTTGTGGATTCGACCTTATGAAGTCGAATTTGTGTATCCACACTAAATACACTAATTCGAACTTCTGAGTCCACATTAACGGGGCCGGAGTCGACTTTCAAAGCGGTGCACTGTGGGAAGCTATCCCACAGTTCCCGCTGCCCATTGGAATGCTGGGTAGAGCTCGCAATGCCTGCTGGGGGAAAAAATGTGTCGAGGGCGGTTTTGGGTAACTGTCGTCATTGAACCGTCAATCACGCCCTCCCTCCCTGAAAGCGCCGGCGGGAAATCTGATCGCGCCCTTCTCTGGTCGGTTACAGCGCGGACGCCACAGCACTGCGAGCATGGAGCCCGCTGCGATCATCGCTGCACTTATGGCCGTTGTCAACTCCTCGCACCTTATCGTCCACCTCTTCCACAGTCAGCTGCTGAGAAATCGGGCGAGGAGGCTCCGGCAGCACGGTGAGGAGAGTGGCGCAGGCCTCTCACAAAGCAGGGTACGCCGCGCCGTGGAGATCATGGTGGCAATGGGTCAAGTTCATGGTGTGGAACGGCGATTCTGGGCCCGGGAAACAAGCACGGACTGGTGGGACCGCATAGTGCTGCAGGTCTGGGATGAATCACAGTGGCTGCGGAACTTCAGGATGCGTAAGGGCACTTTCCTTGAACTGTGTGACTTGCTGTCCCCTGCCCTGAAGCGCCAGGACACACGGATGCGAGCAGCCCTGAGTGTGCAGAAGCGAGTGGCCATAGCCCTCTGGAAACTTGCCACGCCAGACAGCTACCGGTCAGTAGCGAACCACTTTGGCGTGGGCAAATCTACCGTGGGGGTTGCTGTGATTCAAGTAGCCCACGCAATCGTTGAGCAACTGCTCTCAAAGGTAGTGACTCTCGGAAACGTCCAGGTCGTCATAGATGGCTTCGCCGCGATGGGATTCCCAAACTGCGGTGGGGCTATAGATGGGACTCACATCCCTATCCTGGCACCAGCCCACCAGGCCAGCGAGTACATTAACCGAAAGGGCTACTTTTCAATGGTGCTGCAAGCACTGGTGGACCATAGGGGACGTTTTACCAACATCTTCGTTGGGTGGGCGGGCAAGGTTCATGACGCGCGTGTGTTCAGGAACTCTGGTCTCTTCAAACGCCTCCAGGCAGGTACTTTCTTCCCGGACCACAAAATAACGGTAGGGGATGTGCAGATGCCTACAGTGATCCTCGGGGACCCGGCCTACCCGCTAATGCCCTGGCTCATGAAGCCCTATACAGGCGCCTTGGACAGTGAGAAGGAACTCTTCAACTACTGGCTGAGCAAGTGCAGAATGGTCGTGGAGTGTGCTTTCGGACGTCTCAAGGGGAGATGGCGGAGCTTACTGACTCGCTCGGACATCAGTGAAAAGAATATCCCCGTAGTTACTGCTGCTTGCTGTGTGCTCCACAATCTCTGTGAGAGCAAGGGCGAGACCTTTTTTGCCGGATGGGAGGTTGAGGCAAATCGCCTGGCTGCTGTTTACGATCAGCCAGACACCCGTGCCGAGAGAATATCCCAGCGGGAAGCGCTGTGCATCCGGGAGGCTTTGAAAGCTAGTTTCCTCGCAGAGCAGGGTAACCTGTGACTGTCCACTTGATTTTAAGAGAGCCTGATCATGGGCCTGTGTCTGTATGTGTCGAGTTAGATCTGAGCTCACAAACCCGGTTCTCCAAGTTTCCCCCACTTCCAAAGCACGTTTTAAAACTAATGAAATGTAACAGTAATTAATAATAAATCTTTCGTTGACTTTGCATTTCTGTTCCTGGGTTGAAACATGGAAGCATACTGTGCTGGGTTCGGTGTGCACTGATGTACAGACCGCTTGTCCAATACAGGACGGACAGCCTCCTGCTCCTACATAGGTCTGTGGGGTGGGGGACGGTTTACAGTGGTTGTGCATGTAGGGGTGGGTTTGCAGAAATGGGTGGGTTTGCAGGAAGGGGCGAGGGGTGCCGTCTTTGGATAGGGGTTTGCATGACGGCTGTGGGCTGTGGGTTTGGGCGTTGGAAGGGGAGAGGGGTGTGGGGGAAGGGTGAGTATCTGTCCCTGGATGAGGGCTCTTTTTGGGGCTCAGGGCAGCAGAGAGGCTCGTGGCTACGGTCGAAGTGCATCGTAAGGGAAGCCTGCCTTTACATTCGGGGATGGCAGGCGCCAGGACCCTGGACAAGCATACACATCAACGAATCACCCGGGGCAGCATACACCACACAGACTGACCCTGGTGACTAGTGACTGCAGTCTGTGTGTGCCCTGCAGTTGACCCTGCCCCCAAGTCTGTACCCTGGTAATGTGGGCTATGCACTGCAATTAAAAATCCCCCCCCCCTACACACAAAGTCTTCTGACACGAGAAACGTGACGGAAACAGTGAGTAACAGCAAACCGCTTTTAATAATGTTATACACAGTGGGGGGTTGAAACTTGGATTTGGGACTGGGTGATCCTGTAAGGGAAGAACTTCTACAAATTTAGAGCGCGAGAGGTGTCTTGTACATTAGCGCTCTGCTGCGGTGCAGTGACAGTTCTCACGGCCCCTACCGCCCCTCCTTCTTGTTACTTTGGGTGAGGGGGGGACAGGACTTCTTGGCGTTGGAGGTCGGTTGCAGATGCAGTGCAGGGGGGCTCTCTCCTCCTGCCTGCGGTCCTGCAGAACATCTACAAGGCGCCGGAGCGTGTCCGTTTGCTCCCTCATTAGACCAAGCAGCGTTTGAGTCGCCTGCTGGTCTTCCTGCCGCCACCTATCCTCCCGTTCGATGTGTGTGCGATGCTGCTGACACAGGGTCTCCCTCCACTGTCTCTGCTCTGCCTCCTCTGCTCTGGAGCAGGCCATCAGTTCCTGGAACATCTCGTCCCTAGTCTTTTTCTTTCGCCGTCTAATCTGAGCCAGCCTCTGCGAGGGGGATGCCGGGGCAGTCCGGGAAAGAGCCGAAGCTGTGTGATGCGAAAAAGTAAGTGATTTCCTTGACCAAATACAGGTTTGCGGACAGTGAACACAGTCAAGTCAGTTTAAGAGAGCAAGACTATACAGGGCACCAAGTCTCGCGAGATCTCAGAACTAGTTCGAGATTTCGGAGTACGCTCTCATTGGCGGCGCCATTGCACAGGAGAGCGGACAAGCGGGGAGAGACAGCTGAATCCGTCTTGCAGACAGTCCTGGTAAGCCTTACAGTAGATAATGCTTATCAGTTAGTGGATAGCTGTGCTCTCCTGCTAAAGGCAATGTGGAAAGCAGAAAGGATGAGCCTTTTGCAGCCCCTCCCGCCAGTGCACGGGAAAGATCAATGTATGCTTGTTCTCTGTGGCCTCTAGCACGTGGCTGTTAGGCGAGGGTCATTGTTATGCAACCTAATTTTAAACCATTAACAATAGTAACAATACACTAATTGCCCTACTTAGATGCAGTATTTCCAGAACGAGATCACCCTGAGGCGGGTCACCCGTGCCCAGAAAGAGAGGATGCTAAGGGAAGCGCTGCACCGACCAGGACCATATGCAGCAATGCTCGTGGAGGCGATGATCCCTCTGTATATTCGGATGTCCTGGCAAGGAAGAGTTTGCTTCAACGGAGCGCCCAACAAGGCACCTCTCCCAAGAAACCTCCTGCGGAGGCTTTTCGAGGAACTGTATGACACCTTCGTTGAATTGTCGCTAGAGGATTTTTCTTCAATCCCTTTGTGTGGACCTACTTTTCATATAGTTTAATATTTACAATTTTTTATATAGTGTTTCTATTTTTTATATACATATTTTATAAAAAATAAATGTTTACACGTCTATAGCACTTACCGCCTGATCCTTCCCCTGATTCTGAGTCCGGGTTAACGGCAGGGGAGGGTTGGTAGGGGATCTCTGTGAGGGTGATGAAGAGATCCTGGCTGTCAGGGAAAGCGGGAATGGGTTCGCTGTCGCCTGCGCCGTCCTCCAAAGACCATTCCTCATCTTCCCCATCGGCGAACATCGAGGAAGAACTGTCCCGGTACACTATTCCGTCCTCGGAGTCCACCGTCACTGGTGGGGCAGTGGTGGCAGACCCACCTAGAATGGCATGCAGTGCCTCGTAGAAGCGGCATGTCTGGGGCTTGGCTCCGGAGCGTCCGTTTGCCGCTCTGACTTTTTGATACCCTTGTCTTAGGTCCTTGACTTTCACGCGGCACTGCATCGCATCCCGGCTGTATCCTTTGTCTTTCATGGCTTTTGAGACCTTCTCGAAGGTCTTTGCATTCCGCTTGCTGGAGCGCAGCTCCGAGAGCACAGACTCCTCGCCCCACACAGCGATCAGATCCATGACTTCCCGGTCAGTCCATGCTGGGGACCTCTTTCTATTCTGGGATTGCCCGGACTCCTCTGCTGGAGAGCTCTGCATCGTGGCAGGTGCTGCGGAGCTCGCCCCGATGTCCAGCCAGGACGTCAGATTCAAAGTGCCCAGACAGGAAAATGAATTCAAATTTTCCCGGGTCATTTCCTGTGTGGCTGGTCAGAGAATCCAAGCTCCGACTGCTGTCCAGAGCGTCAACAGAGTGGTGCACTGTGGGATAGCTCCCGGAGCTACTAAGTTCGATTTGCATCCACACCTAGCCTAATTCGAGCTAGCCATGTTGAATTTAGCGTTACTCCACCTGTCGGGGTGGAGTACCGAATTCGAACTAAAGAGCCCTCTAGTTCGAATTAAATGGCTTCCTGGTGTGGACGGTTGAGCGGTTAGTTCGAATTAACGCTGATAAATTAGAATTAAAGTCCTAGTGTAGACCAGGCCTTAGTCTCAAATCTGCCCAGGAAAGGCGGGGTTAGGGACTTGGGAAATATTTGGGGAAAGGCAGAGTTCCAAGTGGCTCTCCCCTAAAATATGGAACATGCTTGGTGGTGGCAGCTTACTGTTAACCTAAACTGGTAAATAAGCTTAGGGGGTCTTTCATGCAGGTCCCCACATCTGTACCCTAAAGTTCAGAGTGGGGAGGGAACCTTAACAGCTTGGAAAAACTGTAGTAATGTTTCAACTTTTCTCTTAAATAATAATGCTGAACACTGTTTTGTCAGACAGCTATAACCAAGGAATCCTCAAGACAACCTGTAAGATAGATATTGTTTTTAGAGCTGGTTGGAAAATTCCAAATTATTGTTTGCTGGAAGTTCCAGAAAAAGTTTTGTTTTTGTTCTTAATTTCCTGTGGGGGTTTTTTTGGTGAAAAGTAGAAATCAAAAACTGTAAAACTTGATATTCAAAAACAATTTTCACTTAAAAAAAACAACTTTGGATCTTGGTAAAAAAAAATGGTTTTCAAAAGCCAAAATGTTTGCTAAAAACTGAAAATATTGGGAGAGGGATGTTATTTCTGCTTTTTTGTTTTAAAAAAATGGAAAATTCTTACCATAAATTTTTTTTTCCATGAAAATTGACACTTTGATGAAAAAAAGTGTTTTGATCCAAAGCTCTCTTTCATAAAAAAGAAAAATATTTTGGCCATTATACAGGTGAGAAAACCAAGGCTCAGAGAGGTTAAGTGACTTCCCTATGTCCACACAGCAAGTCAGTGTCAGAGCGGAGGTTTCGATTCCAGACATTCCCAGCCTTGTTTATTTTCCTCTAAACTATTTTCTCTCTCAGTTCCTACAAAAGACTTTGCAACTGTATTTTTGATTGATGCTGAAGATCTCCAGTCTGCTTTGCAAACAATATTTTCCACATGAGAAGGAGACATGCCCCTGCAGGATGCAGAAACAGTGCTAAATCATGAATTGCTGGGAGTGCCTGTTAGAGCAGTTCTTGGGTGAAAAAAATAATGGATCCAAACCTTTCCCTAACCCTTTGAAACAAGCCATTATTTATGCTGGAAAAAGTTCTGTTCAACTTTTTCTCCTGCTCACACTTTTGTGCTCTTGGGATCCAACCAACCATAGAAGAAGCTATTCATATCATTTTTCTGGCTCAAACAGAATGAGGAAACACCAGAAATCTCAATAAGAAAACTTGATCTCAGGAGATATCCTGTCCCTGCTCCAAATGGTTAACGATCTGAAACAGTCTTACAGTCTATACCTTTTAAAAGCTTAGATTCTTTTCTCATCTTTTGCCCAAAATGCTGCTTTTGAGTACTGGGCATACCTCTCTGGAGCCATTTTTAGTACATCTGTAGTATTAACTAATGAGATAGGTAACATGTGAATCTCACCTGATTGCATATATACAGAAATATTAAAAAAAAAATTTTTATCCACCCTTTTTTTCTTTCCATGATTTTCACTACTGATGTCGATGTCAGTCAAAGAGCAGATTGGCACTCAGGAAATGAGATTCCCACATAGTTCTGCTAATGAACCTCAGTCTGATCTCCAAGACACTTCTCTTCCATTAAGAGGCCCCTCCTGAGGGGGGGGGGGAAATCAGCCAGTATATATGGCAGATAATGTGGCTATGCACAAATATCCACAAAGGACTAAGCTGCACTTAAACCAGTTTTATGTCGCATATGACCAAGTACAACTGATTTGGACTGATTTGACAGACTATTATCTGACTGCAGCATGTAGTCTGTCCTATCTCCTTTGTTAATTGCAAAATATCTCAGTTCTCATTCCAGTTTAAAAACAATAACATTGTGCAGGTGTCGCTCAATGCCTAATTTGGGTGGAAGAAGAATTTTCATTGCCAGTGATGATGCACAAGAAGGAACGAACTCTACTTTGCTCTGAGACCAAGTTTGCAGGGCTGGCCATTAGAAACATCCGATCCGCCCCCATTCTACCTGTAAACTTAGCAGATTTGATACAGAAATCTGAAAAATACAATAAATATGCAATGCCATTCTGCCATTTTTTACAAAGCTGCTCTTTAGACTAGAGCTGCTCTTTACATTATCTGAACTGTCTTGATCTAAAGCCACAGTACTTCAGCAAACGCATTTTGCTTTAGAAAAGTCCATAAAACCTTTCTTGAAAGGGAACTTGGCTATTTAAAATGATCAGCCACCCATCGATTTTAATCTTTAAGTGAAGGGCCCTCACTTTCCAAGAGCAGCTTTCTATGGACTGCACAGATGTCACAGATTCAGGGTACCTGCAAAGACTCTATTGTTGAGGGGAAGAAAAAGGGGAAAACAGACCTGCTTCCATAACTTGACGGGATGATGCTGTGGGCCATTTTCAGCCCTGATGGAACGCCAATGATTTTAGCCCAACTAATGCAAGGCCAGTGGAGAAGGAAAGCAGTCATACCAAGGATGACTTTGATATCATGAGTCTAATCCAATGCCCACTGACGTCAATGTAAAGACTCCTACTGACATAAATGAGCTTGGCACTGAGCCCATATTACAAGTAACTACTCAAAGATTTTCTTCCTTTCTCTCTTTCTCCCATTGAATGTACTTGCCTGCCAGTCAGGAAAGAAAGATGGAACTAAGCGCAGCAGATTAAAGGGCAAAGGGAGGAGAGGGAATCAGAAAACTCATTCACTCTCCCAGTGGAAGAGGAGCACGTCTGCTCACAAAGGCAGTGACAAATGGCATGGTTAAGGCTTTCAAACAAATATATATATATCTCAATAAGACGGTGCGAGCAAGTACATCTTCCACACACTACTTTTTTCTAGGGAAGCATCCAATGCCGCTTGCCATGATAACTAAATTTATTATTAACTGTGTATTTCATGATGTTAGTGACAATATGTTAATGTGATTTTTCACGTCCTCCTGCAGTGAACAGATGGCTCCTTTTACTTTACTTTCCACATCAAGTGTGATTATTTCTTGGTGCCAAAAGCCACCTGCCGCTCCTCGGTCTCCAGTCTAATTTTTTATGTTGGTAAAACACAGCAGGACTTGTTATCAGTTGGATGGCATCTTAATAAAAGGAGACATGCCAACATATTGACATCATGTTCAAGAGGAAATTTTAGCCCCTGTTCCTGCCCCTCCCCCACTCAGAAATATATTTTTTAAAAATACCCATAAAAACAGACCATACCAGTTTCAAGATGCTCCAGTATAAATTTTGGGCCCAATGCCAAGATGCAGAGTTGGCCTCCTTTTGTTCCCGCACCAAGCACCTCACTCAGGGCTCTGATCTCTCGTCCTGTGTAATGATAATTAGCCATAACATATTCAGAAGTCAAATGTAAGCAGGAATACATTAACATTGAGATCAGTGCTGGGATCATTTTCACTGGGAAAATGACAAAGAAGGACACAAAAATTAAAATACGGGATGTGGATTCACAGTATCACTTTCAAATACATGAAGGGTAAACTCATTTGTTTGTCAGTCACGAGCTGGCACTCAGCAGACAGCTGTGGTTTACAATAAACAAACAATAGGAGCCTGATAAGCCACTGTTGCCAATTTCAATTTTTCTTCACTTTGTTGGAAACAAAGGAGGACAATGATTTAGGCCAAAGCCGTCAAAAGAGGGAGCCTAACGTTAGGCTCATAACTCCATATTTAGGCATCTAAATAATTGGCTTAGTTTTGAAAAGTCCTGAGCATCCAGTATCTCCGATTGACATTTAGGAGCAGCCGGATGCTGAGCAATTTTGAAATTCAGGGTGGAATTTTCAAAATATGCCTAAGTGATTTAGACATACAAGTCTCACTGAAAGGTAATGGGACTTGTGTTCCTAACTGACACAGACACATTTGAAAATCCCACCTCAGGTTCTTTATGTGGGTGCTTAAATATGATTTATGAGGCTAACTTTATACACCCATATTTGAATATTTTGGGCTTCGGCTATTAATGACATGAGATAAAGTCTGTCCAGGAGACAGCATAAGTCTAATATTTTCTTCAACAGTCATTTGCGCCCGAGTCATGTTAGAGAAGAAAATGAAAACCCCACTAGTGAGATTTCATTATTTTAAAATTTGTACTCTTGGTTAAAACTTTATTTATTCACTTTAGTTACAGAGGGGCTCATGCCAAACCCCTGGATCTGAAAGCCCCTGCACTTAAGGAAAGTTGACCAGCTACTTTGATAAGCAGACTAACAAGTCTAACCAACAGCCTGGAGTGTTACAAATATGGATCATAGCTTTACTGGAGCTGGTGCTGTGGGAAAGAAATGTTCGAAGGGGAAATCATTTTTATTTAAATATTTAAAGAAAATATCATAGGTACATACATTACATTTTTGTATACGTGATCACGTCAAAACAATTTCTCCAAGTGTGGAAGTCTTTCTTTAATAGCAAACAATGAGCCTGATCCAAAGTCCATTGACATGAATGAGAGTCTTTCCAATGAGTTATCTCAGGTATTGTTCTTAAGAGAAAGTCATGGTCCAGTGGCAAGAGCACAGGCTTTTGAGACAGGATATTTCTGAGTTCCAGTTATGCATCAGATACTGGATTTCCTTGGTGGCCTTGAGCAGACATTTTATCTTCTATCCCCTTTCCCCACCTGGAAATATGGTCAACAGATTTTTTTTAAGCCTCCTTCCTTTATTACAGAAGTCTTTTATTTGTATGAAAGAAATAAAGGCAGGCTGTGATTGCCAAGACGATCTCATGTACTTCTGACCTTCTTTAGGTCTTGAGACCTCTCTTTCCAGAGGCATAAATATCCTCTATGGGGTTTAGATCAACATTAGTTGGCCATTTTGGTCATGCTGCACCTCTCGGCAGCTTTCAAAATGATCGACCATGGTGGTCAGTGATCGCAGCAGAAATAAATATCTGGTCTAATGATATTTGTGTGTAGTCTAGTCAATATTTTTCTTAAATTGGTGGAAAAAAAAATTTTTTCTTGTTATCTGGTCACCTCTGTAGATCATCAAATAATATTTGGCAAATTATTCACAATTTTTCCATCAATCTGTGACTAATTTATTCATGAATCATTTGATTTTTTTATTATTCAATCACCTGTAGTTAGCTTGGCAGAATTTATTTTTTTAATTCTATCATTTTGACAATGTTCATTTTAAGCATTTTTTTTATTTTGTATCAATTTACATTGTTACAGTGGCATAACATTATGGGTTTTAAAAATAGATAAAATTGAAAAAATTAACTTATTAATTATATTATATTATATATTATCTATCCATTTTATCTATTTACATTATAGAAAATTACGGGACTTATTGTGGAGGTCAGACAATTATATAATGAGAATAGATGCTGAGATTCAAAAGTTTAAAGCTTTGTAACTGTTAAAACACAAACTGTCAACAACACACGTTAAACTAATAACAAAGTAAAGAGCCTTAAATCAAACTAAGTTCTCAAGCAGCATTTTTATTACTTTGCCTATATGTAAATATTGAGTATTACTGATCAAAATATTTTTCCTCAATTTATGTGTGCATGGTGAAATCGATGTTTACCGACATTTACCAATTGACTCTTTCCAAGCCTTACTGTAGATAACACTGTGGGATCTTATCTCCCATGCTGCTCAAGGCCAAAGCTGGCTAGAAATTGGGGGTGGGTGGAGGTGGGAGTAGTTGTAAAAATTGTCAAAGAAAAAACATTTCTATTTTCCCTTGTTTAAAAAAGAAAAAAAAAAGTTTCCCACCACCTCTACTCAACATACTCCTGAAGCCTCTGGGTAGGAACTCTGTTAAATCCTTGGTATGAAACATCAGTAGATTGATGATAGATATTATAGTATTTTAGAGCTGGGTGATTGGTTGGTTGGTTGGTTTGGATTGACAAATAATGGCTGCTCAAAGGAAACAAATTTTTTCCCTGTTTTTTTTTTAATTAATTAACCAAAATGGATGAGGGGGCAGGAAAGAAGAGAAAAGGTAACCCAGAAAACTGGGCTTTTCTATTTTTGAGAAATGAAATGAAATCTTTCAATATGAAAGGAAATCAAAATCATTTTGCTTCATTCCTGTTTCAGGAAACATTCTATGAAAATTTTCAAACATGAACCTTCTTTCCCCCATGGGAAAAAGAAACCCATCACTTTTTGGCCACGCCTGCTGTATATGTGAAGGGGTTTGGGTTTGTTTCTTTTCCCTCCTTTTCCCTTTCCCCACATTGATACTACAAATTTGGTCTGTTGCCTGAAAGAATGTTAGGACACTACCGAAGGCTGAATGTACAGTATCAGAGCTGCCTTATCCTCAACCCAGGGGAAATAGAAGGCTTTTTGCTGGGTACCGGTCATCAGCAGGGGAAGGCTCACTCCCTTGTAATCCTGCTTATTGAGAGGACTGATGAACCTGGTGTAAAACCCTCATGTCACTTCTGACATGCCTTTTCCATGGAAAGGCAGGGCTGAGATGAGTTCCCCCCCCCCCCGCCCGCCCGCCACAACTGGGCAATTTATGCAGGCTACACTCTTCTTTATCCCATAATGAACTCACAACAGAAACACACACCTTCATAACCATGAGGCATGATTATTGTAATTCCTGCTTTACATGGCTCACAGCAGGACCTCATCATTTGCAGCCTGTTCAGAAGGCAGCAGTATGTCTGCTTACTGGTTCAAGCAGCTGAGAGCATATTACTCGCTTCCTATGTTCTTGACACTGGTTTCCCATTAAGTGGAAAATATATGCTAGCACTGTTCTTTTATAAAGCCCTGGTTGGTGTTAGCCTGGGCTGTATTTGAGACTCATTTTGATGGGTATCTGGCCTAATACATCACCCACCTTTTAAGGAGCTCATCATTACATTGAAACAAAGATGAAATCTGTGAAATCCTTTTGGTATTTCCTCCTTCCCAGGAAGTATTCGAATTCTAGAGCGGATCATTATGAGAGGTCACATATATCATGGGTTGTAAGGAAACATCCAGTAGTTGGGCTGTCACATTCTGGGAGATTACACAGAGGAAAACAGACTTTTAAGGTGGGATTTTGAAAAAGCATCTAAAGGATTTAGGAACCCAAACCCCATTATTTTCAAAGGGACTTCTGTTCCTAATGTCCATAAGCCCTTTTGAAAACCCCACCTTTAGTTCATTTGTTTGTTTGTTTCAAGGTCTTAAAATAAATATATAAAAAGACTACCCAGAGCCCTTTGCTACTTGGTTAGCGGGAACACTGAGCAAACAAATCTGGACTCCGTTTCATTTCTGCTTTGCACCTCACATATGAGACCCTGATCTATCAAAGCACTTAAAAATGCATTTAACTTTAAGCACACAAATAATCCCATTGAAGTAAACAGGGCTACTCGTTTATTTAAAATTAAATGATTACGTGCTTTGCTAGATTGGGGACCAAGTCAATGGGTGATAACACTGGTAAGCCTTAGGATGTGCATCTTGCGCTTCCCTGCAATCTTTCTGGGTCCATTCTGAGCAGGTGTTTGAAGGCTTGAGCCCTATGTTTGTATTGTATTGTAATTTGTTTTCATTCTGTCGCACTGTGCCCTTAGTGTCTTGCAGTCAACTATACATTCCCATACTTCCATAAGTTAATTGTAATAAAAATAGTTATCAGTTTGCATTCTGGCTGGGATGATTTAGTTGGGTTTGGTCCTGCTTTGAGCAGGGGGTTGGACTAGATGACCTCCTGAGGTCCCTTCCAACCCTGAGATTCTATGGTTCTATGATTCTGTGAGTATGGTACAGTTGAAAAGTCCTATTCATATTCACTTGAATTAAAAAGAGAATCTATTTAATCTTTGATCTCGACCTTGTGTGTGTGCGCATGTTTGCTTTGCAAGATGAGTAATAGATTTTAAGGATCGAAGGTACCACTATGATGATGGAGTCTGACCTCCTGCATCACAGAGGCCATAGACCCTCACCCAGGGATTCCTGCAGAACGTGTGGTGGAACTCCAGCAACTCCAGATAGACAGTTTTGACTGAAGGACTTCAAGTGATGACTGACCACATCCTTTGTTAATTAAATAACATGTTCAAAGCCACACAGCAAACGAGCATCAGAAGCAGGATTTGAGTCCACATCCCTTTCCAGTTCTACCTCTAATTCATTAGCCCACAGAGCTTCCTGTAGCACATGAGTTCACTGGCAAGAAACTCTGAGGAAGCAGTGAATTTATATGAGTGGATATTTACCAAAAAAATGAATTTTGAAGTCTTAAATGTGAAGATTTGCACCAGAAACCTCATTCCAAAAAATTATGCTTATCTACTCAGGGGATTATAAAACACTTATTTTTTATTATACGCTTATTTGTATGGTGGTAGCGCCTAGGAGCCCCACTCACTGACCAGGCTCCCATTCTGCAAAGCAATTAAGCACATGCTTAAACTGAACTAAATATGTGAATACTCCCATTGAATTAAATGGGATTACTCATGTCCTTAAAGTTAGGTATGTATCTGCTTCACTAAGGCCTGGTCTACACTAAGGGGGGCGGGGTCGAACTAAGGTACGCGACTTCAGCTAGGCGAACAGCGTAGCTGAAGTCGAAGCACCTTAGTTCGGGCTACTCACCCGTCCAGACGCCATGGGAACGAAGTCCGCGGCTCCCCCCTCGACTCCGCCACCGCCACTCGCTCCGGTGGAGTTCCGGAGTCGACGGGAGCGCGTCCGGAGTTCGAACTATCGCGTCTAGATTAGATGCGATAGTTCGAACTCCAAGAAGTCGAACGCCGCCCGTCGACCCGGCAGGTAAGTGTAGACCTACCCTAACTTGCTGATTTAAGACCTGATCCAAAGCTCAATAATGTCAGTGGACAGATTCCTATGCACCAAAGTGGACTCTGGATCAAGCCCTTGGAGCCTAAGTATTCAATCCTAGCTGGTAGGTGCTGAGCACTCCTCTGAGGTGCTGAGGGCCCTCAATTCACAAGAGGGAATCTCTCCATTGACTTTACTAGGCGTCCAGACAGAGATCCAAATTCCATATTGGCGTAAGCATGTGCAATTGAACTGGAAGTCAGCTCAGTTCTATCCACTTTCACTAGAGCTGAACTTGGCTTATATCCTTTACATTTCTTTTTGTATTCCGAGTCCTGGGAGTCAAATTCTGCTTGCAGCTTGCAGCTGTTTTTTATTTGTGTTTTTTCACCGCCTGCAGTGGCTGATTGTGAAAACTGCACAGCACTCTGGGCCCACACGCCTTTGAGGGTAGGAGTAAGCCCTGCATTAGAAGTCATTTCGGTGGCTGGAATGTAGTCTCTCTCCCGATAATGTCTAGTATCATTTAAAACAAATTAATTTTTCATTTCATGCTCGGGTCATAATTCTCAGCATGGCACACGTTACAAATGACCTTAAGGCTGGACATGCAACAAACATTATTAGCAAATCAGGAAAATCCAAAAACCCCTTTAGAGCTAAATCTTCCACCCTCTTTCTTTGGCTATCGGAGCCTCATTTTCATAATTTAATTCATCTGATATTGGTAAATTACAGCACTTTCCCCTTAGGCTACTAGATAGCCTCTGTATATTCTACTATAAAATTGGTTAATTAATAATTTCTCTATATTGCCACTAAGCAGAACTACCTGGTTAAATTATGATGATGGGGCCTCATTACATGCACATTCTAAGACACTAAGTCATTATTTAATGTCACGAGTGAACATTGTGTTCAAGTACGCTGGGTTGCTAGACAGAATAATGCTCTTTCTTGTGCTGCTTTCCAGGAATGCACTTTCAAATTAAAATGAGTCAAACCTGGTAGACAGAGATTGTCCAGGAGGGAGTTGGGTGCAGGGGGAGAAGTTTGGAAATAGTTAAGGTACAGGTATCGGAACACAGTCAGAGACCAGAGCTTATTAGTTTAATTGAAGGACAAGGTGTACTGTACAAATCTCATTGGGGAACTTCCACAGGAGCCAAGAAGAGTCTTTGGTTTCACCTACAGGCATAAAACAAGAAGCTATTATGCTCTTTTTCGTCTAGAAAGTAAATGCTACAAGAAAGACAACCAAATAAGTCAGCCTTTATGAGGATCAGGTTCCTTTGAATCCCCCACTATCTGTTTTGGCATGGTTTCTGATGCTTGCGTTATCACTTTGATATTAATACCCCTAATCCCCTGGGAGTAAGCTATTGTTTGACTCAGAGTAAGCCCTTTTCCCCCAATATATGAGGCTAAATGTTAAATTAAACAGTCCTCCATCTAGGTAGAACATTATGCAGCAACTGTATGAGTGTTAGATATAGAAAATTTGCTTCTTTTTTTTTAATCATGCAGTCTAATAAGATCTCCAGGAGTAATCTCCCTCCCAAAGTCTAAAGCAAATACGATCATATCTCGGTCAGTCTCCTACTTTAACCTCCCATCGAAATTACAGCCACACAATCTTTTCTGATTGTTTCAATCAAAACAAAATGAATAAACTTAACCCAGAGAATGTTTAACTATCCACTGGAGTTTCCAGTAAAACCTTCACCACATGATTTATCTGAGCATTGGTGAAATTGCCTGCAATGCCTGGCCTCTGTGTTTAGCATACAATACAGTTCATTATTATCCTATCAGCTCTGGCCAAGCAACTCAATAAAAAAAAAAAGAGGGGAAAAAAAGGAAAAGAAAATGAAGATTCTGATCTTAGATGGGGAGGAAAAGAGGAAGGACCAAGGCTGTAGAAATTGCCGTATTCATAGCTAGTGACTTTAGGCTGAGTTTACTGAAGTGGGGTGAAAAAAATATGGGAGTTATTTTAGCACTGATTGCACAGGAAAATTACTTACACATTCACACAGAAATAGAAGGATGAGCGAGTGCAAGTATAATCTGGTGAGCACTGGATATGTCATGGGTCTTTTTCTGGAAAATACAAGCGGTTGCCCGTTTGATGCCTGCTTGAAAGTAAGTTCAAATTTTAATCCTGCACCTTTTTTCTCCCTATGTATTAAGCAATAGATAACCATGCAGATATGGCCCTTCTGATGACACCAGTGTTCCACTGCTAAGACCAACGTTACCCCTCTGCTGCATTTAGTAGCATTCTAGGGCCTTGCAGGTTGACTCCCCTGACGAATCCCACCCCCCAAACATCCAGACCCCCTGCACCAAGACTACCCCACACAGAGCCTCCCTTACTCAAGCTTCATTCCCCCTGCATCCAGATGCCCCCTGCCAAGCCCCATCCACCCCACATCACCATGCTGAGCCCCATCCCCCCCATGCTGAGCCCCAAACCACATTCCAGGGATACCCCCATAGAGTCTCATTCCCCTTACACCCAGAATCCCCCAATGAGTCCTTATGTATCTAGATCCCCCCACACCCAGACCCCTCACTGAGCCGCCCGCATGCAGACTGAGCCCTCCACAAAATCCTCTCACCCCACACCTGGATCCCCCCACACTAAGCCCCTCCACACTTGGATCCTGCTGGGCAGAGCCTGCCTGCCCACACCTGGATCAGGGGGCAGGGCGGGGCCTGCGTGCAGGACTGTTTTTGTGGTGCCCCGTGCGCAGAGGGGAAGGGCCGCGGAGTCTTTCTGTTTCATTGCTGGAGCCCGGGATCCGCAGGGTGGAAGGGTCCCAGAGCTGCAGCTCTACTCTGAGCCCAGAAGTCGGCACAGCAAAGAAACAGCCCCCCCAGCCTGAACCCTGCAAGCCCGAGTCGGCTGTCACAAGCCAGCCGCAGGTCCTTCTTTGCTTAAGGCCTACCCTTAAAGTCTTCCGTGCTTGGTGTACATGGAAATATCAGTATTGCCCTCTGCCCTGAATCTTTTTTGTCATCTGTATTGTTACAGACATACTTACTGACAGGTATTTTGAAATAAATTACCAAAATAATTGAAAATGGTGTGATAATATTGAGTTACTTTGACAAATAAAATATGCAGAATTTTTCATTTTTTGGCTGCAGAATTCCCTCAGGAATAAACAAGGGAAAGAAACAAGATGGAGAGTTGTTATACTGTACGACTTAGCTAAGGGACAGCTTTTCAGATCTGTTCAGTGCCCACAGCCAGAGTCACAATGGGAGTTGCTGGATGCCACGTTCTTGAAAAATCTGGTCCGAATTGTGGGTGCGCCTAAACAATTGAAAATCTAACCCTGATATTTTGAAAATGTAGACCCACATGAAAACAAAACAACTAAATTCTCCTTTCTTACCTCAGTCAAAATACAATGGCAAACAATGGGTGGAGGGTAGTGAGTGCACAGCACAATGATGCTAATTCTTGTGATTTTATCATGAGTCTCACAATATTTGGGGTTTCCTAAAGCCCCTACTCCTGGAGCTATGTGAATACAAAAACCTAGACTTGTCTTTAAAAACAAAAAAGTAAGTTTCTTCCTCATGTTTATGAATAAAAGCTCAAAGACATGACTCAAGCCCATCTTAAGCACCTAAAAAACCAGTAGAGAATAAAAATCACCCCCAAATTATTTTTTTTTAAATCTCTTGGTTTTTAAACCAATCTCATGATTTCTGGGAGCCTGATGCATGATTTTTGAACCCTTGGCAATGGCAATACTATAACATGCTACCATGCTGGGGATCTGACCGCAAATGCTGAATACCTGGGAACGGTCTAAAGGATGAAGTATGTATGCTCAGCTGCGAAGAGAGGAAGCAACTTGTATTGCTCAGTAATGATTCCTAGTGCCTGAGATGGCTCAGAAAGAGGCAGCCAATCCTGAGCGTGAAAGATGTCAGCTCTGCACGTATGGATAAAGGGAAGCAAAGGAAGGAATAGACAGGTCCCAGAAGGGATTGCTATAGCTTCCAGTTTTCATGGCACAGCCCAGCTTTGAGAAAACTGCATTAATCTGGTAGTTCTTTAAGAGGTGCTGCAAATGACTTTTGCTTCACAATGCTGTGCGTTTCC
The DNA here is from genome assembly GCF_020497125.1 of Mauremys mutica. Classification (NCBI taxonomy): domain Eukaryota; kingdom Metazoa; phylum Chordata; order Testudines; family Geoemydidae; genus Mauremys; species Mauremys mutica. The sequence continues at coordinate 19,770,314 of NC_059076.1, read as the reverse complement.
AGAGGAAAGCTCTTGCTTTCCCAAAAACAGGGACACCTCAATCGTGCTACCACCATCACCCACGCAGACACATACGCACAAAAGGACTAAAACCAAACTTCACAACCCCTTTTCACCAGTTCACCGATTCTGCTGAGGGAAACCATATGCTAGTTACTATTCACATTCACTAACGTCAGAGAGAGAGAACAAGCTGTGTAATGCCTTGCAGATGAACATGTATGGAAAAGCGGCACTGACCGCCCACTGGGCAGCCAACAGTAATTTACTAAGGTTCTGGTATCTCTCTCCATGGCAAAGAGTTACTTTTATTACAGTAGAATCTCTAACAAATAATGTGTCAAATGTTTGATATAATAAGTACCGTACGTACTCGTTCATAAGCCGAATGTTTTTGGTACAAAAGTGACGCATCAAAGAGTGGGGGTCGGCTTATAAACGGGTCTACACCAAAATCTGATGATTTTAAACTCTATGGAATCTCTGAATTGAATATCTACTACATTGTCGTTTTGTTTGCCTGGAGCGTCCGGCTGGGAACGGCGAACTGCAGCCACTGGGAGCTGAGGGGCTCCGTGCCTGTGAATGCTCCAGGTAAACAAAACGTCCAGGCCTGCTAGCGGCTTACCCTAACGGGCCAGGAGCCAACGTTTGCCAATCCCTGAAATATAGGGTCAGCTTATGAAAGGGTCATACAGTTTTTGCTATTTTTACCTATCCATCTTGGGGGGTCAGCTTATAAACGAACGGGGTAACGAACAAGTATACACGGTATTTATTCCGATTTCTTATCATTCATATTCACTCACTCTCACTTTTAATATTCTCATTGCATATACACCAACCAAGATGTCGCAAAAATATTCCTGGATTCTGAAGCCTGAAAGAAAAGTACAAAAGAGATACCCTATGGCATCTGTTATCTATTAATTATTATTAGAGTATGTGATAAGTGCTTTACTGAACAAATAAAGAGATAAAGCCTCTTCCCTAAAAATACTGACAATCTATTTAATTATAATCTAACAGAATCTCATTATTGTAATAAATAGTTGCCTAGTGCAAGAGGACTGGGTCCCTTCGAATCTTACAGTAGAAACCCTCAAACACTGTCTCCTCTGCAGCTGAACTAACAGCCTGATGTGAAAGCCCCATGGGGATTAATAGTTTCCAAAGACATTTGGTGATTAATTGTCATTGGCGATATGCATGTTTCCTCCTATATCTGTGACAGTTTTGACATGAGTAGAAGGCTTACAAAGGTGTGCCTGACAGAGGATTCCTTAATTGTAACACAAAATAGATGAGCCTGACCAAGTTTTTCTTGCAAATGCCAGTTTTATTTAAGTGCTGAGTGAGTGAGAGGTTGTTCTTTGCCAGAAGAACTGGAGACAGCCAGCAACATCACAGAGTAATAAAGTTGTTTGTCAGCTCTCCAGAGATGCCTTAAGCGCCAGCCTTTCCCCAAGGGAAAGAACAACATAATAGGGATTTAATAACACAAGAGGCCTGGGAGAGAGTACAGATTCTTATCCAAGGGGCATTTTTAACCCAGGAATTAAGCTTGTCAGTGGGCCTTGCTGAAATCCCATTGCACTGTTTAACTTTAAAGACGTAAGCATGTAGGCATAGCAGTTTACTAGGTGATTTGTGGGCTCTACTCTTCTATAGACCTAGGCATCCCTCTACACACACACACACACACAGTGTCTAATGAGCAAGTGATGAAACTTTATGATAAACCCTAGACTTCTGTTGCATAGGGTTCTGCCAAAGCAAGGAATGCAGCTGCAATATTACCCGGGGAGCTGCCTGGTTCAGAGTATTGGTAATGTGATATAGAGCCTGCCAGTTGCCCATATCTAATTGAGCTCCAGTCAGCGGTTCCTAAAAGTTGTCACCATCGATGTGAAATAGATTCATCTGGGGGCTGGAATGGGACCATCAATCTCTATTCCCACACCTTAGAAACAACCACCTGAGTCAGCACCGATACCCGTGTTGAGAGTCTCAACAAAGAGATCCACCAGGGCCACGAGAAGTAAACCCCTAAAGGGGATCCATTCAGATCCGGGGTAGAATGCATGGATAGGGCAGCGTGGAAAAGCTTGTACTCTCACTCTGCCGGTTCTGTTTGGTTCTCTAGTGTAGATAAAGTCACCACTGTTTTAACCACCAGGCTCTCTAGTCACAGAAGCGGTGGTTTGGAATTCTGGAAGTAGAGGAACAGAAAAGGAAAAAGTTCATATTCTGGCACCTCTACACAGCACCAAAACACTGACAAACATTACTTAATGGGAAGATAAAAATATGTGGTTTCTTTGGACTAGAGAACAGGTATAGAGAAGGGAATGGCTGAGTGGCCACCAGAGCTGGGGAGCTGCAGGCGGGGCCATGGCTCAGAAGACACAGGGTGATGCAGCTTCCCACAGGCTCCCAGTGCAGGCTAGTGAGTAAATAATACAAATTGGGCCCTTTATTGTCATCTTTTTACCCATTTTTCAACTTAAGGGAAATGGTTATTATCTGATCATCCAAAATTTCAGCTTAGATTGCTTGGTCCCATTTCCACATCTTGAATCTGGACCATGCCTGGACATTTTCCAGTGATCCTAACTTGGCAAGGAATTTCCATCTTGATTACTGTCCAGAATATTCAAAAAAACAAAATAAGGGACCAAAACTTTCTGTCAGCTGCCTTGGTATCCCCCTTTGCTTTCAGTGGGATTGCAATGCTGTAACAGAGGTAGATTGACCCCAATTATTAGGCTTCAGCAGCTCACTATATTCCTGATATATAAGGGTGGGGCAGAAGAGAGGATGAAGTTTGTGTTAAGGGATGAAGAGAAAGATCTGTTGAAAGCATGAAGCCAGTAAGGAAATAGGTCATTGCATGCTATGCATAGGCATGGATTAAAGTAACACAGCAGAGTCCATGCAAGTGTTTAAGGAATGTGTCTGTCTCTGATTCTGCAAAGCTTGCACTAGGCAGCTGACTCACAGATCATGAAGGAGAAAAAAAGGCTTTTGCCCAGAGTTCTTATAAGTTTTTGGAGATGGTCAAAATTCAAGTGCATTATGTCTTTCACCCATTTTAGATACAGCTGATAGCAGTTTATACAATATACAACTGTTCTTCAATGGTTCTGCTCCTTTGTAGAAGGTCTCAGAGAGTGTTGCTGGACAGCTGTTCCTTCTCCAAAACCTCCATCAATGGTCTTGTTCTGTCAGCCCCCTGTCCAATGTGTATATGCTGTTGGGTGAGAATAGGTATTTTGGGTTGCAAAGCTATCAGTATGTAGATGACTTGCAGCTCAACATCTCCTTGTCATTATATCTAGGTGGCACAGTTTATTTGCTTTCTGAATGCCTGACTGAGAGGACAAGGATAGACAAAGTACCTGAAATTCACCCCAAAAAAAGAGGGATGTGATACACTTGAGGAATTGACAATAGTATTTTCACACCTCGCCAGAGACATTTGTTATCCTGAGATGCTTTTGGATCCTTGACTGTTCTTGGATTCCCAGGGAGGATGAGTGACTCAGACCTCTTTTTCCCATCTTTTCCTTATTATGTGAACCTGGCCACAGTCTTTCAGGCCTTTGTCACCAGTGCACTCTGCTTTGGACCGTGACCTATGCTTGTTTAACAGAGTGAATTGATGTGAGCACACTACCCCTGTGCTCTGGGAACTGCTCGGTCTTCTCATCTTCCTCTGGGTACAATTCAAGGTACCTAAGTCTGTACACACACACACACACACACACACACATCAAGGATTCTAATTAGAAAACCATAAATGGGTTTGAACCTGTTACTCTTGGACGGCCTCTCTTCTCCATTTATCACTATGATGGCTGATATCATCCAGAGATTTTTTTCTGACAATTTGCTGATGGGCTCCTGTGGGGGTTGAAAGGAGAATGTTGCCTCCCTATGGCTGTGTACCAGAAGTCCAATTTACTGATCTTGAGAGCACAGTGCAAGACATATCTTTTTGGTCAAAATAATATGGAGCATTAGTAGATTATCAATCAATGATTGGGACAATCCAGAGAAGAAAGTTGTGCATAATTTATATCATGCAATGTTTGATTTAATGTTTAGTAGAATTTAATCTGTCACGTGCCCAGTTGCTAGTGTCAGGTGCATAAAAAATCATTTTCAAAAGTACTCAGCCTTGGCCTAACTTTGTTCCCCTGGGAGTCAACTGGAATTCTACTGTTCACCTAACTAAAAATTCCACCCTAAATAAAACATCTTCTCTAAAGGTAAATACATATTTTCTTATGTCATTACGTACATAAATGAAAATCAATAGATAGGAATCTAAAAAAAATGTGTATAACAGTTCCCTTCCAGCCCAAATCATCCTATAACAGTAAAGAAGTGTGTGTGTGGATAGAGGAAATACAAACAAAACACAATTAAACCCTGAACTATTATTAGTAACAGTGAGCTTCCTTTACTATATGAAGATCCAGTACATCAGTAATGTTACTAATAGTCCAGAAATAGCACTCCAGATTTCATGGCATCTGTCCATGCTTGCCTGTAGCCCATAAATCACCTTTTCATAAGATGCCATCTGAGTTAATGATGGGATCCCGTCTTCCTCCATAGTTGAATGTGTGTCTTTCCAAAGTCATAAGATAATTATTTTAGCAGAGATCAAGCTTATTCTTAACCAATAATTCAAAATACAGAAATAGTTTTCTTTGATGCCAGTCTTACATACCCCCCACATGCATACTGTACACAATATTAGATACTGCAAATTTTTGTGTGCCTATATAAAAATCTATAAATAAATATTAAGGGCCAAGAACCACTGCCAGCATAAATAGCTCCTGTGAAGTTTTATATATGTGTGTGTGTGTGTGTGTGTTATTTAATACTAGCAATATGATAGATGAACTTCTATCATGTATTATAATATTGTGTACAGTATGTGTATATACACAATAATTTGGGATTGATGACGCATACAGAGCTCTTTCACAGGCTACAGCAGTGTTTCTGTACTCTGAAGAGATCAAGTACATATTTTCAGCTGCAAAGACGGGGATAATTATTAGTGCTGATTAAGAGGTATTTCTGTGCGGCTGAGCATTGGGGACGTGCATGTGTTTCATTGATCTTGATGGCGTACTGTGACAGGATACAGCTGTCCAGATGTCCTCTATAACCTGCTCCAGGGCCAGCACCTCTACGCTGAAGAACATTTGGTACCAGTTCCTTAGTAGGGTGTGTGGAGAGGACTGTTGATGTACATGCTCCTCCTCAGGGAGAAAAAAATCAGAAGGGTCTCAATGAACTAGAACCAGTTGCCTTCAGGAAGAAAGGAATCTAACCCGACCTTAATGTGTCCAGTTGACTCTCTCCACCTATTGTAGCATGTTTGCCTTGAAGCAAACAACGGATACTGCTATGTGATATCTAAATGCTAGGTGTGTGCCATTTCTAATTGTGTCTGACTCGAGAAGGTAAGAGATGCACTATTAATCTCAAATTAATATTAAAGGTCCAGATCCTTATCCAGTGTGAATTGGCCTAGCTCCAGTGAAGTCAAAACAGCCACATTCATTTACTCCCACTGAGGATCTGGCCCTAAATGTGCCACAAATGTGGACTGAAGGGAGACTCCAGGGATGCAGCTCTTTTCCATAAATCTGCATTTGAATACATGAGGTTAAATGTAACCTTTTCATGCTAATGCCACCGCCTCCAAATCCACCAATGCCAGTACTAGAATTGGGCAAATCCTACAGAAAAAAATGAGGGGGAGAGGTGGAAATGGATGTTTATTTAATGGATGAATATTTAAATAATCACTTCCATGTTTTTCCCATTTTGTGTTAGCTTTTTGTCAGTATTCTAGCATGGAGTTTTCTGGCAGAAATGTTTGTGGAAGCAATGAATCTTAAGTGAATATTGGACAATATTTAGCTAAAGCAAATTCTGAATTCATAATCACAAGTGTTGGCACTGGAACTCTGATTCAGAGTTATGTACATCCAATTACTGAACACAAACGTACCATGCAATTTATGTATCCAGTCAAAACCAATCGACAAATTGCAAATACTAAGTATTCACATGCCCTAGCTACAGACCAATAATTGTTTACCGGAAGTATTTGACAAATAATTTTGACTATCAATTACATTTCATAAGCAACTCCAGGATAGTTGACTGGATTTCTGTTCCTTGGGTTTCTAGCTGTAAAATGGGAATAATAATCTCTCTTTTCTCTGACTTTTTTTTTGTCCTGTCTATTTACACTGAAAGATCTTTGAGGTATGGATTATTTCTTATTATGTGCCTAGCATAATGGGGCCCTGATCTTAGTTGGGACCTTTATTGCAGGAACTTTAATTTATTATTGACAGATCCAAAACTCAGATCTTTATCATTAGAGACATAAGAGAAGTAGGTTCTGCATAGTTTGCAAGTACATACTGTGTTGCAATTTGTTTATTATGTTCTGTCCTGTCACTTCAATGTAAAACAGTCTAAAAAATTCTCCAAAAGAATGTATTGTGCAAAAAAAAAAAAAACATGATTTGTAGTGGCCAGCCATGTCACATCTGATAACTATGACAAGTCATCAGGATGTTGTGTTAGCGCATTGCCTTGGCTTTCAGCTCAGATAAATAGGTATGAGCTGATAACTCAACAGTAGCTCTGTGCTCCAGCTGCCTGGAGGTATTCCAGTGTAATTAACATTACCCCACCCTCAAGGTATCCAGGGTTCTTACTGCATTTAGATGTTACATCTAAACCAACATTGGACTTACACATGAAAGCCTTGTATAGAAGGACTGATTGAATAAAAATGCAATGTGGCAAAAGCTGACAAACCACAGGAAAAGATTATGAACTTAACCAGGTAGTTTACCTTTCTTTTTCAAGAGCAACCTAGCCAAAAAATTGCCTTACAATTAAACCAATTTCCGTAAGGATAAGCGTTGATAAATCAAAAGGCTGGTAAAGCCACTGGCTCCTAATCTGGTAGCCTAACACAGAGAAGAGTACATTTAACACTGTAATCATCTGGTAGGGTTTGTACAATGATCTCCCTTCACGAGGTGATTTTTGGATGCTTTTTAACGTTACATCTTTAAGGACACTTGATCCATGAAAGCACCTTCCATTAATATCAACTATGAGTATCTAAAGAAAAGTTTCATTTCACAAAAGAAAACCCTTTCATGACTAGAGCTGATCGGCATTTTCCCCCCTTCCAAAAATTTGACTTTTCAGTCAAACCGAAAGAACCAAAATAATTTGGCCAAAACCTGAAATATTTAGATTCAGAAACACCACCCAGTGCCCTATGTGAGCTGAAGTTTGGCTGCCATTCATTGCTATAAGCTGGACACCCTGGTTGGACTACATCTCCCAATATTCACCAAAGTCTCCCCCCTGTATCATTTTTGATTAAAGATTTTTGACCAGCCTTGCTCATGACCTACATTTTTGCCACATTGTGTTTATTATCCATGAATATTTCTATAAGCATTTCTCAAGTTAAATCTCAAGTAGCTTTAGCTATAATATCTAAGGTTGGCATTTTCAAAGGAGCCCAAGGGGGTTATATGTCCATGCCTAACTCCCTTAGGCTTTTTTGAAAACCTCAGCCTAAACGATTGGAAGAGTTTCAGTTACCCTAAGTTGGGCTTATGTTAACTTTACAGGAACTACTTCAGGCACATGGAGCAGAGAGCTACCACCTTGTTTCCACTGACAGCTGCACAAGTTTAACAGGAGTGATATATGGTTCTACGTTCAAAATGGCAGTAGGGAATGACCAGGTTTTACCCTTTTTCTGGCCATTGCTAAGAATGCTCAAGAACCTGTTCTGCCATCAATGAAAGCATAGAGCCTAGGAATAGGGCCTTCAGGCTGATACCATGGTATATATATATCCACAGTATCTCTCTCTCTCCAACCCCATAACACGTGCCCAGGGACTCCCTGTTTTGCATAAAGAAACTACCTGAAGAAATTAACTTTGTTTCATTTGTAATGAATTTCCATTTGCATTTCTAGTTTTATTTAAAACCAAAAACACTGCAATATTTTATACGGAGGAAAGTTTCATTGTTATATATTTCTTGTGTAACACAGATTATCTAATGGTACTGACTGCACCCTTTCCCATAGATAATCTAAAATTAGTTTCGTCTTCTTCTTTATATGCCAGGCCTCAGACATTATGAATTGGTGGGAGAAAACAGAAGACAATGTTGGAATGTGGACTGCGAGAGCAGTTTAGTTATTATAGCTGCCATAGGTAATTTATATTCTGAGGAACTAGCACTGATTCCTTGTTTTCTGTGACCTCTACCACTGTTTATCATTTACCTCTCACATAAGACCTAATTCTGCAACCTTTACTCATAATGTATAGCATTACTCTGTAACTAGTCCCATTGATTAAGTATTACTTGAGTAATACTGTGTGGCCCAGCCCAAGATTAAGGGATCTACATGGCCCCAGAGAGAATCGAAGGAGCTCCCCAAGATAGACTATAAATTATACAAGTTACCATAACTCATGATTTAGTAATAGTTGAGTAGCTTGAAGTATCTGGTCCACAATGTGTACTTTTATTTTATTCCTTTTTCCTTTCCCATCTGCCTGTCTTTCTTTAAAATGTATGTATTGATGGGAGAACATTCATTTAAATAATTTGCAAGGGCCTGGCTATACATATGACTCGTAACTTAAACGAAAATCTCTTCTTATGCAGTGTGCAATTGCAAGCAAAGTTGAGCCCAGAGTATAATAAAATAGAGGTTGAAGGCAATTTTTAGTACACATTTCCATCCTTTTTAGTTTCACAACATTTTCTCTTAATAACATCCCTGGACAGTGCCATTTGAAAAGTAATAGACAGATATTCCAGAATACTATATCTGCATAATAACAACAAACATATGTAATACATAGTAAACAATAAGCCACATACTCTCCTTGTGGGTTAGTTTTATTATATGTATGTGAGAGAAGGATAAATTAAGGAACTCAGAAGCGAAGTAATTTGCCCAACATCAAGGCATGTCGAAGTAAAACCAGGAATAAAACTTGAATAACACTAGACACCCTATGGGTTCAGTTATGCCATCTAGTCCCAGCCCAGCATTAAAGAGTCTACATGGCCCAAGAGGGAATGCTAGCTAGGCTATAAATTATACAAGTTACCATAACTCATGACACAGGCTGAGGTAACTTAGAGCATCACAAGCTTAGGTGAGGAAGGAATGTCCCCCATGATATAGCTGGACTGCAGAAATACAGCAGGTGTATTATGTTAGGTTTCTGACTTCTTATGAAACGTCCAATCACTCCATCACAATGGTCACTCCAGAGAGAGAATTTCAGACTAGAGGAACCAATGGTCATTTATTCATAGAGAGGGTCAAATAATATTCACAAATAATTCATTTGACAATATACGTATCAGTTGTCAATTCAAATCATTTTCAGCGACATTTCCCCCCTCTTTGACCAGCTCTACTCATACTGTATAACAAATCTTCATGGCATGAGCTTGAAATTCTAATGCATTGTTGGAAACATTGGTTCAACATTAATACCTATGTATTAATTGATGCATAGTTGTTAACCAATCCTCTCCTCCGTTATCATGTTGATACAATCGACTATTACTTCATTAGCAAACAATGGGCACAATCCTAAAGTTCTTGCGGGGGCAAAAATTCCTTGTGAAGGCAAGGGAAGTTTTGCCTAATGACTTCAGGATTTGGCCGAATAATTGTAATGATCACCCAAAAAAAAAACCCCATAGTTGAGAGACTTCTATGGAAATCATTGCCAATATTTAAATCTAACTTATTTTCTACTTGCAGAATATTGATCCAGATTAGCCACAACAAAGGTCAGGGGGCAAACCTCAACTCCTGCACTGAGGCCTTCATCAGCTTTCACCAACAACAGGGTTTATGACAAATGAGAAGCCAGGCTTCCAGCTGAATTTCAGTTTAGTTATTTTTGTTTTAATGTATGTGTGAATCAATTAATCCTGTCATAGAAGGGCATCGTAAACTGTGTGCCAGAGTTAATGAGTCAGACATTATCACATCATTACACCAGCTGGCATAATGTAGCATGTGTTGTTTGTCATAATATACACTGCCATGCTTAACAACCATTAATTGTTTACACGAGCAGTCATATTTTTCTTCAAAGAACCTTCAGCGACTAGTTAATATTTTGAAAGCTTCTTAAGTGAGTAACTCTTACAAACTAAAAGATAACAACAAAAATAAGCCACTCTTGCAGGAAGCTAACCAAAACAGAATCACACGTCACGACAATTAAAGCTCCGTCTCTGTCACCTTAAAAAAAGAATACATTAATGTCTCTGATTCCTATAGGTTCCATGAATTCAATTCCCATTGGCTGACATCCCCACTAATAATAATAATGACTAGTCTTGTCTCTATACAGCACTGACAAAGTCTTGTTCTTATTCTCAGATACAAACTACAAAAAGCAGAAGAAGAGAAAGAACTTGGGCCTGACTCCTCTCTCTCTCCTTGATGTAAATCAGGAGAAACCCTAACGAAGCCAAGGAAGTCACATCAACGTAAAACTTCTATGAGATCGGATGCAGGCCTTCTCTTTACAGGTGTAAAGCTTTAAAGAGGAGGTGGTTGTGCCATGCCCTGCCTTTGCTCTCCCACCCATAGATCACCTGGGCTTGTCGGCTGAAAATACAGTAATCATTTCTATTTTACCATAATACTTTGGCTGCTAGTATTTTCTTGGCTGACTAAAGACAACATTTGGCCATACATAGCAACAAATTCAGATTTACCAGCTTTCTATGAATTGGATTCGGTCTGCTTCTGGCCAGATTTGCAGGCCATATGGCTTTCTGGAGCCAAAGGCTAATAACGTGTTTAAGGAGGAGATTACTGGAACAGCCAAGAACACTGATTTTGACCACAGGTACTGTTTATGTATATCGACAGATACTCCTCCCCCCGCCCCCCGCCCCTCAAAAAAACAGTTAAATTGGAGTTAATGGTTTAAAATATATTAATTTTCTATAGGCAAGCAAATAAAGACCCTTAAATTAGCATTGAAGTGGAAAAACATATACCAAACATTGAGAAACCCCTAAGTTTTAAGGTAAGTTATTTTATTTTTTTTAAACTGAAGAGTATGGAAATATGGAGTATCAATAGTTCAAACAACCTTAATGTACTGCTAGTTTGATTTAAGAGGCTTATGACCGTGAGAAGTACAAAACACAATGCTACTATTTTGATGGAAAACATTGAGTCCAGTTTGTTCACCTCCTGGAATTAACAGCCACCATCCACTACTAGGAAGCTCAGTGCTGCAGCTGCAGTCATGAGGATGCCATGGAAGGTAACATCTCCCCTGACATCTTAAACCCCAGGTGCAAGCCATCTCATGCCTCTGGCTACATCTAAAATGGCTTCCAAAAACCCTATCAGCCTGGATTAGGATTTAATGTCCTGATTCAACAAAGCACTCAGGTATGTGTTTATATGTAAGAATGAGAGTAGCCCCGCTGAAGTCACATGCTTAAAGAGAAGCATGTGCTTGTGTACTTTTGCCTAATCAGGCTATACCCAATGTATAGTAATGGAGCTGGTTACTGGACTAGTTTTGAGTGCATTCTAATGTTTTTATATCTGTAACTCCAGTTTATGTTCTGCGTCAGGGAATTTCCTTCAGTTTTTTATACTGTCAAGTTACAAAATCCCTGCTACATACACACACGTATTCACCAACAAATATGTAAAATAGAGTCATTCTAATTTGACATTGGCGTTCAATAGCATGCAGCATTAAGGTCCCTTGCTTGCTAGAACTGTGCACTGGACGTCAAAATTTTTCAACCTAGGTGGTAATACCAAGAACGCTGCAGGAATTCCAATAGACCTCAGGAGCTCCTGGGGCATCGGAGTTCTAGCAGAAGCTGCTGAAGGACTTACTATAGAATCGTAATGTATGTTTTATTCTGACTGTCTGCCAGAGGGTTATAGTGCGTAGAAGCTCCACCAGAATCCTGAAGTTCATCGGAAAGAATACATCAAGGTCAACATTTCTCCATTTCTGCTGAAGAAGCTTAAATAGGTCTCCTTAAAAGTCTGCAACATGCCAAAGAAGAATTCAAACACACCTAATTCTCCAGGGATTATCTTCCCAAAAGGTTGGGACAGCCCTAGAAGACAGTAGGAGGCAGCAGAAATCAGCAAAACCTTCACAAATAGACAAATTTGAAGTTTCTACACCTCACTGTTTTCATGTTCTTAAGACGTGATATGACAAAGAAGCATGAGAAGAATATTAACAGCTACATGGGAGAAGGATCATATCTGGCAGCCGAACGCCTGTTAGTTGTCTTAATAGTCTCCACCCCTTTTAAAGTAAAAAAATATATTTCGTTGCATATGGTGGATATGTCATGCTGCAAAAATCTGCGTTTGGAAGTATGATATTTTCTTCAGCTCCCCTCCTAAGACTGCTGTGTGGTGCTGCTGGTCTGGTACAGAATGGCTGTGGCTTTCCATCCCAGATATAACAACTTTTAAGGGGTAGGTGAAGTGTGTTTCCTGGACATGAGCAATTCAAATCTCAATGCAATGTAGAATTCTGCAGGCCCCAGAGCAGGCCAAAACACTGGGTAATTCTGAGGGGAAACACTATAGCAGGGCCCCAGTACTGACAGACCTGGCCTCCACTTGAAATCTAAGAGAGTGAGAAGGCAGCCCCTAGGATTGTCAAAGATTGCTGCTCACTTCTGGCCACGTCAGCTTGCTATTGAGCCTCCATTCCTTTCCTAAGAGAACTAAAATGACCTCTCCTTCTAAAGAGAGATGCCAGGGTACAGCAGACTGCTTCACAGACAGGAAAGGACTTTCACAAACTGTGTGATTTCCTGCTGGAGAACTCCTCATTCCTTTCCTCACTGTGTTAATGTACATTTATTTCTGTGCTCTGTAGGGACATTGTAGCTGATGGCTGTGCTGTTTTTCAGTCCCTACGACTGCATCGTCAGAACCATGGCAGTAAAGAGCTGCAGGTCCTGACACACTGATGGCTTAAGAAGCATGAGGCTCAGAGATCCTAGGAATTAAAGTTCTTGTTCTGATGACATCTTGAATAGGCTAAGTGAAACTGTCGTCCCTTCCCTTAATTCTGCAAACTGACCCAAATACATGCATGGCAAACAAAATCCTCTCTATACCATCTTTAGATTATGTTAAGAATCAAAAGCTGCTGAAAATGATAAAAAAATATCATTGCAATTCATTACAATATGACAGACATGCAGAGTGTGGGCTGGTTCCTGTCACATACAAGGAATCTTGTTGGTTGGAAAGCTGTCAGTAGCGTCCACTTTGTCCCATATATATAAAAAAAAAAGTTGATACACCCCCCTCAATACTTACCTGAAACTCTTTAACATGTTCTCCTAGGAAAGTACCTTCTTGCTGGCAAACATAATGCCACACAAACAAGGGAGCGGTCCTTGAAAGGAGATATCCATTTAGAGGTGCAATCCCATTCATCTGTCATTGTTCAGATTATGATAAAGCTTAAGTGCCATGGTTTTACAGGGAGGGAAGGATGGGCTTGGAGGCTTGGCCAACAACATTCTCTGTGTGCTCTCAATTAACGTTACCAAAGATTAACTGTCACTAATGAGCATTGTTCACACGGCTCCATGTGCATCACTGTCATATTTGCCTACATTCAGCCACCGGGTTACTGAACAGGTGTATAACTCAAAGCTCTGAGGAAAGAAAAAGAGTTGTTTCTCCACGTATGCTATGTCAATCCAGTACCATTAGAATGCAATCTGTCCAGTATCTGTGGGTTGCTAGGCTAACATAATCAGCACATGGCTTTTAGCTCCGTTCTCAGTGACCCTTTGAATACCTGCATTCAATGCCTATGCCTGTTTCCCTATTACAGAAAGGGAAACTTTCCCCCCTCCCAAAAAATTATTTTTAAACTGGAGCACTGGCAACATTGCACTGTGTGGTGAATAGTTCTGGAGTGTTAATCATCTCCTGCCATGAGATTAATACATTCTAAGACCGTCAGTTTTGCTTTTCAAAATTGTGTTCATCCTGTGTACATTTATGGTTTTAGGGTCTGTGTTTTGAAATGAGGAATTCCTGCATCTTAAATTCCTGGAATTTATCTTGTAAGTCACGCAAGCTAGAGATGGATCAAACCAAAACCCAGGATCTGAACAGGACAGACTTTAAGGTGACTCTCCACTGCCATTTTCATTTACGTGAGACTGTAAAGTGGATGTAAAACACCACTAAATCCAAATGGTATAAATGATGACAGTAGGTGCAGGACAGTGGAGAACCCCGTCCATAATTGAATGTGTTTACATATGCTTTTATTTTGTACTTTTTGCAGAAAGGGAAAGGGAGATGAGATAAAGAAACTGAATAGTTTAGGTTTCAGAGGGTACGTCTACACTACAAGACTATTTCGAATCTACTTAATTCGAATTTGTGGAATCGACCTTATGAAGTCGAATTTGTGTATCCACACTAAATACACTAATTCGACTGTCTGAGTCCACAGTAACGGGGCCAGCATCAACTTTGGAAGCGGTGCACTGTGGGAAGCTATCCCACAGTTCCTGCACTCCCCGCTGCCCATTGGAATGCTGGGTAGAGCCCCCAATGCCTGCTGGGGGAAAAAATGTGTCGAGGGTGGTTTTGGGTAACTGTCATAATTGAACCGTCAATCACGCCCTCCCTCCCTCCCTCCCTCCCTGAAAGCGCCTGCGGGCAATCTGTTTGTGCACTTTTCTGCTCAGTGACAGCGCGGGCGCCACAGCACTTTGAGCACGGATCCCGCTGCAGTTATGGCCGTTGTCAACTCCTCGCACCTTATCGTCCACCTCTTCCACAGTCAGCTGCTGAGAAATAGGGCTACTTTTCAATGGTGCTGCGAGCACTGGTGGACCATGGGGGACGTTTTACCAACATCGTCGGGTGGCCAGGCAAAGTTCATGACGTGCTTGTTTTCAGGAACTCTGGTCTGTTTAGACGCCTGCAGGAAGGTAGTTTCTTCCCGGACCACAAAATAAGTCTTGGGGATGTGCAGATGCCTATAGTGATCGTCGGGGACCCAGCCTACCCGCTAATGCCCTGGCTCGTGAAGCTCTGTGCAGGCGCCTTGCACAGCGACAAGGAACTCTTCAAGTACCAGCGAGCAGTGAGCAGCGTGACCTGTGACTGTTCAGTTTCTTTACAGAGAAGCTGAACCTGCCCCTGTTTCTTTACCAAGTTACTGTTGACTAGCATCTGCAGTTACATACCCCGCCCACCCCGCTTCCCCAACTTCCAATACACGTATAAAAATAAAATACATGTTCCACTGTAACTTTACAAAGGTTTCTTTATTGATGACTTTGCGTTACAGGGTTGAAACTGGGACACGGACTGTGCTGGGTAGGGTGTGCGGTGATGTAAAGACCGCCTGTAAACTCGAGGAATGACAGGCTCCTGCTCCCAGAGCGGTCTGCAGTGCCGGACTGGATGTTTCAACGGAGCCTGCCAACCCTCCTTTTTGGGACTCTGTGTGCGTGGGCTATGTGGCCTTTTGGCGGGGGAGGATGGATACAGATTCCTCTGCTGCGTGGCTCTGTGGTCCAGGACAGGGACCGTTGCATGAGATCTGTAACCCCCCTCCCCTGCTACAAAGTCACGTACCCCCCCACCCACACAGAACCTGCAAACCACCTCCCATACCGACCAGGGTGCGTACTGACTGCAGTGTGTGTGTGACCTGCTGCTGATCCTGCCCCCATGTCTGTACCCTGGTAAAGGTGATTGTCCTGTCAAATTACCAACCCCCTTCCCCCCCTTCAAACACAGTCTCCTCTAAAAGAACATGACGGAAAAAGTAATTAACAGAAAAGTATTTTTTATTATCAACTAGACAGTTAGGGGATGAAACTGGGATGGGGGCTTGGGTGAGGCGGGAAGGAAAGGACTTCTCAAAATTTAGGCTATGAGAGCTTTTGGGTACTTGAGCACTCTGCTGGGGTGCAGTGACAGTTTACACGGCCTCTGGCGCCCCTCCTTCTGGTTATTTTGGGTGAGGGGGGTATGGGACTTTGTGGTGGGGGAGGGCGGTTGCAGATACACTGCAGGGGGGCTCTGTCCTCCTGCCTGAGGTCCTGCAGAACATGCACAAGGTGCAGGAGCATGTCCGTTTGCTCCCTCATTAGTCCAAGCAGCGTTTGAGTCGACTGCTTGTCTTCCTCACGCCACCTCTCCTCCCGTTCGCTGTGTGAGCGCTGGTACAGAGAGAGTGTCTCCCTCCACTGGCTCTGCTGGTCCGCCTCATCTCGGGAGCACCCCATAAGTTCAGCAAACATCTCGTCCCCTGTCTTTTTCTTTCGCCGCCTAATCTTTGCCAGCCTCTGTGAGGGGGATGCTGTGGCAGGTCTGGAGACAGTCGAAGCTGTGTGATGGGAAAAAGGGAGTGAATTCCTTGCAAAGATAAATTTTGGCGAACAATGAACACAGTGTAGTCTGTCTCTGTGAATTCTGGGTTGAGATCCCAGTGCCTGATGGGGCAAAAACCATTTTCGCGGGTGGTTCTGGGTAAATGTCGTCAGTCATCCCTTCCTCCGGGAAAGCTACAGCAGACAATCATTTCAAGACCGTTTTCCCTGGATTGCCCTGGCAGACGCCACAGCGTGGAAACCATGGAGCCTATTTTGCCTTTTGTGCCTGTCACCGTATGTGTACTAGATGCCGCTGACAGAGGCGGTCCAGCAGCACTACACAGCAGCATGCTTTTGCTTTTGCATGATAGCAGAGATGGTTACCAGCCATACTGTACCATCTACCATACCATAAATTGGTAATAAGATGGGCATGGTTACCAGTCCTTTCGCACTGCACCATTTGCTGCTGTCATAAGTGCCCCTGGCTGCTCTTAGCCAGGGGCGCAAAAGCCAAAATTGGGAATGACTCCCTGAGTCAATCCCTCCTTTTCGGTATGTAAAAATAGAATCAGTCCTGCCTAGAATATGGGCAAGTGTACTAGAGAACCACTGTATCAGAGAACCAAAGAGCACAGCTGCTCTGTGTCAGATCCTGCATAGATTATGAGCTGAATGCTATTCACAGGGGGTGCTCCTGCAACAACCCCACCTGTTCATTCCATTCTTCCCCAGCCTTCCTGGGCTACCATAGCATTGTCCCCGCACTTGTGTGATGAAGTAATAAAGAATGCAGGAATAAGACACAGTGCCTTGTTAGTGAGAAATGAGTGGAAGGCAGCCTCCAGTTGCTATGATAGTCCAGATAGGACATTAAGGAGTGTGGAGGAGAGGAGCCCAGCATCCTGCTGCTAGTCCAGGGGCAATTGAATCTTTTCTTTACACATGAAGGGTGGGGGCTGATGAAGCTCAGCCCCCTGTTGCTATGATGAGGACGGTTACCAGCCATACTGCACCATCTACCAGGAAAAATTAGGGCCAGGCGCCCTTGATCGACCTCACAGATGCTAGTACGCATGGTTACCAGTCCTTTTGCACTGCCCCATGTGCCAATAGGCTGATGATGAGGACGGATACCAGCCATATTGCACCATCAGCCATCCATAGCGTGGGGGGAGTGAGGATGTCGGTGTTCAGTGCTGCACCATCGCATCTATCTTCAGCATTCAGTAAAGATACGGTGACATGTAAAAGAGTCAACAGAGGATTGTTTTCCCTTTCACTTCTGGGGGGGGGTGCGTAAATTGCCGAGCTATGCCCTGACCCACCGCGGACACTGTGTTTGACCCTAGAAGCATTTGGAGCTCAGCCAAGAATGCAAATGCTTTTCAGAGACAGCAGGAACTGTGGGATACCTTGCGTCCTCAGTCCCCCCTCCCTCCATGAGCGTCCATTTGATTCTTTGGCTTTCCGTTACGCTTGTCACGCAGCAGCGTGCTGAGTCTGTGCTATGCCATCTGTCCGGAGTTTTTTGAAAAATACTCTGGACCAGGCGTAATATTACAGTAATTCCCCTAATTAGATGCAGGAGTCTCCGAGCGAGATCACCCTGAGGATGGTCACTGAAGGAGATAGAGAGTGCATGCTGCGTGAAAGCCAGCACAAACCAGGGCCCTATGCAGCCGTGCTCGGGGAGGCAATGCTCCCTGAGTACCTCATGAAAGCCTCGCGCGGAAAAGTGTGCTGCCACGGAGCACCCAATAAGGCAGCTCTCCCCAGGAACCTCCTGCGGAGGCTTTTCGATTACCTCCAGGAGAGCTTCGTGGAGATCTCCCAGGAGGATTTCTGTTCTATCCCCATATATAGAGAGACCTCCTTTTCACATACTTCAGATTCCTGTTATATTAAGAATAAAAGTTTACATGGTTAAAGCACTTACCGAGTGATCCTTCCCCTGATTCAGGGTCCGGGTTAATGGCCGGGGACAGTTGGTAGGGGATCTCCGTGACGGTGATGAAGAGATCCTGGCTGTCGGGGAAACCAGCGTTGTAAGCGCTGTCGCCTGCCTCGTCCTCCACAAACCCTTCCTCATCTTCCCCGTCCGCGAACATCGCCGAGGAACTGGCCGTTGACACTGTCCCATCGTCAGAGTCCATGGTCGCTGGTGGGGCAGTGGTGGCAGGCTCCGTAGCGTCCGTTTGCCGCTTTGATTTTTTGGTAGCCTTGTCTGGGGTCCTTGATTTTCACGCGGCGCTGCGTGGCATCCCGGCTGTATCCTCTGTCTCTCATGGCTTTGGAGACCTTCTCGTAGGTCTTTCCATTCCGTTTTTTGGAGCGCAGCTCCGAAAGCACAGACTCCTCGCCCCACACACCGATCAGATCCAAGAGTTCCCGGTCAGTCTATGCTGGGTCCCTCTTTCTATTCAGAGATTACATGAACTCCTCTGCCGGAGAGCTCTGCATCGCTGCCGGTGCTGCTGGGCTCGCCCCGATGTCCAACCACGAAATGAGATTCTAACTGTCCAGACAGGAAAAGGAATTCAAATTTTCCCAGGACTTTTCCTGTGTGGCTGGTTAGAGCATCCAAGCTCGGACTGCTGTCCAGAGCGTCAACAGAGTGGTGCAGTGTGGGATAGCTCCCGGAGCTAGTAAGTTCGATTTGCATCCACACCTAGCCTAATTCGAGATAGCCATGTCGAATTTAGCGCTACTCCCCTCGTCGGGGTGGAGTACCAAATTCGAACTAAAGAGCCCTCTAGGTCGAATTAAACGGCTTCCTAGTGTGGACGGTTGAGCGGTTAATTCAAATTAACGCTGCTAAATTTGATTTAAAGTCCTAGTGTAGACCAGGCCAGAGTGGTAGCTGTGTTAGTCTGTATCAGCAAAAAGAACAAGAGTACTTGTGTCACCTTAGACACTAACAAATTTATTTGAGTATAAGATTTCCTGGGCTAAAACCCACTTCATCGGATGCACGCAGTGGAAAATACAGTAGGAAGATATATATACACTGAGGACATGAAAAAATGGGTGTTGCCATAGCAACTATAACAAGAGTAATCAGGTAAGGAGGGCTTTTTTAGTGATAATCAGGAATTAGTAATTGGCAACATAGCCAGTGAGAACTCCAGCATCAAATCTCCGAGGTAAATCTATCTGCACTGGAGTAAATTGGTAACACAGGAGCAGATTACTCCTATTGGTGAATAACTGCTCGCATGAATAGTCTTGCTGACAATTGTAACCGCTCACCAATGAGAGAAAAAGGTTTACAATTATAACCAGAAAGACAGAAATGTGTCTTTTATAGACCAAGTAGGAATGGTAGATAGTCACATATCAGTAGCAAGTGGGCACCTGGATTATATTTTAGACATTCCAGTTCAAATCGTAAACCTTAGCTTCCTAGAACAGGAGAGAGAAAATGCTTGTGGCTATGATTTAGTCAGTGTCATTAAGGGACAAGTACTCAGACCCTTTTGCTCAGTAGTACCATCCTCCATAATAGTCCCATTTATTTCCCTAGAATAAAGTAATCCTCGCTGGCCAGATTCTGATGCCCTTCCAATCATAACACCTTCTCCATTAATAGTCCCATTGACTTCAGTGGGGCTGTTCACGGAATAAGGTAGAGCTGGTTGAAAATGTTCCAAAATTCCCTGGAACATGTCCATCTGAAAATGCCATTGCATCCAAAATGAAACATTATTTTGATATTTTGTTTCAAAGTTTATTTTACTTGATAGACTACGACTAGACTATGTCTTATTTTTTTTTTTTAAAAAGTCTAAATTGGAACAAAACATTTCTGTTTTATCTAAACAAACAAAGAATTCTGATGGATCTGAAATGATTTTTTTTCCCTAAAATTTCATTTCATGGGTAATTTTGGAATTTTGTTTTGTTTTGTTCAGAATCTGAACAAGAGAATTTCCGACAGAACAAAAGTTCCACATTTCGATCAGCTCTAGAATAAGGCAGGGCCGCCCGGGGGGGGGGGGGGGGGCAAGTGGGGCAATTTGCCCCAGGCCCCAGTCTCCACAGAGGCCCCCACAAGAGTTTTTCGGGGCCCCTGGAGCAGGGTCCTTCACTCGCTCCGGGGGCCCCGGAAAACTCTCGCGGGGCCCGGGCCCCCGGAGCTTCTTCGCTCCCGGACTTCGCTGGCAGGGAGTCCTTCCACTCCGGGATAGAAGGACCTCCCCACCTCCCCCCGCCGCTGAATTACCGCTGAAGCGGGACCCGCCGCCGGAGTGCAGCCGGGTCTTCGGCGGTAATTTGGCAGCGGGGGTGGGGGTCCTTCTGTTCTGGGACCCGCCGCTGAAGTGCCCCGAAGACCCGCGGTGGGGGCTGCACTTCGGCGGCGGGTCCCGCTTCAGCAGTAATTCGGCGGCGGGGGGTCCCTGCCGCGGGTCTTTGGGGCACTTTGGCGGCGGGTCCCGGAACGGAAGGACACCCCCCCTCCGCCGACGACTTACCACTGAAGCGGGGCCACCCGCCGCCAAAGACCCCGGGAACCCAGAATCCTCTGGGCAGCCCTGGAATAAGGTACTATTCAACACGCATATGGTTACTAGAATCTGGCCCCAAATGAGTAAGTGCAGCAGAATCTGGCCTTAGGAACCTGGATCGCTGTATATAAGAAATATTTGGGGGAAAGAATTCCAACCATATATCATACCTGATCTGCCATACGTCAGAGGACATATCAAACCTAGGATGAAATGAAGGAGGATTTTTATTTTCATAATGAAACTGAAGCCTAGAGAAAGTAATGTCAGATCAGTGTACTCTCCTGTTCCATATTGAGGAAATGATTTTACCTCTTAGTTGGACTTACAGTAATTGTATAAAGGCTTCCAATCTCTGAAAACTGTAATGAAATCTGTAATCCTGACCTGCTGGATATGAGCTATACAATTACTCTGAGTATATTTAGAATAAATAATCCATTCTCATAAAGCTCCAAATATTCATAGCTTCTGATACAGGACACCATGTCCAAGGGTTGGATTATGATTACTTCTGCAGTGGGGGGAGGGTGATGTCTGATTTTTGATAAGCCCTTTAAGACAGCTCATCCTTTCTCTTTGATAGTGTAGGAGCCATTGTTAAGTCTTTGTTTTACTTGAGATCTGTTGTGTAAGGAAAATAAAAAGGAAACAATAGGGTGAGAAAGGGAGAAAGAACCCTACAGAACAATTAACCAAAATTAACAGCTGCTAAAAGATACAAAGTTTCTACCATACAGGAAAATCCACACCCCTGAGTGACTGTCTGCAGTTATCCCGTCGGCGGAGGTAGTGTCTTCACTAAGTTCTGTATGTGTAGACAAACCTAACCTGGTCAACTGACCTACTAATATTGAATGAGATATACTGTGATCTACAGATCTCTCCTAAGAGAAACTAAGAGACCATTTAGGGGACATGCTAAAAAAAAAAAAAGACTAGCACAATGTGAAGTATTTTAATAGGCGAAGGTTTGGTTGTTGTTATTTTAAACTTCTCCACTGTTCTATTGTCCAGTACTTCATCAAGAATGAAGTTCATGCACAGTCCCTGTCCGCACAACCCTTAAGCCATATATTTAGGGCGTAAGTTGTGCATAGGGCCCTGTGTGAGCATGGTTTGGTTTTTTTTACTGTATAAACCTTGATTCAGCAAAGCACCTAAGCACAAGCTTAAGTTCATACCTATTCAGCACAGCACCGAGGCTCAGATTTTAATAGGTATTTAAACATTGCTCTACCCAGTTATGCAATGCCTAAGTGGTTTAGAAGCCTAAATCTCATTTTTCAAAGATTATGGTAGCTTGGAGCCTGAGACCTGGTCTATGCTTAAAAGTAAGGTTGACAGTTACATCAGTCAGGGGTATGAAAAAAAACACACCCCAGAGTGACATAGGTTCGCCAACCTAACCACAACTGTAGACACGTTCTTCCATCGGCAAAGCTATTTGTCAATGTAGCCAACTTTGTTCAGGGGGATGATGTGTCTATACCAATTTAAAAAAAAGTTTAGTTGGTGTAGGCTGCTTCTATAGTAGAGGGTTATGCCAGCATAGGTACAGCAACAGTACTCTGCTTGCATAGTGTACACAAAGCCCAAGTCTCATTGACAGTCAAAGTCACTTAGACATTGCAATGCTGAGCAAAGTGACGCTTAAATACCTTTAAAAATCTGGGTGTAAGGGCCCTCACTGAAGTCAGCAGAAAGACTCCCATTGACTTGGGTCAGCTCTAATCATGTGCTTAAAATTAAATACATGCAAAGACCCCAGTGAAGTCAACAGAACTTTATCTGACAGTGAAAGTTAAGCATGTACTTAAACTGCACCGATGAATAGGGATAGACACAGCTTAGTGATGTGCTGAACTGAGGCCTTTGTTAATTGAGCAGGTTGAAAAATGTTCAAATATTTTGGTGAAAAAAATTGTCAAAAATTTAACTTTTTAAAATATTTTCAACCAGTAGGACAAAGTGCTCTTGATTCTAGATCTGGATGTTTCTAAGGTATCGGACTTTAAAAATTACCATACTGGTACATATTGAAAAGCTACTTTATAGAGGAGTTACATGTGCCGAGATGTATCGGTGATAATTTTCCTCTCCCCTGAAGGCTGTGCAGTTGATGTAACAATTACTAAGGCACACGGTTTTACTGTTGGAAGGATATAAAAATAGATTTTGAAAAACTCTCCAAAATAGTGTCTTGTGAAAAATCTGGTCTGTGCACGATATTTACTGGTGTGGCATGGAAGTTTTATTGGCACTCCTTTGGGCTGACTTGCAAAAAACTCACCCGGGGTAAGAGTCACTTCATATGCACGCTGACAAAGCTTTTTTTTTTTAAACCACACAACACTTACTCCATCCTCCTCTACCACTAACACCATCCTGTCTATACTCCAGGCCAATAATATTAGTAATCTTTTACTCCCCACTATCCTTTGCCCTCACATTTCTAGGAAGTGTCCAAATTCTGTTGTTTCTTCCTCTGTAACATATCTAAAATGTAGTCTTCCTTCTGTCCAAACAACTCTGTCCAAGTCCTCTTCATCTCACGTCTTGATTACTCACCCCTTCTCTTCTCTTTGCATACTAAATTCAGTTGCTAAGATCATCTTACTCACCTACTGATCTGAACAGATCACCCCCAGTTTGAATCTCTCCATTTGCTCCCCTGTTTTACTCCACCAAGTTCAATTCCTCACCTTGAGGGATCTTCACAACTCCACCCCTCTCCTCCTTGACCACTTTTGTCTCTCATCACTTCTCTTATGCTGCCACAACCTTCCTTCTACACCAGCCCAAGCATCTGGAATACGTACCACAAACTGACCCATCAGATGACTACCGTCTCGTCCTTCAAACCCTTCCTCAAGATCTACTTCTACTGTGGTGTCTACAAATCTGCCAACTAATTATGTACATAATGCAGTATTCTGTATTTAACCATATGGCTCACAATTAATACAAATACATAAAAATGATCACTAGAGTGTTGGAGCTGTCACTGTAAAACAGAAAATGTAATGCCGTATTTGTTTCTGGCACGTTCTAGTCAAGGCTTTGATATATGATTCCCTCTGGAACAGATGAAAATATATTTGGTACAAATCAATAAGAATAGAATTCACTGGAAGAAAAAGGTATCAGGAGCTCTGGTAATGAGATATCAGGCTCGATCCTTCAGCAAGCTGAGCACTCTGGCCCCAATGCAGCAAAAACTCTTAAGCACATTCTTAACTTTAAGCACATGAGTACTCCTATTCCTGCTTAAAGTTAAGCACATGCTTAACTGCTTTGCTGGATCAAGATCAGAGTGCTCAACACTTTGCAGGATCAAGCCCATAGGTACTATTCGGTTTGGAAACTGCAAGTCTTAATAGGCCAAGAAGCAACATATAGAGAGAATCCCAGTCAATTGGCAATATCCAAAAGCAGCAGACAACATGGTATTATGGGAAGAAATAAATACTACTGGCAACCTGTAGGACAATAGGCCGACCAAATTCTCACAAGCCCATGGAAAGTTTCTGTGCCTGAAAGATGGTAACAGCTTGTCAAAAAGGCTTAAAGCAGCTGTCCGCATGGCTCCCTTCAGCTCTCAAGAGCGTGGCAGAGTGTATTGTCTGGCGTAATCATGACACCGATCTGCATGTGTATGTCTTCAATAATTCATGTTGCAGCTTGTCTCACTGTGGAGACAGATGTCAGCGAAATCAGTGACAGCCGATCATGCTGATCCCTCACATAATCATGTGAGAGCTGATCCCACGGTGACACTGAGCCTTGGGAACATGCCCATCAATACAAGAAAATATAGATACACGTGTATGTATGAGTGTAAAAATATACTCATACACTCACAGTATCACAGTCTATTTCTCATATATAGGCGTCCATCAGAGGTGTCTCCTCCCTCCCATTATGTAAATCTGCATAGTTCAGTTAAAGGCAAAGAAGCCATGCCGTTTAAACCAGCTGAGGATCAGGCTCACCATGCATATCCTATTATGAGTGAATGGTCACATTAAAATGAATTGTGTCCTCTCACACACACAGTATGCATATCACTCTAAAAGCCGCCACCACCACAGGCTTAGTGTAGTTGATTCAATGGAAGGACAATCCTTAGCACAAATCCAACGTTTCTGGGTTTCTGTTGTTCCATTATTGTTAGAATGTGACAATATATTAGATCTACCTGTTAAGGAATAAGGGTTCGGCAAATATATTGACAATGAAGCTTTGGTCAAAGACCAAACAGTTACTCAGTGTATCCTTGTCTTACACGTTCTTGATATTAGATTTCTCAGACCATATAAAAGATTGCAAAAGAAAAACAATTAGTTACACACACTTCAAGGCCCCATTGCGCTGCCAAAGAGGTGTAAAGTGACTGTGAGTAAGTGAGAATCAGCTCCTAGATGTTACATGCTTTCAAAAAAATCAAACACAGTTAAGGAAATAACTTTATGAATGTAAAAAGGGTTTTCTGGTTTTTTTTGTTTAAGTCCTTAGTTATTAAAAAGTTGTGTCTTGATATTCTTTGGCACATATTGTTGAAAGTCTGACTCATTAATTATGCATGTAAATATTTAGCTCCAGTTATATTAGCTTTATAAATAAGTGTATTGATCTTTGTTTGTTGAATGATTGGTGGGTTGGCTTTTATCTTTGAAGCTGTAACGCAGGGCTGGTCCACACTAAGAAGCGAGGTCGAACTAGGGTACGCAAATTCAGCTACGTGAATAGCGTAGCTGAATTCGAAGTACCCTAGTTCGAACTACTCACCCGTCCAGACACCGCGGAATCGAAGTCTGCGGCTCCAAGGTCGACTCCGCCACCGCCGTTTGCAGTGGTGGAGTACCGGAGTCGACCGCGGCGCTTCCGGAGTTCGAAATACCGCGTCCACATTAGACGCGATAGTTCGAACTCCGAGAAGTCGAACTCACCGTGTCGACCCGGCCGGTAAGTGTAGACTAGCCCACAGAAAATCTAGAGCTAACTTGACTGACTAAAAAGTACACTGCTAAACCATCAGACACATTTCAGAGGGACAACCCTTATTCCAGACTCTGTTATACAAGAAAAAGAAGGGTTAATTTGGTGATGCTGGTTTAGGCTTTAGCTGAACTTTCTAAGAGAAAAATCTATCAAGCATGCTTGTCATGGTCATCTCATACATCTGTGCTGGAAGATGTGACATATCTAACAGAGATATTTAGAAATGAGACAAACAAAAAACTCTAGGTCTGAGCATATGCAAACATCGGTGATGTTCTGATAAGAATCTGAACTTTTTAGAAATCGGAGGCTGCTGCTAACAGTCAAACCAGATGCACTGATGTAAACAACCCGAACATTTTGGAAATTTCTCATACAGAACTGGATTCAACCACCAGAGAGGAAACTTTCACTAAATGACTCAAATAATATCA
Organism: Mauremys mutica; assembly: GCF_020497125.1. Taxonomy (NCBI): domain Eukaryota; kingdom Metazoa; phylum Chordata; order Testudines; family Geoemydidae; genus Mauremys; species Mauremys mutica. The sequence goes on along the minus strand of NC_059076.1, from coordinate 19,743,863 downwards.
TGAAGGCCCCTTTGAATTCTCTTAAACCAGTCCTTTTTGTCTAGCAATTATAAAATCCCTCTGTTTGCCTAGAACATAGCCCCCATGACACTGGTCGTTATGCTTGCTTGCAATTCTGCACTGCAGAGTGGTGAGATATGGGCAGATATCAGTTCCCTAAGAATATGGTTTTCTGTCTTTTTTTTTTTAATCATTTCCCCCCTTTTGTGATTTTAGTGTTTAAAAGCTACACTTTTCTTCCTTGATGATTCCAGCAGCAACCTCATCTAAGATCAGTGCATTTTTAAAAGGACATTAATTTTTCATTATACTGGGATCAGATTGTTTTTGAGACAACATCCTGCCTGAGTCAAAGTATCTCATTAGAGCTGCCATGCATATTGTTGTCTAACACCATGTGCCATTTTTCTTTGGAAAGTACATTTACATAAACATTTCTAATCACAGCCCTGTAAAGAGACGCAGTATAATAATTTATGACTTTTAGGTAATATGTCATATGAATCTCAACATATGGCATTACGCTGTACGATGGCAATCTTGGCTCTTCTAAAGGAACCTGGATAACATCCAGCCAGACGCAAACCAGCCAAATGCACTAGAAAACCGTATCAATGCTAATCCAGGTTTACACCTTTCATTCAGCACTCGGAGCTCTCCACCAGATGGCTTCATGCAGGAACACTAATGTTAGCAAAATGCCAGAAATATTTTGCTTAAACTCCCCCATTGTTCAGACATACTATTCCTCAAGCACCAAAAATCAAAATAGCATTAATGAATTGCAGCAATAAGGGTCTCCAATCACTAGTGCAGTGTTTGGTTTTAAGCAAAACACCACTCAGTCAATAGGAAATTAAGAAATGGCATTATTAATAGCATCCACATAAGCTTTCAGCTCATGGTCATTTCATTTATTTGCTCAAATGAGTGTCAACAGACAGGCTATGCAAGTGCATATGGAATGCCTGTGCTGTGGACATGCAGTTGCTACTAGAGCCGTCACGTTTTTTGGGATGGAAACATGCAAATTAGGTAACACTGAAATAGCACAGACTCATGTAGATTTTGCCAAATTTTTCATATCAGACAAAAATTCAAAAAGTTTCCCAAAAAAAAGAAACAATCAGTTTTTATATTTAAATGAAATGTGACACTGTTTTGGATTGAAATGACTTGATTTCAAAACTCCCTATAACAAAATTAAAAAACAAAACAAAACAAGAAACATTTTTTTCAAAACAAAATTGAGTTTTCAATTTGCAGAAAAATTCTGATTTTGGTCCCAAGTAGACCAAACCTTTGATATTTTGAAACTACCAGAGAATTGGGGGGCGGAGAGGAGGGAGGAAGAATCCATTTTTCACTCACCTCTAGTTGTTAGCATATGTGAAACTACTGTATACATTGATTTTGCTGTAGCAATACACTGACCTGTGGAAAAACAGGAGTATTAATTTTGGAGCCACATTTTCAAACTTGGATGCCTAGGTAAGGGCCCCCACAGTTCCACATCAGACTGCTCAGAGAAGCACTAGGTACACAGTGTAATAGATATTTGGCAAATATAAGCAGGTACTTGGACATTAACAAGCCAGCTTTTCCACAGGCTCTGCAATCAAAATTAGAGCTAGATTTGCCACGGAGCTCAGCACCCAATATGCTGAGCATTTCTGAAAGTCCAGCAACTTATTTAAGTGCCTAAGTATGAGTTGAGCTCTTCCAAAACAGCTGTCCCAATTCCTTGATCAATGGGACTAATTGTGGAGGAAGATGTTACTCAGTGTGAGTAATGCTGTCCCAAGCTAGCCACAAAGGAGGTACTTGTGCAAATTTGAGAAACCAAATGTAGAACCAGATGCCTTAACTAACATACCCAGGTTTGAAAATTGTGCGCTAGGTAGCTTTTCTATGCTGTTTCAGTATGGTATATATGCAGGTTACAGTTAGGAACATATCTGCGGGAACATATTGTTCTTACTCTCATGCTTTATACTGTAAACCTACTATGATGCTTAGTAACAGTATATAACAGTATGTGAGTATTCAGCTTATTTGAGCAATAACTATTGAATCAAGCAATGAAGTGGGCTGGATGAAATCTAAGGGTATGTGAGCAGTGTTCGGTGGGCAGCGATCGATCCAGCGGGGATCGATTTATCACGTCTAACTGACCCCCGAGCGCTCTCCCGTCGACTCCTGTACTCCAGCTCAGCGAGAGGCGCAGGCAGAGTCAATGGGAGAGCGTCAGCCATCGACTTACTGCAGTGAAGACACCACGGTAAGTCAATCTAAGTACATTGACTTCAGCTACATTATTCACGTAGCTGAAGTTGCGTAACCCCCCCGCCCCCGTATAGACCAGGGCTAAGTGACTTAGAGACTTAGCCCATGTAAAGCATTGGTAATGCTGGTAGGCTGGGAAAAAACAGATAGAGGAAAGCAGCAGAGGTAATAGTATCTAGCCTCTCGGTGGAGGATGTGGCCTGTCTTTGTTATTCGTCTTGGGAATCCTCTTGAATTCTTGGCTTCCTCTGGATGTCCAGATGGCAGCAGTGGCCAAAAGTGCTTTCATCCACCTGTACTTCATGAAAAAGGTGCCACCCTTTCTTTTGACTGTGACCTCCCCACAGTCACTCATGCCTTCGACACAGGGATTATTGCAATGCGCCCACCTATAACAGGGGCATGCCACATCGGTTCTCAAAAAGCTGCACTCGCTTCCATTTAATTTCCTAGAATGATACAAGGGGTGCTCTAGTATTTGAAGTCCTTTTTGGAGAAGCTGAGACCATGACCCCCTGCGTTTTATAGAGCACAGCTCCACAGGAGCTCCCAGGATGCGACTATGCAGGAGCTATGGGGTGGGACAGAGGCAGGTGAGAGATGAGTGTATCCTTGGGGATACACAGAACATTGCTCCAAGAGTGGAAGTATAGGCAATATGAGCAGATAGGGAAATTCCTTCTCCCCAGCTTGAGCAAAGAAACCCAAAGCTCAGTTCATTACTAATGCCATGCGCAACCCACTGATCAGCATGTGTTACATAAACAACGAGGAGTCCAGTGGCACCTTAAAGACGAACAGATTTATTTGGGCATAAGCTTTCATGGGTAAAAAACCCACTTGTTCAGATGGAGTTCTTTACCCATAAAAGCTTATGCCCAAATAAATCTGTTCGTCTTTAAGGTGCCACTGGACTCCTCATTGTTTTTGTGGATACAGACTAACATGACTACCCCTCTGATGTGTGTTACATGTTCCCTCTCCCAGAGTATATGAGTCTGTTACCACTCTCAGGCCTTGTCTACACTACAAGGCTATTTCGAATCTACTTAAGTCGAATTTGTGGATTCGACCTTATGAAGTCGAATTTGTGTATCCACAGTAAATACACTAATTCGAATTTCTGAGTCCACAGTAACGGGGCTGGCGTCGACTTTGGAAGCGGTGCACTGTGGGAAGCTATCCCACAGTTCCCGCAGTCCCCGCTGCCCATTGGAATGCTGGGTAGAGCCCCCAATGCCTCCTGGGGGAAAAATGTGTCGAGGGTGCTTTTGGGTAACTGTTGTCATTGAACCGTCAATCACGCCCTCCCTCCCTGAAAGCTCCGGCGGGAAATCTGTTCGCGCCCTTCTCTTGTCAGTTACAGCGCATACGCCACAGCACTGCGAGCATGGAGCCCGCTGCGATCATCGCTGCACTTATGGCTGTTGTCAACTCCTCGCACCTTATCGTCCACCTCTTCCACAGTCAGCTGCTGAGAAATCGGGCGAGGAGGCTCCGGCAGCACGGTGAGGACAGGAATTCACAGAGTGGCGCAGACCTCTCACAAAGCAGGGTACGCCGCGCCGTGGAGATCATGGTGGCAATGGGTCAAGTTCATGGTGTGGAACGGCGATTCTGGGCCCGGGAAACAAGCACGGACTGGTGGGACCGCATAGTGCTGCAGGTCTGGGATGAATCACAGTGGCTGCGAAACTTCAGGATGCGTACGGGCACTTTCCTTGAACTCTGTGACTTGCTGTCCCCTGCCCTGAAGCGCCAGGACACCCGGATGCGAGCAGCCCTGAGTGTGCAGAAGCGAGTGGCCATAGGCCTCTGGAAACTTACAACGCCAGACAGCTACCGGTCAGTAGCGAACCACTTTGGCGTGGGCAAATCTACCGCTGGGGTTGCTGTGATTGAAGTAGCCCACGCAATCGTTGAGCAACTTCTCTCAAAGGTAGTGACTCTCGGAAACGTCCAGGACATCATAGATGGCTTCGCCGCGATGGGATTCCCAAACTGCGGTGGGGCTATAGATGGGACAAACATCCCTATCCTGGCACCAGCCCACCAGGCCAGCGAGTACATTAACCGAAAGGGCTACTTTTCAATGGTGCTGCAAGCACTGGTAGACCATAGGGGACGTTTTACCAACATCTTCGTTGGGTGGGCGGGCAAGGTTCATGACGCGCGTGTGTTCAGGAACTCTGGTCTGTTTAGACGCCTGCAGGAAGGTACTTTCTTCCCGGACCACAAAATAACGGTTGGGGATGTGCAGATGCCTACAGTGATCCTCGGGGACCCAGCCTACCCGCTAATGCCCTGGCTCATGAAGCCCTATACAGGCGCCTTGGACAGAGAGAAGGAACTCTTCAACTACCGGCTGAGCAAGTGCAGAATGGTGGTGGAGTGTGCTTTCGGACGTCTCAAGGGGAGATGGCGGAGCTTACTGACTCGCTCGGACATCAGCGAAAAGAATATCCCCGTAGTTATTGCTGCTTGCTGTGTGCTACACAATCTCTGTGAGAGCAAGGGCGAGACCTTTTTGTCCGGATGGGAGGTTGAGGCAAATCGCCTGGCTGCAGTTTACGCTCAGCCAGACACCCGTGCCGAGAGAATATCCCAGCGGGAAGCGCTGTGTATCCGGGAGGCTTTGAAAGCAAGTTTCCTCGGAGAGCAGGGTAACCTATGACTCTCCACTTGCTTTCAAGAGAAACTGACCCTGGGCCTGTGTCTGTATGTGTCGATTTCGATCTGCGGTTACATTCCCCGTTCTCCAAGTTTCCCCCACTTCCAAAGCACGTTTTAAAGCAAATTAATTGTTACGCTCATTATTAATAAATCTTTGTTTTACTTTGCATTTCTGTTCAGGTGTTGAAACATGGACGCATACTGTGCTGGGCACGGTGTGCACTGATGTACAGACCGCTTGTTCCATAGAGGAATGACATTCTCCTGCTCCTACATAGGTCTCTGGGGTGGGGGACGGTTGCAAGTGGTTGTGCATGAAGGGGAGGGATTGCAGGAAGGGGTGGGTTTGCAGGAAGGGGCGAGTGGTGCCTTCTTTGGATAGGGGTTTGGATGACGGCAGTGGGCTGCGGGTTTGGGCGTAGGAAGGGGTGAGGGGTGTGGGGGAAGGGTGAGTATCTGTCCGTGGATGAGGGCTCTTGTTGGGGCTCAGGGCAGCGGAGAGGCTCGTTGCTACGGTGGAAGTGCATGGTAAGGGCAGCGTGCCTTAACATTAAGGGGGTGGCAGGCGCTAGGACCCTGGACAAGCATACACATCACAGAATGACCCGGGGCAGCATACACCACACAGAGTGACCCTGGTGCCTACTGACTGCAGTGTGTGTGTGCCCTGCAGTTGATCATGCCCCCAAGTCTGTACCCTGGTAATGTAGGCTATACCGTGCAATTATAAATCCCCTTCCCCCCCCCCATACACAAAAAAATCCTCTGACACGAAAGACGTGACCGAAACAGTGAATAACAGCAAACAGCTTTTAATAATCTAATACACAGTGGGGGGATGAAACTTGGATTTGGGACTGGGTGAGCCTGTAAGGGAAGCACTTCTACAAATTTATAGCGTGAGAGGTGTGTGGTACATTAGCGCTATGCAGTGGTGCAGTGACAGTTCTCACGGCCCCTACCGCCCCTCCGTCTTGTACTTTTGGGTGAGGGGGGGGCAGGACTTCTTGGCAGGGGAGGGCGGTTGCAGATACACTGCAGGGGGGCTCTGTCCTCCTGCCTGCGGTCCTGCAGAACATCAACAAGGCGCCGGAGCGTGTCCGTTTGCTCCCTCATTAGCCCAAGCAGCATTTGAGTCGCCTGCTGTTCTTCCTGCCGCCACCTATCCTCCCGTTCGATGTGTGTGCGATGCTGTTGACATAGGGTCTCCCTCCACTGTCTCTGCTCTGCCGCCTCGGCTCTGGAGCAGGCCATCAGTTCCGCGAACATCTCGTCCCTAGTCTTTTTCTTTCGCCGCCTAATCTGCGCCAGCCTCTGCGAGGGGGATGCCGGGGCAGTCCGGGAAAGACCCGAAGCTGTGTGATGGGAAAAGTAACTGATTTCCTTGAACAGATACATGTTTGCGAACAGTGAACACAGTCTAGTCAGTTTCTCTGAACAAGACCATACAGGGCAACAAGTCTCACGAGATCTCAGGACAAGTTCGAGATTTCAGAATACGCTCTCATTGGCTGCGGCATTGCACAGGAGAGCGGACAAGTGGGGAGAGACAGCTGAATCCGTCTAGCAGACAGTCCTGGTAAGCCTTACAGTACATTCTGCTTATCAGTTAATGGATAGCTGTGCCCTCCCGCTAAAGGCAATCTGGAAATCATATACTCTGACCCTTTTCCAGCCACTCCCGCCAGTGCAAGGGAAAGATCAATGTATGCTTTTCCTATGTGGCCTACAACACGTGGCTGTTAAGCGAGGGTCATTGTTATGCAAAGTAAAAGTCAACCATTCACAACAGTAACAATACACTAATTGCCCTAATTAGATGCAGCATTTCATGAACGAGATCACCCTGATGCGGGTCCCTCGGAGTCACAAAGAGCGGATGCTAAGGGAAGCCCTGCAGAGACCAGGACCATATGCGGCCATGCTTGTGGAGGCGATGATTTCCATCTACATAAGGATGTCCTGGCGCGGAAGAGTGTGCTTCCACGGAGCACCCAACAAGGCACCTCTCCCCAGGAACCTCCTGCAGAGGCTTTTCGAGTACCTCTCAGAGAGCTTCGTTGAACTGTCCCTGGAGGATTATTGTTCAATCCCTATATGTGTGGACCTACTTTTCATATAGTTTTTCATTGAAAATTTTATATATAGTATTTCTATTTTTTTATACCTGTTTTATAAAAAATAAATGTTTACATGTTTATAGCACTTACCGCCTGATCCTTCCCCTGATTCAGAGTCCGGGTTAACGGCCGGGGAGGGTTGGTAGGGGATCTCTGTGAGGGTGATGAAGAGATCCTGGCTGTCAGGGAAAGCGGTATTGTGTTGGCTGTCGCCTGCGCCGTCCTCCACAGACCCTTCCTCATCTTCCACATCGGCGAACATCAAGGAGGAACTGTCCAGGTTCACTATGCCATCCTCAGAGTCCACGGTCACTGGTGGGGCAGTGGTGGCAGACCCACCTAGAATGGCATGCAGTGCCTCGTAGAAGCGGCATGTCTGGGGCTGGGCTCCGGAGCGTCCGTTTGCCGCTCTGACTTTTTGGTAGCCTTGTCTCAGGTCCTTGATTTTCACGCGGCACTGCATTGCATCCCTGCTGTATCCTTTCTCTATCATTGCTTTGGAGACCTTCTCGAAAGTCTTTGCATTCCGCTTGTTGGAGCGCAGCTCCGACAGCACAGACTCCTCACCCCACACACCGATCAGATCCAGGACTTCCCGGTCTGTCCATGCTGGGGACCTCGTTCTATTCTTGGATTGGCCGGACTCCGTCCAGCCAGGACGTCAGATTCAAAGTGCCCAGACAGGAAAAGGAATTCAAATTTTCCCGGGGCATTTCCTGTGTGGCTGGTCAGAGAATCCAAGCTCCGACTGCTGTCCAGAGCGTCAACAGAGTGGTGCAGTGTGGGATAGCTCCCGGAGCTACTAAGTTCGATTTGCATCCACACCTAGCCTAATTCGAGCTAGCCATGTCGAATTTAGCGTTACTCCACCTGTCGGGGTGGAGTACCGAATTCGAACTAAAGAGCCCTCTAGTTCGAATTAAATGGCTTCCTGGTGTGGACGGTTGAGCGGTTAGTTCGAATTAACGCTGCTAAATTCGATTTAAAGTCCTAGTGTAGACCAGGCCTCAGCTAGTGACGGGGACTTTTTGGCTCAAGCTGTAGCAGCTCACACTTTTAGCACTGGTGGTCTTTGGTTCAATCCCTAGTGCCAGACAAGATGGTGGCCATTATATACATGCATGATTTGAGTCTTAACAATTTAGTGATCAACAGAATTCTGCTCATTATTGGCACTAACAAATCAGTCTTCAAATGGGGAAAACTGCAAATAGATCTTTACATGGCAGGAACTACCATAGTGTCCTATGACCTTGACTAAAATACTTTGAGCATTTGCTATGATCTTAGTAAGTCTTTCTAAGGGTGGGGTTTTCAGAAGCACTCAGTATTTGCCCAGCTCTGCTCTCATCGAAATCAAGGGTAAAACTCCCATTGACTTCAAGAGCAGCAGGTAGCTCAATGGTGAGCGTTTTTGAAAATCCCAGTCTCCACAGATGCAGTTTTATTCCCGTGGATTTTATATTTATTTATGCACTGTCTGTACTACCAGAAAATTGAAAGATACATTATCATGGGGTCTGTTCTAACGGCCAGTGATGTCAATGGAGAGCTTTCCATTGGCTTCTAGGGGAATTAGAGTAAGCGCCACTGTTGGAAGAAATGAGAGAAAAGATGGTACAGTGGTTAGGGCACTAGCCTTAAGAGGGACTCAGGAGATCTCTATTCAATTCCCTGTCCTGCCAGAGACTTCTTGTGTGACCTTAGGCACAGGGGCGGCTCTAGGCATTTTGCCGCCCCAAGCACGGCAGGCAGGCTGCCTTCGGCGGCTAGCCTGCGGGAGGTCCCTGGTCCTGCGGCACGCCTGCGGGAGGTCCGCCGAAGCTGCGGGACCAGCGGACCCTCCGCAGGCAAGCCGCCGAAGGCAGCCTGCCTGCCACCCTCGCAGCGACCGGCAGAGCGCCCCCCGTGGCTTGCCGCCCCAGACATGTGCTTGGCGTGCTGGTGCCTGGAGCCGCCCCTGCTTGGGCAAGTCTCTCTGTGCCTCAGCTCCCCATGTGTAAAATACAGCTATAACAGCACTTCTCAGGGGGGCACAGTGAGGATAAACAGATTACAAGTTACAAACTTTAAGATACTGTGGTGTTGGGGGGCCGTAGAGGTGCCTGAAAGAGAAATTGACAAGATTACCAGGAAGTGATACTCTATGGCCAAAGAGCCAGCTCCTCAGCTGATGATGAAGCTCCATTGAAGTCAACTGATTTACACTAACTGTGCCTCTGGACCCAAGTCATGACCTGACTTCTGCCATCACACTTTGCTTGTGCATGCACAAAGCCCACCATTGTTGTGTGTGAAAGTAGGCAGGTAAGTGCCCATTTGGATTTGTTCATGCAAATGAATTTTTTTACATGAACAAATGAGAGTCACGTGCTAATTTTGTGGTCACAATTTAGGAAGCTTTGTTGAAGGCTTGACCTAGAAACTAACCTAATGCTGTTAGAATGGTTAACAACAAAAGCCGACAGGCTGGGAGTATTTAACAGAGTTGTGCACGTTGGTCAGACAGAGATGTGTTAATCAAGCTTTAATTTTCACCACAAACAATGCTCCGTGTGAAAGTATACTCTGAAAAGAACTGCAAAAGACAAAAAACTCAAAAGTTGTAGAATTATTGAGTAGAAAAATCCTAGCATACATTCCTTTACAAACTAGAAAACAATTATTTAACACAATACTAAAATGTATCCACTTCTGGTGTGGAGTGTGGTGGCTGTATTACAGCATTCAGCAACATTACACAAGGATGGGAAGTGGAAACATCCTCTAAAAGAAAAGGGTGATTGCTTTAGGAAAACAAAATGTAGTTACCTAACTTGGAACTTGGCCAAGACACCAGAGTTAGCACTGCTACTCTTATGGAAAGATCCATAATGTTTAAGATGCCCAATTTACTTCCCATTTAGATCAGTTTAAAAGACAACAGTCCAGCCCGGGATCTTTGCTCACCAAATAAATGATTAGGGCCTTTGGTTTAGCACATTACCCTCTAGCACAGGCTCAGGCTCTGGTGTAGTGCTGACTCAGAAGGAAAAGTGAACCCTTCTGAATTGCCATTATAATATCCTGCAGCAATCTAATATTTTCCTTGGATCCCTCTCATCCAGTTACTGGCTTAGCTCGATGCTATTCAGATGAGGAGATTTGATGAAACCACATCCCACTGGCAGGGGTGCACTCACACACCTTGAACACTGCCAGACTCCACTACTGCCATTTACCTCTTACACATTTTGCCATGTTACTAAACATGATGCATTTGCATTAGAGCTTGTTGAAAAATCCAAACATGTGGGTGGTTAGGAGGGCTGTTCAGTTGAAAATATGGGAAATTGCAGCTAATTTGCATATTGGTTGGTATCAGCTGCAGATTGCTCAGATTTTGTTCATTTTGACTCATGACTCAGCTCCACTATTACAAACAATTTAAGCAATTCGAAAAAAATTCACTTTCCTTGGGTTACTCAGGATGCGGGTTGCCCACTCATTTCCTCTCTCTCTGGGGCAGATGGATAGGGAGTGAGAAAGGAGAAACAGGTAATGGGCAGGGGCTGAGTTGAAGCATGGGATGCTCTAATTTGCTTCTGTAGGCCCAGAGTAAATTACCACCTCCCATGCACCCTGAAGCAAGTAGGATACAGAGCAATAGTAGTGACTTAGAGGTGTAGTTCATGCACCATCCCTTGCTCAGGGTTGTGCCTGAAATCACCATCTAGCCACAAGTAAAGATTCATTTAGGAGCAGACTGTGGTCCCTTTGCTCATACTGAATAGTACCTTACACTATGTAGGCTCACCAAAGGAAGTGGGACCATTTGTGGAATAAGATACTACTCAGTGTGAAGAACTGACCAAAGTATCAGAATCTGGCACTTAAGCACATACTTAACCTTCACTTTAAAATGAATGAAGTCAATGGGATTTAAACACGTTTAATATTACGCACAGGCTTAAGTACTATGCCGAATAGGGATGAACTCACACACAATGAAGTACTTTGCTGAATCAGGGCCTAACTGCATAGCACAACAGGAAACACAAAACTATACAACAGAAGGGACATCTGGAATTAGGAAGCCAATACCCACACAGAAGTGTGCACTTAGAGCCAGTGTATGAGGTTTACCTGCTGTCATACTCGCATCTGTTTCAAAACAGGGTGCCAGAAACCAGTAAGTAAAGGGCAAAAGTAAACACATACAAGCACTGCTCATGATTATATGGGCAAGTCAAGTTCCCGGAGAGTCTGTAATCTACACTCTTGATATTGTCACACAACTATTTCAATACAGTAACAGGAGAGTCTCCAAAGCAGGGCCGGCTCCAGCTGTTTTGCTGCCCCAAGCGGCGAAGGGGAAAAAAAAAAAGCCTTGATCGGCGGCACTTAGGCAGCAGCTCAACTGCGCCGCTTCAATCTCCAGCCGCAATTCGGCGGCGAGTCCTTCGCTCCGAGAGGGACTGAGGGACCCGCCGCCGAATTGCCGCCAAAGACCCGGACGTGATGCCCCTTTCCATTGGCCGCCCCAAGCACCTGCTTCCTTTGCTGGTGCCTGGAGCCGGCCCTGCTCCAAAGAGCACACTTACAGTGTCACGCCCCTGATGAAAATGCAACTGTTAAAGAGTAGCTCCTTGGCCCTAGAAACAGATTTGAGGCTGAGGTCGGCACTACATCCCTCAAAGAGAGAATATGAACTGTCTGGAACACCCGTGTGGCACTCACACGTCACCTGCCAGCTCTCCCCCAGGCTGCAGTCATTACCTAAGAATTGACAAGCTCGTAGCTGGAGACCAGGCCAGGTCACCTATGTGTTAGTTTTGTTCAAAACAGGTATTAGTCCTATAAGACTGTATTTAGTGTTTAAATTGTATGCAATGCTAGTATGTTGCTGCCTGTGCTAATCTCACTTGGAATATCAATATCCCATGTTATAAGGTAATATTTAAGTGTGTGCTCTGAAACTCTAACCCCCGTCCCCGCCCCAGTCAGGAGAAAAGCATTACCAAGTGTGACATACTAGTTTGCCACAGGAGGTGTTTTCTCCTGTCCAACAAAAGAAGACCCATAGGCACCAGACAAACCACTGTGCAACATCAGAGGACAAAAGACTTTGTTGATTGCTTCCCTCTCTTTTCCCCCCGGCCTGGGAAGAGATGTGCATGCAAACTCATCCCATCATCTTAAACTCTGGGGGTAGGGAATAAAAATCCCTCACAAGAAAAAAAAATGAACCTTTTTGGCTGTTTGAACTCTGACAGGGCCAGAGATTCTAAACTGAAGCCAGAGATACCCAGGGGCTGCCTCCTGGGTCTGCCCTGAAAGACAATATATTTTTAGCTAGTTTATTACAGGATTGACTACAGGCATTGTCTTTGGTGTAGGCTCTAGAGTGCCAGTTGACCTGGGGTAAGTTATTGGTCTCTTGGGACTGGATGCAACCTGAATATTGCGTGATTTTGGATATAAGTGACCATTTATCACTAAGTCCAGTTTGTCTGGCTGGCAAGGTAGACTGGACAGTCTCACAGGACTGTCTGTGACTCCATGGTAAGACTGTAATAGTGATCCAGGAGTTCACATTGGTTACTGGCTTTGTGAAATCTGTTATAGAACACACTACTAGTTTGGGGTGTCTGTCGTGAGCCACTCTAGACAGCATGCCAACATGGATTCTCCACGTTATTATTCAAACTTCCAATCCCTAACCACACAGATGACTGCATCACATAATGCCTCTGAAATCAATTAAGGAAACCCCACTCATGTTGAGAAATGACGTAACTACCAGGACTCTCAGACAGGGGTACCCATAGACTGCACCATGCAGACTGTTTTGAATTGTGATGCCTTCAGTTAACATACTGGATGCAGAGATGTAACAACAACTACAAGAACAAAATCTCCTACTCAGGAACCACTTCTGTTACAGGAAGCAACTGAGTAAGAATTCTGTGCCCTCTCCTCAATACATTCCTCCCTCACCTCTTATTAATATCACAGAAAAAAAATCCTTGGCTTTCTGACTGATAATATACCACATGATGTGCTTATGTGTACAGCAGGCTCTCTTTGTTAGAGCTCTCTAAGAACAGAGCATCCCAGTTCCTGAACACCGCCAACCAGAGGGGATGTGCCCTTTGCATGACACATAGCAAGAGCACATATGTCAGCTTTTTCTTCTTTTTTAAAACCGTTTCCCAAAATGGGGCTGTTCATAGCATGTAACAGCAGACAGCTGTCAAGGGGAAGAAATTTTTAAGCATCCTACTCTGAACATATTTTCACAGTGGTTTTCAAGACAGCACATTGCTCCAGATATGGAGAGAGAAAAAAAAAAAGAAACGCAGCAACTTTTGCCTTCAGAACCCTGTTCTTCTTTAGTAGACAAGGCTTCGGCAGACACAATGGCTTTGTTAAAACACATTTTATTCAGGGCAAAGGCTTTGAATATTCAGCAGGGCTCCAGGCTAGAGATTCTATTGCAGCTAGGTTTCTTGTCTTCCAGGAAGCCCTTGACAAAGGTCACAAACAATTTGCTCATTCCTCTTATTAAAATAAAGATGGAAAGCATTAATGATAGCTCTGCCCAGCAGCTAACTTCATCATCTGTAGCGGTTCCAACATATGCTTGTGAGATAATGAAAAATATAGCATTAAATACAGTGGCAGATTGAATCTTGTTTCAGGGTAAATATAGTAAGTCATTTTTTTTCCTCCTCATTTCCTCAGAACCTGTTTAGCATTAGACTGTTAATATCATCACTGATACATGACAAAACCATTGCATAATATACTGCATTGCAGGCCAACCCACCCATAAAAGTGAGCAATGGTAAAATATGAACATTACTCAGGCATTCATAATAATGAAGTGCTCCAAGCCAGCCCTCTTCCAGCATGTTTCCATTTACAGACCTTCAACCAACATTGCTTCAGATCAGGCCTAGTGTCCCAGCTTTTCACTCTTGGTCAGGTTTAAGGCTTCTGTGATCATTTGGTGGCTATAGCGCCAAGTAATGGCCAACCTATTTTTGCATGATGACATTCATTCTTAAATGGGTCACGGTCGTGTTGTTTAACGGCAAATACAACTCAGTGTGGCTTTGTTGAGAAACAAGAACGCTGATTTTTTTAAAAACAAGGTGGGCGGTGTTTCCATTAGAAGCATAAACAATAGTATTCAATCTTCCCCCCTCCCGCCAAACACACGTGCTTTTCCTAGATCCACGAAGGGACTCTAGGAATTCCAATGCCTAACTTTTTGGCGCCTAGAAAAAAAATTCACAGGAACGACACTGCAATCCTCAAAGCTGAGTTAGGTGCCTACACTCCTTCCACAGTGAATTGGGTCGGAGAAACAGGAGCCTAAGAACGTGGTCTACAAAAACCAGCACCCTAGTCAGGGAGCTCAGCTGCCTAAGAAAGCCAGTGGGAGGTGCCCTGGAGAGAGGTGCACGCTAACTCCCAGCCATCTCTTGGAAACAGGCGCCTAAGTCTGAGCAAACTACAAATGTGAACCCTCCGCTAGGAGTCAGGCAGCTTAGGCGCCTAAAGCATTTCTTGCAGGAATGAGTTGTGTGCCACCCTCCCCTCCACGAGCTGCAGCCCATCTTATAACTTTTAGCCCAGTGCTTAGAGCACTCACCTGGAATATGGGACGTCCAAGTTCAATTTCCCCCTCTGCTTGCGGGAGGAGAAAGGATTTGAGTAGGAGTCTCCCACCTTTCAGGAAGGTGCTCTCACCATTGAGCTATGGGATTTTCTGATGTGGGATGTCTCGGTTTTGTGTTTTTCCACTGAAAAAGCTCCTTGTCTTATTTCTGAGAGTATGTACACATGTGCTGTATGGATACTGTTTACTGACGGAATAACCACTGAGCTGAATACATTAAGGGGAAGCTGGCTAGCACATGAAGCAGCTGCTGTAGCCTTTGCAGGATGACTATACTGATGTCCGTACTAAACCTGCAAAAAATTAGGGAGGGAGGCAGACTTTGTTTTGGGAGACGCAACTCACTTGACCCTTGACCAACCTGCTCCTACTGGTGTATATGGGGCACATTTAAGAAGTGCCATTAGGTGCGCCCTAATTCCAAAAGCACATGGCTTACAAAGATGGCAAATGGCTCCGCTGCTGTAGTAGCCCTGAGATCTAATTAAACGTGGGCATTACAGTTACCATGGATTGCACTACGGTGGTTGGTTTTTAAGGCTCTTTGAGCCTAGCCATCATATGGAGCACATAGCCCAGTGGCTGCTCTGACAAAAATAAAGTGGCCATGAAACTCATTGCAGTTGTTGTTGTGCACAGTGTGCAGCTGGAAGTAGAACTGATTGAGAATTTTCCAGAGGTGCTTTTTTTGGTTGGAAAATGTTGATTCATCAACGCTGAAACAGGGAAAGGGTCAGTTTCAACTCATCTCCCGCTTCAAACAATTTTTGAATTGAAATGTTTTGAAAATGAGTGAAAAGGTTGAGTTTTTATTCTAAATTACTTTATTTAGAAATTTTAGTTAATTGAGACTAAAAAGGTTAAAAAAGAATTTCAACATTTAAGATAAACATTTAGAAATTACCTGAAGGAAACTTTTCAATTGACCCAATCCCAAATATTTTTGGATGACTGGTTTGCAAAAGTTTGAGATTTTGACTTTTCAGTTCTGTTTTGGGGCAGAAGCTTTGTTTGTTTGGGGTTTGTTTGACATCTCAGACATTTGTCATTTCCTGTCTGGCTCTCTTTGGAAGCTGGAACATGCAGAGCTGCGTACACCCACCATGTATGCAGAGGCGGACACCATTTTCAAACCCAATGATCCAGGCTGCAACGCAATGGCAGTCTTTTACCCGCCAAAACGGCTCTTTGATCATCGTGAAGAATTCAAGATATTAAAAAAAAAACAAACCCTGAAAGTATGTGAGTTTCTAATCATTAAAGAAATGGTTCAATTAATATACAGTAACCTTAATTTTAAGCTGCTTTTCTTGCTCTCCAAGGGCCTGACACTGCAAAGCCTGCGTAATCAGGTAACCCCCGTTACCTGCCCTGAGACTACCTGCATGAGTACGACTGCTTACATAGGTAACACTTCCAGGAGCAGACCCTACTGCATGGAAGTTACTGTTAGTTTTCCAGAATGTAAAAGGTTTCTCAAAGACTAGACTGTGACACAGACTACACACTCACACCGGGGGGTAAAAAGAGAGAAACTCTGCCTGTTATGCCTCCATCTGGGCTTCCCGTATCTGAGTTGATGTCCAGGCTGCAGAAGTGAGGCATGAGTGTTTGCTCCCTCCCCAGAGGAGGTGGGGTTTGGGGGGGGAGGGGATGGATGGGAAAAGACTTGGCTTCACAAGCTGGTTCAGTGGGCTTCGTTATTTGCTGCCTGTGGCAGGTTTTCCAGTGACTCAGCCCTCCGGCCCAGTCATACACAGTCCGCATGTGAAACAAATAGAAAACACACACACACACACACACACACACACACACACACACACGCTTCTGGGGTAAACAGTCCAACAGGGCCTATCATGGTTCCCTTCACTGGTCTCTTCCTGCAGCCCTCCCTGGGCTCATTCCAGTCCAATAGGGCCCTCTTTTGGTGTCAGCCTGCCGCCCTGTCCTGGGCTCAGTCCTCAGTCTGTCCAAGAGGGCTTATCGCAGTGCCCTCGTTGGCAATGTTTTCACCTGTAGCCCTCTCCTAGGCTCAGGTCCTCAATCAGTCCAACAGGGCCTATCACAGTACCCTGGGCTAGCTCAAGTATTGTCCCCGGCTCTGATATGGAGCCAGGCCCCCAGGGCTTCCTCCCTGGAGACTTTTCTCCTGGTGCCCCAGCTGAGTCACTGTTTATAGGTCAGCCCCCTTCCAGGGGGTAACAAAGTTCAACCATCTCTGGGGTTTCAGCCCCTCTCGGAGCTACTGCCTCGCTCAGGGTTTTAGCCACTCTGACTCTGGCTGGTGGGGGGGAAGCCTGTAGTTAGCAGCCACCGGCTGCTTCCCGTTAACTATTTGCTACTGCATTTCCCTGGGCCACTTCCCGTCTTAGCTCCAGTACCTTCCTTGTAGCCTGGCTCCAGCCAGCCCAGACCACTATCCTTGATACTCGGGCTTCAGCCAGCAACTGAATTGCTCTATCCAGCACCTTCCTTTTATATGAGCCTGCTGGTCTCTAATTGGCTGTTTCCCCGCAGCCTCTGTAGGCAGCTTGGAGGATTCACCTCTACTGCTCTTTCTGGAGACAGGGTATAGTAGAGACCGCAAGGCCTTCAGCCAGGCCTCTGGGCCTGGTACACCTTGTCACACTTCCAGTATAAGCCAACAGCAAATAATAACACACAACGATTTCCCTTTTCTCCCAGGGCCTGCCAGGGGAAAGGAGGAAGCTGGGGACTCAGATGGGCATCCAAACACCTGTGCCTTCTGGGGCAGGGTCCTGAGGTTGTAACACCCATTACTCAGATCTGTGCCCTTTCCATAGTATTTCTTGGAAAGGTTTCAATCTATATTCTGTTAAGAACTGAACAACTTCTCGATTGGTTCTTCTAATGCATTCATTACCATACTAGCTGAGTGCCTAGATACATGAGCAAATCCCCAGGCCAAAGGAAACAAGAGATACTGGGGATTGACCCCAAGGCCTCATGCATGCACAGCAGGTTGTTTAAATTTGAGTTCCTCCCCATTCTTTGGGTTTTCTGTGCCTCTTATTAATGAGAATCACTCTGGGACCTTTAGGTTTCTCATCTAGTGTGTATCAAATATTCAGACATCAGAAAACCATCAAGCTGTATTTTCATGCCACATTTATTCTTAGTGCCCTCCTCCCAATATGTCCTGCATTAAAAAGAGACAGAGGCAGACCAAGAAAGAATGAATCTTTTGTTTTATTGGGTTGGGCCAGTAATGGCACTAACATACTGTTCACATGAAGACATTCTTTAAGACGATCCATGTGCCCTAGATTACAGCTAACGGTTCTAGGAAGAGCTCTGCAGCAGCGATTTGCTCCTCACCATAATTAGCGCCAGCAGTTCCAGTAAATTAGTAAAGCAAGCCAAGAGACTAGTGACCAAAGTGTCATCTTTCCTTTACAATGTTGTATGCTTTGCATTTTCAATCTGTACTGTGTTGGTGAGGGTGAAACTGAGAGACAGCACAAAAGCCTGAGAGAGACAGAGTCACAGAAAAGCGGGGGAGGCTAATATTGAAAAAATAAGCTTGATGTTTCCTGGCTTGATTAAAAAACCAAGTCACAAACTAGTTTGCAACTGGTGAAGTGATTTTTGTGAATTGCTTTCCCAACTGAAACACACGCCTACATTCATAATGCTGAGCTGCTTTGCATAAAGAGTCCTGTCTTATGAAACAGAGGAAGTAACCTTGCTAAGTGCCTTGGCAGCTCCAACAAAATTGAGCTACTGGAGCTTTCCTCTGGCACGCACACTTCCTGCCGAAACATCTCGCTGACACTGTGTCCAGTCAAGTCCCGGTGAGCGTCCAGTTAAGTTTAATTCCAACTGGCAATTCCATTTTTCAGGGGAGCTCTGCAGTTCAGTTAAGGGCAATATGAAGAGAAGAGGTCAGGAAGAAGGAGGACATATGAGGAGGCACATGAGCATATTTTGTAACGTTACATACAGAATGGGCTATTTTGTGTTCTTGGATAGGAAATTAATCTTAATGATTAAAATAGCTTTCACTAATGAGGGATGTGTCAAAATATCCAGTTGAGCCAACTCCCCTCAACAGTGTTGTCTCCAGGTAGCTACATCAGTGAATTCAGCCAGTTCAAACACACTGACTCAACAACACCATCAAACTGCCAGTTTGCCACGACAAGGAATATACTGCCCATGTGGCTAACACCACCAAATGTGCAGATGGAGCTGTGATATTTAACTGGGTGCGCTGCCGTCGTCCTCGCCCTCTCTCTCTTTTCGTCGAGACTTGTCCCTCTAACGCTAAGTTGCTAAACGTTTGCATAAGCACTCACTGAACTAGACCGCTCTTAATTTTAGTAGACAACTAATTATAACCAAGAAGATATAATGAAATATGTAACAAAGTTAGAAACTGACAACTCTGTTAAGTTCCAAGTATAACCTTATCCTAGATATGCCAGAAACTATAGACTTCAAATGCAACTACAGAATCTTTTAAGCAGACGAGGGGGAAGCGTATGGTTTTTAAGTTCTCGTTAGCTGGACTTTATTTATAGAATTATTTATCATTGGGAAGAATTTTCTGATTTCCCCTTTTTCCATTGGTCTGTGGATTTGAGCTCAGTGTTTTTTGCTCTGCAGTTCAAAGGGACAGTCCTTGCAGTGCAGATTCCATTACCCTTACTTGTGGAAACAGTCCCATTAAAATGAATGGGACTACTTATACAGTAAGGGACCACTCAACACGAACAGGTGTGGCTCATTCTGGCCCTTTGTCGGCAAACGGCTTCTCTGAACCCTTTTGATGGTCAGTGTACTATGTTCATATAGGTAATAACCTACTGTGGGTGAGTTATGCAAAGTGAAATGGAAATTTTCCCTGGACTGGCCAAACCAGAACAAGGAAAAAAAGATCGTAAACACCAGGCAGCTACACTAATATTTCTCAGGCCTTTTCTACATGGTGGGGTAATACTCACCATGGGGGGAGGGGTGATTTCCAAAGCACACTAACGTAAGTGCATAAGTGACTTAGGCTTCTAAGTCCCAATGAGTTTCAAGGAGACAGTCATTGTGACTTGGAAGGGGAAACATGCAGAAAGAGATAAAGGGATTTGCCCAAGGTCATCCAGCCAATAAATGGCAGAACTGGAAATAGAACCCAGGTCTCCTGAATTCAAGTCCAATGCTTTATCTGCTGGACATTTCTGCCTTCGTTTCTTTGTTCTTTCTGTTTCTGTGTTCTGGATGTTTAATTCCTTATCTTTTAGCTCAAAGTCCTAAAACCTTAGGAAACAGGATGGAAACCTTGGTGAACTAAAGGAAGAAAACTTGAGATCAGAAATACTGATAGCAAGGAAATATTGCAGTAACAGGTGTATTCATTCTAGAGGTAGGTGAATTGCCACTAGGTTATTTCCTGGGGACAGTGATGAACTGACCACCACAGAAATACCAGGGGGTGTGTGTTAATAAATTCACTTCCACTGTGCTCATAACTGTTTTCTGTCCACTGTGTGCACATTAGTGCAACTGAGTTTTGATGGCACAAATGCTTGCAGACTGTGCATTTTATGCTTGTATCATTGGATACTCATGGTGAATGAACTTTAAATTTACTTTCTACAAGTATTTACAGCAGAAACCTGATATTAAGAGGTGCTGTTATTCAGACAGAGAACAGCAACAATACAGATGGACCAATCAACTTGAAATGCAGATTTCAAAGCCAAAGAATAAATAAAACTGGTGGAAAGTGTTATCAAACAGCAAAAGAATTGAGAAAAAAATACCATGGGCAATAAGGTGAATTTCATTAATTAAATTGCGGAGTTGGCTGGGGGGAAAAGGAGGAGATATTTTAATGCAAAAGTAGTTTTGATTTTGTTTTGCTTGTTTTTTTTGTTTTTTTTTACAATTTTTCAAATTTTGAATTTTGATCAGTTGTCTATTTCATTTGAAAAATGAGGGTGAATTAGAGAAAAATTCCATCAAAAATTTAAAATATTTCCATCAGCCATAATACATTACTTCTTAGAAATAATTCATTCAGTTCTAATACATACTATTGCCCAAATGACCTGAGCAATTAATCAGAATTCAGAGCCATGCTGGGTTGTTTTCATTTGGAAGAGAAATCAGTGATACAAATCAGGTATAAAGGTCAGTCATCTTGTTTATTCACAAACAATGCACACACAGACCTGTTTCACCAAACATAGCAGAAAAACAGCAACTGGAAGTTTCCTTGATCAGAAATCGCCAAGTCTGCCACTCCGGTGAGCTCTGTGCCCAAGAAGCTATGTCTCTCTGCTTCCTCTCAGAGTTGCACTGCCAACTCCTTCTGCAGGATTACTCCCTCCAACACCCCCTCACACACACAACTGTTATCCTTGGCACTATGTTTGCAACCAGGAAAACCCATTTTAATCCACCTGGTTTTAGCTCTGTCCTGGCTATGTAACCTCCATTGCCTGCAGCTGTTTTTACTACATCAGGGATGGTGGTGATTGTTCCTTCTGTGGAGCCTAAAAGAGAGTGCTTGGCAAACTCATTTGGCTTTAATGAAGTCTGTGATTGTCTCTGGATCCAAGACCCACCTGATAGCAGCCATTAACTTCTTTCAGCATAATAATACATACAAATACAAAACACATGCCTTTGAGATGGGAGATCCGTCCTTTGTTACTAATAGTCCTAATATAAAGAGTTTATGAATCAGAAGTATTAGTTTAGAAGAGTAGCTCCTTTTAGCTCATTCCAGCTGACACTTTACTAGGCCCCTAATGATTATAGCTGTATGCTCTATTTCCACATGCAGTGACTTCTGCTACCACAACTATTAGCCATTCAGTAGGTCCTTCTCTCTGAATCCTGCCCATCAGATATTTTCATCTGAGCTCATAATTTAAACTGCGCCTAGCAGCTGACTTATCATCTCCTTTCACTTTTACCACACTGTCCATTTCATCGTTATCCAAACACGCATAACTCAGTAGAACACATTTAAATATTAGCCACATATGTTCAGTGGACCAGATTCTAAGCTTAGTTACACCAGTCTAAATCCATAATTGCTCCAGTGACATTAAATTGGTCCTTGCACTCCCAGCATGTATGGTCTGGCAATGCACATGCGAATGGTCATGCTGGAAACCCTATGGGGGTAAGAAGTGGAGTTACTCCAGATTTACACTAGCATAACTGAGATCAGAATCTGGTCCGGTGAGCTGAATTCATGTGTGCTTCATACAACTTTAAACCTTGCACTAAATGCGACCTGGGAGAGATTAAGGAGATTACGCTTCAGAACAAATATTCCTGATTTACGAACTCTTTTGGCTGCTGCTCTTCGTTTCCAACCTGCTGAGCCCATTGATTACATCGCTGGCAAACACTAGGCTTATTTACGGTGACCAGACAACAAGTGTAAAAAATCAGGACGGGGGTGGGGGGTTATAGGAGCCTATGTAAGAAAAAGCCCCCAAAATCGGGACTGTCCCTATAAAATCAGGACATCTGGTCACCCCGGGCTTATTTACCCAGAGAAGAGGAAGGAAATCCTTGTTAATTCACCTCTGTAAGGTTTGGGGCTTCATAAAACCTCCAAGAATGTTAAGCCACCAAGCGTGCCCCAGGCCAAAGGAAGCAGCTCTGCAGAAGGCTTTTAAACTCATTTTAAATCCAGCAGAAGAAACTTGTACAAACACAGATTATCTACGCTTCCTTCTCCATTACAACCTAACACAATAAATACTCCATCAAATACACAGGAGTCTACAGATGGTTAGGAGAGTGAACGGACCATCTTTCAAGGGCCAGTTGCAAAGTGACACAGTCATGCCAGCCTCCCATTTAAGACTGAGCTGGAAATACTGAATAAAGGAGCACTTTGCAGATGGCAACGTTTATACAGTACGTAGATCACATCTAGAGATACTGAGAGCTTGTAGAAGGATCAGAATGTCCCCTGTGCTGTCATCTGTCACCTCATCAGCAGAAAGTCACAACAAGCCTCCTTGGTGGCGTCAGTAAAGCTAGCAATACTTTGCCAAAACGTAACCCAGATTATTTCACACCCGACCAGCTAAGGTACCACAAGGATGGCTATCGCAGAAATAGAGCGACTTCCCCATTGTTACAATGTCAGCATCAGGTGATATACATTCCGTCCCCCTGCACTCCTGAAAAGGGAAAAGATCTTTCCTGTTAAATAACATGACCACCTTTACATTTATTAGCCAACCAAAGCACTTCAAATCGTCGAGTGACGGCCATTCCTAACTCTCAGGGGGATTGCACATGCGTCTGTAATTGGAATCAGAAGTATCCTCTTGGTTCCCCCAAATATGGCGAGAGCAGATCCGCAGGCCACACACTGCTGTTAAGCGTTCTGGGTCCATTTTCTCTTCAACACGTGCTCTTTTTAGCAAAAATAACATGAGAACAGCTTGTTCCCACAATATTTCAAATGCCAGTCAGTGGAGGATAGCACAACGCAGGAAAATACATAGGTAAGAGGAGGGGAAAGAAGAAGGGACAACGGGAGAGGCAAATGGTCCCGGCTGGAAAGCCCCAAGCACCATGGGGTCTTGACTGGGATGCCTTAGTGCTATTGATAATAATGTAATGATAATAATCATTAACAATAACATGGCCTGGGAGGCAAGCGGGAGAGAATTCAGAGGAGAATCCAGGCGAGTTGTACAAAACTGGGGAAGAGACAGGAGAAGGTTGGTGTAGGAAAGTGAAGCAGGAAGCATAAAAGCAAGCAGAGAGGTGAGGAAAAAAAGAGAGAAAGGACAGAGCATGAGAAAGAGAATTAGTGAAAAGCAGGAGCAGAAGAAACGAAACACTAGCAGAAAATAACGGGAAATAGGGAGAAAGTAAAGAAAGGATGGAAAGAACAAGAGAGAACTAAATATGGAATGTGCATAAATATATAAAAAACCATAAAGGCATGAAGTGCTAACAGTCTAGAGGAATGGAGGGGGGTCAGACCAGGGGCAAGTGAAACCACAACAAGGAAAGAAAAATAGAAGCAGACAAGCTGGAAGGGGAGAAAGAGAAGAAAATGCTGGAGTGTGAGTGAGAGCCAGAAACAGCAGAAAACTAACGAGGAGTCCTTACAGCCTAACGTGGCTACCAATTAGAAAAATAGTGACTTTACTGGTTCTTACTATGAAGAGGGGCTGTTTTATGTTAGTTCGATTTCTCATACTATATAATCAACAATGATGATTCCCCCAGTACCATTAACGTAAGTTTGCATTCGCAGAACACGTCTGTATTTGATTTACATTTTGTAGCTGCCTATAGAAGGGGAATAATAATTCACACTGGTGCCTTACCGTTTGTAAAGTGCTTTGCGGTCATTGGGTGGAATCTACTATCAGATCCTGATCCAAAGCTCATGGAAGTCAGTGCAAAGACTCCCACTGACCTCTTTGGATCAGGCTCTGAAAGTGCAGCATGCTGTAATATTATTGCTAACTGTGGGTCTGACTTTACCCCATTGATCCACACCCCAGGAGGTCTTCTCCATGTGGATCTCACCTTTGCAACATGGAAGATAGACATCAAGATTCCCTCCCCTTCCCTGGCCCTACACTGGGTTATCTGCAGACCCAGCAATCCATGTAGAGGAGGGAGCAAGTTATGGGACGAATGGATGGGCCATGGGCAATGCTAAGGGGTGATGCTCGTTTTCTCTATTCCAGGCTAAGAAGTTTAAACAGGGGCTCTATTACCTTTTCCACAACTCGCATCCACAGTGGAGATTCCCCCTTTAAGGGGGATCACCAGGAGAGCCGCCAGCTGGAGAAGCCCTGGTAGCATGGTCCAGCAGAACATGCTGCCAAGGGGTGACAGTGCTGGGGGCAGTTATTCAGAGGCATGGAGCCTTTACATGGTGGTTATGGCCTCCTGGGGACCAAAAGATGCATAGCCTCTTCCCCAAAGGCTGAATATCACACACCAGGCAGAAATATTTGGTTGGCACTTCTGCGAAGCTAACTGATGGAGATATCCTCCCCCTTCCCTCCTTCCTGTGAGAGTGGGTGACATGGCCTTGTGTAATCCGAGGAAGTGGTGACTCCCCCACTCTCACATCAGTAAGCACGACAAGCTCACTGGTGTCAAACTGCCTCCAGAAGACGTTTCTAGCGATGGCTTTAATTTATTATCCCACTGCAGCCTTCTACAGAATCCAAAATACTTTTAAAGTCACTCCTGGCTTGACGGCCTAGCACTTCTCATTAGGTCATTACGTCTGCGGTACAATGGCTTGTGGGGATAAAATACAGCTTTCTGAATTTATTGCCACTATAAGGTCAGACTCTATGGCAAGCGTCAGGGAAATCTGTGGCTCTCTGTATAAAATGCTATAGTAATTGTGTGTTAATATTCAGGTACTGTGTAGTACTAGGGCCAGATCTTCAGCAGATGTAAATCAGCTTTGCACCACCAGAGTGGATACAACTACACCAATTTACATCAGCTGAAGATCTGATCCAATATCTTCAATTCTGCTCCCCCAGAATGCACTTCTATGCCTGGAATTTAGACCAAGGACTTAGCCATTACAAACTAAGCTCCTTCATAAAAAAATACACAGTATGGCAGGAAGTTTCCCTATGGCCCTAGTAACACTTTGCTGAGGAGCAAAGCCATCCTCTAAGGATGCGCTGGCAATGCAATCTACCCATGCTGGCAGCACCAGCATCATAAAATAAGCACTCAACATTCTTCCGAGAGATTTGTGGGAAAACAAAGCTAGCGTGACTGGGCCCAAACTGGTGCAATATAAGCCTGCAGAAGAAGGAAAATTCCAAACCTAAAGGCTGACCCTGCTTTCCCGAGCACTGCTACCGTTCAGTTACCTGTGCGATGGTGAGCAATACCTGCTTCAGTTCATCCATCTCCTGGCTGTGGCTTTAAATTAGAGCCGTGCGATTAGAGAGCAGATCACTGCCAGCCAGCTAGCAATGAACAGCATTACTACCAGTACATTCAAAAGCCACCCGCCTCGCAGCACATTTACACTTGTGGATTTAAGACCCAGGCCTGCTCACATTACCCCCATGAGACTGTGTAAGGCAGGCAGGATTTGCCCCTTAATCTGCTTTTAGGTAATAGCAATTTCCCATCCTCTGTTCCTATACTAAACCTCCTTCTCCCTCCTTCCTTCACTGGCACACAGCAGAAAAATCCCCCCATCCTTCCTGCAAGCATGTGTTTATCTCTTTATTTTTAAATATTATGGCTTCCCAACATCTGTCTCTGTGGGGTATAATCTTACTGATGAAATATTTCATGTTTTCCTTGAGCCTCTGTCAATATGTCTCCCTGTTATCAGCTTAGCAGATGGAGACACAGAAGGAATAACCTCAGCTTACCTGCATGGTCTCTTAGCACAGATGTATTTATTTATTTACTCTAGGAAGGAGTCATAGTAATTTTAGCCATGGGACATGGCTTTGATGTTTTTTAACCGTCCCTATTCTTTCCTCTTTAATGACAATAGTAATTCCCAGCTCTTAGAGCTTTTTATCTTTTGATCTCAAAGCACTTTACAAAAGATGTTATTACTCCCATTTTATAGATGGGAAACAGCCTCAGGGAAAGAAGTGACTTACCCAGAATAACCCAGAAGACCAATGGCACAGCCAAGAATTGAATACAGGTCTCCTAAATCCCCACCTAGTACCCTATCCTTAAGGTATATATTCTTCACCCACGTAGTGCTTTTTCAGCAATAGATCTCAGACAGATAAGCACTGTTATGCCAATTTGCAGATGGGGAAACTGAGGCACAGAGCAATGCCCTGACTTGGCCAAGGTCATATAGCAAATCAGTGGCTATTTATTTCAACAATAAATAGAAGCAAGGTCTCCTAACTCCTGTCCCAGCCCTGTACTCATTCCAGTGCCGCTCTGAACACCCATCCTAGGTCTCTATACCATGTTGGGACCAAAAGCCTGATCCAAAGCCCACTGAAATCAATAGAAGTCTTTCCACTGATTTTCAGTCCTTAAAGATTGTGAGGAAGAGTTCTTCATTGATTACCAGATCATGTTTTTCCAGAAAATTCATTTTTCCCCTCAAAAACGGCAATGCCTTTTTTCTGGAAAAGAGTTAAGAACATAGAACAAAGCAGAAAAGAGGGAAGAATGAGGAAAAACAAGAAAACCTCAAAAGATTCAGCTACATTTTTAAGAGGGATAAAATTTCCGGAAGGCTCCCAAAGCAGCTGCTCACCTCTCCCCAAGAATGAGAGTCTGATTTGGTGTTGCATTGTGCAGTCATCTGCACCCATGCAGAGCGGCCATAACGTGCGTGTACACCACCACCAAACCAGAACGGTCAGTTGTGATTCTCATTTGCACTACAGCTCCTTTACACCAGGCTCATCGTATAAAGGGGCCCGTCAGTGACTGTCGACGTAAAGCTTGTACTGTTTTACACCTGCTTCGGTTGCACTGATGTAAAAGACTACACAAGACAGAGGACAATGGTGAATAAAGGTCTTCTGCATTAAAATTCCTTTCCAGCTTTATCCGGGAAAAGCTGCTTCTACAGCTACGCACTGGCTCACATGAGTAAAGACAGGCACATTGCAGAGTTGTTTGCAGGATCAGCTCCTAAGCTCACAAACTGCTTTTAAAGTTTCAGTAACTCGGCCCTGTCACCGGCATATGCCATCTTAAAAAAAAAACAACCCACATTGATTAAGCGTTTTTCTGAACTAACCAACTGTCCAATTTCAGTATAACTGCTTTTGAGTAACTCTGACCGACACACATTCAGCTTCTTTCTCTCTTCCTCCCTCTCTATAACTCCTTTCAAGTACGTCTACACTACAGCTAAGGGTGTGCCTCCCAGCCCTGGTAGACATGAGAAAAGTCTACAGAAGTGCCATAGAAAATTCCAGTGTGCCAGCCTCGTAGAAAAGGAAACCTTACCAAACAAATTACAATAAATTTAAAAACACACAGGTGAAATCAGAGGGAGTTTTGCCATTGATTTCAATATGGCCAAGATTTCATACCATAAGAGTTAATTAAATACACTTTGTCTGTACTTCTTGAAATCACTATTTTACTCAGTGAAATGTCCTAAGTTAGTGGGAACACCTCAAATCTCAGAGTCCTGAGACTCAATGCCAAGGTACAGGAAATAACCAACATCTTTGCAGATGTCTGCAGTGCATAATTATTTATGCAGGCTGGGATTTTCAAAGGAGCCTCAAAGAGTGAGGCTAGACTTGGCGCCTAACTCTTTCAGCTTCTTTTGAAGATCCCACCTTAAACTCTCAACATGGATGCGGCTCAAGGAAAGAACCCAGGAAGGATTCTCTGAACAAGCTTCTCCTTCTGTTGTTCGGAAGTTCTGGTCAATAACCTGGAGTTAGATCTTCAAGGCATTACAAATTAGGCAATCAAATCATGGCTCCAGAATGATGTGCAAGTGTGGACAGAATTAGAGACATGCCTGAAATGGACCCAGTTTATAAAGTGAGTGAAAAGAGTGCTGGGAAATCTAGGAACCCATCAATGTTGCTGACTAATGTAAGATGAAGAACTTAAACAATGGTTAGGGGACCAATATAAACTCAAAAACAATCAAATGCCGTAATATGACTACATAATTATGAGGCCTCTCTTTCTTTTCAACTTAAAAACACCAGGAGGCTTGCTTTAAACAGGGAAGAATCCTCCCTAAGACTTCCTCTCAGCTAATGAATTCATCCTTCCAAACGCCTGCTTTTATTTCGGCACGCTCGGACTGTCTATGTTGTAAAGTAGCATGAGACACTTGCGCATGACGTGCTCACATGGCTACAGCCCTATTATACCTGACAAACAAAAGACTGCCGAGCATATCTATTTCTCCCTTCCTTTCCCACCCCTCAATTCCTTGCAGCACAGAAATGCCATTTTGCCCACAGAAAAAGAAAATAAGCACTAATCTCTGAGAAATCTTGACTGGTATTTAATGACTAGTTTGGTAGTTAATGGCCTGAGGCATAGCCAATGGCCATTACAGCTCTGGAAAAAAAGTATAGTCATTAGCTATACTCAGCTGAATCGAGAGTTTCTGGGAAAGTGGACAAAAAAAACACATCAGAGGATACCATTTCTTTGTCTTTTTACGTTCAGATATATAATAGAAGAAAATATCAGGGCTGTAAACTAGATTAGGTCAGTTAATAATCACAGCGCAAGGAGCACCACAGACAAATTCTACCATTTCAGGCCAGTACAACATAGCTACATGGATAGGGCTTGATTCTCATTTATAGCAAAGCCCCCTTACATCATTCCAACAGTGTAAAGAGGTCTCAGAGTGGGATGTTTGTGTGAATATGAAATTGCCACAGCAATGCAAAGCGTGGTATAAAAGGGCATTAGTGTAAATAAGACTCAAGCCCACCATTATAAAATAATTCAATGTAACACATTAGTTGATTGAACTTCAGTTTAGCACCAGCCGGGAAATCATAATGGTTGATATATTAGGATTATATATCTAATATAAATAATCCTATCTCAATAAAGGTAAACACATAGGAATTATAAATGAAATAAATCTGAAGCAATATAGGATGAGAGGTGGGGGTAGAAAAAAAAAACCTCAAGAGGGTCAGGAGATAATGAAGATTATACTTCAATATTGGGATTATGATGTTAGTTCTTTATTTCAATAAAACTGGATAGAGATCTTTTATATCAGGGACAGAGCTTAGCTGTAAGGACAGAGTAATCTTCTGGGAATTATGCATACAGGCTTGACATCATTTTTATTGGATGGCTGATGAACTGGAAAACTCCAAGATAGCCTGGTTTTAATTTGTAATCTTAATTTTCATATAAATCGGTACAGTTGGAGGAGGGGGGTTGCAGACATAGAGAGACTCTGATGCTGTGCTAGTGTTGTATTAAGACCATACTGATCTAAGTCTGACACTGTAAGTCATCTAGTATCTGATTCTGTCTCTTTGTCTATCCATCTGTTTCCCATCTCTCTCTATCATTTTTTTAAGTGTTTAACAACTATGCAAGGACCAGAAGAGATAATGTTAGTACAATCTTCCCTCACCTCCTCTGAGAATGATCTACAATAAATCTCCTTATCAGACGTTGCATACATACACAGAGTTAATACAGAAGGCCTTAGCTCAGCAAATGGCAGATTGCTCACCAGAATGTGGTAGTGCGAAAAAAGATGGACCAAAGGAGTCTCCCACACTGGGATTAATTCCATCCCGCCCATTTGGTCAGACATACTCTGAATTTGTCGGCCTTCAGAGGACAATGCAAAGCACATCTATGCTCCATCATCAACATCTTCAAATGTGGTTGCCTAAAGCTAGGCCCCTAAATTCAGATTTCAGCACCTGAGTAGACAGCCTGACTTTTAGAGGCCTGGACACTCACACCTTCCATTGCTGATCCCTCTGGGAGCTGTGAGGAGATGTGACAGAGTGCTGGACAAGAGCAGCTGAGACAGCACTCTGGTCACTGCAGCTCCAATTAAATACTGCAGAACACGCCTCATTAAGAGCAGCTGTGCCTAACTGATGGGTGGAGGAAAGCTGGAAGGCTAATTAAGCCATTAGGCTGAGTATACAAAATGGCACAGGAAGGAAGGAAGGAAGGAAGGAAGGGGGGGGTGGGAATCAGAGAGAGGGAGAGAAAGAATGCTCTTCGCTGTGTGCTTCAGGAGCTGGGGCTTGCTAAGACTGTCGCTATAAGGCTGTATAGTGTACAAGGGTGATGGGAACCAACATTGTAAATAAGCTGCACTGGGTGTTTCGTCAGCATAGAGGTCTCTGAGCTATCTGTGGACTCGAGGAGGGGCTGGAAGAAGCGAGGGTCTGCCACAGGACAGTTGATCAAAACCCAGAATTTCCATTTCATGGGAAATTTCAACATTTCAAAATTAGCTGTCATTCCAAATTGTGTCAAACTGTTCCATTACACCACCACCTGGTGCCACTTTCTTCTGAAAAGAGAAGACATTTCAGTCAGCATTAAGTAGCAGCTGACCTTAATGTTTTTAAATTAAAATAAAATAGTTCAATTATATTCTGACAGGAAATAATGAAAAAATATAAATATAAAAATGAAAAAAAAAGATTAAACTTGAAATGAGAATTTGAAATTCCGATGCAAAGTTTTTAAATTTTCTGAAACAAGTTTTCCAAAATGAATTCCCACCCCCACATCCCCCCCCATTTGAAATTGTTTTCCATGGAAATTTTACAATTTCATAAAAATTTTCAGTTTAATTGAAACAGCTATTTTTAAACAAAAAGCATTCAACAAAAATTTTTCCAACCAACTTTAGCTGTGAATTCCCCATACTTTTAGTAAGATATCATAAGGGCTTTTCCCTCGAGATGGCATGCTTGCTTGCACTCTCTCTCTCTGTATTCCAATCTCAGAAGCCCCATGGCTTTCCAATGGGTCAGAGGTACCTCCCCTCTACCCTTAGAGAAACCCAGAGCACACAAAAATTGAAAACCAGAATCAGACCTAGTAGAGTTTTTCTGACCTACTTTATTGTCAAGACAGACTTCAGGAGTCAGCAGGCTTAATACAACTTACTGCCCTTTTTTTTTTTTTTAAACCTGAGATTCGAGACAGATCTCCAGCTTGTGTAAACTGGTAACGCTCCACCGTTATTTACATTACAGTAACACACAGAGCCTCCCCCTGCGCCCTTACCAGAACGAAGGCTCTTCTGTGCTAACCACTGTCTAGACAGTCCCTATCCCAAAGTCTTCACAGTCTAAATAGTCCAGACACACAAACGGTGGGAGAGGAAAGAGAGGCACAGAGAGGTAAAGTGACTTGCCCTAGGTCACACAACAGGTTAGTTGCAAAGCTGGTCTGAGAATACTTATCTCCTGATTCCCAATTCAGTGCCCTATCCACTAGATCATATTCCATCCCTGCCTTCAATACAGGCTTCAATTCACGTCACCGGAGCTACAAGGATTTACGCCAGCTGAGGATCTGGTCCGTTATCTACATTTTGGGCCAGTTCTTATTCTTTCAGAAGTGATTAGTCATCCTTAATTTCATTTCTTCCCCCCCTCGCCCGCCCCTCACCCCTTCTTTCCCTCCCTTTGCCATAGTGTCCTGCTTGAGGAGAGGAATAAACTGTTGTTTGCCAGTGTCTTAGTCCTCAAAGTGCAACGCAAGAGTGATATGAGATTTGAAACAGACCACTACTACAGCCATAATCTCCCAAGGAAAGCACACTTGTCTTTTAAACAGTTCTGTCAAAGAGGATTTATTTCTGTGGAAGAAGAAAAGTAAAGCATCGTTTACATAAATAACATCGAGTTCTGAGTTGGACAACTATCAAGGATGAGTAACTGCTCCACAGCTGACATATTAAATCAATCAGTAATACGCCGATGAATAAGAAATGGGCTGAATATTCTACACCAACCCCCATCAACCCATAATCGCTCTCTGCTTCTTGATGAGGTAACAAAATACACAACATTCATAGAACAGCTGCTTTCATAAGGACAGCAATAATGAAAAAAGCTCCCAGAATTCCTCAATACTTGAACATCAAAACAAGATTTGCAGGGAGAAAATTAAAATGCCAACAAGATTTATATTTACCTATGCAGATGTCCTGCAGTCCTACGCTTTGAAAACAGGGACTATTGCATTAGAGCAGAAGGAAGGAAAAAAGACCCAACCCTCATTTCATTTTCAAAATATATAGCTATTGTATAAATGAAAGGAACAGGCAAAGTTATATTTTTAAAAAACAAATAGTACCAAAATGGAGAAAGAGTGAGTGAATGACAGAAAATAACCTGATACTCAGACATAAAGTGTGAATGTATTTATTTTATTAGTATCAAGGATGCCTTATATAAACTACTCGCTCAACTATGGCTTTTGGTTCTGAGGGGTGGCTGCAAATGTGCTGAGTGAGATATTACAGAGACGTGCTTCCTCTCACTTACCCACTTCTAATCCAGTCACGTTCACCTTCTTCCTCAAGTCTTCCTCTCCCCCTGATTCCTAACCCTCGCCACCCCCAGAAGATCCACACAGTCACTAAACGGAATTGGTTCAAGGAGTCAACAAGTAACAGTGACCACAATATAATTAACAGCCAACACTTTTGGGGGAAGGATCATACCAAAAACTAGCATTTCATCAAAACAGTAGAGAAAGGAGAACCCGATGACAATTTATTTGGACTTTCAGAAAGCCTTTGCCGAAGTCCCTCACAAGACGCTATTAAGGAAATTAAGTAGTTGTGAGGGTGAGATGTACCATTCAGTCGTGAATTAAAGGAGGGAAGGGACAGAGGGAAAAAAGAATAGGAACAAATGATCAATTATCATAATGGCAGAAGATTAACAATGAGATGCCCCAAAGTACTACGATCAAAGTTGTTTAATGTACTCTCTAATTATTTTGAAAAGGGGGTGAACCGTGAGATGGCAGATTACACCAATTTTTTTAGGTTTGTCAAACCTGGAAGAAGATTGTGAGGAACTTCAGAGAGATCTAACAAATGAAATTCAGTGTTGACAAATACAAAGTTATGCACATTGGAAGAAATAATTAGAACCACTCAGTATATTGCTAGATTCTAAACAGATTGTTGCCAATCTGAAGAGTTGAGGATGGTATTCCGGAGAGCTCAAAGAAAATCTCTGCTCAATGTGCAGTGTCAGTCAAAAAAGCTAACAAAAAATTGGAATGGATAAAGAATGAGATAGAGAAGAATACTGAAATATTATAATAATGTTATTATATAGATCAATGATGCTCCCTCATCAGGAATATAGTATTCGCCTCTGGGCACTCCATCTCAAATAAACTATAGCAGAAATAGAAAGGGCCCAGATACTGGTATTGAAGGACTTCCATACAGAGAGAGGTTTTTTTTAATTGCAACTGTCTCATTTAGAAAGGAGATAATTGGAAGAAATAGGACAGTTATACAAAATAATGAATGGTGTGTGGGACTCATTATAGACCCTTCCTACAAGGGCTAGGTTACACTAAATGAAATTGGAAGGCACCTCAGTTAACAATTGATACAGGAAATACCGGGTATTTTTTCACATCACATATTTGTCATGAGGGAACCTGCCTTTGGAGCGCCTCCTTGCAGCAGGGGTAACATCACCATTATCCTTGGCTGCGGCACCTCCTGCTGGCCACCCACATCTCACCTTAGCCCTCCAGCCAAGTCACAAAGTCTAAACTCCTTCCAGGGAAATAAAAGGGTTCCACTGAACGTTCACAAAACTTGCGTACATGAAAGAGCCTCCAGACCCCCTCTTGGGCTATTCCTCAACCCGTTCTTTGGGGTCAGTCTTCAGCCCTACCCAGGGCTCGATAATCCTTCCATGGCCTTGCATGCCCCTTCCTCAGGGGCAGTTAGGAAGACCTTGGCCCACACCCTACTCAGGGTTTCAGCACCAGGGACCGGTATTAAGCAGCTAGGGCTGCTGTTTCCTTGGGTCACTTCCTACCTCTGAGCCCCTCATGCTGCTTCCCTGCAGCCTGTGCTGAACACAGATTCCCTTTGGTTCTCAGGCCTCTCCAGCTTCTCCCTAGGTGTTCCCAGCTTCTCCTTTCTCTGATGAACTAGCCATTCTGCCACCCCTCTCGGGCTCCTCTGAAGTGCTTTCACTGACCCTATCTCAAGGCATCCCTCACAGGACCCTAACCTACTCCCTATGGCTCCTGCTACCTGGCTTCTAGCTTAAGTCCTATTTCAGGGCTCCCTACCCCTGGATTCTGACCTGTTCTCTGCAGTCCCGCCCCTAGTAAGTTCACTCTTCGTCCTTATAAAGCCCAAGTGCTTAATGATGCTCGCTTAGCTCAGCCTCCTCAGGTCAGGAGGTAATCAATCAGTCAACAGCTACACTAATTGGCACTTAGCCCCCTTGTCTAACAGCTGACAGGAGTAAACCCCATTACAGTATTATTAACCTGTGGAACTCAATGTCACAATATATCAGTACGGTTAAGACCTTTGTAGGTTTAAAAAAAGATTAATGAGAAAATCCACATTAAATAGGATGTAAACATGTTTTAGAATTAATATAAACCTTCTTGCTTCACACCACAAATTGGTTTAGGAAGAAACTTCCCCCTGGGTCATGTTATCCTACAATTCTCTATTACAGGATTTCTTGAATCTTCCACTGAAGCATTTGGATCTGGCCACTGTCAGGATCAGGTTACAGGATTAGACGGACCACTGGTCTGCAGTATTTCTTCATAATCTGAACTGGGTACAGAATATATGAATCCCAGCAGCTTTATGGCCATTCATTTTACAAACTAGTTCTCTCAGATAAATTGGGGTCTTCAGTGATGTTAGATTAACAAGTTAAAAAAAAAGTCATGGTAAATGCAATGGAAAGTGAGAGGAGAAAAGACTCTTTGACTCTCTAGAAGATGGAATTATATTGGTCCTTATCATCTGGATAAACGAAGGCTGCATGATGATAGAAAGAGAAAGACCTGATTTTTGTGGTTAATTATGAATGATTTTATGTTTCCTTCTGTTTAGTGACTTCAAATGCCTTCTTAGCGAGTAAGGAAACAGAAACTGGAAACACATCTCCTAACTCCTGTGTTTGCATGAAGCATTGCCCATCACATTCTTTCTTATCAGCTGTGAACAGAAGCTGAAATACATCCTCAGTGACAGCCAAGAGCCGATGAAGAGACCCAGAGCATCATTCAGCAAGAAACAAACAAGTACTGGCACAAAGCCCGGGAACATCCCCTGGGGATGGACAGTGCGCTTGCTGGTACCTCACGACATCAACTTTCCTGGGTCAAGAGAGGACCTCCTCCAACCAAGCCGGGAAGTTTTTGTTGGCCTTGTGAAAGTATTTGAAAAGTGTGGGAGTCCAGAGGGAGAAGATTAATTAAACACAGGAACAATTTACCAAGGGTCATTGTTTTACCATACTGCTCTAGGAATCATTTTGGGGAAGTTATCAGAGCTTCTGAGGCACTGGACACAGAGCTGAAAACCCTGGCTTCCTCCATACCCAATTAAACCATTTGATTTATTTTTAAACCTGCCTCTCTCAAAGGAAACCAGCCTTTAGACTGATTTTGACTGTAAGTTCTTTGAATCATAGAATCATAGAATCTCAGGGTTGGAAGGGACCTCAGGAGGTCATCTAGTCCAACCCCCTGCTCAAAGCAGGACCAAACCCAACTAAATCATCCCAGCTAGGGCTTTGTCAAGCCTGACCTTAAAAACCTCTAAGGAAGGAGATTCCACTACCTCCCTAGGTAACCCATTCCATTTCTTCACCACCCTACTAGTGAAAAAGTTTTTCCTAATGTCCAACCTAAACCTCCCCCTCTGCAACTTGAGACCATTACTCCTTGTTCTGTCATCTTCTACCACTGAGAACAGTCTAGATCCATCCTCTTTGGAACCCCCTTTCAGGTAGTTGAAATCAGCTATCAAATCCCCCCTCATTCTTCTCTTCTGCAGGCTAAACAATCTCAGTTCCCTCAGCCTCTCCTCATAAGTCATGTGCTCCAGCCCCCTAATAATTTTTGTTGCCCTCCACTGGACTCTATCCAATTTATCCACATCCTTCTTGTAGTGTGGGTCCAAAACTGGACACAGTACTCCAAATGAGGCCTCACCAGTGCTGAATAGAGGGGAATGATCACGTCCCTCGATCTGCTGGAAATGCCCCTACTTATACAACCCAAAATGCCATTAGCCTTCTTGGCAACAAGGGCACACTGTTGACTCATATTCAGCTTTTCGTCCACCGTAACCCCTAGGTCCTTTTCTGCAGAACTGCTGCCCAGCCATTTGGTCCCTAGTCTGTAGCAGTGCATGGGATTCTTCCGTCCTAAATGCAGGACTCTGCACTTGTCCTTGTTGAACCTCATCATATTTCTTTTGGCCCAATCCTCTAATTTGTCTAGGTCCCGCTGTATCCTATCCCTACCCTCCAGCGTATCAACCACTCCTCCCAGTTTAGTGTGATCTGCAAACTTGCTAAGGGTGCAGTCCACACCATCCTCCAGATCGTTAATGAAGATATTGAACAAAACCGGCCCCAGCACCGACCCTTGGGGCACTCCACTTGATACCGGCTGCCAACTAGACATGGAACCATGGGGTAGGGACTATCTTTTTGTTCTATTTGTACAGCACCTCGCACAGTGGGGTCCTGTTCATGACTGGGGCTCCTACTAATTACTGCAATACAAATAAACAATACTTCATAAAATAACCCAGCAGAGGAACGGAGGCCATCGCAGGAAATCACCCACCCAGGAATGCTAATCCAACACAAGCGGACGTGAACAAATGATTTTGTGTGACACCTGGTGAGCAACTATGAAAATTCACACATATTGAGAAAATGTCCTACATTGTTATTACTTGGTGGTAGTGAATCTAATACACATACATAAAAGAAACATTGCTATATAGTGACTACTGGGTGAAGCTGCTAAAAAAAATGCCTGCACAGAAGAAATGTGCTGGATGTCTCATAGGAGCATGAGTTTATGAGAGATTTCCAGGGTTAACTGCCCTTGGCTGGGATGGAAATGCTAACAAGAAAAGCTCTTCTCATGGATTTCAGTACTTCTGTTTCCAAGCTCAACTTGAACCAAGGGGAGTATGACGCTGCAATCCACTTGGAAAAATTTTGCTCAGTATTCTAAACTGTTCACGTACATTTGAGGGAAATGTCTTCCGACTGACATTAACTTTTTAATTCTCTATTTGCCAACTAGACAACCACCAGCTCAGTAACAATCCGTAAAGACAGGGGAAGTGGCTAGACATTAACAGTGTTATTATTAATACAATAATAATTTGTATTGCAGATCGAGGTTGGATCCAAAATTGGAAGGAGACCTATTTTTTGTTTCAAGTGCACACAAAATCTCATAGGAACAGACAACACTCTTGTAAAATTTCTGTGCAGGAATACTCAAATCACAGTTCTCAAACTCCCATATTAACATAGCTATGAATCTAAGCGTCTCCTACAACATCTGTTGAGATAAAGTTCAACTCAGCATACAGTGTTTGAAGTGCTTATCCATACCAAACCTCTGAACGTTTTTCGATTTCCCCAATGCAAGCTGACTTGATTACATGATCAGTAATGCTCACATTGACTTGAGTGGAAGCTCAGTTCAGATGTTCAGGTGTCTGGGAACGAGGGGGGGAAATCTTTGAAAAATACATTAATATTTCAACTTTCTCTCTCTTGGTACTTTCTCTCTTTTTAACCATTTTCTCTGCTCACAAACAGATTCTGATTTCCTGCAAATGTGTTTTTCATTTATAAGTATTTGCCATATCATTTGGACAAACAATTGTCAGCACCAGAGCCGTGTTAGTCTGGATCTGTAAAAAGCAACAAAGAGTCCTGTGGCACCTTGGAGACTAACAGATGTATTGGACATAAGCTTTCGTGGGTGAATACCCACTTCATCAGATGCATGTAATGGAAATTTCCAGAGGTAGGGATAAATATGCAGGCAAGAATCAGTCTGGAGATAATGAGGTTAGTTCAATCAGGGAGGGTGAGGCCCTCTTCCAGCAGTTGAGGTGTGAACACCAAGGGAGGAAAAACTGCTTTTCTAGTTGGCTAGCCATTCACCATCTTTGTTTAATCCTGAGCTGATGGTGTCAAATTTGCAAATGAACTGAAGCTCAGCAGTTTCTCTTTGAAGTCTGGTCCTTAAGTTTTTTTGCTGTAAAATGGCTACCTTTACATCTGCTATTGTGTGGCCAGGGAGGTTGAAGTGTTCTCCTACAGGTTTTTTGTATATTGCCATTCCTAATATCTGACTTGTGTCCATTTATCCTTTTCCGTAGGGACTGTCCAGTTTGGCCGATGTACATAGCAGAGGGGCATTGCTGGCAGATAATGGCATATATAACATTGGTGGACATGCTGGTGAATGAACCGGTGATGTTGTCAGCATGTGGCTTGTCAGCAGACTATTCAACTAGTCACAATTGGTTTCTTGGAGTGTGTGATTGGTCAACTAAGTCACCTGCTATTATTTCTATTCCTTGACTGGATGACAAACTTTTTAAACAGATGGATAATTAATGAAGAATAGTGAATAATGAATACTTCTGGTGGAACATGTGTACCACTGTTTAGATGCATGAAGAATAAGCCATTCCCAGACATCCTTGTGAACAGAGACCCATTGTGATTGCAAGTAGCAAATAAAATGGAGCATAAACATGGTCAAACCATTCACAAACACTGTTTCTGCAGCAACTGGCCAGCTTTAATGATGAACATCATAGAAATCCCTGTAAATACATGTCGGGGTAGGCAACCTATGGCACGCATGCCGAAGGCGGCACGCAAGCTGATTTTCAGTTGCCCTCACACTGCCCGGGTCCTGGCCACCGGTCCGGGGGGCTCTGCATTTTAATTTAATTTTAAATGAAGCTTCTTAAACATTTTAAAAACCTTATTTACTTGACATACAACAATAGTTTAGTTATATATTATAGACTTAGAGAACGAGACCTTCTAAAAAAGTCAAAATGTATTACTGGCACGCGAAACCTTAAATTACAGTGAATAAATGAAGACTCGGCACACCACTTCTGAAAAGTTGCCGACCCCTGATCTATGTATATACTTAGGTCTATGTAATAGGAGGGATGAGCTAGTGTTTAAGGTGCTGGTCAGGCACTAAATAGACCTGGGTTTAATTCCTGGATTGATCCCAGACTTTCTATGTGAAATTGTGCACGTTGCATAAGCCCAGCGTACTTCAGGTCCCCATCTGTAAAGTTGAGGCAATGACCCTTCCTTTCTCCCATCCTGTCATCTCTCTTTAGACTGTAAGCTCTTCAGGGCAGGGCCAGTCTCTTGCTATGAATATGCATATCGCATAGCACAACGGGGCCTTGCTCTTGGCTAGGTCCTCTACATGTTGCTCTAATAGAAATAATAAAGAAGAAAAAAGTAAAGTTCAATTAGCATTTTCTTTGGATGAGCAGTAAGTGCCGGAGTCACTTTGCACCAAACGACTCTGATACCACATCAACTTGATTGTGAAAGCATTCATAATTACAGTCCACTGCCAGCTGTCTCTTCTTGGGATTACCTCCTGTTGCATTCCCACCATGGCAAGTGGGAGTAGCTGTAATCAGGGCCGGGCCCAGGCGCCAGCGGAGGAAGCACATGCCTGGGGCGGCACATGCTAAGGGGCGGCATTCTGTCCATTCTTGGGGCAGCTTTTTTTTTTTGGCTTCTGCAGTTCGGGCGGCAGTCTGAGCGGCTTTATGTTTGGTTGGTTGGTTTTGGCCGATGTTTTGGCTTTATGTTTGTTTGTTTGTTTTGGGGGGGGTGGCAAAAATGGTACAGCCGGCCCTGGCTGTAATCTTCCTTCTGCCATCACTCGTTGCAATTTTAGCCTTACTCATTCCAAACTCTCTAAGATAAGCTTTTAGTTTGGCTCTGATGGCAAAGACTCAGAGTACTAAGTAGCTTTCCCACTCTTTCTGTCTTAATCTTCCTATTTACCAACCTGAAGACTCCTCAGCCATGCTAATCTCTTTTGAGAGCATATAATCCTGAGAAGAGATTTTCAAAGCAGGATAGAATTAAACAAACGACTCCATTACTGCTATTTGGAACATTTGTCCTAATTTTGCACCTTATGCTCCAGCTCAACCAGGGCTTGAATGGTAAAACATTGGGATGGGAAATTCCCTTGATTTCAGCCCTCTTCCTCTCTATGTATAATTATTTGCAGCAAGGAAGATTTAGGTTAGATATTAGGAACAACTTTCTAACTATAAGGATAGTTAAGCACTGGAATAATCTTCCAAGAGAGGTTGTGGAATCACTATCATTGGAGGTTTTTAAGACCTCATTAGTCAAACAACGGTCAGGGATGGTCTAAGTCTACTTGGTCCTGCCTCGGTAGAGGTGGCTGAACTAGATGATCTCTCAAGGTTCCTTCCAGCCCTACATTTCTGTAATTCTATTATTTTATTTTGACATGGGAAACTGTGATCCCACCCATTCTCCTTAACTTCAGACTCTGCATTAAGTCTACGTGAGACTTGTTGAGTAGCCCTACCCTGATTACAGTCCCAAGATCAAAAATGCAGTTAATGTGAAGGTCAACACATTCTACCCACTTGCTCCTTTTTGTTCCCATGTTCTCAGCCAGCCTGACCCCAACTGCAGCAGCTGTTCTTATTAATATTATAAGTAGCATCTTAAGATAGGGGCATCATTGTGCTAAGCGCTGTCTACACACATAGTAAGTGACAGTCCCTGCCCTGAAGATTTTATAAACTAAATGGGCAAAGGTGGCAGGAAAAGAACCGAGCTTTCCTGAATCCCAGTTCAACACCGTCGCTTCAGGACCACACTGTCTCTCTAGTGCTATTTCAGCACCAATTAATAGAACTGAATCTACAGTAATTTTCCCCCTAGGAAGTAAACTCAATGCAAAATGTTTTTATATTGCATTATTTTCAGCACATTACAGTTTGCTTCTTTGAGCCACATGCATGTGCAGCTCCTACCCGAGTGCTTATGAAACCCCTCCGGTATGGAAATCCCCTGGGACCAGCCTTGAGTATGTGATTTCCAGTAATTCCTGGTTTTAACTAACTCCAAAATATAAAGGGTCAGTTTGTGACATGAAAGCAGATGTCTGAATTGGGGGCTAAATAGACAGGCACCACCCCCTGAGGTATGATTGCTCCCAGATTTCCCCAGCTCAAGCATATTCACTGTGCTACTCTTTAGGAGAGCACAGCATGAATTCACCTCTGCAGCAAGCCCACTCTGTCGACTGGCGCCGGGAAGGGCATAGCCATAGCCAATCTCTTCCGCGGTCCTGTTGGGAGTAGGTTGCACCTCAGGCAATGCTAGGAAGGAGCAGTCCCTGTTCTTGGAAGCACGCAGGGACTGTAATTGTGCCTGGTCTCTGCATAGGCGTATGCAAGTCTTCTTGCACTTCTCCACCTTATGCATCCATGCATACGCCAGCCTCAAGGTGGTCCGAGAAGAACAGTGTGCTTCCAGGCTTAGCTGACACCAGGGTCTGGCAGAGTGTGCACATCTGTAAGTCAATTAAACCTTTTCAAACAGCAGAAGATGTTCAGGTGCTGGACAGGGATTTGCATCAATTCTTTTGTCATCTATCAACACTGTTTTACCCATCTTTTGTGTTAGCCCACTGCATGCCCTTTAAACATGCAAGATAAGCCTGGGAGGACACACCAGCTGTACTGCTGAACTAACCTAGCACGTCTTAACATTCAACTCACTTCAGTGGAACCATCAGCAGCAAGCCAGGTTGTGCAGCTAAGCAACAGTAGAACCACTGAAGAGCTCATTTCCATGAATGGGGTCTTATGTCGCCACCCATTGGTTAGAAAACCAAGACACAGAGGCAATGTTCCTTCTCCAGGTCCCAGGAAATAATGCCATAATTAAAAAGAGACATAAGAAATGTAATGGAAATATGATATTTTCACATTTCCAGATGTAAACCCAGCCATGACAAAGCTTCCGCTGGACTCCTGAGTTTCTGGGAGCAATTTCCTACATTTTTCTACCCCATGATAAGAAAATGGGATCTGACATCAAATCAGTGGCCCATATTTAACAGTGGACCATACTAAATGCTTCAGAAAAAGGTGCTAGAATCTAATTAATGGACAATACTGGAATAACCCAGAAGAGAAGTTTGTTCCTAAACCTAGCTGTAAGGACCAGATTTTTAAAGCTATTTAACTGCTAACTCCTGGACTGGTAAGTGATTGATGTATGTCCTGAAGGCTTATGGTTCATGTACTTTTTTTGGATTATTAATTCTGTCTGCTGCAACTGAGGCTTTTTTTATTAACTGCCTATAAATGTCTAATGCTCTTTGAACCCTCTATGATTGTGGCCCAATGAAATCTAGTGGTAATGAGCTCCACAGGATAAGCATCAGTGCTGTTTTTAAAAAAGTACTTCCTTTTGTCAGTTTGGCATTTGTTGCCTTTTAATTTCATTGAACGGCCCTTTGTTCTTGTAATATGAGAACACAGACCACCTGTGGAACTCATTGCAATGGGATGCTGTGAAGGCCAAAAGCATAACTAGGTTCAAAAAAGAATTAGGTAAGTTCATGGAGGATAGGTCCATCAATGGCTATTAGCCAAGATGGTCAGAGATGCAACCCCATGCTCCGGGTATCCCTAAACCCCCAACTGCCATAAGTGGGACTGGACAATGGGATGGATCCACTGGATATTGCCCTGTTCTGTTCATGCCCTCTGAAGCGTCTGGCACTGGCCACTGTCAGAAGACAGGATACTGGGCTGGATGGACCACTGGTATATAAATGTTCCCAATTAACATTCTCTATGCCACTATATTTTCTCTCTTTACCACACTCCTTCTTACACAGTACGTCTCTTCTTGAAACCAAACAATACCAATCTTTTTATCTCTTTTCATACAGAATTCTTGCTACACTTGTAATTATTTTTGCTGGCTGTCTCTGGACCGCTTCCAGTTCTGCTGTTTCTTTTTTGAAATAAGGAGATCAGAACTGAACACAGTATTCCAGGGGAAGGCATTTCACTCATTTATTTAGTGGCATTCTAATATTTTCAGTATTGTTTTTTATCCTGTTCTTATCCGGCTTGATAT
The DNA here is from genome assembly GCF_020497125.1 of Mauremys mutica. Classification (NCBI taxonomy): domain Eukaryota; kingdom Metazoa; phylum Chordata; order Testudines; family Geoemydidae; genus Mauremys; species Mauremys mutica. Next base: position 19,700,412 of record NC_059076.1, on the reverse strand, counting down.
TTGTTTGCTTTTCCTGACTTCTGTTGCATATTTAGCAGACAGATCTAAGCCTTGTTTCTCAGTGGCTACAGTTAATTCACAGAATACTTCAAATTCTTCCTTCCAATGTGCATTGTAAGGCATCTTTCTACACTTAATTTTGCTCACCGTTATAGTGCCCATTCACTTACCTTGGTTAGGTCCCTCTGATATTCCTCAAGTCTTCTCTGGTCTTGACTAACCAAAACAATGTGGTGTCGTTTGCAAATGTTGTCACCTTGTTCACCTCCTTTTCTAAATTCTTAATAAATATACAAAACAACTCCAGTCCTTGAGAACCTTGGGGCACCCACCGTCAACCTTCTGCCCTGTTGAAAATTGACTAGTTTTCAGTCTCTTGTCCAGTTTCTGATCCACAGCAGTGACATGATGGTAAAGACATTGTCTCACAGCAGCCCCAGAGGATGGCTGATGGGTTTGGTGAATCCCTTCATGCTCATTTAAGGCTCCTAGAGCTTCACTGATGAGGAGGAGGAGGGAAAATGGTCACAATGGAGTAGCTGGAACCATTATATCTTCATAAGGTAGAAGCAAGTGTAATGGCTCTCGGTACTGGTGGAGGATACTATCTGCAGCACTTACTACTCTTGTACAATGAGCACAGCTTCTGCTCCCACTGCTACCACCCTCCCGATGCTAACCGGTGCACAGGAATGAGTGTCTCCATGACCTCCCACCCGCTCTACCCACAAGCACCTTTCGGTGGTGTATAGTGATGCCAGCAGCGCTCATGGATCTCCCCTCCATGCATGGAATGCTAGCGGCGCAGATTCATAGATTCCAAGGCCAGAAGGCACCAGTGTGATCATCTAGTCTGATCTCCTGTATAACACAAGCCAGAGAACTTCCCCCAAATAATTCCTAGAGCAGATCTCTTAGAAAAACATCCAATCTTGATTTTAAAAGTTTGTCAGTGATAGAGAATCCACCACGACCCTTGGTAAATTGTTCCAATGGTTATTTACTCTCACCGTTTACGCCTGATTTCCACTCTGAATTTGTCAAGCTTTGGATCGTGTTATACCTTTCTCTGATCGATTGAAGAGCCCATTATTGGACATCTGTTCTCCGTGTAGGTATTTACAAGGACGTCTCCAGTGTGGGAGCACCGTGGGTTCCCTGCAACGTGGCCCCGTGCATTTATGCTGAGGCACTGTACGCTGGTGAACAACCTCACCAGCCAGGAAAGAACCACTGCCATATGCCCAAATCCTTTTCAGGCCCTTGCCTCAGGCACGGATTAGTATTCAAACACAACCACTAAACAAAGCTAGTCCCCTGAGCACAGCAGACTGCAGGGGCCCAGCAGCCGGTCCTCTAATAACTTTCTCCATCATGGAAAAAGGCCCCAAAATTAACCCTCCGCTGAATCATGTGACAGGTAAGCAGCCTGTAACCCTTTCCTGCCTGTTTCACCCTGTCACACGCACCCATAATTTAACCCACCACAAGTAATTGTTAATATTGGTTTCTGAGGCCCTGATCCATCTGATCTTAAGTATGAGCCACCCCTTTGAAGCCAACAAGACAGCATAAAAATGTGCTTAAAATCAAGCCCATGTTAAATTCCCTGCTGAATCAGGGCCTACATTGTTGGCTTCAAATTGTCAAAAATGCCATGAATCAATGACAGAGTGGCTGCCAGCCACCAAGCGATTTAAAGTGGAATTTGGCAGGGTTAAAGCATGTCAGACCTTTTACTGAAAGACAACTGTGCACTGAGAATCAACATTAACAATACTTTTTATAACAACTGCATTCACCAACTTTCCTGTTCCGCTTAATATGCTGCCCGAGAGACAGCTTTGGTTTTGCTTCCTGCCAGACAAAAGGAGAGAGAGCTAGAAAGCATTTGAACACCCATCCAATCTCCGTGTAATATCTTTTTAATCAAGAACAACAGGTTAATCCGAGCTTTTGAAATATAATAATCATAGAACATTTTATATAGACACTTGATTCGTTCAAAAACTGGACACGGAAATACATGATCCTATAAAGCTACAGAGATTTCTGATCAAAGCGTAGCAGGTAAATCAAACCTGAAATGAATGGATTAGAAAAGAAAGGTTACTGTAATATTCTTTTTTGTTAAGTAACACGGAAGCAGATTTCGTTGAATCTTGCTCTATAATTTCCCATCTGGAAAAGCATTACTGCGGGAATGAACAGGTTTGAAGGAATGTCTTTTTTATGACATCTGTAAAGTAAAAAGCAACAATTGGAGCAGGCTTAATCCTTCATCCAACAGCAGGTACTTCGCATACAATCACGACGGTGCTGATGAAAGTCAGATACCCAGAATACATAACCTATTTGATTTGATAAGATTGTATTTATCCTCTGTTTTGTCTGCCATGTTCCTTCTTCTCTTTGATCCTGCTCACACGGGGTTACATCCAGGTGGATGGCTGGATGTAAAAAAAGTACATGGTTTTTTTGTAGAGATACTTTTGTACATCCAGCCATCCACCTGGTTTATCCTTTATTAATACATATGATTTATACCAGTGGTCCCCAACCTTTCTGTGGCCAGTAGCACATTCATGTTTTCAGAAGAGTGAGGCGGGCGCCAACACTTACTCACATACAGGGCCGGCTCCAGGCACCAGTGGAGCAAGCACGTGCCTGGGGCAGCACATGCTACGGGGCAGCACTCTATCCATTCTGCAGAGTTGGAGTGGTTTGGGATTTTTTGTTTTGTTTTGGTGTTTGGGGTTTTTTTGGCTCCAGTTCTGGGCAGTGCAGAGAAAAGCCGAGAGGACAGAGAACACTGGCGCCCGCATCCTGCAGCCCCGGAGTTCTCTGTCCCCAGCAGGCGTGGTGCCGCGGCTTCTCTCCTCTGCTGGGCACTAGGAAGGTGCACATAAATGCCCTGGCGGGCGCCATGGTACCCACAGGCACCACGTTGGGGACCACTGATTTATACAATGCCATCAGTGCCTATTGTATTTATACAGACAAATGAAATAACAGGTCCATGCTCCGAGATGCCTGATGTCTAGAAAGGCCCCATTCTGCTACCCTTATTCATGGCGAGTGGCACTTACTCATGAAATGAGTCCCACCAAGCTATGTCTCATCGAGCAGGTTCCCACTGGAATCAATAGGAATGCCCTCAAAAGCACAGCTCACCATGAATAAGAGCTGCAGCACCAGGCTCTAATCTTAAGGCATCAAGGAATGACAATAATCAAAGGATTCAGCTGAGTCTTATGGGAATGGTCCACTAGCCACTAAGGTCAACTGGAGCCTTTCTGCAAACCTTAATGGGCACCGAACACGGCACTATACGCGAAGCTCAGCACTGGAAATGAAGTGGAGCCACTCTGGACAGAGGGAATTCTGTCTTAGTGAGTGCAAAGAGAACAGCATCTAGTAGAGATTCATCTTCCTCCATTTTTGGAGCCAATATGCTAGTGACAGAATTATTTTTCTGGGTCACAAGTACCCTCCACTCAAACTTCAACAAAATGGTGTCTAGTGATATCAGATATATTCCTGCACTTGCCTTGAACAATGCTCTACAGCACTAACTCTGTTCAGAGTTTTATTTTCCATTAAAATCTGTCGTAAGGACATTTAGACTAAACAACAGCTCATCACCCCAAAAACCCACCAACTTTACAAACACTCATGGATTAGGCCCTGATTCAGCAGAGCACTTAAATACGTGTGGTCTCCTCATCTCAAAAAAGATATACTGGCACTAGAAAAGGTTCAGAGAAGGGCAACTAAAATGATTAGGGGTTTGGAACGGGTCCCATATGAGGAGAGATTAAAGAGGCTAGGGCTTTTCAGCTTGGAAAAGAAGAGACTAAGGGGGGATATGATAGAGGTATATAAAATCATGAGTGATGTGAAGAAAGTGGATAAGAAAAAGTTATTTACTTATTCCTATAATACAAGGACTAGGGGTCACCAAATGAAATTAATGGGCAGCAGGTTTAAAATAAATAAAAGGAAGTTCTTCTTTACACAGTGCACAGTCAACTTGTGGAACTCCTTGCCTGAGGAGGTTGTGAAGGCTAGGACTATAACAGTGTTTAAAAGAGAACTGGATAAATTCATGGAGGTTAAGTCCATTAATGGCTATTAGCCAGGATGGGTAAGGAATGGTGTCCATAGCCTCTGTTTGTCAGAGGGTGGAGATGGATGGCAGGAAAGAGATCACTTGATCATTACCTGTTAGGTTCACGCCCTCTGGGGCACCTGGCATTGGCCACCGTCGGTAGACAGGATACGGGGCTAGATGGACCTTTGATCTGACCCAGTACGGCCATTCTTATGTTCTTATGTGTCTAACTTTAAGCACGTGGGCAGTCCCATTGACTTCAGTGAGACTACTCAGGTACTTACACATGGTTAAATAACTTACTGAATAAGGCCTTTATGCCTGGCACACTCCTGTGAGATAGGAAAGTATCATCCCTGTTTTACAGGCAGGGAACCGTTAGAGTGACTTGCCCAGGATGATACACCATGTATATGGCAGAATTGGGAACAGCCAGATCTCCTGACTCCCAGTCTCATTAGAACCAGTAGCCAATGCTCCCTCTCTTGTGCATAACTACTGCTCGAGAACACACAGGAGGCAGCCCCTCACGTGCAGTGTCCAGAAGAAACTCACATAGTAAAGGAACTGTCAAACACATCAAGATCTTGGCTGCCGGAGACAGGATAGGTAAGTGCTACCATCAACAAACTGGACCTGCCTTTTGCTTCTGCAGGGGAACACAGAGTTTATACACGCCTTTGCATGCACACACACACATACACACAGAGCACGTATGACCATACATATAACATAACAGGTTCCTGCTCTGAGTCTGTATGAGCTTGCATGATATGTGTTTGTATGCATGTGCACCCAAAGGCCCGTACAAAATCTCAGTGGTCCCCAGCAGAATCAAGGGGCTGATCCAGTGTGTTGATGGTCGCACTTAGCTATCCTGTCTGCTCCAGCACATAATCACAATGGTGACTGTGTATCTTTATATTTTGCCAATACAATGCATTTTATCCGCTCCCCTATCCTTTGTAAAGCCTGGAAATGCTGCCAACCTTGCATAATCTTATATTTTTCTTCTTCTTACAACATATTAATAATGGTTCTGGCACCTCTGGTCTCCTTATGAAACCAGCGAAGCATGAAATGCCTCCATGCAGAGTAATAGTTCATATTTTGTGCCTTATGTATTATTTTCCTGGTTTTATTAATCTCAGCAGGAAAAAAAAAAGTAACTCACGTACCCCATAAGAATTAGTGTGCCAGCAAGAGGAAAACAGCTGTCTCATCCGCTGTTTGCCTGTAGGACTCTCTTGCTACTTCTGCACCAACTTCCTAAGCTGCACCCTGGTGCACCCTGCTCAAAAGAGTGGCACGTTATTTATTGGTAGAAATGGTACCAGTGAGAAATGTCTGGCAGCTTTTGAAGCAGCACAGGAGAACAGGCACATCTGTCCTGCTGAAAGAGAGGCAAGCCAGGTCTGTGAGGTGAGATGCAGTGAGAGGGAAAGTATGTGGACTTGGTTCACCAGTGAGCTACTCCAGTTTCAGAGCGGTGTAGCTCCAGTTATACCCACTGTGAAGGGGTTCCACTCACTGCGGGTGCACCTCCTTGTGGCTGGGTCTGGGAGTTAGCACTCACCCCATCTGGCACCCCCTTCTGTTGGTTACTCGTGCTGTGACCCCTCTCTCTCAGTAACTCGGGGTACTCCCTCTTTGTTACTCATCCCTCTAGACAGGTCATAACATGATCCTCTCCTTCCAGGGTAACAACGTCCCACCAGAGAAGCTGTCCGGACACTGCCTCAGATGGTATTCTGTTCCAAGTCTCCATATCCTGTGCCAATTTCTCAGTGGCTGGTAGGGGAACCCAAGCCCACCCACTACTCCGGGTTCTGGCCCAGGGACCCTATGACTAGCAGTCCAGGTCTACTCAGTCTCAGACCCTGTCGTCGTTTCCCTGAGCTCCTTCCTACCCCACCTCTCTATCTTCTTGTTCACCTCTGGTTTGTCCCCAGAGATCTCTCTGCTCCCCATGGCTACTTCACCCTTCTCGGCCTCTTGCTGAACTCCCCAGTCCAGGGCATGACCCCAGGGCTTACTCTCCCCCTGGATTTCCTCTTTGTCCCTGGCTAACTCCCTTTCCCTCTAGGGAGTGACTCCTGACCTCCGCCCTGCAATGTCCTGCTTTCACTCCCTGGTTTATAATCCTCTCCCAGCTGGGCTTCACCTGCAGTTAGTGTTCATCAATCCCTGGCTTCCCTCCAGGTGCATCATATAACATTAACTGCCCTCTTCTAGTCCACATTAACCTGTTCAGGGTTTGTGTGGGGGGGGAAGATACCCCATCACAACCCATATCAAACTGGAGTAATGCAGTGATGATTCAGGCCACAAGCCAGACCCTCAGTTAGTGTAAATAGGTGTAGATCCATTGACTTTGGTGGAGTTATGCCAATGTCAGGGAGGCCAACTCTCATGATTTGATCACAAGTTTCATATTTGGAGGAGGTTTTTTTTAATGCTCCAGCTCCTGGAGTCATGTGATAAGAGAATCTAAGCTTTTATATATATAAAAACAAAGTTTCTAGCTCTCCACGTTCCAGATAAAAGCTTAAAATCACAAACCCAGGTGACAAAATGTATTATTTTTTAAAATCTCATGATTTTGGGGTCTGAATCATGATTTTTGAATGCGTGGGTAGGCAATAGTAATATTCATACCACAGAGGATCGGGTCCATATATATGTGTGGCTGGAAAAAAAATAGCTCTATCTTTTTACCTATATTTTTAAAGAGCCAGTCAGTGTTGATGTCACGAATGTAAAGATGGCTTTGTAATTAACTAGTGGCAAAATAAAATGCTGCCTCATCCTCTCATTTTCAATAATGATGGCATTTAAAATAATAGAACCATGTGAGAAGGAAGAAAACATACCACAGATAGGACCAGATTCTGCCACCCTTAATCACACTGAATCTCATTATTCACCCTCACTCATATCCATTACTCCACAGTCTCGTTGATTTCAGCAAGTTTTCTCACTGAGTAAGATGCTATTCAGTGTGAGTAAGAGTTACAGCAGCCTTCATTTATATTCAGCAGGAGAGTATTTGATTTCACTGATAAAGAATTTGGGGGGTTATTTTTGTTTTGTTTTTGCAAAGGCAATGCAAAATTATCCTGAAAATGACAGCCATGAATTTTACACTAGATAATCCATTTTTTTTAAATGCCAGTCATTCGGCCTGAACTGAGAAAATTAAGTATGACATTTTGAGATTCAGGAGCTGTGTTAAGCAGTTATGAAACTGCTGTAATTTACAACAAAGAATAAAGCTAACCTAAAAGACCTCAACCCCAATTTGCTGAAACAATACATCTCATTGGTCACTGAATAGCCAAAAAAAAAAAAAGAAAGAAAAAGAGAGACTTCTCTGCACAAGAAACTTTACTAGCATTAACTTAATGAGAAATTATTAGTTCAAAATTGGTCTCATTACTACAGCAATAGGTCCAAATTACTGATATTTACAATGTTATGACTTCCTGTTTTCTGAATAATATAAGATCCATACAAGACAGGGAAAACATTTCACCTGTGATACAAAACATTAAAACTGATATTTCAAAGGCATTTGAGTACCTAATTCCCAGTAAAATCATTCAGAACTGGTCATTCAAACCCCTTAGGGGAACTTCGAAAATCTCACCATAAATATATTTGTAGATTAAATCAGAACTAAATATTTACTATGCATTTACTACTTAAAGTAGATACTCACATCAAATTTCAAACTTCACTTAAAATGAAAGCACATTTTAAAATGCCTTGGCATTTTCTTGGAACACTTAACTTATAGCTTAATTCTACCCTTTTACTGAGTTCAGGGAGAGTTGTGCATCTAGATCTATATTCAGTACAACACTTAAGTACACGCTTAACTTTAAGCGCATCCTTAAGGCCATCCCTTTTCAACACGACACTTAAGCATAAACTTGCGGTCTCAAGTGCATGCTTAAAATTAAGCACCTGCTTAAATGGTTTACTGAATTTGGCCCAAGGATCTATGTTAAAACATCAGTGCAAAGAAACATCATATTCCCATATTTCTTTATCATAACACTGCATATTTTAAAAGTGTCACAGATGCTTCTTGTGGTTTCTGGCTACTGGAGTTATAGTCAATGATTATTTTAAAAGTTTCATTCTAAACATAGCGGAGATTCTGAGAGGACCATTTGGGCTTGGACATCAGCAAATTATATTGATGCATTAAATAATAATCATTATTTGTATGTGTATGAGCATTGAATGTGTGTTCCTAAAGAGATCACTATCTAGGTTCCGTTAATGTTACCCAGATAAATATTGAATGAAATGTGTCTACCACACCAAGGCGGCATTAGAAGAGCAAATACATCCAAGTGCTGGAAAAGATATTGACAGAAAGGCATGTTGCTCTGTAGTTAGGCCCTGATCCTGTAAACACGTTGCATTTTACACAAGAATAATCCCATTGATTTGAATGAAACAAGCATCAGTGTCTGGATTGGACATCTCTTTTGAACTTAGAGCTGATTCTGGAATTGTTAAAATTGACGTGCAACATATTTAGTATGTTTTAAAACTAAAACTGTATTTTTAAAGAAGTGAGTAAAATAAAGCCTATGTTTAGCATCAGATGGCATCCTGGATAAAAAATTTCTCTCTCTCTCTCTCACACACACACACTTCTTTTGCACATTATGTACTTTTTCTCCTGTATATCCTCTAATACTTGCTGGCAGATTTACAACACACCCCCATCTATTTGGTACACAAATGTACCATTCTGCCAATGGTTAAAAGGCTGAAGTGTTTGTTTTATAAACATCCTCCAAGTTTTACTGTAATTACTAATCTGCAGCAGGCACTAGACAAAAATCACAGCGCATGATTTTACATTGGGGCAAAATCTTTGCTAACTCGGGCCTCATAAATTTGATCACTTAATAACTTAGTGCTAAATGTCTTCTTTTAATGAAAGGAGAGTTAACATGATTATTATTAATGCTATTTTTAGTTAGTTTTAAATTATGTCATTATGATAAAACATTCTATTTAATTTTTTAATATTTCGACTCAAAATTAATCTTTTAAGTCTTTAATTCCAGCCAGTCTGCACAGAATTACAAGGTATTGTAACACCTATTGCAAGCGAATGTCTCTGAAATGCACTTGACAATGGGAATACTAAAGTGATGTGCCGCAGTGTATAGACCATAGAGTCATAGATGATCTTGCAGTTACATTCTGGTGTCCAAAACTCTTTGTGCGAAGCTGTGAGTTTTCCCCAATTCTCAAGGAGCAAAACATGATAAATCACACATAGGATATTAGGGTAAATAAAGCGAGATAGTATTACAAGAATTCATGTCCAAATACCATGTTTGAGTTTTCTTTTGTTATAAGAACAAAGTTTTCAGAAAATGAGGATCAATCTCGTTCTTTGTAAATCTTCGTTCTCTACCCCCTGCCACTTCTCAATATAACGTGACAATGCAAAAGTGAACTTTGGTAGCTGCATGAGTTCTATGAGCTGCCAGGTGTTGCAGACTATGCAGCTGACAACTTAAGACCACCATCTACTGGCTCTGGCCATAGCTGCAAAGGCTCTTGATCTAAATCCCAGCACAAGTTCACCAAGATCTAAACCATTATGAATGGAGTGGTTTCTGGGTAAGAAAAATAGTACCCCCCCACTCCTTCCTGTGAAGAGAAGGAGCGTGCTGAGCTAAAGGCTGAACTGCACCAAAGTTTCACTAGCTGCATCTGAGGGGCTAGGTATAGGCAGCTTTATGCTACCTTTGTGCTCCCACAATCATAGGCTTTTTCAACTTTCTGCATAATTAACACCAGCCTCAGGACTTCTCAACCTCACATCAGGCTCCAACAGCCTCTGAGCGGCCTTTCTGCAGTCAAGGATCATCAGAGCACAGTGGTGTTCAGGACATGGTTTCTTTCTCCCAGCCACACCCCCATAGACCAAGTCCAGGAAGGAGGGCCACTCAGGGCTAGATACACCAATTCTACACCCTCTGGGGATTCTCCGAATCCACAGAAATCATGTAGCCAATAAAGCCAGCTGTCAGGCCACCTGGCACTCCAGTGGCACAAAGACTTCTGAACAAGGCAGAATTCCATAAGTCCTTCTCATGCACCCAGTAATATCCATTCATCAGATTGTTCACACAGAACTGCCCTGTTCTCAGGCCCTGATTGCATTTACAGAGACAGTCAAGTCAAGCATGTTAGTTTACACGTCTTAACCATTCAGTAGCTGAGGGAAGGTCATTGTGCAGGTCCATGAGGGAACTGAACAGCCCTGGCCGAAGGGTGCAGCCTGCAAGTACGTCTTCTAACTGGTCAGAGTGGCAAAGAAGGGAGTCACGAATTAGTCACTAGAAGCACATCTGATGTGATTGAGCTTTACCCAAAACTGGAAAGGAAAGTCAAAACCAGGGAGCTGGACTGTGGCTCTGTAACAAGACAGGAATTGAAGCTTGTTCTTGCCACCTAATATGCCAGCTGGGGACAACATCATAGAATCACAGAACCATAGTGTTAGAAGGGACCGCAAGGGTCATCGAGGTTCCTTAAGAGAATTGGCCAAATGGGGTGCCTTGAGCTGAGAAGGTGGCTTGGTGGATTAAACACATCTTTAAACAGGGGTAGATGTGGCATGTCTTGTACCGTAAGGAGCAGATTCAGCAAATCGACTTGTTGCCTGGTATCAGGAAGGCGATGCTGGAGAGGACTGGCTGCCAAGCCAGTCTGGTTGGTCTCACGACACTTGTTATACACATTCAGCTGAATGTCTACTAGTCCTGTGTGAAAATAGCAGAGCCACAACTGGGAACTACAGAACGGTGCAAGGCAAGGCAAGGCCAGTTTCTTATTGTCTGCACATTGGCTCCCCAGGCAGGGGTGCTGGAATAATTTGTAGGGGGGGAGGTGCTGAGAGCCATTGAACCAAACTGTAAACCTTATATATGATGGAAACCACTTCAAGCCAGAGGGTGCAGCAGTATCCTCCACACCCCTTGTTCTAGCACCTATGTCCCCAGGTAGAACCAGCTAGTTTGCTGATCAGGTTATTTCTTGTGTTTATTTTCAGCGAGGTCTTGCTAATTTGAGGTACGGACCAGTGTAACACCTAGATACACGGATTTTGGGCTGTGGTCCAGCCTGTGTCCGTTCAGGAAGATGTTGAGCTGTTTGTTGGCCTTTGTATGGTATGCATGGAAGCTGCTGGAAACAGTCTTTTTAGTACTCGGTTTAAATCTCCATATTTTGCCATAGTGGGCTGTCTTTTTCACGTCAGTGTTCAGGACTTCTTCTAGATGACTGGAATCCTGGTCCTGTACTGCCAGACAGATGTAATCTGCATACATAAATTGGTGGCGGGAAGGTCATTTGTAAAGAGGTTTAAAAGTGTCAGTGCTAGAATTGGGCTTGCGGTTGACCTTTGTTTTGGGACCTCCAGGAACTGGTTTGTCCAAATGAAACTTGGAACCATCAGCCTCTCAGCCAACATTTTCCCAGCCATAACAACTCACTTTGGTAGGACCAATGACAATTTGTTCAGTAGACCATATCGTGTCATATGGAGCAGTAAGATCTAGGAATACTGCACCTGTTTTCTGCCTGCTCTGGAAACCATTCTCGATGCAGGTGGTGAGAGGCGGCACTTTATCTCAGGTACTACAGTTTAGTCTGAAACCTTGCTTGATCTATACTCCAGATTACATCAATGATGGGAGTAATTCTTTGAAGGATAAGCCTTCCATGTAATTTGTACATGCATCTTAACAAAGAAATGGAGCAGTAACTTTTTGCAAGTCTATAGTCTCTCTCAGGTTTTGGCAAGGCTATTACTTTCGCTCTGTGCCAAACCAAGGTAGAAGGATAGCAAGCCATTGTCTGCGAGTTTTTCTCAAGTTCTTCAGGAATTCAGGGGAGCTGTTAGCAAGCCCCCAGACTTTACCTGTTTTCAATGTTTCAATTACCTTTTCTATTTCATCTGCAGTAAAAGGTTGGAAGTCTTCAGTTTGGGGTATGCACTGTTTGTATTGCTGCCATTTCTTCTTCAATTCTCCTTCAACCTTTTTGTCCTTATATACCCGTGAGACATTTATCTCTGTTTGCAGAGATTGGATAATGGTGCTGTGCTGGAGGCTTCTGAGCAGCACCAAGTTTTCCAATTCGTGCCAATCCAGCTTTGCGGCTGGATCTTGGCATGTTTAGTTCTATGGTAACCTGCTCACTCTTCTAGAAATGTTCAAGATGTCTAAAAGATGGGTGACAATGTCTGAATCATGACTCTCTTCCTATTGCTTGAGCGGTTCTGCATAGTCTTCATCGAGACAGGGAAAGTAGGTCTGATAACAACCTCCTGTAACTGATTTGGTGTCAACTTTGTCTAGCTTTTGTGAATCGCGTGTAAGCTTCTTCAGTAGAGATGTTATGTGGGATACAAATGTTATACCAATCAGTGGAAAGCTGGGCCAGCTGTAAATGGTGCTGGCAGTATGTCTCTCCTGAAGGCAGATTCCATCCGTGTTTTGTTTGGAGGCTGACTGGAGAGTGGAATGTTTAGCAGCTGAGACATATTCAACATGTAGCTGAAAGATTTTCAGGGATGAGCCAATGTGGCAAGGTTTCTTGATCACGGTTAAGGTTGGTGAGATGGCTTGAGAGCCCATGCCAAGATCTAAAAGATTTGGCCTGCTAGTTGCAGCGTTAGTTTCCCCTCCTAGAAGAGAGTATCTACAAGGTATGCAACGAGAACGTAGCTGCATTATACCACAGTAATGCTACATGAACTCATGTAAGCTAGGCAACTTGCTGCAATTTTTACCTGTGACGGTGAATGACATATATGTGTACTATCAAAATATAACCTAGTTTCAGGCATGAGAAATAAGGATTTACCAAGGCTGCTGATTCCTTTGGAATAATGTATTCGTTCAGTGGACACTCTCTTCACAGGTCACAGTCCCAGGTAAATCCCAGACTGGAGTTTTCTCCTTGTCTATTTGGATTGTCATTTCTCCCATGTGTAATTTTTTCACACTGACTGATATGCAAGGTTTTCGTTTTGCTACTTTTAACATTTCCACCACCACATACAGCCTTCTGGATCTCTGAACGTGGATCTTCCTCGACACCCTTAACCTTTTTATATTCCCAAGCACCAAGACATTGGCAGACCTGTAAAAGTTCTCTCTCCTCACAATGATATTGGATTCCAATGACCTTTAGGAACCATGATGTATTACCGAGGTATTTCCATTAGAGATCAGGCTCCAGCCACAACATTTGGATCCACGTTTTTCAATCCCTGTCGGCCCCCCCCAAAATCAGTGCATTTGGGAAATACTCTGACAATGGGTGTGACTAGCAGTTGGCTCCAGAAATTAAAACAGCCTGATATTTTCTCACATTTAATCCTTTAGCCCAAGTGGTCGACGTCTGAGTTTTCAGTCTCCGAGGTCCCAGATTCAACTTCCATTGACAACTCTGGTATCTGTGGGTTATGTGACCACTGGTTCGGAATTTTAGTCCAAACCATTACAGATGTAGAGGTCAAACATCACATATGATCGTGAATTCAAATCAGCCCAGATTTCAGTGGTGTTCAGATCCAAGGTGTTGGTTTGTCCTCATCTCCAATTGGCATCAAAACACACACCTGCATGTTGTATTCTTTTCAGGACACACCCAGCTTTGAGATTGTAAAAGGGCAGTTCCTTGTTTCGCCCCTTTGGAGAAGATAACAGACAAATGAAACTGAAACATGACAAACTTCTTGGGCCATATCCTCATCTGGTGTAAAAGACTTCAGTGGAGCTGTAGCTACAATGAACCTGAGTCTCCTCTTACTTACACCACTTAATATTGGTGCAACTCCACTGACTTCCATGGAGTTACCCTGGTTCAAACTGGGGTAAGTGATGGCAAAATGAGACCCATTAACGAGTTCCCCTACCCCATATTCTCAGTTCTCTCCACTAACTCTGCCTCCTTTAAAAACAAACCCGGATCGTTTTAAACGAGGCCAATGGAGCAAAGTACCCAACTTTTCATTATCCGTTCATGATAAGTCCTCTGGCTTCAACTGTAGCCTGCAGACTCAGTTCCTCTCCTTCCTTCCAGGCCCAGATTAACCAGTGTGCACTCGGGGCACTAGCGCAGGCCCCACAGGGAGGCCCTGACTATTGGGGGGAAAAAACAAAACAAAATTAGTGGTGCTGAAACCCTGCGCACCACGTCACAATGCCACTCACTCAAATTTGGCCGCCGGCCCCAGTCATGACAGAGGGGCTGCTGGGCCTAACTTGAGTGATTGCACTGTGATCTGACGCTTGCCACTCCACACATTTCTACTATAAACACCAAACCATCAGATGGCTTCACGCACTTCCCTCCACCCCACAGAAAGTCCAGTGTGCACCCCCGTTGAGAGCTTCTGTTCTAGGAAGTAGGAGCGGGTGGTACACTGAAGTTTTGCCCATGGCAGCAGATTGTCTAGTTCATCACATGCTCTGTCTAGTTTAAAGATGGTGGGCAGACCCCCAGTTTCCACAAGGCCCCACAATTTTCATCTGGGCCTGCTTTCTTCAGTGACTAGAATGCAACAATAGGAATGCCAGTGCGCAGAGAGTGCTGCTTTGCCAGCAACTGGTGGAGTCTTCTCTGCACAGCAGGGACTCGTCTGCCGGCCTGTCACTGTGGAATGGTAAACCCACATGAAGTTTAAAGTCTACATGTTCACCAGTGCCCTCCTGGGCTGGGCCACTGCCCATCACTCAGAGTTTGTCATTGGAAGTGATAAATGGATCCTTGTTGAAGGATCTGATGGGAAGCTTGACTGATGAAGTTAGCAGGTTCTAACAACAAGAACAACAGCCAAAAAGTTAGCCATGGAAAGGGGCAGAGACGCACAGGAGGGCACAAGAGCATGTTTAATTGTTGTTTTTTTAATTGCAATTAAAAAGAAACATCGACTAATCACATTCTTATCTAAATACAGGACAGCCTTCCAAATGAAACAGGTTAGCACTCAATTGGCATCCATTTTCACTCCACGTAAATGGATTTTCCCCCCTCATAAATGGATTCTTTTTAAAATACTTGTGTTCCATTTTCTTTTTTTTTTTAAAATTCAAGTATCAATATTTATGCATCTGCCAATAAAGTTGCATCTGGCACTTCTGCCTCCCTTCAAAGTATAGAGTCAGCTTATAAACATTTGCTATGAAGTTAAAGTTTTAATAATGTAATTTGAAGTTAACTGGCAATAGGCCCGATTTAAAGCCAATGGAAACACCCTCCTGAATTTCAACATGCTTTGGTGCAGGCCCAGTGCTTTGCAATATTTGTGGAGAGCAAATTTAAAGTCTATAATCCTAATTCAGGGATCCATCATCATTATCTAGATTTTTAAAGATATTTAGGTGTCAAATGATGCAGATTGATGCCTAGTGATTTCAGTGGAGTTAGGTGCCTTTGAAATCCTACTAGGTACTGATCTGCATCTTTAGGCACCAAACTAAGCACCTGTAAATATCTGGCCCTGAGCACTTTAATGTTTGTGAGGTATTCAGGTGTGGGATCCTTTATGGATTCACCCTCACAGCACCCTTCTGAAGTAGGGGAGTATTAACCTCATTTCACAGATGCAACCGAGGCACAGAATGATTCAGTGACTTGCCCAAACTCGCACAAGAATTTTGTGGAGAGCCAGAAATTGCCCCTGGTCTCCTTATCCGAGTCCAGTGTCTTAACAACAGCACAATCTTTCCTCTCTCTAGCCCGTTAATGAATTTCTAGCAATGTAAACAGGCCATAAACCATCTGGATCCATGCCCTGGAGAAGCACCCCACCCCACCCCCAGTGCTAGAATGTTCCCCAAATAGCACAGAGCCAGTGTATCTGCTTTATGCCACCCACCTTGCAGCCCCAGAATAAAGGCACCCAGGGACGGGCATAGCCAGAGGGCTGCTTTGCTCCAGCTGTTCTTGAACAGACCGCTCCTAGGGACCTATGGGTAGCCAAAAATAAGTTAAAACTGCCCTGAGGCTGACCTCACAACATGGCAAGCCCAAAGGTGGTATAAACCTAGGTTTGCTTCCAGTCTGCTATGGGTCCATGAATTTGGCCCTGTGTTAATAATAAATTGTGTAAAGTTAAACTTTCACTATGGGATGTTATATTGTGAATCCGCAGTGAGAGAGATTATAGATGGTAAATTCTGTTTATCTCAATATATACAAATTACATCTTAAAGAAATGTTCTGTTTAGAAGCTGAACATATCACCAGTGGAGTTTGCGCTGCCTAAATCACTCTTAGGCCATGTCTACACTACAAAATTAAGTTGACCTAACTTACATTGGCATACAGCCGCTGCAGTAATTACATCGCTTATTATGTCTACACTTCGCTCCTTGTGTCAGCAGTGTGCGTCCTCACCCGGAGCGCTTGCACCAATTGAACTGTCACTGTGGGATGGCTTTTGAAAGCCAGCAACAGTTTATGTAAGCAATGCAGTATCTACACTGACCCTGTGTCGACCTAAATACATCGACATTGATTCTACGCTTCTCACTGAAATGGAGTTATTACGTCTGCGTAGTGGGTGACTTATGTCAGCGGGAGCAAAATTTTAGTGCAGATACTTACAGTTAGGTCGATGGAAGCTGCCTTGCATCCACCCAACTCTGTAGTGTAGACCAGGCCTTAGAATTATTCTTGGGTGTAGCTGTTGCTCCCAAAGGCTCAGGCCTGGTCTACACTGCGGGGGGCGGGGGGATTGATCTAAGATACGCAACTTCAGCTACGAGAAGAGCGTAGCTGAAGTTGACGTATCTTAGGTCGACTACTAATTTAGCTTCCTGCACTTGCATAGCACAACTGTGCTTAGCTGTACACTTTGAGGCTGCTTCTACAGGGTGCTGAGAAGCTTATGAGACACACTTGGTGCCCTTAACTACCACTCAATAGGCGTTGAGAGCACACAGCATCATTCAAAAGGCGCTCAGGACCTTGTAGAATCACAGCAAGAAAAACCTATTCACATTGAATTCTGCAAGTGTGAAAAGCTATCCTCCTCCAAATCAAAATCAGTTCTTACAATACCTCTCCAAAAGACAACTTCTCAGTCAGTGCTGTTTCCCTGCTAAAGATCTGCACAGTGGTGAATTTCACCCTGTGTGTGCATGATAGATGCAGTTTTGCACTTAAATTGAAAAAAAAAATCTGGCTGTCATTAGGCTTCAGAAGTATCAGCTCATTAAGATGGATTAAGTAGTTCAAACCTCGTTGTTTCCAATTGTCTCAGGCAGCATGACACTGGTTCAGTTTTCTTCGCACCCGCAAAGGGTAGGCACGCTTATAACAAGTGCCAAGAACTAGTGGCAGTGTGACTCTCTTGTTCAAATTTAGAATTTTGCAAAACAATTCAAACCACCCTAGTAGGATCAGCTAATGATTCCCTGGTAGGTCAGACTGATGACAGGACTCACGGACAGCCAGCTCAGAGGGCCAGATCGTCAAAACTATCCAACAGCCACCCTGGGGCCAAATGCTCAAAACTAGCTCAACTCCCAGCACCTCCTACTGAGTCAAATGGAAGCCACTGAGTGCCGTGCACTTTTGAAAGTCTGGCGCTCCATTTAGGTGCAGAATTGGGAGCTCTTGGGTGTTGAGCTCTTCCAACAGTCTGTCCCTGCTCACCTCCGCTGCACACTTTTCCAGCCAGCTCAGACAGCATAATGATCAGCAACCTTATAAAAACCGGAGAGAGAGAAAATGAGATGGATCGTTTTGGCCAACTTGGTGAGGCATCGCCGGCATCTACTGCTTCCTTAAACAAAACTGGGAGGAAGAGCATTAGTCCGCAGGAAACTGTCAAACGCCACAACACTTGGGCATGATGTTGTCATGATCGATAATTTTCCAAGCTGGTGGTGGTGCCCGGCTCTGAGTATTACGTTGTCATTGCCCTGGGATTGGTCTGAAAGCACCAGAGCACTTGCTTTCTGCCTCGCCTTATTGTAGCTATAGCAGCAACTTTTATTTCCTTTTCTAAAGCACAGGTACAGCCTCATTCTACTGCACTTCACCTCTTGTTCTTCACAGCTCAGTACTAATCATCCGTCCATAATACAGTGCAGAATTGCCAGCCCCATTCTCATGATGTAGTTATTTCCAATTGGCACATGGGAGCATTCAGGATAGGAGGCATTACTCATAGCCAAGAGTACAGATGTTTCTAATTGCTTTCCATTACCAAGAATAACAGCTGTTTACATCTATCAGCAAATAATTCACAAGAGCTCCAGACTATTAAGATAACACACCCCACCTGGTCACCATCACAAGTTGTCAAGGCCAAGGTAGTGGCTGCCAGAATCCCCTTCTGCAGCTCTGTTCATCAAATGACAGCATGTGTCACCTTCAGATATCCTTATGCTACCCCACAAGCTCTGGCTTCTTGGTGGCCTGACATATCAAACGGACATATGGATTCTTCATGGCTTTGCAGTAAACGTTTTATAGTTCTATTGCAGCCAAGGGCAGCTGACATAGAGGAGCAAGGGACTTGCAAATAACCTAGTGAAAGAATGTCTACACTTTTAATGAATTAGTTAGCAAAAGAGTGTCTGCCTTGAAAGCTCTGCTACTGAACATTTTGCTTTCTTTAAGGTGCCCCACACAGCCTATAGATACTTTGGGTCACTAGTATATTATGCCAGAGATTAGATCACATGCCTGCATAAAATGGCCAGCGTGGGAACTTGGCCATTCATTCCTGTAGGTTTTTCTATAGCTTGTGAAGGTATCTCTCATCTAATAATGATTCTACTCTACCTTTTGCTAAATCCTCTTGCCCATTCCCTCGGCTAGCACAGCACTGTTTCCATTACATCCTTCAATCCAGAATGTAAGCTTCTGGGAGCATGGACAGTCTTTTTGTTCTGTGTTTGTACAGGGCCTAGCACAATGGGGCCCTGGCCCACGACTAGGCTCCTAGGCACTACTGCAATACAAATAATTAAAAAAAAAATAAAAAAAATCACTCAGGCAATGGGCCTCCAGTTGTTCCACAATCTATTAGACTTATTGTTAAATATTTCCTGATAATTAAGGCCATACTTTAATTTGCTTTATATTTCTGTTTATGTACATAGCTGTGTATATAGTATAATCCAATTATAGGCCAAATTTAGTCATCGTTTTTTAAAATAAATTTTAAGGGCAGAAGGGACCATTATGATCATTTTATCCGACCTAAAGTTTGGCGGATCTTATTATAAAAAATAAGAAGAAAAAGAAAAGAAAGGAAAGAGGGAAAAAAAGGACTTAAGTCTCCACCGGCCACTTTGGCCCATTTTAAAATTATTTTCTGGACCTTTACATCATTCTGATGTTCCTAATTTGCTAGCGAATAACTTTCCAAGTAACTACCATCATTCCTTGAAAGTGGCAAAAGTTACTAGTGCTCTGCAAGTCTTTCATGGAAAGGCCTGGTCCACACAGAGTTTTTGCACCAATATAATTATTTGGTTAGAGGTGTAATTTTTTTTCTTACTGAAATAGATAGAGCACTACAATCCCTAGGATTGAGCAATAAACTATATGGGTAAAAAGCACCTCTATAATGGTCTAATTGCATCCACACTAAGGGAATTGTACCACTTTAGCTATACGTTACTAGAAAATCAGAAAATGCCTTTCATGAGAGTTTAAAGGGGTGTCAAAATCCAGTTTATAATCCAGTTTATAATAGTCTTTAATATGAAGAGGATACCACCATTTCAGATAGGAAAAGTAACCTCTTTCATGTTACAGCACACACACATATGTAACATTTTTAAAATGGCGCCACTCACTAGGTATAGGAAACACATCTGTCCTTTCCATGTGAGAGGACTGATGATGATTCACGGCTTGGATTTGCAAAGGAGTCTAAGGGAGTTAGGTGCCCTATTCTCATTGAATTTCAATGGGAACTGGGTGCCTAACTCACCTACATTCCTTTGAAGATCTCCACCTATCTGTAGTACAGTCGTGCTCCACGGTCCTCCCCACAGCAGAAGTTCCATTGTGATGCTGTGCAAACACATGGAAAGACATGAACCATGGAAAGACATCACACAAGAGCTGTTAGGGTTGCAAGTCTAGTCAGTCCTTAGCTTTTTGGCCTTCTCAGCAGTCAAGGCACCCAGGAAGTGGTGTTCGTTTCTGAGATGGGGACACCTGTTTACTAGCAATCAGAGGAGCCCACCAACAAATTTCACACAGGCCGTTGATCAGCTATTCACAATGTTTTCAACGGTCTTCAGTTTAGCATTTACACACTAACTCTTCACCTTTGATTTTCTTAACGTGATGGCAAAAGAGGAAATTTAGAGGGAATTATTATTTTGAATGCGACTTCGGTGCATTTTTACATTTCAAGTATGTGCTTATACTTGCAGGAGAGCTGATCTTTACGTTGACCTGAAATAATGCTGTGTAGTGCTGGTAAACGCGCAGACCTTCTGGGTGGCACTATATGGCTTGCAAGCTGGCATCCTATGTTGTGCCAACATATGGTAAGCAGAAGCTGCTGTTTCCTTCTAGGAAACAAAAGGAACGCCATCTCCCATGCTAGAATTAGCACACGCCCACACTCTATCTTGATTCTGACCAAGCTAGCATTTGCGGCTTCCCAGACAACAGGGGGCAGAGCATATTCTCCTGCAGGCTGACTCTCAAGATACGTCAACACTGCAATCGGAATGTGACTGCAGCTCGGAAAAGGCATACCTCAAACTAATTTTAAGCTAGCTAGCATAGCTAAAGAAAGATGCAGCCACATGGCTCCCAGCATAGGCTCAAAACACGAGTATGTACCCGGGGCTGCTGCATCTTCGCTGCTGTTATAGCCAAACCAGCTAGAATAAAGGTAACCTGGGTATGCCTATCTGAGCTGCAATCACACCTCATCGTAGGCTTTGTAGAAATCAAAAGCCATCGTATCTCCATTGTGAGCAAAGAACAACAGGAGCGACTGTCACAATTGATATATGACACCACAGTCCTGTCATAGCAGGACAGCACGAAAAAGGAGCACGTGGGCTTGCACTACACATTTATCTGGGAGACAGTTAATAAAAATAGAACGATGGATTAATAAGAGCTGGATTCTCTGCAGCACCTAGATCTGGTCAGTGCAGTGGAGGGGAAGGTGAGGGCACAGCCAGCCAGCTGAAGATGCCCCAGCCCTTCCATAAATTACAGCAACCTCTGGGCTGCTCTAACATACGCTGCCTAACAATAAATCCAAGAGATAGTATGCCAGTTGAGAAATGGCAGAGAACGAATACATTCTGTCCAAAAAACCAAACCCTCCTGTTCTCGACATGCCCATTCCCACCCCTATGCTAGGAAAGGGGACAGTTGTTGTAGGAGCCTGTAATGCTGCTTTCTGCAAGCTGAAAGATCCCCTAGGATCACAAAAGTCTCGTCCAGCTAGTGAGGGTCAAATCCCACTATTTGGTACTGTGTAAGCCAAAGCAGGGGAGTCTAGGGCACAGAGTTTAAATTTAATCATTTAGTCTGACCTCCTGTATAACAAAGACCATAGAATGTCACGCACCGTATTAAATTGCCATTTAGCTAGGACATGTGCTTTTTCCATAACTATGGAGCTATACACTGATCTGCATTGACTCCTGCTGGTGCAGAGAAGTACAAATCATAATTAGGCCTCACGGTGCCAGCCGGAGCCTCAGGAGTGGACCAGGACTCAGCCTGGAAGAGGGGAGCCGTGGTTACATTGCTGCCCTTGCTTGAATTGTGTTTGTGTGTTTGAGAAAGAGACAGTGAGAGTATTTATTACGTATTTTAAGTGAAACACAATGTAGAACAAATGATGCAACAGAGAACTACAAACGTATGTAAAGATGTTGTGTATATCAGGTACACAGTACAACCTGGACTAGTCAACGTTCATTTATCTGAAACTCTTAGCTGTCAAAAATATTCTCTTGTCCTGCAGAATCTGTTAACAACATTAAAAATTCCTTTGATTATCTGAAACGTCAAATGCCCAAATATACCCAGTGTCCCCATGACAGCTGGTTAATTGGGGCTGTATTGCATATGTTATTAAAAGAAGGTAATACAAGTAGTTTTCAATAGTGCATATACTAGGGAAGCATGTTAAGATCAAATGATCATACACCATGAAAGAGGCCTTAATAAGTAAGTTCTGCAACATGCTACTCTCTGCAGAGTACCTAGTTCATTCATGCTACCATGCTTGTCCTCCTTAAGAGGCTTTTCCATATAAGAGGATAAGAGTCTATTATAGCTACCAGCTTGGGGAGTCTTTTCTTCAGCTCAAGCACTAGAGGCTGCTGCTGCTTTCGGTGCAGAATGTCCTACCTTCTAAACCCATCTATGACCTAAGTAGGCAGTTATATTTATTAACCGTATCTCTGCTCTAAGAGAAACGCAAAACTTTCAGACTCCTTACAAAAATGTTTAGGGAGGCAAGCAGAGGTTCACCCGACAAAAGATATTTTTGCCTGAATCAAAGCCACAGTAGAGGATGTGGGGGCAGGGGCTGAATTTAAAAACACATCTGAAGATTTTGAAACATACCAGGTGAGTTCTGCAAACCTCTGCTGAACCAATGGTCTATAAATGACCAGGAAAATAGGCAGCTAGCTTTCCCACCCGCTGCAAGCTCCCACGGAAACCCTAAGAGTTCACAGTCCACAACTCAGTGCCACGGAGGGACTGCTGCAGGGTGGGGGTGGGGATCTGCACACGTTAGTGCATGCATTCCTCACCTCGGGAGTTAGCCCTGGGCACAGGCAGACAGCCTGAGCCATGCATTTCAGCGTTACCACCACACTCTCTTCCACTGGGATTACCCCAGCTCCTTGAATCAGTATGAATGGGCAGCCACGCAGGGGGGCGGCAGGGGTAAATCTATGCTGCAATAATCCCACATCACTTGGGCTCAGACTGTGGGACTACAAAATTGCAGCGTAGACGTTCGAGCTCAGGCCGGATCGCAGGCTTTGAGATCTCCCCCTCCTTGCAGGGTCTCAGAGTCCAGGCTTCAGTCCAAGCCCGAACACTTACATTGCAATTTAATAGCCCCACAGCTCGAGCCTGAGTCAGTGGGCCAGTCGTGGCCATGCTGCGGGTCTTTTATTGCAGCCTAGATGGAGCTTAGACTGGCCAAGGAATAAAGTAAAGCTCTTTCTGCAGCCTCATTTTGGGTCTGTGTAGGGGCAGCAGTTACGACGATCTCACTTTAGCCCTCATCCTGCAAAGAAATGAACTCACGGGGAACCTTACACACCCAAGAGCCGCAGGGACTTACGCAGGACTTGCACTCAGGCATAAGCACTCTCACCGGCAAGATCAGGTCGATGTTATTTGCAAATATAAAGACAATTAGTGAAATGTCCTCCCCTGGCCTGTTCACTGGGAGGGAGCATTCAATATCCAGGCCCCCCAGTAAATAAGAAATGTCCTGGAACCAGCATGGGCTTTAAATTACGCACATGAGTAAGTACTTTTCTTCCTCCTGGCCTTCCTCCTGCAGAGTGTGTAATAGTCTTGTTTACTTTACAGTGTTCCTTTAAATGTGCCTGACAAGACGTTAATAAACCCCTATAAAGCAGAGATTTCAGAAACTGCTCCACCCCTTTCTGCTCCTCTCTATACAGCCTCCCAGAGTTTGTGCGTCTGGCTGTTGTCGTCCTCGTCACCGTCATGTTTGTTATTTCGGGGCAGTGCTTCCTGCCCAGGGATTCCTGCCAACACGAGCAGAATGTCATTAGGAGAGGAAGCTGCTGTGAGCCGCCACCATCGTAGGGAATTTATCACGGCGAGCGATGAGCATAATGGACTCCTTCACCAAATGACTTTGGATGCGCCAGAGTTTGGCAGGGGCTCTGAGAGCCAAACACAATGATTAAACTGAATACCCGTGTAATAGGAGCAGGGGAAAGGGACATCACGTCAGTGCAAGCAGCCGTCTCTCAAAAGCGCCATATCGGAAGCAGAGGAATTCACTCCAAGAGTCCAAATTGCCCGACAGACGGGCAGAAAAATGGAGCTCCTGAGCTTTACTAATCCAGCAGCCTAGCAGGATAGGTTAATATTCAGGGAATTTGACTGGAAGGATGAGCATGGACAGAAAAAGGAGACTCATCAAAGAGGCCTTAGAATTATTTGTAATCCTCTTTGATCTTCCAAATTCTCTTCACTTCCTCCCTTCCCCACGTCTGGATTATGTTCTAGTACATAATTCCCCTGGTTAAACACCTGGGGATAGATTTTCCTAAGAGCGCTGTTCCCAGTTCGGAACCTAAAGAAGGGGCAGATTTTCAAAAGTGTTTAGCACCGAGCAGCTCCCATTGAGGAAACATGTATGATCAGTTTTTCAACAGAAAATCTGGTCACTTATTTTGGTGACTAAAGAGGAGCTGAAATCTTTTGAAAATCTGGCCTGGACAGCAGACACCACTTTGAAATTCTCCGGCTCCGGATGCATGGTGCACATGCATAAACTCTCAGTGGAATGCAATAGGGACCATCACTCAAAGAACCTCTGTTTCCACATGCAAACAGGCTCCTGAATGTACAAAACTAGCAGATGTGTATCTAAGGGCAGGTCTACACTACGGGGGAAAATCAATATAAGATACGCAACTTCAGCTACGTGAATAACGTAGCTGAAGTCGAAGAATCTTATATCGAATTACTTACTGTCCTCACGGCGCGGGATTGACGTCCGCGGCTCCCCATGTCGACTCCGCTACCGCCGTTCGCGTTGGTGGTGTTACGGAGTCGACATGAGCGCTTTCGGGGATCGATATATCGCGTCTAGATGAGACGCGATATATCGATCCCCGAGAAATCGATTGCTACCCGCCGATACGGCGGGTAGTGAAGACGTACCCTAAGTGTACATTTACACCTGCAAATCCCACATTTGTTAGGCAGCTACTTTGGTAAACTGGGTTTTTCTTTGCCCAAAACTCAAATAAATTCATGAAATCACAAGTGCCCCTGACACAATCACTATGCTAGTGTCTCATGGACGTATTAGCAAAGTAGAGATGGATGGATACTGAAATTCAGATAGCCATTGCAGCAGGGAGAACACCCACTGTGTGTTGCACACTGCAAAGCATGCTGTCAGCGCTCAAGAATTACTACAAATAATATATATTTTTGTGCATATCTAAGAGGAAAAATGGGATCAAATTCAAACTGGTCCAAATGCACATCAACTGTATTCACTTATGCCAGCAGTGAATTTGGCCTACAGTGGGAAGCAGACATGGTGCAAGATTTCTACCCAAATTAGCATGTCATGGAGCACATTCACAAAACAGATTCCAAACACTCTCTCATTTTATATCAATCTGGCACGTTCATGGAGCTGCTCTTTGCTTTAGACTCAAGTCCGTGCTGGAGGGTACAACACACAGTTCTGGGTTTCGTTGGGCATGTGCCATTCATAGGCAAGGGCAGAAGCCCATTACTTCAGAATCTGGCTTCAGGTCAGAATTTTTCTCTTGTGTTTCTGAATTCAACACCACTTTTAACCTTTGGCTCTTTCCTCCTCACCCCCATTCTCTAGCTCGTTTCATTGTTCTCCAGGCCTGTGGGGAATTTTACTCCAAAACGTGACGGATTTCATTTGCTTTCACAGTTCGCAGCAGAGACCAGATGATACAGACCTCATGTGCCAGTTCCAACTTGCTGAAAAATTGCTTTTTCCACCTACCTAAAATCTACGTGAGCCACAGGCCTAGAGTGTTTTGTAGGAGATAGAGCCATGAGGAGAAGGAGAATGTAAAGGTTAAAAAACACAAAAACAAAAAAACCCACCGTTTTGCCCTTATTCCAAGTCCTTACTTGTTCCCTCACAAATGTTCTTGAATAGCATAGTGGTTGTCAACTCTGTGGTACAATGCCAAGAGCCTCCTGAACTGCCCTCATCCTCAATGGACTTAAAGTGCTCTAGTGTCAATTTTTAGGCTTACGGGGCTCATCATTCCCACTGCAGGTCTCACGTAGATGGATCAGGGAAGTACATTTTACTTAACGGAGACTGGAAGTCAGAGTTCCTGGCTTCTAGTGCCAGTGCTAGCTTGGACTCGCTGTGTGATCCTAGGCGAACCGTTTCACTTGAGCTGCCAAGATCCAGCCCGAGGCTGACGGGAGATTTACATGGTGTTGAAAGATGACTATGGAATTGAAGGCAAATTGGGATTTTGCCTCCCTCCTCGCTTTGCCAGTGTTTATATCTCCTGTTTTGCTCTTCTCCTTTTTGTCTCTCACCCGCTTTCATCTTGATGGCCCTGCCTCTGCCGGCGGTACAGTTACTTACGGCCAATGCACCCTTCTCCCTCATTCATGCCAACCATCAGCTCTCCCCATTCTGCCAGAAAATGGATAGGATGAGGAGCCAAGTTCTGACCAGAAGAGCACATATTGAGCAGAGCAGCGCACTCTCCTCTGGCTAGGTGTATGCAGCCCAGGAGTGACAGCATGGGGGGCTTTCCTACAGCTAGGAAGGTCAGGAACATGACATGTCATGTCCCCCTCACCCCTCTCCTCCTTTTTCTAACAGTTGGTAGCATGGTCGCTGTTCTGTTCCAGTTGCTTTTCCCATTTCAGTTTGTCAACGCTCCGTGGCTTGAGCCTTCTCACTTGCCTGTGCCACATCTTGCCTTCTTAACCTTGGTACCCTTTGCCTTTCTCTCTCTTCATCCTTCCTCAATGTCTCTTTCCCCTTTTTGTCCACCCTCTCCAAGAACGGACCCAGCTCTGTCGCATCTGCAGAGATGTCACGTGGGAACTGACCAGTGGAGCCTGTTGCTGTGCCGACAGTCCAGCACTCACAGTATTGCCAAGGCTCTGAATTCAAATCACGACTCTGCTGACATTTGTGGGCGGGAGGGAGGGTTTAAAGCCTCAGTCTCCAGAGCCATGTGATGAGGGAAGAATTTCAGCTTTCGTCTTAAAATAAAAAGTTTCTAGCCCTTGTGATTGCAAAGAGAAAAGGGGAACCCTATGTGGGCTCAAAAACCAAAAGGCAAATTAAAAAAACACCCCAACATTTTTTTTTAAACTGCATGATTTTAATGCCAGTCCGATGATTTTGGAGGGCCTGGTGCATAGCTTCTGAAAGGTTGGGGTTGACAATAGTGGGCACGCTCTGGGAGCGGAAAGGAAAGTAGATAGTTGGGGAGTTAGCAGGAAATATCTAGAATGGAGCAGGATCAGGAGAAGTCCTACTTCCTTTCCTCTAAATACAACGTTTGATGAAAATCATTTCTGCCTGAGCCTCCTGCTTTGCGTTCTCAGAGAAAGGCTCCCAAGGCCAGTTCAGCCCTTTCTGGACTATACCATAACGCAGTGGTAACAGGAGCTGGGAAAGCCATTTAAAACCTCCATCGATCTGTAGGGAAACGTTTAATTTATCCTTACATTTTTAAACTGGAATCTGCAATGCCATTGCTGATGTCGGGAAGATAGATAGATAAACCTAAACACTAAGTCTTGAAAGATGCTGGCACAATCTAAAACAATTAATCTTCTTGCAGTGAATGTGCTCTAATGGCACATCATGGCACAGGCCATTCATCAAACCACATCTATCCATCATGCAGCACCAGACAAGGAGTTTGGCTGAGCTGCCACAATTGCTGGATGACAGCGAGCCCCCGAATCTACATAAGGTAGCTATCTAGGTAATTATTTATGTTGGTCCTAAAAGAGGGGAGCTGAAATGTCTCACAAATGCTATTGATTTCTTATGAAGACATCAAGAGGGAGAATGTTATCTTATTTGTCTTGTCTCTTTTGATAAATAGGAGAGACGCTTATCTGCTGGCAGCTTGACAGTGCACTCCTCTTTTTTAGCACGAAGATATAGGTTAGATGCACAGCAAAGCTTCCAAACTGCAAACAGGCAGTAATCCTTATGCCACCAACGAGGAGTCCTTTCCGCCTTTGAAGGCAAGAGGGGCTTCCATTGACTTCTGAGGACCCTTATTATTTTATTATCTGTTTGCACTACCACCCACAAGGGGCAAGGCACTTCAGTGAAAGGTCTATGCTCTGAGGTGGTCATGGTCCAAAAAGACAGACGGATGGACCTGTAGACATAGACTAGGGGAAGGGGACCGACAAATAGGAAGTGTTTATACAAGCCAACTAGATTAGTTATAGGCAGAAAGGAACAAGTTGGTCTCTAAGAGGGATTTAAACAGGAGAGTTGGGCTAATTTTTCCAAAGAAATAATTAGCCATATGATTATATATCAGTAATATTTACCACCAATGATATAACTTAATAATTGCATAGCACTTATTATCCATGGAGTTCTAAACTCTGTGAGCATTGCTGCATATTCTAATACTGCATATGGGAAATAATAAGATCTTTCCAAGAAGTGAAGTGTGTGCGCACTTCCCACAGATATCAGTGGGAGCTGCACGCACATAAGCAAAGGTAACGTTTGCCCCTTAGTATTATATTTGTCATTATTACTATTGGTGCTGTGACAAGACCCCACTGCGAAAGGCATTGTACAAATGAACCCCAGGGAGTTCACAGTCTAAGATGCCTTACAGAATGCAACAAGTGGATAAACAGCAAATGGAAGGAGCTCTGGTAACCATAAAATACCTTGTGTTCTACAGACTCCTGTAAAAGAAACCGCATTAAATACGTTGTAAACTGTACTGAGTTTTACTATTGGCTATATTATCCATCTATGAAGCATTTTATGGAATAATTCCATTTTAACTGCTAGGGGGCATTTTCTTTTTTCAGAAGATGCTGTTGTAACCATGACATTTGGTCTGTGCATTTGGTCAACATATTTACTGACAATTTTCCAGAGGTGTTTAAATTCATGTTTAAGCATGCACATTAAAATGTTCATACATCAAAAGATGCAAAGAGCACCTTCAAACTGAGTAATTCGTTCCACCATTACATTGTGTTGGGTCTTTTAAGGGCCTGCATTGAAATTATCAAAGACTTCTCCTTGACCGTAAACTGTGCTGAAAATGTGTATTCTTCCCATAAAATACCACTGCATATAATACAAAAGAGCATAGTGTTGAGCTTGTTGGATAGAGTATTTCATTATTAAAGGCACTACTTAGAGGTATCCCTCACCACGACAAATGGAATCTCTTATGAATTACCTTCAAAAGCTCTTTAATGTGATTTCTATACTGTGTGTCCCAAGGCGTTTCATGCAACATGGGGTGATCGGTCCCTTATTATGTTTATTATCTTTTTTCCTTGCTTCCCAAGATGGCGGAAGTGAATTTTCAGGAGGAATTTGAATGAAGCCGCGATGGGCTTTCTCTTCGGGAAAGATATAGGACTAGACCCTCACCTAGTGTAAATCAGCATAGCTCCCCTGAAGTCAATGAAGTTATGCAGCTATGGCAATTTATACCAGCTGAAGATCTAGCCCATAGTCTTAGTTCAAATGGCTTTAAGAAAACTTTGCTGTGCTTCATTTCTTCTGTGCAGCATCTGAAAATCCAGTAGCCATATCTCATCTTTGCTTGGTATTTAACTGTTGAATCTTGGGCTGGATAACCCAATGCATTTCTTCTGTTGGATAAGAGAATGCGATGTCTGAAAAATGTTTCAGTCGGTGGGGATAGAGGGTGTCAATTGAAGAAATCTCATTGTAGTTTCTAGCACATGTCTGTGAAACATCTATTTTCCAAAGGGTGTCCTGGTACTTATTTTCCTTTAGAATATATCCTATGGCATTTCTTTTTACACAGGAATAATCCATAATCAAAATAAGTTTCCCTACAAGTATTCCTAATGCCCAGTGGGAAGACTGGGCTCCATTTTAAATGAACCATCAGAGAATGGGAGATGGAAGTTTAGGTCCTTTTCTACATAACAAGGATTTTCTGTAAACAAAAGTGAAAGATGAGGTCAAACCATAACCTCAGTGCACAACGCCCGCAAATTTGAGAATCTCAGATTCAAATTCCAACTTTCCAGCTCAGACCTCTGCCTAAAAAAATCCAAACCATATTTCATTCCAGAACTTTCTTCTTTTAAAGCATCGTGAAATAGAGGATAAAAGTTCCAGTCCTCCCTTTTCAAAGGGGGAGAATTTAATTTTGGAACTCGTTAAAAAATAAAATTAATAAAAGGAGCGTCCTTTGTGAATTTCCTCAAATTTCCTATGGCTGGCATCGCATCCATAAATATCCCAGAAACTTATATTCAGCTTTTAGATTTTATTTTTTAAAATTTAATTCAAAAACGTAGATAAGGGCCCACCTTGAATCAGGAGGTAGAATTCTTTGTAGGTGAGCAGTTCTCACATACCTAGAGATCGTTCTTCATCTTTTCCTCTGGCCAGAAAATAGAATACCCAGATGTCATGGTGATGATTATTTGGTTTTTTAGCAGTGTTAGCAGCATCTGTCTGTTTGGCAGATCCCACAAGAAGCTTTAGAAGTTGCCTAGACTACAGACCTTGTAGAGCTAGCTCCTGAAGTGTTTTTCTTTTTAGAGATTTTTAATTTTATTTTTTTGCAAGAACAAGGCAGATAATATGTATTTGTACATTTCACAAACAAACAGCTGGTTCCCTGGCCTCCCATGGGAATTGGTCTATTTGAATAAAAGTGAACTATAAGATAATAACCAAGTTAAGTAAACAAAATGTCACGAATGTGTCTGTGATTACTTACAGAATAAACAAGAACGGGAGACAATAAAATTGTTACAAATTCAGTTTAGATGACTATCAGATATAAAGGATACAGTTAAACATGGATAATAAAATCATGCTTTGAACTTACTATTCCTCCACAGATCTCAAGGTGCTTTCAAATGTAAGTATTATCAGTCCTATTTTATTTCTCCAGATCTCCCAGTCCACTAGACCACCTTATGGACCAGATTCTCAGCTGATGTGAATTGGAGTAATTCCATTGATTTTAACAGAGCTATGCCAATTCTCACCAGTTCAGAATCTGGACAGCTATCTTCCTGATACACAGTGAACATATGAGCTGATCATGTGTGTAACCATGAGTTTGTAAAATGAGTGCTTCAAATAAAAGAAGATATCTTGACAATACTTAATACAAGAATTAAAGATTTAAAAATTAGGTGGCTTTTAGGTTCCTGATAATTAACAAGGTGTCCCTTGTTTTCAAAAGGGTGTTTCCTTCTTTATATCTATTGGTCTGTTCTGGTAAGCTGCACTCCTTTACACTTCTGGAATTCACTTATCTAACTGAAGTTTATTTTTGAATTTGTTATCTCTGTGTTTATGATGGTCAGCATACAAAGTAAAAAAAGAAATACTAAAAAATATTCAATAATTCCATTATATAAATCAACGGCACACCTTTCTGTTCTCCTTACACCATCCGAAAAGATATAGCAGAAATAGAAGAGGGCCACTGATAGTTAACAAAAGAAACTGAAAAAAAATCCCAATTCTCAGGAGAAGAGAGAAATAGGAGGTGATACTGATAGAGACTTTTGAAATAATCAATGAGAAGGTAAACTGAGAACTCCTATTTATCTTTTCTACATACATTAGAACAAGAGACCATCCAATGAAAGTGAAAGGCCACAAATTTGAACCTGATGAAAGAAAACAATTTTTTCCTCAGTGCTAGTTAGTTATCCTGTGGAACTCATTGTTCATCAACATTTCAATTTTTTGAAAACTTTTAACTACCATATAAAGCTGGTCAGAAGGAAAAAACAGCAAAAAATGTGAATTTTTTTCATCTAAATATAGAAAATTAAAACGTTTTCAGCCAGCTTTTATAGACAGTGAAAACATCTTCAGACAGTTACATTAGTCAGGATAAAACAGTTGTATAAGGGATATAAAAGTTTCCCTCTATGTCAGGGTATAAGCTTTAATTAGCTGATAGGGATAGAGATAAATTTCCCCCATAAGCAGGTGATTATTCCACAACTGTCCTAACACAGGATTTTTTGCCTCTATTTCTGAAGCACCTGGTGCTGGTCACTATCAAAGACAGGACATGGTTAGAATGAGCTACTCATCCGATCAGTGAGGCAATTCCCAAGAAAGAAGAAAACATGGACGAACAAGGGATTAACTCAGACCTTGGGCATATAGAAATTATTAATAACCTGTTGGTTGGATTAGCGTGATCACTATTAGGCCTTACCTTGGCTGAGATCCATAGCCATCAGCTAGATCTGTTGCAAACTGCTAAGTCTAGTAGAAGGGGAAGGCTAAGTCTTTAACTGAAGCAAGATTTCCTGATGTTGGCAAATCCTGACATGGGTGGAGTTCGCCTTGTATCTTATGGATGCTTAGGAAGGAAATGATAGGGTGCCAGATTTTGTAGAATTTTTCCAGTTTCCATTGCTAGAAAGAGTGGGTTACATTTCAAGAATAGCTAACCTTGGCACACACTTTTCATTTTAATAGGCAGCAGGTTTAAAACAAACAAAAGGAAGTACTTCTTCACGCAACACACAGTCAACCTGTGGAACTCATTGCCAAGGGATATTGTGAAGGCCAAAACTATAACCGGAGTCAAAAAAGAATTTGATAAGTTCATGGAGGATAGGTCCATCAGTGGCTATTAGCCAACATTGTCAGGGATGCAACCACATGCTCTGGGTGTGCCTAAGCCTCTGCCTGCCAGATGCTGGGACTGGACAACAGGGGATGGATCACTTGATGATTGCCCTGCCCTGTACATTTCCTTCAAAGCATCTAACATTGGCCAATGTTGGAAGACAAGATTCTGGGGTAGATGGACCACTGATCTGACTCACTGTGGCCATTCTTATGTTATGTGTTTCGGTCCTTAAGCGCACCAGGCCATATCTTGCTTTTGTTTTGTACATAGAGTTTCCTCAACAATGACTGGCGGTACACTACACTACACTACACACCACACACATACACACTACACTACACTTCACTACACTACACTACACACACACACACACACACGGAAGGCTATGGATCTTATACAATGTTATTTGCCGGAACAGGGCAATTTACACTCTTAATCTGTGTTGACCATTACATGTTTTTCTTGAACTATTTATGGAACATAAAGCCAAACAATTTGGTATCATATAAAAGTAATCTTTGGGTTCAATTCAAATTGTGTGTGAAGGTTTGTGTCTATTCTTCCTTTATCACCATTATCAGCCTCATTCCTACTAATTTCATTATTTTCCCAGGCTGAAACCAAATATATCACATTTCCCCTAAGGTCATTTTCTCCCAAAGTTTTAAGCAACTGAATATAGTGATTGCTAATGAAAGTACCATCTGAACCCTTAACTGTGGTTCTGTGGTGATAACATAGTGCTGCAATAAATATTGGCAGCTTTCCTGCATCCTTTCCATCCTGAACCTAATGGACAGTCGGTTTGCAAAATTTTCCATGAGACCCTAAGTGGGCCATTCCCTAGAGCATCCCTGAACAGAGTCTCAGACAAGTCAACCCACCTCCCAGGGGCCACCCCTGCTTTGCCATGAAAATCCAGCCTAGCTAATAGGAGCACAAGATGTCAAATGCCAGTGCATGTCTGTGATTTACAATATGTCTAATGAGCAAATCCAATGAAGAGGTTTGTTGTCTACCATAAAACCAGATGGATGTAAGCAGTGATTAGAAGCAATTAACTCCATGCAGCACTAAATAACTTTCTGTCATTAACGTACACTTTTCTCCACCCCATTAGAGGTACGGAAGTGAGCATAAGGTAAGGAACGCTCTATTTCAGATATGCATATACTTTGGTGAAGAAAAACCACAAGTATGCAGTAAAAACAAAATACATATTAATACTGATATAGCAGGCCTATCAGGTACTTGGAAGCCCTCTTTGCAAATAGATTCTCATTTTCCAAAGACAATACTTCTCTGGCTCATCCTGACACTACCATTACGCGAAATACCAACAATGGTTCCCCGACACTGGACTGTGAATGAATCCAGCGGCAAGAGAGTAGCTGATTATATTCTCCTTTCCACACTGGAGTTTTGCTAATCAGCGGTGACGGGAAAGACAGCTAAGGAGGTATTCAGAATAGAGTCATGGTTGTTAAGAAACTGACTGACCATGGGAGGCAAACCCAGTGAGCAAACCCAGTGAGTCAGTTAGTTCAACTACTAGAGGGCTGTGTTTTGGAGCTGACAATCCTGGGTTTGAACCCTACTCGTGACCAGACTATAGGTTGCTACATTAATAACCCTCGTCATTGCAAAACATACTGCAATTGTTGACAGTTTGAGAGAGTCCTGCATGAGCAGGGCCGGTGCAAGGATGTTTCGCACCCTAGGCGAAACTTCCTCCTTGCGCCCTCCCCCCCAGTGCCCCCGCCCTGAGATCCTCCCCCCCCCGCAGCAGCTCCCTCCCTGAGGCGTCCCCCCCCCCCGCCACGGCAGCTCCCTTTCTCCGCCCTGAGGTGCCCTCCTTGCGGCAGCTCCCTACCCTCCGCCCTGAGGCACCCCCTCCGCCCCAGCTCACCCCTGCTCCGTGCACGAGCACAAGCACCCCAACGCTGCTTCACTTCTCCCGCCTCCCAGGCTTGCGGCGCCAATCAGCTTAGGCGCCACAAGCCTGGGAGGCGGGAGCAGTGAAGCAGCCACGGCGTGCTCGGGGAGGAGGCGGGGCAGGGGTGAGCTGGGCCTGGGAGTTCCCCTGCGTGCCATTCCCCGCCCCCACTTACTTGCTGCAGGCGGCCCTCCCTGCACTTCCCAGCTCCCTCCGCCTAAATGGCGCCCCCCAAATCGGTCACCTAAATGGTTGCACCAGCCCTGTGCATGAGGTTGCTTGTGTACTGAACTGTTGGAGTAACACTGTCCGGCTGCTGACCCCTGGGGGCTCTCATGAAGAGTAAACATGTATCTCAGAGACAAAAGGCCGTCCCGAAGAGCAACAGGTTAAATGAATAAAACTCTGCATTTCTTTAAAGCTTGACAGAGGTTGACTATGGCTCTTAAAACAAATTTATTCCCGAGGTCACGCGGGACGACAGAAACCCAGAGGAAATGATGGCTGAGATTTTATCTGCATTCAGCAAATTTCTATACTTCTCTTCTAGTCAGCATTGCCTGGGCTACTCCACTATGGGAATATAGGAATTGCCGTACAGGGTCAGAATAATGGCCAACATAGTCCAGTGATCTAGACAGTGGTCAGTACCAGATGCTTTGGAGGAAGTTGCAAGAAACCCCATAATGGCCAATTATAGACTAACCAGCCCATAGGAGACGTTTCTTTCTATCCATTCCTAACCACCAATTTTTATGAGTCTGATTTTCAAAAGCACTCAGTGATGGCATAACTCTGCTTTCACTGAAGTGTATTAGTACTAGCAACAATGTTTTGTATGTATACAGTGCTTTTTATTCATAATTGCCAATGCACTTTGAAAAGACAGATTCCCCCCACCCTTTTTCAAGAACTTTGGTGCAAAGACAAAAGGTTTCAGACCCCATGTGCTTAATGTTACAATGCATAATCCATATTTAGGCTCCTAAATCAGTTTGGCCTGATCTTCAAAAGTGTAAGGCTGTACAATTTTCCATATAAAACCAGGCCTTTTTGGTCCATGACGTATAGCGTCCTGCCTCCCGCAGTGGCTGATAGCATCACAACCCCATGATGACACATCTCACTAATCACGTACTGCTGCTTTAGGGATGGAGAGGTAGCTCAGTGGTTTGAGCATTGGCCTGCTAAACCCAGGGTTATGAGTTCAATCCTTGAGGGGGGCACTTAGGGATCTGGTGCAAAAATTGGTCCTGCTAGTGAAGGCAGGGGGCTGGACTCAATGACCTTTCAAGGTCCCTTCCAGTTCTAGGAGATTGGTATATCTCCAACTATTATTATTATGGTCAGGGGATTCCTTCAGGAGTCAAGCAAGCAGTCAATTTGGTATCAGGAGAGATGGCAACACACCCTTACCAAAAGGCAATGAAGTCCAAAGAAGTGTGTTATTTTGATAGACCTCAAACGCTGGTCTCATGCAGGGTAGTGGAGTCAGACAGAGAATTAAGCAAAAAAAAAATGTGAATTTCCTTTTGGTAAAAAGGCTCGTTTTGTGAAAGCGTTGAAAAAAATGCAACTTTTATCCCACTGCCCATAACAAAGAAGAAGGGAAACTCCCGAAAGATCTCCCTGTGCTCGTTTAAGCAATTGAGTGAACTGCAGCACAGAATGAAACACTGCAACTTAAAATACTTTTGCCCCAGTATGGTAGAGCATTAATGCAGTATTGCATTTATAAAGCAGGAATCCACGGTCTGCCTGCAAAAGAGAAAGGTGATTTGGTTCCTGCACACAGCATTTGCTTACCCCAGCAAAGCTAACTTCTCTGGCTACCATGGGAGCTCAGATGTTTGCGGTTTTGTTTAAAGAGAGCTTTGCTCGCTACGTGGATTTTTTGCAAACTCCCACAATTCTCTGGATCTTCCTTCACTGGCTTTTCTCCCTTTGAATATAAGGACACCGAAGAGAGACGAGAGCGGTGCAAGGGGAG
Source organism: Mauremys mutica (assembly GCF_020497125.1). Lineage (NCBI taxonomy): Eukaryota > Metazoa > Chordata > Testudines > Geoemydidae > Mauremys > Mauremys mutica. Next base: position 19,663,717 of record NC_059076.1, on the reverse strand, counting down.
GGTGAGGGGGAAAGGAGGGAAGGTTGCTGTGTGGTGGTTTGTACCGAGCAAGATGTTAACTAATTCTACTTTTAATCTTTCCTTTTACTGCGAAGTGAGCCATTCAGGCATCGCATCTTCTGCATTTTCCTTGCCTCTTTCAGGGAAGCATATTGGGGCAGAGCTCGCCAGCTGTCTGCTGCCTTTGCCTTCTGCTACCATTATCCCGAGGCACCACCCCACCTTCTGGCCCTCCAGCTTGTGGTGGGGGGAACGAGGGGAGGGGGAACTAACTCATTCTTACACGTACCTCACATGGGGGGGGGGGGGAAATGGAGTGAAGCCAGATAAATATTCATACAGCTAGAACGAACACATGACAGAAGTAGGCAGACAGATCTGTTTGGTCCACAGAACATGTGGATTTGCATAGCTCTATATGTACACACACAAGGAGGGAATGTAATATTACAATTTAAGTGCAAACTCTAGCTTAGCTTGCAAGCTTAATAAATTCTTTGCCATTAAACGCTCCATTCAGAAATACAGACCTGCTTTCCCCAAGTCTCTGTAGGATTTTGAAATGCAAAAGCTCAGCCAAATCGGATGAGTCAGGTTTGGAATGACTGCAGTTTCACGGCTTGTAGGCTCCAAGTACTTACAGTAACGTGGAAATCAAAACCCTAGTGCCTTGTACTGTATGTGTGTAGGTGTAGCTGTTTGCAAAATACCCAGTATATAGAATGTGTGTGTGTCAACATCTATGCATGTGCAGATGGATTCAAGGGATGTGGAGCATGAATACGATATTTATTTCTCTTGTATGCAAATATAAAAGGAGAAAGGACATTCAGTTAGATGTCAAAAAGGAATTAACAATTACAGGAACATTTCTATTTAATTTGATTTCTCCTCAAATATGTTTCTCCTGTTTGGAGGTTAAAACTTTTCGCAGCGGCAGCTTTTTATGGAACCAGTTATATGCTGCTTTTTGTCTCAAGCTACCTTTTCTGTAACCCCTTACTAGCCAGCAGGAAATACTGGCTAGTTTCTCACTGTCAACAGCACTGGCACTATTCGCATATGTGCATTAAAAGGAAAGTTTTCTTCTTAAAGGGCACCCAAAAAATACAACATTGAAGCACCATGTAAAAAATTGGGCCTCTTGCTAGACCAGAACTCCAGGATGCTAGATGTACAATTCCCAGCTTTAGATACACCATTTTTGTGGCTTCCCCTAATTTCATTGGCTCATCTCCTTACTTTTGCCAGTTCTGAGTCATGGGCTAAATTCCCTGCTGGTGTAAAATGCATGCCACTCCATTACCTTTGCTCATTTGTAGCAGCAGAAAATTTGGCCTTTTTAATTTAGATGCTGCTGGTATTCACACAGCCTTCTATGTAGATTCTCCTTGGCCAACAGACCTGTTTTCCCCCAACTTTGAGCAGGGGGTGGGACTAGATGACTTCCTGAGGTCCCTTCCAACCCTGATATTCTATGAGTCTATGATTCACTGTCTTAGGTCTAAGTCTTGCAAGGTTCTTGAGCAGCCCTGAATCAGGCCAGCGTGCCCTTAAACAGTCACCTGGTTTCCCATAATACACAGTCCAAATCTAATCCAAAATTCTTTGTGAAAAATATCCGCAATGCAATCAGGTGTGGTAAACACATTCACTGGAAATCAGCAATGGGATCTGGATGAGGAGAGGGGCTAGACTGTGATATGAATGAAAAACGGAGGTTAAAATCAGAGAAGACCTCCCCAAAATGTAGTATCCCTACTCTGAATCCCTTCCCATTTGAAACTAGAGGGGGGGGGAGAAGATTTGGCTTTGAACCCCTAAAGAGACGCAACAGTGACAATGTTTCCTGACCAATGCTATGTGAACAACCTGGGTGGTTTTCTATGCAGTGTCTGGCTCATCTGGCCCCTCGCTTGCCAGAGCAGGGCCAAGTGTCTCAGCCAGCATTCACGGTGGCAGAATTAAGAAGGTCACTATTAAGTCTGCCTGTGATAATGGCATTACAGCTTGCCGAAAGACATGACCTGCTAGAAGATACTCAAAAGTTTTTTCAGGCAAATTTGCCAGCAATTTTGGATGATCTGGGTAAGCTCTGAGCTGAGTATAGAAAGGTGTTTACTACTCAGGGCTGGCTCCAGGCACCAGCGCAGCAAGCGCGTGCCTGGGGTGGCAAGCCGCAGAGGGCGGCCTGCTGGTCTCCGTGAGGGCGGCAGTCAGGCAGCCTCCTGCGGCTTGCCTGCAAGCGGTCCGTCGGTCCCGCGGCTTCTGTGGCAATTCGGTGGCAGGTATGCCGAAGGTACGCCGCCTGACTGCCGTGCTTGGGGCGGCAAAAACCATAGAGCCACCCCTGCTACTAATATACTCTCATCACAACCCTCGGCTACTTCCCTGTGGGAAAAAGTTTCTAAGGCGTTAGACCAGATTCAGAAATTGGGAGTCAGTTGTGGTATTGTGATGCTGAATGCATGGATGACAAATGAAACAAGCCAAATAGCAAAATCTGAACCTGGATGGACCCAATGCATTGGAACAAAGGGGTGTCCATGGCAAAGGTATTTCACAAACCATGTGCACACCAGAGTTTTTGGGAGGTCCTTCTATAGCAAGAGATCCAACATCCTTGGTAAAAACTCATCGCACCCTTTGGCAGTTGCCATTATCTCTCGGGGTGGTCTCCCGAGGGACCTCAGCTTCTCCTGACTGACCCTCCTTAGTTTGCTCTCAGTCAAGTCAGTTCTTGGACCCTCACCTTCAGTTCAGCCCGAGAAGTGAAGGGCTGACAGGTTTGCCATCTCTTTCAGCCTCCTGGCTGTTTTCTTGGGGGCACCCCGGTGCAGGCTGTTGTCGCCTTGCTATTCAAGGCCTTTCTGCCTCCCTTTCCTTCTCTGCACTCTCCCCTTTAGAGCAGGCCATGTTTCCTTTAGCTGTGGGTGCCTCCTGGCTCCACCCAGAGGTCAGGCCAACGCTCCACCCCTTCCCCCAAGGCCTCACCCTCTCTCCGCCTCTTCCCGCCCCACTCTGCCCCCTCCCCTCCCAGTGCCTCCCATCCGCCATCGAACAGTTGATTAGCGGGAGCCACCAAACAGCTGATCGGTAGGTGGGTGCTGAGCACCTACTATTTTTTTCCCAGGGGTGCTCCAGGGATGGAGCACCCACAGAGTCAGAACCAACGCCTGCCTCCATGACTGGCAGCTGCATCGGATTGTGATCAAGCTGCTTTCTTGTAAAAAGGAGAGACTCTCCTCCGCCCGCTGTCTTTGTTCGGTTGCGTGTTTATAGACCCTCTGACGGCAGGTTCTGTTTCTATAGGATATTCTTGGCATCCGAATACTTTAAAAAGTCCAAATTCCAGCTGCTGGACTGGCTCACTGCAATCACACCCAATACAGATAACAACTTAGTCTCAAGAACAAATCATACTAACCATGATGAAAGTCTGGGAGAAACATTACAGATTCTAGGAAGCCAGACTAACCTTCAGTAAAGGAATATTCTCTACCAAAGATCTCATTTTTTGAGCCACAAAGATAAGTGCAGCAAAGAGGCAACAAAACTCAGAAGAAGTCAAAAGAGCCCAGGTGGGGATGTAAATTTTGAAGCTGCAGCCAGAAGGACCGTCTGGAAAGGATAAGCATGAAGAAGGTGCTTGGTTCCAAGAAAACAAAGGAGAGTTGCTGAGGCTGGAAGTTACGAGAGTCAAACAAAGTGAGAGAGGATCTACATCACACAAGCAACATAACGACGGTAATAAAACAGTAAGATCTTGCCACCACAGACAGAAACCAATGCAATCAAACGCTATAAAGGCAAAAAGAAGGGAGAGCTGTGTGGATAAAATGAGGAGGGATATGTAATGCAGCCTATCATTCCAACTAATCTATGCGCTGCAGATAACAGATGCAATAACTAACACACAGGGAGGTGTGAGCAAAATCTAGGTGATTCAGCTCTGTAACACCGGCTTCTGCCACTTGAGCTAAAGAAAATCTCTCCTAGCTGGTGGCAGTAATAGTGTCCTCCTTATGCTGTCTGTGGGCCAGCCACTAGAGACATCGCACACAGAGAAAACTGGCATGTTATACTGTCCAACTAGCCACTGGCTTTCAGTGTCTTCCTGGAATTAGAGAAAAAGAATAAGGCATGAGGATACTGAAACGATCTGAAATAAATCATTGTGTAGGTCAGTCCTGGGAACTATTCCAGAATTCTGTTTTCAATCGTGTGAGCCCATGTATTGTAAATGGATACTAATGAGAATGTTAATTGTTTCCATTTAAGCTGTGGTAACTCTGCAAACTGCAGCCAGAAGTTCCAAATTTCTCACCTTATTCAAAAAGACAAAGACGTAGCATTTTCCCTTGTGGTTGAAATTACATTGGTGGGAAGCCTGAGTCACAGCCTTGAGGTACATCCTGCTTTTTTAACCGCTAGCCACCCCGAGACCCGTTTGATGGCTCCTGCTCTTCAGAATGAGGGAGGAAGTAGCTAGGAACTAGCTAGGTTCCCATTCAGAGTCCATCCATTTGATCTATCACGGGTACCAAAAACAAACCAATCCACAAACCCAAAGGCTGCTGACTATCGAACAACATGAGCAGCTCCTTCCAGGGACTGAATGCTTGTCCTCCACCACACTCCCAAATGCTGTTTCTTTGCGGCTGACTTGTCCATTGGTAAGAACAACTCAGTGTTTTGACTGAGATGGTCATAACCCTGCTTGTCACTTTGGAAACCGGAGTTCAGATCTCCACTTATCTGACTAACACACCAGGGATTGAACCAGGCGACCTCCAGAGGTAAAAGTATGAGCTGCTACAGCTTGAGCTAAAAAGCCAGCCCTCCACAGCTAGGGACTGAAAATTCATATCCTCCGTGGATCAGCACCGAGGAGCACACGTAACACTCACTCCCCAGTGGGTTACATCAGCATCTCCTGTTCAGCCAATATAAAACCATCAGAGCAGCAGTGTCCATTCCTCGTGGTTCGTATGGTCTGGCACATTGGAAAAACCCTTCAATGCAAACTGAATAGTGGGTTTGCAGGTTCTGGGTGCCCGTGGATAGGCAGAATAAATTGTAAGAAATTTGAAATGTTATTTACATTGTTTAGATCGTTAAATATACATTACCTGTCAACTTAAAATACAGTATCACAAATGAAACTATGAACACTAACCAGTTGCTGCCTTCATGCATGATAGCAGAAAAAATACCATAGCTAAGTATCTCCATGTATTTACTGCTTCACCCCTTAACATAGGACTATCTTTGTTCAATGGAATTCTTAAAGTAACAGGCAATGAAGAACCTTTTAAAAGAGGAATCACATTTTATGTGTACATAAAACTCAAATTCTGGACTACAGCTCAGATACTGAATGCCATAAAACCCAGGGAAGGGTAAATACCAACCGCATAAATCAAAGTGTGTCTGAGAGATCGAGGATGAAGGGGAGGATACGTGTGTATGCAACGGGAAAAAGATCCTGTAAGTAGGAACACCAACTTGCTGGAAAACTTCAGGTCTGAATCATGGAATTCAAACCCATACAGAATCTTCTCAAAAACACTAGGACCTATGAAAGGCCGTATATAAACTTTGAACAAAAGCACTGGCCTGGGTCCTCATGAATGGCTGAGCAGTGCTTCACAGAGCTAAGCATGGAGGCATAAACCTTTCTGATACTGATGCCATCTGGGCACCGGGCTGGTCCCGATATATGTTAAAGCAATCTAAAGACTGCTCTAACATACACCAGCTGCAAAAGCCCAATTAAAGCTGCTGGGGCATAGACGAATACCCCTTGACCAAACTCAACTCAAATATCCCTTCACACCCAGAAGGAATACTCCAGCCTTAGGACTGCTCTGTACTGGCACAGCAACGCAAAGCAACCTCCACATGCCACAGACATAGCAACCAGCTGTGAACCTAATATTTGCTTTCGAATTCCGTGCTTATAGTAACACATCTGTGACTATTATGCACAGACATTACCGTTGCCAGCTGAATTGAACACATGTGGCACTGTGGATAGGACCTAGTATTTTCTGCTGTAAGGACCTGATCCTAAGGCCACTGAAGTCAATGGAAGCTTCAATGGGCTTTGAATCAGGCACTCAAATGTGCAGGTTGTCTGTCACTTGAGCTGAGGGGAAATCTCAGTTACACGTAGCAGCATCAAGCTTTCTAGTAACTAAAGAGCAACATAATCACATGTGTGTGAGCATTCCATCCAGGAGAGAACAGCTGTGCGTCCAGACAAACAGCCAGTACATTATAGGTTGGGGTGGGCAAGCTTTTTGGCCCGAGGGCCACATCTGGGTCTGGAAATTGTATGGTGGGCCATGAATGCTCACGAAATTGGGGGTTGGGGTGCAGGAGGGGATGAGGAATCTGGTTGGGGCCAGAAATGAGGAGTTCAGGGTGCAGGAGGGGGCTCTAGGCTAGGGCAGGGGGTTGGGAGGGAGGGCTCCGGCTGGAGGTGCGGGCTCTGGGAATGAGGGATTTGGGGTGCAGGAGGGTGCTCCAGGCTGGGACCAAGGGGTTTGGAGAGTGGGAGGGAGATCCGGGCTGGGGCAGGGGATTGGGGCATGGGAGAGTGTCAGGGGTGCAGGCTCCAGGCAGCACTTACCTCAAGCAGCTCCTGGAAACAGCGGCATGTCTCCTCTCCGGCTCCTATGCGGAGGTGCAGCCAGGCAGCTCTGCGCGCTGCCCCGTCCGCAGGCACCACCCCTGCAACTCTCATTAGCCACAGTTCTAGACCAATGGGAGCTGCGGGGGTGGTGCGTGGGGCGGGGGCAGCGCGTGGAGCTCCCTGGCTGCCTCTAAACATAGGAGCCAGAGGGGGGACATGCTGCTGCTTCCGGAAGCCTCGACACGCACGTGCAGAGCGGCCTCCAACTCCACTCCCTAACTGGAGCACGGGAGCAGGGCAAGCCCCAGACCCCGCTCCCCAGCGGGAGCTCGAGGGCTGGATTAAACTGCCTGGAGAGCCGGATGTGGCCCACGGGCCGTAGTTTACCCACCCCTGGTCTAGACTCTTCTAAAGACAGAACTAGAACAAATGCTGTTGCAGTGCACGCTGGGAACTCTGACTGTTAACAGGTATGGTGAATGACTGAAAGGGACAAGGGAAAAGAGATGATAACGCACTGGTGTTCACACTCCTCCAAATACTGAGTAACAACTACATTGCACAAACCTCTTGTTGGGAGAGCCCTGCACGGATACAAGATTTATCTCGGCCGATGCAGATATCCGCGGATATAAATCGGACGTCCGTGGAGCTGCAGGGCTCTACCGGGAATCGCAGCGACGAAAGCAGCAGCACGTTGAGCCGCCGCTCGCAGGAGCCAGTGCCCTGCGCTGGCAGCTCCTGTGGCACGACTGTGGCACCCTGGGGCCGGCACCAGGTGCACTGCAGTCCCTCCCGCACAGCAGTGAGCATCTCCAGGCGGCTCACGTGCTCCCGGACAGCACACACTAGTGCGACCAGGGACAGCGGCTAGTGGGACTGGTGCCCGCCCCCGTGGGTGGGGCTGGGGGCGGAGCTAAGAGCGGTACAGCCACGCTGGAGGAGCTGCCAGCATCAGGCGCTGGATCCTGCAAGCGGCAGCCCAACATGCTGCTGCTTTTGCCACAGCAGTTCCCACTAGAGCCCTGCAACTCCGCAGACTGTAAATCTTGTATCCACGCAGGGCTTTGCTTATTGGTAATTCTAAATCCTGTCATATGACTCAGTATTAAGTGATACCTTACTCGGTGGGCAGCCCCGTTGAAAGGAATCTGCAGAGTCAACTACTCACTGTGAATAAAGGTAACAGAATTTGACCCTATGGGAGAAGAAAGCTGAAATAATGAAATTTTCCATCATCATTTGTATTATGGTAGCACCTGGGATTCTATCATGAACCAAGACCCCATTGTGCCAGGTGCTGTACAAAACACAGAATAAAAAAAGACGATCCTGGTTTTCAGAAATTCAAGGCGATGGTAACACTCATCCTAGCTATGGGGAAGGAATACCAAGGAGGGCATAAACTCGCTGTACAGAACGTGACCAATCAAAAGAGCGAATAAAGTGCTAATGTCTCTTGGAGAGCCAAGGATATGTTAGGAACAATCTATCAGCACTGAGATTTACTGGTGCCATGAACTAGAACTGCACTGCCAGCTACATCTGCAGCTGATCATTTAGCAGAAAACACACAGTCATAATAGATGCAAAAGACTACAGAACTGAAATGGAAATGCAGCAAACAAAGCATCCCCATACAGGCATCCTCATTAGAAATTGGATTATAATGTCGTCTTTGGAATAATTGACAGTGATCACTGTCTGCAACTTTTGAATTCATTGATATGAATCGGAAATCAAAAGATTTCAGGAAAAAGGTTTAAATGATTCCACTAGTAGGCGTGCGTGGTGATGCTAATTATGCTGCTATCTAACTGGCAGACCGCAAAGCCCTGCTCTTTTAGTCGGGAATTGCTATTTGCTTTAGAAATCAGCTCTGAAAGGGATTGTGTAATTGCAAACAAGTTGTGCAGAATAAATAAAGCCATTATTGTAATGAGGACATTTCTTACTGAGGATGTTTTAAAAAGACAAATTACAGACTATTACTTCATGCCAGACCAATATTGTGTATCTGTCATCTGCTTTTATATTCTGAGCTAGTTCGCATTTTGCCTGACCTGTTTTACACACAATACTGTGTGGACACCAGGCTTTCCCTGAAACTGTAATGACATTAACTGATAACTGACGCATAATTGTGTGCAACTGAATATGAACATTTACTCTTTGTGCTCCACGGCTGCTCCAGTTACTTTGGAGATGCAGGGTCAAATTCTCTGCTGGCATAAATGGATGAAACGCCACTAAAGTCAATGGTGCTGTACCCTTTTACATCAGCAGACAACTTGTACATAATTGTGTACTACACATTTTGAAAGTTGCTGGCCTTGCTTTTACTATTTCACATTTAAAATACTTCAGGTATAAACCACCCAGGTTTTCTAGACTTGAATATGAGTGTTGCGTAGATAGCAGAATTTTCACTCAGCGCTTACCTATTTCCACACCTTTCTTTAGCTATGTATCTTTTTAACCATCTGTTTCTTTCCGGCTACCAGTGACAAGAAGAGAAACGACTTTATCTGCACTAGTATGTATTTTGATATCTGAATTTGACCACAGTATTTATTTCTGAATTGTTCAAATACCCGATTATACGAGTCACACTCACTGAACCATATTCAGAACCACATCAACTGTTTACATGCAATTCTCAACCTATTTACACAGCCTCACCACCTGGACAAGTGTCTTTATTTGTATTATCATGGTGCCTCGGAGTCATCGACAAGGACCCCATCGTGCTAGGCACTGTACAAATAAAACAAAAAGCTGGCCCCTGCCCCAAAGAGCTTACAATAGAAACATGAGACAACAGATGGCTACAGATGGCTACAGATAGACCAATGCGGGAGTGGAGAAGACAGTGAGACGATACTGGGGAGCATGATAAGCCATGGTATCAGTGCACCAGAACCCGAACTGTTCTCGAGTTCTTTGTAAGCGTCGTAGCAAAAGAGAGTTTTAAGCAGGAATTTCACGGAGAATAATGAGGTAGCGTTGTGCGTGTTATGGGGAGCTCCTCATGAAGAATAATACGGGGAAAAGTATGAAACTGCTTGTTTGAAAATGTAAACAAGTGCACAATGGAGGCTGGCATCAGAGGCCAATCCTAAATTAGTACAATACAGTCACTATAGGTGGCAAAAAGCTAGGCAAAGGAAGACTCATCTAGCTCCCAGGATGACTCGGGTAAAAGCTGGAAAAGGACTGGAGTCTAGAAAGCAACAGCAATCCACAGATTTTGGGGGGAAACCAACTCTGAATTCTTCAGATTTTTGTTTTTTCCCCCTTGTGAGTATTACTAAATATCATCATATTTAAATTCCACAAGACCCAACCAGGAAGGGTCATACCACTGAAAAAAACCTGGGTGGGCAAGGAGAGGGTGAGAGTAATCAGATCTTGTGCTTGCTCAATGAAACCCTGATCCTGCAAAGATTTATGCCCGTGTTCCACTTTACGCATGGGAGTAGTCCCAATATTACTCACATGAACAATGTGAAGTACGTGCACAAGCCTTATTGAGTAACCACATGATCTTACCACATGAGCACATCTTGATGTTCTCTTCCTTTATTGATTCCTATGGTGCACTTTCTAGGACAGTAAATCCAACTGAAAAGTAGTAGTAAACCAGAGAGAAAATACTTCCTCTTTCCTCACTACATTCTCTAGGCTCCATTCCTACTCTCTTGCAATTCTCTCTGTTCCTTTACTTCTCCTCTTCCGCCTCCACTCCCATCTCTCCTTTTCTTCCATGTCCCCTTTTCACACATCAATCCCCAACTCCGGTGAAAGACGATACAGGAAACACTAGCCGCTCTTTGCGCTTGACCCATAAGTGCTTTTATTTCATTTGCCGAGAGAGGTAACTAAGGAGAGGTTTCATCCACCTCATTGATGTTTGCAAATAAGAAGTGATTGCTATAAAACAGCATGGTTCTTAGGAAAGTGCTATCCAAAGGCTGACCAGCGCTGATGCTAAAGTGTAGTGAAAAGTATTACCATTTATTTCCAGTCACTGTCTTACGGGACATTAAAGATCTTTTCTGTATTGCTGCATAGGTAAACCAACTCTGCTGAGGCACAGCAGCCTTCTGAATTTTAGAAACAGCAGGGCGAACTCATCTTTAGTGCAACTCCACTGAAATCAGTTGAGTCATACGCAGAATAAATCCCTCCCATCTCTATTCACCAGGAATGACATTCCACCACACTGCAGAAGGACAACTTAGGGGGCTACACGGGGGGCTGCGAGCAAACCAGGTGTTTAAACAATCTACATGCACTGCAGCAAGGATCTTTAACTGGTTCTGCTTAAACTAGGGATGAAGGCCACAATTAGAACGGGTCAAAAAAACAGATTTAGAAATTAATATTTTTTATTTTCATGTAAATTTTTCCCGACCTTTATAGGTTTTTGAAAAATGGAAATAAAATTAAACTTTTGATGAAAAGCTGAACAGAAAATCCTGAAATCAGAAATGTTTGAAAAAAAAAATTTCCATTTGGTCAAAAAAGCTAATTTTTTTTATACATACCAAAAAAAATTTCTCAACCAGTTCTGGCTACTATGAAGGGAAAACAGGGATGAGATGGGGGTAAAGGCCACAGATCTGCATTTATGGGGCTGTTATCCCCCAGCAACCTCCACAGTTTGCGTGAAGGATCTTGTCGATCGAGTGGAATAGCGACTGAGGCAGTGGGGGCAGGTAACAGCATCACCACATCCTGGCCTTGGTTTGAGGGAGCAGATTTCATCTCCCAGAACTCTCCATGCACCCCATGCATACAGCCCAAATCATCAGCCTTTGCGTAGGTGGAGTGAATTTCACCTTGTTGTCCATAATAATAGCTCTTTAAAGCATCAAAAATGTGCTTATCAGTACTTCAGGAGTTCGATATTTAAGGTGACTCCTGAATGCCGGTTGCTGGGACTTTTTAAGGCCATGAAATACATTATGGTCAGTTTATCCAAAACTAGGCCCCCCAAATTGGGCTCCAGTCAAAACTGTTGAATGCCCCACAGCTCCGAGTGAGGGTCAATGGGAGACGTTGGGTGCTCAACACTTTCAAAAATCAAGCCAGTTATTTATATGTCTATATAAGCATTTAGGGCCTTCACTTTCAGCTTACATCGTCTAGTGCTTCAAATCAGCCTGGTTTTAAAGATTTCAAATGACAGAGCTTCCACCACTTCCCTTCCTCAGCATAATAGAGAGCCTCCCAGAGCCATATTTGTACATTTTATAAATGGTTTGATTTAGATTTATAAGGATTCAACTGTACTGTTGTGCTAGCCTTTGCTAGGAGTGCACGCACAACTCATGTAATTGCATTCTGTTCCTAATTAGCATGTGCAGTCACCTGACTCAAAGACCATTCATGCAATTAAACCACAGAAATTACACATGCATTTTTTCCACACTTGCCTCGGCAAATATTTTCAAAAGTGGCTAGTGATTTTAGGTTCCTCACATTCTGGGTGCCTTCCTTGCCACATGTGAAAGGGGCCCAATTTTCAGAGGGTGGGAGCTCGGCACTGTTCTAAAACTAGACCCTTTTGAGATAGCATTGGGAACCCAGAAACCGATGCACCCAAAATCATTAGTTGCTTCTGAAAACCTTCACTGCGAGGTCAAAACAATTCTTACTGCCTTACTTACTGTGTTAGTTCTTCTCTCCAGAGTGTTTCTAAATATCCCGTGTTTTAAGCAGTCTTAAAATGCTGGATCACATGCTTGAAATGGATATCTAACTGCAGTTTAATAACCAATTCCAACACTAGACATCACAGAGGAATAAGCTGATCTTTTTAAAAGGCCGTCTCAGTAGTCAACGCTGTCAGCAAATGTACTGCGACGTGTATTTCCCATTGCTAATACAAATGCTGTATGTTTCACACTTCAGGAATGATTGCTATGCGAGCATTGAAAGAGTTCGGGCAAGGGGATGGGGGAAAATCTACTTTTCTAGAAGCTGCCATCTTTTGATTTCTTATTTGTCTTGAGCAATATGAAACGTTGCACGGTTATCTTCTAATGTCCGTGAACTGAGTTATTAAATAAATGACTCCATGCAGGGTAGAAGTGGGCCGTGACATGCAGCTATTTACACGCACAATGCAAATTCAGCTGGATGGATGGAGCTGGCATAGTGCATCCTCGTCAGGAAATCTGTTAGCCTTGTTTGGCTGCTCTCGGAGATTCACTCTGTTATTTAAGCCCAGCCTCGTGCTAAACCAGAGCTCTGAAGCCACTGATGGGGGGGGTGGGAAATGAATGGGAAAATAGTGCAGAAAGTGTACATTTCCAAATGCAGGTTCATATCTACAACCCGTGAGCTCCTGTCGGGGAGAGAAGGGGTAGAGAGGATTCTCGTTAATTAAACAGGGTCAGCTGATTGATTTGGTGTAAGTATAAACACTGACGTGTTTCACTGTTGACATTTGCAGCTCACAATTGTCCTGTTCTTGTTATTACAGTCCCACAAAAGCCCTGACTAAGACCAAGGCCCCATTGTGGGAGGCCCAGTACACAATAAGAGACAGCCTCTGCTTCAAAGAGGCTCAAGTCTATATAGACAAGACAGCCAAAGGGTGGGAGAAAAGAAATATTATCCCTATTGTGCTGATGGGGAACTGAGTCACAAAGAGACTAAGCCCTGATCTACACTATGGGGTTAGCTCGAATTTAGCAGCGTTAGGTCTATTTAGAAATGACTGTGTCCAGACAACCAACCCCGTTCCATCGACCTAAAGGGCTCTTAAAATCGACTTCTGTACTCCTCCCCGGCGAGGGGAGTAGCTCTAAAATCGACCTTGCTGGGTTGAATTTGGGGTAGTGCGGACACAAATCGAAGGAATTGGCCTCCGGGAGCTATCCCAGAGTGCTCCATTGTGACTGCTCTAGACAGCACTTTGAACTCCGATGCACTAGCCAGGTACACAGGAAAAGCCCCGGGAACTTTTGAATTTCATTTCCTGTTTGGTCAGTGTGGCGAACTCAGCAGCACGGGTGACCATGCAGTCCCCCCAGAATCATAGAGCGTAGAATATTTCTACGCTCCCCCTATCATCTCTGACCCTGAGGTTATCGCAGATTAGAAGGCGAAAAAAACGCACTCGCGATGACATGTTTTCTGAGCTCATGCAGTCCTCCCGCACTGATAGGGCCCAGCTGAATGCATGGAGGCATTCAGTGGCACAGGCCAGGAAAGCATTAAGTAAGCACGAAGAGTGGAGGCAGGATGAGATGCTGAAGCTAATGGGGGAGCAAATGGACATGATGAAGCGTCTATTGGAGCTGCAGGAAAGCCAACAAGAGCACAGACCCCTGCTGCATCCACTGTATAACCACCTACCCTCCTCCCCATGTTCCATAGCCTCCTCACCCAAACACCCAAGAATGCAAGGGAGGGGGGTGGCTGGGAGGAGGCTCTGGGTACCCAGCCACTCCACTCCAGAGGATGGCCCAAGCAGCAGAAGGCTGTCATTCAAACAGTTTGATTTTTAGTGTAGCTACAATAAGCAATGTGGCCTTGTCCTTCCCTCCCCCCGCCCACCCAGGCTACCTTGTCCGTTATTTCATTATTATTTTTTTTTAATTAATAAAGAAAGAATGCCTGGTTTCAAAACAATAGTTATCTTATTTTGAAGAGGGAAGGGTGGTTGGCTTACAGGGAATTAAAATAAAAAAAGAGGGCGGGTTTGCATCAAAGAGAAACACACACAACTGTCACACCGAAGCCTGGCCAGTCATGAAACTGGTTTCCAAAGCCTCTCTGATGCGCAGCGCACCTTGCTGTTCTCTTCTACTCGCCCTGGTGTCTGGCTGTTCACAATCAGACGCCAGGTGATTTGCCTCAACCTCCCACCCCACCATAAACGTCTCCCCCTTACTCTCACAGATATTATGGAGCACACAGCAAGTAGCAATAACAATGGGAATGTCTGACCAACAGCGCCAGCGAGCTTTTAAACTTCCAAAGGCACATTCTACCACCATTCTGCACTTGCTCAGCCTATAGTTGAATTGCTCCTCACTACTGTCCAGGCTTCATAAGCCATGGGAGCAAGGGGAAGGCTGGGGTAGGTGCAACCGTGCGGTGCTGCCGGCTCGGAGAGCAGCCTGAGGCAGAAGCCTCAAGCTCACAGGAGAGCAGACTTGCAGCGGAAGCAGTGGAGCTGTACACCATGCCCTGGAGGTTGCTAGAAACCAGGCAGGGAAGACGTTCCCAGAACCCCCGGCATGGGTGACCCAGGAAAAAAAGGTGTGAAACGATTGTCTGCCATTGCTTTCACAGAGAGAGGGGTGACTGACAATATGTACCCAAAACACCCGCGACAATGTTTTTGCCCCATCAGGCACTGGGAGCTCAACCCAGAATTCCAATGGGCGGCGGAGACTGCGGGAGCTGTGGGATAGCTACCCACAGTGCAATGCTCCGGAAGTCGATGCTAGCCACGGTAGTAAGGACGCACTCCACCGACTTAATGCGCTTAGTGGGGACATATGCAATCGACTGTACAAAATCAATTTCTAAAAATCAACTTCTATAAAATCGACCTAATTTCGTAGTGTAGACATACCCTAGGTGGCCTGCCCAAAGTCAGGCAGAAAGTTTGGGGCAGATCTGGGAACCAACAGCAGATCTCTTCAATCCTAGTCTAGCTCCCTAACCACAAGACACCCCAGAACAGCATAACAGTAGAGGCATGGACACACAATAAACCACTGAAGTCACTCTAGGTAAGCCTGCCGTTTAAGAACTCTTTCCAGGAGTATTAGTGGTGGAAAGTTGGCTGTTCTCTTATGGTGCCAAGAAGAGCTCAGGTTTGCTTGACTGCCATGAGGAAACAAGCCCAGACTTCTTGGGGTTCACTCACCATTACTGCAACACACTGGAATTCTGCAGAGAGTGTTGTATTCTGAATACTTCAGTCTGGGCTTTAGCTTGCACCAATAATATTAGTTGCCACTTTATGGAATTCAGGAAACACCATGAAAGAATAAAGGATTTGCCACTTGAGAAAGGATTTAGAACGGCAACCCCAAAGACAAACATCCTCTATAACACAGAGGAAATGTGAGACTCAGACGTGCTCATGCTACCCAATTCCATGTGCCTCAATCCCAGCTCAAAGGAATACCTGAAGAGGATAGTTCAGTCTTTGCATTCATTCAAACCTTGGCCTCCTCATCAAGACAAAAAG
Organism: Mauremys mutica; assembly: GCF_020497125.1. NCBI lineage: Eukaryota > Metazoa > Chordata > Testudines > Geoemydidae > Mauremys > Mauremys mutica. The sequence continues at coordinate 19,647,854 of NC_059076.1, read as the reverse complement.
TGTTACGGTGGTTTTTGGTTTGTTTTGTTTTTTTGCTAAGCAGACATGTAAGCACTGGAAATAGGGGCAAAACTACCAGATTGATTCCAGAAACATCATCAAATGGTGAAACATTTTGGTGACTACCGACTAGGGCTGGAGTTGAACTGGTGCCTTAGACTTTAAAAATGCTGCATTTCCCACTACCGATCTTTTGGTAATCCAGTTCCCACGTGGTAACTTCTTGTAATTTTACCAAGAACGTGAAGGCCTAAACACACACACACAAGTTTGTAGAAGCCAAAAGAACTTTGGCACAACAAAGAGAGGTGGTTGTCAACAAAAGCAGATGGTCAAAGAATTGGGCAAACACTACTAGTTTCACAAACGAAGTTTTTGCTTTCGTTGTAAATGCCACACTTCGTTAACCAGCTTCCAGACAAGATGATAGAAGTAGCCAGTTGGAAACAAGCTTTCTGCCAGGATTCTGTGTTTTTATGACAAAACTAAAAGTCCACAGATGGAACAACTCAAAGCTCATTCTTAAACAGGTTGGTCCCCCCCCCTTCTCCCCCAACTTTCTAAATAAAAACAACATATTGCATTGAATAGACGCAACAACTATAAAAAATAGGGGAGTGGGGTAATTTTGTTGCTATCGTTTCAATGTGAGGACATCTGTATTTTTCCCAAGGGTGGCCTTCCCTTCCCTCCAGTATTCATCTTGTCCCTCAGCATACTTCATCCAAAGGCTTGCAGGGAGTCACACTCGGCCATTTCAATCATTCTTCTCTCATTCTTTTGTGAAATCCGTGCTCTACTGATAGCAAATCGAGTCAATGGGGACAGGATTTCACCCAGTGCCTGGGGGCCCAGCCCTTCTCCCCTCAATGGCCAGTGTGCCCCTTTACTCTCCTGACAGGCCTGATGTGACACAGAGGAGGAGAAATGCTGTTTGTCAGAAGGACAGTCTGCAGCTCATCAGGTTTGTTGCCATTCTCCTGAGGAGAGAGCTGCACGTTCCTCTGAGGTGGCCACCTACTCTTTTGTGGAAACCAACATTATAAGTATTAGAGGTGGAGAAGAGAGAAGGCAAATAGGGCTTTAAGTAATAATCATAGAATCTCAGGGTTGGAAGGGACCTCAGGGGGTCTTCTAGTCCAACCCCCTGCTCGAAGCAGGACCAATCCCCAGACAATTTTTTACTGCAGTTCCCTAAATCCTCAAGGATTGAGCTCACAACCCTGGGTTTAGCAGGCCAATGCTTAAACCACTGAGCTATCCCTCCCCTCCAATAATAATTATGACAATTAAATCTTCATTTGAATTGCAGCTGCATCTTATTTGAACAGTGACGTCTAAGCAGCGTGTGAAAATTTCTCCTGGTTTCCATTCAAAGGAGGCTGCGTCCTGAGATGACACCTTTAAAGCAAAATAACACTGCACTTAAACCCAGCACATAGTTCACGTTTCCTATGAAAAGCCTTCTTGTGGTTGAAAAAAAACCATCTCACTGGCTCTTTAAAACCCCCTGAAGTGTTGCCAAGGGCCAGGGCTGGTGTAAAATCAGCATAGTCCCATTGGAGCTAGTCCGTGATGTCTAGTTTCACATACTATTATAATTACCATCAAATTATAGTCAGCTTCTGTTGTTGAAATAAATCCATTTAATGCAGCAGCATTTGTTTCAACAAGAGAAAAACATTTATTTGCAGCTTAAAAGAAGCAGTACAAGCAACATTTACATCAACTGTGGAATGAGTTTAGACAAAGACTTGCTCCACTTTCTGTAGTTCCCTGTAAGTAGAGCAATCCCTACTCAACATACATGGCAAGGTGTGAAATAAAATACTAGATTTCTACTTTCCTTTTATAGGTCATTATTGTCTGGCTGCAATTAAAACCAGTGGCTCTGAAGTGCTTCCTACATAGTGCTATAAGCATGTTTAACAAACCTAATCAGAAATACCGTAAAGCCTGCAGAATTTTTCACCTGGGAATGTCAATTTCTTGGAAGGAAAAAAAATGGCCTCGTTATTGGAGATCTCCCCTTCTATTATTGATGGATTTTTAATTTTTTGACTGCTTTTACATTTGTCATAAAATGCATTCTGTGAAATTCAGAGAAACTTAGGCCTGGTCTACATTGGAGGGGGGGGGAGAAATCGACCTAAAATACACAACTTCAGCTACGAGAATAGCGTAGCTGAAGTCGACGTACCTCAGGTCAACTTACTTTGCGTCCTCATGGCATGGGGTCGACTGCCGCTGCTCCCCCGTCGACTCCGCTTCTGCCTCTCGCCGTGGTGTAGTACAGGAGTCGACGGCAGAGCAATCGGGGATCGATTTATCGTGTCTGTAGACGCGATAAATCTATCCTCTATGGATCGATCACTGCCCGCTGATCCGGCGGGTAGTGTAGACGTACCCTTACCCAAACATAGTTGTAGCAAATTCAGGTGTTAGCCTCTGTACTTCACACAAATAAAACTTCCACTGGAGTGAGTCTTATGAAATGCAGGATCAGTGACTGTGATGGAGAATTACTTGTCAGTGTACATTTTTTTTTAATTTTGTGATCTGTAGCGCAAGAGATGTATATTCCTTTATGTGTGAGAAACACCCTGCCAATAGGGGGTGCTGGCATAATACACAATTATATTATTATTTACCCACTGGATGAGTTTTGATATACAGTAAGTATTAGGGGCAAATTATCACAGGTATTTAGGCACCTAACTTGCATTGAAATCAACAGCAGTTAGGCACCTAAGTGCCTTTAAAATCTGGCCCTTAGTGCCTATCAAACTTTTAGCACTGCATACATCGATAAACAGAAACCATATTACTCCTGATTCAGGCGTAACCTGAATCCAGTCCCTTTGTTCAATGCTTTCCAATGAGATTGCTCATGGAGCATAAAATTAAGCGTGTATCTAAATCTTTGCAGAACTGGGGCAAAGGACAGCGAAAGGGAACTGTTGTCATTCCTTTTTTACAGGTGGAGAAATATAGAAATAAAATAACTCGCCCAAAGTCACATAGGGCGGCTATTGCAGATCAAGGAAATGAACCCTCAAGTCTCAGTTCACTGCTTTCACCACAAGACCATCTTCCCACCACCCTACTCTCTCCTCTAATCCTTTCTCCCATTCCCCTACTAATCTGCTCCACCACCAGAAATCTACTTTTAAATCACTCAGTTCCTGGGATAGTTTTCATTGCGAATCGGTGTGTTAGATTGCGCTGGTTTGGGGGGGGTTGTCTGGTTTTTTTAAGCTACCAAATGCACATGTGTAGAAAAAAAAACTTATTTCCCCACAGACAGTAACTGCAGAACAAATTCAGTTTGAGTATCTTTTCTTTGCATAAAGCATTTATTACGATGCTGAGTGAAGTGCTCATTAGCCATCATGAATACTATAAAATGGTGGAGGTTAGTTCACTGAAAGCCTGACCTTTCTGAATATCATGCCTTTAAAATACTTCTCCTATTGTCTGCAGCGTTTGAAGATCTGGCTAATTGGGAGCCAGTCTCTCTCTCTCTTTTTTAAAAGAAAAAACAACTATGTGAGAGGCAGAACTCTGCTGACAGTAAATGTCACTATAAATTGTAAGTGACATTAACTCAGTGGACATGCTGAATTTCCCACTGGTGTGCAACAAACTGAGCCATTGTTATTGCACTCTCCTTGTTAGCAGTGATCTCCAAAGTTCAATAGTTGTTAATGGTAAATTGAGGAACCCTCATTTAGACATGGGGTCTTAACCCTTTGGCCCAGCAGCAGCACGATGCATAATGGAGATGCTTAATACATTAGCCATGTAACACACAAAGCAAATGAGCTGACATTGTAGTTGTAATTTATGACCAATACCCAACTGTACCTTCTGAGGAACCCAGATTAAAACTAGGGATGGGCCAGGTAAGCGTACACACCTTATACTTTCCTCAAGCAGAATGTACTGAGGCTGAACACGGATCCAAGTACCCTGAAATTTTGGAAAGTTCAGAATCAGGATTGTTCAGATATATGCAAAAAACAGAAGTTCTCTAGTAAAATTACATGTTCACAGTGACCAGCTTGGACCCAAGAAAACCTCCTCCTGTTTAAAGAGCTACATGTTCTGGAAACACCTGATATTCTGCTCAATTATTCCTTGGGCAATAGTTTTAGACATAAAGTCACCTCTTAAGCACACAAACTTGGTATTTACCTATTGCAAACACAAGAATTTTAAAAGTAATTAAAAATAAATCCACCATCAAATTGCAAGGTGGCAATTCTTGCAAGATTGCAAGAAATTTCAATTATCTCATTCATTTTATATATGCTATTTATTCATTTTCATTCTGTTTCATTACTTGTTATCTTATATCCACTTATGTGTCATTTCCATATGATCTTGCATGATTCAACCTTTAAATGTACTGTAATTTGTGTGTGTGTGTATATATATACACACACACACACGATGAGAAATTAATTTCTTCATTAGTAGATTGTTCTTAATACTAATATATTTATATTGATGTAAACGTGTACAGTGCTCCATGATAAGGGGCCAGATCCTCGGACGTAGTTCTTTGTCTTGAAAAAAGACAGAATGGAATTCCAATTTGTCATTAAAAAAGGCACTTTTTTATTTTAAAACTAACTTCAATTAAGACTGATTTTTTGTGATGTTACCTAAAACGAAAATGAGACTCCACACCTATATTAACACACTTCTATAATATTTATTGCATCCTATTTGAGATCTTGTTTTGCTTCCTTTCTTTTTGTATGCATGGCACAAATTACTACCATAATTATGCATTGTTTTTACAGCACCATAGGTATGAGCATCACTTTACAGGCACAAGCTATATCAAGGTCCTGTCCTGAGGAGCAGATACTCTCAAGTAAACATTACAAAGTGATGGATGACAAACTATGGGCAGAAGAAGTGCTTCATTACCACTATGGTGGCATCTAGAAGATCCAGTTCAGGGACTGGGACCCCAGTGGGTCGTCATTGTCTACACACACCAAAAAGATGGTCTTTGTCCCTAAGAGCTTACAGCCTAAGCATAAGATGCAACAACACGTGGATACAACAAACAGAGCGGAGTATAAAGCAACAAGAAACGTAATAAGCAGCAGTCATAGCACACCAGCTGCTCACCGACACTGAGGGTTTTGCAGGCATCAGGGTGGGAGCGAGAAGGGATGAGGATGATGAGGGCTACAATTCAGAAGAGAAAGGCAGGCAGGTTTCTGAGTTTTTTTATTTCATTCTTGTATTTCGTCTAACAATAAAATATAATTTTCAAATGAAAAAAAAAAAGAATCAGCAGAAGTCTTGAAAATGAGCTTAGAGAAACCTCAGTGTGTGTTAAAGCAACAAATCCTGAACCGGGGCATGCACAAGGTGGGCAAGCAAAGGCACGTGTCCCCTCCCCCCCCCAGTAATTGGCAGGGCCACAGAATTCCTCTGTCCCCAGGGCCGCGGCGGGAGCTGACAGCTCCTCCTGCCCCGGTGCAGGCATGGAACGTGCCCCTCCAAAAGCAATCACATTTTTATCCCGGCACCTGGATTGTTTAAAGCTCCCGCTGCTGCTTGCTCTGGTTTCTGCCATATAGACTCACATTAAAGATACTCTGAGGAGCAGCACCACCCAGAAAGAGCTCGGGGATGGGGAAGTCCCCTTGCACTCTTCCTTCACACGCTCCCGCTACCCCCATATGCACCCAGGCTAGGGCCAGATACAATCTGGCCTTGCGTATATTTCCCAGTGTACACACAATTGAAGTCAGTGGGCATTTATGCATAATTAGATTTTGATTGCTCAATGTCGCTAAACATCCATTTCCCCCGTACACACACAAAACGAAAAATATTTCTATCGATGATAACAGAAATTTGCAGCTAAGCAAAGTCAGAAAAATACTGCTGGAGAACTAATTGGAGTTTGATTTAAGGATATTTGCTCTGTTTATTTTGACAAGCGATGTTGACAATTTGTGTTTTAATAGTTAACAAGCTTCAACTTTTTGGATCTCAACACTTGCTCTCATTCAAATAATTATTGTCCCATTGCCCTCTAGTCTGACCATCCCCAATTTCCCGCAACATTTACGTAGATAAAAACCTAAAAGATGCTTAAAATAAAGACACATGTTATCAGCCAAAATTATACAAAAATAAAGTTGAATTCTACCAAGCCTCTGTATAATGAACCGTGGCCACCTACATACAGACACTGTAGTTGGCATGGAAGACCAATGGAAGACCTTCTGCACAAGTAGCTGGATTCTATTGACTTTAATGGTGCAGGATCAGGTGCCAAAAGCATACATTTCTATTTGAGCTAAGGAATGAATCCAGTGGGAAATATCAGGATCTTATCCTCTGTGGGGTCAACCACTGGTGGAAGAATTCATTCCAAGCAACAAGGACAGACTCCCATTGACTTCAAGGGGCTTTGGATCAAGGCCTAAAAGCATTTCACACATAAATGCAGACAGAACAGATTACTGGAGTCCTCCTTCTGCCCTGTGAATCTTTGAGCACAATTTTTGCTATATAGATACTATCTGTTTCCGCCACCTCTGTGAAATGCAGCTGTTTCTGATGTGGAATGTGAAATCACAGCTCACAGCAACCCTACAAAAAAGTTCATAGAATCATAGATTATTAGGGACCTCAGGAGATCATCTAGTCCAACCCCCTGCTCAAAGCAGGACTAATCCCCAAATGGCCCCCTCAAGGATTAAACTCACAACGTGGGGTTTACCAAGCCAATGCTCAAACCACTGAGCTATCCCTGCCCCCCTTTGAAGGACAAAGAAAAAGGCAATAGTCAGTGAAATCTGCAGGGAGGATTGGAGGTAAGCAGAATGTGATTCATTTCATTCAACACTAGCTTTCAGCCAAGATCTCTTCATAATCTTCTAGGGCCAAGGAAAAACCTGGAGTCAAATAGATGAGTGTAACACAGCTCAAGTGTCCTTTTTGGATTTGCTGTTGGCTTTGGAGATGTTAACCTGATTTACCCGCACAATTGGCATGCAATGCAGGCCCATATGTGGTGGGAGCAGCCATATCCCACATGCCCACAGGAGAAGAGAAAGTGCCTTTGTTTCAAGGACACTAAGCAAAGCAGAAAGCAACGACGCACAAATCAGAGGGAAGCTTTTGGAGCTATTTGTGAAGTGCACACGTTTCATCAGTACATGCTTCCAACGGGCCATCACTCACTCGTGCCCATCTTTGGGCCTGTCACGGGTATTCTTCTGCGTAGCTTCCAGCGGAATGCAAAGGCTGCCTCTTATTATTCACCCACACCCTCGGATAGCCACTACAGAAAGTCATCGCTGCATGTCAATGCAGACAGCTTGCCTAGAGTTCCTCTGCCATCAAGCACTTGAAGACCTTTTCCAGATGAAATTTCTATTTTGGAGAAAAAGAAAACACACCCATAATAGACTTAAAGGAAAGTAAAATATACCTGGGTAGGTCCAAGCCGGCTCAGTGTTTGGGACATGGTGTGGCAATGAATAAAACACAAGGAAAATGAATAGCGCTTCTCCCCTACCATTCCAGATGAAAGCAGCTACCAGTCAATTCTGGGTGCATATTATAGAGCTCTGCCGCTTTTATGCTGCTTCAGCTTCATGTTGCACAGACAGCCTGATCCAGCACCCACAGGTGTCAATGGGAGTCTATCCAATCAAGTCCTGAGTTTGGTGCGTATACCAGAGTTACATTTAGTGGCATGCGTTGGATTGTGCCACTGAAGAGAAGGCAGATATTTTTGCTTGTGTCAGAGACTGTTTTGCTGACCTGAGGATGGTGTGTTCTCTTATTTATTTGGTGATCTTTCTGTTTAAGATCCTAAACTTAACGTAAGGAGCTCACACTCCCTATTTGGCTGTAGAACACAGGTCTGTAGGATTTTCCCCTGCCCTAGTGAGGAGGAGGATTTGGGGACAGACCAGGATAAAGGCTGCAGAACCAAAGGACTAGAGGGAAGATACAGCAACTTTTTGTACAGAAGGGAGGATGGTTTTGTGAAGGCACTGAACTGGGAGTCAGAAGATCTGCATCCAATTTCTGGCTCTATCAACTTTCCTGAGTGACATTGGGCAGGTCATTTAATCTTTCCGTGCCTCATCTGTAAAATGGAGATAGCAGTACTTCCTTGGTCCATCTTCAGAGCAGAGACTATTTCTTACTGCATGTTTGTACAGGACCTTGCACAATGAGCCCCCAACCTCGCGTGACTACTGTAACACAAAGAATAAAGTGTAACGTCTACTGCAGCTGTGAGGCTGCCTTGGTGGTTACAGAGCAGCTCTGCAGCCAGGCGAGAAGAAAATTTCACATCCTGACCCCAGACACTCAGCCTACGCAGAGGTCATAGATCTGGGCCTATCCCCTTTCCTCTCCACACATCTTTCTCCACCTCTCTTCCTAGAACAAAGCCATTTCTTTTAGTGCGAACCTAATTCCTACAGGAGCTCTTCCGAGTTGAGTATCTTTATTAATCTTGGAGAAGATTAAAAGCAGAGAACAAGGAAAGAGGAGAGGGGAAGGTACTTTCAGATCATCACAGCAAGGTCAGCGTCTAATATACTATGAAACTGTTAACAAAGAAACTTACATTTAACCTGTCCCTGGGGGAAAATAAGGTACATTCCCTTGCCTTCTGCCAGTCTCCTTTCCCTGGATCTCCCCTCTCTTCTCTGCAGTGAATCTGGACAGGGCTGCTTCAGACAGCACTGCCCAAGTTGCAGCTGGCCCCCAGATCACGAGGACCCCACCAGTGCTGGTGCCACCTTTACTGCTCATGCTGCAGAACTGCTTCACCCGGGAGCGTGAGCTGCTTTCTACTGCCTGAGAGCTCTCTGGGGATCACAACCTGAGAGCATCCCAGGGAGCCCACAAGCCCCTCCCCTTTATCCCAGCTCTGCTTGGTTTAGTAAAGGTTTTCCTCCTCCTCCTATTTAACTGGAAACCGGCATTTGCCATTCCCACCCCCAAACAGATACAGCAGTTCTGGAGGCATGATGTATTCTGTCCCCACTTCACTACGCCATGGACTCAGCCCTTCCCACACCACTCCGCTCCCGGTACACGCAGTGTGCAAGGCACGGAGGTTTGCTGCATGTGAAGAGGGACCAGGAATTATTCAAAGAAATAACATTGGGAGCAGTTCAAAAGAACAAAGCTGTGACCTGCTCTCAGATCATTCTCAGCGGGATATCATTACACAAATTATTCCCTCAAACATTTTGCTCTGCTTTACCTATGCAGCACCCTAGTATAATTGTGCGAATCATTACTAGTGCTTGCATTGCCGTAGTTTCTAAAAGCCTCAATTGAGATCGGGTCCCTTTTGTGCTAGGAGCTGTACAAACACATAGTAAGGCACAGACCCTGCCCTGAAGTGCTTACAACCAGAGTACGTTTATACTGCAAAAAACACCGAACGAACTGCAGCGAGTCTTACAGCCTGAGTCAACTGACTTGGGACCGCACTATGGAGCTAAAAATAGCAGTATAGACATTCCTACCTGGGCTCTAAAACCCAGTGAGGAGGATGGGTCTCAGAGCCCAGGCTCCGGCCTAAGCAGGAACGTCTACACTGCTATTTTTAGCAGCTGACCCAGGCTCTGAAACTCACTGCCATGAGGGGAGTTTGGCAGTGGTGGCGGGGGGGGGGGAGGTTGTGTTTTTTGTTTGCAGGGCAGGACAGACAAAGAGTGGGAAGGGAAATAGAAGCACGAGTAGGTGAAGTCCCAATGTCACACAGCAGATCAGTGGCAGAGCCAGGAATAGTACACAAGTCTCCCAAGTCCCGGCCTAGCACCCTATCTACTCCATCACACTGCCCCTCCACACATCAGTCCAAATTCTGCCTTCAGGGATGCCTCAAAGAAGTTACATCAATATAAACGGGGGCAAAACTTGGCCAGAAGTAAATATTACACTTAGCCAAGCTCTTTGTATAGGACCTATGTATTCCTGTACGCATGGACAAAGGTAATAGGTAATAACTGGAGATATACCAATCTCCTAGAACTGGAAGGGACCTTGAAAGGTCATCGAGTCCAGCCCCCTGCCTTCACTAGCAGGACCAATTTTTGCCCCAGATCCCTAAGTGGCCCCCTCAAGGATTGAACTCACAACCCTGGGTTTAGCAGGCCAATGCTCAAACCACTGAGCTATCCCTCCCCCTGGCTTATGGCAGGTGCTAACGGGAAGTCTGAGAAGGTTTGTGGCTACTTGGGACTTCTGAGACCACTGTGACTATTAACTTATCTAATAAGGCCCAATTCAGCAAAGCACCTAACCACATGCTTAACTTCATCCCTATTCAGCAATATGAGTAAGTACCTGCTTAAAGTCCTTTGCTGAAGAGAGTCCTATGGACAACATTTTCAAAAGCATCTAAGTGACCTGCCTAAGTCTAAGTCTCATTTTCAAAAGCGACACAGGCACTTGGTGTGGGGTGCATTCCAAAAACTAGGTGCCTAAATCCCACTGTCTTTTAGTGGGAATTAGGAGCCTCATCTCCTGAAGCACTTTTAAAAATCTCACCATTAGCTGTAGGCTCCTAAATACTTATAGCACTTTTCAAAATGAGTCTTTGGCCTCTTAGTCACTTAGGAGCCTTTGAAAACAATAGCCTAAGGGCATGGCTACACTTGCAGATGTAGAGCGCTGGGAGTTAAACCCGCCTTCGTAGAGCGCAGTAGGGAAAGCACTGCAGTCTGTCCCCACTGGCAGCTGCCAGCGCACTGGCGTGGCCACATTTGCAGCTGCATTGGGAGTGGTGCATTATGGGTAGCTATCCCAGCATTCAAGTGGCTGCAACGTGCTTTTCAAATGGGGGGGGTGGAGTGTGACAGGGAGTGTGGGGGGAGAGCGAGTGAGTTTTTGGAGTGCTGAGGGCGTGTCAGCACGCTGCCTTGTAAGTTCAGACCTCCCTCCCTCCACCACCCTCTCTCACTCAATGAAAGCAAACAGCAGCTGTTTCTTTTTTTCTCATAGACCAGATAAGCAGCCGCTTGCCGAAAAGGACCTCAATCCTCCTCCCCAGCCCCACGCCGTCTCCCTCTTCAAGCAAACATTAGCTGTCGATACTCCAAACGGAGCCCCCCTGCCTGCCTCTCTCTCTCATTCAAAGCAAACAGTAGCTGTGTTTGTTTTTTTGATAAGCAGCCCCCAAAACGGAGCTTTGAAAGGGCATTTCCTCCTCTGGAGTTCACAACACAACAAGAGAGGACACTTCAGTTAAAAGGATTATGGGGAGCTTCCGAAGGTCAATCAGTGCATAATAACGTTACTCCCCGTTTACACTGGAGCAGCAGCGTCTCAGCCAATATGCAACAGCTGTTATTCCTCTTGGGGAGGTGGAGTACCAGCAGCGCTGTAGCCGCAAGACACAGCGCTGTACATGCCATGCCAGTGTGGACAGGGAGTGAGGTACAGTGCTCGGGGAGGCTTTATTGCGCTGTAACTGGCAAGTGTAGCCAAGGCCTAAGTCTTTACTGATACCTTGTGTTCTCCTTCATCCCACAGCATGTTGTCTAAATCCTAGACTGCAAGCGGTTTAGTGCAGAGACCAATTTCGTAGGACTTCTTTCGACAGAGTTTAGTCCAATGGGGTCCTGATCCCTGGCAGGCGTCCTAGACACCACAACCGCACATTAGTTTTGCTTGTGCAACTTACATTCCATTATTTGGCACCAAGGCCCCTTCCATCACCCTACACTCAAGATCTGAAACGGATAAATACCTTCCCATGAATCAGTATCTGCTTTCTGCGCGATTAATCATCGTACATCAGGAACAGCCTGCGACGAGACTATAAAGGTGAAGCAGTCTATTCGTTATAGTCAGATGACAGTGTCATAATGAAATGTCACCTTCTACCTAACACATTATAATTTGTTGACACAAAGGACCGAACAAACTTGATGCCTGCCCTGTTAGAGTATCAAATGAGCTCAGATAGGGTATAACTGAAATGCTCAGGCCCATTAAGCAAGGCCATTTAAACGGTTCATAAGCCCATGCCTATGGAAGCATATTAGTTGATCATTTCAACCCTGTGACCATTTGGAAGAAAGTATACCTGAGACAAAGGGAGTACTCCATGTTCCTGTTTCCTCTAACACATCAGCATGTCAACAATGCATTATTCCACATATTTGATTTGGATGTATTTTGATTAAGCAATAGGACACGATTGACAGATTTATCCTCATTAAAAAAAATATATCACTCCAAAGCCTGAAAATTCACACAGGGCCAGGCTGCGATTTCTGTCAAAGGACAACTCGTGTGAGTAACTGCTCAGCAATGGAAGTAAAGGCATCACATGTGAAACATCACAATTATGTTGCTCACATGAGTAACTGCTCACCAGTGGCAGTCAGGGAGTCACAATCTGATAATTCTCAGGTATTAAGTGGTCCCTCCTCCCCCTTTCCAAAGCAACAAGCACCAGAGTTGTGGCTTTTCTCAGCATGTACCTTTCTAAATAAAATCAGTTGCTCCTCTAGACCTCATGGATGGCAAGTCATACAAGACGGGCTTTCTCATCATCTAAAAAGAGCTCTCCAGAGGTCCCCAAAAATGGCCCTAGTTAGCTTCCTCCAGAGGTCAACGTTTCTTGAAAGCAGACATCTAAACAGAACTTGTTTGCTGGGCTACATCGGTAAATCAGCAGGCTGGAGTTTCCTTCCTTCCTTTCACGATTCTTAGTACAATAAAAACAAGATAACCAGTAGCCTGATCTGGGCAGGTGCTGAGCAACCGTAACTCCCACTGAAGTCAATGGAAGTTGAGGGTGTTCAGCACCTCTAAGGATTAGGCCCCTGAATCAACTGAGTGCTGCATGAAAAATAAAGACATGTACACATAAGTACCTGCTGCTTGCATTTACACATTGGCAATTACACATTACGTAGGCACGATATGCATTTTGCTAGCGCATCTCATGAGCTAATCTTTGTAAATGTAGCCCAGCTTGAGGATCTGTTCAAATGTCTCCCTTTTCTTTTCAGTATCCATCTGGTTTTGTCTCATCAAATATCTGGAGATTTAACCAGGAATTTGTCTATGGGAAGGGGCCTTTCAACATATTGTGCATTGGCTGTTTGTAACTAAGTGTTAAAATAGCTGCCTTAACACACACAAACTTTTATGTGATTTAGTTTAAATTATAAACTGCAGGCTGCAGGATCCCCGGCCCGGGAGGCAGAATAAATAGATTCTATTCCTGCACCTCTGCCACTGATCTCTTGTGGGACCTTGGATGGGTCACTTCACCTCTCTTTTTCCCCTTCCACCCTTTGTCTTCTCCATTTGGATTGTAGGATTTTTGCTGCAGGGCTGCCTCTGTAAAAACACAATGGAGCCCTGAGCTTGTTCTTGGGATCTCTAAGCACTACTGAAAAACAAATAATAAGCTGATCCATTCCACATGGCCTCCCATTTTCACCAAAAGGTTTGAAACAATTTGTATCATCATCATAAATACCAGAACCTTGCTGTTATATCACGCAATGTCTTTAGTCTCGAAGCTGCAGCCTTTTGGAGAGAAGTCCTGTGTTTGATGTTCATCTCGACAAAGCATGTTTACAGTAACATTACTTGTTCATTTGACGTCTTGGGCTTTCTTTTCATTTTGCCTGAGGCCAAGATCAGGTCAAGTGGACAAACCCTAGACAGAAACGAGGCATCTCTGAAGCATCTATTAGCTAATTGCAGGCTTAAGGCAGGAAGGAAGGAAAGGGAAAAGGAAAAGAGGCTCTCTAATGAGAACTTTTCCTTCCAGTCCTTTGATTAAATACAGCAACCAGAATGGCAAAAGGGACAGAAATGTTCACCACGGGTCTTAAATGCAGCCTGCATAGTCAGGCAAAACAATTTTGGCTGATTGAATATGTGAACATGCATTACATTTTATATGAATAAGGCGGGGGGGGAGAGAAATGAGAGAGAATTCAGAACAGGCAGGCATAACACTACCACGGTGTTGCTGATTTTTTACAGCGGTTACCTCTGAAAAAGCTGTATGCACAGTCTATTGAGCATTGTGGCCAGAACTCCCAGCTTCAAGGTCTCTATGTCACAGATGGTTTATCTGGAGAAAAATGATAATGGCGGCAAACTGCATGGGTTATCGCTGTTAATGGGAGCAAGGAAAGGATACACTGAGAATAATGAAAACATGGCTCTCATTGTCATAGTGCAAATTCCAAATAAAATAAAGTGCTTACTGAATGCTGAGCTGAGATCATTACCATATAATTAACTGTTATGATTTTCAGGACCTGGCGCAAATGGCTCCAGTGGAAAAAAGTTGTTGTGAGATCTTGCAGAATGCATGTCTTTTTATATGAGAATTGCAGCCAATGTTCTCCAAGAAAGAAAAGGATGGGTGGTGGTGGGTTCCCCGGAGGGGCTCCTGGAATTTCTTTTAAACCTCCTTTCAGTACCCTGGAGACCCTTTGAAAAACAACACTCAGCATGGTATAGTGGAGGTCCAGATGGCACTTTGTAAAATAATGATGATCTGACTTTTTAAATGTCTATCACTAGAGTCTTATGTGTACACGGAGATGTATCCACATGCATTAGTGCACCTGGAAATGAATGTATTATAAATGGGACATTCTTCCTCCCCTTCCATCCACCCCCCGGAAAAGAGTTATGTATTTGCATTGCTTCCTTTAAGAGATTTGAATTCTAGGTTTAGTCTGAAAAGTACTCATACCTACGGCACTAAACACTGTATAGCAGCCAATGAGCTAATTTCTTCACTGGCTTAACAACTTGTGCAACCTCACTGACTTTGGCGGGGTTATGTGGGTTACATCTTGATCCGTGAACCCGTAAAGAATTTAACCCACTATTGGGTAGAAGAGGCAACGTGGTCCAGCAGACTGGGACTCGGGAAACCAGTGTTCCTTTCCCATCTCTGCTTCCGATCTGCTGCGTGACCTTTGGCAAGTCATTTCCCCAATTTGTGCCTCTGCTTTCCCTCCCACTGTTTGTCTGTTAGATAGTAAACTCACTGTGGGGGCAAGGAGTCTCTCACTAGATGTATGTACCGTGCCTAGCACAATGGGGCACCAATTTCAGTAGGAGACGATAAATGGTATTAATAATAAATTCTATTACTAATTTATTAAACTAAGAGTGCATTTATAAATACTTCTGTAACAGTATGAGCCAAATCTGCTCTCAGAGCCACACGCTAGACCTGTCGATGGGGGAAGTGATAACCTGCTGTACCAAGTTCCAAATTTTTTTCAGATTTTATATTCCATACAGTATGTTCCTTTACTGTTGTGCATATATGTATAGATGGGGTTAAATATCTGTGGTGATGCTAGAGTGTAATTCAGAGATCAGGGTTATGGAATGAGATGATTTTAGAAGGGAAATGTGAAGAGGAATGGAACAAATTAGAACCCCCTGAAGCTTTGCTTAATTTGGAAGGTACTGACATGTGGAGCTAACATTTCCCCATGTTGTTTTTCATTCTCACATCACATGCCACTGTACTTCTGCATTTAAGCTGAATCTGGAACAGCTTGATCCTGATGCAGAACGAGGAGGGGGGAGAGACTTTGAAATCGCAAAAATTTTCACAGGACGACAAAACCGTTTCCCGCCCAGCTCTTGTCTGACACTTGGAAGTGCCAAAACCTTTCTATGAAGGCTACAGCCACTGTACTATGAAACAAAATGGAAACAGAAAGTACCAGAAATCTCACAAGCAAGCCTGGTCGTGCAAGATTTCCAGCCTGCTTTTACATACTGGAGATGTCTGGATCAAGTAAGCATCCAAATCTGAGGTGCTAATTCCATCAAACCCAAAATCCAAACCTTCACCCAGCACAAAATGTAAATGACATCACTTATTAAGACTATATCTAACAGCTGCCTTATGTCCCTCCTTTGGGGCGAAGCTCCTTTCCAATAAGGAAATCACTGAAATCAGGGGAAGGTTTCCATTCACTTCAACGGGTATTGGATTGGGCCCAGACATCCATAATGGTGGCACCCACCATCTCCTGTGAACAGGCACCATTTTCTCTTGTGCTATTGAATTTTACTTTGTGACACCAGCAGCTCTTTCGATAACGGCTGCGAAATACAGAAAAGACCTAAAAAGCTATTCAGGCACATGGCCAGCCAAAGGGTTACATTTGATCTTGTACCTTTAAAATGAACTTGGAGATAAGATTTCACTGCCTGTGTGCTGTCAGCTAAGCTACATTTTGAGTCACATACTGCTGTTTTCAGCATATAATTGAAAAAATGATTTTGGATAGACATTAAAATGCTTCAGTGACATTTCTTTCACTTGACCAACAATATTTATAAGACAATACTTTTTAAAGACTTGTTGCCACGGGCATCCCCGCCTCCCAAGTTAACTTCCTTGGTTGAAGAGAATTTGAATTATGTTTGTTTCTTCATAAAGAAAAGTTCCCACTGAACATTTAAAGGCAAATCGACATGAAACGTCTTTATATTGTCCCAAATTGAGCACGTGTGGATAAAGGGTATATTTCACCTATTTCTTTTGCTGTCTGAGAGGAAGGCACGAGGTGGCCATTATGAAATTATCATACAGATTGCTTGCATAGTGACTAATGTGATTTCTCCTTATTTAGAAGTCGACAGATGTTTAATATTGTCTCTTCTGTTTCGCCTGATTTGTGTCATGCTTGAGGCATCAAAGCTGAGAAGATAGCCACAGAAACAGCTGATGCTGCTCAGCCCGACCCAGGCTGATTATATTTGTTCCATGGGATGTTAAGGCACGACAGGGAAAGGAAGCTCTGGAATCCCAGCACTTCTGTATATTGCTGCATTTCAGCACGGGGGTCATTGGAGGAACAAAGCCACCAATCTGCCTGTCTGAGGCGGTGCCCACTGGGAATATAGGGCAGTGGGGCAGGAGGAGAGGAAAGAAATTTCTGTACCAAACTACCACTATATCATTGCTACCAACTGTTGATTAGTTAATGTGGCAAAGTACCTTGAAGATTCAAACCAATTCAAAGCAAGACAAATGCAAATTAGAAATAAAGCACAATTTTTTAAGAGCAACGGTGGTTAAGCGCTGGATTAAATTCCTCAAGGGAATCTTGAGGTTCTGGTAGAGTCTCCATCTCTTGATGTCTTTGGGGCAAGACTGGAAGATAGTCTTTAGTCAAACACAAGTCAATAGGCTCAATACAGGGGTAACTGGGTGAAATTTTCTGCCTGTGATGTACAGGAGGTCAGATAAGGTGATCTAATGGTCCCTTCCCGCCTTAAAACCTGTGAATCTATGAAGGTTTAAAATAACTACATAATTGCTAATTGGCTCAAATAAGGAAGCCCTTTCTCAGACTGGATTCAGGCAAAACTCTCAAGAAGTGGCATATTACTATCAATCAGCTGTATTAGCATCATCTTTGCCACCACAGCTCCAGGAGATTTAAACTAAAAGCTCCGGCAGCATAAACTCACTTTCCCCACCTCCAGAAGAAGAGCTCTGTGTGCCTGGAAAGCTCGGCTCTCTCGCCAACAGAGGTTGGTCCAATAAAAGCTATTACCCCGCCCACCTTGTCTCTCTCTCTTTTCATTCAGCATGTGAGTCTGGAGGGAAACCCAGGCCAAATGGGGTGGTTTGGGCTAGTTTTTGCTAGGAGGTCCCCGGAATTATTTTACACATGCTGTGCCGGCGTTTATATGGCAGAAACTGCACTCTGCTTGGTAACATTTCACCACTGCACACTGGCCTTCCAAATTATTGCCTCTGCACTTACCAACAAATCTCATTATGGCCCAAGGGACAGAACCCAGGGGAGGGGCAGGTGTAACAGAAAGTTGAGTCCTCAGGGCCGGGATAGCACAGGGTGCCCACATCCTCCCTTCTAGTAGAGGGCCTGCCCCCGGTGAGCACCACGTGAGAAGCTCTGACTCGGATGGGGTTGTGGTTCGGGCAAGCAGTGATAATTCAGTGTATTCCTAAGGCAGCCTTGGGTGGTAGCTTCCCCTATGGAGTATCTGCCAAAGATGGCACTGTAGCTGACCAACCCTGGCAGAAATCCCAAAGGAAAGCAAGTTGAATCATTCTCCATTAGAATCCTCCTAGGGAGGCAGCCAGCAGATCAAGCAGCTGCGTGCTTTCTTTTTCCAGGTGGGGTGCATTTGTCCCTTTATAGCAGAGCAGCAGACCGGGGTGCACTTGTTTTTCCATGCCCACAGCGCTGTATATATTTGATCTCTTCCCACGTAATTGGGCCACAGCTCGTATCTAAAAGTAGGAGACAGTGAAAGCACACCTAGTGTCTTCTTACACTGTGTTCATTGCCTCATTTTTTTACGCCCCGTGAGTAAGTTTTTCATGGCTCCTGGACAAAACAGCAGGTCCCAGCACTTAAGCAAACATAAGCTAGTTTGCATCATCATGATAGACCCCCAAACTTGGCCTTGATTCAGGAAAGCATCCCCATTCAGGAAAGCACTAAAGCACATGCTTAATTTGATATATGCATTTAACTGTAATGGGACTGCTGCGCGAATTACTCATATGCTTACAATCGCAACCCATGTTTGCGTGTCTCATGTCAAAGGTGCCTGGTTTTCCAGTACAGCTGCTGTACTGGATTCAACCTTATTAATGCCCGTGTATCAGGATGGGTCTTGAGTGAGGTACTGCAACCTTGTCGACTGAATTCTTGGCATAAAGAGAGCTCCTCTAGCATCAGCTAAGGCTCCTCTGTCTGTCTGTTACAGCCGAACAAAAATTATTTATAGTCTCTCTCAGCTATTTGGTTTAAGCCTCTCCAACTCAAGTATGACACTTTCTGGGACACTGTCTTAGGTTTCTTATCGCACTCTGACTGGCAATCACATCTGTACCTGAGCCCCGGGGGAATCTCAGCTGAGCTGCCCACCATGGTCAATAGCTGAGGGCTCTGAAATTTCTCAATTGAAACATTTGAAAGTTAACGAACCCCTGTAATACAAGGCTCCCACAGCTCCTACATTCTTTTTATTAGTGCTGCAATGGCAGCTGCAATAGGAAATGCAGGGGTGGAAATTCTTTACATCCTTCTTTGAAAGCCTGACTTCCATTGGGCCTGTCTTTTCAAAGTATTTTAAGACAATGGGCCAGATTCTTAGCTGGTGTAAATCAGCATTGAAATCAACAGAGCTATGCCACTCTGACACCAGCTGAGAAGCTGGCCCATTTCATTTATTTTATTAGGATCTTTCCTAATTCAAATAAATGTGGGCTTTGATTCTTAAAAAAAGCATGTTGGCATTCTTGTCTTTGACCAGATTAGAATTCAGAATCTTTACACTGCAGGTTTTACTTCTAATCTTCCAAAGGAGATTTTTTGACTTTGCAGGTAAAGTCTCAACCAGGGGATTTAACATGTTACCATGATCATTTTTAACATTTAGCCCCTGGAGACCAACCCATAGGGTTAGGCACTTCGATGCAGACTCTGAGCTTTGTCTCTCTGTTAGAAAAGCCAACAGGCATGCGTGTTGTGAGTTGTGATACAAACACCTGTTCACGACACTGGTGCCGCTATCAGCTGTCAGCTGGCAATTCCTCCCAGCCACCACTAACATGGTGAGATTCAAACTTGTGACCTAGAGGTGAAAGGCTCCTTATGTCACTATCAACCCCCTCAATTAGAGGAAAACAGTATGCATTTCGTGTCAGTTACTTTTTTAAAAAAATCCAGTGTGCGGGCCGGATACGTTACATACAGTACAGCTCATTCACCGATGGATTTTCATTCGTAGGGGAGAAAAAGGAACCATGCACCATCTCACTGGCTGCTCATTGGAAAATACAGAGTAGAACAAAAGTAACCTGTGAGTGAGATAATTGTAAGGCAAAACATCACTGTTGGGTTTAAAGCAATTCCAGGATGCTGCTTCTTGTCAGATTTGGACAGGCTCAAAAGAAAATATATTCTAACATTAGAAACAGTAGATCTAATTGTGGCCCCCTTGGGGTTGCTCTAACTTATGACAGGGGCCATTTCACCTATGCAGCCCCCAGAATCCTGGCAGTGCAAAGAAAGCATAAAGCCACGTTTGCCTCCCTTCCTCCTGGGCTGTGTGTTTGAGTTGCACTTCTCAGGAGATGCAGCAGAGACTCTATCCCAGTAGCAGGAGCCAAGCTGACACCTCTTGCGAGAAGGGGGTGAGTATGGGCCTCGGGCTCATTCCCTTTACATACGGTGGGAGGTTTGCTCCATGTTTCTTGCTCAGCATCTCAGCACAGCCAATTAACTTTGTCTGGTTTTATAATGTTTTCCCACTGCTCTGTGTCACTTTAGAACATGACCAGGCATGGGTGATCCAGAGAGAATTTAGGGACGGGTGAATCAGCTGATAAAACTGTAGTCAATGTATACTGAGGTTCATGTTCTTTTAACTGAAAGAGTTATTTTAAATATTGTAAAAGTCTTTCCAACTGTGGAGGGAGGGAGAAAGAGAGAGAGAGAGAGAGAAGGTGTCTTGAACGTTGGTGCTTTTCACCTACCTACTCGAATAAAAATTTATACAGCTAATAGTAAAAATAGAACCTAAATAAATAGCAGATGTGTGTGCTGGGACTCATAAATTATTTGAACAAGAGAATGCATGAATTAGAACATGTCAGGCAGTGAATATATGGGTGTGTTAATGGATGATATACAGGATCTGATCAGTAGCAATGACAAAACTTGTCGTTTCAGAGGCTAAGAGCCAGCGCAGGAAAACCATGTGGGGAGAAAGATGGAGGGGGGCACTGATAAAGGGTCCTCATTATATTTAACATGTTAAAAAAAAAGGGTCTGTAACTGGAATGGGAACTGGATGGCATGTCTAGAGGAAATAATATAGCCAAAAAGTTACAGGTACTTCTAATGGCGTCAGCCTCGCAATTAAAACTAAAGCATTAAAAGCTTCAAAAGTGGCTATGTGGACTTGTTCCTCAGAAAAAATTATTACACAGCAGCAGCTGAGATCTTTGACGGTCCTGTGGGAATCTGCAATATACTGGTGCCATGATCTAAGACGTCTTAAAAATGACAGTGCCGTAGGAACTCAGGGGGTCAACTATGTCAACGCGAAGGAAGCAGTTGCTTTAGGCACAGAGGAGTCTCATTCTCAGCTATACAAAATGTTTCTCCATGTAGCACAGCCATCACTGGATTCACCATAGCTAAGACACTGTTCTCAAGAGACAACTAGAGCAGAAATAGCAGAGGTTTGCAGGGTGTTATCAGAGCTGGGTGGTGGACCTTGGCCAGCTCCAGCCACAGTTTCCTTAGTTAAAGTCTATTCCACTCACAATCGCACAACACTGTAAATTATTATACTTACGCCCAGACACTTTATATGGGGGCGGGGAGGGTATAGACTGTAAATTACATGAAATTAAGCAAGCACTGGAAAACAAACATGCTTTCAGGAAACAATCTTGCACTGGTAAGGAATGGATTAGATGCACTCACCAGTCTTATATGGCCCGTCTACCCTCACCATCTTTAATTTAATTGACCGCAAAACACCCCTGTGAAGTAGGGAAGAACTATTGTTCTATTGCAGATGGAGAATTGAGGCACCGAGTGAATGAATGACTTGACCAAGGTCACACAGAAACTCTGTAGCAGAGTATGGAATTGAAACCAGGTCTTTCAGGTCATAAGCTGGCACCCTAATCACTGGACCATCCTTGTCATCTGATGTGCGCCTTTTCCTTTTTCCTCTAATTAGCCAAAATTAACAAAAGACAGAGAAAAAAAAGACAACAGAAGGCTTAACACTGAAGAAATATAAAAGATAAGGAGGGTTCACAAGGACTCGTATGTATTGCTTCCACTCTGGTTCCAGGAGGATTTGTAAATCTGATTGTACTATCCACTATTTAAAATACCTGTTATGAATTTAGCTCCATTTATTGGTTAGCAAATCATTCAGTCTGAGGTACTTACGTGGTTCTGGTCACCATACCATCTGTGCACCTCCCAACCATCCTCGCACTACATCTCTGAGCTAAGAAAGTACTGTTACCCCCACTTTGTAGATGGGAAACTGAGGCATGGGAATTAAATGACTTGTCCAAGGTTACACAGGTCATCTATGGCAGAACAGGAATTGAATCAATGTCTCCAGAATGCCAGTCCACAAGGCCACCGTTCCTCCCCATAAACTCATGGGATCACAGAAATGTAGGGCTGGAAGGGATCCTGAGAGGTCATCTAGTCCAGTCCCCTGCACTGAGTCAGGACCTAGTTAACCGCACCATCCTAGACAGATGCTTGTCCAACCCGTTCATAAAAATCTCCACTGATGGAGATTCCACAGCCTCCCTTGGAAGCTTATTCCAGAACTTAACTACCCTTAGAGTTAGAAACCTGTCCCTGATCTAGGATCCCAAATGTCTTCAAATGTGCTAGTTATTCACCGACTCTGTGCAAAGATTGGCTATCTGACGTTTGTGTCATATGGCCAGCCACTTGGCCACATGGTATTGTTTCGGCTCCTTGAACGACTGACTGAGACATTGTGCAACAAAAGAACAGCAATTAACAAGTGATGAATTTCCCGCATGAATTTTCAGAACAACAAACATTTGTGCTGCCAGTGGTGAAATTTCCAGAATTTATGAAAATGCCCAACAATTGTCTAATGACAGTAAAACAGAACTCAGAATTTACTCACTAAAAGAGTCACCATTTTTTAAAAAGTTTTCAACAAACCCCACAAAAAGTAACTTATTTTTCAGAAGGCAAGTCTTCTTCTTTTTCGGATGGGTGTTTTTCTTCAAGTGGCAGGCGTTGGGCTTTAGAGATAGCTGGGGTGAACTGACGTGCATGTCTCTCTCATTTGCTTATCCAACACTGCACACAGTTTTTAACTGAGTCCTCTGTCCTTGGACCATATTAGAGCACTAGACTATTTTCACTTTAGAAAACTGCCCTTCCTTCTCATACAGGGACATACAAGAGAAAAGTCCGCAGAGGGGCTCCCTCCCGTTCCCACAACCGCGACCACCTATAACTTAGTTTTTTGGGGAAATATTTTCTAAGCCTGCATTTGGGGTTGAGAGTGGGGAATGGGGGAGGGGAACAGAATCTGGCGAACAGCTGGGGCCCATCACTTTTCATTGCAGGTCTTGGAGAGATGTGGTTGACAGAGTGATGCACAGAGGCTGTCCCAGTTAATGACTTCACCATTCTCCATCATTATCCCCATCATTAGAAAATTAGGAGGACAGAAGGTATTTACTGTAAACCTGCCACCTCCCAAGGAGAGATAAATAGAAACTGATAAATGGGATCTTCTGGTGCTGTTCGTCTATTAACCTTCTGCTTCCCAGTTTAGGCATATGCACGCTATCCTGCCATTAATATCCAGTAATTGGCATTGCAGTGGGCAATACAATCGTGCCTTTAGTATGTGCTTCTTTCATGACACATGCATGTGCAAGTGTACAAACTACATTACTACTGAAGCTCGGCTAAACAGTCCAGTGGAAAGATACTAGGCAGTTGTTTCCAGACCAAATGCTGATTCTCCAGTAGTTAATCGGACCCTAACTTTTGCAGAATGATACATTTCCACCCATGTGCACGCGCACACACACACACACACACCCTTCCTAATAGCTGCAATTTTCTCTCTTGCTCAGATCAGCTTCCCTGAAAGAAATAAGCATTTGCCCTTAGCCAAGATTCACAAACTGATCAGTATTTGATCAGGCTGGGAAAAAGTCATCCCTTTACTCAGATAGCCAGGCCTCTTAAGGTCTTCTCACTAGGCTTTCAATGGCACTTGACCCTATGTCACTTCATAGCTTTTGAAAATGTTAACCAATTACTTCTGGTCTCTGGTATTGAAATTTCACTATTTTTTTCAGCCCCCCCCCTCCCCCCCCCGCATCTACTTACAGTTTCTTTCCAACCTACAGCACAACCCGCACGGAGGCAATTCAGGGGCTGAGCCAGGTAACCAGAAATCAAACGTAGCTGCACACACACGGCAGTACACACTTTTGTAGCTGCATTTCGAAGTGTGAAGGAGTCAAGTATAAGGCCTACGAAGCTTCTGACCAAAGCCCACCTAGCCAATGGAAAGACACCCCTGTCAGGATGTCGCTTTCTGGGAGTCAGTTGGATTTTCTTGAAATTCAGGGAAAATGCAAGGCCTGTTCCTGAATAAATGAGACGCTAGGCTTCCTAGGATGGTTTAGGCTGGAGTGCTGGTTTCAAAGTCCTATAATGCGTGAATTTCTCTGCTCTAGTTTCAGCTCTCTCGCTCTGTGAGAACATCTACCTCTGGGAGCTTGATGCCAGCATCCTTTTACACTAAATGCGTCGCCGCTCCCCTCCCCCTTTTTTGTTTTTGTTTTGTTGTTGTTATTCTAGTATGCTGAGAATGAGTAGTACCTCCGGTCTCAATCCTGCACACACTTATACACCTGATTAACTTTACTACTGGGAGTAGCTCCAATTATTTCAACAGGACTACTCATGGTAGTGAAGTTAAGCAGGCGTGTAAGCGTTTGCTGGAACAGGGCTTGACTTTGAATAGCTGTTCTTTACCAGACATGCTCAGAGGAAGTTACTACTCAATCTGAGCGAGGCTGGCAGATCTTAAGTTTTTCTTACCATTTGTACGATGGAAACAAAGTATTAACTTTATTCCAACTTTTTCTTTACAGCAAACTTTTTAATCAGTAATAAACAAAGTAAGACCACTTCTCAACTGCTATTTATGCAAACCACATGTTTAGCAACAGAGATGTCTATATTATAACCTACCTGGCATGCATATGCTATCATTAAAGTTGAATTTCAAGATCTATTTTAATAACCTTTCTTGTTTGGATTTACCAAAGGACAGTTTGTTTATTTATTGTGAAGTCTGAGCAAAAGTGATTAAATGGATTTTGATCCACACAAGCATGAGAAAAAAAAAACCCTCAGTTGATCCAATCTCAAAGTGTTTGCTGACATCACTGAAAAAACAGATGACACTGGATGCACGCTACATTTTCAGGGCAGGGCCATTCCAGGGGCACAACGGACAGTGCTGACAGCTTGCACTATTTTGTCTCAAATTTCATATTATTTGATATTCTTCTTAAAGCCCCAGCTCTGGGAGTCATCAGAATTTCAGCTTTTATTTGTTTTTAAAGTAAGTTGCTAGCCCTTGGGCAGAGAAAAGTTGGAAAATCCAACCCAAGTACAATCCAAAGGCTCAAAAACCAGAAGTAGAAGAGGATTTTTTTTTTAAATCCCATTATTTTTTAAGCTAATCTCAAGCCTGAGTGAATCCTGGGGGCTAGCAATATTGCACTGGAGACCGTGAGGGCGAACTAGTACAGTTTTACCTGCTCAGTGGAGAGACAGGGAACTCCATTCGCTAGCGCAATCAGCTGGCTCTTTTCATAAAACAGGGTATTCACAGATATTAAAAAATAAATCAAAAAGAGAGAGAATGCATCCCTCGTTAGACTATACTTCAGGTGAGCATTGAAATTTAACGCTAACCATCAGAAACCGCTCTCTGCACTTGTGAAGCAAGAATAGACATTTCGCTGTGAAAAAAAGTAAACTCTCCACTTCTCGCATTTACACTGCTGTAAATCTGGAGCAACTCCACTGACTCACCATCACCAAGACCAGAATTTGGCCCACTGCAATTAAGGAAAAGAAAATGTAGGCATCACATATATTAAAAAAATCCCAAATTCTAATAAGTTGTTTTGTTGAGGTCACAGCTGAATACTCACAATCAGACTCCAAATTAACAAGACAGTCCTAGCAATTTTTTTTTCTCATGTATGAGCCATCAGTGCAAATAGTCATCACTTCTTTGTTATCCCATATTCATCCCCATTTATACAAGACACAATGAAGTCTAGGCTGTGAGAATGAAATTCACCCCACTTGCACAGAGCGCGAGTATCCAGGGTCCGGGCGGGTTGAACGCAGAAGTTTTGGGGAGATGAAAACCACCCCATCCCCACCTAGGGCAGGTGAGCAGGGGTGTTGTGCAGTACCTCCTTCCCTCCCCATAAGCACTCCCACAGCGACTAGCCCAGCCTATGGGGTGGAATCACAGCTGCTTCCTGTCTGCACAACTGTCAGGCGTTAGGACGACCGGATGTATATAAATTAGTTCTAGCAACCCCCTTCCGTGGCCCGCAGCTTTCGTGGTGGCTTATTGAGGCCTGACATGGAGTGCCTTTGTGTGTCAGGCAGGGCACGCACTCTATCCCTGGTGTCCCACCCAGCTCCAATGCAGGCCATAAGTGGGACTGGTCCCCTGCACCAAAATGCCACGTGTGCTATTTCTATACATGCTAATATGTGCGTATAATTGATTTTTAGAACACAAATGAAAATGGGATGACGACGTGTAACAACGGGAACGTAAGTATTAATTTCCATCTGTCTAAGCAACTGGCAGTGTCCGCCAGTTACAGCGATAGCCGATGAACGGCTGCAGCTGCAAAAAAAAAAAAAAAAAGCAGAATTCGCGTTTCAGCCACTGTCATTCACCTGAAATTTTACAGTTTTAATTAGCAAGCTGAGGAAGCTGTCAACAATCAACATCGGCAGATCTGCCAGCCACACGGGCGGTACTGTCTGCCAGAAATTCTGTTCTAATTGTCCCCAGATTTTTGTTGGTTGGTTGGTTGGTTGGTTTCCTCGCTCCACATTACAATTCTAACTTCAAACCTTCCTAATGCTCGTCGTCATCACCAGCCACGGGTCTAATTCTGGCAAGACAAAAGGAGGGACGGACTGACAGAGTTTCCTTCTCTTCTTGCTCATATTCCAATTCAAACCCTGGGGTTTTAAATGAGATTTCCTGTGCCTATTTCCCCATCTGTAAAATGGGAACAATGGTACATCTCTAGCTCCTACAGATGTCATGAGCTTCATCTCACTAACAGCTGCATATCACAAAGCCCTCTGCTGCATGTATGCAACCACAGGTACCGGAGACAGAAGGGCCACATGGCGGTTGCCCCCTTACAACATAAACAGGAAGGCCCAGGCCTCCCCACACGCACTTTTGAGAACCTCACTGGCGCTGGGCAGTGTAACTGTAGTCCCCCTCCTCTGCTGGCATGACGGAGGGGCAGCCGGGCCAAATTTGAGTGAGTGGCATTGTGACCTGGCGCACAGAGTCGCAACACCACTCAAATTCAGCCTGGTTTGGTTGCTTCCCTTCCCCACTGCCACTTTTTTGCAGTCTTTACGGAGCCCTCGTGTTAATTCGTGTGGCCATTTAACTCGCAAAGTTAATAGCTGAATAGATGGTACCGAGCTGTTCAAAACATGCACCTGCTGTTGTGCTTATTTGGGGCAGGAAATCCTGGGAGAAGAGTGGCTCTCATGAGATTTCCAGCACTTCTGTTTCCTGTGGACAATATTGCACGCACAGTCTTTCTTGTAGTATTTTGGTACTTCTGCTCATGGTGCTAGACAGAACCCAAAGCTCAGGAGCATGAAAAAATATCAGGGACAATATTGGAAGGCATGTTCTTCTGGGAGGGATTGTAAAAAAAAAAAATTAACTTCAATGGGAACAGAGTTAGGCTATTTTTGAAAATTCCCCATGTGCTTTTTAAGTGAAAATAGCTCTAGCACATAAATGATCTTAGTTAATACTCTGGACATTCCCTTTAAATGGCAACTTGCTATCGCTCTAAAAGGTACTGAACAAGTTCAGCATTGTTCACCTGAGCTCACTGTAGCCCGTACATTTCAAATATTCATGTATAAGAGATTAAACTATGCAATGCACATTATAACTGTACATGGCCAGCGGGTAATGAAATGGTCCAACTCCCTCGCATGGAATCCCCAGCTCAAATCATTAAGAATTAATTGAAATCATTTTACATGGATGATGAACTTTTCTTCGCTATTGGAGTGAGGCTCTGGGGTCACGTGGCCAAAGAGATCAGTGAAGGTAGTGTCACACGGCTTAGTGGGTAAGATGTTAAATGCAAATCACTGCTTTGAAATCCAGCTACCACAGCCCATTGCCAAACGCATACAATGCTACCAACCTCTGTTCCAACTACCAGCTCAACAAGCAGAATAAAGGGGTTAGGATGGACCAGGAGATAAGAGCTAACAATCTCAACAGTCTTTCAATCCACCAATGTAAGAGGAATAAACAAGTCCCAGTTTCTTTCCTCAAGGGCCTGCTATTGCCAGGAATTCACATCCATCTTTTTACGTACAGATTTATAAACCTGGTGGAGTTAATTCAGGATTTATGAATTACTATATGCCAAACTGGAGTTATAATACAACCCTGACATTGGGAAGATGTGTAGGACAGAGCTGCAGACCTCTCAGAGTCTGAGAACAAACATACACTCAACTTTTAAACTGCAAAATAATGGTAATAAGAGAAAATTCTAGTTACTGACATGGACGATTTGACGAACAGGCTTTGAGGATAGTCTGTGGGCCAGCGTTGCCCCGGAACTCGTTATTTAGATCAATGCAGAGTGAGTGTGAAATAGATGTAGAAAGCTACTGCATTAGAAGGGCAATCATTTAATGCCTCCCCACACTGGGGCAAGAGACTGCACCAGGTGCAGGGCGGCCGAGCATAGCAACTGACCTGCCTGCAGTTTTACAACAACAGTTTTACAACAGCTTAGCTGGGAATAGAGCCCGGATCTCTTAAATCTGAGTCCTGTGCTTTAACCACTAGGCAATGTTTCCTCTCACTTAAACACAGGTGCAGGCAAGACAATAAGTATCACTATTATACATTCCCAGGATCTTCTTATCACAGCAATTCCCTGAGCCTATGAGCATATTACGGGACATTAACCCGTTAGTTACTGTACTAAACTATATCAGTCTGCAGCACACACCTCCAACACCATTTACCCTTCATATTGGGTCACTAATTGTTCCCAGCACCTTTGCGCTCTGCTCATCTGGAGCCCTTTGCTTCCATACCAGATAGCTGAGACAGGGAGGGGCATAATCCACAGAAGGAGTTTAACCCTTCGCTCCCCCAAAATTGGATATATTCACCCCATCACAGGCCAGTTCAGTATGAAGCTGTTTGGAAACTGACCTGCCCCAAACGTAGGAACAAACTGCCAGGAAGCCAACATACATGGTATGAAAAGGGAAAGAGAGCACCACTGATAAGATGTGGTTTTCATGCCTGTTAGCTCTAAAGCATCTGGATAGGGGTTTATTTGGTTTGCACCTGGTGTGAATAAGGCGAGGCCAGTTTGGCTCCTCTGGAACTGTAGCAATTTACACTTTTAATCTACCTGCATGGCTTTTGAGACTTGCAATTGCAGCAACCAAGTCCCTTCCCTCCACACTCAGAATGAATCCACATGACACTTTTTCTCAAGTTATAAGATGTAGCTTAATTTTTTCTCATTATTTTTCCTTGTCGCACAGCTCTGCGCCTCCAGGTGCCAGCCAGCATAACACATGGATGCACTGAAATAACACAGGAGGGGCGGATTTCAAGTTCTCACAGCCTGGTCAGAGGCAGGAGGTATCAGAAACCTCGCTAGAATGCCTGTACCACCCCTCTGGCTGCTTATCCAAACTGAAGCACTGCGGGCCTGATTTTCAGAGTTTCCACCGACTTCATCGTGTCTGAACATCAAGCCTCGTACTTTCTGCAGGTTTAGCCCTCACTAGCAGGTGCTTATTTAATACCCACTCTGAGAATGAAAAGACACATCACTGTCAAAAATCTGATGCATTTCCTGGAATAATGATGGTAGAGGATTTAGCTACACAGCGCAGTCTAGACCTCAGCTGGTCATTGTTTTGAACAAAGTGTTAGTGCAAAGGCCAGAGAATATACCTAAGTCTTCAGAGAGCTGGGATCTTAAAGTTTTTCCCCAATGTTTATACACCCGAGTTCAAGGTCCCCAGTTCTTATTCCAAGAAGTCAGTTTCTGCTTTCCTGCGGTGAAATTCATCATAACTCTTATGCACCGCTTGCGTCTCACTTTAGCCATCAACATAAGCAGGGCAGCCTCTGAGTGCTGGCCCTCTGCACATGGCTGATTTTCACCCCGCCTGACAACAAACAGCAGCAGAGGCCGAAGAACCCATGCTGACATAATGGGTTAAGATTTTCAAGCCACATAAGAGACTTACATGCTGATTTGCCATTAAAATGAAAGAGAATCAGGCATCCACATCTAGCAACGTGGCCTCTTCGCTTATAAATCAGGAGTTATCTAATCGAGATTTCTGTTTTAACAGACATACCTGCGAGCAGGAGTCTTGTCAATTTTCATTCCTTACTGGCCCCAGGGATACAGGTGCCAGGGAGAGCAAAGAGTAGGGGGTGGCATAATACATACATACTGGGGTCACATGTGTATCCTTTAATTACACCAGAGCCAGCATGCTGGGCTTGTTGTTAGGTCATGCAGCTAATATGCTGCTGCAGCTCTCATTCTGGAAACATGAATAAAAAAAAATCTACTCTCAGGGGGAAACAAAGGTCTTGATAATGGAAGGCATCTGCTCTGAGCTCCCATTCAAGTCCATGAGAGTGCTCTGTGCAGAGGTCTTGCAAACCCTTAGGAAGGAGCATTCAGACCCTGCACAGGAAGATGTGCCAGGGGCTCCATAACACTCCCAAGGGACTTTGCTACTGCTGTTGATTTTACACGGTAGGCACTCAGATGCTATGGTGATGGGCAGCAGCAGAGGGCAGAACTAGAGGGCTGCCAAGCTTAATGTTACACCTTCAAACGCAAGGCTTGTATAAGTGTGTTAAACCCAGCACTGACCTTTGCTGAAGTTCAAACAAGCCGGGACCTCCAGGCAGCTGGCTCCCCACACACTCTTCTGAGCCTGGGAGCTTCCAGCGAACACAAGCTGCTGCCAGCACCTTGTCCTGTTCTTAAAGGGGCAGCTCATTTCTAGGCTTGAAAAAAAACCACACCTAGGAACAAAATACAAACACAGCAATAAACAAATATCCAAACACCACTCAATACAAGGTGGGATAATACAAGGCCATTTCTGTAACCATGTTTGTTCTGGAGCCCTCATTCTAACAAAGTCCAGAGTGAGGGAACGATCCCAAATAGACATATTCCCAAATTGGCAATGTCTAATGAGTCATAATTCTATCATCATCATGATCTGATTTTTTTAATCATGATTTTTTTTAAACCGCATATTTGAAATGCTATTGAGAAAGCAAATCGACTGTAAAGTGGTATCGTTATATTTAGTATTAGAAAGAGAGAACGCAACAGTTCCATCTAGATTTGGAATCTGGTCACTACACAGGCGAAGTGTGTGGGACGGAGGTGGTGGTGGGGGTCAGAACACTTTTTATATGCATATTTGTATTAAGATCATCTCAGCCCCATGCAACAGACCATAAGACCAACAGGCGTCATTATGGAACATCACGTCAAAGAGCTGTGTTGCAGCGGATGCCCCGAGGTCTCTCGAGGATGGGTTGAAGATGAGCTGAGGTGTGCCAAGCTTCAGTGCACTTCAATGCACCTCCAACACTCAGGCATGGATTGAAACAGAAAGGACTGGGAGCCTTTGTCTCACTCTCTCATTACCAGTTTTTAGGCTGCTGTTAAAAAAAAATTGGGAACGAATACCGATGACTAAGGGCTGGATCCTGCACCAGTGAAGTCAATGGGCATTTGACATCCAGGGGATAAGGTCAGACTCTAAATTAAAGCTACACGAGCAAAGAGATTCAGATTGTGCCACCAACACACGTACAACCCCCAACCCTTGTGCCCAAGTGTCACAATGCAGGTGGTATGTAACATGGCACATGATAAGAAGGGTTAAGGATAGAATTTCATCTCTTCCACTCAACTTACCTGCTTTCTTTGGTTTTGGGAAATTACGTTTATATCATAATAATAATGTGCAAGCAGGGGGCAGCTTGCATCAATGTTCCAATTCAGCAAGATGCTTAAGAATGTGTCTAATTTTTTAGTATGTTAAGTAGGCCCATTGAAATCAATAGGGGATAAACACGTGCTTAAAATTAGGCACATGCTTAAGTCCCTAGTTTAACTGAGCCCTATGAGGCAAAACAATGAGATTTGGTCTGGGGAAAATACATCTGGAGAAAATAAGGAGGGGAAAGTGCTACTGAAAAGGACTAATTAGGAGACAAAAAATTAGATAGGAGATTACAGCAAAAAATCCCAATGAAATTTGGGCCTGCAGCAAGTCACTCGCTGCCCCCCTCTACCCTAGGGGCATGCAGAGACATGCATGCAGCAGGGCTAAGGTGGCTTCCTGCCCGCTCTGCCTCCCTCCCTCTGCGCCATGCTGCAAGTCTCCCGGAAGCAGCCAGCATGTCCCTGTGGCCCCTGGGGTGGAGAGTGTCTCCGCGCGTTGGCCCTGCCCCAAGCACCAACTCCGCAGCTCCCATTGGCTGGGAACTGTGGCCAATGGGAGCTGTGGAAGTGGTGGCAAGAGATCCCTTACCATCCCCTCCCCTGCCTAGAAGCCGCTGCCAGAGGGGTGTGCCAGTCACTTTGGGATCTGCACTGCCCCTCTGGCCCCAACTCCCACCCCAGCCCAGAGCCCGCACCCAAACTTCCTCCCAGAGCCTGCACCACTCATCCCCTCCCACACCCCAACCCCCCTGCCCCAACCAAGGTACCTCACTTTATTTTCATGACTGAATATTTGGGCCAAGATGTCCTGGCAAAGCAATGACAAAGAGGGGACATGATAACAGTCTACAAGTGTCTGAAGCCCAAGGCTGGAGAGGAATGATTTCGAGTGCTATGAAGGGATCTAACTAACAGTAACGGGATGAAATTAAGAAAGGTAAAATTCAGGATGATGAATATCATGGAAAACTACTGGAGAGAGCGAGCTCTCTTGAAGTGTGGAAGAGTGTCCTGGGGAAGCGGTGGAAACCAATTGTTTTGACATTTAAAAATCAGTCTGGACAAAACACTGGAGAATATTCTTCTAGGCCTGGTCCACACTAAGAAGGGGGTTCGAATTAGGGTACGCAAATTCAGCTACGTGAATAGCGTAGCTGAATTCGAAGTACCCTAATTCGAACAACTCACCCATCCACACGCAGCGGGGTCGAACTCCGCGGCTCCCCCGTCGACTCCGCCAACTCCTTCTGCCGAGGTGGAGTACCGGAGTCGACCGCGGCGCTTCCGGAGTTCGAACTATCGCGTCTAGATCAGACGCGATAGTTCGAACTCCAAAAAGTCGAACTCTCCGCGTCGAACCGGCAGGTAAGTGTAGACGTACCCCTAGAGAACAGGCCCATCGTGGCAGAGAGGTGGATCTGGACTAGATGACCAAATAGCTCATTTCCATCTCTGGTTCTGTGAGGCTGCTGTATGTCTCAGGGGACCTAGTGATGACCTTTAGGTCACTGGTTCATATACAGCCCAGCTTGCTATTTACTGGAAGCCGTTACTACCTATTCGCTGTTCGGCGGCCTGTGTAAAATGAGGGGGTGGTCTCAGTCCAGTTCCCAGGGAACAAGCACCCATATCACAAAGCCACTAGCATAATGGCAATAACTTGGCCAGGAGACTCGGCAGTAAACAGAGCCGAACGCACATAGAGAATGAACTACTCCCGCGCCTCTTGGGACAGTTCTAGTTCAGAGTGCGACAACACTGGTGGGCCACTAGCCTGGGGAAAGTGTGTACGTCTGCTGCCTGCGCGGTACCTTATCTTGGAGAACATCAGTCTGCAGAGATGGCAGGCCAGCCCCCTGTCACTCCACAAATGCTGTCAATCTCTTCAGCGAGCAGTGGGCGTTATCTCGGGGTCTCTCTGGCACCCTGTTCTTGAACCTTTGCTCCCACTCCTGTCCCCGCACTGGCACTGTTTTTCTGTGCCCTGTTCATTTTAGCCCAGTTTCTCCCCTCTGGGCGAAGGCATGGCCACCGGTGTACCACTGGGTCCTGTCCTTCTCAACTGGAGGTTAAGCAGGTAGCACCTCTCATCATCACTTAACCATGTTTTTAATAGTAATAATGATGATGATAGCAGTGTGTACAGTAGCTGTAATTAAAGGCATTTTCAAAAAGGGCTGGGGTTGGTGGACCCTTGTTGGTGCTGTGGAGTTAAAACATTTCCTCTGCAGCATTTCTTCCTGGACTGATGTACAGGCTCTGGTGCACTGGAGCAGAATGCTATCAGAAGTTCACGTGGATCCAAAAGTTTTCAGCTGAGCAGATGAAGGAGGTCAAAATGTGACTCGGCTGGCCAGGCTCTCTGGTGCAAGCCAAGCTGTCTGATTGGCTGCAGGGCTGCAGAGCCATCTTGCCTTTCTGGCAGGCAGGAGGCACTTCCAGTTTTGATGTGAAATACAGAGACATAAGTGTGGGAGGGGAAAATAAAAGACAATACAAAGTACGGATATGTGAAACTGGGGGGAAGGAGGGAACGCTGGATAATCAAATGCTGCACGTTAGGCAGAATGTTTCCTTTTAACCAACACCACTTCCATTCTGTATTTCAGGGCTTGACACATCAAGCTCAAACTGACTCGAGTTCTTCTTTTCTTCTTCCTCATTTCTGGGCGATCCCTTCCAAAAAATGCAATGCTTTAACTGAAGCCACCCCCACCCCCATTTCTTTAGGATCTCTGAAATGTTTGGTCACTGTTTTCCTCATCTAACTGCCTTCGCTCCACATTTAAGTAAAAGGCTGTGAATTACAAGCAGGGTAAATTGCCAGAGCAAATGAATTTAGACTCTCTAGTGGAAATGATACTATTACGAACTTCGCCCCTGAACATCCACAGATGTGAGAGGAATGGAAACCTCCCTAAAAGCTGCTGGGTGAGGGTTTGCTGTTTGCATTTGGGAAGTCAAGGAGTGAAACAACTGTACTTTTCTGATTAAACGCAAAAATTAATTGAAAAGAGAGAGACCCTCCCACATCTGTAGGTGGAAGTGGAGTGAGATGTGGGCTAACAGGGGTGGTATATAATGCTTTGTATTTATTTGTTGCATACTGTCAAGAAGCAGTCTGAAATTCAGTGGATTGTATCACCTCTCTATTACCAGGAAAAGCTGACAGAATTTTCCTTATGTCCAGTGGAAAAGAGGAAAATTGGAAGAAAGGGATGCTTAAATAGATGCATTTTATACTGTTCATGAGCCTCCCTGCATTTTGTTTTTCCTTGCCTGTTGTAACAGGAATGTTGTGCCCTGCTGTGCCGTTAGCATTTCTATACCGCCAATGGCACAGCCAGCGGGTCAGTAAGGACTCGGGAGTGTGCCATTTGCGTATAAATTAAACATTGAGGCATGCTCTACAGAGTGGCAAAATGCTTAGGCCAAAAAAAAAAAAAAAAAAGAACCTTATAAGAAGATCTTACAGAATTTAATAGAAAACGGAGAGCTTTGTTTAGTGTGTTTTGGAACCACTAGAAAATCTAATTTAAAAAATCATCATGTTCCGGCTCTAGAATTCTATAGGATGACGCCAAAATCCTACAGAAGAGATTTCATTTTCTATTAAATTCTGTAGGTTTTTAAGGTGTTTTCTACAGAAACCTTTTAAATTACTATAGGACCTTATTGATTCTGTCCAAGTAAGTTCTCTAGGATTTTTCTACAATGATAGAAGCAACTTAAGATCCCGCTCCCATCAAAGTCGATATCCATATTGTGTGGCCTCCTCGGTCTAATACGGACAGTTAAGGGCCCAATTGTGTGAGCCTCTAGAAACGTGAGAAAAGGAAAGTTTCTGTTTTACAGGGAGGAAATGGGAGAATAATGTTACATTGGAACAACACTTTGTCCTGTATTATTACTAATAGAAGCACACCAAAATAGTGTATGTGAAGCACTAAAGTTTTGAAATTCTCTTATTCATTTGACTTAAATGGAACAGGTAAGGACTACTCACATGACTAACGATTTGTAGGACTAGGAATTTATTCTGTGAAATTAGGGAATACTGTATTCTTTATGGGGACGATTTTCAAACACACCTAAGGAGTTTACGACCAGAACGCCTCATTGAAAGTCAGCAAAGCTTGTGCTCCTAAGTTCCTTAAGCATGTCTGAAAACCTCCCTCTATATGTTCTCAAATGTACCTAGTAGTGGAATGCTGTATTTTAATACTCTTTTAAAAAAGACATGTGATTTCGTGACTATAAAGAGGAATGTAGGGGAGCACCTAGATTCTCTCTTCTTTGCTAAATAACAGTGACGCTAACAGGCTTATTTCATTTTTTTTCCCCCAGAAATAAAAGAACAAATACTACAAGCCAAACCTCTGGTCCCACTGAAGTCTGTGGCAGAACCCTGCTGACTTCA
The DNA here is from genome assembly GCF_020497125.1 of Mauremys mutica. Classification (NCBI taxonomy): domain Eukaryota; kingdom Metazoa; phylum Chordata; order Testudines; family Geoemydidae; genus Mauremys; species Mauremys mutica. Next base: position 19,611,501 of record NC_059076.1, on the reverse strand, counting down.
CTAAGATCGGGATTTGGCCTTAAACATACACAAAAAGCCTTTTTACCAATGGGACACTAATTGGTTCTGTCCAGATTGAGAAAATCCTTAGCTGAGTTTTTTAATCCCCCTACTTCTCCATCCCTATAGTCAACAAAGACCGTGGATGAGACTTTGGTGCACGTGTACACACACACACACAGTAAAAGAGACTTCTTCATAGCTGGAGCCAGATTATAGCTTTAAGGCTGGTCTGACAACAAGTTTCCTCGTAAAACAAAAAGCTGAGAAACGAGAATGCTGTCACGATGCTACCGAGTGAGGTTCACCTCAGGTGAAGTGGCTGAATTTTCCACTAAAGTAGCTCTTCCACAAACAGATCCTGGGACAGAAATTGAGTTTTGCACACGCTTAGCGCATGGCTACTCCATGACAAATATCACTGCAGTCAAGATGGGAGTCCTGTAAATCCTGTATGTTTTCCAGCTGGTGTTACAGGCAAGACTATGAGTAACGAGACTGGTCTTCGTATCATGGCAGCTGAAACCAACGTACATGCTCCAGAAAGCCTGGATCTGGAAAACCAGCTTCAATTAGAGTCAGTGGGAATTACACATACATATCAAGGGGAGTTTAGATCTCCCAGGCCCCATATACAGCACCCAGATAAAAAAAGAGATGATCACAGTGGCTTAGAAGGAATTACTACAGGTTACTGGGATATTAATAGGTAGGTTGCAAATATAGTTCTGAATTGCAATTTTTGGAATTTTCGTTCCACAGGAAATTTCATTCCAATTCAGAACGAAAACAAGTGTCCAAAATGTCAGAATTTCCCGCACAACAGAAATCCCATGTTCTGGCCAGCTCTAGATATTAATCTGTTAGTCAAGGGAGAATTGTAGCTAATACATCACTGCAGGCCAGATCTTCAGCTGGTTTAAATCAGGGCTGCTTCACTGACGTCAATGGAGCTCGGCTGATTTACACCAGTCGAGGAGCTGGCCCAGAGGTTCCCTCACACTCACAGATGGCAATAATAAGCCAACTCAAACTTAGACCCGGTTTTGTCATCATGAAACTCCACCTTCCACCCCTTAAAAATAAATTCCACAAAATGAAATTTAACCCCATGCAGAGGGATACTTAATGCTCTCTGCCACCCATGCAATAAGGTGACATCCCAGACACCAGCGTGATTTTTTTCCAGGCATTCCTTGCTTCCTCCATTGCACTTGCTTACCTTGCGATTTGCCTCCCCAAGAACAACAGACGGGACTGAAGGCCCTAAACTCATGTTCTGAATGGAGATTCGGGAAGACAAAGTCCCCGTCTCAGAATTCCCTCCTGGACATTAGGGCTTTGGAGAAAATGAAGCCGAGATACCACAGAGGAAGTATGCTCCCATTGTCCGGGTGCCAGCCCAGGGCTCAGAGATGTAGTTTCAGTTCTCTCCTCTACGGTAGGCTCTCTGTGTGGCCTTGTCACTTCTACCCCCCGAGTCACAATGGAGGCAGAGAGACTTAGTACTGCCTGCTCTCACACGAGTGTGGTGAGGATGCACATGTTAAATGTTGTGAGGTGTTTAGAGCCTAATGGTAATGGGGCCGGAGGCCGTACAGCTACTTTAGATAGATCCCAATCATCTCTGCCTTTGCTTTTGGTTCTGAAGAACAAAGAGCTCACTGCACGTGTGCACACAAACACACACACACCCCTGGAGAGCCCTCTCCCCTCACCCACAAGTGGTTTTTGAGAACGAGGTGGCTCCTTTTGGAAGCAAATTCTAAACAGGGGGAGAAGGAGGCAGGAAGGCAACAGCAGGTGCAGAGAGCAGCAGGGGAGACTCACCACGTGACATTAATCACACCCTGTTCCCTCCTCCCCTCATACCAGGGTCCCCCATTTTCCCCCCATGCCAGGAGCTCTGTGCACCCCCATTCCTCCCTCTCCTATCCATACCCTCCTTTCCCTCTGTGTCCTCTCTTCCCGATTTCCCCCTTTCACCCCATATCAGGGTCCTCCATTCTTCCCCTATGCCAGGGGTTGTGTGTGCCCCCCACTCCACCTTTGTCCCCACACCAGTGTGCCCCCCACAGGTGCTGTGTGCCCTCTCACTCTCCCTGCCCCCTGTATGCTCCCCATTCCTCCCACGTCAGGGTCCCCTATTTTCCTCACCAGGCCAGTGGCTGTGTGCATACCCCCACATTCCCCACTTTGCCCCCTGCCGCCCATATCAGGGTCCCCCATCCTCTCCCTCCACCATGCATCGTTTGCACCTGTATAAATGGCTATACACCAGGAACAGTGCCATGGAGAATCGAGCCCAGTAAAAGTTTCTGGCGAAAGGGCTATATTAGTAGCAAGGTGATTTGATCACTATATGACAGAAAGGTATGGGAAGTCCAGACAGGAATGGATGAACGTCTCCATTGCTTTCAGTAAAACTGAGCTTTCCCAGTGTTAAAACATTATGGAAAATCAGTTAAAACACTTGTACAGAAGCTAGGCTACTCCGACAGGCTGATCCTGCAACCCTGATTCCCACCCACACCTGGGGGAGGACTCACAGGAGTGGAGAATTCTGACTTGGTAGCATTCTCCAGAGACTGTGCAGAGATGTCAGTGACCACACAAGGGAGTGGATACAAAGGGCCAGTTTTTAAAGGTGTACAGGCATCAAAAGAGGGAGGTTGGCACCTAGTAGGTTTTACAGACGTGCCCAAGCAGGTTGATTTCAATGGGAGTTATGCACCTAGCTGCTTTTGAAAATCCCTATAAGTGCCAAGCTGCATCTTTTGGGGTCCAAATACCTTTACAAATCTGGCCCAAGGTGGCTAGGGACTCAGGAGACCCAAGCTCAGCCACTGACTTCCAGTGTAACATTGGACAAATGACTAACATTTACCCTGTGCCTCTCTAAAATGGGCTTGTACTTCCTGACCTCAATATATGAATGACTTCTGAGCAGCTCAGATACTACAGCGTGCAGGGTACATAAGTAGACAGTACCCAGCAATGGAGTGTCAGGCCCCATACATACTTTTGAGAATACAGTTTCCAAAGGGTCAGTTTAGCAGGAGGACAAGACACCTGCATTTCACATTCCCTGAGAATCAGTGGCTTGCTATCTGTGCGTGCAACGTGTGCATTGCATGCCCCAGGACCGGCTGTATCCCCGGGATGATTCTCTCTGGTCCCCGAATGCACAGGGAGGATGCCATTTTATAGAACAAAATAGTGTCCTCCACACACTGTACATGCTGCATGGAGGACGCCATTTTGCATGCACATGTAGAACAGTGGGGTGCTGCGAACTTTGGTCAGAGCAGCTTTGAAGTCCAGCTTGAAGGCTTGGTAGATCCTTCCAGGCAGGTGTTAAATGTTAGCTGGTTGTGTTTGTCCACAGCGAATGAATCCTTGCAGGGTGAACAGGACACAAGCAATTCATGAAAGAACAAGCCGTGGAATGAGGGGGTTCCCCTGCTCTCTCCCCATCACTCTCTACTGGAAAATCCTACATGGCAGCTGGTTTATAACTTGCTTATTGGCAAGTGATTGGAACCCAAGCAGAGATCAGAATTCTGATTAGGAGTTTAAAATTCATGGAAATAAGCACAGTGAATATTTAATATAAAAAAGGAAACATGTATCTACAGCACGTTAAAACAGCAGCAGAAGAGAATAAAGTGAAGAGAAAAATAAAGTTACTTATCTGCCCTGCCAAATATCCCTGGTTTTGATGGAGGTCACTCATTTTAGTTCCCGATCTTCCACTCAAATTTGGTGTCCCTCACTTTTATTGTTGAAAACGGTTTACGTCAGAAACAAAGAATCAGGTTACAGAAAGATTTATTTGTAACACCAAGTGCTTTAATCTCACAGCACTGGAAGTTTCCTGCCTTAACAGAGTTTTCACATCTCTCTTTTCCAGCCCCACATTTGGGCTTTGGCAGATTGAGGGGTACGTTTCTCACTAAGGCTCCCTCAAATGTAAAGGCAGAGAACCTTTCTTGGGCACGACACAGCTGGCCACCTAGTGGGAAAGAAGGGAAATTACCAGGCAGTTTAAGGCATTTTCTTTCTTTTTTTAAACTTCTTGCCAAAGTCCCCAAAGTTAGAATGATCTGACACTCAGATAAGAACTATGCTATTCTCTTCTAATCTGATCAGAAGCCAACGCGTGGAACGCAGTGATCAGAGATGCCTCAGAAACTACACAATCATAATTGTAAACACCTGTCTATTTTATTAAAATGAACTCACGTTTAAAATATCATTACTGATATTAATTTGTATTCCACTAGTGGGCCGAGGCCCCATCTTAGATTAAGCCCCATTGTGCAAGGCACTATCGAAATATATAACAAAGAGACAGTCCCTGCCCCAATCTAAATCAATCAGACAGATAAAGGCAGGAAGGAGAAACAGAGGCACAGGGAGGTGAACTGATTTGCCCAAGGTCACACAGCTGGTCAGTGGCAGAGCTGCGGATACCCCTCAGGTCTCCAGGTTCCCAGTCCAGTGCCCTATCCGGGTTCCAGGCTTCCACTGATTTCAATGGAAGTTAGGAGCTTAAATATATTTGTAGCTCTCTGACTAATTGTCTATATATAAATGAAATGGCATCTATTACTTTTATATTCAGTAATGTACTGGGTTGATTCTCTTTTCATGTACAACTATGTTATACCGATGTAATTCCATTGACTTCGCTGGAGCGTATCTGGATTTACACCGGTGTAACACAGAGCAGATTCTGGCTGCATATATTTATTCCTCCTAAAGCTTTCCTGTGCATACCACACTGCACCTATACCTCTATGCCAGGGCGGGAGAGGAAGGGTAGAAAAACACAAATAAAGTCAATGTCCTGACTCTAGGCTTGTAATTTCTGGCTGAAACCCAGTGTGGGTCTGTATCAGTTCTAGAGCAAATCGGACCATTTGGGTAATATTTTAAAAAGCAAACAGAACAGTTCACCAGAGCCTCAGCCGCATTAAGTCGTTTGGCCCTTTCTCGGTGCCATTAAGCAGATTCAAAATGCGCATAAGCAGCCAGCTGAGAGCTCCTCTTCTGTAGGGCAATTCTCCAGAGGAACAGAGCCCCTCCACCACCCTCCCTTGCACCTACAGCCGCCCTCAGCAGAGCAGGCACAGGGGAATTGCTGCTGCACCTGGTGATCCCCAGGACTGCTCAGAAGGCCCAGGTCTAGTTCTGCTTTGGATCTGTCCAAATACTGTTATACCCTGGAGCGGTGCATTGGGGGAGTTCAAAACTTGGCTGCCTCACACACAGGCCTAGTGTCAGCGACTGGAATATTCCTCGCAGAAGCCATCCCATTCACTCAGCCAAGGCCGCTCCAGAACTTTTCAGCCCAGTGCAGGCTGCAGCATGCCTTTTCCAGCCACGAGATTAAGCTGATGTGGACCAGTGATCAAATTACTGGCTCCATGTGAGTGGCGTCTACTGGGTCCACTTTAGCAACCTCCCAGCAGCAGTGCCCATTACCTTGTGAACAAACTGGATTGAATCTAAGATCATGTGGCCATCTCTAGTCTCTCTCTCTTCCCCCTCCCCTGCTTCGGCTGGTGGTGTCAGACAACAGTGCCAACGTGGGACAAGCATGACAGCAAGTTTCTCCATGTTCCTTGCTTTGCTCATGGACTGTCTTAATTGTGAAGGCGATATCGAAAAGCAGAGGCTGTAGACAGTATGCTCATCTCAGCCTAGAATATCTGCAGCTGCTCGATCTACTGAGCCGGCATCTTCTCAGGCCAGAGCTGCAAATCTTGACTTACCTCCCATGCCACCCTCTGAAGCAGCTGGTGGGCTTCTGCTCTGCACACGATGGAACGGCTGTACGAGCAGTGCATAACAAACCAGGATTTTTACAGGTAGTCCAAAAAGTACTTAGCCAGTACTTGGCAACTGCAAGGCAGCCGCTGACGGGAGTCTGTGTGCCATCTTACAGATTTCTCAGGATGCAGGCAAGGTGGTGTGCCAAGTCATACCACTCATCTACCTGTCATAGGAAAACCTTTTCAGTAGGAGCAAACAGGCGATGAGGCGTCACTATCCTTGGCAGACAGGCATATACAGTAGCAGACGCTGCAGAGTCGCACATGCATCTCTGAAATAAGCAAGCACGTCACACCCTAAGTCTTGTCCTCAAGACCAATGAGCTTTCACGAGTGACAGGGACAGAGAAGTTCCTCCACACACTGGAGATGGTGAATGGCAGACCCCCTGTCCTACCCCGCCGGAAGGCAATACTTGGTAAAGTGGAAGGGGGCATTGTGTGTGAGCAAGAAGGGCATGTGGCTTGGTGGAATCTGCCACAGGCTTGGATAATTCAGATAAGGGTCCAAATCCTTTATAAACGCCACGTCACTACATTTATATATAGTTTGACGATGTAGAGGCAGCTGGTTTGCTTTGTACTTTCACGGGTAATTTGGCTATGTCAATATTGGGATTTGCATTTTTTTTTTTAAGTGATAACTTTTGCGTGGGTCGTAAGCATCAGTAATGTTCTGAGGGTGGGGTCCTGGCGGGAAACAGAATGGTTTATCTGCAGCCATGTCATAAAAACAACCATTATGCCCTCAGATTTAATTTTGTTCTGGCTGTCCCACTTCTCCTCCCAACCCCAAGAGTACAGGTCCCTAATCTTCTTTTCACCACTCGCATATATTTCTTCTCACCCTGAACAATTTCTTTACCTAGAGAAAAACATATGACTTATCTTCTCTCCCTTGGCCTCCAGCCTGTCCTACAATTTACCGTCTAGGAAATAAAAGTCAAGGAGAGATACCACATTATCGTTCATCTCATCATAACATTTCAAAGAAAGACCTGAGTTCTATTTCAAACCATACACTAGCTGAACATTCTAGTTGTTGTAACACCTGTGATATCTCCGAAGCAGCAATGAGAATGGATAAAATTCGGCTACTGGTAGATCTTCTCAGTGCATAGCATTTGCAATCTGGACAGATTACAATGTAAAGAGAATTTGCATTGTTATTGCTAGCCAAGCTTGCTGGCATCAAACCCCACCAATGGACTTTGTTCATAAGCAATCAAGTCAATGGTAGTTGTGGAACAATGACATTATTTGAATGACAACATTCATCATGGCACCATTGACATTAGGAAACAAGACATGATATTGTTTCAGTCAACATTATCAGTAAACAGCTAACTCTGGGAACTTGTAGCATGAAGCAAAACAACTAGGTCATGTCTACATTTGTGATGTTTCTTGTGCAATAAGAGCAGTGCCCAGCTGCTGCTGCCAATTGGCTTGAACTGATTTTCTAAGAAAACCTTCACCCTGGTACATTTTCAGTATTTTTGAAACTTTTAGGCTGGGGGAGTGGTAGGTTGCTGAGTAAAAATATGTTATGCACCTCAGCTTGGCCAATATACTAGATGAGGTGAATGCAACACAAGATTTGCTTTTATTTTTGCCTTCGGGAATGAGTTTTCCAGATAAATACCGATCTTTACAAAGAGCTCTCTTTTCTTAGCGAAAGGTTATCTTGTTCAGAGTCAGAAACTCTGGGCCTGACCACTAGGGTTGCCAGGCATCCGGTTTTTGACCGGAACGCCGGGTCGAAAAGGGACCCTGGCGGCTCTGGTCAGCGGCCATTAAAAGTCCAGTCAGCGGCGCAGCAGGGCTAAGGCAGGCTCCCTGCCGGCCCTGGCTCCGCACAGCTCCTGGAAGTGGCCGGCATTTCCCTTCGGCTCCTAGGCAGAGGCACGGCTACAGGGGCTCCACGCACTGCCCCCACCCTGAGCTGTGGCTCTGCAGCTCCCATGCGGCCAATGGGAGGTGCGGGGGCGGCACCTGCAGGCACAGAGCTGCCTAGGAGCTGGGCTGGACATGCCGGCCGCTTCCGGGAGCCGTGCAGAACCAGGGCAGGCAGGAAGCCTCCCTAAGCCCCGCTGCGCTGCCAACCGGGAGCCTCCTGAGGTAAGTGCTGCCCGGCTGGAGCCTGGACCCTGCACCCCCAACCCCAGCCCTGAGCCCCCTCCCGCATCCAAACTCCCTCCCACACCCCCTCTGCGCTCCAACCACCTGCCCCAGCCATGAGCTCCCTCCGGCACCCACCCCAGAGCCTGCACCCCCAGCTGAAGCCCTCACTCCATCCCCCTGCCCAGTGAAAGCGAGTGAGGATGAGGGAGAGCGAGCGACAGAGGGAGGGCGGATGGAGTGAGTGGGGGCGGGGTCTCGGAGAAGGGACAGGGTGGGGCGGGGCAAGGGTGGTCGGTTTTGTGCCATTCGACAGTTGGCAATCCTGCGGACCATTTATTGAGCACGCACAGAGATCAGGGTTGCATGCTGACGGGCCAGTCGCAACTTGCATTCTTTAGCCCTGAGGTGTCACACCAAACTCAGGCCCTCCTGAAACTGACCTTCTTTCTCCAAATTCACTCATCGTACTAAGGGCACCACTGACAAAAAATGTCATTGTAAAACAGAAGCGTGCTTTTTGGTTTGTGTTTAACAGGGGAGAGTGAGGCAACACTATCAATTAAGTACCAATAAAAGGCATTGGCTAAAATTTTCCATCTGAAAGCACCACGTGGGTGCAACATCAGTGACCCAATCTTTCCCTGCCGACACAACTCTGAGGGCTAAAGGAGTCCAGTAGCCGTGCTCATTCCAGCTTTGATCTCTGAGGAGGCTTCCAGTAACTGTTCCAATGTGACCGAGGTTTTGGTGAAAAAGACCACTACAAACTGACTGAGATGATCTGCTCATTTCACAGAGGTCACCAAAGAGCAACCAGTTTCTCCACTTTCAATTCCTATCTTGTTGTGTATTTGGTTGTCATGGGTTTTGTTACTATGGCAACTGAGTTAGACTATTAAGGGATAGCTCAGCCGGTTTCAACCGGCTGAGTGAGCTCTCTGTATATCTGTAAATAAAATGGAGGTTTTGGTTAGCTGCCTGCTCTCTGGCCTCAAGTGATTGCTTCCTACACCGGCTGCCCCAAGGATATAACACTGGCGACGAGGGTGGGATTCCGGTGCTGCTCCAGTAACAGAAGGAAGTAGAAGTCAAGGTAAAGAACAAACAAAGAAAAAAAGCTGCTTGTTTGCACTGACTGTGAAAGTGAAACTAAAAATCATGGCTACTCTGACCAGGCCCCTGGAGCCTTTTGATGAGAATACAGAGCAGTGGCATGTGTATACTGAGCGTTTTGAGCTTTTTGGTATTGCAAATGACATTACAGAAGCGAAGAAGGTGCCAATATTCTTAACTGTTGTAGGGCTAAAACCTACTCCCTGCTACGCAGCTTACTACACCCTGTTAAGCCTGAGACTAAATCTTACAGTGACATTGTGGAAATCCTGGGGTCTCATTTCTCCCCAAAACCACTGGTAATTGCTGAAAGATATAGGTTCCACAAAAGAGACCAAAAGGAAGATGAAACAGTTGTACAATTTGTAGCCATTTTAAAAAAGCTAGCAGAACACTGTGAATTTAAAGAGATGTTAAATGATGCCCTGCGTGACAGGTTAGTGTGTGGCCTCTGCAGTGAAGCTATACGGAAGCGCCTACTGACAGAGGCTCAGCTTACATTACAGAAGGCTGTTGATATTGCTGTCTCCGTGGAACTGGCTACAAGGGAGGCACAATACATCGGTGTATCCCCTAGGGTGCAAAAAGTGTCACAAGAACTGACCCACAAAACGGTGCAGAGTCAAGAATGTTACCGCTGTGGTAAGCTGGGTCACCAGGCATCAGAATGCTGGTGTAAGGACCTGGTGTGTCGACACTGTGGCAAAAAGGGACACATTGAGTGTGCCTGTAAACAAAAGAAAAAGAGGCCTGTGGTCTGGCCGACAAAAAGAGGAACCTTGCATACCCTAGAGCAGACCCAGGATGATCAAGGTGACACCGCCTCACAAGAGGAAGTGCCACTGCATGTTTTGTCTTTGGCAGCGGGCTCACATGAATACTGGGTAACCCCCTTATTGGAGGGCAAACCTATACGCATGGAACTAGACACCGGTGCAGCTGTCTCGCTGGTTCCTGAGACTGTGTATAAGGAAAAGCTACAGCATCTTCCGCTTAAGGCAACAAAAACTGTTCTGAAGACGTATACAGGTGAAGCTGTGCCCATGTTGGGCACTATTGATGTTAAGGTGGAGCTCAATGGACGGGCGGCTCAATTGCCACTGTTTGTTATCTGGCTCCAGTTCTTACCAAGACTCCCAAGCCACCACATTCCTCGTCCTGATATTGGGCCATATCGTTCCATAGTTTTTAAGCAGATCTCCTCTTTGAAGTTACTAGGGAGTTCTTCCTCAATCTTAATGGCCAAAGGATCATAGCTCCAGACTGTGAACCCTGCACTCATATTAGTGAGCAGCTACTCACCCAAACAGTGCCATGAAAGCCAATGAGACCACGTGGCTCAGTAAGTTATCCAACATGAGTACAATGTTTACTGAAAGCCAGCCAGGCAGACCAAGGATCTGATCCAGTATGAAAATCTGACAAACAAAATCAGATAATAGATGGATACATTAGTTTCTTGCTAGAAGCACCAAATATGATCAAAGAAAGAGGCCCCAAAAGTGCGTACATTCCATTATGGCAGATCAAATCCAATAAGCCGGCAGTTTTTGCACTTCCATTCACGGTTTAAATCATTTAAAACTCCAGAAAGAAAAAAAAATCTTCCTGGATTCTGTGCATTTGTTTCAGTTTGATACGCTAAGCCTTTTGCCTGGCTAAATATACATTTCATAAAGCCCACAGAGCAGCAGGACTCTTCCTGTTAGAGAGAATGAGAGCGATTCCTTTTAATGAGATGGTTGTGTTTTCCCCAAAATGTACCGTATATACTTGTTCAAAAGCCGAATATTTTTGGTAAAAATGTTACACATCAAAGAGCGGGGGTTGGCTTATAAACAGGTCTACACCAAAATTCGATGCTTTTAACTTCTATGGAATCATTGAATTGAATATCTAATACATTGTCATTTTGTTTACCTAGAGCATTTGCAGGCATGGAGCCCCTCGGCTCCCTGTGGCCGCGGTTCGCCATTCCCAGCCAATGGGAGCTGAGGGAAATAACACCTGGGAACGGCGAACCATGATAGGGAGCTGAGGGGCTCCATACCTGCAGACACTCCAGATAAACAAAACATCCGCCAGCGACTTACCCTGACGGCCAGGAGCCAAAGTTTGCCAACCCCTGAAATATAAGGTTGGCTTATGAAAGGGTCATACAGTTTTTGCTATTTTTACCTAACCATCTTGGGGGGTCAGCTTATAAACGAACGGGCTAATGAACGAGTATATACGGCAAATGAATTTTTGTAGGGAAAAAGAAACACAGGCCTGGCAATTCATAAAGGAGTGATACTTGGAATGATTTGCTCACCTCGCTGTCTGCCATTTGTTTTCCACTGCAAAATCTGACAGGGCAGCTCGTGGGAAGAGGTCATAAACTGGGCAGGCACCCGAAGAGATCAGAGTTCTGATTAAAAGTTTAACAAACTGAAATATTTAATCTGAATCTAAGAGACAAAAGCATACCTCTGAGAAGGGTCTTAGGAAAGTACCGTGACTTTGTAACATTACAGGAAGCTGATCAATTGCAAAATTTGTTAACAGAAAAATAGCAAAAGGAATTCCTGATTTGGCGATTAAGAAATATTTATTATTATTATTATGCCTCACAACAGCATGTAGAAGCCGCCTCTGGGATCAGGCCCCATTGTGCTTGGAGCTGTACAAATACCTAGGAAGGGACAGTTCCTGCCTTCAAGAGCTTATAGTCAAATGAGACATGACAAATCAAGGAAGCATGATCATCTCCATTCTACCAAAGAGGGACTGAGAGACAGAGAGAATGAATGACTTGTCCAAGCTCACAGATGGAGTCTGGGGCCCATGTCACCAAGCAGCGGAGCACCTCACAATCACAAATGGATTTTAGCCTGAGAGCCACCCTGTGCAATATCCCCATTTTACAGATGGAGAACTGAGAAACAGATTAAGTGATTTCCCTACATTTATACAGTAAATCTATGACTAAGCCAGGCACTGAACCCAGGTTTCATGAGAACTAGTCTAGTGCCTTATTCACCAGGCCAGCCTTTCAAGCCTTAGTACGCATACTTTAAGGCCCTGGTTCTGATCACTTGCTAGTGTAAATTAGAACTAACTCCACTGACGTCAATGGATTTGGGTACATTTAAAACCAGCCTTCCTGACATTAGAATTGGAATCAAGGGCCAGATCCTCGGCTGGTGTAAATCAGTATCGCTCAGCTGACTTCAGTGGAGGTACAGTGATTTTACATCAACTGAGGATTTGGTCTTCGGCGTGTAACCACATTTTCCAATGGCTTGAAAGGCTGGTCTGTGACTCTCCCATACAAAGGAGACACTAGACTTGTCAACTCTATTCTCAGGTCTGGCATGGGCTTTCTACTTGGTCTTGAGCCCCAGTTCAGCCGCAGTTGAACTGCAAGATCAAACGAATGCTGTATCTACCTCACAGGGGCGTGGGAGGGTTCGTTTACTCTAGCTCTGAAGTGTTTTGCGATCCCTGGATGGAAGAGGCTACAGAAATGCAAACTGCTATGACACAAACCTGATACTTACCTCTCACTGAAAAACTAAGGGCCGGATTTTCAAAAGAGCTCAGCACCCGACAGCCCCCATTTAGGCACCCAAACCGGAAGGCAGATTTTTGTAAGAGCTCAGCTCTCCTTTTGGTACCCACGGGAAGCGGCTAATTATTCCCCAGGGGGAGTGGCTGGGTGCTGAGCACATTTGAAAACCTGGTCTGGGTTGCGGGTGCTGCTGAGGACATGTGTAAATCAGACCTTAAATGCTGGTGCTTTCTGTGTCTGGGGGGAAGAGGGCTTTGTCCCCCGACAGCTTGGCTCCATCAATGCCCGCAGAATTGTAACCATGGAATAATTATTGACGCTGCAAAGAGCTTAAAGGAGCCACGACCCTTAATTTGTCAAGCTTCTCTTATTCATTAGAGCGCTGAGCGCCTCTAACCCATAGCATGCCAAATCAATCTCAAAATCCAGGTGGGTCTCTGCTAAGATTTTCATTAAGCACAAGATGTCTACTCACTGCCGTTAACTCCCCCTTCACTTACATACGACTGGTTCTTGCTGTGGCTTCTGTGCTATGCCACTGTTGCTTTGCAGTCTTGTACAGTGCTTAGAACGCAGGACTGAAAATAAGGACTCCCAAGTACCAGTCTCTGACTTAATACGCCACATTGGGTAAATCACCTACCTTCCCAATGCCTCCATTTATCTATCCAGAAAATGGGCATAATGATACCTATTGGCATGTTGTGAGGTTTAATTACATTTTGTAAAGCAATTTAAAATGGTCAGGAGACATATTTATTATTTTTAAAGTGCCAACGAGCCACTAAAAACCACAGTGGAGCAACGACAACGCTCCTGGCATATGAGGTACGGTTAGAAGTTTTGCTTTTGACCCCAGGCCTCACTTGAAAGAGTGCAAAGGTTGCAAAAAAGCATACCGCATTCTCTCCATTTTGTGTTACACTTGGGGAGCCAAACCCGGTCCTGATTTTGCACCCCGGGCAAGCCCATTCCAGGGGCAGAATCTGGCCTGGGCAGTTAACAGACTTGAACAGACAGTTTGGGTTATAAATCAGAGCCACCCTTTTAACAGAGTCTGTTATAAAAGAGCAAGACCCGTACTGCAGAGCACTGTAGGAGTGATGTGCATAAATGATGCAAAAGCAAAGGAAGTAAACTCTCCCCTTTTTCCTTCTGTGATTAGATGTAGTTGATTGTCTTCTGGCTAGGGTCTCTCTCTCTCTCTCTCTCATACACACACACACACACACACACTCTCGCTCTTCTCACTGCACTCTCTGGCAAAATGTCACAGGAAGGGAAAAGTGACAAGCTTATAAGAAAATGAAGATCTCATTCTGTTTGAATATTACATTAACCCCCAAGCACCGCTGCTTCATTTGTCAGCTTTTTCAGAGCTCTCCATCTCCCCAGCACCCCTGACCTGGTTGGGCTGATTATGAATGATCAATGCGCACATTTGCTGTGGAACTCTTTGCACATATCTAGACCCTCGGCCTTTAGTCACTCATGCAGATAATAACGGCAGTTCGAGTCACTTGCCCATAACTCCAAGCTTCATTAAACAGAGGGGATGTCACCAAAAGTCCCTTTAACTGTCTTTCACGGCTCCGCAAGGGAAAAAACTGACAGTGCTGAGAAATGGGATTTGGGGTCTAAACAAAATAATGATTTGGATATTCCGCTGAACGCTTGCAGTTGGCCTGTGCCTCTGTGCTGGAATCTACTCATTTAGCGAAGGCTGGGGGAGAGGCAAGCCCTGCTTAGCATCATCTGACAGAGTTTGCACAAAAGCATGCCTGAGGTCAGTTTCAGCTTCAAAAGGAAATATTTCCATGGAATCGATCAGGTATTAGATAGGGAATGGTATCTTGCCACTCTCCATCATTCGTAATGTATGCAGTTGGTTGCCAGCTGCTGTACCCGAGGTTAGTTTTCTGGGCATAGGACTGCTGTCCGTTTGAGAGCCCTGCGGTGCATTTCACACCACTGAAGACTCAGCTAGAAACTCATTGCCACTCAGCATAATGTGAGGCTTTTTAGATTTCTATCTGCTGCTTTACAGGCGAAAGATTAACTTGTTACATTGTCATTCTAGGCGGTGGTGTGGTAAAAGTGACTAGCACTTCCCAGAGGGGGATGAAGTCACAGAAGCTCAGCGTTGGAAGGGACCTCAGGAGGTCATCTAGTTCAACCCCCTGCTCAAAGCAGGACCAATCCCCAGACAGATTTTTGCCCCTGATCCCTAAATGGCCCCCTCAAGGATTGATCTCACAACCCTAGGTTTAGCAGACCAATGCTCAACCCACTGAGCTATCCTTCCCGCCCTTGGGGGAAAGCAGATTGAGCTTTCCATGTCCCAGCTGGCTGTGGCTGAGCAGAACACGCGCGCGCATTTAGGACTCAGTTTTGATCTTAGATGTGACCTTTAAGGGCCATACACTGCCCTCCATCTGCATATAACTCTTACTGACACTATTCAAGCCCCGCAGAACACTCCCACCCATCACAGGTAGTATATACGTGCCTCGGCTTGGACAGCTTCTGCATACGGATTGTAAGGCGTCCCTGTGAGAACTGCCAAGCCTGAAATACTGAATTCAATTCTAGGTGCCTCCAGACCAGAAAGAGGTTGAGGAGTTGGAGGGAGAAGAGCTACAAAAAACGATCTGGCAACTAAAGGAAGGGACATGAGGACACGTAGAAACAAGCAAAATGTGTACATTTAGATTGCAGTAGAGGCTAGATGCCCCAACAGAGGTCAGTGCCCTAATGTGCTAGGAACTGTACAGCTAGCAAGCAACAGCCTCTGCCTCAACAAGCTTACCATCTAAGGAAACAATACAGACATTGGAGGTGGTATTATCCCCACTTTACAGACAGGGAACTGAGGCACAACAAAATGAAGTGACTGTCACCTAAAGTCATATAGGAAACCAGTGGCAGAGGGAGAGATTGAATACCAAGCCCCTGAGTCCCACCCTGGTGTTTTAGCCCCAAGATCAATACTCTCTAGCGTGGCTAAAACAATGGCTAATGGAGGACACCATAACGGTCTACAAATGTTTGAGGGGTGTACACCCCAAGGAGGAAGAGGAATTATTTAGAGTGGTACAAGGGAGTACAGTTAGGAATAATGGGCTGAAATTAACAAAAGAGAAATCTGGGCTGACTGAAAGAAAACTTCTGGACCGTAAAACCAATTCTATTAAGTGGAGCACTCTCTGAAGGCAAGTGGTGGAAGGTCCAGCTCTTGGGATATTTAAAACTGAATACCAGGAAATACAGTGTACAGGACAATCTTGCATTGTCTCAGGATGGTCCAGATGACCTAATGAAGCTCATCTCTTTATCTTCTATTGTTCCGTGAACTGTCTGCTGCTCAGCCAGTTCTTCCTCCTGCGACGTCCATCCTCATGGCCCCAAACCCAGGCTCGGTGTGTGTCTTGTGACAGCAACAGCAGTCAGCTGAGCTGTGCACCAGTGCCTTGGGCTGCAAACTGACAAATCTGGAGGCTCCCTCCAGCACGAGATCCAGTGGATCATTGCTTAATCTGTCAGGGTTACGTGGGATTTGAAACTGACTAGCGCAAGGCCCTGAGGGTGAAATTTACTTAGCCCTTTAGGGGCCAGGGAAGATCCACCCCATGCACATCAGTGCTGCATACCAACCAGCGTACAAGACTGGACAGCAGGTACCCAGGGGGACGTCACACGCACACAGAGCTGTAGTTTTTGCCAGTTCTCCACAGAGGAGAGGGCTTGAGGAAGGCCAGAGAAAGACCAAGGATTACAAACATCCAGTGACCACAGTCCCCTGTGTAAAGAGATCGCTGTCTCTGCTCCAGCCAACAGACTGGAGAAGCAGCAGCAGATGCCCCATGCCATCTCTGCAGGTTGGGAGTGGATCCAACCCATCCTTCTCTGCATATTTCCCCCACATAAAGTCTGCTTAATGAATCTCTCTATGAATGCATCATTATATCTGTGGGGTATAGAATTTGCTTTAGCCTGTGATTTACATTGGTGTTCAAGTACAGACTTATTGTTAGATACAGAGCTCCCCCTAATGGTGTCTCTCTAGCTATAGGAAGTTATAGGATGTCTTTCCTTGTGTGCCGTCCATCCTGTTTGTTGTGCAAAGAGATGGTTGCGCTCTGTGGTTACAAAGTTTGGAACCAGATCCAGTTTTTGAAAAAGCCAGCAGTTAATTAGAAACAAAAAGAGGCCATTTGCAATATTAGCACCTAAAGACACTGGTCAAAAGCATGGTCCCACTGTGTTAGACATTAAACAAACCATACTAAGAAACTCTTTCTCCCATAGAAAGCTTACAACCTAAATAAATAAAACTGGTGGATTCTTGATCATTGCTAATTTTAAAATTAAAGATAAGTTGTAGTTCAAACAGGAATTATTTGGGGGCAGTTCTCTGGCCTGTGTTATACAGCAGGTCAGACTAGATAGTCATAGGGATCCTTTCTGGCCTTGGAATCTAGGAATATGCAAAAATAATTACTCAAAACAATTGGGCTTTGATATAAATTGCCCTGAGAATGGAGATCAGAGCTTTGCAAAATATTAAAGGTGTGAGGGCATGTTTCTGATCTAGGATTTAAAAAGGAAGTGGCACTGAGAAAGCTGGAGTAGGCCAAAGGTTTGGGCAGCAAACATTGCCTTGATTTGAATGTGGTGAGCATTTTGGTCGTACAAAAGGTGTTATATTTTCCCTCAATGGAGTGAAAGCATTGCTAGCCTGCAGGAAGGTGCACAAGCACAAAACCATCAGGTTTCAGCAATGTCACTGGTCAAAGATTTTTGTCTGAAAAAAAAAATTTTTTGACAAAAAAATGACTTTTGCACAAAACTGGAAATTTCTGCACAAAATGTCCATTTTCAATTACATTTTTTCAGGTTTTCTTTCAGAAACCAACACCACCATCACCCCATCCCACCCATCTATTGAGGAAAAATGTAAATGAAAACAAAACCTTTTTCCTTGAAATTTTTCCACAGGACTAAACAATCCTGCTCAGCAAGCTCTGTTCACCAGTTTAAAAAGGCAAGAACTGGATATTTTTTAAGCAGACAGGTGCACCTGGTAAAGTTAAAACTGCTTTGATATCACCTGAGCTACATGAACTGCACTGTCTACAAGGCAAAGCCAGAGTTACTGCATCACACGTCACAATTCTGAACGTTTCCTCTAGGCATACGTGGCGGATTCGCCATTCAGTTCCCTCGGGGTAAATTCAGAGTAAATTATTATCTCCATCAAGGAGAAGAGTGACATTGGTCCTTTTAGGGGCTGATTGAAATCCCACTGATGCCTATTGAAAGACTCCTACTGATTTCAATGGGCTTTGGATCAGGCCCATAGGGTCTCCCCACTGGTAGACATTCCCAAAGAGAGAGCCCCACTCTGAAAGTCTCCTGGACCAGGAACTCCCCTCCAAGTAAAAGGGTGCTCCATAAAGAAGTGCTTGAAGAATGGGGCCCATAATGTGCTCAGTCCAAACAGAAGCAACATCCATTTGGGAGCTCCCTTCTCTGGGATTCTCCAGACAGAATGGGAACTGGCCTTTACACATATTCTCTTCCATGGTATATGCCAAGGGCTACTGTCTTTAAAACAACCAGGCAAATACTGAACTCCGCACCCATGCTAGACTCCGATATTCTTATTCACATGGATTAGTTAGTACCTTAGGCCTCGATCCTCAAAGGTGTTTAGGAGCCTACCTCCCACTGACTGAAACCAAGCAGTCCTTTCAGTGGGACTCCTTGAGAAACAAGGCACTACTCCACATCAGCAAGGGTATCAGAGTTTAGCCTTCAGTCTTACTTGGGCCGACCTCCCATTAATTTCAATGAGAGCTTTGCCTGAATAAAGACAGAGTAAGGACTTCAGGATGTGGCCCAACAGATTTAACAACGTGGCAACGAATGCACAAAAAGCATCCATCAAGGATTCCTGTTCCTTCCATCTAACCTGTCTATTCCACATTGGAACCACACTACTGCCTGCTTTAGCCGAGAACATCCAACCCCCCGTCAGCCGCTCTGTCTCAGGAAAGTTATTATCTTCATTTCTTTTACCCTTTTTGTTCTGTGCACCCACGCAGAGTAACAGAGTCTGGAGGACTCTCCAGGAAGGCTTTCTGGTTTCACCCAGCACTCGCCTGGGTGATAGAAAACGATGCTCTGGATGACAGAACAGCTCTCCTAGTTCAGCATATTTATTCATCCTACACATTTTTCGGATGTCTCTGAGGGTACCTCTACCCTGAAAAAAAAACAAACCAACACAACCACCACCAAAGAAAACCCACAGCAGGGACTCTCCGAGCGCAGTTCAGCTGACTCAGGCTCACGCAGCGGAGCTAAAAATAGCAGTGTAGCCATTCCTGCTCTGGTTGGAACCTGGGCTCTAAAGCCTGGTCTACACTAGGCGTTTAAACCGGTTTTAAGAGCGTAAAACCGATTTAACGCCACACCCGTCCACACTGAGAGGCCATTTATATCGGTATAAAGGGCACTTTAAACCGGTTTCTGTACTCCTCCCTAACGAGAGGAGTAGCGCTAATATCGGTATTACCATATCGGATTAGGGTTAGTGTGGCCGCAGATCGACGGTATTGGCCTCCGGGTGGTATCCCACAGTGCACCACTGACCGCTCTGGACAGCAATCTGAACTCGGATGCAGTGGCCAGGTAGACAGGAAAAGCCCCGCGAACTTTTGAATATTTCCTGTTTGCCCAGCGTGGAGCTCCGATCAGCACGGGTGGTGATGCAGTTAAAAATCAAAATAAAGAAAGAGCTCCAGCATGGACCATGCGGACGTGATCGCTGTAAGGGCAGGCAAATCTGTTCTATCAGCGCTCCGTTACAGAAGACGAAATTCAAAATCATTTTTAAAAAATCTCCAGACAGATGCCATAGCAGGGACTCAGCGCACTGCTGCGTGACAAGCGTAATGGAAAGCCAAAGAATCAAATGGACGCTCATGGACTGGAGGACTCAAGCTATCCCACAGTTCCTGCAGTCTCTGAAAAGTATTTGCATTCTTGGCTGAGCTCCAAATGCTTCTAGGGTCAAACACAGTGTCCGCGGTGGGTCAGGGCATAGCTCAGCAATTTACGCACCCCCCCCACCCCCAGAAGTGAAAGGGAAAACAATCCTCTCTTGACTCTTTTACATGTCACCGTATCTTTACTGAATGCTGCAGATAGACGCGATGCTGCAGCACTCAACACCAACATCCTTGCTCCCCCCCTGCCATGGTGGCTGATGGTGCAATAAGACTGATATCCATTGTCATCATCAGCCTATTGGCACATGGGGCAGTGCAAAAGGACTGGTAACCATGCAGACTAGCATCCGTGAGGTCGATCAAGGGCGCCTGGCCCTAATTTTTCCTGGTAGATGGTGCAATATGGCTGGTAACCATCTTCATCATAGCAACAGGGGGCTGAGCTTCATCAGCCCCCACCCTTCATGTGTAAAGAAAAGATTCAGTTGCCCCTGGACTAGGAGTGGGATGCTGGGCTCCTCTCCTACACACTGCTTAATGTCCTGTCTGGACTATCATAGCAGCTGGAGGCTGCCTTCCACTCATTTCTCACTAACAAGTCACTGTGTCATCACACAAGCGGGGGGACAATGCTATGGTAGCCCAGGAAGGCTGGGGGAAGAACAGAATGAACAGGTGGGGTTGTTGCAGGAGCACCCCCTGTGAATAGCATACAGCTCATAATTTCTGCAGGATCTGACACAGAGCAGCTGTGCTCTCTGGTTATGATATACAGTGGTTCTCTAGTACACTTGCTGATATTCTAGGCAGGACTGATTCTATTTTTAGATACCAAAAAGGAAGGATTGACTCAGGGAGTCATTCCCAATTTTGGCTTTTGCGCCCCTGGCTGATCTCAGCCAGGGGCACTTATGACAGCAGCAAATGGTGCAGTGCAAAAGGACTGGTAGCCACGATCATCTTATTACCAATTTATGGTATGGTAGATGGTGCAATATGGCTGGTAACCATCTCTGCTGTCATGCAAAAGCAAAAGCATGCTGCTGTGTAGCGCTGCTGAATCGCCTCTGTGGGCGGCATCTATTACACATACGGTGACAGTCACAAAAGGCAAAACAGGCTCCATGATTGCCATGCTATGGCATCTGCCAGGGCAATCCAGGGAAAAAAGCCGCGAAATGCTTGTCTGCCGTTGCTTTCCCAGAGGAAGGAGTGACTGATGACATTTACCCAGAACCACCCGCAACAATGATTTTTGCCCCATCAGGCACTGGGATCTCAACCCAGAAATTCCAAGGGGCGGGGGAGGCTGCGGGAACTATGGGATAGCTACGGAATAGCTACCCACAGTGCAACGCTCCAGAAGTCGATGCTAGCCTCGGACCGTGGACGCACACCACCGATTTAATGTGTTTAGTGTGGCCGCACGCACTCGATTTTATACAATCTGTTTTACAAAACCGGTTTATGCAAATTCGGAATAGTCCCGTAGTGTAGACGTACCCTGAGACCCATCCACTTCACTGGGGGGGTTTGCAGTGTAGACGTACCCTTAGTTAAGCCACAGCTGGTTCCCATTCCCAAGCTCATATAACTACGACAAGCTGGTTTTAATATAGTGGTGGCAAGAACAATGCGTACTGCTTATAGGCTTTTATTCAGTTGCGTATACACTTAACTTTACACCTATGCAGGAAAGCACTTAAGCACATGCTTAACTTTAAGCACATTCCTAAAGCCTATTGACTTCAATGCACATAAGCACATGTGTAAGAGCGCTCCTGAATCAGGGCGTACAGCGTTTTACGTGTTCCAAAAGCTTCACACACATTCACCAGGTACCTCAGGGACCCACAGAGCTCCAGGACCCAGTTCTTAGACGACGTAAAGCCGATAACATTAAAATGGTCTCACACTGGAGCCAGACATGCCTTTACCCTGACTTTATTAATGCTGCTATTATTTGTCTATATCTTAATATGCCATACACTGGGCCATTCAGCCTGGGTTTATGCCATCTTCTACAACATAACCCCA
Organism: Mauremys mutica; assembly: GCF_020497125.1. NCBI lineage: Eukaryota > Metazoa > Chordata > Testudines > Geoemydidae > Mauremys > Mauremys mutica. The sequence continues at coordinate 19,589,819 of NC_059076.1, read as the reverse complement.
GGTGCAGGTAGGGTGACCAGACAGCAAATGTGAAAAATCAGGACAGGGACCAGGGGGGTAATAGGAGCCTGTATAAGAAAAAGACCCAAAAGTCAGGACTGTCCCTATAAAATCGGGACATCTGGTCACCCTAGGTGCAGGCCTCCTGGGGCAGAAAGTCTGTTGGGAGGAAGTGGTTGTAGGAGAAAATGACCCTAACCCCCTCTGCTGGGTTAGGAACATAAGGAGTCAGAACAGCCCAAGACGGGGCACTGCCAGCCAGTCCGGGGCATGGTCCAGGGCACCAAGGGGATGCAGCATCAGCACATCCCATCAGCAAAGCCTGTTGCATTGTTCCCATTAAACTTCAGCCAAACCTTAAAATCACCCTCCCACCCCACACTTCCACAGAACACCCTGAGTGGCAGCAGCAGTAAGATGTATATTAACTCTTCCTGGGGCCAACTCTGGTGAATCTGACCTGTTGACTATGATGGGCTTGTTTATCTGCTTCTCCTCTGCACTGAAGTGTTCGATGTATGAACATTCAGATGATGACTTGTGACGATCATTTCATTATCTGGTTGTTTTAACACACACATGCCCTCCCGTCCCTGGCAATTTTATTGAAAAAGTTTGAGCCACGAGAGAAAGCGACTGGGGATCCATTCAGCGCTCTAGCTAAAGACTACAACAGTGAGGTACAGACTGCCTGCACCAGAAACTCCCTGAAGCTGTGCTTATATTTGCTCCTTCTCCCATGAAAAAGAGTGAGTCTACCTCCAAGGCCTGATTCTCTCTTGCTCTGCACCTGGTGCAATCCTTTCCGCCTGCGTAAAGTGTGTGCAAATCCTCCCCATTCTGATTTAGCAGCATTTCACCCTCATTTTCCCGCGGTTGAACTGACCACACAAGGTACAGCAGAGCAACGGTGAATCATATTCTGCAGAGTCTAACAACCCCAACCACCGGGGCTTTTAAACACTAACATTTAGGGCCAGTTCAACAGAGCCATCCTGATTTACAGCAGCTGAGGATCTAGCCCTATACAGCTAACAGTCCAAAGAAGGGTGATGAAAGATTAGAATCAGATCCCTTGATTTTACCTGAGCTTTCCTTCTTATATTGACAGCCAAATCCTCATCTGGTGTAAATCAACAAAGCTCCACGGACTTCAGCAGAGCTAAATCAACATATAAAAGGATCTAGCCCACGCAGTGCAATATCATCACTTATTTTCAACTGTGTATGCAGGTATGTTCAGGCAATGCTTTTATTGCAACAAAAACTCCACGTCGCATCCTCTGCTGGTGTCAAATAGCATAATTCCATTGAAGTCAATGGCGCTACACTGAAATGCACCGGCTGAGGATCCAGCTGTCACTATAAGAAAGGAAGGTTATCAAGTTGATTACAATTTCTTGACCTTGCTAATCATTCTTCACTGCGGTAAATTCGAAGAAAATCCACTTCCATCAAAGTTACACTGGTGTAAAATCAGTGTGATATCAGAAGCAGACACATGTTCTTTGCAGCCGTCACACAGTTCTCCTTTCTTGTGTATTAAAGAAACAGCTCTGCTGACCAACAAGTAAGAAATTAAGGTTCTCGTGCTGGTACACACCCTACTGTATCCACCCAGAGATTTAAAGGGACATTTTACGGTTCAGAAATATGATCTCAGCCATGTGGTTTAGGAAAAGAACTTATGGTCTAAGTTGCCCTCCAGACCAATACACTTTTATTGAAGGGAGAAAGAAAAGACTCTTGGCAAAGAGGAGCCATAAATACAACGTGCTCTTGTTCTTTAAGGGAATGAGAGCTGAACATTCGGCGCAGGCTGGAAGTGTGGACCGAACACCCCAACACCTGCTGGACCTAATGGACTCTGAAATGTTGTTTCAGAATTAATCAAGTCATTTAAAATCATAGCTGTAGTCTCCATTGACTACTCCTGCGTGCATAAATGTGCTGATCCCGATACTAATCCATGTCGGGTGACTTGAGCAATATATCACCATAATTGCCGTTTTAGGGCTGCACGCTGGAGCTAAAATAACCAGATGCAAAGGAGATGGCCGTATCATACTCTCAAGATGGATCTTCAAAGTTCAAGGAGAGTTCAGGCATGGAAGAGGCAATAGAAAGGGGGTCAAGTGTAAGGAGATTGGTCATGTTCAAGAGGAATTAACTTTACAAATATATTGTTTCTGAGGTGGTAATTGTCCCATCTTACAGCTATTCATACCTCATTTAATCTTTGCATTCTTCTCAGCCATTAGAGTGATTCTCCCTCATTGAAATACATTTGATTCTGACAAAATAGTCTGTTTTCAAACGGCAGCTAATTTTCCCAAGATTTTTTTTTTTGCTTTAAATAATTTATTTTAAAGACACACACTCCAAATTCGGCTCTGTGATCAGCCCTGACAACACCGGGAGTTTAACCCCCAGGCCCAAGCCTGCAGTCACATAAGCGAACTAAAATATTTCCTTTCCGGGCTCAGTCAGTTAGGAAGTCAAACTGACTAAAGACAAGGTTGTAAACACAGCGTCCAAGAGAACATAACAGAGCTGTCACTGGCGCGAACGTGGGACAGCTCTCGAGCTAAAAACACAGCTTAGCACTTTGCGAGCCAAACGCTCGGTTGGTGTCCATTGGCATAGCTCCATTGATTTCAATGGACTTTCACCAGATGCTGCTAGTGGAGAATTTGGCCCTATATCCTCAGAGTACTGTGCAAACATTAACAAACTCAGCCCTTCAATGGTTAGTGAAGTATGATTATGCTGGCTTTACAGGTGGGTAAACCGAGGCACAGGGAGCTCACATGATTTACCCAAGGCCCCACAGCGAGTCAGTGGCACATAGGAGATTACCCTCTCGCCACCTCTAGCAGGGGAGGCTCTCCGAGCCCAGGCTCCAGCCTGAGTCCAAACGACTACTCTGCAGTTTTATAGCCCGGCAGCCCAAGCCTCACAATCCCAAATCAGCTGACCCAGGCTCTGAGACTCAGTGCCATGGGGGTTTTAATCACAGTCTAGACATACCCTCTCTCCCCTTAGAGAGGGATTAGAAGCTGTGCCGCTTATGGTGCTACTGGGCTGGCTGATTGCCTGTCTTTAGGGATCAGGAAACGAACATTCCCATTGGGCCAAACTGGCACGCGGTCTGGTGGGTTTTCCATCTTCCTCGCACCCTCCTACAGGTGCAACTGGGTTGGGAACAATAGGATTCGAGATTCGTAGAATGCCGTTATGAGTACAGACTTGTGACCGACGTCCGGTGCAGGGAACGGCTAAAAGGGCCAGCTCCCAGAGGTAAAGGAGACCCAGGACTGCACAGCTGGACTTTGCACTCATGGAGCAGAAGGGCATGAAATCTTTGCAGACCGAGGTTCCCCCGTCTTCCCCCCCCCTTCAGCATTGTGCTTCTTATTTCACACACACACACACACACACCCACACACACACACACACACACACACACCTCTCTTACAGCAGAGGTTTCACAACAGAGCTGAGTCTGGGCAAAGGCTACCCCAAGTTATTGTTTGCTTTGTGGGTAAAGCCCCGTAAGCCACACTGGAACCAATTAACGACCCGGTATGCGAGAGTGAGGGCTGAGCACTGGAGTGCCCCTCCCAGAGGTATAATTAATTAAAGTTGCAGTCTGCCATTTCAACCCATCCCATGCATCTGTCAGTCATTCATCTGCTCGTCCTGGTCAATAGAATTCAGGAGCCCCTGGCTCCCAGACATGTGTCTGTCCAAGCCAACCCCATGCTGTGCCCAATCCATTAGGCCCTACTTCCTGCTGCCTCGCTCATCTGCTGGAGTATTTGCCTTCTGAATCAGAGAACACACATGCTTATTGCTTGGCAAGACAAATAAATCTCATAAGCCACACGTTGGGTAATCAGCCTAGACTCCAGGGACCAGATCTTCAGCTGGGTCCTGAACCAGCAAAGCACTTAAGCAAGTGCATACTTCTGTGTGGGACTGCTCATTTGCTTAAACCACTGGAGCGGCTTGCATACTTAAAGGTAGGCACATACTTAAGTGTTTTGCTAGACTGGGGCCCTGGGGAAATTGACATCACTTCACACCATCTGAGAACCTGGCCCCAGATGCCTGATCAAGCTTTTGGAGGAAGCAAAGCAGGGCTGAAAATCTTGTGAGAACAAAGTCTCTTCTGACATGTCTAGCTCTTCCTTCGTCCATTCCGGGTGGGAATATCCCGAGGAGGAGCTTTCTCACAGAGCATCAGGACGGACTGGTGTTCCTAAACAGCTGCCCCACTTTTAAAAAAAAATGGTGCTTTGTTCAGAGTTTTGAGTAAACGTTCAGTTGTTTGTTTTATTTTCCCCTCGAGCCAGTTGCCCCACTCAGGGCCCGACCCACATTCCTTTAAAGTCAATGGGAATCTTTCCATGCACTTTGGATCAGGCTCTGTGGGTCAGATCTCACAGTGTGAAATCCTGGCCCCACCGAAGTCAATGGCAAAACTTCCACGATATCCTTACAACTGAGCAGAGTCTGAAAAACAAACCACCCCTGTTTGTGCCAGTTTTCGCTGTGTGTTTGTTGAAAGTGGAAATCCTACTCGACGGCAAATCCTGGCGTTATTATCAGGTCGGAGACATGAAGTCACACATCTCTGACAAGAGACCCCCTTATGGTCTATCTCATCTGTGAAGTTCTTTAGTGAGGCTCCTCTGGGAAAGTTCCAGGCCTGATGTTAAGGCCAAACAAAGTCCACATCGACAGCAGAGAAAACTCATCCAATTGTAATGGGAGCAGAGATAGTGACATGAATTGCCATAAACAGGCCTGGAGAGTTAACAACTGAGGTTGCTGCAAAAAATAAAGCTTTGTTTTTGTGAGCCTCACGCTACCCAATGAGTCAGAAAGAGTAACATGGTGGTGAAGTAATATCTTTTATTGGACCAACTTCTGTTGGTGAAAGAGACAGAAGCTGGTTCAATCAAAGATATTGCCTCACCCACGTTGTCTCTCTCATATCCTGGGACCAACACAGCTACAACAACACTGCAATCAACAAGAGCAAAATAATCCTCCCTGCACTGCGTCTAGGATTGTCAACCCTCCCGGGCCGGGAGTCTCCCAGTATCGGCCTCAATCTCCCGGTGACTATTAAAGGCAATCCAGGAGATTTTAACAGGCCAGAGTCCGGTCGGCAGCACAGTGGGGCTAAGGCAGGCTCCCTGTCTGCCCTGGCTCCGCACGGCTTGTGGAAGCGACCGCCATGTCTGGCTCCTAGGCGTAGGGGCGGTCACGGGGGCTCCGCACGCTGACGCTGAGGCTCCAGTTGATCAGGAACCTTGGCCAATGGAAGTTGCGGGGTGGTGCCTGCAGGCAGGAGCAGCGCTCAGAACCTCCTAGCCGCCTCTGAGATGGACACGCTGGTGGCTTATGGGAGGTAAGTGCCACCTGGCCTGCACCCCTCACCCCCTCCCGCACCTCGACTCCCTGCCCCAGTACTGAGACCCCTCCCACACCCAAACTCCCTCCCAGAGCCTACACCCCCTCCTGCCTCCCAACCCCCTGCCCCAGCCCTGAGCCCCCTCTCACACTTTGAACCCCTCAGCTCCAGCCCAGAACCCCTCCTGCACCCCAAATCTCTCATCCCCGGCCCCACCCCGGAGCCTGCACTCCCAGCCAGAGCCCTCGCCACCTCCCACATCCCAACCCCCTGCCCCAGCCCGGCAAAAGTCGGGGACAGTGAGCAACGGAGGGAGGGGGTATGGAGTGAGCAAGGGTGGGGCCTCAGAGAAGGAGCGGGGCAGAGGCGTGGCCTTGGGAAGGGGCAGGGGAGGGGCGGGGCAAAGGCATTCGGGTTTGTGCGATTAGAAAGTTGGCAACCCTAGTTGCAGCCATGTTAGAAAATAGCAACTAGAATGCACCTCAGTAGACTTGTAAAAGAAAAGAGCTAACCAGCACGGGAAAGGAAAAGGCATTTTGTTAAGCCACGGGGCAGGTGCAGTAGGACGTTTTCAGCTCCTCATCAACAGAACCCTGCATGGATACAAAATGTGTATCTGCATCTGATCTACGATCCACAAACATGATACAAAGTGGATATCCACAGATCTGAAGGGCTCTAGATATAAAATTTGGATCTGCACCCATCCGCGATCAGCAAACAGTCCGTAGATATCTGCATCCGCAGATTTCCAGAGCTCTACTCATCAGCACTGATTTAAGTAATTTCCTTTTCTGATGTGCTGCTCTTCTAAGTCATCAAATCAACCCACGAATCATACCTTCCCCTTTCCTGCTTCAAACTGCATCATTAAAGTATGATTTCAGCCTATTGTGAAATTATTACCAGACCTAAGCATTACTACTGGCATCTAATAAGTCATACGTACAACCAACAGAGAAAACACACACACCATTGTTTCTACAGGGCTATGTCCTAACAGAGACCTACTGCAAGCCTGTGATTTAAGCTTGTTCTCATTACAACTCATACAGCCAAAGGGCCAGATCCTCAGCTGATGTCAATCAGCACAGCTCCTAGGAAGTCAACAGAACTATGCTAATTTGCACCAGCTGAGGCCTTGTTGGTTTGGGTTCCAACAATGGTGTCAGAGAGAGTTGTGTGTTATGAGATATAGCTTTATAAGATCTGTATGCAACTGGCAAGCTTCAGAGAACCGGCAGAGGCAGAAGTTTATTATTACGGATGATAATTAAGGGGATAAAATATTTATTTTTAACATACAGTGGGCATATATCAGACCTGAATCTGATCTCGCTTATACTGGCATAAACCAAGAATAATTTATTTGAAATCAGAGGAGCTACAGCTGGGTAAAACACATGAGATCAGAATCAGGCCCTGAATCAGGTAATTATTCAACACCATATCCCAAATATTTCATTTATTACAAGGGGGTCGTAGTGTCCCTCATAATTAAGGTTGCCCAACATTTTCCATTATAAGACCCTGGTTTTGGTTACTTATATCTTTAACTGACTATAACTGCAAAGGCTAAAATTTTCCATGCTGTGTGTCTGCCACAAGCTAACTTTTTTTTTATTTTAGCCAAGACAATTAATCTATTTCCAAGAATGAGGCAAGGAAAAAATACATTGTTTTGCATATATTTAAAAAAAACTTCTTTGAGCAGCTCTATTCTTTGGAGACTTGAAATTTGGCAAGGGGGCCTCTGCATCAGGGATGTGCCTTTTGCTGTCCCTGTGAAAATCCAACCAAATCCAGCCAAGTTATAAGAAGACACTGAAAAATCAAAATCTGCACATGCTCAAAAAAACACATTTTCAATTTTAGCTGCTAAAATCCCTGAAAATTCCATCTTCACTGAGCATGCTCAAGACAACCTTAATGCTGGCATTTTCCTTTTGAGTGGTTGACTTTGCAACCAGGGCCAGTTCTACTGTTTTCGCCTCCCCAAGCAGCTCGCCGAATTGCCGCGGGACGGCGGGGGCAGTCCGTGTGCCGTTAGGGCGGCTCGCGTATTTCCGCAGCATTGGCAATTCGGCGGCAGCTTCTGTCTTCAGCCAGAAGACTGAAGCTGCACCCCCGCGGACAGATGAACATAGAAGCTGCCACCGAATTGCGCCGCCACGGAAACACGTGTGCCGCCCTAAGGGCACACGGACTGCCCCCGCCGTCCACTGCTGCAATTCGGCACACTGCTTGGGGGCAAAAACACAGGGACTGCCACCCAATGCAAATTGCCACCCCAAGCACCTGCTTGGGATGCTGGTGCCTGGAGCCGGCCCTGTTTGCAACCTCAATAATGGTCTTTTAACGTGAGGGAGGGTTGTGTGCAATTTTCAAAGGAGCTCAATTCACATTTAAGCACCAAAATAAGAGGTGAGAATTTCAAATTTTCTTTTGGAAGTCAGGTCATAAATGTCAACATAATGGGAGCGGTTGGGTGCCAGCCTCTTTTGAAAATCTGTGGGCGCTGAGCACTTAATCTGGCTGGTAGGGAAATGATTTACCACCAATTTACTCCAAGTTGGTAACTTGCTACACTTGGGGTACGTCTACACTACGGGATTATTCCGAATTTACATAAACCGGTTTAACAAAACAGATTGTATAAAATCGAGTGTGCGCGGCCACACTAAACACATTAAATCGGTGGTGTGCGTCCACGGTCCGAGGCTAGCGTCGATTTCTGGAGCATTGCACTGTGGGTAACTATTCCGTAGCTATCCCATAGTTCCCGCAGCCTCCCCCGCCCCTTGGAATTTCCGGGTTGAGATCCCAGTGCCTGATGCGGCAAAAATCATTGTCGCGGGTGGTTCTGGGTAAATGTCGTCAGTAACTCCTTCCACTGGGAAAGCAACGGCAGACAAGCATTTCATGCCTTTTTTCCCTGGATTGCCCTGGCAGATGCCATAGCATGGCAATCATGGAGCCTGTTTAGCCTTTTGTGATTGTCACCGTATGTGTACTAGATTCCGCTCACAGAGGCGATTCAGCAGCGCTACACAGCAGCATGCTTTTGCTTTTGCATGATAGCAGAGATGGTTACCAGCCATATTGTACCATCTACCATACCATAAATTGGTAATAAGATGATCATGGCTACCAGTCCTTTTGCACTGCACCATCTGTTGCTGTCATAAGTGCCCCTGGCTGCTCTTAGCCAGGGGCGCAAAAGCCAAAATTGGGAATGACTCCCTGAGTCAATCCCTCCTTTTTGGTAACTAAAAATAGAATCAGTCCTGCCTAGAATATGGGCAAGTGTACTAGAGAACCACTGTATCATAGAACCAGAGAGCACAGCTGCTCTGTGTCAGATCCTGCAGAAATTATGAGCTGTATTCTATTCACAGGGGGTGCTCCTGCAACAACCCCACCTGTTGATTCCGTTCTTCCCTCAGCCTTCCTGGGCTACCGTAGCATTGTCCCCCCACTTGTGTGATGAAGTAGTAAAGAATGCAGGAATAAGACACAGTGACTTGTTAGTGAGATATGAGTGGAAGGCAGCCTCCAGCTGCTATGATAGTCCAGACAGGACAGTAAGGAGTGTGTAGGAGAGGAGCCCAGCATCCCTCTGCTAGTCCAGGGGCAATTGAATCTTTTCTTTACACATGAAGGGTGGGGGCTGATGGAGCTCAGACCCCTGTTGTTATGATGACGATGGTTATCAGCCATACTGTACCATCTACCAGGAAAAATTAGGGCCAGGCGCCCTTGATCGACCTAACAGATGCTAGTCAGCATGGTTACCAGTCCTTTTGCACTGCCCCATGTGCCAATAGGCTGATGATGAGGACGGATACCAGCCATATTATACCATCAGTCATCCATAGCGTGGGGGGAGCAAGGATGTTGGTGTTGAGTGCTGCACCATCGCGTCTATCTGCAGCATTCAGTAAAGATAGGGTGACGTAAAAGAGTCAAGAGAGGATTGTTTTCCCTTTCACTTCTGGGGGTGGGTGGGGGGGTGCATAAATTGCCTAGCTATGCCCTGACCCACCGCGGACACTGTTTTTGACCCTAGAAGCATTTGGAGCTCAGCCAAGAATGCAAATGCTTTTCAGAGACTGCAGGAACTGTGGGATAGCTTGAGTCCTCCAGTCCATGAGCGTCCATTTGATTCTTTGGCTTTCCGTTACGCTTGTCACGCAGCAGTGCGCTGAGTCCCTGCTATGGCATCTGTCTGGAGATTTCTTAAAAATGATTTTGATTTTCGTCTTCTGTAACGGAGCGCTGATAGAACAGATTTGCCTGCCCTTACAGCGATCACGTCCGCATCGTCCGTGCGGGAGCTCTTTCTTTATTTTGATTTTTAACTGCATCGCCACACGTGCTGATCGGAGCTCCACGCTGGGCAAACAGGAAATATTCAAAAGTTCGCGAGGCTTTTCCTGTCTACCTGGCCACTGCATCCGAGTTCAGATTGCTGTCCAGAGCGGTCAGTGGTGCACTGTGGGATACCGCCCGGAGGCCAATACCGTCGATCTGCGGCCACACTAACCCCAATCCGATATGGTAATACCGATATTAGCGCTACTCCTCTCGTTAGGGAGGAGTACAGAAACCGGTTTAAAGAGCCCTTTATGGACGGGTGTGGCGTTAAATCGGTTTTACGCTCCTAAAACCGGTTTAAACGCCTAGTGTAGACCAGGCCTTGGATACAACTAGAGTAAGGAAGTGAGGAATCAGGCCCCTAGACTTACATACACACACACACACACACACATATATATATGAAATGACAAGTGAACTAATGAGGGGTCCTAACTTGAACGCGCTCATTTCACTCATGACACAAACAAATGCCCTGAAATCCCTTGGGCTGAATAAATGTTCTGTCTCTCTGCTTTCATGATAGCCCACTTCTAAAAAAGTCATCTGCAAATTGTAATTTTTTCCCCCACCTTTCATAAATATCAGCAAAAGCGCAGCTCTCTGCCTCTCTCTTTTTCTTATTCAGGATATCAGGCAGATAGGAGTTATCAGTAAAGGTCATCCTCAATTTCTGTACAGAAATGATCTGTCTCCGGTATGTAATAAACATTTATCCATGCCTTTATTAGCTATATTGGATCTGACAGTTCTGTTAAACCATTTTCTTTCATTTTGCTAGGTCATGACGGTTAATGCTGCTAAAAAATCTCATCACTGCTTTTGATCACTGTATTGTCTTCCCTGTATTATCAGGATTTTGTAAAGGTAAGCACTGGCTGGAATGACCTATTAAAGTTACAGCCCGCTGAGTTCCTGTTTTTTTTCCTCACCACAATAAAAAAGCGAAGGAGTGCAAAGCATAAATTCTACTTTCGGGGTTATATTTAGTTGGGCCGTTGACATTTAGTAGAGCAGTCACTTTAAGCCCGCGCTTTGCACTGGTTTCACTCCATCTTTTTGCACATCCTTGAGCTCATGCCGCAGAAAATAAACCCAATTAATGGGACCAGGCACCCAGTAGTGACGTCTCTTTTAACCCTTTCCATGCTGGCAGCAGTGATTATAGCTGCTCAGAAGTTTTAAGCTACTTGCTGGCATTTACACAGCCCTTTCCGTCCAATGGCTGACAGGCATTTTACACACATTAATTCTCACAACACTCCTGTGGGACAGCTGAGAATTATTATTTCCATAATACAGATGAAGAAACTGAGGCACTGATTCAGGAACCTATTCAGCAAAGCACTTAAGCAAGCTCTTAACTTTAAACACCTACTTAAGTTTTATTGACCCCACACCCACACACACACCCCACTTCTGTGCTGTAAGGAATAGACCAGACTTCCTCTCAGCTTAAAATTGTAATGTGCTCCCGACATATTTGCATAGTGCCCTCTCCTGAGTCTTACCTGATTAGGTGCTTATATCACGCTAATCACCCTGGTGTCTGAGTGCAGGAAACATTTTAATACTTGCTATTTCTATCGGTATTTCAGAATATCAAATGGAAAATGCACCACTGGGCCAATAGTTTCTATTGCTTTCTGTGAGTCAGGTCCAGTTCCCACTGAAGCCATTAACTTCAGTAGTGCAGGATCAAGCCCTTAGTGCTCTGACCCTACAGGCCAAATCCTGCCCTGATTTACACCCTGTGCAATGCCACTGCAGCCAACAAGGTTGCAGCAGGTGGAAGTCAGGGTAGGACCTCGTGTCCTGGTGGTACATAGCCACATTCCAGTTCGAACAGCTCTGAGCTGGTGTCTGTGACATGCCATCATTCCCAAGGGCCTTTGCTGCTTACTGAAAGTCAATACGTAGCATGTTTTGTTGTGGAGTAACCAGGAATTGTCAGGGGCTGGCACACTGCTAAGTAACTTGGAGGGCTAGAAAGTGGACATCTGTGTGGACAACATACAGAAGATGGCAGTAAATACTCCACGTATCTGGGTTTCTTATTCAGTTACAGGCTTTCAATAGGCTGCGGGAGCGTGAAAGAAAAGTTACCACGAATGTCAGTAGTGAGACCTAGAGCCCTCACCGGAGATTGGAGAGCCATTGTGCTAGGCACTATATAGACACATAGTGAGAGACGGGTCCCTGCCCCATAGTCTAAACTGACAGGACGGACAAGCTTGGGCGAGGAAGCAGTTGGGAAGTGACTTACACTAGATCACACAATTGGCTACTAACAGACTGAGGTCTCACAGCTCCCATGCTGATGCCCTATTCCCAAGATCATACTGCCTCTGCCCTCAGAGGGACCAGGCCCTATGGATGGACTGTGTCCCAAACACCTTTTCACTGGCTGCCTATATTCCCAGAGTTCCTGCACAGCCCCAAAATGTTTCTATCATGTGCAAGGGCTGCCACCATTTCAGGGGCAAGGCGGGGCTTCCACACAGCTTCTACTCTCCTCAGAATGGTTCTCCCCAGCTCACTTCCGATTGGCTCCCCTTTGCAACAGACAGTGAAGGAAAGCACGTGGGTCTAAGACAGCCCGCCTAGTAGATCCATGGGTCGTGCATATCAGGAAAGTGGTATTAAAATAAATCCAAAATGTGACAGGGAGCCAGCGTAAGGCTCTTCAGAGCAGAGTGAAATATGCACGATGTCAGCTGGAAGCAACAAACTGGCAGAAGTTGGAGTCCTACAGTTTTCTCAGGAAAGCCATATAGGCATTGCAGAAGCCTACCCTTGAGATTAGAAAACTACGGGCATCAGGGGGACAGTGAAGGCAATCCAGGTCCCACCGGTTTAACATGAGGTCTGGTACTGCACAAAGGAAATAGGGTTGCCAGGTGTCCAATGTTTGACCAGAAAGTCTGGTTGAAAGGGGACCTGTGCAGAGTCCGGTCAGTACTGCTGACTGGACACCAAAAGTCCGGTTACTGCAGTAACCACAATCGGCCTCCACTTCCAGGAGGGCAGAAAGAGCAGCTGCTGCTGGAGGAGGAGGAGGGAGCCTGACAGCAAGTGGTGTTTGAGGAGCGGAACCGGTGCCCCGGCTCACCACTCGTGACAGCCCGTCCCACCTTCTCAGCCTCCCAGGGCCCCCGCACACTCTGACCCCTCACTCCAGGGACCGCCTCCCCGGCTAATCGGGCAGGCAGGCTCTACGTCAGCTCCTCCCAGCCCAGCTCTGCAGGCAGTATGTGAGTCCCGGGGGGGCAGGGGAGCAGCGAATGACTTTGGGGGGATTGAGCATCAGGGATGGGGGGGAAGTGAGTGATGGGCAGGGGAGTCACGTGGTGTCCAGTTTTGAAAAACTGGAACGTTGGCAACCCTGAAAGGGAAATCAGGAAGAGCCATGGTTGAGTGCCGCCCATGTCACGCAGGTAATAAAAGACAGTCCTGAAGAACAGGAATCCAAGGCATGTGCAGAGATTGCCACATAAGTAGAGGCAAACATCAAATTATCCAGCAAACTTCATTCTCAGTGAAACTCCTCTGGTTTCAATGAGACACCACCAAGATTAAATTTCGCCCATTGTGTACTATACAGGAACACAGGAATTGCCATACGGGATCAAAACAGTGATCCAGCTAGTCTAGTATCCCGTCACCAACCAGGGTCGCCTGGGCGGGGGCAAGTGGGGCAATGTGCCCCAGGCTCTGCAGGGGCCCCCACAAGAATATAGTATTCTATAGTCTTGCAACTTTTTCTTCTGGAAGGGGCCCCCGAAATCGCTTTGCCCCACGTCCCCTAAATCCCCGGGGCGCACAGCCCTGTCACCAACATCGGCGAGAATGAACTGCTTCAGAAGGCACAAGTAACCACATAACGGCTGCCCACAGGGGAAGCGTCTTCTTGACCCCAAGCAGTTAGTAGTCAGCTGATGCCCAGAGATGCATGAAAGTTTATATTCCTGTAAGGTTGATGGCCTGTTCCCCAACCCACTTTCCACCCCCAACTCTCTTTCACTGCACAATTTTATTCTTCAACATAAAATTTAGGCAAAACATCCAAACAAAAAGCATTTCTGCTCACCCTGGGCTACAGTTCCCAGAGGCTTGGGAAGGGAGACACAGCCTGTCCTCGAATCTCCCTGCTTCGGGGCCTACTGCAGGAGCTGCCTTCCACCTACAGCTTCTCTCAGCTGAGCTCTGCCAGCCCTTATGGGGATCACCTGACCCCTTCTCAGCTGAGTCTGATAAACTGAACAGAGCGGGCCGGCCCTTAAGCCACCCTGTTAAAATCCCTTATAACAGAAATGATTTATCAGTGTTGAATACATAGCATCCGACGAAGTGGGTATTCACCCTCGAAAGCTCATGCTCCAATACGTCTGTTAGTCTATAAGGTGCCACAGGACTCTTTGCTGCTAGTATGGTATATTGACTTCATTGGAGTTATGCCAATTTACAGCAGTTAAGGATTTGTTGCCAAGGCCTAATCATGTTAAGTGCTTGATCTTAATAATATAATGTGGCAATGAGTTCCCCAGGCTAATTTTGCATTGTATAAAAAACATTCCCTTTTTTCACTCATAAATTTGCCACCTTTTCATTTCAGTGTGTGTCTTCTTGTTCTAGTATTATAGGCCAGGCTCTCTTCAGACTTACCTCAGTTTTGACCTGGTATTGCACCACTGAGTTCAGAAGAAATAATCCTAATTTACATTGATATGTATGAGGAGAGACTCCAGTCCAAGGTTTCTCTCTCTCTCATGGAGTCGGCAGAAGCCCACAGCAAAAATTAGCACTCTCCCCAGCGACGTATAGGTCAAATAAGTTAATCTTTGTGTGTGCATCTCCAAGTGCTGTGTTTGTTCTTGTTTACAGTAATCTGTGATACATGCACACAGAAATAGAAGAGGACCTCTTCTCTGTATAAAGGGAATGTTATCCTTACACTGAACTAAATGCCCGTCCCCGCCCCCCCACACACACACTTGGGCCTCCACTTCAGTACGCCCCAGTGAAATGCAGATGCTCCTGTGCTGGTTTCGGATGAGGTCTGCTTTGTGAATGCTGAAAATCCCACAACTTTGAACAAAGGAAGATCCAGGGTGCTAACCTTGATGCCCCAGCTAGCTTAACCCACACATCGCCCCATGTACCCGCATTTGGAAAAAGGGGCCTCTGGCCTGGCTCCAAATGGCCACCCAGCATAAATATCTAGCCATAATAATTCATGATCAGGCTTCAAATGGTTCAGCCTGGAGGTGGAGATTGGCTCAGATACGATTATCCCTTTCCCCAGACTAAGTTACGAACACAGACAATAGATGCACGGACCAATAGATGCACTCTGACCTTGATGGTTCAGACCACCAGGCTGTTGAACAAGAGTCAGGACCCCTGTGGTCATGGGAATCTCCGGCTTGTGCTCAACGCTCTAAGATGCTGTATATTAGTGAATGTCGCCTCAGCAATCTTAATATCTTCTCAGGTGCATAAGTGACAGCGAAGATATTTCTTAATCATAGCCACTAATGTCCAGTCATTCACCCTTCTGCTGTTATACCTACCCCAGGGTTCAGCTGATGGAGAAAGAGCTGCTAACCAATACTTCTAATAACATTAATGGCTAAACCCTACTTCCATTGAAGTCTAAGGTGTTTTTCTATTGATTTCAATGGGATCTGGATTTGGCACAAGATCTCTGGTTCACCACATTTGGTTTATTCTTATTCAATCTAGAGATTTCCAGGATGGGGCCGTGGGGAGGATGGAATTTGAATAAACCGTCCCATCCTAAACCAGAACTCATCCGGTAGCCAATTTAGCTCAATTTATCCTCATCTCCTCTCTGTGCGTAGTTTGATTTACAAATCAAAACGGGGTTCAAAAAAGAAACAATATAAATGAATTCTGAAGGATAACCTCTCCAGGAAGCATGGGATTCCTGCTGCACTGTGCACGCTAGCCTATTTTGCCAAAAAGATAAGGCTAGCCACTAAAATCCAATAAATGACTGACTTGCCAAGTTTGTTTGTTGTGCCTTTAAGAATGACATATGCAAACACTATCTGACATATACTAGACGATTTTAGATGTGGGAGTAAATATGAGGGGGGGAGATCCAGATCACGTAACGAGTAATTAAAGGTTACTACATAGAGAGCAACTCAAATATTACCTTGCCTGGATTATTTTGCGGATTTGCAAAGGAAGAAAAACTACTGATCTACGAGCAAGTTTACGGCAACCTTGAAATAAAATTCTATTCAAAAGCTAGAGGCCTAGCTCAGTTTTAACAGTTAAATCGTTTACTCCCCGGCAAAACAAAAAATCCTGCCCTGAAGCCATTATCAGCATGATCCTCTATTTGAAGTCTTGCAGAACATTCAAGGAACAGCCCTTGTGGTTTGGCCAAAGGGAAACAATGCACTCAGTGGCTTTATACAGACCAAGGAAAGTGGAGGCTCCTAGGATGAGAATATTAAATTATAGCTTTTTGCAACAGGGGGCACAATTGTTAGTGGGCCCCCTCCCACTTATGGCCAAGCTCTGCTCTTCCCTGCAGCGAGCGTTCATTGTCATCCCTAATATTTGCATGCTTTGATAATAATATGATTGTCAAGATAATAGCAGGGAAGTTTCAGTAGAAACTCAATTTTCAAAAGCCAGCTGTGCACAGCCCTGATCGCTCTTCCTAAGAAGGTGCCTTCAAAAAGCAAAATTAAACACTGCTCATAAGAAAAAGAGTCATTACGCCAACAAAAAGGGGGTCGGGGTTGAAAACAATTTCCCGGAGAAATTATTTTCATGTAAGTTTAAAACTTTACTTTTTTTTTTGCCTCAAGCATTTTAGTCAGTGCAAGCAAACCACACACACACACACACACACACAGAAGTCTTAAATCAGAGCATCATTACCTTTGTGATGTTTATTGATTGCATTGATCTAGTGGAGACAGTTTGGGTGTCTCCCTGCCCCGGCTCTCCCCCCCCCGCACACACACACTCTTTCTCTTTGCGTGACACGACCATTCAATAGCTCAAATGAGGTGGGAGATAATGTGATTTTTGGAAAGAATAGAAGTATTGTTGAAGTCTTCGAAATCTGTATTTCTTAGGGTTTGGGGAAACTTGTTCTTTTGTCCACACAAAATAACAGCGCTAAAAAAAAAAAAATCCCCTGCCCTCTCTCTGTCACCCACACTCACCCACTTTTGCTCTCCCTCCTCCCCCTGGCACTTTCTTGAGCTAGCAACACTAAAGAATCTGCAGAGGCAGACATATCGGGCCAGATCTTCAGCTGGAGTGAAGCAGCATATCGCCACCGAAGTCAGGGGACTACAGCCATTCACAGCAGCTGAGGATCTGGCCTGTTGTCACGCATGGGTCTGTATACCTCCTGTTCCATGCGTGACCAGGAGTGTAGTCTTTCTCTGTTTAAATAATGAGACAAAATACATCCTCAGTCCAGTACGATACAGTTCATTTTCCATCACTTGAGACAGGGGAGTAGTTAGACATTTGTTCTTGCAATCAATAAATAACTTTCCACTTGTGGATTCTATTCTATTCTATTCACCACCCTTGTCCTGAAGATGTTTCTCTCTTACCCTTCCCTAAAAGAAAGGGAGAATGGATTCTAACATGTAGTGTGACCCAAATCTACAACAGATTCCTCGGGCCTGATCTTGATATCACTTACCCCAGTTTTAGACTAGTATATGCCACTGACATCAGTGATGATTTCCAGAGGTGTGAAATCAGAATCTAGACCCTGGGCCTTACTTTATGAGCTTGAGTGATCAAAAATGCCATAGATAAAGCAAAGCAACCACTGTCTTGATAACGTGATTTTGCTGAGGTTTACCAACTACTGCCTCATTTACTGGAGGTACCCCTAACACACTGACCGCCTCTGGGACATAGAGAAATAATTACCAATATAGCGACCTGCAGGAGAACAAAGGGAAAGTGGCATGACCAACTTTTATTTTCCTTTCAGTCCTTGCAGTGTTAGATGGAATCCTGTGGGTGACAGCGAATGGGTTGTAAAAGGAGGTGAACTGTGAGGTTGGCGGAGTAAAAGTGTGATGTGTTAATGTGGCATACCAGGGCATTGATGAAAGAGGGCAGAGTTAAGGTTGCATGGGCAGCCTTAACTCTGCATTTTCTGGTTTTCAGAAGTTTGAGCTTTGCTCAGCTCAACGTTCTGCAAAGACATACAACGAAGCAATATTAACTCTGCATTAACAGGGGATTTTTTTTTGTCATTGACTTAGTTTCATACAGGGCAGTTTACAGACCACAATGAGCTCACAGAATTCTGCAAATATGGTTCTAGGTCACTATGATTCAAATCAAGATATAACATTGCATTCTGGGATCTGTAGTCTCCACAAGCTGAACCTTTGTATTAAGGACAAAGAAGCCACATTCTTCTCTCAGTTACAGAGTATATATCCACCCCTGCAGTTTCTCTGGATTTTCAGCAACACAACAGAGGACAGAATTTGCCCCAAGGCTGTTTGTAATATGCTCCATTTTATGCAAATTGGTGCAGCCCTCAAGCTACTTATAGGATCACACTGGCAACCTTCAAACTCACCTGGGTAAATATGTCACTATTTCTAGTTGACTGTTTTGTGGTTTCATTGCTTTGTTTGTTTGTTTTTAAATACACTGCAGTGAAGTTTATCCTGTCTGGGACTGTGACACAACTGTTTCCATGTTCAAAGCAGAGAATATTCCAGGTGACAAGCTGCCTTATTTCATAAATTATCTGCAATTCATTTCCATTTCCTCCCCACCCCTGTTTTAGGATTGCTTCTTCACTTTGTTCAGAACTAAACTGAGTCAATCACAGAAGTAAATCCAAGCACCAATTAAAAAAAAACAAAACCATACAACTTGTTGCCTGTGTTCCAGGCATTGCACAAAACCTAACCACCTACCACATAACTGCTGACAGAGACAGGCCAGATGCTCAGCTGGTGGAAATCAGCATGGCTCCACTGCAGTCAATTTACAGCACCTGAGCTCTGGCCCATAGTTTTCAGCAGCACAGTTCCTTACACTAATTTTCTTATATTTTCATGCTCTCTCTGCCCTTTTAACTTCAGTTACTAATTTTTCCTCTTAGACTTTGATCCCTTCCAGCCCATAACCCATCCATCGCCACCCATACAATTTTTTTTATATTGAATCCCTCCCATTGATGTGGATTTCCAGTGCAGTAGGGAAGATATAACACATCTCCCTCTCTGTAGTTCTGACTCATTTTTGAGAAGCTCATTGATGTATTGTGGTGGTCACAGAATGATTAGATGTCCAGTGACTTCTCTTATCTGAGCCAGTCCACAAAATGCAACTACTTCTGGTGTGGCAGGAAGCAGCCAGCCCATACATCTTAGCTAAAGACTGTGGAGCAAACACTCTTCTCCATGAAAAGCACCACAGAGCTGGATGCTTCACTCAGTTTTAAGGTGCCCTCTAAAAGGCCTCCATTTCAGGGTTTTGTAAAGGGAAACACGTTCTACTTACAGTACTGCAGGCTGGGAATGTGCTGTTTTATTTTCCTACACAGCAAACAGATGGTGGGAAACACCCACCAACTCAACAGGAAGTAGAGGGGGTGGATCATAGCACCAACCCATAATACTTTGAGTAACAGAGTTAACCCTTTGATGACCACTTTATTACACCTAAGGTTCATTGAGTCTCTTTCCACTTTCACATTGGTGACTAGAGTCACACCACTTACAAGAATGGAGTGATGCTGGTGTACGTGAGATGAGGATCAGGACCACTGGTTCCACCATGGAAAGATAAAAGGATCAGGGAGCCCAGCCAGGATCTGAACCTGCTGTTCCAGGGAGTCCAAAAATCAAAGTCTGTTACAGCTCTAGCAGGAGAATTGCAATGACTGGGACATCAACCACACTGGAATTTTCCAAGAGCTCCCCATGCCCCTTGCGGTTAATTATGCCTTAAGTAACAATAACACTGAAAACAGGTTAATCAGCCAGGGCCAGGTTTTCAAAGCATAGGGCCAGCAATGGAGCTCCACTGAAGCTAATTGACCTACACTAAAGGACCTGTCCTATGGCTTCTTGATTGCTCCTGAACAGCTTTGCATTTCCAAATGCAGTTGTTACATTCTCACGTACACACTCCCATCACATTTTTGTCTGCAACCTGAGAGCAAATCAGGAGCAGCTAGAATTTAGACAGGCAAAACCTACCATGTGTGCACCTAGATTATGATGGACAAAAATGGTCCACGTAAGATTGTGCAGACTTGTCTTCTGTGTAGTTATTTATAAAGCAAAAGACAAAGTGACCATAAAGCATCACCACTGCAGCTATACTAGCAGTAGCATTTTTGCACTCACTTTGCACAGATGCAAATACCTACACAAGGTGCAAGAAAGCAAAGAATCAAAGCTGGCATGGACCCAGTTGCCAGGCACAGCTGGAGTATGATTTGTGGCTTTTGAAAAATGTTTCCCTTAAGGTTTGGATTCTCCACAGTATCTGGACAGCTCTTGAATGAGCTGATTACTACCACTGCAACAGCAGCTGAGGACAAGGAGCAGAGAAATTGGCTAATTTAATAAATATCAAATAAATAAATATCAAAACAAAAATAGGAGGAAAAAACAATGTTACAGGTAGAGCAGTGAGTCATTTTTCAAATCAAAACATTTTTCTGCAAAAATGCAGCTTCAGCAGCACCAAAACAGTTTGCAAATTCACATCGATTTCATTGACTTATTTTGAAGAAAACCCCCAAAGTTCTGAAAAATGAAAACGGTTTGTTTTGCCATTTTCAGAATGAAAATTTTTTATTTGAAATTTATGTGGAGACTTCAATTTTTTTATTTTAAAATGCTCAAAATCAAAACAAAATGGTTTGTTTCACCTGAAACAATTTTTTCCCACCTTTTAATATGCCCAAAAATTCTAATTAAAAAAAGTTTTGGTTGAACCTGAAATGCTTCCTTCCCCCCAATTTTTTGGAATTGCCGGCAAACTGAAAAATCCATTATGTGCCCGACTCTAATAAAAAGGTTGCCTAACATTGTCATCTTCACAGAGATTTGAAGAGGAGCTTACAGCCCAAATTGCTCATCAGCTCCCCCTGCTGGTTGATCTTCACTGTAGTCACACAGAGCAATATTATTTATTATTGGTATTGTCACAGCGCCTTTGCACCCCAGGCCTGGAGCAGGACCCTGTTGTGCAAGGCATTGTACAACCACAGAACAAAGAGCATACAAAGGAACAGGGAGGTTAAAAAAAAAGATACTTTTGCATGTTTCTCCAAATATACTCTGCAATACTATACAGTTTGGTTTTTTTAATAGAAATGCTGTTAGTGGAATAAACCCACCAGTGTACCAAAAGATAAATGGAATAGAAAATTAACCCATTAGTGATGTAGACACATCAGATAGAGACTCTTCGGGGCTGGCTCATCATGGTGTTACTTCTCCCGTTTTATGCTGGTGTAACTCTATTCATTTTAATGGAATTCCACCGGCATAAAAGGCAGTGGAGAATCAGGCCCTTGATATTCACCAGAGTTAAAATCTGTGTCTTAAAACAAGGAATCCATTTAAATTAAAGGATTACGTTAACCAAACAAAGCTTGTGTGTGCACTGACTTCTGTGTAGGTGAAAAAGCATTTGATGTTATCTCTTGAAAGAGGAGCCTAGAAGCATCTTCAGTCAGCTAGGACCAGCAGCTTTTCATAACAAGTAACAGTGAGTCTCATGTGTATTTTAGCACAATTAACACTGAGGGCTAGATTCTCAGATGAAATCAATTGAGGACTGTGCAAATTTACACTAGCTGCGAAATGGGTTATAAAAGTAGCTGTAGATGTTATTCACACACAGTCTCTCTCTGTCTGGGTCTGCACTGATTTGAGTTTTGAATCCTTGATGCACCATTCCATTGTTTTTGA
Organism: Mauremys mutica; assembly: GCF_020497125.1. Taxonomy (NCBI): domain Eukaryota; kingdom Metazoa; phylum Chordata; order Testudines; family Geoemydidae; genus Mauremys; species Mauremys mutica. The sequence goes on along the minus strand of NC_059076.1, from coordinate 19,568,042 downwards.
GAAGTTGAAAGCTAAGGGTACTGTACCTTGCAGAAGGAGGTAGGAAATCTGTTAATGGAGAATTAAGAGATGTGTAAAAGAACTAAGATTCTGCTGTTGTGGCACAAAAAAACCACATGTATAGCCATAAAAATAAAGAATCCCATTATACAGTGTGTAGAAAAAGAGAATTTTACTAGCAATTTTTTCTTAAGCAAACAAGAACGCATGTTGCTGTCTGGCCTCTCTCTCTCTCTCTCTCTCACAGACACAAGTTTATCCTGAAGCTAGCAGAGTTGTTTCTCAGAGAGGTGCAGTATGGGACAGAGAAGGGGGAGGGAAAAAACCCCTTTCTTTATACTTGTGCTGCTCTGAATGTGGACCATCTGTGCCCCCAGCTGGAGTGCTGGAGATGGTCTGGCACTTGAACCACACCATATTTACAGATCTAAACACAAATGGCTACTGCCTGATTGTTTCATGATTCATTAGTCAGACAAGCTCTCCTCTCCCGCCAGCACAGCTGTTACAGAGTAAACCTTTGTCACTTAATAGGCCTGATTATTACTTTCCATCAAAGGTATTGATCTGTGTCAGCTCTACTTAAGGGAAAGGGGGAGAAGAAAAAGGGGGGGGGACCACAATGTGTCAGGAAGACAAGAAAAAGGGGGGAGATAATGACATTTGTTGTGGCTAGCTACACCGGTCAAAACTCTGAATCTCTCCTGGATGTACTGTATTCATTTACCAGAGTGACTGTGTTACTCATGGAGATGAAGTGTCTCACATGATGTGGCATTCCTTGCACCACATCAGACTGCTGCAGTCACACCATATAGCCATGCACATAACTGGTGAGCGAAATACACAATGTGAATTTAAAAAGATAGAAATCAATTAATGAACTCGGCCACCAGAAGATAAAAACACAGACTCAACATTCTCTCTCTCTCTCTGAAACCCTTGAATCACTTTGGGCAGGATCCCCAGCTGATGCAACGCACCAGAGCCCCAGCCATTGAAATCAAAGGAGCTATGCCAGTCTACACCAGCTGAAGAACGGGCCCTTTATGTTTAGGCAAATGAACTCAGGATATGACACAGTCCGCTACATAATTGTGATGCAGAGTATATTTACCACAGCTTGAGAGCTCCTGGTTGCTCCAGTAGCAGCCTGACAAACTGCCATGAAAAAGATTGCAGTGTTACTGCAAACTCCCAGGCTCTGTTCACAGAATTATGTTTTAATGCCCAGACTGGTGCTTTCATGGCTTCTCTTCCTGCTTGATTCTCCCCCCTTGCCCCCCAGTTATGCTAACCAGGGCACACCCTGCTGTGGGAAGTAGCTAATTAGATCATTGCAGAGGGGTGTAGCCTGTGTGACTGGATCAAAGGAAGGAACGGGTAGGGAGCTTCCAGAAAAGGCGGGCTTTACCCTTTAGAGTTGCCATTGTTCTTCAGTATAAATCAGACAGCTAACCTGTGTGGGCCAAACTCCGCAGTCCTCACTCAGCCAAAACCACCGGCCCTTTCGCTTGGACAAGGAGTAGCAAGCAAAGGCTGCAAGGGTTGGCTTTCATTAGTACCACGTAATCGCCCTATGCCTCAGTTCTCCATCCATAAAATGGGGGTGATGATTATTTACCGTCTTCCACCCAGGGCCGGTGCACAGTGCAAGGATATTTTGCACCCTAGGCGAAACTTCCACCTTGCGCCCCTTCCCCTCCCCCCAGAGCATCGCTTATTATAAACTTTTAAAAATGAATACACCGGAGTCACGTCTTACGCAGGGGTTAGATTCTAAGGTCAGCGCGTAAGAGGAAAATCGCTTATAGTGAAAATTACCATAAAGTACAGTGCACACAGTGTTCACTAGAACAGGGGTCCTCAACCTACAGCACACGTGCCAAAGGTGGCAAGCGAGCCGATTTTTTTTAATGGCAGGCTGCGGGTCCTGGCCGCCGCTGAGCCCGCTGCTGGTCTGGGGTTCCACTGCCGGCTCCTGCCAGGCGGGGTCCCAGCCGCCGGCTCCACTCAGCCTCCTGCTGGCCAGGGTAACGGAACCCCAGACTGGCGGACGGAACCCCGGGTGAACGGAACCCCGAACTGGCGGACGGAACCCTGGGTGAACGGAACCCCGGACTGGCGGACGGAACCCTGGGTGAACGGAACCCCGGACTGGCGGACGGAACCCTGGGTGAACGGAACGCCAGACCATTCACCCAGTCCGGCAGGAGGCTGAGCGGAGCTGGCTGGGACCCTGGCTGACAGTGAGCTGAAGGGGCTGAGTGGAGCCAGCGGCTGGGACTCCAGCTGGCAACGGGCTGAACAGGACCAGTGGCTGGGACCCCGGCTGGCAGCGGGCTGAGCGGGGCCAGCAGCTGGGATCCCGGCTGGCAGGAGCCAGCAGATGGAACCCCAGACCAGCAGCGGCTCAGCTGAGTGAACGGAACCCCGGGCCGGCAGCAGGCTCAGCGGCGGCCGGGACCCACAGCCTGCCATTAAAAAAAATCGGCTCGCGTGCCACCTTTGGCACGTGTGCCGTAGGTTGAGAACCCCTGTTCCAGTGTATACTGTGTGTGCTGTACTTTATGGTAATTTTCACTATATGCGATTTTCCTCTTATGAGCTGACCTTAGAACCTAACCCCCGCAGAAGATGTGACCACACTGTAGTGTAAAAAAAAAAAAAATTGGGGGCACAGCTTTATGCTGCCCCCAAATCTTGGCGCCCTAGGCAGCCGCCTAGTTCGCCTAGTGGTTATGCCGGCCCTGCTCCCACCTTTTGTCTGTGTAGCCATAAAGCTTGTCTTGTAAACTCTTCAGGGCAGGGACTAGCTCTCACTGTCTGCTTTTCCAGTGCCTAGTGCAATGAAATCCCAATCTCAACTGGAACCTCTAGGCCACTGAGTCTCTGTCTGGCATTTGTGCCCCCAGATGAGGTAGCAACCAGGTGTCAGGGGGTCACCACCACCTTGTCCTTTCCTTTTTGCTAAATGGGAGGAGGGCCCTGGCTAGATGGAAAGGGACCCTCATGGTGGAGCCAATATGAAAAAGGGGATCTTGCTGTAGAGAAGGTTGCAAACCCTGGCTTTAGATGGTCATGTCCTCATCACTCTCATAACCACCCTGCCGTCACTGTCGTCGCCGCCTCGCCTGCCTTTTCAGTTCTGGTGCTGCATATACTGCAGGATAATGCGCGTGCTCTTTACAGTGCTCATAACTGCTGTGGTGAGCTGAACGGGCTCCATGCTCGCCGTGCTATGGCGTCTGCGTGGAAAAAAGGCGCGAAACGATTCTCAGCCATTGCTCTCATGGAGGGAGGGGTGACTGACTGTAGCTATCCTACAGTTCCCGCAGTCTCCGCCAACCATTTGAATTCTGGGTTGAGCTTCCAGTGCCTGATGGGTCGAAAACATTGTCATGGGTGGTTCAGGGTACATGTCGTCAGGCTCCCCCACACCCCTCAGTGAAAGCAATGGCAAAAAATTGTCTCTCTCCTTTTTTCACTGTCACCGTATGTCTCCTGGGAGCTGCTGGCAGACACGGTACTGCAGTGCTAAACAGCAGCATCCCCTTGCCTTGCCTTGCAGACGGCAGATGGTGCAGTTGACTGGTAGCCATCATCATCATCCCCTGGGTGCTCCTGGCTGGCCTCGGTGAGGTCGGTCGGGGGCGCCTGGACAAAAATGGGAATGCTTTCAGGTCATTCTCTTTAAGTTTTGTGTAATGGAGATTCAGTCCTGCCTGGAATATCATGCCAGCTGGAGGCTTCTGCCTCAGGCTCCTCTCCCAGTCAGCAGCACCGTGTGGTTGCACCTACCCCACCCTACCCCTTGCTCCCATGGCTCATGAAGCCTGGACAGTAGTAAGGAGCAGTCCAACTATAGGCTAAGCAAGTGCAGAATGGCGGTTCGCTCTACTTCCCTGTAAGCCAACTGCCCTCCCCTCCCGCCTTCGATCTCTGCTTGCAGAGGCAATAAAGTCAGTGTTGTTTCAAATAATGCATTCTTTATTAATTCATCACACAAATAGGGGGATAACTGCCAAGGTAGCCCGGGAGGGGTGGGGGAGAAGGGAAGCAATGGGTGGGGTTGTTGCAGGGGCACCCCCTAGAATGGCATGCAGCTCATCATTTCTGCAGGATGTCTGCGGCTCTGGCCCAGAGCGGCTGTTTGCCTCTCTGGTTCTTTAGTAGGCTTGCCTGATATTCTAGGCAGCACTGAATCTCCATTAGACAAAACTTAAAGAAGAGAATGACCTGGGGAGTCATTCCCATTTTTGCCCAAGCGCCCCCGACCCACCTCACCGAGGCCAGCCAGGAGCACCCATGTCTACCCAGGCGCTCCCAACCGACCTCACCGAGGCTGGCCAGGAGCAACCAGGAGACAGCAGCAGACGGTACAGTATGACTGGTAACCGTCTCTGCCAACTTGCAAAGGCAAGGAGCTGCTGCTGTGTAGCACTGCAGTACCGCGTCTGTCAGCAGCACCCAGGAGATGTACGGTGACAGTGAGCTGAGCAGGCTCCATGCTTGCTGTGGTATGTCGTCTGCACGGGTAACCCAGGAAAAAAGGCGATAAACAATTTTTTGCTGTTGCTTTCACTGGGGGTGGCGGGGCAGCTGACGACGTACCCTGTACCCAGAACCACCCGGGACAATGTTTTTGCCCCATCAGGCATAGGGAGCTCAACCCAGAATTCCAATGGGCGGCGGAGACTGCGGGAACTGTGGAATAGCTCCGGAAGTCGACGCTAGCCTCGGTACTGTGGATGCACACCGCCGACCTAATGCGCTTAGTGGGGACACACACAAACGACAGTATCAAATCAACTTCTATTAAATTGAACTAATTTCATAGTGTAGACATACACTAATACTAACCGTAGCAAGTAAAGTTATCCCTCAGAGAAGAGACCATGTCGTGATAGAATCCTGCAGGGATGATGGTATACGTTGTCTCTCTCTTCACTGGCACACAACACCCAGGGAATCAAACCCGCTTCTGACAGACCAATGACACATTGCTAAGGATATCACTGGGACCTTTTTACATAACCACTAAATGGGCACCACCCCATGCTTCCCCGCACTGCCCCAGCAGCTGCCAGCTGGGAGGGTATTTCGCTCTTCATGCCCATGCCTCCTCGGCCAGCTCTGGTGGTGATTTTTATGAGGGGGAGGGTCACTTATCTAAGTGAGTTAGGCACCTAACTCCCATTGATTTCAATGGCGGGTAAGAGCCTAACCTACTTAAGTACTTTGGAAAATCCTACTAGCGGAGATGCCAACCTTGCTCCAAGATTTTTAGGCAAATTTATGAAAAAAATTAGGAATTGAGGTCATTTGGACCTCCTTCTCCCCCGTTCCCATCCCTGCCTAGGGACAAGGTGGGGCTGGGTCCCTGATCCCCATTCATTGTGCCCATAGACCCCCGCCCAGAGAAAAGGGGAGGATCAGCTCTAGGAAAGCTGCCCTCCTATGCAGCTTAGGGCCTCAATTACCTTGGCCAAGACCAGGTCTGGACACCCTTCCCAGATGTTCTTCCTCCTGATCTCTCTCCTCTGTCACATTCCCCCTCTCCTCCTCCGCCGCTGCCTCCTGCCTCTCCAGCACCTCCTCCCCAGCAGACTGCGCAGCAAGGCAAGCTGCAATGATTGTCAGCGGGGTGGGGGCACTAGATTCACCTCCCAAGCCACTGGCCACATGTTCCACTCCAACTACCCCGTGTGGATCCTCCTAGAGCACATTGACATAGTCCAGGAGGGTCCACATGAGGCAGCTGGAGCACCCTGTGGCTTGGGTGGTGAACCCAGCAGCGCCCCCAACCCATTCAACATTGCCCCGGCTTGCCTGCTATGAGAGCCTCACTGCACAGTCTGTGTTCATGCCACGGGGGGAGTGGACAAGAATGCCTCTTGTCTCCGCAGCGTTATTTGCTATGTTTGCTGGGGCCAAGTGACACACACGCTACAGATTATATCAAATTCCGCAAGCACCCGTGCAGATCTATATTAGGGATATGCATGTTTGCTTGCAAAATGTGTAGATTTAAATTAGTAATTTTGCAATATAATGTAAAAATCAGGAGGATTAGGGATAATTAGGGAGGGTTGCAATCTTCTCACTAGGCACCTATCTGCCTCTTTAGGCACCTAGATAAATCTTTGTAAATCTGGCCAGTGCCCATTATGTGTGAGACTGAGAATACCAACGCATTTCACATACAGCAACCATCCAATTTAAATGATGCACTATCACTACCAAACTGGCCCGATTTCAACCAGTATGCTAGCAACGAAGGGCACTGTAGCCCATTCCCATTTCCAGGCCTCTGAGGTATCCCAGTCCCCAGCATCACTCATCTTACCTCTGGATTCAACTGGTAATAAAGCCCTAAGTATGTGCTTAAAAGTCAATCAAGAAGAGCAAAATGTGAATTTTGCCATTGCAGGGTTCAGCTCTTAGTGATACTTTGGAAATAACTCCAGGGGCAAGTACAGATATTGCAAACTGATTATTCTGGAGGCTGTTCTTTCCGGGTGAGACCCACTCCTCCTGTCCCCAGTTTGAATCTCCTACGGTCACTGCAGAAAAGCAGCCTTTTAGACTTTCCTGCAGTTGAAGGGCCTAAGGACAATACTGTTTAAAGAATGGTTCTCCTACACCAAACCATGCCATTGTTTACACCAGTGCAAACCAGTACACAACAGATCTAGGGTACATGCTGTGTTACACCTGGAATCCGAGTCACTACTTGGCCAGAAAGGCTTAGAAATCTATAAGCCAATAGTGAATATTTAACAAGGGAAACTCCCCTTCCTTTCTGCTCTCCTCACACGTGCAGCACATTAGGCTGATTGCCCCATTTTAAAGCAAAAATCCGTATTCCCATAGGACCCCCTTCCTTCTCCTACAGGATCCGCTTCCTCCCACCACTCCCCACACAACTCAAGACTGGTCTGTAAATGCAAGCAGCTAGTCTTCAAACCATATCAGATATTTAAATTGAAGAAGCAGTTTAGAAGCAGCATTGAAAGCCAGTGTTCGTTAAAGGCAAAGCAATGTTGAAAGGGGGGTGGAGAGAGATGAACCTTAATTTTAACCCAAATCAGAAACATTTGAAAGAGAAAAGGGGAGAGAGATTCAAGGGCCCAGATCCTTGGCTGGTATAAATCAACCTATGGAGTTCTGCCAATTTACACCAGCTGAGGATCTGGAGAATGCATCAAGGGATACATGTCAAGGAATTAAAGTTGTTAAAGGCCAGAGACTTGTTGGCAGATATGGCATAAGATTTTCTATACAACCCAACTCCTGCCCAGAGCCCTTGGGAAAACAGTATCTATCTGTGTGTGTTGGCTAATCAGATTGGGTCCAGGCCTGTTTTAAGACAAGTCCCATCCATCTACCCTGCTATCTGAAACATGCCAAGCAATGCCCCACACAGTTTGCTGTGAGGGAGAACATTGCAGCACGAGACACCACACAAAAGTTGTGGCATGCAGGATCTATTGGGAAGTGTCACTTGGCAATACTTCATGTGCCCAGCCTCCCGCCGAGGGATGGGAATTGTATCCATGCCAGGAAATTAGGCATTCAGCAAGGAGGCAAAGCAGCGGCCACAGCAGGCGCAGGAGCAGAAGGGATCCGTCAAACCCTAGAGACATGCTTGCTCTCTTCCCCCTGTGCACCACGACAAATAGTATGAGGGGAAGAAATATAGAAGCCGAGGAATGGCCGAAACCAGCACTGCACAGCACATCTACAGAGGTTGTTCGGCACCAGCAGGAAATGGCCTGGATGAGTGGAGTAAGTTTCAGCTGAATTCATTTATCTTTGTTGCATTGACTCCGATAGGAGCTCAAGAATAGAGGAGAATTGTTTAGAATGGCACAAGAGGTAACTGGTTTTTTTAAAAAGGGAGGAGGTACATTTCTGCTGAATACTCTTCTCTCTAGTGAGAGCTCTCTAGCCTCACCAGGGAAGAGGGGTCACTTAAAAGTGGACTGGAGAAAATAGTGTAATGCTAGGAACAAGCCTACAATGGCAGGGAGAATAGCTTAATGACCTGATAGGTCTTTGCCATCTCCGATTCCTATGATCCTGTTCTATGGTTCCATGTTTGATTTTGCTACTTGGTGGAAGGAATTTAGCAGAATCGAGCAAATAGAGGGCAAAGAGGGTTGCCTTGATACAGAGTTTTCCTTCTATTTATCGCTTTGTCTGAAAACTCCAGTTGACCCTTTTACTATGGTTTGGTGTTTCATGCTTTACACACACACACACACACACACACACACACACACACACACACACACACACACACACACACACACACACACACACACACACACACACAGTATTTAAAAATAAAACAGTAGCCTTCCAAAATGTCCTTTCCAGGACTTGCTGACAGGATGATTTTACTAATGATCCATGGGAACAAGTTACCCCTTGAGCTACTGCAACTGCTGCTAATCAGCTTCTTTATGTCCTTTGAAGAAGGTGCTGTTGAAACACCAGATCTAAGTCTCCTTCCCATTTAGCCTGGTGTAAATTAGGAGCAATTCCATTTAAGCCAATGCAGTTACACTTGTGTGAGACCTAAATCAGGCCCACAGTGAGGTAAATGTTATACCCATGAAGCCCCGGGATGTATAGTATTACGCATTATAAGAGAGACCAATTCTCAAGCTTCAGGACATAAGGTGATCACCAGCTAAGGTCAGGTAAGAAACTTCCACTGTGATACTGAATTATATAAGTAGGCACAGTACGTGGGAATTCCATCTTGGTCCCTGCATTACCTCGTATTGGTGCTTGCTGGAGACAGGATGCCAGACTGGATGGACTGTGTCTATTCCAGCACGGGAGTTCCTCCATTCTTTTGTTCATGCTTTTAAAATGTACTCCTATGTCAGGCTGAATGTATACAATCTGTCCAGCACTTCTCTGGTTATAAAGCATGGCCCTGTGTATCCCAAGTTACACAGTCGGCCTGGTTAGTCGCTCACTCACATCACTTTTATACTGGTTTCAGAATGGAGTTGATGTGACTTCTGATTTACACCGACGTGACTGAGACAAGAATCAGGCTTAATGGGCCAGACCCTCAGCTAATATAAATCAGCAAAGCTGCATTGAAGTCAGTGATTACACAAGGGGGGATCTGGCTCCAAGTATTCAACCCCATCCCAACTGTAACTTTTCCTCCTTCACCTGCCACGTCAGAGTTGTGTCTGTAACAGCCCAACATGTGTCATGACTGCTTGTAAAATACACCTCCGGCAGCCTGTGAAACATTTCTGTAGTGCCCTTCCAAGCTGGACAGTGCTACAGCATTGTGCATGTAAGGAGGAACTAGAACATGCATGAAGCACTGCAATATTGATTCTGAGCCTTCGTTATTAATGAAGGCAAAACATCAGATGAGAAAATGAACATATTCATAGTGAAATAACAGGCCTCTCCTGATCTGATGCCACACAGCACAACCTAAGCAGGGCACCGACCAAGAGCGACCATCTCCAGTTTGCAAGCTACTCCTGAAAAGTCCAGGCCGATCCCCTGGAGAGTTGTTCTTATAGCTGGAGTACTCTTTGCCAGGTTGTGCTAATAAGCGGGGGGCAGGGCCAGCTCTCTCATACAGGCAGAACAGGCGGTCGCCTGAGGCAGCAAAACTCTTGGCTGCGTGAGTGGCTGCCGCCTGCAAAGGAGGCCAATAGTTCCCAGTTTGCCTAAGGCAGTGAGCACCCTGGAGCCGGCTCTTAAAAGGCTCCTTAGGGTGAGCAGTATGAGGGAGACGGGAAAACAAAAGAGCTTTCCTATCATCTCCCAATCTAAGGCGAGGGAGCGTGATGATGGAGGCTGCGGCCGTACCCAATGTACTTCCTCAGGACAGTTTTTCCATATATTTTGCAGCAGGTATAAATCGCTGTGGTCCGGTGTCAGGTTCCTTCTGTGTGCCTTGTGAAGTGCTGCTCTTTGCAAACGAACTGTGTCGTCGGCTAAGACATCTTCGCTGCAAGGGAGGGGGAGGAAAGCTTCAGGTCAAACGATTGATTACGGTTTTGAATTACAGGGGGCTATTGATTTTTCATTAAACACCATGCACTGCGGCAAAGGGAAAAAACGGTAATTCATTGATCAGAGCTGCGGGCCATGTTCGCTTATTGGCTTCCTGCCACATCCCATTATTCCCAGTTCTAAATGTATATTGAAGTCAGTTTATTCTAATCATTGCGTCCTGTCACCAGAAATGTCTCTCAGTAACTATTAGTTTAATCATCCCTTTCGTACAATGGTAATGAGTGATAATATCCAACATTATGGCAGATTCATGAATATTATTCATTGTATTACAGGGTTGCACTGCACAATGCTATAGTTAAGGGTCTGGCAGCATCTCCATTATAAACCCCCAGACCTAAGGGGGGTTTATAAATCACTTGCAAAAATTGGCTCATGGCAGAAATAAGGCACAGAGGGTATCTCAGTCCAGGAGATAATTTTTTAAACTGCTTTCTAAAAAATCATTTGGGGCCATTTTTTCGTTACAGTCAATGTATGGGGGAGAATGGGAAAAAAATGACTTTTGTCAATTCAAGCTGCTTTTTCCACTAGATTACAATGCCCTCACGTCAAAACAGGATGAACTCCCAGTTACGATTCTGAACTGGGATTCAGGAAATCTGAGTTCAGTTATTAGCTCTGGCTCAGACGTCCTGCGTGACCTTAAGGCCAATCAGTTAATCACTCTGTGCCTCAGTTTCCCCATCTGTAAAAAGGAGATTGTGATACTGACCTTTGTAAAGCCCTTTAACACCCCCAGGTGAAATGTAATACACAAGTTGGGTAACAATGATTTATTCTGTACTGGGGGGACATATGTTCAAAATACCTGTGGTGACACAGCCGTCCTGATTCAATCTTTTGGAGCAATTGCCAGTAAATGTGGGGCAAAATGGGGATAATAAATAATCTTTCCTTTTCCCCACCTGACTGTCTTATCTATTTAGCCTTAAGCCTGTTTGTACAGTGCCTCGCACAAGGGAGCCTAAATCCTGGGCGTGTGCAGAAGTTTGTTCTTAAATCATACAGGGCCACATCATGTGGTCCCTGATTTTTAGTCAATACTTGCTCAGTGAGGTTTTAGTAAAAACTCTATACTGGCTTCAGGCTCCAGCCCAGAGGTTTAGAAGGAATCAGGTCCAATTCAGCTGTCGTTTACACCAATGTAGTCCCATGGACTTCAGTGGTTTCAAGTCACAATGCCTTCACTGGGGTTATATTGGGCAAACAGAGCAGAATCTGAATCCTCATTTTCAAAGCTATATTATACCACACTGCAGATTTGGTTAGCCGAATAACCTGTCTCACACTAAAATGAAGCCAATGTACGAAACCCAGACAAACCGGATATGTATGATCCAGAGCTGCATACTGGAGATACAAATCAACAAGCCCAGACACTCATTCCCAACGCCTCGCAGCAAGAGAAAGCAGCAGCTGGTGACTGTGCTGTACAATATACTTGAGGCATATAAAATACCTGTATTTAAAAAATCCAATAAATACTTTCTTTTAAAAGTAACGTTCCCCTGACAGTGATATGAAAAGAGTCAAAGAAGAAGCTGAGAAAATAAAAGCGAACTCATACAAATGAAGAAGATATAGCAAAGTACATTTTGCAAATTATCCAAATAATAGTTTCTAGGTTATTTTCATGACTCACGATGATCATCAGCTCTGTCGTGATGGTCTGTATGCCCACCATTAGAAAGTCTCCTTGACAGTTTCTTTGCTGACTCTCACCGGCCCACTTTTTGGTTATCTACATGGTAGCAGCATATGTTTCCCTGATTCATCCATTCCTGTAAATTAACATATTCTGTAGGCAGACCAAAATAGGTACAGTAGAAACATCACACACAGGGCAATAAATATCAGACAGATTTATTTACACCAGTATATGAAAGCATTAAGAACAGAACAGACCCATTACAGAAGAAAACATGGAAACAAAACAGATGAGCACTAAACTCAAAACTGAACCCTAGAGCTAATTAGTCAGACTGCAGTGAGTTAAACCCTCCTCCTGTCACCAGTGCTCACATACTGCTAGCACCTAAATAGCTGAGGAGCTGAACCTTGGATTCCCCCATGCGGTTAGCACTCCAAGGCAGTGGCCTGCTCCTCCTTCCATTCACACCAATGGCAAAACTTGCTTTCACCTCATCAGCTGCAGAAGCCCTGGGCTTTTGCAGAGTAACCCCTGCCCCAGTTTTCAGTAGAACTCTAGAACTCAGAGAGAACAGCTCCCTGCACTCTTGAGAAGCAGGCAAAACTTCATCCTGCTCTGACTGAAAGCAAATGCTCAGTTGCCTGCCTCCGCAGCTTTTCCTAATATGGCTGCCCATGCCCATCCTTCCCTCATGGTTTGGCTATTCCTAACCCAAAACATGGAGAACATGAAATAAAATACAGAAAAGATGCATACAAACCATTAGGATGAAACACTGCTGCTCATCAGCTCTCTCATGGTCAACATTGCTCCTGGGGAGGATAGGGGGTCTTGTTTCTTTCTGGACACCTGTCTGCACAGGTGTGCTGTGGTGCTTTACGGCATCCATGATCACGTGTCAGCAGGGGTAGGGAGTGAGAGCTCTCAGAACATTCAGACTTGGAAGCAGTGGTTAAGGCAGACTGAAACAGGAAGGGGAGCTCACCACACCTATCAAGACACAGGACAGCTATGTAGCAGCACTGCTTTGCCAATCCAGGAAGATGCTGTGGAGCTCCCCTCTGCTTTTAGATCTCATCTAGCTTATCCCCTGGCTGGAAGTGAATCTCAGATACTTACAAAGACAGTATTTCACGTGCTTGCTTAGGGTAACAGCCCACGTTTTCCTGTGCAACGCGCCTTTAACGCTATGTTTCTCAGTGCATTGCCTCTCCCAGAAGCCAAGAACTCTGCGGAAGCCACTTGTACGTTGCTAAGGAGAAGATGGCGCTTGTTGTTTTCTGCTTTGGGGCCCAACTGCATGTACTTGGGAGGTGAATAAGGGCTCAGAGTCACCATCTGGTAGGAAAAGAAACAGCAAATTTCAGCCCCAACCTGGCTGGGGCTAAAGTTCCCTAAACGACACTGGTTGTTCTGTGGCTATGGTGCTATAAGGAAGGTTTCTGCAAATAGCACCTACAGGAGGTGGTGGACGAGCCCTGCATTGTGGTATTGTCTTGGACTTCAGGTCAGTGCCCACAGTGAATGAATTTTGCCAAGGAAAAGGGAAGAATGGGGAAATCAGCCAGAGATATTCGGAAACTGGGGATTCTGGAGGGAGGTGGGATTGTACAAAAGACAGTGACAAAAATGGTACCAAGAGAGACCATAATTAAGAGGATTCCCCTGCTAATGGTGCCAAGATAAATGGCATCCGTCAGTCTTTGACACATGCATAAGCAGAGGCCTACTCATGTCAGATACTTATATAGCCCTCAATACCATAGCATCTGAGTGCCTCACAATCTTCAATGGATTTAGCCTCACCACACCCCTGTGAAGTAGGGTAGTGCTATTGTCCCTGTTTTACAGATGGGAAATGGAGGCACAGAGAGACTAACTGGCCTGGTCATGCAGAAGTTTAAAGCAGAGCAGGGACTTTAACCCAGGTCTACGAAGTCCCAGACCAGCACTCCAACCACAGGGCCACCCCATCTCATTTACACAAGAGAACTATGCCCAGGTGTTAAGAAATGTACTTGATTTGCCAGGATTTCTCTATTTTGTTCCTAGAGAACAGGGCTGTAGATCTGATACTTTTCACTAGCACTAAATTTATTTAACATTTTAAAAAGTTGTAAAGGAATCAAAGTTTTTGGTGCTATGTTGGCTTGGTTGCCTCCCAAACAAGCTTCTACTGACATCAGCTGGGGTCATTTGAAACTGGGCTGGACAAAGCAGAAGTAGTGCCACAAAGAAAAATCCTGTACTGGCAAGGTCTTTTCTCTCTTTAATGTCTATACGTCATGCCAAGTAATGCTGATTTCACATCATTTATAAGGGACAGAAATTCTTTGTGAAGCTGCGACGTGCCCCCTCTCCTTCCGCCGCCCAAAAAAACCATCCCAGGATAGTAAGGTTTCTTATTTTACAGTAATTTTTTTAAGTGTCACCTGACAAAGCATACAATGATATCTGCTTATTGACCTTGGCTCAGATTCTCAGCTGGTATAAACTGATTTAGTTCCATGGATTTCACCAATTTACACTAGCTGCGGATCTGGCACCTTATCTCTTTGTATCACTGTCATTATTAACACAATTCCGTCCCTACTGCCTTTGTTATGACCAAAACATGTTATTGTTCAATCATGCCGAGCTCAAGCGGCACCGTAGCTCCATAAATATGCATGCGCTTGTTAGGAGCACAACTACAGGTCTGTCGCATCTTACGCTGGGGTTACGTTCCGCAGTCAGCGTGTAAAGCGAAAATCACGTATAGTCAAAGTTACATTGAGTGTAATGGCGGGTGGAATCGCCTGCACTACAGGTACAGTATTAAAATTGTTATTTTTCTTTTTCTTTGTGTTTTTGCCGACCATGTAAAGCTGAAATCACACATGTTAAATGCACGTAAGATGCGACAGACCACTTAAATAGTTAAAGTGCTGTAAATATAAATTCAACAGCCGCTGTAATTCACAGTCCAAGGTAAGAAAGAATAGCTGATGTAAACTGTATCCGTGCACTATCAACGTAAAGCAACGGGGCACAATATATTACCGGGTGACCTGAGCACTTCACATAGATCTCAATACCATCACCATTTTGACACCGATCAGTTCAAAAAATAAAATACAGTTTGTCAAGGCATAATTTTAACACTGCCTAAAATGGCTCAGACCCACAGGAAACACTCATCCTCTGTGCAGTCAGGATTGAGTAAGACAACCGAGCACAAAACAAGGGATGTTCTCTTCTAAAGAAAAATGCCTATCAGCATAGGCCCCAATGCAGCACAGCATTTAAGTGTGAGTGTAACTTTAAGGACATGAGAAGGGCCTTTGATGTCAATAAAACTACTCATGTGCTTGAAGTTTTGCATGTATGTCAGTGCTTGGTTTTAGCATGTCCTGGGGCTTCAGCATGCTCCAGCAGTCCCTTACTCATATGGAGTCATCCTTACCCACCTTAGTAGTTCTATTGGCTAGTAGTTCAAATATTACTTATTTGAGTAAAGGTTGGGGTCCCTACTTCATTTAGCCCCAAACGTTATATCCTCACTCAAATTAAACAGAAGTAAAACAGCAACCTCTATCTGACCACTCGGTAGTTAATCCTCCCGGACAGCTCTTACTGTTACCATCGGGTTTTTCCTACTCTACCTGTACGTTGCCCTAGTGTATCTGTGATTCCGTGTGCATATCATCCTGGTCCCATTCTCAGAAAGCTGTTTACTTTGCCTCTTTTGGATCAATAAAATCTTTACATTAGATATTTCAGCAAACAAATCTCTCTCCAGCCACAAAGATTTATACTTCGCTCAAGGGAAGGGGCAGCAGTGTGTGGGAGGAAATTTGGCACTGAATATTGTGCAGTAATACATTGCACGTTCAAAAGGATGTTCGCGATTTTGACTCCTTGAAGGGAAAATACCTGTGCCTTTGCTACTGCAGTATTTCCTGGAAAGGAAAGGTTTCCATCTGACCGACCTCTGCTTCCAGGAACATGGGATACTACGAAAGCCTTTCAGTTCCTTGACTCTTTTGCATAACTTTAGCCCTATAGGAACCCCTTGTCGCTCAACTGTTTCTCACTTTAAACCCAACTTTGGCTCGGTCCCAGCTAAGACCCCAATCCAGCAAAGCCCTTCAGCATGTGCTTAGCTTTAAACTGCTCAAGTCAATGAGACTAGAGACATGCTTAAATTTAAGCATGTGCTTAAGAGTTTTGCTTACCTCAAGACCTAAATCACTGCACAGTATACTCCTGTGGGTGACTTAGACTTCAATTCAGCAGGACACTAAAGTACATGCCTGGCTTTAAGCATGTAAGTAGTTGCATTAAAGTTAGGCATGTGCTTGAGAGCCTGGCTGAATTAGGGTCTTAGATCAGAAGTGCTGAAGGATGTCATTGAGTCTCTGTTGGTGCTAGGATTATACACTGGCCTATCCACGGTCATTCTCTAATGTTATCTGTATACTGTAGTCGCTGTTACAATGGTGGGTGATAATAGGTGTTGGGTTATATGGGACCATGGAGACCAGGCTCCACCAGTATTCTGAAAAGCAGGGCTAGCCTCCTTCCACATTTGAGCCAGCAGCACAACCAGAATTTTGCTAAGGAGGGGCCCACAGGGCCTGCCCGCCCACCCTAAATTTGAGAGGTGTTGCAACCTGGCACACGGGGTCAAATGCCACTCAGATTTGGCCCGTCCATCCCTCCGTCATGCTGTGCCAATTTGGGGCCTTCACTCCCTGACCCCTGGACTCCACTAAAAATTTTACAAACTTGGAGTCGATGTGAATGATTCCCATGACTAGTCCAAATTGTCTTACTCAAACACCAGTAGTCAGAGGCAGACCTATCCTCAGAGACAAGGCTCAGAGTGGGCGGTGGGGCAGACACGGATGCATTCTGCCATGCCATAGTGAGCACTTGACTATTACTAAGCATTACATATTGCTAACCATTACAAAATATTGACAATCTCCAATGAGGATTTAGCCAGTACAATTTAGTAAATCTGTAGAGAATAATGCCCATAAAAATTAATACATATTCAATGCAATAGAAATACTGCTGAAGAGTAGTACATTTTGCTTTGATATCGCATACAAGGCAATACTTTATTGCCTTCTGTATGATACAAATGTATTATATTTTTTTAAACCCTGGAGAAAGATACCCCCAAATAGCTACAATGGCCTTATCATCATCTAGTCTGCAAAAATTGAACACTGGGGACCAACATTTTGCTCCCACTGTAAATCCAGAATAACTCAATTCCAGATTTATACTTATGTAACTGAGATCAGAATTATCCCTGGGGTGGCATCTTGTAACCTAAAGTATTTTTGAAAGGGCTTCCCTGTGTTCTTTCAATTTAACCTTCCTGGATATGTGTGTCTTGTTTGTATTATCCCTGGTTTGCACATACAGGGCCAAATTCTCTGCTGGTTTAATTACACTGAGTTACAATAGTGAAGGATTTGATCCTTATTGGGTAATGCTTGTATTCACTCCCAGGAAGGCTGGCTTGCTTTCTGCTTTATTATCTTAACATAATAATATTATGCAAGAGGGGTCAATCAATGTTTTAGGACTGTTGAGCCACATACAATACGCCGTGTTGTTATAGCCGTGTCAGTCCCAGGGTTTTAAACAGACAAGGTGGGTGAGGTAACATCTTGTCTCTCTCTCCAACAGAAGTGGCTCCAATAAAAGATATTACCTCATTCACCTTGTGTCAACTACAAAGCATCCTGAAAACGGGGCAGCTGACCCTGTGAGATGTCATCAGAACATCAGTAAAAAAATTAAAGAGGCTAAGCACTTTCAATCATGTTCAGTTGCTCGTGTATCTTTAGGTATTAAATGCAATTTTCCAAGCATATCTGTCACAGTTAGACACAATGAGTTAGCCTGTAATTAGGAGGTATGTGACCCCACCAGATTTAATTGGGGAATACCTACCTCTCCTCCATTTCCCAAATAAGAGCAGGCAGCCTGCGTTAAAGGAGAAGTTCAAAATGTCAGCTGGCAGAATGCACACAATACCTGTCGTAATGGCAATCAGTTCATCATCAGGACTTTGTCAAAGGCTTGTTCAAGTTGCTTGTGTACAAACGCAGGAGACAGAAACCAAATTATAGCAAAACAGCGTCTATCACAGGGTGGGAAGAACACAATATGCAAAAATCAGACCTACTGTGAGCAGCTACAATGAGTAGAGTTTCACCTACTTACTCCAGGTCTCAATTTGGCCCTTCACTGTAAAAGTACATACTTGCAAGTTACCACATGACAAAACAAGCAATATGAAAAAAACAATACAAGGAAAAGCTGCTTTTGTTCAGTGATAACACAGAAACAAATCTGAAATGGACGTAGAAATCCACTTTCCAAAACAAAAGCCAAGCAAGACTTACTTAATCCTATACTTGCTTCAGAACTACTTCTGAATCCTTTACGAACTAATGGAACAAGCACTCAATGACAGTGGTGCATCTCCACTGAATCTTGCACCAGGTTAACTGAGAGCCAGATTTGGCCTAATGTCTATATCATACCCAGATTTGGGCACCGAAGCTCAGTGAGTGCAATAAAGGTACACGTACCATAAATATGGTTGTTGCCGATGGTTTCAGCCATAGACCTCAGTCTTGCAAAGGGATCCATGCAGGTGAACTGTACACCCACAAGGAGTCCTGCTGAGATTTTCAAAGCAGTGAAAAAGAAGATGGAATTTTAATGACCTATATATGGCTAAATCCCCTGTACTACTTGGAACATCTCTACCATTGAGAGTCCATCCTTATGGATACTTTTGCAGGATTGAGTCCATAGGATGGAACCTAAATAGGGTTAACTATGTAGCAGAGTAAACAAAATCGTTAGCATTTTATACAGCAAAAAATTCCTTGCTATTTGCAATGTGCTAAGATATCTCTGTATCTCCGACTTCTGGTAGAGATTACGACAAAAGATGTATTTCTTTCAGGGCAGATGAGCATTCCAGTTTTGTCCACTTGCCTCTTTGGAAGCCAGATGCTGATCCTTTGGATAGTCCAGTCTCTACATTCTGTCATGCCCCTTGGATTGGAGCTGTAAAATTTGTTTGATGGGGGATGGGGGGACAATTTCAAGGATCCTAATGTCCCACTTTGGAAAAATGAAGTTTTTTAAAACTCTCTTTGTTATTCCAGGTGGATTCATCCATTACACTATATGCTTCATCCATCAGAGGACTAAATCAGTACCAGCAGAAACATGCAGGTTTGCTCTGAATAAAACTGTATTTTGTTAATGGTAACAAAGTGTGTGGTTGCAGGACTAATCTGTTGACCAAATTACTAGTATTTGGTAACAGAAGAAAATAAGATTGTAAGGGATGGGATAAATGATGTTGGCTATGGATCCATAGCACAATCATTCCCAAATGTTATTCTGTATATGAGTAAGCGCCGTTTGTCTGAACCAATTTTTTGAATTTCAGAATATCCTAATTTCAGCTTTATTCCCCAAAATATAGGAATTCATATAGGAATGAATTTTCATCATCCAAAAATTGAGGCTATCTGTATTTTTTGGATGTCCCCAAGGCCATTCAGAAAGTGGGGCTTCTGGGGAGATATAGATAACGTGCAACAGGTGTAATGCAAAATATTAGATTAGGAAGAATTGCTGAGATTGTAGCAACTGTCCAAAGACTGAGGCACAATATGCATGTATCTTTATTTAAGGGCATTTTCCCCTATTTAAAACTTTCTGTAGTGGCTTCCAGTGGGGTTCCTCCCTGTCAGCCTCAGAGGGAGGCCACTCCATCTCACTACGCCACTTAGTGGCTGACAGTCCTGTCAATTGGCTAGCACGGTATGTGTCTGTAACAATTCTAGGGCCCTGGCCCCTTGAGGCGGCACAGGGCAATTAGCAGTCTTTAGCCCAGCTCACTGGCTGGAGCAGACAGCAAACAAGTGCAGGTTGTCAAGCCTAGGGTGGGTAAGTTGCCACCCCAGGGGTGGAGTGGCAGTGGGGGAGGAGGGCAATGAGGAAGCACCAACCAGCCTCAGTGCTATTGTGCTGCTCACTGTATTAACTCATAACCTGGAGATGAAGATCTTACAATCTAAGCATTATACAAGAGACAACAGGTGGAATCAACTGAAGTCTTTATGCTTATTACAAGTGAACAACAACTTCAGTGCATTAAAATGGCTGTCCTTTGGAAGATACCAGGGCCACCTGTCAGCTTCTCTTGCCTGTGAGAGGAGTAAGTTGATTGGCTTCTCTCCTTAGAAGAAGGTGTCAGCTTGGTCTGCCAGCTTCCTTCTCTTGAGTGAAAGACATCTGGGAAGATGACCCACTCCATTCTCCAGAAGGCAACCAGCTTCTCTGCCCCAACCAGAGACACTGGAGGAGAGAAAGGTAGAGCTGATCAAAATACCGTTTTGATGGGAAATGGAACGATTCCGAAATCTGGTTTCTTCCCAATTCAAGACAGAAAATTGAACTCTTAACATTTTTCATGAAACAATATTTTGTTTTATATGTTCTTTGACCTTATTGAAGCATTTTACTGTGGCTTTATTGTTTCAATTAATGTAATTAGTGAAACAATAAAGTTGAAATTAAACATTGGGACTTGACTGAAATGAAATATTTCAATAATTGATAGTTTCTCATGAAACATTTTGATTTTGTCAAGTCAGCATTCTCCAGTGGGAAACTGTTAGTAAATTTTTGACCAGCTCTAGAAAAAAGGGTCCTTTAGCAAGATGCTCAGAGAACTGGCAAACATACTGACCAACCGCTTCAAGGAAAGAGCAATAGCAAAAAACCTAATTTGCTCTTGTGCCCAACTCTGAACCAGTGTGGTTGCAAAAATTCAAGGTGTGGATATGTCCGTACTATATGTATGTGTGTGATACACACAATGCACAAATTTAATTTATGTTCCAACAATACTGTGCAACAGTTTACACAGAGAATACAGCCTTAAAACGTACAATAAATAAACTGTTATGCGGTGGTGCTGTGCACACTTGAAGAGCTGGCATGTTCCAGTCCAGCGCTGACAGCATGCCTATGACGGGAAAAGCGATATAGATTAGAAATATAGACAGATAAGATAACGCTCACGTTGGCACCTTTTTGCATGAAAAGCACTACATAAATATGTGATGCTAATGTAGAGTTCTTTTACACTTCGGCTCCAGAGGTGAAAACTTAACCCTAAAAGCCCAACTGCAAGATGCGAATTATACAGTAAAATTGGCACGGTATGCTCAGTACAGTTTATATTTGTGCTGTGCATCCTCAAAGGGATCAAGACCTCTGTAAACGGAACATCAGCCAAAACATTTTCCATCATAAAACCAGCAAGAGGGCAAATACGTCCACTTTCCTTTTACACAGCTTTCCACGACTGCGTTATCGATTCCACAGATTCAGATAGATTAGGGAAAGATCTATCTGGTTAGGCTATGCTACCTTTAACCTTTCACTAGCACATTGCAGTACATAACATAGACACCTGAGGGCCTGATCCAAAACCCACAGCAGTCAGGGGACGTTTATCCATGGACTTCAATGGGCTTTGATTCAAGTCCTAAAAAACAAGGGCCGTTGACTGTAATTTACAGCTGAGGATCTGCCCTGGAAAACAGAAGGGACACTTTTCAGATGCTGGTCAATTTCAGTCATTTTATGTTTGGGTAAAAATGTTTAAATTCCAAATATAAATACTCAGGAGTCTTGAGTCTTTTGTCCTGCTGAGATTGGATAACAGTACGTGCTGCATGGCATGTCAGTAAGGAGAGGTGTTTCATGCAGTTGCCTAAGACGAGAGTAGGACAGGGTTAATAGTGCCTTTATACGCTGATGGCTACTCAAGAAGCAGTGATCATTGCAGAAACAATTTCTGGATTTGGTCAAAAGCCAAAGGCTCCTGGAAAATAGAGAAAACAAAGAAGAAAGTTAGGTTAACCAAGTTTTAAATCACTTTAATATTGAAGTTTGTTTTGTTTTCACAGGTTGGAAAATAAGTTGGCCATTGACTTTATAGGCTAATTTGGCTTCTGCTCAATTCTACATTTAATTTTGGTGTTGTTTCTTAAAAAAATAATCAGACAGGATATGCTCCTGTATTTGCACCAACAGAGAGGTATGCAGTAGAACCAAGTAGTAGGAAACTCGGGCAAAAATGAACATGTTAGTTCACAGGGAAACAGAATGAAAGTGTACAATTATTAAATGAGTTACAATGTGCAAATTGCTATTCCAATGATAGTGAACCTTTGCTTCATAATGAAGTCGTTCTGTGGAAAATAAGTGACTGCATCTCCACTGTACCTCATATTCTTTATGCTGGGAGGAACCTGCATAACTGCTTTATATGTGGTGGATGACATGTTTCAGATGGACAGCAGGGAGCATATGCAAATCAGATGTGTGGCGAGCCAAAAGCGCAAACAAAATGAAGTACATTGGGTAGGTGTTAAAGAGCAAAGCAACATGGCTGTGGAATAGAATGTCTCTGTCAGCATTATTCTTTAGCCTTAACTCAAAGAACCGGAAACTCCTGAGAGCTGGCCAAAGCTGAAGTCTCCCTGTAGGCTGTAGTAAAGCACGCTGCCTCAGTTCATTGGCTCTGTACTAGATCAGGTCTGTCCTTCATGCCTATCTTGGTATAACGTATCTGGCATCTCCATTTGGCTGCTGAGGTTCCAATCTATTTCCTTCTGCCCTCAGCACAGGTCTGTCTCTCCTTGGCAGTCCAAATCCTTATAATAGAGGGGCTCTGTCCATGGCATTCACTCTCTGCGTCCTGATTAGTTCATGCTGCCAGCAACAGATTGGTCCTTTCCGGATCCTTCACGGTCCCATTTGGCTTCTACTTCACAGGACTGGAAGCCTGGGATGAGCTCAGGACATGTATCCAGATCCTTTCCTGATCCTCCCTGGTTCTTTCCCAAAGACAAAACGGAGGGGAGGAGTGAGTAGGCTGCTACAATATGCTAGATTTCTATTCAGAGTGTAACAGGGACACTGACCCCACCCTCTGGCCAGAGCTTCAGGGATGTATCCAGGCCAATGAGAGAGAGAGAGAGAAAGAGAGATGTGCTGATTAAGGCTCCCAGCAGAGGTAAAATGTGATTCCCAGTACAAACTGAGCAGCTTCTAATAAAAAGGACTGTTAAAAGCCACCCAGCATTTGGTAGATGAGATTGATGAGACAAATAAAAAAGCAGAGCGGAGGTACGGTAGGTGGCTTATTACACTATTTGTGTAACAAAAAGGAGGTGGGCAAGAGGCCTTGGGGACCTCCAAAACAATTAAACCTCTCTCTGTGTTCATAAACAAGTAGGCCCGGCTGCTGTATGAGCAGTGCACAAGCCTGCAGGCATGGCAAGCTCCTCTCTGCAAGCTGGCAGAGCTCTTCTTCCGAGGAGTTACATGCAAGAGCTGCAGAATGTGCAAGCAAAACACAGAGCTGTTTAAAATGAAAGGGGGAAAAAAAGTGCCGTGTGTGTAAGGAGGGAGCCGAGACCAGCGTTGCTCCGGCACACGGCTAAAGACTGGAAGAGTACCTCATTTCTTTAAACTCATCTTGCATTCAGCCAGCTGCATATAAATTTCCCTCTATCTCATCAAGCTCTCACTGTTTGGCCTCCTCTGACTGATACTGGCTCATCATACTTAATCTAGGGTGAAATTTCCTCGTCTGAGCTAAATTACTCGCAGCCATCAAGGGAAGCGATATTTATTTTTCGTGGGGCTAATGACCTGTCCCCCGGACCCACCCACTGATGGTTATTTACTAGGGCCCAGATGCTTGAGCTCAAAATGAGTGCTAATGTCAGCAGGTGCCATCCCTCATTCAGCTCTCTGATTGAATTGGAGCGATCCCATTGACATTGACTCGGTGACTTTTAAGGCCATTACCCTCAGCAAGAGATGAACCTCTTATCATTGCTCCGACACTGACAGCTGATTAGCAACAAATTACAAGCTGGAAGAACCCAAGACTTTGTTGGGTGGAGGTGGGGGCAGAGGGAGAAAGGAGCAGGAGAAGGTGCGGTGGCAGGGAATAAGAGAGGAATGAGAAGGAAGAGAAAAGGATGCATCTCTTTGTGGCTTGTATATGCTTTAACCAAATACATTGACAGGGCCTGATCCAAAGGCCCTCCATGTCAATGGAAGACTGTCATTGACTTCAATGGGCTTTAGATCAGATCTAGAGTTATCGTTCTTTAACAGGGACTGGTCGACGGAACAAAGAAGAATCCTTCCCTTTTGCTAGGTCGGTGTGAAAGGGACACTGGAGACAGATCATGAGTTGGTGTAAATTGTCATAGGGCTAGGAAATAGGGGCACAGCATCAGCTGGTCCGAGGTATTCAGCAACAGAGATTAACCTAGTGTTTATTCAGAGGCTCTACCTGATGGAATAAATTCTGAGGAGGAGAGTAGAAGCCATTTGAGAAGGGAAGGCCACTCAGATGTATCAGGAGCCACTGGGTTAATCCTGGCTCTACACCTGACTCATGCTGCGTAGCTTTGGACAAGTCACTGCACCTCCCTGCCCCAGTTTCCCCAGTAGATAGAGTGATAAGTAATTATGGTGTTGTTATTACTATTATCTGAGCTGCAGACATACAGAGGCCACCATTACAGTTGTCCCAACTGCTGTCACACATTGATGTCCAAAACACAAAACTTATTTCTTAAGCAGAAGTGGAACCGTGATGTATCAGATATTTCACTGCATCATAATTGTTGGCAAGTATTGACTTTTTAATGATGTCCCCTGTAGTTTCCATGTACTTAGTGAAAATAGGAAAGGCAATAAGTAATACTACCTAATAATGTACACTTCTGGTCAGGGACCAGCTTTTCTTGCTGTATCTTGTACAGTGCCCAGAACTCTTCAAGTATCAGAGGGGTAGCCGTGTTAGTCTGGATCTGCAAAAAGCAACAAAGAGTCCTGGGGCACCTTATAGACTAACAGACCTATTGGAGCATAAGCTTTCGTGGGTGAATACCCACTTCATCAGACGCATGTGTCTGACGTCTGTTATTCTATAAGGTGCCACAGGACTCTTAGAACTCTTCAAGGCTCTATTATTATTTTCATACCAAATTTCAGAAAAACTTTTAAAAGGTTTCAAACCAAACTTGCAATTTTGCTTCGACTGTTTGGTTTCTAAGGCCTGGCTTGACATCGGATGGAAAACCTATTGATCTCAGCTATTGTTGACTAGTAGTGCAATCGTCTCATAGTTCAGCTCAACAGACCCCTGACTCACTTGTGTGTCCATGTGCACAGATGCGTGCGTGTACACACACACTCATGTCATCCATCAAAGAAATGCAGCAGCTGTTCAACAACACACAGCTACCAGTTTACATCCAAAGCTACCACACATACCAGTTTACATCCAAAAGCGAGCAATACGTGTTAAATTAAAAGTGCTGGAGATAATTATGCTCATTCAAGTTCTACCCTTTGTAGTAATAATTTTACATAACTTCATTATAAGATATATTGTGTCTGTGTAAGTCAAAGGAAATGTTATTGACTCCAATTATCTTGTATAAATGAAGCCAGTAGAAAGACTTTGCACCACATAGCTGCTTGTTGCTTAGCATTTCTTTATGAGTGGGCTCCCTTATGTTAGGAACCTCACAAGCCATTGAGCTCCTCACATATTTGAATGCATATTTAAAAGAAAAGTCACTGAGAAAATAACTGGGGAAAGTACTTGAGAGGCTGAAGAGCACAGTGGATTAGTGTCTTGTCTTTTATTGCTAGCAACATGGGTTAAAATCTTGATCAGGTCACATGTGCAAATAAATTGGGTGTGTCACCCTAGACCCTAATGAACTTTTGTTCACATCACAAACCCTCTGTGCAATCTACAGGGCCAGCCTCACTGTCACATAATCAGGTAACCCCATAAAATCAATGGAGTTACACTGGTGTAACTGAGATGCAAATCTGGCCCACAGTCTCTGCTCAGGTTGGCCCATGAGTACACATAAGTGATGCAGGTCAGGTTTGGATGTGTTGGCGAAGCTGTATGGGGAAATCTCATATAACACCTGCCTCCCACTACTAATCCTTCACTTCTGTGATTAGCATAGTAAAGTGTCTATCACCTTTCCTGATCCGTACCATTCACCATGACTCCTGAGCTTATGAGTTACAGTTAGCAGGGCACCAGAATGGAATGGCTGGATCAACTTTTCAGTACATTGCAATAAACAATGTAACAAGCAACTGAATGGACTTTCTGCTTAAATACTGAACACTACAGGTTTACTTCAATATGGTCCAGTGAGGAAAACAAGTTTGAAAGTCACTTACACTGGTGTAATTCAGGAGTAACTCCACTGATGTAAACAGAGTTTTACCAGTGTAAAACGGGTGTAGTTGAGATCAGACTCAGGGCTCATTGATATACGGCATTGTATAGCAACCGACCAAATTTGTCAAACCTGTTTTTTTTCCTCTCTAAGCACAGTGGGCTCGATTCTGCCTTCAGTTGCAATGGTGTAACTCCCAGGTGCTCACCCATATAGCTGAAGGCAGAATAGGCCCCTGCTAGCATGACAATCTCTTATACTGAGACAGGTTTTAATTTCCCTCACCTGCTCATATTCCCTTCCCCAAAACAGATAAATATGAAGGAAAGAAAAAAGAATCCAACCTGAATTAAGTAGTGTTGTGGATAGAGAAGTAAAGTACTCTAATCTGAAAATTAGGGGGGGCTGAAGGAGAGGCCTCAATGGGTAATTAGGGTAGTTATCCGAACGTAGTTATTGCCACACTGGATTAGACCAGTGGTACCTAGACCAATATCATCTAGACCAATGTCCTGTTCCCAAAAGTGGGCAGTGACCAACCAGCTGGTTCAGAGGAAAGTGCAAGAAACCCTGCAGTAGGCAGTTATGGGATAAACTCTTCCAAACCCCCGCTAGTTATAGGTCAGCTTAAGTCCTGAAGCACAAGGTTTTATATCCCTTCCCAACATTTTTTTTTCAAATCAGCATTTACTTTTGTGACTCTGGATAATCTTGTTATCCATATAAAGTTAGGGACACCCTGCGCTGGATTGTTCCCTACAGTATATTTCCAGGTGTTTTGTCCAGTCTAAAAATTCAAAGTAATGGCGCTTCCCCTGAAATACTGCCTTACAGCCTATTGCTGACAGCAAGATTTTCCTGATACTGAGGGAGAATTTCAAAAGCCTTGAAGGGTCATAGAAGCACAAGTCCCCTCCTCCATTCAACACAAATTTATCACAGTACATCATTCTTCATCCTGCTTCATATTTATGCTTTTCAAATATTTATAGGCTTATTATACCTTCCTGTCGTTTTCACTAGAGCTTGTTGACAGTTTTCCAACAGAAAATGTCATTTCAGAGAAATCAAAAAATTTTGCGGAAACGTGTCAATTTTGACAACATTTTGTTTTGGAAACAAAAACAAGAATGGAAGAGTGTTCCAATGGGTCAAAATGTTCCATTTCAAGCTTTTCAGAATGGAACATTTCAATTTTCCATTTCAAAATGAGTTTTCATTTTATAATAAATAAAAAAGTCAAAGTTGCAGTGAAGCATTTTGATCAATCTCAAATTAAAATTTTTAGGATTTCATTTGGTGAGAATTTTTTTTCTTTTGTTTTATGTTATAATGCAAAAAAAAAAATCCCAAAATTGTGGAATTTCCCATGAAGTGGAAAATCTGGTTCCCATACAGCTCTAGTTACAACGTTGCCAAACAAAACCCTTAGTACAAACAAAACTTAGTACAGTAATAATATCAATGCTTAGTGCTTTTATTACACTTTACAGTATCCAAATATTGCATACAAATATCCAATATTTCCCCTTCTTAAAAAAAAATGCTTCCAATACACCTGGCCTGCAAAACAAGCTGGCCTTTGAGATGCACACATACAAAATGGGAAATAATTGCCTAGGAAGGAGTACTGCGGAAAGGGATCTGGGGGTCATAGTGGACCACAAGCTAAATATGAGTCAGCAGTGTAACGCTGTTGCAAAAAAAAAAAAAACCGAACATCATTCTGGGATGTATTAGCAGGAATGTTGTAAGCAAGACACGAGAAGTAATTATTCCACTTTACTCCGCTCTAATTAGGCCTCAACTGGAGTATTGTGTCCAGTTTTGGGCACCACATTACAGGAAAGATGTGGACAAATTGGAGAGAGTCCAGAAAACATAGGTCTAGAAAACACAACCTACGAGGGAAGATTGAAAAAATTGGGTTTGTCTCATCTGGAAAAGAGAAGACTGAGAGGGGACATGATAATAGTTTTCAAATATGTAAAAGGTTGTTACAAGGACGAGGAAGAAAAATTGTTTTTCTTAAACTCTGAGGATAGGACAAGAAGCAATGGGCTTAAATTGCAGGAAGAGAGGTTTAGGTTGGACATTAGGAAAAACTTCCTAACTGGCAGGGTGGTTAAACACTGGAATAAATTGCCTAGGGAGGTTGTGGAATCTCCATCATTGGGGATTTTTAAGAGCAGGTTGGACAAACACCTGTCAGGAGTGGTCTAGATAATTAGCCCTCCCATGAGTGCACGGGACTGGACTAGATGACCTCTCGAGGTCCCTTCCTGTTCTGTGATTCTATGTCTCAGATATGCTGACAGCTCGGTAGAACAGCCTCTGATCTCAGGCTGCTAAGCAGCAGCAGGAAAGAAGGAATGATTGAGTGTTTGACTGACTCCAGGAGCTGCACAGTTGCTGGGGTGGGCTTGTAAGAATAAGCATCTAAACAGGCTAATGTTCCCCTCATCGTCCTGATTGGTCAATTTGGATGACATATTTTGGGCATCTCTGCTTTCTCAGTGACTGCAACTTGTTCACCATCCACAAATCCCCATCTGCATCTACAGATGGTCCACTTTTTTTTTCTTTTCTTCACTGTATAACAGCTCTTTGAGGGTGCAGAGAGGAGAGACAGAGATGCAGTTTTACAGTGTACAGCGACATAAGCCAGGTACGCATTGAAATCTATTGAAAAAGGCACAGCCACATGCTGAATTTATAATACCATGGTTATTCTACGCTGGCAAAATGTACTTCCATTGTTCAACCTCACACATGCCTCACAAGTGAACTGCAGCATTTAAACCCTGATGTACAGTAGATCTGGGAAGAAAAAAAAATTGCTGAAGATTGAACTGTATCATCTTCATTTTTAATTCTGTTGTGTATGTATAAAACTCTGTAGCCAATAAAATGTTTCCTTTGTTCCGTGCTATGTATCCCACTTAATACAGTGTTGTTGTGAGTGTCTGCTTCTTGGGGCACAACAGGGCTTTACCCAATGCTGAATACATTTGGCAGCATCCTGAAGATCTAAACGTGTCACCAGAGAACCAAGCTTCAGTTTTATTTGAGCTGCAGCATACCCATATGTTTTTATGCATTCCCTGCTCTGGTTTGCTAAACTTCCACCCTCTCTGCATTCAAATCCCTATTCACAACTTCTGTGATGTCTACAAGCAGTGAGACAAACTGTGTGTGTGTGTGTGTGTGTGTGTGTGTGTGTGTGTGTCTCAGCACCAGTTGACTCCAGTTTTATGCTGGTGCAGCTCTGCTGAAATTAATAGAGCTACACCTCTGTAAAAGTGGTCTAATGCAGTGGTGAATCTGGCCCCAAAATAGAGAACAGCGGGATAAATTAGGAAGCCCAAAAGGGCTTTCCAGATAGGACTGAAAATTGCAGTGCTGCGCATGTCTAGTCAGTGAGGATCCCATGGCACTTTTCATCAGAGTAGGGGAATTAATTCAGGTTACCTGGCCACATTCCACCTCAGCAAGTAATAACATTCCACTTATATAACTTCACTTGCAGTTTCATTTAGGTACAGTATTTTTCACGTCTAGTCCTAACCAATTATAGAGCAGTGCTGTGTACTGATAAACAGTTTCCTGTTTTCCTCCAGAGGTGGTTAAATTTCAGTGGAAGATGAAACTCTCTCTGTGTCTAATTTTCATGGAAGTTTGTTTACATTTTAATACACTTTGGAATGCAAGTTGCTACTACATATAAAAATAAGATACTGCTATTGCCCTGCTCTATTCCTTCCTTTCTCCATGGCTTGGCCTAAATTTTCAAAATTTTGTGACCCAACTTGATATAATTTGATGAGACCTAATTTTTAGGAACAATTGACTATCCATTCTCTGAAAAGCTAGCCCCTTGAAGGCTTTTCCAGTTGGACCCCAAAAACGAGGCACTCAAAATTACTAGTCATTTTTTAAAATGTAGGCCCTTGTATTTTAAACTCTGCACTTCTATTTTGAATAGAGTGTATCTGATTGTTGTGATTTGCTGAGTTTTTTAACCTGCTGCTTATCCTTGGTTTAAGATTTAATGCGTTGGCAATTTCTATTCCCTGAAATGTGGAGGAGAAAGCCCCATACATGAAGAACATTAAGATTTAATGCGTTGGCAATTTCTATTCCCTGAAATGTGGAGGAGAAAGCCCCATACATGAAGAACATTAAGATCAAACATAATGATAGAACAGCCAATTGTGTCATCTTTATAATTTTGCTTCAAACTTCTTGCATAACTATTTTCAGAACATTAAAACTATTTTTTACTCTTTCAATGACAAAAAAATAACTTCTCAAACGTGCTGAGGGATTTTTATTACTTTTTTATTTCCTGAAGAGTGATGTGCAGGAGGGAAATACTGTTACACGGCCTGGTAAATATTGCCTGTTTAAGGGCAAAGGTTATCACACTGTATGATGTTCAGTCTCTTAGATACTGCAGGGTGAAAGTCATTGATAAATGCGGATTTTTTTTTAATAGCCACTGCTATACTAGTTGAATTGCTGGAAGATCTGTGTTGTACCTAATTATAGCACAGATTATGCTCAAGATTTTTAAAAATGGAGGTGAAACCCTGGTCATATTGAAATCAATGACAAAACTCCCTTTGATTTCAATGGAGCAAGATTTCATGCTGGGTGTCTAAAGTAGGCTCCTGGCTTCTTATCTAGGCACTTAGATAAGTGATCTGATTTTCAAAAGTTCTGAGCAACCAGCAGCTTCCAATAATTTTTAAGAATTAGGTCACTTATTTAAGTACCTGAATATGGATTTAGCAGGCTAACTTTGGGTGCTCAGATTTGACAATCCGGGGTGAAATTTTGTACCTCTGAGTGCGTATCACAGGACACTGTATTTCCTTCATCCTTCAAAGATGTAGGCTTTTCTGCTTCTCTATTGCAGCAAAGCTGCACAGTATCATTGCCAGTGATGGCAGTGAGGGTTGTGCATGTTAAAAAATGTGCTGATGTCCTACTGCTTCTGAGTGCCTGCCTGATCCCTTTGAGCACCAAAGCATCTACAGCAGAACTTTATCATATAAACCTAGGTTATACCAAGGCTAGCAGGGTAATAAACATTTACTGGTTACCGTTGTTTTACGTGAAAATACTGCGCCTTTTGTCTTAATTTTAAAAGTGGATCAGAACACGTCCTTACTTTTTGTTTGTTTTATTGACTATTTTCAAATCAATTCTTGTTTCTATTTTCATTCAGTCCACCAAGAACATTAAAAATAAAGAATATTTCCAGTAGCTAGGTTAATGGCCCAGATCTTCAGCTAGGGTAAACAGGCAAAGATATTTATAATTATTGACATAAATGGATCTGCACTGATTTACAGTAGCTGAGGATTTGGCCAATTATATGTTAAATACGACTAGTTCTCGAGGCAAATCAGCAATAAAATCTGCTTGGTTTTTGTTTTGTTTTTTAAATCATCTGATCATTAGAATGATATAAAACCTATTGGCTTAAATGCTAAATTTACAGTACGGATCCATCCACTATAGACAAATGCTGATTAGCCAAAGCCATTTTTCCTTATAATTAGATTCATACTTTATATATGAAAAGGGAATGTGGTGTGTTTACAATGCCTTACATGGAGCTAGATCAAATAATGTGACAGTGCTAACTGGTACCTATTAGGACACAGAAGCTTGCTGTCCCAAACTGGCTGCTTTCTCTTGATAGCTATAACACTAGAAAACACAACCCCAACAACTTCTGAGCTACTAACAGAGAACCCTGTTCTTATTGTAACACCACATTATTCAAAATAATGTAATGAAATCCCAGGAAACATCAGATGCAGCAGGTACATGAAGATAATTTTGTTTTTATAACCAATTTCAGGCAGATAAATACTAGAATCCTTTCCAATTTTCCCCCCATGAAACTGAAGTGTCACTGAGATTTACAGCACCCTCAAGTTCTCTTTTCAGAGGAACATTCATTTACATAAACAGATAATCCCAGATAAAAATTTCCATTAGACAAAGATGAAATGGATCAATTTTCTCTGCCAAGACAAATCTTAAATCTTGAACAGATAGGGTCATTATTACACCAGGCCCATTTCAGAAATAATGTATTTAAAAAAAAAAATCAGCCGATAGCAGCCATTTCCAGCTTTCCAATTATCCTTAAGAAAAGCTTATTCTGTGGACAATAAAGCACATTACTGCACAATATGATACAGTCCATAAAGATCACAATGTTTTATGAAAGGTTAAAGAAAGCTCAGCACATTTAGGGGAATGTCATAACCCACAAAGACTTTCAAGACTTAACTGAATCCATGTGCACGCTGTGCAAATATTGTGCTATGGAATGCAGTGTTCCCTTTTTGGTTTCAAAACAGTGCACTAGCAAGCATACACCACTGGCTCTGGCGTGAAATCAGGTACTCACGTGAGATAAAAAGAAAGGGAACGAAGGCACCAGCAGACTTTCTTCCTTCTCCAGGGAAGGCGCGAATTCGCCCATACCTGCTTTATGTGCTGGGGAGAAAGAGAAGGTCTCTCATGAATACCCACCAATCCATGTCAGTCCACTTGCCCTCAGATTGCTACCCCAATAATTTATGCACCCCGCCGCACTAACATACTAGGGGAAATGAGAAATACAGGGAAGCCTCTTCTTGACCGTTTCCCTTTGTGGTACCCTCGTTGGTAGCCCACCAGTTCACATGGCAGGATGGAAAGTGGGCTCCCCAACCCAGGATTGTGCTGCATTGGTCTAGCACAGACTGCATTATACCATGATGTGAAGACAAGCCCAGATTACATAGTTCTGCCTGGACAATTCAGAAGGGCAGACTGGCAGGAGCAGAACTCTAGAGAAATACACTCCTCACTCATCGAAGACACATCATTCTAAAGTACAGCACAAGATTCCCAGAGCTCCTGGGAATAGAGTTTATGATGAGTGACAGCAATAAGAGGAATGAGCTGGAAATCACTGTCTAACAGATGCAGCCATCAAAGCAAAAACAAGCAGCAACCTAGTTGACTCATGTTTTCTTTGAAGAGGAAACATTTCCTTGCCAGCTAACTGCTACTTAGAGACATCACCCTAGGAACAACAGCTTTGAATGGATGGATAATACTGGATTGAGTGAACCATGCCTGTTGTAAGAAGCATTGCTCAGATAGCAGTAGATAACATATTTGATCTGTTTTTATACCAATCAATGCTAGGTCCCAACCCTGCAAAGTGAGTGCTCTCAGCTCCCAATGAATTAGCAAGAACTGAGCATATACACGAGATCAGGGCCCTTAGAGATCAGTATGCATTAGATTTGAGACAGGCGGTCACACAGAAAGAGCTGAGAATCCTTGTCTGAAAACTAGCTTTATTAAACTAAGGAAAACTGAAATGACATGGAAAGAGATAGAAAGCAATGAACTACTGTTGACTTACTCTAAACCTTCTTTTGCTGTTGCACTGCAGATGGTAGCATAAGGCAAGGCAGTTCGGTCTGAGGTGAAACTCACCCCTTTGCAAAGGACAGCACAAGGTCTATGCAACACCAAAGACCGATTTAAGCCAAGAGGGTTTATGTCTTGTGCTGACCAGGGGTGAATTTATTTTGTTCCCGTCTCCCTGGTCCTGCACCCCCACCCGCTTGTTTGCCTCATTTAGACAGTACACTTCTAGGTATAATCACCATCATCCTCATGCTGAAGAGGAAGAGCTGCATTTGAAGGCTCAAAGAAAAACAAAGGGCTAAAACAAGTGGTGAATGAAAGTCTATAAATCCATGATGGGGAACACACATCTTCCCTTTTCCAGATGTCTTGTCCCACCCCTCCTCTTATGGATCTCTGTGCAACTGGAGTTCCACGGAGTACGGGGGAATGGAAGGGAGTGGGGGAAGCTACTCTCCTCCGTGCCATTCCTCTGCAAAGCCTGGGGATTTCGGCATCGGAAACCAGATGGAAAATGGTACAACTCAGACATGTATGAACTCTCTCTGGTGCAGCCACAGGACAGGAGTCATGTCGCCAGGGGGAGGCAGTTAGTGGAGCAGCAACCATTCCTGAAGCATGCCCACAATCATTCTGCCCCCAGATTTGAGGTTGGGGAGGGCTTGGCATCCAAAATATGCCACCCCTCCAATCACAGGGGATGGTTCAAGGAAACCGCACTGACTCTTTCACTCCCATAAGCTCAGCCCCTCTTGTGGGTTCTTCCATGGATCACTCCAATGGGAGCTGCTGAACTGATGCTTGGGTTGGGGGCAGCATGTGGTAGCCCCCATGGTTGCCCCTGCATCTAGGAGCTGGACATGCTGGCTGCTTCTAGGAGCCGTGTAAAGCCAGGGCGCCTGCCTTAGCCCCGCTGTGCTGCCAAACAGACTTTGAGAGGTGCTGACCGGAGCCACCAGGGTCCCTTTTCGACTGGGCGTTCCGGTTGAAAACCAGATGCCTGGCAACCCTAGCCCAGATCCTAGAGGCTATGGTATTCAGGTTCCTAACATCTATTGATTTCAGTGGAAATTAGGCACTTAACCTAATTGGACGACCTGGGCCTAACTGACTTACCCACACACAGTCACACAGGAGCAGGGATTTGAACCCAGGCCTCCCAGACACAACATTAGTGCCCTAACCATTGGACTATTCTTCCCCTTTAAATATAGCCCCTCTAAACTCAGTCTTTGAATCATATCAGCTTACTTTTCTGACCAAAAAGAAATATCAAGAACCATATAGCCAATGCAGCTACAGAAGAGTGAGCTGGATTCTATTCTGCCACATCACTACAAAGTTTCAGCTGAGTTTGGATTGTAGGGTCTTTAACTAGGAATGCAAAAGTCACACAAAAAAGTCCAGCTTGATTTTCAAGTCCCCAGACTGTGTGCGCGGAGCTGGTAGGTACACAACGTATCTTTTGATGTGTAAGCTAAGCACATTTGATCTAAAACTCACTGAGAGATGGAAAATATGGAACTTCATTTTTTTCCCCACCATACAAAGGTACTTCAGTTAACTGTAATTTGAAACTTTTCTGTGTGTAAATAGTTATTATTTCAGTAGCTAGAATATCAGTCATAACATCTAACGATGTGGAGATTGTTGCCTTATAAAATTCACAGCTGGGTAGCTACATGGCTCAAGGCAAAGCCTATTTTAAAACGCAGTGTTTTAGGAAGGGGGATGTTTATTAAAACATTCTCTCTATTAAAAATATATGATGCATCATTGGACATTCCATGTGATGCGATGCCAGCCCTTTTTTTAGGCAGTCCACTTGGGATGATAGCTGTAAGCCTGGCAAGGATGTGTGACAAGTCCACATCCTAATAATTTACTAGTCTATCAAAACAGAAATAAATACATTCCAAAACCAGAAAGTAAATCACCAGTACCCCTCCCACAACGTGCCCATAAACCTCTGTTCATGTGCAGTAGCCACAGTTGGTCTCTCTGCCGCTGTCAAAGGTTGACATTCAAAAAGGTGATAATTGCTTGATCTCCTCATGTCAGAAGTGATATGAAATAATAATGCAGCCATGGCTTTTTCTAGATGTGGTGCAGAGGAAACACAACGATAAATAATTCTTTTACTCATTCCATAGGTATTTTGCATCCACTTACAGGATATGGTGCACAGAGCTCGGGGAATGTAAGAGGTAGAACTGCGCGGCCACACACAAATCAAAATCACAACCCATCCATCTATCCCAGGCCCACCGTGTGGTATCTGTGCATCTCCCTTTGACATCTCTTATTAAACATAAATATATAACAGTAATGCTTTGAACCACTGTGGGACATTTTGTGCCCCTCTTACTCACATTGGTGAGCAATCACACACATGTATAGGCCCACTGGAGTCAGTGGGCTTACCCATATGAATAACTGCTCATCAATGCAGGGGTGTTCAGCATCTGGCCCTGCTGTGGTAACCTGGTTTTAAGCTATAGTGTTTAGGACCATTGCTTTAGAAAACAATGACATCCTTTTTAAATAAGGGATGCACAGTAGAAGTCATCCTTCCTGTTATGGCCCAGCATCTGTAGAAATTGCCTGCTCCCATGTAAAGACGTTGCTGCTGACTACTCAGAGGCCTCTTGTTGAAAGCAGCACCAAATCATAGTCAAGTGGAAGCAACATACATGAAACAATACCACATCATGGGAAAGAACTCGAGATACAGTGCTGCTATTTAAAGATCTGGCCAGGCTGAAGTCCACTTTCCCTCCCCACCCACCCCAACCCCTGCCCTTTCATTTTGGGGAACTAGAAATGTCAAGGAAAATCTCAATTTTATTTTGTCTTTAAATGCAAGTTCCTAGCTCTTTTCATTGTGAAATGATCTCTGAGATTGTGAACTAGTTATTGCAGGAAGCTGAGGTATAGATCACTTTCTGGGATCGTCTGGGGATACTTCACCAAATCAATGTCCTGGCCATTGCTGGGGCCTCAGGCACTGGTGCACCTCATCCCCTGCTATTCTTTGACCATTGCGCACACTAGTTCAGTTTTTCAAGGGCTGTGATACTTTGGTCTAATTCTGGTTGTTGGGTTTGGTGTGGAGGTGGCTGGGTGGTGTTGGTGGCCTGTGATATACAGGAGGTCAGACTAGTTTATTTGGTGATCCCGTCCAATCTTTAACATGATGACTCCTGAAAATTTGTCACTAAAGAACGTTTCTACAGTACACAGGTTATTCACAGTCCCCCTGACAGTGTCCAGGGATGGCCTTTGAGATTCATGGAACTCATGACCACAAGTCCCTCTGGTTTGTAGGAAACCTCAGATCAGCTCACACTTGTGAGCAGCGGTGCCATCTGGGTTGCTGTGTTTGCTCCCACAGTCAACACAAGCTCCCTTCCACAGTGATCAGCCTTGTGTTGAATTGACTCATCTGCTGAACAGCCAGAGTGGCCTGTGAAGACTGAAAGGGGCATATCAACAGTGTGAGGGGCAACGCAGTCTAGTGAACTATGGCTGGGTGTAAGCTGGTGGTCGGGGCTCCCCAGCTGGCGGGAGGGGAGCCACACCGACTCGCTCCTTGTCCCCTCTAACTGGTGGGCGGCAAGAAGTCAGGGTTAGCACCGTCTCAGGAGTCAGGCCCTCTGGGTCAGGGGGGCTGAACAACAATCAGTCTCAGCGCCTTCAGGCCCCCTAGATCAGGGGGGCTGAACAACAATCAGTCTCAGGTTCTCACAGCAATCAGTCTCATGAAGGTTCACAGGTTCAGACCCTCAGGCAGGGGCTGAACACAAGGCCCACAGTCAATTAGTGTAAGCCCAGGCCCTCAGTCAGGGCGGGGCAACAGCAGTTCAATTTAAGCCCCGGCCCTCTGGAGCAGGGGGCTGGGCAACAGCAGTTCAATAGAAGCCCAGGCCCTCTGGAGCAGGGGCTGGGCAACAGCAGTTTACAGGGCTCAGGTCCTGGTGGCAGGAGCTGAGCAATAACAATCGCTCAAATTAGTGCAGGCGTCTCTGTCTGCACTGGGGTGAGGGGGAGACTGCCACCCGTGAGTGGGGTGGCAGGGGGGACACAGGCCCACCCACTCCACTGTGTCCCAGCCCGGGGCCCTATTAGCGGCTAGCACTGCCGCTGGTCAGTGGGGTCCTGACCGCAACACACTGACATGGGCACCTCGGTGCCTATAGCCTGACAAGGGTCGACTATCCCCGGGCTACATTCCATCTCCCCCTCTGTGGGTACCTGCTCCTCAGTCGCCGTGAGTTCGGGCCAGTCCACCGACATGGGGTCTGCAGGACCAGGGCTTGGGGGCAGGTCAGGCAACTCCTGCTGGAAGTCCGGCCAGGCTGGCTCCGGTGGTTCCTCCGGATAACAGTAGGGCGGAAGCGGCGGCGGCGGCGGCTCCTCCTCGGACCGGGCGCGGGGAAGTCCTAGCGGCTGCTCCGGAATCCGATCCCGGGGAAGTTCCGCGGGTTCCTCATCGTACCGGGCGCGGAGTAGTGGGGGCCAGTCCGGATCACCGCCTCGGGTCCTAGAGGGTTCCCAGTCTGGAGCCCCCACCGGCACGTCTGCTCCCGGCGGTGGCTAGCTCCTGACTGAGCTTTGGCGTCCTCCTTCTCTACTTCCTGTCCCGCCCCTTGACTTCCGGGGGGCGGGGACAGGAAGTGGTGGCTCAGCCCAGCTGGGCTTCTGGGAGGGAGCGCCCTCTGCTGGGCAGGAGGGGAGCCACACCGACTCGCTACACAGGGCTAATAGCGAAGGGACTGCTGTGTTCTGATACCAGATCAGACAATGACTTGCTCTGTGGCCTTTGCCATCTCACTAATGGCCAAATGTTCCGAAGTGCTGAGCACCCACAAAACCCACAGAAGTCGGTAGGAGCTGCAGGTGTCAGCACATCTGAAAAATCACACCACCGAGTGCTAAACTCCGTATCTGAATTGTCTTTGCTACCTTGCCTTTTTTTTTTTTAAGGGAAAATATTGTGTTTGAACAGGTGGCTGAGTTTTAAAAAATACCTGGCAACATGGCTTTGGGCAGCTTTTTATAAAAATGACTTTCCAAGTTTGTTAGGTTGGTGTACAATGTAATTAGGTTTGATTTGTTTTTCAGGTGCTGGGGCCAGAGTACGGTGTGGCGTTAAAAGACAACAAAGTTGTTGAGACTTAGGTGGAATGTTGTATTTCCAACTTTAACTTGTGTTTGTATGAATTTAATTCAAATCACACTTACCAGAACGACAGCCCTGGAACCTGAAATCCTCTATTAAGCCACAAAGCAAGTGCAGCGCCAGAAGGAGCAGTGCCCACGCTGTCCCACCAATATCCCTCAACCCTTGAGCTGGAGGGGGCCACCTCTAAGGATGAGAGAGGTAGTTCAGTCTCTAGGCCAGTTCATTCCTTAGTCTTTTCTATTGAGACTGCCACCAATGGTGTCTACTCTGGTGGCAATTTTTGTGATGAAGACACTTCCTTAGTGGGAAATGAACTGAGGCTCCTTTCACTAGGATACTCAACAGCCATCAGATGATGGTTTGTAATCATTGGTGACCACAGCCCTGCTTCAGCACCTCCCATGCTTCAGCTGTGCAGGGAGCCCCTGTCAAACTGAGTCCTGGGACATGCATTGAGTGCTTGCAGTATATGGTTTTGATTATGTTTTAAGCATCTTATATTCTTTTGCACCAAATGGCCACCATCTCCCATTACTTTGCATGGGACTGAAGCCACAAGCTGCCCTAAATCAAGATGGTCACCATTTTGCTGTAGTCTTTGCCTATGAAAATGAGGATGCTCTTAGTCAAGGTGGCCACTATCTGCCATTGCTTTCAATGGTAAGTTAGGAAACTGGACTGGAAACCGTGAGGAGGCAGGGAAATGTTAAAAGCAGGCAAGAGAAACTGAGAGCACATTGGACTAGAGGGAGCAGAAGGCCAGATATATTCTCATATGGCAATGCAGGCATTGCTGCCTGCTAGCAGTTTATCAGCATTAGCCACCCAAAATG
The DNA here is from genome assembly GCF_020497125.1 of Mauremys mutica. NCBI lineage: Eukaryota > Metazoa > Chordata > Testudines > Geoemydidae > Mauremys > Mauremys mutica. The sequence goes on along the minus strand of NC_059076.1, from coordinate 19,528,499 downwards.
GAATAAGGTGTTGATGGAGCCATGGCTTTGTCCCCCCACACCTCCACAATTTAGAATCATGCTGATCAAGCACATAATGGAGAACACACATACTGAACCTGTTAATATGGTGACAGAGAGGATGCAAATGAGTTTCCCAGAAGTAACTCTACCTGTGTCCACTAGAATATCTCTTGTGGTACCACTACAGCACAGCCCCTCAAGTGAGCCTCTGGCTGCAAAAGCCTGATCTAGCCTATCTACTGAATAATTTCCCGGACTTTTTTCCTCAAAAAAAACCCACTAGGTAATACTTCTGCATTAAGGACCTCAGTGTAACATTCAACAAATAAATCTGACGCCACTGTAATCCCAGTGTACAGCCACATGGCAAAACTTGGATAAAATTAGCCATATTAACACAGGACAAATGTTCCCAAAATGTCATCCTTCCATAATTATTTTAAAATTATTTAAAATTAAAGTGCAATTCTGGGCAGGAAAGCTACCCTATGAAAGGAAGACCATGCTACTGCGCATAGCTGTTCCCTATTTGTCTTCCAAGTTCTATATATTTACTCAGCTTATGTACAAAAACATTTTTTTAAACTACTGTCAGCACGGCAGAGTCAATACAGCAGCAACAAAGCAAGCTGTTCTGCCTCATGCCTCATCAACATTTCTCACTTTCTGTATCAAAACACAGAACATTAGCAAATTCAGCTGCCCTTCAAAATTCCAGCTCTGTTCAGGAGACAGCATCTGTGCCTCCTCAGCTCCTTGTGCAGCTGACCCAGGAAAAGAGTTTGGCTTGCCAGGGATGCCCATATACTCAAATCTAATTGCTCTCTGTGGCTTACGGCTGCAGAGCTGACAGCGAGGAGTTGAATTTCTGCTCTCTTTCCATCATTCCACAATATCGACCCCTCACTCCAGTTACCCACCCAAAATAAATGGCAGCACAGCTCTATGGAGCTTACTCTTAGCTCTAAGCTGCAGTAATTCATTTGTACCACTTGTGTATGAGATCAAAGATGTTAGAAATGGAAAAGACACACCTGAGTTTTTAAAAGCAGCAAAGAATCCTGTGGCACCTTATAGACTAACAGACGTTTTGCATCCAACGAAGTGGGTATTCACCCATGAAAGTTCATGCTCCCAAACGTCTGTTAGTCTATAAGGTGCCACAGGATTCTTTGCTGCTTTTACAGATCCAGACTAACACGGCTACCCCTCTGATACTTGACACCTGAATTTTTGGTAGTATTGCTTCAGGAATGTCAGTAAGAAGGAAGTCAATAAATAATAATAATAGTGATTCCTTCCTCTGGGTTTCCCAGTGCATTCTGTTTGCACTATACCATATATCTTACTTAATCTGCAAATTCTTCAAGGCAGTGCCAGCCTGTATTTTGAGTTTTTAATCACTCAAGCATATTATGGGCACTTAAAGAATAAATTAATGATAAATTAATAAGCAAAACATCTTCTACATATGCCCACCCCCAATAGATCACAAGATTTAGTACACAAGATAAAATGCATTAATTGGTCCAAATGACCAACTTCATTTAAAATGCACAGACACCAAAATGAAAAATTTCTGCACACATACTTCTCTCTATAGTTCCTTTGATCTTGAACTTCTAATACAGTTTAACATAAGCCTCCATCACTACTACCTCACACAAAAATCTTAGAGTAAATCAGAAGTGTTCACAAATTAATAAACAATTCCAGGGTAATTCACAAATAAATAATATATAGTAATTCATCAGCAGCGCAAACACTTTCCCTGTGGCCTAAGCATAAGGGTGACTTAAACATGGGACCATATATAAAGTTAGGTTCTGGATCAGGATTTCCTCAGAGGTCAAGGGTGGGGTTACATTTTGGCTCAACATTTTATAAGGACCAGTCACAAAGTTCAAAACTAGATCCACATCTGGATTTGAATCTTCAGTCTGGAGTTGTTAGATCCAGAGGCATTTGGGTTCCGGCCCATGTCTAGAATCTCTTAGATGAACTGCTAAAGTATGGATGAGCACACCATGCTCTATAATCCTTTGGAATAAGAGGCAATAAATAATTGCAGGATATATTATTAGCTATCATTCAAAATCAATTAGCATTTGTGAGGTTCTCAAATCTAGGAATTCCAGAACTGTAAGATGCAAAAGACTCCATTAAATAGGCACACACTTTAGGTGTGGAAAAGGGTTACTTTTCTCTCTCTGTACTATTAACCTTCCTCCATCACCTGAAAACTGCTAGACATGCTGCATTAAAGTGACACCTGTTTCAGTTCACTATTGCAAACTACTGCAGAGCTTTCCCTCTTGGCTACTGTCTCCAGTATATCATTGCTTGCTCCTGGGGGAGTCATGTCAGTGTATTCCACATCTAAAGACGCACAGCAAATGGAATTAAAGCAACAAGACCTGTTGGATGATCCAGGTCGTTTCCCTTCAAGTGCAGGATGCACTCCTCTGATAAAGGACATATCAGATATTAAACAGGTCAAGCTTGAAGAAGCCAGCGTTAAATGAATACAAATGCCAGTTAATCAGGGCTTAAATCAGAATCTTGCAGGCCAGAGTTAGGGGCCTATGCTGCACATGAAACATAGGGTGGAATTTTCAGGAGCCTAAAGGAGTTAGGCACATGACTCCTCTTGAATGTAATAAAAAAAGGTAATAAATAAGAGTTAGGCACCCAGAGCTAGATTCACAAAAATATTGGGATACCTAAAGATGCAGAGGCACCTAGTAGGATTTTTCAAAAGCAGTGAATGAGGTTAGGTGCCTAACCTGCTTGGGTGCTAAGGAAACCTCACTGGGCACCTATCTGCATCTATAAATACCTTTGAAAATCCTGCCCTCATTTCCCTGAGGCTCCACTGAAAATCCCAGCCTGACTTGTATATAGGAGGGGTGTTTTTTTAACAAAGTTGTTTTACACAGTTATGATGTCTTAGTAGCACAGATCCTCCCCACGGCACTTTGCTATTAAACTTTGGACCTGGTGAATAGAGACTTGGAGGGGGAGGGGGTTGGAAGAATGATCAGGTTTGCACATTAGGGAATGGAAAAATTTGAGCGTACCCAGCACCAAAATTATTCTATCAAACAAAGCCAAGTTCTGAGTTATCCCCCAGGCCCTACAGTTTCATCCTCACTGTAAATAACTAAACTAAAGCCATTAAACTGAAGAAACTAAGTCTTTACAGTCAAAACATTTTATCTAGAAATGCTCCCTATGGTGTTATGATGTCCAGCTGTTGTTTTTATATACAAAAGGTTTTTAAACATGAAAAAACACACTACCAGAATTCAAGACACCACAGAAAACACTTAGGCAAAATAGTTCCGATTCTATTCCCATTTAATTCACAGGGATTTTTGGTAGGAGTGGGAGCAGGCCCACTGTTTGGTTCCAAAATGTGATTCTTTTTATTATTAAGCAGATGTCCTTTTCTCAAAACGTATGTTTAACATGAATAATGCAACTCCTTTATTTTTGCATACAGCACATACCTAGTCCGCCCTTGTCAATAAATTCCAGTCCTTTTAGTGTTGGATTCTGCTATGTGCATATCTGTCAGCTTAGCGTGGATGGAAAAGATGCTGCTAGGTTGGAGGAAAATAGTAAACCGTGCAGAAAAGGTGCCTTTTTCTCATGTGTGTAGTGCTTTTTTACTGACTGTAATCTCTCACACAATAGGAATGAGCCAAAATTCCATCCTTACTCTTGCTATTAGCAGCTGTCCTCTTATCACCATAGAGAATTTATCGCACCACTGACAGATGCTGAGATTCAGAAGCTTGAACTGAAAGCCAAAAACCAAGAGATTCAGTGTGTCAAAGAAAGACATGTCAGAGGAAGCAAGTGACGTCCACCAAGTAAAGGTCTTAAAAGTCCTTCTTAATAGGAGAAGATTGTGTTAAAAATCACACATTAACAGAGACAGGATACGTGGTTTCAAAGTTACCAGAATTTGCAAGTGGTGAGTCAACATATGATGTTCCCAAGGATTCCTATTATTTTTCTACCCTTAAGCCTCTCCCCTCTTGCAAGACTCTGAATCCTAGTTTCATATATAACACTACATCTGGCTAATCAAGAAAGTGGGTATCAGAGGATATAAGCCTGTTTCAGATAACTTTGTTTCAGATAGTCAAAGTTGCACTGCTTGTATTTTTGCACAATCACATACACTTGCACGTCTTCTTTCCACCCACGTTACACACACATATAGAATACATGTGTATCACAAACAAAGTATACACATGTATAACACTTACATTCTATATACAAGCATCTATTCAATACACACATAGATGAGCCCTGTACATAAATGTGCATTAATTCCCTGAAAAGAGTTGCATGCATTTATATACAGGCAAACGGAAGTAGGAATTTTTGACACAATGTGACAAAAAGACAGCTCTTTCCTGTAAGCATTTGGACCCAGAAAACAAAAGATCCCTGATATTTTCAAACAAACTGCCATTTTTATATTCGCAAACAAGGATCAACTACAGCAGGGATCGGCAACCTTTGGCACGTGGCTTGCCAGGGTAAACCCCCTGGCGGGCTGGGCCAGTTTGTTTACCTGCCGCATCTGCAGGTTTCGCAGATCACGGCTCCCACTGACTGGGGTTCACCGTCCCAGGCCAATGGGGGCTGCGGGAAGCGGCGCGGGCCGAGGGATGTGCTTGCCGCTGCTTCTCGGCGAGCCACGTACCAAAGGATGCTGATCCCTTAACTACAGATTCCACTCCTGTGCACTGAAGGGCTCTTGTGTGAACCTTGAAGCAAAGCGGAAGTCTCCACTAATGCTAAGAAGATTCCATCAATGGGTAAAAACAATCCAACAGCCCTTGCCTCGCACACTCATAATTTACTGTATAAAAACCTCACGCTGTAACCATTAAAATTAACAAAAGTTTTGCCATTGAGTTCAAGGAGAAAACGATAAAGCATCAACTCAAGACTATTGAGTATCTAGAATTTATACAGAATCTTTTCTTTTTAAACATGCTGAATCAGATCCTAACATAAGTTATACCAGTGTAAATCTGCAGGGAATGGAGCTACTGAGATCAGATTCGGGATTGGGCTCACTGATATATCTTGTATCATTAATTGCAAACCCATTGAACCAGTTCCCAACAGAACTTGCGAATAAAACTCAACTCTGACAGTTAAAGAAAAATGTTAAGCCTGATTCTACAGTGACAGAGTGACATCTGCAGGAAGATTTTAGAAGGAGCGGTTATACATGCTTCATACTCTTGAGTTTTCTATACAGGTAACAGATATTAAACAATTATCTTGGACTTCAGTTATTATCTCTTGTAATAAGCTTCCTGTTTCACAACTTCTCTGGCCAGAAAATCAGAATGCAGCTATAAACTCATTCCCCCACTGTGCTGTGATAAGATGCAATGTAAAGAAATAAAATGAAAAATATTAAAATGCTTTTAATAATTAGATTAAAAGTCAGGGAAGAATTGTGAAAATTTCAATTATTTTCATTCCACAGATTTCAAAAGGGAATGAATTTTTTTTGTTTATTCAAAAATTTTCCTGAACATTTTAATGAAATGTTTCCTTTCTTCACCGTTTTATCCATTTTTCTACAGAAAATGGGTGCAAAAGACAAGTTATAAAACATACATTGATTAAATTATTTAAATGAACTAGATAGCTCTACTAAGTTCCTCACTGTTCTATAGATCTGTTCCTTAAGACTAAAGAATTATTATAAATGTATGAGTATTATTAGCCAAAATAGCACAAAGCAGATAAAAATTAAAGAAAACAAAATAAAAATTGTTGGGTGATGTTTACAATACAAAAACTGAACATGGGAAATTATAACTGAAGAGACAATAAATCAGTTCTATTAATTTAAGGTCTTATCACAATTTTGTTACAAAGCCAAACTTCCCTAGTTCTATAATAGTCCAGGGAAGTGATTTTGGTATTGAAACGGAGCTATAGTTCCTTAAATCCCTTACCTCAAATCAATCTTATCAGCTAATGGAATTATGGGACTGTCCCTGGGAATTTAACCAAACTATTCTACAGAAGAATTCAAACAAGTTAACTTAATTATCAAGGAATGTCAACTCATTTCAAAGTTATCTTGCCCAGGTGATACTCACAGCAAAGCTTTGTCACTGATGAACACAAGGCAATCACACATTAAACCCAAAACAAAATATGCAGGTAATTATTTTGAAGGTATTCTAATTTCTCTGGAATTTCATCAGTGGCTGTTATGCCACTTTGACCAAAGATTTAAATAGTGGTAAAATCTTTAGCTCACAAGCCAATGCAAAGCTTCTTCCTTTTCTTGTCTAAGAAGATGCTAATTTCTCTTGACCACAAAATCTGCGTGAATTTTAGGCTGCTTTTTTTGAAACACAGAGAGCTTCTTTTGGTAACTTACATAGTTCTAAGTTAAAAGAACAGGAGTACTTGTGGCACCTTAGAGTCTAACAAATTTATTTGAGCATAAAAGCTTTTGAGGGCTACAGCCCACTCCATCAGATGAATGCAGTGGAAAATACAGTAGGAAGATATATATATATATACACAGAGAACATGAAACAATGGGTGTTACCATACACACTCTAAGAGAGTGATCAGTTAAGGTGAGCTATTACCAGCAGGAGAGAAAAAAAACTTTTTGTAATGGTAATCAAAATGGTCCATTTGCAGCAGTTGACAAGAAGGTGTGTGTGGGGGGGGGGGAATAAACACAGGGAAATAGTTTTACTTTGTGTAATGACCCATCCACTCCCAGTCTTTATTCAAGCCTAATTTAATAGTGTCCATTTTGCAAATTAATTCCAATTCAGCAGTCTCTCATTGGAGTCTGTTTTTGAAGTTTTGTTGTTGTAATATTGCGACTTTTAGGTCTGTAATCGAGTGACCAGGGAGACTGAAGTGTTCTCCGACTGGTTTTTGAATGTTATAATTCTTGATGTCTGATTTGTGTCCATTTATTCTTTTACGTAGAGACTGTCCGGTTTGGCCAATGTTCTAAGTTAGTGTAATGAGTTTCTTCAGCCTCAGCACTCTCAACTGAATTACTGCTTCAATGTAGTTTCTAGACAACTAAGACTAAATTTGTTAGTGAAATGCAAGTACACATCACACATTTTAGTCATTCAGGAGTATGTACTTTCTGAGAAGCATTTAGCTTAACATAGCCAAGTTGTCACTTGGATAACAACACATGTATACAAGTCATCTTTCTCTTATCAGTTGGAACTGGCATGAAGGTGGGCTCTCCAGCTCAACTTCACAGTTGCAATGACTGTTTTGAGATAAGAGTTCATTCAGGTGACTAACTAAAGGTGACATGATGGGTGTCTTCTTCTCTTTCCAGATTTTGCAACAGTCTTCCTAACCAGAAATTTAAAAGATTGAGTTAATAGGACGCTTGTCAGCTACATGTCTATTTGTTACCCAGTAGAGGGCACTCTCCCTGACCAAGTGATTACAGTCCCCTTGACCAGATGGTTTGGCTTCAGGGAGCAAGGTGTGGAACACCGCATTTTTAGACATCTTTTGCTTGCCCAGTTCCTCTTCTTGGCAAAGCCAATGTGGAACAAAAAAAAATGGCCCATCCTTCAGATGAAGACTTGAAGTGCCTAACAAGGCTGAGAGTTATGTTCCTTCTCATCAACTTATGATGAAATGAGCCATGTCCTTTATGACTTCTTAATACTTTGTGTCTGGTAAATTACAGTATCTTTGTGCAAAACATCTTGTGCCGTACCAATTTGTGTACAATATGCTGGGCTGACTGTAAATTGAACCCCAAGTGGCTTAGCTCTGGACAGCAACCTACTTCCACAAGTAATTTCATCACCTGGCTACTCCCTGGGTACCAAGTGGGCACAATGGCTAACGAAGAGATCTAATTTCTATCCTAAATGTGAATGGTTAGTACTATAACGCTCTTGGCCCTACAGTCACATCTGCAGGAATCTGCCTGTGTAAATCCACTTTCAGGACTGGAGTCTGTGTGCATCTTCTTCTAAAAATCTTTGAAACTGACCTCGTAATTCCTGTTTCCAAAGGGATATACATGCTGCACAGCATTAAATGTGAGAAAACCAGCAGACTGAATGACCTCGTAATTCCTGTTTCCAAAGGGATATACATGCTGAACAGCATTAAATGTGAGAAAACCAGCAGACTGAACCTAAAATCAAGAACAAAGCATAGGAAACGGACAATTCAGATGCAAATCAAAGCAGGAAATCATGTTTTTTGGAAGATAAAGCACATTTACAGGGTTAAACAAAAGGGCTCTATAACCTTACTATATAGAGTGAGTGAAAGTGGCAAGAGATGAATAATATTGGAATAAAATACAGGAGTATCTATAGGGTGACCACTTTTTTCTCAACTCACATCATCAGGTTACTGGCCTTGACTTTTTCTAAAACATTTGTGCTCCCAGCTGAGCAACAGCTGGTGAAGTAGGGATCTATTAGTGGCCAGCGGGCAGGGAAGCCAAGTGGAAAGGGGAAAGAAGCAGAGAAGAGGAGCAGCAAACACTTAGGCACATGCTTAACTTTAAGTGCCACTAAGATGTAATACAGCTAATTGACTTTACTGGAACTTAAATTAATGCTTAAGTGCCTTGCTTATAAAGATGGGATTATTCAGGTGCTTAAAGTTAAACATATGCTTAAGGTTTTTGTTGAATTGGGGCCCCTATGGCCAAGTCTTATGAGTGTGTTGCTTATTAGGGTCCTAAGACACACTAAAGAAAATATGGATCCAGAACAGTTGGTAGCTAAAAAATCACAACCTGGTGAAACAACTGTTGTTTATGGTGACATGAAGAACTAGAAGCAGGATGAACATGAGGCAGTTTCAGAACATTCACATAAAACATTTAGTGCATGATTGATTACTGGGAACATACGAGAGTTGTTGTGTGGCTGGAGCTGATTAACTAGTGGAACCAAATGATATAACATGGAAGAGTATAACATTTGGGGGTTATAGAGTGCAGCTGGCTATATAATACCTTTGTAATTTATAAGGCTACAGCATCTGGCTCCTTGCTGTCATTAGATTTCAAGTAGCCAGAATTCTGAGTCTTTTATTTCACAGCAAAAATTTCTCTGCCGTGGGAAAATCTTTAAAACTTGCAAAGACATTTTGGTGAAGTATTTTTCACATATTTGCTCAGAAAGATCAAAAGGAGACAAGGAGACGGTAAGAAAACAGCAACGCATGTTATGGGGAAGAATTATCGTCCATTATCTTAATTTTAAAGTTATGTTTATGGGAGCAGATCCTCCGAAGGGTTAAGTCTGCATAGGTCTTTTGAAATCGGTGGAGCTACGCTGATTTACAGCAACTCACAATCTGACCCAGGATCCTTTAGATTTCTATTTATTGCAAGATTTTTGCCTTGGTCATTGTTCATTTAATACAGGGTACACTGGAGCAAAGGAAATACTAACACAGCAAAACATTTTCAATATTCACTGTAATTAACTAATACAGGCAGTGCAAGTATGAAGGGCTTCGTTCTGCAACGTGCTGAGTGACACCTCCTATTAAGTACTTTACATCATCAAGGCTCATTGACTTCAGTGGGAGCTGAAGGCACTCAGCTCACTGCACCAGGCCCATGGTTTGGAAAGACTGGCAGTTTGGTGCCCACGGTAACTTGGTCTGTATTGATGTCTCACTATTCATGTTTGTAAAACTGCTACAGCACTTACATGTTTGAGTGTCTGCAAGAGCGTGGGTAAACCTTTTTCTCTGTTAAATTAAATATTTTCTCAACTAAATAACACCACAGGCTGACGTCTACAGTAAATGTTCTGTATAGACTGAAGGGAATGACTACTGTATTTTTTTAAATAAGCATTTTTTCAATGGCAACTTAAAGAAACTTACCCCATTTTGACCAAAAAAAATGCAACTACTTCTAATTTCATATATCTGAAACGTGAAAATATTCCTATTTTTATGTATTGGAAGAGTCACCCCTGTGCAGAGGATTCACATGAGGACTATGCACTACATAAATCCAATCTTGAGGTCTTCAGTAGTGCACTGGCCTTGTACTGGTCCCTTGCACACAGGTGAATTTCACTCACCAAGAATGGCTCTGGTCTAGCAAATTTCTTTTTGAAACATATTGTGACAATTTTAATTTAAATACCTTATTCATCATAAAAATTCACTATATGCCATTTATCAGAGGGATAGCCGTGTTAGTCTGGTTCTGTAGAAGCAGCAAAGAATCCTGTGGCACCTTATAGACTAACAGACGTTTTGCATTCTTGCATCTGAAGAAGTGGGTACTATATGCCATTGTTATTCTTGCATAAAGTGTTTAAAGCATGTATTACTGATCAATAGAGTATATTGTTACTAATAAAAATAGAGACAGGGTGAACAGAAAGAGGCTGATCCCTCAAATAGGTTGACTTCAGTGGAACTACTGATGTAAGTGAAGTTACCCACATTTGAAGGACTGAGGCCTATATCTGAATATTGGCGTTACCATCTCTCCACAGCGTTACCAATAGGTCTCTCCCTCTAGATGCACACTCCTTTCCTTCTGCCTGCAAACCTCTGCCTTCATTGGCTTCTTCCTCCTCCACTACATGCACAACAAACATTCTTTGCTCACTGTCTTGTATCACAACCATCACTTCACCATCTTTCCATGGCCACCCCATGACACCAATTCCTGCTGGAGGAATCTTACTGAAGAAGTGAAATGGACAGCAGAGCTTTGACTGTAATTCCCCACCTGATGCACATTTTGTGGCTGCCAAACCTGCTAAGCTTTCCCTAAAGGAGCATGAATATACATTTGCCTGGGGCTTCTTCCCACTGAACTAAGGTAGTCAACGGAAATGTGCGAGCTGAATGCAACTGCACAGAGAATGGTGCCGAGGGGTGAAAGGAGGCAAAGGAAGAGGCGACAAGTCACTGTGAGGGCTGGAACACTATCCCCTATTAGAGCCCAATCCTAGTCAACTGAAATCAATGGCAAAACTCCCATTCATAACAATGGGAGTAGGAAAGGGTCCTAAATGCCTAAGAACCTATAAACACTAATCATGCAAGAGAAATCAATGTTGGATTATGTGCTGCTAGTGATATTTTACCAAATGAATACAGAATACATTCTTTGGCAGAGTATTAACTAAGTCATAACAAGTGACACAACATGCCTGGTAAGAGAAAGTATTGCTGTAGTTTTAATGGAGGAGTCAGGTAATCTTGGTTTGTTTTTTAAATAAATATTTGTTTTTAAATGTGCTAGAGAATCAGCTATATCCGAGTGGTATCTGCAAGAACAGAAACAGCCATGCGGTCGGCCTCCACAGAGGTGGGGTGATTTCCTAACAAGGAGATATGAACAAGCATGGCAAAGGATGGCCAGAGCGAGAGAAGATTGGAAGACATGTTGTGATTGGCTCAGTTTCAGCTGATGAAGGACTGAGTCTATGCAGAGAATCAAATCTATAACACTGTTTGAACTTTACACAAGGAGTTTGTAAACCCATGAAACTAAAATTAACCACTCTAATACACCACAAAAGATGACTGTCAACACTAGACAGAACAAAGCTGCCAAACCATCAGATAATAGTAAGCTTCCTAAAAGAAACATTACATTATAAAGGCTATAATGCCAGAGAGCGCAACCCAAAAACCTACAGCCCATGCCCCTTACAGAATGTGGGGAAGGGGAGAAGACTTGCTTCCTAGGCAAAGATCCTGTGAGATCCTTTATCTGACACAAGTATTAACTGAATCAGAGAATTCAATATTGTCCTAAGGAACTAAGTACCAAATCTTAAATATAGCGCCAGATCCAGAAAAACCTTCACATTGGCAGGTTTGAAGCCCCCAGTGGTGCTGCTGACGTGAGCGGAACGTCTTACCCAAATGAAACCATCCAAAGGCCAGCAGCGCGTTTTGAAGACAGCTCCCGCTATGTACAGTACTAAATATGTCAACTCACAATTACCTCCCTGCCTCCTGGCTGGATTTTTCACCCCTCTAGCCTAGCTGCGGGGGGGGGGGGGCTGCCTATAGGTGCTCTTGCCCCCTGGACACCCACCCACCGAGCAGGCAGACGCTCTGCTTCCCTTTCCACCGCGCCTCTCGCTGGCTCCTTGGCACAAGGGCGCACGGGAGGCAAGAGGCAGCAGGAGAGCATTGGCCCCGGGACTCCCCCCATGTTCTCAGCCGGCTGCACGGGCCTCCCCCCCGAACCCACCCCACAGCACTCCCAGCCAGGCACCCTGTTGTCCCAGCTACCCCGCGCAGCAGCGGCGGCCCCTGCAGCAGACACGCCAAACCCACGGAAAAAGGCAGAATTTGGGCTTGTTGCTTCTTTTTTTTTGGGCGGGCTCCCGGCAAGCGGGGGCCAGGGGGCGGGGAGACGCGGGGTGCAGAGCGGGCGCGCCCCAGCCTGCAGGCCGGTGGGGGGCGGGGCTAGTCACGTAGGGCGCTGGGGTTCCTAGGGCCTGGCCTGGGTTGAAATGGGAGGAGCCTGATTCCAGGCGGGTGCTTCGTTACCGGTGGCGGTTGGCACCTGTGGCCCGGGGCAGGGAGGAGGGTGGCTGAGAGGGACGCTGGGTGCGTCTCGAGGCCGGCCTCTCCCCGCCCACACAGCGCCCCCTGCCGGCGGGGGGGGGAGGGGCTGCTGCAGTGACCACCCCCACCGCGCGCAGCCCGAACCGCCGCCTTCAACCCCCCCGGCTGCGCCCGCGCGCACATGCGTCGGTTGGGCTGGAGACGTCACAAGCTCGCGACGCCCGCCCCCTCCCCTGCCTGGCGGAGGTTGGGCAGCCGCCGCGGGGACAGGGGCGCGCGTGCACGTGGAGGCCGTCCCTGCGGCGCGCAGTGAGTGCGACATCCGCGCGCGGGGCCGGTGGCGCTACTGGCAGCGGGGCCGGGGCCGGGGCCGGCCGGCGAGGAAGCGGCTGGTTCCTCCCTGTCAGCGAGGGACCCGCGCGGGGGGGAGCCGCCCCCCTCCTCCGGGATGTGCGGGGGGGCCCGGCCCCGGCCGGTGAGCGGCGGCGGCGGTTCTCCCTGCCCCTCGGGCTCCGCTGGGCTGGAGCGGGGACCCTGCAGCCCCCCGGGCTGAGGGGCGGGAGGCAGAGGGGGGGGGCGGCTGTACCAGGGACCCGAACCGCTCAGTGTCTGTGTAAATAAAGTGAAATGGGGCCGGGGGGGTCACATTCGGGGGGCGCCCCAGCGGCCGTGCAGCCGTTTCCGGGGTGGAGCAGCGCCGCGCACCGGCTGGGCGAAGGGGGATCCTAGTGTCACTCGCCACGCCCCTGCGCCGCACTTACACCGGGGCCAGGGCCCGGGGAGCCGGCTCCCTGTGTCCGCTCTGAGGGAGGCCAGCGCTTGGCTGGGATGTGTGGTCCCTTGTCAGCTGGAGGGTTAGTGCTCCCTTGTGCCTCCCCTGTGGACGGACGGACACTTGCCAGCTACAGAGCACTTAGCAGACAGCGTAGTTAGAGGTGTGAGTCTGTGCCCTCTTCCCACTCGTTTTGTAAATGCAGTTGGTGAGAAAATTGTGCCTGGCCCTTAACAGACAATAATACAGGGAGGGGAATTGCCCGGAAAAGGGGCAATTCTTGACTACAGAAAGGCATCGCTGGAGCTGCCAAATTTTGTGGTGACTGAACTTGTTTCTACCTGTGACATAAGCTGTAATAAGTGATCCAGGAAATTTTGTTGTGTTTTTCAGGCATATTGTAGCAGAGATCAGATGCCTGGAGCATAATTAGATATTCTGTTCAGTCTTGCCTTAGCTGTTGACTGTGACACTACCACCATGCATCAGAAGCTTTTGAAGAGTGCCCATTACATCGAGCTAGGAAGCTACCAGTACTGGCCTGTTCTGGTACCTCGGGGAATCCGCTTGTATACCTATGAGCAGATTCCTGTGTTCCTCAAGGACAATCCGTATATTACAGATGGCTACAGGGCTTATCTCCCTTCTAGGCTGTGTTTAAAAAGGTAACATACTTTGATTGGGATGTTAAAAGTAAGATTTGAGCTTTTGCTAAACCTTTGAATGTTTGCTAAAATAATGATTTTTAGTGCCACACACCATTTTCTGAATATCTGCTATTGTATTTTTTTCTTTTAGTCTGTTCATTTTATCCAATGAGACAGTAAACATCTGGAGTCACTTACTGGGCTTTTTCCTTTTCTTCACTCTGGGCATATATGACATGACTTCTGTATTACCTTCAGCGAGTGCCTCTAGAGAAGACTTTGTTATCTGTTCTATTTGCCTCTTCTGCTTTCAAGTAAGTCCTTTCATGAACTAGTTTTGAAACACGTACTGGAGTTTTTAAAAATATTTGTCAGTCATTTTTCATCATTTTCAGGATCATAATTTAGTTCAATCTTGATAGACTTGACCAAAGTAGCGAAGAAATCTCTCAACAGAAAGGGAAATTTAAAATATGTAGTTATGGTTTTGGAAGAACAGCTGAACTGTCAGTACATCTGGATTTGGGGTAGAAAATTAGTCTCTAAAAAGCCCATCTTAAAACTGCTAAAGGTTTATCACCTATACTTCAAAATATATCCACACAGAGGTTTAGTGGTAGTTCTTGGCTATAGAGTGTGGCAGACCAGAACTTGATTTCAAGCAGGCTAGGGAAAAGTCTAGATTTAAAATGTGGTTGTTTGACTAAGATGTAGAGTTGTCCAATTATTTTTCACCTAAATAGCCAGATGTAGTATGAAGCATAGATGGTTGAACACAGTTAGAGGGAAAATTTAGCACCTTAGTTGGCAAGGTAAGTACTTTGCTACATCTATAGTTCAGTGACATTTACAAATACCTTGGAAGATCTTTCAGCCTTGGTCTACATGCAGGGCAGCAAACACACTGGCAGATTAAAGCAGTAATAAGGGGTGGAGGGAACCCTTTCATTGAACATCTCCTGACAAGTGTTGAGTGTCCTCTATTCCTGTTGGATCCAGGCTCCTAAGTAATTACATTTCACTTGTTCGGATTGTTTTGTGACTGTCATTGGCTAATGGCCAATAGAATGTTTGCTAGTTCATTGCTTACCAGTCCAGAGGGAACTGTTAATATAGCATTCCAGTGCTTTATACTCCATGTTTCTCAATAGTTGCCCTGCCTGATTATATATAAGGCTGTGTCGACGGTCCTTGCTTGGATCCCATTGTTTGGTCCTTTGATAGCTTTTAAAAAAGAGGAGCATAAGGAATATAGAAGATTCCTTGAGGGAGGGAAGAATTTGTCAACACAACAATCCGCACTCCTCAAGGAGATAAAAATCAAAAACAGGTTGAAGTCTGAAAGCTATTAACTAACAAATAATTATCCATAGTGCAGAAAACTGATTCTTAGTAGATACATCAAATTGCACCATCACCTGCATACAGCATATGCTGACAAAAATACTGTAATTGTAACTTGTACATTTTGGTTCCTAAGGAGCCTCTTGGTTAAAATTCAAATACCACCTATCCATTATTCTTTTGTGTAGAGGTCTAATTAGGATTAAAATGTGAGGACTTTGGTAATTTAAAAAAAAATGGAAGAGTGTTATTTGCTGAATTGAGTCAAACATGTAGTTGGAGGCTGGTGTGTATAAACTGGATGTCTGAATTCAGTGTGCCACAAAGATTAACCTATAATATTTTTGTTAAAAGTGGTCATGTTAGAGTGAAAAAAGTATAGATTTGGATTAATTTTTGCGTGTATGTTGGTAACTCAAGGTTGAAACTCAGGACTGTCATACCGACCTTAAATGTATACATCCTGCTTTGAAGCATGTGTAATATGAAACATTACATACTCTTGGAACGCCTACAATGCTTGGGCACAGTGCTACGAGCAGAAGACATAAGTTGGAATCTGTTTGAGCCTCTGGCCCTTTAACAGGGTGTTCAAGTTTGAAGAATTTAATATGAACTCTTTGCACTGATGCATAGCTAATACTATGTGAGGAAGAGGGAGCACCTGTCAAGTTGCTGTAGTAACAGTGAAGTATACAGGAATTTTGTCCCTTTTACTGTTTCCATTACAAAGTGTTTTGGCAAATGAAAATTTTGGATAATTATTGCACTGAGAGATTTTTCCATGGATCCCTGATCCTTAACTTCTTAGTTCTCAATGTTTCATGCTGCAGGTTACACATAAGGGCCACACAGACTATTGATGATATATGCAGATCTAGTTTGGCAAATACCATCCTAGTAGTGAGATCAGCAGCAGTGAAACCTGTCAGATTCTAGTTAATTTCACCTTGCTCTATCAGATGGGCAAAGGCACAAACTCCATCCTCCTAAGGATGGAAGAAATATTTTTCCTCACCAGCCCAAAGGAAAGGTGTGTGGACTGAGGTGTCTCAGAGAGAGACACTCCCACCCTTTCCTTCCCAGCAGCTTCAAATTATGCTAAAGTCCTTACGAAATATGGGCTCCCCAATGGTCAAGGAGTGGAGAGAAAGACCAGCACTTTCTTGCTCTTCCCATCACCTGTGGTTTGAACTGGGTAACTAGGAAGGGTTCTGTCCATTTGCCCAGTTAGTGACTCCCTCCTTGTAGACATCTCTCTGTGTAGTAGGTGATTGGTAAATTTTTCAAACCATGGTTGTTGAAGACCACTTAGAAAGTAGTCACTCACTCTCCCTCAGAAAAAAATCTTTTAAAAAGAATAAATAAGGAAGGGACAAATATTGGTCCCAGCAGAAGTGGACTGCACACTGAATAAGTCTGGCGTGATAGAATCCTCTCTCTTTGTGCCATTAGAGCTGGATACTCCAGATACTTCCTACTTCTTTCCCTCCATGTGGTGGTTTGGCCAGTGGAACCACTAGGTGCACACCCAAACCACCTCTCTGCACTGAAGCACAAGGAGCTCCTGCAGAGCCACGCACTCCCCTTTGCAGACTCACCCTATTGACTCCCTGTTCCCCCTCTTCAGCAAAATATCATTGGTTGCACTGCCAATCAGGCCTTTTGTGCCCACCAAGGCTGGGCAGGATTTTTCCCTTAACTTCTGTTGACCCTTCTCTGAGTAGCTTGGTTTGGTCAGCTATTTCATCATTGGTAGGAAGCATAATTTCATGACATCCGGTAGCAGTGTGAAATATATAACAGCATCAGGTGGTTAATTCTATGCTTGACAGCTTCATAGGTGGAGCGGGATGCTTTTTTTGCTTTGATTTCATGTAGCCATAAACTAGGCTTTGAAGAAATTAACATGCATTTGTTTGAACATTTGTACAGGTCTGTATGCTTTGCTCGGTAGGATATCATCTCTTCTGCTGCCATCGCTCAGAGAAGACTAGCCGTCGATGGATGGCATTAGATTATGCAGGAATTTCCATTGGGATCTTGGGCTGCTACGTATCAGGAGTGTTTTATGCATTTTACTGTAATAATGTAAGTTTTAATGTGCTTTTTATGCAATAAAATGAACACTTCATAGCTGACCTGTATGGCCTTACCCAGATGGTTTCTCAGACCCCAAGCAAGAAGTTGGTTGCACAACATGCGAGGAGTGCACACGATCAAAAATAATTCGACATTACTGGCCTGCTAGCTGATCCATGTTATTTGAACTTGTTGATTAGCTTGCATTTGTCAAAAACAAGGGTGGTTTCCTACCTGCCACAAATTGCTGCTGCTTACTGGAAATAAATTTGGGTTTTTGGAAGGCATCCTGGAGTGCAGCTGCCCCCAGAAGGCACTGGTTTTTTGCAGCTCATCACGTTACACCAAAAATCATTTTGTTGAAAAGACCCAGTGGTTTGGAACAGGCCAGGATCTAGAAGGCTGGAAGAACTTAAGGGTGGGGAGAACAGGAGATGGTATTAGACGAGAGAAAAGAAAGGGGGATAGTTGAGAAGTTAGGAGAAGAGTGGTTGCTGGGCTTCTAGTTTATATAAACAGATACAAGTTTTACACAGGCAACAGTATAGGGAAAATTACTGCATCCCAAGCGACCTTTCAAAAATAGTGATTAGGATGGTCCACAAAACTGCCTTCTCCTCACCATCCATCTGTGTGTGTGTAGGGAAGGGGAAGGTAGTTTCCCATCAAAACCTTATGTTGTCTTATCCATTGGTAATAAAGAATTCTTGTAAAGTATCTGAATCCGGCAGTAGAACCAATTCCAACCTGTCAAACTAGTGCAGGAGCAAACTTAACTCATTTTAGGGAGCACAGTAGCATATGCAATTTTGTATACGGTGAAAAGTGTGTAGACGAAACAATGGTTAGCCTTCTCTACATTTGATTTCTATTTCACTTTGTACATTTTCTGCCAAGGGTGTTAATAATCTTCACACCTATCCAAAGAAGAAAAAATAATTATTTTCTTTTTTCCTCTTCTGCAGTACTGGCGTCAGGTATACTTGATCACTGTGCTTGCTATGATCCTTGCAGTATTCTTTGCTCAGATTCATCCCAGCTACCTCACTCAACAGTGGCACAGACTGCGTTCTGTCATCTTTTGCTCCGTCTCTGGATATGGAGTCATTCCTACTATCCACTGGGTTTGGCTCAATGGAGGAGTTGGTGCAGCTATTGTGCAGGTAAGCTCAGAAGCAGACACGATTCCTCTGATTTTCTAGTTGTCTCCCGTTTTTTGGAATAGAAGCATGGTTAAAAAATGAATACCTTTGAACTGGATTTACCTAATGCAGAGCTTCAAATATTAAACTCAGGATGTGAACTAAAAACAAGCTGCATCAATTAAATCTGGTTTACAACATACTAATTAAACCTGCCTTGTGAGAAGAAAAAAATATAGGGAACAACTGTGACCCTAGATATACACCTCTGGGACACAACAACCTATGTGGGTCACTGTACTGCCTGCCTCCAGATGGGTGCAGTGTGCAGTCAAGACAGCATAATGGAAAGTAGTAGTCTGGGTCAGGTAGCACTGGTGCAGATTTTCTATTGGCTTCACCCCCCTGAAATAAAGTGTGGGAGGTAGCGGCCAGATTCTGACTCTGATCCTCTCCTGGGGCAGAGTCTCTTACTTGGAGTTTGTGGCAAATCCAGAAATGAGCCATATATATATAATATATATATATATACACACACACACACACCCCTTTGCCTTTTAAATGACCCATAGATCATAAAATATGAATAAAGTTACTAATGTTAGCAGTTATAAACCGACTAGTAACGTAATCTGTTGTAAAGGTTACCCAGCCCTGAAAAGCAAGGAGTATGGCAGGATGAAAGAGGGAAATATATACCTGTCTTATGGTAAAACATGAGTTGTAGTAGTTATATAATGAACTAGACACAGATGAGAACCTACCATGATGCTAATCTGTGCAGGTTCTTATGCTGGCACTTTAATGGACTTTAGACTAGGCCTATAATTAGTGCAAGTGAAAAAAAAATGTTTTGTCTAAGTAGTATTGCCTGGGTATTCAAAGTATTTCTGTGCATAAGTCTGTGTTACAGATCTTGTTCCTGTACATCTAAAAATAGAAAGCTTTGCTGTTGGCAGCAAGACACTGTGGTAATAGGGACTTCAAAGAAAAGGAACTAATATATAGGTTGCTTTCCACTGAACCGCTGCATCCCTTTTTCCCATCTGGTGTTTAGTAGCCTCATGAGATCGTGTGTGGTAAGTTATGCTTCACATGGTCAAAGATTCCAAGCTGATTTAGTAATGTTTTCCCCCTGCACTACCTTTTACTATGTCCCTACCTCCAAAAGGAACTTACAGGGCATTGATTGATCCAACTTTTAGTCATTAGTCAATGAATTTAAAATGCATTCTTACTGATGGAAATTCTTCAGTGTAGAGTTGTGGGGACCAACCTAAGGAAATCTGTTCTCAGGCACAGTGTGAATGTATTAAAAAAGAGGGCATCTCCGATCATGGAATTTCACCTTTCACAGAGAAAGCAGAAGATTGGGGGGTGGAGGGGAGAATTGTTTTCGAGCACAGAGGTGGGGCTAAGCTTTAACCTTTTCTGTCTCCGGTTTTGATACTACTTACAGATTTGGAGTCTGTTCAACATTCATGTAAATAAAGTAATAAGAGTAAAGCTGTGTCCTTGCAAAGTATGCAGTGCACTTGCTAGACAAATGTTATGGGGTAGGCATTCATGATCTACTACTAAGCATTAAAGCTTCATTTTATTTTGCAGGAGTTTGCTCCTCGAGTAATTGTGATGTACTTGATTGCTGCCGCAGCTTTTCTCTTTTACATTTCCAAAGTTCCAGAAAGATACTTCCCAGGTATGATTATCTTTTGCATTGTACTTAAGTGGTGATTCTGGAAGGGCATCGAAAGAAAGTATAATGTGTGTGTTTTGAATTGTCATTAAAAAAATGAGTGAACATGTCCTACATTAAGCAGCCATATCTGTGTTGAATACTGCGCTCTCTATATGCATTTGCTGCACTCATGCTAGTAGCTTCTCTGAGCTGCAGGAATTCAGCTAAATCCATCTAGTAGTAAGACATGTTAAGGGGAGGAATCATTAACACTTGTATAAAATTGGAAAAAATACAACTAAATCATAAAAAAGTGTCAGTATGCCAATAATCTCAATTTAACCTCCAAAAGATCTTGGAACCTTACCTGTACTATATGATTTCTTGGTATTGCACACCCTTGGTCAACAGTTCATCCACTTGTGGCAGGTGATGATGATTATGATTATTCTCCTAACAAAATGAAATGGGAGTTGGGAGGCTAACTCGCTTTGGCTCCTTGAAAAATCCCAGCTCCAGAGCTTGTTTCCCCACCCCCCACCACTGATCACGCTCAGCTCTCACTGACTGCTGGCTGTCATTTTCCCCAGTTCTAAAAGGGACTAATTACCTATGTCTGTGGAGTGCTTTGAGATCCTTTGATAAATAGTGCTCTGTAAGTGTAAAAAGCTGTTGGGTTATAGGGTTTTCCAGCTAGTATGAGTGTTGGGACTAGACTAGGACAATCAGAGGATTAATGTCCACTGACTGCTGTTTTTTACGGCAAAAATGTCAAATTACACCTCCAGGTAAATTACTTGTACCATTGTTTTATATAGTAAATTTATGTCCAATAAATTATTGCTATCCATATAAACCTCAGCTGGAGAGTAGCCTCCCCACTGGTGCATTCCCTTGAGGCTGGGTGTGGTGTGGTGTAGCAGGCTCTCCCCCCGCCTAGCGCCCCCTGTTGATAGCCACTCTAGCCCTGAGATGGTCTCCCTTGGGTCCCTGGCCTGCTTACCTTCAGTCTCACACCTTCCAGGCTCTGCAAGATTGTCCTGCTCTTGTGCAGCGCAACGTGTCTGAGGACTTTCTTCCTGGAGGCTTGGCTCCAAATAATAGTTCGTTCTCCTTTTTGTGTCTAGGTGTTTCCGTACCATCTTTCCTGGAGGACTGGGAGGGGAACCCAGGTCCTCCACCTCTTCTGGGTTCCAGTCCAGAGATCTTATGGCAAGCAGCTATGGTCTGCTGCCTCACTGGACTTTGTACCTTACCTTTCCTTCAGGTCCTTTCTCACAGCCCCCCGAGCATACTCTGTCTGCCTCTAGGCCTTTCCTCCACTCTCTAGTAGCCAGAGAACAGCTGCAGAGGTTCTTTTTCCCCCCTTCTCTCCCTGCAGCCTCCTTCTCATCTTGACTTCCTCCCTTTATGCTTACCACCCAGCTGTGCTTCATCTTCACCTGGGCCTGGCCCATCTTCCAGGTGCAACCAAGTGCACTAATTGCTGTCTGTCTCCAGTTAACTATCGTTACCTGTGGGGGCACATACTCCATCACAATTCCCAATCAAGATTGGAGTTCAGTTGTGTTAGACATTGTACATATATAATGGAAAGTAAGTCCCTACCCCAAAGAGCATACTCTAAGTCTATAACAAGAAATGGGTGACTATGACAAACAGATGACAGGAGCACACAATAACAGTAAGACAATTATGATTTAGTATACTGAGCAGCAGTCACAGCACATCAGCTGTCTACTCAAGATTGAGTGTTTTATAGGCATCACAGGAGGAGAGAGATTTAAAGGAAAAGGTGGTAGATCCACTCACACAGAAAAGACCTTGGGTGTGGCCAAATGGCACATCATTTCATTAAAGGGAACGTGGTATTTATTGCAGAGAATACCACCACTGTAATATAAATAGAAATTAAATTGTGATATATTGAAAGTTAACCACTTGCAATAAATTCCCATGTAGAGATTCAACTTTGGAAAATATTTTAATTGTACCAGTGACAGGTTCCCTATTGTAGTATTATATTGAGTACTAGGATCCAATATAACTTTTAATTAAAAGTTAGTGAAAGGACCTTATTAGTTTCCATGGGGTTTGAATTGGGCCCTGGAGGAGGCTGGTAGCTAGTGAGCATCCACTTTTTTGCTGCTTCTCTAGTCCTTGGGGTTCAGTTAGCTCACTTTACTTACTTTAGTAGGTTTGGGTATTAAACACCAGTCAGGTCCAGATTTTCCAGTTAGATTGCTCCTTTGTTTGCCCAGGTGTATCATGCATGCTCAAATACCCAGTGTGTCCATGTGCATTCTGTATCTGTACACATGGCAATTGCTTATGGGCACTGGGGTTTATAGCCACCCATATAGCTGCACTGTTACAAACCCCTAGTGTAAATGTTGGGTATTAGTGTAAACTGGCTCTTGCATTGTGTCCTCACTAAGGGTTTGTACCAGTACCTAAAAACATGAGTATAGACAAACCCTTGTATGCTTAAGTGGTCAGATGGGCCTGCAAATACATAATCTGAGCATACACTTAATGCACTTGCATATATTTTCAGTTTAAAGCTGGCCCAGAGATATACAGTACTTTCCCTTCAATGCATGCATGTTTATCAGAAATTGTTCAAATGCATGAGAGCTTCAACCTCCAGGCTAGAATTGTTACTGCAGTAGTTATATTGAATATAATAACAGACAATCTTTTTGCTTTTTCCAAAAGGACAATTAAACTACCTCGGCTCTAGTCACCAAGTATGGCATATCCTTGCAGTAGTAATGTTGTATTGGTGGCATCAATCTACAGTTTATATCATGCAATACAGACACAGCAAGCCCTGTCCTGACTACAGTACACATTTATGAATGAAGGTATGGCAGTCCTATATGCATGGAGACATGAAGATAGAGTGGGTGGGGGGGTTGGTCATCTTGCTTTGAGCCTTTCTGTCACAAGGTTCAGTTTGCCTTCTTTCCTTAATTGTGCTAATGCTCCAGAACAAAACCACGGGGTAGCGCTTTTTATCCATGAAAGATACATCACTTGAAGAATTATATGCAATATTCTCCTAGACACAGCTGAAGTGCCAGATAAGATGCTCCAGGCAAAACTGGAGAGCTGGTGGGTGTTCAACATCATTTGTATATGTAGGTGTAGGGGAAGCTGACACTACGATCAAACTCCACAACTGAATATCGGCTTGCTTACACTAGTATAAATTGGACCAAACTCCATTATAGGCAGGGACGTTACATAGTTGTTAAACTAGGATAAGCCAGAGGAGACTCAAATCAGTCCATCACATCCTGGTTACAGGGACGCTAACTACCACTTAGATCCAAACTTCGATTTACAATCTGATAGTAAAAGTCCTGCATGTTTTTACTAGTGAAAATTCAGGCTATAATTTTGATAAATTGTTATTATAATATCTCAATTTATTTTGTTTATTTTCTTGATATTTAATATTCTGCAATAATACATATGTTTACACTGCAGTTTGCTTAGATTTTTACTGTACATTACATTTTTTTCACTAAATTGCTTCTTCCTTATTTTTCTCCAAAACTTGTAATAACACATCCACACTTTCTGCTTTCTCCCCTAAAGAATAAAAGCAAACGTGTAACAGCACAGGTAGATGTAAAAGCAAAGGGATCACACAAGGCACAGATATCATCTGGCATGATGTAGTGCTATAGATGTTGCAAGTAAGCAAAGACAGCCAGGTTAATTGCAGCTCCATTCAAAGGAGAGGAAGACTTAGTGGTTTTCAAATGTGGAAAGTACAAAATTGGCAAAGGCACTTAAAGTGCTAGAAGAATATAGCTAACCAGTGAAAACTATAAATAGAAAACATTTTAGTGTCCTCTGGGACAAGACTGAAGTGTCTTACCTGTAATCTATCTATAATTGCACTTAAGTTAATAAGATTGGTAATGGACAAGGCATTTGTCTGCACTGTCTATACTAGAACTCTTTCTAGAATACTTGCTCTCCCCAAACTCTAATGCTAGATATTGCCATTGAAATTTTAGATGAAAAGATACTTCCATTGCATTTTTCTGTCCTTGCTGTCTGATGTGAAATTTCTCTACATGAAGAAATCCCAGCTCTGTCCAACATGAAATTTATCTATATGAAGAAACAGTAATTTTATTTAACAATTTGCGTTGAGACAAATTCTGCCACCCTTACTCACGCTGAGTAACATCTTACTCCTTCAGTAGCCACTCTGAAATCAGTGGGGATATGCACAGAGTAAGGTGCTACCCTGTGAGAGAAAGGATGGCAGAATGAGCTCTCTGACACCCTTCTTTTCGCTCCATTTTGTTAATTCCCCCAACATTTGTCCATCTTTTTTTTTTTTTAAAACAAAAGTGTAGACAGTTGATGTTTGTAGTCTGATGAAACTTGTCTCCCACTATCTTTCAGAATTCTCTTACTGCAACAGAAGTTCTGACTATGAATGTCTAGTCCTTAGTCACATGCTGATTTCCAAAACCATGCACTGAGGCAGCTACTCTCTCTCACCTGCGGGACTGTGTTTCTACTTGCTGGGATGGCATACCAACAGAGGTTTTTTTGAGACAACTGCTTAGGTCTTCAAAATGACTCATTCACCTCAACCACTGTACATTCTGCAGTGAAGCAGAGAACAACTGTGCAGGTCTTCCTGTAGAGAGGTTATGTAATCCGACCATGTGAAAACAGGATATGAATTAATTACATTCCTTCTTCTGACTAGTAAAACATGAAAGGCAGCAACATGTACTCTTGGTTACAGCAAATGACTCTCTCCTTGATTTGGACTTCACTTTCAGACTTCATTAAAGAGTATACTGAAGAGATTTGCCCTAAACAGCATGCTTCTGAAGCTCCTATGATAAATTGCTTCTTGGGACCTGGTCTTAGACCTTTTTCAAATCCATACAGTGTGGTGTACCACCTAGACTTGCTATCTAATTGTTGTGTTCGTGCTATGACATTGCTGTTATATTTAAATCTGAATTCTGTGGATTCTTACTTTTTTTACAGGAAGTTTTTTCTTTTTGAAAGATCAAAATGGATGCTCTTTCTCCACTCCGTTTCGTCATCAGTAACTTTAAAATTAATTCCTTCATTTGAAATGGACAGTGTCACTAATTTGTGCCATTGAGTTTCCATGTTTCTCTCAAGAACTTAAGTGATTCCTGTGGTTTTGAAAATTTTACTCTTGACATATTACAAAGACTATCCAGCAACTGTAGGGTTAAGTTTATTAACCAGTTGTGGTCAGTAGACGGTAGTATTACACATAATATACATTGCAGGAGTTTACACCAGCAATTGGCCCTGTATTAGACTGGTATAAATAATTCAAAGTAACTGTCCACAAAAATAATCCAGATCTAAAGAGCAAATATAGCCGCCTGATTAATATGAACAAATGCATCAGTGTTCTTTTAGCACTGTGTAGTCTTATTTAAACATGTCTGTTACCATAAGTTTTCTATAGCGATTAATAAAAGGAGACTCAGTATTTGCCTCTAGATTAGTCTCTCCCAGTCTGAATCCTGGTTTTAAAAATTGCAGTTTATTTTAAATTTATTTTGCCTTGAAAAACTTTAAAAATAATTTTACATGTCAATACAGGAAGTGTCTGGATTCCTTAATGCCAACAAGATAGCTTAAACTCCTGAACAGTTGTTTTGGTCTGTTGCAGGAATTGAAAGATTTTTATTTTATTATATAGATTTCAATGTGAAGCTGGTTGGAAACTTTGTTTTTGAATGGAATTAAAATCTTAAATAGCTTCTGGAGGGTAATTGCTTGTGTTTACATTCACTTGACCAGTTGCATTAAATGCTGCTGGCTAATGTGATAAATGTTATAATCAGTGTTTCTCTCAAGTTTCTTCTACACCAGTAACCAGTATGTTGGCAGATCTGATTACAACTGAGTAACAGACCTGTATGTCGATTGTCAGGGAAGCACAGTTGTAATCATATCCTCTAACGCAGTAGTTACTTCAATGTGGATGGGATGATATTCTAAAGGAGATGACCCCATGACAGGCACCTGTTTCCTTTACAATTATGTTGAAGTCCCTGTTTTGGGAATGACTATCCAGGGTCATGCTTAGAATCAATAGAAACATTTAGCCTAGTGGCTGATGCATAGTCTCTGAAAATGTCAGCTACATGTTTGGCTACTTTTCTTGATCACCTTATTAGCCACAATGAGAACTACTGAATGTGACCTTTAAGAAAACCACCTTGGCCAGAGAAAAGGTACATCACCAGTCGGCGGGCTAAAAAGAAATATAACCAATAGCCCATGCTGGAATGCCTAAAGCTGTGTAACGTACACAAACTATTGTAAGCCTTTCCTAGATAGGGGTCCCATCAAATGGGTTGGGGAGGGTAGGAGAAGGGGAGCCAAGCGAAGAAACAAGTTCCTCTTTGAGAGAGGATTTTTCCCCGTGTTTTATTTTGCTCTTAACTTCAAGTAGCTAAGCCTGTTTTTTAATTCTTGTACAATGGAATTGTTTGTTAACAGAGGTAGAAGGAAAGTACTTCTCTGAATTTCAAAGAAGGTCTTTGGCAATGGCCATGTTGTGGATGGAGATGGTGACTTATTACAGTAGATACAGCTCTATTGTAAAGCCTTTGAACACTAACTTGTGACTGAGAATTCTGGCCACTATAACGTTTGTACTAATATGTTTGAGTATGTATTTATTGTAAAATTGTAGATTGTTGAGTCTAACCATGCCGAGTTCCTTTGAGTTCTAAACTAAATTAGTTTCAGAATAACGTGTTAGCATTTAATAATACTGATGGATTACCTCCCAAACCTCTGAGCCTTTCAGTGTGAACACCAGACCTTATTTATTTTTTTAAAAACTTGTCTGCAAAACAAGTTTAAAGTGCACTAATAACTACTACTGAAGCCTGACTAGAAACTTGCAAATGAAAAAGCCTGTTCTAACAGACTTCATGTACAATTTATACAATCTGCAATTGTCTGTGTTGGTGGCTGCATTTTGATTTCTTTAGGTTGCTAGTTCATTTTTTAAAACTACTAATATAATTATTGTAGCATTTTTCAACTACTGGAAAAGGAAATTCAAAGTCATGGTGTGTTTCAATTTCATGGAGTGCAATTTATCAAGCTGCATGACTAAATGTGTATTATGTGAATATCTAAGCTGTAAATAAATTTGGGTTTACTGAATATATACTTAACAATATTATACACAAGAGTCATGTCTCATTAAAGTGAAGTGGATGCTGCACCTTCAGTGCCAAAACCTTGAGTTTCTACAATGCAGTTGGGCATCTTGAAAACTGAAAATATGAGGATAATGTAAAATTAAACTTCATAGAAAAATGAATGACAGGGATACCTATTCATTCTAATACCTCATTTAAAAAAGTTTTAAATAAAACTGTCAGAGAATTTCCAGGCTGCTACACCAAAATGCTGATGAACTCAATGGTCTTACTACAGCATTAATGTCCAGTTTGCTCCAGAGTAGACAAGGCCTTGTTTGAACAAGAAGAGCTCTGATCATTCCACTTTATGGAAACCTCCCAAATTTTGATTCTTGGCACCCACATAACCTGGAAAGTGTGTCTTCTCCTTCCATGCCTCCCCCCCCTCCCCCCCCCCCGATTCCTAAATGTCTCTTGGACTGACCAAAAGTGATTTGGTCACACCCTAAAACAGTAACTGCATTGATTTGGGAGGTGGGGAATCTGATGTTCATGTCAAGCACTGAAAAAAGAGGTACTATTTCTTTTCACTTCCAATCCCAGCTGTCAATTACTTCCAACAAGGTAAAAGGATCTGAATGTTCTTCTACAATGTTATGACTGTATGAGTGTACTACCACAAAGCAATCTGAGCCACTATTTATTGTGAGTTGAATTGGCATCTCAATTAGAAGATGGGGGTGGGCAGCGAGGGAACAGAAAATTTCTTACCAGTAATTTCCTCTCTGCTAACAGCATCTCCCCCAAGTCTGGATGCTGGGGCTGCTCTCCTCTCTCTGAAGCTTCACGGCAGCAGTTCAGCATTTTGGCACCACATGCTCTGGCCATGCCTCCTCTGCTCTCACTTGCCGCCAGATGAGTTATTCTGAGGACCTTGCTAGAGTACGTCGGTCTTCATGGAAGCTGGAGTGGGGATTCCAGTTTCAGCTCTGAGATCCAAGAACCAAGGTCTCCTTGACCAACAATGAGTTAAATGAATTCTCATCTTATTTTCTGGACCACCTTCCCCCAATATTGGAAAGGGCGGAAATGCATAAAGTAGGTCCTGTGACCAATTGTGCAATATGGCATCTGCCCCCATGGCTCTAGGATGTGTCTCCCCTATGAAGGCGAGGAAGCAGCCTCATAGGCTATGAGCGGCAAACAGCTGCTTCCTTGCCTTTGAGATCCTATATTTAGAGCCCTCGTGGATACAAAATTTGTACCGGCATCCAATCCGCAAAAATGGTCTGTGGAAATCCGCAGATATAAAGCTGATATCTGTGGATTTGCAGGGTTCTAATGATATGTTACAGTAAGCAGAGGAACAGAATAGAAAATTGAAATCAGCTATAGAGAAACTGCAAAAAAGTAGTGCTGTCCCCTATTATAAATCTTGGTGGACAACAATAGGCTTCAAATACTTAGGCAGGGCTTGAAGATGGAACCTGGGATGATTGGAATAAATGTTGGAATGAGGACATGTGGAATGACCCAGACCAACAGTCATCCAAGCAGTCGACGGGCAAGGGCCACTGCACAACAACTACCACTGCATGAGGAGAGCCAGCTTCGGCAAAACCAAAGCCAAAACCCAGAGCAGTTTCTGTATGAAGGGAGAAGTAAGTGCAGAGGGAAAAGAATTATCAAATGATTTGACTAGGTTGGTAGATAAGATGGATGAGGAAACAGTCCGGTTAACAAAGCACCTTGAGAGACAGAAGCTGCGACTTGTTTGATGAAAGAGAATATAGAAATAAAATGAGAGTGAGCTGGTTAACACCTAGAATGGATGCATTAACGTGTGGAGTTGCCCAGAAACGGTCAACTGCAGCAGGGAAGGGAATTCCTGCAATCCGTTTGGCACGCACGCAAAAGCAACAGACACTGGGGGAACAAGTCTGTGTTTTGCAGGAGCAGGTGGCAACCCTCACTCTCCTCTCAGAGCCAGGATAAAAACCAGAGGTTCCAACCCCCCCAACCCGTGGAAACGTACTTCCCTCAGAGCTAATATTTGAGAGGTTATATTATTATATCCTCTTTCAGTTTGCTAAACTCACTGCTGCTGCCTTTAACTAACTTTGTGAGGTTAGTTTAAAGTAATCTCTCTTGGCTTCTGTCTCCCTCCCTACATTGCCTTCTCCTCACTTCTGCCCTCCCTTTTTTTTTTTTAAAGTTATAGCTATTAACAGAAGCCACTCCATCACAGAAAGAAACTGAGCAACTGAAAAAGAAACAAAAAACCAAATCATGCTTAAGGTGGTAACTTTACTTAAATAAATCCAATAAATTAATTATTTTAACCCTTCAGGCATGCAACAGCTGAAAAGACTTAAGTTTCTTGAAGATATGGTTGCTAAGCAACAGAAATGCTAGCTCTGCTAATTCCTAGCCACTAATATTTGAAACATGAGTTTTCCTTATTTCTAAATAGTAGCTTTTCTAAGATAAATGTCTATAAAGTAATGGAAAGGAACTACATTAAGACAAAGTAGGAAAATAATGTTTATCAATTCTTATTACAAGTTTTAAACAAAAGGTAATATCTTGTTTAACTAAATGTTTAACCCTTTTGTGTTTACCTTTTAATTTTCTAAAATGCATTGCCTTTAAGCCTGTAAATGCCTTACTGTTCATCTTTAATTGTTAGTTTGTTGTATGCTGGGTCATGTGACTTTTTTGTTTTTATTTTGTTGCAACACAAGTCAATTTGACATTCATAATTATAAAAAGTTCTTTCTGGTATAAGTGGTACCACACTGTTTTAATATTATAGTAAGGTTAAAGCCATCATAATATAAGTTGTTTTTTTTTGCAAAGCTCAAAAAGGCCTCAGTTATAAATATATGTATATATATTTCTGCCTTAACACAATTGCAAACAAAAAGGGTTCTCTTATTAATCAAAGGCTTTTTGTTCAAAGAAAAAAAACTAGGGGGGAAACCAACATTAATGCAAAGATAACATTGACAAAATGTTAATTTCCTTTTTGGGAATTGGATAAACTTAGTTGCACCTTTACTAAATATTAAAATATAGTTATAAGAATCTTACAGCAAAAATGTCAAAAAATATAAGTATATGTAGCATATCTCATTATGTTGCAAAATGTTAAAGCTAACCAAACAATTTCAATAGGCTTCCACCTTTGTCTCCCAAACAAAACCAAATGTCGTGAAAGTTCAGTACCCTCAAAGTGTTTGCATAGACCTGCATTTAAATTTAATACTTATTTTGTTTGTTTTGTTAAAGAGAAATAGTGGTGGTTAAAGTCTGTGCTTTCAAATATTAACAAAAGTTTAATTGGTATAACAAGCAAATAATCCTAAAAGAGCTTGTGTAAAACTTCTTGTACAGTACTAACTCTTTTGCAAAAACAGAGTGCTCAGTGGGGGAGAGCAATATACTTGATCACAGAAAATTGTGAGCATTTATTTTAGCAGTCAAACACCATTTATTATGAAAAACTAGTAATGCACATCTTAAGGAAGTACAAATTATTGTCTATGCAAAAATGGCTAAAAACAGGTATATTTGTGCTAAAGCATTGGAAAAATCAGTACAAAAGCTTAGCTCATGTTTATAAATGATTTGGTCCTTATTACACTGTTGATAAATTAATCTGCGTATAAATTAGAGTTACTAAAAACTAGAAAAATGTAACAAGAAATTTATCATGTTAAATATCTTAAGTGATTTAAGGGTGCAGCCGACAGACCGAGACACCAGAAATCCGTACACAGTGAAGAAACCACAAGGGTTGGAAGAAGAAAACATAAAGTGCTTTATAAACAACAGACCGGTCGACTACACTTCAGTCTACCATATATGGACAGCTGAGTATGCAATCGACTATAGAGACATTATAGAAACCAGTAGCTGGGTCAGGTCTGTTATTTAAAATATATATTATTAAGCAAAAGGAGTTGAGGTACCTGTGGTTTTAAATCTTTCTCACTGAAATATGGCTGAATTTGGTTACTGTGTAAAAGCATATATCATTACTGTATACTACTTTGTTAATTAATATACTAGCATCTTATCAGGAATGTGCGCAAGACTCAAGGGTTGTGCAAAAGAAATGTCTGCAGCCTGGCATCTTTCAGAATAGGAGACCCCAAAATTTAGATTTAAATAATCTTGAAATTTAACAAATTATTCAATCTGGAATATCCATTCTGAACAGGGGTAATGTAGAAATATAATGATGATGTATACAGCTATATACCACATTAACTATTTTGACCACTAGGCAGTGGAACTCTAAACCTATAATTCCTGGTATTAAGGGCCTGGCTATTGAGAAACATTACACCATTTACAATGAGCATGCCATTGCTAACTTGTTTAATAAAACACCAGTAAAAGTTAAACTAATTACAACAAGCAGTATGAAGGCAAGGGAAAAACTGGGTTGGTAAAGAAATTATTTGAACTGTTTATGGGAGTTACGTAATATTAGATAACTTGGTCGCTGCCTTAATAGGTTATCTGGAAGGCATCGTGTACAAGAAACAACTAGATCTACATCAACTACTGGTGTATCACACAACAATGCTAGCCTGAAGAGCACTGCACCCTGCTTGTTATGCCAGGGATTTTTTTCACATCGCTACTCCAGTGGTCACAATGGTTCAGTCCAGTACAATGTGACGGAGAGGGTAACCTCTCCTGCCTGGTGAAGCTTATCAGATGGTGACAACCATCAGTAAGGGTCACCTACAATATGGACAGTAGTGTAGTAACTAATTACATGAAATTTAGATATGAAGGCCTCATTTGTAATGTCAGTACTCCAAAACTAATAGGAATGTGCTGCTTTGTGGCTTACCAGAATAAAAGGGCTAAATTACAACAGGAATTAGTTTTGACCATTAATAAAGCTGTGGTAACGGAGGAAATTTAAAACTATATAATGATAGCATTAGCAATATGCACTTATTATTCCAGATATCCTTATATAATGCATATCCTTATATCTATGGGTATTGTTATCTAACTATAGCAATTATATACCATTCTCTCTGTCCTACACACACTGACACCAGGCCTCAACAGTAAGACTACACCTCTCAACTAAAGTCCTGGACCGAACATTCCCAGGCCCACTATATGGGACTAAGAACAATTGGAAAAAGGAAACTGTCTGTGACGGTGCCCCCCCAGAAGGCTTTCTGGAAATATGCTTATGAATATATATGACATAACTGAAGTATGTTCCATGCTACATATGCCATGTAACATAGCTATGTAAAGGTTATGATCTACGGAATCTATTAATCCTATTTGTATGCATGGATCATTTTTGTATTTGAAGTTATGAGTATTGGCCGTGTGCTGACTTGATTTCTAAATAACCTTAGTAGAGCATTACTTTAAAATTCCCAGTTAACATTGAGGTTTTATTGGTTCTTCTCCAAAGATCAGGCCCAGTATTATTAGAATTCCTATGTAAATGGGAACACTCACATTTTATTAACACTTAGCAAAGTTACAAACACTCCCAGCAAGGGAGGTAGAGAATATAGACTGGGGTGGCCAACCTGAGCCTGAGAAGGAGCCAGAATTTACCAAATGTACATTGCCAAATAGCCACAGTAATACATCAGCAGCCCCCCACCACTCCCAGCGCCTCCCGCCCACCGACAGCCCCGCCAATCAGCGCCTCCCCCTCCCTCCCAATCAGCTGTTTTGTGGCCTGCAGAAGGTTGGCGGGGGCAGGGGGAGCAAGGGCACAGCGGGCTCAGGGGAGGGGGCAGGAAGGGGTGGAGTGGGGGCAGGGCCTGTGGCAGAGCCAGGGGTTGAGCAGTGAGCACCCCCACCCCCTGGCACATTGGAAAGTTGGCACCTGTAGCTCCAGAGTCGGTGCCTGTACAAGGAGCCACATATTAACTTCTGAAGAGCTGCATGTGGCTCCAGAGCCACAGGTTGGCCACCCCGATATAGACTGAGCTGAGCATCCATATACTCCCACTATCCCTTGCAGAACAACTTGAAGTGTTAGTTATCTGCCACCTCATTATCATCCCCATCAGCCCTGGTAGTCATCCTGGCATCTCCTAAGGGATACAGGCCTGGATACAGCACTTATAATATGTTATACTGATGCCAATATGCCTAATGCACACTCAGTAGGGGTTTCAGCCCCTTTTCTTTATTTGTAGTTCCTCACCCTACTAATGTTGGGATGCTCTTCTCCGATAGGTTATTAATCCTCTTACCTCAATTTTAACCAAGTCATTGGTTACCATAGCATTCTTGGGGTCAGACATCTGCTGATGTCCCTAATTTAAAATACACCAAGCCTAAAATACAAGTTAGCATTTTGTGGTTACCTGTTAGCAGTTTAGTCATTGCATCATTCTATCTTGTGATATATTATGATCTAGGGTTAGTTTTGGTTAGCTACTTTGCTAAGTTTTTTTGGGCTTTATGCCTTCATTGGTTTAGTTGAACTATTTCTTCCAGTAGGTTCATTGCATTACTGCCTCAACTTATACCTATGCACTTAGACCACCAACTACACACACGTAGTGTCAGATTTTTTGTTCCTCTTGGTTGTTTAAGTAGGCTTCCACAGTCATGTTACGTCTGACTGAACCAGGAAGTGGTTCCCCCTTGTGGGGGAGCAGGGCTGGAACCTTTACACAGCTAAGCTGACCACTCAGCTGCAGGAGTTTTATTCTGTGAGCCTTTTCCTCTATGCTCCGGAGGCCCAAATGAGCTCCTCAAACCGCCAGACTGGCATCAGTTGTGCGGACTGAAGGCTCTCGAAGGCAGCTGGGCATGCCTTTGCAGACATTGTCATGGACTGACCAAATTTGGTTGTGTCGGAACCAGTACTTGACCTTTTCATGCATTTCAGGGAATGGTTCCACTCCTTCAAAAAGAAGGCTTGAAGCGCTCTGATGTGCCCATGAAGTGATGCCTATGCTTGACACCAGCAGTTGGAGGTATTCTGCTATGGCAGGTCTTCTGTGGCTCTGGAGCATGTTGATAAAAAATTCCTGGATTTTTTCTAACGCTGGTTAGATCCTTGCTACCAAGGCATCTATTTCTGCCCTCCACAGCTAGAGTAGTCTCATGGTCAGAACCAGGGAACTTTTCTTGGCACTGATGATGAAGCCGTACACCTGGAGGAGACTCGAAGTCCGAAACATGGTCCTATGCACTGCACTGATCCAAGTGTCATCCAAGAAAAGGTTCCCTGCAACCTGAATCTGTTTGTTATCACCACCAACATATTTGTAAAAACCCTGGGGGCTGAGGACAGGCCGAATTAAAGAGAAGGTTACTCAACGTGTGCAGTAATTGAGGTTCTTTGAGATGGTTGTCCCTGCAGGTGCTTGTAATCGGAGATTTGTGGTAGCAGTGCCCAGTTGAGCAGTGCATGCTTTGCAGCCGTCTCGCACTGCACCAAGCAGCTACATAGCAGTGTGCGGCCAACTGTCCTCCTGTTCCTTCTCTACCTCAGAGAATCAGCCTGAAAGTCCAACGTAGAGGGTAGAGGAGCACCCACAGGGTCAACCATCTCGAAGAATCTGGGTTACTGCACAAGGTAAGAAACCATCTCCACTTCTTCGAGGAGTGTCCCTGTGGGTGCTCCACTTCAGGTGACTGTTGAGCAGTGCCCCTCAGTGGAGGGGAGGGACTTCAGAGTTGGACTATTGATGGTGGATAACACCGTAAGTTCAAAGTGAGCATCTGATGTTGACTGT
The DNA here is from genome assembly GCF_020497125.1 of Mauremys mutica. Lineage (NCBI taxonomy): Eukaryota > Metazoa > Chordata > Testudines > Geoemydidae > Mauremys > Mauremys mutica. The sequence continues at coordinate 19,493,287 of NC_059076.1, read as the reverse complement.
TATTCTAAAGCAGAGAGGTTAGTGAAAGTATGGACTGATGCCCAGGCAGCTGCTCTGCAAATGTCAGTGACAGGCCACAAATGCTGTCAGTGCTCTGGTGAAGTGTGTGCGAATTCCTGGTGGAAGTTGTAGATCGTTGTTTTGGTAGCACAAATGGATACTTTCAGATATCCATTTAGATAGCCTCTGTTTTGAAATGGTTTGACCCATCGAGCGTTCTGTTATGGAAACTAATAGTCCAGGTGACTTTCTAAATGTTTTTGTTCTTTCACTGTAGAAAGCTAATGCTGTGTGAACACCGAGTGTGTGGAGTGAGGCCTCCCTCCTGTCTGCATGTGGCTTTGGAAAAAAATACAGTTAAGTAAATGGGTTGATTTAAATGAAAGGGGAAGGCGACCTGCGGTATGAACTTAGGATGCAGTCGCAGGATTACTTTATATTATATTTAAAGAATGTTGTATAAGGTGTGTGTGCCATTAGGGCACCTAATTCTCCCACTCGTCTTGCAGACGTGATGTCAATGAGAAAAGCCACCTTCATGGATAAGTGCAACAAAGAGCAAGTTGCAAGGGGTTCAAACAGTTTTTCCATGAGTCCGTGTAGAACAAGGTTGAGGTCCCACAAGGGTGTAGGGTTTCTTAGTGTGGAATAAGTGTTTTCAATGCCTTTTAGGCGGTGTTTAATCGTCAGGTGAGCAAACACAGTGACCCCGTCCACCTTGTCGTGGAAGGAGGTAATAGCAGCCAAGTGTACTCTGATGGAGTTTGTGGATAGCCTTGATTTTTTAAGTCCTAATAATAGTCGAAGATCCTCGGTACGGGGGACGACTGTGGTACGATCTGTTTGTCTTGACACCAGGTGCAGAATCGTTTTCACTTATGGATATATGTCTCTCTTCTGCTTGGTCTCCGACTGTTCAGTAATATATCTTTCACTTCCTCAGAACAGGCCTTCTCGACCCCAGTCAGCCATGGAGTAACCAGGCCTTTAGGTGGAATACTGCAAGGTTGGGGTGACAGACGCATCCCGCATCTTGTGATAGAAGGTGAAGTACTAAGGGAAGGATTCAAGGCGGTTTCCACTGCCATCTGATGCAGGTATGGGAACCACGTCTGTCTGGGCCATGTGGGTACAATGAGAATGACCCTGGACTTCTCCTGCCTGATCTTGTGAATGACTCGGCTTAGGAGTGGAGTCGGAGGAAATAAATATATCAGTGGCGCCTCACATTTTATGAGGAGAGCGTCGCCTAGGGAGTGGTGTCCCAATCTCGCCCTGAAGCAATATTGTGGGCACTTTGCATTCTGAGCTGTTGCAAATAGATCTATGGTGGGGAATCCCCATAGTTTAAATATGGATTTGAGAATTCCAGGATCCATCTCCCACTTGTTGGTTTGTGAAAAATCCCTGCTTAGTGGATCCGCTGTTGTGTTCTGACAGCCCAGCAGATAAGATGCTGATATCTCTGTTGTTGGTGATGCACCAATTCCAAAGACGTATCGTCTCCATACATAGGGAGTATGATTGTGCTCCCCCTTAGCGGTTTCTATAAAACATGCATGCTACACTGTCCGTGAGAATCTTGATGGCATTGTTCTTGATTAAAGGGAGAAAGTAATGGCATGTATTTCGGACTGCCCTTAGCTCCAGTAAGTTTATGTGCAGGTTGGGACTAGCGGCCTGGAATCGTATTGTTGAATAGATGTGTCCCCCAACCTATTAGGGAAGTGGCTGTCATGCTTGGAGTTCTTTATTGGAAAAGTACTCCTAAGCAGATGTTCTTTGGTTGTGTCCACCAAGTTAACGAGTCTTTCACTGTGTGTGGCATTGAGGGCCGTCTGTTGTGGAGAGTGTATCAGTGCGGTATATATACTGTTCGAAGCCAGGTCTGCAAACATTTCACATGGAGTCTGGCATGTTTACAACAAACGTTGTCACTGGCATATGTCCCAAGAGTTGTGAGCATGTTCTGGTGGCTGTTTGTGGGCCGTCCATTACTGCTGAAATTAAGTTGACTAGAGTGAGAAAGCGTTGTTGGGGTAACGTTGCTGTTGCTGTGAAACAATTGAGGTAGGTTCCTATGAATTCCAACTTTTGGACAGGAACCAGTGTGACTTTTGTACATTTATTTGCAACCCTAGGTCTGTGAACAGAATTATCGTGCTTTACGGGGTGTTTATTACTTTTTGCTACGTTGGTGCCCTTATGAAGGCAGTTGTCTAAGAATGGAAATATCATCACTCCGTGTCTGCGAGCAAGAACTATGGAAAAACCCTCGGGGCAGTGGAAAGGCGAAGGGTAGTACTCTGTACTGAGAATGCTGTTCCCTAGGGTGAATCTCAGGAATCTTGTGCGTGACGGGTGAATGGTGATACGAAAATAAGCGTCCTGAAGGTCGAGGGCCAAGAGCCAATCTCCCTTCTCTAATGCCGGAATTATTGCGGTTAGAGTCACCATTTCGAAATGTTGTGTTCTCACGAATTTGACTTTTCGTAAATCCAGGATGGGTCTCTACCCACCGGTCTTTTTCTGAGTTAGAAAATAATATGAATAAAAACATCTCCTCTTGTGTTGCACTGGTACGGATTCCACGCACCTAATTGTACGAGGTGGTTTATTTCCTATTGTCACAGGGGCTCATGAGAGGAGTTCCTGAAGAGGGAAGGGGAGTGGATAGGAGGAATAGAAGTAAAGGGGATGAAGTAGCCCTTCTGGATATTCTCTAAAAACCATTTGTCGTCCTGATGGTGTTCCAGATTGGGTACAGGTGGTCTCCGAATGGTCAGGGAACTGTTTCTGATTCTGGAGTCAGAGAGTGTGGAGATCTCGAGCCCTCAACCGCACCTTCAAAATGATCCTCTAGAGGTGGATGGTTGAAACGTCGAAGGCTGATCTTGGTTCTGCTGACATCTGTTCTGCCTTTGTTTATGCCGTTGGTCATACTGTCTTTAAGGCTGAGACTATGGAGTAGCCGGAACCTCTGGCTATAAAACCAGCCTTGTTTCTTTTTGTTTGCAGGTACGTAGATGCCCAGGGTTTTTAAGGTTTCCCTGGAGTCCTTTAAGATGTGTAAGGACACATCAGTTTTGTCAGCAAATAGTTTTTGACCCTTGAAGAGTAAGTCCCCAACCATTGCCTGGACCTCCCTTGGGAATCCAGAGATATGGAGCCAGGATGCACGGCACATGACCACAGATGTGGCAATGGATCACGCTGCCATGTCTGCAGAGTCAAAGGAGGCCTGTAGGGCCATCCTGGCAATGAGAGACCCCTCAGAAATGTTCGCCTTATATTGTCCTTTATTGTCATCTTGCAAATTTTCAATACATTCTGAAGTTTTGGAGAAGAGATTGTGTGTATATTTAGCCAGCAGGGCCACATAGTTAGCTATGCAGAACTGAAGTGTAGCTGAGGAATAGGCTTTCCACCCAAAACAGTCTAGCTTTCCTCAATACTTATCGTAAGGGGTCATTCAGGACTGGTGTTGTTTCTCCCTTTCTTTGATCGCCTCCACCACTAAGGAGTTTGGTACAGGATGTGTGAATAAAAATGCAGCTTCTTTTACTGGTTCATAATATTTTTTGTCAGACCTCTTACACGAGGGTGGTGCAGTAGCTGAAGTCTGCCAGATGATTTTCGCAGGCTCCATAATACACCTCTACCCCGATATAACGCGTTCCTCAGGAGCCAAAAAAAATCTTACCACGTTATAAGTGAAACCGCATTATATCGAACTTGCTTTGGCCTCGAGCATTTCCGCTAATAGTCAGCAAATCATTTTTGTTAGAACTAACACGACGTATGCAGTATGCTGTGCCTCCCCAAACAGCCTGGCCCCATCCCCTATCTGACCCCCACCTACTTCCCGTCCCAACTGACCCCTCAGAACTCCCAACCCATCTAACCCCCCTGCTCCTTGTCCCCTAACTACCCTCTTGAGACTCCCCGCCCCAACCACCCCTCCCAATACCCCACCGCCATCTAGCCCCACCTGCTCCTCGTCCCCTGACCGCCCCCTCCAGAACCCTCCCTCTGTCCCTAATCACCCCAGGACTCCCATGCCCAATCCAACGCCCCCGTTCCCTGTCCCCTGACCGCCCCACCCCCAGAACCTCCGAACCATCCAACCCCCACTGCTCCCTGACCACCCCCCGAGACCCTCTGCCCCTTGCCCAACCCCTCGGCCCCAGCCCGGCACCCTTAACATGCCACTCAGAGCAGCGTGTCGAAGCCAGACACACTGACGCGCTGATCCACCGGAGCACCCAACCCTGCCCCCCCAGAGAGCACTGCTTTACCACATTATATCCTAATTCATGTTATATTGGGTTGCATTATATCGGGGTAGAGGTGTAGCATCATTTATCGGCAGGGCTATCTTTGCCGATGGGGATGCCTAGAGTATGTCCATGAGCTTATGTTGGGCTTCTGGTAGCTGTGACAACCAAATGTCTAGGGATTCAACAACCCTTTTGAAGAGTTCCTGAAGCTAAAGGCTCCATCCCATCCATTCTTCATCCACTCATCTAGTTCCAACAACCCCATAAAGTGTAATCTGATCTGGAACAAAAATCTCATCTTCTGGATATGGGAGTGATAGTGTTTCCTCAGAAGAAAGGTTCTCTGGGTTCTATTCCATCTTCTTCATTGTGCAGAAACACATGGGGAGTGTCAATCATTTTCGACCTCAAAAGACTCAAGTGGATGAAGAAAACTAAGTTTCAGATAAAAGCAGCAAAGAATCCTGTGGCACCTTATAGACTAACAGACGTTTTGCAGCATGAGCTTTCGTGGGTGAATGCCCACTTCGTCGGATGCAAGAGTCATTCACCCACGAAAGCTCATGCTGCAAAACGTCTGTTAGTCTATAAGGTGCCACAGGATTCTTTGCTGCTTTTACAGAACCAGACTAACACGGCTACCTCTCTGATACTTAAGTTTCAGATAGAGACCCTGGCTTCTCTAGTGTCATCCCTGTCGTGGGCGGGGGTCGGGGGGGGCAGGAGGGGAAGGGGAGAAGGATGGGGATTAATTGAATTCAGTAGGTCTAGCAGATGCATATCTCCACTAGACTGTGCCACCACAGACTTCTGAGGGTTACTCATGGCAAGAACCATTACTGGTACCAAACACTACTACTTCAAGGACTGTCCCTGTGGGTGCTGCACATTAGGTGTCTTGATGCCCTGTGCTTGTAATCAGTTGGGCCACGCACACACAGCAGCCATCTCACGCCCCACCGAGTGGCTACATAGCGTCATGCAGCCAACCATCCCCCTGTTCCTTCTCTACTGTCTTTGCTGTCTTCTCTGACTTCAGATAAAATTTATAGTAGATCATTCATAGTGGTAGCGTTAGCTTAGTTGTAGTTAGCTTCCCTATCCCCCTTGCCCTACTCTAATTTATTTAATTTCATCAAAAAAAATTCCCCTTTTTAAACTCCCCTGTCTCTCCGGCAGGCGTACTTAGTCTCAAACAAGGTTTACCCTTGTTTTTTCTTTAAGAGACCAACTCTCTCATGCAGGGCTGACTCACCTGGTTTTAAACACTGCCTGACTTGCAGACTCTCCATACCAGTCTCTGACAGCCATGCTCAGGGTGTCCGCTGCCTTGGCGAGACACATTACTCAAATGCGCCCACACTGCAGAAAACAGAGCCAGGGAACTCCAACTGAAGCGCCTCATGATGGAGAAATCCCTCAGACCAACCTCCGACCCTGAGTCCAGGTCACCCCATGGCTAAGAGCTGCCAACAGCAGCCTCTGATGGGTTCTGCTCCAACAATGGCTGCCAAGGAGCCTGCTCCTAGAAAGGCTACAAAAAGGCAGTCACTGACATCCCCGCACCAAGAGTCACCTAAAAGAAAGTGATTTCCAGCTGAAAAATCTGCCCCGGTACCAATGGCACCGAGAGCGCCGGGCCACAAGGCACATCTGGCACCGAGAGTTCCCGACAAGCTAAAGACCCTGTGCAGGCAAGCTCTAATGGAGCGCGTTGCAGTCAAGTGAAACTTGGCACTCACGGAGCTGAAGAAGATCTCAGCACTGAGTGGTACAATGGCTCCACCTGCTGTACCAATGCCACAGAGCTCTAAATCCTCAGCACTGGCAGCTTCAATTCAGGTTCCTGGGCTGCAGTGGAGGCTCAGAAAGGGTTAAACTGAGGGAGAAGGAGGAGGAGAACACTTGCTCCTTACTGCCCAAAAGCTGCAAGAAACAGCTCAGATTGCTAAATAAGGGCAGGAGCAACAGAAATGGCCACGGTCTGCTGCCACGGAGGCAGAGAATCTGGTGGCAAGTGGTAACAGAACCGGCATGGCCAGAGCCTGGGAGCCAAACAATCTGCCTCTGTGAAACTGCAACAAAATTAGAGCAGCCCAGACGTCCAGAATTGTGAGACCCTAGGCTGCAGAAAGAAGAACGGCCAGACTGGGTCAGACCAATGGTCTATGTAGCCCAATCTCCTGTCATCTGACAGTGGCCAATGCCAGGTGCTTCAGAGGGAGTGAACAGAGACGGCAATCATCAAGTGATCCATCCTCTGTTGTCCACTCCCAGCTTCTGGCAATCAGAGGTTAAGGACACCCGGAGCATGGGGTTGCATCCCTGACCATAGATGGACCTATTCTCCATGAATTTATCTAACTCTAATTTTACTGAACTTGTGTAACACTGATAGACTCTGGTCATCAGTGGGCGATTGAACCAGGGACCTCTGGAGCTTAGTGCATGAGCCTCTACTGCATGAGCTAAAAGCCAACAGGCTGTTAGGCAAGGCTGTAGAGCAGACTCATTAATATCTTTCTCTCTCTCTCTCGTCACCACTAGATGGGACAGAACACCACACCCAGGTGTGTGGGTTACATACTTCCCCTAGCTGAGGAAGTGCATCCTGAGCTTCACCGATTTCCCAGTTGAACTCCTGGATGAACCCCCACTTGTAACGCCGACAGACCCTGGTCGTCAGCGGGCAGGATCAAACCTGGGGCCTCTGGAGCTTAGTGCATGAGCTAAAAGTCAGTTTGCTGTTATAGCTAAGGCTGTAGAGCAAACTCATTAATCTCTCTCTCGCTAAGTGGTCTTGGTGCCGCTAGATGGGACAGAACACCACACCCAGAAGGTATGTGGATTACACTTGCACTCTGGTGCCTCTCAAATGCTAAAGCCTAAACTATGGCAATTCATGCCGCTTTTGAGTTCCTGGATTTTTGGGAAATTCTGTCAAAATTAGTTTGCCTGTCCTCCTTAAGGCATTGATAACGGTGCTCTACCACAGATGTTAAAAATGCTTTAAGAAACTTGTTAGAGCTTTGGGCCCAACCGTCTTAGCTGTGAGGTGCATTTAATTCAGATGGACACCAGCATTCATCTTTCAAGACCCATCACCACATTCAGAGGACCTCTTCAAGCTGTCAACTTCCTCTCAAGTCTCCATCTACACGGTACCTCTAATAGTGGGCCTTAGAGAGCTCTCTTTAGAGAGAGGTTTTCCCCTGTGGCTCAGAGGCCAAGACAATCTTTATTACTAACAAATGGTTGTTAGAAACTTGAAAAGTCTAGCTTGTGCAATTTTAAAGAATCCCCGTTTCACTGTTACATGAAGTTGCGCCCTATCTAAATGTGGTCTGCTAATCCTTAGCAGTTTTTTCATTCCCCAAAGGAGGAAAACCTTCAGCCCCTTCTTGATCTAAAGAAACTTGATTAGATGCTAAGAAACACTGCATGGTTTCTTTGGCTACCAATATTGATTCCCTCCGTTTGCAGGAGTGGTTTGGGTCAGTCAGCTGGATCTTGGTCATATTTCAATATGAAGTAATTGCAGGAGCTTTTGGGTTACAGGTTTGTGTTGGACAGGGATGACTTCCTATACAAGGTCCTAGTCAGTGCAAAGGGCACAGGTACATACATTGTGCTTAATCCCAGACATAGGAGGGCCTGGCCCATGTCCCAACCTGAATTAAACTAGTTCGGCCCAAGTAAAGGGAGTTCAGCTGTGATGTCTCTCTTACCTTCCTCAACGACACATTCCCTCCTTCTCCGCTAAGCATGGTTCGTGTTAGAACAACAGGGCATCGTTTTCCCTCCTCTTCTTGGATGCATTGTTACAGGAAATCAAACTACCGTAGGCTTAACAGAGCCCATAATAGTGTTACCATGTAATCTTGCGGTAAGTGTAGCCTACATCAAGATATTGTGTATGAAAATGGGTGGGTTTGGGGCTACAGCAGAAAAACTGCTCACATCTATTCCTCTACTTGATTCTTTCATGAATCCTAAGAAACTTTAACAGTAACTATACTATCTCCCTGTATGTTGCATATCCAGGCTGTGTGTTTGTGTGCATGTTAAATACTGCAATTAGCTGCAGCACAGGCATCAGAATAAGCTCCACCACACACGGTCCCCACAGAAGTCTTACCAAAATGCTGACATCTTTAACTGGAAAGACCACTTTAATAGTTCTCAGCATCCCCCTCCAGCAAGACCTGGTGTTCCAACAACCCCACCCCATTTCCTTCCAGCCAAATCAGACTCCGTTCTGTCCCTTTCTGGCGCTATAAACAGAGTCCAGCAAAACAATCTTCACTCCTGACATAAACCAAAAGGGTTTCCTGCCCCTCCTGGGCTCAATGCTCAGTCCTTCACCCTTCTTCCAGAAAGCTGGCTCTCAGGTTTCCTCCCCTCAGAGTCCACACTTAGCCAACACACAACGGGTACCCACTGCTTCCCACCGGGCACAGCCCTCCTGCTTTGAGTCTGCCTAGCTCAGTTCCAGCCCTCCCAGAGGAGCCAGCCAGACAACCGGCCTCTCTTAGCTCCCTTTGCTGTCCGCTGCTTCTCCTGGGAACTTGGCCTCACACCACTCAAGGAGCAAACCCTCCTTATGTGCAATCCACCCAGCTGAGCCTGCTAATGAACCTATCTAAAACCCCGCTGACCAACATCATGGGGGGGGGGGCAGGTAAGGGAGGCAGCTCAGCTGGCACAAGTGTGGCTGGGTGACCCCCCCTTAAAGGGACAGCCAACCAGTAACAACCACCTAAGAAGAATGAGAGGTTTTCTGTGCCTATTCAATCACTGGGTCCTGTGCTGAGACTGCTAAAGGTGGTGCCAACTGTTTAACGTAAGACCATAACCAGCCAACCAGCTGTTGGTAACTTTCACTCAAAAGCAAACTGAGCTGGATTTGAAAAGGGACCTACAGATGAAAAAAACCTCATTAGCCGCCTTTTAACAAAGCTTCTTTTATAGATATTGTCATGAATAATTAGTTAAGGGTTAAGTTTCCACCTGTAAAGGGTTAACACATAGTACCTGGTGAACACCTGACCTGAGGACCAATCAGGGAAGAGAATTTAAAATTCCTAGGAGGGAACTTTTTTGCTCTGTTTCTGTGTGTGTTGTTCTTAGCCGTTTGGAATCACAAGGGTCCAGAAGTTTAATCAAGTCTTCTACAAGTTTTCATCTTTCTGAACTAATTTCTTCTAGTCAAGATAGTGAGTATTAGAAAGATACTTTGTGTCCTCATCTAATAATCCTATGTTTGCAATTCTGTGTGTTTGTTATTGATTATTCTTAATTCTGCCTGTATTGTTTGTACTGAGAAGGAGAGAGGATTCTCTCCAGAACTTAGCAAGGTTATCCCCTATGAGTGTCCAGCTTGGACTCATAGAGATTCTGTATTTTCTTGTTTTTCTTTTAATAAATTCTTTCTATAAAGATTTGATTAAATCCCTCTACTGTGGATACAGGGGGAGGGGGCTAAGAAACTCTCTCTCGGTGGTGAGACAAGCTTATCCCCGGGCAGAGAGGGGAGGGGGGAGGTTTCTCCCTCTGTGAGTCGATCTGTGTTTCCCCAGGGAACGTCTTTGGAAAGAGGAGGGGGGGAAACAGGGGTGTCTCGGCCCACGTGAATCGACTGAGTGGTGGCAGCAAAAAGGAGACCTACCCTAGGATTTTAGGGTGGGGGGGATACATGCAGGTCCCCACATTGGATCCCAACAGCTCCAAGTGGGGGTGAGACCTATGACAGATATGCATCATTTTTTGAGAGTAGGTCTCTGAATCAAGTGATGGTGACTGAAGGACAGAACACCCAGCCATATCACCACTAATACGGGGTACTCATCACCAATGACTAATACTGGTTTCTTCCTTTTCACTTTACTGTTACATTTGAATAGGGGTAACATTAATATTGCCATTAGTCTTCGATAAAGCCCTACTTTTACCCCCGTCTGCTCTGGGGTTTTAGTAGATTGGCCCAGAGTAGTTTTATCCTAGAAAATGGTTAGAAAATCAATTGCAGGGCAGAATCTGTATAGCAAGCATATAGACAGTATTTCGTCTTCTAGCCAGGAATGTAAATTGGCAACATTTGGCTTCCCTACCCTATTAAGAATCTGAATGTTCACATCTGAAAATCTTCTGCAGGAAGGAGTCAAGTAAATATGTTGCAGTCCTGGAATGATAAAAGAATGTGTAATCCACTAGGATTTATTGCTTTAAGAGAAAGCAGATTATTAGGCAGCAGATATGATAAACAATAAGAAAAAAATATTTCAAACAGAATGAACTAGGGACCAAAATCAAGTCTGTAGCAGTGAAATGGTAAAATGCCATAAAACTCAATTAGTGATTAAATGGAGAACGTTAACTGCAGCTCATCAGGAATATGATATTACACAATTAGTTGTTTAAGGAGGTCTGCAAAATCACTATCACATTTGATTATTTTTTTTAATAACAATCGCAAGTATTTGATGATGTACATCAAGTTCACAGAAAAATTAAAGTTCTCTGTTTAGTGGTACACAAAAAAGCTTTAGAAACTTCAAGTCTAACAAGAAATGGAAGTGTAATTCAGAAAAGTGCACTTAAAGCTGTAGGCCAGCAATTTAAAAATAGCTTGTATGCTGTTTACTATTAGAGGATGCCCTAGTCACACAAATAAACTTGGTATACACACAATTATTTGATTTTCCTTTTGAAAGAAGTACTGTAGAAAAATAACTGGGCATCCGCCCCCTGGCATTTTTCTCATGTCTCCCTGGCATTTTTAGTGGCTTTTGTTCATATTCTCTTTTCCAGTCACATGAAAATGATTGTGGCTGCAATGATATTTTAAAAAAAAAGTCACATTGACTCCAAGAGATATGTAATGTGAGAGTGCATGTGTATATTTATATATATAAAAATGCACCGTATAGTATAAAAATCTCCAGATAAACTCTATTTGTTATTCTCACAGTAGTAAATATATCCATTTATTTTCACAGTGGGTATCTCCATCTTACTAACTGGAACATGTTAACAATGAAAAGATATTTCCCTAAGTGTGGGACACACTAAATTAGGTCCAGCTCTGGTATAGTGCAAGCCAGTAAAAAGCAATGCAGATCTCCCAAAACTGATGCTTTGGGGTTTGCAGAGAAGCTAGACTTATTTTCAGTGACTCTTGCCCTTAGCCAAGAAGGGCTTATTAGTACCTTCTGACAAGATGTGCAATCTTGGAAAACCCACTCAACGCTTGTTAAGACAAACAGCTGGGGTGTAAATGTACATCCTGCTAGCGTGCTGTGCACTGATGGACTGCTATCATGGCACTACGTTCCTTAAGTGCTTCGACCTACTGCAGTTTCAAAGTAGTTGATTTGTGAAGATCTCCCGTGCTGCCTTTTATATTCTAGAGGGAAGGATCAAACCCTAAAATGATACTCCCTGCTGGCTAACCAAAAAAAAGTGACAATTCCCTACCTGCCTCTCATGGTCTTATACGGCATCGTGGTACAAATTTATCATAGTATGTTTTTTCCAGTATTTCAGGTATGGTCGTGATATAATAATCCTTTTTAAAATACATACATGCATTCATACATACACACAGAGTACAGGCAAAGATATATTTTCCCCAGTGACACCAGTTACTTTGTTTCCATTAATAGATCTTAATGGAAATTAAACTCAAGGTCAATATCTTCACAGGCCAAGTCTACTGCACAGCCAACCAGGCAAAGCCAGGTTTGTAAGGCATGCTAATATAGTCTCTCTTCACCAACACCACCAAAAAATTACGGTAACAACAGAAACATATTAAAAATGTCATTTCTGAAAAAGATCTGCTATATAAGTAGAGTACATAAATCAAGGTATATTAAGGCCATTAGGAAGGAAAGACCATAATAACGAAAGGTCAGAAATGTGCCAATTTTGGAATTACTTGGTTTTACAGTATTTTTGTCTCCCTTGGTTATTCATTACTGAGTCTCATTTCATCTAACCTATACCTTCCTTCTGCGGCGAGAAGAAAAATAAAGGAAACATTTAAAATATTCTCCAGTTTAAACATGTGTCAGGATAAAAGTCTTCGAAATCTAATTGGGATGGCAGTAATCTGCCTTCTACGCTCATTTTAACTGATATTCTAAGACAGGAGTTATCTTAGTACATAACCTTTTTGGGGGCCCAATGTTCACCCCATTGAAGTAAAAGGCAAACTCCCTTTCACTTGAGAGCCAGAGTCAAGAATCCCTTTGTGCAGACTGTTAAATTCAGAGGTATAATTCCTGTGTGAGAGATATATCTATGACTAAAAAATGAATTTTCCAATTTCAGACACATGTTTGGCAGGTAGTTAAGATCATTCTACACAAATGAAAGCCATGACCTTAGTGTTCTAGACCCGATTTACTATAATCTCCCAGTCCACATTACAGGATTTACCCCCCCCCCCATGAGTAATCTGATCACTTTTGGAATTAACATCTTCCAACAACTAATTAGGTATGTGTGTGAAATTTCAATAAAGAGCTACGTAAAAGCAGTTTGGTGTGTTTCTTCGTAAATCAATGTTAACCTGAGAGCCAGAAAAAAATGCAAGCTCGACATCTGCTTCTTGGCACAAGAATAGGAAAGAATAATAGGGACAGAGCCTAAAAACTGGAATATTCAGATGCAGATAGAGGTTACCCATTTTTAACTGTCTTTCTCAAAGCTAAACATTTTAGCACGAGAAGGACATCCCTAACTCAGCATGACTTTGTATTTGAATTTCATCTGTTTTGTCAGAATAAAGGAAAAAGAGAGGAAGAGAAAGAGATGAAAACCCATGTATGTATCCTATTTCTCATGTCTAGGACTAGAGACATGAATACTTTAGCTACAGGTGGTTTCTAGTCAATCCAAAAAAGCAGTCAAAGAAAACTGAATAAAGCCAGCAAAGGAGAGCAGCAATTTGTTTTAAGAAGTCTCCTTTTTATTTTTGTGCTTGAAAAGAGCCAGATTCCTCTGGAAAAATCTATGGAGGAGTCTGCACCTAACTGTATTTTTCTTAATAAGACTTTTGGAAGAAATATGTTAATCTAGATTTTAGCTAATCCAGAGAGAGAGAGAGAGAGAGTGTGTGTGTGTGTGTGTGTGTGTCTGGGGGGAGGAGGGCAGGTGGGTAGGAAGGGAACACTCACTGTATCTGCATATACAATTCATTCATCCATTGATTTGTCTCAAATTTAAAATTTGGCTTTTTGTGCAAAATGTCAATATTCAGAGCAAGATATACCATGTTGAAATAAACAAAGACGACCCGATTCCTTCCATCTAGTGTCTAGTCATTTACACCTGCGAAAAACGAATGTGAAATGGGTGTCAAATACCACCACTCTGATTTCTGCTCACTTTGCAACAGGTGTAAGTGACTAGACAGAAGGTACAAGACAGTGGAGAATCAGGCCCATATACAGGTAGAATATACTCTTATAACAGAACAACTAAATCATGTATTCACCAAGTGGATTAGCATCACCAGCCCATCATGACATACTGTGTACTATACGTTTTTAGCACTCATGTGCACTTGTTGGCTTAAGAGGTACTTTGTAGCAGGAAGTGGGTCCTGTCTGTAAGGCCTTGTGGTGTGAAATGCAGTTTACTGACAGAATAGTAATCAGCATCTACAAGCTACCTGCTGCTTACTGCTTCTCTTCTGAAACTCTGTGGTTTCACGGTATAGCTTCTTCATAGCTCAGTGCATTTAGCAGAAACTCTGATAAAACAGACTAAGTACAATAATAGAGTTGTCAGAACTTAAGAATATTATGTGACAATTTCATAGTTGTTGTTTAAAAACAGTTTCTAAGATATACACAGATTTTGTTTGGAATAAAAATCCAAGAGAAAAAAAAGTGGTATTTTCAGATGCAAACCCTAACTGATAATTGAATAAAACTGATTTGTAATCTTTACATGTTTGCACTTGCTGCCAATTTTACTGATGATCTGATATACTCCCGCTGTGCTAGACATGGCATCCAGGTAAATCAGCCCCTCTTGTCAAGTGTACTGTGTAGTCTTCAAAGTGCTGCAAATGCTGGCTGTAGCCCTGCTACTTTGTTACCCATGATTTTATCTGGCAAACCAATATATTCTCTATATCTTTAGTTTTAACTCTAGACTTTCATTTTGCTATTTTATATTAATGGCACTTACTGTAAAAATATTAATGTTCAGGCACACAAAAATTGCCTTCCACCTCTACTTGTGCACCAGTTCTCAAGCCACCACCATGCTCTGAAATCTCGAGACACACAATCCTTTGAGTAGGTTTCTTTGTTAGGATTAGAAAAGAGCTTTCATTTAGAAGGTGGAGACTGAAGAATTCCCAGCAGATCATGGATACCAGCACATACATATTAACTCAGGTCTCAGAGAGAGTCAAAGGTTTGTATCATAGAAGGATTCCATTCCATCAGACTAACTGGATGCATCATGGCAGACCTTCTTCCATGGTTTCCCCCCTCGCCTATGAGCGGAAAGGCCATGCAAAAGTGCAGAACAGTATATTTCATGGCTACAAAGTCAGTGGCTGAAACAATAGCTCATGTCGGATTCCTCTTCTGCTCTGGAAATGCGCCGTCCTGTTGAAATGCTTCCTCCTTTTTCTGCGTGTTTTGTACAATACAAAAACACATGATTTAAAATTCTGGGGGAGCGCTGGTCATGCAGTACCGAGGCTGAATAAACTGTATGAAAAATCAGTTTCCTGTCAATTCAACCAGATGGACTATTACACTATTTAAAAACAAAGTTAAATAGTGCAGAGAACAAGAAATAGTCTGGTGGAAGCATTTACTGTTTGGAAGGAAATGGAGCTGCCCCAAATGGATCTAACTCTAATGCCTGTTGCTGCTGGGCCTGCTGTGGCGTTACACTCTGCACAACCAGTTCTGTGAAGGGCACTGCACCAAAGTCATCTGTTTTTAGCCCATCACCACTGTGAACGGCCCCGTGCAGGGAGCTCTGTCGAGGTCTACCAGGCACTACTATATTATGGTCCCCACGGTTGTCACCCAGTCCTTGATGTTGTGGGTTCCGCATCAAGTCTGGTGGGTGGAAAGGTTTGGCTCCAAAGGGGTCCAGCAGATTCTCATCCGCTTGCAAAGGGTTGCCTCGATCTTTGCCGTCAGTCAATGCAACGCTTATGTTTTCCTTGGAGTCGGAGATAGTTAGGAATTCGTTGCTGCTTTGGGAGTCCCTGCGGCCAGTTTTTTTGTGCCTGCGGGCTCTCTCTGGGGTGCGGTAGCTGGGTTTCAAAGCCTTCTTGGTGCTGGTCGGGGTGCCATGGTGGCGCTTCCCATTGCTTTTGGGCACCTCCTGTTTCATACGTCTTTGCCGGGAGGAGAGCTTCTGCAGGTTCCGCTGCTGCTTCACCTTCTGTTGCTGCTGGCTCCCTGTAATCTCCTCAAAGGGGACAAGCCCAAAGAGGTCCTCTCTGCTTTCACTGCTCTTTGAGGTGGGAAGAGGCTGGAAAGGGGTGCAGCCAAAAATATCCACACTTCGGGGAGAAGTAGGGGAGGTTTGGGTCTCAGCTCCTACAACCGGGCCATCTGGCTGGGCCACCTTCTTGTTGAATGGGGCTTTGGTGAAGACATCAAAGTCATCCTGCTCTTGCCTCAGGCCAAGAAAAGAAGGCTGAGGAGAGAAATCTGTGTCACTCTTTTCTCTTGGCTGAGGTTGCTGAGTCTGAAGAGCAAAGAAGGGGACAGCTCCAAACACATCAAATTCTTGGCCAGGGCTCACTTTGGCCACAGTACTTGGTAACTCAGACAAGGAAGAGAGTGCTACAGTGGGTTCTCTGTCTTCACGACTGCCACCCACCTCTCTGTATCTACCACAAGGGATTCCTTCCATGGGCTTTCCCTTGGTGCGATCGGAATCGGAATCAGAACTCTGCTTTTCTTCCTCCTCTTCCTCCGCCTCATCTTCAGAGTCCATAAGGAGAGGCCGATGGCCTAAGTTCTCAGGCTCTGTATCATTGTCATCATTAAAGTCTCCATGCTCCCCCTGTAAGACATCTTCCTCCTCCTGTTCGTCATCTTCCTCACTGCTCTTGGGAGAAGGAGGATCAGATTCAAAGTCACTCTCTGACTCATCACTTCCTTTCTGCACTTGTCCCCCTGCAGTTTTTCTTCCAGGATGGTGCTCTCGAGAGGCTTGACTTGATTTTTCAGCCTTGTTTGGGCTCCCTAAATTATTTTCTTGGCTGCTGGCTGAGTTGTCAATTGCCTTTCCTGGAGAACCTGCAGGGCCAAAGAAAATATAAAACATAACCTTAAATTCACTTTTACCACAAACAGTTCTTATTTCACGTACACCATATAGACATGTAGAAGGGTGCAGGTGCATTCAGATGTGCCTCTTTTGCAGTTATTCACAGAACAGAGACTGAAGGTCCACATAGAATTTCAACTTTTGATCTGATGCTAATGAAACAGGTAAAGTGTCAAACCTTTGTGCCCATAGGTTACTTCTAATACACCTGGCCTGTGGGATCAACACTGTTTCTCTCCTTTGACAGCTCTTAGTATCAATCTTCAAAAGATAAGGCTACAATATAAACAAGTAGGGCCAGGTGTGAACAATGCGGCTCCTACTGAAAATGATGGGAACTGCTGGGCGATGAGCGCTTTGAAAATCTTTCCGTTTCTTTAAGATGCCTAAGTGGGAGCCGGTGGGGTCCTGATCTTTTCAAAATCTAGCCTGCAAAGCTCAATTAATGGGAAAAAAAGTCTACCAGTGTGAGCTAGTCACATTTCATCTAATTTGTCCAGTTTCTGTACACCATGTAACAAACACGCCTTCCTACCAATCACAAATCAGAAGGCAATACAGTTGTATGACAGCATTTGACTTTGAAGAGGCTTCTTCATTTTTGGAAGACAAATGTGCACACCATCTTACTGGACATGTGCACTGTACAGCTGCACAGGTACCGTCTGTAGCAATACTGATGTTTTTATATTGATACAGAACTGCAATATAGACTGATAGCTATTGCAGCATCCTACATCAGTGGACAACTTGGCTATGCTTGGATCGTGAAAACAAATTGCAAACGAATATAATGCAAAGAATGGAGATTGCTTAGTTCATATACAATTCCTTCAAAAAGGCTATCCACATGAGGTCCCAAAGGATTCAATGAGACTGGTTTAAATTTCTCTAGAAAGTCACTTTCATTTGACCTTGTCTATACTACACATTTTTGTGCCTATTTCCAACACTGATGCACCAGTGCAAGCACTAGTGCAGCCCAGGCACGGGTATTTTCAGCATGGTATCAGAACCCAGCTCAGCCAAGGTTTTACGGCACAGTATTGAAAAGGCCGGAGAGGGGGCCTACATTAGCACTCACACGGGGTACGGGATATTGGGGTGCAGATGCTATATTAGCTGGGCCCCCAAGCCCATACTGTTGCAATCCATAGTGGAGCTGACTACACCAACTGCTACCAATGTTCTGAGTGCAGTGTTTACCTAGCCTTGATCACAGGAGGTCTAATTCAGTGGTTCTCAGCCAGGGGTCCAGGACCCACTGGGGGGCTGCAAACAGGTTTCAGGGGGTCCGCCAAACAGGGCCAGTGTTAGACTTGCTGGGGCCCAGGGCAGAAAGCTGAAGCCCTGCCATGTGGGGCTGAAACCCGGGGCCCTGAATGCTGCCACCTGGGGCTGAAGTCAAAGCCTGAGCAACTTAGCTTTGCAGGGGGCCCTAGGCAATAGCCTTCCTTGTTACCCCTAATGCCAGCTCTGGCTTTTACATACAGAAAAAAGTTGTGGCACAGGTGGGCTGTGGAGTTTTTATAACATGTTGGAGAGGGACTCAAAGAAAAGGGTTGAGAACCCCTCGTCTAATTGACATGGGGGAAATCTTTAAAGGCAGAAGTGCCAGTCAGGCACCTAACTGCCCTTGAGACAGTTAAGCTAGGTGCCTGCCATTTGTGCCTTTGAAAATCTCCATGGAGCTTAAAATGGTTGCAGCAGTGGGTGATCTGTCTACCTTAGGACTCAGTATTGTTAATGCCAATGAGGCTGAATCGGTGGTAGCAACAGTAGGAAATTTTGGAAACATTTCTGTGACAAATACATTCCAAGTCCTTGTTTTTCAAACTGGCTGTAATCCGAAAAATCATGCTCTAAACTGACAGCGTGAGGTCCCATATTCATTTTCTCCCATTAAACAGTTTACAAATCATGAAAGGATTTAAAAAAAAACAAAAAACTAGCAGCCTCAACTTGGAGTCTGAAAAATCAGTCTGTTCTTGCTTTGACATCCTCCTCCTACCTGATTAAGATTCCGCAGTTAGAATGTAGCTGACAATTCCACTTTCGATGAATGATGCACAATAGGGATACAATCTACTCTTTCATGGGTACATTGGCTTGGTAGTATTAGAAGTAGTAAAAGCTTGTTCATGCCAGTAAAGTAAGCAGACATGACTTCTACACTCAGGGACTGATATGTTAAGAAGGTGCTATTTTTACACATCAAGAGTCACTTTTGGGTAATTACTCTCAAGCTTTATAGCTGGGATATTGTATGTTGTGAAGGTGTCTCTTACTTTGAAGTTTTCAAATTCTGAGTTTCAGTAATATTTAGGTGGGAGAAAACAGTAATACAGCAACAAACAGTTACAATCAACCGAAGAAAGGCTTTTCACTTCAGTTCAATACAATATACCTGTACTTGTTAAATGTCCCATTCTTCTCCCCAGAACATACATCACATTGCAGCTCCATCACTTGAGAGTGGATCATAGAACAATATAATGGTAGTAACAATAACGCTGACTAGTGTCGTTGCAGGAGCTACCAAAGGGTGAAATTCACCTTTTCCTGCACATAGTCTGATTAAGAAGGCTTTGTGTGAAGAACTACACAGATGAAGAGGAGGTGGGGGAATTCAGCACACCAGCAAGCCACATGGCTGCAATACAGTCCCAAAAGTATTTTTTTATACAGCACCATGTGTAGGGTGAACGATTGGTGAACGTGACAACCTGGTAGTGTCTCTGGATCAGCATATGTATAAGCATATGTAAATTCCCTACGAAAAAGCCAGCAAAAACAGATGCTTGAGCAGTACCACTTATATTTATAAAAAGATGTAGCTGTTATGAAACACTGTTTTGTTGCTTTATTTTAAAAGGTCACGTCTCCTCCCTCCTCCCCAGAAGCACATTTTAAAAGCTATGTTCTAATTGCTCACCTACTACAATACTTTGGCCCTGCTTCAGCAAAGCACTTAAGCATAAGCATGTGCTTAACATCAAGCATAAGTGCCTTACTGTGTAATCAGTTCATTCCACTGATGCACTAGAAAGACTAAAACTACAAACATAAAATCAAGTCTTATGAAATAGCATAAAGAGGATACATTGAAGGTTCTTTCTTCAGTCTCCATGGAACAGAGATTATGGGTCCTATTTCAGTTGTACAGGACAGTAGGTTTGCAGAGACAGATCAGAGAATATTCTCCCTACTCCAGAAAAAGGTTGTACTTGAGGTAGGAGAGGCTCAAGTCTAATTACTGGGAATACTTTTGTTAATTATGAGGCCAAAATAGTGTCTATAGAGCTTGTAAACAAAGTGGGGGGGAGAAATAGAAAAGGCAGCTCATCTTTATTTAGGCTCCATCTGAATAGCACAAAATTACCTCTTTCATTAAATGAAATTTTTCTACAATGCAACCCGTTTTATGGGTGAGGCAGAGTTGCCTAGTGGATGAAGCAGCAGACTGTTATATAAGAGAGCTGGGTTCTATTCCTGGTTCTGTCACTGACCTACTGGGTGGCTTGGGAAAGTCACTTCACCTCTCTGCCTCAGTTTCACCAGCTGTAAAATGGGAATGATATTGATCGGGTGGTCAGTATTTTGTAAAGCCCTTTGAGATCTATGGATGGCATGTGCTATACAAGAGCTAGATATTCTAACTCAAGTTATCTGTTATTAGTCTGATGTGCTACTGAGTGTAGTAAACCATAAGCAGAGCTCTTAATCACCTGCAGGGGTGGAGCAGAGCCTCCTGCCAGGGGTGAAATTTGCTCCAGCAGAACTTCAGAGCTCCCCTGTTGCAGAAATTAGGAGTGCCACTGGAGTTTAGCTTCAGCCTCAAGGAGCTTCAGCGCCCTTTCCTGCTGACTCAGCCAGCCTGTAACTGAGGGAACAGGGGTCACCTGAACCCCTGATTCTACATAGGTATCATGTGTTCCTTGAGATCTTTGTAAAATTCAGAGTTCAGTTATGCTAATATTTTAATATCTTACAGGTATCATATACAGCACCTTTCATCTTAAAGGGCATCAGAAACGTTTACTCTCACACACAAAATATGGAGAAAATTTATACCTTTGTAGATAGATTTCATTTCACCAGCAGAAGATTGCTTAATGAATACAGGTCTCACGTTTATAGTATCACACCAAAGTACAACAATTTATTTACTGAAAACGCTCTACTTCCTGACGGCTCAGGTCCTCACTCTTACTGAAGCACAGCACTGATGATCTTTAATGAGTCCCCTTTTTCAACTACAAAGAAGGACCGAGTCTCTCCTAGAGCAGCAGTTTTATTACTCGGGTTTGCGGTCCTACAGGGGAAAATATAAAGCTAAGCTCTTGTACTGGCCTTTACTTCTGGCTTTATTAATTATTGACAGCAGTGCCTACTAGGAGCCAGGCGCTTTCCAAACACTGAACCAGGGTAGTCCCTGATCTAATACCTCCAATTTAAGGACAGACAAGTGACTAGAGACTGAGGAAAGAGAACAAGAGGCTGATTTTAGGGGGTCCACCAAGCTGGACTGGCATTAGACTTGCTGGGGCCCAGGCCAGAAAGACAAAGCCCCGCCGCATGGGGGTGAACAAACCCAGGCCCCTAAGCCCCACCCTCCGGGGCTGATGCAACTTAGCTTTGCACGTCCCCCTGTGGCGAGGGGCCCAGAGCAATTGCCCTGATTGTTAATCCCTAATGCTGGCCCAGGCTTTTATATGCATAGGAACAGTTGTGGCATAGGTGGGCCATGGAGTTTTATAGCATGGGGGGGGAGGGGGGGCTTAGAAAGAAAAAGATTAAGAACCTCCAACCTAGAATCATTATAAGCAGCATCACACAAATGTTTCCTTAAGAGGGACTAAAATGTGGATAGGGTCAAGTCTTTGCAGATGAGCTCATATGTAGCATAGAGGGTCACACGGAAGACCCCACAGAGAGGCTTGTGCAAAAAGCTGACAAATGAGCGGCCAAGGGTCAGAGCATGGGTGGAGTAGAGGGGATGAGGGGCAAGACACAGCTTGACAAGGAGAGATTAGTAGGGAGGACCAGAATCACAGCGAGCTTTGAAGGTAGCTGATGAGAAGCTTAAGTTGGATGCAATGGTGGGTAGGCAGCCAATGGAAGGATTTGGAAAGCGGGGGATGGTTACATTGATGGGCAAGGAGGAGGGGATGAGTGTCTCTTTTAATGGTGCGCAGTAAAGGGAAGTGAGCCACTACCGTATTCCACTCCAGACAGGGGAAAAAAAAGCAACTGCGAACACCTACCAGCACAGCACTGCTACACTGAAGTGCTTCGTAATCAGCAGGAAGGGGTGGCATGGAAACAAAATTACTCGTCGGCAAAAGCGTTGAAAATACAGAAGGGCAAATTACCTCTCTTCCCTCACCTACACTCCCCCCACATGCAACTCCATTCTTACAGCAGTTCATACATTTGAAAGCGTCATATAAAAGACTTTAAAAGGCTTGTTTATTTTTAAATTGAAATATATTTTGAATTTATAAAAAAATACTTCTTACAACTGACATACAGTCACCTACTTCAGAGATGGGCCCGATTTGTAACCCCCAGCCCAAGGCCCTCGTCCTACAAATACAATTGTAGCACAGTAGGGGAAAATCCGCCTAAAGGCAAAAGATCTCATGCAGCTCTTCCGTTCTGAGTGTCAAGGGCAGGATTTTGGCTGTGAGTTTAACATCTATGCTCCATGGACTGCTTCCCAGCTCAGTTTAATTGATAAGGCCATACGTGGGTTGGGTCCTGTACAACGTGAACAGCTTCCCCTTCCTATGCCTCGTCATCTCCGTTGAAGCTCTTTTGCTGACCGTGCGATGATGTTTTCGTGTAGGGAGTTGAGGCTGGTTAATTTCAGGAGAGTCCCCTAGCATGGAAGCCACTTCTTCTGGGTGAATCACAAGAGATCACTTTTATCGACCTTCAGAGCATGGAACAAAACATATTTTTGATCAAGCATTTGCTCGACTAATTGATAATCACTAGTTGATTTATGGTCAATTGAAACGGTTTGTGCTGGGGGGAGCTATTTGTACTGTCCACTGTGGGCAGTCTAAGTCAGTAAGATTGTTGCATATGGATATATTACTGAGTCATTAATGCATAAATATAAATCGATAACTCATTACATCACAGTCAACACCCAATGTAAGTTACAGGTAGGACAGCTATGTACTGTTAAAGCAATTCACCACCTTTGTAGTACTGCACTTGACCCAGAACGTCCTCAGCTAAGCAAAATTTACATATACTTTAATGACAGTGGTACTTGAGCAAGGACTAAAGGATTGGGCCCTCTCTTTTCATAAAAAAAAAATCAGCCCCCCCCCGGAATATAAGCAACTGAAGATTGTTCAGAGTACAGGGCAAGTTTGCATGTTGGTTTGTTTTTTTCTTTTCTTAAATGATGAATTGGTTAGTCTGAGTAAAAAGTTTGTCACTCTACTCATTGGTTTCTAACTGGTAAAGCTTCTGCTGTTGGCTTATGGTTTATTCCTTTGTTACTCAAGGAGTATGCAACTTTCTCACCCCAAGCAAGGTCAATATTCTCTTTTGCTAGTTAATGGTCTATTTCTGGAAGGAAGCAGACGCTTACGGAACTATCTTGTTGTATTCTATGAAGAAAGTAGAACTGAATAGTTTTTGATAATCATTTTTTCACCCCTAAAACATGCCCCCAGTCCTAAGAAGAATTTAGAAGTAATGTATGTTTTTGGTATGGATTTAAGAACAAAATGACCAGAAACATCAGGTGATTATAGCTTTGGACTGTTTGTTTGCTTCTGGTGTTGAACTGCTTCTTATCTGTTCTTAGTTTAAATAGCACACATTTGGTTTACTGTTAAATTAAAATCTGGATTATTGGACACTTTAGATTTCCCAAAGGTATAGCCTTCATGTTGGGACTTGATAACCCCATGTCTTGCAAATCCTGACATTTCCAATATTTGTTGAGACACTGCAATTGTTAACATGAATGTGATTAGTTTGCAAAATGAAAATAACCTAAATCTATCTGATTCAGGGTAGACATTAGCAACATTAGGTTCAGAAAGGCAAACCTGTTTTTAAAATGTGTACCAAAGTATGTGTATATTCTGCTTTTTTGTATATACCCACACACACCTATTTCTGTATGAAGAGAGTTGAACACTTGTAACAGGTAAATGGTTCAATTTCTGTCTCATGAACTGAAAGTTTGGTACACTGAAAATATCTAAATATCACATACTAGTCTTTATTCTCATCGTCGTGCTCTCACCCTGATGATGTTAGGAGACTAACCATCTGCAAACTGCATTAGCAAGACAAAGAAACTGTGAGGGCTATGTCTGACCCCCTGGAGCATATACTGTGGCAAGATTTATCCCATATTATGGTGCGTGTTTAGTTTTCAATGGGAAACATTTTTATTACACGTGTTCTGTCATAGCAGACGTGGGGTTTGAGCCTGTGCCCATTACAATCAATGGTGCTGGATCTGATCTATGCAGTTTAAAAGTCCTAGCACACTAGGTCAACTTCACTTTTGTTGACCTAAATTAACATCCTAAAGCTTAGTTTTTCAGTATGTAGACAATAACCCCTGTAGAGGAATGGGCTTGAGAATGGAGGAAAGGGGGAAGAAATTGGCTGGGAAATAATTTTTTAATTTGAGCTTGTTTGCTATGTCTACTGCAACTATCCCTGAAGTGGTTAGGTGGGTTTTGTTTGGTTACTGGGATGAACGTTTGCTGTTATTGGGTCTGATCACCCGAGCACCTCTTATTGTCAACATAGCCTTTATCAATGTTTTTCTTTCAGCCGTAATAAAGCCAAGAGAGCTTTGAAAGATTTGGGAACAGCTTAATAGCTGACATAAAATAATATTTAGAGCACTCTGCAAACAAATAGGCAGTATACGACTACCTGTTCCATTGCCAATCCGCTTTGGTGCCCCCATTCCTTGCTATGGCATAGGAACAGGCAGTCCTATTGAGGCTAATGGGACTAGTCACATGAGTAGCGTTACTCACTGGCATGTTTCCAGGATCAGGTCGATAGAAGGGTTGTGTGTGTCTGAGATTGTTCTGTGGAGTCCTTAGACATTGTTAGCATCCATACGTCACTAATGGTAATACTGAAGAAACAGATCTAAAGATCTGCACAGAGGTGCAGTAAGAATCAGGGCAGAGCATAGAACAGGAAGAATAAATTGCTAGGACTAGGGTTATTTGAGTGCTTTCTTATTTATTCTAAGTGTCTAATTCATTAGATTTGAAGTCTTTTACTGTTCCCGCCTATCAATCTATTGAACAGAGACCATATACATATGAGAGGCTATTTCAGAATAAAGATTATGCTATCTGAGCATTGAAGTAGGTAGATCACACAAAAATAACGACATATATTTATAAAGAGTCCATTCGTTTTTCACCGAGTCCCTTGCCTGTATATAGTAAGTATAGCAGTTTTAACCAACTCAACCATCTCCTAACCAAGGGTTTCGAGAACATGAACATAATGGTAAAGTCCTAAATCCATATGTAGGTAGCTAAATAAGTGGCTTGGTTCTTGAAAGTGCTGAGCACTGATGAGCTCCCATTACTTCTGTGGGAGCTACTGAGCTCTCAGTATTTTTGAAAATTAGGTCACTTAAATGTCTAAACAACCTCAGAAACCCACTCTAGATACCCATTTTTGTACATTTTTAAAATTAGAGAAGAGAACATATCATGCATAGAAATAATGTCCTTTCAACTTGAACTTCCTACTTCAGCTTGTGAATGCAATGCAGTTACAAAAGCATCATATCTGTTGCTATGGGGTTGGAAAAAAGAGCATCAGTTTCTGAACACGTGTCGGAAAGACTAATTATAAGTCTCACAGTAGAAAAATAATTCAAAATATATTATTGTTGTGGTTACAGGCTTACTTGGAAGACACATGCAGGATTTTCATTCTTTGATGACTGCCAAGTCATTTTCTCGTTTGAACGTTCCTATCCTACATGATATAAAAGAGTGCCCACTTAAACTCTAAAACCAGAACCGTGTAAGTGTGGGGATTAGAATCAAAGCTCTGTCTCCTCAGCTAGTGCTATAACTCAACAAACTTTCACACAAGTGCACTGCAAAGACCCTTGTTCATCCCTTGCTCCCCTTTCAACTTCTCATTTAAAAAGATTTTAACAAAGCAGCAGCCATGCTGACTCACTCACTCTGCCATGGTCTAATGTGAACCACTGCAGTTTAAAATTGGTGACAAACCCCCTTAAATATAGGAGACAACCCAAGAATAGTTTCTTGTTCTCTATGTGGGGGATTTGTTTCTTTAAACCTGTAAGATCTTTCCTACCCACAGCTTTGGGTCAGCATTCTGTTACCATTTATTGACAGTAATGAACGGTGAGATCAAGTTTGGGTGTCTTGGATGTAAATCTAAAGCTTACAAGACATAGCTTGCAAAGAAGTGTGGGTGAGAGAAACGTTCTCTTAATTCTCATCCCTATCAAAACCACCCTCAATATTACCCACTCCATCTACAATTTTGGAATAAACAGATTTACAGAATATTTTCCCCCAGGACAGTTAATTATTTCATAGTTTAGGATTGGGTTGTCCTTGCTCCTTATCTGGATGCGATTATTAGCAATTAAAAAATTTCTTCTGGTTACTATTAGACTTAGAATAACGTCTAACTTGCATTTAAGTAACACTTCTGCCCTAAACTGCTTACTTCTTATACCATGTGTACAAGCCACAGAAGTATGTTTTCTTTGTTTGTATGCACAGATTGTTTTTGTTTAGATCTAGAAATAAGTGGTCTCTTCGCACCCTCCCCAGGGTACTTGTAAGTGCATACTAAATGCCAGTTTATGGGAGTTAATTTGGAATAGTTATTTAATGACTCAGCAGTATAAGGCCAAAAGTCATTCTACTTCTATTAATAGCAGATAGATTTCTTATCTGCAGATAAAACTGTGAAAAACTATTGCCTAGAGGAAGAAGCAGGTTTTATTCAAAACCTGAGATTAATTTCCTGACATACTCCCCACTGAAACAGTAGGATACTTATTAGAATCATACAAAAGCAAATCCAACAACCCTTATTTCAGTGAAGAGATTCACATTTTGCTTTGTATGATTGTCATGAGCTTTGCTGACGAAAATATGATACATTATGGATGTGTTAAACTTCTGCAACTTCTAAATCATATGAGATAATATAGTTATAGAGATAGCAAGCCTGGTTTTCCTCTCACTTGGAGACACTGTTGTAAAACCAGTGTCTCCATTGCCTTCAGTGGAATTACTCCAGATTTAAACCAGTTTAAGAAAGGGGAGAATCAGGCCCTTTTGGAGGTAAAAGGAAGAGAACGCCTATCAGAAGGTTACAGCAGTTTCTGAAGAAATAAAAAAGTTTTCTTTACTTTTTATATACACCAAAAAAAACACAATGAAACATGTCCAAGAGAAAATCCTTTTTAAGCAACCATTGATTTTGAGATCACCTCAAGGAATATTACAGTGCTAGACTTAGCTGGATTCATCATTGCTTGAAGAAGCTTCCACTACATACCTGCACACATTATGATTAAGCACAGCTCAAACATGCTTTTAGGGAATGAGCATACTCCCACTTGAAATCAACAACAACATTCCTGGTGACTTTATGGTCAGAGTCGCTGTTGGTTAAATTAATGAGCAACAAATTCAACCTTAAACAAGTAAAAATAAAGATCCAAATACAAAGCCCCTGTATTGCTGATAATTCACATAAGTGTAAACATTACATAGTTTCGCTGTTACTGATGGAGGAAAATTTCTATTTTCAACCCCAAAAATAAAAGTTGTCAAACTATACTTCATTTACCAAAAATTTTAAAAATGTATCAAAATAAATGCCTAAAAGGGAAAAAATGAGTTTTGTTTATTTAATGACATTCTAATGTTGCCAGAATGCACTTCAAAATCAACATGGCAGAAGATTTCATTTTTTTTTAATAATCTTCTCAAACTGTAAACTGCTGCAATGAAAATTTCAAATATATATTTATACAAGCTGAAGAAATATGCAGTAACATCTGTTTGCAATGTACTGCTCCGATTGCTACACTTCTAATCAGGTTTGCATCTTGTAGGAGACAATTGTTCTTCACTCAAATGTAAGGCAGGTGGAACATCTTTAATCATATAAGAAGATCCTAATCTTCAAGGAAATTTTCTGTTCTGATGTTCTTTTTCTAGACATCCGATTATAGGAGGATGAATGGCTTGTAACAACTGCAGTAATTACATGCCTTCTGCTGGTTCATCATTTTAGGGGCTGGGGTGGGGGGTGGGGCGGAAGAGTAGGGCATAAGGGCCTTACGCTTTCTTTGAATTGGTAACATACTGCCGCCATCATTTCACAGCAATTTGCCACATGTCAGGCCCGGGATTACTGGGACATTTCAACTAAATCTGCACTATTGCTTTGACGACAGGCAGAGCAGCAGCTGCTGAATACTGTAATAGATTTATGCCGCTTGCTGCTCTTGTTTTCAAGACAAGGACTGGAAAATAAAACAAACATTTGGTTCTTAGAATATGTTTTTTCCCCTTCAAAACACATCTGTGAATAACTGTACACTTGTTACGTCTTTGATGGTTTTTAAGTGGCACCTCTCTTGTATCATGCAACATGAGTGGACTTACATAACGTATGATCCTGATGTACTGATCCATTTTAATGATAGTAGAAAACCTACTTCATTATTTACTATTAAAGGATGCCTAGTTATACAGTCTCCAAAGGATCTCTGCTCATCCCCAAAAAGGAAAGGACTGAAGATGATCACACAACAGAATGAGTGACAGGAGTATACTTGAGTCATTTCACGGGCAAAGCAATCAGTGTTGTTCTGGACCATCAACTTGTCACAGATCATGAATTCCCACTGTAGTAGGAAACGGACAGCCAGAGTTTAATAAAGAAAGATTACTGCAATATAAGCTATGCTTTTTTTCCCCCGTCAAAGTCCACAATATTAAATGTGAGGTTTTTAAAAAAGATTTTTTTCCCCCTAAAGTGAATTACTCCATGAACTCACAGATATTTTTACTGTGAAGTGGACCACTGCTTAGTAGATGATCATTTAGCCAGAGATACTGGCATGAGTTAACTGCATCATCTGCCAGACAACTCAAAAGTACCAAAGTAAGTGTGTTTTGCATACAGCTGGAGAACTGTGCAGTCATAGTTGATATTTATATAGGGAATCAGGTGTTTTATGCAAATTTGCCCCACTGACTCAACTCTATTCCATATTTCTTCTGCCTAAATTTAAGTGAAATGTGCCTCACATTTACAAATCAAAACCTATAGTAATCTGTGTGTTATAGTAAAAATACAATGGGGAGAAACTTACCACAGGAGTTGCCATGGTTTTAAATCTATAGGCATGATTTTAGATCACGCATCATCCATTATTCTTGATTACTACAGTCTGAGGACTGGGACACTTTCACTATAATTTACCTGTTCAAAATTAAATTTTCAGGGAAAGCTAGATGATATTTCTGGTAAAAATACCCATTAGTTTCATTAGAGATGCTTTGCAGTAGTAAAAAAATGAAAACTCTTTTTTTTTTTTTTTAAACCAAAAGCTAGAAAATGCAACTTGATTCAGAGACTAATTCCAGCCCTTGGGAGCCTGAAAATATTTTTTTTAAAAAAGAGTCTTCAAGTTCCTGGGAACTGTATGGATCCAGTTTAGTTATTCTTAAAAGGCTGAGACCAAAAGGAGACCAAGACAGTTAACTATCTTTCACATTACCACTGAGTACCATTTCTAATAGCAGAAATTTATTTATGGGAATGTTTTGTTGTTGTTTTAACTAAAACACTCTACCAGAAGTTAACATACAAAGGACCAATTCGTTTGTAGGATTCAGAACTCTTTCATAATCTGTACCAAACTGTGCCAGCCATCACAAGACATTATAAACTGCTTTGAGATTTGACAGATTGTGGTGTAGATATGCTGTCAAGAATTTAGGGGAAAAATAACTGCCACCTTGTAAAGAAAGGATGTTCTTTCAGGCTTCTGTATTTGCTAAATAGCACAGATTCATGTCCAATGCCTCAACAAATTGTCCTTGCTGAAGAAATTAACCTAATAAAGCCACTCTTGAAAGTTGTGTTTATAGTATCCACATGAGGTTTAGTGGGGAGGGTCCCCCAGGATTAACATAACACAACCCTAACACTATTTACAAAGCTAAATTTTATTTTAAGGGGCGAAGCTAAAGCTATGGACACGGAGAGGTTCCGACTCGCACCAAGCAGCAGTGAGAAGGAACTGGAGAGGCGGTCAGTCTGCCCTGCCCTTTATCCCCTCAGTCAGAGGCACAAGGTGAGCAAGGGAGCACGTGCGGATCACTGGACATTACTTTCAAATTCTGTGGCTCCAGCCACATTGTATGAATGTGTAACCCACAGTGGAATACAATAGGGACCATCACGCGAAGAACACTGACATTTGTTGCAGGGTTTGTTTCCCCCGCCACCCCAACATATGCCAGGCCTCCCAGACTGCTGTAGTGTAAGAATTTTTACAATCAACAGCTAGAGAAGATCTTTTGTAAGTCTCCTGTTACTTTTCAGCCTTAACTGATCCAGGATTGTAAATAATGTTTTTTTAAATGGCGATCTCTTTTAGTAAGTTTTATAAATGGCAAAAGTCAACAGTGAAGGTATATAGTTTTTCCTCTCAAGATGTCCGCAGCTCTTCCATTTCCTGGACTCAAGATTATCCTAAATATGTAAATGGAAAAAAGTGGGGTTTTTTTCCATTATATGATTTAATAAATTCAGTTTAATTATCTGAAGGTTATAGGCACAGCAGGCTGAGAAGCAGTAGCAGAGTAAAAGCATCAAAAAGTTGTCAGAAGTTAAGGGACTATTAAAAGTTTCCAGATCTAAAAAGTATCACAAGGCAGGAAACCTTTTACTTTCCTGATCTTGATACAATCAGCAAGCAAACAGCAATGTTGATTTGGGTGGCCACCACACAAAGGGAACCATTTCTTTCCTTATTTCACATTAATTCAGCCTTGCCTATAAGGCAAAGAAGAGTCTTTGCAGATACGGCATAATGCAAATCCTACGGTGTCTCTAGTTCTATGGAGAACACACAGTTCTTAGGACAGGCTTAAGAGACCTGAGCAATGCTAGAACTCTTTAGAGCAGGGTGATTGGAGGTGGTAATTTAGTGCTTGCTGAGCAGATATAATGGAAGAAAACTCAGAAAATGTAATAATGTGAGCAGAACCAGTTTAAGGCAGCCTGACAAGGAAAAAGTTGATAGAGAATGAGAACAGAACAGCCTGGCTCTTAATGAGTACCACAGAGAACAGAATGCCAAATATTATTCTGTTCACACCTGGTTATGTATGATCATAAAGGGCCTAAGTCACACAAGGAGATTCACAGAAATGCGAAGTGAAAGAAAAGGGAATGTGGCTGCAAAAAAAGTACACAAGGTTGAAGACAAAGTGAAATCTGAGCATATTAGAGGAACCATTACTGTGGATATGGTCAGAAAAATCACACCAAGAGCGCATTTTTAACTCAACATACCCGCAACTTTGAGCATCTTTAAGTTGCACCTTATTTTACTCATTGCTGGCTCCACAGTAGTACAAAGTAACAAAAGCTTTTTTTAATGTTATGGAGGAGTGCCCTAGATTCTATTCTACCTTATGCCTTAAAACGGTCAATGACGTTCTTGTTGCAGAATTTTTAATAACTGGCAAGTTAGTAAGTGACAGAGCACAATTTGGTTTTTAAATCCCAGAGTTCACAGTACAGTCAGAAAATCTGTCTCTATAAAGAAAAAGTTATACAGAGTCTCAGTGTCATAAGTGCGACTGTAACCAGACTTAAAGCTAAGCTCTTTATCCCTCTGCTGTTGCACCTGGAGGTTCTAATAAAACAGAGGAACCAACAACAAAAATAGAAGACAGAAAGGTTGGTGGCTGAAAACAATAGAGGAAAGTAGCAATACTCTTGTGTGACCTAAAAAAAAAAAAATCTAATTCTATTAAGGAAATTAGTCATTTAACTGACACGGTTGTATTAAATCCAATAGATCATGCATATGCAATTTTTGAAATGTAAAATGTATCAATGCATTTGGTGCTAGGTTAGATTTAAACTTCAAGACATTCACGATAACATTAGAAAAGTTACAGATCCAGACTAACACGGCTACCCCTCTGATATTAGAAAAGTTGTCCTCTATTCAATCTTCAACCACAAGGCTGATGATTCCAATTTGCACTGGTTTGGTCATATAACTGAACAAGCTTCCTTTGAGAGAGAGAGAGAGATTTAAATAAGAGGTAGTGATGTTACATATGTAACTTGCCTGGGTGAGAAATGAAAGGTACAGAACCAAAGGGATCTTCAGAAGGATGGTTCTGTGGAGCAGAATGTGGCTCCACATTCTTATCTGAGGATGCTCTCCTCTCCACGAGCCTGTCTGCAAAAATAAATGAAACAGAACAAAAAATAAAATAAAATAAAAATGGCAGTTCTTATGCCAAATTAATGATACGTTTAATAGAGTTGTGTTTGTTTCAGATCCTCTCCTTGTACCCTGACATCTATCCCATTTTCGAAGGCCTTCATCTGCAAGAGTTCATTCTTGTTTTACTTCTCCACTCCCACCCCGAAGTAAATTGTGGCAGATGATGAAAATGTATTATAACCGAAAAACAATATTGTCAAACTTCTCTGAGCAGTGCTTGTAAGAGACTAATTTTCATTCTGTTCCATTTAGGTTCTAACATCACAAAAACACACCATGGTATCCAAAGACCCAAGTCAGATGCCTTGTGTTACATTTTTATTTTTTATGCCTAAAATCAGTTTTAAAAAACAATTCACCCACTTCCCTAAAGGTAAAGCTTTTCTGCTAGAACCACAATGAAGGATACAAATTAGTAATCCCACCAGCATCCCTTTTAAATTATGGGATTGTACTAATGATTGCAATACCAGTTTCTGAGTTTCACCAAATCCAAACAAGTACAGTTATATTTTGTATGCTCTTTATTCTCTAGAGTCCTGGTCCATGCAATGTGTTTTAAAATCGGATACATACAGTATTCAACATTACAAGAATAATGCAACAAAAAATTGGGAATGTAGTCTCCTCATTTATTGTAGCCTAGTGTTCCAGGGGTCATCAATGATGAGACAAGAAGGTAACCCACGTAACTGGAATTCTGTGAGATCTATCTTGGCGCATTATTGCTCAAGAGTCCTGGAACTATTTCAAAGCAGTTACCCAACCGTACACAAACTGATAGTCATAGCTATGCATTCTGTGGGTATAAAAGGCCCATATCCTCAATTGTCCACAGCGTCTCTCCATCTGGCTAAACTCCAATTTTTGATTCAAAGGAAGAAGGGATGGAGGGCAGGTGAGCAAGGATCTGCAGAAACTATACATTCAGATAAAGAAAGAAAAGTTACCAGTAACCACAGTTAATATAATTATCCTTGTGGTATTCCATTGTAGATTAACAAGTAGTTGGAATTCCCAGGTGGATGAGCAATGTTTAGTTGGACAAATGATTTGACAGAGTGAGCATATTGTCTAGCTCCGGTATTTTGAGAGAGTATTACTGAGCCAGATAGAAACTGAAAGCATTATAAATCTGATGGAGGCAAGATAAAGAGGTGGCCATGTCTCTTCTAAAATGGGTCATAAACCCTTCTGGCAAATTCCCACACAAGAGTTGAAGGTGGTGGTGGTTCAACTGTGTTGATTACAGATGTGTCACTTATAGCAGTACCCAGTCTCAAGACTTCATATGGATCTCTGTGTAGGGGAAGGAGATGGTGGCAACATCACTGTGTCAGACCTGAGCAGGTTCTTGAGTTGTATGTGCACTCAAATTGCTCTAAGTTGCACTAGCTCATCTGTGCACCAGGTCCCACGAGGTGCCAGTGTGTGTGTTCGTGTTCATCTATCAGATTGTTGTATTAAAAGTCTGTCAATTTCTACTCTGTTATGGCAAATCCTGAATGTCCGAGTCATGGAAGACTTCGAGTAGCTCCTGATCAGTTTAAATTTCAAAAATGGCATTCTGCAGAGGCCATAGTAATAAGCACTGTCAAATTAAAGCATAGTAAAAGACAGGTGTGTGGGAGGCTTTAAAAAACATTGTTTCCTCCCACCATCACACCCATATGCAAAGGGCCAATCTGAGGAATTTGATTAGTTGTTCTTTTGCATATACTCTACTTATACGGCCTAAAATTAACTGTTTAACTCTTACACTTTGTCTCCCTGCCCACGATGATCAGATGACCTCCAATTTTTTCCATTTCTCCCACAGTCATCTTCACATTTGTTCCTACATGACCCTTATACTGGTAACATCTTCTCTGATCTGGTCTATATGGACCTTTTTTCAAAGCGCCAATTAAATCAACTGACTATTCACGGGGAGTCTGGAGATAGCTGATAAGGTGGAGGAAAATACTTTTTCCCCCCCTCTTTGTTTGCTGCTTGTTTTAGGTTGTGAGGTCATCAGGACAAGGACTGCCTCTTACTGCATACCTGGACAGAGCCTGCTGCATTGTGGCCACTATCATAATACAAGTTTATATAAAATGTGCATATGGGAGGCGTTGGGTATCATCATTCCTAGTCTCCTGCTGTAGGCAAAAATGGAGACCTCTATTTTTCCACAGAAAAGACCTCACAATATGGATGGGAAGGAGGCAGATTGATAGGGAGAAGGTTTTCAGACAGCTAGATTCCAAATAAAGAGTTGGGATTCTTAGCTCTCTGGGAACATCAGCTGATTCAGAAGATGAAGCTAATGGGATCCAGGAATGCTATCACTGACTTGGCACTCCACACCCTGAAACTGCCTCTGTTGAATTATTTCTGCTGAGACTGGTTTTCAGTCTGTGTACCATTACAGTTATACTGCTGCTACTAGAAAAAATGACTACGCCTTCCTTCTCAACTGATCTAACCTTTGGAGTTGTTGTCACAGTGACTTGCCTCCCTTTGATTTGTAAATTTACAGTTAACAAGGAGCCCAAGGAAGGAAGGGTGAGGAAGATGATTAAATCTTGCTGTCATTTAAGAGTTTGTCCAGTTTCCTGATTAAGGCCAGGGCAGAAGCAGGCTGACTCCATAGTTTCTTGATGCTCAAAACACCCTCAACATGTGGAGCAAGCAAGATTACTTTGCATGTGATAGCCTGGAACTGAGGGATAAAAAGCTTGCATGAGCTTTCCTTGAGTGTCAATGATTAAGTCAATCAAGCACTGGTTAATTTGCTTAAGACATGGAGCGGATGGTTCCTCAACATAGCTGGAGATAAAATAAATTGAGGGCAGTAGGGCCCATGGGCCTTCTATACATTTCTCTAGAATGCCTGCAACCCTAGGTCCATATGCACACTTGTTTGAAGTGATTTGGGGTCTCAAAAATAATATTATTCGGAAGGATCTGAAGAGGAATTCTATTTAGGAGAATGGGCAGTTTTCAGTCTCAAACCCATAGGTTCCAGTTTAAGAGTACTGGAGCTTAGAAAGCAATAACTCAGCAATAGTAAAATGTTCCCATTTGGGAAAGCATGTTTTATTTATTTATTTACACCAGGAACAAAATCTTCAAAGACTTCAGGAGCCAAGATAACAGAAAATCATAGTGAGCCGAGATGACCGTTTACTATTGTTACCCAGATTCCAGTGAGTGTTTTACTTTGGCTCCAAAGTGTAGTACTACAACTGAGTGTTTAGTCAGTAAAGAAACCATTTAGTCATAACACAATTCTATAATTTTTAGAAACCCAATTACAATCACTCACTCATATTTGGCCTTTGCAGCTTCATTGACATCTTTAAAACCATGATCATGGAAAAGGAAACAATGCAGGGAAAAAAAGCCAATAGCTAATGGAATAGCTAATTTTGAAAAAAAATGTTTTTACTCAAGAGAGTTCTCACTCAGCTTCATCTACTGGTTAATTGTCAAGTGACTGCCTCTGTGAAAGTCAGATTTTTTTCCACAGCATATATAAAATAGCAAGTTTATTCATTTCTCCTGCAGTGAACATGGAGTACAAAAAGCTGAACCATCATAGCATCAAGAACTTTAGTTCTCTGTGCATACTCTACTATGCATGCAGATAATGGTTTAACCAGTTTATAGGAGAGATTGTGCCCAAAGATGAAGATGCTGATAGCTGCAGATAAATCATATACCCTAAAAACCTTGACTTTTGAGTCCCAAAAGGGAGAACCTAGGAAACTTGTTTAATTAATAGTGTATAACAGTGAACAAAACTTTAAATATTTTTAATGTATATGTAAATTGTGACATGACATAACAAATTAGGCTTTTAGAAAGAAAAAAACAAGGGTCAACATTTTGTGATTTGCCAGCCCAGTGAAACTGAAAGCAAATGGAAAAGTTTATTTCAAAAGCTTATAATGTGTGTCAATTATTGGGCTAAGTAGTACAGCAATGAAATTTTCTTCTCTGGATTCTTATTCTTCTGTCCTTATTCCCTTAGATCAAAAAAGCAAAAATAAACCTAGAAAATTTACACATTCTGTGATAAACAGTGGCTCTCTCTTGTAAAAACTCATGTCCTCTCCTGTAGAAAGGGAATTTGGTGATTTTTATGAAAAGAGCAGTGATATATATTTAAATACATCTGCACAATGTCAAACATTTTAGCAAGTATAATCTCGTTAATGTACAATGAAAACTAAAAATAGAATTATGTAAATTATCTCTGTAGAGGTGTATGCCTCTACATTTACCAATTTTGCCATTTTAACTGTATAGTGGTAAACATTTGTGCTTTGATTTTAGAAGATTACTATAGGTATTACAGAACATACATTTAGAACAAGACTGCTAACTGTCAACACTCAAAATCCATAGGCTAAAATGTAATGGAAGTATTTTATCTATTTTGTCTACTATATTGCCTTAATACAAGGGATCTGTTTTGCGACAGGATGTCAATAATTACAATGAGAAATTCATTAAGGAAATCCTCATTGTCAGAGTGAAGACTGTGGAAAATTTATGATCTATAGTAGGGCTTTCCACTGAGGCTTTTAAATTTGACTCAAGCCAAAAGGTGAGGAAGAAAAACTATTGCACTTCATGCAGTATACTAAACCAGTCTGCCACCTACTGTATTATTTGTCAAACCACAGCAAGTTACGTCTCAACATTTTCCTAGGCAGTGCTGTCATGTGGTTAAAAAAACTGAGTCAGGAAATCTGAGTTTCTAGTCTTAGCTCTAACAACTCATTGAAGGACTTAGGGTAAATCTCTTAACCCTATCTATAAATAGAGTTATTATCTAGTTCAGAAATGTAATGTAATATTAAAGAACTTTTCGAACATTAACTTTTTTTTTTTTAAATATAATGCTGCATACAAGCTAAGTACTAAATACTGAATAAATGGAACAGTGGTCAGGTACTTAATTTTACAGACATGTGAAGTGATAGTGGATTACTGATCATATCATAAGCTTCTTGTACAACAGTAAAATCACTTTACAGGCTAGGGTAGGGGAAAAGCAAGATACACCAGCACTCACTGTTTGTTCAGTCAGTTATACTAGCAGGTATAATACAAATATTGGACAATGGAAGTAACCAGTAACTGTTAATGGAGAATCAGCGGAGAATATACAAGAGATTGTAGAGTACAAGACATTAGTTTATTTTCTTCATATAATTCGCTTGCACAAGCTCAGTATATTTGAGGAAATAAGGAACAATTCAAACAAATGT
Source organism: Mauremys mutica (assembly GCF_020497125.1). Classification (NCBI taxonomy): domain Eukaryota; kingdom Metazoa; phylum Chordata; order Testudines; family Geoemydidae; genus Mauremys; species Mauremys mutica. The sequence goes on along the minus strand of NC_059076.1, from coordinate 19,455,845 downwards.
TGGCATTCAGATAACATGAAGTCTAATGTCTATTATGCTCTAACTTTTACTACATATTCCTCCTGACCTAACAGTAAAGAGCAAAAGAGGAGAGAAAATTGTGTGGTTTCAAGCACTCCCATTTTTACAAGGATTGCGTTCCAAGAAACATTATCTTAAGGCTACTACACTAATTCAACGGCAAGCATTATATATAATGAACGGAATATTAACAGGAGCCACCAACCATGTAAAAATGGTTATAATTCTTGTCATTTTTACAATAATTCTTCCCTTTTATGCCATCACTTTACAGGCCCATCTTGCTCACTGTGAAGTTGGACTAAAGCAATTGTTGGCCATGGCTATACTAGCGAACTTATAGCGGCACAACTGTACCGATGCAACTGTGCAGCTGCAAGGTCGTGCATGCAGCTGCTCTATGCTACCTCCAATGAGCAGCGGTCGCTCTGTCGACAGGAGAATGTCTCCTGCTGACATAGTGCTGTCCACAACAGCGCTTCTGTCAGTGTACTTATGTCGCTGGGGGGGGTGGGGGGGGGAGAGTTTCTACACACCCGAGCGACATAAGCTATACCAAAAAAAGTGCTAGGGTAAACATAGCTCTAGTCTACAGACTGCACAATAATCTTAGTCAACTATTCTTTGTATTCTCCTTAATCTTGCACTGAGAATACCACCAGTCATCTCACTACATAGCATCATGAGCTCTCTATCAGGTGTATATAAAGGCATTACATAACTTCAGGGCCTCTGAGACAACGGTGTTAGAATTTCCTGATGAGATAACCTTACGCAAAGTTTACTAGCATTTACAGGAAGAAATCAACCTCCTAGAACCTTCAAAGAAAGCGGCTTTGCATGAAAATAGCATTACTTTAGGATTTCTATTTTGCTGGAATTTTAGAATATGATCACACTGTATGAAAAAAGTTTTAAAATCTTAATCTCTGACAATCTTATTTTCCCTTCTTAGAATCTGTTTAAGTTGTCCATTTTTCTACATCTTTCACCAAACTGAACAGAACTTCGGGTATGCTAAGTATAGCCAGCCATTCTCAGTAAGCACATTTGCCGGATGGCAGCTAGTACATTAGTCATGAAGCCACTTAAAATATTTTTCTGGTCAGTATCTTTTATTTTCCTTACATCTATCGGAAACGTGGCTCAAGACTACTCAGTGAAGCCAGATGCAGGACATACTCAGGACATTTAGCATAATTATGGTCAGCAAAGTGGTTAGGAATTATGAGAATGGGCAGTGCTATGCTGACCTTTCACTTTTAAACAAACATTCTCCTGTTGAGTATTGTTTTGATTTCCAAATCCTCTAAGGCTCCTTTTGAAGGAACTATGCTTAAGATTTTCAACACAATTACTGGAAAGACAATAGTTTCAAGTTCCAAAACAAATTTTTTTTTTTTTAAAGAATGGTTATTTTCAACTAGGACAATCTTAATTTCCCAAACATTAACAAGAGCAACTTTTGTGTTTTACTGGAAAATAATTCATTTTTTGCAATGCTACTTTGACATCTCTTAGAAAAGTGGTACCAAAAAAAAGCACATATGTGCAACGCTACGGTAAGTTTTTGGTTCTGCCCTGTTTTAGACTGACTTCTTGAACCTAAATGGTAGAAAAATGATTTCATGCATGTTCTTTAATATTCTTACGTTCACTTTGCTTGTTGGCATTCCACATTCTCACAGCAAGCTTACAAAAAAGTAGTCACTTGGAAAAATTAAGCCACCGGAAATGTGAAAGAAGCTAGCTCTGTTAAAATTATAGTTTCTTTTTCCATTAATTCCCCACTAGCTATTTTGTTGCATTTTTACTAGTGAGAAATCTAATCCTAGCTGTCAAATGATTATATCTGTAACTCAGAAGTCAATGTCATGTTTTGCTACATGCTAAAGGTCTTTTAAAAAAAAAAAAAAAAAGAGACCTAGTCCTTCCTTAACAAAATTACATTTGAAAATAGTATCGTGATGAATACCAACAAGTTGACTAAAGAAAGCGATTTCAAGTAAAAACATTGAGATAGCTGACTTAAAGAGGAAAAAAGTTTATTCAACTATTGCCATGTCAGAACAATAAAGCAGCCCTTACATGTAGCCACTCATCAAAGGACATTACAAAACATTAACATAATGTAATAGACCAATTTTTCTTTCAGCGCATTTTCAAAGGGCATTTCAGACCAACAGAACCTTCTGTTCTGGTGTGCAAGAAAACAGAGCTGCAAATGGAATAATGCAAGCAGCTAAACTGTCTCGTGTATCTGAACACCATACTACTGATATTTAGAATTCTTGACAATCAAGGAGATGAGAAATATTTAAGAGTTAAAGATTATATCAATAGCTGCTAATGCTAAACAGTGAATTTCTTCTGCACACAACATTTTCCAAATGGAAAGAAAAGTGAAAAGGCGGACCTAGTTCTGCCCTCAAATGCTCAGAAAGAATTTTCTGTACAACAGACTGCATGGCCCTTTAAAAGGACAGTCTTTGGCACTGTTGAGTGTACCTACAGAGCCCTTATTTACTGTGAAGCGAAATAAGCCTTCAAGTGTCCCTTACTTGATCTCAGAAGGTCAAATTCCCTGTCCAGTAGCTCCTCCTCTGTTAGCTTGGAGAAATTGTCCTCTCCAAATGGGTTCCAGCCTGACATATCAGGTGGGTTACTGATGTTCTGCTTTGGGTAACTGGAAACGGCCTCTGCATCAGGAACGGCTGAGCTGTGAAGTCAATTTGGGGAAGCAGATAAAAAAACATTACAGCCTATTGATGTAAAATTAAGCATATCAGAATTTCGTCATTTCAGAGGTCTTTGTATATTTGTTCTTACACACAATGTGACAGCTTCCCAGTGATATAGTTTAGCAATAATTTAGAGTTTTGTTCCACCTTATTTTATATTGTTGTATGTAATTCACTTCAACTTGTGTTTTACCTTATGGGTTTTTTTCTCCGTTCATTCTAAGCATGGCCAAATCGCAAACACCTTCTAATGTAAATGTGACCTGAAATAGGAAAGGTGGTGTAGCTATTTGTTTCTGTATTATATTAAAAATAGCCAAAATGTTTATTTCTGCTTTTTTAGGAGGGGGAGAGGGAGAGGAAAATATTGGGAATGTCAAAATCTGTTTTCCCCGTTTTGCTGCTTTTTGGGGTGGGGGGTGGAGAAAAATGTATTTGTAGATTGGGAGCTGCTGGTCCTTATTGAAGGGGTGGGGCTATTGACTAAAAGGGTTCCCTTCCCCCACTTATTTATAGAGTTCACTAAGTTAAATAAGTGTTAACAAGAAAAAATAACTTTAAACAAAATAGTCACTCTCTCTTTAATCACGTTTTTCCTTTCTTGGAATCTTAATACCATTGGTTCTTTGGTTTTCATTGAAAATAAGGGAAGAAAGGAGAGATATATAACATGTCAACATCTAATGAATGTGGTTTTTAAAACTTTTCAGGCCTTTATATATATCAGCAGCAAAAAAAAAAAAAGAAACCCATTTCCTTTGGAGATCACTTCCAAGGAACAAGGAAGAATGACTAGTATGTGAATGTCCAAAGGAATGTTTACACTAGAAACACTACAGTGGCACACCTGCAGTGCTGCAGCTGCATCACTATAGTTCTGTGGCATAGACAGACACTACCATGATGGAAGAGGTTCTTAAACCAACCTCCCTGAGAGGCCATAGCTATGTCAACTGTGTCTACACTGGGGCTTAGGTTGGTTTAACTACGTCACACAGGGCATGACATTTTTCACAGTTAAAGCAGACATAACTTTACAGTGTAGACCAGTCCTAAATAGCTTTGTAATTATATGTTCATTCTTTCCACTTATTAACCGGAAACACACAAAATTTTGCCCTGGCCTTTTGATTTACGTCTCCTAACCCCTTCTACTTGCCCACCCTCCAGCTTTTCCAATTTGTATAAAAATCATGATCCCATATCTGATGCAGCCTGAAAAAATTCAACTCAAATTTAAAATTAAAAAGCTAAGAGAAAAAAATGGTGATAACCCAATTCCCTTTGGGAGTGGAAATGTCACTGGCAAAAGCAGCCAAACCAGTAACAAACTACAGTCTTTGGCTTTAGGTGAAGACTTATGACAATGAGACCAACTGACGTGGCCTGCCACCAGGAGGCAGGCAAAACCCAATTATCCATGGACAGTTACTTAGAAATTATGGAAAAGATCTAAACTCTGACTGAAATCATACTAAAAAGCATGATGTACTTAGGAGCCTTGTCTGAATGTTTGGAGAAGGAGCGATTACTTCCTTACAGTAACGCTGAGTTCAAAATGTTGTGTCCCTATGGGTGCTCCACATAGGATGTGTGCGCGCTCACACGCTCTCAATCACAGACTGCCAAATAGTGTCTGCGGGCCCGTGCCTGCACAGAGCGGTGCCTGCCTTATGCTTCAAATGAGGGGATAAAAGGAGATGCAAGCCCACTGCAACTCAGTTCCTTTTCAAAACTCCACAGTAGAGGGAAAGGAGGACAGGAGGTGAAGTATCCATAGGGACAAAACCTCTTGAAGAACTCAAGTTACTGTAAGACAAGTAACCTCTCCCTCTTCAAGTGTGTGTCTGAGTGCTCCACTGTAGCAAATTCCCAAGCAGTAACAATGAAGTGATGGGTGGTAAGGGAGTTCAAATGATGACACCATCTTTGGTGATACAATCGCTAGAAGCAAGTAAAATGGCATAATGCTGGTCAAAAGTAGGGAAAGATGACTACGTTGCAGTTCTGCAGATTTCTGTTATAGGAACGTCCTTCAGTAGAGCTATAGATCCAGACTGCACTCTAGTGGAAGAAGTTGTTACTTGTGTTAAGGAGACATCTGAGGTGCAGCCTCACGTGGGTAATCACAAATCCAGAAGCAGACATGTCACCTAATAGCTCTACACAAGGCTTTAAGGTTGTTTGTGGGCTGAACTGCAGTGTTGAGATTAACTGGATAGGATGGAAAAATCTTTCCTTGGGTAGACAGGCTCTTGCTATTGTGGAGTCTAAAGTGCCCCCTATAAAATCTATTTTTTGAACCAGAAATAGTATGCATTTCCTATGATGGCTCAGAGATTACAATAAAGTTAATGCCTTGCCCACTGATGACTGGACCGCCTCAGGTGACCTGCCTTAGAGCAGCCAGTTGTCCAAGTACAGGACTATCAAGCTGACAGAGAAGCTGCTACTGCTGACAGGATCTTTCTCAACACCCTTTGAGCCACAGAGAGTCTGAAAGGGACAACTCAATATCGGTAGTGGTCTGTTCCTATTCTAAACTGTAGGCAGTGCTTGTGGGATGGGTGGATGGCTACATGAAAGCAGACATCCTGTAAGTCGAGGGCAACAAACCAGCCTCCCAGATCTAGGGATGAAATAATGGTAGCAAGTGTCACCATTCTGAAGTGCTGTGCTGGACCATTATTCAAATTCCTGAGTCTCACCCTCTCGGTCTCTCTCGGGAACTAGAAAGAGATCGGAATACAAGCCTCTTTCGATAAACTGTGACAGAACTGGCTCTATTGCTCAGAGGAGAAGGGGGATTGAACCTCTTGTCTTACAAGTTCCTCATGAGAAGGGTCCCTGAGGAGGGACAGGTAAGGGGGAGTGAGAGGGAGGGGAGTGAAAGTGGATGGAATAACCAACTCTGATGACCTCCAGTATCCACTTGTCTGAGGTAAGGCGTGGGACAGAGTCTCCAAAAGGGACACGGGGAAGTAATTGCACAAGAGAGGATCCAGCGGAATGGGATACTCCATGCTCTTGACTGAGCTGTCAAAACCACATCTTAGAAAGAGCAGACTGACTAGAAGGTGGGAGAGGATCCTCATTTTTGCTGTTTGTATCTGCCCAAGAAGAGTTCCTGAGGCTTAGAGAAGGTGTGCTGATGATACTAGAATGGACTGGATCTTTGAGCAGTTTGGGATCTACTAAACAATCTTGCTGTTGTAGGAGCCTAAATCCCCAGTGGCTGCAAAACTGCCCTGGAATCCTTGAGTAGGAAGAAAGAGGAGTCCATATTCTCACTGAAGAGATTGGGTCCTTCTAAAGGGAGACACTCTCCATAGTGTTTTGCACCCCTCTCAGAAAATCTGAGGCCTGGAGCCAGGATGCTCCTCTCATGACCACAGCCGTGGCTATGGCCCTGGAGCTGTGTTGGTGACATTTAGGGTAGTCTGCACAGAGGCTTTTGCAACTAATTAGACTTCCAAGATGGACTGAAATTGATTTCTCTGGTCTTGTGGCAGGTGTCCAATAAAATGTGTAAATTTTGAGTATGTGGTAAAGTCTTGTTTTGCCACAAAGGCCTGATAATTGACAATATGAATTTGAAGAGCAGAAGAGGAGTAGCTCTTCCTGCCCAGCAAGTCCAGCCACTTGATCCCTTGTCCACTGGAGAAGGTCTACAGTGTGCTTGATGGCTCCTTTCGTTGGCTGCATCCACCACCAGGAATTAGGGCTGGGATAGGAAAATAAGTGTTCTATTCCACTTGATCAGATATAATACATTTTATCTACCCTCTTACAGGTGGATGGAATTGTGGCAGGTGTTTGCCATAGGGTACACACAAGAGATAGAGAAATTAATAGGCAGGGCAATCTTTCCTTGGGGATTGTTATTCCAAATATCCACCAAGGAATGATGCTACTCTTGGACTTCTTCTAGCAGGATTTGGAGAGAGCCCACCAGCCACTGCATGAAGTCCTGGAAGGTCTTGATGTCACCAGCATAGGAAGGCAGTGATATTACTGCCACCTGGTCCAGAAATAGAGAGGATCTGACTGAAGGAGAAGAGACCCCCTGAGGTTCTTGTCCCTCCTGTGTATCATCCGGTACCAAAGTAGTGAGCAAATTGTCTGTTGGTACCCATGAACAGTAAGGTACTGGTAGGTACTGATCCTTTATCCCCCCCCAAAAAAGTAAGACTTTAATGATAATCGGACTCTCTAGACCTACAATGTCTGGTAGGTACCCCAAAAATCCTCTTCATTAGAGGGATTCATAGGAGTGTAGTGGTACAGTACATGGAAGAATTCCTGTCCAAGGTCTGAGTCTGACCAATCTTCTCCTGAGCTACAAATGGAACCTCAAGGTAACACAGCCAGTTCCAACGGCTGGCGACTCAGGAGAGTTTCGACTTGTGGCTGTCTGAATGGTACCAGGGAGGGAGCTTTGACAGATCTTAACAGTGAGACTCCAGCTCATCAGAAATTATAAAGGCCTCCAAATCTAGGAGCTGGAGGCCTCTAATAGCCTTTAATAAAGACTTGGGCTGTTACCAGAGGCAGAAATGTCTGCTGATGAGATGGAGATTGTTGCAGTACCGAGAAAGCTGCAGGGTCTTCAACCATCTGTGAACTGTGGTAACAGATCGGTATCAATATATGCACGATAGCCCTGTGTATACAGCAGTGCCATGAAGGATCAGGTGATGCCACTGCAGTAGGTGCTCTGGGGCTAGAGGGCTTGTCTATATGGGGCTTCTTATGTGGTACAAAAACCTCGGTCCTGGACTCAGATTCAGCCATACCCTCTAAGGAATGCGAAGTCTGAGAGTGGGTCACATGGGGTGACCTACCTCTTTTCTTCGTCCATCTGGCCGGGGAGGTGTGCTTCTTTTCCTTTGAAATCGTCATTTCTGGAGCTGCAGACGAAGCTCCAATGGTGGCCAAAGCAGCCAGCAATGTTGAGGCCAACATAGAGGAGGAGGGAGCAGACCCCTCTGGAACTAGAGTATGTTTCATTAGGCAGGAGTTTTAGTCTAGTCTCCCTGTCCTTTTGGACCTGTCTTTGAATCCCAGATACACTTTACACTATGAAGTTCCCCAAACACTGCAGGCAACTCAAGTGTCTGTCACTGCAGGGAAAAGTCCTGTAGCAGGTCTGGGAGGGCTTAAACCCTTAAAGTGTAACAGATTGTGCTCCGGCACAAATGAATGGACCAAGAAGAGGAAGGGGAAACACTTCGTTGCTCCTAGGAGCACAAATGTGCTAAACAAAAATAGAGAAGGGGATAATTAAGTAAATAGATAAAATAAATAAGGATTTCACAAAATGAAAAAAATGGCAGAAACCTGAAGACAGCAGAACACTCCACTCTGAGCTGCAGGAAATGAAGAGGAAGCTGAGTGGCAGAAGGCTCATGTCTCCTTTTATCCTCTCGGTTGAAGCACGAGGCACAGTTCTGAGCAGAAGCAGCCCTCTGAACACTAATTTGCAGTCTCCGATTGAGAGCTCATGCACATCCTAAGGTGGAGCATCCATAGGCATGAACTTAAAGAAGAACTGAAACTTTTATTTATAGGTAGAAGTGAAACATACTGGGACAATGAAAACAAAACAGTCAGTCAAGGCCTTTTTTTTTTAAAAATACAAAATGATGAAAAAATCCACTTTTGAAGTCTTTCAAACATAGTTAACTTTCACCAGTATCTACCATTGAGAACATATAAAAACCCAAAAAACTCAAAGGATTGGCAACTTTTCATCAATGTTCTGGTGTTTTGTTGTCTGTATTTTCCTTTTGATTTTATTTTCTCTTGTAAGCTGCAGAGGTTTAGGGGCTGTGAAGCTGTGACCAAGTGAACTCTCACATGGGAGAGAAAAAAGGACCCAAGTACCTGACTCCAATTAACTACTATTTTCAGAGTTTGCTGGAGTTGGAGGAGGCTGGGGTTTATGCAAGCCAGACCCAGCTTATTCCAGAGAGGAGGAAGAGCATCACCAGCAGCACCAAGAAGAGTAAGCTGAATGAGTGTCAAGAGGAAAAACTGCCCCGGAAAGGGCCGAAGGAGAGGCAGTCACCTTGGGGGAAAAGGTATTGAGGTTGGGGAGGATGGGGCACCAACTGGGACATGCATTGCTAAGAAACTGAACTTGCCTGACAGGTAAAAGAACTACGTAGACTTTGGTTGTAGATGATAAACTACTGACATCTTTAGTAAGGTCTCCTACATTCTCGCTGGCGTCCATTGTCTGTGGTGGTCAGGTCATCTTGGCTCATCAGACAATGCCTTGGTGATATTTGGAGCTCTGGGATTTGGGACATATCTGGAGGACCACCTCACCTTAGTGATCTCCTGCTGAACTCCCTGGGGCTTCTGAGAAGCACCTGGTTTACAGAAGCCTATCAAACCTCAGGCCGTGGTTACTCCTGAGTTCTAACAGCATACCTTAGCTGTCCTGGATGAAGACGATGCCTCTTTATCTGATATGGTCTCTGCGGATTCTTGCTACTGGTCAAGAGGAAAATTTTGCCTGTCATCTGAATGTTGCCTTCAGCTTCTGAGTCTCAAGTGTGATCTTACATCTGTGGAGAGGGCTCCCATATGGTGCCAAATTCAGCCTAATTTAACACAACCCCCACCCACATTTGACCATAAAAGCTCTCTCCTTTACCCTTCAATCTATGTCTGTCTGGTTCAGAAAACTGATTTAACAAAATCACAGCTTTGTAAGTAAGCTGAAAATATTTTAGCTGCAGCCTCATTCATATTTCCATCATAAACTTAAGAAATGAAGCTGATTTTTTGGAATTCTCTTTTCTTTCCAATGCATAGTGAATAAAGTAGAAAAGTTTACATTGTGTACACCTAAAGTTGGGGCCTGAAAACTGAAAGAAACTTAAGACATAGCTTGTGTTGTGGGGTGCACAAGTAACATGCAACAATAAATCATGACATATGCACACCTTTGAGCAGCATATAAAGGTTTTAATCCTGCCTAGAGATAGCAGAATGGCAAATGGCAGCAAGTGTCAAGTTCAATACCTGAGCAACTTAGCCCATGACCAACCAAGGCAGGAAGTGAGGTTAGTCCAGAAGCAATCAGCTATGAAAGGTGTGTTCTGTCAGTAGCAGAACCTGAACTGATTTGTAAGTCAGAGTAACCAGAGAAGTACCCCACCCCAATATAAATAGCATCAAGTTGAATGCGATTGTAGGACACATTTTAAATAAATTTCAGAATACTGAAGGAAACATAAGCTCTTGAGAAAGGATCAGCTAAGTATTTGTACAGTGACCATCACAACAGGACCGAGTCAATTAGGGCCTCCAGCACTACTGTCTCAACGATATGCGTACTTGCCTATTGGCCGTATAAGGAGAATCCATCACTGCTCCAACATGAGCTGGAAGTGATGCAGAGTAGGAAATTAAGGCGGGTGAGAACTCTTGAGGAGAGGTAAGATACTCAGGAGACTGTGGATGTTGAGGTTGCTGTTGATGTTGCTGTGCAAGGATCCGCTGATGTAAGAGAGCTTGCTGGTATTGTTGCACCTGAGGAAGATACTCACCATTATAAAGTAATCAGAATTCATTTAGCCATTAAACACAGGCCACTTTCATTTTGCTTCTTGTAGAGTATTTGGACTTGCAATATGACTCTCTCATCATAGTTTCCAACGTTATTGTAGCTGTATTGGTCCCAAGATATGAGACATGAAGTGGGTGAGGTAGTATCTTTTATTGGACCAACTTCTGTTGGCGGAGGGGACAAGATTTTGAACTCCCCAGTGCTCTTCACCTTCTCCAGACCCGAAGAAGAGCTCTGTGAAGCTTGAAAGCTTGTCCCCTCCACTAACAGAAGCTGGTCCAATAAAAGATATTACCTCACCCAGCTTGTCTGAAATTAATATACGAGGAGGAAGCCAAAACACCATCAGGCTATGGCAAAGCCAAAGTTACATATTCCTGCTGAAACTGCAGGAAACCAATATTAGAGCACTAATACTACTAATAAAATTCCTGGTTTAATAAATCACTCATTGAAACATATGAGTTGGAGAAGGAAAAAAATCAAACTAAATATATATTGTTACCATTGCTTCTAATTTGTTTTTTTTTTAAATTACACACTTTCAATACACCTCTACCCCGATATAACGCTGTCCTCGGGAGCCAAAAAAAAAATCTTACTGTGTTATAGGTTAAACCGCGTTATATCCGAATTCGTGTTATATCGGGGTAGAGGTGTATATTGAGGGCACTGTATGGCAGCACAGAGGAGTCCTTACAATGCTGTACTGGATGTGCCCTCAACAAGTTATGTTTTACTATATCCATTAAAGGATAAAATGCTGAATAATGTTCATTTTAGTAATCTTGGTGTAAATTATTCCTTGCAAAAATTATAGTTGCCCACATACCCAGATAAATCTATTTTGATGGGGGAGTAAAATCTCTGATTATGTTAGAGATAAGAGAGTGTACTAATTAGATTGGGCTAATTATTTTTTCATGACTACATTACAAAGCTGGAGTAAACTGAAAATATTGTATCTATTAATAAAAATAAAAACATTTAAAATTAGTTTAATCCTAAGTCTAATGAAATAAAACCATCTTTATAGTCAGGTTCTAAGTCCAGAGGGATTGCATACCCCAAAATACGAAATTATTCCATCTGGCTAAGAAAAGACCAAACCACGTACAAAAGCTCTCTCAAAAGCAGAAAAATTCTGAGCTTAAAGTTTCCACCATGACATACCTACATACTGCAGCACAGGTACTATGTAAGAACATTTACTGTTTAGTGAAATCATGATACATCAAACGGTAAATAAAGGAAAGGTTTTAACTTAAACATCAAAAAATATCACAGCTAACTCAAGACTTTAGGTATATTTTAAAAACTGCATTCAAGAATATTTCATATAAACAAACTTCAGTCAATGTAACATATACTTGATTTCAAATGCTTTATCATAAGCAAGTGAAAAACTCCCTGCGCTCTGGTGCCCATCCTATATTTTATGGCATACTCAGGATATTAATTTATGAACAAATAAAAAGTAAAAACCAGAAAATGAGATGTTGCATAGTAGTATGCATTTAGTAGCCAAGTTAACATTACTCTGAGAAAGTTAAGGTTCTAATAATAATGTTAGCTCAGCCACGTTTGTGCATACAACTGTTGCAATTATTAAAATATTTACTGGCAAAGGCAAGCAAAATTAATGCATGTTATGCTGTACTTCAATATCTACTTGCAAAAGCAAAATTATAAATATTTTAAATGGTGACTACTGTAGTGCTTTATTTTCTATTTTTGTCTTTAAGGACCAAACTTCCATAATTGTGTTCAAAATGAGTGTTCAGTTAATATGACTGCATGCAACCGCAGAATCTACATGTACTGTTAGCCAATTGTGTGTACAATTGTGATAAGTACCAGTACAATGGGGCCTGAAAGGGAGCTGCTGGATATTCAGCACTTGAAATATTCAGGCCACTTAAGAACCCAATTTTAAGCAACCACTTTTGAAAGGCTTAGCCTGAAAAGTTTATTTCAAATATTGTATTTTATAGTGCTTTCATTTTCTACCAACCTTTAGATGTTGAACATCTGCCTACATTCTTGTAAACCAAATATCTCTCAGTCTAGTAAGTAACTACACCGCAGTGTTTCATGCAGTGTGCATTAATTGTAACCCAGTATTAAAACAAATCTACACATTCTTTAAATTGTGCTCATTATAAAATCAGCTAACAGATATGAACAGAGAAACATGTCAACATGGGCTATTTTGTTAGCACTGAAAGCTGTAGCATGTTGGGAAAAGAATTAGATGATTCGCTGCCCAATATTTAAGATGTCTATTGCAGCTCAGCTACCTATTAAGACTACTATACGTTGCAGTTAATCTGTATAGCATACCAACTAATCAAATAAAGAATAGCAGCATCTACAGGCAACATACCATGGCAGGATACTGGGATGGGGAAGGTTGCTGTTGGTACATAGATTGCATCATAAGTTGTTGTTGGACCATTTGCTGGTGCATTGCTTGTTGATACTACATTTAGAAAGAAAGAGATATTTCTGAAAAAATTAACCAAAACAATTCAATGAGTAATGATTTTAAACAGCTTGTTTAAAAAACGCATCTATAAGCAGCCTTTTCAATAAAGGAGAGCCACAGTTAAATAAGAGTAAAACGCACTATACACAATTGGTGCATTTTAAAACACGTTGTTCTGGTACTACAAGATATAAAAACTGGGCCAGTAGTTAGTCTATTTTGCAAGTGAACACTTAAATGAAAAGTAGAGTCCGGAGGGGGCGGGAAATGATGTATTATGGACCCACAGGATCTGTCAAACCTGGTTGCTCTTTTAGATTCCCTCTCAGATGGTTATTTATTGTATCACTCACCCTCAAGTGTGTTTTAGGCACCACACCAGTACAAGTAAACTGATGTGATCCTCAGGAAATTTAGGCAGCCATACTTAAACTTGTGTTCTGTTGAGTAAGTCTTTTAAGGATACACAGTGTCAACAGAACAGCTGGAGCAATGCAGAATCAGTCACCAAAAAGGGAACACCTTTGCTGACCATGGTAAAAAAAGGGATCATAATGTTTCCAAGGTAGTATTTACAGGGGGATCCAACACGAAGGGGATCTGTCTTCTGCTCTCACTGCTGCTACCCTCCAGGGTCAGAAAAACCTCAACAGCTATGGGAATTTTACACTGACTAGGCAAAACCACAGAATGAGAATCCTACACAGATGGCATCTTTAGAGAACAACCTATTGCTGACAGTCGTTGCCAGTATCACGCTGTTTTCCTAGATTGCTGGAATGCAAGGGTCTCTCACACATCACATCATTTACATCTACTGCTAAGTCAAAATCCAGCTACGATCCAAGTTCAAGCAGCCGGAAGAAATAGCAACTGGTTAATATATAGAACGTAACTATAAAAAGAGTGTTATGCAACAGATGCAGGATAAAGGGGAAATAAAACAGCCCATATTGCTCTCTGCCTGAAAAAGGCAGAACCACCTATAGTAGTAGAAAAGTTTAAATTGTCATGTGTAATTGAAATATAGAATTTAAAATGTGGGCTCACTCACATTTAATTATTTTTTAAACATGGCATTTTCCTTTAGTAAAATAAGCCTGTACCTGTTGCATGTAAGCCTCCTGAAGTAATTGTTGCTGGTGCTGGTGCTGCAAGTGGTGCAGTTGCTGTAATCTCCAGTCCCCCTGCTGCAGTTGCTGCAGTACTCTATTTTGTTGTGGAGGGTGCTGATTGCTCCCTTGAGACAAGATCTCTTGTCCATTTCCTGGTCTTATGGCTCCTATAACATTTTTAAAGAAATTTTATTAACTCATGTATTTCTGAAATCCATTGGCAGAATTGTCAGTAACAGTCACATTTTTATTTTAACACTCTTACTGCAAACAAACTGTTTTCTAAGTCTGAGTATGAAGTTACTGCGGTATTACAACATCACTCAGGGGTGTGAACAATCCAGATTATATGGACCCTAGCCCCTCCACATAGACAGCACTATGCTGGCCAGAGGGCTTCTCCTGCCAACACAGGTCTTGCTTCTTCAGTCAGTTTACAGCGTCTTCACCAGAAGTCTTCACTAATTCAAGTTTGTAGCATAGACCTGCCCTAAAAGTTTCCTGGACCAGTTTGGGAAATGGAAACCTTAGAGAAGTAGAATTGCAAGCTAAATTTTATTTCTCTGAAGATATCTTGCACAATTCTCACTCTAAGATTTCAGGCCTTCAGCCTGAGTCATGTGGGAAACTCCCTTTGCTCTTATGATTTGACTCTATGGCCTCTGTCAGCTGGTTCAAGGGCTCTTCTTTACTGAGAATGCTCAGAGGTCCCAAAACATTCCAGTGAGTGGGAACTTAATTGAAATAGACAGTTCCCTTTATTCCATTTGTATCCTTCTGACTCCTTAAAGTAATGAATGTACCTTGATGCATAACTCATCCATTTAGGAAAATATGTATTTCCTTGTTGTGGATCACTCCACATGCTGGCAAGTTAGGCACATGAAGTGTTCATGCATCAAGGTAAATCTAACTTCTTACACATTATAGCTGCTTACGATTTTAAAAAAATAGCTAGGGAAAAATATTTTTGTATCTTCAGCGATTCAGAGCATACTGACACAAACATTTGCAATATACCCCCCCACACACACACACAGGTCCAGAGTCTCCAGTCCAGAGAGTCCTCTTTGTGCAGCCTTTATTAGACAAGTAGTTACTAATGTACTATATACTGTTGTCTAAGATAGATGAAGTTAGGTAGCTCATGCACTGTGTAACATTCTAGGCCAGTGGTATAAAACTTGTGCCCTGGGGCCACTTGAGATCATCAAAGCTTTAAGCAGTGGTCCTTGAGAGCAACTGGGTTAAGAAATAATTACAAACTGAAAATATATTTTCATAAGTATCCTGCCAGTTTTCAAATTAAGCACCTGAATCAGTCTTATCACTGTGAGGGTGCACAGCCACCAACGCCTGTTGCAGTTGCTCACCAGTTCCCCTATTGGCCATTTACTGCTTTGCAGGGGAAAAAGGAAATCGGACCTATCTACAGGACAGGAGCCCTACGGAGAGTCGGATAGGAGTCTGATTGCCTTTGCCTGTGCCTAGGAGAGTGTAGCCAAGAATGGTTCCCCTCCCCCACACAGTTATGTGGGAGAGTCCAGGATATAGGAAAAAGGAGAAGTTGAGAACCAACCACCTATTATTAAATATCCCTGATTCTTTGCACCAGTTCGAGCAATCTGAGGGTTGCTTTCAGTTGTTCCACATAATTGCACTCCAGCCACTCACTGCAACATGCCCTCTACATCACGGTCTGTAGAAAGGGTGGTGAAGGAGCAATATACGCTGGCTCTACGCCTACTGGAGATTCCGACACTGGGGTACTTTCAGGTAATTTCTGTTCCCTTTACTGCTGGGATCAGAACAAAAAAACCCAACCTCATGGTGGTACAAGGAGAGGTTTGAATGCTGGCTCCACAAGCCTTAAGAAGATTAAACTGACGTCCTAGGCAGTAGGAGAGGGTGAGTGTGAGTGTGAGTGTGTGTGAGAGAGAGAGAGAGAGAGAGACAGACAGACAAAGCAATACTCTACAGGCAGATGGCAAGCTTGGATTGCTGCTAGGTAGGTCTCAGATTAATAAAAAAAGACCAGACTGTTTTAAGTGCAGTAAATAATTGAGGACCTTCAGTACAGATGCCTGGATGAGGTCCAGACCATGCTGGGCTGCTTGCAACAAGAACATCTCCCATTTAAATGAATATGTTTTTCTAGAAGATGCTTTCCTGCTCTGTTAGGATTTTCTGGACCTGAAGGGAGCAGTCTCTGTCCATGGTACTCAACCAGCTAACAGTTATGCTGTCTTTGGGAGGCTACAGTGACTTTTGGATTGGGTAGAGTACCTGGTTGTGAGGCTGTAGATCAGCTTCAAGCAATCTGGGAGCTGGATCAAAGGCTGGATGGACATTTGTAATCAATTTAAGTCAGAACGGCCTCCGCTAGTACAGAGCTACAAATAATTCTTCTTCATTTGTCCCTTTCAATCTTGGAAATCATGCTGGGGGATCCAGGGAATTGGAAAGGCACATAAGAGGCCTTGGTACCACTGCAGAAGGAAGGTGCCCAATAAGCCTAGACTCACGCTCCCTTCTGGCACTTGGTGTTAACATCAGTGGCAAACAAGTCTATCACCAGGGTCCCCAAGTCTCATCTCTATGATGGATCTATGCAACATCACTGATCAGTGGCAACGAACTGTCTGCTCAGGACATCTGCCAGGTTGTTTCTGCCATCTCAGTTATCTGGTGTTGATGGCACAACGTACAGAGCTCGATAGCTTCCAATCCAGGCAGAGGAAAGATGAACATGTGCTTTCTTGATTTTTTATGTTAGAGAGGTACTATGTGTCAGGATCTGTACTGTGGAGTTTTGAAGAAAAGGTAGGAAGGCCATTAGGGCTACCCAGATGGCTCAGAACTCCAGGACACTGATCATAACAGCTACCTCAGGGTTTAAAGTGACTTCCACAGATTTTGGATTTCTAACATTAAAAACAACGGAAAAATAGAACAAACCTTCTCCACTCCCACCCCCCTTTTTGGAGGGGGTGGGTTTAATATTTAAGTCCTTCAACTTGAGTGAATTACCTTTTTGCACACAGTTACCGAATTCACCAGGAACCGATACTTTTACTGGTGTTGCTGAACTCTGGATAGTTAGCACATTAGAAGTGGCAGTGCTTGAATTGGCCTTTGGTCTTTGTCGTGGTGCAATTGAGGTTTCTGTTGGTCCAACAGCATCCGTTATTCTATAATGAAGAATTTTCCAGAGAAGACATTTCAGTGTATGTGACTACTCTTCAGCTTTACTCAAGATACCCTTAAGCCCATCTTCTAATTGTTTAGTAATATCTTAGCCCCATTTTGCATACCTTTACATTTTATTATTTCTAAGTTTTGATTTCTAAAAATATTGAAGACATTGAAAAACCTCTGATCTTACTTTTGGAGAACAAGCATAAACACCTGCCTACTAATTCATATAAACTCTCAAATATCCATAGGTACCACAAGAGGGGGCCCATGCAACAACATTTCCAAAGAGACCAAGATAACTGAACATCATTAATATTCATTCTTCCTAAGTACAAGTGTTCTGTTTTTCCTTGAGACATATATTGACCATAGCTTAATGACAGAATGCAACTGTTTAAGGGTTTGAGCAAATTACTGTGATTGAGTCATGATGATCAGTCACAGCATATTCCAGAAACTCAACACTGCGATATAGAAAAAGTAGGAGATGATAAAAGATTTTTTAAAAAGCAAGAATCCGCTCATCTCTTTTCATGGTGGTCAAAAATCTACAGACTCTAGAGCAGGGCAACCTATGGCATGCGTGCCGAAGACGGCATGCGAGCTGATTTTCAGTGGCACTCACACTGCCCAGGGCCTGGCCACCAGTCCGGGGAGATCTGCATTTTAATTTAATTTTAAATGAAGCTTCTTAAACATTTTAAAAACCTTAATTTACTTTACATACAACTGTAGTTTAGGTATATATTATAGACTTATAGAAAGAGACCTAAAAACATTAAAATGTATTACTGGCACGTGAAACCTTAAATTAGAGTGAATAAATGAAGGCTCGGCACACCACTTCTGAAAGGCTGCTGACCCCTGCTCTAGAGCTTCAGTCATTTCTAGTTCTATTTTCCTATTAGGGAACTTTATAGCACTTATAGCAATGCCATATTCTGCCACAGCATGAGTAAAATTTTCCAAAAGTGACACACTGACTTAGGAGTGAGCCTTAACCTAATTTCAAAAGCTACTAAGGCACACGGGAGGGTAAGACAAGTCAACAAGGAGCTTTTGAAAAGTTATCCTATCAATATGTGCCCCATCACTAATCTGTGAAAAGAAACCAATGCTGAAGAGACATTTTATCATAATAAAATATTCTCAAAAGCTGGGCCCTGGTGAGGGCATAGAAGCAGGGAGACAGGTGAAAAATGCATACATGCTTTTAGAAAATATATTTCAATAACCTATGTGCATGTGACTTACACAGGAAGAACAACCAAGTTTGTGACCTTTTTGCTTCTTGATGATGTACACATGTTTTGTGAATGAATTTTGCCTCTTCAAAAGAGGCTTTTGCCTTTTTTTTTAAACGCATTAAACATTCAGGGCTTCTTTAACTTGTTTCTCGGTTGAAGACAATGTATGTCTAATACGTCATCACAAATACCAATGAAGTGAAATATGAGCAGTTTAGAACAGAAGGGATTCTTAATCCAACTGAAACTCTGAATTTGGTTTCTTGTTTGTTAAAATTTGTTGGGAGAAATTCTCTGTTGAAGATTCAAATCTCCATCCCTTCAACTAAGGGGGTGAGAAAGCTCCCATTCCAGTGCACTGAATCACTAAGAGCGCCTCCAGCAAAAAAACAGAGAAGGCAAGACTTGGAATTCCTGATATTTTAAGATACAAAACCAAAATCTTTAAACCTTTGTGTGTTGTTATAAAGCAGAAAGAGACTAAAACCCTTGTTTTCCTTTGCAGTCCCCTTAAGACTCAGTCAGGGACGTTGGCATAAAAATTAGTTTGGCTAAAGTTTTAAGAAGTTGTTTACACTTTGTATGTTTTCCATTTTTAATCATTAACTATCTTTATTGAATACTTTATTCATGCTGATATTGGATCAAGAAAAAGTCAATGAAGACAAGGGCATTTGCATTCAAAAACAGAGATCCTACCTGATGAGGAAAATGTCAGCAGATTGTCTTAATGGGTTCATTGTACAAATAGAAGCAGGACAATTGATGGTTGTGAGGTAAACCCAGATAGATTTCAAATACTGACCTGCCTGTAAACGTTTACTTGGGGCTTATTAAAATTACCATCTCAGACTGCTAAAAACATTGACCTTTTAAAGAGTTCATATGGACACAAGCCCTGGGTACCAGAGTGAGTTTTAGCATATTAACCAAAACATACAAGAAAACTGCAGGTACATAAAATTGCTATAAAAGATATCTAATCAGAATCCACAAAGTTCTACATTAATTTTGCTCACCTGGCTTTTATTTGACTTTTTCTAGCAGCCGCCTCACTAGCTGTCATGGGTTCAGGAAGAGTTAAAGGGACAGGAGAATTCTTTGGAAAAAAACACATGTGAATTAGAATATAAAATTCTGAGAGTTGTTACAAATTGAAGAGGTATACTGTGGCTTCCATAGGGGTGGAGGATGGGCGGGAAGAACATCTTAATTTATAAATAAAGCATCAGAGAGTGCTTTGGCTCAATATTGTGGTTAAACACACATTGTCAGATTAAAATGTAACATAAGTAAGGAAAGATTTTAATACAAGAGATTGTGACACTGCACCACATATTCTTCAGTAATGTTATGATAGCTTTATGGCATAATTATGATACATTTTGTACATTAGTCATGTGAAGTGTCATCGGAAATGTTATGATTTACTGATTATCCTATTTGTATGCAAGTATCATCTTTTTATCTCAAGTTATGAATATTGACTGCATTTGTATTTCAAATGTACTTACACCAGGTAACACCCACTAGACAAGATGCTTTCAGTCTTCTAGATAGTGGGTGGAGAAGGGCCTATTCAGGGAAATGGGCCATTAGGAAAAAACAAAAGGCTTTATAAGAAGCTTATCTCCCTGGTGAGCCTTCCTGTGAATGCTCCAAACAGCCTGTAAGTAATGGCTGCTATGACTCTTCAAGGACATGTGATCAGACCACATGATGCTAGACTCCATCTTGGGATGTCAGTATTTTTCCACAGATTGGTCTGGGAACCAAGCTGTGAAACAAAGGGCTCCCGCCATATGCTAAAGCTATATAAGGCAGGGAGTGACATCTGTGGTTCTTCACTCCCCACACAGGAAGACTCCTGGAAACACCTGAGGAACAAAGACTGAACTGGGGGAAGTGCTGGAGCCAGGCTAAAAGGGATTTCTAGCCTGTGAATGAAACATCTGGGGATTCCAAGCTGTAAAGCAAGTGCAGCTTGCCCCATAAGAATCTGCAGCCTGCTTGTATCATCTCTTCGGGTGAGAATCTTCTAATTCATATCCAATCTAGTATATTAAACTTAGTTGTTTTTTTTTTGTTTATTTGCTAGGTAACCTGCTTTGATCTGCTTGCTATCCCTTATAATCACTTAAATCTATCTTTTGTAATTAATAAATTGTTTTTGCTTTATCTTAACCAGTGAGTTGGGAAGTGTATGGGAATCATAGCTCAAAGGGCAAAGGCTGTTGCGTATTCCTCTCCACACTGAGGGAGGGGGAAAAACTTTACAGCATAAGCTCAGGGAGTTCCCTGTGCAGCTCAAGACAGTATAATTTTGGGTATATACGCCAGAGGGGGTGCGTGCCTGGGGAGCTGGGAGTTGCCTTGGCTGTAGCCTTCCTATGCAGGGGCTGGTCAGAGAGCCTGCATGTAAGTGCAGCTGGGTGTGTCCCTGCCTGTACGAATGCTGGTGAAAGTGCAGACTGGAGGGCTTTGCAGCTTGTCACAGCAGTACAGTGTGAGAGGGAGTTCAGGCTGGTGGGTCAAGGGGCTCAGTGGTACCCCAGTTCCTGGTGGAACCCCGGGGAGAACCCGTCGCAGAGATTATTAATTACCATTTAAAAAAATATAATTGACCATTATAGAGACTGCTTTTTGCTTTCTCATCTTGAATAGAAGTCAGCTAAGTCAGTTTAACTTTCAGGCTGTTGTGTATTAGCACAACGCTGTTATGTTTGGGTTTCGCAGAGTGCAGAGAATATTTGTTTTAAAATGTTTCCTTTGGAGTTTTCAAACACATTCATGAAAACATTTATTTTTGCCATACGCTTTATCAAAGATTTCTTTTTAAACCTACATTTGGATAAAATTTGACACTATTCCTTTAGAAAGGAAGAAAGGTGTTCCCCAAAAAATGATGTCTCAGACCCCCTCATAAGCAGAAAAGAGGGCACTTGTTCCCGAAGGTGGTGAAGAGATCCACCTTCAGCAGACCCCATCTTAGGAGTATGTATTGGAGGACTTGAAAGTCTAGTCATAGTTCTGTGCCAAGTGTCCGCTGAAAACACTGGCTGTGGTGTTCTGAATGCCCAGGAGGCAGACCACCAATATTTAGATCTGATGAGCTATGCACCATTTCCATAGTATGTCGATATAGAACATGCAGGACACACTGTGCATCATGACCCGACTGATTTGCCTGTGAGAGGCAGAAAATGGAGGCAGACATTCCCGACAGTCCTGAACTCCGACAGATTGATATGGAGATTGGTTTCCTGAGTTGTCCATCTGCTCTGAGTCATGAGAACATTGAGATGAGCTCCCTATCCCAACAGTGATGCCTCTGTTAAAGTTAGTGATGGAGTTGGGCAACAGAGGGAATGCCCATCCAGATGCTGAGTTCATCTTTCCACCAATCCAGGAAGCTCCTCAATTGTAGAGGAATCATCACTTGTTTGTCCAAGGTGCATCTGCCTAGAAAGCAGGTCATTCTGAGCCAACCTTGAAAGCAGTGGAGACGTAGCCAGGTGTGTTTGGTCACAAAACCACAAGCTGCCATGTGTCCTTACAGTAGTCCAAGGACTTCCCTGAATTGTCTGTACCAAACATGACAAGGTTATGAAGCTGTCTAACAGAAGGTAGGCCCTGGCTGTCAACAAGTTCAATGAAGCCCCTATAAACTGCATCTTCTTTATGAAGGTTAATATGAATTTTCTTACTTTCAGCTGAAGACCAAACTTTTGGAACAGAGCAAGGGCTGTCTGGGTGGAAGATAGCATCGCTTCTTAAGAATGGCCCTTGAGTAGCCAGTCATCCAGATACTATTACTAACAGCTAACTATACTAACCAATCTTATCAAGCAACTATAAGAAGAATATACAATAGCCAAGGCACGCTCCAGGCAGGCACACTAGAGCTCCCTCTCCAGCCGAGGCGGTAGAAGAGGAATTAAGGGTGGTTCACTCAAGCATCCCTATATAGCCTCAAAATCTGGCATGAGGTGGTATAGGGCACATACGCAGGTCAAACAGGCACAGGTAGTGGAAAAACCTCTGATCAAAGGGCTCAAGAGGCATATGCGCAACTGAAGCAGAGCACCAATATGGACACTACTTCAAGAAGAATGCCTGGTTTTGAAATAATGATTCCACCTTATAACATTACTCTCAACCTTAACTCCATCTTAAATGTAGCTTGTCTGAGAATTAGAGATTTTATATCTTTCCCCCAAATGCTAGAGAAATATAGAAATAGGGTGAAGGGGGCTGAGGCGAAAATCTCAGGCTATTCCATTTTCCCTGTAGGTAGGCAAGAGCCTACCAAGGCTGGAAATGGCTAAGGATGCTTAATAATACAAAGTTAAATCGAAGCTCTGTTCAAAATTATCAGTTCCTTTTGTCCTCATTACCTCAGGTAGTAACTCTGAAATTTGAACTTACTGTGAGAAAATCAACAGAGCAGGAACAATTTAAAATGTATTTTATATAGACAGACGAAGGTCAGAAGGGACCATTATGGTCATCTAGTCTGACCTCCTGAGGCCTACCCAAATAAAAAGTGTGGATAGTCCAGTTCATTTAAAGTACCATTGCACTTTGATACAGTTTATCAGGATGTGTCAGAAGCTATTCCATCTTTATTTATTAGTGCGATCCAGAAGATTCTAAGACAGTTTTCCTTTTTGTTTTAGTTTAACAAGCTAAGAATTCGGTCAACACAGAATCTATTTGAAATTTATCAGATCCAGAACTTTCAGCACAGGGACAGACTTTTATAAAGAAAAAAGTTAACATTAGACATGTTCTCACTTGATTTGATCTAGAAGTAATAACTCCTTTTGACAATATTGAAGGACACTTACTAAATCTATCAAAAGATGTGAAAAATAGAAGACTACTTACATTAATATTGGACAATGGACATTCTTTTTTGGCAAGTTTAAAGGCAAAATAAGATACTTGAAAGATATCGGGTCTCCGTTCTTGATCTGGTTCAAGCATGTACCCTGTAAAAGTGAATTGATTAAAATTTCTCTAATAGCAATTAAAGAAAATTTGCCTACAACATACTACAAATGAGAATTAAACTACTTTACTAATTGATTTAGAATTTACTCATTTCAAAGTGTTTTTTACTTCTTTCAGACAAGTACTGAGTTAGAATGGTGTCTATTGCCAAGAGTATGCAGTTTATACTATGTGTTTTACTCTTTTCCTTGAATGGAAGAGTAGAAAATTTGCATTACCAGTCCTGAAGCTCAACTGAATCAGTTAAACAGCAGACTTGTAAGGACTGCTAGGGATGCTATAGAACAAACTGCAAAGTGCTACACTAATAAGTTTAAAAAAAAGTAGTTAGTATTTTAGGAAAACAGTCTCTCCACCAGCTAGATCAGAGTTATGTCTTCAAAATCTTCTTCTCCATTATTAGAATGAAAACAACTCAGGAGTACCAGCCTTCTTGAAAAGCATTTTCTAAGACACAGTAATGTAAAACTGTGAGCCAACTAACAGGTCACAGCTGGGCTGATGTGTAAATGTCACTGCATTTGGAACCGGCAACTTTTTGTTTTGTTTTGTTTTGTTTAGAGGACCCATGCAAAAAACCACACATACACACCACTCAAAACATAACCAAGTTCTATCTCTGAACACAAGTTGTTTTCTGAACTGACACATACTCATGAAATGGCTGGCTATATTATTCTACATGAATGTTAAAATGATTAGATGCAGACTAATTAAAAAAATAAAACGGAGTGTATTTTATACCAGCACCAATCCATGCATCAATTACAGAAACAGCATTATTAAAAACAAACAATGTTAATCAATAATTCATTCTGAAGTACACTCAATTTAATCCAGTGATTCTCAAATTGTGGATCAGGACCCCAAAGTAGGTCATGACCCCATTTTAATGGTGCTGCCAGGGCTGGTATAAGACTTACTGGGGCTTGGAGCCCAAGCCGGGACCCAAGCCCACACCTGAGAACTTCAGCCCTGGGCAGCAGAGGTCAGGCTTCAACTTCAGCCCTGGGCAGCGGGGCTCAGGCTTCAGTCCCCGCTCAGGGGGTCATGTAGTAAAATTTGTTGTCAGAAGGGGGTCATGGTGCAATGAAGTTTGAGAACCACTGATTTAATCAGTAAACTACCACAAATAGTTAGGTTCACTATAGAGAGTAATGGCATGTAACTAACTAGTTTTGAATGCAATCCATTCAATATAATAAATATGGAAACACCTAACGCACTGGAGAATTAATCATCCATCCATCCTACATTTTTAAGCAAGAAAAACCCAACGTATGAAGGAAAAACATTTCAGTAAAAGTTCAATTTCAATCTTCCAAAGTATTCTACACACAGCAAAAGGGAAAGTATTTTGAGTATGAAATATTTAAGTGTTTTGAGATATTTTAAACTAAATCACTTATTTGATTAAAAGCAAAAATATGAGCAAGCAAACCTATCCATAACTGCACAAAGCTTACCTTTTACACATTACAAAGAAATGCAGCTTGGAAACCAAAGAGTTATGTTTAAAAGTATGGCTCTTACACTAAACAGTAATTGGTTTCTTAAACTTCATTTTGTAAGTTTAGCCACGCCTGAAATCCTACACATTGCATCCTTTACTTTTAACGTGCTTCCATTTGCCAATGAAAATGATAATCACAAAGAATAACCAGACAAATGTATAAGCCTGATTTTGTATACAGTGATATTTATCACACACTAAGCTAGTCATGTCCCATCTGTGACCTAGGCTCCAGTTATTGGCCTTGAGGGGGACCACATTAAGAAAAAAATGGTATTTGACTACAAGTGAAAAATGTGTTCCCTAAACAAGTGCAATTTTATAAAATGAAGTGTTGAGAACAGCCCCATCACTTCAGAGAGGAGGCAGGGGCACAGTCTCGTGTGACTTCCCTTACAACAGCTCTGAGGAGGGAGTGCTCTGAGCTGTGCTGTCCCTTCCCTGCTGCAGTTCTAACTCCATCACATCACCAAGGAGAGAAAAATTCTGGCGGCTCTACTGTCGGCTTCCCCAGAAAGGGCAGTATAAGAGCTTCACTAGCTCTGCCTGAGCTTAAAGGTGCACTAAGCAAAATACCACTCTACTCTCCCATGCAGGGAAGACCAGAAGAAGTTGAGAAACAACACCCTGTTACAGCTCCCCAATTCTTTGCCCTGGGAAATGCCTCAACTTATGTCAGCTGGCTGTGGTCCCCAAAGGACAATATGCCAACTGGGCACAGCCCAAGTGTTCATTCCAACTCAAGTGTCCACCCCAACCGCTCACACGCTCCCTTTCCAGGAGCTATGCCTCCCTCTCCACTGGAGCTAGCACAGGCGTAGAGCTAGCAGACTTCCCTACATCAGGGTAAATCCTGAACTGTGCAAAGAGAACAGTGCAGAGAATCAGCCCCAAAATATTGATTGTAGACACCTGATCATTCTGAAATAACATTTGGCCCTCAGGATTAAGAGATTGGACACTACTGTATTAAAACATTAGCAAATTTCACCCTAAAAGTGAGGTCTAGCTTCATTTCACATATTTGCAATAATCAAAGAGCTTAGTCAAAAAGGCTGGGGAAATACCATTTAAACAAGACGGCAAGAACAGTATCAGATTGGATGGAAAAGTTGCAGTGTCACCACCAGCATGATCCTAGCCTGGTGCAAAAGTGCTGGAGATGATGGCATCAGAAGCACCTCAGAAAGAACAGTTTCGGGCATTGCAAGTAGTGGCGGGAGGGGAGGGGCATGCAATTAGGACCTCAATTCCATTAAGTTCTCCTAGCTAATAGAAGTAAAATACTGCAGCTAGGAGAAACTGTGTGCAGCCCTCCTCTGAAAGAGAGGCATCACAACAAAGCTTTTGACAAACAGGAGGTTGAGAAGATAGATGCCTATGGCTCAGAAGGATTTGGAGGCATATTTGGACTTATCCTGGATTTTAGTGTCCTGCTAAATACATGACAAAATCACCTGTTGTCTTGTGTGGACCAAGACTACAGGATAAATTACAGTCTACTAAAGTACACATTGGTCAGAAATTTGCCAGTGAAGTCAACATACTGAGCTCAGCATTTAACAAGTTGCCAAATACAGAAAATTATAAAAATAAAAAAAATCTTTCTTAAATTCTGAACAAGAAGTTTATAGCAAGGGCATTTCAGGAAACTTAAAAAGTATGATAAAGCCTGGGCTGATGCAAATTAAACAGCTTTGGGTAATAGCTTTACTGACAACCTGGGAAACCAACTGAAACATGGCAACATTGACTCTAGGAATCAAGGAACATCATAAGTAAAGTGAACTAAATAGATCTGATTTGAAAGAGTGATTGCATCAAATTAAATGCAACTTTCAAGCAAGAAAGTCTTCCTCATCTCTGGTGTGCACAGCAAGGACGCTGGAGTTAATTTTGATGAGAGTTCTGTTCATATTTTTTGTTACTTTTCTCCAGGTAGAAAGCAAATCAACAAATTTAAGACTGGTCTAGATGGACGTTTTCTAGAACACACCTTGCTTTATCTACAAAAGAAGGCAGCACTGTTTTTATTCTTTAAAAAAAAGTGTGTGTGTAGAGGTATATTTCAAGTACTTAAATAATAATTACTCCATAAATTTATGATGTTTATGTTTAAACAAGGATTTTCTCCCAGAATTTTAAAATTTTGGTTGTTTCTCTGTCCACGGTACCTTCTTCGCTGAATTGATTAGAGCAGCGGTCCCCAACCTTTTCCGGGTGGCGGGTGCCAGACGACGAGCCACTGAGGACCATGGCCGGCGGACAAGCATCCGCCAAAATGCCGCCGAAAACCAGCCAGTACGCAGGCGCACATAGGCACTGTGGGCACCGTGTTGGGGAACACTGCATTAGCGTAATATAGGGCTATATTTGGGAGCACTGCAAGGAAGTGCAGGGGAAATTCTGTGCTATACCTTACAGGGCCGGCTCCAGAGCCCAGCGGGCAAGCACCCGCCTGGGGCGGTCCTTTCCCGGGGGGGCGGCAGGCTGGGCCGGCGGACCTGCCGCAGTCATGCCTGCGGGAGGTCCACCGGAGCCCCGGGAGCAGCGGACCTGCCGCAGGCATGACTGCGGAGGGGACGGTCGGCCGGCGGCTCCAGTGGACCTCCCGCAGGCATGACTGCGGACGGTTCGCTGGTCCCGCGGCTCGGCTGGACCTCCCGCAGGCATGCCTGCGGCAGCTCAACCGGAGCCACCGGACCAGCGAACCGCCCGCAGCTGCGGGAGGTCCAGCCGAGCCGCGCAACCAGCGGACCCTCCGCAGTCATGCCCGCGGGAGGTCCGCTGCTCCTGCGGCTCGGGGGCTCCTCCCGAGCATGACTGCTTGGGGCGGCCAAATTTGTAGAGCCGCCCCTGATACCTTAGCATGGTTTTATGGGTATCTGCAGAATTTTGGTATTACCAGTGCGTTCTATAAACACTCTTTTTAAAAAATAAATGCATTTCTTGCTCCTTGCTGCAAAAGTATCCTTGCAAATATTGCGTAAGTATCCTTTCAAAACCTAAGTTTTTTCCAGCCTATCTGCGGTTCTGTCCAATTAAGTTAGCTCAGGAGTAAACTCTCAATTCCTCCCTCACAAAGCGGTGGTTGCTCAAAACTGATTATTTAAAAAAGACTGGCACAGTTAACTAGCTTTATTGAAGACATTATATATTACTTAGGTTCTTACACCACAACCAATGCTGAAAGTTTTATAGATATAGTCAGTTGTCCTATCAAAAAATAATTTTGTATTTTTTTTTGGGGTCCTCAATGTAAGTTTTTAGCAAGGAGGAGAAGAGAAGCTGTAAACAAGTGAGGAGATCTGTAGGGAAGGTCTTGAGGAAGGTGAAAGATCTCAGACAGGGATGCCTTTTTATAGAAAAAATTTAATATTTTATATTACCTAATGGATTTATGGATCACTGATTGGCATAGGCTTCTTACACCGCTTTCACGGCTTGAAGCCCAGGGACCAGGGCATGCCCCGTCCCTAGACCAAGTCCCTCCAGGGACTATCTATACTACACTTAACCACTAAGAAGTACGAGAAACTACTAAACTACTATTATTTATAGGTATATACAAGAAAAAACTAGAACCACCACTGGTCACGTCTGCTTGCTAATGCAAGAGGAGCATTCCAGTATCGTCACTGGTGGTAAGAAGGAACTGAAGGGGGAGGGGTGGCGCCCCTGATACTGGCACATATGCACATGACTCCAGAGGGTGTCAGAGCCAGCCCCTATGGGTACCACTGAGGAAAAAACTTCCACCACCAGTGCAGGTGGTGAGCACACACCCCTACATGGAATGTATATGAGCAAGCATTCAAAGAAGAACTTTTTTCCCCCTTCATCAGAGAAGACAATTTTCCTTTTCAAAACATTTCCTCAATGCAATGATCCCCCTTTCTTCTCCAGCAAAACCACAGATTTACTTTGATTTCTCAGACAGTGGAGATAAGGACTCTTCTGAACTTAAAACAAAGGTCTAAAAGTGGTGTCAGGGCACAGTTAGATTATGTTCAACCAAACCTTCAAACTCACTGATTTAAAGGACATTAACTATAAGTGCATATTGCAGGTAGGGAAGGTCACTAGTAGTAAGGTCTAATAAACTCACACAAAACAATTTTAAGTGCTGCCCAGCTACTTACTTATCAAACAATGTACATTATGGGTATATCGGGAATTGTCTGGAATGGTAAAATTTCCATCACAAATAGCAACCTGACTCTCCCCAAAGGGAAGTGTGAAGAAACAAAGTTTATACAGCAAGCAGCCAAGTGCCTATAAAAAAAGAGAAAAAACAAGTATTGTCATTGCAAAGTCTAGATGGCAACAAACTAGTGTAAAAAGTAAAGCTAGACTGAATAAATAACTGAAATGCTGGTCACTACTGATCCCTGCATAGACATTGAACATGGTAGCGTTTTGAGTTAACACTCCATTGACATAACTTGGGATGTAAGCAATGAAGTGATACAAAGCAGTTCTACAAGTGCTTTTTGTCCCACCAACTAGATGCCAGACAGCAACAAAGCTGTTCACTTAAAGAAATTCAGAGAGGAAACTTATGTCTGTTTTTTAATTTAAAAAAAAAAATCTATTTTTTAATTCAGATGAACAGTTCCAATATGTGTTTATACAGAGAAATTGCATGTGTAGAACCACCATCTAATCTGACAAATAAGAGTCCTCGAACTCATGTTATTTTCCCATAAACTTTTTGATGTAATCTACTCAAGATGCACCCGTTTGGCATGTAGAAGAAAAGTAATCATGGAGTTCTCCCATTTCAGTAATCTGAAAAAAGTTCTTAAGTCTTCATTAGGTATTACATATGTTGACAATGAAAGTGTTATATTTCATACAGTTATCAGTTTTACCCTTGCTTCATTTCCTCAGTGTTTTTAGTAATTAAAAGTGTTGTAGCAGTGTTGGTCCCAGGATAGTGGAGACACAAGGTGGGTGAGGTAGTATCTTTTATTGGATCAACTTCTGTTGGTGAAAGAGACAAGCTTTCAAACTACACAGAGCTCTTCTTACAGTCTGGGAAACATACTCAGAGCATCACAGCTAAATACGAGGTGGAAAAGATTGTTTAGCATAAGCAGTTAACACATATTGTAAGAGACTATTCAAAGTAAAATGACCTGTGAACACGCCTGCAGTCATGGGACAAAAAATAGGGGGGTAGAGGGTTACAGACTGTTGTAATAAGCCATAAATCCAGTGTCTTTATTAAGACCACGATTTCTAGTGTCTAGCAAGGTTATGAATTTAAGCTCCCAGGCTCATCTTTCGAAAGCATTACGCAAGTTCTCTTTGAGAATGAGGACTGAGAGGTAGATATAGAATGATTGTTTTGTGAAAAAAGTGTTGGCCCATGAATGTTATGTTTGTGTCTTACAACTTTTCTGTGAGTTCATTCAAGAGAGTAATGACTGTTTGGTTTCACTCACACAGTTGTTACTGAGGCATTTAGTGCACTGAATGAGGTACACCTCGTTGCCATAGGCATTTGTAGGACACATGGGTAATGATCATCCTAGTAGCAGAGTTAACTCTGCAGGTTTTGCATCTGTTATGGAAGGGCAGGGCCAGTGCCACTTGGAGTTGATATGTCTTGGTCTGGGGGAGCTTGCTTCTGTTGATGAGCTCGGTGAGTCTGGGGGGTTGTTTTAAGGCCAGAAAAGAGGGTTCAGAAAAGATTTTTCAAGATGGGGTCCCCATCAAGTATGGACTATAATTGTTTAATGATACCCTATACGGGTGGTATCATGTGTGGGTGAAACCAGACAATCAATACACTCTCAAATTAACTCACACAGTCCTATGACTGAAGAGATTAACGTGCCCAATTCTCCTTGAACGGTATCTTAGGCCTGGTCTACACTACAGAGTTAGGTCAAGGTAAGCTGCCTTGCCTAACTCTGTAAGGATCTACACTAAATTTAGCTCCCACTGATATAAGTCACCCACTACATCAACTTAATATCTCCACTTCTGTGAGAGGCGTAGTGCTTAGGTTGACATAGGGCAACACAGCGTCCATGCAGACACTACATTATTTACATAATAATGTACATATTGGGCCATGCATCCCTGGGCGGGGTGGGGCTGCAGCAGCGAGCCATGTATGGCCGACAGCTCGGGCTATCAGCCCCAGTGCCCCAGCTGTCAGTAACCCACAATGCCCCACACAGTTAAGTCGGTGGAAGCATTCCTGGTGAGGGGAGACACTGCTGACAAAGGGCATAGTGGGGACATGAAAAGCCCCAGTAATTACTGTGGTTGCTATTCGTCGACCTAACTTAGGTTGACTTAATTTTGTAGTGTAGACTTGTCCGTAATGTGTGAGTTAAAAAAAAATCTTTTCCACCTTGTATTTAGCTGCAACTCTCTGGATACACACTGCGATAAAGAACCCATGGCACCAAATCTCAGAGCTGAGTCTCCCCCGTCACAGAATCTCAAGGCCCAGCCTGAGCTCAAATATCTACACTGCACATTTTATAACCCCGCAGCCCAACTCAGCTGACCTGGGCTAGCTGTGGCCTCTGCATATCTTTTGCAGACCTGAAGAGCTCTCCATAGCTCATAAGCTTGTATCTTTCACCAACAGAGGTTAATACAATAAGAGATTACCTCATCCACCTTCGTCAAGTATCAGACAGGTAGCCGTGTTAGTCTGGATCTGTAAAAAGCAACTAAGAGTCCTGTGGCACCTTATAGACTAACAGACGTATTGGAGCTCGTGGGTGAATACCCACTTCATCAGATGCATGACACGACATGCATTTGACGAAGTAGGTATTCACCCACGAAAGCTTATGCTCCAATACATCTGTTAGTCTAGAAGCTCCAATACGTCTGCCACAGGACTCTGTCGCTTTTAACTCATCCACCTTGTTTCTTTAGCAATTAAAAAGATGTTTAACAAACAGTACCAGCCATTCATCACAAATATTTTTGTATTACATACCTTATTTTCTCATTGTTACTTTTCTCCTTGCACTCAAATTATGTCCAGCTGGTTATTACTGAACTTTGCACTGATTATATATAGTGTAATCAACCAATATAGCACTCTTCATCTTTAATGCACTCTGCAAATATTCACTAAACATCAATCATTAGTGATAACGAAATCTCATTTTTCTCACTGAATCAAACATCACTGACATGGCTGAATGCATAGGAGTTGGTCACCTATTCAGTCTGCCTTATTTAAATCATACTATAAACAGGTCTCTATTGAAGCCATTGTTAACAACTGAACAGAAGTAAGAGCAAGGGAAATACTAATGTTAGCTACATTTTGCACTAATAGGCTAAAGAAAAAAATACTTATCTAAATATTAATTCCCCTTTTACAGTACATCACGTATGCCAATAATTTTCTGCAGGAAAAGATAAAACCATTCTCTACAGCTATTTCTCTTTATCACCATTTCCCACACACTATTTCTGTTGCAAGAAGCCACACCTTATTCGCTCACTGCAAAGCCTTTACTTTGTAATTTCTGAGATGTTAACCTCCCTATCTTTTTTTTTTATTTTTTTAAATAAAGCAGAACAACTCTACAAGAATTAGACCACCTTTTACGTTACTTACCCAGATATCTGCCTTGGTAGTAACTGGCTTTCCTCCATAAAGATTGATCATTTCAGGAGCTCTGTATGACAGTGTTGTATACCTAGCAGAAAATAAGTCCAGTGGAACTGAGATGAAATGGAAGATTTGCAGTATACCTTTATTACCCACCATTTATACGCTAATACACACTAACCATTTTTAACATGGATAATAGTCTGTAAGTAATCTGTAGTGGACAATGTAAAATAAAATCATAGACTTTAAGGTCAGAAGGGACCATTATGGTCGTCTAGTCTGACCTCCTGCACAACACAGGCCACAGAATCTCACCCTCCCACTCCTGTATCAAAACCCTAACCTATGTCTGAGCTACTGAAGTCCTCAAATCGTGGTTTAAAGACTTCAAGGTGCAGAAAATCCTCCAGCAAGTGACCCGTACCCCACACTGCAGAGGAAGGCAAAAAAACCCAGGGCCTCTGCCAATCTGTCCTGGAGGAAAATTCCTTCCCGACCCCAAATATGGCTATCAGCTAAACCCTGAGCATGTGGGCAAGACTCACCAGCCAGCACCCAGGAAAGAATTCTCTGTAGTAACTCAGATCCTACCCCATCTAACATCCCATCACAGGCCATTGGGCATATTTACCGCTAATAGTCAAAGATCAATTAATTGCCAAAATTAGGCTATCCCATCATACCATCCCCTCCATAAACTTAACAAGCTTAGTCTTGAAGCCAGATATGTCTTTTGCCCCCACGGCTCCTCTTGGAAGGATGTTCCAGAACTTCACTCCTCTGATGGTTAGAAACTTTCATCTAATTTCAAGTCTAAACTTCCTGATGGCCAGTTTATATCCATTTGTTCTAGTAAGTCATTAAGAACATAAGAAAGGCCGTACCGGGTCAGACCAAAGGTCCATCTAGCCCAGTATCTGTCTACCGACAGTGGCCAATGCCAGGTGCCCCTGAGGGAGTGAACCTAACAGGCAATGATCAAGTGATCTCTCTCCTGCCATCCATCTCCATCCTCTGACGAACAGAGGCTAGGGACACCATTGCAGCATTCCTCAACCACAAGCGATGCTGTGTGGATTGATCATTGACCATCTATGGGGACATGGCAGTAGACATGCTGCTCATAGGTCAGCTAAAGTTTTTGTTTCATGGAAAGAATCTTTTGCTGTTTTTCTATACTCTTAGAAGAATTACATCAAGTTACAACTATTGCAAATCAAATACACCAAGTTTATGAACACAAAAAAAAGTTTGTCTAAGGTATCAACTGGTACACCTGATTTTAATAAAATCAGGGAAATGATCAACATTTAGTTCTTGTTATAGATTATCTTTGGAAGCAGCTAAGAAAAACTATTCCTAAATTACACCTTAGATTGTGGCATTTTAACTTCTCATTTTTTGGTATTTTGTTCACACTACTCTAAAGGTATTACACATTAACAGAGCAGTCCCCTGTTGAAGTTCTTAGCAACATGAAGCTAATGCTAGAAATATGGAGCATGTAAAGAGAAAGATGGAGATAGAAAAGCCAAGAGTGATTTTTCAGAGCAGTACATCTACTATTTTTTGGTAACTTTTCTTGATAAATATTGCATTCAAAGCCAAAGCGAAACTCAGATGCTGAAGTTGCATCTTTGAACTGATTCTTGCTAGTTAAAAACAAAGCATATTATTCCAGGATATTGAATCTCATATTTGCAAATAACTGTGTGTTTACAAAATGTAACATATCATTCCCAAATGTATATATCCTAAATAGTAGTTTCAAAAAGGTGTACATTTATTTTCCATTTAAGTCCTGAATAATACATAGTTACACTCTAGCATCAACTATCTTTAGCAGGCAAGAAAATAAACAAATTTTAAACTTTAACATATATACAATGTCTCTGACTAAACAAAGTGGAAATGGCATGGGTGTTACTGGATCCATCATTAGGATAGATCTAGATCAGGGGTGGCCAACCTGTGGCTCCGGAGCCACATGCGTCTTCAGAAGGTAATACGCGGCTCCTTGGATAGGCACCGACTCCAGGACTGGAGCTACAGGCGCCAACTTTTCAATGTGCCATGGGGTGCTCACTGCTCAACCCCTAGCTCTGCCACAGGCCCTGCCCCCACTCCACCCCATCCCGCCCCCTCCCCTCAGCCTGCAGTACCCTCACTCCTCTCCCACACAGCCTCCTGCAAGCCACGAAACAGCTGATCGGGAGGTGTGGGGAGGGAGGGGGAGGCGCTGATTGGCAGGGCTGCTGGTGGGTGGGAGCTGCTGGGAGAGGGGGCGGGGAGCGGGAGAGGGGCTGCGGACATACTACTGTGGCTTCTTGGCAATGTACATTGGTAAATTCTGGCTTCTTCTCAGGCTCAGGTTGGCCACCCCACCCTAGACCTTAGTAAGTTAGTATGAAGCCTTTTTTCCAGGGTCAGCAATCACACAGGCTGATTGAGCCAGTTCTTATTAGTTGTCTTTCAATAACACCTAGATGTCTCAACACAGGATCAGGGCTTCACTGTACTAACAAACTTGCACTTCAAATAACTCTGAATCTACGGTCTCTCAATTCTGCAATTAACAACGTGTTAGTACAATAGTTCACTTGTATGCTGTAAACTGCAGGTCAGGGGCCTAAACAGGAATAGCGAGGCTTGGAACACAGCAGGGTATTAGGGGGAAAGAGCTGAGACAGTAAAAGTAACACAAGGTTGCATATATTCTAAGTGAAATGTATTACCTGGAAGCGTCAAACTTTTTGTAATTACAGGTCTGTCGCATCTTACACTGGGGTTACGTTCTGCAGTCAGCACGTAAAGTGAAAATCGCGTATAGTCAAAATTACATTGAGTGTAATGGCGGGCGGAATCACCCGCACTACAGGTACAGTATTAAAGTTATTTTTCTCTTTCTTTGTTTTTGTTTTTGCCAACTGCGTAAAGCTGAAATTGCGCATGTTAAATGCGCGTAAGATGCGTCAGACCTGTACACTCTACTGTTAGTATATTCACTTTAAATTGTGCAGGAATTGTCTGTAGGTTAACTGAAATAGCATCAACATTACCAGGTATTCCTACTATCTTGCTATGCCTATTTTAGGTATTGGCATAGCCCCTATTTCACTAAGGACGTGGAAAAAACATTACTGTTAACAGGAGTTGTGCACTTAAATCAACCACTTTGAACACTAATTTGTTCCTAGCTAGGCCCTTATGTTTCCATTAATGTATAACATGTAATAAGTTCTGTGCTGCTAAGAAAATTAATTAGTGCTTATGAATAGCCATTTAAGTGAACTTACTTTTTAATTTCTTCTTCAACTACATTAACACCATCTTTCTGAGGATTAAGGAATTTGTTAGTGGCACTGCCAAAGTCACAAAGGACATAGTTTCCATTGTCATTCAACAAAATATTCTCTACCTTAAAAGGAAAAATGAAACAAATCAGGTAAACTGACAAACTGAAAAATGAAAAAACAGGGTAGCGACCAATTTTATAGAAAGCAGCTAAGTCTTCCCTCTAATTTTCAGTTAGTGATGACAAGCCTGCCATGTACTAATATTCTGAAAATTCAAAAGAAATTTAGCATTAATAGTAAAACTATAACTTCATCATTACCTCATTAAGCCATCAGTAGTACCAAAATCTATTCTACAAGAATGTGATGCCTAACCTACCTAACATTTTTCATTTAATCTTCTGGGTACAGTTCTGCAGACAGACTTTGTTCCCCTCCCCCTATATAAAGTGGGCAGCTTTTGCACACTATGAGATATCTTCCACATTACAAGCCACCTTTTGACAGCTGCTCAGTAGCAGCAAACATTTCAGCTCATTACCTTTTACTGGAACTCTTACCTTCAGGTCCCGGTGAACTATTGGGGTTTTGCAGTGATGCAACCTGGCAACAGCTTCACAGGTATCACAAAATATCCTCAGTACTTCTGGCTCAGTAAAGCCTGTCTGAAGTCTCTGATTCATCTGATTCACGACTTGCCCCGCTACAGTAGAAACATAACTTTGTAAAAGTAACAACTCTTTTTAACAATCTTTCAAAATGTTGTCTGGCCTTTAATCAAACAAAGTTTGAGTTTCTATTTACCTACATGCACTATAGCCAATCAAAAATTTTCAACCTCTTATTTAATTTTTTGACAAGTTCTTAATCAACCACTCTTGCTGTTTTCCAAACAGAGCTAATACAACCCCCACCCCCATACATCTACAGAACAGGCAGAGTTAGTTACCCTTAATTTTATTAATTCCTAATAAGAATCCACTGCTCCAAACAGAAGGTAATTCAGTGCTCAATCCCACTCAAGGGTAGCAAAAATAATTTTTGGAACTGCAATCTGAAACCTCCCCACACGAACACACTTGCTAACCTTTCCCAAATCCTTCCAAAGCTGAGAAGACACAAAAACTACAAAACCTATTATAATCTGGAAGTACAGAAATAAGCCACCATTACGCAGATGTCACTATTGCAATATTTGACATCTGACATCGCTTCTTCACCTGCCTAAACAAAAACTAGTTGATAAATATAGGGAAAGTATGTCCTAAGAATGAGAGTCATATTAGGGAGGCAAAATTACAAGAAAGAAATCTGGTTTCTTTTCCTCCTCTATTGGATTCTCTGTCATAGACAGGAGTCCTAATTCATGAGAAGTAACACTCAACCACCATATAGGGAAAGCAATAGGAGTACCAGTGCAAAGAGTATCACGATAACAAACGGTTGTAGGAAATGTTCTAGCTCAGCTGAAAGCTATGGGGCTGCATGCAGGAATCAATAGGTGGAAGTTCTCTGGTCTGTTTTTTTATATACAGAAGGTCAGCCTAGATGATCATAATCCTTCTTGCTGTCCTTAACATCTATGACTCAGTGACAAAAGTGACCACCGCGTAACTGTGCCAGAAATTAGAATTAATCAGAATAGGAAGACACAATGGAGACTATTCAGTAGTCTTTGAACTCAAGTTTTCCGCATGCAAAAGGAATAATTTTCTCTAACACAAAATTTTATTTTTTTAAATGTACATCTTTATTCTGAAAAGCATGGACAGCTGACAGATCCGTTGCTCAAGAACTACTATCTGAAGAAACCAATTCACTTTTTCTATTTCAGAAAGAATATATTGACCAAATCACAGTGTTGCAGGATTTTTTCAGAGAGGACTTATGTTTCTGTCTCCACTATGTTACATATCTCTGGCAGAATGAGCACCAAACTCTCAGAGGAAGTTCTTGGATTACTAGTAATCTCTGGTGATCACAGAGTCATTTCTTGCACTATACTCCACTAAAGTGGAAAAAATAAAGAGAAAACTTGTTTCCCAGAGACTACTCCCTTGTAAAAGGATCTCACAGAGAACCAAAGAGAAAACATCTATTATCCTCAGTGCAGGCAGACATACTGGAAGGAAGGTGTAGTCAGTTCAGCAAGTGTACCTCCAGAGAGAGGTTTCAGAGAGCTCGATTCAGACACCAATACCTATTAATTATGACTTCAAAGCAGCAGATCAAATGAGAAATGAATTTATAATTAGCTCAATTTTCTACTCCTTCTATACTGCAATCAAGTTAAACTTACATTTAAAAACAGAAGTTTTTTAATTGCTCACCATATCACAGAATCATAGAATATCAGGGTCGGAAGGGACCTCAGGAGGTCATCTACTCTAACCCCCTGCTCAAAGCAGACAGATTTATGCCATGAATCTCTAAATGGCCCCCTCAAGGATTGAACACACAATCCTGGGTTTAGCAGGCCAATGCTCAAACCACTGAGCTATCCCTCCCCCTCTTGTGTTCTCATGTTATACTTAGGGCCCTTCGTTTTCAGTTATTTTATTTTTCTGAAGAATGTATCTGTTTATTAATACGACAACGAAAACAAGTGAAAATTGGAGGAAAACATTCAATTTTTCTGGGCAAATAGGGTTGATTTTGGTGGACAGAAGGACGGGGGAAAGTATTCAGTAGATTAATGCTTTGATGAATGGAACTCAATGCAGTTTGCTACAGACCTAAAACAGAACTCAGAACACAATGCCAACTGTGAGTTTAAGAAAATATCTCTAATCCCAAAATAAAACTTTTCATTTGAATAAACAGTTTACTGTTGTAGACTTAGAACTATTAGTCTATAAATATTTACTTTAGTAATGGGCCACACCATTTGCAGCGCATACACTCAACTTCATCCTTTTCTCCCTTTTTTTTAATAAACAAAAAAAAACAAAACCTTTGAATACTTCCTTGTGCTCTGAAATGTATTCTGATACAGATTTTCCCCATTTTAGTATGTCAGAGCTTTAAACTGTTAGCAGATAACAGCTTGAAATATATACATGGTGGGCGTGAGATTCATTAGTACGTTCAGATGCATACGCACTTCAGGAGCTTGAATGCATGCCTGTTCATTTATTGTGTGCGTCTTCCAGACTAATACATAAACTTACTTCAACAGGCACCTTTGCATATACACACACACAGACTAATGTATTATCGTAATACAATATATTGCATGAGATATATGTATTTTCCTAATAAATCAAGTTATATTTTATATATATGAATGATACAAATGTAGGGTGAAAAAAAAAAAATCAGAAAAAACCCAAAGAATACTTTTAGTAAAACCCACGGTTAGTTGGTTTGGGGGTTTTTTTTATAAAAATCAGTTTACACTGATAATGAAGGGGCTTAGTTATACTACACATAGAATACTTTCTTTTATGAGATTATGAACCTTACTTTCAGATGCTAGGAAAATGTAGCTCCTACTAGTTTCATAACCACACTTCTTAGAACACAAGAATGGCCCTACTGGGTCAGACCAAAGGTCCATCTAGCCCAGTATCCTGTCTTCCGACAGTGGCCAATGCCAGGTGCCCCAGAGGGAATGAACAGAGCAGGTAATCATCAAGTGATCCATCCCCTGTCGCTCATTCCCAGCTTCTGGCAAACAGAAGGGAAAAAAATCAAGTAGTATCGGTTTACTTAGCTTACATTAATATCAGCAAGTGGACAAGCCATAAATTTTTAAGATTTTACATACTGAAATTCAAAAGTTTAAATCTCAGAAGTGTGCAAAATCAAAACGCTACTCAATTTGAGCTGAATTGGTGAAACGAGTCAAAAGAGTCAATTTTAGATGAACAGTTGCAAACTATACTTATGCTATATAAACATAGTTTTAATAGTGTCTTTTAAACAGATCTGCAGTGTTGTTATAGCTGTGTTGGTCCAAGAATATTAGAGAAACAAAGTGGATGAGCTATGTGGAGCTTGAAAGCTTGTCTCTTTCACCAACAGAAGCTGGTCCAATGAAAGATATTACCTCAGGCACTATTAAAACTGCAAAGTGAAGCATCCAGAAGTCCTACTTATGCACTGAATGAGGCAGAGGCAAGAGTCTGAGCAAGGGTAGTATGTGATCATGTAATTAAAGGCTGTGTCTCCCTTAATGCATTTTGATAAACAGAAGCTGCACAAATAGCAACCGGAATTCTACTGTTTTGGTAATCTCAGTGCTCAACTTCACAACCTTAAAATCCTTTTAACCGTTTTTTTCATGTAATTTCCTCAGTTTTCACTTTTTTAAAACCACCAAGCA
This sequence comes from Mauremys mutica, assembly GCF_020497125.1. Taxonomy (NCBI): domain Eukaryota; kingdom Metazoa; phylum Chordata; order Testudines; family Geoemydidae; genus Mauremys; species Mauremys mutica. Next base: position 19,415,698 of record NC_059076.1, on the reverse strand, counting down.
ACATCATGTGCAACTGTACCAAGCTCCTGTATGGATTTTCAACAGGACATGAACCCAGAAGCTTCACATCCATGTCACTCTTTCTACCATCTCAACTGAAATAAAATGGAGTTACATCTCACTAGTGAATCTATACCAATCTAGGTAAAATTCTGAGACAGTGTACCTAAGTGGATGAGGCCTGGTCTGCCTTACTGGAAAAGTGACCTTGTGCAAACTCTCAGTAAGACCTTTTATATGATAAACCCTACCTTAAGAAGGGGGAAGGTATCAGGTCTTGTTCATTGAGCACCATGAAAAGTAGTAGTATTAGTGGAAAAGCATGGTCTTCTGGCTCTCAGAGCAGTGCCCGCTCTCCTAAACTAAAGATGCTTTTTGACAGGGAAAACAAGAGCAATATCCACAATTGCATCACCTATGTTATCCCTTGAGGTTTAGTTCTGTACAGAACAATGCAGGAGCTTTCTTAGTCTTGTGACTTAGTCTAAGTGATAAGCACAGTGATAAAACCATCCCCTAAACCAAGTACATAATGGTGCGGAAAAGTTTAAGAACTAAACTAAGTACAACAAGAGAAAAGGCAGCTGGAAATCTGAGGGATACAGCAGACATTCCCTTTACCCTCAGTCAACAGGAGAAGTAGTAGTAAATTCAGGCTGTAAATGTTGAGCGCTATGAAGGCAGCACTCACATGGCTCCTAATGAGCATAGCTTTCTGGAAAGTTGCAGAAGCACACAGAGTGCCTCACAGCAACAGTGAGAATACACACAAGCTACAACAACAACGCAGAATCTGATTGGTCTTTCAAAACAGATCCAAGGATATCACAGTTTACAGGCGGCCAACTGACAAGCACTTTACTCTCATTCACTGGTTCTACTGGCAGTGCAGACAAAGGCCAAATGCCCTCAAAGGGAAGGCACCTGAAGCATTTTAAACACCTAATGCGCAGGCTTATGGAGAGCATTTTATTTTCACATGGAGCAGACACAGTTACTTTGAAATCCAAGCATTTCTCCAGATTTGTCATAACTGGATCCTAACACTTTTCAAAATTTGAGCTAAACTACCAGAATAAATTTCTATATAAAAAGGGAAAAACCCAAACTATACTAGTAAATTTAAGAAAATAGATATTTAGGGAATGATTCTGAAGCCACTTGTATTGCCTAAAACAAAAAGAATGGCTATAGATCAGGACACGAGACACCATTATTTGGACCTCCATGGCCTCCACCGAATAAACTGACTTAAAACAATTTAAGGAATCAGGATGATGAGACCGCATGTAGCCTTACAGTTCATTATCTGGAGCAGCAGTTTCATGAGTGAAAAGATATTCAGTTTTGCAAAGTCTTCATTCCCAAATCAATGTACAAATATATTTTGAGATTTGTTAGAGAGAACACGGAACTGGGACACTTTACATACACCTCTACTCCGCTATAACGTGACCTGATATAACATGGGTTCGTGTATAGCGCGGTAGCAGTGGGGCTAAAGCAGTGGGGCTAAATGGTCCAGGGCTCTGCCTGCTGCAGGGAGCCCCGGGCCCTTTAAATCACTGCTGGAGCCCTGCCACCCCTACCCCGGGGCTGTGGCAGTGGGGCCCCACCATGATTTAAAGGGCCTGGGGCTCCCCACAGTGGCTGGAGCTCCCCACAGTGGCTGGAGCCCAGAGCTCTTTAAATCACCACCGGAGCCCTGCGGCCCCTACCCCGATATAATGGGGTTTCAGCTATAATGCGGTAGGGATTTTTGGCTCCCTATAACTCCGTTATAGCAGAGTAGAGGTGTATTTATGTAAACATTTAATTTTTTTCCCCTCTTTTCTGGTCAGACCTTGATATAAAGCAGTGTAGGATGAGCTTTTCAATATTCCCAGATTCATTCTAACACTTAAGAACAAAATCAAGTGTGATGGTGTTTTCAGTGGTCTTGACCTTAATTAGGAAGATAATAAATCTGTTTTTTGCCAAAATACCATATCACATCTTAGGCGATAACCCTAGACTCTAACTTTAAGAATGCTTTATTTATGTTCATAAAAATAAGAAATCCAGCAGTAGTTTACTTACCTCGACAATATTCCATTAAGATGAGCACCTCCCACACATTGTCGCTAACAGAATTAACAGCACAATCTAAATAGCCTACAATATTCTTGTGCCCAGAGAGTTCTTTCTGAAACCGAAAAAAAAAAAATCAAATCACATTTGGAATAATTAACATTTAAATAAAGTCTAGAAAGTATAAAGATAAGTCTGTATAGAGACTGGAGAATTCTTGGGAATGGAGTCTTTCATCTCTACACGATGCTTGAAAAGTCCCAGGTAACTGTTAAAAAAGCATTCTAATAGCTACTGAGGAGCTTATGTCAAGTGAGTAGGTATCAACTACAATTCCCAGGGGACAGGTGCTCACATCAAAGAAAATATTAACAGTCAACCCCATCTTAGCCTCAGCTACACACTAAGAATCAAACAGAGCATAAACATAATTCCTCCAAAAGACAGGACAGTGTGAACATGCTTGGATTGCCACTATTTATGCTGCGCCCAAATGGGCAGTCAGGTTCAATTTACAGTACTGTCAATTTGGCAACTTGATAAACACTAAGCTCATTTCAAAAGAAAAATGTTCTCTGTGAAATTCATCATTAAGAAACTCCAAAAGGTTAAGATTTAGCAGCTATACTGCAAACATTAATGGACTGTGTGTTACATTAAAAAGGACTAATGGAAAATAAGTCAAAATTCAGGCAACTTGATCCATGCTTACTACAAAGTTAACACATGGGCAGTCTCCAGAACTGTCCCAATCCTTGATTCTAAGAGGACTAGTGGAAAGTTATGAGAGCTTTCCCTCACAAACCATGTGAGAGTTACACCACATGAACCTTCAGTGGGTGCAGAAGCTGCTTTTTATAATTAGAGACAAAGAGCTCCACCTCCAATGTACCCCCCTAGAGAAAGACCTGATCAGGGAACCATTTATTAGGGTCCAAAACCAGCTCATACTATGACAGCATTCTCTTTTCCAGTTACAGTAACTCCTCGCTTAACATTGTAGTTATGTTCCTGAAAAATGCAACTTTAAGCAAAACGATGTTAAGCGAATCCAATTTCCCCATAAGAATTAATGTAAATGGGGGGGGGGGGGAGATTAGGTTCCAGGGAAATTTTGTTCACCAGACAAAAGACTATATATATATATACACACACACACACACACACACTATAAGTTTTAAACAAACAATGTAATACTGTACACAGCAATGATGATTGTGAAGCTTGGATGAGGTAGTAAAGTCAGGGGATGGAAGAGGGTGGGCTATTTCCCAGGGAATGTCTTACTGGTAAATGACGAACTAGCACTCAGCTGAGCCCTCAAGGGTTAACATATTGTTGTCAATGTGGCCTCACACTCTACAAGGCAGCACAAAGGGTGGGAGGGGAGACAGAGACTGTGTGCGCGGGGGGGGGGGGCACTGCCCCTTTAAGGACACTAACCCCACTCTAAGTACACTGCCTTTTTAAGTAGATCAGCAAGTCAAGACAGCAGCTGCTGCCGGCAAGCTCCCTCCATCCTGAGCACTATTACCCATCCCCCCACCCGCCCCCAGCTCTATGGAGATGGGGTAAGTGGGGGGGCAGGAGTAGGGGGACACCCCTAACATTAGCCCCCCTCTTGCACCTCCCCCTCCCAGGAGCAGCTCCAAGGCAGAGGGGAGGAGCAGCACATGGCAGTGGCGGGAGGGACAGCTGAACTGCCCAGCAATTGATAGCCTGCTGGGCGGCTGCCGCCACACAGGGAACTTAGGGGAGTGGGGAGCTGATAGGGGGGCTGCTGGCCCACCCTGGTTCCAAGCCCCCACCAGCTAGCTTCAATGGGCTGCTCTTCCTGCAAGCATTGGACAAAGCAGGCAGCTGCCAAACAACGTTATAAGGGAGCATTGCGCAACTTTAAACAAGCATGTTCTCTAATTGATCAGCAACGTAACAATGAAACAATGTTAACCGGGACAACTTTAAGTGATGAGTTACTGTAGTTAAGCAGCCAAAAGCAATGTATTTTTTTTTTAATGTGAAACACTTTATTCTGCACATTCAACCACAAAAAATAAAAAATAAAAAATTCAACATGACTTGGGCATTTCCCCTATTGCAAAAAGGGGTCAGAGAATAAAATTATGCTGAGTTCTTTTTGCACACGGCCATTTTTCGATACAGGGGCCTGTTCTGATGCAAGGAAAGTCTGTTTCTCACTAACATGTGGGTGTCAAACACAGCCTTCAGATTTTAGACTTATAGTGCAACCCTCTGAAACCAGAATCAGATTGACCACAAAACTTTCATCAAAAGGGTCTTAAGTGCAAACCACTGGATTGGAGGTGGAAATGCCCCAGATTTTCAGCCTAATAAGGTTTGTCTGAGGCCTGGTATTTGGTGTTCAGTTTAAAAAGAGGTGTCTGATTCCTGCTCTGAGAATGGAGTTTTGGCCATGGAGTCCAATAGGAACAGGATCAGGTTCTAAATGAGTAACCATGCAGTTTGGCACAGGGTACAATCCCAAGAGCAGATTTCTTCAGCAGGTAGGACTAAGCCTTAGCATCTCCACAGAGGTGACAGTCCTTGCAACAACCGTTAAAGCTGACCTATTTCCCTTAAAGGCACTTAAAACAGAGCCATCCAGTGATCACTATTATCCTCCTCCCAGCCAGCATGAGCAGCAATGGAAAACGAGAAGGCTGCGCTGTGGCCCCTCACCCTCTCAATAAAACCATCCCACTACAGTAGTCTAGCTCTCCATCTGGCTTGCTGTCTCAACTTGGCTGTTGGGAGATTCTGCCGGACGAGGTGTAGACAAGTGTTCCAACTCATAACGTCCGTTCTCAGCCACCTCCTTGGAGCTCAAGCATCCCTCCTCTCCTGCCAGCTTTTTACTCTTCTTATGCTCAATGATCTGCTGGAGCTGGTGCCCGGCATAGTCTGGTTTGGTAGTTAGCGGATTAACTGGCACAGTCATCCCAAGGATGTCTGATACCATGTAGGGTCGGAGCCAGCCCACTAGTGGGGTGCTGCCAGGGCTGTAGTGGGTTTGTTTATGGTAGAAGAGGAGCCCATCTATCTCAAAGGGGAAGTCCATGGCCAGCACCTCGCATAGGCTCTCTGGGGTGCAGGGGAAACTCTGCAGGCCCACAAATTTAAATGGATTAATTCTGCTTTTCTCTGCCAGCCCTTCCTCTTCTTGTATCTTAGAATGAAGCCAGTAGAATCGGAAATCTGTCTGACAGTCATAAACGGGATGCCCCCTCCAACACATCACGTCAAGGATGTAGTACGTCTGGTTCACTTCGCTGTAGATACAGTCCAAGATCGTGTAGTCTTTCCCAGTTGCCGAATTACGCCTGTTTCCCCCTGGCAAGAGGGAGGGGAACCTGTTGACACAAAATCCACTCTTGGTGTAAGCTGCAGTGGAGCCCCTGGATGCCACAATCAGTGCCCTTTTCCCCATGGGACACATCACCAGGATCCATTCTTGTTTCAGATCTGGGGGGACATCAATCAGCCACTCAGAAAGCATTAGTTGGTTAGCATAGCGCTTTGGCAACTTCTTGCCCACGTCAACGTCCATATCCTCACGGCCCGCATCTTCACCTTCCTCCTCCTCCCTCTCAGCTCCAGTCCAGTCATCCTCTGCCAGTCTCCTGGCATGGTTCACATAGTCCAATCTCTTAGATTTCTGAAGTTCCAGGAGCCGACGTCTCCTCTCTGCCTGCTCCAAGGAACTGTACTTGGACTTGTACTGTGCCAGTCGGGGGTGAGGGGCTGCTGTGCTGTTCAGGTCCTGAGACACAGCGAAGCTGGAAGCCAGTGCTTGGTTCAACTCCTCCATTTTACTGTCGGGCCGCGCTCCAGCCGAATTGAGTCGCCGCCGCCACGAGGCAATTCCCAGTCATACCTTCATAGATTCCAAGGCCAACTGGGTCTCATGCAGTCATCTAGGTTGACTTCCCATATAACATAGGCTGTATAACTTCCCCCAAATAATTCCTAGAGCGTATGTTTTAGAAAAAGATCCCATCTTGATTTAAAAATGGTCAGTGACAAGGAATCCACTATGACCCTCCATAAGTTAATTATTCACTATTAAAAATGTACACCTTATTTTCAGTCTGAATTTGTCTAGCTTCAACTTCCAGCCATTGGATCATGCAATGATCACGATATCTCCCCACTAGACTGAAGAGCCCATTATTAAGTATTTGTTCCCCATATAGGTACTTAGACATAATCATATCACTCCTTAACCATCTGAGTTAATCGAAATAGATTGAGCTCCTTGAGTCACTCAAAGGCAGATTTTCTCATCCTTTAATCATTCTCATGACTCTTTTCTGAACCCTCTCCAATTTTTCAATATTCTTCTTGAATTGTGGGCACCAGAATTGGACACAGCATTCCTGCAGCGGTCATACCAGTGACAAATACAGAGGTAAAAATTACCTCTATTCCTACTCGAGATTACCCGGTTTATGCATCCAAGGATCAATCACATTAGCCCTTTTGACCACAGCGTCACAATGGGAGCCCATATTCAGCTGATTATCCACCATGACCCTCAAATATTTTTCAGTCACTGCTTCCCAGGATAGAGTTCCCCATTTTGTAAGCATGGCCTACATGCTGTGTTCCTAGATGTGTGCATTTAGTTATATTAAAATAGATATTGTTTGCACATGCTCAATTTACCAAGCAATCCAGACCACTCTGTATCAGTGACCTGTCCTCTTTGTTATTTATCACTCCCTCAGTTGTGGGTCATCTGAAAACTTTATCAGTAATGATTTTTGTTTTCTTCCAGGTCACTGATAAAAACATGCTAAATATCATAGGGCTAAGAACTAATCCCTGAAGGACCCCCTCTAGAATCTCACACCTGCTTGATGATTATTCCCCATTTACACTTACATTTTGAAACTTATCAGTTAGCCAACTTTAAATCTATTTAATGGGTGCTGTGTTAATTTTTTATTTTTCTCATTGTTTAATCAAAATGTCATGCGGTACCCAGACAAATGCCTTACAGAAGGCAAAGTATATCACATCAGCACTATTCCCTTTATCACTCAAACTTATAATCTCATTAAAAAGATATCAAGTTACTTTGGCAGGATCTATATTCCATAAACCTATGTTGAATGGCATTAATTATATTACCCTTCTTTAATTCTTTTTTAATCAAGTTCCATATCAGGTGCTCCATTATCTTGCCTGGGATCAATGTCAGACTGGCAGGTCTATAATTGACCCTTGTCATCCCGTTTACCAATTTTAAGTATTGGCGTAACATTAGCTTTCTTCTGCTCTTCTGGAACTTCCCCAGTGTTCCAAGGCTTATTGAAAATCAACATTACCAGTCCAGTTCCAGTAAGCTCCTCTGTTAGCTCTTAAAACTCTAGGATGCAAGTTATCTGGACCTGCTGATTTAAAAATCTTTAATAGCGGTTATTCAATATGCTCCTGAGATACCAGTGGAATGGAAAGAGTGTCTTCATATGAGACTACATCATATGTTTTTTCTCAAATGCAGAACATAAATAGTATTGAACACTTTTTCCTTTTCTGCACTATTAATAATTCTACTATTGGCCTCTAATGATGGAGCGACGCCATTATCAGGATTCTTTTTGTATCTAATATACTTTTTTAAAACTCATTGTCCTTAACTCTGCTAGCAATAGCTTTCTCCTGGTGTTCCTTTGCTTCCCTCATAAATTTTCTAAAAATTCTAGCTTTCAGTTTATATTGACTGCTATTTACGTCTCCTTTCTTCCATCTATGTTTAATTATTATTTAATAGCAGTCATTTCCCCTCTAAACCAGGTCAGATTTCTAACCAATACTGCCTTCTTCCTTGATTGTGGCTTTTGGAGCATCTAATAAAGCGTTCTTAAACAGCTTCCAATTATCATCCGCAGGGATGGTGTTCTATATAAAATAATTAAGACCCTTGCCTCCCCATAGATTTATGGAGAACATGGTGGCACTGTCAGAATCAAGAGAACTTTTTGAAATACTGGTCTTTAACAATCACTGATCAGGATCACTTGTCATGCTCTAAGGATCTTTTAAAGAGTTATACAGTACATTTGAAAGATCTGTTGCTCACCAGGAAGAAACATCAGATCAAAGCCATGAACCCATGAATACGCAGCCATATACAATATGCTTCATGTATTAGATGCTGCTCAGAATATAAAAATTATAGTATGGGCAGTACATGTGAATGTTGTTCTGCAGAGATACTGCCCTGGTTGTTGTAACCTAGTACAGGACTGTTATGGGTTCGAAAGGATTTTCTGACCAATTTAAAAAAAAAAATCAAGAACTTCTGCATCCTTCATGTTTGCTTCGCATCTATCTTTGTTATTTCTTTGGTTTAAATTCAACTATGAGCCAAATCCTTAAAATTTAAGAGATAATTAAGTATTTGTTTCCCAGATAAGTACTTATAGACTGTGATCAAATCTTTCTCTGGCACTGAAGCCCAGTTCACTATCTCTAAGTACATAAAACAAGGATCCCAACCACAATGTCCTGTTCCACATGCCATACAAGACCCAAGGACTTTTGTATTAAAAAGTGGGGCCATGAAAAGGAAATAAATAGCATGGATACTAAGCAGTGGTGCAAGCACAGTGGTATGGTATGCTGTACCAGTAAGGTATTTATAGCTGGTACGGCGTACTGGAAAGACACAGGAAGGCCTGCCACAGCCCTTCCACTCAGCTGCATCTCTCGAGTCCTCCTGCCTGAGGTCTGTACAGCCAAAGTCTGCAGCACAGTGGGAAGAGGACAGAGGTCCTCCCCCTCCCCAACGTGGAATGGATGTGGATCATGGGGAGGGGACGGGACGGGGAGAGCGCAGGGGCACCAGGCTCTGGGCGGGGTCACATGGGGAGGTCATGTGTCCCCCCTTTGTGTTTCTCCCATGAGTGCAGCATACCAGCAAGAAATGACTTCTATTTGCATCACTGATACTAAATGAGGGCACATAACCAAGCAGCCGCACCCTTCATATTATTTCTCTCGTGTCTAGAGAGTGTGGGTTGGCGTAAAAAAGTGTACCGTCTTACTTAAGACATCTGCTCATTGCATAGTGTTTCAAATATAAAGTTCTTACTGCTTTCTTCTCAGGTAGAAACTTCAAAACTAACAGATTAAATCAGGTTGGGCTTTGGGGTTTTGTTCGCATCAGAATGGTTTACCAGGTTCCAATCAGTTACACCTGTACAAACACATTGCAGACTAGATTGCTAGAAGCATCATTTAGCCAGCAGAACCTTGATTGTCACATACAGTACTTTCAAAGCTTACACAGGTAGAGTTCACAGGTCTGGCAGAATTTTTTTTTTTTTTTTTTTTTTAAACGGAACACATTTGACACAAACAGATTAACTATGGAAACCTACATTGCCATTTTTACCATCACTTTTACAGAATTATACTTTAGAACAGTTTTAATGTTACTTGTTATATGGAACACTTTAATTGATATGGGGAATTATGATTTTGAGGTTCGGAAAGGAGGCATTCCATGAGAGGATCTCTCTCTAAATTTTTTACCTTGTGAATCATGTGAAAAGTTATATGCTGTCTTTTTTTATTTTTAGTAGTGTGTATATTCTCTTTTATACATGGAAGAGAGTTTGTCTTTAAGACAAGTGCAGTAAATTTGCATGTTCTCAAACCTTTTAGCTAGGACTCAGAAGGCTGAAGAGCACGAACACATTGGCAATAGCTTTCAGGAAACAATAGTGTTCAATGAAGAAATTCTAACATAGGCTATTGGAGTACAAATAGAGATACTAATACTGAGATTGCTAAAAAAATGACAATGCAAGGTTGGGCCCTAAGGCATTTGCACACTGGCCTTGGCTTGCTGCAGTAACACCAGCAAAGGTGCCTGCGCTTCACCTTCACAGATCAGTCACTCTAGATACCCTGAATCAGGGCTCAAGACTTTTTCCCACCTCTTCACTCAGTATTTATTATGTATTTATCTTTTCAGTGCATCTCAGCCGCAGCCACAGAAGCAGCAACCATCTTTGAGAGAGAAGGGGTTCACAAGAGTTTCTATCCAATTCTACTCCCTGACCAGCTAAGAGTAACGAAAGCACAATTCACATTCCATCTTCCAAACGTAGAGGATATCTATATTCCTAATCTCACCCCCTAGAAAAGTAAAACTGCAAAATTTCCATTCAAATCCATGCCTGCTATATACCATCAAATAGCTGCTTTACTTACCATAATTGTTATTTCTCTTTTGCAAATGTTGAGGTCAGGCACATTATTAACATACATTCGTTTCAATGCACAGCGTACTCCACCATGGGTACGCACCAGGAACACAGTGGAAAAGCCACCTGAGGAAAAAAAATTACAGGAAAGTCAGACCACTTGAGTTTCCATTATTCCAGCAGTTCTCAAACTTTTGGACTGGTGACCCCTTTCACTCAGCAAGCCTCTGAGTGTGATGCCCCCTTACAAATTAAAAACACTTTTTTATATTTAACACTATTATAAATGCTGGAGGCAAAGCATGGTTTGGGGTGGAGGCTGACAGCTTGCAACCCCCCATGTAACAGCCTCACGACCCCCTGAGGGGTCCCAACCCCCAGTTTGAAAACCCCTGCATTATTCCTTTAAAAATATCACACTTTTTTAATCAAGTAGGAAGTCACTGACACTTTGGTCCTCTTGTAATTGTACTTAATTCTTGGTTAACAATTTAAGGCTCCTACAATATATGTTATGCAGTGCTACTGGCTGAAAAATGTTTATTTCACATTAATGTTAGTCTGTCAACTCCAGCAACTTCTAACTGTTGCCATTTGCAGATAACAATAATGAAACTTTTCTGAGAGGTTTAATTCAGGATGACCAGTGCCATGTTTTAGTTTTAATTCTATACTTATTCACAATTTTTAAGCTTTATTTGGCAAATTCGCCCCATCCTTCATCAAGTACACAACCTAAACTCTAGTTTAGGAAATTCTTTTGGCACTCTAGAAAGCTACGGGGGTGAGCAAAGTATCCAGAGAACTGTAAAGATAAAGCCTGTAAAAAGGTCACAAACTTGAAAAAGACACTTGCTAATTGAATTTTTCACACAATGTAAGTGACAATTTAAATTTAATCTGCTTTTACTCTGTTGATCCTCTTGGCAACACATGTACATCTGAGAATGAAATTAAACTCCCCCTTCATCAGTCAATCAGCCCCCATCTAAAAGCAACACCATCAATAGGAAATGCACATTTCAGTTTCAAGTATTATACACACTTGAGTCATCCTGCCAATTTTTGTGTATTTTTCTTTTTAGTTTTTCTCCTCACCTTGCTATGATAAGAACCATACAAACAATAGGTAAAAACAACTGTACAGGAAGAACAGTGAAACTGCATATGCACAAAGTGCTTTCAAATGCACTAAACCAACAAAAAACCCTTTTCCCTCTCTACTCTTCACTACAGTAATCTTAGGGGCTATTTGTAACAATAGTAGATTTGAAAAATATTCAAAGGTGTGATTTTCAAGTCTGTAGTGTTTTCAAGTCCACATCTTTCCCACGCTTCTAGGCAAACTGTCTCAACTCAACAAAATCATGTCAATCAGGGCTCTCCATAATTCACTGCAATCTGATCATGAGTCTAAATACTCATCTGGGAATTATGACTCAACAATGCAGAAAATGAAAGCTTCTAAACAAGGATGTAAATGCACAAATAAAAAATGAAATGCTTAACTACTATGACAACCATTTCTTATATTCAAAGAGACATAATTTTTTTAAAAATACTAATATAATCCAGAAATTAAGCCACCATTTAAGAGATATAATGGCTCTCTTGACAATTTGCATTAGAAAAGTGAGAGGGTGATCATATATGAAGACATCCTAAACATTCTGGCAAATCGTTTTTAGACGTTTTCTAGAAGTATTAGTATGGGCCTCCTGAAAAACACAAGAAAAGGCATTTTGAGATACTGAAACTGTCATTGCAAATGTACGTAATGTAACATTTACACTATACTTCACTATTTTATCCAAAAAATATCAAATTCAGAGTGAGGCAATTTAAAATTGTTTAAATTCCTTAGGGGGTGTGTGTGTGTGTTTTGTTTTTAAGATAATCATGATTTCAATCCAGTTGAGACTCTGTAAAATGCATTTGAAAATGTGTGCTATACTGAAACACATGGTGGTTTTTTAAATGCCTGAGGGTATCTTATTTGATTTTTACAAAACAGTTATAAACAAAAACAAAATATTGAAAGCATTTAACCAGAGAGGACATTTGTCACATAAAGCAGTCCCACTGACTTCAACAGGACTACTCAAATGCTTGAAAACAAAGCATGTACATGTAAGCATTTGTAGCGTAGGAGTTGAAAATTTTATTTAAGAAATTTTCACTTGTGATTTAAAAAAAAATTGGTTACACAAGCTAAAATTTTCAAAAATAACCTCAAATTCAGCTCCTCCACATGGGATTTTTCCGCCTCAGTGACTTTAAAGAGCACAAGTCCAAATTACTTCCAATGCAAGCCCTGATGAAGAGTATAGCCTAGTCTAAACATTTCAACTTTGGCTTGGGGAAGTTTGATATATCAGAAAGTGGTGTCAGATGCAAACTGTGTGGGATATTTGCTCGTCAATTTTGTGTCTGAGTTTGTGGTGTTCTTACAGAAAAGATGTTAATGAGGCTTTGGACTTGTCTTTTTCAGCACAGAGGAGCATCTTAAGTGCCACACTTTAGTAGGAAAAAACCTGCGAAATATGAAATTCTACTATGAGGAAATAAAACACTTTACTTTCATCTGATTTTATAGTCTTAAATTGCTCAAGAACTAGCAACACAAACAACAACATTTCAATACAACAATTAAATAAAAATTTTCAGTCGTGATTTTTAGTCACTAGACCAGATGTGAACAAGTGGAAGTAACTGGCATGTAGTATCTGAAGACTCAGGGTAATTATTTTTTTTGCCATTAAGAAGCAACATTATCTAGTATTTAAAGCATGGGACTGAGTCAGGAGAGTTGATTCTATTCCTATCTTTGTCACTGAGTTGCTGTATGACCATAGACAAATCAGGCTCATGCCCCAGTTTTCCCCCCCATCTGTAAAATACCCTCTGATATCAAGCACATATGAAAGGTGCTATGAAAGTATTAGCTGCAAACAAAACTAGGAAGTAGCTAAAATATTTACAGTAAATGTGTGAAGTGGACTTCTACAATACTGAGGATATTAACTAGAAACCAAGATGAAATTCTGCCCCTCATCGCCCAGATTCCTACAGACAGGATGAAAACCATCAACACTGTTTTGCTGGCTAGAGGCTGCCTAGACTTTTGTAGCTGCATTAAAAAAAAACAACATGAAACAGAAAAGCTTCTTAGAATAGTTGGAACAAAAATCTCCTTTCCACGTTTAGAAAAGATAAGGGGAGAATGTTACTCTCCAGAAAAACAAGGCATTTGTTCTTTAACATACAAAGAGACGTATCTTCAGGAAGTACCTAGTTAAGAGAACAGGAGTACTTGTGGCACCTAGTTAAGGAGTTGACTTTTCAGTAGGTCTCTTGAGCAAATCATCTTTGAGCACTACTATTGGTCTAATTTTAAAGGCAAATCATAATGAATGTTTAGATTGCGGTTGTGAACTGCCAAAATGGCAGCAGTGGGTAAAGACTGTAGCCCCACAAGCCTTTCTGCTTCCCATTACCTATAGCCAACCGAAACCTCTTCAGATGAGCACTCACTGCTGAGACCAGGAAAAAAGACTGAGGAAGGCTAAGTTTGGGGGCCAACCACCAACCCACCAGACTTGGGCTCATTGGGAGCTTACCTGCTCTTACTTTTGACATTTTTGGTGGCAGTGATAGCCCTGACTAGACTGTTTTGGTGAAAGTCTATTTTAGTTTTGCAGGAAGCCTGCAATAACAGCTTTGAGATGTGTTAACACTGATCTCAGTTACGAGTTAGCTCAGATGCCCAGTAATTTAAATTGTCAACTTTGTTAGCAACCTTTCTGCTGATCAAAGCATGTTAGGGAAGAAGGAGGAGGAATCACATCTACAAGTGTTAATTTGTAGATTGCCTGCAAGGAGTGGGAGAAGGGGAGCCTCCAAACCCCATGCCTCCAGGGGCTCCTCTTTCCCTCTGCTCCTATGAGAAAGGCAACACTGCTTCTTCCCATTTCACTAGGGCCCAATCTACAGAGGGAACTCAACAGTCCCCTCACTGCCAGTACAGTTTACAGCAGCTGCACTACTTACAGCCTCTCACTTACCAAGTTCTCTAACCCCAATCACTGCAGCCCTAAAGAGGCATGGAGTGGGCAAGATTCTCAGAGCTGAACTGTTCTGAGGAATGCCTCAAACATACACACGTACTTCAGGAGCATCCCTCAGTTAGAGCCAACCCTATCATTCTCCTGAAACTTATCTCAAGCACAGAGTCCAAAAGGAGATAGGGTGCCCTGTTTGTAGTTTCCCATCTGAAATGCCAAGGATTCAGAGCTTCCGAGTCCTCTGTCGGATGGATTAGACCAGTGGCTCTCAAACCTTTTTTACTGGTGACCCCTTTCACATGGCAAACCTCTGAGTGTGACCCCGCCCCCTTATAAATTAAAAACACTTTTTAATGTATTTAACACCATTATAAATGCTGGAGGCAAAGTGGGGTTTGGGGTGGAGGTTGACAGCTCGTGACCCCCCATGTAATAACCTCACGACCCCGAGAGGTCCCGACCCCCAGTTTGAGAACCCCTGGATTAGACTATGTATTGTGAAAGCGTACAAGACATCAGAGATTCTGGTTCCAGAAGGAATCAGGGCACACTACACATGATACCTGGTAACCCTATGGGCAGAAAGAGCTAATGCATCCATAGAAGAAATTTGTACGGCAGCCCCCGGTCACATGCTACCACTTTTATCAAGCACTACAAGGTGGATTTCCTGTCCTCTGCAGAAGCATCCTTTGGCAGGTTGTGACTTGGAAATGATTTTGCCCTTTGAGCAAATATTATTATGACTGGGGTCCCAGTGGGGGGCCAGCTGAGGTCACTCAATTCGGGTGAACTGCAAAGAATGGGGCAGGTAATCCCCAAAGCTGGTGGATATTTTCAATACTGAGGTTTACCAAGCCAGCATAAAACAGCTTCTTTATTACCTCACTGGTTGCCCAGAAGCCAACAACACTGTTCCCTTGAAGTAACCCAGCTTCAGGCCTCCATCCAGGTACCCAAGTCAAACATGATGATTTCTGAAAATCTTATTTCATCATATAAAAGACAAGGTTCTACCAATACCAAAAGGATTGGACACATTACCTTCCAGGTTAATGAATATTTCAGATCTTACCCAAATACACGCATACAGCCAATTCTTATTAACTGAGGTAAAAATTTAAAAAGAAAAGAGAGTACCGATAAAGGATCAATTTACATACAGACATGAGTTCAATTCTTGAAGTTCAGCTACATAGCAGAGATGGTAAGCTTTATAGTCGCAAAGAGTTCCTTTAGAATTTAGTTCTTAGGTTATAGTCCAATGTCACCTTCAGGGAATACCAGTGTAACTGGGATCTCATCCACTGATGAAGTTTAAGCAGACCTGAGATAAACAGGATTGGGACGCAAGGATCTTATACAATTTCAGGCCTTCTTTGACAAGCTGGAGTACCTCGGGGAACAACAGACCCTCATTTCCTAAGCATCGTTAATTATTCACACAGATTAACATAAGGCCAATGGCCTGTTTCTCCACCATTTACAGATGATTTGCTGTACATTTCAAAGAGAGATGAATACAGTGATATCCCGTGTTTATAATTCATTTAAATGCTAGGATGTTTTCGATCTCTGAATGAACAGAACAGAGCATAGACAGGGACTGTTGATTACATTGCTGACCATTACCCATATACAAAACACGAACATTATCTCCCCATATGTCTAAGGGTTGAATTTGAGTAATTTATTCTGCAGGATGTTTAACCTTTTCTGGCCACGCATCACAATCAAGCACTACAAGGTGGACTTCCTGTCTTCTGCAAAGGCATCCTTTGGTAGGAAGGTGCTGCAGGCTGTGACTTGGAAATGATTTTGCCCTTTGAACAAATATTACAGATTGGGAGGGATACCATTTTCCTTTTTTTGACATTTTCCTATAATTCTCAGAGCCTCTCTGATACCTAAGGTATGGCACTTCTCAGTGGGATGCTGTGGCCTTGAACAGAATGTAGAACCACTTCTTTGGAAGCAAGGAAAGAAGAGTTCACCTTCAGGATAAATGATTCTGGAGTTCTGAGCACCGCCTCATCCTCATGGGACAGGGATGACACTATAGAGCAGGGGTTGGCAACCTGCGGCACAAATGCCAAACACGGCATGCGAGCTGATTTTGAGCAGCACGCAGCTGCCTGCCACTGGCCCCCAGCCTAACTCAGCCCTCCCGCCCACCGCTCTCCCCTGCGGGAGCAGGAGGCAGAAGCTCCCCTGCTTCTTCCCCCAGCATGGTGCTTTCCTGCCCCGCCCCCTCTCCTTCCCTGAGCCAATCAGTTGATTCATGAATGTTCAAGAAGGCTGGGTGCAGGTTGGGCACAACTCATTGTTTGGCGAGCAGTCTCTCAGACAGAGCACCATTTGGATTTCATTCAGTGTGTTTTAGGTGACTCTGCCACACCTGGATGGTTCAGAGGAACCAGGAGGGACGCACTGCAGCTGAGGCTCCAGGGGCATTCCAACACCCAGCTAAAAACTGAGCTAGGAGAAGATCACAACTCACCATTGCCCTAAATTTTGACAAGTAAACCCCCCTTAGGCAGACACGAAGGCAGGAGCTGCATACAGCTGCACACTGCCATGGAGGCAGAGAATCTGGAAGCAAGCAGGAGCTGAGGGCAAGTAGCCAGACCATGCGGCTGCAAACCTTTCATCCACCTCTGAGCTGCAGAGAAGAGAGCAGCCCAGACGTCAAGAATTATGGGAGATGTTGGGTTGCAGAAACAATCAGTTTAATTCACTAACTACAGATAATATTTCCTTTCTTTAATAAATCAATTATTGTTGCGATCAATCAATCAATGAAGCTTAACCAATAGAAGGTTATGGAGTGATTTCAGCCCTAACTACAAATACCTACAGGGGAAACAGAAATTTGATAGTGGGCTCTTCAATTTAGCAGACAAAGTTATAACAAGATACAAAGGGTGGAAGATGGAGAAATTCAGACTGTAAATAAGATAAATTTTAACAGTCTGGGTAATTAACCATTGGAACAATTTACTAAGGGCTACGGTGGAGTTTCCCTCATTGGCAACTTTTAAATCACGATTCGGTTATTTTTTTTTAAACATATGCTCTAGCTGAAACAGGAATTATTTCAGGGAAGTTCCGTGTTATGCAGATGGTCAGACTAGATAACAGTGGGCCCTTCCTGCCTTATAAACTATCAAATTATTAGGAATTCCTTACAACAGCATCAGCAGTTATATCAGCTAGGATAATATATTACAAGGGCTACGGGCTGATTAGCAGTTGGGCTCGACAAGTTCTCTCACTGTTCAAGATGAGAAAGAGAAAGTGTGTAAACAAAAAACCCCAAGGAAATTCCCTAGTCTTCCAGGTTCTTGTGAATTAGCTCACTGC
The DNA here is from genome assembly GCF_020497125.1 of Mauremys mutica. NCBI lineage: Eukaryota > Metazoa > Chordata > Testudines > Geoemydidae > Mauremys > Mauremys mutica. The sequence continues at coordinate 19,397,961 of NC_059076.1, read as the reverse complement.
TATTGGCTGAATCCTGATATACTAGTGTTTTACTGAAGCCACTCCACTGAAATTTTAAAAAGGCGAAATTATTTCTATTCACATTACATTGTGTAAAACTCTTCGTTAAGCCACCTCAGCCTTTATACTTAATCTACACGGCAGTATCTCTTGAAAGTCAAATTGGAAGTTGTCTAATATTTTGTTCTCTTATGGCCAACCTATCTGCTTACCATATTGATTTTTAACCCCTTTAGAAACAAATGCAACTGAAAATTCTTATCTTATCTCTACCCCCAGTGAAACTATCACGAACAGTGTCTATATCATGAGAGAAAGGCCAAGAAACATCACTGAGGAAGTTTTGAGGTATCATGTATAAGGAAAAAGTACCTTGATCTTCCAGATTTATTTTCTAAGGCATAAATAGATCTGTATGTATTATGAGTGTACTATTACTAGTTTCACAGTGTTAGTCTTGAAAAATAATAGCTAGCTAATGTAGTGCTCAGAAACACCAAATCCCACCTGGCTATGAACAGTCACTACCACAGTTATAGTAAAAGACAAACACCCAAGAAAAATCAAACCAAACATATTTATAAGTAGGTTTTATTAACTTGTATTTTAGCAGGACTACAAAGTTGCAACAGTTGCCACACACACTAAATTGTGAAGATGAGCTCAATCACTAGACTTAAATAACCCATACAGAGTTTTTCCTACAAAAACTTTAAAATTACTGCTTTGTTATTTAGACACTAAATAATTTAAGCCACAAAATTTTAAATTATTTATATCATGAGATTGACAAAACAAAATTAGACCTTTATATATACACCTTTGTCACTATATACCCACACTGATTTTACCCACTTCTCATTGTGGGGGTGAGGGAGGCAAGGAGAAGACAAGGGAGAGATCACTACTCGGTGCTGCCTTTTATAAAATGCTCTAACCCAGTGATTCTCAACCAGGGGCCCGGGGCCCCCTAGGGGGCCTCCAAGCAAGGCCAGCATTAGACTTGCTGGGGCCCAGGGCTGAAAGCCAAAGCCCACCACATGGAGCTGAAGCCCAGGTCCCTGAACCCTGCCACCCAGGGCTGAAGCCTGAACAATGTAGCTTCATGGGGCCCCAGGAAATGGCCCTGCTTGCTACCCCCAATGCTGGAGCTGGCTTTTATATGCAGAAAACCAGTGATTGTGGCATAGGTAGGCCATGGAGGTTTTATAGCACATTGAAGGGCCCTCCAAAAGAAAAAAGTTGAGAACCTCTGCTCTAACCATTACATCACTAATGCTTCTGCCTCAACTACTATCCCAGAAATCAGTTGCTTTTTTCCCCTGGCAACTGCCCCCACTAACAACCTATGCAACCACTTAAAGTCATCTTCATGAAAAGAAAAATTAAGAATAGGATAGAAAACAAAAAGTGACAACCTACAAATGTATGCACAGCTAGAGCAACAATGGGAAATGTAGCTAGTGAAGTTTCAATAATTTGGGTTGGTAAAGATTAACAAAAGTAAAGACTTTCACTCAACATGACGACCTACTGTCAAATTAGGGTTCCAGCATCTCCTTAAAAAGGGTGCGCTATTACATCTCCTGTCAGCATTCATCTCAAAATTTCCCCCCCCCCACCTCCCTACATTTATACTTTTAGGAAGCTTTGAGAATCCAGGTATTACAAGTTTTCATTCACAGTCTATATATTTCTACATCTTTTAGTCCAGGTCAGGGCTGGTGCAACCATTTAGGCAACCTAGGTGGTCGTCTAGTGCGCTAGGATTTGGGGGGTGGCATTTTCTTCAGCAGTGACCGCGGCGGCTGGATCTTCGCCGCCGGCATTTAGGCAGAGGGAGCTGGGGCAGGGGAGCGTGGGGAGGGCCGCCTGCAGCAAGTGGGGGGGGGGGAAGCCTGGGAGGTGGGAGAAGTGAAGCAGCTGTCGCTGCTTCACTTCTCCCGCCTCCCAGGCTTGCGGTGCCAAACAGCTTAGGAAGTGAAGCAGCGATGGCGTGCTCGGGGAGGAGGCAGGGCAGGGGTGAGCTGGGGTGGGGATGGGGGTGCCTCAGGGTGGAGGGTGAGGAGCTGCTGCGGGGGGGGGCGCCTCAGGGACAGAGGGGGGCGCAAGGTGGAAGTTTCGCCTAGGGCATGAAACATCCTTGCACCAGCCCTGGTCCAGGCATTATCAAATGTATTTCTAAATTACAATTTGTTTGATTAGATTAAGTTAAATTTTGCTCCTCTCCACAAGAACACATGCAAAGTAAAATTCCATGAAAGCCTGAAGTAGACCCTTCCCCAGTTAAGGCCTACTTTTTTTTTTCCTTCTTAAAATGAGCCTGCCACCAATAGCAATTTAAATACAAAAATGCAAGTAACTAATAGCTAATTTAAACATAACAGCCATACTGAGCCAGACCAAGTGTCCATCTAGCCCAGTATCTGTCTTCCCACAGTGGCCAATGCCAGGTGTCCCAGAGGAAATGAACAGAACAGATAATCAAGTGATCCATTCCCCTGTCACCCATTCCCAGCTTCTGGCTAGGGACATCATCCCTGCCCATCCTGGCTAATAGCCATGAATGGACCTCTACTCCATGAATTTATCTAGTTCTTTTTGAAACCCTATTATAGTCTTGGCCTTCACAACTTCTTCTGGCAAGGAGTTCCACAGGTTGACCGTGCGTTGCTTGTTTTAAACCTGCTTCCTATTAATTTTGTTTGGTGGCCCCTAATTAAAGCCTATGAGATGAATAGTACCAGTACCAACAATGGGCCAGAGCCAAAACGTTCTACACTGGCATGATCAATTTATCAATGTTGTTAAATACAAAATAAGTTCCATGGTACAACATGCTCTCTAACCGGCTAGAACAGTACACCTATGCACTGGAGAGGGAAGAGATTTTTCTACAGACAGCTTTTAGTATGGCCAACAAGAGCTGTGTAATTTGAAGCTAAACGACTACTGAAAAAATAGAAATGTTTGGTAAACCTACCCCTGCTTGGGAAATCCATTTTTAAAAAAAGTCTTAAATTCAGAAAAAAAATACATTAGCCATGCTACTTGTGACAGACCATTTTCTGGGCATCTTCACCCATACGCAACAGACTCAGGAAGCAGCAGTTATGAACTAAGGGTAAAATTCTCAAAGGCATTTAATTCACTTAGGTACTTGTGAAAATTTTACACACAATCTTTGATTGGGCTTACATCCATGATGACGGGATGAATTTTCAAAGCAATTACAGTCACATTCATGAATCTTATATATAATATTAATAAATAAAAAATATTTTCAGATAAACTAATTCCTGCATTTTATTCCACTTTATTTATTGTTTTGTGAAACTAATATTTAAAAAAAAACTTCCTTCTTCTCTGACCCAACACACCAACATTTTCAAATCTGTACCCATTTATTGGGCATTAAGATTTCACCAATTCATCTCTGGCCTTTCTTTTAAGATGAATATCCACTCATTTCCATTTAATCTCCCCCCTTGTCTATTTATTTCAAGCTTATTAAAAATACCTCTATTTCTATGAGCTAAGAATAGAGGACAAGATTTTCAAGAATTTAGGTGCCCAACCTGACACCTTAAAGAGACCTGATTTTCCAGAAAGTGCTGCACACCAAACTCCTGAAAATCAAACACTTTATAAATTGTCTCCACCTTAGTATAAAAAATATTTTAAGTATCCCAAATTACCATTCACTTTAAAAAGGTATCTTGGCAAGACCAATTAAAGCAAGCTCTTCTAAAACACATTTGACATCATAACCAAACCTGTAGTGTTGTGTCATGTAAATTCAAAGTATGTATCACACAGACCTATTCCACTGTATGCTACCAAAATGTTTCAGGGACATTTAGTGAGGCAAATCAGCATTAGTATTTTGCTTCTTCCTTATGAATTACATAGAAGAAACTTCTGTACTTCTATTTTTGATTTGCTCACCCATGACCACCAGCAGCATATCAACATAAGCTTACGTGCACAGTACCCCAAGAAAGTGAGAAAAAATGATATCCAAGTAACTTTGCAATGGTGCTTACAATTGACACAGCCATGAATTTTTATAATGTCCCACAATTGTATAGTTCAAGAATTTAAATATCAAGCTTCATCAGGATTTTTCCACATGACATCAAGAATTACCCTGAACAGGAGAAAGTTCAGTCATTTTATATTGATTTTAATTTTAAAGATACAAGAATTGCAAACCTTTAAAAAGACTATCTTGTTAATTCAGCATCTACATTCCAAAGAAAAGATATTAAAAAACTGAATTTTGCATCCAAAATAAAAGGCTTTTTCCTTTCCTCAATTAGGATAAATTAAGTGGCCTTTAAGAGACATAATCCAAATGTTTTTATAAACTGTCCCAAACAATTCATTTCTGAAGCAGAATGACTAAAAGTATGAATACTGTAACGAAAAAAGTTTGGACTGAGGTCTATCAACCATAACTATAGCACTGCTTTCACTAGCTGCCTTTTTTCTATTCATTAAAAGAAAGATCCAAATTTCTCTACCATTACAAATAATTCATGGACTCCATTGTTTAAGGCACTAAAATACTTTGATTCATTTAACAAGGAAGTGTGGTAATGAAGTACCATAATTAGTAATGCAAGATTAACAGATTGCTTTCACTGCCAGTAATATCCTAGCTGACTATGCAGATTCAAATAACCCATTTTTACCTATACATTTTGGATTCATATTATACAAGAGAGACTTGTCACTACAAGAATAAAACAGTCTTAGAAACGAGTTAAGATAAAAATCAATCAAGTTTATGCTTGGTCATGAATCACAATCCCTTTGGTTTCAACTTTTTTTTTTTTATAATAAAGAGTCAGCTTTTACAGCTCTTTATGACTGGGTGCTATGAAACTGAACTCATAAGCAGGTATCAAGGTTTACTTGTAATTAAACAGAATATCAATTATGCATTTGGGGGCTAGAGGTACTGTAGTGTTATGCAACGTAGATCTGCAGCCATCTTCTCACTAGGGTGACCAGACAGCAAATGGGAAAAAAATCGGGACAGGGTGGGGGTTAATAGGAGAAAAAGACCAAAAAGACCCAAAAATCGGGACTGTCTTTATAAAGTCAGGACATCTGGTCACTCTACCTCTCACAAAGGGGAAATATTGATTGAAAACAGGGCTTAATCTTGAATTTTAGAGACATTAATCTGGCCTGCCCCCAATCTGGTTAGAGATGGAGTAGTCATTTCAGTATTATATGGACACCCTGGAGAAAGCAACCTTTCAAATCTAGACCAACATATTGTACAAAACTGCCTTAAACATTTTGCTCCTGACATGTCTGTTGCACTAACACAAATTCTCTTAAAATGCTGGAACCTAAATCCCTGCATTAAATCTTCCCAAAATGGGGACACCAGACTATATCTCCAAATTATGCAAAAGACAGACTTGATGTGAGTTTACCTTTAGGATGAGTAGTCTGACACCTCTCTATTTTATACATCTCATCCTTTACCACACCAATGCACTTCAATCTGCAGTGTTTCCTTTGTATTCCAACATGTTGATTTAAAGATGCATTCAAATACAATGTTACAGTGCCTTCTTTCCTCTTGAGGAAATTCAATGCAGAAAACGAATGTTGAACTTAACGTTATATTCATACACAACGAGAAAATTTAAAGTTATGGTTACTGGTCACATACAAAAATTCTGAAATGTATACTTGCAATATACAAAAAGAAACTTCTCAATTAATTAGGAGCCCGGTGGCATCTTAAAGACTAATGGATTTATTTGGGCATAAGCTTTTGTGGGTAAAAAACCTCACTTCTCAATTAATTAGCTATAAAAAGGACTCACTCAAACACGACTTCCTATAACTGAATTTCTTAACCGACAAACAAAAAGGTCACGTGTACAGGACAGGAAAAATTCATGTTTCAGTTTAATCTCATTTATACTAACTGTTGGTGTTACTTGTGATGCCATTAGATAAACTCAAACATGATTAAACTAGCTAAAAGGGAAAGCTAGAAGTGCCTCCACTAATTTCCAATGAGAGGTCTTCAAATAAAAATCCATCATTGCTTACCAATGTCATAACTACATACTATGAACTGGATGACAAAAGGAAGTTTGCACAAGCCATCTGTAATTCAAAAGCTTCTCATAACAGTCTACCTCGGTATTTTTAGGTAAAACGTACAGCAATTTTGTAGTAACCCAATTTCCAAAGATATGACACAATGAAAGTGTAAGGAAATTATGCAAGACTTATCAGGCGATTTCAGGAACTTATGTTTTCAAAATGAGAGTAACTGATCCTTCTCTCGGCCTCTTATTCACAGAAACTATCTTAACAGCTTTTTCATTTCCTTTATATTTTAAAAATACTATGCTATTATTAATTGGTTTGAAGGATGAATTTTTCTCTCTATATGCAATTAAGCGCATCTTTTAGTCAACAGATAAAGTAGTGCAAGCTCACCCCTCACATGCCCACCACTCAGTTAATTGCAACCACCACCAACTACTAATTGCATCATTTAATAGTGCTGTGTTTTTAGAATATCTAACTGGCCTAAGCTAGTTCTGCTGTAAAAAAAACAAAGAGCTCTTAAGTTCAAGAAACTCAGTTTCGGATGCCAGCAAACATTTGATAGTTACAGAACTGTTTAAAAACAAATAAGGTTTTTCTCCAAAGATACAAACATTAATCATTGACATGTGCCATTCTAAGGAATATACTTCTAGTTCTGCCTTGTGAATTTCTATTTGCTGTTTTATTAACCAGAGTGATGTCTTTTCTATTAAAGATAAAATCTTTTTACCAAGAACCAGTTATCTAAAGGATTATGTTAAAAATGTAATCTAGTCCAGAAGTCAGTGATGGAAACAGGAATTTAATCGGATTTCAACTAGTCTGATGTCAAGTCTCATACGTATTCAGAGCTCAAACCTTGGAACGTATCTAACTATAACACAACCATAGTGCAGAGAAGCAGTAGCATACTGGATCACCTTGAGGCTTTGGCCACCTATACTGTCTCCCTTCTTTTAAGAGCCTTGCTTTTAGGACTGTTCTCTTCTCAAAGTGTTTGCTGCAAAACCTGGTAGGCTGCTGTGACACATTGCAATCCCATGTGATATCGCTGGGGGCCCATATTTTATTAAATGTATGCATCACTGCAGGCCAAGGACTGTATGCAACTCCAGGGGGTAGGGTTTCCACAATTCCTCCAGGAACCAAAAACAGTGGGGACATTAAGGTAAATCACTTAGGTTGTAAACACCGCTAAGCAGGTACCACCCACTGGGGAAGCCTGCATATAGTGGTTCAAACTGGGTTTTCTGGAGACCAACAGACAAAGAAAGGCCTTCCAGCATAAGAAGGCTGTGCTTAAACTGACTCAGAACAGGTCTACATTTAAAAATCTGCACTGGTGCAACTCAGCAGCTGTAGCACTTTGATTTTTCACACCCCTGAGTGACATAGTGTAGACCTGGCCTTTCTGATCTAGCAAACAGACAAGATCTTCTGTCCAAGGAGACCCTCAAGTCCTATGGGAGGGTTGATAAGTCTTTCAGTGGATGACTCTGGGTATAGTTAATGTGCATTTAAATCTGTTCCCTTTGCAATGCTTTTTGCTTGATTACAAAGAACCATGTAGTAACTTGTAACTGGTGGCAATGTACTATTCATAGCCCTCAGAGAAAGCAAAGCATAGGCCTGGTAACTTTTCCAAACTGGCTTGCTGGGACTTTCACAGTGTAAAGCAGGGAGCTGTGAGGCCTTAAAACCCCCATTCACGAGATAGAGAGATACTAGATGAGTTACTTCAGTACTGCTTGGAGGAACTGCATATCTAAAGTCAAGTGAGACAGAGCATGGTACAGAAGAGATGGAAGGCAGCTCTGGAGGCCACTGGTGAGACCCAAAGGGAATCTAATACATCTATGTTGATGTGAACTAGATACCTTTCAGTCTGCGCCAGAATCATCCACACAGGGCAGTTAGAGCACAACATTTTGGTGCATCTGCAATTCACAATCCCATCACCTGCACTGTGACAGTGCAGACATAGCCTTAGATTCTCTCCTCTCTGTGGGCTATCATCATGTCAAGCATCACGAACACACTAGGAGGGGTAGCCATATCAAAGAAGCAAAGGAAATGTGCTGATAGTACTGTTATCCCAAGGTAAAATACAGGTTTCCTCCATGGGATCAATAAATAAGGATTTACAGGAAGTAGCCTTCAGAGCAATAGAAAGTAGGGAAAGACTCTAAATTTATGGCTGCTGAAGCGTATGTATGTGAGTGTCCCTATATTGGATTTGAACTTTTCTGGGAACTTACAGAATACACCAAATCAGACACTGCTGTTCCAGATTTTTTTTTGTAACCAGGAATAGAACAGAAGAGAGGCTCTGACTATCACCCTTATTCACAGGAGATAATGGATAGCTTCAGGCCTATCGTGATTCTTTTCTAGGTTGAATTATGACAGGATGAGTCTACATCTTGGGATCTTTTCTAACGAATATCCCCTTAAGGGAAGTCTCCCAAAGCTCACTCATCCATATGGAAACTGAACAATACTCTGCAAACTGGAGGAAAAAGTCAGATCACAGGGATTTCAGTCCAGATTAGGATGACACAGAGTCCGGCAGACTTCTTGAAAGACAGGTCTATTTTCCCCTCAAGCAGCTATTCTCTCCCAGTGGGTTTTCCTGATTGAACCCCAAGGGGACTGTCTGGACTGGTATACGGCTTGTATTTTTTCCCATATTGTCTGGCAAGGGCAATTGACTTTCTATCATCTTGTATCCCTGCTCCCTAATAACTTACCACCTGCCATCGTGACCGGGAAACAAAGAGTCCAGCTATAGCAAAATGGCATATTCTGTGGCATCTTGGAAATGGACCACTTTCCACAGGCATAGAAAAGAGAAGCCCACAGGGCCCTGACTGAAATAAATGGGGCAAGTTTATATTTCTCAGAGCTACTATTTCAGACTGAATGCAGAATAAAGCAGATATCACTGCATCTATTTATCTCTGAAATTATAAGGGCTATCCATAATTTTTTTGTAAATGAATCTCTGAAAAATTTGACTTTCCTTTGGATCGTTCAGGTGCAAGGAACAAAACTGAGCACAGTCCCAATCCCATGTGTGAGTGCTGTTACACCTGAAGCAATTGAGGGAGGCATGTATAGACTGAAACTTGCTTACAACAGCAAAATGGTTAGGATCCACCATGTATAGGACAGGGGTGAAAGCAAAGAAGTTGCTGTCTCGCACTATTTAAGCACTGGTGGATAAAAATACCTAAATCTGGAAGTTCTGCAAAACTAAAATACCCTGAAAAGAATAATGAATTTTAGGATCCTGACTAAGTCAAGGTATTGGCAGAATCAGCCATACATGGGATAAACAACATTTTAGAAAACAGATTTAACTCACCTGCTATTGAAACTGTTTGTATTTTAGAAGCATTTTATTGTATATTACATAGTTTTCAAATTTCAGCAGGGTTATGGGTCATTTGTAATTAATTTTATTTCTAAATTCCCTGCTGTGGAGTTTGAAGCTTTTTAACAAAGCTTATCAAACACACCATGCCCAATAGGTAAATCTCAGCTGGAGATGACCTCACTTGTTAATTCAGCTACTGGTTAAGTCCTCACTTGATTGGAAAGTCTTTGTGTAACCAGAAAATCAGCTCCCATGGAAATGTGATTTGTAGAACAAGGCAGATTAAAAAAAAAAATCAGATTTTAATTTAAATATTTTATTTAAATCAGATGTATTTTAAATAAGTTTATTTTTAAAAAGAAAAAGTATTTTAATTTAAATTTGGAATTGTGACAACCTATGTTAGGGATTAAACTAACAGTAATCTATTAAAATCATTTAAATAAAAAAATATTCAAGCAGGACATGCTGGATGCAAAAGTTTTAAAGTAAATCAAACCAATGAATGGTAGAAATTTGGAGCCAGAGTTTGCTGAAGTGCTAAACCAGCTTTTGACAGCAACAACTTCTTCTGCAGGTGAAGAAAGACTATTTTCTTCATTTAAATTTATTCAAAGTTAAATTGGAAGTTGGAAAAGCAGAAAAGCTTGTTTTCCCTTTTCCAGTCTATAAATATAAACAAGATCCGAGAGGATGAGATCTACCTGTTCTAAAGTCTTCCTTTTGTTTAATAAAACAGTTTTAATTGCAAAACATATTTTATCAAAACTTACATAAAAAGAAAGATCCAGCACATTTATGGTAGTTTTACTTAATAAAAATAATATTTTAAAAGGCAGCTTGTGTGAATTTTAGCCAAATTCCACTTTCAATCCAAATGCAGCTCAATACAAAACATAAGTAAAAAATTAGTCTAGTAAAGAAGAAATGAATCATTCACAATTTTCCAACATAAGTAAACATTAATCCAAATAAAGCTACGTTTTTTTACAGCTAAAAAGTATGCAGATATAGCTTATCCTCCTGGTTAGCAAAAAGTAACACACTAAATTTGGTAAGTCTATATTTAGCTGCAAACCAACATGTTTTAATGATTACCAATAAAAATTACAAATGCAAAATAAGATTAAATTGATTATTTAAATCAAGGTTTCCTGCTTGCCAATTTAAATTATTAAAATCATTTTAAATCAATCCACTCTACTATAGAATTGACCATTTTATCCACTACCAGTGTGCGTCTTCTGATAACACAAATCCAACAATCCAGCGTAAACATTAAATTAGTCCTTGCTATCAATCTTTCCAGAAATAGCACAACTAACTTGTGACACCACAGTGTACTCACATCTGCAGTACATGCCTGTGTTTCCCAGGACAAACTCTCAAACTAGATTGCATAAGGTATCCAGCTGAAGTCTCAGGAGTGGTGTCAGCCTAGTAATACCTGTTTCCCCATACATCATGATACAAGGCCACTGACAGTGTCCTGTGGAATGCAGGCTTCTGAGTATCAGGTAGATTTGGAAGGATCACAGTGGCTCAACCTTTTGTTGAATACCTCCAATAGGAACGTCAAGTCCATAAAACAGATTTCACCACATTACTTTTTTTTCCAGATAGGTTGACAGACTCTAGCGACAAACTGTCTTGCTGAAGGTATCAGAATCTCAAACAGTCATGATTTTTAGTCCCAAAGAAAATTAATCCAGATGGATCTGGAGAGAGAGACCTTGGTCATAGGACATCTCTGAATTTACAGGAAAAATTGGTTTGGCCAATTTTTGTGCACCCAGTATTATGGGAGTGAAAAAAAGAGTTATAGACTGGCCAATCTGCAGACTGAAGAAATTACATAAAACAAATCATGTAAAAGGAATCTTAAGGTTGCAAAGTTAAGCACTCAAAAGACAGGAAGTTAAAGAATTAAAGTATCATGTACAACCTTCACTTAGCCTCACTACACATATACATTCCGATATTGTCTTCAAGTTCTTATTCTATATCAGCACAGTAACTAAGGGCTTGTACTCACTACCACTTATGTCAGTATAATTTACTATGCTCAGAGGCGTGAATAAGCCACCACCCACCAAGTGACATAAGTTACATTGACCTAAGCGCCAGTGTGGACAGTGCAACAACATGACTATCACTGCTCGCTCCCAAGCAGCTGCACAGTGTAACTTTTAGATAACCTTTTCACCTAATCTCTTCCATTCCAAAGGTGATTGGTCAGTTTCACCACTGATCCCTGATCTTGTAATCACCACACTGCTGCTCCTAAAAGTTATGTGGGGTGATTGAGACCAAGGGCAGAGGTGGACCAAAACCAGCATGGCAAAATCTCAGACACTTAACCAAGAGATGAACAGGGGACAGTACTGAACCATCACAAAAACACAGAAGGGGATAGAACGCCCATCTTCTCTCTCCACCCTGTGCACTTGCTGACAAGGGAGAATGGAGACAAAATCTTACCCATATACAGACCAGTAACTAAAAGTTTATTTACCCTCAGCATAAGGCCGAGATGAAAGATAGGGTGAACCTTCCCTTTCCAGAAACCCAGAGAAGGACTGGAGTGTATATACCATATATCAGAGAACTGCCCCTGAAAGCCACTTGGAACTGAATCCTATCACCAGTCATTTAACCTCTAGATATTAGCTATATACAAGTATTTCAGGAAATGTTAATAGCCTTTTCAAGCAACTACTAAATTAAGCTGTATTGACATATTGTATACATACAGAGATACAACTGATGCAGAGGAAAAAAACCCTGAAGATCCATAATAGACTTACAGAGGCTCCAGCAATAATTCCTAGTGTGCCATCTGAAACAAACTCACAATATTTCTCTAGTAGACTGAGGCACACAAGTGTCCAAATTGTCAGGGGTTTTTTTACACTCTGAATTATAAGACTATAATGGCCAGTATGTGCCACCAAGCAACAAATACAAAAGTGACAGTCTAAAGTCCGTAAAACTTATTAGAGATAAAGATCTAAGTAAAGGATTTAAAGAAAGCTAATTAAAGTTTTAACAATGAGGGAAAGATTGAAAAAAGGTTAAAATAAATTAAGAAAAATTATAAACAACAGTTAGGAGCTCAGATACAATACTTAAAACACTGCCCCTCTCTCTCTCTCTGCCGGAATGACCAAGTAACTCTTAAAAAATAATAATTAGGATACACTTCCCAATTTGACTTTTTGGGTCTGGATGCTTCTCTCCCTGCAAGTAAGTCTCCATAACTTAATTTTAGACAAGCTGGTCTTCTAGGTTATACTCACCAAACTAGGCAAGAGGAAGGATAGTCTTGTGGTTAAGGCACTGATTCAGACTTAGGAGAATTACATTCAGTCCCTTGTGCCCTTGGCCAAGTGCCTGTTTCAGTTCCTTATCCATAAAATGGTCATACGGTAGAACCTCAGTTATGAACACAAGAGTTACAAACTGACTAGTCAACCACACATTTCATTTGGAACCAGAAGTTCACAATCAGGCAATATGAGAGAGACAAAAAAAGAAGCAAAATACTGTACAGTACTGTGTTAAATGTAAACTACTAAAAAAAATAAAGAGAAAGCAGCATATTTCTTCTGCATAGTAATGTTTCAAAGCTGTATTAAGTCAATGTTCAGCTGTAAACTTTTGAAACAACCATAAAATTTTGTTCAGAGTTGCGAACATTTCATAGTTATGAGCAACCTCCATTCCATACATGTTCATAACTCTGAGGTTCTCCTGTACTACTACTTCCTTACTTCATAGGGTGTTGTAAGGATAAACTGATCAATGCCTAGGAGGAGCTAGATGTGATAAGGGCCACTTAAGTACCTAGACAAACACTTCACATGAAATCACCACAACGGATTAGAAAGGAATTAGTCTGAGAAGTTGACTTTTCTTCACTGTTGAATATATATAGTGTTGTCATATCAAATACTGAGATTCATTCATTCAACTACAAAAATTAAGGTTTGCCTACCCAGAGACTTGGTGCGTGACAAGCCGGGGTGGGAATGTACAGTGCACTAGCTGACTGAACATTAACTGCATATGTTCCAGCAGCATATCAAAGTGCACTAAATAACTTTTAATGCACAGTAGCAGGGTGCACAAAACAAGTTAGTGTGTCGCAAGCTAGTAAGCTGCAGAATCACACACCAGCTTGGTGCACACTAACTACAAGCCATGTCAGTTAAAGTTACTGTTACTCAATAATAAACAAAGGATATGAAGGGTAAGTTTGTTAAACAACAAGATACACATCCAAATAAGTCTTCTAACATTGATCTTAATTTGTTTGTGTTTCTATGATGTACTACAAACAAAAATATTTTTAAGATACTTCTTATTTCATCAAAACTATGTTTTCTCTTTCTTTTCAATTTATCCTCATCTTCTCATCCACTCCCATCTGATTGTCCACCTGTTGCTTAATGACAATTAGGGTAAAACTTTCAAAAAGCACCTAAGTGCGCCAGTCCCTTTTGAAAATGTTACCCCTACACTAAGTTCTCTGCAAAAAGAACAGTCTTCTTTGTTACTCATCTATACATTGCCTAGCACAATGGAACCCTCATCTTTGACTAGAGTTCCTAGGCGCAACTATAATATAAATTAATAGTAATGTCAAAATGTATTAATGTCAATATCTTCAAAGCAACATTTATGAGCAGATGTACAACAAAAAGTGTTTGCAAATAGAATCTCTCAAGATTTGGCTGTGGGAAAAATTATGAAAAATTTACATCAAACTAAGCATAAAACGTCTCCCAAAGAAAAACTGTTAGTTAACAACAGTGATTCTTGACAACTATCTTACAAAAAAGCTTTCAGATTCACTAAACTACCATGTATGTGGTTTTCTCCTTCTGCTAATTTAAACCAATATCCAACTACAATTAGGCATACACAGAAAATATATTTAGTTTCTCTTTTAAATCAAATTGAGTAGACAATAAAGTGGGAAATGTGAAAATAAATTGTAATACATACTAAAATGTGGAAATAATTGTCTAGGGAATTATTGAGTACTAATAATACGACAAGAGAAGAACTATACTAAAAATCAGGGATTCCTGAATTTTTATCCTTGATCTGATGCAGACACCCCTCTTCAGCCTAGGGAATTCCCCCACCCCCCACCATCTTCTGTTCCTCAGTTTCCCCATCTATATAATAGAGATGAACCTAGCAGCCCTGTGAAGTAGATGGGTAATATGATGTGATTTTAACATAGAAGATCTGAACACTTTTGTTTTTAATTTGGGATAAATCAAAATCAGTTAAAATTATACTGAGTTAGGAAACAAAATACACTAATTACTGATTTTATTATTCCACCCAAATTAAACACTTTTGCAGTGAAATAAAATGCTAAGGAGGGAGCCGTAACATTTTTTTCTTACTTTGTACCTAGTACCACTATACTGAGTTAAAATAAAGCCTTCCTCTACTCAATACACTCTCAGTTACGCATCATTAACATATAGGAAAGACAAATCAAGAATTACACACATCTACCCATAGGCACTTCCTGTTTTTAAAGAACATTTATTTGAACACAGCTGCATCCTGTAGAAAGCAAAACATTAATCTCACTTCATATTGCTATTACTAGAGCTAGTGTATCAGAAGTGTTGATGAAGTTAAAACCCTAGAATACCTTTTAGCACTCAACAGCCTATTTTCCTGCCTTACATAACTCCAAGATCACAAGTTCCTTTAACCCTTCACCTCCGCCCCGCACACTTCTGACAGAAAACTCTCACTGAATTTCATATGCAAACTTAGTTTGTATATGTGGAGTGGCGCTGGGTACAAAGGAGAGAAGGGGAATGCATGAAAAGACATTTAGGTTGTATAGTTTCCTCAGTCCTCCATTTGGAATATTTTACTTATTCCAAAGCTGTAACTTTAAATGTTTGATATGGTTATTTTTATTTGACATTCTTTCACAGTCACAATAACTTTTTATTCTATAAACGGACAAGATACAGAAAATTAAAATTTATATCATCATCACCCTTATCTCCTTCTCACCATTTATGCTGTTTGTTCAATTTTTTTTGAGGTAACTTAGCTTGGACAAAAGAGAAGTCAGTTCCATTTTTTAGCTCTCTTGTATACACAGCATAGTTGTGTTCAGGGGCAGCACCAGTTGTGAGTGGTGTATTTAACCTTTATCAACAAAGTAATTCATATTATGTTTTGTAAAGAAAACAAACCAGCATTTTGGAAAACTGACTGTCTCTCTAAACTTACAAGAGGTCTTGATTTTTCTGGATCACTTCTTCCTGAGCAAACAGAATAGTCCATAAGCATTTGAATATCTAAAGCTTTCTAGATTCCCAACAGAAAGGATTATTATTTTTAGTTGAAGATACAAGGAGCAGCATGGTACATGTGACCTAACTGCTGAACTACTGAAGAATGCAAGCTTAAATTTTGTTACACAGGCTAAGAGTTACTAAGGTATGTCTACACTACAGACTTAAGTCAATCTATGTTAGATCAACTTACAGCCCCCTCAGTAATTACCGATGTCCACACTACCCTCCTTCTGTTGGTGGTGCGTGTCCTCACCAGGAGCACTTCCACCGACTGAAGAGGACTGAGAGCCAGCTCTCAACTCCGTGCAGCTTCCCACTAGAAGTGGGAAGAGGGGGAGAAAAGAGGAGCCACCCAGGCTTCTTGCTTCCCTGAGTGGGGAGCCAGGCGGGCACAGCCAGATCAGAGCACCAGGAGCAGCCAGGCTCTAGTGGCCCAGCTTTCTTGTCAAATTTCAAGGCTCCAACATGGCAGCCAACAGCTGATGCAAGTAACACATTGTCTACAGAGATACTGCGTTGCCCTAATTACACCGACATAAGCCCTATGCGTCTCATGGAGGTGGAGTAATTATGTCGGTGTAGTACGGTACTTACATTGGCGGGACAAGGCTGTACTGCGTACACTGACATAAATAGGTCAACATAAGCTGCCTTACATTAATCTGTGTAGTGTAGACCAGGCCTTAGTTTCCATTCAATATAGTAACCTAATTAAGGTGTAAAAATGAGGTAGCAGATGTGAACACATCCTCTGCCTGTAGGACCAAGAATGGTCAATACTGAGATTTTGATTCGGATTGAAAGCTAGGGAATACAAACATTTATCTGAGCATATCTAAGGTAGTGCTCCATGATGTTGGAGGCTGGAAAACGGGCTGTTGACTAGAGGAAACATTTAACATTGTTGTGTGTGTAAAACTTCTCTTTCTTGAACACTATAACATTATACTACAGAGACTTGACCTTTTTGCTTGGACTCTCTTATACAACCACTTTAAAGTCCTTCTGGAAGAACTCAAAGGTATGTTTCATTCTTTAACACAGTAATTAAACTATTGACTTTGCACCATGCAGTAGAATAAGTTACCTGATGACTTTTTAACATTCATGAGAGAAATGATTATTTAAAGTTACCCATTTTGTACTATCTGGTCCTAGAGAATTGTTTTTTGAAATAGCAGACCTCCACTATGTGTGTGTGTGTGTGGGGGGGGGGGGGGGAACGCATTGGAAGGTCCATGCCAGGTTAATCAGTTCTGACAGCCATAGCCTCTTCAGCCAGGGTGGGGGTGGGAACAGTATCACTACCACTCTTAACTAGGCTTTAGGTTCTCAAACTGGGGGTAGGGACCCCTCAGGGGGGTCACGAGATTATTACATGGAGGGGTCGCAAGCCAGCCTCCACCCCAAACCCTGCTTTGCATTCAGCATTTATAATGGTGTTAAATATAAATTTAAAAAACCCTTTTTATATAAGGGAGGATCATTCTCAGAGGCTTGCTGTGTGAAAGGGTCGCCAGTACAAAAGTTTGAGAACCACTGCTTTATACGGACCTGGGGAGCAGCAGGAAAGATGGGAAAGCATAAATCAGAAAAATTGCCTAGCCCTATGAGAAGTCATTCATCACCTTATATCTTGGGTCCAGACATATGGAGAAGCCACAGAGAACTTTATTGGTTTCTTTGTATCTGGAAACAGCAAACAGCCCACCAGGTTGATTTACGAGTGAAGATATTTCTGGGTGAATATCCCACTCTGCCTAATCCAATATTTACCATGTATGTTTCAGAATTCCATCTCCACCAAATAGGCAGTGCGCACAGAAATAAGAAATTTTACTCCACCCAGGACAGAAATTTCTCTCTCTCTCTCGGGTAAGACTGATCATGTTCTTGCTACTTTATTTATGAAAACTATACCTGACACAAAGTGTCACAACCAGAACATCCCTGAGAAGAACAGTGCTTTCGGATCTCATGAACCGTGTTCCAGCAGATGGACGCTGTTCTCCCTTTCGGTACCCATCCCATTCCAAACAAACGTTGCAATGCTATGAAGTCTAGCCATTTAAGTCACTGAAAGACTGGCAATAGTTGCCTTGGCATTGTACCTCATTACAGTGAGGACATGTATATTACAGTGGCAAATCTAGTGAAGATTTGTTACTGTATGCTAGCAATTTATGTATTAGATAAACCTCTAAAATACCAATGTGCCACATCCAAGGCACCAATCTTCCACTCACATGGAGCCTAACTGAAGTCAAGCTACAGGATCAGGGCCTGCCTTTGTAATAGCCTTCAAACACTCAACCTGAAATATTAATTTTCAGGAGTTTGAAATGTTTAGCCAACACAGGCTTAGCCAACAACTAAGCCTATCAGCTCAGGTGAAAATATCTACACTGCCATTCCACACCATTTCAACTGGAAGAATAGACAGTTGTATATTCAAATTGCAATGAATTTTTAATTAAATTTCTATTTTATTAATTCCAGTTGCCCTAGACTAAAAGCTCTTTGAGGCATAGACTATATATCTTCCTGTGGGTTTATACAGGATGAAACACAATGGTGCCCCTAATCCTGACTAGAGTATTTAACAAAAATAGTAATGTTTGCTGAATAGTGTTTGACCAGCTGTAGACCTATTTGAATTAAAAAAATATTTGCCAAATAAATCTAACAGATACCAGATCTCCTAACAAAATGAGACTACAAACAGGGCTGGGGTCTAGTAGGTTGCTACTGTCAAATAAATAATGCTCAGCTAAGCCAGCCCCCACACCTCCAGCTGCTGCTAAAGGTGAAGGCATTGGGAGTCCCACTAGCATGCTATCCTGGACCCCCTTCTGGGGCTCCATCTTTCATAGCCCCCAGCTAGTACAGGTCTGACCAGTGGTGGTATCCTCCACCCCAAACCTCTTCTACCTACTGCTCCTCTCAGCCAGCCTTTTCTTCCTGCTCCCCCAAGTCTCATACTGCAGTCTCCATGGCTCCTGTTACAGACATCTACAACTTTAGCTCTCTCCAAATCTCTTTTTAATCCTCTCCATTGACAGCTCCAGTGCTTGACCACTTCCAATGCTCATCTCAAGAAGCACTGAATTTAAATTGGCCTCATTCTTATCAGTTTCATCAGCATGTAAATTACCATGAAAACTGACAAGAGTGTCTGAGATGGTATGCCATTCAGAAAGGCAAGATAACGCTGCACCATATTAGGAACATTTTCTTCTCACCTATAAGGACTAGAAACTTGCTTTTTACAGGAAAGAGGATAAACGGAACCCTAGAGTTTGCGGTAGTATATAACACGATAAAAGGTTCCTACAGGCTGCGCAAGTAGATTTTTTTTTAGCCCTGCTAATTTTTAATTCCAAATTTTCACTTTCATTTCTTTCATTTCTTTTGGCTTCAGTGGAAGGATTACAGATGCAGACGTCTTCAGAATGCCATTAACTATCAGTGCTGAGTACCAGTGTTGAACATTATCTACTAACTTGGACTGTAAGTTTGACTTGAATGCTTTCTAATGTACTGCAATCACAGAACAAAAGCAGATAGACACACGAGGATGAAGTTATAGACATTATATTTTATGGCTAATGCAAAGTTACTTGATAACACAGCAGCCAACAAAAGGGACAGGCTACACACGTACTACTTTTCTGCAACCCTTAGGCTGATGTAGTATCCTATCATCATCCATCTTAAATAAGAGTTTATATTTTTCTTAACTGACAATTTACAAGTGAGATTACCGGAGTCCTCTTAAGCATGCAAGCCTGAGCAAAGCACTACACAATTTCCCTGTTTTCTACCATGGGCCTATTTTAAGTCATCCCCCCAACTATTAGAAAAACATACCCCTACACAGTTCCAAGAAGACTGTATCCTGCAACAAGTCTTGCAGAGGCAGATCCCTGTACTGAGTCCCACTGACTTCAATAAAGCTCCATAAAAGGGTCCACCTGCATTGCTAGTTGTGGAATTGGTGACCTAAAACTAATGCATGAGTACTCAACTCATTTCTAAAATGCAAAAGCAAAACTACCCATCTTCTCAATATTGAACACTAATTCAATTTTAGCTAAAGGGATACTATCAACTTAAAAATCCTTTCACACAAGCATTTTTTAATCCATTACAATAGATAAAGATAGAAATTCCACTCTACTTTTTGCACTTCGCAGTACTTGATGTCTTGTCAGTATTCCTTTGTGTGAGTATTTAAAAAGGTTTCCATTCAAATATTAATAGGAAATTATATGCAAAAAATTTTGCAAAGAGCTAAAGAAAGATGCAGAAACAAACTATTCATTTCATATTTTTAAATCAAAAAGATCTCAAGATGACAGTGTCCCTTGCAGAGGGCACTAAAAGTCAGAGTAAGCAAGTTCTTCCTGCTTAGAATTCATATTTTTCAATAGACCATTCAAGGTTCTAAAGAGGATTCCCAGAATCCCACATACTTTTGAAAAAATGAAAACTCCACAACAACACTCCCATTGCAATCATATTTTTCAATATCATGAGCTAAACAGAATACTCAGATATACTATCAATATCTGCAATGCTTCAGCTGTTTACCAATTCTCTCACTTTGAAAAAAGGAAATCAATTTAGAGCCTATAAATGTTCTTTGTTTGGCATGATTTTATTCACTTTACTGTTTTCAAATTTTGCAAGAATACCACACAGCATAGGTGTATTGCAAATACAAAACTGGCCTTATGTCCAACCATCTGAGAAGGGAATTATACAGTATTCTTCATAGTGTAAAGTGTACATAAATATTTAACTAAGAGTAAGTACTATTCTCACAATAAGAACCCAAATCTGATACCAGTCAAGATTACCTATGTTATTTAGTTTACTAAAATGCATAGCATAAATGACAAAATATTGCCTATTCAGAGCTTTTGTTGTCTAACATAACTTCACTGCAATGTTAATTGCAGGCTTAACAATAAAAGCGGCATGCTAATAATGATGGAGTAATTAATCAAGTATTGTTTCAAGGGGAAAGACAGGAGTCCTACTGCATATAAGCTGCAAACAGCACACATTCATTGCTCATCCAAGTACAAGTCTGTTGAATTCCAGAAGTTAGGCCTTAATATCAGCTTCATTTAGAATTACTTTGCAAATAGGACGCAAATCTTACACAAGCCAATTCTCTGGCACTGGTTACTGTACACCACTATACACATTCTCTGAAACACCATTTGATTGGACACAATGACTATCAGACCCCACAACAGCATGCCACTCGCTAGGCGATTTCATACTGGTCTACTGGCGACAATATGCCAGGAAACTATGTAAACCCCATAATGAGGCCAATGCACCAGCCAATCGTTTAAAAAAAAAATCACTAACCGGCTTATAATGTGTAAGCAGCTATTTAGAGTCTGGGAACGGGAGCCAGTGCCGGGGGGAGGGAAAAGGGGCGATCCAAAGGTCTCCGCCTTCCAGCCCAGCGCGGGGGCGCAAAAGGAGATTTCCCTCCTTCCGTCCCCAACTTTTTGGCTCCCTACGGGAGCCCCCTTCATTGCCTCTGCAGGGCTCCTGCCTCCCGGCCCCGCTGCCCTCCCGCAGGGGCAGGGGCTGGCACTTGCGGCCCTGGGAACGGGAGCGCGACGGGGGCTGACCCCCCCCCCCCACCCGGGGCATCTCCACCGACAGGGCGGGGGCTTTGCCCGGGGGCTTTGCCCGGGGGCTTTGCCCGGGGGCTCTGCCCCCCCCCACCCCCACCGCCCGGGGCCTGCCCCCGTTACCTTCCGCCAGCAGATCCTCCAGGGTGACCTGGTAGCGCCCCACAGCGAGCACCCGGCCCGCGGCTCCCGCGCCGCCCGCGCCGCCGGAGCCAGCGCACGTCGTCCCGCCGCCGCCGCCGCCGCTGCCCTCGGCCTTGGGCATGCGGGAGAACTTCTTCATGGCGAGCGGCCGGCCCCGCGGCGGGCTGGGGATGGGGCCGGAGACGCGCAGGCGGGGCCCGTGGGGGGGGGCCGGGGGAGGCGCTGCTCGGGGAACCGCTCGCTCGCCCGCCGCTGCCAGGAGCCGGGGCTGCGAGCCTCACATTCCGCCCGCGGGGAGCTGCCCCCGCTGGGCTCCTCCTGCCGGGGGGTGGGAAGCGCCGGGCCCCGCTACGCCCCTTGGCTCCCGCCGCCGCAGGGCCAGGAGCGACCCCGCGCTGCGCTGCCCGGCGCGGACTTTGCGCCCCGCTCACACGCAGCAGCAGCAGCAGCAGCCGCGCGTCACCGCCGAGCCGAGCCGAGCCGAGCCCCCAGCGATCTGCAAGGGACCAGGCGCCTCGCCTCGCCTGGGCTGTGTGCGCTTAGCGGCGCATGCGCGCTCCTCCGGCTCGGCCCACTCCCCGCCCCGCGGCCGGAAGTGAGGTCACCAGGCCTGGCCAGCACGTGGGGGGAGGGAGAGGAGGAGGAGCTCGCACCGCCCTTGGGCAGCCTTGGCCGTTATTTAAAAGGTTGGGGGCCGTTCGAGAGAGACGGCCGTTTCGAACGCTGGAGGAGCCAGGGTTCGAGCCCCGGGGGAGGTTGCGCGCACGAGGCTGGCCCTGCAGATCAGCCCTGCCCCTAGGCAAAGGGGAGAGCTGCTTTTCCCCAGCCAATGCTTCATTTGTAATGAAAGGGGGGCTTGGCCTTTTTTTTTTTTTTTACATTCATAACTGATGCAGCAAGCCCAGAGGTGCCAGCCAGGCTATGAACTGCCAAGCCTAGAGGTGCCAGGGATCAGCCCTGGCACAAATTAAGCACAGTCCCCAGCCAAAGCTTAGGACAGGCCCTGCAAGCATAGTTATTCTTGGCGGCAACGGCCGTCTCCGCCTTTCAGTCCCCAGGGCCAATGAGAGAAGGGGGAAGGCGGTACAAATTACCAGGGCCCAGCAGTCTGGAAGGGGGCTTCATTAGCCGTGTTTAGCTGGTCCGCCCTTGCTGGGGGGCCAGAAGAAAAATTTTCACCAGGGCCCAAACCCACTCTCAGCAGCCCTGTCAATCCCAACTGCTGGAACATCCAAGCACCTATGAACAGGACATTGCAAGCCATCATTTTTTGGCTTCTGGGTGGAGCTGGTCAAAAATTGGCATTATTTTCCATATTTGTTTTCAGGAAAGGAAAAAAGGGTTGTGAAACTTTCAACCTGCAATGAAGGAGAGAAAAAACTTAGCCAAGATGAGGGGAAGCCCATCTACTATGGTGATAAAGGTGATTTAAGAGCCTGCATAGACTAGAAGAACTAGCTGACTCAGAAAAAAAGTGTCATTGCAGTTAGAGGTCTATAAAATCATCAGTGGTGTGAGCAAGAAAGTGTTACTGACCCTTTCGCACAATACAAAAACCTAGGGGTCACCGATTAAATTAATAGGCAATTGGTTTAAAATTAACACGAGGAAGTACTTTTTCACACAATACACAATTTAAGCTGTGGAACTCCCTGCCAAGTGATGTTGTAAAGGCCAAAATTATAACTGGGTTCATAAAAGAACTAGATATGTTCATAGGCCCATAAATGGCTATTAGCTAAGATGGTCAGGCGTGCAACCCCATGCTCAGGGCAATCCTAAACTGCCAGAAGGCAGATGTAGAAGACAGATGGATCACTCCAAAATTGCCCTGTTCTGTGCACTCTCCCTGAAATTCTGGTACTGGCCAGTGCGGGGGACAGGATATGGCTAGATGGACCATTGATCTGACCCCATATAGTCATTCTCTTATGTACGCTGGATCCCCAACATCACTTCCTGCAGCATCTAGGTGTTCCATGGAGCTCTTTGATCCAAGTACTGACCCAGCCTGACTGCTTATGCTGAGGGAGATGACAGGATCCTTATACAAAGTGATATGGCTGCAGGCATATCTTTCTCTGGAGATTCCCATAATGCAAATGTAGATGACATGCAAATTGTCTTTTTCAGAGGATGGTATCATACTAGTAAAATATTTGGCATGGGAACCACTGTCAATTACTTTAATGCACAAATACATCCACATTTTTGAGCTCTATAGTCCGATTCTGACAGTGGCATACAACACCTGATGCTGAGATACCTAGGACAGCAATGTTAGTTGCCAGTTCACTAAAGAATTTTTTGATATACCAGAAACTTGACATCTTTCAGATAGTCTTTCTTCCCTCTTAATTTTCCGATGAATAGCAGAGAGGCTATTTAGATTTCTCAATTTCCCACTGGCAGGTGACTAAAGAGGAGGATTGGATGGAGCCAGTGCAAGGAAGGGGAGGGGAAGGAAGAGCAGGGGATGGAGCAAAATGAGGCACAACACACAGGTGGGGATGATGAGTGACGTAGAAGAGTGGGTGGGCTGAAGAATTACCCAGCAACTGGAAGAGACAAGATAATAGGGAGGCTGGACTATAGGGTGAGGGAAATGGAGCAGAGGAGTGGACCAAAGCAGCATTGCCAATGCTCACAATTTTATCTTGAGTCTTGCAATAGTTGTCTTTTCTTAAAGCTCCAGCTCCTGGAATCATGTGATGATGGGAAAATACAAGCTTTCATTTAAAAAAAAAAGTTTCTAGCCTTCAAAGTTATGGAGCAATCATTGAAAATTTGTACCCTGGAGGCGTAAAAACTTTAAAGCAAACAAAAGGCCAAATTTGACTATTTTTTAAATCTCATGATATATAAGATGCTCCAAAAATTATGAGATTTTGATTCCTGGTTCTTTAAAGGCTGGGTTCAGAATACCAAGGATTTCAGAAAATGAAACTTTTTTTAACAAGAATGTATGATTGCAGACAACTGGAATGTAAATTACTGCACTTAATGCTCTTATTTAGTTGTAGATCTGGAAACCTGTGCTATAGCTGGATCCACAAATACAAATCCCCATTTTTTTTAAGTGTACACAGCAGAGGCTGTGTTTTTAGATTCAAGATTTCTTAATAGTGAATATGGATTATGCCATTGACATTTTTTGTAAAGTGCTTTGAGATCTACTGATAAACAGCACTATATAGGAGATAGGTATTATTATTGTTTTATCATCAAGCAAGAACATTTGAAAGTTGCTGTGTTAGATGTTTTCCGTATGCAGATATCAAGTGTGGAGTTAGGAACATGCTAACATCATCCTCTCTTCTCTATACTGATTAATACTCCAAACCTCCTCAGTTTTGTTTCTTTCTGTTTTCTAAGCAGCTCTCTCCCAAATGTAAATTCTTTCCCTCATATGGTTCATAAAATGGTTTAAACTCAGTCCCAGCAAAATCAAATAAACCTTCCCCCACAAATGTTTGTAATACTCTTAAAGGAAAATAAAACAAAAATCCGCAGAGACAGTCCTTCTCTGCAGTGTTCTTTGTGTAGATATTAGTTCTTACGAATGTCTGCCTGCTGTTTTCTTCCTGGACAATCTTTTCCTCATACTAAATTCCCAGCCTGCTTACTGGAAACAAATGAAAAGAAAATGTTTAACTATTCAGAAATCTGTTTTTACTTTACTAAAACTGTCTTCTCTCTCTCTCTCTTTGTTAAAGCTCCTTAAATTATACTTCATCTCATACTCAAAATGTAGGATTTTGCCTTCGTACTATAGACTAACTGGTGTGCAGAAGCCATAGCAGCAATATCTGCATGCTATTATGCCAGTTCATTTATAATACATGACGGTTATTCTATCTTTTGATAGTTTGGTTAGTCTGAACAAGAGAATTTCAAGAGAAAAGTCTCATCATAAGTATTATTTTCACTTTTCTACTCTTATCTCACTGGTTTATGTTTGTTTTTTTTCTAGTCCTGTGGGAACCCTGAGAACCATCATTTACACAAAGAAGCAGCTATACAATCTCCTCACCCCAGTAAATACTGTTTCTCAGTTCCTTGCTGATGACCCTGGTTTAGCCTGTATTAGATACAGTTACTAACACCAATCCAAATGTTTACTGATGAAGGAAGGGAGGAAAAACCCAAGAGACAAGTGAACGGTTCTAACATAAAGCAAAGACCTTACTGCCAACTCTCAGCAGAAAGAAGGAAAGTTGCTGGTTTTTTGTTTTGTTTTGGGGTTTTTTGGTTTGTTTTTAAATGTATACAAAATATCAACTACTTGGTACATTGTGAGGCTACTGTGAAAAAAAACAGTATGGATCAAATTCACTTCTTTGCAAAGGGCCAGTGCAAGACCCACTGGACTGCATAAAGTCTTACTTTAGACTAGACTTGGCAGAGTTTGATTTTTTATATATAATTTGGACAGATAATATCAATGTTTAAAAATAAACATTTTTATTTTATCAATTTAAGTTTTCACAGTTGTGAAAACTGTGTGTGTGTGGGGGGGTCAGACTCATTATTTAATGACAGTAGACATTGAAATCCAAATGTTAAAGCTTTAGAATCATTAAAACACAAATTGTGAACATCACAGGTCAAAATATACAAAGTGAGGATCCTAAGATCAAACTTGAATAAGTTCTCAAGCAGCATTTTTATTAGTTTGCCTATTTGTAAATTTCAGTTATCATCAATGGAAATATTTTTTCATTGGTTTGTGTATAGAGAAATCAACATTTACTGACATTTACCGATAAAAATCAAAACCTTCCAAGCCTACTTAATACTTATTTTGAGGGCTTACATAGTATATAGGCCTCATGCTGGCCTTACAAACAGGGAAATTTCAAACCCTGTCGGTGTCAACCCCATCTGTTCTAAACATGAAGTAAAGTGAGCCAAAGTGAAATTACTAAATTACTGATTCCTAATACAGTGAAACCCCACTATAACGCGCTAATTGGGGTCCAAAAAATTCGATCGTGATAAATGCAGGGTTGCTTTATAGCGGGGTTATGAAAATTTACCATTTCAAGCCAGTCAGTTTAAGTCTTGTAAAAAAAAAACACAACGGTTATCCCAGTGTGTAATTAACAAAAGTAGTAATTTAATTACATGTACATGAAAGAAACATGTGGAATCGACTATACTAATCATTGCGCAGAGTGCAGAGTCAATCTGGTTGCATGACTCCATAATTTTAAATTTCATCACTTCTTAAAAAACCTCTCTAGTATGGTCTGCTTATTTGCCACGGACTGTTGGCTTCTAGCAAAGTCAAGAATGCTTCTGAGTTGGAGGATTTTGACGCTGTCCACGTCTTGAGTTTCCAGCCACCTCAAACTGGCTTCAAGGTGCTTTACTGCCTCGGACACTTTTGGTGGGGGAGTTGAGGTGCCATCATCGTCATCATTGTCATTAGCGCCACTGGTTTCGGGCTCTGGTGATGCAGCTTCATTCTTCCTGCTGACATTTGCAACAACTTCTTCATCTGAGATGTATTCATATATAGGGCAGTATCATGATGACTGTGCTCATATTCTCTGAGTGCTTCTTCAGCTAAATGTACGTCATCTTCAATGAATCTTGTAAATTCAGGCTCGTTGTCATTACCATCATTATGTGTAGATGATGGAAAAACTGGACCAAGACCCTTTATCCAGCATTGTTCAATGCAATGTGTAGAGATAGCATCCCAGGCTTTCCCGCCGAGGTGACAGACTTCTTTCAAGTTGAGTGATGCCAGTGATGTGTCGACGGAGGAGTTGTTATCTGCTACCATCCGCTTGATCATTTCGCGATGATAGTTTTGCTTAAATACCGATATGATGCCTTGGTCCTGTGACTAGATTTCTGACGTAGTGTTCTTCGGGAGATAAGAGACTTTAATCTTGCCATCACGACTGACAAGATTTTCTGCTGGGGGGTGGGCAGGGCAATTATCCATCAGGAGGAGAGCTTTTTCCTCCTGCTTGAGTTTTCGCAAATGAGCCTGAATGGCTGGCACAAAAGTTTTCTGGACCCAGTCTTCAAATATGCAGCTATTCATCCATGCATTCTTTCTGTTGGTGTATTCAAAGAGAAGGGCCTTCATATTAACATGATGAAAACGTCTAGGAGACCTCACTTTTCCGATCATCAGAGGTCTGACTTTGTGGCTTCCAGACTTTGTTGACGCAAAACAAGAGAGTGACTCGGTCCTTCTTCTGCTTAAAGCCTTCTTGTTTGTGACAATCAGTCCTGGTTGTGAGGGTGCGATCAGGTAACATTTTAAAGCATAAACCAGTCTCGTTGCAGTTGTAAACTTGATTGGCTGTGTAGCAACCTTCCTCCAGCAACTTTTTAAGCGTAATTGGGTAGGAATTGGCAGCCTCTTTATCAGCTGAGTGGATTTCCCCAGACACAAGAACTTGGCTTATAGTGTGCCTTTTCTTGAATCTGTTCAGCCAGTGGTTACTCACCTTAAATTTGGATTCATTTCCATTGATAAGGCGATCAAATTTCGCTGCTTGAGCTTTCAGAATAGGGCCAGAAATGGGAACTCCTTCTGAGCGAGCCTGGACAAACCACTGGTACAAGGCTGAATCTAGGCTTTCATCATTAGCAAACTTGACCTTTGTAGGCTGTAAACCAGTTTCCTCTTCAAGAATGCAGGGTAGGCTACAGAGCTTTTCTTCTTCTTTTTTCCACCCTCACAGAGTGGACTCGCTAATTCCTAGATCTCTAGCAAGCTGAGTTTGCTGTTTGCCCTTCTTTAGTTGATCCAGGGCGTACAATTTCTCTTGGGCAGAAAACAACTTGCGTTTGCAAACTGGCATATCCATAATGGTAAAATATTTTTAAAAATATAGGAAATGAATAACAAGTTCATAGACTAACACCAAACACGTGTACAACCCAAGAACTAAGTGCAATGGGCCTGCAATGGCCATGAGTCACTTTATCCTAGAAGAACGCAGTTTATTTATAAATGTCGTATAAAAAGTATTCCGGCAAAACGCAAATAGTATTACGGCC
This sequence comes from Mauremys mutica, assembly GCF_020497125.1. NCBI lineage: Eukaryota > Metazoa > Chordata > Testudines > Geoemydidae > Mauremys > Mauremys mutica. The sequence goes on along the minus strand of NC_059076.1, from coordinate 19,369,309 downwards.
TTAAAGGGGAGCCAACTTATGATCACATTATATCTGAATTCACATTATCGCGAGGCACGTTATTGCGAGGTTTGACTATACTAGGATATAGAAAATCTGAAAAATGGATCTAAAAGGCATAAATGGCTGTATTCAGCCTTAATGTAAGTGGGTTCAAGTCTCATTGATATTGAAGTCAGGAGCCACTGACTTCAATGGAAGATTTGCCCATTCATACATGGGTAAATTTCTTGTTGAGATTACAGCCCAGGTAAGGACAAGGGAATGCAGGGCAATATGCATCTGTTCGTAGGGCCACAGGGGAAATATCAATGGATGAAATTTTTGCAAGAATCTTCTTAGCGTATGTGCAACGTGCCTCAGGTGGCACGTGACCAGGATTCATCGCCGAATTTTGTCCCATGGTTGGATCATTAGCTTACTCGGGCCAGTACTGACTGAGAGTGTGACATGAACGCTGCTCCATGCCCCCCTTTGCAATGAAGTCAGGAATTTGATAGAGGATATAATGGACTGGAAAATTACTTTGGTGCTGGTCCTGCAAGCTGTTTCACGGGGGTGAATCCCATGGCCTAGCTGGAGCAACTTGCAGAATTGGAGCCTTAGATGCCAAACCGGAATCCTTTAATAGTTCTATCGGAAAAGCTGGAAATTTGGAAATTAAATCATCAAGATCAAGGCTAGAACTGAGTATCAGTTCTCTTTTTGAAGCTATATGGGTGGATCCTACAAGACTCTGAGCACTCTGACCCCAAGCCAGCAAAGCACTTAAGTTTTCATTTTAAGCTTCACCTCAGTAGCACTACTGACATGCTGAAAGGCAGGGCCAGGCAATCTGGGACCCTAGAACACATGTTGCTCTTCCGCCATGGCCCCACCCCCAGTCCCTGTCCCTCTTCTTCCAATGAGATGGAGGCAGTGGCATGGGGGCCCCCTTATAATCTCAAGAGTGGCAGTAAGGTTCCTCTCTTCACCCACCCCTAGAGAGGCATGGGTGGCAATGTGATCTTTGATCACATGTCTCCAGGAATTGGGGCCCTATAAGCACAAGTGTATTGTGTCTCTCTCTTACCTGGCCTTGTTTACAGTTAAACATCTGCTTAATTGTTTTGCTGGATTGAGGATAGAGTGATCAAACCCACATCTAGAGTTGGAGATTATGAGGAAGCATGATAAATAAGCTTCTAAAATCAGCAGTCAACTTTATTTCCTTTGCCACTGAAATGGAACGAGATAGGCAAGTATTCAGCTAATGTTGAATACTATGTTCATAAATGGCTCATGTGCACAAGATGATTATATATATATATACATCCAACGAAGTGGGTTTTCACACCACGAAAGCTCATGCTCCAATACGTCCGTTAGGCTATACGGTGCCACAGGACTCTTTGCTGCAATTTAATACTGGTACGCAGTGATGATGACTGTGAAGCTTGGTTGAGGTGGAGGAGTCAGAGGGTGGGATATTTCCCAGGGAATGCCTTACTGCTAAATGAACTAGCAATTGACTGAGCCATCAAGGGTTAACTCTCACACTCTACAAGGCAGCAGGAAAGGAGGGAGGGCAGACAGAGACACACACCCTGTGTGTGAGAGAAAAAATGTGCATTTCCCCTTTAAGTAGCTGACCCCAGGCTTAAGTACACTGCCTTGTTAATTAAATCAGCTTGCTGAGACCTGAGATGGAAGCTACTGCCTAGAAGCTCCCTCCCTCCGTGTGTCCCCCTGCTCTATGGAAGATGGGGTAAGTGGGGTGCAGGAGCAGGAGGGAGGAGGAGACACCCTAACATTAGCCCCCCTTTTCCTTCCTCCCCCCGTACAGCAAGCAGGAGTCTCTGAGAGCAGCTCCAAGGCAGAGGGCAGGAGCAGCACATGGCAGTGAGGGGAGGGACAGCTGCTGCACAGGGAACTTAGGGGAGTGGGGAGCTGATGGGGGGCTGCTGGTCCACCCTGGTTCCAACCACCCACCAGCTAGCTGCAATGGGCTGCTCTCTGCAAGCAGTGGCCAAAACAGGCAGCTGCCAAACAATGTTTGAAGGGAGCATTTCACAACTTTAAACAAGCATGTTCCCTAATTGATCAGCAACTTAACATCGAAACAAGTTAACCAGGAGGACTTTAAGTGAGGAGTTCCTGTATTATCCTTCTATGTCATTAGCTGCTATGTTTGCCACAGTTGAGGGAATGAATAGAAGGAGGTGGGGTGCAGTGCGGTGGTCAGCGCAGTTGGGAATGGGAATGAAGGTGGTATGCATGATCACAAACGGAAGTGAGGCAATCACAAGACAACCTCTGTTAACATGTGGCCCCATCCACATGCGGAAAAAGTTTAAGATCCCTGCTCTGTCTAATTTAAAACATAAGCACCACAGGTGCATGGGCTATGGGGAAGAGCCTCAGCTAGTGTAAATTGTCATAGCTCCATTGGTTTCAAGACTTAAAGTCTTCAAGATGAAGTCCATGTGACTATGACAGTTTACAGCTGTTGAGGATCTGCTCCTTGTCTTTTTCTCTGTAACGTACAGGTCCAAGGACATTAGTGTCCTTCAGTGAAGGATGATGTTATGTTTTATGTCACTTTTTTCTGTTGACCTGTAATGAAGGATAATGAGTGTTGCCATTAGAGGAGGGAGAGGTTACTAGAATGAATCAAAGTATCACCAAATATGCTTAATTAATCTATACAAGTTCATAAGTCACAAAAGTAAAGCTTAAGTACTTTGTTAATTTCAGTAGACTACTGACTATTGCGGCCTTCATTTATATACACTTGAAATACACATGCATTATTTAATATGAGTAAAAGAAATCCATGGTACCACTGAAAACTGCCAGAGGCTCTGATATGCCCTGAAGCTACTTGGAACAGTAAGAAACATGGAATGGCCATAGCACATTTGAAGAGCACTTGAGATGCAAAAAAAACCATTTTGTTTTTCCATCCTATTCTTTTTATCAGAAGACAGTTGGTTTTGCTTTTATATTTGTTCTGTGAAATGTTTGATGACTTTTTTTATTAGGTACTTTTTAAATGTCAGGAAAAAAAATCCTGGCACCAAGACAGCTACAACAACACTGCATAGAGCAAAGTACATAGCGAAACTACAAAATATTGTTAGTAATCAGACCTAATGACCAATATATACATTTTTTTAATATAGTACTATAAGCATCAGAAAACATTTTGGAAGCTGAGAGCCTGAGCACAAAAATTACTTCTTAGCTAATCAAGAGCACCACTTTGTATGCTTTCAAGATAGGCAAAAACACAAAACAAATCTGTGTCATACAGATGCATGACACCTTAAAGAACCATTGGCTTAATCTTGTGAAGTACCAAATGCCCTCAGTTCCCACTGTATTCCCAAGCACCTGGTTGGAAGAGGCCTCAAATTATCATGACTTTCATTTTGACTTTACTGTATCAACTGTGGAAATTAATTTATTAAAAACTGGATTTTGTAAGTTTAATAATTTGTTTTCAAAACACACGAAAAGCAGCTTTCACGATACTAGGAAAAAGGAGCAGTGTGACAAACTAGATATATACGAGAACACCTGTGAGTGTGCGTGTTAAAGTTCTGTCAGCTGAGCTCAGCAAAAATAAAGCATGCTTCAGGTTCGCTATATAAACTGGATAGAAAGAGGATTCAAACAATCTACCTGGCTAATATTCAGGGCATACATTCACCAGGAAGGCTTTTTACATTCCAATAAAAATTGCATCATACATTAAAAAAACACGCTGCCTATTTTTTTCTCGTTTTCAGTTTATAGTAACAATAACCACCTCTCTGCAGGAACTTGGGCCATCAGCTCCTCCCAGCATTTTATTTGTTCCTAAGAAATGCTCTGCACCCAAGTCATCATTGTTTAACTAGAGTGCTGATGCATAATACTGTACTAACATGCTGCTGCGCTTTCCATCTTTACAAAGACTAGTGAGTTAGTTCTCACCATGCCCTTGCGAGGTGATGAGTAACATAGGTGTGCCAAGTCATGGGCACAGCCCCGGTAAATGTGATTTTTGCTGACAACAGCAGACAGCCGCTAAGAGAGAAGATCAGCACTTGTAGTTGTAACTTCTGGGCTTGGCTGGCCAGCCAGCCAGCAGCTGTCTCTGCATCTATAGGAACCTGAAACTGAGGCAGGGTTTACTGTTCAAATGTCTGCAGTCTAGGTTTATTTTCACCAGATAAGCATTTAAGGTGGGATCTTCAGAAGTACTAATCATTGTGCCTTACTTGTGTAATACAACATGGCTTCTTGGTGATAAGTAACAGTCAGCATGGATTTGTCAAGAGTAAATTGTGTCAAACCAACCTGATAGCTTTCTTTGACAGGGTAGCGAGCCTTGTGGATGTGGAGGAAGCAGTAGACCTGGTATATCTTGACTATAGTAAAGCTTTTGGTACTGTCTTGCATGACCTTCTCATAAACAAACTAGGGAAATGCAACCTAGATGGAGCTACTATAAAGTGGGTGCAAAACGGGTTGGAAAACGGTTCCCAGAGAGTAGTTATCGGTGGTTCACAGTCATGCTGGAAGGACATAACGAGTGGGGTCCCGCAGGGATGGGTTCTGAGTCCGGTTCTGTTCAATATCTTCATCAATGATTTAGATAATGGCATAGAGAATGCCCTTATAAAGTTTGTGGACGATACCAATCAGGGAGGGGTTGCAAGTGCTTTGGAGGAGAGGATTAAAATTCAAAATGATCTGGACAAACTGGAGAAATGGTCTGAAGTAAATAGGATGTAATTCAACAAGGACAAATGCAAAGTACTCCATTTAAGATAGAACAATCAGTTGCACACATACAAAATGGGAAATGACTGCCTAGGAAGGAGTACTGTGAAAGGGATCTGGGAGTTCCAGTGGACCACAAGTTAAATATGAGTCAACGGTGTAACGCTGTTGCAAGAAAAGCAAACATCATTCTGGGATTTATTAGCAGGAATCAGGGCCGGCTCCAGGCACCAGCTGAGCAAGCTCATGATTGGGGGCGGCAGATTCCAAGGGGCAGCATTCCGTCCGCCCTTTTTTTTTTTTGGTTCCCTGGCCGCCTTGTAGGGGGCGGTGGCATGGAGGAGGGGAGCGCCCTACAGCAAACTGGGCAGGGCAGCCCGCGTCCTTCCCTCCCAGCTCAGCTGCACACTGTTGTTGTGACCATTACAAACACCTCGTGCTTTATCCTGCAGTATTTACACAGCTGATACAGGAGCCACCGCATGGAACAATGTGATGCCGTGCAAACATCCCTTCTAGAAGACAGAGCGGAGCAATTTGCAATTGCTGGTGTCAGTCATGCATCACCTTGACATGGTTGAGCGCTGTTTCTGAGCCTGGGAAACAAGTACTGACTGGTAGGACCAGATCATTATGCAGCTATGGAATGACCAGCAGTGGCTGCAGAACTTTCGAATGCATAAGACCACTTTCCAGGAACGGCGTGAAGAGCTTTCCCCAGCCCTGAAGCACAGAAATACTAAAATGAGAGCTGCTCCAACAATGTAGAAGCGAGTGGTGATAGCTTTTGTGGAAGCTTGTAATGCCAGATTGCTACCGGTCAGTGGGGCATCAATTTGGAGTGGGTAAATCTACTGTGGGAATCTGTTGTGATCCAAGTTTGCAGGGCCATTAACAGACTTCTGCTAAGAAGGATAGTGGCTGGTTTTGCTGCGATGGGGTTCCCTAATGGCCTTCGGGCGACAGACGGAACGCATATCCCTATCTTGGAACCAGACCACCTTGCCAAAGAGTACATAAACCGAAAGGAGTACTTCTCAATGGTGTTGCAAGCACTGATGAATCACAGGGGCCGTTTCACCGACATCACCGTGGGATGGTTGGGAAAGGTGCATGACGTGTGCATCTTTAGGCACACAGGTCTGTTCAGAAAGCTGCAAGCAGGGACATTCTTTCTAGACTGCAAAATAATCATTGGTGATGTTGAAATGCCAATCGTAATCCTGCGAGACCCAGCCTACCCCTTGCTTCCATGGCTCATGAATCCATACAGAGGTAGCCTGGACAGCAGTAACGACCAGTTCAACCATAGGCTGAGCAAGTGCAGAATGGTGGTGGAATGTGCCTTTGGATGTTTAAAAGGTCGCTGGCATTGTTTGCTTACTAGGTTACTAGGGAGCAGATGCTGAAAGCCTCTGGATACAGACCTGGTCCTTACGCTGCAATGCTGTGTGCTGCAATGATGCCAGCAGAGTTAATACTGGAGTGGCATGAGAAAGTGTCCTACCGTGGTGGAAGAAATAAGCCAGCCCTTCCCAGAAACCTTCTGCAAAGGATTGCAGAGTACTGCCATGAAAGCTTCCTAGAGATCTCCATGGAGGATTCCTGGGCCATCCCCATGCACATAATAGCTGAAGTGGCCACTGGGAAGCAGATATTCACTATACCTCCTTTTTTGTTCATATTAAACATAAAAAATAATAGCATGTAACCCCTATAGTCTGATTGGAAAGGCGCTTTCCCCAGCATCATGCTCAGCTGTCACCTGGCCCTGTGAAGGGATGGGCTCCAGGGTTAAAAACAGTTCTTGGCTGTTGGGGAGAATGGATACTCCACTTGCCTGCCTCCCATTCTCATCATCATCATCAACAAAATCCTTCTCATTGTTGCCCGAGGTGGCCCAGGACGCCTGGGAAGTATGCACACTGCCTTTTGGGGAAGTGGTGGGGTTGCCGCCGAGAATCGCATGCAGCTCCTTGTAAAAGCAGCATGTCTGTGGGGCAGAACCAGAATGACTGTTCGCCTCCCTTGTCTTCTGGTACGCTTGCCGAAGCTCCTTTATTTTTATGTGGCGCTGCTGCGCTTTCTTTGTGTAACCCTTCTCCCCCATGTCCCGCGTGATCGTGGCATAGATGTCAGCATTTCTTCTGCTGGATCCGAGCTCTGCCTGCACAGACTCTTCTTCCCACACAGCAATAAGATCCAGCACCTCCTGTGTACTCCATGCTGGAGTGCGTTTGCAGCCTGGAGTCTCCATGATCAGCTGTGCTGGCGAGCTCTCCACGTTGATCAAACAGGAAGTGAAAATTCAAAGTTCCCGGGGCTGTTTCCTGTGTGTCTGGCTGACGTGCAGTGGAGTTGAAAGTGCTCTCCAGAGCAGTCACAGCAGAGCACTGTGGGACACCTCCTGGAGGCCAATTCATTTGAATTACACAACTCAGTTTCTACACTATCCCCATGTCAACCTGTGGATGTCAAATCAAGCACTATGCCTCTCGCTGAGGTGGAGTTCAGAAGTTGACTTTACTGGCCACTTCGGTCGGTGGAAGGGACTCAGTAGGGTAGACACATACATTATTAGATTGACTTAACGCGGCCATATTTTGGCTCCTAAATAAAAGTGGCCAGATTTTCAGAAGCGCAGAAACTATAGGTCCTCAGCACCTTTGCAAATCAGGCCACTTTCATCTAGGTGCCAAAATATAGCTGTAGTAGCCTCACCATATGGAGGATTGTTATTTATTTGTATCGCAGTCACACACCAGGACCCTGTTTTGGGTGCTGTTCAAACACAGAACAAAGGGATAGATCCCAGCCCCACAGAACCAGATGTGATCATTTCTTAAAAGGATGGTTCCAAAGAAAACATTTTGGCCATTCAGAGTAACCAAATTAATCCATTAAAAGAAAGAAAGAAAGAAAGAAAGGCCCAGCAGTTGAAATCCCCATTCAAAATCTTCACACAATCTTTGCTGTTCACAGTGAAATACTTCCCGGAGGCTATCAAAGAGCTAAATAAACTATCTGCCACTGGTAAGTAACTACTATGATCTCCACTTTACTGAGGGGGAAATGTAACTGGAGAAGTTAAGTGGTATTCATATACTAAGATGAGGGGTGAGGTATAGGAATCTAAATACAATAGAAAGGGACAATCCCACTGCCGCTGGGGGAATGAGTGTCAGTCAGAAATAGCATTCATGTGTCCTTGGTTCCCAGTCCTGGTACTGAACTCTTAGGGCTTGTCTACACACAGGTATTGTACCAATGTATTTAAATCAATTTAGAAACCAATTCAATCAGTGCAGTCCATTTGTGTGGACATTCTTAAATCCATGTCTAAACTGATTCAGTCAAGTCAGTTCATCTTGCAGATAAGGCTTTGGTTGAGACTCTTGTATGAGCAACTCACATGTGACCCAAGAGCTGTCATCTTAATAGGAAGTGGCCTGTGTTTCCTCCCCAGATGTGAGAATGCAACCTTACAATGAAAAAGTCACATTTTCATATACTGGTATTCTAACAATCAAACCCAGTGAATGTTTTAATCCGTTCCAGTTAAAAAGACTAGGTTTAAAAAAAATTAAAATGTTCCCACGTCCAAAATTACAGCAGCAAAATCCATTCCTATCGCCTTAGGTAACATTGCTGGGTATTACTGTAGATTGCCCAGTGAAAAACCTCTGTGCAGTACAAAGAGGTATGGAAAGATTTTTCTATGAAGAAAGTTTAAAAAGACTGGTCTGGTTGCTTTAGACAGAAAATGAATGAGGGCCCGATACTGATAGACAAAATTATGAGCAGCATAGAGAAGGTAATTTGGGTACTCCTATTTACTCCTTTATCATAATCAAGAACAAAACACCATTCAAGGAAACTGAAAGGCAACACCTTTTAAATTAATAGTTATTTTTTGCACACAATACAAGACTAATCTGTGGAACTCATTGCTACAGAATTAATGAGGCCAAGGGCTTAGTTGGATTCAAAGAAATATTTATTTGGGTAATCAGAATTACCACACTTACATTAGATATATTTAAAAATTAATAAAGGCTATAAATCCCCTATGCTTCGGACCACATCTCATTTTGTTGGGAAGAAACTTCCCTGTGTATAGGCAGGTATTTCCATAATTGTCCTCAAAATGTTTTCTTGTACCTTCCTTTGAAGCAGCTGGTATTGCTTACTGTTAGAGACTACCTGGATCACTGATTGCATTGGACATGACAGTTTTATGTTATTTTTCCAAAAGAGCCACTGAAATACTCATATAAGCATCTAATTATTTGCTGAGAATCTATATATGCTTTATAATTAAGGAATAACTGGATATTTTTTTAAAAAATCATGAGAATGGCAAATTTACGTAGATCAGATTTTTGTTTTATCACTTAGGAGAAAAATGTTTTATCATTTTCACACCTTTTCATTATATTGCATACAGTCTGTGCAATCAAACTAAATTTCACAGTTATATATTACTTGGTTCATACGCAGCAATCCAGCAAATACTGTTTACAAAAGCGTTTTCAAGCCACTATATTATTATGAAGTCATTATTTTCTGCTAAGTGGCTATTCTAGTTTGCTGATAAGAAAAATGAAAGTCATGACACAGGAAAGAGGAAGCCAGTAAATACCATTTGCTTCTTTCTGTAAATGGAAAGGGAAGGAAAAGGAATGCTTACAGCAACTACATGTAAGTTAACCATCAGTGGTCAAGAAGTAATGATGGTGTCACATGAGGAGGCAGCAGTGAGCCTATTAATTAGAAGATCCTGATTAGTTTACATTGAAGTCTGTGAGAGCCTTATTTTAAAACGACCTTGTTCCTTATATTAGGATCCAAATCCTATTCTAAGGGTATGTCTACACTATGAAATTAGGTCGATATTATAGAAATTGATGTTTAGAAATCGATTTTATACAGTCGATTGTATATGTCCACACTAAGCGCATTAAGTCGGCAGAGTGCGTCCTCACTACCATGGCTAGCATCGACTTACAGAGCGGTGCACTGTGGGTAGCTATCCCACAGTTCCCGCAGTGTCCACCGCCCATTGGAATTCTGGGTTGAGCTCCCAATGCCTGATGTGGCAAAAACATTGTCGTGGGTGGTTTTGGGTACATGTTGTCAGTCGCCCCTCCCTCCGTGATAGCAATGTCAGACAATCATTTTGCGCCTTTTTCCCGTGCAGATGCCATACCACGGCAAGCATGGAGCCCGCTCAGCTGTTACCCAGCTGAAATCCAGAGTAACCTCATTGACCCCCATGGAATTAAAAACTGAAAAATGCTTTTAGAAAACTTCTGAAGAAAAACAAAGGTTGTGTAGTCAGACAGAGAACAATCAAGACATGCACAAATAAGGGCAAACATTCAACCTTTGCCCTTTCGCACACATTAATATTCTGTTTAATTAAGGGCTATTATCACTGGCACCACCCAGCTGCACAAGGAGCTACGGGTGTGGGAGGGGGGCAGGGTAAGTAAGGCACTGCCTTGTACAGGGTATTTGTACGTTGAGTTGCAGCGTGAGATGGGAAATATACACCACACAGCTACTACTCTCCCCTCATCCTCTGTGCAGGAAGGTGGGAAAGGACAGGGTAAGATTAAGCAAAGCTTTGGCTCTGACCCCACAATGCGCTGGTCAGCATAACTGCACCTGCATGCGGGGTAATGGTCATTGCATTGGTATAGACCAGGGGTCAGCAACCTTTCAGCAGTGCTGTGCCGAGTCTTCATTTATTCACTCTGATTTAAGGTTTCGCGTGCCAGTAAAACATTTTAACATATTTAGAAGGTCTCTTTCTATAAGTCTATAATATATAACCAAACTATCGTATGTAAAGTAAATAAGGTTTTTAAAATGTTTAAGAAGCTTCATTTAAAATTAAATTAAAATGAAGAGCCCCCCCACGGACCGGTGGCCAGGACCCAGGCAGTGTGAGTGCCACTGAAAATCAGCTTGCGTGCCACCTTTGGCACACGTGCCATAGGTTGCCTACCCCTGGTATAGACCCAGCATTGTTTACTTCCGGCCCAGAGCAGCAGGGGAGACACCTTGTGTGCTGGAGCATAACCATCTGCTTCCTGGACATCTCCTTGCTCAGGGCCGATCGCAAAGTGACAATCTAACCTAAGTAACCACACGCTTTTTTCAAATACTGGAGTACTTTTTTATTGTGTACTTTTAATGTTCCTTTCTGATCATGACACGTGGAGCCAAATCTTGCTCTGTTAACCTGGTGTAAATTCAAAGCAATTCCATCCACATTAGATGCTAGGGGAGATTTTCAAAGGCACAAAGGGGAGTTGAGCTTCTGACAATCACCCCCAGTATTAAAATGCACAAGTGCAAGGTGGCAAAGTTAAGATTGAAAGCTCACCCTAAACTATGGGTTTCTTGACTTTTGTCTGCTAACAAGCCCAGCTTTGATTTTGCACAAAAAACATTTTTTTGCCAGGAATGCCTACTGTGTATATATGCATGTGTGTGAGTTAACATTGCTATGAGAATCTTTGCTTTTTAGTATCTTAACTTTTCGGGCTGAGAGCAATGCTATATATGTTCAAACTTAATATTGTGTTACAAAGGTTTTCATTTTATGATATGTAATTGGGATATGATATTCATTAGGTAACATACAGGACTCTACTAAGACATCTTCGGGGCCCTGATAATGCAGAGTACAGGGACTTCACAAAATTCCATCTTAAATGTTATCAGTTGATGAAAAGAGCTTTCATTTCAATTATTAACATACTTTCACCAAGGCTGGCTAGCAAAAATTTTCATTTTTTATATTTTTACTTGTTCAAATTGCAAAGCTATGAACAATTCTACAGCCTATGTAATAGAGGGAGGGCAGAAATACAAACTGATACAGGGCTTCGTTACACCTGTATGACAGAAGTCACAGATATACGCTATGGCTCTATAATAGCCTTAGGAAATGGAATAAAAGGCCAAAGCACTGCAGATGCTCATACAAACAGTCCCAGTGAAGTCAGTGGGACTACCCATGTTAATAAAAGCTACTTGTAAAGATAAGGATTTGCAGGATCAGGCCTTGTGGGAGAGACGTCTGTTTCACCCTTTAACTGCAAATTGTCAATCCTTGGAAAATTCATTCCAAGGAGATGGTGTTTCCATTTATGGAATGCCATGTACTCTGCTTTCTGATAGAGCAGAGAACATAATAGAATGAGGGACCAGTCTGTACATTGTGTATATGTGATTAGAAAAGTTAGAACATAGTCCAAACTTGGCTGAAGGACAGATGCGTATCCCCAGACAGTGCCATTCTGTGCATGACGGACAGCAATGAAAACATTGCGAATTACAATGAGCATTGTTATTTCTCCGAGAGACTATTTCTGGGATTCAAGACTGTTCTTTAATAGCAAATAAAAATCATTGCTCATCTGAAATTTAAATATAGACAATTTTGAGATAAATGGAGACAAGGGAGCCCATAAATGCTCCCTGTTCTATTCATATACATTAATTAATGCCGTTGAGCAATGTGACAGATGATTGAATAAAATAATCGCATGATTTATGGTATGTTCTGAGAAGGCACAGGAAGATGGGTTTAATAATGGTTCTTTAGTACAGGAACTAAGATTGGCATTGGGGTCCCTTGTGCCATTTAGTAATTAACCTGCGTTGGGGCTGATATGCAGCCATACCATCCTAAAGGGAGCCCTTGGAGGCAGCCCACCACCACTTATAGGGAGCAGGTTGCTCCCCTGAGCAGTCAGTCAGCTCCATTGGCCAGTATGTAGAGGAGTCGAGGCATGGCCCTTCCTCCTGCCCTCTTTTTTTGGCGGGTATTGTGTACCCTGGAGGGAGGCAGGAGAGAACTGTGCACGTAAGATATGAGCAGCTTATGGCTGGCCCTGAGTAAGCATCCTGCAGCTAAAGCCAATAAGTGGGTAACAATCAGCACATACTTCAAAGATTACAGAGTAGAAAGAACATCACCACATAAAAAGTAACCACAGAAGAGTGCATTCATCTATTGTTGAATTGTACTCTGCCGTTATTCACGGAATGTACAACCAGCCTGAGGACAACACACGTGAAGACATCATTAAAGCAGAAACTAAGCTTGCCTGTCATTGATCAAACCGATAATAAGAACAGGCTTGGTGTGCTTTTGAAGTACCTGCAGAACCCACCGTATGTGTACACAGCTGTAGAATAAGTTGTATGAGATATTGAATATGAAATAGTAGATCATCTTTAAACATTATTGTAATGCACAAAGGGGCAGAGATTAGGTTGTACAGTTAACCCTAACATTAACATTTCCTGGGTTTTTTAGTGCTTTACTACATAACTGTAACATCAGTGTACACTCCCCAGGGGCCTAATGCCATTGTCATTCAAATTTCAAATAGCAATATCAATTCTCAGAGGGGTAGCCGTGTTAGTCTGGATCTGTAAAAGCAGCAAGAAATCCTGAAGAAGTGGGTATTCACCCACGAAAGCTCATGCTGCAAAACGTCTGTTAGTCTATAAGGTGCCACAGGATTCTTTGCTGCAATATCAATTCTGCATATCCAAATTCCATAAAAACATTAAGCCAGATTCTACCACCCTTACTCACACTGAATGGCACCAAACCTTATTTTACCAATGGTCCCACTGAATGCAGGTGGTGGAATCTGGCTTTAATTAATTGACACAAGTGTTAAAGGAAAGGAAGTCTTAACATCTCCTGAATGCTGCTCATTATGCAGTACTCTAACCTGGGGGAAATGTTTTCCTGACCTTGGATGATCCAGTTATACTTTGAAGGATTAATAGCTTTCATGATTTTGTTTTCGCTAGTGTAACTGCACTTGCTGTTCTTTGTTGATACCATTTTTGTATTTTCATTATTGCAATTATAGTAGCTGGTGAAGCTCCCATTGCCCAACTAAGCCTACAATGATTAAACCAGGCAGTAAATCTAAAAAAAGTCCCCATGTTCTCCCTGCCCCATATTAGCTGCTCAAATGGAGAATTTTAAACTGCTAGAACAAAACAATACCAGTTATTTCTTTTGTAACATCACACACCAGTCCACGTTAGGCAACTAAAGAAAACATATTGAAGAAAACAAGAAACGAAAGTACAAAGAACAGCATAATACTGTGTTAAACATTTAAAACAGCTCACTCTTAGTTTCTCCTCTCTGAGCTTAGTGCAGCATTATATTCATTCTCCCTCAGCCATCTCTCTATAGTTTACAAAGAAAACTAAAGCTTTGTTACTGCTTAGGAATCAGTAAAGGTTGCCTGAAATGGACGAAGATTGTAAGTATCTCTTTGTTTGCTCCCTTTCTAAGATATGGTGAGGTTCAGGGCTTTTTAAATACTTTCATCATTTCAAACTAGAGGAGTGAGGTATTGGTCTCTGTGTTTGTTTTTGCATCCAGGCAAGGCCAGCCACAGTCTCATCCTATGACTTTGATCCTGCATGGAAGACAGTGGGAGTGGAGAGTGCCCAGCACTTTGCAGGATCAAACCCTATCTGTCTAATTTCTTAAGCAGCTAACCCAGTTCTGCTCTCACATGCGCATGCACAGCTCTGATTGGCTCCCTGCCACAAGAGCTGCATGCAGAGATATCTGAGGGCAAACCTGGGTCCTGTCAGCTGACGTGGCCATTGCTACTGATGGCACGTGCTGTCATTTTGGACATTCTCTCCCCCCAGCATGTGTTATAAGCTTTTCTCTGCATTTCTTATGATGGAAATTGAGTTTCTGGAACAGGATGTACAGCCAGATCCTCAGCCGTGGTAAACCAGCTTAGCTCTATTGACTTCAATGGAGATGTACTGATTTACATCAGCTGAGAATCTGCCTTGTTGTTTTGAAAGCTTCATTAACATAAGACCATCCCCCAGGGCTCATCTATCTACAGGGTAGGCCTGTGCTAACACAGATCAGCACATGCTCAGTGAATACCAACCAAGAGAGCAGCACTGCATCTGCACTCCCAAAATGCTCACTCCCATGCCTGCACAAGTCTGAATCTGACTTCTCGGTCTTGGGTTGGGTGGGGTGGGAGCAATTGTCTTCTGAAAACAAACACAAAAAGCAGTGTTGATTTTTGCATACCTTTGTTTTGTTTAATAACAGACTTACCCAAGCAGGTTTCAAACCAGCAACGTTCAAGCCCATGCCAGGTACGAAATGCCAGGGAGCTCATTAGGGCACTCCCCCTTACAAAACTCTGAACAGGCATGAGAAGGAGCTGAGGCTTGGGTGTGCACTTGCAAAGGAGCAGTGGAGGTAGATGCAGGGCAGACTCATAGCAGGAGCAGCGGCCTCACTGCAGAGAAGCAGCAGGGTTTAGCTGAAAAATTGGGAAGGGTGCGTCAAGGAGCCACAAAAATGTTTTGATGGCTGGAGAAAATGCCTAACAATGAGAGACTTTAGAGAGCTCCATCTGTCGAGCTTCTCAAAAAGCAGATTGAGAAGTGGTTTGATTACAGTGTATAAGTACCATCGTGGGGAGAAAGTACTGGGTACTGGGGGGCTCTTTAATCTAGTGGAGCAAATCATAACATGAACGGATGGCTGGAAACTGACGCCAGAAATTCAAATGGGAAATAAGGCACACTTTTTTTTTTTTTAAACAGTCAGGGTGATTAGCCATTGGAACAAACTACCAAGCGAAATGGTGGTGGATTCTCCATGTCTGGAGGGCTGCAAGTCAAGACTGGATGCCTTCCTGGGAGATACGCTTTAGCCAAACCCCACTGATTGGCCTCAATACTGAGATAACTGGGGTGCAATATAAGGACCTGTGCTAGACTGGAGGTTAGACTAGGTACTCTACCTGCCCCTTTTGGCTTTAAACTCTACGGTAGGGCACTGGACCAGGCCTCAGTAGACTTCTGTTCTATTCCCAGCTCTGATGTGTGAACCTTAGGCAAGTTATTCCACCTCTCTTTCCCCTCCCAGCCTTTGTCTAGTTAGAATTTTGTAGCAGGGGCCTATCTGTTATTACGTGTACGTGTGCCTAGCATGGCTGGGGTCTGTAGATGCCACTGGAACAATACTAGAGTTCATTGAGCCTACACCGAGATTGGTGCAAACAGCAAGCAGGGCTGTTTGCATTGAGCTAGCCTGCAAAGAGTTACTTCCTAAAATACCCTGATTTGACATGCTTTGAAAAATAAACAGAGAAAAAGGTGTTCAGCATTAAATAAAGAGATGAGCCACACCATTCTATGCACTCTCATGCCCTCTCCATGTGATCCCATCCATATGGTCTTCCAAAGTAAACTCATTTGTTCTTTTATGACAGGGATGTTTTTAATGTGGAAGCCTTTCTGATCTCATAGTGTTTTACTGAGTCAGCAATGATGTTTTCTCCCAGTGGGATGGCATGTTTCATATATGCTATGACTCCTGATCTGTTCTAATATATGGAGATATACACCTATCTCAGAGAGCTGGAAGGGACCCTGAAAGGTCATTGAGTCCAGCCCCCTGCCTTCAGTAGCAGGACCAAGTACTGATTTTGCCTTACATCCCTAAGTGACTCACCTCAAAGATTGAACTCACAACCCTGGGTTTAGCAGGCCAATGCTCAAACCACTGAGCTATCCCTCCGGGTCCAGCTTTCCTGGACCATTTTAATCATGATCAATAGAAATCAGAGCCCTGCAAAAGCTGCCTTTCTAGAATGAGGCAATAAATGCATTCATTCAGTGCGCTTTGCCAAAATAGCCCATAGTATCTTGCAATGAAAAGACTCTTGTCCCTAGGAACACAGACAATCCCAAGCGCAGACAGGACGGTTTTGCCTTCCAGGGGAAAATGCCTTTTTTTTTATAACCATCAAGGGAAAGCACTGTTGTTGTTAAGGCAAACAGATTTATCAAAGCAAATAACGAGGATGCTTATCCTGGTGTGTGGGGGAGGAAGATGGGCTGTAGATAGGGGCCAGGAAGGTGTGCATAGGGGCTTTGGGAAGCTGAGCTGTGGGAGAGAAAAGTGCACATCCCACCCTCCAGAGCCAACCAATTCCCCATCTTGTCTTCCTCACTGTCCTCCTCTCTCCTTTCAGAAAACATACTGAGGCATATTCCCATAAAGGGATTCTGGGGAAAACCAGCCTTTGTCCCTCTGTGTCCCCTCTCTTGTTTTCGCTCAATCCCATTATTGAAAAGCCTCCCTTGCTCCAAATTTATTTTATTTCTTCCTTGTCTCCTGCTGTTTCTATGCTCCCTCCGCTTCCTCCCGAGCTTTTCGTTCTCAGACTTTCTATGCTTTTGTCTTCTCCCTGCACCTCCTCACTTTCTCCTCTGCTTGTCCCCCCTGCCTCCCTGTTCCCATCCTGCCATGCAATTATTTCCATCTTTCATTTTCCTTTCCTAGCTCCCTCCCTTCTCTCTGCCCCTTGGCATAGCTGGTGAGTGGTATAGCTGAGCTGCCTGTAGACTGTTCACTTGCTGCTCCACCCACACTGCTCACCTGGGATAACACATACGCGTAAGGAATGCAGAATCAGATCCTAAGTCTCTGCTAGGATGAAGCCGAAAGGAAATTAAAGTAGGAAAGAGGACATTTCAGGCGAGGCCTGCATACTATTCTTATTAGCTAACTAGAAAGACATAGATTTGGGATTCCACAGACAGCTTTAAATTCTCCCAACAAAGTTCATGTTCACAAAAGTCCAATGCACCAATCACATGTGAGGCACTCCTTTCCAATGTGTATAAACATACCGTACACCCACAGATGGGAAGATGGTTTAAGCCTACCTTCCTCGCTCGATCACCTAATTTGTCACGTCTTACTCACCTGCAGCAAAATTCATGCTGGGAGTTTGGTTTTACTGGGAGGGGACAAACAGGGCTCTTTCATGGATAATTTATGGCCAGACTAAAACAAAGCATTTTCTTACCAAGGCAAAATAACAACACATATTTTGGTTAGCATCTGAATCCAAAGCCTCTATCAAAGCTAAAGATTTCAGCTACGCAGTTTTACAATCTGAAAACCATCCCTGAAACTGTCTTTTATATGTCCCTCATGTCAAAACAATCTTACCCATTCAGGGTGTGATGTTTCCAGCTCTTCTCTTGATCACAAATTCTCTGACAAGGGTGGATTGAAAAACAAAGTTTCATATCAGTGAGTTCTTTTCATATCTAAGAAAACTGATTTTTTTCCCCTGTTACTACCTGCATGGTGGCTGCATAGCCATGATGGAAGTTCTGATAGGCATGAGCTGAAAAAACGGGGGAGCAATGTGGCTAAGTGAGTAGAGCATTGGACTGGGACTCAGAAGACCTGGGGATCTGCTGCTAGTTGTGACACTGGGCAAGTGATTTTACCTCTGTGTGACTCAGTTACCCTATGTGTAAATTTGGGATGCAGTTTGTAAAGCACTTTGATATCTCTGGAGGAAAAGAGCGAGGCCATATTATTAAGATGTGGTGATCTTTATCTCCCCTTGGTACAGAGCTAAATCTCTGAAGCCCATTTAGTCACAGAGTCATCTGCTTTTTTAGAGCAATAGGATGTGATTTGTTCCAGGGCAACGTGTTTTCTGAAGCAGTTGGTGCCTGATTTCCAGATGGACTTTGCATTAGGCATCCATACTGTTAGAATATACTTAGACAGCACTGGCAGCACTAGGAAGGTGCTAATGTGCTTATTTGCATGTTTTACAATGTCTTAATGTGATCTGCCAGATTTTCAAACAGAAATTGTCTGTTCTGTATGCCAAATATTTCTTAAAGAAAAAGTACTCCAAAGACTTTGCTTTTTGCCAGATTTTCTGGTAGCAGTCACTTGACCTGCTTGAAAGGAAGTTGAGTTTAGAGTTATATTAAGGAGATAAGAACTACACAAATCTTTTTTCCCCCTTCAGTGTTAAATAATGCAAATAAATGGCTGGCGAAATAAATTAACCCTTCACATTTAACACACTGCATGTCAGCTGTTCTTCACGATATCTGTTCTCCTCGCTACCAATCTCACGGAAGATAATTACACATGGGATTTTTCAAAAGCACTCACTACCTTGTCCAGACTAGGATTTCAGGGTGTAATGGCACGTGTTAACATCACATCTTAAAATCTTAGCCTAACCATGCCCATTGTTGGCCTTAACGGTGACTTCAGTGGGAACAAAGTTAAGCCTCCACCAAGGCTTCGGAAAAGCCATGACAAAAGATAGCGTTTTTTAAAACCTGAACAAAAAAATGTGCTGTAGCAACAGAAGCATAATGTCACCTTGGCACAAAAATGTGAACTGCAATTATTAGGGTGTGCATGCATGGTGGAGTGAGAAATGTGGCATTTATTTACAATATAAAAACAACCCCCGAGAAAATAGATTAAGAGCAGAAAATCCAAAACATATAGACAGTTCCCCGTGGACAGAGGCTTTTGTAAAGAAAAATGCCAATAATTAGTCTTAACACTTTAGACACCTAAATAAATATGTAATATTGATCTTAAAAAGAGATCTAAAATACACCATTTAAAGTAAATGAATATTTCTCCCCCACTTACAGGCTCAGCTCTCGATCCCGCCAAGCGCTGAGCAGAGTTGTAAAGTGCTGATTCTCCTCAACTCCCATCAGAGTCAGGAAGAGCTGAGGCTGCACAGCACATTCTAGAAATGCTCCGTGCCTTACAGGATCAGGTGTTAAGTCTGAATTGAGCGTTTTGTGTTTCCCCGTCCCTAGCTGATCACATCGCTGACACTGACAGCACTGACGGGGACATTTCCCTTCCACCTCGTCAACAACAGAAAGTCGCACTGCTTTAAACTGAAGTGAGTTTTAGCCCATGAAAATTTATGCCCAAATAAATGTGTTTGTCTCTAAGGTGCCACAAGGACTCCTCGTTGTTTTTGCTGATACAGACTAACACGGCTACCCCTCTGAAACCTGCTTTAAACTGAATTAGTTACACCAGTGCCAAGGCCGGCCCCAGGCACCAGCTTAGCAAGCAGGTGCTTGGGGCGACCACTCCGGAGAGAGGTGGCAGGTCCAGCTATTCGGCGGCAATTTGGCAGAGGGTCCCTCACTCCCGGTCGGAGCAAAGGACCTCCCGCTGAAATGCCGCGGATTGCAATCGTGGTTGTTGGGGGTTTTTTTGGCTGCTTGGGGTGGCAAAACCCCTGGAGCCGGCCCTGACCAGTGCTAAAAGCTGCATGGACACGCTTATTTCATTTTAAACCAGGCTTGGTTAGGTATACCTTCAGTCTATTAGGAATTGGTTTAAACGGAAATAAGCCATTTAAACTGAAATAAGAATGCCCACAGTTAAACTGATGCAAATCTCTAAAATGGAATAAAGTTAAACCAATGCAACTTTCTCATGTGACAAGGCCACTGTCAAAGCTCCCATTTATTTCAACGAGTTACCCTCCAACAGATGACAATTCAAATTTAAGCAGTAAATTTTTAACAGTGAGAGTAATTAACCATTGGAACAATTTATCAAGGCTTGTGGTAGATTCTCCATCACTGACCATTTTAAAATCAAAATTGGAAGTTTTTCTAAAAGATCTGCTCTAGGAATTATTCGAGGGAAGGTCTCTGGCCTGTGCCATATGAGAAGTCAGACTAGATGATCATAATGGTCCCTTTTGGCCTTGGAATCTATGAAAAGTCTGAATTTGGCAGGTAAGTGACATTTCTTCAGGAAAAAAAATAGGTAAAAAAATTAAGTTTCAAAATATTGATGGAATTTCAAGTTTAAACAAAACTACACTTCTGCAAAACTTTGTGAAAATGTCTCATATTTCTTTCATATCTCCGTGTAAATAAGCAAGCCTGATGCAATGTCAAATGAACTAACAGAAATCAGTTCCCTAGTCAAGGTGATGGACAAGACAAAGTCAAACCTAAGTGCACTGGAAATTGTGAGGACACTTTAAGGCAGGATGTGTCTATTATTGGTGCTTTTTAATGCCATATTTGATTCCATCTATATTACAAAAATCAATTATGTCAGGATGCAATTACAACACAGATGTGGTTACCAAATTGCCATGCCCAAGGCTTTAGCACAATTCAGCAGTTAGGGACAAAATTAAAAACACAGTTCAGTCCCATATACACTGCGAGGTGGAATCATTTTTAAACCAAGTTGAGGACGACTGTGTTGTAACCAGAGGTCCTGATATTAGTACTGTCCATGTTAAGCACTCTTATCATCAAGAGTTAGGCCTCCCCAAAATCATGAAATTGACTTTAAATAATGATATTTAAATATATAAATGTACAGGTTCCTTTATTTGGCTTTTGGGGTTTGAGATTTTAGGGTTGACTCACTTCACTTTGTCAAGCTTTTCTCTGCATAGATGTGGGATAGAAAGTTACTTAAAAAAAATGAAAGCTGAGATTCTCACATACTCATATGACTTCAGGAGCAGGGGCTTTAAGAAAAACCACAAAATGTTACATGACTGACAATAAAATTAAGATAGTTGGCAACATTGTTTACGGCTGATGTTTGAAGTGTAGAAAACCTTTGAGTCTTGCAGCTTAGTTTAGCCAAAGTCCCACTTACTTGACATCAGTGGGAGTTTTGCTTGAGTAAGGACTGCAGGATTTGACTCTGTATTTGCATGTATTCTGTTTATCACTTTGAGTCATCAGCTCTTCAAAACAGCTTTTTTATGAAAGCTTGGAATTCCCCAATAAGGTATGGTGAGGGATTCATGCATTGAAATAGCTCATTTTTCTTCCTCCACACTTTTCTCACTTCCTCATTGTGCATTCTGGCAGTCTTGATCAGTTCATTACAAAGCAAGGCTCTCTTGTGGAATTATAAAGTTTTTGGAGCTGATTCTGATCTCACACTAGTGTTAATTCAGAGTAACTCTACTGAAGTCATGGAGTTATTCTGGATCTAAACCAGTGTAAGTGGGATCAGAGTCTGATCCAAATTCTTTTGCACTTTGCAGAATTCTGCAAATTATTAAAGATTGTAAAGTTCTTGGATGTTTAAAGGTATACTTATGAATACTATTACTTATTCTTATTTACTACATCTAAAATTAAAGTTCCTACTCCGAGTAAGTACTAAGGGTCAAATTCTGCTGTCAGTTACATCAACATAAATCTGGAGTGACTGCACTGACTTCAACATATTTACACCAGCATAACAGAACAGAATCTGGCATAATATGTTTCCAAAAATATCACTGCAAAAGACTTTTACCATTTTTTGTTTCTGGTGAAACAGAATCTGCCTTGAGTTATGTCTTTTCTTATCATACAAGATGAATATCACACTTCCACCCCACTATGAAGAGTCAGAGTCTGAGTCTTTTCTCACACTACTTGTATTCTTGCTTCCAGTGGAGTTGCTCTTGCTTTATACTGGTATGAGTGAGAGAAGAATCAGACACTCAATCGTTAATGCTTTTGTTTCAAGGATAAATGACTGTGTTCTGCTGCTTTCCCCATGACTTATTCCAGCGATCAGGCTGCCAATTCAAACTGGCTCAGAGTCAAGGCTTGACAGAGCAAAAACAACTGAAAAATAGCAACACTACATCTAGCTGGCTAATTTGGAAGTTATTTTCCCCAAAGATATAACTGCTAGGAGGGTGAAAGGCCATTGGTTGTTTTTTTTTAATACCTATTCCAGTTACAATACAGTGTGTTTTGCAAGATTTTGCTTTGCATGTTTTCAACAGGAAACAGATGACTAGAAAAGCTGAACCACCAAAAGAGAAAACAAAAAAAGAGAGAGAGAGAAGCAAACAGCTGCTATAGGATGCAGGCAAATGTAAATGAACAACCAAGGAAGAGACGTCAATGAGACACACATGCATAGGATTCAGAGTGGTAGCTGTGTTAGTCTGTATCAGCAAAAACCATGAGGAGTTCTTGTGGCACCTTAGAGATTAACAAATTTATTTGGGCATAAGCTTTCGTGGGCTTGAATGGGTTCTTGCCCAGAAAAGCTTATGCCCAAAGAAATTTGTTAGTCTCTGAGGTACCACAAGGACTCCTCATTGTATATGCATAGGAGATATCTGACAGCAGGGGTATTGCAACACTAGAAAGACAGTCTGACTGCATACAATTAAAATCTCTTTTGTAAAGCATGGTCTGGTTTTACCATTTGATCCTTTGCAAGGAATTGAGATTCTTTTATAACTTTTCATGTTAAAAAAAAGTTTCTTTACTCCTTGCAGAGTTTAAATAAAGAAACTAAAAGAAATCCGGCCCGATTCTCATTTACATTAATGGCCATTTACTGAGAATCAGGTCCACAGACACCCGTTGAGAACTGACCACCCTTTTGCTAATGAAAACCACAGTCGTGAAAACAAAAGGGTAGTATATGGTACTGGTATCATTCTTATTGCACAACTCCTATTTAGATGGACGGGAGTTCCATCATGGATCAAAGACAGCGTATAGTCCAAAAGTAGGTCTTAGATCTCAAAACGGGGGTACCTAGGCTATGCCATTTTGGTAGCTGATTTGAAATACTACCAAGTTATATCTCAGTAGATCAGAACTGAGTCGCATTATTTTACAAGGTGAGAGCTGAGAGTACTCAGTCCTATTCACAAATGGGCCTTAGCTTGGCACACTGCATTCTCACTCATTTAGATGTACAAGCCAACTGATTTTTGGAACATTTAGACCACACATTATTAAAAAAAAAAAAACAAAAACCCTAATTCCAGCTTTCTTGCAACATGGTTTCATAATTTGGCTATAAAATGATTAAAGGATGGTTGGCTCTGAAATGGGACTCAGTAAAAATGCCCCCTTTTTACTTCTTTCATCTTTCTGTGCATATCCAGCATCACTGGCCATCTTTATTGATCAAAATAAGCTTTGCCTGCTTTTTACTCCTCTTGGCACTGCAGAGCAAATGCAACTGTGGGACAGTAAGCTGGATTCTATTCCAGTTCACGAATTCTCATGGGCCTGATTTATTGTCACTGTGTAGCATCTTACTCCACAGCAATCTCACCCTGCAGGATTGTTAACTAATTTCCAAAAGCAGAGCCTTTAGTTGCGGGGATGTGAGACAGAGTGAACCCAGCTTGACTGTCAGATTCCATACTTCAGCGCTGGCAGTTAGAAAGAAAAAATAAAACCTGTTTACTTGTCAACTGAGCAGGTTTGATCTGGCCAGACCCATGCAGAAACACACAATATTTTTTATACAGTCACTTTTCAGAGTAGAACAGCATTTTAAAATCCAAAGCTCCTCCAACCACAGCATCCAAAATGTTCCATATGAAAAATAAGGCCTCCTGATGGATTGTTCAATAAATTCTAAATTCTTGCAGTGAATGAGAAAGTGTACGGGGTATGGACCTTGAGTTGCTCTAACAGAGACATTATTGGCCAATCTAGCTGCCCACCATCTGGAAATAACATTGGACAGAATAACATTGGAATAACAGAGAGAAGTAGAAGAAACTATCAGAAAGAGGGGACCACTGTCAAGTGCAGTAACTCCATTTTTGACCAGCCTTAACTAAGTATTTCAGGATGTTCCAATATTCCTAACAGATCTATACATTTTATTTAATTTTATTTTTATTTTTTGAAGGGAAGACACTTACCACTGGAAGTGTGGTCAGAGACCAAGTGCATCATCTCTGATTCACACCCAGCTCCACCAACAGCTTTGAGGTCACTGAAATACAGGACCCCATGTGGGAGCTCTCTCCTTCCCCTGACATTTTGGCTTTCACAACCATAGTACCACTTATGAGACAGCGATTAATATTAGGAGAAGGGCTTGCATGATTTTTCTGACTATACTATATTAAACTCGTATAGTCAGAAGAACATGTTTTCTTGGCTGCAGTCCAAAGGACTTACCATCAGATACTGGCTCTGAAGTGATACCAACTTAAATCTGAATACGTGCAATAGAGATGAAAGGTTCTGAAACCCATAAGCAAACACCAGAGTCAGTTATTCTTCCCATAGTGGAAATGCAATGTTCTCATAATAGCCAATCAGCACACTTCCAGTATTGCCAGCCCCAAGCATTCAAAAATCACGATTCAGGCTCTCAAAATAAGGCGACTAGGTTTAAACTCGCGTGATTTTTAAAAATAAAAATGTGGGGGCAATTTTGTAATATATCAGGGGGTAGCCATGTTAGTCTGTATCCACAAAAACAACAGGGAGTCCGGTGGCACCTTAAAGACTAACAAATTTATTTGGGCATAAGCTTCAGATGCATCTGAAGAAGTGACATTTTTTACCCATGAAAGCGTATGCCCAAATAAATCTGTTAGTTTTTAAGGTGCCACTGGACTCCTAGGATTTGTAATGTTTCTGCACAGCCAGGAGGGCTGGGAAAGCACTTAAAAAAGAAAAAAAAAACCCTGAGATTCTTTCCTAATCATGTGGCTCTAGGAGATGTAGCTTTGAGAAGACACCAGATAGCACAAGACTTGCAATAAAATTGTGATTGTTTAATATTGCAACTCCACAGCTTTCGGTAGCTCAACATTCCTTGACTGTCATAACAAAGGATATTTTTTTCTCTTGGGGAAAAAAAAGAAAGAAAAAAGAAAGCCTCCAGAAACTGTGAAATTAAAATTTTATGAGATAATCTGCTAGCAACAGTGAGACAACAAAAAGAGAAAACAATATCAGGCACAATAGGAAGCAAAGCAGATTGCCTTACAATGAATATTAATATTCATTGAGATCTGTTGAGTCCTTGTACAGAAACCTGGTCAATAGCACTGAATGTACATTAATGCAAAATGATGCAGATTATCATCAAGAACATGGCAATGAATGTAATATGTAGACAGCACTGGGGAAATGCTTTCAGGGTCACAGGCTGGAATTTCCTACGCTTATAGTACTTGGCAGAAAAAATGAAAATAGGGTGCAGCATTCATTACAATTTTATTCTATCTAGGTTCTTATGCAACACTCATCACCATAGTTTCTGAGCACCTTCCAGTAGCGCATTAAGCAACGTGCATCTGTCATGGGTTTGTTCTCTTATCCTCTCTCCAGGGAGAAGTGTTTGAAGTAGAGTATCTTGTGTTAGCAGGGCGGTTTTGTTTTGTACAAGATATTACTACTGCCCTATTTCCTACTGGGTCAGAAATGACTTGTTTATTATTATAATAAAATAATTTGATATTTATATAATACCTGGCATCCTAAAAGATCCCAAAGTATTTGCAAATGATGGCTCTGATCCTTCACACACATAAATATATACATAACCTTACTCCTGGGAGTAGCCCCTTTGAAGTCAATGAAGTCAGGCAAAGCAGACTTGGAGAAGCATGAAACCCATGGCCATGGCTCTGAACTAGGGGTCCTAGGAGTGCCAGGGCTAATCCCATCTTTCATTTGATTGGTCAAAAGTATATTTCTGAAAGGGGAATGGGCAGGGAAGAGTGTATAGTCCCCTCAGAGTCTCATGATTAAAGGCCTGGGCTACACTAATGGGGGGTGGGTGTCAAACTAAGATATGCAACTTCAGCTACGCTATTCACATAGCTGAAGTCGAAGTATCTTAGTTCGACTTACCTGGCCGTCCTCACGGTGGCAAGTCGACTGGCGCAGCTCCCCCATTGACTCCGCTTACTCCTCCTGCCGAGGTGGAGTACGGGCGTCCATTAGCGGATCGATTTATCACGTCCAGATAAGACGCAATAAATCGATCCCCAATACATCGAACACTACCCGCCGATCCGGTGGGTAGTATAGACGTACCCTTAGGAAGGAGAGATTCCCCACCCACACACTCCCAGGTCAGCATAACGTGGATTGGGGTGAAAACATTCCCCTTTTAATGTAACGGGGAGAGAATATCCTTCCCCATATACGTGGAAATGAGGAGGGGAGGAGATATTAACCCGTGTGCACACGCACACCCACTTCTAGGCCATTTGACTTGCAAATACACCCTTGAAAATGTAAACTGATCAGTAGGGTTGAAAGTTTGTCACCACCATTTCCTGAAGATCATGGGCTGCCCTTTGAGATCCAGGAATCCCTGACCCTGGATTCCTTGATATTTGGGCAGACCCAGGCCAAGCCAGAGCTCTGGGGGAGAGCTGCTGCTGCCATAAGCTTCCTCCCAGACCAGCAATACAGCGATCTGATGTCACAAGGGTCTTTCCACACACATTTCCCCACCAAACTTATGATACAAGGCCCCAAGGGTCTGTAATTACTGCTCTATGAAAAGGATGGGGGAGGGACTGGGGAAACAATTAATTTCTTTTCCCGTTTAAACAAAATCACTTTCTCATCATGAAGGCGAGAGGCCTCAGGACTTGGCAAAGGAGCCTGTATTACAAGCACTTGGCTGGAAGTGATTACACGTTGTCCCTGAAAAATATACTGAGTGAATTAATGACAACGCATGGCATTCAGCTTGTGTTGTTTGAAATTGGAGGTGGGGTTAATGACCCTGTGGGACCTTATCTTCCTCCCCCAGGAAGGTTTTCTTTTTTTTGTTTGGTACAACCTGGTCCACCTCAAAGTATGTTTATGAGCCCCAAAGACAAGTAATCGCAGGCAGTAGTATCCAGAGAGAAGGGTGACTGCTATCAGAGGCAAGGAATTCATCCCGAGTCTCCCTTCAGCTGCATGGCAGAATTTTACCCAGGGAGCCCGAGATCTCCCTGCAGCATTTTGACATCTTAGGGTACCTGCCTACTGCTGACCAGGCTTCTCCTCTGTGATCTCTGACTGCAGAGAGGGACAGAGGGGAGAAGCAGCACCGTTTAGTGGACTAAACATGGGCCTGAGAGCAAGCGATTCATATATTCTCATTCCATCCCTGACCCTGAATCCTTCTGCATCCTTAATCAAGTCACTTAACTTCTCTGCCTTAATCTCTCCATCTGTAACATGTGGAATAATAGCCTCACCCACCTGCTTCACAGGGCAGCTGTGACAATCAGTTAGTTTGCAAAGTGCTAGGAGTCGCTGGAAAGCATACAAAACCCTCCAGTATCTGGCCCCTGGCTCATAGCTTATTTGAACAATTGACTCTTGCCAAATTCTTCTCAATATAGCAGCTGTGTAGGGACTCCAGCACAAACAGATGGGCTCCACCTTTCCCACAGCAGGAGTCTAGGGGGATCCAAAGAGCCTCATGACACAGGATTTTTATAAAATTAGACAGTTACATCTGGTTGCACTTTAAAAAAAAAAATCATCTCACTAACTCTCTCCTCAGTCCCCAGGCTTGCCCTCTGCACAGTGGTAATATCACGGTGGACCAGAGTTAGTCTTACTGGGCAATGGGTGGCAGGGATGGTTGCACAGGCCCACCCAAAAATGCAAAGGCTACCTCTGACTCAGACGGCCTCAGAACCTGCTACTGCCCTTCCAAGGAGGAGCAGAACATGCTTGTCTGAGCACTGGCTGCTAGTGGCAACATACACAAAGGGAGGCAGGGGACCTCAGTCCTAGGCTGGCAGATCACAACATCATCCTGGGGATGTGGAGCAGTGTGAGGCATGTTAGCTGGACCTTCACACCAACAAAAAGCCTGAGCAGTACAAAGTAGTCCTCAAGTGGTGCCTAGACCATGGGGGTGTGGGGAGGGGGGGAGGAAATATCACTGCTAGTGTACAAGAGGGCACTAGTCAGACCATGGTGATGTGGTTAGAGGAGAAGGAGAGGGTCCTTTTTCCTTTCCTGTGTACCCAAACACAGCAAGGCAGGATCCTGGCCTACATGGTGGAAGTTTCAAATTGTGCATGAGGCACAAGATTACTGGATCTGTAAATGTCATGAGTCTTGTCTTGCAAGAACACTCTTGGCTATGTTACCTCATGCCACCATTGTGACTAATGGAGTGGGCGTGAGGTGCCGATCTGCCAGTCCCACAAGGTGCTCTCTTTCCCAGTGACCGACTGACTGGACAAAGAGTTTCTTTCACAGTCGCTGCTAAAAACTAGGAGGATGCTGTGAAATACTGGGCCTATTAGCCAATGACCATGAAGAAAGAAACAAGTCTAGGATCCTACTGCCAAAAAATTATGCCATCACCAAAGTGACATCTTTTCATCTGATTGGGACGGTCGCAGAATGTTTTTTGCTTTGAACACGCAAGGAGAAATAGCAATGCAATCACCAAAACCCAGCAACAAATGTCACCGTGTGTGTTACTTACACACACACAATATTATAGGGGGAGCTGGTAGCAACCCCTATATTTAAGTCACCTAACACTTTACATTAAAAAAGAGTCTCACAACTTTTTCTCTGAGACAATCTTACATCTCCATTGTTTTCAGCAGGCCTTAGCTATTTGGCAGGAGGAGTGCCCCCAGGCTACAGAAGTGCCTTTTCTTCGTTCCATGAAATTCTTTGCTGAGAAACAAATGGCTAAAAATGGATATTTTCCTACCGGAAATCCACATGTATTCTAGGGTCAGGCTGATGACAGCAGCAAAGCAGCTGATGCAGCAAACAGTGCACTAGGCTAGGAGTTGCTGAAGCATCTATGTGGGGGCCATGAAGACCCATGAAGCATCTATGTGAAGCATCTATGCAGGAGAAAGAGAGCTGAGCTGGGTGTCCCTTTGCCACCCTTAACCCAGCATCTGGCTCCAGTGGCCCATACCCCCTTCTGGGAGCACCACATAGAGCAGGAGCTTCCTCAATGCCTAGAAAGGTAGGGTCTGAGAGCCAGAATGGGCTGGGTTCTCCCTCCCCTTGACAGAACAAGGAGTAATGGTCTCAAGTTGCAGTGGGGGAGGTTTAGGTTGGATATTAGGAAAAACTTTTTCACTAGGAGGGTGGTGAAGCACTGGAATGGGTTACCTAGGGAGGTGGTGGAATCTCCTTCCTTAGAGGTTTTTAAGGTCAGGCTTGACAAAGCCCTGGCTGGGATGATTTAGTTGGGTTTGGTCCTTCTTTGAGCAGGGGGCAGGACTAGATGACCTCCTGAAGTCCCTTCCAACCCTGATATTCTATGATTCCCCGAAACGCAGCACCAGGCCGCAGCAGCCCATCAGAGATAACAGCCTTCTCCCACTACAAGCGACTGTAGTTAGGTTGCTCAAGGGGTAGCAGCCGGGGCTGTAGGGTCTGGGCTCACACCCTGCTGTGAATGCATAACAGGAAGTTTTAACAGTTGAACATTTTTGTTTCCCCCCCCCCTCAGAAGAAAAACCCCCTAGGAAATTACATACAAGAAAAGTACGTTAGAAGATCGCTATTAAGGTTGCAACCACAAGCACTTGATTGGGCCATTAGGCTCTGCCTGGAGTTTGGTGGGGTGTCTCGCTGCGCTATGCCAGGAGGAGCCCGCAGAAGGCCTGGGGATTTAGCAATTCCTCCCCTGCTTCCCTCTTGCCCCAGAAGGGAAGCAAGTTGCAATGCCTCTTTCAGGATACAGCTTATTTCCTCTCCTAGCCCATGGCTGGTTACAATGGCTGGCACCCAGCACATAAAGCCAGGGCTCTCCCCTTTTCCTGACCCTTCACTACCCACTTCCTCATAGAAGGAATGATCAGATCTGGAGCTCGTCCCCCACCCACACCTGAGCCACGATCAGATTAGGTCCTAGGCAGCTCTGCAGGGTTTAGGCTGCAGGGTGCTGCCCTGTGCTGTGGCATAGGGCCAGAGTCTTTTTACAGGCTTGTCAAGCGGTAGCTTCCTCTTTCCCAACAGAGTTTTATAAGCTCGTTCAGTTGGTGGTTGTGAATGTTTTTGTTTCTGCTTTGGAAGTCGCCCTCCACAGTGCTCTGTGCTCAGGCGGAGTTTTATTTTCATCATGCCAGGGGGGGAAACCTGTGCTGATAAGAATGGTAGGGTGATCACTCAGGAGCTGACCAACAACAGCCAGCTGGTAGTCGTAGATATATGTTTAAAAACAGCTTGTTCCAGACTTTATGAGCTTCTGCTCCTGAAAAATCCACAGCAGGAAGGGCACTGAGAGACTGCTCTGACTGTTCTGCTTTAGGTGTTTGTCTTGAAGGACAAACTCACTGAGTCTTCAGTTGGCAAAACAACCTTGTGACCAAAAGGTCATCGCATTGCCATGGACCACCACAAAATGGTGGTATGCCAGCTCTTTGTAAGTTGGGGTACATTTAAATTACCTTCCACATCCTGTTTGATCAAGATAACCCTTCAAGTTTTGGGATGGGTGGCAAACCAGCTGCTCTCTCTCTCATCTGCCCCTCTGAGGTGTGCTGACTTCCAAGCCAGGTGTAGTTCCTGCTAGAGAGACATATACCTATGTACATATGCACACAAATCTTCACACACTTTGGATCAAGTCTTAGAGTCATCCCCCTGAAGTCTATGGAAGTTTTGCCTGACTCAGTCCCTAAGTAATCATTTCAGGATTTAGCTTGTAACTTCATTTAGCTAATAGTTTGCAGGTGGCCACTAACCATGAAGTCTGCCAGATC
The DNA here is from genome assembly GCF_020497125.1 of Mauremys mutica. Classification (NCBI taxonomy): domain Eukaryota; kingdom Metazoa; phylum Chordata; order Testudines; family Geoemydidae; genus Mauremys; species Mauremys mutica. The sequence continues at coordinate 19,338,167 of NC_059076.1, read as the reverse complement.
CTCTTGATTTCAGCAAGGTGGTCTTGCATCCTGTTGTTAAGGATTTACATTCCTGTTTCCCTGGGAGCTGCCATCTTCCAGCCTTCCGAAGTCCTTGCTCTCAGGGAACCTTTGAAAAAGAAAATCTCTGTAGGCATGTATGTATTTAACGGTCTTTAAAGCTTGTGTGGCATCCCATGGCCAGGGAAGCAATCATCCTAATGAACAGCACAAATTATTCAGTATTCAATTAGAAAAGCTGTATTTTGCACTCCTTTACTAATGCTAGGACTAAGAAGAGCTAGATTTGGCTAAATCTGCAACACTGGCTTCTCTGATCCTCTTTACAATATTGTAATCTTGCCTTCCTCTCTGCAAAACAGAAAGCACTACACTTCTACCACAAGTGCCATTCTCCATCTCCCAGTTACTGCTTCTTTTCAGTGGCAAAATGGTTTGCTTGCTGACATTTTTATTTATACAGCAAAAACCCTCTCTTTCTTTAGGATGACATTTTACTCCTTTGAAATCAGATGGTCTCTTTAGAGGTCTGATTCCATGCAAGTAGCAGCATGGGCTAGTGTAGATAAGCCACTGACCTAGCGATTAGGAGACCCGAATTCCACTGCAAGCTCTGTCTGTGACACTGCAAAAATCACTTCCCATCCCACCCTTTGTCTGTCTCGATTTTAAGCTTTTGGGGCAAGGACAATTTTGTACTATGTGTTTGTATAGTGCCTGGCATAGTGGAGAGTGGATTTTGTCTGGGAATCTCTAGGCATATTAATAAAATAATAAATAATAATAATAATGATAATGATGGCTCAGATGGTATTTAGACCTGAAGTGCTACACAGATTTGCCCATGAATTTAAAGAAAAGAGTCACATCAGATCAAGGGAATTATATCTCCAATGAGTTTGTAGCACCTCCCGAGTTACGGTAACTTTTATGAATGAAAAGGTATGCTACAGCACAGAGCAAATGAACTTTCCATGGACTCCTAAATTCTCATGTTGTTTTTATTTAGTGCCAGGTGTTTACATGATGCCATGTGACTTATAAAGTGCCCAATATATAAGAGGCTTAAAGTCTTGGGGCCTAATTCTGCTCTATTGGAACCAGCTGCAAAATTCCTATTGTCATTCTATACTTCAACTATGTGCCAATGGTCAACAGATACCCCAATTCTCAGTTGCCTTGCACCTTGTGTAGTCATTTACACCAGTACAAAGTGGATATAAAATTCTTCCAGATCAGCATGATGGTGTTTTCCCACTCATTAGGCCTGGCATAAGGTATTACACAAGGAGGCTGATTGTCATTTAAATGATGATCTCTTTATGTTGCTCTGCCAATGTAAAGTGGGAGCAAAGGTGATTTTGTACCCACTTTAAGGCTCTCTTACTGCGCTGGAGCAGTATAAAGAGACCTTAGTGTAAATGAGTTAGGCCCAAGATACAGAGCAATGGGGAATCATGTCCTCTGTTTTTAAGAGTCACATTCAAGAGTTTTTGAATTAAGGAAATCAGTATCAAACACCAGGAAATGAAAGCAGAGTTGCAAAGCCTGTATAGCAGTGAAGATACTATCCAGCATGACTGTAGTTGATGTAGATGTGATACCATCCAGTCAGCAGTTTTGTTGACTTAGTCATATTGAGGTCAACGGGTTTGCCAGTTGTTGCACAAGACCTCAGTGACTTGTGAGATTAGCAACCAAAGTCATCCTGCTTCAACCCCTAAAGCACATGGGTTCAAAACAACTTCAGAATTCTGAGTGTATATTAAATATGGTATGAATTTCACGAGCCAAGTGAAAAGCCCCTTGAAAGTGGGGTTTGAAATGAAAATGCTGACACACCCTTAAGTATTGATATATAGTGATACTAGAGGTAGTCAAAATGATTTGGTTGAAAGATTTTTTTTTCTAATCAATGGCCTTTCCCCCCAAAAAATTCTGTAAATTGTGTTTGTCTTTTAATGAAATTCCATTTTTTTAAATGAAATCAGAAGGCAAAAAGCTCTCTTTTTAGCTACTCAGTCCCCTACACTCTAAAGCAGTGATATCCTAAGGCAGAGGAAAAGTTGGACACTGCAATCACATATTTAGGGAACAGCAGGTCAGATTCATCCTGCACTGAAGTCAATAGAGTTAATCCAATCTAATGGTCTCTACTAACTTCAGTTTAGAGCAGGTCAACATTTTTTCCCAACAATTTTTTGCATAAAAATAGTATTTTGATAATACAGAGAAATGTTCCATGAAAAAAATGTTTGTCAACATTCGAAGTAACAAGCCGGTTGCACAAAAATGACTAGTGATATGACCAATCAGGGATGAACAGGCATTAGCGCTGAAAATGCTAGGGCTATGCTTTGATTATGAATTAACAGTGAAAAATCAGTATGGCAACCAAATGCCAGAGCAGAAAGATGGGAACTGTCAAATATAACTAACCACCCAATCTTCTATGGGCAGCTGTATACTGTACAGATACTTGTTGTCAGTACTTTTGCATCAGTGGAGATTAAATTTGAATGCAGCATATTAATAAACTGGGCAGGTCTGCAGTAAATGAACAGTAAACCTTCTCTCAACCACTTGAAATAGAAGCTGGCACTTTTCTTCATTCCATCTCCTTTCACTCTCGCACCCGATTGCCATAGGTTGCCAGGAGACAGTATCGTTCCACATGCAGGCCAGCCATTAACTGCCTTTTGCTTTTTTCTCTCTCTTTTTTTTTTTTTTCCTTTTCCGGATCTGGCTCTTGCTTTTTTCAGTGAGAAAATCTGGCAATCCTCTGTTCTTCCTTCCTGACGTAAATGCCCCATTTTTACTTTGGCGTTTACAAAGCTGTCACTGGGTCTGTCAGGAGTAGCTGAGGGAAATTCCAAACCGGCACAGATCCAGACGTGCATATGTAGACTGGAAAAGGATTACTAATATCTTTAGCGGTTGGGAGCTGTCCTAAAATGAGGCCAGTAAAGCACTCGAGAGCTGTGTCAGATGGATGAAAGGCACCTTTGGGAAAACATCTAGGTTTGGGTCCTCAAAAGTACATAGTGTCTAATTCCCATTGAAATCAGTGAGAGTTAGGTGCCTAAATACCTTTGAGGATCTGGGCTCTAGTCTATACTGGGCATACTCAGCAGCTTACCGCAGACATTATCCTAGTCATTAACATTACACAGTCTTATTTATGTAGTCACTCCTACATTTGTTACATTATACAAATCCTTAGTGTCCCCCTGCCCCTTGAGCTATTCTAGCTACTTTAAGGCTTGTATTTTAAAACAGAGCTTGAAAAAAAAATCCACTTAATCTGTGGGAAGCTCTCTCTAGTGATATGGTGACAGAAGCCATCAAAGACTGCAAAATATAAGCTTTCATCTTTAATTAAGCAAGTTAATTGCCCTTATGGTTGGAAAGAAAACCTACTGAATGGGATCAGAATGTAAACCAATGCAGTATTGCCTTCTTGAGTCTGCAAACTGCTCCGGTGCAGTGGAGTGCCGCCTATGTAGGCAAGGTACACACTGCATGCCCTCCGTACTGCATGTTATCCAACTGGCAGTCCTCTGTGGGACGATTCCACCTGGGCCCCCTGGAGGGCATCATTTTGTAGAACAAAATGGTATCCCCTGCACGATGGGACTTTGTGTGCACCATACTATGAGGACACCATTTTGAACTATCTAAGTCATGCGAACGAGTTGCCTCACTAAAACTGTCACAGCACACCGCTGTTCTAGGCCCACTCTTGCAGATCGAACAGCAGCTTTGCTAAGCAGAAACAGCATGAAATTATTGAGACGTCAGTTTCACGGTTGCTTTTCAGAACACTGTGGGGAGAGAGATTGCCAAGGGTCGTGTTCATTTCATGCTGCTGCTTGGGAATGCTATTATTCATGGTGGTACAGGAGGTCCTATAAAATGAAGGCTGAGGAGGGGAAAAAGGAGCAGAGGCCTCCTCATAGCACCCTGAACACTGTAGAAGAAACAGTGTAGCAGAGACTTGGTGCTAATGTAATGACTCCACAAAGTGCACAATCTGGCCTCTTGTCTTTTAGATCTACTTCTGGCTAATAGGTTTAGTCCTCCGGCCAGCAGGTGTCAACTAAATTTTCAACTTTGAATTTTTGTTTAAAAAAAAAAAAAAAAAGGTAGAAAATATTGTAGAAAATAAACCTGGAAAAAAAGAATTCTGAACTCAGCCAAGATTTCCCCAAATAACTAGCAATGCCTAACTTCAGACCCCTTAAAGGGGTCTGATTTGAGGGAAGCGTTGAGCACTGAAAACCAGCCCCCTTTTAGCAGTCTTAAGTACAACATCCAAAACTTGAGGGATTGAAAAATCAATAGTCATTTGGAAAAATCTTGGCTCCTTAAATCCATCCCCTGGCCAATGTACATTTTGTCTTTATAACATAGTTCACTAATGTTTTGTCCAGTTTTAAATATCAGTCTCCCATCACTTCCAGTGGGAGACTATTCTTTATTGCTCAGTAAGAGTAATTTCCCCCTGACAGTTAGCCTGAATTCTCCCATTTAATTAGGTGCCTCCTTTGCTCAGTTCCATATTATTACTCCTGGTTATAACCCTCAGACCACTCTAAACAATTCTCCCTCCATGGCTCCTGATATTCTTCAATTGAAATAAATGGCAAAAAAAAACAACCCCAACTCCTATTGACTTGCAAGTGCAGGACTGGAACGTTGGCATTTTCACCTTCCAGATGCTTGTAGACGTATCGAATTCCCATCCGGCCCATTTAAACAATGGAAAAAAGAAACAGAAGACAGAAAACAGCAACAGTAACCTGATCAGCTGCTGCACACAGAGTTTTATCATAGAACTTGCGTTCTCTTCCCCAGCCCAGCACTGCATCCTGGAATGTTTCCCCATTCTTTCCTTCTATCACTAGGAGCCAGTGACAAATGTGTCAAACAAAAGTGACATGGAACATAGTGTTATTCCTTGTGGGATTCAGGCATTAAAAATAACTTTGGGGGAACGTCAAGCCTGGGAAACTTTCCCTAGTGTTAACCTAAGCCTATCACTGTGGGAACAGTGAAGCCATACCTGCTGAGACTAAAAATTAAAACAGACGCCTCTCCTTTTATATGGGCAATGAAGTCGCAGGTTCTGAATCCACGTAGCCAGACAGAAAGTGGAGCTGTTCAGCAATGTGGAAATGGAAGAGCTATTTCATAGCCTTCAATCAGATAAATCTCATCAGCATAGCAGTTAGCATAATGGGCGATCTATTAGCCACGCTGTATTAACAGGTGCATGTCAAATAAAACCCAAACAGATAGCACCAGGCTGCAAATTATACCCACTCTTGCCATGAAGACTAAATGACCACGTTAGGAAGCAAATTAGCCATGCTTGTAAGCTTCACTGGCACGGCTGTTTTGTTTTTAGAGCCAATTAAAATAATTGTACGCAGGCCTGGTTAATCTGAATCGGTTTGCAAACTCCATTTCCATTTAGATCTAGATCTGTTTTCTAAACTTGCGATCAGCAGCTGGGGACTGCTGCTGTCAGACAGGATAAAATCTTTGGACACGGCAGAGTCATAAGCGAGGTACAGGTTAATGGCAGGTCTCACTGTGCACGTGCGAAAGGTCACGGGGTTAATTTGTCCGCTCTCTGCTTGCACGTCTCCCCTTTGTCTCCCTTTGCGAGGCTTGTATCCTGCACCCATCCCCTTCGGCATCACTCTGGCCAGCCCGTGGACAGCCAGGAACATAAGTACAAAGAGGTTCACAAGCACACACACACATACAGCTGAGGCTTTGTTCTGGTTGTGTTTACTTGCAAGGAAACAATCAGGCATTGTGCCTGTTTTTTAGACAAACTGTAGCCATGTGGCTGCGAGTGGTCTGGCTCGAGCTAGCTAGAGCGCTTTTGATTTCTATGCCTTATTTATTTAATACATTTCAGGCCAGCTTGTGCGGGTGACAAAGGAAGGTGGAGATACAGGTCGGCTCTTCACTTCTTTCATCATTCGGACAGGGGCTGAGCTAACTGGAAGTCCTTGCCGTCCAGTCTTTGCTAGCCAAGTATTACAGGCATTAATAAAGTGGCATTAGCAAGCCTTACCTATGGTTGGTACTTACATGGCCTCCATTACCATCGTCTGACTACCTCGCTATCATTAATGTAGTTATCCCCACAACACTGCTGCGAGGCAGAGCAGTGCGATTATCCCCATTTTATAGATGGGGAATGAGGCAGAGAGAGCAAATGACTGGCCACGGTCACGCAGAAAGTCCGTGGAGGAGCAGGCCATTGAACCAAAGCACCCTAAATGCTAGATTATCCATCAACCCTCCAGTCCAAGTGAATGGACCACACTAATGGCTGGCCTGGAGACAGAGATTAGAAGGGAGGCTCCTTGTATTGTTATCACTGCAGAAGGCCAGCCTCTCTCAGGCCCATTGCACAGTATTGTATGTACATTCCTTGATGTAACAATTATGACTTGACCATCTGTGTGTTTTGCACAAAGGCCTGCTGCCCTCTCTCTCTCAAATGGTCTCTGGCTTTGCAGTTTACACCATTGTGTGGAAGGATCATCATTTTAAAACAATCCTCTGGCTATGCTACACTGTCTGGCTAGGGAACCCGAGAATCATTTCACCTCATCATTTTAAATGCAACCATGTGTTTTATGGCATCAAGGCACCAAATATTTCAGTCCTCGACCATTGCTAGATTGGCTGTATGAGGAAAAGGAACACTGGCACCGCACGGTGTCTTGTGGTCCTAGGAACTGCTTATACTAAGATAAATCCATTCAGACTGCATGGAAGCATAGGCTTTTTTTCAAGTTAGCTTTTATTGGAGAGAAAATATAGCAGTTCTGACACACAAGTGGGTTAACAAACAAACAAACAAAGTACAACATATAAAGCATTCCATTCCCACAGTAGACTATTCTCTGCTGCTTGTGATTGTTTTCCCACACCTTTTCCATTTGGTTTTATTTCTCTCTTCTGTAATTAAAACTCATCCCTCCCTGGTACTTAAATTCATTTGTATAATTTCCCATGGACAAAAAAGGAAACCTTTTCAATCCTTAATCTAGGCTGCCTCGTCTCCAAAGAACCCATCTATTACTAAGGCTGCATGTCACACTAATACAATAATCAACGCTTACATAATGTTCTGTCTTCAAAGAACTTTTAAAACTCTCAGTCTGAATTACCTCATGTACAATTTAACCAACCTCTTATTAGAATTGAACCTGTGCTACGATGCAGCATTTCAACACCTCCAAACTTTGGATCAAGAACTTTATGGCTCTGGCCTATGAGTATAATTCACTTTGAAATATTCAGAGACTGGAAAACAATGGAAAACTTGTTAGAATCCAAAGATATAATAAAACTTAGTATACTATCCCTAGGCAGAGTATGTTATTGATATCACACACACGTACATTATTTCAGCCTGACTTGAATATTTGTTCCTAAAAATACTTTGCACTTGTGAGGCCTGCTTCTCTACTGCCTTACATTTCATATAGTAACTTTCACTTGTGCAAAACACATCTGATGACAACGAGAGCTTACAATTGCAAGGTCAGGCACTTGTTCTTTTTTAAAAAAATTAAGTATCCACTCCAGTCTCCACCCAAAAGAAAAATCTATTCAACTTTTCAGGCTTGAGAATACTACATGAACCATCAGGGTACACCGATGCATGCAGAGTCAGCTGGAATCATACCACTGCACTGCAAGAAAGAATGATTCTAATTATCTCTCTTGCTTGTTGCTCATATAGCAACTCTAAGAACTATTTTACAGATAAACTTCATTTTAGCTGAGGGGAGGAAATTACTGCAGGATGCAGATAGCCAGGAAGGATAGAGGCCAATTTCATGGAGAAAAAGGCTACAGAATTACAGTCGTTTTCCTGTGCAGATGGTAAAACAAGAATCTCCATTAACCGCTTGAGTGCCATGCTAGTATAACTCAGTTCATACTGCACTGGCCTCTGTTGCTGGAGTGGTAAATGACTAATGCCACACATCTGAAAGGCACTTACATTACTATCCCTTTTAAGCAACAAACAGGGATCGAAGAAGGCCGTCTGGTGGATGGCGCTGACAGAAACGTAGGACCCTAAAACTCATGGACATCAATGGGAGTTCAGCCCGGCGTTTTATATGTAAAATGAGCAATGGATCTGCAGTGTGAAGCTGAAAGTGGAGTTTCATCCTGCACTTGCCACCATGGTCTTGAGGGGAAAAGGGAATTCTCCTGCAGGAAACAAAACCCAGGATCAGGGAAGAGGAGTGCTGCTGCAGAACAATCAGTGAACAAGGAGAGTATTAATACTGGCATATATTTCAGGAGCTCTCTTTGGAGCACTGGAGGCCCTCCCTGACTCAGTTAGGCCTTCGTTTTTCCCCGGCAAGGAGCCTATACCACATGTTGCAGAGGGCACCATGCAGTGTCCCTTTGTCAAACACACCTAAAGCACCGATTGGGTTAAAGCTCCTTGAAACGTTAACAGGGAACCTGAAACAACGAAACAGCCGAGTACTTTACAGCACAGGACACAGCTAGCGATGACCAATTGCTTTGGAGGACACCAGAGGAGAGGTCATCGGGCACAGAGAGGGTGCTTTATCCCAGGAGTTCTCTATGGCTACATAACAAATGGGTCCAATCCTATACTCCAAGTCAATCGGAAATCTCTCAGCGGTTGCAACAGGAGCAGGACTGGGGTATATGCCCAAAGAGGGGACAAATGTCTAACCATATACAGGGTACGGGCATGGTAAGGGAAATCAAGCACTTCTAAAAGATCAAGGGACACAAGGAAGTTTTCCTCTGCATAGTGTTTTGCCCAGTGAACCCTTTTGCCTCACCAGTGGGAAAGTTAGGCCCAAACCCTCAAAGTTAGTTAGGCACTTAGCACCCATGAGAGTTAGACACCTAAATAGCTTTGAGGATCTTGGCCCGGGTCTTCCCGCATACTAACTTTCCAGCTGCGTAACAAGCCCCTCACGGGCAATCGACCAGGTTAATGCATTGGCAGAGTGCCACATTTCCATCCTAGAGAAAGAAGCAATGTTGCCTCACAGCTCCTCCTCCTCCACTCCTCCAGTCAAAATCATATGTTTGAGGGTAGTTTCAGATTTTTTTCCCACACTTCTGGTCAAGAAAACAACTTAGAACAGGAGGCCCATTTTGGCAGGCCCTTCACTTTGGGAGAGAATTAAAAAAAAAAAAAAACCCACAGCACTTCCATAGTATCTTCCTTTTGAGAATCTGATCTGAGCGTAGATGAGGTTTCAGTTAAAGACAGACTATATATTCTATCTGCTTGATCAAATCACTTAGAGGAGGAGAGATTTCACCCTTATTCCTGGAGAAATATGGAGCTGTTGTGCTAGCTACCCATCCTGGAGGACACACCACCAGACACCTCCAGGGCTGAAAGCACAGGCTACTACAGCTTGAGTGAAATAGCCAAGACTCTATAGATGAGGCCGTAACAATCTCATAGCCTCTGCCAATTGGACGCAGAGTAATACACACTCACCGCTGGGTTATACTGTCAGTAGAGAATGATAACCTACTGCCAGGTGTAAGCAGAATATCACAAAGCTTACATGTTAGGAGATTGGTTAATTACACGACCATCACCAAGGTACAGAGAAAAATGGAAAGTTTGGTTAAAAATGGTTTTTGGCGGCCAGATTTAGACCTGGATATTGAAAGAGGTTAAATCATGAGTTTTCAGGGGTAGCAAACGGGGCCAGAGGATCACAACCATCCTTCATTTCTTTAGGGCTAGCTAGGAATAGACAAAAAGCTTTTTCTGCTGTTCCAGTATTGAACAGGGCGAGAGCCACTGGCCTAAATCAATTCCTCACGTCGCGTGGTAAAGATGGGAACAAAACCCAGATGCCCCAATTCCCAGAGCAGTGCTTTGACCAGGAAGTAGAGATAAAAATCTCCAGCACATGAGTGCTGAGGGCCTGGCCCTATGACTTCCTTTCCACCAGGCACTGTTCTTCCCCACATGCAACTGCAATTAAATGGTGTTCTGACAGTGTGGGCAGAGACAGTTCATGAACTCGCTTTTTCAGAGGCGGGAGCGATGGGTGTCAACCGTCACAGAGAAAAGGAAAGCGCCTGGGAAGAAACAGCCATACTCTTCGAGAAACTGGACTACGGATTTGCCAAGAGTAGGGAAATTTAAACCTGTGAAACCAAACTCGTGTAAAAGGGACAAGGGACCAATAAGTAGGACACGCCTTAGGGGGGGTGATCAGGGCAGTTGCCCTTGAAAGCTGGCACCTAGGGTCCTAAATCAACATTCAGAAAGGGTGAGGGATGCAAACGGTGTGGTGGGGTTTTTCAATGCTCAGACATTTGGCAGGGCACCAAGAGCATTTTCTCCCCTGGGCAACAAAACACTTCAGACCAGCCCTGCCAGTACATCATGCTGGCACAAACCCCACCTTGCTGCAGAAAAGCACAGCTACATTATGGGTTAGCTACTGCAGTGCAGCCAAGACCCCAAGATGAGCAAAGCCTCTTTGCCCCCAATTGCTGCGAGGGCCACGATTCGAAGAAACGAAAAAAAAAATGGGGAAGGGAGTGGCTCAGCTTGTAGTGTTTACCTCACCATTATTGGACTTTTCTCTCAGGAGAGAACAGGAAGTAGCGCTTGGGACGCTTCCCCCTGCCTGGGGGAGTGCCTCCGAACATAGCACGAAGGAAGCTTTTCACTCTGAAAGAGAAGGAGAGCTGCTAGTTTCTTTTAGCAGGGCATGCTGGGAATGGGAGGAGTCTGGGGCCTGAAATAATACAGGTTCTACCACCTCTCAATAAGTAGTAATGCTAAGGGAACAGGTGCTGGCCTAAAGAGCCTGTGATAGGGGCCTTCCTATTTTAAAAAAATGGCTCTTGAGCATTTTAAGGGAGAGACTTTGGGGAACCATTCATACTTTAATCGCTAAGAAACTTGGGGGTATGGGACTTGCGTAACTGTATATTTGCTGGTGTAACCACTCTTCCCTCACTCTTGCTGTATTTACACACCATCTCTTTGGCTGTTCTTTATTTTGCTAGTCATGTGGTGGTCTGACTCATAGCTACAGCTTGCTGCTAGTGTACTAAACGTTGTTGATAACCAGGCCATTAGCTACCTGTGGGAAATAAAAAGTTAATGCTTGTATTTGGGGGGAGCTTAGACCTATAAAAGTGACCTAAGTCTTGTCTACTATAAGAAAATCTCTCCTGGAATAGCTGTATTGCTGTAGCTACACTACACTGGCACAAAATCGGGCTTGTAGCTGTCTAGCTTAATTTGCTAAAATACTGAGTCAGGATACACGGGTGTAAGCCCCACTCTATGCAACCTGTCTGTATGATGGACTTGCCTCACTGTAATTACACAGATACTCCAGTGTAAGTTTTCTTAATGGAGACAAGACTCCAGGGAAGCAGTTTGAAGTTGCAGATAAACCCCCTCAAGGAAGGACACAAGTTCACAAATGACTAAATTAACTCTAACATTGGGCTACAGAAAGTGCTGAGCAGGAAGAACGCCTGACCAGGTTAGCTGGAACAGAATCCCTCCACCCAGATATTGTTAGCATTAATCCAAGCTGCATTTCAACCAGACGGAAGCCACACTCCTTCCTTTGCTTGTCTACAGTGGTTGTAGGTCAATATGGCACACAGTTGCTGTGAAAACCTCGCAGTCCTGACTGTTCATTGTTATGCTGCAGGAAGGAAGTTTGAAGAGGCACCAACACAGCTACCCAGGACCCAACTTGATAGCTGCAATTTGTTCAGCACATCACATCCAATAGAATCCTGGTATATATAGACGGCACTTGGACCCTTCTGAACAGCAGCACAAAGCCTCAGGAACATCCTCCCCAAGGAGATCAGGAATAACCTTTCTATTTTCATGTTCAGATTCTACTTAGGGTATGTATCTTCACCATCCCACAAAAAACTACAGCACAAGGAAATCTGCATTCATAAATAACAGCCTGCGACTAGATTTAAGAGTAGAGAACTTGACAACTCTTCTGAACAGTTCTCTTTAGAAATACTTCTAAGTAGATCAAAACTCTGTGCTTTGATAGGATTCAATATTACTCTTTTCTCTCCGTGGTCTGCAGTGCTATTTACGCAGCCCTTGAGTCTCCGGTTCCATCTCCTAAAGTCCCTTTCTTTCTCCCCTTCATGCCAGCTTGCTTAATGCTCCAAGTGATGTCTTGAGTGGATCACATAGCATGGGTGGCACTAGTGTGACCAACACTTGCATTGCTCTTCCTGAAACCAGCCAGGGCGCGAGGAACTCCATCACAACTGTAGGTGGGAACACAAAGAGCCCCATGTGGCTATACATCCACAATCTGGGTACCTTGCACTTGCATCCAACTTCCCTCCTAGGATCTCAAAGTGCTTGACAAAGATGGGTTAACTGGGGTGTGTCAGTTAAGTGACTCGCCCATCATCTAGGAAGCCTGGAGGCTGAGAGAATCCAAATCTCTTAATCCCATTAGCTAACATGTTGTCACTGCCCTAGTGGAAAACTTGCAATTGTATGTGCAATCATTCATTTTCCGTTCAGAGCTTAGGTGTAGAATAAACTCTACACCCAGCCAATAAATCTGTTAGTTAACAGTATTGTCTAAGAATGATGCCTGGGGGAAAGGTGGTGGGAAAGGTTCCACACTTTAAATTTTGCCTCACCCTACACGGCTGCCTCTGCCCGAGAGATTCAAAGTCCCAGTAAAAAGCAACAAAGAGTCCTGTGGCACCTTAAAGACTAACAGATGTATTGGAGCATGAGCTTTCATGGGTGAAGGTGCCACAGGACACTCTGTTGCTTTTTACAGATCCAGACTAACACGGCTACCCCTCTGATTCTTGACACCATGCAAAGTCCCAGTAGTTCCCTTGAGTCCGCTGAGGATCAGTTACACTTATCCAGTCAGAAAACCAGCTTGATGCTGATCCATAGGATTTTAAATGTCATGCTCAGCCCTATGCTAAATACATGTGGTGCTGGTTGGGGAGCTGCAGACTAGAGCCGTTTCATGTACACAACGGCCTGTCTGGAGTTGGCCTGTTCTGCTGTGCCTTGTGTTGGTGGTTTGCAATTCAAGGTGTAGTTCTTATGAACACCTTACATTGGTGGTGTTTGCAAACTGTCCATAGCACGATAGCGTGTGCTCTTTCACATACTTGGAATCTGCTGTGCCCGTTGTGTGATTGGGGTCTAAGTCACATGGTGGTATTTCTGTTCCCTGTTTGGCTGACCTAGTGTTACAAACTAGAATGGTGCCTGCAGGGATTGCGAGTCTGTCAGGGAGAAGAGTGTTTAAGGAGAGAGACAGCAGAAGATGTACAGGCCTCGGAAACTCAGTCTAAATCTTTCATCCACCTCTTGCATTATATTTAGCGGAATAAGTAAATGCCAGATCTTAAAAATAGCTGGTTTCCTTCCTGACTGAGGAGAGGGAGAAGGCATATTTATAAAGTCTGGTGGCCAATATTCAATCTTTTCTTGTCCTCATTCAAACCCAGTAACTGTGTACACAGCGTAGCTAGCACTTCCAGCACTAATTCCCTCATTCATACATATTTACCCAAGCTCACACGAATAAAAGCTCCTCCCCAGTTATTAATGGGAACAAAGCCCAGTAACAAACGTTTCTAGAAACACAAACACACACAGCTAGCTCCAGAAGGATGGGCCTGTAGCTAAGACACAGGACAGGGACTTAGATATCTATGTTCAGTTTCCAGTATTGTCATAGTCTTCCCATTAGACCCTAGCCAAGTCACAATCTCTGTGCCTTTGCTCCCGCTCTGTAAAATAGAGCTATTTCCTTTCTCTTACCGGTGGTCTCAAATTGGTCAGAGCAGTGTGGCCCAGTGGCTGTAGCGCTGGACTAGGACTCGGGAGCTCCAGATTCAATTTCTAGCCCTGCTGCTGGTTGACCTAAGGCAAGTTACATCACTGCTCTGTGCCTCAGTTTCCCCATCTGCAAAATGGGGCTAACAATGCTGACCATTGAAAAGTGCTTTGAGATCTACTGATGAAATGTACTAACTATTATTATGATCTATTTAGATTACAGATTCCTGAGGGCAGTGACGGTCTCTTATGATGTGTTGGTAGATCATGCCTAAGCAGTATCATTACGCAAGTAACAAATAATAAAATTGAGATTAAAACTCCATGAAGAAGAGCATTCCCCACTGCTTCCTCTACTCCAGTATCTGACTAGTTTGTACTTTGGTAAATACAGGGGGTTGTTTGTTCAAAGCTTTGCTAGAGAAACAGACCTAGCTAGAGAAACAGATCAGGGGTGGGCAAACTTTTTGGCCTGAGAGCCACATCGGGTTTCAGAAATTATATGGAGGACCGGTTAGGGGAGGCTGTGCCTCCCTAAACAGCCAGGCATGGCCCAGCCCCACCCCTTGTCTGACCCCCCTGCTTCTCGCCCCTGACGCCCCCCCCAACTTCTGCCCCATCCACCCTCCCCACTTCCTGACCCTACATCCTCCAGAGCCCCTGCCCCTGACTGCCCCCTGCCGCCCCATCCAATGCCTCCTCTCATTCCTGACCGCCCCCGGGACCCCTGCCCCCATTCAACCCCTGTTCCTGCCCTGACCGATCTGATCCCTATCCACACCCTATCCCTGTCCACCCCCCGAACTCCCCTGCCCTCTAGCCAACCCCCCTCCCCCGCTCCCTGCCCCCTTACCGCGCTGCCTGGATCGCTGGCGGCGTTACAGCTGTGCTGCCTGACTGGAGCCAGCCACGCCGTCGCCACCGCACAGCACAGAGCACGGGGTCAGGCGGCTGCACTGCCCGGCGGCAGCCAGCCATGCCATCGCCACCGTGCAGCACAGAGACTGGGTGAGTCAGGCTGCGGCTCTGCAGCTGCGCAGCCCCAGGAGCTCGCAGCCCCACCGCCCAGAGCATTGCGCTGGCAGCGGGGTGAGCTGAGGCTGCGGGGGAGGGGCCAGGGGCTAGCCTCCCAGGCCAGCAGCTTGGGGGCCGGGCCGGACGGTCCTGCAGGCCATAGTTTGCCTACCCCTGGGCTAGATGAACACTTGGGGTGTAAATCGACCTTGGACTAGCCTGCTGTGCACTATGTCCATGTGGACCCTGCTGCCGCGCACTAACCATTTCCTAGTGAGCTTGGCGCTAGTCCTGTTTCAAACCAGGGGGTCTCAAACGTCATTGCACCGCGAACCCCTTCTGACAACAAAAGTTACTACATGACCCCAGGAGGGGGGAACCGAGGCCGGAGCCCCACCGCCTGGGGTGAGGAGGCCAAAGCCCAGACCCAAGGGCTTCAGCTGCAGGCAGGGGGCCTGTAACCTTCAGCTTCAGCCCCGGGCAGTGGGGCTCAGGCTTTGGCCCTGGACCCCTGCAAGTCTAAGACAGCCCTGGCGACCCCATTAAAACAGTATCACAACCCCCAGTTTTAATGCATGGCAGCAGGGTCCACACGGACACGTAGTGGGCAGCAGGGTAGATGCACCTCCTGCTTGCCAGGCACTAAATGTTTGCATAGACAAGCCCCTAGTATTACTAATCGCCGCTGGCATGGTAGGAAAGGGACATAACAGACCTGCTCACCACCGCTGGGCACCTTGTTTCCTCCTGAGCAAAGCAGGGATAAAATGCCACCAAATCCTCCTCCGTGCAAGCATCAGTGCTGGCAGCCTGCAATTGGAGGCTAGTGTTTCCTGCTCCACCTCCTCCTGAAACTTGTGCTTTGGGACCCTCCTGCTCCATATCACCTGCTGCGATTTAAGATGGAGTCACAGACCCGCACCTTGCTGGATTCTTGCAGCAGGGAGGCAGCTGGAAACCTATGCGTGGCAGCTACCTGTATAGAGCTGCTTTCCCTCCTATCACTTACGTCCTCCCAGATCCCGCCCTCTCTCACCAAGTCAGAGCAGAGACACATTAACACTCAAGAGGTCAATCTAAACAACAGCTACTGGTAAAGGTGGTTTAATAAAACAAACAGATTGAGGCTCAACTCTAAGGGCTTTTAAAACCCGCAGTGTGAAATGGAAGGGAGGCAGCTACCCTCGGAAACCACTAGGCTACTACTGTTGTTCTGTATCATTGTAAACACAAGGGATTGGCTAACCCACACATTTCTGACCAGGTTTTCAATGGTTCAGGGTGCTCAGATGCAGGTTGATGTTCTGGCCCCCTTCTAGTAGCACCTAAGCAACATACAAATGAAACATGCTCTGCCTGCTGGAAAAGCAAAATCCTTAGCAAGCTTTTGGCAGAGTTAACGAGAATGTCTGTAGCCAGTTCTCCAACTGTCCCTGGGTGGCGACGTTCCCCGGAACAAGTGACTAGAGGTGAATCAAAAAGCGTGGCTTTCCCTACCCCAGAAGTGCTGGGGAATAATGGAGGTTTCATGTGCATCAGTTGCAACTGTCCCTTTACTGTGTTAAAAGCCAGGGAATCTCTGTGCAAAAGTGAAATTGCAGAAAGGGTATGTAATCCCATCATTCTTGTAACAACAAGTGGATGGCATCCTCCATAGATGGCTCCTCCAGTCAAGACTTCTGAATTTCAAGGAGTTCAGCACTTTAACCCTCATCTCCAACGTGTAAAGACGGCTTCAGTTCAACCTCAGTTTTACAGACTTAGTTGAAACCTTTGTTGTCTGAAGTGCAGGGCTTCTCTCTTGCGAAGGAAAGTTGGCTTTAAGACACACATCCAGCCTTTTTTGTTGTGGTGGTGCTGGTGCATAGAAGGCCATTATACATTTTGCTGAGTCATCCTTTTTTGTTTACGGCTGGTGAAAGGCAATTTTCAGATGGCCATCAATGGCCAACTGAAACTAGTTTGCTTCCATTGGCAGCTCTCCCAGTTCTGACATACAAATGCTCTGCCAACAGCTATTGTGCATGACAAGTGACTCTTCGCTGGCAATACAGCACAGTTCTTTCCACATGTTGTGTTGCATTGCTAGCTTCTTCTGGTCCTCCGACATAGCTAGGATATCTGTGCCACAAGACAAAATGAATGTGCCCTGGAGTACAGGAGTGCTGAAAGACTGTCCTGACTAAATTATCTGCCAAAGTGCATAATAGTCAGTGGGGGAATACGAAATCTATATGAACACAAGTGAGAGAGATTACTTCGTCAGTTAACACCACATTTTCCAAGGCAGGTGCCTACTCTGACACTGCAAGACTTACTAAACCTTTATTTCAGAGGTGAAAGTAAGTCGGTACGGTCCGGTGTACTGGCAAGAACAGTAATTTAAAGGCAGTACACCGGACAGTAATTTAAAGGCCTCAGTGCTCCGGACGCTGCAGGGAGCCTCAGGTCCTTTAAATCCTTGCCAGAGCTCCAGCAGATGAGCTCCCGCGGTGATTTAAAAGGCCCGGAGCTCCACAGCGGCCTGAGCCCCGGGCCCTTTAATTCGCCCCTCAGCCCCGGGGCTCCCAGCTGCCTCTGCAGCTGGGAGCTGTGGGGTGATTTAAAGGCTCCACCTCTTCCGGTTGAGACCACGCCCCTGCTCAGGACTCCGGCCGTACAGGCAAGTCCTTTAAGTTACTTTCACCCAGGGGCGGCGCCAGGCCCCAGCACGCCAAGCGCGTGCTTGGGGCGGAAAGCCGCGGGGGCTGCTCTGCCGGCGCCGGGAGGGCGGAAGGTCAGCTTGTCTGTGGCTTCGGTGGACCTCCCGCAGGCGTGCCTGCAGAGGGTCCGCTGGTCCCGTGGCTTCAGAGGACCAGCGGACCCTCCACAGGCAAACTGCCGGAGGCAGCCTGCCTGCCGTGCTTGGGGCGGCAAAATCCCTAGAGCCGCCCCTGCTCTCACCCCTGCTTTATTTATGCATGAAAATACCTATTTCATCAGTGCAAATGCTTCACTACATACACAGGGCGAGGGCTCTAGAACTGCACCCACCTCATTTTGGATTTCCGGTGACCCACTATTCTACATGCACCCATGGTAACTGTATGTGTGTCTATCTTTAGCTGTGCACAATTTAGGATTGAGCGCATAGGGTACATGTAGACCTTTACAAAGCTGACTTTAGGATCAATCTTAAAAGTATGAACAACACTACCGCCAGCTATATGCCCTCCAAACTACTGAACGTTGATAATCACGTGTCTATCAGGTAATGGTATTTTAGTAAAGTTGCTATTGGCACCCTTCTTTGAAGGGAAGAGAAGTGGGGTTTAGATCTCTATTATTGCTAGTTACTCCCTATCTCTGTAGTATGGAACCAGGACACTGATACAAGAGCAGTCTAGGAATTCAGATGAGTGCAAAGAGTAAAGCGAATTGAAACTTGGAATTTCTGATCCGGTAGAAATTCCGACATTTCCAAAAGTTCTCAACTGAATGAAACCAAATTTTCAAAATTGCCTGCAAAACTAAAAGTGCAAAAAAATTGTCTTGGGTCAATTGAAAGATTCCATTCTGATAAAACTGAAACGTTTTGCTCAGATTTCAACATTACTTTAAATTTAAAATAACAAAATTTCAAAAAGTTGTTTTTTTGAAAGGAGTGTTTCCATTTCAAAAGGCCAAAATGGTCTTCGTCAACTTCTTTCTAAACAAAATTTCATTGAAATCAACAGTCCCATAGAAAGTTTTGATTTAGATGAAATGGCATTTTCCCATAGACCAGCTCTAGCTAAGCACATGCAGGGGACAGCTGAACTGTTTATCCATGGTAGGTATTTTCCTTGTAAGAGAAGTGAAAGCACTCTAGCTGAGTCAGAAAAAAATTCCCCTCTGTATAATGTGAATTGGAGAAGGGAGGTGGTTTTGGGCAACTCAGCACAATGATTAGAGAGTTGGCACATCAGTGCATTAAACGCTAATATGAGAGACCTTAGCAGCTTTATCCCCATTCTGTAAATTGCCCCTTTCTGTGTCCATGAGCTTTCATGGAGAAAATGCCTATCAAGAAGAGTCTATGAATCTGTATTTTAGTTCTAGTTGCAGGAACACAATTACCTGCCAATACGTAGTTCTGTTTTAGCAGGGCTGAATCTCGGAGAAAACAAAGCTATGGATGCTGATTTAGTAAGATACAGCAAGATGTTGGACCAGAGTAAAAGGTTTGCCACAGCCTAGTTATTTGGCATCTATGCCACAGAACTGCTACTGGTGGTGCCTATAAGTTTATAGTGGGAAATCCAGAGTGTGGTTTCAATCCAGCCAAAATTAAACCCAGCTGCCAAAGGATCTAAGGAGTGAGGGTTTTTTATTGGGGGAGGCAGGGGTTTTGCACATCACACAAAAGAGTCCCCAGAAATTAAGGGGGGGTTAAGAGATGGATGAACACAACATTTTTTTTCAAAAACAAAAAAACAAAACAAAATAAACCCTGCTGGACCGACCTCCAATTCAGATTTGCTTTAAGGAGGAGGGAACCTAAAGTGTGACAAAGCTGAATGGAAAATGAACCAAAATTGGAACTAATCAATTAAACTCTCACTTTTTATTGTATATATAGAACATAGTTTCCACCCACATTAACCTTAGTTTTGCTTTTAAACCAAGAGAAGAAAGGTGACGCAGGCACTTTTGCGGCGGAAGTAACTTTTGCAGTGAACCATTTCAGCTCTGTGCTTTATTTTTTTTCATTAAATTCCATTCTTGTTTGGGGATATTAGGTAAGTGTCACCTTCTCTGATGGTTGAGCAAAAATGTTCTTCTGCAAACCTCAAGCAAAAAAAAGAAATACCCCCCCCCCCACAATTATGCACCTTTTTGGTTTTACTCCCTTTATCTGATCCTTTTAAGTATTGTGACAAAGTTCCTCCTCTACCTTGGTGGGTCCTGAGCTTATTGGTGGATTTGCTCACCTCACAGATTCACCTCGTGGGTCAGGGAAACAGCCCAGAGACCTTCCCCTCTGGTAGAAGCCACAGTCCAGGTCAATTCCTCCTGTGTTTGATCAGGACTTGGGAGGTCTGGGGGGAACCCGGGCCCGTCCTCTACTCTGGGTTCCAGCCCAGGGCCCTGTGGACTGCAGCTGTCTAGAGTGCCTCCTGGTACAGTTGTGCGACAGCTACAACTCCCTGGGCTACTTCCCCATGGCCTCCTCCCAACACCTTTGTCCTCACCACCAGACCTTCCTCCTGATGTCTGATAACGCTTGTACTTCTCAGTCCTCCAGCAGTGTGCCTACTCACTCTCAGCTTCTTGCGCGCCTCTTGCTCCCAGTTCCTCACACGCACTTCCTCTCCTCTGGCTCCTTTTGGCCTGACTGGAGTGAGCCCTTTTATAGCATCAGAGGAGCCTTAATTAGAGTCAGGTGCTTAACAGCCTCACCTGACTCTTAGCAGGTTAATTGGAGTCAGGTGTTCTCATTAGCCTGGAGCAGCCCCTGCTCTGGTCACTCAGGGAACAGAAAATTGCTTATCCAGTGGCCAGTGTATCTCCCGTCTACTACTCTGCTGTTCACAACTGGCCTGGGTCTATCACAGTATCCTTGCACCAGAGGGGAATATGGATGAAATCACAGAGTCCTATGAAAATGTATTACATGTGTTAAAGAGAAATTCTGTCTCCTTATGTGCTGACAACCCTAGAGCTTTGACAAGATAAAGTTACAGCTCTTCTTTTCACAGTAACACATGGCATGACCAGAGATGGTTGCATGTCAATGGTGGAAGAAATAAACCCTGTGTATGATTGCTAAAGTTTTGACATTCATCTAGATGAAAGTCACCTACACCCAGATAAAGCTTAAGGATGGGATTTGTAGAGTGGCCTAGGAAATTTGGACACCCAGCTAATTTCTAATGGGAACTAGCTTTCCAAATTACTTTGGCAGCTTTGAAAAATCCAACCCTAAACGTAACCGCTTAGTAAAGATCCCAAGGCACAATAAAAATGTTTCATAGTTCTATTTAAGATTAATAATTACAAAGAAACAACTGAGGCTTGACAGGAATTGCTGGGTAGGAGAAGAATTTACATTCTGCCCACTCATAGTGCTTACAATTTCAGTTCAACAAGTTATCCTTTACTTTCCTTCCAAAACACTTGGTTATGTTATGTTATGTTGCTAGCACAGAGTGTCTGCCATGCTGTCACCACCACAAGTGGCTGCATTTGCCTGTAGATATAATCTGCAATGCACTTAAGACCAAAGTAAAGATACACAATGCATTACTGCCCCAGTCCAAACACTTTTCTGAGATCAGATCTGTAGATTTCCGTGCTTCAATATAAACTAAAAGAGAAACTTGCATAAATTCACAGTAATCAGTTGTGGTGAAAGATTGATTTCTCCAAGGCATTTTAACCTTCCAACCACCTTAAGTCATTCACCTGGGGTAATGGAACCCAGAGAGAAAGAGCAAAGCAGAGCCATTTCCCATTTTCTCCCTTTATCAATAAAAGCTTCTGTATATAAAGAATGGACCAGATCCTTACTTACTGTAAATCAACCTGGTCTTTGAGGCTCACTTTCGCCAGCTGGGGAGCTGCCCAAATGCAGGTCTAAAATACAAGAACAGGATTATTCTGATTCCTATGTGCTGAGAATTTTGTCCGTTTCACATATAAAGGTGCCTCTTACCAATAGGGAAACTACTGTAACTATTATACAGCTGTATAACAAAACAAACTCTAATCATCACGGGTTGTTCTTGCTCTCTTTTAACAAACTGCTGAACACCTGACACATTCAGTAATGTGTCACCATCAAATTAGGCCTGAATAAAGACTGGGAGTGGATGGGTCACTACAAAAAGTAAATTTTCCCCTCTGCTGATACTCATACTTTCTTGTCAACTGTTGGAAATGGGTGACATTCACCTTGATTGCATTGGCCTCGTTAGCACTACAAAAGTAAATTTCCTCCTTTGACATTCACCCCTTCTTGTCAACTGTTGAGAATAGGCCACTTCCACCTTAAGTGACTTGGCCTCATTAGCACTGACCCCCTATTGGTAAGGCAACTCCCATCTTTTCATGTGCTGTAATATTTATAGTGCTTACTGTATTTTTCACTCCATGCATCTGATGAAGTGGATTCTAGCCCATGAAAGCTTATGCCCAAATACATTTGTTAGTCTCTAAAGTGCCATAAGGACACCTAGTTGTTTCCCCAGTAATGTCAGGAATTCAGTCTGGTTGTGGTCTCAGGCTAGATGTCCACTGCAGCTGGGGGGTGTAATTTCCCAGCTTGGGCAGACTTACAAGCACTAATTCAGCTCACGCTAATGCACTAAATATAGCAGTGCGGTGGCAGGGGCACGGGTGGCAGAAAGGGTGAGCCGCCTGAGCGCAGTCCCAGCTGAGATCCTGGTACGCACTCAGGCAGCCAGCCCCAGCTGCTGTTTGTGCTGCCATGGATGCACTGTTATTTTTAGTGCACTAGCTCGAGTAGATGATATACGTCTGCACAGGGCCGGCACCAGGGTTTTCTGAGAGGGACCCACCGCCTAATTGCTGCTGAAGAGCCTGATGTGCCGCCCCTACCCCATGGCCGCCCCAAGCACCTGCTTGCTGAGCTGGTGCCTGGAGCCGGCCCTGCGTCTGCGTGAGCTGGGAATTACAACGTCCAGCGGCTGGGTAGATGTACCCTAACAGGATGCCTACACTGTAACTAAAAACTCCTGGCTGGCCTGTGCAGGCCGACTCAGGCTCGGGTTATGGGGCTGTTTCACCGAGGTGCAGACAGTCGGGCTCGGGGTGCAGCCCGGGCTCTAGGACACCGAGACACAGTGCTACGATGATAGAAGAATTGCCACCTCCCAGGTGGGTTGACCTACACTGATGGGAGAGCCCCTCTTGTTGGCATAGGTAGAGTCTACACTGAAGCACTGCAGAGGACCAGCTGTAGCATTTTAAGTGTAGACAAGCGCCTACGTTTCCTGGGGATACTGTGATACAGTAGTTTTTATTTTTCAAAGCCAAGCCCTTGACTCGTCTGTCCCAAACGGGATATGGCTACATTTTTAGCCATTTGATTGAGAAATCTGGGAACTAAAGAGCTGACATACATGCTAATGAGCTTTTTCCAGGGCTATTTCTCTCTCTAGGAGGAGATATAAACAGGGTCATTTTTCTTACACTAAGAAAATTCTAGTGGAACAACTTACTCCTCTTCTTGGGTAAAAAAAGATTTATGTATAAATTCCCCCTCAGTTTGAAAAACAACCACTCCAAATTCTGGTTTTATGACATTTAAACAATGAGCTGGTGCTCAAAATGTATCACTGAAAGATGGCTGCTAGGCTTTGTTCTATACTCACTTGGTGAACCTGATTTAGGAGGGATAATTTAATCCAAATGTTAGCCAGGAATAAACACAATGATTCACACTGCAGAGAAAGCCAACAGTTTCCTGGACCATAAGTTCATTGGGTATATCTGCACCTTAAAACAAGGAATTCTAATAGAGATAATTACACTTTTAACAAGAAGCTACACGTTATATATGTTCACCATATTACACACACTTATCAAATGGATCACTTATTGGCATGCTGAACATCAAATAATTTTGTCAATTCTCCCCTTTCCAAATTTCTAATGTTTAAAATTACACAAACTGATCAAAAAAAAAAATGACCAAGACTTTTCTAAGTGACTAGAGATTTTAAATGCCTCTGTTTTAGATCCCAGCTTGAGATACTTTATAATGGGTCTGATTTTTTTCAAAGAGCAGATGCTTAGGACTTTCTGAAAATTGAGCCCCACTACATTAAATTAAACTAAACATCAGGCCCCCCAAAATCATCAGTTGCTTTGGAAAATATTGGTCACTGTGTTGGAAGCAGGGATCATTCCCTGATGAATCATTATTAATTCATCCATTGATTGTTTAATTAGTTCAGTGCTTGGAAGAATACCCTAAAATCACCAGAATTTCCATGCAACTAGTATACTAGACTTACCAGATAGGAAGCATGTTCTTTAGGTTTTAGCTGAAAGACCACAGCGTCAGCTGCACGCAGAGGTGAAAGTAAGCCTGCAGCGGCCAGAGCCCAGGGCCCTTTAAAATCGCCTCCCGAGCCCTGCTGCCAGAGCCCTGGGGTAGCAGCGGTAAGGCTCCGGTGGTGATTTAAAGGGGCCGGGGCTCCAGTTGCTGTGGAGAGCCCTGGCCCTTTAAATCAGTGCCAGACCTCTGACACTGCTACTCCGTGGCTGCAGGAAGCCCCGGGCCCTTTAAAGCACCACCAGAGCCCCAGGGTAGCGGTGGCAGGGCTCCGTCAGTGATTTAAAGGGCCTGGGGCTCCGCTGCAGTAGCGGCAGCCAGAGCCCCAGGCCCTTTAAATTGCCCTGGGCTCCCAGCCGCCTTTGCAGCTGGGAGCTCTGGGGGTGATTTAAAGGCCCCCCGGGGCTCCTAGCCACAGCTGGAGCCTCAGGGCCTTTAAATCTTGATTTAAAGGCCCCACCTATTGAGGCCTTGAGGTGGGGCCTCAACCGGAAGAGGTGGGGCCTTTAAATCTTGCTTTAAAGGTCCCACCTCTTCCGGTTGAGGCCCCACCTCTTCCAGTTGAAGCCACACCCCTGCCCAGGACTCCAGTGTACCGGTAAGTCCTTTAACGTACTTTCACCCCCGGCTGCACGGTACTACATCAAGAGGGCTGATACGACCCTCTCAAAAATAAATATTTAAATCCTGGTATTCTCATACCATTCACTTGGCCAGGTCTACACTACCATGTATGTCAGCAAAACTTATGTCACTCAGGTGTGAAAAACACACTCTTCTGAGTGACATGAGTTTTGCCGGCATAAGCACTTGTGTGCACAGCACTAAGTCAGCGGGAGAGCTTCTCCTGCTGACACCGTTACCCCCGTTCATTTATTACGTCAACAGAAAGAGCTCTCTCCCATTGGCATAGAGCAGCTACATGAGCGAGCTTACAGCAGCACAGCTGCATCACTACAGCTGTACTGCTGTAAATTCGTTAGTGTAGACATGGCCTAAGATACCTACTGTATGAAGAAATGTTTGATAGATACTCTTAATCACACCTGTAGGTTCTGACTTGTACGGCCCATTGTTCTTGTTATGCAGTTCCCCTGGTCCACTGTGGTTGCTAAATGATATGATCTAATTTTAATAGAGCTCCTGAATGGCTTCATGCTTTCTACTGTTAAAGTAATTAAAAAAACACCACCACCACCACCCCGTTCTGTATTGGGTCGCTGATAATGGAGGCAATTGGGTAGATGACAGCTCTTTCCAGCTGGGTGTCCCAATGAAGGAGGGTTCTGCTGTTGAAGGAACATGAGCCTCCTAGATCAAGGCGAGGGCTATACTACAGATCTATCGATGTCGCTACAGCGCTGTACTTGGAGAAGCCACAAGACCGGCATTAGAGGGTTGGTTGGGTTTTTTGTTTTTGTTTTTATAAATTGGTCAGTGAATGAGGGAAATTTTAAATACATTTTAAAACACTTTTTGTTGTTGGTGTATGGCTTTTTTAATGAAATCATCACTCCATCATTGCCAGAGTCTGAAATTCCTCTTCTCTGCTACCCTCTACTCAAAGCAGCCTCCTCCACAGCTGGCTGTGCATAGTCTGTTAACCAACTACCCTTCTCCAAGCTGAAGCCTGGCTGGATAGCGGGCACCCAAAGCCATTATCACCATAAGGAGTTACACAGTACAAGTAAAATGGTTGTTGCTAAACACGTAAGCTGTACTTTGATCCATTCACACTATAGCACCTCTGTAAATAAAGGAAAAGGGTGCCCTTTATCTGTCTCATTTCAGAGTTTACCCCTCGTTTAAACAGGCAGGGAGAATGATGGCAGTGAACTTCAATGCATCCTCACCTCTTGAAAAGTGGCTTCTGAAAATTACTCTGTTTCATTTATTCATTATTCCCTCCAATGCCCATAATGTCCCTCACCATGGTCACGTGATATTCAGTCATGGATGTCCAGGAAGATAATTATTAACTTTCATTCAGCAATATTGTTTCAAAGAAAGCATGTCACAAGCTAGATAACAGTAAGGGTTCGCTACATTGGTGCAAGTGATGCAGTCATGCCTGGCCCCACAAAGTACTGAGTCCCAACCAGATGGAGCAGCACTCCAAGACTTCACCTGAAGCAGAGAGTCACAACACCACTCACTCAAATTGGCTCCACCGCCCCTCAGTCCAACGGAAAGCTGGTGGAGCCAAACTCAGTAGAATTGCATCTGGGCTTACAAGGCAGGAAGTGGCATTGAGGTTTGGCCCAGCTGCCCATCTGTCAGGGGGAGGGGGCTGCCAGGACAAGTTTGAGTGAGTGGTGATGACTCTCCATCCATTAGGTCACAGCATCCTGGTCTTGGGTTTCTGTGATACAGACCAAGTTTTCAAGAGCAAGCGGTATATTTATGACACTTGTTTGCATGTGGTGCCCAGCTACATGATTGGTGAAAGCAAAGCAAATGCTGTTTGTGCTCACATTACAAGTTCCATGGATAAAATTGGGGGTTCAGCTATGAAGAGTCCCTATTGCATCACTCCCCTTTTACAGCTATGTAAATCCATTTGTTTAGTTCCAGTAGAGTTACACTAACTTGAAACTGGAGTAACATAATGGTGACTCAAGCCTTGGGCTTTTTGACTAAACATGTGTACTTTTGAGGTGCCGTGCTACTTAAAGTTTGGTATAGAAAAAGCTAAATTACTCATCTTAGGTTGATATGATGTATATTTATTATGAAGATGTGAAGTCTCAACTGCTGTTGCACAGATTTTCAATTATACCAGTCAATTTTATCTAATGTTGGTTAGGTTTTGAATATGGGTGCTTTATCTTATGGTGACATCACATACAAGATAGATTTTGGAGACTCGTGTCAAAATTACCAACTTAACACTACTTCACTGCCAGTGAGCACTGTATTTCTTTGTGTTGTCAGAAATGCATGCACTGTTTAAAAAACCTTGAAACAACTGACTGGAGCTGCTAAGTTCAAGAAACAAAAAACTAGGGAGCAAATATCAAGTTTTTAAAAAACATCGATTTGTGGCAAAGTGTCACTATAGCAGATGTATATAGCACGACAGCATCAACTACCAATAACAAAATCACGGAAAATTCTGACAGCAAAGGTTGAAAGTGTTTTTATTCCCAATAGCACAAGACATTTGAACTTGACAGTGTTCAAGCAGCAGACTTAGTTCAGAATCAAAATATTAATACCCTGCAGCAACCAAGGATCTCTTTATTCCATGGAAGTTCAAACTGAGTTGTTTAGAGAAAAATCCCACTGGCAAGTAAAAATGTAGTGCTGAAACTAAGTTTGGAACAGAAATGTTTTTGCTGTAAAACATGGCCCTTGTCAACTTAAGGGACTACTCCCAGAAGACTAAGACAAATTGATGCTTTTCAACATCTTATGAAACGGTGTCGAAGACAGAAATAAAAAAAACACAAACAAACCTGGTTATGCTATTCTCCTGTGCCGGTCAAACATTACTGCCAGCACTGTTGGTTTTTTGGAGATTGGGAAAATAATTCTGATTGCTGGGCATGGCTAAGTGGAATGAAAGACTGATAGCATTTATCTTGAAATAGTGATACACATCTGGATTGCCATTTTCAAGTTTGCTGAGTATCTGATCTGTGGTGTTTGCATAGTAACATTGATGAAGATCTTGAATCAAAAATAAGGAAAGGGAGGTTGCTTCACCAAACAAACAGTAGCAGCTTTTTGTCTACTGCTGAACTATTGGCCAAATATGCTCCTATTCCTGAAGAACTCATAAGGAAGCCAAACAGCCGACAACGAACCTCAGCCCAGAAATGCATAACAAGATCATATAGTTGCTATCAGACCAGGTTACAGAAATTAAGGACATCAAGAATGCTCCATTTTAATCAGCAATAGTGACTACATCCCAGGACTTATTCAAAGTCAGACAAATAAGACAAAGTTTTTGGTCTGTTGCCATAGAAAGACAATATTTATTTTTGGCATGATTCTTTAACAAGAGCTTTCCAGGATTTCATGAAGTGAGTGGACAATCAGGTCCTAATCCTGAGACTGTCATTGAGAGCATAGAAGACAATGGTTTAGGACTATTGAAATGACAGGGACAGGGAGCTGAACAGTGCTGTGAATACAAGTGGAATCTCTTCTGGTGTACAAGCAAGAATGACTGAGAAAATCTAATGCAAGATATGGGCATAGTGCTGCATACAATTTGCATCTAGAGGTAAACAATTCAGTACCAACAATCACAGAACTTCAAAACTTTTATGATTTAGTTGAGAAATTCTATAATTTTTTTGGCCACCCCATTAACTGATAGTCTCTGCTTTCTTCTTCTTTTGTAAACAAACCCAACATAGGACAAAGTGTTTTCGGAGCTATATGCCGGCCTTGGGTTGCCTTTAGATAGCCACACAGAGCTATATTTAAAGTCTTGGCTCAAAGTATTCTGAAGACCAGTAAGCCTAAACAGTGAGACAAAGCTTCATCTTTATGGAAACATTTAGAAAGCTTCAGTGTAGTTCCCGTGATTGTTTTTCAGACTAAAATTCTGGAAGAAATAAATGTAGTGTCCAAAAGGTTGCAGCTGGAAAAACAAGAACTAGGTAAAGTTGCCAAAGTACTAGAAAATACATAGACTTCAATGACAGATCTTAGAAATAATTTTTCTGATATCAGATAGACAATCAGTGGTCAAAGTTACTCAGACATGGGGAACGTGAGGCAAGTTCAAATCTAAGCGAGCACCAAAAGCTAAGCATCATTTTAAAGAATGCCACGATATACAGCATCCACAGACTATGCCTGGTGTTTAACTCATCCAAAAGGCCCATTCATGGTAAGATGTAGTGCAGTGCCTAAATTTATTGCACACGGATTGGGCTGACCCTGGTAGGAAGTTAATAGCACACTTCCATCCCAGGATCTCCATATGCTCTAACCCCTTATCTCACAGGAATGTTGTGAAGCTATCACTCCCCATTGCACACACAGGGAAGCTGAGGTACAGATTAAGTGATCTCCTGATTCCCGGCCCAGTTACTGGGCCATAAAATCAGCCTGTAGCTTGGTCTTGTGATGCCAGGGAGCTTAAGTATCCCAAAATGGATACTTCCAAAACTATGTCTTGTACGCCAGTTTCTGCTGTAATGTATATTAGCATGACCATGCTAAGCTTGAACCTGGAAGGACAGGGTGATAACTTTTCATGTGAAATGGTGTTTAGGACTGTCTGAAATGTCCAGGGTTCGACGAATTAGAAAACTCTTTACAGCTGAACAAGGTTTTAGACCACAACAGGAATTTGCTAAAAACCAGTGTCAGTATCTTATAGATACGACAGCTATAGTGTAGTAACTTACACTTTTGAACCATGCCATGTAATCCTACCATTTTGACGTAGGAAAGTTGGCTCCCAGTCAGTGTTGCCATGTCTCACAAGAGGAGGGCAGTTGGGGGGGGTGGGGGGGAAGAAAAGGGAAGTGGCACTGCCCTTCTAAACAAGCCAACTCATTTCAGAGGGAAGGGAGTGGGGGTGTTTATACAAATGCCATTTTTTTTAGTAGTTCTAGTTCTGCTGCATACATTAACTTGCATGTTAAAATATTAAAATAAATGTGTGCACTTACATTATTAATTAAGGTCATCCTCACTCTCTCCATCCTCCATGGTTTGTTACCTTAATGTGGCACATTCCCATGTAGAACCATATCCCAGTGTGGGACAAAAAATTGGAACAAGATGGGTCAAGTGGCCAGGCCAAAAAGTTCAACTAAGAAAACACACCCAAATTCATGAACAGAATTGGGGATAGGAGGATTCTAAAATTCTCAGTGTATACACGTCATTAGACCAGTCCATCACTAAAACCACTCCTACAATCATTCGTAAACTATAAGTTTGTGTTGAAGTCACCACTGACAAAAAAGGCCTCAGACCCCATGACTCAAAAAAATTAAAAACTTCTTAAAAAACCAAACTCAATTCCGCTTATAAATCCCAATTAACTGACCCTGCCACCTTGTGGAAACTGCATAAAACTGCACTAAGTCAAACAGCCAATGGGAACTAGCAAAAACTCCAAAAAACACACAGCAACAACTGTTCACCCTCACCAATAGGTCTATCCATCACAGTAAGGATTAAGGAAGTGAATCACAGTGGCTGCACTTCTATTTCTGGTTTTGAGAGAAACAACCAGTTGCTTGTAGTCCCTCAGTCCTAGCAGGGTCAGTCCAACTGCGGTTCCAGTTTCACTTCTGTTTACCAGTTGATATTTTAAAAATGTTTTGAAATGAACAACTTCAGTTTTCTCATCTGAAATGTCCGTTATATAGGCTGTGATCTATTTATTTGGTCAAGAATGTACATGAGCTCTGTGTAGTGCAACTAATATGATATTCAGAAGATAGACCTCCCTGAATTCATCTATCATGATTTTACAGACTAAAGTGCAAAGGGATTTCTCCCAGTCCACCTCTCTCTCTCTCACAATTGGGATAGCTTTCAGCAGGCAGATGACAGGTCAGTTGTGTGTGGTAGTGCTACCTGCCTCTGATTTGCCTGAGCCCTCTCTGATCACACCAATGCAAATTGCATTGCTTATCAAATTTTGTCTCCATAGTCTCAGGCTACATATGTTGACCAGTATTGCCTCATTGTTACCTGGTACAACCTGATTTGTTTGTTGCAACTATCTTTATTGTGTGTCCTGTACTTAAATTCCCAGGTCACTGACCATATTTATGCTAGGTCAACAGCTGCTGAAGTGTATAAACTGTCTGAGGTCTCCAACCATTTCAGCGCCTGCAGAGCCTGGCCACATTTATGAAGTACCTAGCACAATAGGGTGTTGGCTCCTGAGCAGGGCTCAGAGGTGCTGTCACAATAAACAAAAGGCTGTCAAGTGATTAAAAAAAATTGTGATCAATCATGCTGTTAAATAGGGTACCATTTCTTTAATTTTTGGATGTTTTCTACATTTTCAAATACATCTCTACTTCAATAGAATGCTGTCCTTGGGAGCCAAAAAAAAAATCTTACCACATTATAGGTGAAACCGTGCTAAATTGAACTTGCTTTGATCCACCGGAGTGTGCAGCCCTGCCCCACCGGAGCACTGCTTTACTGCGTTATATCCAAATTCGTGTTATATCGGGTGGCATTATATCAAGGTAGTTGAAATCAATATACACCGCTACAACAGTTTACAGTGCTCACTTTATATTTAATTTTGATGACAAATATTTGCACTGTAAAAATAGTATTTCAGTTCACATAATACAAGTACTCTAGTACAATCATGGAAGTTGAATTTACAAATTTAGAATTCTTTACAAAAAAGTTACTGCACTCAAAAGCAAAACAGTGTAAAACTTTAGAGCCTACGAGTCCACTCAGTCCTACTACTTGTTCAGCCAATCACTCAAACAAGTTTATCTCCCATAAATGTAAACAATGATGCCTGCTTTTTGTTTACATCACCTGAAAATGAGAACAGGCATTCACATGGCACTGTTGTAGCCAATATTAAGGTATTTATGTACCAGATATGCTAAACACCCTTTACGCTTCAACCATCTTTCCAGAGGACATTCATCCATGCTGATGACAGGTTCTGTTTGATAACTATCCAAAGCAGTGTGGTCCGATGCATGTTCATTTTCATAATCTGACTCAGATGCCATCAGCAGAAGGGTGATTTTCTTTTTTGGTGGTTTGGGTTCTGTAGTTTCTGCATTGGAATGTTGTTTTCAGAAGTCTTGAGAGGACATTCCAAAATCTGAGAGGGACAAGATGTGGAAGGCACTTCAACTTCTGAAGAATTGGGTCAAGTGCTGTAGCTATCTTTAGAAATCTCACATTGGTACCTTTTGTGTTTTGTACAATCAGCTGTAAAAGTGTTCTTAAAATTAAGATGTGCTGGGTCATCGGAGACTCTTAGAACATGAAATATGGCAGAATGTGGATAAAACAGAGCAGGAGACACTGAACTCCTCAGGAGAATTGTCTCATTTAACTAACTTTTTTTTAAATTAGCATCTTCAGCAGGAAACATGTCTTCTGGAATGGTGGCTGAAGCATGAAGGGGCATACGAATGTTTGGCATATCTGGCACATAAATACCTTGCAATGCCAGCTACAAAAGTGCCACACTCACTTTTTGGTGACACTGTAAATAAGAAGCAGGCAGCAGTATCTCCCATCAATGTAAACAACCGTGTTTGTCTTAGTGATTGGCTGAACAAGAAGTAGGACTGAGTGGACTTGTAGGCTCTGAAGTCTTGCATTGTTTTGTTTGAGTGCAGTTATGTAACAAAAAAAATCTACATTTGTAAGTTGTGCTTTCACAACAAAGATTGCACTACAGTACTTGAATTGAAAAATACTCATATTTTTATTACAAATATATGCACTGTAAAAACAAAGTGAGCACTGTACACTTTCTATTCTGTGTGGTAATAGAAATCAAAATATTTACTCGTGGGAGAATTCTGTGCCAAAAAATTAAATTCTGCACATTTTGCAAACCACAACATAATCACTCCAGTTTCAATTATTTTAGTAATTTATTTCAAAATACCTGTCAACAAGAATATCAACAATACAGATGAGATCAAAAAAGTTTCCCCCAGGGAGTAGACAAAGAAACCCCTATGACAATCTGGTTCCAGTTGGAGGTGTTGAGGGAGGGGGGCTGTGTTGAGGCCCCCAGAGTCCAGGTACCCATAACCTGCTCCCCACAGAACTGAGCTGCAGGACACCCCCTGGCCCATATACCAGCACCCCCAAAGCCCAGCGATGGGGTACCCCTGGCCCAGACACCCACACCCCCAAAGCCTTTATTCTGCCCCTCCCCCAACTTCTTTATTGTCCTGCCGGGGGCATGGCCCTGCCCTTACTCACCCTTTGCCAGAGCTGGGTCTCCCAGTCCCTCTCCCATCCCCAGGAAAATGAGGATCAAGCAGAGCATGCAGCCTCCAGCCCCACCAGGCTAGGTGCTCCCTCACTGTGAGCTGGGCTCTGCAGAGTCCAGTGGCCCCTAGTGGCAGCCAGCAATTCTGCGGGGGAAAACAGGGAATTCTGCATTGTGTAGTGGTGCAGAATTCGCCTAGGAGTAATATATTTGAAAATTTAGAAAAACATCCAAAAAACTATTTAATACATTTCAATTGGTGTTCTATTATTGTTAGAAGTGTGATTAAAACAGCAATTAATTTGAGTTAACTGCATGAGTTAAATGCAATCGACAGCCCTAAAATATATGAAGTAAACGGTTATCTTTGGAATAACTATTAGAGAAGAATCCAGTGTTTACATTATCAGTCCACCAATGCAAACTACCAAACAGCCTTTGTAACTAGAACCTTGACCTTCCATTGGGTTGTATTCTGCCAACACCCCACGATAATATCACTTTTTCCTGATGCTGTACAGCTGTAGAAAGATGGCAACTGTTTCCAGACAGACTTTTAGCTTACAGGGGAGCATGGTATATAGCTGGAAGATCTGGCTTCTGATAGTCTAAGCAGTTTATCCAGATGCTAGCAGATGGTTAGATAACAGCCCGAAGAGACGAACTAAAACATACATCTGTTTATTAGGATAGTTGATGAGAAAGCGGTCAGCATGTTGCAGTTTTACAATTAAATGTTTAAAAAGCTTCACAAGAAGCATTACTGTAGGTAGCAGAAAAGCAATAGCACTGTGCCCTTATGAATTTACTTTCAGTCATCCCCTCCACAGATCCTCAGTAGTGTGGACTCGTAGTCTCCAGAGGTATCAGACTGTGCAGAGGAAAAAAATTTAAAAAAGTGACATTAGTGAGGACCACCTTATGCTTAGTTTGCCATTTCGAAAATGATTTTTCCACACTTCCCCCCTCTTTTTGGGCCAACACAACAACATGTTAAGATACAAGATACTTGATCCTCCTACTGAAAATTAATAACTGAACTCCCATTTTCTTGACTGGGAGAAGATTTAATCCCTCATTATTGCAGTAAATACTGAACCAGTGTTGATAAAGATTTTACAAAATTAGAAACATACATCAAACTTGCTGCTAGTTTTACCTTTCCCCATTTATAACTTTAAATTGCTGAAGAGGATGTTCAGTACCTGTTTTAGTTTCCTACTTAGCATTTCAGATTTACATTGAACTTCCTAGTAGAAAAAAGGCTCCCACTTAATGCACATCTATGGTGAAAAAAGACCAGTCCAGGGCCTCAGTAATTACCGTAATAACCTGTGCTACATTTACAACCAACACCACTTTCTGATAGCTTTCTGGACCTATGGAGGTTCACTCTGAAATGCTTTACCAGGCTGTACTCCTCCATCAAGGGGGTTGTAATTTGAAAGCACTGGATTTGTGCTTTTAAATCCCTTAAGTGCTTAAATACAGATTTCAGGCTACTATTTGGAAATTTTGGCCCATGTGTATAAAAAGATGACAGTAACTTTATGTTTTGAAAGTCAACTGTGCATTAACAAACAAATTTTGTTTTGAAGTGACAGACCTTATGCTAAAGTCTTCACTAGCCCCCTGTACAACAAACACCCTTGCACATGCTTAACTCTGAGTGTGAGCAGTCCCACTGCCATCGACGGGACTATTTGTGCCTGAAGAGACACAGTGAAGTGTTCACAGGATTAGGGCCTCAATTTTCACTAGTTGCCTGCCTCTAGCAGCTTTATAAAAAAATAAAATAAGAGCCTTCCAGCAGTATTAACAAAAACCAAAACCCACCCTCCTCCACTACAATTTATAAATTTAGTTCATTATAAATTTTAATCTACATTTGCAATAGCACACACTTTTAGAGTTGCTTTTACAAAGCCTCAACCTGGTTTAAATCAATGGGCAGGTTTTTAGTTCTAAAAATCAACCCATTTAAATTAATGATTTAATTGGCCCACCCAGTACTAAACCAGTACTCAAAGACAGGCGGAAAATGGTTAAACAATTTTCACTCAACTACAAACAAAAATCCAACACCTTTAAACCCCAGCGCCTAAAGTTAGGTACCACAAATCTATATTTAGTCTCTTAAATGTGTGATCTCACTTTCCACTATCACCGGGAGCTGCATGGGTTGGTAATTCTTAAAGTCAGGCAATTCTCACTTTTGAACCTAAACGCAGATTTAGAAGCTTGTCTGTAGACAGCAGGTCGGAAAATGTTGACCACAGGAAGTTGTATTAGTTGAACTAATTGCTGTAAAAGGCTGTGAGTGTATCAATTTCAGTGTAAGCCAGGTTTATTTTGGTTTAGTTCAAACAGATACCTAATAATTTTAAGCCACTCAAGCCAAAAAAAGAAAGTGTTTAGAAGAGGGGTTTGCATGAATTCAACTAAATATGTTAGAATGACACCGTTAGTTAAGCCAGTCCAACTCTCTCATGAAGAGAAGAATCTAAGAATATGGAGGAGTATTCTGCAGTAGAGAGCAGGTAATAAATACATACAAATTTTCAAAATGTTTGCATGCTAGAGTACAGTAGCATTATTATATTACAATGACAAGATTCTTTGAAGGCTGGATTAATATTTAAATGGTATGAAAGATATGTTGTTCCCCTACAAGCTTGGCTACTCCTGGCACGTGTGTTCTACATACATTAGCAATGTTGTTATTCCATACATTTCTATTTGTTTCTCAATATCTGAATTAAGTTATAAACAAGTTGATAGTTTGAAGGACTCTGGCCCATTCAGTGAGTTTCACTGATCAGTACCAGCTGATTGGTCAAAAATGGAATCCCATGTAGGTTTACAGAACTCATGCTTTGCCTGAACTAAGAAAAGCAGACAGGTTTAGCACACACTTGAGCTAAGACCAGCTTAAATGCTACCATTTTTCCCAGTGCAGATGTAGGATAATGTAGACTACAATTTCCACCAGATGAATTAAGCAACAAGGCCTTACCCTGCATCTACACTAGGAAAGGAAAGATCAGGCTTAGCTAGCTCTTTTCCTAATCAAGAAAGAGCCTCAGGCACCCACTGAGTTTGTATGGAACTCTAGGTTTTATCCTAAAGAAGAATAAATAAAACTCTAGATTACCACATGATTATGGTGCAGTTCAGAGCTACGTTATGGAACAGGGTTCATCACATCAGTTCCGATTCTAGGAACTCAACATTGTGCATCAATTTATGAAAGAGACTGACAGAGAAGATCACTCAAGACTGTTTTATTTATTTTTTTAAAGTACACTTCTGATTAATCTCCCAACCTCAGAAATATTTGAGCAGATGAGAGAATGTTGGCAGCTACTTGCTGGACTTAAAGCATTGAGCTGAGAGAGGATATCGGAGTGACATTTCTGGGGGGGGGGACCACTCCAGCTTCCATTAAAGTTGAATTAATAAGTCATTGGAAAGAGAAGGCAATTACAGCCAGTGTTATAGGAACAGAACTTTAAGAACTAAACCATTGTGTTCAACCTTATTTAAACAAAGTCACTTTAAGCACTTGGCATCACCTCGGACTGTCACAACTGTTAGCTGTTTCAAACAGCTAATATGGTCCCTGATCTGCTTCTGAGACTATGAAAGTTAGCTACCATACCACAAAACTAGTATTGGGGTGTAATGCTTCCTTGGTGCAGTTCAGCTGTGGGGAGAGTCACTGCAAGAGGCAGTACATCAGGAAACAGAGTCCTGAACCTGCCTTTTAGCACATTTTCAATTCAGCTTTAAAACAGATTAAATGATTCTCTTCATGTTAATGTCTTCTTACTAAAGCTAGGCCTTTCCAAATGTTCTGGGTATCAGACAGCGTGATGCAGTTCTGCCATTATAATATATTATTGAGCACCTAGGAGCACCCAGTCCCCCTCCCCTGGCATCCTGCAGAGCAGTCACTGGTTACTTCATCTTCTCCATCTATAGCTGTTCACTTCATCCTCATGTGGCATCAGCGAGCTAAGCTCATGCATCACTCAGTGTCTGACAGATCTTAGCTTGCCCACTGCAGGCTCAATATGACCAAAATGAAGTCTTCCCCCCGCCCCCCCGAAATCCCCCACTTTCCATCCCATTCCCTTGGGAATTACACCATCTTCCTCCTAATCACTTTGGACTCCACCTCCCCATATAACTGGATCAAGTCTTGCCTCTTCCTACACAATGTACCAAACATCTGGCACAATAGCCAACACTGTCTATTTCCTAATCATCTCCTGCCTCCAGCTACCTGCTCTGACCTACTCAATGGCCATTTTACTTCGTTTTGTCCAGAACAGATGCTAAAAAGCTACACCACTCTCCTCTTCAAACTCCTCTACTAACACCTCCTTGCTTACTCCCACCTAACACATTTGGCACTTCCAAATATAAAGCTTTTACACATACCTTGACTAGAGAAAAAAAATATTGAAAAAGTTCTATTACATGAGCTGGCACATTTGTTATATAACTTTGTTCCAATATGCAAAAAATAGTTAATTACAATAATTCTTACTTTTATAGCAGAGTACAAGGAGCAGCCATAATGCTTCTTATATTCAGCTCGAATATCCAACAGGTCAATTTCTGATCTGGAAACCATGATTCTATTAAGAGTGAACTCATCAGTTCCAGCACCCTGATAAAATAGAAAAGAGCCATCTAGTACAATACACCATATAAAAGCATTATGCAAGTTAGGCTAAAATCAGCAGCTACATTTAGAAATAGTATTCTCCTCCCCACTTAGCCTGACTCCAAGAATTATCTCTGGTAAGGGACCAGTCCCGTGTTTATATTTACACTCATCACTCTTCAACTTGACATTCTCTTAAAGATATACAAAAGTTCAAGAAAGGGTATGGAAGCTGAAAACCTACCTTCAAAGATTGGTGCAGCCTTTCAGCAAAGAATGCAGGAGTGTTATTCACACATTGAACTATTAAAAGAATGGTTAAGAGTTAGAACAGGCCACTTAAACTACAACAGTACCACCATGCAACTCTTTGGCTTACAAGCCCTCACTATGAATGGACAGGACATGCATGGCCAGACTTTCAAAGCTAGGTATAGTAACTCTTCACTTAACCTCCCGGTTAACGGTGTTAGGTTGCTGATCAATTAGAGAACATGCTTGTTTAAAGTTGTGCAATGCTCCCTTATGGTGTTTGGCAGCCGCCTGCTTTGTCCACTGCTTGCAGAAAGAGCAGCCCATTGCAGCTAGCTGGTGGGGACTTGAGGGTGGACTGGAAGCTTCCCATCAGCTCCCTGTTCCCCTATGTTCCCTGTGTGCAAGCCGCCCAGCAGGCTATCTATTGCCGGGCAGTTCAGCTGTCCCTCCTGCCACTGCCATGTGCTGCTCCTGCCATCTGCCTTGGAGGTGCTCCCAGGAGCCTCCTGCTTGCTGTCGGGGGGAGGGAGGAGGAAGAAGGGTGCTAATGTCAGGGTGTCTCCCTCCTCCTGCTTAGCCCTTCTCCATAGAGCAGGGTAGGACACAACAGGGCTCAGGATAGAGAGCTCTGTCTGACATCCTGTCTCCCCTCCCTCCATTTGTGCTGCTTTGTAGAGTGAGGCTACATTAATAACAATGTGTTAACCCTTGAAGTCAGCCAAGTGCTAGTTCATCATTTAGCAGTAAGACATTCCCTGGGAAATATCCCACCCTCTGACTCCACCACCTCAACCAAGCTTCACAATCATTGCTGTGTACAGTATTAAATTGTTTAAAACTTAGTGAGAGAGAAAGAAAATATAAGAGACTGAGACTCGTCTGGTGAAAAAAATATCCCTTGAACCTAACACCCCCTCAATCCCCCAATTTACATTAATTCTTATGGGGAAATTGGAGTCGCTTAACATCGTTTCACTTAAAGTTGCATTTTTCAGGAACATAACTACAACGTTAAGTGAGGAGTTACTGTAAATGCAATTGTATGCGCCAGCCTTGTACCTGATAATGCCTGACATGCATACACAAGTCAGGTATAATACACATATGCACCTGGCCAATTCTGCATTCACTTTAGAGTTCTCTTCTTGCTGATGCCCAGGCTGGTTAACTACATGCATTTTACACACACTCCTATGAGACGCACCCACTTATATGAAGTGTGAATCTGGCTAGAGAGCTATTTAAAGCATTTCTCTTGTTAAGAACAAGACGACTTTATAGAACCCTCAGGCCTGCCCTGAAAAATAAGATACCGTAGTGCTATAGAAATGGTTCAGCATCATGGGTGGCTGAAGTCTGGTGACCCATAAAATTAGTGATTAGCGTCACTATTAAAAAGATCCCCAAGTATGGTTGACGGTTTTTTGGCACTTGCAGAGTCAGTATAAATGGAGGGTGTGCCTGGTGTATAGGCCTTGGCACAAAGCAGTCCTGGTGCAGGATCAGGGCTGATAGATGCTACCACTGTACTAACTATAAACACCAACATAGTCCAACATGCTACAGAACTAACAAGCTCTTTTCTTTTCGTAAACCCAAGTCAGTGTTACAATGCTTAATGCAGTGATACTGCTCATCACTAAAAGCAAGAATTAGTCACCATAAATCAAAGCATTCAGACTATAGTTTTACCTTTCCTACTATTTTTTTTTTAAAAAAGGCACAGCTTGTTTTCAGCCATGCCCCTCCCCCGCGCCAAGACTCTTACCAATGGCTATGAGTAAATCCTCAAAATGCCCTGACATTTCACCCTGTATACTTTCCTCAATGGTCTTCTTGCTGATGTTCCTGTATTCAGCAAAGGCTAAAAGGATAACCAAAACATACGCAGTAAGTATATCAAACTACCACAAGGAAATTACTCAATGTTCTCATCTGTCAGGCTCTATTTGGGGTCTGATCCAAACCTTAGTGAAATTAACAGAAGTCTTTCCGCTATCTTCAATATTGTTTGAAACAGGCCTTTGATGAACACATACTGTACAATAAAAGCAACAGTATCCATCATTTTAAGCCAATCAAGGTGTGTACGTACACACACACACACACACACACACTCACTAACTAAACAAACAACCTTAAAGTACCATCACTTTAACATTCACCACTTTCTCTTTCAAGGCCGTTGGCCTTCGTTCTTTAATGCGGCATGTCAGACCCTGCTTCAGTAGCCCATTTACCTAATTGTCTTGCTTTAATAATCATAAAAGCAAGAAAGACACTCAAATATATTGAGTGGGTGGAGACAAATTTTATCCACTGAAGGCTTTCATGATCCCAGGTTTTTTAATGAATAAAGAGGGTGTCTCATGCAGCACATTCCATCAGCCATAAGGCAAAGATGCATTGAGTGATTCACAAAAATAGCAAACAATTACTTCCTTAGAGTCCCCAAGTCTGCATGACATTTGTACATGCAGACAATTACATTTAAAGCATGCTGTGCAATCCACACAGTCTTTGGAGACAGGGATAAGTAAAAGACGACCTGCTGCCTGGATTTAAGATCAAACTTTCCATCTCTTCTCCTGCAAAAGTGGGAATGAAAATATCTTAGAGTAAAACTGCACAGGAAGAGCCCACTTCAAATCTACATACACGTTGATATGTGGCACACTCAACATGGACAATACTAGCATCTTAGACCTATTATTTCGGTTTGTAGCCTTCCATATGTGAACAGATACAGTACTGTATCTTCACAACCATGAGAG
The DNA here is from genome assembly GCF_020497125.1 of Mauremys mutica. Lineage (NCBI taxonomy): Eukaryota > Metazoa > Chordata > Testudines > Geoemydidae > Mauremys > Mauremys mutica. The sequence continues at coordinate 19,297,583 of NC_059076.1, read as the reverse complement.
CTAGAGACTCAGGTTTTTATTCTGCAAACCTTTAGAAAAAGCTGATGGACCCAGGGAAGCGATGGTGGGACAGTAATGGTGAGTGGCACCTCAATCCAAATTACACATACAGATGCTTGGCTATAGAAAACAACTATTTAAGAAATAGCACAAAATGGTCAAAAAAATCAATTTCATACTTAATTTCAGTTGAGGTATGCTCCTGAGGCACAGAATTTCAGTGAACTTATCTTCATCTGTACCCCACTTCTTCTCCCCAGCATTATAGAGAACCTATTACAAGGAAAGAAAGGACATCACTATGGCCGCTACACTAGACTTCTCAAAAGGAAGAATGTTGAGCCGTGCCCAGGGGCGGCTCTAGCAATTGCGCCGCCCCAAGCAGGGCGGCACGCCGCGGGGGGCGCTCCGGCGGTCGCCAGTCCCGCGGCGCCGGTGGACCTCCTGCAGACATGCCTGCGGAAGGTCCGCTGGTCCCACAGCTCCGGTGGAGCATCCGCAGGCACGCCTGCAGGAGGTCCACTGGAGCCGGACGACCGGCCCCTCTGCAGGCACGCTGCCCCAAGCGCGCGCTTGGTGCGCTGGGGTCTAGAGCCGGCCCTGGCCGTGCCACTGCAAACTAGTCTCTGCATTTGGAATAAGTTTTCTGAGGACAGGATTTTGAACCTGGGCAATGCAATGGACTTCACTGCAGTGCCGTGGTGTTGCTGTCATGAGCTGCTGAAACTCAAGCCTGGAAAGGTGAATTAGTTCTCTCTCAAGAGTAGTCATAAAAAGCAGAGCTTCCTTGTCTATTGAGCTACACTGGAACATCTTATACTGTGTCAGACAGACATTAAGGGATTCATATTTATCAAAATGAGGAGATTTTTCCATGAATGACAGCATGGAAATATTTGCTTTATGAAAGATGCAATTTATCACAAAGTGAATGTTAGAGTTAATTCCAATACAAGTCAGGACTTCGGAAACATGTCTTATTCAGGAATGGGGGTTCCTTGGAGCTTCCCCGGCCATCCATTCCACTCAAGGGCATCAGTGGCTATGGTGTCTTCTTCAGACAGAGGCTTCACTATAGTGGCCAAACTGGGGATGCTGTTTTATAGATACCATCAGCATCACTCACACCAGCCCCAGGCAGGTTTTGAGCAAGTCATGAGCTGCACTTGTAGTTTGCGTTGGCCCAAGATTGCTGGGCCCATATTCTGCACCTCACATGAGGGCACCAAGGAGAAGGGCAATCCAAAGTTTTACACCGTTCATGGGAAGTCTGAATGAAATGAAACTTTCTCCACAGGCCATTTCAAAAAGAATTCAAAGAAACCCATGTTTGTGTTAGCTCTCACTACAGATCAAATGGCAATACTTACACTTCAAAGGTTACTCCAGCAGTTTAACAATACATTGTTGGAAATTGGGAAACTGGGTATTCTAGACCAGATTATATATAGAAAACTAATGCCAGTTATAGGAAGGAGATAGGGGGAAAAAGCCACATGTCCTAATCTGATGGGCTCCCTGCCCACTCCATTTCAACTTTGGGGTGTTCAAAGCTCTGACTTTCTTGGGTATGGTCCATCCCTGGAAGATGCTGATTAGCAGCTAATTCTGTACTGCAATAGGGAACACGTTACATCTCCATGCCAAGCACAGCTTGGTTCAGCCATTGGTTTGTTTTGCTGTACCTCTGCATCCTTCTTTGCAAGATGTTCGTCCACTTTTACATTTTCATCTCTTCTCCCCTGCAATAAGGAGGAATGAACTTTAAAGCCCAGAAAGGTGCAGAATTGGAAAGTCTTAAATACAGTCACCTTCCCCCAGTCACCCACCCAAGAATCATTATTGTAGATTGTGAAAAGTAGCTCTTGCCAGCATCCTTTTAAACCCAAAATTTGTCTGACAGAGTCATTAATAGCACTGTGTGGGGAAGGCGGAGTACAAGCATTTGGGGCCTCCATGTGTGGCCTAAGGCTAGAGCCACCACTCCTGGTGTTTCTCCTCTTTACCTCACCCCTGCTCCGAACAAGCCTGGAGCGGTGACTCCCCCTCATTATGATCAACAAAGCTGGGGTCCAATAGGAGAGTGATGAATGAGGAAAGCGGCATCTTTCTGCTTCTTATGGGAATAGGACAGAGCCTGACCTGTCAGACTTTGGATTTAGTACTCCTGAATGGAGCACGCAACAGCAAAGGCCATAGCCAAGCCACGGCATGAATTGTGCATTGGCTTCAACATGCAACTCCTCAATCCTGATCTGTAACACCCCAATTGCTACAGTACTAAGAGTCCGAGAAGAAGATGCCAGTTATGGTTACTTGTGATAAAACTATGGTGCTGTAACTGGTATAAAAGACAAGGATAAGATGAGACCAAGTCCATCTCAACCGACAAGTCCAGATAGGGATTTGGATCTCTAGAGGGGAAATATCAGCACTCCAACAGACCATGCCACTTACTTTATCTTAAAGTTTAAATAAGCAAAGCTAGGCACACCCAGAAGTACTGTATCAGTGTCGGAGGATTCACTATGACTGCTGATATTTACAATTTCAAGATCGAAATATCAATTCTGTACAGTAATGATGTTGACTGCAAGTTGACAGAACTTACATCTGCCAGAGTTAATAGGGCTTTTCTGAAATCACCAGAGGTGTCAGAACTGAGGTCATCTCCAAGACTCTTCTTATATACTAAAAAGAAAAATAATCAAATTTAATTGAATTCTGTAATTTAAAAAACAAATTATCAGAAGGTAAGATTAGCAAAGGCATCTGGATGCCTAGGGAAGATCACTGACCAGTAACTGATCTGTTGTAGCCTTCTCATCCTAGCCTACCCAGCAACAAACTCTGACGTATCAATGTTATGATACTAGGCAAGTTCCATCAGTCCACTGACAGTTTAGCCCCACAATCCAGCCTCTTCTCCTTAGTAGTCATATGCATGGTCATATCTAGGATCGAAGAATGCAGGCCATACCTACAGAATAGGTGACTGTATCCTGAAAAGCAGTGACTTTGAAAAGACTTTAGGGGTCATAATGGACAAGCAACTCAACCTGAGCCTCCAGTGTGATACTGTGGCAACAAGGGTACAAATTCTTAGATGTATAAACAAGGAAATAGTGAGTTGGAAAGTGATCTCTCCCCCACCTCCCATAATCTACAGCACTGGTGAGGCCAATACTGAAATAGCACATCCAGTTCTGGTGTCCACATTTTAAAAAAGGACATTGAAACATTGGAGACGGTGCAGAGAAAAGCCTTAAAAAGTGACTTGAAGGCTGAATACAAATGCTGTAAACAGTGGGAGACTTAGAGAGCCATCTGTTTAGTTTATCAACATGAAGACAGGTGATTTGATCGGAGTGTAAAAGCACCTTTATGGGAGGAAAACACCACACTTTAATCTAGTGGACAAAGGCATAACAAGAACCAATGGCTGGAAATTACAGCCAGACAAATTCAAATTAGATATAAAGACCAGTTTCTAACAGGGAGGGTTTTTAACCATTAGAACAAACTACTAAGAGAAGTGGTGGATTTCCCCCATCTCTTGATGTCTTCAAATCAAGACAGTACAGTAACTCCTCATTTAATGTTGTAATAACATTTCTGAAAAATGCTACTTAAGCAAAAACGATGTTAAGCAAATCTAATTTCCCCATAAGAATTAATGTAAATGTGGGGGGAGGGGAGGTTCAATGGAAATTTTATTCACCACACAGTAAGTTTTCAAACAATTTAATACTATACACAGCTATGATTGTGAAGTTTGGCTGATGTGGTGGAGTCAGAGGGTGGAAGAGGGAGGGGAGGGGTCACGAGCGGTCAGCCTCCACCCCAAACCCCGCTTTGCCTCCTGCATTTATAATGGTGTTAAAAATATAAAAAGGTGTTTAAGTTAAGGGGGTCACACTTAGGATTGCTATATGAAAGGGGTCACCAGTACAGAAATTTGAGAACCACTGCTTTAGAATCTGGGAAGGCGGTGGAGAATGCCACTCTGGTTGGTGGACTCAGCTTGTAGATGGAGCGAGGGATTGTGAGGCAGATTGGATCAAGATTTGTGATGACTGGTGTCAGAAGAGGAAAGAATCTGCTGCAGGATTCAGAGCCTTGCTAGTGCATGGGTGTGCGCTGTGGACAGGACTGTTACTCATACATTGGACTGAGCAGTCCAAGAACTCATCAGCACATGCTCTGTAAAGAGCAAGAGTGCCATTGATATACCCTCATCACTGTAGTACGCAAGAGTCTCAGACATTCGTGGATTTAATCCTTGCAACACCTCAGGGAGGAGGGAAGTTATCTCCATCTTGGACAGGGACAAGTTGCTTAATTTAGGTCAAGGTCACAAAGAAAGTGTGTCTGAGGTAGGAAATGAACCCAGCTCTCACGTATGCCATACTTCTGTCTCCACAGGCTTTTCTGTGCCAACAGACAAACGACCACAGTGACATTTTCATTAAAGGGAACTTTTTTTTCTTTTCATTTGTTTTACCTCCTGCCTTCAGTTTGCAAAGCTTCCTGTGGAAGATTATATAATGCATTACAGAAGGCAACTCAAACTGCTCCTTATATGGTACTTAACTAGCCTACCACACAAGAAACTATAAATCTCCTAGGTATGAATCCAAACCAGGCTGCACCCCCCATTAGGTGTATCTGTTCCAAGCATGCGTCCACAGTTTGCTCTTCTAATGTTCAAATCAACCTCACCGGCTATACTGCTAAACAATTACTCTCCTGGGAAAGGAGCAGAATTGCCAGTTACCGTGGGGGAAAAAAGCAATAAAAATCTCAAGATTTCCTGTAACTATGTATACACACAGCAACGAAAACTACACGTTCTGGTACCTGACCATTTAAAATGAGAGGCACAAGAAAGTTACTGCAGTGCAGTCAGGAGCCTTTGGACAATGTTTTGGCTTGAAACAGTATTTTTCAGATGGCACGACAATGAATTGCTCAGAGAAAGTGTATGGCAAATACACATTGAAAAATATTTTCTTAGAAACTTCAGTCTATCCTAGAATTAACACCTATGAGACCATTAGGTTACTGGATGCTATGCATGCCAAAGAAACATCTCTTCTGTGGAATCACACTGGCTATGCTATGAGCTGGGGGGGCGAGTCCCAATTTGGGTGCACACACACACTAGCTCAATGAGAACTAGTGGAAGTAGAAGTAGTAGTGTTGCTGCAGTGGCATTGGCTTATCTGCCCTGCGTGCACACCTGTGAGGTTCAGGCAGGTTTATACTTAGCAGCATAGCTGCAGTAGCATGGGCAGCAGTAAGGCAATTTCTGCTCACACTAGCGCTCACTGAGTTAGCCTGGCTACCTGTATGCAAGATGGTAATCACACCCCTAGCTCATAATGTAGATGTAGCCATAGTGCAATGCTTCGTAATCTGTTCTGTGCATCTTTCCAAATCACTAAAAATAATGGTCCCGATTCTCTGGTATCCACTCAGGGGCGGCTCTAGCAATTTCACCGCCCCAAGCACGGCGGCACGCCGCAGGGGGCGCTCTGCCGGTCCCGTGGGACCGGCGGACCCTCCGCAGGCACGCCTGCGGGAGGTCCACCGGAGCCGCCTGCTGCCCTCCCGGCGACCGGCAGAGCACCCCCTGCGGCATGCCGCCCCAAGCACATGCTTGGCGTGCTGGGACCTGGAGCCGGCCCTGTATCCACTAGGTACAAGTGGAGTGGCAGCCCCAAAGGTGCTGTTTGAAGCTCCCATATCATGGAGCCGGTTCTATGCCAATCTTGGTGTCGAAAATACCAGCCTGAGATATACTCCAAGTTACTTTGGATGGCTCTATCCCATAGGAGCAAGTAGGGTAAATTGGAGTAACAGGAGTACTCTGGCCACACGCCCTCAATATTCCTATGCTGCAGGAGGGGGTGGCATAGGAGCAACTATGCTAGTCTTTGCTATTGGGACACTGGAGTAATCTTCACCTGAGTAGAGCCAGGGGCTTTACTGGCCCATTTGTGCCATCAGAGCAGTGCAAAGGGGCCAGAATGCAGTGGAGCATCTGACCCAAATAAGTTTTCAGAAACCAGCACCCTCCCCCACAGCATCTTAAACTTTATATTAGGTACGTACAGACACGTGCTGTGAGGTAAATACACTTCTGAATCGCGCGCATCACTTGTTAAAATAGTTCTCCCAGACTAATATGCCAAGTTTGTTTGCAAAGAGTTTGCGTGGCTGAGTCACTTGCCCCTGAAAGCAGAGCTTATTATTATTATAATAAAAAAAGTGACATGAATCTTAAAGTCATTCTTATTAGTTGCTGTTTGTACTGTGCACTTTAAAGAAATTACATGCACAACTCTAATGGGAAATAACCTAATATGCAAGATATAAAGGGAAAAAAATTCCTTACTGGCCACGCCATGCATCTGAAATTGGAATTTGGCTGCAAGGGTAAAATTTTACCCTCAGATGCTTGCACATGGCTCTAATTTCAATAGGAGCTGCCTGCACAGTGTGTACTTAAAAAGTGAATTTGTTCCCAAATATGGAATTCTGTCCTGTAGGTACCGGAGTGGTACTACATGCTGAATCACCTCATGGGAGTGCACGTGTCTGCTAACAGCATAGTACACTGAATCTTTTGTAAAAACTGCAATTATTGCAAAATTTTTGCATCTAAAGCTCAACTTTCCATATGCCAAATAACCTTCTGGAAATGATCGATGAAAAGGGACTATTGAGCACTGGATAGGATGCAATCAGGTAACGGTATTAATATACATATATTTGAGAAAGCATTACCTGTATAGTATGCCTGGGATACCTCTTTCATTTGCTTACTGGTCCTGGAGGCTAGGATTTCTATCAGTGCCTTTTCATTAGTTCCACTACCCTTAAACAAAAAAACCCCACACAGTTTATTACAAGGAAAAAAATGCAGTTTTTATAGAGGTTGTTTGGGGATTAGTTTCAAGTGACCTGAAGCAAAAATTATAAACATCACACATTGCAAATAAAAAACCAACCAGGTAATAACCAAAATACTGTGATTTCAAATATCAAAATTCAGACAATTCACATTAGCAAGAAAATAAAGTTTGTGAAAAGATTCAATTACTGAAATGAAAAAAGATATTTGAGCCTATCAAAAGACGGCTCATTAGCTTTACAGTTTCTCAAATCTGCAGATAAGGGAATGCGCCAGTGATGAGAGACCAGGTTTTGCCAGAATCCACACGCAGCTCTGAGAACATTTCAACACACTTGACATTCTAATCTCAGGACTCTTGAGCACAGAGCAGACATGACAAATTAAGTGATGTTTTAGTGTCCTGAAATAGAACTAGGCAGCATAACACCAAACTCAGATCCCCACTTACAACAAAGTCAGGATTTGAAAACAGTTTCCAGCAATGAATAGCTAATAAATTGTGGCATGGTTTTCCCTGCCACCTTATAACTGAAGCACCACAAAAATGTCATGGCCCACCAATATGCTATCTGAAAAATGGACTAATTTTTCCATCACCCTGATATTTTGCATCACACACTAAGGAGTAGAGCTAGATGAACAATTTCACCTTTGTTTTAACAAAATTCCATTTTGACCAAAAAATTTCAGTGAAAATTCAATTCTGGTCACTGTCATTGTTTTTTTTTTTCAAATATAAAAAAAAGTCATTTCAGATGTGTGGAACCCCCCCCCCCCCATATACCTCCCGTCTCCAAAAAAAGGAGAAAAAAGTTTTAGTATTTTTCCTTTTCCCTACTGAAACTAAATATCCTCTTTTCATTTGGGAAAAAAATGTAATAGGAAATTTTCAATGAAAAGTATTTTCATTTCCTTTGAACATTTTTACAATACATTTATCTTCTTTCAAACTGGCTCGATATCCAAATGAAAAATTTGCTTGGAGACTTACTTTCATGGATTTCTTAAGCTGTTTAGCATCGAACACAGCTGGTGGTGTTACAAGTGCAACCATAACACGCTCCAGATTGCCCGAGAGATCACTCTTCAAGTCATCTTTCAGGTCCTAAACAAACAGAGAAGACTCAGGGTAATTAGCTTGCATGTATCACATTATTTCCAGATGAAATGGCGTTTAGGGAGTTTAGTTGTTGCTACTAGAATTCCACCCTGCTTCTCCTCACTCACTTCTACTTTCAGAAGCATCTTGCTCATGGCTGTGTTGCTTTTTGATGTTTCCTTCCCAAGAAACTATTTAGAAAGTTAATTCCACTCTGTGTAGGCCCCATTCAAAATTAAGGCCAAATTAAGGTCAGCCCACTGTATGTCTTTAAAAAAAGAACAAAAAAAAAAAAATCACAGAAATGTAGATACTGATTCTCAAGAGAAAGTGGAAAAGGCAGAGAATCAGATTCATTTGTTGGTTCAGTAAAAGGTAACTGCAGATGCTGGAAAAGGGGCCTTTTAACTCCCAGCCTTCTCATTTGTCATCTTCCCAAAAATAAATGGCAAGAGTTACTTTATTTACAGTGCCTAGTCCACACTGCAACAGTAGCATTGGTTTGGTTCTTTGTTTAGCACATGCTTCACGGTGCACTGAAAAGAGTTTGTATAGTTAGTTTTTTCCTTAAAGCATTCCTTCTCTGTTCTCAGAGCTGGCTAGAAATTCAAATGGAGTTACTTAGATGCATTAATGTCTCATATCCTGTCGCAATCAAGATCGGTTAGGGTTTGTGCATATACAGATTAGTTTTGCATAATAAAGATGCTACAGGATAAGTTTTACTGTCAGCTATCCTCCCCAAGCTGTACCTTTCCTGAAGCTGCCCTGTACTCCTTAGCAATCAGCTGCCGCTGAGCATTTGATCTCTCAGTGAGAATGTTGATCAGTGTTTTCTCATCCGTCCCTGAAAGAAAATCATTTTATTCAGGGTTGTTCAACTCCCAGTTTTACACAATCCAACAAAACTCCTAATGCACTGAAACTAAAATGAGTTATTCAAACTATTTTTAATTCACTGGGAAACAAAAGCATATTATTCACTTTTGTACTTCAGCAAGGAGGCATTTTAGTAACCAAGTTGTCCTGGCTAATTTGTCAATTTGTTCTGAAGCTATCTCCATCACGAACACTTGCTGAAAGCAAACAGAAAATGAGAATGGCAAAGATACCTTCAAATAGAGATGAGACTTAGGCAGATATTATCTCAGTGTCAGGGGTTTGTAGTAGTACCCCCTTGTCAAAAAGGTGAACTTGCCCAATCATCACAGTTACTGATTGCATGGAGGCATTACAGCTCGAATACTGTGTGCGGCTCTGGCCACCCGATCTCAAAAAAGAGATTAGAATTGGAAAAGGTACAGAGAAGGGCAGCAAAAATGATTCAGGGTATGAACAGCTTCTGTATGAGGAGAGAGATTAAAGAGACTGGGGCTTCTCATGTGGGAAAAGACGACTAAGAGGGGATGAGAGATGTCTACAGGGCCGCCCAGAGGATTCAGGGGGCCTGGGGTCTTCAGCGACGGGGGGCCCCTGCCACTGAAGACCCGGCACTTCGGCAGCAGGTCCCGGGGCAGAAGGACCCCACACCGTGGATCTTCGGGGCACTTCGGTGGTGGGTCCTGGAGCAGAAGGACACCCCCACCCCCCACTGTCGAATTGCCACCGAAGACCCGGAGTGGAAGAAGCTCCAGGAGCCCAGGCCCTGCAAGAGTTTTCCGGGGCCCCCAGAGCGAGTGAAGGACCCCACTCCAGAGGCCCCGAAAAACTCATGTGGGGGCCCCTGTGGGGCCTGGGGCAAATTGCCCCACTTGCCCCCCTCCCCCGGGCGGCCCTGGATGTCTATAAAACCATGACTCTTGTGAATAAGGAAATATTTAAGCATTCACCCAATGAAATTAATATTCAGCATGTTTAAAACAACCAGAATGAAATATTTCAGACAGCCTGTGGAACTCGTTGCCAGGGGATCCTGTGAAGGCTAACAGTATAACAGGGTTCAAAAAAGAATTAGGTAAATTCATGGAGGATAGGTCCATCAATGACTATTAGCCAAGATGGTCAGGGATGCAATCCCATGATCTGGGTGTCCCCAGCCTCTGAATGCCAGAAGCTGGGAGTGGATGACAGAGGATGTATCACTTGATGATCACCTGTTCTGTTTGTTCCCTCTCAAGCACCTGGCATTGGCCACTGTCACAAGACAGGATACTGGGCTAGACAAACCATTGGTCTGACCCAGCATGGCCCTTTTTTAATGGCACACAGAATTCCAGCATTTTTGTGCTAAGCCCGACACACCGAATACCATATCTGCGTTTCTGTAACCATATAGGAGTGAAACTTAGATGCACATTTACCAATTCCTCTGATTGCCTTCCGAACAGTTTCAGCATCCTTGGAAGCATTAAATCCTGTGTAATCTCGAATGGTTCCTCTGGTTCCAACCTAGAGATCAAAACAACATTTTGAGAACTAACCGCAACAAAAATCCCCAGAGAGTTTTAGGTTCAAAGTTTGACAAACTGTTTCCATCTGCTTCATATTTTCACCATGGCAAAAATAAACTAGTATTTAAAATTTAATTGAGCTCAGGGCTGGGAGTGTAGATTTCCCACATTTTAATCACAGCTCGGATATCAACTCACTGGCCTTATGCAACCTTGCCTCAGTTTCCCCCATCCATAAAATGAGGATAGCTCCATAGGTCCCTAGTTCAAAAAGCATAACGCAAGCTGCAGCAGCTCAGAGTCCAGATGCTGTAGCTGGGGACTGTAACATCTCATATCCTCTGGGGACATGATAATACATACTCAGTGGGTTACAGATGCACAATGATTTATTAAGCCATGTTGACATTTGTTTTTTCAAATGAATTTCTGTAGCAAAACATTCGTTTTGGGGATATTCACCAGGAAGGTTGGTGCCAATATATCCCCTGTTCACAGGCTTTGAAGTATTCAGTCTCAATTAGTGATGGGGAGATGTGTTTCCCCCCCCACACACTTTTTTTTTTTAAATTAGAGAGAAAATGTCATGCCAGGATAACCCTTTTTGTATTAAGATGAAGGAAAATTCTAGCTCTGGCATGGACACAGGGGAATGGCAAATGCACAGGCTTGAAATTCTAAATATTGAAATAGCTTTCAGTGGGGCCTCTGAAATTTATATTCCAGTCATACCCAAACAAAAATAATCAGATTACAGCAATGCAAGTTACCTTAATCTCAATCATAATGACACTGCTTTTCCTGTAAACACCAATGTGCCAGAGGGAAGATTTTTAAAGCAAGCAAAATTAGGTCTGGGTGGTAATAGGGAAAGTAATTGGATACGCATAGTGTTGCTGAATACAATTTATGGTTAAACAGATCTAATTTACAGTGGACACCACCTACATTTAAAAAAAAATGTAGGCTTTTGATCAAAGAGCTTCTACATTGTTAGAGAAAGGTACAAACACTGCTTTATATAAATATAATCCTCTTTCCCCACTACACCCAAGCTGTGCAGGATATTAGCAGCAAAAATGTATCTGAAGTAAAAGGGTTATTGACTCATTGGTGGGTGGTGCATTAGGGTAGCGGGTTAGTGGTTCACATAAAAATGACCTAAATTCAACTGCTGGGGGATAAGAGGGAAAGCAAGTTTGATACTTTCATCTTAGAAAAATTTTGGCTATCCCAGCTAAGTGGAACCTGATTTTGGATGTGACAATTTCAGGTCAAATTTTAAAAAAAAAAAAACGGGGACCAACCTGAACCACCCTAGGCTTGATCTTCAGAAGTGATGAGCAACCACACCTCCAGCTGAACTCTATGGGAGCTGCATATAGTTCATCCAATGAGATTCAGGCCCTGGGTGTATCAAACTGGGCACCCCAAAAATGGCACCACTGTGATCAGTGGCAATGTTCAAAGATTTCTTTGCACGTGTACACATCACACCACAGTATGGTTAGCAGTCACTCCTCAAGAGAAGTCCAGGATGGAAACAGAAGGGGTTGACTCAAGTGAATCCACAGGTGTTGAAAAAGCTTTACACCCCCCCTCCCCTTCTCATACTCTCACTCAATGCCTTAGCACAAACCTTTATATTAAAATAATTGAGTTAATAGTTTGGTTTAAGCCTCAACTCTGACCTGCTTTAAAGTTACTGAAACCTGGTACAAAGGACTCTAAGCACGTTAATGATCTTACAGTTAGAGTCACTGGCCACAGAAAGATTAAAACCACATATCGCACAGAGAGAAATGACACTCAGCTTCTTTTGCTGCAGCAGTTATAGTTATTTCCAAGGCTACACAGACAGTGTCACAGCTCTGGGAAACTGCACCTGTGTTTCCTGCCCCCATCATGGTCCAGCAAGGACACCTGCTTGAGGCTCCTGGCTCATCAGCCCTCACCTTTCTCGGTGAGACACCTGTGTCTCTTCCTCCCGATCCGGGTTTTTGGAGGCAAGGAATTGTGCAGCCTGCCCTGTGTTCTCTAACACGTCAGACTGCCTACATAGGCCTGCGTCTGCGCTTTATAGCCACTGACAATGCAAACAGCATAACTGCCCACAGTTACAAGTTACCACACAGCCCTTTCTCTTCAAAGAGATTTAATCCTAAGGCAAAAGCATTACAGAGAACAAATTAAAACAAGTGCTCTGGTAGATGATCACTCCTTCAAACTGAAGGAAATTCGTAACTGCCTTAGCTCTGAACAAGCACACTTATGCATAAGTTAACCTTTCCTTTATACACTTGGGGTCTTTGATCTTCAGCTACCCTGTATCAGTCAGGCTGACTCTCTCCTTAGGGATAGGATCAGAAGGTGGGACTTTGCATTCACCCACCCCCCGCATTTCTTCAGAAACTCACAACTTTGTCCCAAGAGTTCCTTCTTGTCTGGCACTCGTTTGAAATAGTCTTCTGAAGCTCATAACACTTTCTAGGAGGGAGATGTGCCCAGAGTTTACACTGGGCACATCTCCCTCCTAGAGAGGTTACACATTCTCACAATACACCTCTACCCCAACATAACGCAACCTGATAACACGAATTTGGATAAAACGCAGTAAAGCAGCACTCCAGGGGGGCTCCAGCAGATCAAAGCAAGTTCAATATAACGCGGTTTCACCTATAATGCAGTAAGATTTTTTGGCTCCTGAGGACAGCATTATATCGGGGTAGAGGTGTACATTAACTTAGCTTTGGAATCCACTGGATTTTAAAAGCAATTTAAACTTAAATCCATAAGATTTCGCAAAGATCTGTCAGACGTCTCATGTCAATTACAAGGAGGTAAAAGTGCTACACTGTCGATTTTAAGTACCATTAGTAGCAAACCAAAATGTATTTACTAACTGAATGTTACAAACTCCATGAAAAATTTTATTTTCAAGCTTTCAGGTGGGCATTGGAAACGACAAGTAAAAATCCCACAAGATGCCGCTCCGTGAAGTTTTCACTGTTTTTACAGGTGTATGTTGTTACATATGGAGACAGTTTTAATTACCTTCAAATCATCTCTTCTCTCCCTAGATTGACACTGACCTGATTTTTTCCCCCCTCTCATACTAATACAGGTTCCATTGAGTTGTATGAACAGTTTGATTTTAATTTCCTGAAGTGTTTAACATTGTTTTCATAGACACTTGATTGTCTTTACTAACTGAATGGAGTAAAACGATCACCCTGTATTAGGAAACTTTGCAAGCTGAACACTTTTGAAGTTTGCTTTTTTTTGCCCCAAGTAGTAACACATTTTGGGGGGGGGGGTTATGATTAACCAAGTGCTGCTACACTTAAAGGATTGCTATATAGAATTACAGAATCAAAACACTTTTTTGTCTAACATTAGTTTAGATACAGATCTGAAGGAGAAACTTCCTCAGGTTTAAATGTTATAGCAGTAAGCTTCCGCATGTAGGCTGTTTGGCAAGTCCTGGAGTATTGTTTAATACCAGGATATGTCGCAACATTATTGTGCAACGACGGCCTTCTCCACACCTTGTTCCCACAAAAGCTGATAGCACTCCTTGGTGAACACGTGTCAAACAAGCAAGTTATTCCCCAACTACTAATGTACAATCTTGTGAATTATTGCCTGCTGACAAAAATACTGTCCACTGTGGCTACCTTAATGAAATACATAAACAGGAAAGATGTACTTTGAAACAGCAGTGGTAAGATTTTGTAGTTCTAAATATTCAGTCTCAGACTGACACAGAATAACCTCTGGGTCCTAATACGACACTCCTCTCATTGTTTTATAGCTCAATATGGGATAATCTGAACACGATCTTCCTTCCTATAATGTCCAATAAGGCAGCACACAGAACTCCAATGGTTAACATTTAATTGTAGAGTTCCAGAGTGATTATTAATTAGTATTAACAAGATTGAACTTAAGTGATCTGAGTAATTAATGTTGTTTTTTTTTAGAAGCAACATGACAAGTAGGGTAATTTACTATGTACTTAGCACCCAAACATATTTAGGGTATGCAACGAGAAATGTATTCCTCTTACAGCTCTGGAAACCCAAATCTTCTCTTTAGCCACAGACGATGCAAAACCCTGGCAGGAGCAGTGCCAGGAGTGTTCCTCAACCCTGTCCCTGACCCAAAAGGGCACTCGGTTGGAGACAGAGCTCAGCCTCCATGCCCACTCTATCCTAGGGGGTCTCCGCTGAGATTGTCAAGCATTGTGCATTTCCACTGGTAACTAGCCTGACATTAGGCACATCTTTTAACTAACTAAACCTGGTAAATGACAACATTATCTGATCCATGTTTGCGGAAAAGGGCAGCAAAATACAGTCTGATAGGGGACTTTGGTAACGTAGTCCATGAAACACTTCTTTGGATTTAAGTTTTAAAGAACTTAAAGATTTCTCAAGTGCTTGTACCCAAGCAACTAGTCCTCCTTCAATGGAAGAGCAGACTGCCTTCAGGGATAGAGACTTGGTACTGTCACTTGGCTGACCTGACCGCTAAAGAGTGGGTAACGTTTTGGAACAGAGGAACCTCAGACAAAGTGAAAAGCTTTGGTCTAACTTTGGGGAAAAAAATTGATTAACTCCTAGCAGAAGGAAACTAAGATGTTGCTCTCCTCTCCGATTCCCTTTTTGTTCAGTCTTCCCCCTGCCCCACTCTAGCTATATGGGGGTGGGGGGAGGGGAGCGGTGTGCAGCAGAGGGTGATTCAATAAAATTAAAATCCAAATATTAACTAGCAGTCAGTTTAAAAATAGAAAAATATCGCTAAGAAGTGACAGATTCTGGGAGATAAAAGTAAGTATCTGAAACCCATTGGAGACAGTAGGCACAAAGGGCCAAATTCTCTCCCATGTACGCTCACCACAGTTAATGAATTTGGCCCAACATGTACACACTGATACACTAAGCAGGGAAACAGACATTTATCTGTCATCTCCATTTCTGCCAGCCTATGTTTATGCTTTAAAGCAAGCATGGCCTTGTATCTGAAGATGACACTGGACTGGGATTCAGAAGGTCTGTTTTTAATTTCCATCTGCCACAAAAACTTTCTGTGATGACTTGGCCAAGTCGCTGAGCTCCTCTGTGCTTCAACTCCCTACATCTATAAAAATGGCAATACCAACAGTCTCTCCGCCACTTTTTGATGCTCTCACAATTGGCATGGAAGCTGGCAACTTTCCTCACCAGCCAGACGATTTATAAGCCACACCCAGATTAGTCTTCAGCCCTTACCTCCAGGCTCCATTTGTTGTCCAAACAATCAAACTCACAAAATAAAAACAGAACTTCCAGCAGGGGGCTCTCTACCCAGCCACAACTCCCAAGGCTTCCTACCTGGAGTTTCTTTCCTCCAGGGTCTATTGCAGGAGACGGTCCCTTCCTGCAGTGCAGCTCCAGCTCCACACACACTTTATATGCAAAAGTCCAGCTGTATCTGATTACAGAACATAATTGAACTGGCTATTTAGATTGTAAGCTCTCTGTGGCTGGGACTTTGTACAGAGCCTAGCAGAACGGGCCCCTGGTCTCAGCTGCAGTCCATAGGCACTGTTGTAATGCAACTAATAAAATGAAGAACTAGACAAGCTAATGGCCATCTGCTGAAAGATCACTAGATTAAGGATATTTCAGTTCCTCCCACTG
Source organism: Mauremys mutica (assembly GCF_020497125.1). Classification (NCBI taxonomy): domain Eukaryota; kingdom Metazoa; phylum Chordata; order Testudines; family Geoemydidae; genus Mauremys; species Mauremys mutica. The sequence goes on along the minus strand of NC_059076.1, from coordinate 19,281,488 downwards.
AAGGGTTACTGTAACGCAGTGCTAGTGAACAATCTTGGGACGAAACTGGCCAAGAATTGAAAAATGCACAGATCAGCTATACAAGACAGGAAATCCATAACCAGAATCCTATTTAATTTTCTTGGCCTGCTTGTATTTAAGTGGAGAAACAGGGATATAGCCTTGTGGGTGTGGAGGGAAAAAAAAGCAAACCGGCTATGACCTCAGTCTTTCAGGAATGTTGATTTAGTTACATCATTTAAAAAATGTGCATTGTCCTGATTCTGAACCCCTGTCTGTTCCACTGTTCTGGACATGTTTGGGCTCAAAGCGCGACAGAAACAGTAAGTATACACGGCTTGCACATTCCTGAGACTGTTCCCACTGACATTGCATTGCCAGTATAGTGGTGCACTGTATGAACAGTTAGAGATTTGGTCTTTGGGATATTTTTAGCACACATCCACTTTATTCAGATAACCCTCTGCTTGTCCTGAAGAAGTGTAGTTGAATGCAAGCAGAAACTAACTCAAGGGAAGTAACCAAAAGGGTGTGATCTTGCATCCCATAGCCAGGCAAAACTTCTTTTGGCTTCAGTGGGACTTTTCCCTTGCATGTGGACTGCAGTGCTGAGCCAAGTTTCTCTTCCTCATCCCTTCCTCTCCCTCAAACAAACCAAACAAGAAAGCCATCTGCCTACAAGCAGATTAAGCACCCCAAAAATCATATTTTGGCTAGGAATACTTATGATATGATAAGACCAAGGGGCAGGATTTTAAAAAGCATTTAAGTGAGTTAGGAGCTGAAGTCCCACTGCAGGTGAATGGGACTTCTGCTCCTAACTCACTTAGGGTACGTCTTCAGTGCAATCAGGCGTGATTTCAGCCTGTGTAGACATACCTGAGCTAGCTTAAATCTCTCACTAGTTCAGGTTCCAACAGAAGTGAAGCCATAGCTAGGCCAGCTGTTGCTCAAATACAAGCCTGCCAGAGATGTGACTAGCTCATGTTGCTACTGGTTGCCTCTTACTGCAGTATGGATGTACCTTTAAGTGCTTTTTTAATATCTCCTCTACAGAGTCAATGATACTCACGGGAAAAAACACCAATTAAAACCCATTCAAAGAAGTTGCTACATTACATTAAAAAGGTAAGAGGTGTAGGATCTAAGATTTCACTAATTTTTTTAGAACGATAACTGATGTTTACCAGTATACTATGATGTAAAAGAAAACAGTGATAAAATAAATGAAGTCCATTTTGTGATTCCATACCCCATTTTTTAAAATTGTTTGCTTACTTACCTGGTAATGTGTCTCCCAGTTGTGTGTGTGAATTACGGTAGCAGAAATCTACTCTCCAGAGCGCCAGCGCATAGATTGATTGCTCCACCCACATGGAGTCACTGACTTCTGTGGGGTTCTGGGTGGGTGCAATGGTACCCCCATGCTATCAACTGCAGGGAGAGCGCCTAATCATCCAGAATAGATGTCCAGACTAGGGGCTTGGCTACACTTGCAAGTTGCAGCGCTGGTAGAGGCTTTCCAGCGCTGCAATTAGTAACCGTCCACACCTGCAAGGCACATCCAGCGCTGCAACTCCCTGGCTGCAGCGCTGGCTGTACACCTGGCCAGGTTGGGGTGTAGCGATTGCAGCGCTGGTGATCCAGCGCTGCTCATCAAGTGTGGACACACACCAGCGCTTTTATTGGCCTCCAGGGAATAAGGAGATATCCCAGAAAGCTTTTAACTAAATTACTCTCTTTGTTTTGTTATGCAGCTTCTCTTTGTTTTGTTGTGAACTCCGATTGGAGCTCCGTTGAACTGCTTATCTAAAAAACAAACACTGATCACAGCAAACAGGAGCTATCTGTACCTGGCTGTGAACGATCAAATGAGAGGCAGGGAGTGAATGTTTGCTTGACAGGCTGTTTGCAATTAAGACCAAGGGTTGGCAAACATTTTGTGATTTTTCAATCCAGGAAGCTAAACTGTTGGCTCCAAAAATCCACTCTCTCTCTCTTCCCCGCTCCCTGTCACAGTACATCACAGGGAGTGAGTGAAACAGCGGGGAGTCCGTGTTGGAGGCAGACTGTTTGCAATTAAGAGTTAAGACTAAGGGCTCGCAAACATTTTGTGATTTTTCAATCCAGGAAACTAACACACAGTGTTGGCTCCAAAAATCCACTCTCTCTTCCCCGCTCCCTGTCACAGTACACCACTCTCCACCCCCCTCTTTTGAAAAGCATGTTGTTGCCACTTGAATGCTGGGATAGCTGCCCATAATGCAGCACTCCCAACAGTGCTACAAATGTTGCAAATGTGGCCACACACCAGCGCTGGTAGCTGTGAGTGTGGCCACACACCAGCGCTGCTCCTACACAGCTGGATGACCAGCGCTGCAAACTACCAGCGCTGCAAACCGTAAGTGTAGCCAAGCCCTAGAAGCAGCCCTGCACTCTGTGCCTCCAACAGTGAGAAGTTCAGGTTGAATCGGTCATTGAATTTCAAGAGTTCCAATAATTTTGGTACCAAAATTACTTTAGTTTTGCATCTTTCACTAGTTTATCCAAGCAAAAAAAAGATTTCTAGAAATAAACAAGAATATTTGTCTAAAGTTTAGATCACATTAGCTACTGCTGTAGACTATAAATGTGTCAGTCCAGCCTGCTACAGTAATAAACCTTAAAAACAAATCAAAGTCATCTCACTTTCAGCATTTTGAGAGCAGGTGGGAAAGTTGCTCTACAACCAGCTCCTATCTTTACAGCCTTGGTAGTTATTTAGTCAGTTTGCATGGCTGGCTAAGACATCCAGAGCTGGAAAACTGTCCATAATTTTCCTTTACTGGTCTACTTACATCGTCACTCATGGGGTGTGGATTTTTCACACCCCATGAGTGTGAAAGTTGTACTGACCTAACTGCCTGAGTAGAGCACGCTATGTTGACAGGAGAGCTTCTCCCATTGACATAGGGTACATCTACACTACGGGATTATTCCGATTTTACATAAACCAGTTTTTTAAAACAGATTGTATAAAGTCGAGTGCACGTAGCCACACTAAGCACATTAATTCGGCGGTGTGCATCCATGTACCGAGGCTAGCGTCGATTTCCAGAGCATTTCATTGTGGGTAGCTATCCCATAGTTCCTGCAGTCTCCCCCACCCATTGGAATTCTGGGTTGAGATCACAATGCATGATGGAGCAAACAGTGTTGCGGGTGATTCTGGGTAAATGTCGTCACTCAATCCTTCCTCCGAGAAAGGAACAGCAGACAATCATTTCGCGCCCTTTTTCTCTGGATTGCCCTGGCAGATGCCATAGCATGGTAACCATGGAGCCCGTTTAGCCTTTTTTCACTGTCACCGTATGTGTACTGGACGCTGCTGACAGACGCGGTACTGCAGTGCTACACAGCAGCATTCATTTGCCTTTGCAAGGTAGCAGAGACTGTTACCAGCCCTATTGCACCATCTGCTGCTTTGGAAATCGGCGATGACGGTTACCAGTCATATTGTACCATCTGCTGCTGTCATGGGTGCTCCTAGCTGGCCTCGCTGAGGTCAGCTGGGGAGGCATGGACAAAAATGGGAATGACTTCCCAGGTCATTCCCTTTATGTTTTGTCTAAAAATAGAGTCAGTTCTGCCTAGAATATGGGGCAAGTCTACTAGAGACCCAGAGAGCACAGCCGCGCCAGGTCAGAGCTCCAGATGTCCCGCAGAAATGATGAGCTGCATGCCATTCTAGGGGGTGCCCCTGCAACAACCACACCCGTTGCTTCCCTCCTCCCACACCCCTCCTGGGCTACCGTGGCAGTTATCCCCCCATTTGTGTGATGAAGTAATAAAGAATGCAGGAATAAGAAACACTGACTTTTTAGTGAGATAAAATGAGGGGGAGGCAGCCCCCCGCTGCTATGATAGTCCAGAATCTCCATTAGACATGAAACGGGGGCGGGGAAGAGAGGAGCTCAGCCTCCAGCTGCTATGATGAGGATGGTTACCAGCCCTATTGCACCATCTGCCAGGACTGAATCTCCAGGACACAAAGCTTAAAGAAGGGAATGACCAGGAGTCATTCCCATTTTTGCCCAGGCGCCCTCGGCAGACCTCACCAAGGCCAGCCAGGAGCACTCACAGGATGACGACGAGGACAGCTATCAGTCATTTTGTACCGTACCGTCTGCCACTGGGGAGGGGAGGGGATGCTGCTGTTTAGCGCTACAGCACCCCGTCTACCAGCAGCATCCAGTAGACATACGATGACATTGAAAAGAGGTGAGAAACGTTTTTTCCCCCCTTTTCTTTGGGGAGGAGGGCGTAAATTGACGACATATTCCCTGAACCACTGGCGACAATGTTTTTGACTCTTCAGGCATTGGGAGCTCAGCCAAGAATGCAAATACTTTTTGGAGACTGCAGGAACTGTGGGATAGCTGGAGTCCTCAGTCCCCCTCCCTCCCTCCACGAGCGTCCATTTGATTCTTTGGCTTTCCGTTACAGTTGTCACACAGCACTGTGTTGAGTCCCTGCTGTGGCCTCTGTCTATCATAGCCTGGAGATTTTTTCAAATGCTTTGGCATTTCGTCTTCTGTAATGGAGCTCTGATAGAACAGATTTGCCTCCCCATAGAGCGATCAGATCCAGTATCTCCCGTACGGTCCATGCTGGAGCGCTTTTTGGATTTGGGACTGCATGGCCACCCGTGCTGATCAGCGCTCCACGCTGGGCAAGCAGGAAATGAAAGTCAAAAGTTTGTGGGGCTTTTCCTGTCTACCTGGCCAGTGCATCCGAGTTCAGATTGCTTTCCAGAGCGGTCACAATGGTGCACTGTGAGATACCGCCCGGAGGCCAATACCATTGAAATGCGGCCACACTAACCCTAATCCGACATGGCAATACCAATTTCAGCGCTACTCCCCTTGTCGGGGAGGAGTACAGAAATCGGTTTTAAGAGCCCTTTATATAGCTATAAAGGGCTTCGTTGTGTGGACAGGTGCAGGATTAAATCAGTTTAACGCTGCTAAATTCGGTATAAACGTGTAGTGTAGCCCAGGCCATAGTTACAGTACTGCCTCTCGGGGAGGTAGATTAACTATGCTAATGGGAGAACTCTCCCCCGCTGGCATAGGCGTGCCTTCATTTAAGTGCTCCAGCTATGCCAATGCAGCATTTTAAGTGTAGACCGGGGTCAGCAACCTTTCACAAGTGGTGTGCCGTGTCTTCATTTATTCACTCTAATTTAAGGTTTCGCGTGCCAGTAATACATTTTAACCTTTTTAGAAGGTCTCTTTCTACAAGTCTATAATATATAACAAAACTATTGTTGTATGTAAAGTAAATAAGGTTTCAGAATGTTTAAGAAGCTGCATTTAAAATTAAATTAAAATGCAGAGCCCCCCGGACTGGTGGCCAGGACCCGGGCAGTGTGAGTGCCACTGGAAATCAGCTTGTGTGCTGCCTTCGGCACCTGTGCCACAGGTTGCCTACCCCTAGTGTAGGCCTTACCTCAGAGACAGTACACTGGATTCCAGGCTGACCCAGTATGGCAATTCTGGTGTTCAAATTTCATAAACATCTGATGTTATACAAATCTCATTTGATAGAGAAAGATTGTAGATTCTATACTAGGTTGAAAAATTGTAGCCAATCTGTTTTTTCCAGCAACAGAGTGTGTGTGGGGGGAGAGGGGGGTGCATGTGGTAAACCAGAAGGGTAACCAGATGCACTAACCACCTGGGATTACAAGGCAGGAGTGTGAATGGGACAGATTAAGCCATACCTTGTAAAGTGACTATTTTACAAGTAACTGACTCTGCCTTGAGCAGCATTTCCTCACAGTTGAAGAACTGACAAAGTTCTGATGCAGCAAAACTGAGAATTTGTGGGGTATTGCAAAACGGTCAGGGTAAAACAAAATAGCCTGTGGTGCTAATTCAGTGTTTCAAAACTAACAGATGTCAACTGAAGAGATCTGAGAGTACTTCACATTAGACAGTGTTGGCTCTTATCAGGAAAAATACTAGGCTCAAAGTAGGACAGTAACATTAGAGAATGATTCTAGAACCTGTCCTTCTCCAGCCAGAACCCTGCCCCCCTAACCCCCGCCACACACACGCTTTAATGAATGCATGAAATAGGCCAAATCTCAAATATTCATACTTGAGACGAAATCACTTGAGGCCTCATGGTTTCCTTGCACAGTAAATACTCTACCACGCTCTAAATCAAACATTAATCCTTTACATCTTAAAACCTTCCACTCCACTGTAGTGCATATGAAATAAGGGGAAAGATTGTGGAGTCGCATCATAGGTGCATTTAACTTATGCGGTTTTAACTATTTGCGCTCAGCAAAACAAAATAAGGAAAACAATTTAAATATTGTACTTATAGTGCAGCCAATTCTGCCCGCCATTCCACTGAATGAGCATTTGACTAGAATGCTATTTTCACCTTACATGCTGACTTCAGAACCTAACCCCCGCGTAAGATGCAACTCCTCTGTATTTCCTTCATTCAAAGGTTATACTTGTTATTTAGAAAGCCTCCATCCTAGTCAAGGACATTTGAAATGCAAATCAGCAACATGGTGATTTATAGCTGCGACAAAACACATTCATGTTGCAAGAACCTGCTGTTGAAAGAAAGCAACAGCAACTCTGCACTCTGTGCAAGGTGGGGGCTCAGAGGCCTGCTAGTAACGAGTCCCAGAGAAGGGCAGTTCCTGATTCAAGCCGAGAAGGCCTGCTGAGCAGAGCTGAGAAAGGAGAACAGACCTGGCTGCAGCTGTGTTAAGAACTGGTGAGAGACAAGACAGACGGAATGGAAAGTAGCTGAAAGTCACTGGGTTTAGGGAGTTAAGCAAGGAGGAGCTCTGAACCCAACCTGGCCTGGAGACTTCTAGGGCTAGGGACATTTAAGGCATCTAGCAGTCTCTCTTTGAGATCTCATTTACTACCCCAGCTGCGATAAGAAGTCTCAACAGTGAGCAGCCCTCTTCCAAAATAATATGCTTCCACTCCACTTTCCAGTTAACAGGATCAAGTCCAATGAGCTTCATTCAACCCATTTTGAACTGTGGGGAAAGCAGTCAGGGATCCTGGAAGAACCAACATTCTGTAAGATTTTGTTTTTAAATGCCTTCCCCACACCACATAACCCCTGGGGATAAATGGTCAAAGGTGAAGTCCAGGGCAAGCACCACCAGTAACGGGTGCTGTCTCCAAGATCAAAACCACTCTCAGAAAACTCCACTGCTGAATTGCAACAGACTGAGTGGCTCCATCTCATTCCCTTCCATGCATTCCAAGCTGCATTCTGAGTCACTGCACACCTGTGACTAGTTTATTAGATCTGACACTCTCCCTTCTGGGAGCTTTCTTCCTCAAAAGTTAATTTGAATATTTAATGGTGCCAGACTGATTTCCCTAGAGCCTGATGGCCTCTATTTATCCACAGAACAGGTACCGCATGCACAACAGTAATATGAGCTTCCCACCTATAGGCATGGAAATGAATCTATTCTCTCACCCATTCAACCTAAAGCCCACTTTTGGCAGCTGTAGCCCCTCAGCATCCCTTATCCCACCAATCCTTTCCTGGCAACTCCATCTCCTTTCATTCCTTGACACATGAAGTTGTCTAGATACTCAAGAAATCATTCAATGCAATGCTCTGACAGTACCTTACTACAGAGGTAAATACAATGGTCATAAAACTTCTCATATTCAAAAGTTTAAAAAGAACCTGACCTATTTGTAGGATAAATGGTCATCAGAAATGCAGCAGGGTGCAATACTTCATATGCTACAGGGAGAATTGATCCATATGCTGGGTTATGGGAAGAACAAATGATAAGCCTGAAAACAGAAGGACCGAGGATTTGGCTTAGTTTCATGAGAGAAAGGACTATGGGGGAGGGAGGGGGGAAGAGGGTCAGACAAGAAAGAGGATCTCAAGACAGACATGAAGTCAGTTAGGTGCAGAGGGATGGGAAGGCTGCATCAGACGACAAGGGTCAAACAATTGAAGTCAATTTTTACTCTACAAACAAAATACCATTTTAACAATCTTTGGCCTCTGTTGAGTGCTAATGAGGCTTACATGTGCAATGTGAATACCTAGGTTGGAACTGGACTGCCACCCCTTTGCACAGGCCAAAATGCTGTCAAATATTGCTAGTGATGAAATGTAGTTTAAGACAGACAAAGTTTGGATCTGGACTTTCCCAAAGCTCAAGTTGTTTGAATCTGGATTTTGGTTTGGACCATCTCTCTAATGCTCTAGTCTAGTTATGCAATAGTGAGCTAGCGGTGAATGGTTATGAGATATTAAGTCCTCTACAGAGCTGAAGTATCTCAAAGACAGGCAATGCTACCCCATGACCCCTGTAGGCAGGTTCATCAAATTACATAAAGCTTTAGGAAGAGAGTTTGCTTGGAATAGCAAAAAATTCATATTTTTATGAAGTGCTTACAAAGTCAAGAGTGGTATAATTTCAGAGGAGGAATTTTCAAAGTTGATTCACACCCAGAGTCTGAAGAGCTCCAGAAAAAGATCCTGCTCTTTTGGTGCTGGAAGCATTTTGTATAACTACCCCTGGTATTCACCCACGAAAGCTCATGCTCCAATACATCTGTTAGTCTATAAGGTGCCACAGGACTCTTAGATATCCCTAATTAACATCTTAAAGAATCTTTCTGGTTTTAACAACTCTTACCATATAACAACCCTTTAAAGCCACAGTTTAACACTCTCCTTGTTTTTGGTTTAGAGAATTTTACTTCCTCTACACTGCAGTGTGTAATTACTTCTTTCAAATTGTCATTGCAGAGAGTGGCATCAACCAGGTTTACTTCCATTTCTATTTCATTCTGAATAAGTGGTTAAGCACTTATCCTCATTACAGACATATTTAGAAATACTTTCACTTGACTCAAAGTTTGTCCCACAGCTTTCTGGCTGAAACAGTTTTCCTAGCTTTGAAATCCACATCTAACATACTTTTCAGTTTGCTTTTCATGCCATTGTTTGGAGCCTTCTTCTGTCAATATTTACTGAAGGAGGACTAGGATGTAGGAGTTGATTGTTCTCTTCCCAGGACATCTTGGTCAACAGAAACACCTCTAGCTAGAGTCAGATTCCAAGGCCAGAAGGGACCATTGTGATCATCTAGTCTGACCTGCTGTATAACACAGGCCACAGAATTGCCTTAGGAATTATTTGAGAGCCGATCTTTCAGGAAAAAACATCAAGTTGTGATTTCACCATATCCCATGGAAACCACTGAACAATTTAATTACCCTCACTGTTAATTTATGCCTTATTTCCAGTCTGAATTGGTCTTGCCTCAAGTTCCAGCCATTGGACTAGTATTGCAATTATAAAATATGCTCTTCTAACACGGGGACACATGAAACAGCAAATCTATTTATGTTTGAAAGCTTATTCTACAGCAATCTTTCAGCACAGATGTGTCATTTATGTGCATCTGGAGTAGGGGAAACCTGCAGGGATCAGAGTTCGGGTCTTTATAGTGAAGAGGACTGTATAAGAATCTATATAAAACAAAACTCTGTAGTCTCCAAACAGGGTTCACTTGCATTAGGTCAGTAAGATGAACCTACCCACTGGGGCATTGCTTTAATGTTTCTAAGTGGGACAAAGTAAAATGTCCTGTCAATTCTATATGCCATTAATTCAATGGCATAGCACTTCTCCCTCCCAGATGAAGTCACTTTGTGGGAGGGAGTAGTTACTCTCATGCTCAAGCCAGTAAAAATGCCTGAATACTACAGCTTTCACATGTCACTGAATCCAGGTGGTCCAGGCAAGGACCCAGGGCCCTTCAGAAAGTGTGCAGATGAGGAAGGTTATGTGCGTCTTTTAAAACTGAAGTAGGGCTGTTCCAGGACAGAATAGCAACCCAGTTGGTTCCTGTCAAGGCTAATCAGAAAGTTTCAGGTACCTGGCCTGGGGTAGATAGAGCTAAGTATTGTATGAGGCGAAAGTGGATAGTGTATGAAGTTTATAGAAATGGAAATACTTTCTAGTGTGCTTTGAATATAAGAACGATGGAAAGGTAAGACTTGCTTAAGTTCACACAGGGTCAATGGAAGACTCAAACAGAACCTCAGAAATCCTAATTCCCAATAGTCTGCGCCAAACAATTCCCAGGCAGACTTCCTTTCCCGAGCTTCCTCAGCATTTATTTTACACATCCATAAAAGCACAGAGGGATACTTCTGTAAGAAAAAGAGGGAGTTCTTTCACCTCACAGCTGTTTCTCAAGGGTCCTGGGAGTTACAGATCTGGAAAGGGGGGAGGGATAGTTCAGTGGTTTGAGCATTGGCCTGCTAAACCCAGGGTTGTGAGTTCAATCCTTGAGGGGGCCACTTAGGGATCTGGGGCAAAAATTGGTCCTGCTAGTGAAGGCAGGGGGCTGGACTAGATGACCTTTCAAGGTCCCTTCCAGTTCTAGGAGATTGGTATATCTCCAATTATTATTACCTAAACAAATCAAGGTGAAGTGTGCATTTGGCCAGGATTTTAAAAAAAATGGGCCTCCTAAAGTCCATATTTAGGTGCCTATAAAAACTGGCCTGTTTTTCCAAAAGCAACAAATATTCAGAAGCTCTGACTGTCTAGTGCTCATTAGAAGTGAGAAACATCTGTGTTTGAATAAGTTTGATCTTGTTTCTTTCCCACAGCGATACTCTTTTTGTGGAAGGTTTGCCTCACTTTTAAGGGAAAATAAAAGTGACAGGACTTTCCAGAAGTCATCTTTTAAGATTTTTTTTTTAAACTCACCCAAACTGATGCCATGATATGATTGTTTCACTGAATCTGAAAGAAAGATATTAATAGAATAAGACAGTGCTAATTTATATTTACTGATAATAAAAACCAAAGTTATCAACCTTCCAATGTTAAAAAATTAAAAACATGGCAAAAAACACCTTATACTGAGAGCAAAGGTGAAAGAATTAAAATAAATAAGCTAAATTCTCTCAGGAAACTATAAAGCTCTGTTGTCTTGGGTCATACTTTATGCGCTATCAGAGCACAAATACAGAGTTTTGGAGTCTGAAGACAGAACCTTACATGGATTTTTTCCATTTGGCAGACACAGTTTAAACATACTTGCTCGGCTCAATGTTTTGTTTAAAAGAAATCCTCTCGCCTTTCCCGATATTATAAAAACAAAAATCTGGAAAAATGTCTTAACGGTTGGCAGACTCCTCTCCCTCCTCCCCCTTATCAGATCTGGTTTGTGCACTTGTCCACCACCACCTACCCTGACTAGGATAGCCTGGTTTATTAACTCTGATTTCACCTCCTCCTCTTTGCTGAATTAGATTCGATGTGGCTTAACTGAATCAGAACGGTCTGTAACTTCCATTGGCAGGAACATTTTATGACGACAGGAGGAGGACTCTTTTGAAATGAGTTACAAACCTTGGGCCCTTTCCCCTTACAGCTTTACCTTTCTGATCATCCCCACTGATTTCAATGGCACTTCTTACAGGAGAATTACTCATGAGTAAAGCCTGCAGGACTCAGTCCTAAGTTAACTGGTTCCTCACTCTGATAGGAGTTTTGAATTTGTTCATTGGTTTATTTATATTGCTTCAGATACACATGACTAATGCTGAAACATATCCGTTTCTTTCACCACCCTTATTTCATCCTACAGTAAAATTCCACTCACACACAGGAGAGCATAACCATCTTTTCATCGGGCATTTCTAGGTTCCTCCAAGATTCTGCATCACCCCAAGAAGTAGTTTGAGATTTGACTCAATTTTGTCATTTAAAGATATGAAGTTGAAGTTTCTTATAAATAAGTAAGCATAGACCAGACTTAAGACTGCATATTTTTATTTTGTATTTTTATCAAAGCCAGTGGATTTTAGCCTTGTTCATCTACTGGCTGGAATCCTTGGACCCTTTTGGTCACAAGAACAGACGTACTGGGTCAGACCAAAGGTCCATCTAGCCCAGTATCCTGTCCACGGACAGTGGCCAATGCCAGGTGATCCAGAGGGAATGAACAGAACAGGTAATCAAGTGATCCATCCCCTCTCACACATTGATCTATTTAGCTGAATTACTATCAAGCATCAGAAAACCAAATGACAGATGCTATCAGTTAAATTCAGTAAATCCCACCTGAAGGATCACTGCCACTATGTGAAATCCTGTTTTTAAGCAATTTCTTTAAGAGAGGGCTGTCAGGAAGCTTGTTTCCTCAATGTAGGTTTTATTTTAAAAACAGGATTTAAAAACAATAAAATCTACTGTTACTACAAATGTGTTCAGGAAGTATCTCTCTTTCAGCCTTTGTAAGTCCCACATACCAAGGCTGTAGGAGCTACCCCTGAAAATGAAACTGAATAGTCCAGGGGTTCCAAAGCTACTTGTGGGTTTGGGGCCTACATTTACAGAACACTTGTTGATAATCTATGGCCAAGTGGTTGATCACAAAGCACTGGCTGTTCCTCCTTGTTTCCAGCTCCCTGATCATATTAAAAAAGAAGCTAAAATACATATTAAAACAATCCCTTAATATTGTTCCATGTACATAACTGCTGAGCTGCCAGTCACTTGCCAATAAGAAGGTAGGTGGCCCAGAAGGGAAGATGTGACTCTAGCTGAGCACCCCTGAAGGCTATTCAAGAGAGGGTTTAAGGACACGCAGTGCACAGGCACCTGGTGAATAATAAGGTTTAATTTAGGCCGGCAGTGGGTTCAAATCTCGGGCTCTGTAAAGGCAGGGGCGTGGCTTGGCTTGACACCAAACACTTCCGAAGTTCAGGGGTGCAAGGGGGGGGGCTCATCGGCTGCTAGCTGCCCCCCGACACAGATTTCACTCTCACTCGCTGGTGCAAGCGGGCGGGGACAGGACAGGGGCAGAGACCCAGAACCAGCCCCCCCAGCTGCGTGGGAATGCAACACGCAGCGGAAACCGAGCGGCAGCTACAGGGCCTGGGGCAGCTCTGCAGGGAAAGCGGAGTGGCGCCCCCCACCCCCGGCTTCGGCAGCGCCTGACACAGCGGGGGAGGCGAGCGGCCCCTGGGGCAGCACCCGGCGGGCTCTCCCCCGGAGACACGTACCTGGAAGTCCCCGCAAACCACCCGCGGCGAGAGCAGCTGCAAACGGCGCCCGGAGCAGGAGGCAGAGAGGAGCGGGCGCCGCCCTGACCCGCCCCCAGCGCAGGCTCCACCTGCCCAGCAAGGGTAAGTGGAAAACCCTCCCCACTGCTCCACCCCATCCCAGCAGCTCCCTTTCCTGTCTCCTGCCCTTCCTCCCAGGCTCCTCCAGCCTTAGGGCGCCTGCTCGCTCCTTCGTGCAGTCCCTGGGCAAGGGGTGTGGGGGGGTGTGAAGTTGAACTTAAATATAATTTTTCACCTTTCTAACCAAATTGAACACAGATGTGTTGAATTGAGTCATTTTCACCCCCTCCCCCCTTAGACGTCCTAAAGCCAAGGCAGATTTTCTCTCTCTTTTCTGCATTTGTGAATAGAATGAGTGTGAAAACACCACAGCTGGACTGGCAACAACTTGATTGAAACGTTGGGGTTTGGTTGCTCTGTGGAGGTTCATGGTGTGATCACGCACAAAGAAAGTGCAGGGTGGAACGGTGCGTGCAACACTGGCAGCGACTGGGCTGGCTAAGAAATCTTTTGTCACCCTGGCCAGTCACAGCCCACTACGTGATGCAAGCAACATTTGCAGATTAGAAGGCGGGGTGGGTGGGTGAGTGAGGTGTGGCAGAATATTCTGCAGCTATAAAGCTTTGGTTTGGGGAGTGGCATGTCCCAGCTATTTCAGAAAGGTGCAGTGGTGGCAGGAACACGTCACCTGGGGTGTCTTGAGAAGTTTTTGTCATTTATATGTCCTCAAATCTTTTGCTTAATCAAATTCAGAGGCAATCCCACCGGTTGGGTTGGGTTCTCTCCCGCAGTTCATAAAAGTGTATTTTTAAAGCCATGACTGTATAGCTTATAAACTTAATTTGTTTTGGGAAAATTTCTAAAATTGTAAACTTACACTGAATATTTCAAAAATGTGTGTGCCTTTGAATTACAAAATGGAAATAAGGGACTGTGAATAAAAGGAACCAACTTGAACGTCATCCAGTGGGGAGCCCAGAGGAAAATATTCTGGACAGTCACCAGTGAGGGCTGGACTGGGAGAGAGACAAGGTCCCTAGTGTGAAATCAAATGCCAGTAAGACTTTATTTATCCATGGGGTATGCAGGCCCTTCCAGGAACCAGATCAGGCAGCCAATGTTAGCCCTATGGAGAGTCCCCCTTGCTGTGGGAAAGGGGTCAGCTGCCTCTGCAGCAGTTTGCCCCCTTGTGTTGGACCTGACAGAGGGCCCAGGATTAGTAAACTGTGGCCATGGTGAGGATGAGCTAATGTGAAAAGGGGACATACACTTCCCAAGTGGGACACACTTCCCACTAGCCCCAGCCTTGTAGATATGCATGTTAGAACAGCATGTTCTCTTATATAGCTCCCTTTGTGCTAGGAAAACCACTTTACCCACAGTGGGCTTCTAGACAACAATGGCTAAGCAAAGACCTGACAACACAGCTACATTGTCAGGGAGCCATGGGAGGGCAGGAGTTCCTGGTGCTGGCCTGGTGACACGCTATGAAGAACCCACACTCCTAGTCTCCCACTGATCCCACAGGATACATGAGCTCTGGGATAGAACTCTGGGTGGCCCATGGTTGGGGGAGAGGCAAAATGTCTGTCCTCTCTCTGACGGTATTTACTGCCCCATCTCCCTTAATGAGCATTACAGTAGAAGAGTGATTCGGGCCTCAGTGATGGTACTTCCCTTCCCTTTTGCCCCCTGCTTGGCGCTGGCCCCAGGTGACCCATGGGGTGACTAAGAGGAGAGACCACCAACAGGGCCTTAACCTGGCTGTTTAGGTACCTGTCAGATGGAATGTATCTTAAGATTCCATGGCCGTTGGGAGTGGCAGTTGGGCAGTACGGGACAGAGAGACCTCTGAGACCTAGAGTCCCATTGCCTCTCCCAAGCTGACCGGGAGCCTCATAGCACTGACATATCCAGCATCACCAGGTTTCACACTCCCTGCTCTAGGGCACGGGACCTGTTATCCCTTCAGGACAGAAGAGGCTTTTCCTGCCTCACCAGCATCAGCTGCCACCCAACCACCGTCTCGCATTTTAGAGGCAGCCGGAACAGCATCCTGGCTGGACCAGCGGCACTCGGCCCGGAAGTGTCAGACTGGACTGGACCCGAACAGAGGCCACGGGATGGATAATAGTGACTTTGTGGGGGAATGGGAGGGCAACACTGTATTTGACAGGAAGGTGTATGTGGCAACCTAAACTCAAGGGGGCTGTTGACTGTGTGGGTAGATTAAGGCAACACAATCGGAGTGATAGTCTCTGAGAGAACGTGGTGGCTGTAGCTTAGGAGACCTGAAAGGAAGAAAAGAGCATTGAGGGCTTGAAGTGTGTATAGTGGAGGAAGGATGGTCCTTTAATTATGGTGCTAACCTGGGTTCTAACCATGTTCTGCCACAGACTTCCTGTGGGCCCACTTATCATCTTTGTGCTTCGGTTCCCTATAGCACTTCCCTACCTCAAAGGTGTGTCATGAGGATAAATACACTAATGATTGGGAGGCGTTCAGATACTACAATAATGGGGGCCATATAAGTTCCTTTGATTAGAGCGGGTCGGGATTTTTCTACTGGAATAAAAAAAAATGCCCTTTTCCCACCTAATAGGCAATGGTATCAGGGCACCAGCAACTTAACTCTTGTCAAGTTTTTTGTAGGCATTAAAGCAAAGGAGTGTTTAAGGAGGGATTTGAAGGAAGATAATGAAGTATCTTTGTGGTTGTTTATGGGGAGCTCCTCCCAAGCGTGAGGAGCTGCATGGGAGAAGGCATAAAGGTGCTTTTTTGAAAATGTGACAGGTGGGTGATGGCATAAAGGTGCTTTTTTGGAAATGTGACGGGTGGGTGATGGAGGCTGGAGTCAGCATTTTGATAGTGAATGAGAGATGATAGGAAAGGTGGGGATAGGCCACAAAGGAGCTTGAAAATGAAAATAGGCAGCCAATAGTTGATGCAATAGAGAAGGGGCAGACAGAAGAGGGACACAGAGAGAGAGGACATGATCAAAGTGATGGGCTATAAAAATGATCTTTGCTGCAGCAAACTGAGTAAATATGAGCAGGCAAGCTTGTCTTTGTCAAGGTGTGACCTTAAGAGTACCTCAATGTCAGATGGTGCACTGTTGTCATGATATATACCCAAAAAGTGGCATGTAACATCGCACTGGAAAACTAATAACTCACTGATCATTAATATTCTTGTGTGATGCATGTAAAGTTAACCACAAAGAACTTTACAGATGTGCTGTAAATACGTGACTAAAATGTATTTGAACCAGACAGATTAGAGGGAATTAATAAATAAGTTTTTTCTCCAGACAAAGCAAAGAGGCCAACACCTCAGACCATGTGTGGATAAGTTCAATGGGCTATTCATTTGTATCAGAGATTGCAGGAAGAGATCATTCTAAAAATAATCAGCGGGAGAGGAACTGGCAAGGTGTCTACAACCGGCAGGGGAAAGGAACTTTGTATGGGGATACCCTTCAAAAGAATACAGTTCAAAGGTTTACTGGACTATCCTAAAAGGAGGAGCCAACTCCTAAGTTATCCTTCATGTGAGGAAACAAAGAAACCAAGGACTTTGAGCTCTATGAAGGGTCCTGGCTAAAAACTGGTCAGCCATGTTGGACAAATGGTAAGAAAAACATCTTTGAACAAAGGACAAAGTTATATTGAAGTCTTGGAAGCATTCTTATTTTTATTGGCTTCCTTATGCTTGATATCACTTAAATCTATGCCTTTTTAATGAAATTTACTTTTACTATAACCAACTCAGTGCTTTGATTGAGATAGTGTTTGTTAACCCCAGGTAAGATAATAAGCTGCTGTGTACTGTCTCTTCAATGGCGCAACAAATTTGATAAGGTTTTGTGAGTGTTACAGTAAGAAGGAGCTGTGCATGGCAGAAAGATTTCTATGAGGAATTTAGTATTTGGGATTTACTAATTGTTACCTGCTAGGCAAGGTTTGGACAAGTAGGTGTGTCAGGGAGCTGACTAGTAGCTTAGCAGTAGCAAAGCTCTCACTTGCTGAGGCTGAGAGCGGTAACACACAATTTTGGGTACCCCAGGAGATCATCCCACCATGCCAGAGAAAAGGATGTTGTAGTAATCAAGTCATAAGGGGATGAGAGCCTGGATAAGTTTTAGCTGTGTGGATGGATAGAAAAGGCCATGTCTTAGAGGTGTTCTGCAAAAAAAAAAAAAAAAAAAAAAATCTGCAACATTTAGACATACTCCGGATGTCTGGATACCTAGAGTTGAAGTGACAGAAGTATAATCCAATAACCTCTTAAATAGCCACTTTTATTCATGCCTTGAAAGTGGTGGCACTGACCTTTGGGAACTGAATTTCTTTCCAAGAAATTTGTGTCATAGACTTCAGTGGGCTTTCAATCAGCCCCCGACTGTTGATATCTGCTGCCCATTTGGCTTCTGTTTAATCATTTAGGTACTTGTACTTCTGGTTCTGAAATAATATTTTGAAGAGATATTAGACTTGGAAGAGAGAAAGCGAGGTATAACTGGAGCAGGGGAGGAAATAACTTGGCTTGGACACTGAAACTGCCCATTCACTATGCACATGGTGTGTAACAATCTTTCTGATATCATTGTTTGTGTCAAGTGGTATTACCATAGCATTTTGAACCCTGCAGGCCAGTGAACCAGGAAAAGTTGGAAACTGAGTATATGTGAGATCTTATAGCTCATCGACAGCACTATTTAAATAATGTTAATACCAGAAGTGATCAGATAATATGGTGATGAGCACAATGTAGGCAGTCAGGAAAGTAGAAAAATGGGGAGATAGATAAGTTATAGCTGGTTGACAGATCTTTGTATTTTTGACCCTCTTGGGCAATGGGCTTTTTGGCCTCTTCTTCCATGGATGATGTTTTCCTTTTGGAAATTGTTGGAGGAATGGATGGTCAGTGATTGTGAGCCTGTTGAAGGATAGAGAATGAAACTTCTGCCCTTCGTAAGGATTCCACGGAATTCATTTGCTGAGGGAGGAACAATGGCATTCAGAGGAGGAACAGTCTCCAGAAGTCTTTTCTTCATCTTCTACATCACCAGATGATTCAGTTTTCAGAGTATTGGAGAGCTTTTCACAAATAAGCTGAGTAAGATGAATGACCCAATTTTAGGGGAACATACCTTTTTATTCCTCAGTTCAAACCAAGCCTCCTGCAAGAGTTGACATTCCTGAACAAAGGGAAAAGAAATGAGTCACCCTCCCTATTAATGTAGAGTATCCAGAACCCGAGAGAGAGATGGGCTCACTCTGTTTCACTGCCATATGTCCCTAAAGGTGGGGTTGCATTTTTTTTCCATCACCCTATCTTAACTTCCCTTTTAGATTCTGGAGCTTTGTAGAGTTTGAAACCACTCCAGACCCTGATGTCCTTTGTTCATCTCTTAATCTTTGCTATGCGTAATTCCACATCTGAATAATGAAAAGGCACAGGAAATACTGCAGGGGCAGGTCTAGAAAAGAATATTTTCAGTACAATGTGCACCCTTCTGGGTTGCTGAGATTGTCAAGGAGGTTCACTAAGTGTCTAACAGTGGTGGCTGCACACTTTCATTGTTAGACTTGACAGATGTACCTTTATACAAAGGCTTGCTTGAAAGAATATGATCTGATCAAACTGCTTGACACTTTGAAAATATTGCATGCGGTCTTCAGTGGGGGTGAAAGTAGAAAAGTCAGTTCTGAATCCTGCTCAGCTTCTGACATTTTTAGAGGCTTTTTTGGATTCCAGATGGACTCTTGTTTGTCTGCTTCAAGAGAGATTTAATCTTTAGGAGGCAATGCTAGCTGTGAGGTGTCGAAACAGCCATTTGATGATATTTTTCTTATGGGTTACTGGGACTGGTGGCTTCAAGCACTGTTGTGAGGGTTTGCTTGCATGCACTTTAGAATAGAGTTAACTCACTTTGCACCTGAGAAATTCAGACTTCCTATAGTCCCTGCTCAGAAGATCAAAGATTCACTTCTGAGGTGATACCTTCTGCGGTCTTTTTCTCTCCACAGATTGTTAATGCTTACTAACCTCCTATACTGGGGATTGGCAGAGGGAATGTTATGAAAGAGAAAGTTCTCAAAATATATTTACCAAGATTTTCAAAAGAAACTGGTGATTCTGGGTGTATGAGTGTTTGGGCATCCAATTTGAAACACCTGAAAGAGACCTGATTCTTTAAAAGTTTCTGCAGATGCATTTTTGGCTGCACAGTGTCCAGGTCATATTTTGTAAAATAATAATTTGTGTTTACACTGTTGTGCCTGGATGGGAAATCATGATTTAACAATTAGGTCTGTGTCAGGAGACAGTGGCTGGCCCTATGAAGGGCACCTGGAAAAATTCAGAGGCCAGTTAAGAATTGAAATAGGGTATGTTTCCCACACAGGAGTCGAAGAGAGGCTTTCCAGATTAAAACACGAAGCTCAGCAGGTTACTGTGTCTGTTCCTCCCTCCATAGGGAGTTCACCTGATTTGACATTTGTTTAATCAGATTTATTATGAAGGGTCTTGTGTTTCTGACAGTGAAATAAATATTTGGCTATTGGATGAGAGAGCGAGCAAGATATGAGGGCAGGAAGGAGATCGTTTAGTTTGGACACTGCACGTGCATATTCATCACACATATAGTGATGTAACTGCTTTGCTTCTGTCGTTACTTATGACAAGTTGTGATGAAAATCTGGCTCTTCTGAATAAGTGATTTCTTGTGTGGTGGATGCAGTTGGATCAGTCACCAGGAGAGGATTGGGGCAGCTGGAAGGTGAGATTGGAGGCCACATCATCCAAGTGAAAATTTCATTTAGCACTTTCCAAACGGCTATTACAAGTTTCAGTTCAATACTAAGTTTGGCAGTGGAGGAAAGTGTCTGATGGATCTAATTCTGAAGCAGTACAGCAATGAAATGAAATGAAATGAAAGAAGAGTTGAAACTGCTAGAGGTCAGTTGAAGGGATCTGATAGAGATTATTGCAGTTTGCACTGGGAATTTTAATGATTGTCAAGCTTCTTTACTTTCCTAGGAGAGCTAGTCAGTTCAAAAGGATGAGTGAATTCCTCAGTTTGCTCCAACTTGCGGAGTTCAGCATCCCTGCAGAAGTGAGATGGTTTGGTTCAGTATCTGGTGTGGAGTGTATTTGCCAGGGAATGACACCAGCAGCCATATTTTGTAAGTCAATGGAATCAAAAGAAAAAGGGACTGAAGAGGAAGCAAGAAGGAAAGAAAAAGAACAGATAAAAGGAAAGCCAAATATGAAAAAAGGAAAACCTATTGAGAGAAGGAATAGTAGTAAAAATTTAAAAAATTCTAAGAAATTTAAGAGAAAAAAGTAGCACAACTTTTGATCTACCCTCTCTTGTTTAGGAGGAGAATTGTTATTTGTGAGTTTCTGGTTTCAGTATCAGAAATAAAATCCCTAAGACCCCTAACGAGTATTCAAGCCTGCAAAGGGATATCACAGGACAACCCCTTTGGAAAAAGAATTTCTTTCCTACATTTTCTTAATTTTTTTTCTCATTAACTTGGCATTAAAATATCTGAATCACATCCATTTCAAACCAATGGACAGACTCCCATGGACTTCCAGGATGTTCTCTAAAGCTCTAACTGCTATGGACCGCAACCAGATTGTCTTATATTTAATCCTATTTATTATTTAGGTTTGTGTTTTTGATTCTGAAATATACATATGGATATTGGACTTGAGAGAGTGAGAGAGCAAGGTATGATGGGGGCAGAGAGGAGACAGTTTGGCTCTGACACTACAATTGCATATTCATCACTCATACTATGATATACTGATGTTACTCCTGTCATTGCTTATGTCAAGTTGGGGTGCCTAGCAACCACAGCATAGTATTTTGAATCCTCTATCCAGTGAAGCAGGGCTGGCTAGACCCATGGAGCATATTGGAGACATGAGAATGCTTTGAGAGTGTTATTTTAATAGTTTCAGTACCAGAAGTGCCCAGGCACCATGGTGAGGAGGACAGTGTGCAATGTAGGTCAAAAGAGAGACAGAGAGATGGACAAGTAATAGTTGTATAATAAGGGAGGAAAGGAGTGATGGATGGACAGAGTTTTTTTTCTTTGTATACTGTGGTAGTTTTGGCCAATTTGCACATAGATTTCTTTGAACTTTTATTCTTAAGATACTGGATGAATGGATGGGTTGTGAGAGTCTAGGCCTGTTTCATCTAAGTGTTCAAGGGTAGAAGTGAAACTTCTCCCCCTCCTGAAGATACTGTACAATACATTTTGCTGTGTAATGAGCTCTGGAACTCAGTTGAGAAATATTCTCAAGAAGTTTACTTTATCATACATGTCACTAGGTGATTCAGTTCTGATATTATCTTCTCCTTCTGTTTCTTGTGGAGATTCTGGAACCCGTAAGAAAGTTATGGGACACTCTCTTTCAGCACCATCTGTCCTTTAGAAAGAAGAAATCTTTACATAGCTTCGAACATTTGCAGTTGTTTTCCAGCATCGTGCCCAAGACTGCATTACGTTCTCTGGAGTTTTGAGAATTTGAAACCACTCCAGAATCCAATGCTCTTTGCCTACTCCTTGCTTTATGCATGAAATAATCCACATCTTGGTTATGAAAAGGTTGGAGAAGCAGGGACCATTTTCAACATAAAGTAATTCTTTCTGGGCTGGTGGCATCCTCAAGAAGATTCACCAAGTGTCTGACATTGGTGTCTACACACCATCATTGCCAGATTTCACAGATATAACTTTGAGATAATTGGCCTAAAAGAACAGCAGACAATTCAACTGTGCTTCTCACTCTCCAGCTATCGTACTCCATCTTCAACATTGTGTAGTTGAGGCTGAAAGTGGGAGAGTTGCATCTGAATCCTACTGAGCTTCTGCCATTTTTAGGGGCTCTTGTGGAGTCTAGAAGGGCCCTTGCTTATTTCCTTCAAAAGAGGTTATTGGATCTTTAGAAGGCAGTGTTGGCTGTGAGATATCAAAATAGCAGTTTAATGAGATTTTTCTTATGGGTCCTGGGACTGGTGACTTCAAGCACTTTTGTGATAATGTGAGGGGTTGTATGTGTACAGTTCCAGAGTGAGTCAATTCATCTAAGAGGCCATCAATTCAGTGTAGATATTGTCCTGAGACCTGCTCAGATAATAGTTTCACGCCTGATGAAGGTGCAGTGATTCTCATTCATGTCACAAGATTGCTGATGCTCAGGAAAACATTCATAAGTTTTCTAATTTACAAAATATTTATGATGTTTGACCCAAAATCTGGTGAGGATTTTTAACCCCTCAGTTTGGAGGAGATGGAAAAGAGACAATGAACTTCTTCCTTATAGAGACCTCGGCAGTTAATAATTGTTAGAGCTTTTTCCACAATCCCCCTGCTGAGCTCCTCTTTTCATAATACAAAAAGTCTGTCTCCCTCATTATGAGGAACTTATTAGCGCAAAGGGAGCTGAAGCTTGACACTTCCTCTTGCAGATTTTAACATCTTCGGACCAGATTTGCAAAAGTGTTTAGCTTACATTTGTATGAAAACTAGGAGACCAGATTTACAAAATACTCTATATCTGAAAATGACTCCTGAACTCTTTTAAATGTCTCACCAAAAGTATCACACTAGGAACTAATCTGTGCTAAGCACTTTTGAAAACGTGGCCCCAATTATGCATCTTGAGAAACTGAAAATCTAATTTAGAGCTAGTTTGAAAATCTGGCATTTTCTGTGTTCAGTGCAGTACCTGCAACCACCAGGAGAGAACTGTGACAGCTAGGAGAGATGGAAGGCTGCATTGTTACAGAGAATATATTACTTGAAATCTAGAAATGGCTAATATGTGTTCTAGTTGGTCACCAACTGTGCCAGTGCAGAAGGCTTCTGGTTTTGAAAGTTGCAGAGCATTTGTGTCCATACAAGTGAAAGGAAAAGAGGAAAGCAAAAGAAATAAAGGTCACTAGAAGGGAGCTAATAGAGACAACTGCAATTCACAACTGGAATTTCAATGATTTGAGGATTCTCTCTCTCTGGAATTCACAGCTCTGTGGGAGTTTAAAGATTGGAAACAACTTCCAGTTCTAATCAGTTCAAAGGGAGGAGTAAGATTCACTTATTCCACCAAACCTGTGCTAAAAACGGAGCTAAGCATTATAATAGAGAAAACACTACTAATTTATTCTCCTTCAGCTATTTAGTGAACAAAATCTCATTCCCACCAGAAAATGTGAAGGGGAAATTATTCAGCCAATTTGTAAGAAAAATGCATTGTTCAGTGATTTTATTTGCAGAAAACAGTAAGTGCAGCTCTTTCGCCCACTGCTGTAGTTAACACCTTCCCTTCAAATACATTGGAAGACCAATGATTTTTGAAAGAGCTTACACCATTACATCGCTCCTGTTTTTATTTACGTGTAGGAAACAGAATGTCTACCTCCAATAAGGAACTAAGCAACTCAAAGGGAGCAGTGAAGCTCTCCGCTGCCTCCTGCAGTTATCAGCTTCTTGGAAAGAGGAGCATGGCCCCTTCAATCAGCAAAACCGGTTTGGGAGAGCTACCACAGGAGATTAGAGCCATAAAATAGTAAGTCAATATAAAAACTCCTCAAGTCTTTGCCTAAGTGTCTCTTTAAAGGTGATTGAGGAGACACTAATGGGCGCTGGAGAGTGGTCCTTCGCATCTGGTTAGGACTTGCCCAGGCACTTAGGATGGAGTTGCTTAAGGCTGAAATCAACCCACTTGGACAATCCTGGGCAGGAGGTGGTGTGTTAGAGAAGAAAATCATGGCTTCAGTTCAATGCAAGGTTTGTATTTTGAAGGAGAAAAGGTCTATCCCACAAAAGCGAGCTGAGAAAATTCTGAGACCAGGTAAGACTTGAAAGAGGGCACATTTACCACATGGGTCAAATGGCATTTTTCCAACTAGGAATAAGGAGCTGGGCATGAGGCAGTGTTCCTCATCCCCACTTGGAGACTGACCGTCATGTTGGGAGCTACATGCAGCATTCCACAGCTGATCTTCTAATTAAAGTGTAGGAAAGAGTTTACGCTGTTCTATGGAAGGAATTAAGCAACTCAAAGGGAGAAGTGCCTCCTGCACTTGTTAGCGTCTCGGAATGAAGAATGTGGCCCCTTCAATCAGTGGGAGAGGCTAATGGCGGTGAAAAGGGGAGATGGGAGGCCGCACCATCGCAAGTAGAAATTTCCTTTGACCTTTTGAAAAAGAGCTTCCAACTGTTTCAATCAAAACTCAAGAGGAAGGAAAGGAGGAATGTTCAACTGACAGATGCAGGCTGAAGGATCTAGTGGAGCCTGCTGCAACTTGCAGTGTTATTTATAGGATTATAGGTTTATTCTCTCTCTCTGTGCCATTGAACAGATCTGTGGGAGCTGGAAGCCTGGCAACCAGCTCCAGGAAAGCTAGTTCTTGTGTGAGAGGAGTGAGGTTGCTCTTCCAGGTGTGGATTTCAGCACATGAGTAGGAATTAAGGGCTCAAGCCAAAAGCTGGTGAGGAGTGGAATGGGTAGATAGCACGATGGTAGGTCGATGTTTTGCAGTGGATGGAAGGAAATGAAAGAAAAGAGAAGAAAGCATAGATGTAAAAGTGAAGAAATGAAATGAGAGGGGTTGAAAATCAGGGAATTAGTATGTGTGGGGGGGAAGCATTTGAAAAGAACTAGAAGGGAGAAAAGAAAGTAAGACTTACTGGAGCATTGGAGGAAACTGTCTTGTCTGGGAATCCCAGCTGGGGACAAGGAGCCCCTTTCCTAGCAAGTTCTGTAGTACATTCCTCAAGTCTTTGTCTAAATGTCTCTTCTAATATGACTGAGGAGACACTGATGGGCTCTGGAGACTGGTCCTTGGTGTGCAGGTTGGCCTTGCACATCACTTCATGCACTTTGGATAGAGTCACTTCAGGGTTGAAAATCAACCCAGTTGGGAATTCCTAGGCAGATGGTATTTGACCATCCTTTTGTCCTGTGGATGTTTTAGGAAGCTCGACTTTCTGTGCTTCCATTCTTACAGAGAAAGAAAATAATGACTTCAAAGTAAGGTTTGTATTTGGAAGGAGAAATGGTCTGTCCTGTGAATGGGAGCTGAGACAATTCCAAGACCAAGACAGACTTGAAAGAGGGCACATTTACCACACTGGGGGCAAATGGCATTTTTCCAACTAAGAATAAGGAGCTGGATATTAGGCAATGTTTCTGCTCCCCATTTGTAGACAGGAAGACTATCAAGTTGGGAGCAGATTGCAGCATTCCACAGCTGATCTGATTTCACTGGCTGAAAGAGTCTATTTTGTTCCATGGAAGGAACTAAGCAACTCAGAGGGAGAAGTGAAGCTCCCCACTGCTTTGTGCACTTCTTAGAATACTGGTCTATCAGAAGGTGAGTCTTTGTGTGGCTTAAAGCGGAGACCAGACAATGCATGATCACACGTGGTTATTTCCTCGGTTTCCAAAGGGCTTCTACTGGTTTTGATCTAATATCAACAAGAGGAAAGGTTTTGATGGGCTCTTCTAATGTGGCTCCAGAACATTTAAATTGAAATACAAAAAATTATTAAAGTGACAGAAGCCAATTGAAGGATCTGGTAGAGTCTGTTGCTGCTTGTACTCAGGATTTGTAATGACTATGAAATTTTCTTTTCTTTTCTTATTGTGAAGATTAGGAGCTCCATGGGATCTGGAAGATTTTGCATCTGCACAAGCAGACTGATAGATTATGTAACTTTGAGAGTTGAAATAATTCAGAGAAAGGGTTAAGAGGACTGCAAAACCAGTACAGGCCATTTGAAGGTGTCTGATTGACACTAGTGCAATTTGCACTATGAATTGTAATGCTTGTGAAGTTTCTTTGTCTTTCCCTGTGGTACTGAGTTCTTCTGTGGGGGTTGGGGGGCAAAAAAACAGATTAAGGGCTTGTTTACACTACCCGCCAGATTGGCAGGCAGCAATCGATCCAGCGGGGGTTGATTTATCGTGTCTAGCGGAGTCGATGGGAGAGTGTCAGCTGTCAACTTACCGCAGCGAAGACACTGCGGTAAGTAGATCTAAGTACGTCAACTTCAGCTATGCTATTTACGTAGCTGAAGTTGCATATCTTAGATCGACCCCACGCGGTAGTGTAGACAAGCCCTTAGGAGAGTCATTCATTTCAATGAGTATTGATATTTCCCTGTTACACCCAACTTGCGGCATTTAGGTTTTTTTTCAGGAAATGGCGATAAGCGATACATGGAATGGCTGGAATTTTAAGTGGCAGTCATAGTTTTTCTGTGGAAAGAAGAAAATGAAAAGAAAAGTGATGGGACACTAGATAGGGACGGCTGATTTACTACAGAGCATTTTTTCCCAGGTGTCTGGCTGGTGGGACTTGTCCACATGCTCAGGGTCTAACTGATCGTCAAGTTTGAGGTCGGGAAGGAATTTTCCCCTGGGTCAGATTGGCAGAGACCCTGAGGGTTTTTCGCCTTCCTCTGCAGCATGGGGCATGGGTCACTTGCAGGTTTAAACTAGTGTAACTGATGGATTTTCAGTAATTTGAAGTCTTTAAACTATGATTTGAGGACTTCAGTAACTCAGCCAGAGGTTAGGGGTCTATTATAGGAGTGGGTGGGTGAGGTTCTGTGGTCTGCAATGTGAGAGTGGTCAGATTATCATGATGATCCCTTTTGACTTTTAAAGTCTATAAAAATATAGATAAGAGAAGAAAGAAAGGATGATGGAAGGAAAAAAATCCCAGATTTCAATATTAAAAAAGAAACAAATTTTTTAGAAGAATTTTATATAAAAAAGAAAAAGAAAGTAAGACATAGTGGGACTGTCCAGGAATCAGTCTCTTGTCTGGGATTCACAGATTGGGACGAGGAAGTAGTAATTTGTGGAGGTGAGTAACCCCACCTAAATTCCTGGTCTGTTTCTAAATAGTTCTTGTAAAATGACTGAGGAGACACTGATAGCCTCTGGAGTTTAGCTAGATATGAGGTAATTATTTTTAATTTAATGTTGAACAACCATAACATTATTGCTAATTTAATGGGAAATAATTAGGGTATAACTGAACTTTTGGATAACACTGTGTGTGTCCAACTCTAAGACATCTTTCTTCAAAGCATTGACTCCAGAGTGATTCGGGTGCTTCATGTGTGTCATGAAGAATTAAATAAATTGAAAGCTTGTATCAAAAAGTAATCAAAATGTTGTTTATTAGCAAAAAAAATTTGTATTGTGACATGTACGGCATGAAAAAAACCCCCATTAACTCCTTAACAAATAGAGTGATATTCAAAATACATAAATTATAATGAGATTCAAGAAAACAGGTTGACAGCACCACAAGTGATATATTCAGATATCACACGGTCTTCACAGGGGGGTACAATGCACAGTAAAATAAGTGAAGGATATCAAAACATATGCACACACGAGGTCAGAAAAATGCAGTCATACGTAAGCCTGTCTCAACATTATTATTTCTCAGGAGCAGAAATATATCATGTCCCCAGTGTCGTCAGGTTAAAACAGTTGTTCAAATATGGAGAACTGTAACATTGCACCTTGGCTCTGTTTTTATTTATACAGCACCATAATACACAAGAGAAAATGAACTTCCAAGGTTTTATTTGTACTAATTTCAACACTTTAAAAAGTACAGTAGGATTTATAATGCATTAACAAGCAAACTGCAGAAGCTGAGACTATGTGGGTGCTACATATCTGAATGAAATGAAATACCATCCATGTTCTTTGATCAACATATATAAAACATGGCTGACAATTGTGAATAAAATGATTAAGTCACATATCCAAAGCTTCAACACTTTCATTTTAAGTGTACGTCTAACAGATCGGATATTGACAATCAAAGTGAGATGAAGGAACACCCCAAATTTTGCAGGCCTTTTAATTTTCCATAGGCAAGTCACTATTGTGAGGTTGTCATAATTAATCTGCCGGGGGTAGTTCCTGTATTTATTTTGTGAACATTACACAGGAGGGATCCCAGGCTCTATTATTACACAGTGTTGTGTGAAATCAGATGGCTCTGCTGCTGCTTTCCACCTCTCAGCTTCCATAAACAGATGCATAAAACTCCCATTTAACACTAGGACAGATCTGGTGCTAGGCACTGAGCAACTCCGTGCTGTTCAGGACACAAAGCAGACAGTCCTTGCCATGCAGAGCTTACAGTCTAAAACAATCACCAATGGGAGCAGTCTGCATGCATCACAGGGAGAACATACACCCCTTAAATATTTAAGCTGAATAATCCGATCTCACCTCCACTCAGAAAGTGCGCATTACATATTCTATTTACAAATATTATCCAGTTGCTGTTGAATCTGTGGGAAAACAAACAAACAAACACTCCCTGGCCAAATGCCTAATAGACCCAGAAAAGTAATATCAGATCTTTGCCAACCCAAAATATTGATTGTTTAGGTATGTCTGTGTGACCTTGGTATGAGTATGTAGTGGTGAACCACGTGCCCGAGCTACCAGAAACAAACCTGAATGGTGCCACATCAGGAAATACAATAATAGAGATGGGGGACACAGCTAAAGGAATCACAGTCACACTTCATAGTGCTGTTCCATTTATAAACAGTTTGAAAAGGGTTAATACATGAGCAGTGATGGTATAAGCCTGTTGCATCCATAAGATACAGCTGTTTATCAGCACATCAGTAGAATGTGTCAAATGATTATAAGCAAACTCTTGGCCTCTATAACAATTGATTAACCATTGTAGCCTAGTGGCTAGTGAACTGTCCCCTGAGACTCAGGACACTATTCCTGGCTCTGCCATTGAGGTCTGCTGGGTCATGTCGGGCAAGTCAATGCTCTTCTCTGTGCCTCAATTTCCCCATCTATAAAAAGGGATAATGAAACTGACCTCCATTATTATTATTATTATTATTTACTAAAACATCTATTGATTTGTAAACTATTTATAAATGGAACCTTACTATAAAGTGTGAATGGAGTCATTAGGCACCAGAGTTGCAGTTGCTCTACTGTGGTCAGAACAAGTTTTGGATTTTTGTTGTCCCTCCATTTTAAAAAAGAATATATTTTAAAATGAAGAGAACCTTCTTAAAAACTAAGACACATGTTGTTCTGTGGGTTTTTGTAATGATGTGGGAAACCTAAAATCCTAAAATTTGCAGGCAATAGACAATACGCGCTGCTTTATTTCCAGTTTGCACAAAGCTGGAATTCAAAGCCTGGGGGATGAGAGTGTGTTGCAGACTTCATGCAGTTTACAGTGCACCCATGAGTGTAAAGATTAGTGATGAGTTCGGAAGTAAGCGCAGATAAGGCAATAGTGTTTAATAGATAACAGGCACTATTTTCTAGTGCATCATGCAGTAGAGCAACTGTTTCATTAGTACTGTATGTGATTGAGGGTCAGAGGAGAAAAGGTTTGGTATCTCGTCAAAATCAAATATCAGTTTGGAATAATGCTAAGAGGTTCATTACTGTCTGTACAGCACCATGAAAATGTAACACACTACAGTACAAAAGTGCTCAGATCATTGTAAGCAAAAGTTAGAACATTTCAACTGCTTATCCTTATCAGTGGTTCTCACTCTTTTCAATACTAGGACTCTCCTCCCATATAGCTTGGATTTAGCTAGGACTCTGTCCCATTTGACAATATTGTGACCTAGAACCAACTGTCTGCAACCCTCAAGTTGACAACCCCCTCATCTAGACAGCTCCAAATAGTTCTTTGCATTGACTTCGTGGAGTGTTCTCAATGAAAGGTGTTTCAATCTTATAACATAGCAGAGAAATCTGCTGCTGCTACTGACTGAGAGACCAAACAGATGATTTTCTGTTCCAAGTTTCACTGACTTGGAAGGATACGTGGTGGGATTGGTGGTTCAAAGAGTCAGAGTGAAGTCAATGGGAGTTTTGCCATTGACTTCAATGGGACCAGGATTTCACCCTAAAACTCCAGGACAGAGAACAATAGAAGATTCACACTCATTTGTGAGTGAAAATCACTCTAGTGCAGAAGGTCCTGGGCACAATTTAACTCCCCTTTAATATGGGGCTTAAGTGATACCTGCTGCTATGTGTGGGCCCTCTGCCTGGGGTGATTTTCTCAAAGAGCATTTCACTCCCATGCAGATCATCCATTGAGAAGATACTGGCATTAGTTTCAGAACTGGCTGTGTGTGCCTGTATGCTTGACCAAAACTGTCATGTTCTGCATGATGTCTTACAGCAAAAAGGAAGAGCAAAGGAAAGCAGTATCGAGCAGAATTGAATAGATTCCAGCTCTTCTAAGGATCTTTGCTAAGGACACTGCACTGGCCTATTGATCTTCCAGCATTATTAAACCCCATTAGAATGAACTGTTCTTATTAGAATCACTGTAGAGCTTAGGTAAATATTTGCCTGCCAGGAATGCTGTTATGAAAACGGTCCAGCGTAAAATAGAACTGAATGTTGGTAGAGATACCACATGAAAGTTTCAATGTTTTCTGCCCTGGGTGTGTCACACAATCCTGCTTTGAATGAGGTAGCTCAGTTGTGAGTTAAAGCATGGGAGGATGCATTGCTGTCCACCACTCAAAGCTATATTCTTCCCTTTTCCACCAGACTATAAAAATACCAGTAAATTTTTATTTTATTTTTTACAATTTATAAAAAGCTTTTACAAAAGAACGTGCACTCTCAAACTTCCGTTCCATCATGTAAATTGTTGTGAACTTTGACCTCTAAGTTCACTTGTTTGACCTTAGCACCTTTGACCTTATAGGCACCCTCATTGTCACTTAATATATTGATATTCCTCACAGTGCAGTATTGTCTGTTTACGTTCTTCTCTGCCCTTTCTGTGTTTTTCTTGGGTACTTCTATCTTGGTGTTGAGAGGATATTCCTCCATGATATCTTTGGCAGGCTTTTTCTTCTTCTTCTGCTTTCGACATTTCCGGGTTATGAAGCAAACTAACAGGAGCACAAGCAGTAGCAGCATGATGGCAGCAAATGCACTTCCTATGGAAGCCCCTGTTTGTGATAAGGAAGCAGACGCTACTGCTTCCTGAACCTCCAGGCTCAGCGATTTCATGTTGGTGCCGTTCTTGACTTGGTCGCCTTCATTGTCATAGATCAACGAGTCATCCAGCATCAGTCTGCCATTGTTGTCCACCAGGTCCCTGCGGCTGCGTTTCAGGTAGTGAGTGAGAGACCGTTGAACACGGGGCCCTGCAATGGTTTCTGGGCCAATTATATAGATCACCTGAAGGTACCACTGGTGTCCAGCTTCCACCTTTATGACAGAACATACACACAAGAGACTTTACTCTGGGACTTTAGCTAAAGTGATGCTAGAATTCTGTTCAAAGCAGATGGAAATGGGCGAAGTGCTACTCTATAAGCCAGGGACAAGTGCATGTTATAGGTGCCTGTCTGTGCCTGATTTACAGATGATATGGGTCTGTTACAGTCCTCCTCGGGGAGCTTTAGCTCAAGCAGTAGCAGCTCATAGTTTTAGCTCTGGAGGTCCCCATTCAGTTCTCCATGCATTGACCACGATGGAAGCCATCACACTATCACATAGTTTGGTGACCAATAGCAATATATTAACAATTTGAGCTGACCAAAAAATGGGGGCAAATATTGCCCAGAATATTGTGTCAATATTTTGTTTCAGTGTTAATCATTTTTAAACGTTCTGTCCAGTTCTAGAAATATTAACAATAATACATAGCTGGTTGGATTTTTTTAAATTTCCTTTTTTAATGACATTTTGTGTCAACATTATTTGTCTGACCCCCCCAAAATTCATATTTTTTCCCATTTTTAACTTCTGGAAGTTTGACAGTTTTTGATTTTTGAAAAAAATTAATTAACATTTCACTTTTTTTGGAAAGAACAATAAAATTGTTTTTATAAATTTGTTTACTGTTTTGGACCAGCTCTGATAACTATGATGATAATACTCGTAAATTATTCATAAATAATAACTATTTTAAAAGAGACTCTTTGCTGAATAGCCTGGAGAACTGTCATTAAATATTTAATTACAATTTTTTTTAAAAAACTAAATACAGCGCTTTCTTAGGAAAGGTCAAACAAATAAATCCATTCTGGGAGTTGGTGGGGAGCTGAACTGAATTTCTGATCTCCAATGTATGTGCTGGAGTTGGTCTGAACAGTATTCATTGTCTAATTTAAGGTCTGATCCTGAAGAGTGCTGGGGAGCCCGAAATCCAAATTGAGTTCAATGGGAAAATGTGGGAAAAGTGTAGGGGAGGGGAAGATAATACATTTTCCCATCTAATGCTTCTTGTTCCAACATATGATGATTTTAAGGTGAGCTGAGATGGATCTCAGGGAAGAGCAAGTTCCTTGTCCGAGAGCCCACCATGGCAAAGATGATCATGTGCCGACTAAGGAGCTGAATCAATGTGCACTAGAGTCAATAGGAACCTTCAAATTGATTACCATGCAGCTCCTGTAAAACTCACTGATAGATAGCTTCCTTCACGTAGCTGTTGACAATGTAGGTCTCACCTATATTCTAGACTTGCTCATTAAGTCATATCTTGCTGGGTAACTGTGCAGAGACAGCACCCACCTTCTAGGAACTCCACCTTTATAACTGAGTGGTTTGATCCAGGGAGAACTGCTAAGTACTCTAAATTCCTACTGACTTCAGGATCAGTTAAAGGGACTCAGCACATTCACAGACTGAACATGAAGGCCCTGGGCTGGAATTCTGAAATCCACTTCCTACCTGAAGATTAGCATTAAAGGAAGTGAATATGAGCTGGGCTCAGTGAGACTCTGCATGGATACAGAGGCTTGTGCTAGTGGATCCCAGTAAAGAATTAGGGCCCTACATTGTTGAAGAGTGTTTCTGGTACTAGGAAATATGTGCTGCCTTTGTCCACAGAAAATTAGATACGACTGCAAGGCTTGCCCTAGTGTGTGTTGGACTTCTATGCATGCAGGGTCAGGCCTAGTGTCTGTAAAGCACAAAGTATCTTGGACTGTCTGTATAACAAAGTTTTGTGGTACTGTGCATCTCATGCAACACACCTTGTAGAGAGCATCCACTTTCATAGTAAATCCATCCACTCCTGGCATGCTGCTCACCAAGTGGAAATCAGACAATTCAGAGACAAAGTGGGCATCAAAAGGTACATCGTGGAAATACTTATCAGTTACTTCAGGTTGGTTTCGGTCCTGGAATTTACAGAAAGCAATATGTACTGAAGAAATGGGACCACACACTATGGGTGACACATACATTAGTAACAAACTGGCAACCAACAGCTACATGACAACTGAGATTTGTCAACGTTGACTTTTTGGTTAATGTGTTATAGGAAGCAGCAAAAGGACACAAGAAGAGCATCTCTCACTCATGTCTTTGTGCCTCCTTCCATGCTGACCCAGCACGGCCCTCTTCCACACTCTTCTTGTGCAACTAACGGCCATCCTCTCGAGTCAAAAACTTCCTTAAAACACACTTCTTCCTTAACTCCTGGTGCTAATCCAAAGACATAAGTGTCCCTATTCCTAATTTTTTCCCTTTCATTTTTTCCCTAAGAGAAATTTAAACCAATTTTTTTCATAAATTATCCAGTTGCCATTATTTTCCCCAGAGAGCGACTTCTGTGCTCCCGTTAGAGTCCTGCTGCTCTCCCAGTTTCTTACTTCAGCTTCCCTTCTTCCTGCAAAGACCAAGCCACAGCCAACAATTCCCTGCTGAACTAGACTCGGGAGGACTTCACTAAAAAGGACATCCTCAAGCGGTGCTCAATCAAACATAGAAATGAACAGTGAGGCCCTAATACAGTGTTGAGATCCATGCGGGTATGTGTCTGGGGCTCAATAAATCAGCCACAGCCACCTGAGGCTAAGCAGGTCACCTCTGCAGATCTCTCAGAGGGGAAGCAAGAATCCAGGTCCAAGAATAATGCCCCACATCTCTCAGTCAGAAGTCAAACCCAAGCCCATGCAAGTGGTTGTGCAAAGTGCCAACTCCTAGGACTTAGGAAAGAATCATTTTTAATATAGTGCATTTCACAGCATAGGAAATACATCTCTACCCTGATATAACGCGTTGTAGATGAAACCGCGTTATATCGAACTTGCTTTGATCCACTGGAGGGCACAGCCCCGCCCTCCTGGAGCACTGCTTTACCGTGTTATATCTGAATTTGTGTTATATTGGGTCGCGTTATATTGGGGTAGAGGTGTAATTATAATTGTAATTTGATTTACAGCATTTGATATTTTGTTTGTAATAGATCATCCCTAGATTAGGTTTATTAAACTAAACATCCCAGTGCTGAGCGTAACCAGCCTAACACATAGATGCATGAAATTTTACTCAGAATACTAAGGGTGCTTTTATTA
This sequence comes from Mauremys mutica, assembly GCF_020497125.1. Taxonomy (NCBI): domain Eukaryota; kingdom Metazoa; phylum Chordata; order Testudines; family Geoemydidae; genus Mauremys; species Mauremys mutica. Next base: position 19,246,927 of record NC_059076.1, on the reverse strand, counting down.
TGCTGCTGAATGGTAGCATGGCTGCCATCCAGGACCCTGGTAAATGTTAATTTCAAAGTCTTCACTTAGAGTTAAACATGTTTATGTGCACTAGTCACCATTTCATACAATGAAAGAGGATTTTTGTTAAATTGATGAGTAAATGTCCTTCTATATGCTGAGGGGGCTGCTGTTACAAATATGTTTATACAACCCTACATTAAAAATGAGGTACAAATCACAAGGACTTTCTTCAATTTTTCCTAGTCCTCAGACCAATGGGAAGGTGTCTGAATAAGGAGTGAGGAAATGATGGGTAAGGTCCACAGAATTTGGACTTATATTTAATATACTATAAAACCCTCACGCTCCTGCCTTTCACACAGCTGTGCAGTAAGATGCTACTTGCTTTAGGAACATGTAAGAAAAAGTGGGATATAAACAGCATCACAGGCAAATATTTCAGTGAAAGCACACAGAAATAAAGGTGTGTCTACACTACAGGTGAGAACCTCACCCCTGCTCCAGCCCACTTAGGCCGCATAAAGGGGCTAGAGTGGCATAAAAGAGCCCGAAAGGTCTTGTATCCAGCCAAGGGAGGATTCCCCAAGTGCTGGCACTGAGGCACACAGGTGTAAGGCTGCCTCCAGCTAGCATGCTGAAAACTGAAGTGTGCAGCTCAGGCTAGCAATCCTACTACAAACCTGCCTGATCCCTGGGTACATACTCGGGTGGCTAGCCTGATCTGCCACGATCACACTGCTATTGTCTGTCTGTCTGCCTGCACTGGGAACCATGCTGCAAACTTGGAGACAAAAAAGCCTGGTGTAGACAAGGCCTGAGGAGAGTGATTGAGCAGACTAAAAAATGTGAGCCATGGATCAAACAAACAGCCTGGGTTTAAAAGTTACAGGGTGTCTGTGAAGAAGAGAAAGCGAATTTAATGCTCATGAAAGATGCTGGATCAACAACCCTAGAACATGAGATTGTTTTATACACAGAACGTGCACAGTGTGGACAACTGCTGGGCAAGCTTCCCCTCCTGTCCAGTCAGGGCCTGTCTACACTAGGAAAATGTGGTGCCGTTTTGCAAACACGTTAGCTAAACACAGGAACCGTAGTGTTACCCACGACAAGCTCAAGTGTGTTTCAACGTCACTGCCTTTGTCTAAACAAGGTGCTGTTTAAAACATGCTATTTAAAAGGTGTTAGCTATTGTGCTTGCTAAATGGCTCATTTTCCTCATCTGGAATGGGCCTCATTGTGCCTCACCCCTGACCTGGATTAGAAAGTAGTTTCATCTCCATCTCCATTCAGTAATTTTGCGATGTGAACTGTGTCTTTGAGATTTGCTCAACCTCACTGGCTTTCCATGGAATTTTATCAGACCAAAGGCAGTATCAGAAATACAAAGTGTTCCTGTCATGGATTCTCACACAGTTTAGCAAAAGAGATGGTTTCAGAATCTGCCCTGACATAACTACTCTCAACTCCACAGCTGCCACAATTCCATGTCACAATTTTGTCCAGTGGGGGGAGGCATAGCTCAGTGGTTTGAGCATTGGCCTGCTAAACCCAGGGTTGAGAGTTCAATCCTTGAGGGGGCCATTTAGGGAACTGGGGTAAAAAATCTGTCTGGGAATTGGTCCTGCTTTGAGCAGGGGGTTGGACTAGATGACCTCCTGAGATCCCTTCCAACCTCAATATTCTACAATTCTACAACCTACCAGTAGCAGAAATCTGTGTTTTAGGTGCTTGTTGGGTTGAATACAGCCATACTGTGGCCCCTCATTATAGATTGTTCCAGTAGGGTCAAAGAAAGGCACGTAACCATCCTTGCCAGTACAGAGATAGACTTTTTCCAGCTGCAGTTTGTAGGCAGCATTTAGGTTTTGTTCGGGATTCCAAAGCACACGGCCATATAGGATTTGACCTGAGAAGGTTGAGAGAATAATAGTCATATTTGTATTCATGGGAGGAAGAGGAGCAATTCAGAAAGATTAAAGAGACCACCTACACAGCCAAATCAACCAGGCTGGGGAATAGTATTATGACAGGGTTTAGAGTTGCCTATGTAGATAGTGCCATATTGTGGTATGACTATATTATACAACAGTTATAGTCATGGTCTGACAGGGTTGTAGCATGATTCTGTAACATAGCATGCTCACATAGGCAAGACGAATCTCTGATATCACATCATTTCTCTTACACAATAATAGAGGCTGCACAGATGGACCCTTTAGCTAAAGTAAATTAACAAGGTGAAGGAAAAGGTCTTACCCTTTGAAAAAGCTCCTTTGTAATCCATTTCTGCCAAAGACATTTCAGATTTAGTGGGATCCATCAAAAATACTTTCTCATTGTTACAGAGCTGAAACTCTGTGTTCAGAGAGTATACGACAGGAACTGGGCGGTTTGTCTGCTGGAAGGCAATTGGGATCAAAAATCTAAATTTGGGAGGAGAAGAAAAGACAGTTAACTTTTCCATAACTGGTGTTCTTCGAGATGTGTTGCTCATGTCCATTCCATATTAGGTGTGTGTGCTCGTCACATGCACCGGTGCCGGAAGTTTTTCCCTCAGCAGTATCCATAGGGGACCAGCTCTGGCACTCCCTGGAGTGGCGCCCGCATGGCGTGGTATAAGAGGCGCCGCCAGCTCCCCCAATCCTCAGTTCCTTCTTGCCGGAAACTCCGACAGTGGGGAAGGAGGCCGGATCATGGAATGGACATGAGCAACACATCTTGAAGAACACCAGTTACGGAAAAGGTAACTGTCTTTTCTTCTTCGAGTGCTTGCTCATGTCCATTTCATATTAGGTGACTCCAAAGCAGTACCCCTGGAGATGGGTAGGAGTTCACGGGCCACAGGTAAGAGATCATGGGCAATCATGATACCCTGTGCCTGGTCTCTCTTGATCTTTGCCAGGGCCTTGCTGATGAGTGGAATCGGAGGGAAGGCATATGTCATGGCTGAATCCCCACTCTGGCACTTTGAGTGCAGAAAGTGGGGGCCCGCAAGGATTCTAAAGATTAATACTTGCCACTCCAGCCTTGTATTAAACTCCCAAGTTTACAGCTTTTCTCCGACCTTGGCTTGGTAAATGTTGCTACCACCCAAATGCAAAAAAACCCCTTGGGTCCAGGAAGGAGCACTTGGGAATGCCTCCTTGTAGGGTACCCTCAAGCCCTTTCACCCCTGCTCCGGGGAAGAGCCGAGAAAGGTAACAAAGGAAATTAGCAATTGCCACCAGCTAATTAAACAACATAGGCACAAACCTCTTAGGACACCAAAAATCCAATCCTGTAAATTTTATTAAAAACAAAAAGAAAGAAAATATATTTGGAACTTAGGCTTTTACTAGATAAATTCCAAAAATTAAATAGCTTTTTGGGGGGTTCAACTTAAAGGTTACAAGCAAACAAAAGCATCTGGAGTTAGCACAGAGGAGATCCACAAGCCAAAATAAAAAATAAACCTGATCGCGTCTACCTAAACATTTCCTATCCCAATGAGTCCTGCTAGGTATGGAAAATAATTTGTTCATACCTAGTTCAAACCTTACACAGCATTCCTGCTTATAGCATTGCTGCTCTGTGTCCCTGCAGCCCAGAGAGGACAAAGGGAATGTTTCTTTCCCAATTTTAAAAGGTTCCACCTTCCCATTGGCTCTTTTGGTCAGGTGCCCACTTTCTTTTCTTTACGTGGGGAACTTTTTAACCCTTTACAGGTAAAGCAAGTAGAGAACAGCTACCAAGAGGGATTTTACAGTTAACTGGCTGTCTGGGTGTCCACCCTAACCCCTTCCTCCGATTTATCACAGCATACACCAGGCTCCCTGACCACAACAGGAGGAAGATATCGGAGAGGGACTCCTTGCTAAGACCCAGTCGAGAACAAAACCGGTGGCATTTCCTGTTCTGTCTGGTAGTGAACAGGTCCACTTGGTGAGTTCCCCATTTTTGGAAGATCATGTAGGCTACCTCTGTATGGCACAACCACTTGTAGTGACAGGAGAAGTCCCTGCTGAGCTGGTCTGCCAGCGTATTCCTGATTCTGGGAAGGTGACAAGCTTCCAGGTGGATTTCGTGGCTGATGCAGAAGACCCACAGATGGAGTGCCTCCTGACAGACAGCCGACGAGCATGCTCTCCCTTGCCTGTTGATGTAGAACATCGAGGCTGTGTTGTCCATCAGGACTCATACTACCTTGTGTGACAGGTGGGGCAAGAAGACTCCACATGCTGATGGGCATAAGCCATTTGCAGCGATTGCAGGGCTTAAAGCCTGGGGACCAGGACATGCCTCGTCCCCCAGCTGAGCCCCATTTGGATCTCACGAAAAGTTGAGAACTACTACTAAGGATAACTAAGAAACCACTAACTATATACAACTACACTACAGGTTTTCAAAGTTCACAAGAACAGAAAATGAAACAACGCTAGTCGAAGCAGCAGATGTTCCAGCACTGTCACTGGTGGCAAGAAGGAAATGAGGGTTGGGGGAGCTGGCCACGCCCCTTATATCGCGCCATACGGGCGCCATTCCAGGGGATTGGCTCTGGCGCCCCCTAAGGATACTGCTGAGAGAAAAACTTCTGGCACCGGTGCATGTGGCAAGCACACACACTAATATGGAACGGACATGAGCAAACACTTAAAGAAGGAAATGCAGCTTGGACTTGTCCACACACATAAGTTATGCCACTTTAAACATATCCATATAGTTAAACTGGTACGCACTATCCTAGAATGGACACAGTTATATTGATATAAAGGTATTTATGCTGGTTTAGCTTATTGCCATCTACACTAGAGTGAAAATCGCACCCTCTAACCAACACAGTTCTACAAAATCTGTGTGTAGACTAGACCTTAGATCTCTATCTTCCCCTGAGCTGCAGCTGTCACAAGTCAGTGTTTTCCTCCAGAGATGAAGCATCTGCTGAGAGCATGGGAGCCTACAGAACAACGCAGAAGCTGTGGTACTATTATTTGACACTTTGGAGCTTTATTTCCTACTGTTTATATGCTCAAACTGGAGCATATGGGGCACAACACTCATTAATAACAAATAGCTGCTGCCTGGTATAAAGGCTATGCATCAAGAGTGAAATTTTCTCCATTGAAGAGGGCTACTGCACACTATTTAAGTCTAGGGGCAGGGCTGTCCATGGGGGAGCAGAGACACAAGGTGGGTGAAGTAATATGTTTTACTGGATCAACTTCTGTTCGGGGGGAGGGGGGAGCAGGCAGATTAGTTGTGGGCTTCTGCATCACCTGTAAGCCCCAGAACTGGGACTGACTAAACCAGCATTGATCTGGGGTTTGCAGGCAGGCCAAGGGAACAAGCATGAGTTTCATGTACCCAAATGCCCCATAAAGGATGGAGAAAGACAGTGGCCACTAACCCACCTTTAGTAGCGATCACAGAAGAGCCAGAGATTAAGACAGTAAATTTCATCTTCCACAACCCAACTCCTGCTTAGTACCCTGCACGCAGCCCAGTTACCCTGTCTGAGTGTATGTGGGCATGGGTAGTGAACTTCACCCCAAAAGGAGAACAAGAACAACGTGGTTCTGATTTTCAGGTGTCCTGAGTACTGCAGCTCCCACTGGAGCCACTGATATTCAGCCCCTGTGACAATCAGGCCTATGTAACTCCACAGATTGTCTTTGACAGAAGCAAAAGGAAACAAAAAAAGATATCATGCTTTCCCCTGCCTTTCTGACCATTTTTTGCTGACATCCGAGCCAAGTGCTCAGACGTAGTGAAACGAGCTGTGTTACAAACCGTTCCGAGGGCCTCCAGTCAAAGTATAGATTTAATGTTGAGGGACCCCTGTTCTACTATTTTGATGGAGGACACTCTCATTCACTGCTGGAATCCAAAGCCAATAGAGAGTTTTCTCCCCTCTCGTTTCTGCTGTTGTTATAGCTCATGTTAGATACCTGCTGTGTCCGTGCAAATGATGCAAGCAGACAGACCGTGTCCTTGTAAAGCTAGCACAAAGTCAATGCTGTGATCTAAGCCATTTCAGCTTGTGGTGCTGTGTACGCTGCTCCTCCTCCTCTGGGGGCATATTCCACTGCACACCTTCTGTTTGAACAACTAGGTGGCTTTCTTGAATATCTATGAAATTCGTGTGCCCCAACCACATTCACATCTCAATATAACTATTCCTCATTCCTATATCCACACAATTCGATCTCTTTCATTGGAAGGTTCTTCATTTCTGACTCCACAAACTATCAGTTACTCATACGCTCCACTCCCTTGAGGCTAACCCATTTGTACCAACTCTGACCGCAGGTCTTGGGGTCTGAGTGAGCAGTGAAATAGGAGAATAGCGCCTCTCCTCACCTTTCCGGGGCATGAGCAGTACACGCCAATGGCTTGTCTCCTGGGTCAATCCACGGCTGCGTGGGCTGCACAGTACAAGGAATTAAGTAGATTGTGTACTCTCCAGAATAGTCCTTCCTGGAAACAGACAGGAGATGCCATGGTTACCGTATTAATCTGGGAGTTGTTTACCTGCCTGGAAACATTTATCAGATGGGCAGTTGCATAGCTTTTTGCATCCAACATTTTCTCATTAGTACAAATGATTATCCATGCCTGTTGCACTATTCTAATACTGAAGATAAAAGTTTTGAACCACTACCACCAGGTGTAAGTCCATCAATTCCAGTGGAGTTACAGCAGGGATGAGAATTTGGTCCACAATTTTTAAAGATGCTCTGTTTGCCTGTGTGCATGAACACAGCTGGATGAGAGACAAGGGATCATTTACTGAAATGATAGCAAGAAAAGAAGAGTGAATGAAGATATTTCTGGATCATAGCGTAAGTACTTAATTTTAATTAAACTATGAAACACAGGGACTGAAATCCTGCTTTAAAGTGCAAATCTCAATGCACCCTTAGGAATGAAGTCACTACCAATACTTCCATGCTACTTACACAGAAGTTTTGTCTCTCCCCCAAAAAATGAACTCAGTACACTTGAAAGGAACTGGATTGACAGCCCTGGAGATTAAGCTCTGCCTTTACTCACATGACGGATACAGCGTTGTTTGTAGCAGTGAAAGCTGCCTTCCTGTGTGCCTCCTCTCAAAACCTTGAGGTAATGCAGGTTCCATAGGGCATTCAATTCTAGCTCCCTTTGCTGAGTCTGCCCACCAGGCAGATACTGATGACTAGACTTCAGGCCACTGAATCCATTTTACATAGGCCACCAACAATCCTTGTTATGAGGAATCATATAGGTACTGACATAAAGGTATATAGTGCTTACTAACATAGGGCCAGATTCTAATACTACTTTCCTAGCTGAGTAAAGGTATTTCATTCTACAAGTAGTCCCATTGAGTGAGGGTATCAGAATCAGACCCATAGGTAAGACACATTCCCTGCTGTAAAAGGCCTACAATTTCAGGTAAACAAACAGAAGACAGGACACCGAGAAGAGGAGAGGAGGCAACTGGATAAAGAGAAGGAGGGGTTTTGAAGAGGTGTCATTTATATAAGATGATACAGAGCATAGCGGGAGGAGGAAGACAAAGGAGCCACCAGATTAATAACAAAATTAGGGGCTACCCACCAACCAGGGTTTAATTCAGCTGTTGTCATAGAAGTGAATGGAAACCTTATTCTCAGTTGCCTTGCACCTTGTGCAATCATTTACCCCAGAGCTACACAGGTGCAAGGCAACTGAAAATCAGGCCCAAAGACTCCATATCCCATTACCAAGCCCCTACAAACAACAGGCTGTTAATATGGTGAGAAGTTCTTGGAGAATAAAAAATTTATAAGCATATATATATATAAAGTCCTGATCATGTGTTCAGGACATCTAACAGGTGAGACTGTTGCCATTCACTTATTATACCTCCATGCCCAAAAGAGCCTTTCTGCTTATGTAAGATCCAAACAGATTAGAGGATTTATCAAGGCCACCCAGGAGATAAACAGAAATAACGTTTCATGCTAGTGGCTAATGCCATAACAGCAGAGAGAGAATTTAAGTGCTAGTATGACTGAACTGGACACTTTGCTCCAGGATGCTGTTAATACTGGCATTCTCAGCATGCACGAACACCATTCTGCTGATGGAAGCTACAAAGCCAACTGTACCCACAGTCCTCCTTCCTCACCTGTTATAGGAGCTGGTTGCCCTCCACAGCTGATAGGGGGAGTCAAAAGTCTGTGCACTCCACAAAAGCTGCAGATCAAACTCAATCCCTCCTAGGTGGTCTGGAGTCATTATAAAAGACTTCACATCTGGCAGAGTGTGGTGATCCATCACAAAATGCCCTGTATGGAGGAATACAAATACATCACCTATAGAGACATATTTTTACCTGCATCTAGCCTTCTTGTCTTGAAGTCACATGCTGGAGAGGTGGTCAGTAGAATATCTAATGTTCCATTAAAGGTTTAAAATAAAACAAAATATGAAAAGATCCAATCTTGGATCTCAAGAACTTGGAACTCAGTGGGATAACTCATGTGAGTAATGGTAACTTGTGTGAGCCAGGATCAAGCCTGCCCTAAGAAAGATTTACAAACAACACAATGGTAAAATACTGGCAGATGATGTACAGTAGCATTCCCACTGTTGCTAGCCGTGATGGGACTGCACTGGTGCTACAGCACCAAGCAGAGGATTTCAGAACGTCATTCGTCTAGATACGGCCATGACAAAGGTAGTCTCCTGCAAAGACCAGCTGACTCTAACGGCATCCAGCAAACTCTGGAGTATAGGAACCTCACTCCATCCAGCTGCCTACCATTAATGCCGACACTTTCACTGCTGGTGTCAGGAGGAGTCCCTGATACCTGGCATTAAACTGTGCTTGCTCTGGTTTCCTGTTCCTTAGAGCACTGGCTCCTGAAGGCAGAGAGCACAGCTGGCCTGCCCTGGGCAGGAACAAGTGGAAAAGGAGTAAGGCAGACAGAATACCACAAGTCCTTCCCAATACAGGTGAATTATGGTGCCAATAAACATAGGGAATGAATCAAACAAACAGCAACCAGCTAAGAGGGTAACAGCAGAAAAGCAAATTGGCCTTTGGATAAAAATAAATACATTCTTTGAACATGAACATTGCCCTCAGCCATATACAACGATCCTAGAACTTTATCATCACTGTCCTCAGGACCAATCAATATTTGTATGATGTTCTAAATCAAAGCTGACACTCTTACCTCTGAATTTGGCATGGGTCTTGAATTCAATAACCAGCCGGCCATCCTCTCGGATGTAGATCCGTATTATCTGCAGCCTGGCGGAGAGAACGCTGTCTGTCTGAATCCCTGCATGGGCATATTGAGGAGAAAGTGAATGTAACAGCAAGGGGATTGTCTAGAACATCTGCTTGCAATGAATGAATTCACATCACCAGCATGAATTCCAGAGGTAGAGAATCTGACAATACACACCCAGGGCCCAATCCTTGCAGCTCTTACTCAATGTGAGTAGCGAGACTACTCCTGGGAGGGCTGCGGGGTTGGGGTCTCAGCTTCAGCTGGTTGGGAATTTATCGATGAAACCTAAGTTACCTCTAAGCTATGCAGCCACGCAGCAGGCTATCAAGAGTCACGCAGACTGGGAGAGGCACCTCTGCCCCGGCCCCAGCCTCAGAACTGCCACAGCCGGGGAGGGGCGCCTCTCCTCCAGCCCTGGGCTGCCGCCGCGAGAGAGGGAGTCCTCTCTCCCTGCTGCAGTCCTGGGGTAGCCTGCACTCCAAACTCCTCATCCCCGGCCCCACCCCAGAGCCTGCACACCCTGCGCCCCAACCCTGAACCTCCTCCCGCAGCCCAAACCCCTCATCCCCCACCCCACCCCAGAGCCCGCATCCCTAGCCAGAGCCCTCCCCCCCCGCACCCGAACCCTCTGCCCCGGCCCTGAGCCCGCTCCCACACTCCGAACCCCCTCGGCCCCACCCCCGCCACACATCACCTCCATATTGGTGCACATAACAAAATTCATTCTGCACGTGGATGTAAAAAATTAGAGGGAACTTTGGATGAAACATTTCTCATTGGAAAATTCCTATTTGTCTAAACACATCAGGATGGACTTTCTGGTCAAAATGAGAGAGACACAGCCCAGAATAGCCTGTAGTCCCGTGGTTAGAGCACTCACCTGGGATGTGGGAGATGCAGATACTAGGCCCTGCTCAGCCTAATTCAGAGCACTGGCTATTCTGCAGTGGCACATACGCTCATGGGTTTTAAAAAAATTTTTTAGAACGCTCTTGGTTTTGTTCTGGCACAAAATGAAAACAGATTCTGAAACCTCAATATGTTTAGAAAAACAGAATTCTTGCCCTACTCACCACAAGCCCAGGGTTCAAGGAGGGGGCAAACTGGAGGGAAATGAAAAGGAATATGGACAGCTTGACTAAATAGAAAGGATGGGCTCACACACAAGCGGACCACAGACAGGTGTAGGTGTTGGTTCTTTGGTGTAATCATCAAAAAAGGAGAGAGACTGTGCAGAATTTACACCTGGCAGTAACTGAACAAAAGTCAGTTTGGACCAACTATTGGGAAAAAATTCCAAATGGTGAGTTCTGTAAGACTGTGGTAGGAAGCACCAACATTTGAATAATTTCAAAGAGAGCTGGAGAACGCAATAAAAAATATATCCCAGTGAACAATCTTGCCAGGACAGTGAAAGGGCTAGATGACCCAATAGGTCTTTTCCAGCTACAATTTCTACCACTCAGTGAAGGCAGTTTCATTTGTTAACGGACAGAGCTTAGAAGTTGAAGGACGACTCTCTTTGTTAAATATTTACAATGTAAGGGTCTGATCCCATTTGTCCTAACTCACACAGAACTCCCATGTGCTTCAACAAGTTGTGCCCAAAGTGAAGACTGCAGTAACAGTTGAGAAAAGAGGAAAAATGTGCCAGTCTACCTGTTCTCCAGAGAACAGTGTCGTAGAAGAAGGAAAATTCCATCTCTGTGTGATGCTCAAGAGAAGCCCAGCCTCTTGGTGCGGTCACATAAATGTAGGACACATAAAGAGGGACATGGACTGTTAGGAAGGACTGGGCAGAATCTCGCACCTGTCAATCAAACAAAAAGATGGTTATTGGGTTTTTGGGGGGTGAAAGATACTAGCACCAGTTCATAACAATGCTTTGTAGATTTACTGTAACTAGTAAACCCTATACACTCAGAGCAGTTCAGATTCTGCCACAGAAATAGCAAAAAGTCAGAGCAGCATTCATAGAATTCTTTTCCCATAGGTCTGGATCTTGTGTCATGTGGATGCCAAGCTACCTCTTTCCACAAGGAGATTCGTGGATGTACATGTACATGTAGGATGTACAAAGGGAAGGATGCAGTATTTCTAAGGCATTGATCCCCCACCCCACCCCAAGGGTCATACATTAGGAATAATCAACTGCAGAAATACAAAACGGAAAATGACTGCCTAGGCAGGAGTACTGCAGAAAAGGATCTGGAGGTTATAGTGGATCGCAAACTAAATATGAGTCAACAATGTAATACTGCTGCAAAAAAAGCAAACATCGTTCTGGGATGCATTAGCAGGATCTTGCAAGCGAGACACAAGAAGTAATTCTTCTACTCTACTTAGCACTGGTAAGGCCTCAACTGAGTATTATGTCCAGTTCTGGGCACCACATTTCAGGAAAGATGTGGACAAGTTGGAGAAAGTCCAGAGAAGAGCAACAAAAATGATTAAAGGGCTAAAAAATATAACCTTATAAGGAAAGACTGAAAAAATTGTGTTTAGTCTGGAAAAGAGGACTGATCGGGGACATGAAAACAGTCTTCAAATACATAAAAGGTTGTTATAAAGAGGATGTGTAAGGGTGGTTAAGCACTGGAACAAATTATCTAGGGGTGCTATGGCATCTCTGTCATTAGAGGCTTTTAAGAACAGGTTGGACAAACACCTGTCAGGGATGGACAAACACCTGTCCTTTCCACTGCTTGCATCCGAAGAAGTGGGTATTCACCCACGAAAGCTCATGCTGCAAAACGTCTGTTAGTCTATAAGGTGCCACAGGATTCTTTGCTGCTTCTGTCAGGGATGGTCTAAGATCAGCGGTTCTCAAACGTTAGCAACCTGAGGACCCTCATTTTGATTTAAAATTTTTCAGGGACCCCCCCCAAGCCCCTCCCCCCTCCCATGGGAGCTGCGGCATCAGTGCTCGGGGTGGGGGCAGTGCATGGAGGCCCCCTGCCCCCTCCCGGGCCTCAGGGACCTGCTGGCTGCTTCTGGGAGCAGCACGGAGCCGGGGCAGGTAGGAAGTCTGCCTTTGCCTCGCTGTACCACCAGACTTTTAGCGTGCAGGAGGCACTGGGAGGGAGGGGGAGGAGTTGAGGGAGAGAGGAGGAGAGTTGATCAGTGGGGCCCGTGGACCCCCAGGGGTCCACGGACCCTAGTTTGAGAAAAGCTGGTCTAGATAACACTTTATCTTGCCTCAGTGCAGGGGACTGGACTAGATGACCTTCTGAGGTCCCTTCCAGTCCTGCATTTCTATGATTATTGCTGATTAATGAACAAGTCTGGTTGGGAGGAGGGAAGCTTGTCTAGTCCTCCCTCTTGGAGCACAGATAATTATAGTGTCCTACAAACCATACAAGACACCCCAGTAACTGGATTTTTGTATATGAAATGGGCATGGTATAAAGCTATCATATTATACCTAGCTTTGCACATGCCCATTTCCTATATTGTATCTTTACACAAAGCCAGTTTTTCTCTCCTCGCCGTACATCTTCTTGCACACTCTGCCATTCTGGTGTAGGGTTAAATAGGTATTTTTCTTTGTTTACCAATTCATAGTACAGAGGCAAATGTACACAGGTGGAGTTGATGAAAGCTCTTTTTCAAGTGCTTGAAGCATTGATTGCAGCAGATGTTTTGAAAAAGCAAATATTGTAATTTGTCTAGGATTTTATTTAAGATTTTCAGGCAGTAAGCAAATACTTACAGATTAAAAAAAGTTTGACTCGAGTTTAACAGACAAATAGTTTTCTTGATTTGCATGATAAAAAAATAAGTAGCATTTCTAATTATTAAAGCCAGGACTTGATAAATGCTCAGTGTTGGCCTCTCTGCTCTCCCTGAAGTCAAAGGTAATTGATCCATTGACTTAAATGGGAACAGAGTTAGATCAGCTCTTATTGCTGTTAAAAATCTCACTGTAATTGCCTAAAGCAGGCAAATCGGGTGATGTGCAGAGGGTCAGCTGAAAGCCTACAAACCATTCAAGACCTCCCAATAACTGGATTTTAATATATGAAATGGGCACGTATAAAGATAACTCAGTGGATCATCACCGACGTTGCTGGTTTTCAAAAACTATTGGAATAAAAATAACTGTCACTAAAATGATGAATGAGTTTGCCAATGTGAATAAAGACAGTCTTTTTCCTGATTAGCATTTGAGAAATGAAAAATACCTCCCTCCCCCTATTCTGCTGAAAGAACATTGTGTAAATACAAAGCTGTTCCTCACCCACCGAAAACACTAGTGTTAGTCAAAGCTGAGTCTGCGAACATGCCTTTATCTTTATATGCATGTACCCTAGCTCTGTGTGCGTTATAAACGTATGGGTATGTGCGTCTGTTATAATACCTGGGCTCTATCACATACACTAACTGCGCACATGAGCTAACCACACACATTAGCTAACTGCGCACGAGGTACTGTGAATCATGATTTCAGCTCTAAAAACGCACGTCTCCATTCAGTGCATTAAAAGAGCAGCACTGCTTGCTCAGTCAGTAGAAGGAACAGTTAAACACACGAGCCAGTCTGGGTTATTAGAACATATTGGTTGCACATACTGCAACCAGTAGAGGGCAGTGGTGCTCATACACATAAACCATTATTTTATACTAGATTATTGCTGAGCCTCACTGTGCTAATCTGCACATCTGAGAAACCTCAAACAATTCCTGTGAGCTCACGCCACTATTCACAGAGGGCAACATTCTCAGCAGGTGTAAATCAGCATATATCCACTGAATGCAATGCTGATTTACACCACCTGAGAATCTAGTCCAAAACAGTTAATAGCAGAGACAGTCATGAATTTTCATATTACCAATACATTATTGCACTTACAACATTTACAGTATATTCCCTAGCATACCATGGAATAATATAATTAAAACGACTCCATGCTTATCAAAATAAAAGAGCCAAGTACATTTGATGATGTACTATTCATGCATCCGAAGAAGTGGGTATTCACCCACGAAAGCTGATGCTCCAATACGTCTGTTAGTCTATAAGGTGCCACAGGACTCTTTGCTGCTATTCTATAGGGTGACCAGATGTCCTGATTTTATAGGGACAGTCCCGATATTTGGAGCTTCTTCTTATATAGGCTCCTATTACCCCCCACCCTCCATCCCGATTTTTCACACTTGCTATCTGGTCACCCTACTATTCTACCTTAAATAATAGCCAATAGCCAATAGCACAAATCAAATGTGTACTGATTCCGTAGGATGGAAGGCACGCCCAATGAATATTTACTGCTACAGGACTTCTGCCTGAGTAAAGAGATCTGGATCGGGCTCAGGTCTTATGGAAATGAACCCTCACCTGGAAGTCAGCAGTTACAGATCCCCCACAGACATCGATTAATTCTGTCATGTCATAGTAAGCATCAAAGGTCCAAATGCAGCTCTTCAGATTGAGGTGTTTGTACAGCTGGATTGTCTTTGGTTCTCTCACGGTGGGATCAAACTGGTATGGACGGTCATATCCAGGACCCAGAACGATGCTGTCATAGGTCACTTCATCCAGGAATCCCGCTTCTGGAATTAGGAAACAAAAGGAGATGTATCTCTGCGAATGAAGGAACTCTGGCCTAGGTACTGACATAACATTTTAATTATCAGATGAGGTATCGGATATATACTGAGATGATGATTTTTATTACAGTAGTGCTTAGAGGCACTTTTCGCTACTTCAAACTGGAGTTAAGGCTGTCCATGTAAATAACAAAAAGGTAAAAATGTAACAGGGATGTTGCATTTATTCCAGAAACAAAATATTACAAAGCCAGGAAAATCAGGGCTAAGGTTAAACTTATAAAATATCCAAATATGTTAAGGTATGAAAACTCACAGTTAGGGCATCCAAACAACCTTAACTCTGCCCTGTAGTGACACCATGCAATAAACATACAATTATGACGTGTGCATTAGAGTGTTTGCAGTTCCAGGGTAGCTTAAACTAATTTTTAAAGACAAGTTTTGGATTTTTTCCTTGGCTCATGGAGGCCCTTCCACATGATTCGTTTGCTGATGCTGCTTTCTGTGCCACACAGCAGAATGAGGCACAGGGGCTCACTATGTACCTTGATAAAGACCTGCCAAATAACATATACGGGAAAGGGGAAATGACCTGCTAAGTGCATTCCTTCCCATTTATCTCCCTCAAATATAGCAACTCTGCTGAATATTGATACCACTTTAACAGAGACATTATTCTTCATTATATAGTGCCAATAGCATGCTAGGTTCTTGCCTTAAAGAGCTTACACTCTGTACATGCTTCCTTTTTATTTTCCAAAGCAATAGCTTGCTTTAAAGATTACCTGAGATGCCCTGCAGATCCCTGATGGTGACGAGGTTTGAGCAGACATGCTGGTGTCTGTAGATGGACTCGGATAAGAGGAAGTGCAGGTTGTGCAGAGGCATAGTGGAGATGAGAGGCAGCATTCCATCCTGGTGGGGGATTTGCACTGAAATATGGATTCTGGGACAGAATAAATAAACAGAAACAGCTGTTTATGCAAAAACTGTTCACAAAAGGGGTGCGTATTATAGCAGTTTACACAGCACATAACTAAGGTCTTGTCAACAGCTCATAGCACAAGTTTGAGTTCGTTAGTGTTATATTTATTTAGGGCTGAATTTCCTCGCTGATGTTGAGTAGCACAGTATTCCTTGAAATAGACCCCCTGACTGCCATATTTCTAACTCAAGGAGTAAGGCGTGACTTCAGAGGAAATCATATGAATGCTCACTGCAGCCTGTCAGTATTAAATATGAGGAGTGTGTGTGGGGGAGATCCAGTTCATGATGTACAAAAGAGACCTCATTTCTTACACACATCCATCTTTTTCTGTTCTGTTTGTTGTGTATGTAAAAAAATGAATTAAACTGTTAAAGCCCTGGAAGACCAGAATCAGGGTCAGGTGATTGCGCCTTTCCAGGCTTATACCTGTTCGGATGTTCCTTGTGTTTGACATCCAGATACTTCAGAGTGGCAATGAATGACTGAGCCTGGAATCCTCGGGCCGTTCCAGCTACCACAGGAGTATGACAAATGGCGCTGTCGGTCCCTATGGTAACTATGTTGCTTCTCAGCGGGGTCCCCACATGCCCGGCCTTGTCTACGGCTTTTGCCACACAGCGCACATGGAACCGCCGGCTGAAGTAAATGCTGTCCAGCACCTGGAAGGAATGAGGAAAGAGGTTTGCATGTGTGTAGAAGACAAAGCCAGGCCCGCCCCAATACACAAGGGCTGAGTTGCAGAAGTGCTGAGCACTCACAGCTGCAACGAAGTCAGTGGGAGCTGTGTTGAACAGACGACGTGTTCTCTGGTTATTATCGATTTATTTATATTACTGTCGTGCCTGAGGCTCCCAGCCATAGACCAGGACCCCACTGCCCTAGGTGTTCTACAAACACAGAACAAAGAGATGTTCCCTGTCCCCGAGGGCTTACAACGTACTGCTGAGTACTCTCAAAGTCAGGTCCTAGGGCTCTCAGTTGGGCATGCAAAATTAGTGGAAACGTCTGACCTCTATCTCAGTACCCCTTCTGTGAAACGGGGACAATGCCACCCCCCTCGCTTCACAGATAATAGATTCATTCATGTTTGTGAAGCACTCTCATGCTCTTGTGAGGAGCATCATGGAAATGCCCGGAAGGAAATTAATAATTGTCTTGAGAGAAGGGTTTGAATACTGTGCAGCAAATAATGCTTAGGGCCACCCGTTAAACAACCAGAATAAAACAAAATATTAAATAGGTTTTCATTCAGTGAGCACCATCCGTCTTGAGGCAGGTGTCCTATCGATCAGGGCATTAAAGAATGTATCATCATGCATATGCACCAGGGGGCTGAATTAAGGTTGCACAGGCAACCTTATTTCTGACACATCTTAACTTTTGTGTGCTGGACTTAGCAACCTTAATAATGTTCTCTTAATGAAGCTGGGGGCTTTGTGGGTGGCTGGGTGGGTTTAAAATATACACACATTACTTAACTTAGTTAATTGTTCTTCAAGAACTGATATTCCACTGACCTAGAATCTCAAAACGGCAAATGCTTCAAGGATGCGCTGTGAGCCCCACAATACTCACCATGTACTGTTATGCGCAATCCACACCCTCTTGCACTACTGTACACAGTCACGTACCATGTGGTTGATGCTAGTGAACGGCGTATTGTCCGTAATTGTTTCAAAGGGTGATCTGGCCCCATTCCCATCAGTGGGGGTTGCCACCTCCCAGCTGAACTGTATTGAAGACTGGTTGATCCCGGCCTCATCGCAGCGCTCCTTCATGACTAGGTACTTGGGGAAGTGAGGATCACAAGGCGTTACACAGATCAGTGGGTAGCCTGGAGAAGGGGATTTCTTTACGCCCTCTTTGGTTACTTCCTCCACATGGTCATAGTCTGTCAGAGTGACCACCTGCAGCAATGCAACACAACAGCTTTCACCTGGGACTGAGGGAAAGAGACAGGAAGCAAGGGGCTGGGCTGCTTGTTCCCTCAATTTTGAAACCTTGTTACTGTGTTTATTTTACTTCACAAATCCCACTGAGGATTACAGGGAAGGAGAGAGGTGTGTGGACTCAGCAGGAATGCTCAACGCTACCAGCATGTTGGAGCATCCTATGCTTTTAAAATACTAAATCCTACATTATGGAACACATTCATCCAATTCCTGAACTGCAGCCGTGTCCCTCAGAAGAGAAACAACCCAAGTCCTACATCTGCCCAGCTGTTCGCATTGCAGCTCAGGTATCAGGCTCTCTGCAGGAAAAGGTGAGTGGGATGCTACCAACATAATTATATTTGATATTACTTTGGATGCTGAAGCATACAAGGAACATGTCAGTGCATATACCGTCCTTTGCCCAAACTAAGGGCAATGCCAATGTAACAACTTCCCTGTCTGAGGGAAATAAACCCAGGAATTCTGGATGTAAAAGCATAAGCCTCTACAACTTAGGCAAAAGGACAAGCTCCGTTAGCATGGAGGTGGTAGCAGACTCAGACATCTATATGCGATTTGCCCACTAGAAAGGTTCCTACCTTATGATAATAGCTTAGTTAAGTGGGTCTTTCCCATGCTACTTCCTTATTATCTGCCATTTGGCAATCTACAGCCCCTCTCACCTTAATATAAGCAACTGAGTCTCTTCAGTCATGCCACAGTTCAAATGGCAGAAAAGCATGGGCCCATGCCTCTGTGAAGTGGGTGAAGAACCATTATGCAGCCTGTTCACCTATTCACTGCCTTGCCTGCTTCCCACACCACCTGGAATACCAGGATCGATGTCCCCTGAGCCTCTGCTGATCCGAAGAGGAATGCTGTGACTACAGAGGCTATGTCTACACTAGAGTTTTAACCTTGAGTTAACTGGTCACATGAACAGGGGTCAGCCTAGCCACAAATGTCTGTAGCCTGGATCAAGCATTTGGGAGTCTCCACACTAGCTTTTTAAAAGGCCTTGGCTTAACAGGCCTGCACATTCTAGTGCAGGCAAGCCCAGTGTGCTTTGTTGCGTGCTCTGCTTTTCTATAGATTCTCCCATGCCACTAACTTACATAATTCACGTTTTGCTACTTACAATGGGAGGTGCTGGTAAAATGAGGCTCCCTGCTGCTTCCTGATCCAGAATAGTAACTACTGCAGTGGTGATATCCCCAAGAACAGCTTCCACTGGATCGTCTGGACCCAGCACCACAGAAAAGGACTCATGCCACTCCCGGTCTTCGTTAGACATGATCTCCACCTTAAATATGATGTGGTCCACCCCTACACGAACGAACACGAGAGAGACAGAGAACCTGATATATCATCTGACATTACCCTAACAGCTCCCATAAAACACTGCATAGTTGCCTCAGGTCAGGATCATTGAAACATTATGATAAAATACACATGACAGGTTTTATCTGAACTCTAATGATTTAGCACCGTTCCAGCCAGGAGTCCATTTCATAAATAAAACTCCAGCTAAAACGACTGGTCCGATTGATCACCTGGCAGACTTACAAGCAGATGCTATATGAGGATTAATAGTGCTTGTCTTATATTAGCTGACTGTAATAAAAATCTATGATCCAAAATATATCCCATCCCTGTTACTAGTGTCTCTGTTTTAACTCTTCGGCTCTAACATGCAAAGCTACTGCTGGTTGGGGCCTGGTTTGAGTTATCTTGTAGGATCTTGAGGGGTTTCTGCAGAACTCCTATATACACAGGCTCTTTGATCAGTCTGTATTGTTAGCTGTCAACTGGCAATATTCTCTCTCTTACAATCACTCTCACTCTCAGACTTCATCGCCATAGCAGGAAGAAGGGTTACATTTTCAGATAGCAGGATTGCGGCCATAGCAGAAGGCAGGGTTGTAGCCAGGGGATTCCTACTGACGTTAATGGCAACTGCCTGGCTAAAACCTTACGCAGAACATTTACCGTTTACAGACGCTCCCCAACTTACGCAAGCGTTCCATTCCGGAATGCCTTGCGTTACTCGAACTTTGCGGAAGTCGGAAATGTATACCCAATCATTACGCCAAATCAATCAATCAATCAATCTATTTCTAGCTGACAGAACTTTTTCCATCAGTGCGGATTTGCGTAAATCGCGTTTGCATAACCCAAGGGGCGTCTGTATTACAAAAAACCCTCATCATCCAGCAAGGGTGCTGTGAAATATTGGATGAAATATGGGATTCGCTGACTCCATGGTACCAAACGTGAAAGGTGCTGTGGTTGGGGATGGCCTTCCAAATCTGTTCAAAGGCAGGTCATCGCTCTGAGCACCAGGCTAGGCCATCTTTCTGTCTCCTTACACTCATCACTCCCTGCTCACTCACACTTTGGCTGGCTGCATGAACATTGCTGTCAGCAAAACACTGTCCATTGTATGCAGAAGGGCGTGAGGGGGGATGTGGTTGGGCACCCGCAGAAAAGTGATGCTATGCTCCATTCTCAATTCCCCACCTCCACTGTTTTTCAATTTTTATTTTTCTCTGCAGTGGGAAGTGGAGGGAACCCTGACATCCCCAGTGTGTGCTCTGTCGAAACATCATTTGACTGCTTTTTGTGGTCTCTCCAACGTACTAAAAGAATTCCTCTGAGGCTTATGACTGACTTGGGAAAAGTAAATATAACCCACCCTGTGAAAGATTATTGAAAGGATTACATAGGTATTTCGTATTATAAATGCTGCATCAAATATGACTGCAGTGTGTGTGTCTAGAACAAACCCCAAAGCGTAAATACATTAGAGGGGGTTGGTGTGGCTCATGTTTTTGCTTATATGTGAAATCATACACCCATGAAAAACAAGACACATACAATGACTTCAATGGGAGCAGAGTTGGGCCAATGCCAAATGTTTTGAAAATCCCCCACACAGAGTTTTGTTGTTTAAATTACTTACACATTTTCCTTTCATTTTAATTTGTTCTGGCCTGTGTTAAATGTCCCTGAGTAATCCCTCCACCCCATAATTCAATTCCAAGTATCCTTTACCAGGGCTAAACTTGAGGACTCGACTCTTTGGATAGTAATCGACTCCGGACTGGGCTGAGCCATCACGGGTGCTGCAACGGATCTTCGAGGTCCTGTTCTGGTCCCCTCTTCTGAGCACCTTGATGTTTAGGATAGCAATGCCCTCAGGGCCTGGAGGTTCCCGTACTTGGTATGCAGCCTCTTCAAACTCAATGGTGGGTGCTAGAGAAATGGTATGAAGAACAGAAACACATATTTGCAGCAACTCTAGTAGCCTCAAAATAATCTGCATCACAGTACGCTTTCTAGCAGCCCAGGCTGAACTGATATAGCTCCTTTTAAAACCCATCAGCACTACTCCACACATCAGAGTGAAGTTTGAGAGGCACTCCTGACATACAGCCTAGACATGGCTCTCTGACACTCTGCTGCAGCCAGGAGCCACACAATAAGCTTGGCACTCATTCCTTCAGGTTGCCCTTCCAGCAGCCAGGTAGGCTGGCTTACCTGACCTTTCCAAATACACTAATTCCATGTTTTGTCTAGCATTAGTGGTCCTTTATTTATGTGCCACAGCGTACTGCTAACATGAGATTCAGAATCAACTTTAAATGTGAGTTAATACAGTGTAATGGAGCACTGATCAACAAGTCAATCGTTCAATTTGAGCCAGTTTACATATAGTGACTAACATTCAGACCTGGTGTAAATTCCACTGACTGCCCCGGAATTGTACCTGCTCCGTCTAGTTCCTAATGTAGCCCATTCTCTCTTACCATCTTCATCATTGGAGACAGCAATGGTGGCCATGTCATTCTTTCCGATTCTAGCTCCACTCCAGTGGTTTCCAAGGGGACTGCCAAGATAGATCCGGAATTGCTCCTCTGGTTCAAATGCAGAGTCATCATTGATATAGACAGTGCAGTTCTTCACCTACAGCCAAGTACATAATCAGTTAAAGACTAGCAACTAACTCGAATAATTCCTCTGAACTTAATGGAAGATTAGTGTTTCCTCACATTCCACAGTGTATTAAATGATGAAAGAAGCCTTAGAAACTCTACGTGGACATCAAAGTGCAGCTATATGATGAAAAGTGGCTGTGGAAAAATGGCATTTTTTACTCACTACAGCTGGTCCTCGTGTGTACTCTGAGACTATCTAATCAAATCGCACTACCTGTAATGCTAAGTATTATTGATACCCAACACTTGCTTTTTATGTGTTAACTAATATTTATTGTTAAATGCAGATTCTCCATGGACTCATCTTTTAATTCCAGAAGAGTAACAATAGCTAATCCAAAGCAGTTGAAGTATTACTTCTGAGAAAGGGCATCTGGTAAAGCCTCTGAACAACAGAGTGCCCAGGAGAACATCCAGCTTTTCAAAACCTACTCTGCTGATTGCTCTTGGTCCTTCCCCAATCCAGTTAGGTTTAACTCGCCTTCTCTCCTTTCAAAAAAGTGATGCGAGACTCCTCTGCATTTCTCCTCTCCTCGAAGTCCTCCATGACTTCTGCTGTCTGGCTGCGGGTGTAGCACCTGACAGAGGACTCATAGCTCAGGTCTCCGGTCCGGATGATGGGAATGTGCAGGACACCCTCCTTCTCCTTCACGGCGTACAAGTCCTTGCCAAACTGCATGTTGGGTACTGCAAGGGGCACAATAACATCCACACCTGTACTGTGATAAAAGCTAAATAGCAGCCAAAGCAGGCATGCCATGTATTGAAGTACAACCATGTGGGGCTGACAGTCCTGCAGTGAGATGTCTGATTGGATAGTCAACTGTGCTCACAAAGAGTACTCTTGACTTTAACCAAGCAGCTGATCATGGCTCTCATTGGGAACTGGAGATTCTCATCCTACCAACCCTGAGTCACCCACACAAAAAGTTACTGAACATTTTGCTTTCCCTAATATTTTGTAGCCTGAGGTAACCACCTGTTCTGCACGTACTGGCGAACTAGCCATGCCCTAAGGTATATGCATCTGAGTGGTATGGGTACTGTATGCTGGGGATACATATGAAGAATGGGTAATACTTAGATAGGTTATTGTTCTTAGGGCATTATTGCAATCATGACATCTTCTGTGGCCAGGGGTAGAAAAAGCCTGAAGCCAAGAGGGCAAGTCTCAGCAGATGGTTGAGGAGCAGAGACAATTACAGGTTATTACAGAGCAGTTTTTCTGGGGTTATGTGACTGATGCATTTCTTTACCAAGCCGATACCTCCCAGGGAGAAAATCACAGAGGTCAGGATCATGTTTAAAACACAGGAGGGAGGAAAAATACCGAGAGTTGAAATGAATACACGTAAGCGTCAATCCATCTGCTAAAAAAAAAGGGCCATATTCTCATGCCCATACCCATGCTGAATAGTGCCTGACTTCTCATGAAGCATGGACTGGTTTCAATGGGACCATACGAGGAAGACACTACTCACTGTGAGCAAGGGTGACAAAGTCTGGCCCCAAATGGGAGGAGAAAATAGGAATTTTATTTTGCACTTCCACAGACCTCAATTTCTTGAGGACAAAGAAACTAGGGAGAGAAACTATGAAGGACAGGTGACATGGAATGTGTCATGTGATGTCATCAAACGCATCCTGGGTGTTTTCCAATTTCTCTTAGTACACAAGGGAAATATGTAAAGGAAGGAGCTAGAATGGATTCGATATAGGTTCACTGTATAGCTTACCATCTTGGAAGGTGTCGTTAATGGCCACTATAGCTTGGAAAGGTTTGGTCAATTCAGCCCCATGGGGTGAGCTCAGGTATACAACAAACGTCTCCAGCCCTTCAATCACTGGATACTGGGCATCGTCCAGGATTGTCAAGGTGCAGTACTAGAGGAAAAGTAAAAGAACCAGGTGATAAAACCTGTTATCCTCCTTCAACTACTGGGGCTTCAATACAAACCTAGCAGGTAACTCAGGGTATGTCCAGACTACCCACTGGATCGGTGGGTAGCGATTGATTTATCACGCTCCTGTTGACTCTGGAACTCCACCAGAGCAAGCGGCGGTAGTGGAGTCGACGGGGGAGCTGCGGCCGTCGATCCCACGCCGTGAGGACGGGAGGTAAGTTGAATAAGATACGTCGACTTCAGCTACACTATTCCCGTAGCTGAAGTTGCGTATCTTACATCGACTTCCCCCCCAACCCAGTGTAGACCAGCCCTCAGCGATATGAGCGGAGAGTAACTGTGCTGTAACCCTCTCCTTTCCTCATCCCAGCTCCACCTTACTCTTGTAGTTGTCACCCTCATGTCTCGAATTTTAAGGTGCACAGGAGATTTTCAAAGGTACAAGTGAATGTTAGGCACCTAATTCCCACTGAAAGTCAATGGGAGTATGGTGCTTAATTGCCATTTGTGCCTTTTAAGATATCCCCTTGTAAGCTTTTTGGGGGCAGGGCCATTGTCTTTCTGTATGTCCTGTGAAGTGCCTGGCACATTTTTGGTCACTATAAAACAGACAGAGAAGTTCAGCTTCTCTAAGCATTACAAATTGTGACCACTCACAAATGGAGGAGGATTAGTAATGGGCTGAACAACTGGGGATTCCATAGACTCGGTGGCATAATGGGACAAAATCAACAACTTGGCTTGGCCAATAGGCCCTGAGTATCACTGGGCTTTATAAAATTAATGTTACGTGTTTGTATTGGGGCCCCACTGGGGTAGGTGCCACGCACACAGAATGAAAAGATGGCTCCTGCCCTAACGAGCTGACAATCAAAGGCTAGGGCAGATGGGGCAGGTAGCTCTGAAACATCACTAAAAGCCGGCAGTCTGGAAGTGGGGATTTTACATGGGAAATCAGGCTGTTCTTGGCTGATGTTTGGAAGGTTTGTGGCAACTCCTTCTGCCATTTATGCGTTTCTTTATTTGACTAAAATGACTCTTGATGCAGCTGTATTGGTGCGGGATCAATTGTATCTATAAAAAAAAATACTTGTGTCGCTTTTATTCTTAATGTCCCCAAACCTCTGAAACTAAACAACTGCAGTAAATTTAACTTTCAAAAGCAGTGAGTACAGTGATTATATAAGAGAAAGAGACTGAAATCCGCTGCATCTAGTCACTGGGTGTGTAGTCCAATACCTCCTCAGTTCTGCCTGGCCTGAACTCTACTTTCTTGGCGCTGGGGATATAGTCAATTCCTGGACTGGCCGAGGGTGGGTCTGAAGTCCGAGTGGCACACCACACCGAGGTGGGGGTTGAGAGGTCAGTACCATGCCGGATCACTGGAATGTCAATGGTGCCTGGAGGTGAAGTTACACATATTAAAGCCATGATTAGAACTTAGCTGGACATGAGAAAAACACACATCTGAAATGTCAATAGGTGCCCTCACGCTGGTTTGCCCTTTTCCTTCACAGTGACTCTGTCCGTGGCTCTACAGAAAGGATAATGCCGGGCAGACGGCAATAACCAAAGCTCAGCTCTAACTTGTGGGCAGGATGAGCAAGTGCCCTAGCCGCTGCCCGTTTCCTCCACAGCACACATCTGGTTGGAGGGTTCAGTGCTTTACAACCCCCACTGGTAAAGCAGTGTTTCTATGGCAAGTATCTCACAGTGACAACAAGCCCAGACCCAACAGAATTCCTGCTTTCCCTTACCTGCATCCTCATTGACAGTAAAAGTTGCGTTTCCCAGGAACACAGTGGAGGCGTCATTGGGGCCACTGATCATCACCTTGGCTGAAGCCACGCTCCCTATGCGCGCATTACTAGAGGCATCCGCCAGGGCAATTTCAAACTCCTCCTCCTCCTCGTACTCGCTGTCATCGATCAGTTTGATGTCACAGGTTGACATGGTGACACTGGGCCCCAAAATAACACGGTTCTCACTCGACATCCCCCTAGACTTAAAGTCGGAGCCAGACTCCAGTGCGTAAAGGCTGCTGCCTTTAGCAGATTTGGAGATGGTGTAGCAAAGAGCAGATACGATGCTGCTGGCATCCCCTACAATGTAACATCCACGGGGACAGAAGTGTTATTGTCAGAAAATTACACGAGGCTTCATTTGCTGTGGAAGAACATAGGCCCGCATTCGACCCGAATGAACTCTGGGTTTAAATTGAGTTTGGATCTCAACGTAAGTGATAGGCCTGAAGCATGTGACCAAAAAAAAAAATAGTAAGAAGGAGAGATTGTTTGCGTTAAACTTGTAGTTTCCCTGCACATGCCAGTGTTATCTCATTTAAGGTGTGGGTTGAGGTAACAGAAATAAAGAAAACATGGGGAATTGGGCACCAGGTGCAGGAAATAATTGGTGTGTTTAGTTTATTACAAGGAAATGCATAGTTTAGTAGTTAGACAGAAATACAGCAACATGAGATAAGGAGGAAACCTTGAAAAGAAAGAGGCTCAACCAGGAATCTTGTCTTGACCAAGCCAGGGGCAGGGTTCTGCTCTAAAACTCCCTTATCTAGCTTTAGTTAAGGTCCAATAAACAGCCATGACATCACTTGTTTGTCATAGTATATAAAAAGCAAGGTATCTAGGGGTTCTCTGTCAGTGCCTTTCCTTACCCCTCTGGAAAACAGCATGACGGGAAGGTACCTCCCAGGCCTAGTCCTGATGAGAGTATTTGGGCCAGTAATTAGAACTGTATCGCTGTTGGGTATAGAATATAGATATACATGCTTATGTTTGTACATTGTGTACAATCACCACCAAGAAGCCTTTGAACTGATACAGGAATGCTTGTGTGGAAACTGAGTTTCCTAAACTTATTAGGAAAATAATTTCCGACAAACTGGATAAATTCAGACATTCAAACATCGTAATCCAAATTACAATCCGTTGTAATTTCTAGAATAAGGGGAAAATATTTATGCAAGGGTGTTCTCAAAGGGACACTCCTTCTGCTCTTAGCCATATACAGAAATTGGCCTAGCATGAATTCAAAAGAACATTTTGATATTTTTAACCAGCTGAATCTCTGGACACTCAACTCCAGCCCTGTACTGTTGCCTTCTGTTGCTACTCGACTGAAATCAGAGATCGAAGAGGGCATGTCTCCTACTACATGCAGCAACACTGCAGGTGTATTCCATGGGAAGTATAGCACCCGAAACATAGGGAAGAAGCCAGCAGATATCCTGGTTTGCTTCTGTTCCCGCTGTCTTCAGCAGGAGCTGGACTGGGCCCTAAGGCAGCAGGCCTAAACTCAATTATTGACTCTAAAGGAAAACCAGGCCATCCTCATTGCTCTCTTTCCTTTATTTTCAGATATCCTTTTCCCTGTGGATAATGCTACATTTATAAAAAGAAAGGAAGTAACCCTGTTTTTCCCTCTCTTTTTCAGCTTTGATATCTGCCCACCAGAAGGGAAGATCAACTCGCTTAAAAGCTGGGAAAGCCTGCTAACCTCAAAGAGCAATGGAGCCAGATGAGATAAAACTGAGTCCAGACAAGCACAAGAGGCCCATTCCTGCCACCCTTCCTCATGTAAACAGTCCTAGTTGTACTTCTACTCCTGTGAAAAGAGGATTGGGACCAACATCTCCATCAATAAAAACGCCACCTGAACACTTCTCTGTTTTAAAATTCTATAATCAAAAGCAACGTCAGAGATGGGACTAAAGACTCTGAATGTAGCAGCAAGTTCTAATCTCCTCCACAGAGGGCACTGATTTTGCACTAGAGCAGGGGTCTCAAACACGCGGCCCGCGGGCCGCATGCGGCCCGCGGAGCTCTTCCCTGCGGCCCGCGGAGCTCCCCCACCAGGGCCGGCTCTAGAGTGGGGAGCCCAGAGCCTTTTAACTCCCAGCCGCGGCTGGGAATCAGAAGGCTCCGAGCTGCCCGCCGCGGCGGGGAGCCCAGAGCCTTTTAACTCCCAGCCGCGGCTGGGAATCAGAAGGCTCCGAGCTGCCCGCCGCGGCGGGGAGCCCAGAGCCTTTTAACTCCCAGCCGCGGCTGGGAATCAGAAGGCTCCGAGCTGCCCGCCGCGGCGGGGAGCCCAGAGCCTTTTAACTCCCCGCCTCGGCTGGGAATCAGAAGGCTCCGAGCTGCCCGCCGCGGCGGGGAGCCCAGAGCCTTTTAACTCCCAGCCGCGGCTGGGAATCAGAAGGCTCCGAGCTGCCCGCCGCGGCGGGGAGCCCAGAGCCTTTTAACTCCCAGCCGCGGCTGGGAATCAGAAGGCTCCGAGCTGCCCGCCGCGGCGGGGAGCCCAGAGCCCTTTAACTTCCAGCCCCGGCAGGCTCCGAGCTGCCCGCGGCGGCGGGGAGCCCAGAGCCTTTTAACTCCCAGCCGCGGCTGGGAATCTGAAGGCTCCGAGCTGCCCGCCGCGGCGGGGAGCCCAGAGCCTTTTAACTCCCAGCCGCGGCTGGGAATCAGAAGGCTCCGAGCTGCCCGCCGCGGCGGGGAGCCCAGAGCCCTTTAACTTCCAGCCCCGGCAGGCTCCGAGCTGCCCGCGGCGGCGGGGAGCCCAGAGCCTTTTAACTCCCAGCCGCGGCTGGGAATCAGAAGGCTCCGAGCTGCCCGCCGCGGCGGGGAGCCCAGAGCCTTTTAACTCCCAGCCGCGGCTGGGAATCAGAAGGCTCCGAGCTGCCCGCCGCGGCGGGGAGCCCAGAGCCTTTTAACTCCCAGCCGCGGCTGGGAATCAGAAGGCTCCGAGCTGCCCGCCGCGGCGGGGAGCCCAGAGCCTTTTAACTCCCAGCCGCGGCAGGCTCCGAGCTGCCCGCGGTGGCGGGGAGCCCAGAGCCTTTTAACTCCCAGCCGCGGCTGGGAATCAGAAGGCTCCGAGCTGCCCCCCGCGGCGGGGAGCCCAGAGCCCTTTAACTCCCAGCCGCGGCTGGGAATCAGAAGGCTCCGAGCTGCCCGCAGCAGCTGGGAATCAGAGGGCTCCTGGCGCTTCCCGCCGCCAAGCCGCCAAACAGCTGTTGGTGGTGCTTAGCACTTTCCAGGAGGGAGGGGGGAGGAGCGGGGAGCCGCGCACTTAGGGGAGGAGGTGGAGAAGAGACAGGGCAGGGGCGGAGCCTCATGGAAGGGGTGGATTAGGGGTGGGGCCAGGGGCAGCAAGGGGGCGTGTCAGTGATGCGGCCCTCGGGCCAATGCACTCGTCCTCATGCGGCCCTCGGGGTCATTTGAGTTTGAGACCCCTGCACTAGAGAGAGAAATCCTGTTTTTGCTCACAACTGGTGTGTTTGCTCTAGTGTTGGCCAATGGTGAAAGCAGGAATTTGGGGATCAGGGCTTCCAAGTTGCCTTCTTGGCTCCGTCACTGATTTATTGTAGGACCTTGTCATTTAATCGCTGTATGTTTCAGTTTACCCATCTATAAAATGGGCTTAACACCATACAATGGAATTTCAAATCTTGGTTAGTTAGTGTTGGTAAAGCAGCTTTAGCTCCTGTGCGGAGCGGTGCTATATAAGTGCAGTATCATTAGTATTATATCTAATACCACAAACCTTTCCTTTCAATGGGTGCAGACAGAAAGCCAGCACTCTCGTTGACATGGTAAGTCTTCCTGTCAAACTGCAGAGTGGGTTCATCCTCTGTGTCGTTGATGATCACTTTGGCCTGGGTGATCTCCCCCAGCAGGGCATAGGCTGGCATGCTGAGCTCCACGGTGAAGCTCTCTGTGCTCTCAAAGACGTCATCATCATTGATAGCAATGATGCAGGCCTTGGTGTCCTCCCACTCATCAAACTGCACCTGCAAGGAAGTGAACAACAAGGGGTGTACGTGTGGGCTTGCAGCTGCAAATGCAGACACCCTCCCTGCTCCCCTCTGGAAAGGACGGATGCCCTGAATCTTTGCTAATAATCACAGAACTTTAATTGTCCTGGTATGTTTCAGAGCTATGCTTTACTTTTGTTCTCCTGGGACCCGATCCAAAGCCCTCTAGTCAAAGGAAAGACTCCCAGTGACCTCAGTGGGGTTTGGATCAGAGCTCTTGGGAACTCCTGAGCTCAGTTCTTCACTGAATTCCTCCTTGTTCAGTCACCTACAGTGAATGCAAATGTACAAAGTGAATGCAAATCTCTACCACTCTCTCTTCCTAGTGTTTTGCACAGGAGTAAACAACTACACAAGGCAAAAGGCACTGGAGAATCAGGTCCCTTGATTCTGACCTCACACTAGTTTTATGCTTGAGTAATTCCATTTACTTTAATGGAGTTACTCCTGATTTACACCAGCGTGAATGAGATCAGAATCTAGGCAAGCCTATATTAGACACGGTCTTGCAGAATATTCCCTTACAGGGACTCTGTCAACATAGAACTCATACTTTAAAAGAATGTCCTCTCACCTAGAGGCTCAAAAACACCTTAGATTCTTAAAACTGAAGTCATCTAAAAGTCTACTTCATGTTTTTGCCACTTATTTTATTTTTTTTTGTATTCCATGAAGCTTAGATGACGAAAACTGACTGATCACTTTCAGTTTTTGGCTCTTGTGCTAACGGAAAGGTGAAGTTGTTTAGGATGACAACACTGCAGAGAATTACTTGAATTTCAAAAAACTGGTTTTACAGAATTCTTTTTGAAGTCATAAATGTATTTCTATTAAATTAGTAAGTAATAGCTAAAGCCAACTTAGGCCTGAAAATCAGGAGCAAGTCCACTGATGACAAACTGATGGCAGAGGGGACTCAAAACTGACATTTTAAAAACAAATTTAAATTAAGGAATTTGACATTCAACATTAGCGTCAAAGATCTGAAGATGAGAAGGGGCTATTAGTGCATCTAATCTGACCTCCTGCACACCAGTCCTGGTCTCACCAGTGCGATATACAGAGGCAAAACCGGCTCCCCTAACTCCACTCACTATTCCCCGGTTAATCTAGCCAAGGATCGCTTTAGCCCTTTTTGCCACAGCATTGCACTGGGAGCTCCTGTCTGAGTTGTTTATTCACTATGACCCCGTGATGGGTAGACATACCCCACACTGGACAAAAAGCGGTTAAGGAGCTGCTCCGGGCTCAGCCAGCACGTACAGGCTGGAGCGGAACAGCTCATTTGTGGGCCATGCAGGGACAAGAACAGACCTTCGACCCTCAGCTCCTGAGGATAAATAAGAGAAGGCAGGAGCTTCCCTGACAGCAACTGCCTGAAGGTCCCTGCCTAAGGGAACGGAGGGCCTGATCCCGATGCACCCTGAGATGGTGTTCCTCCCTCTCTCCCATTAACTTCGTTTGTGTGTGTTAATTCCCCTTGTTTTTGTTTATGGACTACCCCAGAAGTGACCTGGATGGAGGGCCATCTCACAAGAAGAAGCAAGGCACTGGAGTGGCAGGGCATTCACTGGCTGCAGACCCCAATGAAGAATGAGTTCTCACGCCATGCCTGACCATGAGGAGGTGCCAGCAATGAGCCGACTCCTTCACAGACCCCAAAGTCCTTTTCAGTCGCTGCTTTCCAGGGTACAGTCCCCCTTTCTATATGTGTGACCTACGTCTAGGAAGAAAGAATACGGGACCTTACATATGGCTGCATTAAAACGCATTTTGTTGTAATACAGCCTGTCCTCATCGGTATTTAGCACTCCGCCAACGTGGGCAGTGTCCTTCTAATGTTACACAGTGTAATCCATGGGCTTATCCGATGGTGAGATGTTGAACTCTGCCACTTCCTTCTTCTTCTCCCGCACATGTCTCAGACATGTGAAGCAGGGCTATAACAGCTAAGGTAAAAAGATGAAACAGCAGAGTCCAGACATCCTCAGGGGAACACAGATCAGGTGCAAGCAAATAAATAACACGCCGTCTGATTCACTATGTTAGGTTTCCATAGGGCTATTTCGGGGGGTATATAGTCCTTCCAGATAGAATTTCTCAACCCACCTGGCCTGCATACTCTACATAGTCCTGCTGTCCTGGCTTTGAACTGATGCTGGAGGTGGCAGTTCCTTGCTCCGTGCGGCACAGGACAATGGCATATTGATTGAGGTTACCGATCCTCTTCACCGTTACGCTGACAGAGCCAGCCTTCTCACTGACATTGTAGCTGGGAACGTACACAACGCAAACACGGGAGATACGTTAGGCACGTCACTTAATGCACAACTGGAAGCTGCTCAGGTACTAAGGGAATGAGCGTGGTATAAGAACCGGAATTGAACAGACCATGAGCCTTATATGTTTTAGTGATACTAAGCAAGCCCTAATCCAGTCTAATTCATGCCTTCAAGGAGCTGAGATCTGGAGACACAGTAAGGGACTGACAAACATAAGGAGGCAAACTTTAATCTTAGATATGCGGGTGCTACTCCCACTCATCAAAGGTAACACATCAGATCTGCAGCCATCCCAAACTCAGGCAGATAAACGCTATACTCCGCACTGTCATGCATAGGCAGTGTGTACTAGGGATTAGACTACTGGACTGGGACTTGGGAGATCTCTTCCTGGCTCTGCCACTGGCCTGTGGATTACCTTGGGCAAGTCACTGCATCTCCGTGCCTCAGTTTCCCCACCTGTAAACTGGGACTAATGACACTGCCCTCCTTTGTAAAGCACTTTGAGATCTACTGATGAAAAGCGTGGTGTAAGAGCTGGATATTATTATGCTCTCTCCATACACACACATAGTAATTTCTCAGCTGAAACTACTGGGTTCTATTTGGCTTCACTGTAGGACTGAATCATCATTTGGGACTGACCTTTACTCATGTGTAGCAGAATGGAGCCTTGGAGCCTGGGACTGTTGGGTGCTACTGAAATATACTAAGAAATGATGATGATCTATCCCTACGGGATTATTCTCATATACCAGGCCCAGGGCACTTCCCAGCACTGCTGCATGAAAACCAAGGACCAAAATCCAAAGTGAGTCTAAGAATCTATCTTCTACCTCCTTGTAGCCACCTCAGCTTCTTAGTTACACCAACTACTTACTGATGTGTAACTTAACTTCCACCCCACCCATCTCACCTCTGAATAAGGCCCTGTTTGTCAGATGAGTGCTTAACCCATAGGATAGCTTACCTGGGGTATTTAAAACTGATGAGGGACCACTGGATATGGAAGACATTGTCACTGACAACATTGGGCTTGCTGTCTTTCACTAGAAACCGAAAGCTATCCATGGTTTCCTGAATCTTCTCTTCCAGCAACACGTACCGAATCAGTCCCAGGTTCACATCCTCTGTCAGGAAGAGACTCTCAGTGAGCCAATCCCGGCATTCAGTGACAGTTTTACAGATGAACAACGTAGAAGCTGTAGGCATACATCTCTGTGGGCCTGATTCTGATCACAAGTTTGACACTGGTGCAACTCTAATGGCTTTATTTGTCAGTCCAAGAGCTATCAGAAATCATGCTGCATCTCTCTCGAAAAAACAATCTAATATTTTCTTCCATGACTTAGAAAAAAAAGGATTTTTGTAATCTAAATTTCACTGGGACTATTTTAATACAAATTTGCTTAAGAAGAATTGAATTAAATCCCCTGGTCTGTATTTTGGTGTGTCCCTTTAAGGCCACTGTATAGCTGCAGTAGTGTCTGAGCTTTGCCATAGCATTAGATTGACTCCTTGACCTCTGCCCATAAAATAATATTGGGTCTCTTCCTTTCCGTTAGCCTGGATTTACTTTGCGCAAGATGGGACAGACGTGGCTGGGGAGATCTGATGAGAAGAGACAGACAGAAACCTTGACTGTGTTTGCCCAGCGCCTGGCAAAATGGGGCCTTGCTCTTGACTGGCACCTCTGTGTTTCCCTGTAATGGAGGTGTGACAGGTTGCCTCCCTTTAAGGTGCCACCTGACGTACTGGGATCCACTGACCCTGCCTGTTCCACCAGCCTGGGCCCCCTTTACCCTGCCTTGCTGAGCCAGGCTCTTAAGCTGCCTCTGGCACACACACAGGCAGGGCCGCACCCAAAAACAGAACGACACAGACACTCAGATCAGCTCTGGGAAGACTCCGCTTAAGAGACTTGCCCCAGCACTCAGCTGTCCACCTCCCTTGGAGTGCAGATCCAAAGGGATATTGTCCTACGCTGTATAGGAAGATCTGCACAGTGCAAGCTCATAAAAATTCGCCCTCTCCCTCAATGTGAAGAGAGAGATGCACAAATTCTTCCCCCCCCGTTAGAAATTGCACAAACTGGGTTTAATAATAAACAAAACAAACTTATTAACTATAAAAGGCAGATTTTAAGTGATTATAAGGGATAGCAAGCAGAACAAAGCAGATTACTGAGCAAATAAAACAAAAAACACGCCTACTAAGCTTAACATCTCAAAGTAACTGTAATTTCTCACCTTAAATGTTATTTTGGGCAACTTGCAGAATTTCTGTAGCTTAGAGTTCCAGTTATTTCTTCTTACAGACTGGACCCTAGTCTCAGTCTGGACTCACCCCTGCCTTTCCCCTCGGGTTAGGTCCTTTGTCTCTTCAAGTACTTTCAACTGTCCTTGTTCTTGGGTAGGCAATGGAGGAGAGTCCAGATTAACCCCCTCCCCAACCTTAAAAAAAGTTTTACCTAAGGCGGGAAACCTTTGCTTGATCCCCATCGCCCTACAGAGGAAAAGTACCCGCAGTGTCCAAGGTGGTATTTTGTATCAGGAGATCTTAACACCTGACCTTGCAGGTTTATTTGCCATGTCCACAGGAAGGAATGCCAGGCAAACAGGAGATCCACATCTTCAAAGACTCACTGTCTTTTTCTAATGGCCCGTTAGGTCTGATTGCTTACCGTCTGGGTGGACGTTTCCCCAGGTACATATACACAGTTGTAATTGTTACATAGTCAATATTCCTAACTTCAGATACAGAAATGATACATGCAAACAAATTGGATAATCACATTCAGTAAATCATAACCTTTCCAATGGTATCTTACATGAGCCATCTTGCATAAAGTATATCTTAGTTATGCCATATTCATATCATAACCATATTTCTATGAGGACTATGGGGTGTAATGTCACAGGGGGGTTTATGCTCATCCTGTCTAAGGGGCAGTGTAAGGCCATGTCTCCAAAGGGAGCACCCAGAGAAGACACTTCGAGATTCAAATTACTTCCCTGCTTCCACCTTGCAAGTCACCACAGCCCTGAAAAGGCTAGCTTCCCCCCGGCCTAATAAGACAAAGACAAAATAAAATTTTCAAAAGCACCCAAGTTAGTTAAGAGCCTACGTCCCATTTTCAAACCTTATTTTCCAGGAGGTTTAGGATCTCAAGTGCCTAAGCCCATTTTGTAAATGAGAAATTTTACCCAGTAGTACTATCAAACCCTAATTAGCAATTATAATAATTATATGTGTCCACACGACTGTCTTGCAGAAGGTAATCAGAAGAGTCAGGAGCACATTATCCAGCCAGGGTAACATTTTTCATAAGACAAGACAAGACAAGACCAGAAACTAGACCTTCAGCAGGCAATTTTAGCTCTTCAGCAAATACCGCAAACTGCATCCCAAACATTTTCTTTCTCTTAATCTATAAAAAACTGCTGGGGGAAATTATTTGCACAGTGCAGCTCTTTAAAACAGCAAGCCTCTGCCATCAGTGCTGAAAAAACCTGGAAATCTTTTTTTAAAAATCCAGCCATAAAACAAAATACTTCGAGATGGATAAAATACTATTTCAAATCCGTGAGCACAACCCAAATCCTGACATTCAAACACGCCCAGATTTTGGTCATGTTCAGATCCAGATACAAAATCTATGGCTGGCCCTAACCCAACCGTCAGCTCCAAACAGCCCTGAACGCTGAGATAACTGGAATCTGGATTCAGGATCATCTCCATGGGAAACGTTTAATTTCTTTAACTGAGAGAAAAATCAAAGTTTGGGGGTTTTTTAATTAAAAAACCCCCCCAACCTTCTGACCTGGGAAAGAAGGACTTTATTCTACTCTCTTGGCATTGGCGTAAATCAGTAACTCCACTGAAGTCAGGAATGTTACACATCAGAATCAGTCTGTCTGTGTTTCTTTTATACATGAGCTATCTTGCCATAGTGAAGAGGAATGGAAGGACGTAACAACGAGGTCAATAAAATGCAGTCCTGCTACCCTACCTTGCGTAAATGTAGTCACAGCTGTCCCCGGTTTCAGCTTGCTCTCCACGTGACCATGTTTGGGTCCAGTCGTTATCTCATAGATCAGCTGTTTGTCCTCTGTGTCGGGGTCCATAGTCAACAGTTCCTTCTTGGTGATCAGATTTGTTGCCTGGATTAAAGTCATACTAAAGAGGTTACACAACTCCTGAGATGCTGCGTAGCTGGTCTGATTATGGAGCCAACTGAAAGAATTGATCTGTTGAACATAGAGAGGGAAAACCTCCGGGACTTAACAACACAGAGGATGTGCAAAGAGTAGCCCAGGATTGACAGGGATGGAGGAGTCCTGTTTGTGCCTTAAGCAAAGGATTCAGATTTGGATTAAGATCTGATTAGCTTTGATATGAGTTTGTGGTTTGAACAAAGGGAAACTTGTGCAAAATTGCCAAGTCTGATCTGGTCTGGTCTTGAATCGATGACAAACCTCCAAGTTTTACATGAAAACAACCTCTCAACACAGCTGGTTGAAACTCAGCTCAGGCATGCCTGAAGCTTTGAGAATGGCCTGAGTTTTGGGTTCTGTTCAGAACATTTTGCACAGCTTTAGTGAACAGGTGCTAACCGTCTTTCATTGCCCTGTCACGTGTGTGTCAGTCCAGCTCTACTTCTTCTATGTTTTGTTAAGAGAAAACAACGTGAATGGAAAACTGTAACAATAAAACTCTTTGATGCCTTCCCAATGCTTTTTAATAAGTCAGGCACTTGGAGTTGAAATAGCCTTCTCTTAACAACGTGTGAACCTATTTTGCTGTGAATAATTTGAAGTATTTCTTTGCAATTTACACTGACTCCTCAAAACACTGTTAGGTGTGCCTGTCCCTGCTATCCTATTTGGAATTCAGCAAAACAAACAAAAGTTAATGGGGGGAAGAAATCTCTGCATTGACAAATATATTGGAATCATTCCTTCTGAGGCCCATCGGGGAAGACCGTTTCAGCCATTGCTGGCACAACACCACACAAAAAAGGTTTACTTCAGTCATCATGCAGTCCGAGAGCAAAAGGAATCTCCCTGGAACTTCTACTAAGTCCATCCAATTTTGCTCTGTCGATGTCATGCCTGCAGACAATCAGCCTCCTAGTGCCAACGAGGCTCGTCCGTAGTCCAGTGGGGAACACCCGTATAGCTATCCTTCCATGTTACAGAGTGCCGTCTGCAGGGCCACCCGGGGGGGGGGGGGAAGTGGGGCAATTTGGCCCAGGCCCCGGGCCCCGCAGGGGGCCCCACAAATATTTTTCAGTGCCCCTGGAGCAGGGTCCTTCACTCACTCCGGGGGCCCGGAAAACTTTCGCGGGGCCCAGGCCCCCAGAGCTTCTTCCGCTCCGGGTTTTCGGTGGCAATTCAGCGGCGGGCGGCCCCGCCGCAAGTCTTCGGGGAACTTTGTGGCGGGTCCCAGAGCGGAAGGACCCCCCGCCACCGAAGACCCCAGGCCCCCTGAATCCTCTTGGCGGCCCTGGCCGGCTGTCTGGGGAGACTTCTGAGGAGATGGGTTTAGCCCCTCCCTGGTAGTATCTTTATGAGGTACCTTTACCTCATGCCCATCCGCCATAGTACACTGATTCCAACCTGCCTCTGTCATCATAACGCATTTCCCTAGACCAAGGCGGGTACTCGAGTTTTCGTTACCCCCATCACTGAAAGAGAAGTGATGAGACATTCTGGATTGTCTTGTGCCTGTCGCTCCCCTCCCTTTTCCCTTCTTTCGGGAACATAAACAGGCTGGTTTTAGAAAAACTGAACACAAGCTGTTACCTTGCCATCCATGTACTCCAGCCACTGCAGGCCCAAGTTGGTGACAATTCTGGGGGTCCCATCATCCACAGGGAGAATGTCCACTTTGAACCGCTGCGGTGCCGCTGTCACAATCTAAGCAAGAGTCCCGACTCAGAGGTGGCCATTTACTCCCCATACACATCATTGCTTAGCATGAAACGCCGGAGGTGTCATTTATTGATCTATCGCTACGGATGTTCCAGATGTGTCACGGAAGGGGGCGTGGTCCATGCCCTGAAGCGCTTATATGATTAATCAGACCAAACACAGATGCGGGGGGGTGGCGGAGGGGGGGGGAGCGGGATTTCCAAAACAATCAACTTTAGCCTAACTCTTTCACCCACTAAAGTCAATGATAAAACGCCCCTTGTTTTCAAGGGAAACAGAGGTAGACCCATGCTGAGTGCTACTGAAAATCTCATGCCAAAGAGCTCCTGTCTGTTCATAGACTCTCAGGGTTGGAAGGGACCTCAAGAGGTCATCTAGTCCAACCTGCTGCTCAAAGCAGGACCAATCCCCAACTAAATCTGTTACTTCTGTCTGTCTTATCTATTTAGATTGTAAATTCTTCGGGAGCAGGGTCTGTCTCTTACTACGCACTGCCTAGCACAATGAGGTTCTGTTCTCATTTGGGGCCTGTCACTATTACTGTAATATAAATAATTGGCCCTGCTGTTACCCTTATTTTGATGATTATCAACACATGTTGAAACCAATTAATAAAAAAAAATCTTGTGAAATGTTTCCTGAAATGCTCACAAATCTATATTGAAAATGCATTTGGAATGTATGTTTCAGAGACTTGTGGCTTCAGGGACAATTTGGGTCTTTTTATCTGCTAGGCGGAAGAAGTGGTAAAAGAATAACCAACAAAAGAGGAAGCTAATTAAATTAATACTCCATGGTTTCAGCCTCTGGGATTTAATGACTTTCTCTTGCAGTGGCAAAGCTAAATTTTTCTGCATTGTGTTTTCACAGCACTGTGTGTTCAGGGATGTTTTGTTTCCATTCTTTAAAAAGACACTTTCCATTTTTCACTAGTACAACTCCCCTCTCCCTCAGAGTCTGCAATAACCCTGTGCAGTCTCAGAACTAAAATATCATGGGCCGGGTCCTCAGCTGGTGGAACTTAGAATAGCTCCATTGATTTCAATAGATCAAATAGATTTCTTGTCTTCTGAGAGCTTCTACCTGTCTGAAAGGCTGAAAAGCCAAGAAAACCTCACCGCCCTGAGCCAGGAAGGCGAGGATATAATTAACAGAAGAATACCCAGTGCCGATACTGCAATGGCAGACAATATTGCAGTAGTGCCGTTTCTTTACATTAGTGAAGATGCAAAGAATCTTTCCTCTCTTGTCTCAGCCATTTGAATGGACTACATCAGGGGTGGCCAACCTGAGCCTGAGAAGGAGCCAGAATTTACCAATGTACGTTGCCAAAGAGCCACAGTAATACATCAGCAGCTCCCACTCCCAGCACCTCCCGCCCACTGGCAGTCCCGCTGATCAGCCCCTCCCTCTCCCCCCCTCCTGATCAGCTGTTGCGTGCGTGTGGGAGGCTCTGGGGGGGAGCGGGAGGAGCGAGGGCACGGCAGGTTTGGGAGGGGGCAGGAAGGGGTGGAGACGGGGCAGAGCCAGAGGTTGAGCAGTGAGCACCCCCCGGCACATTGGAAAGTTGGCGCCTGTAGCTCCAGCCCCGGAGTCGGTGCCTATACAAGGAGCTGCATATTAACTTCTGAAGAGCCACATATGGCTCCGGAGCCACAGGTTGGCCAGCCCTGGACTAGATGATTTAAGATTACACTGAAACGTACTGCTGGGCAAAGCACAAGGCTAATACTCCGCACGATATTGCAAGAATTCTAGAACTGCATCGGGATAAATGATCCATCCTCAGCTAGCACAAATCCACGTAGCTCCATGGATTTCGGTGCTTTTTTAAAATTTTTGGGTCAGATCCTCAGGTACTGTAAATTCACATCGCTCCACCAAACTCAACAATCTGCATAATGTCAGCGCATGTCCATGTGCATACATACATGCGCGCACAAAATACACTTAAAAATCATAAAGCACACAACACCTAGAATACACACACACACACGGTCCGAGCACTACACCAGCACACAAGGACATGGTGGAACACCAGCCGTCAAACCGCCATTAACGTCGTGGAGTTCTGCCAATTTACACGCGCTGAGGATCTGGCCCCAAAAGTATCAAATGCAACAGCCAAGTGCCGCTGGACACTTTCAGGGAGGTTTACGTCCCTTCTAGGAAATCTCTCTTTCTCCCCGCCCCCGCCCACCCTCCCTTACCTCCTTCCCTCCATCCTCTGCAATGAAAAAGGGATTGGTCCCATCAGACACGGTGAAGGTGAAGCGATCCTTCAGGGAGTCGCTGCCGCCGTGGCTGTAGCAGACCCGGTTCTGGTAGATGTCGTCCATCGTGAAGGTGGCCGTCTGGCGATAGTGCTGCCCGTCGTTGGTGCGTTCAATCAGACCGTGTCGAGGAGGCTGCACGACGGTGAATGTAACCGATTCCGCCTGTCCAAAGGAAAGCGGTTGGTGGGCAAGGTTGCAAAGCTGGTAAAATATCCTTGCGGGACTGGTGGGTTATTTGGGTCAACAGAGCTGGAGAGGGATACGACTGGGTTTTACCTTTTCACCCATCATACGACTGGTTTTTACCTTTTCACCCATCTTCTTTCCAAGTACAAGAGTTTAAAGAAGTAGAGAAGAGTCGCTGGGCACTGAGCCAGCTTCGCATGCTGGCACTACTGAGCCAACCACCCTTCCCCAATGTCACTGTCTCCATGAGGACATCAGCAGTGGTCACATGAGAGTCAGTCGGGCTAGCTGGGACCACCTAGTCTGATACTCTGTCTCCCTGGCCATACTTCATGCAGTCATAGCATGCAAACACGCTCATTCCTTTTGCAGAAAAGTGCAAGTTGCTTATTCTGTCAGTGAAAGACTGTTGTCACGCCCACGGGACATGGTCCCACGGCTCAGGTTAAGGAACGACACACTCAGAAGCCAGGTGCTTGGCCCAGCATAAGTTCCCATTGTGCCCAGATGAGGCAGCTGTGACGTCTCTGTTTTAAGTGAAGTCATCAGAGCCAGCTCTACGCCGCCCCCGTAGAAACGCTTCAGCATTACAAGTCTAGGCCGTGTCAGTTACTGCAGCCCTGTGGCTGCTTAACTTGTGCCCTGGGCTTGCTTAGCTCCTAGTGAGACCCAGGAGAAGGGACTGAAGAAAGGTGACTTAAGTCTATCCCCTTCATCTGTGCTAAGCTAAGCTGAGCTAAGAAGAGATAGAGCCCGCAAGGCTTATAGAGGAGATGGGGAGGGGGGGATAGGCCCCAGCCCAATGATGGTTTTTCTTTGCTACCTATAGAAGGGGGACACAAGAAATGAAGTATGACATTTCTCGAGCGAAGACTTGGCTTTATTCAGACGTCATTCCGCACACAGACCTACCCTCCTCCCAGCTGTTTGTCTGAATCCGTCTAGCCCGTGTGGTCACACAGAGTATGTGTCGGGAGGAAAGACATTAGTCTGAATCCCTCTGAGTACAAACGCCGCTGCGCAACAGCACAGGGGAGAGAGGATGTGGAAGCGATGCGCGCCTTACCTCCGTGTCGGCATCTGTGGCTTTCAGCTCAAACTCCGTGATGGTTTTTCTCACCCCTTCCTGCACCCGCATCCCAGGGCTCTGCACCACAGGCAAGGAGTCATCCACTGGGGTTATGGTGATGTCAAATGTCTGAGTGACCTGGGAGAGAAAGAAAAACAGACCTTTTCTGACAAATATGTTCTACTCGGGATATGTCTGAATGGAAGCAACAATGTTATGAAGAGCCAATGGGGGCATTTCATAGGTAATGCTGCAGATTGTGTAAAAAAGAGTTTGTGATGCTTTCTTCAGGTGTCCTGAACTCTATGTCACCCTGCTACCCCTCTGCCACTACCCTCCTCCACCTAGGGTGACCAGATGTCCCGATTTTATAGGGACAGTCCTGATTTTTGGAGCTTTTTCTTACATAGGCACCTATTACCCTCCACCCCCTGTCCCGATTTTTCACACTTGCTGTCTGGTCACCCTGCCTCCACCTCACACACTAAATGTGTTTCCTCGGTGACACATCTGACCTCCGTCTGTATGAATAGCAGGAGTACATGCCAATGCTAAACTATAAGCTCGGGAGGCAAAGCTTGTTTCATTTAATTTTTTTGGTGTAACTATGTCTCCCATACGACATCAGGGGAATTCACTCCCAGCACGTCAATCAGTCCAGAATCGACTGTCCGCATCAACTCAGAGAACCATGTGCTCAGACCTACCTCATTCACTCCATCCGAGACGGAGAAGGTGAACGCATCAGCATGCTTCTCCGCCTCACTGGTGTGGAGGTACTGGATGCTGCGCGAGGCCAGGTCTGCCTGGCTGAATGAGTTAATCCTTGTGCCTGGGCCAAAATGATAGGAAAAATGTACAACAAAAACGATGAAAAGTAAGAAGAGCACAGAACCTGAAACCACCTCTCGGAAGGACAGAAACGTGTCACAACCCCATGCATAGCTCCAACGCACACGTGGAAGGAACATAGGGTGGGGCTTTCACAAGCACTCACAGTTGGCCTAACGCTGCTCGCACTGAAGCGAAGGTGAGTTTTACTGCTGACTTCAATGGAAGCAGAGTTAGGCCAATGGCGAGTGCACCTACAAATTCCACCTGTACCATTCTCTCATCCTAAAGGATGAGATTATATGAAGTTGAGTCACATTCTCAGCAGACTGACCAGGGCATGGGCATGCAGAGTATCCATGGAGAATCAGTCTAGGAGGAACAGTAAATCCCACAGTTCCACGATCTCTCAGACAACACACAGTAATATGCCCAAAGAGGTTTTGTTGAACATGGGCAAAAGGTTCTCACAGCTTTATTTGGCATAAGAAAAGATCCAGGATAAAATTTTCAAAAGTGGAGGAGCTGCAGGAAAAGAGGAACAGACTTGCACATGTGGTGGTCGTGTCCAGGAATTATACCATTTTGGGAGGATATTATTAAAGAGATTCCTCTTACGACAAAATATCAGCTTCCTAGAGATCCCCTGACCTGCTTACTAAATGCTCCAGTAAAGGATCTACATTTTAAATAGAACAACAAATCAATTTATTTTTGTTGTTAGCAGCAAGACTTTGCATTGCACATTATTAGAAAAAATGTGACTTCTCCTCCTATAGAATTGTGGTGTAGTAAAATAGGGACTGTCCTTGTAACTGAAAAACTTTCACACCAAGTACACACACAAGAGAAGTGCCAAAAAGAGGATAGGTATTGAGAAATTTGGAGTTAGACACCTGGATATTTTTGAAAATCCCACTATCCAGGTGCCTAACTCCTACTGATTTTGATGGTGCTTTTGAAAATTTTGCCCTTGACTGAAAACACCTGGACAAAATTGGTGATCTGTGTTTCATAACAAATGGCTATCAATTAGTGGTGGGCAAACTTCAAACGTTCAGAGGTTTGGTTTAGATAAGCAACATAAAAAGAGGATGATTATCCAGAGCTTATTTGACGCTCATTATGTTAGAAGGCTTGCGAGAACGGACTCTCTTATGAGAGCTCCAGTATTTTTTGCTTAAGAGCTGGAGCCAGTTACACCATGAAAAATGTCCAAAAATATTATGTTCAATGTTTGGTTTGCATTTTAGGCAAAAGCTCTGGAGAAAATAAGAACACTAACTGCTTATTCCTACTTTCATTTCTTTCTAAAGCTAAGCTGTAAGGGCACAGACTGCTTTCTGAAAACACAGCAAAGATTTACAGTTCATTAATCTAATGAAAGGTCACACTAAAAAAAAAAAATCCTAGATAAACATAATCTAAGCCAAAGGAACATATTGTTTGAGGGTACAGGTTTAGAGTACTTCATTAGATAGGATTGGAGGACACATAATATCCTGGGATAACTGGCCCTGGAAGGCAACCGTAAGATTTAAAGATTACATTTGCAGCAAATTGTTTTGTAAGTCTGACAGAGGGGACAAAAAAGCTACTGGTAGGTCTCCGGAAAAGGTTTGCTTTGACAGTACTTAAATATTAGGTAATTCATGCAAAAGTGTGTTAGCAAATTTCAGTGCTCAAAGCAGTCTTCCATAAAGCTTTTGCTGACTTAGTATATGGCACATCATACCTTGGGTATCTGGATATGACTTTCTTTCAAACTGTGTGATTAAATTGC
Organism: Mauremys mutica; assembly: GCF_020497125.1. Lineage (NCBI taxonomy): Eukaryota > Metazoa > Chordata > Testudines > Geoemydidae > Mauremys > Mauremys mutica. The sequence goes on along the minus strand of NC_059076.1, from coordinate 19,203,112 downwards.
CACATCTTAAGCATTGCCGAGAAAGGGGTTGGAGTTTTTGTACCAAAACCCGTACAGGGCAAGATACTGAGGTAAAAACAAGTCATTTCACTGCTGGGTATGCTGGTTGTGAATTTTTGAGAAGTTTTGGAATCAGTTCTTAAGCATAAGAAAATGAGTCCCCAAATTATACACAGTATGAATTTCAGTTTAGTGACAGAGGGGCTGCAAGTTATGTGCACTAGGGTTGTCTGAAATAGTGGATTACAAGAAAGGGAGATTCACAGAAGCCGGTGGCATGAGCTACGGATCAGAGCTGGATTGCTGAGTAAAACCCAGCAGGTGCGGTTACCATGAGTCCTAAACTCCCCAAGCTGTGGAATAAATAATCCTCTCTGTGAGTTCCATGCCTCGTCTCCACTGGCCTTGTTTTTAAGCTCCCTGGGTTAATGGTCGTTTGAGAGCTCATTGAGGCTCTAATTCCAGGCAGACGTTTTTCAAGAAATAAATGTCTAAAAAATGTTAAAGCGCTGCAAACCTGTGTTCTATGGAGAACGTGACAGAGCAAGAGAGGGCTTTGCAAACCTGGTGACGCAGCATGTTCCAGGTGACCCAGCTGCGGCTGTTTGGTGATTCGGTACAGGAGCGCTGCAGGCTCGCTGTCCTGGTCAGTGGCGGAGAGCTGCAGCGTTGTGATCTTCTTCACTGAATTTTCATCCAAGACCAGCCCTTTGTTAGCTATGATGGAGGGGGGGAGTCTGTCCTCTGAAAGCAGCAGGGGCAAAGTAGTTTGAATTATGATACAATCAGCTTCCTTTCCTTGGCTTTACACACATACACACACACACCTTGTAGCAAAAATTTTCAAAGGCAAATAATTTTTACCTATTTTGGGCATGATTTACACAATGCTTTACTCAAAGGTCATCAGAGCAGGTCAGTGGCGGTTACACCACAATGGGCCTGATTCAAAATGCACTCCAGCCAATGAGCTTTGGAGAAGGCCCCCAACATGAATAATGAGCTGTTATTTTAATGAGCGATTCCTTCCCATGCCCCAGTTTCAAAGGGTTTTGAGTTGCCAATAAACAAAAGCCAAATCATCAAGATTTAAATCTTAAATTCAAAGATTTTTTTTTTTTTGCTTAGAGATTTATTTAAATTATAAAAGATATGATTCTAGCACAACCAGAAGTTATAGGCTTGACGAAACAATTGATGAGTGGAATTTTATGGCCTGTCAGTCAGATGAGATTATAAGGTCTATGGGTGAGTTTCTGTGCTGTGCCTCCAAGAATCCAGCAGCCGGTGACTGTCCTCCCCAGTTCTTGCACCAGAGAAATTCTTCCCGACAGAGCTAGGCCTTTTAGGGCTCCTTTATGCCACTCCCCTTATCTGGCATACATGAGCTGGAGCAAGGGTGAGAATCTCACCATATTAATCTATGATCTTTCATAGCTAAGAAAATATTGCTTACATAGCATCTTTTACCTAAGACACTAATATAGAATGACTGGTCGACCAGTTTGTTGCCTTCTGCATCGATCACATCGAAGGTGAAAGCAAAACTTCCTCCAGGCTCTCCCTTCCCATGACTATATTCCACTTGTCCTAGAGAGAGAGGGAAAAATAAGTGGCATCATCATAAGAACATAAGAACGGCCATACTGGGTCAGACCAAAGGTCCATTCAGCCCAGTATCCTGTCTACCGACAGTGGCCAATGCCAGGTGTCCTAGAGGGAGTGAACCTAACAGATAATGATCAAGTGATCTCTCTCTTGCCATCCATCTCCATCCTCTGACAAACAGAGGCTATGGACACCATTCCTTACCCATCCTGGCTAATAGCCATTAATGGACTTAACCTCCATGAATTTATCTAGTTCTCTTTTAAACCCTGTTATAGCTGCTGTGACCTATTTTGGAATCTGTCTAGCCGGCAGAACATGGGGGTTGCTAGTGTTTCCAGATTTGTGTGTCATTTTTTCCCCTCCTTCTTTCTCACCTTTTGAGAGACAGTTTTTAAACACTTGGTTATTGAAAATCAATTCTCCCTTCACAGATCTGTCTTCTGCTACTTTTCTTTCTCTCCTCCACATCATCATCCCTCACCGTAAAGATTTTGGTTATTATAAAAATACAACTCGATGCTCGAATCAGTGATTAGCTAAAATATCTTAGCTTAATGTTGCGTGGGTGGGGAAGAGGGGGATTGGTATTACGACATTTGAAGACATGCCCAACCTGCTCACAACTCAACTAGAAACAGATGGTGGGTGGGATTTTCAAAAGCGCCGAAGTGATTTAGGAGCACAATTCCCACCAAGAGTCAATGACACTGGTGCTCCTAAGTCACATGGGCTCTTTTGAAAATTTGTGTCTAACACCTGGGTTGCGACACACTATCCAGGAGCGACTGGACTAGTTGACCTTATAGATTGTGTCCATATATATCTATACTTTTATAATAATTTTAGATTTATGTTTTATGCCATGTCTTTTTCTCATTACATTGGGATTTATTGGGACAACAAAATACCATGTAATTCTTGCTCGTTACGCTGGTAACAATCTCATTGTTACCCTGTTCTCCTTCTACCTGTTGTATTTATCTGTGGTCTCTCATCTTACATTTAAATTATGAACTCTTGCCTTTGTGTGTGCAGCATAACTGGGCCCTGATTGGCATCCCTCCAGATGTTACCACAATACAAATAAAGAAGAAGAGGCAGGCACCTGTCTGTGTGTCTAATTTATGCCCTTGTTTGCTTTAGCGAGTTAATTTGCACCTTTGTTGGGAGGTGAAAACAGATTGCAAATAGCACCACCTCTTAAAGTCACACTACTATGCCCTCTCCTACACGCAAACACACATTCAATGTGGGCCTAGATATATGCAGGCTGATTTAAAAAAAAAAGGCTTTCAGGAACTGTTCTATGAGTTTTACATTAGCCCAGACAATGGAGACACTATCCCTAATGATCCTGTAACAAGACATGATCCTTAATTACAAGAATCCAACAAAAACAAAAAAAAAGAGAGTATGTGTACTTTAGATGAGAAAGATTCAGTTCACAGTTCTCATTTAAAGCAGATTATAACAGGTGCTCTCTCTCTCTCTCTCTCTCGTTAACACAGACAAAATGAGACTTTTCGTTGTATGTTGTATTCCTTAGCGGAGGGTTGTAAAAGAGCTGGCAAAAGTTAGTTTTATTTACTGGAACTGAAAGGTCAAGAAATTTGCGCACCTTTATTTATATCCGCTTGGGTGAAACTTTTGATGGGTCCCTTGACAGAGATCTGGACCAGGTTATCAGTTTTAGTCATCTGCAGATGTCCAGTACTGGGATCTTTCTTCAGGACATATCTGACCTTCAGGTCATCCGAATCAATAGCTGTAGCTTTTAAGTGCTGACCTGTGATGCGTGCTACAGAGCCTAGACAGTAACAGAAGATACGTAAACAGCCCCACACAATCCTTCCAAATGGCTTGCCAAATCATTTTGAAAGACTGGATTGCATTATTTATAAATAGCGTGTTACATATTTAGAGATTGTGTTGTTTCAAGAAAGCTCCACTTATTTCCCTCCAAGGAAAGCATTGCAGGCCCAATTTTCAAACAAAAAGACAGCTTATTAGGTTGCCTAAATCCTGCATCTGGATGCTCAGTTTAACATTTTCTTATTAGATACTGATTTGAGTACCCAAATGTTAGTCCTGTTAAGGAGCCCACACTTGAAATTCAGGCTCCTCAAAGCTTAGCACTTCACCGACCTGTGGGACTGATATCAAATCTAGAGTGTTTGCGAATGTGTGTGTCCTTAACAACCTTGTAAAAATACCAGTACAATTTAGCTTTAATAATCTTACCCTTACTTATCCCTATTATCCAAAACATGCTCATGCCCCAAAGTTCAGTAGGACACCTGACCCTGTTTCAGAAAACAGGAGCTCAGACAAGCGTTGCTCAGATAATCAGCTGGTGAGGGATGGGACATGCCTCGAAGGAAGAAGATCACCTGGGGGCTGGAGGGTTAGGGTACTTCTGATGCTCCACTGCTGCAGATCTTAGAAGCATGGAGTCTCATTCCTAAGCATCACAGCAAAGGACCTTCATGTCCTATCCATGTCTGGCGCCAAAACACCCACAGCACTTCCCTCCTCATTCTGAGCCAAATCCTTTCCATCCCTGAATACAGCCTGCAAAGCCCACTGGCTAATTCCCCAGTGGTCGAAGCTCCCAATGAGCTGATGGTTTCTGGTGTACCCTGGTATATCTGAATATTCAAAGGCTGCACTGCAGTTTAATTATTCTGGATCTGGGGACATGGCAGTGGGTAATTCTGAAATCTAGCATAACGGCTCATAGCTTTAGAGCAGCTTTCACCATCTTCGCCATGTAACAGGGTGGAGACAGCTGGAGTTCCACTTTGGGCAACTCAGTACCAGGAAGTTTGGAGACAGTACAGAGAAGGACAACAGACTGACTAAGGGGCCAGAGGGGAAAATACTGAACTATGTTAATGGGCTGGATTCTCCTCTCACACCCTTCTCCTCTCCCTTCCTTCCTTCTTTCACCATTCCATAGGTTTTAAAACCCTTTTGACTTACTGGGACAGAAGCATTGGTTGAGATGTTCAAAGCTAGCTTGGGGAATTAAACATGCACACTTCTGATTACAATCAATAGGAGCTGTGTGTGTCTAAATGCCTTGGCCAGCTTTGAAAATCTTGACCATTCGTTTATATCAAACTTGTTAAGTCTCTTCACTCACACCGTACCAGCTGAAAGCTGCAGGCCCCTGTTCACAGCTAATCTGGGCGGCTCATTCTTTGGCAGCTCCACAGAGAACTCCACTCTCCCCGTCTCAGTGTACAGCCCATCCGTGAGAGAGAATCTGAACTCATCTGTCTGCGTTCTGGAACTGCCCCGCGTGTAAATGATCCGTTCGTCCAGGACATCCTGATAAGTGAAAGAGGAGCCCTGAGACAGAACACGTCCATTCTCCAGAGGCTCTGAGTAAGATTGTCTCCTGCGGAGGTGACCTGAGGAAGAACAGGCACATTAAACATAAAGTCACATGGGAATCTCTCTGATTCTCACCATTAGTGTAACACGCCAACATCAAAAACACTATGGGCTGGATTCTCTACTGCCCTACCACTTGTGCACTCCTTGACACCACTGTCTTTTCACACCCACTTGGCATAGGCTTTGTAAATCACTACTGAAGGCGCAGGATGCTGGAGTCTCTGGTCCTTTGATTCCTTACTAGAGCAGGGAGAAATTTTTTGGCAAATAGTAAATTCACCCAAAAAATAAAATTTTTTTTTAGACATTATTTAGGAAATCTGGATCGAATTTGGTGAATTGTTTTGGCTGGAAAAAATGAAAACAAAAACATTGAGAATGACAAAATTAATTATGACAAAAAATGTCCACATTGACATTTGAAATGTTTTGTTCAACCTGAATGAAATTGTTTTGGTTTTTCATTCCATCGAGAAAAATAGAAAAAATTCAGTTTTTTGAGAAATTAACTGATCTATTTCATTTTATGTTTCAGTTAGCTGGCCACACTGAAAGATCAATTATTCACTCAGAGTCCTTTCCTGACAACCACAGCTTGCTTGAGAGAGCTTCAAGATATTGCTTGTGGCTTTCTGATCACTACCAGAGCTGGTTAGAATTTGACTTTGTCCAGCGGCTGGCCTGCTCAGACCCTCTGCCTCTCCTCTCTTAGATGTAATGGGGAGTTAAAATGTCTGCTGTAGTTTCAGTTGAATTTGGCATTTCTTTATTTCCCATTCTAAAGTGTTAAGCAGTGTTTGCTGTGCACTGTTCACTTATATCCGTCAGGTGACTACTTTGCATTGGTGCGTATATGCTGTAAGCCCTTGTATTCTTCTTGAGTTACGCTGGTTGAAGTGAGCTCAATGGATAGGTGGGGTGGAGAGCAGCAGCACCGAGGGCCAGATTTTAACAGGTATTTCGATACTTATAAGCACTTACTGGGATTCTCGAAAGCGCCTAGGTGCCTAACTCCCAGGGGAATTTTAAAATGTGGTCCCAAGTCCCCGTACAAGTGTTTCAGTCCTCAGCAGATGGCCTGAGATCCCTAGGCTGCCCTACTGAGTTCTGGCCATCTGGATTTGTAGGGTCCAAGCTCCCTGGAAGGTGGCAAACCCCAATGGAACAGTTGCAGGAAACACTTCAAGCTGAAACTCGTGGAGTTTTCTGTCTGCACAGGGGACGTGACAGATCATCGTTGGTCAGATCAGTCTGCGACACTTCTGGGGGAAAGGATCATTAACACAATGCCACTTCCATCTAGTCTTTTTACATAACCCACCTACCCCAGACAAAGCCAGCGTTTGCAATGGAGACAATAGCACTAGCTTTCAACTCGGCCACTACCTTTCAAAAGCTTCCTCTCTTTTTAAAAACAAAGATATATGAATTGGGAGTCTTTAAAACTCTCATCAGTACTTAAAAACCAATTCCAAGAGAAGGCTGGTGATTATTCTGGATCAGGCGATCAGCACCATTAAAGCCCTGTCTACACACAGAGCCACGCTGTGTCCAGAGACATTGTTCTTCAGACAACATGGGCATGCCAGCAGGGCGGATGGGACAAATGCTGTAAGAACAGTTACTGCCAACTGTGCTTGGCAGCCTGTCTTATACGCAATGACTGGCAGAACCATGTCAATAGAGAGTTTTGAGGACTGGCTCTTGGGATTCATTTCTGGTCAGGGCAAGTTTCACAGATTCTTAGACAATTTTTCTCAGGTTTTAAGTGACAAAGCTCTGATTGTGCCCATTAGGGACTGGTATGCACTAGGGGCAGAGTGGATCTGCACTGGCCCAGCTGGAACTCCAGGAGGGATGGTGCCAGAGTAACCTTGTGCACAGGAGAAGCACGCTTGCGACACCCTCCATTAGAGGGGTAATGCAGAGGCTTCCCTCCAGGGCCAGCCGATTCAGCTGCCCAGGGCAGGGGGGAAGTGTGGTCTTGATCCTACCTCTCCCCTTCCCATTTTGAGGTGCTGGGGACTGAATTGTGAGATACTCTGTGGAGAATAGGGGACCAATTGCAACTACAACTACAATCCAACTCCTAGTAAAAAAACCCAAAACTGAAAGAATAAGTTGTTGTAAATAATGAACAGCAGGTTTCGGGCTGCTACAAGCTATGGTGTCATGGCTTCAGATCCAGAGCTACACATCAGTTCAATCAGCATCAGAGGAACAAGAGGAGGAATGGCTTACAGCTCAAGTGTTTGCTTTGGCATATAAAACAAAAGAGGCCCATATGCCCCAGAAAGGATGCCAGCAGGATCCATTGATTCCCTTCAGACCCACGCCGTGCAGAGGCAGCACTGCCGTGTGTCTCCCACTCCTTGTCAGGTGACACCTCCCCGCTTGCATGGTCAGGCAGAGAGGAACAGAGTTACCTGATCCCTTTATAAACCGATTATTCATTTTCTAGTCAGAATGCAAAGTAAGCAGGGAGAGAGGCTTGGGTGCTGTGGTGATGAACTCCACCCTGGCCTCTGCCACTGAGCTCAGCCCCCTGCTGCGGGTAAAACCCATGTCTGGGGGCAGGCTGATGGAGAAGAGTAGCCTGAGAGAGATGGGTTTGGTGGTACTGCCGCCCTCCCCCCTCAAACCAGTCCCTCCTACCCCTTGCCATAGACCCTGTGTCTCCTCCAGCACAACATCCACCTCAGGCCTCTAAAAACCCTCAGGAACTGGCCTGTCAGGAAGAGTTAAATCCCTCCCGGATTAGCCAGCCTATAGGTATTTTACAAGAACAAATCAGGCCTGTCTCGCAGCAAGAGCTATTCCACCTGTGCTCGGTCTTACCATGGTCAGGCTTTTTGGTAACTACAAAGACCAACTGCTCATCGGGAGTGTCCAAGTCCTGCAGGCTTAGGGAGGTGTTGGTGATCACCACCCCGGCACTGCCGTGCACTCTGACAGGCACCAGCGTCATCTTCGGGGGCTCGTCATTCCGCCGCTACAGAAACACAAAGACAGGCAGGCTGGCCCCGAAGAAAACTCACTCCCAAGAACAGCAAACTCACCATGAAGATGTAGTAAAGAGGAAATTCCCCTGAGATAAAAATACACCTCCTTGACTTGTTTTACCATTCACGGGTTTAAGAGCTTTTTAGTGTTATAAGAGTCTCCTGCATGTTGGTCAGCGTCCTGCCTATCCCAAGATGGAGGGGGACCAGTAAATGCCTTTGCCACACACCCTGAGAAAGGGGAATTGGTGCATAGTTGTGTTGCCCCAGCAGGATTGTTATGCGGTCACACTCTGATCCCCCATTTCCCCCTTGCTTGTGTAGCCTAGTGGACAGAGCACTGGGATGCGACTCAGGAGAGCTGGGTTCTATTGCCAGTTCTGCCACGGGCCTGCTGGGTGACCATGAGCAAGTCACTTCCCCGCTCTGTGCCTCAGTTTCCCCCTATGTAAAATGGGGATAATGAAACTGATCCTCCTTTGTAAACTCCTTTAAGATCTACATTTGAAAAGTGATATGGAAAAGCTGGGAATTCTTATGATCTACGCCAGCCCCCGGTGCAAGTGTCATCTCTGCCAGCACTACAGCTGGTTCATATTATTTCCCTGGTCACGCTAGCTTAGCTGCACTGGCTGGTGTTTTGGCGGGTGAAGCTATCCACTGCCTGCCTGCTGCATAGGCGAGCGGTGGCCCTGTAATTGAGGTAGTGAGCAGAGAGGCATAAGGGGGCACCTGACCCTCACTCCCTCCCCTGCAGGGGGGTTCAGAGCGGGGCACAATCTGGTGCTAGGTCAGCAGCGGCAATAACACTTTAAAAGCCATCCACATCGTTGGGTGGGGCTTGGTTAACCATGCGTAGTATTCCTTAGACAGCGTGTACCTGGATGGTGATGTTGACGCTGTGAGTCTCGGACCGGCTGAAGCCATCGCTCACGTAAAATGTGAAGACGTCATTAGTCGGCTCGATGCTTTCATGGACGCTCTGAAAGTAGTAAATGCTGTTCTCCAGCACGTCGTGAATGGAGAACGATGCATCCGAGCCTGCAGATCCCCCAGGGCCCAAAGTCCCTCCTGCAAACAAAGCACCAGCTGTGAAAAGATGCTCGTTTCATTAAGAAAACAGCGGGAGTAAGGAAACGATCCCAAGTTCTGCTTTCCTGTTCCTGCAATTGATTGTTAATGTGCCTAGTGACCCACCCAGAAAGCTGCTTCTTTGGCACTATGAAATGTAAAGATCTTGTTGTTTTACATACAGTGGCCGGCTTCCGTCCCCTTTTGTTAGGCTTGCCTTAAATGATGAAGCAGTTACTAATGCACCGTCCTTCCGCAGCAGAACCAAAAGCCCAGCTCACCCTGGCAAAACCAGTTTGGCTGCCATCCGTTAAAGGCCTGTTTAATCAGAGGAGCTCAGTCTTTTTTTATACACTAACTTACTCCTGCTCTTCCGTAAGATGCAGTGAATATGTACTGCTTAGCAGCCTGCAGGCCCCCGAGGAAGAAGAATTGCGATTGCTGTTATAAACCACTACACATTTGCCATCACGTACCACACAGAGGTATCTTAGAAACCACAGTTCTTCCCCCTGCACTTAGAACACAAGATAACTGTGATAACTGTGTGATATCTTCAGGCAAACAATGCCCCACTGTACTTCATGTAGCTGTGTTTGCAGAGTGCCTAGTTTGATCTGGTGGCTACAGTTATCCCGAGAGCTTCACCCACGTCTATACTCTGAGTCCTCTACAACCTAATCTATTAGAAAGAGAAAAAAAACATCACAGCGGCTGAGTGATTTACAGTTCGTCCCCTCCATTCCCTGGTTCTAATCCTGGGAGCACTGATTGATTTCAAATTTCCTTCCCCAATGACTGCTTCCATAGGGGAGAGGGTGAAAACAAACATCTCTGCCATTAAAGTCTCCCTGATGAGACAGAAGCAATGAAAAAAGACAGGGATTTACCAGTGCCCTAGCAGTAACATGGGCTTGTAAATTAACACAGGCTAGAAGGGATGCTGACAAGACAAGCCCGGAACAATAGGAAAGGCTGGGAAGGAGGTTTCACAACAAAACAAACAAAAAAAGCTCCTTACTCAGATTTTTTTTTTACTCAGTCCTCTCAAAGGCAAAGCTCTCATGGATCTGCCGGCACATGGAAAGAGCAAAAGCTGAGGGCTGGATTGTACCTTTAGGGTCCTCAAGCCGTGGGAGCTCTCTGTATGTAGATCTCCCACTTTCCAGCGTCCTCCCGCCAGGGCAGAGGGTGGAAGCAGCAAAGGAAGGTTAATGCAGGTAGAAATTTCATTCATTTCTCTGCAGAGTTCCTTCTGTGCTGGGGAACTGCCCCTTACAGGGGGATCCCAACAGGAAGTGCTGCCTGAGGAGTCTGATAGCTCAGCTCCAAAGGAACTGCACTGCCAACGAGCCGGATCAGAGCCAGAGGGAAGCAAGGGCTGCTGCAGAGGCATCAGATACCCGAGCTACGTGCAGAACTTGGGGGACCCGCAGGGTCTGTGAGTCAAGCCACTGGGTTCTTTGGTGCAGCCACTCCAGGATACAGGGGAGCAACCAATCAGCACCCTGAACAAAGAGCGTAGGGGGGAAAAGGAAATTATAGGCAAAGGACACTGGAACCAACCACTCCCGATAGGAGCATCTACATGATTTAGGAGCACAAGTTCCAGGAGGAATGTCCATGGATAATATGCGAACCTAAACCTTAGGTCCTGCAGCTAAGTAAGAGAAATAATAGCAGCCATGCTTCTTTGCAGCTTAGGTAGTTTTAAAACTGCAGTGCAACATTTCTTAGTTGGAGTCAGGGAAGGATTTCTATGGATAACAAGAAGCGCCCAAGTTAGAAGAGTAAATATTAAAAATTACACAAGGTCTCTGTAAAGGATGTAAACTCCTTTGTTGAGACAACCTCTGACTTTTGAGAGTTAGAAGGAAACTTTCCCTGGGGGCAGGTTATCTCGCAACTGCTGACTGCGGGGTTTCTCTGAAGCAGATGGTGCTGGCCATTGTCAGAGACAGACGCAGGAGCTACCCCATGCCTCATCCACTCTGGCAATTCCTGCGTTCCCATTTCCTGACCGAATACAAGGGAAAACAGGCATAGATACAGTTTACCTGTCCTTATGTTTTCAATGTACCCATATATTGGTAGTGTAATTATTGTAACCATTAGGGTGTCTTTGGCTGTATCGTAGTCGGTGCCTAGAAGATGGTGAACTGACAGTGGGACCCTGCCTCCCTCATCAACCTGAAAAAAACAAAAAACACACACACAAAGTAAAAAGAAGAGGAACAAACATGCTTCAGAAACAAAACCAGGTTCAATAACCATTGCCAAATGGCCTTAATAATCAGTTCAAGGAGGATTTCATCACATGAGTGTCTTAAACTTATCTCTTTACCTGTTTCTGCATGAATTCTCTAGCTCAGGGGTCGGCAACCTTTCAGAAGTGCTGTGCCGAGTCTTCATTTATTCACTCTAATTTAAGGTTTCGCGGGCCAGTAATGCATTTTAACCTTTTTAGAAGGTCTCTTTCTAGAAGTCTATAATATATAACTCAACTATTATTGCATGTAAAGTAAATAAGGTTTTTAAAATGTTTAAGAAGCTTCATTTAAAATTAAATTAAAATGCAGAGCCCCCCGGACCGGTGGCCAGGACCCAGGCAGTGTGAGTGCCACTGAAAATCGGCTCATGTGCCACCTTCGGCACCTGTGCCATAGGTTGCCTACCCCTGCTCTAGCTCATTCTTACTACAGGTCAGTGCTGGAGTCTGCAGGGGGTAAATCTCAATTCTTCCCCTGACACTGTATGTTTTATACAAGTTCCTGCTCCTCCCTACCCATGGGTATAAACATCCAGTGTCACGCTGGGGTTAGGTTGGGTAAGAGCTTATCTTGCCCCCGCAGCGGTCTGCACGCCACTGAGCTAGTGTCAGTCCAATGGGAGCAGCAGAGTGTACCCCGCAGTGTCACAGTGACCGGCTGGGTTGTGGTTGGCCGAAAGGGAAGCGTTTGATGGCCAGGGAGAGGGAGTGCAAAGCTGGGAAGGGAGGGAGAACACATCAAAGGGTCCAGAGAAGCATTCTCAAATGCGCCATGTTGAGCCAAACTTCCAGATGTTTTTCAGTTCATCCATCCCGGCCTTTTGTGTGTCACCTGCTGATACAATGAGCCAGATCCCCAAAAAGTGGAAAGCAGCATCCTGCCACTGATATCAATTTACACCAGTGGAGGATCTGGCCCACGGTGTACAATGGAAATGACTTGATGAGGTTCTGGGACATGGGGGCACTGTTAAATAGTTTCACAGCACTTTACACATACAAGATTGCATATGTGACACAGTGCTTTCTTGCATCTATACTGGACACCAGTTCACTCTGGTTGCAGGGCAGCCAGAAAAACCACTGTGCCGTTGTTTACATCACACATGCTCCTGCTACAACTTCCTGCATTCTGGGCAATTACTCACAGTGATAAGGTCAGCAAAAGCAATGATCGAAGGCTTGTTCTGGACAGATGTAATAGTGATGGTAAACGTCTGGCTGTCGAGCCGATTGTTGTCAGCATCAAAGACGGTGAAGTGGAAAATATCTGTGACTGGCTGATTGTCAGTCTCAAACTCAGCTGAGTATCTGTATCAAGAATCAGATCAGTAAGTCACACAGACAACCTGCTGAAAGGATTTCACTTCCTATGTTTAAGAACATGTCTCATTTCAAGGAGATAACAAGTCAGTCCTTTCCCCCTTTATCTCGTCCATCCAGAAAGAACTAATATTTTCCCATGTCATTGGGCGAGTGGTATTGACCAGGAAAAGGCTGGTCCGAGCGTACTGGCTAGTCAGCCATAGTGAAAGAACATGCAGACAGTTCCTCACATAGCGCACTGCAAACCTGATGTGCAGTCATGCACTGAAAGACTCTCAGGGAAAGCAGGACCCAAAACTGGGGTGGTTAGGGAAGAACACGGAAGGTGAAGGTTATTGTACAACTAGAGTATTGTCCCAACAGATCCAACCTGCCCTTCCTGAAAGAAGTATGGTTTCATTTTTCTTTTCTTCTAAACTTTTAAATCTGGACACTTGTCTCCAGTCCACCTGCCTGGCAGACACATAGAGGGTGATTTTAAAAAACACTCAGCATTGGCCTACCTCTGCTTCTGACTGAAGTCAACAAAACTCCCATCATCTTCAGTAGAAGCAGAGTTAGGCCAATGTTGAGCGCTTCTGAAAATCCTACTCTGTTTCTATCATGATTTTTCTTCACTGACTTATTTATGTGCTTAAGCGTTACCACCTTCAACCTTCACTTTGCTGATGTTAATACACAAATGTTCCGACAGTATAATTCCCCTGTGAATAGTTGTTCAGTCTAGTCTGTGCTTGTGTATGAAACTACATATACATTGTTGGAAGGACACAGCGACGCATGGATCTTAGTTTGGTGTCATGCAGCAAGAGCAAGTAATGGCTCCTTCTGTGTAGGAGCCGACGACAGGCTCAGCTTTGACCCTGTCTGGAAGGAAAATCCACAAACCAGTGGTGCAGTTTGTTAACATAAGAACAGCCATACTGGGTCAGACCAAAGGTCCATCTAGCCCAGTATCCTGTCTGCGGACAGTGGCCAATGCCAGGTGCCCAGAGCGAATGAACAGAACAGGTAATCATCAAGCGATCCATCCCCAGCTTCTGGCAAACAGAAGCGAGGGACACCATCCCTGCCCATCCTGGCTAACAGCCATCAGTGGACCTATCCCTCCATGAACTTATCTAGTTATTTTTGAACGCTGTTATAGTCTTGGCCTTCACAACATCCTCTGGCAAGGAGTTCCCCAGGCTGACTGTGCATTGTGTGAAAAAATACTTCCTTTTGTTTTAATCTGCTGCCTATTAATTTCATTTGGTGACCCCTAGTTCTTGTGTTATGAGGAGGAGTAAATAACACTTCTTTATTTACTTTCTCTGCACCAGTCATGATTTTATAGTCCTGTATCATATCCTCCCTTAGTCGTCCCTTTTCCAAGCTGAAAAGTCCCAGTCTTATTAATCTCTCCTCATATGGCAGCCGTTCCATGCCCCCTAATCATTTTTGTTGAATCACTTTTTCAGCATAGACAGTCAGAAAACACTGCTTCCTGCTGGAGCTATAGCAAGAGGATAACACTGTTCACATAATATCAGTGAAGTACAGGAGAGGCATGAATTAGGTGTCAAATGTTTTATGACTGGAACTATTTCAAGTAAAGGATTTTTTTCTTTTATATCATCATATTTGGTATTGCCTAACTAAAAAATCAAAACAACAAATAGACAGATTTTGAAGACGTTCAAGCTACTGTCAGAGTACAAAAATACTCTATTTTGTATACACAATCATAGCCATTTTTAATACAAGATACAACAGTGTAGTTATGAGACATCATCTCTGCTATCATTTATAAATACTTTATATCCCAACATTAATAACATATGTTCCCTGCAGATGGTGCTCTGGAATTCTCATTGAGCCCAAGAAGATACGGTGTGGTGAAAAATACCTGTTTATTACCTGATTCTCTGGTTGTTGATATCTTCCATGGTGAAATTATAAACCTCAGAAAGCTCCTCAGCATGCTGCCCAGGTGTTGTCCGCATGAGGGTGCCATACATGGGCAGAGAAATTAACTGAATTCTTATTTTCGAGTCAGCAGAATTATTATCCTAATAAGAAAAGCAAGCCAGACAGCAGTATTTGCTTTTGTTTCTTTATGGTGAACATGAAAGAAAAAAGTCAAGTGGTGAAATATATAGATATTGGGCTAGATCTGCAACTTATGTAAATCGATGGAGCACCTTTGATTTCAATGGAGCGTACTGATTTATACCTGCTGAGAATTTGGCACAAAATGTACCTTCATTTTCTCATAACTGAGATGTGTTCTATCTATCTCTGTCTCACACTCACACACACACGGGTATAAATCTAGCGTATTTTATTTTCAAATCACATTAAACGCCAAGTAGAATTTACCTTCCCAATAATACCCAGTTGCTGCCTCCTCCCCACAAAAGATGGACTGAAATATAATTTCTATTTGGCAAAGAGAATATACAGAGACTGGGCTGAATTCAGCTCTTAGTTACACCAATGTAAATCTGGAGCAAACTCTATTGAAATCAATGGATTAGTTCTGGATTTACCCTGGCACACTTAAGAGCTGCATTTGGCCAATTTAACTATATTATGTGTATCCAACTGTATGATATTATATTTACATCTGCATCTTTATTAAAAAGTTTCAGGTGACAACATGTACCACAGTGTCAAAGTTTTAAGTCACGGTAACCTCAACATACAAATGAATAAGCCTCTTTCCCTTACCCACAAGTGTAATTCCACTGACTTCAATGGAAGTAAGAAAAGCAGGTTTTGACCCATAGACTTTCATTACATACATTCAGAGAGCAAGATTTATTTTTTTACATAAGATTTGAGTGCCCACAAAAATCAGACGCCTAATGTCGACTTTTGATCATTTCACCTTCCTCCACCACAAACAGTGCTATTAAACTGATGGCACCTGCAATCCCTTTTAATGTATTAAAGTGCGTCAGTACTCGGATCTCTTTTCCTGGGCCTTTTTAAAAAGGATTTCCCAACACTGTAGTTAATGCAAATCTGAAAAAATATCTTAACATAAAATTTTCAGTGCACTGAGTGGTGATTTAACCCTATAACTACAAGTGAAATCCCCTAACTACCCTGTGGAAACCTCATTGAGTGACATCAGCCTAAGTGACATTGGTTTCTGTAATTACGCAATGTTCGTGAAATCACACCAGTGATGCCAACTCTTGCCACACTGGTGCTTCTCTTACAGTCTCAGCTCCTGCACTCACATGATTATGTGAGAATCTGCTTTCATTTTTTTAAAAGGTGTTTCTAGCCTTCATGGAGGCAGAGAAAAGCCTGAAAACATGACCCTAGAAACCAGAAAGCAAAGGAAAAAAAGCCCATGTATTATTTTTTAAAAAGGCTTGAGATTTTTCAGCCCAAGTGATGATTTTTGAATGTTTGGGGTTGTCAGTACTGTCATACTGGACATACAAAGCTACAAAAGGCTGTTATTTCTAAGAGTATGACAGGATACCCTCTAGGACATCAACCTCCTGGACACCATGATCAGCTTCAACAATGGAACCCTACAGACAACTATATACAAGAAACCCATGGCTCACCACACCTATCTTCATAGATCCAGTAACCACCCAAACACATCAAGAAATCTGTTATCTACAGCCAGACGCTCAGATACCACAGAATATGCTCTGAGGAGAAAGTTCGGGATATACATCTTAACACACTTAAAACAGCCTTCACCAAACAGGGACAGACTACCAGAGAAATAGATTGCATCATGGAACAGACCAACCAGACACACTGAGAGAACTTGCTTCAATATGGAAAACAAAAAAAAACCCCTTCGACTGCACACCTCTAGTTATCACCTATCACTCCGCACTGGCACCCGTATGAGAGATCAGCAAACAATTACAATCAGCACAGTCATCACTCAAGTACAACCCAAACCCCGTCTTCTGGCCTTCAGACAATCCTCCAACCTTGCCAAGCTCATTATCAGAAACAAGCTCCCTAAAGACCAGGCCCCACCAACTCAAAGAAGCACCAGACCCTGCCATAACAACAGATGCAAAACCTGCAGACATATAGCCACTACTACAATGATCAACACCCCTCACAACACACCTTTCAAGATCCATGGGTCCTATACATGCCTATCACAACACATGGTGTATCTCATCCACGGCACTAAATGCCCTGATCACAACTATTTATGCTAAACAATCTATTGCACCTTGTATTTAGCTGTGAAGCTTGAGTACCTTTCCCAGACCTGAAGAAGAGTTCTGTGTAGTTTCAAAGCTTGTCTCATTCATCCACAGAAGTTGGTCCAATAAAAGATATTAGCTCGCCCACCTTGTCTCTCTAAGGTATATGTACGTTATTTGCAGAACAAAGAACAGGCAAGTCAATTACACAGCTGTAGAAGTGAGCTAGTGGCATTTTAAACCAAGGGAGCATAGGATCAAGTATTCTGTGTCTTCATCAGAACCTGAAGAGGAAATTATAACTCCCCCAACCTAATTTACAAGTTGTCAGCTTTAATCCATTATATAAGATATGGATGGGACTCCTACAACCGCATCCTCTACAAACTCCCAGTGACTCCAATCACTGCACTGCAGCCTCCTGTCTTGCTCAAACTCCTACCCCTCCCTCCCCGCGTCTTCTCCGCAAAAACTTGTATGACGGCTCCCGGTGTTGCTTTCCCTCATCCAGAAACCACCACAGGACAGTTGTTCTGCCTCCCCAATGAAAACTTTGCGATAGTTCCCATTGCTGTTTTTCCTCAACACACACTCCAAAAAACCCCCATCCCAACTGTGCTCGTTGGAGCCTTGTCCCCTTCCTAGCGCTCACGATAACACCGAGCACGTTTCATGTTCAAAGAGCTTTGCAGATATGAGGTAACACTTTCAGAAGTGCCTAGGTCCTATTCTCAAAAGAGACACAGGCGCTTCGGAACCTAAGTTCCATTGACGTTCAATTAAAAATAGGCTCCTATGGGCCTACAGGCCAGATTTTCAGTGAAATTTAGGCACTTAAAAAAATGCAGATTGGCACCTGGCTGGATTTACAGAAGTGCCGAAGAGTGTGTCTAACTGAAAAACAAAAAAACAACCCCACAGCGGCGCATCTGAGAGCCCATGTCATGTGGGGCTTGTGCTATGGGGCTGAAAATGGCAGTGGAGCTGTTCCAACTTGAGCTGCAGCCTGGGCTCCGAGATCCTCCATGATCACCTATTTTCAGAGGCGGGGCTGCAGCACAAGCAGGAATGTCTACACTGCTCTTCTTAGCCCCACAGCACGAGCTCCATGAGCTTGCTGACCTGAGCTACGAGCCTCGCTGCCCTGAGGTGGGGTATTTTTGCCACTTAGGTACCTCGCTCCCATTTAAGTCAGTGGAAACAACTACACATGGGATGCTACCCTGCTTAGGCGCTTTTGTAAATGCCATAGGCACCTATCTGCCTCTTTAGGTGCTTAAATACCTTAGTATCTCTGGCCCTAAATCACTTATGAAAATGGGACTTAGGCTCCTGAGGCACTTCGACTTAAGCGGTGTGTGGACTTTGTAGTAGCCACCTCGACAGGCGTGAATTTGACCCTGGGTGCCTTTCTGGACTATTAGGTACAATAAGAATATATTCCAGGAGCTCATTCAAACCTATACAAAGTATCCAAAGGGCTAGTACTTTAAAATGCAGAGCAAGACATGCTGTTAATAAGCAGGAAAGACTCCCCCGGGGCCATTTTAATCTGTCAGATGAACAATTTTCAAGCTGCAATGGTCTATTAATTCAATATACTTCTATAATTTCGTGATTTTTATAGGACATAATATTGTCTCAACAGATATTAATACATGAGGGGGGAAATCATTCCTTGGCTTTGTTTTATTTATTTATTTATAAAAGGAGTGAACTTCAGCACAAGGAGGATGAGGTAATATCTCACTCGGTGTATGCTCGAACACTTGTCTTTCTCACCAAGAGAGGCTGGTCCAATCAAAGATATTACCTCGGCCGCTTTGTCTCTGATATCCTGGGACCAACACATGAACTGTTGTATGTTATTTAAATCTGTAAAACTTGAAAGAGACCAAGGAGATTTTTTGGAGAAATGGTGCAATAATATTGCTTTCTGGATCTGACACCTTTATATGGCTATGTCCCATATTTCTACCCAAAGCCTTTTTTTTTTTTTTTTTACAATTAAGTTATATAAGCCCTGAAAATAGGCCATTAAAATGCTTGTAGTCCCTTAAATTGTGAAGCTTGTGTACAGGTCCCTTCCATGAAATCTACCGCTAATTCCACTGCTACTAAATCCACTGCGTCTAGCAAAGCACCACACTTCTGTGACACCAGCGATACTGGAAAACTCATGGCGTACGCGAGCAACGTATCACAGCATGATCTCACAGAATTCCAGGTCATTCTTTAGCAAACTAGGAAGAGCCAGTAAATATCAGGGAGGGTAAAGAAGTTTAAAAAAGATTATTGCTGAGCAAACCTACAGGCCTGGTTAGTGTGGGTGTTTAGTGCATAAATATGGGATTAACCCAATTTTCATTTTTTGCTTTGCAGTTCACCTTTACTTCAGTCAAATATGCATAGCCTCAAAAACCTGGTAGGATGAAAGAGTTCATCATCCCCTTTTTGGCAGCTGTAGGCAGGGTATAGTAAAAGGCTGAAGTATTTGACAAGTATCAACATCCTGAAGGTGCAGCGGTCTCCTGAGGGGAAGGAAGCTAGCTGAATGCATTGGGTTTAGCAAGGAATGGATACACGCTTACAGTGTAAGCAAGGTGTGATCGGGAGAGAGTCACAAAGCTTTTGCTAGCCACTGTGACGGTCAACGAGCAGCCAGGGGCCAGCCGGGGACCATCGCTATCCATCAAGGACACTTCGACTTTCAGCACCGTTGTTGCAGTGGTAACGCCGTCGGTTACGGAGATTTCCATGCTGTCCTCTGCTACTGATGAGCCATCGTGGACATACTGTAAAGCATTTTGGGTGACATCCTCATACGTGAAGGTGTCTCCTTCCCAAAAAGAAATATAAAAACAGTGATGACTCTATCCGCTGCATGAAATTAATACTTGAAGTTCAGATCAAATGTCTCAGTCCCAGAAGAAGCAAAGCACGTGAGCACATACTTATGAGGTATTTGATGCATCCCTTACCGCTGTGTGAGCACTGATTCTATCTGAAGGTTTCATTAATGAACTAGAATGTATGCAGGGAGAAGCCATGACCTTCACGGTAGCACAGGAAAACCCGTGACAAAATGAGTAATATTTTACTAACAAACTTTCCCACTTCTCGTCAGCGCAGCAGTCTTCTTTTCCTTCCACGTCCTTCTAAAATCCACATCTCTTGCTAAGGCTTCCAACACCAGGGCTACTCCCTCCCTAGCTATTCTTTGCATGGCTTTCCCATTATCCCCATTTTACAGATGGGAAAAAAAACTTGCCCAAGGTCAACCAGCAGGCCAGATGCTGCTAAGCCAGCAATAGAACCCAGATCTCCTGAGTCCCAGTTCAGTGCCCTACCCACTAGGTGAAGCTGCCTCCTGGATCAACAGAGCTGGGACTTGAAGCCGAGTCTCCCCCTTTCCAGCTGAATGCCCAAACCACTGGGCTACTGGCTACTCAGGGGTGGGTCTCTCTCTCTCCATGGCAAATTTTGAAAGGTCTCGGTTTCATCCAGATATAGAATGGGAACATTTCTGGGGGACAGGTAAACTGTTTCCTGCCCAGCTTTAGTGAACGTATTCAGTGCTCTGAAAATAATAAATAACACTCAGCTGGCTCTCTGAAGAGCTTGTGACAGGCAATTACCAGCAATGTGTTATTAACAGATCCTAGCTCAACTGCGTATTAAAAATTAACAAAAACACATAGATAGGGAAAATATATTGCACTTGGTGACTTCCCCCAACTTGAATTCCTCCTCTTCCTGCTCAACTCACCTGCTTTCATGTGCTCGTGGACCCCAGCGTTATACCTGAGCAGAACACCATGGTGAGGAGGTTCCACCAGCTCAAAGAAGAGATCTTCAGGAGCTGAGTCTGCGTCACTTACTGCCAGCTGTATCCCTGCATCGGGGGAATACACAGCACTAGTGTCGGAGCTGTGATCTGCTGTACAGCGAACCTTCCCTTAAAAGGAGCAGGTCTAGCATATGCAATTTTACATGCATTAAATGACAGAAATTAATGGGCTCTAATTGAGTTTGTATTTTAAAATTAATGTAATTCTGGAGCTCTCCTCCACACAAATGTCTGTGCGTCTGCCTGCCTGGAGACAATTTGTCCCTGGTGATGCTGAGGTCATGCGTTCAGATGGAGACGTTATTGCCAATCAGCCTTACAAGAGACAGCTAGCATGACCTTCAACTCCGAACCATGTGGGAGGGGACCGCATCCAGCTGTTCATGCGTCAGGCGGCCCCATGATGCAGTGCGAGTGGGTCAGTGAGTCCATCTATAACAATGCAAAACTTCCCTAGCCTAGCAGTTCTCGGAGACCAGGCAGTGTTATCTGCTACATCACTAATACCGGGCCAGTGTCCACCCCCTGCCCCTGTGGCAATACAATGTGAGGGGGAGAGTGGGGAGCCCTCCTGCCTTGCACAGCCCACCAGAGCAGGTCAGAATGCAGCCCCTGGACTAGGCAGAACACAGGGACCGCAAGCACGATGCTCCCTTAGCAGCAGCTCTGCCAAAAGGGGGAGAGGGTGGCGAACAGACGAAGCCACGGGGAAGGGGTACATGCTGGACCCTTCCAAGAGGTGCAGCAGTTTGTGCTTGTTGAGCTCTTGGAATGGAGGTGTTGGGTTCAGCACTGCCGCCAAAGCAGGTTGTGGGCTAAATACCACAATCTAGCCCAGAGGTGGGCAAACTACAGCCCGTGGGACCCTCCTGCCCAGCCCCCAAGCTCCTGGCCCCAGGAGGCTAGCCCCTGGCCCCTCCCCTGCTGTTCCCCCTCCCCCGTGGCCTCAGCTCGCTCTGCCGCTGGTGCAATGCTCTGGGGTCCGGGAGGGGGCAGATAGGAGGTGGGGGCCAGGCCACGACCCCCTCTCCTAACCGGCCCTCCATACAATTTATGAAACCCGATGAGGCCCTCAGGCCAAAAAGTTTGCCCACCCCTGATCTAGCCCCTAGCAAAAGAGATGGGCCCCCACCGGAATTCGAACCCGCCGCATGTGCTGGGCTCATGGCGACGAACCCAGCCTGTTCAGCATTTTCTCAGAGTAATCCCGTCAGTCGTGCTAGTTCAGAATAGTGCCTTTGCTACACGCCCTCCTGGCTCCTTACCAATTGTAGCCTTGCCACCCTGGCTGACCTCCAGAAATGGAGCTGTCATCTGGAACACCGGGGGCTGCTCATTAGTCGAGAGCAAGTGAATGGTAAACATCAGCTCAGGGGTGGTATGTTCTCCATCAGACACTACACCCAAATGTAAACACATCTGCATTAACGGATTTGTTTAAACGACACAAGTTGAAACGCAACTAAAAACGCATTCCAGGCTGTCTGCTTTTCACCACTGATTGTCGGAGCCACAGTAATTTCTTGCCTCATCCCCCTCTAATTACCTTCCAGACACAAGGCTACATAATTCAGAAATTCTGAAAAAACAGTGTCTTCCTTTATCCCTAATCCGTCTCTGGCAGTCCTAACGTACTAGAAGAGCAGTGCTGATTCCATGTGTGCGTACGCACAGGTGTACGCCTCTCTCTATCACAGGCTGCAGTCTGGAGCCAGAACACACATGGGTTATCCAGAATAAGGGATACTTGGCTTGCCCGTGTTCGGCAGCACATTGAAAAGGCTTAAACAAGGTAACAAGTTATTACATACTTCAGTTATCTGAAATGTTTCCATACTACATTTAACAATCATTGAGTCAAACTTTGCTGTCCTCACTCATGTCAATGGGATTTTTGACCGAGTATGACCTGCAGGGTTTGAATTAATGGTTAGAAAAGAGGTGTATCTGCTATTAAGAAAACCGACTCCTGGCTCCCACCAAGGAGTCATTGTCTTCCATGCACATTAATCCACAATTTGTGAAAACAACCGTCAAGTATTTCAGGTGCACTTTTACTTTCACAGACTTTTACTCAACACTCATAAGTCCTTGAAAGAGGAGCCGGGCGGGCAGGGGGCAGGCAGGGAGAGGTAAGGCAAAGGACATTAACAGGAAGGAAAAAGTACCATGACCCTTATGCCAGTGAAAGAATAGTGATTTATATACCTGTGAAACTGAAGTTCACCGACTCCGGGAGACCTGCAGGGGGGGGAACAAAGTAGAGCACTTTTATTACTAGCATAGGAAAAAACAGGGTCACATGGATTTAAATCCATTTTGTTTTCAACAAAAACTTGAGCATCTTTCCTGACATTTTATGAAGGCAGCTTTATACATATGCTTCAATCCTGGGTGTTACAGTCAGGAACTCCTGAGTTTTAATTCCAGCACTGCCACTTGCTTGCTGTGCGGCCTCGGAAAAGCCACCGAGTTTAAACACTTCCCTTAGTGGTTGTTTAATTTGAGACATCTTGGGCCTGGTTTCTGGAAATGCTGAGCACTGACAAGTCCAACTGAACTGAACTCAGCTCTTCTGAAGCAGTAGGTACAAGACGTCCCAAGATGGGTACTCGAAATCAGTGGTAACTTTTGAGAGTGTAGCAGTTAGCTCCCCTCAGTCTCAGATTCCCTATCTGTAAAACGGGAATGCTAATACTTCCCTACTTCCAGGGCCAGTGTAAATATTAACTGTTTGGACTATGCTTTGTAATTGTTAAGAACTTGGAATTTAATACAATTAACAGAGAAATGTTCTGCTATTCAATGCTGCAAGGCAGGCAACATTACAAATGGGATTTGCATAAACTGGTGTCTGTATACCCTGGCAGGCCCGGTGATTTACTAATAATTGCTTCTAGGTTTCATTTCCTTGGCGCACACAGCTCTGCAAATCAGGGAGTGCTAATATTCACCATCATATTTCACTGACTGAGTCGAGTTTGCTGCAGACAGAGTAATGCTATTGCTTGATTTGCACATTGTGAGAAGGCAGGGTGGGGTTTACCTGCCTGTACTTGCACCAGCCCTCCTGTGAGTTACTCATCTTCTGCTGTCTTTTCAGAATGAGGCTCCAGTATTCAGAACACTACAGAGCACAGCCACCCATCATCAGTAAATACAGAGTTGCTCACTTGTTACTGAGTCAATTTCTACACCTTTATTTACAACAGAAAGTAGCTCAGCACATACAGACCATGAAGAAAAGCTACAGCAGAACCTCAGAGTTATGAACACCACAGTTACAAACTCAACTGGACACCTCATTTGGAACCGGAAGTACAAATCAGGCAGCAGCAGAGACACACAAAAAAAGCAAATATAGTACAGGACTGTGTTACAAGTAAACTACTAAAAAAATAAAGGGAAAGCAGCATTTTTCTTCTGTATAGTAAAGTTTCAAAGCTGTATAAAGTCAATGTTCAGTTGTAAACTTTTGAAAGAACCACCACAATGTTTTGTTCAGTTCTGAACATTTCAGAGTTCCGAACAGCCTCCATTCCCGATGTATTCATAATTCTGAAGTTCTACTGTAATTGGTACTATATGTAACAACCAGTGAATTAACCACTCCAATACAAACAGAGCTACTGTACCCTGTGAAGTATCAGAGGGGTAGCCATGTTAGTCTGGATCTGTAAAAGCAGCAAAGAGTCCTGTGGCACCTTATAAACTAACAGACGTATTGGAGCATGAGCTTTCGTGGGTGAATACTGAGTGCCACAGGACTCTCTGCTGCCTGTAACCTGTGAGGCACCATACACCTCTATGATAGAACATTAAAAAAAAATCATTTAAAACACTCAGGGCTAGATTGTGCCAGACGGGCACTGCTCTAAGCAGGGGAAATACAGAGTGTTGCCTCATCCTCCCTGGTGCCCGTGGAGAGACTGTGCATGAGGGAGGCTTACTCTGTCCCTGAACTTCCCATGTGCAACTAGGGAGGCAACATCTTGGTATGAAGGGAAGGGAAGGGATGGGCCACGGCTTGACTGCCTCTGTCTGGGGCAGTGTGCGAAGGGAGAGCACGGAGACAGCAACTGTGAATGGCTCTTGCACTGGGTGCTGAAGCAGGGGAATGAGGGTCTCCCTCATCCTCTCCCCCACACCCATACAAGGGCCAACCCGAATCTATCCATGTCAAATTTAAACAAGTTTCTAAATATCACATGCTTTATTTCTCCTCTTATTCCACTACACAATCAGAACAGCCCAACAGACACTGAACGTCAGTAAGAACGCAACCATTTCTTGAGGAAGAAGGAACTTGCTTTGGCCCCACAGCCTCTGTACTGCACGCCTGCGCATTGTCGTCTTTGGTTTCCACTACACTCACACACGTTTGGAAGACAGCCCCAGGCCAGGATGCAAAGAAAGCCCCCTCTTTCCATTGGTTTATCTCCACATTCTGAGGGACTCTTTTGTGTGGAGTTACAGGATTAGAAAACGATCAGGCCATAACACAACTTGAGTGGTTGAAGAACATTTTAAATGGTGCATCCTACTCTCATTCCACATGCAGAGCTCCTCTTGATGGCAAGTGGACAACATGGCCCTACGTTCTTTTTAAATGTACGTAATGCACTTTGAACAATGGTATTTAACATAAGGATTTGTCTCAGCTGAAAGAACTTGGCTGCATACCGTATTGGCATAAGGCCTACAGAATTACGCATGTAACATGATCCCACACTTCTCAACTTGCCATACCCAAACGAGGACACAATATGGGGCAAAGATCCAAAATACAGAAAAGTAACAGTTACCATCCATCCATCTACTCCAATATTCAATCTCTGAGAGTGGGTCAATGCCAGATGCTTCAAAGGCAGTCACGAAATTCCCCTAATGCACTGAGCATTTTGCAATACTGTCCCATAATTAGAGATTTCTGTCATGGGTGACAAAAAATAAAAGGTGGAATCCTGGAACTATTGATATCCCTGCCAAAAGCTCCTATTGATACCCATGGGGCCAGGATCTAGTTCAAAGTGCAGAACGTTGTGGCATCATTTTCCATGACACCCGTAGCTTTCTGAACAATCTCAGTTTCACAATTCAGCATTTCCACTGTAAAGAGTTCACAGTAATTCAAGTCCTAATCCTGCTCGTGTTGAAGTCAATGGCAAAACTCACCTTGACTACATCTTCATTGTTTAATGGAAGTGGGTTTGGCCCATAACAGAGAGAACACGCTAGGTTTTTAGAGGGGAAGAGGCATACCCAGGTCTGTAATGGGAACTAGTGGAGATAGTTCCACATTCTTGACACAGAGCTAGTGAAGTGCTGGTGTTTCTTACCAGCAAAAGAGAATGCCATAATCTCTCTGACGTGTGGAGCTGCAGCGGGTGGACGGTAAGCAATCTTGCCATGGTTTATATCTGCTTGCGTGAAATACTTGACTGGGGAGAGAGGCCTGTCTCTGTGCTCCACGATTCCTAGAGAGACAGAGAGCTCATGTTAACAAGAGGCATCCATTTCATTTTTAACACTAAACAATCAAGGCTCAGCCACCCCCCGTAGTGCTATTTATGTCTTCAATGTTATCTCTGCTCACGTTCTCCAGAATGGGCCAGCTGGCCACAGCCCATTTGGCTGCAGTCGCACACAGTACAGCTCTTCGGACCTAACAGAGGACACTGGGAATTAAACACAGATTTCTAACTGAGTAAGCACTGCAGATGCTTATGGATGGAGAGGTGAAAAGAGCAAAATCATTGGGTGCAGTGTGCAATGTATTCTAGACACTGACATTACAGAAAGCTGGCTGGGCACTGCTCACTCCTCTGCTAACTGAAGGAATCAGGTTGAGAAATAGATGGTTTGAAAAGTATTGAAGGAGGATAGAGAGATTAATAGCTGCCTGTACAGACAGATACTTTGGATAAAGCTAGAGAACTTAGAAGAAATGGCAATAAAAGCACAGAAGTCCTTAGCCTCCAGCACTAAGACTTTTGTTTAAAAAAAAAAAAGCATATTAATATCACATCTTGCCTTGATTTGGCTGCAGAGGTACAGTCACATTGAACATGATTTTCCCACTCGGACTCTCTGAGTCTACAAAGGAGAGATGGTGCGGCTCAATCACTGTCACCCGATCCTCCAGTGCCTAAAAAACACATTATACAATGAACACAAAAGCCAGTGGCACCTGGAGATTTGCTCAGAAACATAACAAATCAATTGAGAGAGTTGTTCCCCAAAGGAACCAGTCCTTAAACACAAGAGTCTCAGAATACCTGATCTTTAAAGTTACACATTTAGATCCCTGACAGCGACGTGCTGGGAGAGCCTTGGCCAAGTCACTTGATCTCACTGTGCCATCTGTCCGATGGGGCGATACTCAGCTACCTTTAGGAGGTGCTGTGGGGTTCACTAGTGGTTAAAAGTACAGAAGTGCAGAATGCTTATTCACCACCTATGACCTAACGTTGTAAACCAGATTGAGAGTCTCACAGGGAAGGGGCTACAGGAGTGGCCAGTATTAATCACTGAGGAGAGAGAGCACTTTATTTCACTATCAGTGAGGAGTCTCCCTTTCTCCAGAGAACCAGCGGGAATCAGAGATTAGCTACACGGAGATTTTACGTCCATGCAAGAAAGTTAAGACCCTCCCCTCCCCCCGCCGTCCCTTACACTCTTGTGCAGGCTATCCTGACCTGGGCTTGGTCTGGGAACGGAGGTGTGAACAGAGCTTGGCTCTGTCTGGGGACTGGTAGGCCAGGGGTGAACAGAGTCTTGGCTCTGTCTCCTCCCCCCGCCCTCCATCCAAACACACCAGCCAGTACAGCAGAGCTGACAGGGCAGGGCGTCACTGCTTGTTCCTGGCATGGCCTCGCTGCAGATTACTACCCCACGCTGGAGCGAGGGGGAAGCAGAAAGGGATATGTGCCTCAGAGCAGTACTCCTTATACACCCCCCCACACACACTTTTAGCAGAATGGAGGAAGAAAAAATAATAAACGTGATTTAAAACTACTGGGTGAAGGTACAAGTCATTCCCTAGCCAGCTTATTGGTCTAGTCAGATATGTTTTGAGTGAATCTGCTTTTTTAAAAAAATCCTGAAAAATTTCCAGCAATTTCCATGGAAATGTCAAGGAATAGCAGCTTTTCCTTTTCTATTCAAGCCTTTTAAAACGGCATACTGTTTCCTGCACTACAAGAACATTGTCAATGCAACACTTCCAAAGAGCCACTGTGGTGTGTGAGCACACTGTACTGCATATTTTATATATATAACTTGTGGATGTATGAGAGTCTTAATGCACTGGAATTAACTAACATAAGAACGGCCGTTCTGGGTCAGACCAAAGGTCCATTCGGCCCAGTATCCTGTCTGCTGACAGTGGCCAATGCCAGGTGCCCCAGAGGGAGTGAACCTAACAGGTAATGATCAAGTGATCTCTCTCCTGCCATCCATCTCCACCCTCTGACAAACAGAGGCTAGGGACACCATTCTTACCCATCCTGGCTAATAGCCATTAACGGACTTAACCTCCATGAATGTTTCCAATTCTATTTTAAACCCTCTTATAGTTCTAGCCTTCACAACCTCCTCAGGCAAGGAGTTCCACAGGCTGACTGTCCACTGTGTGAAGAAGAACCTCCTTTTATTTGTTTTAAACCTGCTGCCCATTAATTTCATTTGGTGGCCCCTAATTCTTATATTATGGGATCAAGTAAATAACTTTTCCTTATTCACTTTCTCCACATCACTCATGATTTTATATACCTCTATCATATCCCCCTAGTCTCTTCTTTTCCAAGCTGAAAAGTCCTAGCCTCTTTAATCTCTCCTCATATGGCACCCGTTCCAAACCCCCACTCATTTTAGTTGCCCTTCTCTGAACCTTTCCTAATGCCAGTATATTGGCATTAGAAAACTGCTGCAAGAGGTCACTGAGTTAAATACTCCATCTGGATCCTAAAAGGGCCCAGATCATTTCACGATCACCAACATCTGTATCTATTCAAGCTAAGTTAATTACATGGGCAATTAAACCCCCTGCTTTAGAGCATAAGATGATCACCTGCTGAGGATCAAGAAGAATTTTTTCCTCCCACTCACCATATCATGTACAGTCTACTTACTACCTTATAATACCAAAAATATTATAATGGCATTATATAAATCAGTGGTATAGCCTACCCTAGAATACTATGTTCAGTTCTGATTACTGCATAGCAGAAATAGAAGAGATTCAGAAAAAAGAAACTACAAAGAACAGAGGAATGGAAAAACCTCCTTACGAGGAGAGATTGAAAAGACTGGGAGTGAAATCCTGGCCCCACTGAAGTTCCCAAGAAATTGACTTCAATAGAGTCAGGACTTCACCTTGAAAATGTTTAGTTTAGAGGAAAAAAATGAAGAGGGAACATGATAGATATATATAAGATAATGAATATTACAGGTAGGTTTGGAAAGATTTGATTTTTATCTGTCAATAAATAATGATTTCACCGTACACACACAAACCAATGAAAAAATATTTCCATTGATAACAATCCAAATTTACAGACAGGCAAAGTAAGAAAACTGCTGCTTGGGAACTTATTAGTGTCCCACCTTAATGTGTATATAAAAAGGGTTGGAATGCCAGTGTTAGTGGAGGATTTTTACTTCGTATATTTTGACATGTGATGTTGACAGTTGGTGTTTTAACTCTTAGAAAGTTTTAATTTTTAGAACGTTACTTCCAGCATCTGCAAAAATTTCAATTGATAAACATATAAAAACAAATGCTTAAAAATAAATAACGATATTATCCGTCCAAACCATATAAAAATAAAAAATGAATTCTGCCAAGCCTTGTTACCTGGAAGGTAAACTGAGGACTCATATTCATCCTTTCTTTTAATACAAGAAGGGGCTATTCAGTGAAATTGAAAGACCACATATTTAAAACTGGAAAAGGTAACTACTTCCCTAAATAAATCTATTACTTACAGCGGATAATATTGTGGCCAAGAGAACAGTAGGATTAAAAAAAAATGTTAGACATTTATATGGATAGGAGAACATATGCAATATTATTCAATGGGATATAAATAACTATATTATAAGTGGGACTAGTACCACCCACCTATTACTGAGGTTGCACAACGCATCCCATATAAGACCCTATTTTCAGCTGCTTATAACTTTGCCAAACTTCAGTTGTTTGGACGGAAATTTTCCATGCTGGGTGTCTACATAAGGCTGATTTAAAAAAAAAAAAAAATTCTGCCAATGTGGTTCTGCCATTTCTAAGAACAATGCTAGAGGGGAAGTTTCTTGTGGCCCTTACTCTGACATGCTCTAGAGCCCCTATGCTTTGGATCAGGGACATGACATTTGGGAGGGATCCTTTGCATACCTGTTACCGTCTCTGTAAAAATCTGCCCACATCCAGCCAAGTTACAAGCCTTTGAAAGTTTGCACATGCTCACTAGAGACTTGGTAGAGCTTTATTGCTAAAATCTCTGAAGATTCCATCCTCACTGGGCATGTCTGAGCTTCTCACGGCTTCTAGTGCTGTGATTGGCCTGGGCATGAGTCGTCCCCACAGAGTGACTGAGTATGCTCCATCCCTTCACAAGACCCAGTACTTTCCTAGCATTTGAGTGCTCAACTTTGCGACCTTAATGATGTTCTTTTAACACAATATTTTGCTATGATTAGATAGATAGACAGACAGACAGACAGACATGGCTGGAGATGGCACACTTGATGGGGAAGACAGGACTCTGTGGTGGTATTGAGAATTCTCTCTCTCGGGTGCTTGGCTGGCTGGTTTATGTTCACATGCTCAGGGTCTAGCTGATCCTCACATGTAGTGTCAGGAAGGAGTCGTCCCCCAGCTCAGATTGGCAGTGACCTTGGGATTTTTTCACCTTCTTCTGCAGCGTGTGGGTGCGGGTCACTTGCCAGGATCACCTGGGCATTGTCTCACAAGTATTTCCCTGCCAGTGGGAGGTGCTTGGTCACTGGTGAACCTCAGTCACTCCTACTCTCTGCTTGTGGCACATAATAGCTAGTCCCCTATGGGCTGTAATACTTTGGTCTAATTTTGGTTGTTGGGTTAGTGTGCGGGTGCTGGGTGTTGCCAGTGGCCTGTGATATACAGGTCGTCAGACTCCATGACCTGGTGGTCCCTTCTGTTCATAAACTCTATGACTATGTATGGAATGTTTCAGTATTATACAACTGGCTAGATCTATTACGAGGTATGATTTTACCTGTCTCTGTAGTGTCAGATACTGGCGAATGCCGAAGGCAGGATTCTGGACAACATGGACTAATGGCCTAGGAGTCATGAGACCAGGAGTCCATCGCTGGCTCTGCCACTGCATGACCTCAGGCTAATTGTATGTGCTCTCTGTGCCTCAGTTTCTCCATTTGTAAAATGAGGACAATGAGATTTAGCTACCTTTGTAAAATACTTTGAGATCCTCAGATGAAAAAGTGTATTGATTATCTTGTATGTTAAGCCTGTCATTCCTACAGTATTTTCTTGTATCCAAGTACACAGCACAATGAATAAAAAAAGAGACAACCCCAACCTTATGTCCAGTGCTCACTGTGGGAGTATATTTGTCCTCAGCCTACTTGGATTAAAGTTATAGTTTTGATGCTGCCATTATGCACCATTAAAGAAACATTCCTGACAGAATACATTTTAAAAAAACAGCTAGGAGTAAAAAGCAAGAGCAAATTAACTCTAATATACACCATTCATTAAATAAATCAGTATTTCAGGACACTGTTCAACACCACTGTTTTCAGCACATTTGCACAAGTGTACCTGAAAGGAACTTAGAAAACAATTCTGCTGCTGATGCACATGACGGAATAGAATTCAGCTTGCTACCTCTTAGCTACATTGGCTCTGCACAGCTAACAGAAATTGATGGCAGTGAAAGTTCTTTTTGGCACTGACTCCAGCAGATATGGCTCTGAATGAGAACACGTCTCATGATAACGATGGTGTCAATTTTACAGAGCCACTTTTTGGAATAAAACTGCACTTTAACAATCACAGAATTTCCTTCCACCCCACAAATCTGATCTCAGCTTACACTCAGCTAGCGTTTGCCATCAGAGAAGCTACATTCTCACCTCATCAATCATATCTTTTGGGGAAGGTGTAACTTGATGCATAATTGAAAAAGGAAACACTATAGATACATGCCCAGCTTAATCGTCAAACTTTCACTTAACTTTCTTTGACCTTTCTAGTACAGATCAGTCAAACCAATCTTGTGTTGTAGAAGGACTTAGCATTGAGCTCATTCTTCAGCAAAGACGCCAGTCTAATTCTGAAGGAATTTAGACATTTGAAAATGGATTAGCAGAACTCAATCACGCTGACATGGGAAGTGCAGTCTTTTTATGATGAGAAAAGTTAATGTTATGGTCCCTTTGTAATTGTCTCCAAAGCATATTTGTCTCACAAAGAGGCAGCATTTGCAGGTTGTGATGAGCCCCCTCAAGTAAAGCACAATTTTTTATGACACTGTTGGATTTTGTGGTGTGTAATTAGCTATAATATCCAGCATTGCATGGAGCAATCGGACACCTCCCCCAGGAATCTTGTTTAAAAAAAAAATGCAAAGGGAAAAGATACATTACCGAATATTGCTCCAAATAACAGCTTGAACAGATTTTATTATTGCCAGCAGAAGGTTGCCCTTATTTTAAACCTTGATAAGATCACCGTGCCATGATGATCTCACTGATCCAAGTTTCACCACTCCCTTCAGTTCCTTCACCCATTCCTGTCTCCCTGCCTCACCAACCCCAGTGTGTGGAATGAATCCCCTCCCAGACCCAAGGCCTTCCTCCCTCATTGCCACCTGGAAACCTATTTCTTCTAAGAAATCACATGCTAACTACTCTCTTCCACAGTATATCACTCACCAGGTTAGCACTGATCCTTTACCTACCCAATATGAAACAGCAAGAACTCCCCACCCACCCCTATTACACCTGAAAGGATGGTTCCAGGGTGGGGCTTGTGAGACCTGGCTTCATTTCCTGGCTTCATCACAGACTTCCTGTGTGACTCTGGGCAAGTCTTTTAAGGGCCAGATTTTCAAAGGTATTCAGGTGCCTAAAGATGCAGATGCCTAAAGAAGCCTAGTGGAGTTCTCAAAAGCACCATGGTGCCTAACTCCCATTTACTTTCAGTTTCAGTGGGAGTTTGGTACCTAAACGCTTCTGAAAATCCCACTTGGCGTCTATCTGCATCTTTAGGCACCTAAATAGCTTGGAAAAGCTGGCCCTAGTCTCTCTGCTCCTTAGTTCCCCCTCTATAAAATGGGCATAACAGCACTGCCCTACTTCACAGAGGTGTGGTGGGGCATGCAGAGACGTGCTAATGGGGGTTGCATAAGGACCTACAATAGGCAGATCTAAAGTTACCTCTATCCTCCCTGTGTGTTTTTGTCTATCTGCAAGGTCGTTTGGGCCAGGACTCTGTCTTTATCTGGGTTTATGACAGAGCCAAGCATGCTGTAGGCACTTAACGCATCATGAATAAAGAATTAGTAGCTAATAAGGTCAGACATGCCTGTGCATCTCATTCAGACGGCTAGCCCTGGTTCCCAACGCCAGGCATCATGCACCCCTGCCTACAGCTCCGACCTTCTCTCCTAGCCCCTCCACTCAGCAATGGCTTTTCTCACAGGCAATTCCAAGCCATCTCCCATTTGCTTGGAACGCCGGCCCCAAAGTTGTTCACCAGGCCACCTTCAAATCCCTCCTAATGCCTCACTTCGGCCATCTTGTCTGTGAGCAAGGTGGGGGGAAGGGCAGGGTGGCAGAGCCATTGAGATGTCCACATGCCTTAATCACCACATGACCTTATTACAACCCACTACCAACTTGTCTGTTTATGACCCTCACTTGCTGGGTCATGTTGACACTCTGTGGCACAGACTAGGTCTTTACTTATTTTCATAAGGCAATGTCACAAAAGGAGATGGGCCAGCCACACCTGGCCATAATTAATTAGCTGCTTCCAGCCTGAGGTGGAGGGACTAAGGAGAGTCCGGTGACATCTTAGCAGACATATGGGCCTTATAAAAGGACTGAGAATGAGATCAATCTTGAGGTGGAACCACAGGGAGTGGGCAGGCTTCTGTGGAAGGCCTGAGCCAGGGTCTGCAGGAGACGAAGTACTCCCAGAAAACGAGCGTGGCAGCCCTGTGCTCTGTACCACAGCAGGGAAGGACGCAAGGAACAGAGCCCCAAAGCGGCTGAGAACGGTACTCCAAGGGAACCGGCCTGGGGACCCAGTGCTCTGTCTCAGAGCCAGAATAACTCACACAGGGAGCCAAAAATGGGGCTGGGAGCAAGGCCCAGAGGGTGGGCGAAGAGGCAGAAACCTTTTTGTTTGTTGAACTGTTGCTGCAGGTTTGCTTGTGATTTGGCCAGAGGGCTAAGTCCCATCTCCAGCACAGACCAGCATGTGGAGAGCCAAAGAGACCCACCTCAGAGAAGGAAATTGCAGGAGAGCCCGCTGTACCGTGTGTGGCCAGCAGTGTGTGCTGCGGGGTAGCTACACCCCTACGACAGGTACCCAGCACACTTCTGAGCATATTAACAACAACAACGTCATTAAGCCAGTGTCACAACATCTTTGCTCAGTGCTGTCAGGAGTTGCACAACCCAACATCAAGACAATGATGCTGAATTCTCCCTGAAGATGCTTTGAAATGATCTTAAAATCAGGGTCATGCTGAAAATAACAAGAGTGAGTAGCAATCCTACCCTTCAAAAACAGGCTGTATGGACCAAATTCAGCCCTGGTGAATCAGGTACAGGTCCCATTGAAGCTAATGGGAATTGCATCAATTTATGCCAAGGCCGGATTTGGCCCAGTTTGTAGAAGGTCTGAGTTTCTCTGTATTCATCACTGCACCATGAACTTCCTACACTGTGCTACACTTGTGGATCTTGATGCCAACTGACTTAACTGAAAAGAGTCGTCTTGACATCAGTGGGCTTTGTATCAGTCTGCATGGAGAAAGAAACAGTCGAACTTAGGTCTATTTGTTGGCAGAAAGCATGGGTCTCAGTGGGTTATCCTATCACCAGAACTCCAAGGAGGATTCAGGCAAACAACAGCATTCTGCTAGTTCACAGGAACAGAGCAGACAGCAGAATAAAGCAAAAATATATGCCATGTACACTACATACACCTGCCAACCTTTCCAAGGCTTGTTGTGTGTCTAATTTAATTCCCACCAGCCTTGCAGGCGTCTCTTCAAATTAAAATGATTAGGGAAACAACTGCATTAGATTACATGAAACGGTATAAAAACGCAATATTTACTTCCAGTGCCAATGCTTCAAAAAGAGTAATTTACAGTGAAATGTAATAGACATGTCTGAATGCTTTAGGAAAATATTATAAATAAATGCTTCTGGTGTCAGATTGATGGATTGGAACTTTGTCATTGCAAGCAGACTTTGATCTTTGTAAATATGGATTGCAGTGCAGTTACTCATCAAATCTATTTGTTATTGTCTCTCTAACCCAAAGCTTTTTGCCTTTTTCCACTGCAATGGTCTCTCTAATACATGGGGGTTTAAGAACTGGGGGAATTCTTTGAAAAGATGTTAAAAGTAGTTTCTTCCTTTCTCTTCTTTATTAAGAGCCTCTACAATGTACAACTGTATCTCCATCACCTCTATTCATATTAATTTTCCAATTTATTTTTTTTTATTTTTTTTTACATTTCAGCATCTGAGCGGACTATGATTCATTTCACTTTTCTTTTTTCTACTATGTATCCAGCTGTATAGCATTCTTTCTTTAAACTTCCCTCGATTCTTGAATCAGGTACAATGCACAGGCTGAACAACATTAAGAGGAAGCAATATTGAGTGATAATTGTTCTGTGGCAAAGTCTGGTCTCTGTGCACTCCCATAATGAGAAGGAAAAATGCAGTGACAATTAGTCAGTGGCTTTGGGATAGACTTACAGTCATATGGAGAGAGGACCCAAGTGAGAGCTGTGGTGCTTCAGGTATCTGCGGGAGAATGGCAATGTTGAACATGTGGGTCTCCAGGTGGGTTTGTGGAATAGCAGCACTCGATACCTGCAAATGCAAGATCATACAAATGGAATCCTGATCACAATTCATTCGCAACGATGAAGAACTGCTAGTGTTTGAAAACACAACTGCCTTTTGAGGCCCTCCTCTTAACCTCCCCTACTCCTCCTTCTAGAGTGACCAGACAGCAAGTGTGAAAAATCAGGACAGGGGGTGGGGGGTAATAGGAGCCTATATAAGAAAAAGACCCAAAAATCGGGACTGTCCCTATAAAATCGGGACATCTGGTCACCCTATCTCCTCCTGGCTTTGGGAGGATAAGTTAGCGGATGATCCTGAGAACACGAGCCAGCAGTAGAACTAGATGATAAATGCTGAAAAAAATCATACTGTACCTTCAACCAGATGTCTCTTAGGGTTGCTTCTCTGTAATCCAAATGCACTCACATAGTAGGTGCCAGACTGTACTGTGCTTTGATACAATATACTACCAAGGTTAAGGCTGCACAAGACGACTTTGTGCTCCACACTGGAAGATGATCCATACCACCATCCCAATACCAAGATGAAATTAATATCTAACTCATCACAGATCAGTTGCAGTTGCTGCTTTTTTTTTTTTTTAAATAAACACCTGGATCCAGCAAAATTATTTTTACAAAAATTTTAAAACACTAAAACATAGTGTAAAAACCATGCTAGAAAAGCTTATAATAATCCTGAAATTCGGCAACCGCCCTTAGCTCTCATTGCCTTCCCTGCTCAGCACCCCACACCGGCGCTCAACACCAGGGAAGAATTAGGCCCCAGTATGTCCTTGATTTCAACAGAACTTAAAACAGTTTGCTGAGTAAGAATGGACTTAACACCCGCTTCCAGTTGAGAATGTGCATGAAAATGCTTTGCGGAACCGGGGCCTAAAAGAGTAAAACTGAAACGATTTTAGTCACTCACAGGGTCTGTTTATGTTGATGTCATTTGAACTACAATTCCCAGAGCGCGGTTGAAAACACATACGCCTGCCTTTTCTAGGAAGTCACAATCCACTGTTCTGCACTCAGACAGATGTATTATGATCTTCTGATGTGACACTGCACACTGTAGCTTCTTTTCCCTATAGGGCTCCTCATACAATTATTGTCACTGCACCAAGAAACTAAAAACAAACGTCTGACTCATGCAAAAGGCATATACCTAACAGCAACATAGCAATTAAATTAAAGATTAGCTTGCTCAACATCTGGCACTCTCAACTTCCTCATTATCACTTATGTTAATTACTTCAGAAATTACCTTAATTGCCTGGCAGTAATAGCTTCTAGGTTGTAAACCAAATGTAACAAATATTGTACACAAATGTTCATGTTGACTTAGCGTTATGGGAGACTGTTAAACTTCCCAAGCAAAATGCATGGTACTGTCTGAGGGATTTTATGATCCTTCTGCCTACTGGGATGGTGGGGTTTATTTTAGTATAATGGCTGTTGGGGTGTATTGTGTGCCTTTTTGTCTATATATACATTTATTGATGGAGTGAGCGGAGCAGTCTATTATGAAAATTAAATTATTACATGAGGGAACCCTAGGAGAGAGATGGGCACTTGGCCTTGGTGTTTTCAAATCTAACTCAACTCTCAAAAAAATCCACTCGCTGCTCAGAGTAAGCATGGTACGTTTGGGGAGGGCATGCTGCATT
This sequence comes from Mauremys mutica, assembly GCF_020497125.1. Classification (NCBI taxonomy): domain Eukaryota; kingdom Metazoa; phylum Chordata; order Testudines; family Geoemydidae; genus Mauremys; species Mauremys mutica. The sequence goes on along the minus strand of NC_059076.1, from coordinate 19,165,620 downwards.
TTTCATACAATACAAAGAAGTTAAATCCCTGCTTTACGTGCAAAACAGAACTTCATGCTGGAGTCGTGAGCCACACCTCCATAACTGCAGCAGCAAGTCTCGAGGTGATGCTTTTCTCAGGGATGAATCACCCAGATATAGAGATATACATATGGGAGGGAGCCTGGGCAGAGGAAAACTCTGCAACCATCTCCTCATGGAGTGTTGTTTCCTTCCCTTCCTTCTGCTCCCCCCTCAGTCATTCCCAGGACATCGCCTAAGGCGCAGCTGCCCCCTGGAAACTCCTTATCTTGAAGAGGGTTCCTATTACAAGAGGTTACGGAAAGATAAGAGTGCAATAAGCTGTGTTATGTCTTTCTAGCGATGTCTGTGGGGCTGGTGGGGAAAATATGCCTCCTGGCCCCACCGCCCTATTCCCTTCCAAACCCATCTGCCTGGGCGCCAGTCCCAGACCTCTCCCACGCACCAACACTGACTCCATGAAAACCTCCACCTCAGGGCTCCTGAAAAGTGAAGTGCCCTGATCATCGGCATTTTTAAACAACAAATATTCTGTGTAGATCCAAGCGTGCAAGGGGAGGGGGATACTATCACTATCCCAGCAAGCATCAGTCTCTGGGCACACTGCTCCAGTCTGTAATGAGTCTGCTGTTTTCATTCTCATGGCAGTCCTAAGCCAGGCCATGCACGTAGAGGCCATTGTGCACCTGTTCACTCTGGGGACAGCCATTCTCTCACACCTTTTTAATGACTTTACTCCTCCATCTCCTGCCTAGAGAGGCTACCAGCAGGATATTACTACTGGAGTGGTGCAATCTACTCCTCTTTGAGATGGACATAGAATCAGACAAACTTCTAGGAGTTGGCAGTCCCTTAGTATGACGTTTGAAAGGCAATTTTCCCCAGATCTGCAATGTGGTCTGTGACTTTCTGAACGAGGTCAACATCACCGTACAAGAGTCAGCCTAATAAATCAGCTCTGCAGATGGATACCTCTACTACTGCGGTCATTACAAGGAGCCAAATCCTGCAGTCGGACAAAACGTTCTTTAGCATCAGTGTGAGTTTTACCCGCATTAAGACTAAGATTTGGTCCTACCTACAGAGAGTCTTTTTATGATTAAACCTTTCGGTCACCAGGCACAAATATTGATCCTGATAATGGATCAGACACAGCAAACAGAGTAAGTCTCAGAGGAAAATAACAGCTGCTTTAGGACAGATGGCAAGACAGGCAGTACCTGGAAATAGAATGAGTCGCTCTCCGCCTGGGATCCAGAGTGCCTATACCAAACAATGCCTTCGTTGATGTCCCGCTGGGTGAAAGAGGTGGTTGGCATGGCGGATCTTCCATCAGGCAGACGCTGCCATGTGTCAGCTGGGCCATCTGCTGGCATTGGAACCAGAAGAACCACCTCCCCTGAGAAAGCAGAGGTGAACGGGGAGAGGCCGTGCATGAGACAAGGAGGAGTGTGTGTCCTTCCCCACAACCAATGTGCATTCAAAGGGAAAAGTCTTCACCCACTGGCAGCCTCTTCTGTTTACTAGGCTGGCTCTAGATTAGAACACTCCAAAATCACCAGCCTCCGAACACCCCTGGGAAGTAGGGGAATCCATTTCTGGAGATGGGTGACAGGCACAGGGAAGATTCCAGAGATCACGTAGGCTGAGCCAGCAACCAAACCCACGTTTCCCAACTGCCAGTACACTGTTCCTAGACCACTCTACTTACTCCTATGTGTAGGGAGAGCTGACTCTTTGTAAGTGTTTGTGTCAACATATGGAGTGCACTTGAATTATTTCTGGCCCAGTTTGTTTGATGCTTTTGTGCACCTTTTAACCTCATAATTTTATTCTTTACTAATTTCATTAAGCAGAAATATTCAGCACATATAGAAATGCTGAACTAATACATTCCAACACCCAGTATTATTAGCTGATGTAAAAAATCTGCAAATCTATAGCGTCTAGTCAGAATAATATTCAGTTTAAAGATCCCCTGAAATCACACAGAAAACATTCTGCTTATATCAGCTTTTACACACAGCCAGACAGATCCTCAGCTGATGTAAATTCTCCTAGCTCTGCTGGGTTCAATGCAGCCATGACAATGTTTATCACTGGAGGATCAATCCTGTTATTGATCAACTTTGACCCTCCAAATACATATGGAAGAAGATTCTTATCCCTTACTCATGATGAACAACATTTTACTCCATGAGTAGCCCCACTAACTTCCATGAGACTACACAGAGTCAAGTGCTACTCACTAAAAGGGCATCAAAATCTTGGTCCTAAGTATTTTATTTATTTTATTGAGCAACACAATTCAAAGTTTGCTCAAAATCTCATATCTAAATACAAACAAATCAAACAAAAACCTTATGAAAAAAGACACTGTCAGGGGAGAGAGATAGCTCAGTGGTTTGAGCATTGGCCTGCTAAACCCAGGGTTGTGAGTTCAATCCTTGAGGGGGCCACCTAGGGATCTGGGGCAAAATCAGTACTTGGTCTTGCTAGTGAAGGCAGGGGGTTGGACTCAATGGGGTCCCTTCCAGTTCTGTGAGATAGGTATATCTCCATAAATTATATTAAACAATAAAACATCTTTAAAAAGTAGATTATAATCTAACTGGTAATCAAATAAGAAACCTATGTGATCTTAAATATCTTTGCATCATCTCTGAATGGGTATTAGGAGGTTCTCTTGGGATTCATGCATTCCTAACCCTCATCCATTCTGACTAAAGTAAATGATTCCATTACGCTGAAGGTATAGATTCCTTTGGTCAGTATCTTCTTATAAATGTTTTTGCAACTGACAGTGCTACTCTCATAGGACTGCTGTGTCTATTTAATCTAGAACTTCTAAATTATTTCAAAATGCAAACACCTGGGTTAAATAACCCCACACACTTGGTAAATCAGGTATATATTCAATAACTTCAGAACAAAACTTGGTCGCATGTCCAGAATGATGGCCCAACCCTGCACCATTGACTTCAATAACAGTTTTTCTGTTAATTGCAATAGGAACATTATAGAGATTTTTCCTAATATTAATGGGTTCTATATCACATTTTGTATACAGTTCTAGGGCTGGATCCTCAGCACATATAGTTTAATCAATTTTAAGGACAGAAAGGACCATTGTGACCATCTGGTCAGACCTTCTGTATAACACGGTACGTCTACACTACACATTAAGCCCAGATCTGTGGGACCCGTGCTTGTAGACTTGGCATTTCCAACCCCATTCTCGAGTGTCCATACTGCATTGTAATCCTGGCTTTGCAACCACTACACCTGGGTCTCACAGCCATGCTAACACGTCCACACTGCACTATGCAGACCTTCGGTGTATGGCCTGACCTGCATCCACACTGCAAAATGACCAGGCTTGGACCTGAATTGCTGCGTGACTCAGGCTCTGACCCACCCTCTTAGTGGGGTCTTAAGACCAGGGTCCTGAGTGCTTGCTAACTTGAGTCAGACTGATTTGTGTGTGGATGTTAAGGGGTCTTGGCTCAAACTGGAGTCAGAGCCTGGGGTTAGCGTGCAGTGTAAACATACCCACGCAGATCACAGGATTTCCCTGAATTAATTCCTGCATCACATGTAATAGCTGTGGCTGAACTAGAGCAGATCTTTTAGAAAAACATCCAATATCTTAATTTTAAAACGGCCGGTGACGGAGAGTCCACCACAACCTTTGGTAATTATTCCAATGGAAAATTATCCTCATTGTTAACATTTTCCACCTCATTTAGGGTCTGAATGTGTCTGGCTTCAACTTCCAGCTATTTGATCTTGTGATAACTTTGTTTGCTAGAATGAAGACCCCTCGATCATCAAGCTTCTTTTCTCCAGGTAGGTACTTACAGACTGATCAAGCCACCCTTGACTCTTCTCTTTGATAAACTAAACAGACCGAGCTCCTTGAGTCTTTAGCTATACGGCACGTTTATCAATCTTTTAGTCATTCTCAGGGCTCTTTACTGATGAGTCTCCAATTTTTCAACGTGCTTCTTGAATTGGGGACACCGGAACCGGACACAGTATTCCTGACTTTACTTAAGTCAATGGATCTATGGTAATTTATACCAGCTGAGGATCTATCTGGTCCTCCAAATTTAATTTTACTCATTTGTTTTAGAGTTATATATAATCTGTGCTAATAATTACATATCATCCTATGTTTTAGTATTCATGGATACAAATGTAGTCTGCACGTATAGCAAACTCCAACCTCCCACTGAATAATCTGTATTTAACTGTGCATTCCACCTCTCTCTTGACCTTTGAAAATGTCCCTTTAGCTACCAATCAAAACCCATATAAATTATGTAGCTCTTTTTGTAGAAATAATAATTCTGATTTGCAAAATATTCATTTTAAACTCTCCTAGTTCATTTCCCAAAATCGCATTCAAATGATGTTTGAGCAATAAAAAAATGCAGGCTGGCATGTCGTGTTTCCGTTTTATCACTATGTGACGCTCTGTACCTCAAAGTAGCACCCTGGAATCCCCATATTCATCATTATGACATGATTATGACAGGTTTTGTACAATTCATGCCTTGGGGGGTATCATTTGAAAAGTCTTGATCTATTGAACATTAATATCCTTTTGGATTGTATGTGCTACATTATACGTGCAGTTATGAAGTTTAGCAATGTGTGTTACTGAAATATATTGTGAGGTTGGAAGACACCCACAGCCAACCTCTCAACTGCAACAGAAGACCAGCCAGACATGTGCTGATGGCCCATTAAAGGGAATCCACTCTCCCAAGGGCCATCCCAGAGACTTCTCAAGAGAGTATGTGTGCAATGGAGACTGCCTGACCAATGGAGGTTGCCTAACCATGACGTCACAGCAAGGATCTTTCTAGCAAGCAGGAAGAAGATACAAAAGGAGAGACAGAGACATCATCACTTGGCCTCTCTCTCTCACAACTCAACACCTGGAAAAGAATGTCTAAAGACAAAGACTTTGAACTGGGGAAGGGTGGTCCCAGGCTGGAAGGTAGTCCCGGCCTGTGTACTGAGGAACTGTAACCTGCTTGTACCAGGGTCAGACATTGTTTGGTTCAACTCTTGCTTAGACTAAAAGTTTAGGATTTAGAATGCATGTTCAATTTATTTTCTTAAGGTAACTATCTCTGACTTACAGGCCTACCACTTATAGTCACTTACAATCTATCTTTCTGTAGTTAATAAATCTGTTTTCTATTTTACCTAAAACAGTGCGATTTGGCTGAAGTGCTTGGGAAATCTCAGCTCAATTTACAAAGGCTGGTGCATGTCCATTCAACACTGAGGGAGTGGCCAACTCCCTGCCTTGAGCAGAGCTGGATGGGACAGTGCTGGAGTGCAAGGCTAGGGAGATGGAGGGAATTGGCTGGAGCCTCCCTACTGGTGATTCATGAGTGGCTGGGACATCATTCATGTAACTCAGTTCAGTGTGTCCCTGCCTGTGGCTGTCGGTGTCAATGCAGTGCCTGTCAGAGTGTTATAGCTTGACATCAGCATCACAGCGTGAGAGGCAGCCCAGGTTGGTGAGTTCGGAGGGCTCAGCCGTTCCACAGTCCAGGTTGCATCCGGCAACCCCGTCACACGCTGACAACTACATTAATATTCCCTTAGCAGCATGGTCCTTCAATCTAATGACAGGCCTGATTCCGATACCTTTACTCACATGAGTCAGTCTCTTTGGATGCCAATTCCCATTCATTTTACTAACATTACAGACCTGGAGTGAAATCCTGATCCTACTGAAGTCAATTGGAGTTTTGAGACTGACTTCAATTGGGCCAGGATTTAGCCCCTGGTGTTGCTATTCCCCCACAAATCATAAGGAAGCATCAGCAAAAAGAAATACATAGATGGTTCATTTCTAATTGGTCTGGAACAATAATAAGCTGGGACCAGAAAATGCACACAAGTTTCATGGATCTGGAATTCTGCTTGTACGGAAATCCTATTTTGTTCCTTTTTTACTCAGGACCAGTTTTCTGTATTTCCTTGCTTTTTCTTAAATTATTAATTATTTATTATTATTACTACGACTACCAGGGATAATATTTCATAGAAAACTTTGAAGAGCAAAGGCTCCTGCTGTTTATTCCTAATCTGAAGCCATAAACCTTGTTTATATCATCATAAATAGTTGTTGCGGAGATCATTGCAATGATACAACCAGAGGATTATAACTTCAAATTAGGGTTAGGCAGCAGGAGACAAACTCATAAAGACAAAACTCCTGTTTTCATACAAATATTTCAAATGACTGAAAGCGATACACACACCTTACCCATAGACAATATAGGGTGTATTTAAATATGAACTGAACAATAGCACTGTTTTTATCAACATCTTCTGCGATGTGTCAGCAGCTGTTTAAGAATTAAACTTACTCTAAAAACAACACACAGAAGTGCAGAGTCTGCATTGTTAAAGCGACCCTTTCTAATTTGATCTGGTTCAGCAAATTAAAACAACAATACAGTTTCATTCGGGTCTTAAGGATGTTTAAAGATTATTTGTCCTTGTTAATGAAACTGTGGATTTGATGGGGAAATGACCATTCTTCTTTCTTATTCATATTTATTTTCCCGCCTGATGTGCTATGTTCTCTTTCCCATCCAGCTTCTCCGAATTTGTACCTCAGTCACAAATCCCATTACTTACCACCCTCCCTTCCCCTCAGTCCGTTAGAATGCTTTTAACACCTGCCTTTCTGCAGACTGTGGACTGCATGTGAATGCAGCCACCCAGAGATCAGCGCCCACAGTGAGAATTAGGAGACATGAGGCTTATATAAGGATTCCAATACCAGCATTTTAGCTCGTACCAATGAACCCCTTCATTACAAAATAATCAAGAAATGAATTTTTTTTGTCCTCAGTGGGCTTTTGCTCGGATGTGCCCAGGGTATATGTTACTTTGTGCTGCTCTTAAGCCAAAATTCGTCCCATGATATTAGACACACAAGGAGGATGAGATAATGTCTTTCATGCTTACACAGAGTTTGTCTCTCTCACCAACAGAAATTGGTCCAATAAAAGATATTATCTCACCCACCTTGTCCTTCTAATATCCTGGAACCAACACGGCTACGACGACACGGTATCACATAATGTTACCATTTGAAAAACAGTGGGTGACGTGCTCCCATGAGGGTGTATGTCCCAGGTCCTCAAAGATACTTGGTGCCCAGCTTCCACTGAAATCAATGAGAGTTAGGTGCCTAAATACCTTTGAGCATTTGTGTCTAACTCCATATTAACTGCACTGAGCTCAATGAATCTGCAAACATGGACAATGAAACGAAATGTGCAGCCCCATCATTTGGGCATTCAGACTGGAATCTAGCCATGACTGTTTTACAAGCCTACACACCCATTTTAACTGGCCAGATGTGGGCTTTGGACATCATATGCAAGTATTCACAGCTGATTGTATTTAAACACAGCACTATAACTAACTGTGTTCTCCAAAGACATTTGATGTGTACAAAATACCATGAAATTATAATATCCTTAGTGCTGAGCATGCCTGACTCCCAGAGAATTAGAACCCGGCACTTCTGTTAAGGGTGGGAGACACCAGGGGAGGAGAAGAAGGAGCAGCACAACAGCAATGTCCCCTGGTAGTAAAAGATCTACAATAAGTTACCGTATCTTGGCTGGTCCTTGATGATCGTGTAGGTTATCTCTGATTCACTGGCACCAGGCATCTCTGCTTGCAAAATTCTGCTGGTGATCTGCAGCATCCCTCCTTCTGGGACCCACACCAGGGGGTTAGTAACCAGCCGGGGGCCTCCATCACTCTGCAGGGGAGGATGAAAAGCAGCAGAGGCTTGGTTGAAGAGCAATGATAATGGGCCAATATAAACAAACTTTTAAACAAGAAGGATGAGGTTGAATATTGCAGAACACATGATGCAGCTGACTCTCTTTGATTCTCATCTGCTTCAAAGAGGGACGCTCTCTGCCCTACCAACTCCATTTCCCACCTCCTTTTCCCTCCCACCTTCCACTTTCTGCTCCATCAGTCCCATTTGTGACTTTCATCTTGTCCAGCTCCTCCTGATCTCAAGTCATTCCCTCCCTAATCTTCTCCTGTACCATCATCCTCCGTCTCTCTAAGTGGCCTTTTCACCTCTTCATTTAAACAGTATTGTCTTCCTCGACCTTAAGTTCTGGTGCATCTGTTTCCCTTTCCCTTTGCAGCTTCTCTCCTGTAAGGTTAATCTCCATGACACTGGGAAAAATCCTCACTATCTCCACTGCTAAAACCTTTGTCCAGGACTACGATACTTGTCTGACTAAATGATTCTCTCTCTCCTTTAAATCCCTTCCCCAAACACACTTTTTCGAGGATGGTTATAAATCACACCCTCATTTAAAAACAACCCATAATAAAAACACTCTCAACCTTTTTAAGTATCTATAATTTTCATCATAGTGGAGTAGTGACACTTCAAGACATGCAATCACATCAATCTCTCACCTCTTTCACATCCTAAGAAGCATGTCAAAGTATAACACCTTTAGAACCAACAACACATTGGGGAGAACTTTTCTGATATAGTTCTGCAATTGCACAAGTGTTTGCGAATATATGAAATGACTGAGGAGTTTGGATGTGGTAGCACGTCTGGAGGAGACACATAAACCTGCTGTTCTGTCACGCTTTATTTGTGGCAGAGGAAGTTTTCCAACTGGAAAATGAATATTTGGCAGCCAAATTTATCCCAAGGCAAAGTCAGCTTTAACAGTGACATGTTCTCACATACCTCCTCCTAGATTAATAGGGTCTAAGGCCAGAGGAAGCCCTTATGATCATCTTGTCTGACCTCCTGCATAACGCAGGCCACAGAATTTCACCCAGCAATTCCCGTAACAAGCCCATATTTTGTGGTTTAGCTAGAGCGTATTTTTGAGAAAGACATCCAGTCTTAATTTAAAGATTTCAAGTGATTAAGAATCTACCACATCCTTTGGTAAATGTTCCAATGGTTAATTACCCTCACTGTTAAACATCTGTGCCTTATTTATAGTCTGAACTCATCCAGCTTCACCTTCCAGCCACCTAATTATACCTTTGGGTACGTCCAGACTACCTGCGTAATCGATCTATCACAGATCGATATATCATGTCTCGTCTAGACGCGATAGATCAATCCCTGAACATGCTCCCGTTGACTCTGAACTCCACCAGGGCGAGTGGCGGAAGCGGAGTTGACGGGGGGAGCCGTGGCCGTCGATCCCGCGCCGTGAGGACAGGAGGTAAGTCGAAATAAGATACGTCAACTTCAGCTACGCTATTCCCGTAGCTGAAGTTGCGTATCTTACATCGACACCCACTCCCCCCCAAGTGTAGACCAGGCCTAAGTCTACTAAAGTGCTCTACTATCAAAAATTTTCTCCCCATGTAGGTACTTATAGACCATGGTCAAGTCACCTCAATCTTCCCTTTGATAAGCTAAATATATTGAGCTTCCTAAGTCTTCCACTGTAAGACAGGTTTTCCAGACCCCAAATAAATCTCATAGCTCTTTTTTTAAACATTTTCAATTTTTCAACAATCTTCTTGAAGTGTGGACAGCAGAACACATCACAGTATTCCAGTAATGGTTTCATTAATACCATATACACTGGTAATAACACTCCCCTCCGTCTACTCGACATTGCGCTGCATTACAGCCAAGAATCATACTAACCCTCCTAGCCACAGCACAACATTGACAACTCCTCTTCAGCTGGGCTATCCACCAGGACCCCTATATCCTTTTCCGTCACTACTTCCTAGGCTACTGTCCCGCACATCCTGTAAGTGTGACCCACATTCTTGGTTCCTACATGTATGACCTCGCCTTTGGCTGCATTCAACTGCATGTTGTTCAAATAAACCCAGTTTACCAAGCAATCCAGATATAACTTAAGTGTCCTCATTATTTACCGCTTCACCAAGTTTTGTGTTATGTAAAAACTGTATCAGCAATGACTTTATATTTGCTTCCAAATCATTTATAACAATATTGGACAACACTGGACCAAGACCAGATCCCTGCAGGATCTCTGGTCCCCATTAAAACACCCCCATTGTATGATAACTCCCTATTTAAAAAAAACAGGAGTACTTGTGGCACCTTAAAGACTAACAAATTTATTGTAGCATGAGCTTTCGTGAGCTAAAGCTCACTTCTTCGGATGCATAGAATGGAACACACAGCTCACGAAAGCTCATGCTACAATAAATTTGTTAGTCTTTAAGGTGCCACAAGTACTCCTGTTTTTTTTGCGGATACAGACTAACACGGCTGCTACTCTGATCCCTATTTAAAATTACTTTTTGAGATCTACCAATCAAATTTTAATCCATTTAATATTGATTTTGCATAATGCTATTTTTTAAAATCAGAATGTCATGTAGTCCTAAGTTTTACATCATTTAGGATCAGCAGTTCCCCTAGGACAAATGGTCGCTTTATTCTTTAAAAGAATTGAGCAGTAGTAAGACAGAACTGATTGCCAGCTAAGGAGAACCCTAACAATACCCATGGCAACTTTCCACCCGTCTTCAAGTGTCAGTGATGTCACGGCACTTATGGAGTTTAACATCAAAGCATAAATCAGCAGCAGGAAATTACCAGCTTGAAAGGGTCAGAGAGATTACCAGATTTATTGTGGCAGGGGAGAAACGAGAGAGCAGCCATGCTTCAGAGTACTTTGAGGTGAGGGCCAAAAATGCACCGTACGAGAAGAAAAACTTTCCAAGAAAATGTTAATTAAAAGCAAGGTCATAGTTCCAGAGCAACAATGGCATCTCCCCGTTTCCAAGGAATGAATGAATGAAGGGCTCTTCGTTCCCCACAATAAATCAGTCAGTCATTTTGCAATAACATTCCCAGCTGGGCTTTGATGCTGTGATCCAACTAATTAATAAAAATGCACTCAGCAAAAGGTTCCTTGCTTGCTAATCCTTTTATTTGTAAGTGACAAGTTATAGCTAGGCCAGAGTCAGTTCTCCTGCAGAGGTGAGTGACAGAACTGAAACCATGTCCAGTTTTTGTTTACCAGTGGTAAGGCTGATTGTTACATTTCGTTCGTGTGTGTGTGTGTGCGCGCACCTGCACACATGCACACTTTTGTGAGTACTAAGCAGTCCTGAAGACTAAAGTCCTCTCTGTTTAACCACTCAGCAAGTATAGCTCAGGCTAGTGCTGGTCAGACTTCTGTCACATTGCTTTACCAATGTGCCTCAACCCCGACCTGGCTGAATCGCCCCTAGTGGTGAGAAGGTAGTTCAGTCTTTATGCCCGTTCAAATCTGGGCCTTCCTGCTGAAACTGCCCACTGGAGATATTCATCCACTACGAAAAGAACAGGGACTATCACTGAACATCACACAACCATCTGCTCTAAGTATCTTTTGGCCACCTGGAAGGGAAAGGGTTCCATATCCCATTACCCAGGCTGATACCTACAATAAACACACAACATGCAGCCAGGTCTAACCCCTGCTTTGGCTGATCTGATGTTGCCAGATGGCACATTTTCTAGGGTGTGGGCTCACTGTTTCCCAACAGAGCATCATTAGTGGCAGGACCAACAGCCACATCAAAGTTAAAATGGCCAGAGGGCACAATACAGAAATGCAAATAGTTACTAAGCGCTCTTGAAAATGAGGCCAACCATTTAGGCTCCAGTAGTTCAAACTGTCCTGGCATGAGGGTCTTACAAATACACCAGACCCTCGCTAGAACGTGGGATTTGGGATCCATGCGCATGACGGCATTAAAATAAATTGCAATTAAAGTAGTTAAATTTGGGATCCATGGCCACGACTGCGTTATATGCGAATTCGCGCTATATAGACGGGCGTTTTAGCGAGGATCCGGTGTATTGAAGATCAGGCTATCAGCAAACACAAGCACTCAAGCAAATACTTTGCAAAAACCAACTCAGTTGGAGTGGATAAGCCAATGTCTCAATTACATAATACTCGAAAGAATCAGTGGTCCTTACTTCATGTTTTGACTCTAATAATATGGTGCTTCTATGGATGTAACCTTAAAAGGTTACTCTCTAAGCCAATTTAATAGAAATCCTAGAAATGTTTTCAAATCAGGACATAGCACATATGATCATTCAGCATTGTATTATGATAAGCCTCATGCACTTAGATTAGAAGCAAGGGTAAAGAGTACCCTACAGCTAGAGTTACAGCAGAATCTGTAACAACATGAAAACTAGGAAGAAAAGAGACGTCTTGTGTGTGTCTAGACAGCACCTCTTCTGAAATAAAGCTTGCATCCAATTCATCTCCCAAGGCTATTGCAGAAAGGTGATAATTAGGATAAGGCAGAAACTGGGCACCTGCCAGCCCTATCTCATGCAAAATCCTGCTCTGCTCTCATCTCTGTCTCACTGCCTTCATTGCTCTTTGTAGCTAAATGTTGCAAAGGACGACTCCGGAAAAAAAACAGAGACAAGGGAGAGTGAAACTGGCTAATAAAACAAACTATACTCAGCAATTCACCCTTCATTGTCATTTGCTTCAAAACCGGGCACTTTCAACAACTGAGCGGCACCCAAACAATTCTTTTTCTGTTAGTTTGAGGGCTAACTTCTGTGCTACGGGGAAGTAGCAAAAGGGCACTGATCCACAGACACGATGGGTGTGGCTGCTCTAATTCTGGTGGAGCCCAAACGACTTATCACCAGTAGTTTTGAAGAAGTCCTTTCTGATTATCAGATGGATGCGCTCGAGTCACACAACTAAGTTTTATTCTTTATGTTATGTTATAGTGCCACCCGGAAGCCTCAGAAGAGAAGAGGACCCCGTACACATAGTGATAGACCTTACAATCTGATCTTACAATTTTCAAGACAGACAAAAGAATGGGAGAATAGCTGTACCGTTGGCACAGAAAGATTAAGCAACTTGGCCAAAGTTATATAGGGAAGTCCATTGTAGTTATTGGGTTACACAATAGTAGGACTGCACAAATCTGACCTCTTCTCAGGTGGACAAATCCTTGACTTTTCGAAGACTATCTTATGACAACACCACACATTATTGAAATGATTGTTACACAATCGTATTTTGTATAGTGTCTGACATACAAATTGTCTTCCACAGCGCATTCTACTTTTTTTTTTAAAGTGATGTAATTTTAAAATAGAAACTGCACCATAATTTTCTTTGCCACAGTATTCCCTGTACTTAGAATGGGAATAACACTATTACAGGTGGGAACATCCAGCTTTTAATAAAAATGGAAGAATTAAATTAAAATAAACAATAATAATTGTTAAATTGTAGGGATTTCTTCTGAAATATCTCTAGGAACATTACCAAATATTAAGAAGGGTCAAGTACTAAGTAAAGTTTATTAAACTTCAGTGATCTTGATAGCTTTGGGATGTTGATCAGCCATGAACCCATTACACTCAATACCTCCCAATCCCTTTAAAGTTGTAGTCAGCAAATCAAACACCTCATTAACTAAGCCTATTAATTTATGTAGGTTTCTTTTCCTGATAGTTTCCTGAGATCCATTCATTTTCCAGATGCATTCACTCTTCTCTCAATTTAGTATTGACTATGTAATACTAACTTACTGTGCCAGGAACTAACAGAAGAACTCTCTCTTTCCAAACACCAAGCTGTTCTGTTTTCTCTTCCATACTCCTCCACTGATGTTACCTAGCTACATAACCTAACCTCCGGTCAAATGAATAACTTGCTTTAAAGCCAGTCACAATCACAACCCCAACCCCAACCACGTTCACACTTTGGGGAAGTTTGAATCTTTATCTGGATCAGTACTCTGCCTCTGGCCCCTCATTTTATAATTTGCTGGCCCAAATCCCCCGATCAGTGCACCCTCAGACTTTGGGGGAAGTTTGGATCCGGATGTGAACTTTTTAGCTGGAGGCCCATGTTCAATCTCACACTACTGCCTGCTGATTGCTACCAGTCTTTCAGCACCCCTCCCTTCCAGGGAGTGAGGGTAGAGTCAGGCTTTCCTCCTCTCACATGTCCATTGCTGCCACAGCAAAATAGGATGGTGCATTTTCAACTCTCAAACTGAAGCTAGAGATGAACTGAAACAGGAACTATTTAGCTAAGCTGAACCACTAAAGTGGAACCATTCTGGGTTTACAAACCAAAACACCACCAGACAAGATTTTGCAAACCCAACCTGCCGCTTTGCCCCTCCCTTGCCACATCCCTGTCAGCAATATCTGGTCTCTAACCTCCCCCGCCCCGGATATACTGCTTTTATAAACTACCGGTACTAGCTTGGCCACTGCAGAAAGGAACATACCTTTGGAGAAATCTTAATGTGGAACAGGATATTCTGGAAGTGGTGCCCATCGTTCACTTGCAGAAGCACCGTATCATCCCGACTGTCGGAACCATCGTGAGCATAACGTAGGAGTCCATTCGCCAGGTCCTCAAGATGGAATACTTGGGCTGCAGAAGCTGTGTCCCCTGGAGCTTTGACCAGCTGGCCATGACGTGGAGGATCTAAAACTACCACTGCTACATCCTGGGGATTGTCATTGTCTCGAATATCAAGCAACACGTTTGTTATTGATCCAATATCCCCTGTGCTGATAAAGAGGACGTCATTCCTTAGCACGTATGGGGCCTGAAACATAAAACCAGCTCTTAGCTGTTTGCTAAACCGCAGTGCTCTAATGGTGATGGAAGTCTGGGAAGTAAGGTGTGGAGTAGGGAGATTAATTCCCTTCATGTGCTGGAAAGCCCCGATTTGTAAACAACAGGGATTCACTAACTGCACGTTTCCCCAGAAGGGTAGAATTTAGACTATCTAGGCAGATTTAATTACATAAGAAGGTGGGATTCTCACACTGCAGCAAGCTGAACAAAAAGCCTCAGGACATTTATGCATAAAGCAATGTAGTTACCTGCGCACGGTCTGTATCCCCTTTGCTGCTCTGCTTGGATAGCTCGACAAGAACCTCCAGGGACAAAGCCTGGTTTTGCTAAAGTCAATGGGAACGCCGAGCAATAACTGACTTCAAGATCTTTCCCCCCTGATTTTGGTAGAGCTGTCCTAGTGTCTAGTTACAACCCTCTCACTGGTCCAATGACCAAGAAGGAGGAGGCATCATTCCTATCGAGGTAAGGCTAGGATGAGGAGGAAAACATACATAAAAATATGAACTGAAACGTCACGGAACAGACAACGCTGCCTCCTCTTGCACATACTGGGTAATGGCTCTAGATGTAAGCCAGGAGAAGAGTGCCACCTATTGCATTCACCACTACCCATTTCTGCAGCTCCTAGGCGTTCCGTGGAGGCCTCCCATACAGGTAATGACCAGGCCCA
Organism: Mauremys mutica; assembly: GCF_020497125.1. Taxonomy (NCBI): domain Eukaryota; kingdom Metazoa; phylum Chordata; order Testudines; family Geoemydidae; genus Mauremys; species Mauremys mutica. Next base: position 19,150,242 of record NC_059076.1, on the reverse strand, counting down.
ACCATGCTTCGCTTTTGTAATCAAATGACATCACAGTCCCAAGTGGTATGGCACCATCATTATTAATCACATTGATTACGGTAGTGCCCAGGCAGCAACCGAGATCAGGGCCGCCTTGCGTTAGGCACTGTACGAGCCCAGAGCAGCAGACTGTCCCTGCTCTGAAGAACTTAAAATCTACTAGACAAGACAGAGACAGGTTAGGGGAAAGGCATATAACACAGATCACTGTTTCATGATAACCAGTTACGTATCTGTGTAAGTGTGTTTTCCTCAGGTTTCAAGCGTCCCTTTATCTAGGACGCAGGCAACATGAACCTTTAGAAAAGGGATTTTTTTCCTAATCAAAACCCAAAGCCAAAGAATACAGGTTGTCTCCACCTGTTGTCTATTGTCATCTACTTTAAACGGTACGCTCCTGGGGATAGAGACTAGTACAGTGCTTTTCATCATGGGGCCCTCACCCCTGTTGGAACCTGCAGACACAACCATAATACAACTAAATAATAATCTTAGTTTAGAATCCCTCTGCTGAAATCAGGGTTGTTTTCTGAGCAGCTCCTCTTCTTCTCAGACCCACTCTTTTCCTCCAAAACAAACGTTATTAAACCGATGACATTGTCATATAAGGAACACCACTGCAAACGCACATGATACAGACTATGGGTACTTACCTATTCCCTGACATGCAAATTAAAAAGAAATCTAAAGTGATGGCTTCACGCACACAAATGACTCCATGTAATGACCTCCATGACCCTAATGGCTGGGAGGCCTATAGCTTATGGTAAAGCTTCTCAGTGGAAGTGACTGAATGGAGTAACATGGGAATGCACAGGGTTTTGTTATTCTGCTGGTGAAGAAGTGAGACTTAACAATAATAAAGCAAAAACCCACCTCCACTTGGCTGGGCTTTTGATCTCTTGTCTAGAAGACAAAATGAGAATTAAGCATCACAGACTTTGGACTAAATTCAGTGTAGGCATAAGTAGGTACAACTTCCACTGAAGTCAACAGAATCATGTCTCCTTATGCCAGGACTGAATTTGGCCCATTGTCTCCAAAAGAATCAGTCAGTAGCATTCGTAAACTCTTCACCGCAGCTATTGTATGAAGTGCTTGTACAAACACAGACCCTAGGGCCTGACCCTTAGGAGTCAATGGAGATGGAACTGATTTCAATAGGCTTTGGATCAGACCTCTAATCCTAGCTCACCTAAGTCTCTACTCTGCTTCCACTCAACCCAATGGGAGTTCTACCACTGACTTCAACAGCTGTAAGACCAGGCCTGTAATGAAATATTTTCTTGCTGCACTAAGTACCAGGCCACCAAATAATGCTCAAACATATGTTTTATGGAAAACAAATTCAATTTATAGATTGGACCGACCTGGCTACACAACAGCCTTAACTCCAGGGCCAAGTTAACCTCTACTTTGAAGACATTACACAACCTGGGAAGAAGTCCGGTTACAGTCCAAATTTTGCCAGTTTCAAATTAGTTATCTAGTTCTTTATTGTAAGGAGCACTGTTGAGTTGTGTAACCTATTGCGTAAGGTATTAATTTAGCCCACACAGAAAATAATGCTTAAAAGCAAGAAAACACAATTAAGATTTTTTTTTTTAAATCCTCAAGTTTAAGGGCCCAACACTGCGAGATGCTGAATTCCTACTGACTTCACAGGATCAAGAGACTGTGTGTCCCCCAAAAAGAAAATAACTACTCAAATTGGAGGATTTATTCCATACCAGGAACACTAAATAGATAAAGAAAATGGTCACCAATGCTATACATAGTGAGGATGTCAGTAGTCCAGTGTGCCAACGTTTCTGCTTTGGAGCTGTGTTGCAATTAGTCCTACATAATTAGCCTAAAACACAGCATAGCACTACAGCCTTGAAATCTGAGCTGAACTGGAGAGATTAAAGAAACTTTTATATATTTCTGAAATGACTCATTATGATTAAGGGTGCAGAGTCAGGCAGACAAGAGTCAACACTAAAAGACTATGGCCCTGATTCTCAGGAACGCTAATGCTGTTTTACACTGTTTTGATGGTATAAAGAGGACTTAAAGTTCATGATTGATATTCCCCTTTACATGGCTAGAGTGGGGTAAAACAGCCTTTGTTTAAATGAGAATCAGATCCCATAAGAGTATGAAATGTGATTACCACTACTGATTTGCTAAGAATTGCGCACCCTGCTAATCTGTGCTAAAACATCCAATTAATTGTGTAACCCTGTCCTCCATTCACATATGTGTTTCTCTCATCCACCTTGTATATTTTGTGTTTCAGACTGTAAGGTCTCTGGGGCATGAACCTCTTTTGCTATATGTTTGCACAGCACCTAGCACCATGGGGCCCCAACTCGATTGAGGCCTCTAGGCAACACCAGACTATAGATTAATGACAGTAAAATAATCCTATATAATGGGAACACGTGGACTATAAACTCAACATGAGTAGAAGTGGTGAGCAGTTTAAGGGGTACACAAATGACGACAGAGACATTTAGAAAGCTCTTTTGCTCTGTTTGTTCCTATTAGTGTACTTAATCAGCAGCCCTGAAACAGACACTCTAACTACAGAAGCAGCAAAGCCACAGGATTCTTTGCTGCTTCTACAGAACCAGACTAACACGGCTACCTCTCTGATACTCTAACTACAGGCTCTCAAGTGCAAAAGATTCGACTGTAGAGATCAATGATGACTCAGTTGCAGTGCAATAAAGGACTAGATCATCCACTAACCGGAAGAATATTTTAAACAGTAAGTGACTCTCAACCTTAACCTGAGAAGAGCTGCCGTTCTGCTCTACCATAGTAATTGTGCACAGCACTACAGTACTCAGTGGCCCAAATTCTGTTCTCACTTAAACTGTTTTTACATGGTGTAATTCAATTAATTTACATGGAGCTAATCCTAATTCACACCAGTGTAAATGAGAGGAAAATCCAGTCCTGTGCGTCTCTGGTAAAACCCCTTTGGCTTGAAGAAATTCAAATCGACTGAGTTTTGCTCAGGTTCATTTGTTATTGTTACAAGATACCAAGTTTCTCTTGTAAATTTAAAATCTATATAAAAATATCAGGGATTTCTTCAGCTTTGTTATATTACCTGTGTCGACAGTGCTTGCACGGTGATCATCTCTAACTGGGAGAAGAACCGCTGATCGCTGACCTTCAAGGAAAACTGACCTTTCCTAAACAAGTCCCCCCCATAAAAATAGAATAATATTAATGGATGAAATGTGCTCGTGGAACAGAAGAAAGATAAAATACTATATATTCAAAGAGGAATGCATAGATTAGTGCCAGATGAACTTAATACTTTTGCAATTAGGTTTATATAGTATCTTTAGTGAAGTGCATTCGCAGTACATAATATACTCCAATTTCCCTTTGCCTATTATACTCACAGTAAGCCAGTATGTCCAAAATTCAATAAAATAGTCTCCATTAAAGAATACTGGGTGGGATTTTCAAAAGCACTTAAGTGACTTTTTGAAGACCACGCAGAAAGAAAGCTCTAGCTCAATAGAAAACCACATGCACCTGCCCCTTATCTATTCACAATTAGCTAACATTTTTCAGTGCTTTGAGAGTCTCACATGAAGAGTTCTCTGAAAGTGCAAAATTATTATTGAAAACAATGGGCCAAATTCTGCTCTTAGTTACACAGGTGTAAAACTGGAATAACTCCATTGATTCCAGCCCTCACACTAGAGCTTACTCTGGTTTCAAGGTGGTGTAACCGAGTGTGGAATTTGGTGCTCAATCTCATTACGGCACATACAAGTGGCAGTCAGTAGATGCAATTTCCTCAAACATTTCAGATCTGAATACTCCCAGGTACTATACATGAAGTAACAGAACATACAGTCAGGACCTAAAAACTGAGTGCATGATATCAGCAGTGGCTGAGCGCAGATCATGCTGGGATGTGGATCTCCATAATTATCTGAATATTTTCCTGTAGGTATCAGATAACTAAATACCACAACCACCATTAGAACATCAACATTTACCACCACCATCACCGTATCCCAAGCATAGGACGTACACTTGCTCCCACTGAATCTAACAGCAAACTCTCATTCAATGAAATGGGAGCTGGATCATAGTTATCTGCTATTCTAAAAACAGAGGGAAATGTGCAGTCTGTGATACCATGGTACAGCAGCTTTGGCGCAGTGATGGAAAACATTGCGATGCACCTCACAGAAAGCAGTTACAGCGCTCTGCCAACTGACAGGTGAGTGACTCTTCGAGACACATCCATCTTTGCAAGGCCAAGAGATCAAAACAAAGACACACTCAGTCACCTGGGTTTCTCTTTGCTGTGCACAAAGCGGATCCTCTTCTCCTCCACATCCTTCCAGCTGAAGTGGTCACCCTTGTCCAGTTGCACATCTTTCCCATTCTCCATGATCACTAGCCTGCCATTGGTGGGAGAGCTGACCACATGGAACAGCAGCTCTCCATCTCGGTCACCCGGGTCACGTGCACCCATGAAGGACAAGTCCAGTGGCTTTACCCCACCAATCCCTACTGTGAGTGAACCATTCACCTGGGAAACAGACATATCTGTGCTGGCTAGAAACAAGGGGAAAACATCATTAATACATAAGACATGCTCTCACTACATAATCGGAGGCTATGTTTATTTGTCTCTCTGTCCTCCTAAGATGTGCATGTTTGCCGCTGCCCGAGGCTAGATACTACACCAGGATCACCTAATGTCATTCTCGTTACCGGAGGACACAGTGGTCTAGAGGAAGGACCACAGAGTGGAGTATCAGGAGGGACTGATTTCTAATCCAAGTTCAGCCGCGGACTGTGTGGACTCAGGCAAGACACTTCTTATCTCAGTATCCCTATCTGTAAAATGGGAATAGCAACCCTTACTGACCTTCCCCCACAGGGGTATTAATTAGTTCGTGTCTACACAGTGCTTTGTTCATATAAAATGCTATGTCTTATTGTTGCCTCAGTAATGTATTTTTCCCACCTGGGTTTTATTCTGCATCCACTAACGATGGGAGATAGGACTGGGGGAAGAAAATTATCTCTAACTTTACTTGGAATTCCGGCTGCATGCATTTTCCTGAAAAGAAACATTACAGAGAACTCGCTTTCTGCTTCTTTAATGGCCAGTCCATGAACAGCATGGAGGGTCTGTACAAAACTTGGGTTTAAAAAATACTACTAAACACGTGCTACCTTTAGACCCATAAACCTGTCAGAAAACCACAGTTTAATTCCCTTATCCACCATGGGAGGAACTCACCTTCACACTCTCTGGTCCTGGTGTCGCCATAAAAACCATGGCCACAGTAAGAAACACAAAGCTTGTTCTTCAGAAACATGGTGGCATCACAGAGGTGGCATTCACTGGCATTGTCACACTCTAAGCATCCCCCGGGGCAAGCTGAGATGGATGGGAAGGCACAAGCTCATTAGCCATCACAACAATGCAAGAACTGATATGTGCAGGTGTCCCAGTTCTTAGATTAGGAAACAACTACACGTCTACCCTGACATAACACAACCCGATACAACACGAATTCGGATATAACGTGGTAAAGCAGCGCTCCGGGGGGGCGGGGCTGCGCACTCTGATGGATCAAAGCAAGTTCGATATAACGCGGTTTCACCTATAACACGGTAAGATTTTTTGGCTCCCGAGGACAGCGTTATATCGGGGTAGAGGTGTACTCCCATTACTACCTTTCCTAATGGTAAAAAATGACCCACCCTGTATCTACAAGTGCTAACACACCCATTTACAAATACACAGAGAGTGGGTGTCCTTGGAAGGCAGCTTTTACTAGTGTCAGATTCATTGCTGGTTCTACTAGCATCCCCCGTTTAACGTAGGAAAGCTCTCTCAAACTGACAATCTTTCAAAACAGAAGAATGTTGTAAGTGGAACCACAGTTAGCTTCGCACATCTGAAAAACCTGGCCGTGTCCTCAGATCCTGCACAACAAGCTAATCTGAACAGACTGCAGAAAGCTGTAATAGAGTGGATCTATTACATAACAGTAAATGTTATTTTTATTATGGGCAAATGTCATAAGCAGAGGATCACTAAAACCAGAGTTGCTGTTTGGTGGAATTTCACTTTATTCAAACTCACCATAAGTGGGTCCCAGGGTAGGCAAAGCCTATTCCTTAATTCTCAATCTGATTTCACCTAGTCAGCAATGAGTTTCATATCTCTGCATGTCAGCGGTGCTCTCTGTTTGCCTAAGCCACCATGTGAGAATTAACAGTTCACGGTGTTTAAAGAGTTGCAACCTCAATCCCTTCCCACCATCTCACACCAGTTCGGTTCACCTGTGCATTTCTGTTCTGTGCGGTCTGCATAATATCGCTTCCCACAGTCCAGGACACAGTGCGTTTGCAAGAGGAGAAAAGGAGCTTCACAGCGAGCGCACTCGTTTGGATGGTGACACTGGAGGCAATGGTCATCACATCCTGAAAAACATTTGCAAAACCAAAAAAGAATTAACTACCATCTACGTCCTAGCAACTAGGCCTTTTACTGCTGCCTGCACAAAAGTGATATATGGCTGGGCCCATTACATTAATACCTATGTGTCTTCAGAGACAGATTGCGTGTAGGGGGTTGGGAGGCTGAAGTTAGGGCATGCCTTCAGAATCAAAAACTTGCTGTACACACAAATGAAAATTAGAGACAGACTCGAAAACCAACGAGGGAAGCATGGCACCGTAGCGGTAGCTAAAAGCAGTTTCACAGGGACTTACGTTGGCATGTGTCTGATTCCCTGTAGAAAGCTAACGGGCACTGTTCAACACAGGCCCCATCCTGCAGAATGTAGCCATCCATGCACTGCAGACAGTCAGTCCTCGTGGGGCCTTTACAAGCATTACAGCTCCAGTCACACTCTAGAATAAAGAAAACGTCAAAGTAGGGCACCCTTCTGCATGCACATCCAGCGCTGTACACACATTAGGCAGCTATCAGCTGCGGAATTCCTCTCTTTGGCTTAACATTCCCTAATTACGTTCAACACAGGTATTGTTCAGTGTATGGAGCTTCTTATCAGTGATGCAGCTTCGCAGACAGAGAAATTTGCTCTTATCCCTTAGGCACCAGTGGGTCCTTATCTGCTAATGCTAAACATTAGTATTTATCCACATAAAATCCTCAATCTCTTATCTTGCACAGACTGGAACTCCTAGGATGCTGAAAGCTTTCCCAATTCACACTAACCAAAGAGGAAGGTCACTCAGAGGAGAGTCCTCAGGCCAGAAACATAGCAAATATAGTTAGGCCCAATTCCACCTTCAGATTCCCAGGCATGGCTCCTGCTGCCTTTAGTGGAGGCTGTGTGCATGTGTCCATGTCCACCAGGGCATAATATGGCCTATAATATTATTTGTAGTACCGTAGCACCTCAACTGGGGCAGCCTGGTGCTAGGCCCCGTGCAAATACATCATTCAAGACAATCCCCACTCTCAAAAGCTTATAGTCTAAGTAGCCAAGATAGACAATGCAAGGGAGGGGAAACAAAGGCCTACAAAGGTGAGGTGACTTGCCCAATGTCACATGGCAGATCTGTGGCAGAGCCAGGGTAGAACAGTCTCAGTCCAGTGCCCTACACACTGCTTCTCTACAGTACTGAAATATCATCAGACTCCCACTACCTAGTTAAATGAGGCATAGAGAGAGCCAGCTAGAAATAACTATCTAATAACCATTGATTTGTAATATTGCTTTGGATGGTGGTGGTAGATGATAAAGCTACATCATCCTCAAACTACATTTCCAGTATGGAATATTATCCAGGAGAGTTTTGGAAATCTCAAATCTTCTAAATCTTTCTCAATATTTGTTGTTGTTCAGGGATGTAGTACACTGCTACCTCGATATAACGCCACCCGATATAACACAAATTTGGACATAACGCGGTAAAGCAGTGCTCTGGGGGGGGCGGGGTTGCACACTCTGGTGGATCAAAGCAAGTTCAATATAACTCGGTTTCATCTATAACGTGGTAAGATTTTTTGGCTCCCAAGGACAGCGTTATATCGAGGTAGAGGTGTAATTATAAGCCAGAGATACTCAAGTCAATATACAAGACCCTACATGTGCTTAATACAAAAAGATTTAAAATGTTAACCTCATTCATTATTCAATTGAGTCATGACTGAATGAATTGCAAATCTTGACCCTTGGAAAGTCTGATGGCTCACTTACTAAATCATTTACAAAGGAAGGGTTTGCAATAATCTTGGGGATTTTTTTTTTTGACTGAAAACTGAAGTATGTGACAGAGGACTGCTGAAAAAAAGATAACAGAAAAAAATCTGCTCAGTAATAGACCATTCTGCAGCCATCCTAATTGTTATTTTTAAATAGAAAATATGCATTTTTCACCTCTGCAAGTCTTGGTGGAGTAATCAAGATAATATTGCTGAGTGCAGCTTTCATACTGGCATTCACCAAATAATAGAACCTTGGCTGAGTCTCTGCATGACGTACATCCCATGGCTGACTCACAACTCAGACAGTGGATACTGCAAGCTGTAGAGAAATTAAGACAAAAAAAATCACTGCAATTACTGAAGCACTAGCTAAATGATGTTAGATTTACCTGAAGCTTCACTATTCAATGTTCTCTTTGGAGAATCTGCTGGGGTAACTCTTCATAGCTTTCCCTGCTTACCATCCCCAGACCCTGCTTCATGACTACCCTTCATCTATCCAAAAGGGAGTTCTGGTCATGTCTCCACATAGGACTTAATGTTGCTCTGAGTGTCTACCAAAAGAGGCCACTTGAGAGCAATTTAAAATATTGCTTTCTCCAAGATGGACAGAGTTTATGTACTAATAATCTGGCGAACCACCAGGGTCAAACATGAGACTTGAATTCAAATCCCTGTATACAAGTGTTCTTCAAGCATTTTTCTCCTTCGACCTTGAGTAACTTAAATTTAACCCTTCCAGTTTGTATTCATAGACTCAGAGTTCTGAAGGCCAGATGGGACCATCAGGATCATCTAGTCTGACCTCCTGCATAACACAGGCCATAGAATTTCACCAAAGTGTTTCACCAAGTGTTTTACATTTTACTTGAAATGTGGGATGTTACAGGTTTATAGACACAGGAAGCAAAATCTGATGGTTCAGCTGGACAAGTTGCAACCCCCAGAGGTTCAAAATATTTCATTCCAACTCCACGATGTTGGGAGTCTGAATTTCTCAGCATGATGCAGGTGCATTCAACAAGAATGGCACAGCTCTTGGCTATCCTTGACAGAACAAGGAGTAATGGTCTCAAGTTGCAGTGGGGGAGGTCTAGGCTGGATATTAGGAAAAGCTATTTCACTAGGAGGGTGGTGAAGCACTGGAATGGGTTACCTAGGGAGGTGGTGGAATCTCCTTCCTTAGAGGTTTTTAAGGCCAGGCTTGACAAAGCCTTGGCTGGGATGATTTAGTTGGGGATTGGTCCTGCTTGGAGCAGGGGGTTGGACTAGATGACCTCCTGAGGTCCCTTCCAACCCTGAGATTCTATGATTCTCTGATCCCACAGCAAAGCTTTAATAGCAAAGTGCTACAAAAGAGTGGAAAGCGACTTTGGGTACGTCTACAACTACACAGACAAAAAAACCCAGCAGTGATTCTCATAGCCTGGGTCAACTCATCCGAGCTCACAGCGTTCGCACTGGGGGTGGCTAAAAATAGCTGTGCAGATATTTGGCCTCAGACTGGAGACCCTCCCCACAACATCAGCTTTCAGAGACCAGGCTCCAGCCCAAGCCCAGACGTCTACACTGCTATTTTTAGCCCTGCAGTGCAAGCCCAGGTCAGTTGACCCAGGCTCTGAGACTTGCTGCTGCAGGTCTTCTCTGCTGTATAGACGTACCCCTAATAGCATCTAGCCGATGTGCAGAAAGCCCACTATGATATTGACCTGCCATACTTTTAATGGTGAGCAATCACTTGGAGGGGTACAATGCACATCAAAGGCCATATTTTCAGAAACACAAAAATTGTGTTGATTTACACTCCTAACTTGCATGCACAGTTACCAAAGCTGTGCTAGCAAATGCAACAATTATGCATACAAACGGTCAGCTAGAAACGTAACTGGTTATTTGAGCACACAATTATCTCAAACACAATCATGGCATCTGATCATGCAAATGCAAGTACAATTTTTTGCATACAATCATACAGGCAAATCTCTGGAAATATGGCCCCATAAATCCAAAGGATGAAGTTCGACTGGTCGCTTTTATGGCCAAAAGTTCTCACAGGCTTGAGAATGAGCTCAGTGTGGCTGGAAAGTAGAGATCTATGAAACTCAATGGTTCCTATTTAGGGGGGTGCATGTGCACTTGTTCTTGGTTCAAGTTCACTTTGAGTCCTAAATCCGAAAAACTCAAAGTACAGATTAGCTGCAAATACCTGTTTTTTTCCTGGTGTCTTGTTGAAACTAGGAGAAACCACCTATTTTGTCACTCGTGACATCTGAGCTAATGACTGGCTGCTATATGGTCCAAAAATGTCATACAATTCTGTAGCTACTGGGAGAAAACATCAGGTCTCCAAGGATACATGTACATGGCAGCTGGAAGTGTAATTTCCAGCTTGGGTAGATGGACACGAACTAGCTTTGATGAAGGGCACTCAAAGTAGCAGTGTAGCCCCAACAGTGCAGGCGACAGTTCAGGCTAGCCACCTGACTACTTACCTAGGGTCAAGGATAGGACTGTAATTGGGCAGCTAAACTATGCTGCCATGGCTACACGGCTATTTTTGGCACACTAGCTCAATCAAAGCTACCCTGTGTACATCTATCTGAAATTACACCTCTAGTGGTAACGTAGATGTACCCTAAAGAAAAGTCTATTTAAAGCATCTAATACCTATTTATAAATGCGCCAGCACTTGTCTCATTTCATCGGTCCTTACAAAGGTGTGGTGTTTGTCAAGTATCCTTACATTAAAAGAGCCATGAATTAGAAGACCCACGAATGATAAAACATTTGTGGAGTTCAAAATACACAGTAGTCACACTATCCAAAAAGACTGCTCCCAAAGGGGAAAACAAACGCCGCATTTAAAAACAAGTACATGCCATTTCTTTTATCAGCACTGCTCTGCAACAATGTTTTCAGATGCATACCACTTTCGTGGAAAGCTTCTTAAGTTTGTGTCATCGTTTCTCTACAAACACTCCAGTAGACATATCGAGACCAAAGGAGTACATAGATCTACTTTACATTCCTTTGATTTAATCTAAGGTATTTTCAAAACTATGGATTCTTCAAAAGTGTAGTGAAATCAAAACAAATGGGGGAGGAGGGAAAGAGACCAAAGATTCTGATTAAACATTTTTTGTTATCTCTAAATGGAAGTTCTCCAACACAGCAGCTCAATCCATTTCTAAATGAGTTATCACTAACACTGCACTGAACAGGTCTGAGTGCCCCCTGAAATTACACAAATTCTATACATCAACACACTCTGCCATAAGGCTCTCGTTAGTTTTCACCAGCCACAAATTGTACATCCAATAAAAACGTTATTTGCAAACCGGGAGATGAGACACGTGTGGTTGGAATGAGACTGTTTACACAAATAAACGTCTCACTCAAGTTTGGGAGCTACAACGGTATTCAGCAAGGGCTTTGGTTTCATAAGGCTAGTGAATGGACAGCCCAAGGGGAGAAACAGATATTTTAGGACATCCACAGAAGACTATCCATGAGTTTGGCACGACACTGAGGCTTGGCAAGCCTTTCTATTTGGAGAGTGGGTTTTCTGGAGAAGTTAGTAAGAGTGGAATCCACTTTGTGCTCATAAGCTTTGATCCTGCTGAGCGGTCTGGTCCCAAGCCAGCAAAGTACTGAAACACATACTTGGACTGACCCATTAAAGCGAATGGGACTATTTACATGCTTGAAGTTAAGCGCATGTTTAAGAGCTTTGCTGGATTGTGGCTAGAGTGCTAAGCACCTTGCAGAAATCTGCCCAAACAGAATAGTAGCATTTTGAACCCATTTTGCACGGGCATAAATGACCAGACCTGTACAAGGCAGTAGGTAATTAGGCCCTTGTTCTGCATACTCACTGTTGCATGTACAGTGAAGTTACTTAATTATTAAGTCTAGGTCAAGGTCTTCATAATGTCACCAACAGCATTTTCCTGACAGTTACAAGCTTTTCATGACAGGACAGATGGGATCAAGAAGCCAAGAAACCATTTGCAAGGGTATTCTGAGGAGGAGGGAGTGTTTGGCGGGGGACACTTACGTTTGCAGGTCCTGTTCTCATCCCTGTAGTATCCCAGGAAACAGACTGAGGTGCACATGCCAGTGTGGGACAAAACGAGGCTGGAGTCACAGGAAGAGCAGGAGAAAGGGCCTCCCCCACTGCAGGTTTTGCACGAGGGGTGACACTCTGAGAGGGCAGAAAGAATGAAAATACCATTCACACAAAAGCAAGTCTTCAAGCAGGTCTGTAGTGGTTCTTTACAAGTGCACATCACCGGACAGATCCTCACAGTACAGAGCACCCACCACTCCTGCTCGCACACATGTTCTCGCTGTCAGATTTCTTGCTTTCCTGACTGTCCTGTAAGTAAAGAACTGTGCTTTCATTAAATGTAAAGAGCCAGATCCATCACTGACTGTAAGTGGACAGAGAAATCCATGGAATTACCCACCTTATTCAAGGCTGAATTTGGCCCAAGGCAATGTTAGGAATCTTAAAAGCTAACACTAAATTCAATATGCACTTTGACACAGCTTGAACAACAGAATAATTTGGGTAATTCATGAAACCCTTACACCCAAGAAATGCTCTATCTAAACTTGGCTTTCCAGGAGGAAGGAATCCCCCCCTCCCTCCAAGAGGCATATCCCACTAGACGACATATTATAACGCTCTGGAGTGAATTATGTTACCTGGAAGGCTAAGACAAAGCTAAGAAACACAGTTAGTATGTCTGTCAGTGTGGAGCTAGGTAAATAACGATACAGCGACCTTGTAACGAAATCTTGGGCCAGCAGAGAGAAGTTTTTGCAGTGCTCATCTTGTATATTTAGTCTGGATTAGGCACTGCCCATCTCATGCAAAGAGGCCAGATCGGACATTTAAATATATGATGTTTCCTCTTTTGGTGTCTTTCTCTTCTATCAATCCATAATATATGTTGTCTCATGTAAGATGAACTGGGTTTGACAAGCTGTGGGTGGACATCCTAGAGTTCTCATAGGAAATGGATTTATGTCCTCTTGAGAAAGGCAAAATGGTGTGAAGAAGACTGCAAAAAAGTGCCACTCAAGCACCAGCAGGTAGCAGGGTAGGCACAAAAGGGCTAATGGACCCAAAGGCACAAGGCACCATCAAAATGGTACTATCAACACTGCTGGCTGACCACCTACAACGTACTACCCCCAAGAAGTCAGACTAGCTTTTCTGGAGCTGGCTTTTTCTCTCCGGGGCTGGCAGGAATTACTGCCTCTGGCAATACTGATTTGGCAAGAGCCTCAATCAACTGCAAAGAGATTCTAAACATTGGGATAATACTCAGCTTCAGGTGGCAGGTTTTCTGTTGGATTCCTAAGAGCACGGATAAAAGAGGCCGCTTCAAGATGTAAGAACCTTCCTCGTTTGAGATCCAACCGTAGATTAATGCAGGGTCCTGTGCCCACTTGACATCTATACACAGAGTGAAGTCCAGTGACGTCAGTGGGAGTTTTGCCATTAACTTCAATGGGGCCTGGATTTCACCATAGTGTTTAGTGTCCCTCTGTACCAGTAGTTCCCACCTTAGTGAATAGAATTTGTTTTTTCTCCTCTTGGCACATGCCTAGAAGTTCCCCTGGACAATCAAGCTCCTAAAATTGTGCTACTACCACAAGGGCAGAAGAGACAGGAATCATAGCAGCTTAGTGATGGACGCCTGAAGTGACCCCACTTTAACGTGCTCCTTGAATATGGAAAATCTTTGAGCCCCACCTACCTGAAAACAACCCCTAGAAGTGACATCACTGCATCAGCCAATACTGAATGGATGAGGCGGGGACCTTTCACAAGACTGACCCAGAACCATGCTCCCACCCTCTTCTTTCCCATAAACTTCCTGCTATCTGCAGTATATTAACTAGTATTATCTGTGTAATAGCAGTGCTCGGGGACTTGAGGGCTCCATGGGGCTAGGCACAGTACAAAGACATACGGTCCCTACCTCAAAGCGAGCTTCCAATTTAACAACAGACAAAGGGCAGGAGAGGAAACGGGGACAGAGAAGTGCAGTGACTTGCAGAACCATGCTTCAAACAGAGATTTCCTGAATCCTAGCTCAGCACCTGTCCACTGGACCCCGGTGCCTCTCAAGAGAAGCAATTCCATGGGAGCAGCTGGGCAGATCTCACCCCTAATCTCCACCTCCAGGTGTTACTCACTTTTACAGACTCCGCTTTCTGCATAGGATCCCATGGGACAGTCAGGAACACAGCGATCCCCCAGCAGCAAGTGACGGGCGTTCTGGCACTTCAAGCAGATGCTGCCCGTGTCGTGGAGATCAGCCACGCACTGCTGGCACAAAGGATGACAGTCTAAAGAGAAAAGAAATAGCGGGTACCAATGAAGGAGGCTTCTAACCATCATCCTGCAAAACAGCCCTGCTCAGAGAGAACGACACTGAGAGAGCACAAGGAATATAATTCGGAAAAGTAACATTATGAGCACTTTGCATGCACAACTCTCATTCGGAGCAAAAGGGGTACGGGATCAGGTTTGCAAGAGGCATTATCAGCAAATATTAGGCCCAGTGGACTGCTCCTCCTCCTCCCATTTTTACTCTGTGTTATTTTCAGGTGCTGTGGTGTTACAGCTTTTTATGTAGCATCAGGCAGCGTGCACACTGCTTGAACGTGCCTTTTGCTGAATTCAAGTGTCCTCCCCACTTCCTCCCTCATGGGCAAAGATGGTTCAAAGCTCTCTCCTAAAAAGACCCTGGCACTTTTTTTTTCCCCTAAGATTAATCTTTCTAAAAAGGATGCTGCCGGCTGTACAGATTCTATGCTCCCAAAAGAGCATGATCGGAGCAAATGGATCAATTTTCTCCTGCGGTTCACGTTGCCCAGGCTCTCCCACCCGGCACTCCCAAAAGACCACTGCCTTCCCAGCAGCCTAGCCAAGAGTGCCATTCACAGGAGGATTAGCCAGCCTTACAAACCTCTTTTTCAGCAGCACTCCAATTAATGGCTCCTGACCTTCCCCTGAACCTTCAGAGTTTCAAAAGGTTTTACAACAAACCTTTTGTACGTACATAAGGTCAACGCAAGGTATCCTGGAAGCCAAATTAATCCTCATTACAGTAATTCAGAAAATGAGCAGAGAAATAATGGCCACCTTGAAAGAAATGTAATAATGAGATTTCTACTGAGAACTAACCTTTCTGTCCTTTGTCTCTCCTGAACCTTTCATTGAGAATTGCAGTGTTTTGATTCTAAAGAATGAGGCTGGGATTTTCAAAGGAGCCTAAGAGAGTTAGGCACCTATTTCCATTGTGATGGGGTGCCTAACTCCCTTAGGCTCCTTTGAAAACCTCAGTCTGAATTCCTTCCCCTGGTTACACATGCACAAGTCCTTCCTGTGAGCAATGTCGATGTGCAGATTAGGGCAAAATTTGACCCAGGGAGTATACAGTATTTCTGATCATTCAAGTAACTGCATACCTCATCCCCTAACCTACTACACATTTCATTCCCTGAGACTCTGGCATAAGGTACTAGTATTTTGTGCCATTAACTTTTTAAGCAGTGTGGTGCATGCACTTAGGGTCATCATTGTTTATTTATTTAATTAGTGCCTAAAGAGTGCTGAGCACTCCTATGGTGATGGCCGGCAGCGTAAAACCCTAGGAAAAGCAATAAAAACCCTAAGTGTACTAGGCACTTTACAGAACATAGAAGACATGGTCCTGGCCCCAAGGACGCAATCTTACAGATAGGGACCTAACAGCCAAAGGGAAAAGAGAACAAATGTTATGGTTAAGATCATGAAATTGCTTTTTCTATACATTTCTTGATAGTAAAGACCAAGTAATGCTTGTAATGTTCCATGATTCACAATGGAAAACCTCATCCATCTTGCATACACAGCATGCAAGGGTTAGCGTATTGTGTGCTTTAGAATCCTGTGTGTGAAAAGAACTAATAAAATATCCCCCAAAGCCTCACACTATACTGTGCGTAATGCCATGTATTTGTAGTATGATCTGATCCTGCAATGAACTCGAGAGTGGACAGACCCTGCATCTCCATAGATTCCCCCCTGAAGTCAGAGGTGGTTGGCATGGTCCCAGATGTCTTATCCTGCAGTGTTTATGGCAGGATGAGGGACTGAGGTACCGTACATATGATTATATATGTTGGTATGTGGTATGTAATTTATGTGGGATAGTTTTTTTTAAGAAGATCATGAGCATCTATGTGCACCTTCCTTAAGCACTAAAATTAGCACCAGTAGGTTTCACAAATTTCTCATGCTCCCCCTATTCACCTAGTAATTCATTTACTCACTCTACCACCAAAACAATATTAGTGTCTATTGTCTCCAAGTATCTGTATTGGATGGTGATAATTGTTGGCTAGGTGCAATAAATAGACAAATACAGTACACCAGGCACTGAAATACTAATAATTTTTTGTTCTCATGCTGGAAAAGTCCAAAGACATTTAAAAGGTGTAAGTGCCTATACAGCTGGGTGCTAGCACGTTTTTCTCCTCTTTATAGCCTGGCTGTGTTTGTTCCTACGTGTTAAAACAGTTCCTTTAATTTGGCTGTTGCTTCCTGAGAAATCAGTCCTATATCCACCCCCGATACTTTGAACGTGTGGAGCTCAAAGAACACTCACACTGTTGACTTCCCCCCAGAAAGACAATGGCTTGTGGTGAATTCGAAGGACCGTGGGGAACATGTGGCTGAGAAATGGAAGAACAAAGGTACTTTATATTGTAAAAGGTTATATAGATTTTTCACACCAGGCTCCCGTTGGGCTAAGAAGGAAGAGGAGCAGAGTATTCTCCTTATAGTTCTGAACGGCCCCTGCTATCACTCCCACACCGATATTTGTCTTTTTACTTCTGCTTGACCCCTTCACACCACTTCTCCCCAGACCATATCTAGGATATGACTTCAGCTCCAGGAGTGATACTGGCTGGCATTTTCAAGGAGTCAGGCATTCAACCCTCATTGAAAATCAATGTGAGTTCAGTACGTTACTCTGTGAGGCATCTTTCAGCATCCCAGACAGTCTTCAGAGTATGATGGTGTCACCTTGATGATAGTCCCAGTGTCTTCTCGTTCATTCTCCTCCTCACGTTCACAGAGCTGCTTTCACAATAGCCAATGACTTAACTAACCTTGTTTCTTATCAAGCTCTAGGGTTCCTCTTTCTCCACCTGATCCCCCACCAAAATCTTACTGGGAGGGAGCAGGATAAAACAGCTGCAGCAAGATTTCACTCCAGAGCACTATCAAGCCACCACCATGCACAAGTCTTACACTAGAAATGTAAAGAAAACACCCCCAAACTTGGAAAGTGATCTGCTGCTGACCTGCCTAAAATCACAGGGGCGACCGCTTACCTTGTGAAACACACAGAACAGGGACTCATCATGAAGCCAAAACTCAAAGAACCCAGAGCCATCCATGCCCTCTTGACTCCTCCATTACTAAGCTAGCAAATGCTTGCGTTGAGTTGTTTAGCTATACCTAGCTTTTTAAGGGCTCCTCGGGATATATTTTCCCTATTATATGCTCACCCATATTTTACCCATTAGGATAACAGAGAATATGGGGATAAGAACAGAGCATGATATTAAATCAATAATCTAATACCATGTAATTCACAGGCATGTCATCATGCAAACTTCCCACAGCAACTTACAATGAATCCAAAGAGAAAAGTCAATAGAGTTTAGTCAGAAGGTCATCTAAAAACAAAAAAACTTTTTACCTTACTCTTGAATATGCTGAAGGGGGCATTCGCCCATAAACAAACACACTCAGCTCCTTATAAAGTTAATGGGATCTTGGCAGTCTCATAGATAAATGCTTATATTGCCACAAAGAGCAGGAGTGTCTCTGAACACACGGAGGAGAGGAATTCCAGAGGAATGGTGCATGAGACAAAATAGCCCAGACCAAAGCAAGGAGGTGGTTCTTGCTTTTCTTCACCTAGATCCTCAGCTGGTATAAACTGGCATCCCAATTTATACCAGCCGAGAACTTGGACCCTTATGTCCACATCCAGCCTAAGGATCCGGTCGGGGGGCTGACCAACTGTATGTGTGGATCTGGAAAATACCTGTGAGAATGCCAAGATGGAAACTTTAACTAGGAGGTTTGGGGTTATTGAACCAGAGGTGTCATCCCTGTGGAAACTGAGGCGATCAAGATCAAGAGCTGTCTTGAATTCCATCACCAAGTCAGTCATCTTCTCTATCAGTTCTTCTCGGAAGCCTTTGATGGCTGGAGGTTTATAGGTTAGCAAAATGCAGAGGTGAACCTGGTCTCTGAATTCTCAGGCTCTTCCACCACGTGAGACCTCAGGTTTTCCTGTGATTTTCTCATGGGTCTTCAGTTAAGTACTTGAGAATACTCTTGAAGAAATCTGAAGAAACCCTGAGGAGTTTCCTTCCCACAAGTAAAGAAGGTGGGATTTCACCAGAAGGACAGCAATTTTAGTGAAGGTGAAACTTTCCAAGGTTTCTGAAGCCAAACAAAAACTTTTACTAGACATTGGAAAATGCCAAGTAATCTTTGTCAAATTTTGGAAAAATAAAAACACCTAAAACTGGATTGGAAACAGCTAAAAATCCAAACATACACCTGAAAATATTCCTAACTCTTATATGGCGGTTTCCACCCATTGATCTCAAAGCTCCTTATAAAGGAAATCAGGATCATTATCCCCATTTTACAGACAGAGAAACTGACTTGTACATTCCTCAGAAGCTTCTTTGCAGAGGCTTTGGATACCTTAAGACCACAGTTTGAACACCCACTTCTGCTTCAAAATATTTGAGCATTTTTTCCTCTTGTGATAACTGAAGTGCATTTTTGGGACAGTGTTAAGCATAACACTATTTTATTAATTATTATTATTATTATTAACAAACGCAACAATAAAATTCACTAGAAGTTAATAGTTTCACTTGACAGTTGGCTTTCTCAATCTTTCATAAAATATTTTCCCACCCATGGATATAAAAAGAATAAGACGAGGCTACAATGCACAGTGCACCCTTTAAGTCACTACAAAATTCTGCCTCCAGGGTCAGGGAGGGACTGGAATAACAAGCTATCATGATAGATGGCAAGATAATTGTGGAAACATTGCTTCTGAAGCAAAGTCAAAAACCTTGCAAATATTAATGCAAATTGTACATGATGTAAATGTAATGGTTTCTGATGTTCACTTTTATCGGACAGCTGCTCTCGAACTGATCATTAATAACCCGTAAAGGCAAACGTAGAGAGTAACATTTCAATCTGTGCTGAGCGAGGAGGCTGACTGAGATGCAACAACAGCATAAACGCAGGGCACAGGGCCATCAGTATGCGCAATTTGTTCTACGATTAGACAGAACTTTGGAACAAGAAGCAACATCCCCCTCCAGCCACAAACATCTCCCTCAAAGACCCACCCCACAGATGTTTTAAAAAGTCAGTCAATAGCAACACTCTTCCTACAGCAGCTTTCGTCAGAGGATCTCAAAGCACTTTACCGACATTCCCGCCCTCCCCGCCGCTGCCACTGTGAAGCAGGGAAGTATTATCCCCACTATATAGCTGCACAGAGAGATGAAGGGCCTCATCTTGTGCCACTGAACACATTGGCAGAACTACCATTGACTTCTGTGGTGCAGGGTCAGGACCTAAGTGAGCTATCCAGGGTCCCACAGCAAGACTGAGGCAGAGCTGGGAACAGAACTGAGATCTCCTGCCCCTCTTTGCTGCACTGTAACTATTAAGCCTTCCCTCCTATTCTAGGGCTTGAGCCAAAGGCCACTGAAACTCTTTGATCTCCGTGGGTCTGAGGGCCTTTGAAGTGTGGTTCTACTGAGAAGTGATTCTGTAGAAACAGCCCTGTGGGGGCCAATGCTTCTTGCTTCAGCGATTTCCAGCTCAAACTTGGCTTCGTGTAGAAGGGAAATGATGGTCCTTCCAACTGCCCGTGTTTCATATACAGCCTAAGCTCTGAAAACCAAGCAGGGTTCTTTCTGGCTCGTGCATCATTGCCAATAATAAAGAGTCTGCAGGACAAATCCAAGCCATGCAAAGCCCAAGGACATGAAAATAACAGCGTGCTCACCATCCTACGAGACTTGACCAAACTTATAGAGATGACAGGGGGCAATTAAAACATACACACAAGCCAGAGGCAAAGAAAACCATTCCCAAGACTAATCCTTACATGATAAATGTTACTAATTCTTTCCAGTAAATCTTACAGCTAGGAATGACAATTCAAGGGGGATTTGCTAGAGAGAACACAATGAAAAGTAATGGAAAAATAAAGTGGAGGAAATAAAGGATTTCTCTGCATAGAGCTACAAAGCATAACATGCTAACGAGCTTTCTAAGGTGCTAATCCTACATCAGAATCAGCTGGAGTTTGTGGTAGGAGATCCATACGCAGGATTGGGGACCTAAATAAGTAATTAATGCTTCAGACTGGTTTAAAAAGAAAAAGAATTCAGCACCACAAAAGATACACTTTTACATACAATGAAGACCCAGGCCACACGCAAACACAACGGAGCAGATTCACCATTGTGTCACACCAGTTCTACAGTGATGTAACTCCAATTAAATCAACACAGTGGTGAGTCAGGCCAGTGAGCTGGAGTAATAGTCTGTTACAACCAAGCACATTTTTTACATCCTCTGAAACTTTACAGAGAAATCATAGAAGTTATAGAAAGGTAGGGCTGGAAAGGACCTAGAGAGGTCATCGAGTCCAGCCCATTGTGCAGAGGCAGGACCAAATAAACCTAGACCATCCTGACCTAGGCCACCTGTTTGTCCAACCTGTTCTTAAAAACCTCTCGCAATGGGGATTCCACAACCTCCCTTGGAAGCCTGTTCCAGTACTGACGACCCTTACAGTTGGAAAGTTTTTTCTAATATCTAACCTAAATCTCCCTTGCTGCAGATTAAGCCCATTACTTCTTGTCCTACCTTCAGTGGATGAAGAGAACAATTGATCACCGTCCTCCTCGTAACAGCCCTTATCATATTTGAAGACTTATCAAGTTCTCTCCCTCCCCTCACTCAGTTTTCTTTTCTCAAGACTAAACAGGCCCAGTGTTCCTAACCTTTCCTCACAGGTCAGGTTTTCTAAAGCTTTTTTTCATTTGTGTTGCTCTCCTTTGGACTCTCTCCAGTTTGTCTGCATCGTTGCTAAAGCGTGGTACCCAGGATTGGACACAGTCTTCCAGCTAAGGCCTCACCAGTGCCGGGTAGAGTTACAATTACCTCCTGTGTCTGCCATACGACAGTCTCGTTAATACACCCCAGAACGATATTAGCCTTTTTCACAACTGCATCATATTGTTGACCATATTCAATTTGCAATCCATTGTAATTCCCAGATCCTTTTCAACAGTTCTACCACCTAGCCAGTTATTCCCTGTTTTGTAATTGTGCATTTCATTTCTCCTTCCCAAGCGAAGTACTTTGCAGTTGTCTTTATTGAATTTCATATGGTTGATTTCAGACCAATTCTCCAATTTATCCAGGTCATTTTAAATTCTAATCCTGTCCTCCAAAGTGCTTGCAACTCCTCCCATCTTGGTGTCATCCACAAATTTTTTCAGCATACTCTCCACCCCATTATCCAATGTAGCTTTTAACTCTTTGAAATGCTGGATTATTTTCATAGGTGTCATTCACTGTACTCATTCGGCTGCAGGCTTTAGCTAAACAGAATCACGACTCATGTCTCCTTCTTTCTATAATTTGATAAGTAACCCAGCTTTGAGAACTGCAGAATACATTTTGGATATTTCTCCCCTCTTTAGCTATATTGTTCCTTCCTTTCCCATTTCTGCTGCGGGCAGGCAAAATAATAAACCTGCTTAAAAAAAAAATCAAGTCCTGGAAGTTGAGATCAAAGAAACAAGTCTTACATTGGGGAAAAAAAGTCTATGTTGGGGGTGGGTGGGAGTGGGGAATCAGGACTAACGTGAGAATGATGGTACTTGACTAGATTGACTTATTGTCCATTGCATTTTTTCCTCTTCCTTTCTTCAGATCATTTATCTTTGTTGGAACCTCTCAGTGCTGCCACAGGCCTCCCAAGCTATATCTTTTCTTTGATAAACTAAACTAAATAAATACATAGAAGCATTACAGCTCAGAAGTGACTGGAACTGTTCCCAGAATATGTTTATCCTCGTCTGCATGATGGATTAAATGAGATTTTTCTTTTTTAAACAGGTAAATGCAATTAGCGGCTGAAGTGCACGTATACAGTACCCACAGAGCATAACCCAGCTGTGCCAATATTCCTGTAAGGCCCGATAAGCTGTTTCTCTGAATCATGGGATGGGTTCTTAATTCATCTTTCTGAAGCTCTATGCAGCGGTAAAGCAGCTTTCCTGGCTGCTGGCCCACCACTGTTCCTGATTCCCCGGGGATACCACTCTCTGGTCATTATGACCATTTATGACCTCTTCTTTCTCTGGGATGGAGCTTGTGACGGTGCCCTTCCTGGTATGGAAACTGAGTTCAGGGTAACAACCTCAGGGGATGAACACAGCATGTCCAGTGTCTTCAGTGGCAGGCTGGTCCCCGTGAGGGGCCACAGACTCAAAGACAGCTGACTGCCAGGACCGGCTGCCCCATTCCAGAGCTCCGCCTTGAACAGGAGGTGATCCAATGGTCTGACTGCCTAACTGAACTGTCAATAAAATTGCACAAATTCCAACTGCTTATAACCCTCTGAGGAGGATCAGCAATCACTGAACACAGCAGAGCTGAGGTCTGTATTATACTCTAGCAGCAGCTGCTAAAAAAGAGCTGATTTGTTATGATACCATTAACTGTGTGAACGCTCTACTGCTTTTCATAATATTGCAAAGTATCACGTTCCAGACAAAAGCCCAATCCTCCCCAAAATAAGCGGCAACAAGTCGGGAAGGACCAGTCCCCCTGCACCTCCCACTCTCATGATCAGATATAAGAACCCCCTTCCATTCTCCACAGAGATCAAAGTTATCAGAGATCTCTTGTCCCTGTTGTCTCACACCCACTAGCAGCAGGGGGATAGGGATTGGTTTGTGTGTTTGGGTTTTTTTTTTAAGACCATCTATTGGATGACCAGAATTGGCCCATCTCCCCTTTTGGGGCTGCACATGGAGTGACTGCATATACTGGGGCTGGGGCTAGAGAAGTCAAGGGGAACAGAAGAGGAACTCAGGTGGGGGACTCATTTGACCGAGTTCTCCTCTAACTCCCTGCCTCAGAGTGCCCTGTGGCCATCTGCAGAAGACCGCATCCCACCAACCTCTTCAGGAAGAAGGACAGAGTCAGCACTCACGGGCTTCCACCACCTGTGCAGCTTCAACTCAGGGTCCCTTATGCTGGGTGGGTGGTGAAGCTGAAAACCTTTGTATTTCTATAATTTGCAATTGGCCTCACACAGCTCGAAGAGAAATAAAATCGCTGTGGTAAGTGGTTGTGCTATATGGTATGTCTAGTGGTTTAGCAGTACTTTTTAGTCATCATTTATCAGTAACTATCATTTTGACTCCTTTATGTCACAGCTGTACACTGAAATATCTGGTTACTATCGAAGGATGGCCGGGAGTCTGTACAGGCTGTGTCATTTCCTCCTCTCACTTACCAACACAATACCCCACAAGGTTCAGGTACTGCTCCTCCTTGCAGCTAGTCCTGCACTTCCCATTCACAAGGGTTGCATGAGGATGGCAGGTTATGCAGTCAGAGTCTGAAGGACCATTGCACTTTTTGCAGGATGGATGGCAGGCTGCATGAGAAAACAACACTCGCTGTTAAGATAATCATATATATATATATACACACACACACACACACACACACAGAATGAATCATAGGGCCCAATTCTCCATTCCCCAGCACCTTGTGTCATCATTTACACCTGTGCAATGAAGGTGTAAATTGCTACCACGGGTGTAAGTGACTAGCAAATCCTGATTTGGAAGGATTTTACTCCCTCTCCTCTCTTGGCTTGACAAGATGCAAGCAGTGGGGAAATTTAAGACCTTTGTGTTTGTCCTCTGCATAAATCAAGATCTAAATCCATATAAAATACAGAGATCATCTCCCTGCCTGTGTGTATATCTACATACACACAAACACATGCACAGCGAGAGACAGGGGAGAGATAAAGGATACATGAAGGCATGGTATAATAGTTTTATTAGTATGAGTTTGGGATGGCCACGTCACTCATGAATGGGGAAGCCAGGAGTGATTTATGAAGGTGTCCCCCAAACTCACGTCAATAAAACCTAACTACCATGCTGCATACTTAACAGTAAAAGTACTCCAGAAAGAGATTAAAAGTGTTCTAAAATATTCTATTGAGATAATGTTTTGCATCCTTCTACCTAAAATAAAGTCAAGAATCTTATTACCAGGATTCCAACTGTGCAGACCTCTGAAGGAAATAAAAAAAATACTGAGACTAATGATGTGTAAAAACCTCTAAAAATTACCTTGAAAACGCTTTCCTATGAATAAAAACGTGCAACTTCAGAGGTGTAACAACATCTCAGGACCTCCCCAGCCTAGAAATAATTGCTGGATCTCTATGGGAAACTAGGAATCTCCCATTTCACATAATATAAAGCTCCTTCTTCTAGCCCTGAAAGGTCATCAGCACCCATTTCTGACTGGGCCTCCCACCCATTATTATTCAGAGTTTGGTAAAAATGGAATGAAACTTTAAACGCTGTAAAAATCGGGTAGACACAGATTATATGAACATTATTGCTTGTGCCTGTTTAAAAGCTGCAGGTGTTCTATACTGGCAAGGTGTGAGATGAGGTAATGTTCTTAATACCTGTATTTGCCACTTATACATTACTACCATCCCAGGATCAGACACGTTGCAATGCAACATACAGTTAGCCACGAGCCAGGATCTCCTAGGTGGCAGTACAGAACACCAAAATCAATGTAACGTTTGTAATCCCTTGCCCAATACACATCTGTATAGAGTATTTCTTGGCTAAAATCCAATACGCAGAACATGGGATCTCAGAGGAACTGCAGTTCTCCAGTTTGGAGGCCTCCTACCCAACAGTAACCAGTTCATCGAAGAAATGTAATCTCATTTCTGAAAATACACACTTATGGACAATGGCTGCAATCTGATAAAACCAGCTGATGACCTTTATACGATGGCTGAGGGACATATCCCATTTCAACCCTTTTCCCCACACCTTCCTGGGGTCAGCAGCTAATAATGAAAGATTGCACCAAATCCCCAAACTCTAGCTCAATGGGAACATAGGAATTCATTGTGCCTTTCAGCCACAGAGTGACTGATTCCGGTAGTCTGATTATATTAGATTAAATGACTTGGATGAAAGCTGCAAACTGATTGGCTGAGGAGGCTTATAACTCATAATTAAACCGCAGCTGATGCGCACATCAGAAATACAGTGCCCTTGCCTAGGCCGGTAAGTACACCCACGTAGAACATGTGTTTTCTCACGCAATTGCACAATTTCCTCCTCATAAACCCAGTGCTATAGTAAACTACGGATTAAAAATAATAATCTAATTCACACGGATGATATGTTTTTCTAGCCTTTTGGACCATTGAGCATAAACCATTCAAAGGTTCTTAAAAAAAATCTAGCTGCATATTGTCACGCTCACTTTCCATTATTAAAATAGAATGGTAATTCTTTGCTGTCTGTTGATGCACAAACTAGACACTGCTCTTGATCCATACACACCAACTTCCATGGAAATTAAATGGGAGCTTTGCTGAAGACTTAGGTTAGCATACTTCATATGTCCCTAAGATCGCAAACAAATAAATGTCATAAAACAAGAGGTCTGCTCCCTCATCCCAAATACAAAATTATTTGTTTTGAAAGGCAGAAAACTATTTCCAGCTACATAATGCCTAGACACAGAGCATTTGATGGTTTTCTTAAAGACATTCTGGAGCATTCTTTGTAACTAGAAAATACATTCCCCTGAACCCTGATGGCTGGAAAGAAAGATAACCCAGTTAAGTCCATTGCTTCCCTCCCCAGCACAGTCCAATTTTTTCATCTCCTTATTTAAGTCTATTGGAGGTAACATCTGCACGACCGCCTGAGTCCCATTCTGCTCTCAGACTCACATATACAACTCCCACTGAAGTCATTAAGCCAAACACAGCTCCGGCACAAATCCACTTACGTTAGTGGAGTGGCACCCAGTGACACCAGCACCGAATTTGGCCCTAAGGGAGTTGTACCCATGTATATGAGAGCATCGCTGGACAGCCTAGCTTTGCTCCTTCACTCTACTGTTTCTGTTATGCATTTAAACTGTAGGCTCTTCAGAGCAGGGACCAAGGCCACAATCCTGCAATGCTCTATCCACTGGACAACACTGCCTTAGTAAAACCAGCCCTTCTGAATGCAGAATCCTGCTTAAGCACCACACAGTATGTTAAAGAACTCTTCCCCCAGGGTATGTTGGCTGAGAACACCACCGCAGCCTATTGCAATAAAATGCGGTATATTTTCACTCCAATTCAGTAGAGCAGAGGGGATTATAATTTTTTATTTAACATTCATCTCTCTCTCTCTCTCTCTCTCTGGTAAAATAATCCAGTTGCTGAAGCTGGAGCATATGAGTCTCTCCTGAAATTACTGAATAACCTGACAGCGTGTCTAATTGCATCGAAATGTTCAATGCTGCAGTAAGATGCAGCAGTATATACTGTAGGTCTGCCTGCAATGCACTCACGGTGGCAAAGAGCATTCTGGCTGTACAATCCTTCCGGGCACTCGGATAAGCACTTGCCCTCAAGTAGGCCACGGGCGGAGGAGCAGGCCGTGCAGTTGTGGGGAGATCTCCCTGTGCAGGCTGAGCATGAGGAGTGGCACTCTACAGGAAAAGAAAAGAAAGAGGAAGACAAATTGGTTTCCAGCCCGTGTTTGCTGTCGCTGTCCTGGACTGAGATGATTTCATTCACCCGCTGGCTGACCTTTTCCCCTAAGGCAATAAGACATATACTCGTAATATAGGTAAAAGTACAAATACTGTCTGCTGAGATTATTTATATAAAGATCAACCGCAAGTAACTGCATTTAACCCGCCTCTCTGGCCAAGATCACGCTTGCGTTCTAAGAACGGAAGATTTGGGTGGTTGCTGGTGTCTTAGGCCATGTCTACGCTTACACTGCTGTAACGCTACGGCTGTGCCACTGTCAGAGCGCTGACAGAGCCACATTACGCCAGTGACCGAGAGCTCTCCCGTCGGCATCATCAAACCAGCTCAACAGAGACACAGCGCTCTGCACACAAGTGCTTACGCCGGCAAAAGTGACGTTGCTCCTGGGTGTGCTCAGTGGTTGCTCAGGGCAGCTGCGGCTCTGGCTGGTGCCACGGAGCAGTGGGCAGCAGCAGCGTTCCTGCCTCTCCTGCCGGTGCCTGGGGTTGAAGCTGCTCCTCAGCTCCCAGCCCCCTTTGCTCATGCAGAGGCAGCTGGTAAGAGCCGCCCAGGTGGGGAGACCCGGCTCCCTGGCAGATCCCTCTGGGACCAGGGACTGCAGGGGAGCCCTCCCAGCATACAGCACTTAGTACCCCTCTCCCTACACCCTGAGCTACCCCTCCCACCGCACACAGTCCCTAATATCCCTCTCCCTACACCCTGAGCTACACCCTGTCCGCGCACAGCCCCCAGCTACCCCCTCCCTGCACCCTGAGCTACCCCCCCACCGCACACAGCCCCAGCTACCCCCCTCTGCACCCTGTGCTACCCCCCCCACTGCACACAGCCCCTAATATCCCTCTCCCTGCACGCTGAGCTACCCCACTGCCCGCACACAGCCCCTACCCCCTCCCTGCACCCTGAGCTACCCGCCCCACCGCACACAGCCCCTAATATCCCTCTCCCTACACCCTGAGCTACCCCACTGCCCGCACACAGCCCCCAGCTACCCCCTCCCTGCACGCTGAGCTACCCCACTGCCCGCACACAGCCCCCAGCTACCCCCTCCCTGCACCCTGAGCTACCCCGTCTCCCTGCACCCTGAGTGTTTTCAAACTTTTTGAGCTAACCCTCCGCCCCACCTTTGAGTTATAATTTTTGGTTGCGCCCCCCCCCCCCCCCCGCTACCCCACCCCAGACAGGCTGGGCCGCCTGCTGAGGCGAGTCGGGGGTGGAGGTGGCGCTTGCTCCCTGGACCCCGCCATGCGGAGGTGGCTCGAGCCCTGCTGGCCCCTACCCCCCCCCAAATAGAAAGCAAACGTCGCCTATGCCCAAGGCCCCTGCTCCCAGGCCCCTCTACCCCCGCTGGGCCTTGGAGTTGGTACAGCGTGTCGAGGGAGGCCTCAGAGGGAAAAAGGCTGAGAACCCCTGCTGCAGAGCACAACGTCTGGGGCAGGCAGGGACTGGAGCTTACAGTCTAAACAGACACGACGGACAAAGGATGGGAGGAAACAGGCACCAGGAGGTGAAGGAACTTGCCCAAGGTCACACCGTGGGTCGGTAGCAGAGCTAGGAGCAGCACCATGGGATTCTCACTACTAATGCGGTGCCCTTTTCCACTGGAGCACACCGCCTCTGGGGTAGCTAATTCCACTGAAATCAAGAGAGTTATACCAGGGATCAATTTGACCCAATGTTGTCAGGGAAACTTTAAGAGTTTCAGATTATGTACAAAAATGTTTCCATGGATACCTGAGAAATCCAAACCTGTATGGAGAAAACTTTCAAGCCCAACCTCTCAAACCGTAAATGCAAATTTTGCCTATTTATAGGCATTTGTACATGTCAGTTGCAGAGTTTGCATTGCTAGAAGGATGAATAAGTAACATCCATCAAGTTACTTTTAGAGCCACTTTTAGAGTCGGGTAGCTCCCGACTTCACGGCAGCGAGTCTGGGAACCCTGTACAACCAGCGCTTTCCCCACGCTGTGGACCCTGGAAGCCTTTGTCATGGCAAGTTCATTGGACCCAAGATGCTTCGGTGTAACGTGCCAGGTTCTCAAATCAGCATCTTCCAATGAAATTGTTTCTTAGAAATACTCCAACCTGCTCTGCGGCAGACCCTTAACTGATGCACTGCCATAGCTCTATCGATTTACATGGCGCTATGACATTTGCACCCACTGAAGATCTAGAAATTTAAGAATCAAGAAAAACAACAAGTTCTTGTTATCCGTCCCCACGCACAGAACTGCAGTTGCACTGAAAACAATGACTGGAATTTTACTCGAAGGAAAATGTCAAGAGTGACTGAATTATGTCTTCGAGGCTGGCACAGAAAACACTTAGGACAATCAAGAGATGTTCTCTTTTCTTGCTGGCCTCTCAATCGCTTAAATCTATATACGTGCAAATTCCTTTTGTTTGGCGCCTGTTCAGCGGGGTGCGAGATGGATACAAACCTGACGCTGACGCCCTTGAGAGGCGAACCAGAGCACTGTACCTGTTACAGCCTGTATAGCTGATTGTTTTGCAGAACGATCTTGTGTTAACAATGCATTTTTCTCTGTTAAGCACCTCCAAGGCAAGAAATGACCCTCCAGCAAATTTCTGGGAAACTAATATACTAGATGAGTTTTATGTTACAGTCATTGCCAGCAAACACAAAGTGTGTGTGGGGGAAGCACTCAGATTAGCAGAATAGGTGGCACAGTTGGAGGGTATCTAGCCTATGAGAATGCTGATTCTGTGTAGGGGCTCCTGGCACTCTTTCTGCAGAGCTGTCACTTGTAAAAGTACCATTTCACTTCAGACTTTGGTTGGAGATGTCGTGCCTGCGCTAATTCTGATTCGAGTCTCTGTTCCCAGTCACAGTGCTGGGCATTATGGGATAGGACCTTCGGGATGCCCAGAATGCATTAAGCTAGCCATGCTGAAAGGGGTGCTGGGTGCAGACTTGCTAAACCCGTTCTTTAAAAAAGCAGCACTCCTGTTAAACGGCTTCAGGGACAAGCAAGACAACTAAACGTTTTCTGCAACCCCCCTGCAACAATTTCCGCACTTGGGGCTTGCTCCTGCTTCAGTTGAAGTCACTGGTGAAACTCCTACCATTGAGTTCAATGGAGCGGGAACACCAATGCAGACCTACCCTAGGAGCCATAAAAACAGAACTGGACCTGCTAGAATCGTACACATTTTTTAAATATTTTCTCTCAAAAACACCGGCATTCAGGACAAACATCAGCTGAGCACATTTAGGTTGTGAAATGCTACATGTTTCAGGCCAATAACTTATTGGTGCCACAAGCCAGACAGTAGCTTGTAACATGTCACAAGCACATCCAGTATCTCTCTCTCTCTCTCTCTCTCTCACACACACACACACACACACTCTCAGCCATTCCCAATACTGTATATTTCACACACACACACACACACACACACACACACACACACACACACACACACACACACACACTCACACTCAGCCATTCCCAATACTGTATTTAAAACCTAATGAATACCGGCATGTACACTGAAAACACTTAAGAATCATTTCCTCACCTCTGCACACTCTGGTGTTCTCGGGGTAAAATCGGGCTTTGCACTGAGAAAGGCAAATGCCATACGGTGCTCCCTCGAGGAGCTCTCCAGGCTGCAATACCTCCTCTGGCTTCCTGCACTGGGTGCAGTGAGAGTTCTCCGGCCCCACACAGGCACGGCAAGATGGATGGCAACCTATGCAAGAGTAATGGAATATGAGGTCATGGATCAAGGGACAGCGTCCTTAAACTGACAGAAGCCGGATAACCTGAATGCAAACAATAGAATCCTGTCACAAAAATGAGAGCTAGTGGGGAAAATAGAGCCATCATCTTCTTCAGCCACCTCGGAGTGTTGCTTGCTCCTTACAGTAGATTCTTCAAGCATTGGGTGGGTTTCTCTCAAGCACCAGCCAAATTCAACTCCCATTGACGTGAATGGGAGTTTTATCACCCATTTCTGGAGAAGCAGAATTAGGCCAATGCATCTGAAAATCCCACCAGATAATTTTACACGAGTTAACTAATGGGGTGTGCGCAGCCTCCTTTGGGAGACTATTATCCACTAATGGTGATAACAGATCTGACATCTTTTCCCAATTAAAAAAAAAAATTTCCCCCCAAAATCCTAAAGGGGAGAACATTGCAGCTTAGTGTTTTAGGCAACTCAATTTTCCTTTTACCTGTAGAGCTGCATAAACCAACATTGTGTTGTCGAGGAAGCTGGGGAGAGATGGGGAAAATGGTGCTTTTGAAGGGTTTATGAGACGTGTAAACCGTGTCCCCTGAATGTTCATACTTTCCTTTGCAGCCCAGGGGAGACTACCTTATATCTTAGCAAATCCACTGAACTTTAATGTGAAATCGTATGCACATGTAACTGTCATCAGAAAAATATAGGAAACATTGTCATGTTGGCCTGTTGTGACAATATGGGGGGGAGGGGGGAATCTCCAGAGGGAGCAAACTCTGGAAAAAAAATAAAAAAATAATAGTGTGTGTGTGTGTTTGTTGTATGGGGGAAATGAAGCAAAAAGGGGGAATTTCACACACCTCACCTTCCTTCAGTATACAGTAATGGGGCAGAATCTCTATCTAAATCGGCACAGCTCCACTGAAACTAATGGAATTTCACTGATTTACACTTTACTGAGGATCTGGTTCAAAATACGTAGTTTACCTTTGCAGACATTGTGATCGTGATAAAAGCCCTCTCCGCAGGCAGGAAGACACTGGCCTTGGCGCAATCCCAGAGAAAGGGAACAGGAAGTGCACTGAGTGGCCAATGGCCCAATACAACTGGCACAAGAATCGTGACAAGCTGGTGGAGAAACAGAGAGCATATAATTGGAATAGCATACTTAATCTGCTTGTGGCCATGCTGCCAGCTACTGTACCATGCTGCCAACCAAGTCATCTCTCACTCCACACACATCCACAGCATTCTGTCACGTGTTAAAGTAATGACAGGGAGGATAATAAATAATTCCCTCTTACACAGTGCTTTTCACTCGTAGATCTCAAAATGCTTTGCAAAGGAGATAATTTAAAATAATCCACCCCGAGTTAACTGAGCAACTTAAAAACTCAAATCCCCTGTATCCTCAAACAATTGTGTACCCTCGCAAAAGAAGATGAACTTCGGAATGTGCCTTGAAGGTCATCAGAAAGGTCATGCAACAAGTGCCAAGCAGAAATGCCTCTTACCTCTGCATCGCTGAGTGCTGTCTGTGTAATACCCACCAGGGCATTCTGAAATGCATTTCCCAATGTGTAACACCTTATCTGAAGCACATGTTAAACATCTGGGTTGGTCTGAATAACATGTTTCACAGGACTGGTCACAAGCTGTCAAAGAGGACAGACCATTAATGAAATGCACTGTTATGAAAGGAACAGCGGTGTTCCCAGTCTGGTTGCATGTATGCAATACAGCAAAATATAGCCATGCCCAGTTCCTTCCTTGTTACAGAGACACTTTCAAATGTTACAGTAAATTAAACCCTTCCTCTTGCCTTTCACTGCATGCCTAGTAGCATATATGAAAGAAGACAGAACAGATCTCTAATTGCCCTAAAGAACTAGTGGAATTCAGAGTGACACCATAGTAGAAACAGCAGCAGCTGCTCCGCACTAGTGCTCTCACTACTGCTATCACCAGTGGATGCACTCATATTACAACAACAGTGGAAAACTGTCAGTAAAGAATCAGTGAGACATGGCCTCTGGAGATGCTGAAAATCCTAAAGGTCTCCTCTTCTCAGGAACTGTAGATTTGAAAAAAAATAGGCCTATGTCCCATCTGCTCCCTGCCCAGATAAATTCTTAGCAATGTCTACAATTTTCATTTTCCATCAGAAAAAGACTTGAGAGTTAACACCCCATCGAGATGAATGTAAGGTGGAAAGAGCACAGCTCTGTTTCACATTCTCTGCATGCAGCAGACATCAGTTTGCATTCGGAAGGTTTTCTTCACAACACATAAGCATTACTAAGGACATCTGCAGAGGTGTAATTACAGAGATAACATATAAGCGGAACCAATTAAAAGTGATGGAGAGACACTCATACAGGCATCCCATAAGCTTGTGATTTGGGCGTCTGGAATATGGACCACGACTTGGACACAGTCCCTGATGGTTCCCGTTCATAAAAACAGGAACCCGGCTGTTTATGGAAATTATTGCACAATCTCATTATCGATACACCCTAGCAAAATAATGCTGAGAACCATCCTGAAGAGAACGCCCAAGAGAGAATTTTCTAGCTGCAGAACACGCTGGGTTTAGACACAAAAGAGGTACGGTGGAGCAAATATTCAATCTGCATGTGCTATGCAAGCTATGGCTAGGAAATGGTGGGAAGGCAGTCCATGTCCTCATGGATTTTGCAGAAGCAGATGGCACAAGCCTCTTTGGGCAATCCTGCAATCCAGTCGGCGACAACGTACTACAGCTGATACAAAAGCACTACGTCAGCGCAACGGCTTCGGTGTTTGCAGGGTCTGAGCAAAGCAGTTGGGGTTTGACCTGAGGATAGGAGTCAGGCAAGGCTGCATGCTATTCCTGACCCTTTTCAAGGGTTATCTTGAAGAAATTGCAAGAAGAGCCACTGATGGAAACCTACAGGAGAGTGTACATGTGGACAAACAATTAGTTATCCGTGTTTCGCCAACCATATTGATATTGTCCTGATTGGATGGTCACAAGAAGAGGTGCAAAAATTCCTAGGAAGGGCAGTGAGGGAGGCAGAGAAATTAGATATAAAGAGATCGTATGAAAAGACAAAAGACAATGGTGACATCTAAGTCTGTTGAAAAGGCGAAGATATTCCTACCCAAATCTGCGGAGGCATTGGAGTGTGCTGAGCACTCCAAAGAGCTGAGTAATTTGACTACAAGGGATGCTGAGCACCTAGACACCCCAGACGTAGAACTGGATTCATGACTGCTGCTCTAGCAACATTCAACCACATTTGGAGAAGCAAAGCTATTACCATGAAGCATAAAATGAAATGGCCGCAGTCTTTTGCCTAGGTGTGTGTGAGATATGGACGCTAAGAAAACAGACACCGAAGAAGCTTTCTGCCTTCGAATTGAAATGCTACAGGTAACAGCTGTGCATTAGTTAGACCTCACACATGACTAACAAGGAGGTAATCACCCGAATTTACAGCACAACTGGAGTGATATCGTCCAGACTATCAGACGAGAAAAATTGGCATTTGGGGGATGTGGGTTGGATGAGCAGAGGAAGATTGCCAGAGCAAGGTTTGCAGCGATTGGTGTCAAATGCCAGGGGAAGGGGACACCCGCAGTGAGAGTGGTTTGACGATGTGGCTGGCTGGCTGGGAGGCAGTAGGGTACACTGCTTAAGGCTGTGTGAAGACTGTGAAACGTGGCGGAAGATTGCTGGACAACGACTCCTGCATGTTGTGATCGTACTGTTCACTGTGATGTGACTCTACGGTGCTTTGCACTACGCGAATGATGATGAACTACATCGATGCAGAGCAAGACCCTAACATACATGAGTTTGCCCCAGTTCATCTCACTTTGGCGAGTTACTGGGTTAGCTGAGGCAACACGCCTACTTTCGGGATTTATACAGTGCAACAATGGCCACGTAATCACACCTGTGTCAATTTCCTTCAGGTAGATGGGACATCAGAAACTCTTAGGAAGGACAGATTATCCCCCATCTGCCTACTAAAGGGTTTGTCTCACCTCTTCTGAAGCAGCTCGTAGTGAGATAGGTTAGTGCACTAGATGGACCTTTGGTCTGATCCAATCTGGAAACTCGTACTTTTTTCTCATTATCTCATGACCAGCTCTACCAGTCTCTAAAGACTTATATTCTTTGCCCCCTTTCCTTCTCTTTCTCTCTGTCCTTCCAAAAGATTCCCCTGTGCCACAGGCATTGTTCAGCCACTGAGCTGTGGATTAATGGACAACTTCAAGCAATCTGCTAGCAAAAGTCGTCTCTCTTTCCACCGTCAAGTGGATTTGTCAAGCCCGAAGGATCGTCTCATTTTTGCTTTCATGCTGCTCAGTGAACAGAACAGCCTTAAACCTTTCAGCATCTGATAATTTTAAACGAGCCAGAAATCTTATAAACAAGTAGCAGCATTTCTCACTAAATATTTATGGAATAGGTGTGTCTGGTCTCTCAGATATATATCTAGAATCCTGTTTGCTGGCTGGCTACACAACATATTGATTCCGTTCTGTCATGCATGGGCAAAGTTCATGTCGGAGAAAAGAGAAACAGGGATTTACCATTGCAGATTCCATTCTTCCTATAAAACCCGTGACCACAGCTGGCCACACAGAGCCCGGCATTTAAAACGTGAGACCCGTCCTTGCAGGCCAAGCAGTTATTCTCAGCAGACCCCCAGCACGCAGAGCAGGACTCGTGACAAGCTGAAAGCAAAAAGATGTAACAAGTTAATGAACAACCACATTGCCACTGAGTTTTTAAAAATGAGTTTTGTAGCAATTTGCATATTTGCACTTTCACTCCTTTGTGTTTCACTTTTTTGTGTTTTTAAAAATCACTGGTGTTTTGAGTTTGGTATTTTCATCTGGGCTAGTCATGCTTTTGGGGAACTCCATTTACATCCCAATTTTGCATCTGCAAAATAGCTAAGTGCAAATTAGAACAGTGCCTGCAGCTACAATCAGACACTTAGAGGAGCAACTTTGAATTATTGTAAAATATATGTACTGGTATAGCATGGACCAGGATTTGGGCTTCATGGTACTAGGTGGAAACAATCTGCCCTGCATTATATGTAAACAAAATCACCAGATCTTTGCAGGCAGACTCCGGCAAGGACCCACTGACACATCAATGGAATGACATGAGAGCGCAAAGGTCCATCCATTAGGATCTGATTGCAAAGGGAGTGTGTGTGTGGGGAGAGGTCCTAAGCAAATTGCTCCTGCAAAAAAAAAAAAAAAAGGCCACCCTTCTGAAAATGACTTTTACTCCCTCCAAAAACTCTGCATTGGGGGCTATGAGCTGCTGAACTCCACCCCCCGACTGATTCTCTCTGAACAAGGAAGGAATTATGCCATGGAATCGTAGTTTGCAGGCTAATATCTTTATCTTCGGGCAAACTCTGCACCAAGGCCAGCATCCAGTAATTGTCTGGATATTCCTGCGGTCTATTACATACATACACCATTCAGGCAATGGATATGTTCTCTCTTGAGCAGAAGAAGATACTAACTAGTACCTGCACAGCACTAGAGCAACCTTTCAACGTACTAATTTTTTTTTGCAAAGAAATGAATGACTTTATGGGGCTAAATTCTGCTCTCCTACATAGCTGTGAGACTCAACTCACTTTGAGACTATGAGTTTAATCGAGAGGAAAATCGAGCCCACTCTGGTTGGCCTTTCATGGTATTTGTGTGGCTGTCACATCATGTTAAATCGTGCTGCCAGTACTCACACAGCCTGTGCAAATTATAGCACTTTCAGAATTAGATTCTTTTTCCTGATTACACCCATATATGTTCTAAAGATTTTCTCAACTTTATAGTTTCACAAGCCATGTCTATGCTTGTATTCCCGCCCTATGGAAGGTGGGGTGAAACAGAATCCTAAAGGCATATGTGCTGAACATGCAGACATTCATGAAACCCACCTCTCAGAAAAACACAACTGCATTTGCCATTTGTAAAGTAAGATGCAATCCTCCAGTGTGGTTGTACAGGAGGTTCTGCAGTGATGTTCACATCATCTCAGCAGCACTTGCATTCAGAAATTCAAATGGTATACGAAAGCCATTTCTAACACAGAAGGAGCTGCAATTATGGTACCCAGACTGTATGACACGCAAAAATCAGGCGGCAACAATAACAACTCACAAGGGAATAAATGACCCACGCCGGGGAGCTTAAATTTCATTATCTAATGCAGGGGTAGGCAACCTATGGCACATGTGCCAAAGGCAGCACGTGAGGTGATTTTCAGTGGCACTCACACTGCCCAGGCCCTGGCCACTGGTCCAGGGAGCTCTGCATTTTAATTTAATTTTAAATAAAGCTTCTTAAACATTTTTAAAACCTTATTTACTTTACATACAACAATAGTTGGTACTATATTATAGACTTATAGGAAGAGACCTTCTAAAAACATTAAAATGTGTTACTGGCACGCGAAACCTTAAATTAGAGTGAATAAATGAAGACTCGGCACAGCACTTCTGAAAGGTTGCCAACCCCTGGTCTAATGCACATTTATTTAAAGTAGGGATAGAAGAGAAGAATAAAAAGCACAGACCCATCCTTCGCAGGGATCTGCCCCAGAATAGATGAGAATGGGCTCGTTTCCAGTAAAAGCAGAACACGCCTAACTTCTGCAGGGCAAGCGAGGACAGAACGAAGGAGAGGATACTGCAGTTAGAGAGCAGGGTAGACGGCTGCCACGGACTCTAAACACGTTCATTTCCACAGAAATAAGAGGTCACTTAACTCCCTACACCCCGTCGCTCTGTTCCAAGTTTTTTAATTCCTCTTTTATCTGCTGGACTACACCACATTCTTCCCTGTCGTTTTTGTTTTATTAACGAGCTGGAGCATATATATCACCATAGCAGCTGAACAGCTCCCGACCATTAAGGGATTTTACCCCCCCCATGAGGTAGGGCAGTGCTATTACTCCCAGTGAGCAGATGGGGAACTGAGGCCCAGAGAGACTAAGTGACTTGCCCACGGTCACACAAGAATTGGACCTAACATTCCTGAGTCCAAGTCCAGTGCTCCGTTCACTAGACCCTCCTTCCTCCTCTATCATCCCTTCCTACGAGCTGTTGCTTTTCTTCCCACCCTTTTCTCTCTTCCCCTTCTGTTCCCTTGCAATTTGCTGCTCTCTTCCTCATCTTCTCTTCTCCGGTTTCTTCTTGCCTCCCTCCTCCTCCCTGATTTCTCCAGAGCATTATAAGCCAGAAGAGATCAAAGCACAGGCCATAACATTTCACCAGTCATTCCCCTGGGGAGGGCAATTATTCCATTTCACATGTGAACACTATCAAGCCCATAAACTTGTGATCGAATCAGAGCAGACATCCAGGCTCAATTTAAACATTGCAAATGATGATAAATTTACCACTTCCCTTGGCAACATTAACCAGTGGTTAATTTCCCGCACTGACAGAAAGTTGTATCTGATTTCCAATTTCAATTTTTCTAGCTTCAACCTCCAGCCATTGGATTTTGTTATGCTACATTCAAGAGCCCCCTAAAATCAGGTCTGTTCTTCCTTTGTAGGTTCTTACAGATTGTTATCGAATCCCCTCTCCACCTTCTCTTCAATATGGTACATGGATGGAGGTCCTTAATTCTCTGATCCTAAAGCAGGTTTTCCAGACCTTGAATCCTTCGTGTAATACTTCTCTGAACACCCTCCAATTTCCAAAATAAGCTCCCCATCCTGTAAGCATGGCCTCCGTTCTCTGCTCCTTAATGTATGTCCCTGCATTTGCCTGCCTTAAAGCATATGTTGTTGTTCTGAGCCCAGATCAGTCAGGGCAATTAAGATTGCTCTGAATCAGTGACTATTTTTCACCATCATTTACAGCTGTCATAAACATACAGCTACGGGTAGCATAAAATCCCTCCTTTACCTGTAAAGGGTTAAGAAGCTCAAGTAACCTGGTTGGCACCTGAACTAATGGACCAATGAGGGGAGAAGATACTTTCAAATCTGTGGGGGAATGTTTTTGTTTTGTGCTCTTTTGTTGTTCTCTCCGGGTCAGCAAGGAATCAGGGCAGGGAAAATACATCTCCCAAAGCCATACCTGAACTAAAGGCCTCTAAGATTACAAATTGTAAGTAATAGGAAGGAAATGTGTTAGGTTATCTTTTGTTTTAGCTTGTGAATTTTCCCTGTGCTAACAGGGAGGTTTATCCCTGTTTTTGTAACTTTAAAGTTTTGCCTATAGAGGAAATCCTCTGTGTTTTGAATCTGTGTTACCCTGTAAAGTTATCTTCTATCCTGATTTTACAGAGGTGATTCTTTTATCTTTTTTTAAATAAACGTCTTTTAAGAACCTGATTATTTTCAGTGTCCTAAAGCAGGGGTCTCCAACCTTTTTAGGTCCAGGGACCGGTTTCGTTTGCCGGACCCTCCGCAGGCGTGCCTGCGGGAGGTCCAGCTGAGCCGCGGGACGAGCGCTCCCTCCGCAGTCGTGCCTGCGGGAGGTCCGCTGCTCTCGGGGCTCAGCTGGAGCTTCCGCAGGCACGCCTGCGGGAGGTCCACCGGCTCCAGTGGAGCTTCCGTGCCTGCGGAAGCTCCAGCTGAGCCCCGGGAGCAGCGGACCTCCCGCAGGCACGACTGCGGAGGGAGCGCTCGTCCCGCGGCTCAGCTGGACCTCCCGCAGGCACGCCTGCGGAAGCTCCACTGGGTCGGTTCGCGGCCCGGTTTCTAAGAGGCCGCGGACCGGTACCGGGCCGCGGACCGGGGGTTGGGGACCCCTGTCCTAAAGAACCAGGGAGGTTGATCTGTGCTCACTTTGTAACCAATTGGTTAGGAAATTATTTTCTAGTCTCCCCAGGAAAGGGGATGTAGGGGCTTAAAGGGAAATTTGGGGGGAGGTAGGGCTCCAAGTGGCCCTCCCTGAATGTTTGTTGAAATCACTTGGTGATGGCAGCAGTATTCATCCAAGGACAAGGAAGGATTTGTGCCTTGGGGAAGTTTTTAACCTAAGCTGGAGAAATAAGCTTTCATGTGGGTCCCCACATCTGTACCCCAGAGTTCAGAGTAGGAAGGGAACCCTGACAACTGCACCAACCCCTATCCGCAAAGTGAAACTCACTATAGTCATTGGCAAGTTTCACTTTGAACCCAGGCAACAAAGAGGAAGGTATTGGAACAGGATGGGCATGTTTTAGACAGCGTGAGGTTAGGACAGGCAGGATGCAGCACACTTCATTGGAAACCAGGCAGATCTCTGCTGGGGCCAGAGGTGGATGCAAACCAGCACTATTTGAAGGTCAGATCCATTTGGTTAAGTATTCCCCCTTCTCCATCTTGCTCCGATTCCCAGTTGCCTCCCCTGCCTTTGGCAATGATCCTGCAAAACCAGTGCAGGATCTCAGCAGCTCTGGAAGCCTCTACTAAGGCAGATGTTGTCTCCACATTTTATCTTTCTCAGGGGTGCGATGACTTCTGAGTTATCTCTGATCTAGCGAAGCCTGAGAGAGAGACCTGACAATAACAAACAGCTCAGCAGAGGCTGCCAGACCTACTCAGAAGATGCAATGAACTTGGCAGGATAGCGCCACGAGCATGGAACCTTTTGGGGTCAAGGCCGT
Organism: Mauremys mutica; assembly: GCF_020497125.1. Lineage (NCBI taxonomy): Eukaryota > Metazoa > Chordata > Testudines > Geoemydidae > Mauremys > Mauremys mutica. The sequence goes on along the minus strand of NC_059076.1, from coordinate 19,109,655 downwards.
TGGAAGTCAGGGAAGGAAAGAGAAGTTCTGCAGACTCTCAATACGAGCCAGAGAGCTGATCTCGGAGGAGGGACAAAGGAAGGATCAGGGACCAATAGCTTGAAGAGGATGAGGATGGCAAGGGGCAGCCTGGTGGGGGCTGAAAGAAGGGAGGGAAAGAAAAAGAATCGAAGCTACAGATCCAATAAGCTAGCGAACACTCCGGGGCTTCTCTGAATCAAACCGCTGAGCCTCTCAATTCATTTCAGCCAGGTTAGCACTGGCAGCGAAGCTAATTGCTCAGATAGGGTAAATGAGTAACTTTCTCAGGTGGCTCCACTGAACAAAGTATTTGCCAAGAAAGACAGTGATTAGCTTGGCCTCCTTTAAATGCACTGCTACAGCTGTCAGGTCTACCATGCATGCTGGTGCTGGACTCAGGCTCCGCTAACATGGCTGACAGCAAAACCCACCCACTTCCATATTCAAAGCAGCAGCACCTGCATAGGGTATCAGCTGCAGGTCTCCCAATGAATATCAAACATGGCCCAATTTGTGCTCGTCTATAAACTTCCAGCTCTCATGCCCACAGTGACAGGCATCGGGCAATTTCTCTTTGCCTACATGCCCTGACAGTTGCTGTTTTAAAAATGCAACAGCTATTGATATCCCCATGATATCTTTGTTCTGCTTGTCTACATTAACGTAAACTCTAAAGGAAAGTGCATCAATAGAAACTATGTGGTTGCTGGAAAGCAATCTCAGACCACCTGGCTTTGCTCAGCTCAGCTCTTTCTAGAGGTAACTGATTGGTGGTGCTGCTTGCAAGGCAGGCTGGAATGAGGCCAAGGGAGAGAGGACATGTGTCATGGAACCAAATAGGAAGAAGTGAGGTGTCACATCACGCCCATATTCGCCATAGAAATATGCTTATGCTAGGAATAGGGCATAACTAAGATGTATTGGGTGCAAAATGGGTCTTGTGAGATATCAGTCGAAAGGTTTTGATTTACCAAATGTGATTAGCCTATTTTTATGCATGTATCATTGCTGTATCTGAAGTTAGGAATATAAACTCTGTATCAATTGCAAAAGCATTTGCATCTGGGAAACGCCTACCAGACAGTAAGCAATCAGCCTGAATGGGCCATTAGGAAGAACAATAAGACTTTGAAGATACTAATCTCCCGCCTTCCTGAGACGCTTCCTGGGTTGCTGCTTTGACACTACAGGGTCAGGTGATTGTGTCACCTGGTACTAGACCCCCATCTTGGGCTTTCAGTGTTTTTCCATTAAGAGGGGTCAGACTGGGAAACAAAAGATTCCCGCCCTATGTAAATTCTATTAAAGGCTGGAGAGTGAGTTAATCAAGGTTGCTGGTTCTTCACGGAATCCCTGCCCAGGATGACTGCTGGAAACACCCAAGACTGATCTGGGGAGAAGGACTGGGACCCATGCTGAGAAAGGTCAACCTGTGAAAGGAATAGCTGGAGACTGAAGCTGCAAGCAGCACAGTTTACCTTCAAGAAACTCTGCAACCTGCATAAAACAACAATTAGGGTCAGAAATTACTATTTGTAGCCAATTTCTGTAATGTATTAAGCCTAGCTTGCATGTTTTGTTTTATTTGCTCAGTAATCTGCTTTGATCTGTTTGCTATCCCTCATAATCACTTAAAATCTGTCTTTTGTAGTTAATAAACTTGTCTCTGTTTTCTATAAACCAGTTTGTACAATTCAGATCTGGGGAAGGAGGGGGAAAGGCTGTGCATATCTCCCTCCAGATTGAGGGAGGGGACGATTTGTATGAGCTTGCGCAGTACAGATCTCTCTATACAGTGCAAGACAATATTATTCTGGGTTTACGGGAGTGCTGGGTAAATCCCCGAGCTGGGTAAATTCCCACACACAGCTGATTGCAGTCTGTGTCTGCAGCAGGGTGTGGCCTTACCTGCGTGTGTGCTGGAGAAGGCTTGAGGGCTGGACACAGCAATGACAGGATGAGGAAGCCCAGGCTGGTGGAACGGGCAGGCTCACGAGGACCCCAGTATATCAGGTGGCATCCTGAACAGGGGGTCCAACCCGTCACATGAGGACCCTACAGGGTTGGGCCAGAAGCCAAAGGGGCTTTCTGTACTCTAAATGGCCTATTCCTCTGCTTAGTTTAAACATTTTGTTGTCCAGAGAGCTGGTTCCACCTAGGAGACAAACTCTGTTCCATTTTTTCATTGATAGTATAGGATCCCTTATCATTTGACTTGTCTTCCACAGCATATATCTTTGTTCTCTAAAGAGACCCAGCAAATGTCGAGTGCACAGATTCTCTCTGAGTGCCCACCAAATCACCCTCCAGCTACTGTAACACCCATCTTCTCACCCCACCCTGCAAAAAATTATGGGAGAAAAGAGGGCTGGGGGTGGGGAAAGGGAAGATTTTGTTTGCGGGTAAGAAGTGGAAGGTTGTAGACATTGCTGACTTTGAAAGCAGGGATTATGCAAACCAAGCCATTTTCAGTGACTCCAAGCTGTCAGGATACAGACCTGCTAATTTGGCTTTTTGTCCTTTATCGTCACAAGTGGTGACACAAATGTATCGTTATGAAGGCGCACAGTGTGCCTGGCCCTGCAGGGAGAGGGTGTAAGGACCCCACAGATATATCTACACAGCAAAGAGAAACCTGTGGCTGGCCCGTACCTGCTGACTCGGGCTCGCAGGGCTCAAGCTGCGGGGCTGTTTCATTGCTGTGTAGACTCCTGGCTTTGGGATCCTCCCAACCTGGCACTCCCAAAGGCATCGTCTTCCCCCTGATGCTCCCATTGAGCCAATGAGCTTTCAGCATCACTGTAAAACCGCCAGGGTCTTTTGAACCACTTTAGGAGTGCTTGCCTCATCCCAGGATAGTACTTACTGCTTCTACGCACCTATTTTCATCAGCCCAAGTGACAGCGAGCCATAAGCTCGGCATGCAGGTAACTGTGTCTGCTAACTTGCAAGCGCACAAACGTAGGGTGGGTTAAAAACTCAGCTGAAAGTTTGGCCCTAGATGTTACTGTTCCTTGGAACAGAAGCTATCCTCAGGGCCGGCTCCAGGTTTTCTGCCACCCCAAGCGGCAAAAAAAACCAACAACGGGCGGCAGTGCGATCGCACCGCACCACTCTTCAGCGGCAATTCAGCGGCGGGTCCTTCGCTCCGAGAGGGACTGAGTGACCTGCCACCGAATCACCGCCGAAGACCCGGACGTGCCACCCCAATAGCGGCCGGAAGGCTGCCCCTTGGTATTGGCTGCCCCAAGCACCTGTCTCTTTAGCTGGTACCTGGAGCTGGCCCTGGCTATCATACACTATACACATGGACATTGGTTTGGACATAACCAAGGCCAAATCCCAACTGACAATACTACATCAGCCCTGTTCCTTAAGCAGCCCCCAAACCCAACGAGATGTCCTAAGAAACCCACAACCCCCATCACAGGAAGATTTGCTGATAACATCACCGTGAGGTGCAGCAGGGAAATATGCTTTCTCCATTTTACAGAGGGGAAACTGAGATGTAAATGACCCAACTTTTCAAAGTCACCAGTGAGCTCAGGGACCTCCATTTTTGGGTGTCCAACTGGAGATGATTTTTAGGAAGCGCTAAGCACCTACACTCAGATAATCAGGCCCCTTTCAGGTATCTTCAGCTTGATACCCAAAAATCAAGGCACTCAAACCCACTAGCCGCTGTAGGCTCACGAGCCTCGCTCACAGTCATACAGCAAACCTGTGTCGAGGGCTGATCATGGAACTCAGATCTCCTGACTTCCAAGCCCTTGCTTATGCCACTAAACTAAACTTCCTTCTACAACATAGCAATGGCCATAACTAGGGCACCATCACTGACCACTGATTGGCTTATAACATGACAGGCGTCAATAATTTGCTTATTATATATAAATGAGCTCACTGGGGTAACAGAGGACAACACGGGTGGTGAAAATCTTTTCCCTGTTGATTTTTCAGGACTATATTATAAGCTTCAAGGAGCCTTCCCACAGTCTAGTATTCTCAGTTTTGTTTCTTTATATTTCAAGAGGGAAAAGGGGGGCCCCTCCCGCATGTTCACTTAATTCTTCATGGATGGGTGGGTCTTTTGCAAATTTTGGTTTCACTTCACTGCTAAATTAGGAGCATTCCAATGCTGCCAAGTTAAAGGGTTTGATTCACCTCTCTGTTACTCCAGGTTTAGGAGTTCCAGCAGTGTGAAACTGGTGTAGAACAGAGCTGAGCCATGCTCCATGTTTTTAAGAGAAAAGAACTCTTGCAAAGTGCTGGCTTCCTTGAGGAAAAGAAACGCATGCTTTTATAAAAGCATCTGTGCTCTGCTGCATTCAAGATTAGTACGAGTCTGCCCGGAACCACTAGTAAATGTGGCATAACTGACAAGTTTCATTAAAGCTCCTAGACTAAAGCATAGTGCTTCCTGCACTCAGCCATTTAACTCCCTTTCAGTTGGTCACAATTGAGAGTAAAAATTCATTTAAAGTTTCTTTTCTCAAAAAATTTCTCAGAAATCTCATCGGCATCATTGCAGGTGTGAAGATCACAAACCGTTTTGCGACTGCAAGAGATTAACGCTAACGGCGTCATAAAAGGAACACATGGAATTATTTGAGAAATAGTTGCCTGACTTTTGAAAGATACAAGATGTTTTCAACAATTCTGCACTGTAGATCTAAATGACTTGTAACCTGAACAGTTCATTGCAAGGTAGTGCTAGCTACCTGTAGTAATTCTATTTAGCAATACTGAGACCTCTGTTCTCAAGAGATAAGCTTCTATACGTAAGATAGTCTAAAGAACCATTAATAAAGAGTCTAGAGAGTCATTAATAAAAATCCAAGCACTTTGGTATGGTGTGGGCTTTGTCTGTTACAATCAGGTTACATATTTCAATATTCTCATTTGGATAGGTCAAAGCAGCAATGCCTGAGTTCTGTCTAGACTTTTCAGGGAGCATTAATCCTGAAAATGTGCATAATTAAGTTGCAGGGAAAAGAAAGAATGGGGGCATTGAAGGCTGCATGTCCTTCATCTGTCTTGCTTTTCAGGGCAGAGGTCATTCTTCTTTCACTCTCTTGACTTTTCTTCTCTCAGCCTTTTTCTTATTCATTTCTGTCTCATCTCAGCACAGCAGATTCCATGTGTCATTCTGCTCTACTTCTGTCTCTCACTGATCCCGTGAATATTAATCATGCAGTTAGTTATCTGAACAAGCCTCCTTACTGATTTTCAATTTCCCTTGTTCCTTAATGGCTTTTCTGTTTTACAGAAAAACAAACCTCATTATTAGAGCAGGGGGGGAAAACCCCACCCCATCAAACCAATTGAGTCAAATGTTCTTTTTTAGACTAGATCTTTTTTTAAAAAAAAAGTGATGAAGCAAGACTGAATCTTTGTGGCTTGTTCATACACTGCAGAGAGTAGTCCTGCAAAGGCAGGAGGATGGACTAGGTAATCTGTTCTCACAGGTCTTTTCCCTTTTTCGGGTCAGATCCTCTGCACCAAGTTACATCAATTGAGGATCTGATCAATCCTATATATGATTCTATTGACAAACTTACTGCAGGCGTTAATAAAACATACCGCTTGCTGAACAGCTTAAGCAGAGTTTGGACAACCTGACTGCATGCATATAAAAACAAAGAGGATACAAAGAAAGGTTGGATGGAAATTAATTATGGACTGGGTCTGAAATTTGAGGCTTTCTCTGCCAGTTTTATTTTATGCAGAAAATGCAGCCAGGCAGAACTAAAGCAAATTGGTTTAATTCCCCGGAGGAAACATGAACAAATTTTTCCCAGCAACTTTCCACTCCAGGCATGCATGGGTACGAACACGGATGGAATGCAGAGCCAGTTCACTACAAACCGTTAATAAATTGAAACATTAGCCTTTTCCAACTGCCTTTACAGTGCGTGGCCATTGCCAATTAAAACACCAGGAGCAGGCAGAAAGGGAATGGTAAAATAAAACAAACTCAAAGATTACTTAGTACTTGGATTGCAAATTCTTTTAGGCTGGGACTGCCTTTTCATTGTGTGTGTGTACAGCAACTAGAGCAACGGGGCCCAGATCTTTAGTTGAGGTATCTAGATTTGATCCAATTCTATTACTCAAAGATAAGGGCATTTAGACAGGAGCATTCAAAACCGGAAATCCATCGTAAACCCTTTGGGCCAGACAGTTATAGAAAAGCAATGGTCAAGGATCCAACTCCTGCTTTGGATCTCAATTCAGCAAAAGCACTTAAGCATGTGCTTTACTTTAAAGCAAATGGGTATTTCCACAGAAGTCATTAGGACTGCTCAGGTGCTTGAAGTCCACGTGTTCAGGTGCTTGGCCGAACTGGTCTCAGAAAGAATTACAACCCCTCTAAAAAGGCCAATTTCATAAGGAAAAGTGCTGACTTTAGAGATCTGTCGGGATGAAAGAGGCTGAATCACAGTTTGGACAAAAAAAGAAAATGCCAAAGGAATCAAACAGAAAGCCCCAACCTTCCCTATCCGAATCCCAGCCTTTAGAAACATACAGAGAGACATTCCTTTAGAGACACTTTCCCCTGTTTTGTGGAATTCGTGATTAACAGAGTAAGACTCCTTAAATATTCCTGCTGCGAACAGCTACCACAAGAGAAGTTCTGGGAAGGAGAAGTGTGAAGAGCAAGAAAATATCACCAAAGAGGAAAGGACTTTTGTGTGTGTGTGTGACTCTGGCTACCTGCCATATCCCATGTCGCTCTCTAATTCGCTCTAATAAACACCTCCACTGCAGCCTCCTGGGGAGAGCTCATTTCATTAGCTGTAGTTTAGCCTGTGCTGAAAACAAAGTATACACCAAAGAATTAGATTCCAGTAAATGGCTATGGATTTTAGGTCAATGGTAAAATATAGCAGTTCTCTCACCCTCCAGGAGTAAGAGACAATAACATTTCCCTGGGAGAGACTTCTGAAGCGAAATAGGACTGATTCAGTCACAGTGTTGAGAAGTAGGGGTTTCAGAAACAGATGGTTAAAGAGTGCGTTCTTCTCCCATTTGCCATCATCCTAACCCTACGTGATTCTGTTATTTTGTGGCGTTACAGCACTGAAAACGTTTGTCCTCATGTTGGCAATGGATCTCTAAATACAGACTATGCACTGTAGCTTAGACATGTGGCTGTTTTACCAGGCAGCCCTATTTGCAAGTTACCTGCACAGTGGAGGTGATCCTGGAAGAATCCGTCCCCGCACCATGTCACACACTGCCCGTACTTCATCAGCAGGGATCCCTGGCATGAGGTGCACTCAAACCCATTGGTGCAGGTGAAGCACGTCTCCATGCAGGCTGCCCGCATAAAATAGAGGGAAAAAGAGACCGTTTTACCTGAAAACGTCATTGTGCACTGATACCGATCTGTACATGGTCAGTCTGTGGGCTAAATTCAGGGACGCATCCCTATGCAGGAAAAGCATTTTAGACTAAAGATGGTTGGAAAATTTTTTTTCCTTTTTTTGCTGAAATTTTTTGAAATTCTAAATTTTCCATTGAGCTCTAGTTTAGATGAGTTGAAATCAACAGGACGTAAAGAGATGCTTTGGTGCTTTCCTGAATCCAGGACTGAAAGACTAACCTTACTGATATCCGATTTGGTGTTGTTTTCCACATCAATAGGAGAGTACAAGGAGGAAAGTTTTCATACAATAACAGTCCATGACTGGGAGGCAGTGTGAATAAGCAGCCCTCCAGGACTAAAGCACCAGCCTGAAGGAAATCCAGTCATCTGAGATTGGAACGCAGGCTATACCTAAGCAAACCCCAGCATCACGATAGAATCCAGAATCGCAGCTCCCGACACAGCGTCCATTCTGAAGCCACTTGGTTGCATCACGGCAGACGTCACAGTGGTCGAAGGACCGAGAGCACGTCAAGCAGTCTGAGTGGCATTGCACTAGCATGGAGAACAAAAAAGAAAGAAGCTGTCAGCACTGCGTGCCTTGTATCAAGAAGGCTGAAAATAACACATACGCTATAGTCAAACCAAAACTCAATGTGCGGCCTCTCTACCAATGGCTCAAGGCATTTTCTCATAAATTGCATGCGATCAGTTAAATGCTGCATTTTATCGCACTGGGTAAGTAAGCGTTGCATTTAATTCAAGTTTAACACCAGGTTGGACAACAGTCCATTCACAATCCATGTTGTCTCTTTTCATTGATACTCTTAATGGCCATCGGGAACTAATGGCCCACAACAATCGGAACTTGCGTTACCGCAGGCCAAATCCCATAACAAAGTCAATGGGAGTTTGGCCAAGTCAGACAGGAGTAGGAGTTGCTAGCTTAGTGACACAGAAAGATCAGCGGAGGGGACAGGGTTATGACAAGATATTTCCCTACAGCAGGTGTTTCTCAAACTACAAGGCTGGCCTCTGTGTGGTGGCCGAGGGACCCAATATTTTTTCTTTATTGCTGAATCATTTTTGCCCAGCAGAAGTACTGTCTGTTCAAGTTTCAACAGGGGCCCGATCCTGGAGCTGTTACTCAGTCTTCATTCAGGCCCCAAACCCTACTGACATCGATGTGGGCCTTGCCTGAGTAATGGTTTCAGCCCCTAATGAAGTTCTACAGGTGAGTAGGTGGAGGAGGAGCAGGAAAAGCCCCAATGAAAAATAAACAAAGAATGGGCGGCCCGGTCCCTACGCACGTGTAGCAGCGTCTCCACTGCTTGGCAATCACCTTACTGCTGAGAGAGGTAGCACCCAGCTTAGGCTCCATTCAGGAGCAAAGCTCTCTGCACTAATCCAAAGTGTTCCCTGAAAGTAGGACCAGCTGCTGTCCCACGCGCAAACCTCAGCTTAGAGAGCAACACTACGAACTGGGTAGGGGAGTGTGGGTTTTCCCCCCAAACACATCGAACAGAGAACAGTAATTTACACTGGCTTCACAGAAACATCTGGGTGAGGGAAGCCCTTAGTTTGTGGGAAGGTGGAGACAACGCTGTGGGAGATTTTGGAGAACTCTGGGCTAAAGAGTTAAAATTTTGGAAGGTTTTACAGGATCATCAGCCTGGACACTGCATTGCAAAACACTCATTGCCTCTATTGCAGCATGGAGAGAAGTAGTTGGCGGGTCCGTGGAAAGAAGATTTCAAGGGGAGCAGTGAGTATGCAGAACGCAGGCTTGGCTCTATATAGCTCCATGCAATGATCTCAGGAGACCATATTTTCCAAAGAGCTCAGCACACAGTCAGGCACCTAAATGAAGTCAGCAGAATTTCAAAAGCACTCGGCACTCAGCAGCTCCTACTGATACGAATGAGAGCTTCTGGGTGCCGGGAATATTTTATAATCTGCTCGCCTCATTGAAGTGCCTTAACGGGAGCTGAGCTCTTTGGAAAATCCGGCCCAGAAAATACAGACCTGTTAATACAATGCAATGTTTTCAAATCACAGTCATACTTTCTCCCAAATCTGTCCCTATTATCGTAGCATCTGAACTCCTTTAATTAATTTATCCCCACAACACCTCAGCAATGGAGGGCTGTGCTATTATACCCATTGTACAGATGGGGAACTGAGTCACAGAGAGACTAAGGCTAAACATTTTTAAAGCACCTAAATGACTTAGTCACTTAGAACCCTAAATCTCACTGGAAGTCAATGGGACCCAGTAGCCGTTACTTTTGAAAATGGGACTTCAGGGATAACATTTTCAAAAGCCACTAAGCAACTTGCCAAAGTTTACACGGGAAGTCTGTGATCAAGTAGGAAATTGAGCTTGGGTTTCCCAGGCTAACACCCTACAACTTCCTCTTTTCTTATGCCTGAAAAGTTCCCTTCTGTAGCCTACGAGATGTCTCTACGTTTATGTGGCCTGTCCAAAAAGCTTGCCTTTTGGATTTACAAACACTTTTTGCAGGTTTTAGGTTTGTTTTTTTTAACTGTTCAACAAATAATATGCTTTAAATATTTATCTGACAAGCGCTCTGAGCCACTTCTGCAATTACAGCATAATTAAACTGCAAAGTTGTTTTCTTTTTCTTGTGACAAACTGGAGCTCTCTGATTAACCAAAGCAAGTTGAGTGCAACAAGAGCGGCTGCCAATATGAAAAATTAGGAATCCGCAGCTAAAACCTACCAACTATGAAATGCAAATGAAGGGAAATGACAACATCCTGTGGAAAAAATAATTTATATGCAAAATTGCTATATAGCCAAAGCTATTCTAATGTTTCCAGATAATTATTAACTGACTCTAATTTGACCCCAGGTGAACGGGAAGTGGCATTACAGTATAAGGGAGTAATTTTTTTTTTAAGGAAATTAATCATAAGCCCATAAACTTCACAGAGCCATGTTATAATTCAGAGAGAGAGAGAGAGAGAGAGGAGACTTTTTTGTTTGTTAGAAGATTTCAGAGTTCAAAAAAAAGGAATGAAAAAAATTTCCAGGACAACAGTCTCCAAGTAGTGATTCTTTTTACTTTGCCAAAGGATGGCTCTTAGGATCCTGATCCAACTCCACTGAAGTCAGAGGGTCCTAAACCTACCCTGAAATCGTATTTAAATTATATGGGGGGGGGAATAATTACTGACCCCCCCAAACCAAACAGAGGCAGTAAAGGTGAAATCAAAACAGTTGTCATGAGAACACTGATAATACTGAGAAGCCTGGGGAATAGAGAGTTAAGTTGCATGACCTTTACTCACATTGGTAAGCACCTACAAGTACCCCCCAATGAAGTTAACGGGATTAACCAGTGTGAGTAAGGATTGCACAGTCAAACCCCTAATGCCTGCTTGTACTCCCTGTGACTCAGAGAGCCAACAGTGCATGGGGTTTTACAGAGATCCCCTGGGTTGGCTATCTGCATAATAGTTCACCAAAGGGTGGCATCTGAGGTCTCTACTGAGAGCCAGCTGCCCACTGGTCGTCATAATCTCTGAGAAATGTCTGTACAGATAATATTAAGGAATTATGTATCCATACTGAACATTATGTTCTGAAGGTCTTGGCGATAAGGCAGGTCGCCGGGAGGTGATATACCTCGGAGATGTTCCTTTCAAGCAGGAGGTGACTGCAGTTGGTGTATTATCTACCTATTTTCACACTGAGACAGGGGCGCATTGTGAGATTGAGAAATCGTCAAGAGAGGAAACCCACAGGAAGAAACAAACAGCAGGGGGTGCCCTGTTTCTGAATAAAAACAAAGGATCAGTCTGGTATATCTTGGAGCGCAAAGAGAGACATGGAATCTTTCACCGAGGAGGCAAACTGACAGCACGCATGGTTCATGAAAGAAGGGTCAGTCAGCCTGGCCATAACGCGCTGCAAGGATTTCGGATGAGCAATACTCTACTAGACGTGACAGTAACTTGTTCATTACATACAGGCTCTGAAATGCGTACTATGATTTTATTTTATATGTGACCATGTTTCTAATATTTCTACTTGCTATTACTCGATTCTCTGTGTTTGTTCAATAAAGTGATATTTGGTTTCACGACGAACCTCGCTAAGTGCTGTGGGTTAGTGGAGGGTTGATGTGAGGTGGAACTGGTAAGCTGGGGTGCGCTGATTTTTTGAAGCAACCAATCTGTGAATACTGCGAGTGTCCACAGGGCCAGCGGCTGGACACTACAGGCTGACGCTCAGAGGCTGGTATGTGCCAATGTGTCGCTAATGTGGATAGTAACAGCAAGGCCTAGAGGACAGTGCTTGGACTGGCTGTAGCGGTGGAGCTGGGGAGCTGACTCATGGCAGGCACAGACTTCCTCGTGCTAAGGGCAGGTGGTATTGAGATACCTCACAACCCTGGGTAACCCAGAGATGCATTACACCCCCTCTTTAGGCCCCTGAAAACCCAGTGCCTCACTGGGGAGCATTCGTAAAAGAATTGCATTTCCTGGCCTCAGTTATGAGGGGCAGGGTTACAAAGGTTTATACCCCCGTCATATGACAGGGGCCAGAATCCACCCTGTACAGAACTACAAAAGTCAGCAGAAGCTGCTTCGCACAAATACCTGACTGGCACTGCGAGCAGCAGTCTCCCTCCACCTTTACTGCCAGGTGGCCCAATGGGCAGGACGGACAGGAACGTCGATAGCAGATCACCTCGGCGTCCCGGCATTCACATTCCTTGCACAGGTCTTCTTTCCATTTCTCTCCATTCTGCATAAGACAATATTGAACACTTTACATGGGGGCTCCATTCTCATTGCAGTGATACCGAGTTCAGCAGCGGGGCTGAATCCACATCCTGTGGCGTGTGATGAACAGTTACAGCCAGGTCTAGCGGCCAGCTAGAATTTTGCATAATGAGCCATGACATTAATCAAAGGTGAGCCTCTGCACCAACTAGATGCTTTGTGACCTACAGCAATCCCCAAATAAACCAGAGAATCTAATAGAGTGATCACCATTATCAGCCATATTCTAACAACAACAACACAGGAACACATCAATCGCCATACCAGTGCTCCATCTTCTCTAGTAGCCCTGTCCATTCCTGTCTTCTAGAATAGAAGGTGATAGATGCTTCAAAGGAAAGTACAAGAATCTCTACAATGGACAAATAAGCTGCCCAAAGGGGAAGTTATTTTTTCTGAATCACCATCAGTTACCTCTGGGCTTATGACATGAAAACTAAGGGTTTGTGTCCCATGTAATTTTTATCCGGTCTGATGTAACTGTAGAGGTTTTCATTATTCCTATCAACATCTAAGCCTTTTTATAATCCTGTTAAGTTCTTGCCCTCAAGTATACACTGCAGCAATGACCTCCACAGGTTAACTTGGCATTCTGAAGCAGTACTTTCTTTTATCAGTTTTTAATGTATTGCCTTTCAGTTTTATTGGCTGTTTCCCTGTTCTCATCCTCTAGACCATTCACACACCTCTATCACACACCTCTTACGTCTTTCGCTCCTCTCAGAATGATGCCCTGGTCTTTCCCAAGTGGTTAGAGAGTTAACTTATTAACACTGAATTCCGTTTGCCGTTATGCTGTGCATTCACCGACCTCTGTTCCCTCCATCTTCTCCAAGTCTTGACCAACATAAATAATTTTGTGTCATTTGCAAATTTTGCCACCTCGTTATTCTATCCCTTTCCCCAGTTCATTAATAAATATATTAAACAACACTGTGCCAAGTAGAGACCCTCAGGTCCTCCACTGTTAATCTTCTGCCAGGGTGAAAACTGATCATTTATTGCAGCTGCTTGTTTTCTGTCCTTTAGCCTGTCTCTAGTCTAAGACTGCACTTTGCATCTCACCTTCTTTACTGAGTTTCTGAAAAGCCTCTTGAGTGGGACTTTACCACAGGCTTTTTGAAAGTCTAAATAAGTTTATGTCGCCTCTTTTTCCTTTAACAACTGTTCTGTTGACACACACCCGGGAATTCTAGCAGACTGAAGGGGCGCGATTTTCCTTTACAAAAGCCAGTCTTAAGGATGGTGCAGCATACTGCCCTTTCTGCACCCAGCTAGTTTTGTTGGCAAGACCAGGGGATTACCCCATTATCCCAGCTACTCCCTGTCCCACTTGGGTATGTCTACACCGCTCGCCGAGGCAAGCCTCCCAGCCTGGGTCGACAGAGTTGGGCTTGTGGGGTAGTTCTCTAAAAATAGCTGTGCCTATCTAAAGTCTCGGGATGGGGGTGGGCTTCAGGGCCTGAGCTGCAACTTCAAAGCACTGTCTACATAGCTACTTTCAGAGTGCTAGTGCAAGCCTTGCTAGCCAAGTCTGTCAGCCCGGGCTGGGAGGCTCTCTGCGTGGGCTGTGTAGACATATCCTCTGTGTCCCTGGGGCTGTTAACAGGGAGCAGTCCCTACACTCAGTGACTGTAATTGTGCTTGACCCCATAAGAGAGGTGGTAAAAGCATGGGGGAGGCTCAGTCTGGTTCTTAGGTGGCCTTATATCATGAAGATTTCTCTATTAAAAAGGATAATGTGTGAGCTGAAATATGCAACATACTCACCTTGATGTGTTTTAAAATAAAAGTATTCTGTTATGAGCTGTTTATTTCTACGTAAAAAGTGGTTAGCATCATTACTCATTTGTCACACTAATGAAAGGTCTCCTATTGTACTTCATCAAAAGAAATTGCATAGTCAATTTCAGAAGAAAAGCTGATTGCAAATATCCCTGAATAACAGACTCCTGTTGCAGTGAAAACACTAATCAATGGGGAACATTTCCTGAAAGCTGCACTGAGCTTTGGCTGTGCAGCTCCCACTGACTGTAATGAAAGTCAAACATCTTAAACCCCAGGAGATGCACTGAAAACTTAAGGGTATGTATATAAAACATTAAACAGGAATGACTGATTCAATTTGCTCTGCTTTCCTCTATGTAATAAAAAGAGCCTTAGGAGACTTATGTGGTGCAGAAAATTATAAACAAGCAGATTTTATAAAATGCAAAAACCCTCTGGGTAAGTAATATTAACGGATTATTCTTTTGTAAGACTCAGCAAATAATGTTCTTTCCAGACGTTGATGGGATAGACTTTCACTTCTCCAAACCCTCACAAGCATAACACACTGTCTTATGTGTTCCAAATTAGCAGGATACTCACATCTTTGGTACGTTCCTTGTACACACAGTAACTACCCCTTGAAATACATTCAGGACAGCACTTCCCCTCCAAATGAATTAATTCTTCAGCCTGCAGAGAGAGAAGTTGCAGCAACACACATGAAACTAGCATTTCCAAGCAATACTGCGGAATGCAGAGGCAGAATGGTTATCACACTGGAATGCAATCTTCAATATCCAATTGCATCTTATCTTCCCTACATCCTACTTCATCTCTGTATGTACGTTTTGAAAGGTGTGTTTAAATAACATTGTGGCTGCAGAACGAACCCCAGAAAAGTTCAGGCAATTCACTGATAAGGCCACTGTATCATCCTTAACCCTTGCTGCTGTAAAAGAAGCCCCCAAACTAAACCACTAAAAATACATAAAAAGTGGAATGTCATTTTTCACTCCAAATTCCTTGGATTTTACTTGAAAACTTTCACAGCTCTCTAGCTTCATTTTCTATGCTCCATTTTTCCCTTAAAGAAAGGGCTAAAAATTTTTAAAATGTTCATGGTAAATTTTAAAACAGACATTATATTATCTAAATTCTATTCTTGGTTACAAATGTAACAGAGATATTGTGATTACAGCAGTGTAACTGAGATCATGATTGTGCCATAAGAAATGGAAATGGGGCCATCCATCTGCTCAAAGTCTGTTGTGTCTGAATGGAAGTGAAACACTTAAGGGAGAAGAAGGATGGTCTTATGTTTAAAGAACCTGGATTAGATTTAGGAGAGCTAGGTTCAATTCCTGTCTCTGCCTTTGAGTCTCTCGGCCTGATTCTCATTTACATTAAGACCTCTTGACACTGCTAAGGGGCCTAAAAATGGGTGTACATATAAAAATTAACTCAAAATAGGCTATTTTAATTCCAAACTAAGTATCCACACAGACTTGCACCAAAATAATGAAAAGTGAACTAACAACCAATTTAGCTATTTCAGTGCAAGTTAGTTTGTGGACCAGCCCAAGGATGAGATTTTCAAATGCTCACAGCATTGGACTAACGCTGCTGCCCATGAAGTCAATGGTAAATGCTGGCTGCTTTTGAAAATCGCACCTTTTAATCTCTCTGTATCTCAGTTCCGCAGCTGTAAAAATTGGGATAGTACTTACCTACCTCCTAAGGGAGCTCTGCAGATTATTCATTAATAGGTATGAAGTGCCCAGATACTGTGGTGGAGTGGGGAATATTAGTAGATGGATAGTGCTTTTGGATATAGTAAAACCCTGTTTATGGTGAAGTAGAACAGTTTTCTCATACTGTTTCTATGCACCAGAATTCTAGCTACGGAGTGTGATTCAGTCTCTGCTGGAGTGAGTGGGATTCTTTCCAATGACTTAAATGGGGTTTGTATCAGGCCCTTGATGAACTTCCAGTCATGGGGCAGTTGTTCTATATGTGCAGAATCCTCTTTTCAAATTCTGTTATTAAACTGTTCATATATATATATATATATACACATACATATACACACACAGAGAGGGAGAGAGAGAGAAACTCCAGCTAACAAAAACTCCCCACGACTGGAAAAGCTGGCTACGTCCCCAGGTTCACTGTGCTCAGGGATTGCTGCTCTTGAGTGAAGTGACAGTGAAACACTCCTGGCCACCTATCCTGCAGAGAGAAGGTTACACCTCAGCTCCCTAAGTCTGGAGTAGAGTGAAGAGAAAACTGGTGAATTCCCACAATCAAATGAACTGTTGTTGGATTCAAAGGTTTCCATATATCTGCCAGGATTGCTGGATAGCCATTGCTCGATCACTAGTATTTTCACAATATTAAAACACAGTTAAGGGGCAAGAGGCAAGAACAGAGTTAGACAGTGGCTGAGATTTTCAAAGCCATCCAGGGGATTTTGCCCACGACGCCCATTAACTTCAACGGAAGCATGTGGCTACTTCCCTTGGCTGGCTCATAAAAGTCAACAGTTCCGATGAGCCAGATCCTCAGCTGGTGTAAATTGATGCACTCCATTATTTACAGCAGCTTAGGATGCATCCCAGTATATTTGTAAAATATACTGTAGTGATTCTATGAACAGTGTTCCACTTAGCTTGCCAGTTTGGCTACATATACACAAGTGCAGTAGTGTTACCAATGGCAGATTATGCCAGAATGGCCAATCTGGGCCCAATGCTTTGAAAGGGACACCGACTGTAGTGAGCTGAGGCACTATGTTGTCAGGCAATCGGGGAGACATTTTACTTTAATCCATCGCTGGGCATTCCTACAAGTGTCTAGATATTTAAACCATTCTTGAAAAACTCCGTGGTGTATGGTAAGGACCCATGTCACTGGTATGTACTGTGAACTTTCCCACCTCCAACGCACACAGACACTTATACAAAGGATGAGGGGGGGAAATGTGTATGGGACATGATTCTCCTTGCCAAAAAGGCAGCCCTGGTCTGCCAAGACTCAGAAGTGGGAGGCACTACGTGAGATAACTGTGTCACTTGCACTCTTGTTTAAGAGGCGTTACTCATTACATTCAACATTAAGAATGTGGAAAGGGAGTAAGGGGGAGGGGAGTGTCAGACTGAGGAAAATAAAATGGTTACACACACACACACACACACACACACACACACACACAGAGTACTTTAGATCTTTTAAGATTTCACTGGTGTGCAAAAGTAACTACAACAACCTGCAAGGAAAGGAAAAAAGCTGTGCAATACAAATGATCTAAATTTCTTCCTTATCTTCATAACATTAGGACCAATCCAAAGACGCGCTGATAGCATGTTAGTCACGCAACACCTTGCAAGATCTGGCCCATTGTTCCCTTTATGACGGGACTGTTTAGAGAGAGTCTCCAAAATGGGATGATGCGGAAACAGGAACTTCATTCTCAGGTCTGGCTCAGTCTCATCTTCAGTCACCCATGACCTGTACTCTTCAGAAACGTCCCTGAAAGCTGTCTCTGCAGCACTTCATGGAAGGGACGGTGGGAACTAGCTTGATGGGTTATGAGATGCTTCTGACGGCTAACGTGGTTTTGGTTGAGCAAATCCACTTCAGCAACCACCCTATCCACATCTACCAGACAATTTCCAGCAGCCCCTTTGAAGGCTGCAACTCACAGCTCACCTGAGGGCTGCTCAGAGTTACCACAGACAGATTCACTCTGCAATTGCTGGGCAGGTTTTGTTTGAAAGGGTTTTTAAATTAAGCCCTAGCTCTAGTCCCATCAGATGCTGACATGCTAGGTCGAGCTACCTAGGATTCATGTTTAAATCTGTGACCTCATTACAATTTAGACAAGAATATGTGACCAGAAAATTAATTTTCCCTTAATGAAGGGCTAAACCGCACAGACTCCTCGCTTCAATTAAGCTCTGATTTACTGAGGCAGGAAAAAAAAAATCTCAGTTTTTGCCAGCAAAGCTGCAAGACTTGGAGAAGAAGAGGAAAAAAATGACACCCTACCTGCTTTAACATTCTTCTATGAGACATTTCATATCGTCCTTGGAGTAAATTAATGCATGGCTTGTACTACTGAGCTGGAATTTTATCACAAATGATCCCAGACAGCTGCTTCACCTTTTTGGGAAGTCATATAGGATGCAAGTCCTCAAACAAACTTTTTTTTTTTTTAAATTTTCTATTCATTAGGACCAACATTGTTGTCCAATATGCAAAAAACACATTTCCTGTCTTTTCCAATGCCCATGCGTCACTGATTTCAATATTACTTATTCTGATGCCTGATTTGGGACACCCGGGTTTGAAGAGGTTTTCCATGGAACCCAATTCTGCCAAGATTAGCGTGCTTTTAATGCCCATTGAATTCAATGAGTGTTAATGGCACTCAGCACCACCCAGATTCTGTCTCTAACACAGGTAATTCCCTCCACAAGAAAGGTAAAGGATCCAATTTGTCAATAGAAATTAGATCTGCTACTTTATATATTTGTTTATGAAACCACATTCTTATTATTTGTCTGTAGAGTGATCATAAATGTTGGATGGTCCAATGAATGAATCTGTATGGGTGAGCATCTTCAGTTGTACTGTAATACATCCCAGGTTGTACTGAATACAAGATTTTCTCTCATGGGTACTAGTAAGAGTTCAAGATATGGGAATGTCTGCACTGCACCAAACAGAGCTGCTAAATCATTTTCTACATTGAGCCATGATGGTATATAATCGTTAGTGTAAGCGTTTCATTTTACAGCTGTGTGTGTGTGGAAAGCTAAGTAAATGAGATACAAATCCAGAAGACTTATTCCCTTGATCTTGTCTTGTTTATATGAGAAGCTTGACTTTCCATCCAACTACATTCAGAAGTAGTGTAGGTAGTTTTATTTAAGCATTTTAAGGTAACAAGGCAGCATTCCCTTTGACAATAAAAGTTTGGGTCCAATATTCATCTTTGTAACGTCAATAAGAATGGATCAAGAGAGGGAAATACAATGTATTTTTAATATTTAAAGAGATAATGTTACATGAGTTAGCACATAACTTTATTCCTAGATACATGATCTCTGTTCTTGATGGAATGAAAATTTGTTTGCACTGTGTCGGAACCGAACTTTTTGATACATCCATTAAATTAGACTTACTCCAATTCACCTTATATCCATGCACATACCCAGATTTTGGCCTAGACTGTGGGCACAGCCTTGATCCAGGGGTGTTAAATAAATTTTACCATCCTAGGAGTGTTCTTGTCAAGTACTGTGAGCTAGAGATATGCATGAAGGCCACAATTCCTTCCCTTCATTACCCTGGCTCTGTAAGCCCAGTTGGAATGAGGCAGATATGAGCCCACTGGTTAGCACTGACACTAAAAGTGAAAGAAAGAAATTTTATCTAGTGGAGAAAAGTTGATCCAAAAACCATTTTTTATATACAGCAAATAGGGCCAATCAACCCTATCTAATGCCATTTCTGCATCCATTTACAGGGCAATTATAATATGAACTATCATCTGAGCTCGAAGTAAGAGGTAAATATTTGTATAGTCCATCACAAATCTCCTTCTCAGAAACCCTGACTGCTCGCTGTCTGAAAATAGGTAGGGGGCCACTCAGTCTAGTGGCTAATACCTTAGCTAAGATCTTGCTTTCTAGGCCTAGCAAAGATCAAGGGCAAAATTCTTCACAGTTTTTAACAGAACTGGCTGCCTCTCGTCCATGGTTTCTGCACCAAATTCAGCACAAGCTCTACTGAAGCCATTTCTTACCAGGTAGATAGTGACAGTGCCGGAGACAATCAAAAAGTAAGGTAGCCACCGATTCACCCAGGCATGCTGCTTGCACAACACAAGACAGCTAAACCTGCCTGCCTTGCACATACAAACTGATCATCACTTCCACGTTAAGTGCTTTGGAGGCAAGTAAAGAAAGAAAATCAGGAACTGACTATTATATTCTTAAAGAAGAAACCTTTTCTTACCACGGCGCACTCCACTTTGGCACACGCTCCATTCCGACAAGTGACTTGTCCTCCATCACACGTACAAAATTCACAGCGAGTGCCATGCCACATCTCGTTGTGATACCTGATGGTGCCTTCGTACAAGCAGCTTCCTTTGGAAGAAACGCACTCCTCGCAACATTTCCCAGGACGCTGCACTTTGTTCTGATCCTAGCAAACATCAATACTCAGTAAGTGCTAACCTTTCCAGCTAGGGTGACCAGATGTCCTGATTTTATAGGGACAGTCCCAATTTTGGGGGGCTTTTTCTTATATAGGCTCCTATTACCCCCACCCCCACCCCCATCCTGATTTTTCACATTTGCTGTCTGGTCACCCTATTTCAAGCCCTTCTTCAGCCCTTTATGAAAGGGGCGAGTGAGACACGCAGCCTTGGCGTGAGGCCGTACACTGCTGCATTACCTTCTCACAGGTACGCGGGGCGCAGTCCTGTTTAAGACACTTTGCTGCCCCTCTGTCACATACACAGGTAGTGCAAGAATTTTTCTTCCACTGCTCACCATGCTGTCCCGAAAGAAGACAGATAGATACATATATAAATTAAAAAACAAAGCAGTAACCATCACCACATTCTCCCCTGGAATATGTATTTCCCTTTGAGTGCAATGGGTTCCTTATATGTACATGTATCCAAGTACAGGGATTTTTAAAAAAAAGAAACTGCATATTGCTCCATGATCAGGAGATATAAAGGAAAGAAAAGAGGCCCAGACTGATACCGCAATGTATACTCCTCATAAGAAAGTTGGCCAGAGGGTCAGTCACCTTTGCTAAGAGCGTAGTTAGTGCTAATACTACATTTCCCTTTTGTAGACATGACTGAATAATACTAAATATATTCCAGGGGGGTACATTGAAAGCTATGGATATAGTGACTTTCATCAATGATTTGTTTTCCCACTTAAAAAAAAATGATGTGTGAACAGTAAGTACCTTATCTAATTTATCCCGTGAACCTGGCTGCAGCTTGCCAGCAAATTCCTTTATATTTCTAATTCCTTTCAACTCTTTTAGCTTCCCAGGAAATTAAAAAATACAGCCATTGTACCAAGTTATTAATGCTGGCAGAAAGTCAGTTGTTAGGGAGGGGAAAAATAGAGATGTGCCAGAATTCATGTCATGTTGGGTTTTGGTGTGGTTCATCAAAGGTTACCTCATACACTTTTCCAGATATGGAACAGGGTTTTGGAATGCACTCTGGGCAACATTTTCCAGGAGACACAGCCATAACTTCATCCTAAAGATTAAAAAACAGAAAACTTTACTTAAAAAAAGAGAGACGAGCAGAATAATGGTTTGAAAATTAAATATGCAGCCCAGTAGCCTACACCTGCAACTCCTGCAAAAGACATTTATATCTATGTGATAACCACCGGCCACCATAGCCATGAATAGGGTAAGAATTGGGGGTCAGCTTTGCATTCTGCTGTAAAAGTAGAAAGCCAAGCACAAAGATACTACATCTTGCCATTCTGCCTGACATAGCAGGAGAGAAACTACCTGTTCCTATGTGCTGTGGGAAGCCTGGACCAGGCAAGATAGGTATAAATACACAAGCACAGAGCACTGAAAAAATGATAGTTATAGTGAGCAGTCTGGGATTCTTGCAATTACGGCTAATGCGCTTTCCATTAGGGCACCTTGTTAGGAAATCTACGGAACATTATCAGAATTAGCTAAAGGGGATTTTTGGTACATTAAATTGGATGCTTCTAGCTGATTAGTCTCAGATACGTCATGGCAACAATGTTCTGGTTCCAGTTTCTATTAATTAAGTTTTAATGACTCACTGATTAAACATTAGTGCAATCAATCAAGGGATAACTTAAGTACATTTAAGAGGAAAAATTCTAAACATTTAGAAATTTTGCTTTCATTTGCTTTAACCAACACCACTTAATCTCGTAATATTAATTACACATCTCAGTATGAAGCATGAAGGGATTAGTATTCAGAGGAACAGCTGGGCTTTTTTCAAACAGGAGCCGGTGTTAATTACATGAACACCTGGTCCCACAACACATAGGTGAGCAAGCACTAAAAGAAAAAGCTTTATGATGGGTGCTTTATTTTCGCAGTTCTAAGGTGGGAACCTGCTTCACCACACACCAAGGGAGACACAATTCCGGATCTGCGACTGGAATGTGCTTGACGGGGAAACAAAAATCAGGAAAATTACAGCATCTCGAGAACTACAGTAAAGCAGAACAATGCGAACTCCCGGGAAGCTGGTTTCTTATTTTGCAGATGAGTGTGGTTGCACATGAGCACCGTTGGGAAGCCCAGGAAGTGAAAAGAAGTCCAACCAGACACCTTGCTCTTTTTTGGCATTTTTGCCTGTCATCTACCAAAGATAAAATGTATCAAATTATTTTACAATATATAAAGTACTAAGTATGCTTTTGATTTTCTGGATTACCCAGTATACTGGAATTTTTTTAGTTAACGTACGTACAGTACTTTGAAGGTGAAAAATCATTGTGTAGGTGCTAGAGAATAATGACTGTCATCTTAAGCAAAGAACTGGGAGCCACAAGTGCTCTGATTCTTTAATTTGGGCTAAAGTGCTGACTCGCTGGGTGAACTTGAGCAAGTTATCTCCCTAGCATTGCTGGCTCCCAGGATTTGCTATAACCAGTAGACAACACAGTCACCTTTCGGGAGTAATATTGTACAGCTGGCTGAAACTTTTAGTTTGAAACATTTTTGTACAAAAAATTGCTTTTTCATCAAAAAGGAAATTATGGTGGGAAATGTCCATTTTCAACATTTTGGGAATGTTCTTGTCAACAACCACAAAAATTGGTAGGTTTCAATAAAAACTTTTGAAGAAACATTTAAATAAAACTCCTTTGCTTTTTTCAAAATTGTTCACAGAATCAAAAAATATTTCCTGATCAGCTCTACGGAATTATCTGAATTACAAAACAGAAGGCACAGCTGGTGTTTACAATATATTAGTCTGTAATATGGTTGGAGGTTATAATATATTAGTCTGTAATAGTCTCTAATGGACATGGTTGGAGGTTTGGGGGGCTTTTATTTAAGTGGAGTGTACACTTTTACATGATTTTCAAAAGCCTCTTCTCTGAATCATTTTTCCTTTAGCCTGCCAGCAAATACGTTCTTTTGAGAAATGCAAGTTACCCATGGAAAGGAAAAGCTAATAAATTGCACAGACCATTGATAGAACAGTTCTTACCTCGCTGCACAACACTGGCTGACATTCGGCTGTGAAGCATTGAGTTGCCCCATTCCTGCAGACACATTTGGAGCACTGGCTGAGGTGCCACTCCTCGCCATCCCGAAACATTTGGCCGTCAAAGGAGCAGGACTCTAAGAGACAATTAAGACCATGAGAGGAGTGAAGTTCTGGAACAGCCTTTCAAGGGGAGCAGGGGGGCAAAAAACCAAACTGGCTTCAAGCCGAAGCTTGCTAAGTTTATGGAGGGGATGGTATGATGAGACTGCCTACAATGGCATGTAGCTGATCTGAGACTGCTAGCAGCAAATATCTCCAACGGCCGGTGATGGGGCGCTCGATGGGGAGAGCTCTGAGTTGCTACAGAGAATTCTTTCCCAGGTGTCTGGCTGGTGAGTCTTGCCCACATGCTCTGTGAGCCATTCTGTGTTTCCATTTTCATGTTTTCTTTAATTCCCTCTCCTCATCCAACTCCTTTAATCTCAGATCCATCCCCTACACTCCAGGAACTTCTGCCCCTTGGAAGGCCCAGAGGTAGCATCAGACTATGACTTTACTTACTAACTCCATTTGGCTGCAAAGCGTTCACCTGTACACATTTTTTTCTGGTTTCTCACGTTCTACCAGCACAATTCCACATGTGTGATGACTTTATGGACATTCACAATCATATAAAAAAGACTGCAGATGTATGACTCATCTACTGATTAGCATCTGCAAGGAAGAACTTTATAAGAGCCATCTCCATGAAGATGACCCAGAATAATTGCAATATTAAAAAAAACCACTGCACTAATTCATTGTCCTGTGTGAAATTATTATTAATTATCTATTTGTTTCTGGAAGTGTCCACGATGTATGAGATGCTTTATAAACACAAAAGAAAGCATGATCTTTGCCTCAGTAAACTGATGGTCTCAATCTAATTACCCATGGACAAATGACCTAATTGATGCTGACAGCCTCAGCAGAAAGGCCAAGGATTATAGTAAGAGTCCAAAGTTACGTCTGAGATTTAAACCAATAAAAGCAGAAGAGATATCTCAGTACTGAAGAAATGCATCAACCAGGATACTTCCTCCTGAAATTGTCCTGACATGCTTTGAGATCTACTTCTGGGTTCTGACATCTGTATATGAGGTTACAAACTACAGGCGGTACCTATATTCACTGTGAAGTAAATTCAGGATAGATCATAGAGTTTAAGGCCAGAAAGGAACCAGTAGATGATGTAATCTTACCTCCTGAATATCCAAGGCCATTAAATTCATCATGTTACCCCCACATTAAACTCAATAATTTGTGTCTGACTAAAGCCTATCTTCCAGAAAGGTAAACAGTCTTGACTCTAAGACATCAAGAGATGGAGAATCCACCACTTCCCCTGGTAGTTTGTTCCACTGATTAATCATCGTCACTGTTAAAAATGTGTATCTTATTTCTAATTTGAATTTGTCTGGCTTTATATTTCAGCCATTGCTTCTTGTTATGTCTTTATTTGCTAAACTACAGAGCCCATGAGTACCCGTTACTTTCTCCCCGTGAAGGTACTTACAACCTGTATTCAAGTCACTTCTCAATCTTCTTGATGATAAGATAAACAGATTGAGAGCTTTAAATTTCTCGCTGTAAGGCATTTCCTCCAACCCTTGAATCATTTCTGTGGCTCTTTTCTGCATCCTCCCCAATTTTTCAACATCCTTTTTAAAATGTTGACACCAGAACTTGATGCAGTATTCCAGTAGCAGTTTCACCAATGCCATATTCCGAGGTTAAATCACTGCTCTGTTCCTACTCACTACTCTCGTTCATACGGTTGAGGATCACATTAGCCCTTTAACCATAGTATCACGCTGAGAGCTCATGTTGAGCTGTTTGTCCACTCTGACCCCTAAATCCTTTTTCAGGGTCACTACTTTCTAGAATATAGTCCAGTTGATACAAATGGCCTGCATTCTTTGTTTCTAGATGTATAACCTAGCATTTAGATGTATTAAAACTCATTTTCTCTGAAAGGACCCAGTTTACCAAGTGATCCAGATCACCCCGTACAAATGCCCTGTCCTCACCATTACTTATCACTCCACCAATCTTTTAGGATCTGCAAATTTGATCAGCAGTGATTCTAAATTTACATCCAGATCACTAATAAAAATGTTCAATCCTGAAAAAACCTCACTAGAAACACCCCCATTTGATGAGGATTCCCATTAATAACCAGGTTTTGAGATCTCTCACTTAGCCAGTTCTCAATCTATTCAATGTGTTCTTTATTGCTATTGTACAGAACTATTTTTTTTTACAGAGATATGCAGCCAGAGCCATCCCTTGCGTAGGGCAAATTGGGGCAACTGCTCCGGGCCCCATGCTTTGGGGGGGCACACAGGCCGGAACGATTGGCCAGCACGGTCAGTCCTGGAAGAGGTGAATCCATCACTTCCACTCCGGGCCCCCCAGCTTTGGGGGAACCCCGCCAGCCAGTGTGATTGGCCAGCGTGGTCGGTTCCGGAAGAGACAAATCCCTCACTTCCGCACCCTGCTAGGGACAGCCCCGCATGCAGCATGAAGTCAAATGCCTTACAAAACTCAAAGGTAACAGCATAACATCCTTAACCAACTCAACTTGTAATCTCATGAAAAACTGAAGTCAGGTTTGTTTGACAAGACAAATTTGAATAGTGTGGACACTGCTATGAAGATGTGCCGTACGGCCTAGGGCCACTGACGTTTCACTCACACTATTTCTACATTTTTTACTAGTCCAACACTTGAGTCTGTTCAGCCTGCATATCACAACTAATATCGTGTGGCTAAGATACTGCAAACAATATGACTCGTGCTAGTTTCAGCCCTGGTGTAAGCAGCTGCAACTCTAGTGAATTCCAGTAGCGTCTAAGAGGTTCCCCCCTCTTAAGGAGGGCTGAATATAGTCTGTAGGCCCTAAAGGATGGATAAGTGCACAGTTTCAAAAGCAAGTATAAAATCTGAAGCATCTGTGGGTTTAAATGAAGTTTTTTGAATTATTTTTGTGCATGTGGTTTAAATAAGACTATGTGTTTCTCAAAACGTTAAAGGCCTGATTTATCAGAGGGGGAAAAAAATCAATAATTTCACCAGCCTTTAAGAGATTTTGCCTTTAGATTAAGGCTGAGATTTCAAAGACACCTATGTGAGTCGGATGCCCAATTCCCATTTAATTTTAACGGGATCTGCACCTCCAAATCCCTTAGGCAGCTTTGGAAATGTCAGCCTTTATCTACAAGAGCCAAAATGAGCAGCGTGAAAAGAGAATCCGGAGAAGTTCCATACCCCGATGTGTGTCTGGGCAGGATACTGCACAGGAGAGCTTGAAGAAGATGGTTTCAAAGCAAAGGGGAAAAATACTCTTAATTGATTTGAGGAATGAAGAGATGGTCTCACCTGACCACTAAACCAATGTGCAGAGCAGCAACGTTGACCCCACTCCTTGGGGCCACTTAACTAAGGCCAAATTCGCTGCGTGGGGTGCCCCTTTCGAAATACTCACCACCAGTGCCCACGCATTTGGGACAGCACTCTCCTTGAGCGACGTACTCCAGCTCCCCTCTGCCACAAGAAAGGGGTGGGCAGGACTTGGGGGTGCAGCTAACCTTCCCATTGGCACAGGAGCACGCCGTGCATGCAGAGCTTGTCCATTCCGTGCCATGCTGCAATGGAAAAACAACACGGGAAATGTTTAATAGCCAATAAGCCTGGAAATAATCCTTGCTCCCGCACCAGTGCCTAACTTCCCTCTTCTGCAAACATCCCCAGGCTCTGTAACTCATGGACCAGACTCCAGGCTGCAGTGCACCCACTGTTCCCTGCAACATGGGGACAAGTAGTCCCAACAGGGGCATAGCAGTCATGTTGGGATCACTCCAATTGAGAGGGTCCCCCTGGTGGCGTAGACACAGCATAACCTCGGCCAAAGGACCTACATCTAATGGATACATTCTCCCCACCCACGACTGCCTGTGTGATGGGCTGCCATGTCTAGACCGGACACAACCCTGCAGCTGTTCAGTCTGTACCTGGGTCCCATTAAAATGTTCAGTAGGACCTACACACATCCAAGGACAATATCTGTCCTCATAAGCTTAAACTACAAACTACAGTGTACCTCACAACAAGACAAATCCTGCTTCCCTTACTACCCTGGATCTGCTCTCAGGAGAAGGGTTTGGCCCAGTAAGGAACACACTGCTTTTTGCAGTATGCTCCAACACAATATACAGAATCATCTTTCCTCAGGATCATTATCGAGCACAAAGCCATCTTAGAAGACTCTATTAGGTACAACAGCACATGCATCACCACTCACAGAAGGCAAGGATATAAGCTGTGATATTGTTTGAAACGGGAAATGCAGAATTTTAATTTATGTGCAACACGCAACATGGAAGTTGGGCATGGAAAAAACCTGCTGTCAGCTGCAGCGTAAGCTTTTCTTTCCTGGGGTGATTACTGGGGACAGTTCTGCTGGCTAGATGTTTCTAAAATAATGATGAAGACATAAAGCATTTGCCTGGCTCGTTGACAGAAAGATAATCATCTTCCCTTATGTAATCTGCTCCAGCCGTTAGGCTGTACCCTTAGACTATGAACACTTCCTAAATATGCAGCCGGCTCTATAGTAAGGATGAGACACATGAGAATACTGATATGAGGCTGATCTTTATTTCCCGGTCTATGCGAGGTGAGTCAAGCATACCAGTGGTTATACCACAGTCATATGACAGCAATCAGCAGGCACCAACTCCAGCAGCTATGGTTACATCTCTCCCATTAAAAAAACAAAACACATGAAAATAAAACATAATAGGAGCCAAAAACAACTGCAAATTACTGCAGCCAATTAGTAAAACACTTCAGTAAGACAGAGGGAAGAGCCAACAACTTATCTATGGTACTTATATGACTCCTGTTACCATGGTATCTGAACACTTCACAACGTATTTATCCTCTCAACACCCTGTGCGGTAGGGATGTGCTATTATCCCCATTGTACAGATGGGAAATTGAGGCACAGAGAGGCTAAGTGACCTGCCCAAGCTCACCCAGGAAATCTACAGCTGAGCCAGGAATTGAACCCAGATTGTCCAAATCCCAGGCTAGTGCCATAACCACTAAACCATCCTTCTTCTGAATTCTCTTTTCAGAGCATTTCTGCCTGTTATTGGACATCTGTCAATAAGTACCATCTCTGAACCTCAGTTGTTTTTTTAATCACATGGGACACTTGTTCCTTCTGCTGTGGCCTGTATGACTACCGAGGTGGATTGGCCCTCCTGGAGCCTGTGTTTGCATAGGTCAGAGTTACAGAAGTGTACACCAGTCTCATGGCAGAGGACAGTATCTAACAATGCAAGTTTCTGATGGTAATTATAGCCTCCACTTTGAAGAAGGCAAACGTGCACAGTTCAATACTCAGTTCTTCTCCCAACAATACTATCTTGTCTCATTTAACTGCAGAGCACAGCTAAATGAATGAATGAATGCACCAGACTCTCCACCCTTCTGAGCCAAACAGGCCAGGCTATTGTGAACTGGTGCTTTCCCTTTGCATGAACTGTAGCAAACAAAACTCCCCCTATGGCCATTATCTGATGGCGGGAGAAATTATAATGGGAGAGGGGGGAACAGCGATTAATGGTGCCTTTTGCTGCCTTCCACAGAGTGCTGTATTGAAAAGGCAGCCGCGAGAGGACATTCCAGCATTCTTTAGTGAATACATGAAGGCTTCTCTCCATGACCTGGTTGGCAGCAGCACTCCATTTTTTCATCTTGGTTATCTGCCCAAAAGTTCATTTGAAGAGATACCTTTCATGTATGAAAGAGCCTAAAATTCCACTGACCCGGTTCCCGCGTGTCATAAGCATATGCATTGTGGAGTCCGAATCAGCCCTAATATTGGCCAAGTAGATGAATTAAATGTTTTGCTGATATTCGCAAGGACCACGCTCAAAGAACTGAGCTTAGCTTGACTTAACTAGAGAACGACGTGCCAGCCAGGCAACGTCTTCCCTAGACAGGATCTGCAAAGAGTGGTTTGCTTGGGGAAAAAAATTAACCAGTTGGGTTTCAGTGCGGTGTGCAGAACTGGCGTACAGTGTAGAGATTCTGAGGATCTGCTGCTACATAAAAGGGCTTCTCATTACCAATGAGCCAAATCCTGTACTCCGTACCCCCTCCTTACTTACTCAATACTTTATATAGGGAAATCCCACTGACGGTTTTGCTCGAGTAAGAACTGGTAAAGCGGGTAAGGGCTTCAAGGGGTAGGTCTCTTGTCACTAACGAGGTGATTCCTTTATCACGTTTATAATGGCCTGGATACACACTTTCAGAAAAAGACTGCTGAGCAATCTCACTCCTGAAATGCACTATAAAAAGTGGAGGTCATCATTACACATCCCTGCAGCTAGAGAACGATATGTGGTCCCAATGTGCTGGGCTCTTCATAAACATACTTGTCAGCCACGTTCCTAAGCCACACCTCCAACGTGGTTTTGTACAATGTCTACTCTGCAGTGGCCTCAATCCGCAGTTATTCCCGGTGGGCACAGCTGGGACAGAAGGAGGCATTTCCTTCACTCTGCTCCTGGGGGTGGCCCCTGGAGAAGTTTAGAGTAGCCCCAGAGATGAAGATTGCTCCAAACACCCACCAATCCACCAGGAGCTGCAGGGGTTAGAGGTGCAGGACCAGTACACATCCGCTGGGGTCTCTCCGCTGGGAAAAGCTGTCTGCTTTCCAGTCCCTCAAGGGGTAAAGAAACCAGAGTGAAGGTCAGGACTGAGCACGGTGTGACCTTGGTGGGGAGGTTCTTTGCTTGACAACTGCGTCAAGTGTAGGAGATGTTTTTTGAAGCACCTGACCAGCCACGGGCAAAAGCTGCCACCCCTGAATTTAGATGGACAATCAGAGAGCTAAGAAAAGGAAAATAATGTTAATGCCAATGGATACTTAACCGCACTTACCACATGGGTTTGGCCTTCATGCTGGCAAACTCCTTCAGTTCCTGAGGCGCACTCAGGGCAGCACGTATTGGGGGCTATCCGCAGCACTTCCCCCTGAACAAATACAAGAGCCCTGTGAGCAGTACAGGTGGGAGGGGTGACTCGAGGGGGGT
Organism: Mauremys mutica; assembly: GCF_020497125.1. Taxonomy (NCBI): domain Eukaryota; kingdom Metazoa; phylum Chordata; order Testudines; family Geoemydidae; genus Mauremys; species Mauremys mutica. Next base: position 19,079,261 of record NC_059076.1, on the reverse strand, counting down.
TCTTGTTGCACTTGGCCCTCTCAGTTTTAAAAGCAATGCTACTAATCAAGGACTTCCCTGTGAAGAGCTGTTGCATTGCTTTGGGATGCTGAATTCATTCTTATGCCCAAGATATGCACAGGAAAATACACACACACCCACCATAAAGCCGGGGTTCTCAAACTGGGGGGTCGGGACCCCTCAGGGGGTCATGGGGGGGTCGTGAGCTGTCAGCCTCCACCCCAAACCCCGCTTTGCCTCCAGCATTTATAATGGCGTTAAATATATTTAAAAGTATTTTTAATTTATTGGTGGGGGTCATACTCAGAGACTTGCTGTGTGAAAGGGGTCACCAGTACAAAAGTTTGAGAACCACTGCCATAAACAATCCTTTGGAGTATGACTCATTCTTCATTAACTCCCTGACACCAGCTGTTTCAGTGACAGACAGGAAAATGATTGGGGAAAACTGACTCTCTCAACAAGGCAAAATAATAAATAATAATAATAATAATAATAATAAAAAGATTAACCCATAAGTGATCTCGGGGAAACTTGTTCTTTTGTTTTAAAGTTTAAATTATTACTTTTAAAAAATTATCATACGTGGAAACAGTGTCTTCCTTTCTAATTAGAGCTAGTTGGGAAAAAAGGAAAAGGAATTAACTGAGTATCGATTTCTTTTTTTGTTGTGTTTTTAAATCTCCAATTTTTGTTCAAGTTCCAAAATGTGACATTTTCAAAATTTGAAAAATATTGACCATCTTTATTATATTGCCTGGTGAGATTTGATATTGCCCCTCTCAGTGCTCCCAGAGGCATAGTGCATAGTTTGGCTGCCACACTCTGTGCAGCAGTAAGGTAACAGACGAAACCAACAGGCATGTGTGTTCATGCTATTGTGTCGCACTAAGGGCAGAAGACGTTAGTAAAAAAGTTGGCAAAAGCTCTGGAGGTGCTTTGCTTCCATTCCTGGAGCATCTCCAAGGGTTGTGCACAGCAGCTTTTGCATTCTCATCCCAGTCTTCCCAAGTGTGTTTTAAATATCTCAGACCCGGGCTGCATGCCGCACAGATGCCACAAAGGAATGCGATATGAGACCTTATCCTGGCAAGGATTTCACAGATGTCAACAGCATCTGAGGATACTTGGTACCTTCTGGGTGGTGCTCGGCATCCCTCATGATTAGGCCCACAGTGACAAAACAGAGACAGACAGTTTTACTTGTACAAGCCAGAAACAAGCAAATCCCCCACCCTCTCTCTCACACACACACTGAAGTAGCTGAGAACATGAAAAGGCAACAAAGAGGGGCCATAACTTAGGGCAGGGATCGGCAGCCTTTGGCACGCGGCTTGCCACGGTAAGCACCCTGGCAGGCCGGGCCGGTTTGTTTACTTGCCGCGTCCGCAGGTTCGCCTGATCGTGGCTCCCACTGGCCGCGGTTCACTGTCCCAGGCCAATGGGGGCTGTGGGAAGCGGCGCGGGCCGAGGGATGTGCTGGCCGCCCCTTCCCGCAGCCCCCATTGGCCTGGGACAATGAACTGCGGCCAGTGGGAGACGCAATCGGTCGGACCTGCGGACACAGCAGGTAAACAAACCGGCCCGGCCTGCCGGGGGCTTACCGTGGCAAGCCGCATGCCAAAGGTTGCCGATCCCTGCCCTAAGTTATGGCCCCTCTTTGTTGCCTTTTCATGTTCTCAGCTACTTCAGAGAGAGAGAGAGAGAGAGAGAGAGAGAGAGAGAGTGTGTGTGTGTGTGTGTGAGAGAGAGAGAGAGTGTGTGTGTGTGAGTGTGTGTGTGTGTGAGAGAGAGAGAGAGAGAGTGTGTGTGTGTGTGTGTGTGTGAGAGAGAGAGAGAGAGAGTGTGTGTGTGTGTGTGAGTGTGTGTGTGTGTGAGAGAGAGAGAGAGAGAGTGTGTGTGTGAGTGTGTGAGTGTGTGTGTGTGAGAGAGAGAGAGAGTGTGTGTGTGTGAGTGTGTGTGTGAGAGAGAGAGAGAGAGAGAGAGAGAGAGTGACTGAGTGAGAGAGAGAGAGGTTGCCAACCCCTGACTTAGGGTTTTGCCCCAAAGTCACCTTCTTGAAAATACTGTACAGGTGTCCCGACGGGGACCTATGCGCTGCTTGCCCTTTTGGAAGGGCACTGTCAGTGTTTAAGACGTTGGTTTTGACGGATACAGTCCTAAAGAGAAGGGGACCTGCCTATTTAAGAGACTGCCTCTCTCTCTGCCAGGGGTTCTCCACCTTTTTCTTTCGGAGCCCCACCCTACCCTCCAACGCGCTATAAAAACTCCACGGCCCACCTGTGCCACAATAACTAGTTTTCTGCATATACAAGCCAGGGCTGGTGTTAGGGGGTAGCAAGCAGGGCAATTGTCTGGGGCCCCACGCCCCCTCAAAGCTCCCTTGCTTAGGCTTCAGCTTCAGCCCCGGGTGGCAGGGCTCAGGGCCCCAGATTTCAGCCCCATGGGCTGGGACTTCAGCTTTGTGCCCTGGGCCCCAGCGAGTCTAATGCTGGGCTTGCCTGGCGGCTCCCCTGAAACCTGCTCGCGGCCTCCCAGTGGGCCCCGACCCCTGGTTGAGAGCCCCTGCTCTATGCCATACTGTTGGAAGTAAGAGCAGCAGAGGCACTCAAGCTGGAGCGCCCTCCAGCAGAGACCAGCACCTGCCGCTTCCAGGAAGGTTGAAGAAATCCTGCAGCAGGCAGTTAAAGAATAAATCACTGATAGGAATAGTTCCTTCCTTACCCCCTCAATTAGTGGTTGGCTGATGCCCTGAAGCACGAGGCATGGCCCCTTCCAAAAAAGTTCCCTTAAATTAACGTAACACTGGATGGTCTCATTATCCACATAAATGTCCATTCCTTTTTGGAACCCTAGTCCACTCTTGGCCTTGATGATGTCATGTGACAATGAGTTCCACCGGTTAATTATGCATTGCACGAAAAATTATTTCCTTTTATCAGTTTTAAATTTGCGGCCTTTCATTTTGCCCTTCTTCTTTTGTTATGAGAAAGCAGCAACAGAAGTGTCCAATCTACCTGCTCTGTCCCATTCATTATTTGTATGTCTCTATTACGTTTCCTTTTATTCATCTTCTCTCTAACATAAACAGCACCAATATTTTCAGTCTCCCTCTAACAAACAAATAGCATTAATGATGGAGCAAAAATTAGACACCACCTATTCTTTCACAGTTAATAACCTATGGAACCTTGCTACCAGGAACACTAGCAAGACCTTTTTAAAGACACATGATTTTTATATTGGCAGTGTCTCTTTAAAATACAGACTTTTGTTGATATTCATCTGTTCCTGCTCTCATAATCTGGGCCCTACAGGAAAACAAACCCTGCACCCAATTAGCTACAACCATTAATGAAGGCTCACAGGGAAACAGAGAAACGAAAAGACAATGAAAGCCCGGCAAGAACCATCAAGGCACAACAAACGAAAAGACAGACCAAAAGCACAATTCTAGCTCTGTTACTGTTTATTAGAGTGGAACGCGACCATCTGCTGGTTCTACAGTGACCCAGCCCCCTGGGCTCAGTCTAAAGGTGATTATCAGCTATGCCCAAGCTGTGGTCGAATACTGCAGCACACTGGCATCGTTTGAGATCAGAATACTCTTGGCAGATCACTTGCCATATGTAGCATGCAAACGGTGCCATTGCCAAGCATCCAGTTCCCATGTGAGACGGGAACAGACGGGCTGGACTTCAGAACACTGCCTTTTCTGTTCACAGAGGGCCAAAATCCGTTCTCATCTATGCCTGTGCAATTCTGGGCAGTCATTTACATCAGCGTAGAGTGGGTGGCAGCATTTTGCACTCCTTACAATTCCCACTCATGAAAACAGACCCGTGATAGGGCTGATGCTATGCTATAGAGGAGCCACTAATTATCAGGTGTTCTCTGCAAGTTTAACTATGAGACCCGCGGAAGAAAAGAGATGCTTTGCTTACATTGTGACTACAGGACTAAGCCCCTTCTGGTTGTCCAGTCCATGCCTGCATAGATCATATATTGTGTATGTTCCAGTATAACACTTTCACAAACCTGTAGATACCCAGAGGGCATAGGTTGAACATAGGGAGAAAAACCTAATGATTCAAATACTTCCCATCCCTTGCATAGCAAGCCAACAGGCATATTTACCTTCCGAAAGTCACACCGAGGGTTTCTGCAAACGGCAGGTTCACAGATGACAATGTCACTATGGCATCTGCACTCCTGGCAAGAATCTGGCTTCCAAATTGTGTTGTTCTGCAAACAAACATAAGCTCTGAATTAAACTCACATCAAGTGTAACACGTGTGCAGTTATCTAATGGCTAACGGTTCAAATGATTTAAACAGGCACAGAATAGAAAGGCAAACGCTACAATGGACTCCATCTACTTGATGCTGATTAGTAACCCCAGGCAGTAATAAGGCCAGGGCTATTCATTTCATAATTCCAAACTCGTAATGAAAAGACAAGGCCATGCACAGAAAAACAATCAATCAATTCCAACTGCAAGACAATTGATTGTACATAACCTGCAATCGCCTCAAGCTGATTGCTGTACCTCTTAGAAATCTCCTGTCTTCTGTAAACAAATCTAGGCTGAGAGTTTCAAAGCTGCTTAGGGACATCCAAACCTGCTAGGTGGGTTTGAAAACAAACAACTTTAGCTATCGCTGAGCATCCCAAAATATCTAGATATTTACACAAGCAGCAGTTTGACGTTAACTGCGGCACCATTAGCCACACCCCTTGCACCTCCGTAGCTCACCAGGAGTAAAGCCAGTAGTGTTGAAACAGTACATCATTAAGGGACTGTCTTCAGAGGCACTGAGCGCCTGTAACTCTCACTAACTTCAAATGGAGCTGTAGGTGCTCAGTATGTCTGAAAACTAGGCCCTAAATCCATGCACAGAGTAAGAGATGAAAATCATTCCTTCTTGAATTGACACCTATGGAAGGGGTCCAGAAAATTCAGCTCGTGCTCCTCAAGAGGAAGGACTTACGGGGTCTATGGAGGAGGCGCATGGAAGGTTCTAAAGTTATAGGCATAATTTTGCAGACTTTGGGCCAAACTGATCATCACATTTTGATGAAGGCAATTTTTCCATTACCAATTTTGCCCATGCCAAAAAACAATCCAGTCTTGCATATGAACTCTGTATTGTCATGAGAAAATTGACTGCTGTGGGTTAATCACCTCACTACCTGCTGTCTGTGTGCAAAAGCGGTTTCAATTCCAGAGGTTTTGCATATGCAGAAACACGGCGAGGAAATGTTTATGTGCAAATACATAGGCACACAGCATTGTGCTTACTATGTTAGAGATCACTTCTATAACCCTAAGTGAAAATGTCCTACTAATCTTCCTTTACTTTGTTCTGGCAGCAAAGAGGGGACTTAAAGTGAATGTAAATGTAATTCACCTCCACTCTCTAAGGCTCTCTTACATTGTCAGAATGGTGGAAAGTGGACTAAGTGCAAATGAGAATCAGGCTATAACTGTTTTGGGATGGGAATAGAATCATAGAATATCAGGGCTGGACGGGACCTCAGGAGGTCATCCAGTCCAACCCCCTGCTCAAAGCAGGACCAATCCCCAGACAGGCAGATATTTGCCCCAGGTCCCCTCAAGGATTAAACTCACAACCCTGGGTTTAGCAGGCCAATGCTCAAACTACTTAGCTATCCCTCCCCGCTAAAAAAAAGAAGAAAGAAACCAGAAAAGGAGTCTGTAATCCACTTTTCTGAAGTAAATCCAGCAAGAAGTCATAGCTTTAGCTAAGAATTTATTCTCCTGTCACTTTAAATCAGGCCCATCACAGAACAGCATTTTTACCTTGTTGTCTATGCTCATATCCCATGGAGCATGAATTCTTTTGTGGGAGAGAAGGTGGACTATGGAAGGGGGGAAAGCTGGAGCTGCCACTAGAACTGTAATTGAAGAAAGCCTGGTGTTCGTTCATTGACTGGCAATAGTATTTCATTGAGGACAAACGTTATCCTTTGTACACAGTAATGCCAACATACAGCTAACAAGCACTGCGGCTTCCGTGAGTATAAAGCATTTGGAACTAGGTGGATCTTCTAATAAAGCCGATGACAGTATTAATCCTAAATACAGCAAGGGATGCACATAAACGTACAGCTCCAATGCACAAGATACCAGAGAAATGATACCAGATATAAATGATACCAGAGAAAGATAGTCATTTCTCCTCTGATGATATAACTGCCCCTCTGCACACACAGCTATGAGCGTAGAGTGTCAGCCTAGAATCTCTCTTTTTTGTGTGATTTAATGTATAGTTACAGAATCAATTCAGGGTGAGTTGTAATGGTGTCAAGCTCTGCCTAACATGCATAGTGTACTGTAGATCATTCATTCCTGCTCCCTTGCAGCTGTGCTATGTCCTACACAGCTCATTTCTAGGACTCCTGGAGTCCTGACAATACACAGGGTCTCCAATATCTCTTTACTAGCAAGAGTGATGTTTCACTTCTTTGCCAAAATAATTGGATGTATCTATTCACTTGCTCATTTTAGAGCATGGGACATGCTCTTAGACGGCCCAGCGGGTGAGGGACAGACCACTCACATAAGCCCCAGTCCTGCAAGGAGCTCTTTGCAGGGAGACACCAGGTGCCTGGGGCTCTCCTGCATGTCTGACATGCCACAATTCTGTGTATAGGTTTTATTATTTTAATACCGTGTTCAGCTATGCCATTACAGCTTCATCACAGGGCAGACGGCTGGCTCCTCCTACCTGTTTGCCTGGATTTGCTTTTCCTAAAAGCACTAACGGTCAAATTACCCAATGGGTCTCAAGTTGGATCCTAAATTTGCTCCTGCAACTATTTTCACATATAAGTGATTTGTATTTGCAAAGTGGCAGGCAAAAAATGCAGATGAGATGTTAGAAGCTGGTTTTGAAGATGTAGCCCTAAAAACTTGGGCCAAAATGTCCAGAACTGGGTGCCTAAAAGATTAATAGTTGGGCACCTGTATCAAACTGGCCTCAGCATCTCTGAGAAGCAAATCCCTTTGGCTGAGGTGCCCAACTATGGATTTAGAGACGTAGCATTAAGCAGACACGTTTGAAACTTTTGACCCCAGTCTAAAAATAATTTCAGTTTTTAGCTGCAGCTATAGAAAAATAATGATACTGCTTGTACTTGATATTATATTCACACTTTCTCCCCTGGAGTGAAGTATAATGATCAGGCAAAATAATATCCAGGGGAAAGGTATTAACTTAAAGCCAAGGCAGAAGAAAAGCAGAATCTTTACTATCTCGGCAAGACCAAACTCAATGGGGAACCTGCGATGTTTTTCTGACAATTATTACTGGTAGCTTTGCTGAGTCCTAATGACTAACACCACTTATCACAGTCATGTGATGTATGTCCTGTTTACGGGGAAATGTATAAGTACAGCTACTTTAATGAAAAAAATGTAAGCACCAAAAAAGTATTGTTTGTATATAATTTTGCATGTAGGTAGTACTTCGATCAACTAGAGAACACACTATGCTACAGTTCTTTTTTCATGTCCAAGGGGATTCTATTGTTATTGAAATGTAACATGATCTGGAGGATTAGTATGCGGGACCAGGAGCCAGAAATGTGTGGGTTCTATTCCCAGGTCTGGCACTCACACACCTCTGGTAAAAAATTCAAAAGCACTTAAGTCACTTTGGAACCTGATTCCCTTAAAAAGGCACCCAAGTCCCTTTTGAAAATGGGACTTAGGCATTTTTGATCATTGTATCCCTTATGTGTCAGTTTTCCCATCTGTAAAAAAGGGGATAACACCACTCATTTGCCTATATCACTTGAGTGTAACATTCATACCCTGTATTTACACAAACCTTAAAGCTTTAGGTATGATTATTTATTAAATAAAATCAGGCCTTCCAGGAGACAAAGTAACAGCTGTAAATCCTCCATGCACGTTAATCAAAGACCTTGTAGCCTAGTGGACAAAATATCTGCTACAATGCATCAGTGTTGAACTCCAATCCTGTTACGGGTGTATTTTTCATTTAAAATTAACATCAAAGGATTTCTTTCTCCACCAATGCTACCATAATTAGTAGCAAAATTAATGAGATAATGTTTGTAAAGCTCCTTAGAGGTGCAAAGCACTGTATAAGTGCCAAGTATTACTATTGTTATGAATTAATTCTTAGCACCTTTCTAGAGCAAAAAAAGAAAGGATCTGTAAGTGAACTGAATGTTTAAAGCCCATATTAGGAGACGAACATTACAGCATATAAAGGTGATTTTTATTAATAAAAGTCACTTATAGAGTACCATAAATGCACAAATCCCTTTACAAACAGCCCCTTATGGGATTATAAACTAGATCCTCACAGGCTGGTCCTCAGATCTGTGCAGAGTCCCACCGAAGCCAATGGAGCTCTGCATGGGGGAGAGGAACGGCCCATGTGGACCCAATTTCAGGGTCAGAACCATAATCCCATTGGCTCTGCATGGCCAGAGAGGTCCATGCTAACAGTTTGGATTGAAGGATCAGCGTCACAGAGTGCAACCCACTCTCAGTCCTTCAGTGTCTACAAGCAGAGAGACAAGACAAAACAAACCGAAGGCCTAGGAGCACAGCTCAGATGCAGCAGGGTTTGGAGAGTACGGGTGAGAAGAACAGGGTAAAAAAACAACTCCACGAACTGGGCTTTAAGGAGGGACTGAAAGGAGGAGAAAGAGAGTACTACGTAATCATATACAGAGAGACTGTTCTAAATTTAGGAGCATCCTGTAAACTCAAGCCAAGAGTGGAAGAAGGACAAAGGATGTATGAAGACCAGAGATGGGAAACGAAGATACTTGAACCTGTTTTGCAGTCACCACAGCCAGCCACCAGTAGGTTAATTTAACCCTTTAAAAAGCTAATCCTCTCTTAACATGACTGTTTTGAATGGATGATGCAGTTTTATGTGGCCAAACTGTGCTTGTTCTAGCTTGGCTTTTTCTCTGTTCTTTAACATGAAAAAGTTGAGCCTGGTATTAAGCACATAAAACCTCAGTACCATGATCTGATACATGTGATGTAGGACAGCATTCCACTGGATCACAACCTGGGCTTAATTCTGATGCACTCTGACTGTGGAGATGGGAAGCACACAACAGCTGTGCATCTCCCCCCCACCCCCTTCTATTTCATAGGACTGTATGAACATATTCAGTCCATCCATAAAATGCCAGTAGATGCTGGATCCTGTGCTATGATATACAGAACTCAAAGCAGGACACCTGTTTGGTGGCATTTCTAGAATTAGTAGGTTGGGGAGATAAGTGGCTTGGGGGGTGGGAGGGATGAAGCCTGGCTGGGGCCATTATTATTAGCTCAGGATTCAAACTTGCAATTCTTCTCATCTTGTAGAAAATCTACATGATTTTTATTCACTGATACCCATCCTTCTGGCCCCCCTCTCCCCCCCCCCCCACTTTCTACTTTCAGGAGAAGTTGGTAAAATACACTTCTAGGGTTCACCAGCTTTCACAATGGAGCCTGCTCTGGGTCCAGGCCATGACTGGCACGTGACAATGGTATCTTCGCTCTAGGGAACCTGGATACCATAAGCAGGGGGAAATTAGCTTCCAGTTCTGCTGAGAATGACATATTGACAAAGTACTTGGGCCAAGTTATGTATGACAGCATTGAGCAGCACACGCAGTCGTCGTATTCTCTAACCAAACAAGAATGCATGAGGGGATGGATTTACTTCACATGCGGCTCTCAACCAGAGTCCTGAAGAAAAACTGGTATCAGATGTCTCAGAGGAAGACTACTGGGCCACATTGTCAAAACCAGAGTCAGAATTCAGAGCAATCAGCCAGTCGCTGCCAAGCAAGGAAACTTGGCAGCTTAATAGCGCTGCTTTCATTTTACATTTCCACTCCAATTAGTTGACAATACAAGGCAACAGGCAGAATAAATCAAAACCTAAAGAAAGTTGAGAAACTTATATGTGGTTTGGGGAGAGATGCATTAATGGAACAATAAAGAGATGAAAAGAATTCAAAGAAGTATAAATGACCCCTAGTACAATTCAGGTTGGGGTTTTTTTTAAAAACCAATTCTATGAAAGAAACGTTACCACTGCTGAACATATTTTCAAAACCAGCCTGTGTGCATGAAAAAGCAGGACCTGCTAAGCGAGGTTTGCCACTATTTTGAAGCGTCACACATATGATATCAGAATGGCCTGAATGAGCTTTATTGCAGCACACTGGTGAGCAGATCGATTTGTGCATGTCTTGGTCTAATTGAAATCTGTGGCAGAACTCCCAGGGTACGTTCATGCAGCATTTTGGAACAAGGTCAGTGGCAGAACCAAGAACAGAACCCAGGTCTCCCACATCCCAGTCCTGAATCCCTATGGGCTATCAGTAAAATTTTGTAAACTACTGTAACCCCGCAGACTTGCTCCAAGATTTAGGCACCTAAGTCACCTAGGCACTTTTGTAACTTTTTATCCTATATCTCATATAGGCACACAAAGTGAGGTCTGCAAAGCTCCCTAGGGGATTTACATGTGCAATTTCCACTAACTGGGTGTCCAAATCCCTTGGAAGGATTTGAAAATTTCAGCCAAAAAGTACATTTATGTTTTCAGTCTGAACACCAGCTGAGGCTGCACGGGCAAACACCACAAGCTGGGAAAACCGCAGGCATGTGTGAGCGTGCATGCTTGTGTGTGGCACAATTAGATTGCTGAAATGGTATCCAAGGCCTTCCCTTTCCTTTTCGGAGTGTCTACCACATTTTGCATTTGATCTCTCCTACGATGAGTAAGGCTACCATTTTGTCATGGATATTTTCAGTAAAAGTCAGGCACGGGTCATGGGCAATAAACAAAAAATCACGGTAGCCTTGACCTGTCCCTGAGTTTTACTAAAAACATCCCTGACGAAATGGGGAGGGAGGAGGGTCCAGCACCCTGCCCCCCGTCTCCCGCAGGGACCCCATTGCCCGGTGGCTGGGAGGGGGCCCCCCACCGCCCTACGGGGCTGGGAGCTGCAGGGGGGCTCCACCCCTGCCCACAGCCACTGAGCTGCTCCGGGGTCCCATGGCTGCTCACAGCAGCTGAGCCACTCCAGGGGGGGACCCCTGCCAGCAGCAGCAGCTGGGCAGCTCAGGGGTTGCCGCCAACAGCAGCATTTGCGGGGGCTCCCGTCACCCATGGAAGCTGGGCTGCTGCAGGGTCCCCAGCTGCCAGCAGCGGCTAATCAACTGCGGGGCCCCCCAATATCACAGGGGTCCCTGGAAGTCACGGATTCCATGACTTCTGCAACCTCTGTGACATGATCTTAGCCTTAACGATGAGCAATCATTTTATGCTGCTTTATTACTGTATTGTAAAATCAGGAACTTAATGTGGGTATTCAACCTCAACCAAGGGAAGAAGGCAAAGAAGGGGCAGCATTTAAGGTTCACCTCCCCCCATTTAAGCGGCAGGGTCCGGCTGCATAAACCAGTGGCATTTCCTCTCTCCGCCATGCAGGCGATGCGGAGGAAGAGGAGCATTGCTAATTCCCTAAAAGAGCAGCAAGCTCTGAGTAAATGCCTGAGAGAAGCACTTAAGAGTTGAGACTGTTTCCCAGGCAGACGGGTTACTGAAAGGCCACTGGAGCCCCGAGGTACAAAATATTCATCCTGATGCAAAAGGGGGAAGCCTCTTACATCCAGTTTTATTAATCTGGCAAACCGCTCCTTTGACCTGACTGTCGTGAGAAAGCCGTGGTGCACAGAACGAGCGTGAAACCATTACCTATAAATGGACAATGACACTACAGAGACAATTTAGACTCAGACTTTAAAACCAGAAAGGCCCCTCAGATCATCGAGTCTGACCTCCTGCATGACCCATCTCGTACAAAATACATATTAATTATGCCATAGTTATATCATCATAATATCACTGTGAAGAATATGGGGTGCAGTGTCCCACTGTCCTTGGGGAAAATTCCTTCCTGACCCCAAATATGGCAATCAGTTAAGACCCTGAGCACGTGGGCAAGACCCACCACCCAGATACCAGGAAAGAATTCTCTGTAGTAACTCAGAGCCCTCCCCATCTACTGCCCCATCACCGGCTTTTGGGGATATTTGCTACTAGCAGTCGCGGATCGGCTACCCGCCATTGTAGGCAGTCTCATCATACCATCCCCTCCATAAACTTATCAAGCTCCGTCTTGAAGCCAGTTAGGTTTTTTTGCCTCCACTGCTCCCCTTGGAAAGCTGTACCAGAACTTCACTCCTCTGATGGTTAGAAACCGTCACCTAATTTCAAGCCTAAACTTGTTGATGGCCAGTTTATATCCATTTGTTCTTGTGTCAACATTGTACTCAACAAAAAACTCCTCTGATGTATTTATAGAGAGCAATCATATCTTCCCTCAGCCTTCATTTGGTTAGGCTAAACAAACCAAGCTCTTTGAATCTCCCTTCCAAAGGTAGGTTTTCCATTACTCAGGCCATCCTAGTAGCCCTTCTCTACATCTGTTCCAGTTTGAATTAATCTTCTAAAACATGAGAGACCAAAATTGCACACAGTATTCCAGATGAGGTCTCAACAGTACCTTGTACAATGGTACTAACACCTCCCTATCTCTACTGAAAATTCCTCATCTGATGCATCCTAGGATCACAATAGCCTTTTCACGACCACATCATATTAACTACTCACAGTCTTCCTGTGATAAGTCAGTCCACCCAGGGCTGTCTCCTCCTCTGTCACTTCCAGCTGATAAGTCCTCAGCTTATAGCAGAAATTCTTGTTGCTAATTCCTACGTGCATGATGTTGTATTTTGTTCTATTAAATTTTAGCAGTTTTCAAGTATGATATTTCAAGTATTGTATAATATTCCGGTCCTCTTCTGTACTGGCAATACCTCCCAACTTCGGGTCATCTGCAAATTTTATTAGCACACTCCCACATTTGTGCCAAGCTCATTAATAAAAAATTTACCAATTCATGTGGCAAGTGTTGTTATATATAAGCTCTATGAATGGCTATGGCACATGTACAGAGGACTCAGCCACACATGAACAGCTTAGTAAAATATATCCTTGTATGTCCAAGTGCACTGAGATCGATTCCTTTGTCCAAAAATTGAGCAAAGCTAAATCTGCCAGAACGTTTGCAAGCAAAATTGGATTTCAAAGGTTATGGAATTGCAGACAGCTACTGTACACTGAACCATCACTTGAAAAACCTTTGCAGACTTGAAATTGGCTATAAAGTTGACTTAACCCGGTGCATAAATTAGACTTGAAGGACCGGGGAAAACCTGCAGAGCAGTGCCAGTCTGCACATTCTACAAGAACACATTGGCCTTCTTTGGACTATTAATTCGTATTTCAGAAGAAACCATTCAAGTCCCAGCGTGGATATACCAAAGGATGAAACAATATTCCCAACAGGACAGATAACTTTAAATGAATCTGTCACACTGTAGAAAAGCAGGCAATGGCAGGACAAAAGCCTGAATGTCTCCTGAATTTAGCCGAGGCAAAATGACCAAGATAGGCTAAGCCTTTTATTCCATCTCTAACGAAAAACATCAGGGCATTAAAATCACCGCAGCTGCAGCCAGCTGAGTCGGCTCAAACGGAAAATACCTTTCTGCACGAGCCATTGGTTGATGCACCTCCAACATACCGTACTGTTTGAAGAGTGACAAAGAAAGCAGGGGATGACAAACAGCAGGATTATTTCTGCAGACCACCTTAACCTTAACCTATATGGAGGTATATTTTCAAAGTGCTAAGCAAGGAGTTATGTGTCCCAAATCCCATTATCACTAATGGGAATCCAAGCACACAGGTCTGTGAAAATACAGCACTTTATATCCATACCTTTAACCTGAGCTCCCTATGTAGCAGAATAAATTGGGTCTCTTGGTTTTTTACAAGTAAAAAAAAAAAATGCCCTGCAAGAATCTTGCAGAAACACTTCATTACTGAATGAAAATGATTTGGAGGCCTGCAGAAAATGGGCTTTCACGGGCCACCTTAGTGCACTCCAGTATTGTTTCCATAGCCCTCTGATCATCAGTAGCTGTCAGGATTTAACTAGGTTATAATTTTATGGCCAAACAAATTGAAATAAATGGCAGCAAAAGGTATGTAACAGCTTGGTATATTACTTGAATATACAGTCAGTGTTGCCATCTACTATAAATGAGTACATTAATTGGTCTTGGCGCCAGCAGACTATTGGCGCCAAAACAAAATTATCCTTAAAAAAAAAAATCCGTAACTTTGAATGATGGCCTGCTCTTTTTCAGATGGAGAAAGGTGTCTTGGCACTTCCCTGATGGTCACAGTATAACTGATATCTACTCCCTGACATGCACACTGGAAGGCCACAAATCTACCGAGTTGTATGGTGCCAGACATTAATGATAAATGGTATTAAAGAATAACTTAGCAACACTACAGGTTTAAAGACCCTTTCTGAGCTTTTAACTAAGGGTCTTATTTCCCCTGCTGAGTCATAGGGATGTGTGACATGTGCCTCAGGTGGCTGTGTTCATAGAGTATCAGGGTTGGAAGGGACCTCAGGAGGTCATCTAGTCCCACCCCCTGCTCAAAGCAGGACCAATCCCCAGACAGATTTTTGCCCCTGATCCCTAAATGGCCCCCCTCAAGGATGGAACTCACAACCCCGGGTTTAATGCTCAAACCACTGAGCTATCCCCCCCAGCAGTTGTGCACTGATCCAGACTCCCAGAGGTATCACTGGCCTAAAGCTACCTGAACCCCCACATTACATGGCCTGAAGTCTCAGAGGCGCTGCTCCCTGAAAAACACAGCCTATTCTGTGTCCCTTCTTTACCCATCACCCTACTGCGGCTGTGCAGGATCAGGAATTAAGTCCGACAGCTATAGGAAATCCTTGTCTGTCTCCAGTGAGGAAGCAGGGATGGGTTCAAGGAGGGTTTTTTGTCTACGTACATAGAAAGGCAGTTGGGCAGAAGGAGATGAATGCCCCCCCCCAAACTCTAAACAATGATCAGTCAGGAGTTTCTGCACTTACCTGAGAAGAGATGGGAGCGTCTATCAGCCCCCAACTCCTTCACAGCTGCTGTAATTCCCACCCCTTCCTGATCGTATAACTATATACGTGTCATCCCTCAGTCCCGGCTACGTGAATGGAACGTTACTAAGTGAGAAAATACAGGCCCCTCTCTCTGTCTCCCTCTTCTGGTCACTGAGCACTCTAAACGCCCTGAAGTGAAAGCTGATATTTATATCACAGGCTGGGAGCTGCTTATCTACCAGCCCCTTGTGTGACTAGCCCCAAGTCACCGAGGGGGAGATTTTCAAAAGCATCTAAGTGAGTTAGAAGCTCAAGTCCCGTTGAAAGTCAGCTCAAGTCATCCAGCAAGAAATCTTATTTTACATGACTAAATAGTGAAGGGGCATAGGCATAGGGCACATGGCAGTGCTGTACTCTGATTCAACACAGACAATTAAGCTTGGGATGCGGAGACACCATGAGGGCAAGGCAGGAAAGTCTGTGGTTTTGTGTTCTGCAAAAAAGCTGGTTTTGGGGTTTGTTTGTTTTTTTTTAAGTGAGAGAACAAATGTTCCATAATTATCTGGCCATAAAATCCCACATGGAGACAGGACACCTGTAGTGTTTACCAAGAGGTAACTAGGTGAGGTCAGCACTCTACCCCCACACAGAGTCAACCTCACCTACCTTACCGCGCAGTAAAACTAAGGTGCCTTGTCCCCATGATGTTTTCACAGTGAGACAGCTAATGCTTCTTAGTTAGCCCACAGTAAAAAAACACATAGTCAACAGAGAAGCCCCATATGATTTGTTCATCACTTGGGGAAGAGGGATATTTACATGCCAACTGGCCATTTTCAGCAAGGAAGAAGACGTTGTGTGAGGAAGATGGAAAATTGTGTGAGCGACACTGATTGTTGACTCGATGAGAGAAATGTCTATATCATATTGAATCAAAATGATTCAATGGAAAAAAAATTAAATATTGGTTGGTCCAGAAGTCACCTGGAGAGAAGAACTTCGCACTTCAAAGAAAATAATGGATAGGACACTGCAAATGTGTGGGGGGGAAGGTTTTCTGATAATGTGGAATTGGAGCTCTGAGACACTGGCATGCAAAGACAGAAGGACTCTGAAAAGTTGAACCAAAAGAGGTGCTGATATTTTCAGACCAGCCTATGGACATAAACAGGCATCTTCCGCTGTGTAGTACAAAGGAATAGGAAAGTGTCTCTTTGAACAGTCGGTGAACCTTCTAGAGGTGCTCCCTGTGGTCTATGCTTTAGAAGCAGCTGGAAACCAGTCAGAGAAGCAGTTTATATGAAGCTAGGCCTTCCATGTTTGGGTATAAATTAGCAAACGTTTATTTGGGACCCAATGTGCCAGTTTGATTTCTTCATACTGATCTCGTTGTGTAAAAAGCAAAAGAAACATATGTCTAAATCCCACAGACAGCTTTGAAAATCCCAACTAGGGTCTCTAAAGGGTGAAAATTTTGGTTTCTGAATTACCTCTACTGCAACTAAAAAGACTTGAGACCTACTTTGCCAAGACCAAATGCTAACTTAAGTCTAAGTATATTTTGTATCATTTAACTTCAGTTTAATTTGATTTTTCTCTCGGTTTTACAACTAGCTTAGTTTTGGACTTAGGCTGCTGTTGGGAAATTCACTGTGATCTGTTCTCAACCAGGAAGAACGTGAACTGCTGATGTCTGTCAACATTCAAACGTGGGACACACGGGTAAAGGGGGGGGGGGGGCGGAGGAACTGCCCATTCCCAATAGGTGTTGCCACAAATGCTGGATGAATTCAGTAAGGCCAGGTCTACACTACTCGCCGGATTGGCGGGTAGTAATTGATCTATCGGGGATTGATTTATCGTGTCTCGTCTAGATCCCCGAATCGACGCCCATACTCCACCTCAGCAATAGGAGTAAGCAGAGTCAACGGGGGAGCCACGGCGGTCGACTTGCTGTCGTGAGGATGGCCAGGTAAGTCGAACTAAGATACTTCGACTTCAGCTACACGAATAGCGTAGCTGAAGTTGCGTATCTTAGATCGACCCCACTCCTCCTCCCCCCAGTGTAGACCAGCCCTACTCGTAGCGAAAGAGCAGTAAGCACTAAGAACAAAAGCAATAGGAAACTGTCGGTAATCCCTGGATAAAGAGAGCTACATGCAAAGTACTACAGAAGCAGAATTATTACCCATCACATACCATGTCTAACAACAGAACAAATCTGTTGGCCCAGATAAGTGTAGAAAGACGATTGCCCCAAATGGTCAATCTAGAGACACTAAATAGTGCATAATGTAACAGCTAATCTATTCAATGTCCATCGAAAAAGGAAATTGGTGCTCAAGGGAAATAATGGGGCGATACCATCTTATAGTAGGTTAATATCCGCACTCTCTGAGAACATGTGAACCACATTGACTGCCTTCAGCAATGCATTTTTTCTTGTTAATATTTGATTTAGGGACTACATTTGTCCAGCCATTATCTGTATTATCAGCACATTCTGCTGTCTTGAAAGCTTCCAGAGCAACATCACTCACAAACATTTCACCTTGAAATATGCCAGAACCTTTTTCTCCCCTCTCCCTGTCTGCTTTTGAAAAATGTGCAATTTCTAAGGTAGTGACTCATATTTTAAAGATGAGCCCTCCCATTGTAATTTCAATTTGTGGCTATCAGTGAGATTTTTTTTTAACTGCTTGCATGAAAGAAAAGAAAGGTTCCCCTGTCTTTTCCCTAGATATGTTGTATATAATCTCCTCCAATGTACATACAGCAAGGAGAGAAACAATTCCAAAGACGTGTCTTTTGCACTTGGGACAGTGATCCATTCGGAGCGCTGTACAACAGCTCTTGCAGCATAGATGGAAGAGGTAGAGAAGAAGCTGAGTGAAACAACATGTTCCCTACGGCTCACTTGGATACACAGCCACCAAAAAGGATGCTCAGTTTTTATAGTGACAAGAAAATGCATCTGATGTCAAATAAGTGAGGGGAAGCAATGCTGTGCGTTATCTCCCAGTCCAATGAAAGAATTCTTTCCATGATGTAAATGTTTCCTTGGCAGTTTTGGTGTTTTAATCTCCTTCTGTAAATCTGTGCTTGCTGCTGCCTGTGAAATTAAAGGCAGTTTTGCCACCAACTGTAATGCAATCCAGAACAGGCTCCAGTGGGTGATTTTTAATGCAGGTTTTATCCTCTCTAGTCTGCAACTCTTTCCTTAATCTTTGCTGATTATTCAGTTTTGATTAAACTTCTCTGGTGCCCTCATGCTTTTGCTTCGTATCAGCACATTTAAATATTTTGTCAAACGTCAGGACTAAAGATCTGTGCATAAGGATTTGAAGGGTAAGATGCAATAATAGGGGAACTGACGGAGTCTGCCTTTGTCAGCGGAAGCGAATGAATAAGATTTCACTTACAATTTTACTGCATACTGTTCCCTTAACAGAAACTCTATGAGCTCTAACACAATCTTTGCTGCCGTCTCCTGCGACACAACACTTGCCACGTCTCTGCAACAGGGAAGCTGACCTACTGCCACCACCAGGAAAATTGCGAACTGATAAAATGCCAGTGGTACTCTGTTATTTCTCTGTAAATTACAATGTTTAACTATCAAAGTGGCATATCTGCGAAGTACAAATATTTGAATACCTGCTAAAAATCCAGAGTGTGGTCATGATGTGAGGCCATGACTGGGGCCAGCTTAGCTAACCAAAGGGAACAGCTTAATGGGCAGGGCAGCAGATTTGAATAGCAAGACTAACTAGAATCACAGGTTTGAAACCGTACAGGAATGAGTCCGCCTTCGGCCTTTTCAGGTATATAAGCAGGTCTATACAGTCTGCTGCATGCAGTATGCTCGGGAGGAGACCTGAACTATGGCTAGTCTGTGAAGGATGAAGATCCTATGGCTCCAAAGGACAGGAGTCATGCAAATTCTTAACACTGCCGTCAGTCTGCCTCAACTTCAGCGCCTTCCTATAGGAGTGAGAGAGAGGCTCCATTCCTATTCCTGAACCGGGATGTTGAACACCAAAACGGGTGGCAGCTGTTTCATGATGTGGCCACAAAAGAACTGGACCAATAACACCAGTTCAGTCCAAACAAGCTACAAAACAGCCATCAGGCGGCATTCAACTTTCAGGCACTACTGCCTGATGCTGGAGCTGAATTAGTGAAAGGCTCCTGCTAGATCCACTGGCACTAACCATGTAAGGAGAAACAAATCTTTAGAGACCAAGGCTCTGAACGTCCAATTATGGATCCCGATCCAAAATTCTGGTACTGAGGCTCATCTCTAGCCAACAGCAAATACACACATGGGGTAACGCCTTTGAGGTACTGAGCACATTTACCAGGATCAGTTTCTAAAAGTGACAGATGTTCTTCACTGACGATACTGCTGACAATGCCAACGCAGAATTTGTGCCCTGTCACGAGCTCAGGAGTGATGGAAGAATGAGATAGAAGGAGGGCAAATATGACTTAGAAGAAGTGTGAATTGTAACTATCGCTGTGTGTAATTTTCACTTGGCTTCAGGTGTCTTGGCAAAACAAAACACAGTTCAGCAAAATCTTTTGGTGAATTTCCTTTACCAAATCTGAGTTTTGCAGCGTGTTGCAAGGCTGCCTAATTAAATGTTTGAGTCAGACTGGCTAGCTGCCATAAAGAATCATTTTATATCAATAAATGACAATATTCAATGGCGTATGAATCATTGATTCATACATACTGGTGCTGGAAGAAACCATGTAGTTCATTCAGTCACAATCACTAGGTAACAGGTCACTGAAGGGAGAATTCTATTTATTTAAAATAGAAATGCTCTAATTTTATCCAAAGGGTATTTTTTAAATGCATAAAATGTAATTCTTGGCAGATTCTTTGCTGCAGTAGTTCTATTAACCACCCTTCCAAACTTTATAGCATCAGAGGGATGAATAATTCAGACGTGTTCTAAAAAATAAAACCTGCACTTAACTCATCTACCCAATTTGCTTTCCTTCTTGGAATTTTTTTTCTCTAAAAAAGGCAATTTTATGCAACTCGACTTTTGAAAAACAGAAGCAAGACGAGAGCCAAAGATCAGTGTGTGTCCACATCAATGGCTAGATGCTAGACCATGAACAGGGATTCTTTAGTACTTTGGTCACAATCAATCAGGGGTAAAAGCTAGTAAAGGATTTATAAAGCAAGTGCATCACAGTGACTAGGACAGCATTTACCCAAGCTTTTGAAAACAGACCAAATGGTCACTAAATCTTACATTTAAAGAGTTTAATTTCAAATTACTTTATTTCTCTAGTGTATTGTTATCAGGCACTGTTTCTATGAAATGTTTAACATGGGACACACACACAGACACCGCCAAGGCATGGATGGAGGAGGACACTGATCTTTCCCTCCATCCCCAGACATTACAAGAAAGGGGTGACTATTATCTAACGTAACACCTGAAAAATTGCATTTATTAAACTCCTGCTGGAGCCATTTTAATTTTGTCTCCTCAACAGGTTTAAATGAATCTTAGCTAACATCTTTTTCAAAACGTATCTTTTGGGTACATAAAGCTTCAGACATCAATGTCTACACACATTCTGAGACAAGAGACTGACAGAGTTTTCGGCACATCGCTTTCAGTGTTGCTGTTGATATCTGCCTGTTTTCATATCGCTCACTGACTGGTGACAGTTAATACCTGCCACGCTACTTCACGCCCGGCTAGGAATAATTGCTTGCCCGTTACAAATTTAATAACGATGCTGTAACATGGTCCGGCTCTCCTTTGTAATTGTCTTCTTTCATTTATTTCGAAGGAAACATGAAACAGATTAACTGCTCTAGAGCTGGGGATTTTTAATTAGTTGTTCCCTCTCGGAGGAGGGAGAATTTTGCAAGAAGGGTCATTTGGCTCAAGTGGTTTTAATGGGGTTTTGGAACCAATTCATAACGCTTTAGAGGAAGATCGGTGCAGTGTTCTGAAGAGGTCTTCAATTCCCCAGGCTCATATCTACTGCGGAGCTAGCTGGGAATAACCATACACTTGACAGCTCTCCCAAACCCATGCCAGTGGGTCATATAGCAATCAACACCGCCCCAGGAACAGAGGGGGGAAAACGCTTCTCTAGTGGGATTATTTATTTAGTCAAATGCATTCACTGCCCCTACCCAGTGCTTCAAGAGGCAAATCCTTCTCCTCTCTCCAAAGCCCTAAGGTGGGGGCTCCCTGGCAGTGAAGCCAGAGCACCCTTGAACAATGGGAAGGACACAGGAAGCGCTGTGGCAGCTTCCTGCACAGGAAGCAGGTTGGGCAGGACAGGGATAGGGCTAAAGGATGCATTTCCTCTTCCCCTCCACCCCCTTCCCATCCCCTTGCTCAGAGAGAGGAGTATTGGGGAGCAGTCCCTGCTCTCCCTCTCCAACCTGGAGTCACAATCAGAGAGGGACGTGTAGGGGAAGAAAGGACAATTCTGCCTCACTCCTTCGATAGCCAACTCTGGGCTGGGACAATCTAGGCCATGAAGGAGCCACTACTGACACATATTAATTTTCATATTTTGAGTTGCTCACTTACTAGCAGTGTCTTATCACAAACAGCCATCACAACACAACCTCTTGGAGTGGTGAGAGATACGATCGGGCAGGTAAACACTCTGAGCAACGGCAGATGACAATGGGTTGAAAAAGATTTCAGCAGGCGGATGCCTCATGGACGTCTCTGCCAGGCACTTGAATGACAAATGTAATGTCAGGTGCCATAACAAGTCTGGATTTATCTCCTTGCCGTATGGATCACTGTCAGCCCTGCACAGGTTTTCTCATGCCCAAAGTAACACAAGTGAGGGAGTCTAGAAACCTCACCCCTATGCACATTAAAAGTTTCTCTCGGTTTCTTTTTTCCTTTCTTAAACATGAATGAGGAAGAGAGATGGGTAGGCAAAAACTGGGCTATACAGTTGATCAGTTTTACACTGACAATGCACAGAAAGCAAGCGCTAACACTGTGTGAGAAGGTGTATGTTTGTGTGCTCCTAGACACGCGCTCAGAGGTGGGCAGTCCTACGGTCTGAACTGGTGACCTCCACTAACATGGGAAGGGGCTATATTGAGGATCTGCACACCAGCATATTGTGCTTACTCACACAAGAGCCTCAGCGGATACACATATGAACACAGGAACCGTGAGACTGGATCAGACCCAAGGTGCATCTACTCTAGTATCCTGTCTGTCAGAATGGCCAATACCACATGCTTCAGAGGTAGATGTAAGAACCCCACAGCAGGCAGAGGTAGGGCAATCTGCCTCTCCCACATAGCAATCAGGCTCATCTCTAATCATTAAAGATTGGAATAAAACCTGAGACACAAAATTTCATCTCTCTTCCAAAATTAAACTTTTGTGCTAATTATAACTCCGGGTATTCTTGTTATTCATAGAAAAAGTGTCCCACCCCTTTTAGACCCTTGTTACGTTCTGAGCCTTAACGACTTCCAAACCGGCAACAAATTCCAAACGGTGATAAATTGACCTCGTTGGAATAACACTGATTTACAACAGCTGGAGATCTAGCGCTATAGTTTGAAATAGTTTAAGTAACGGTGGTTTTTAAGGCATGTAATATAACATGGTGTAACGAGGCCTTCGCCTGCCCGCGCAACAAATCAGCCAGAGACCCCGTCTGAGTGCAGTCACCAGGGCTTTTTATTTTCAGTGTCAGCTCCCACCACCTTCTATTTACAGTCTGCTCCAAACCAGGTACCTGGGGGACAGCTAGCTTCCCCAGCCAGCGGGGATACACAGCCTGGGGCTCCTCCCTTTCCTTTCTCTTCCCCCCCTTCACTTCCTTCCTGCCAGCTTTATATAGCCCCCAGCTAATGAGACCCGCAGGTGCTTCTCTTCTAGCAATTAGGCGTGGCATACTCAGCCAGCCCCAATCAACACTTCTTAATTGGAGCTGGGCTAACAGGAGACTGGCGAATAGAGAAACCCCCTTCAAAACAGGTAGGGCGCAATTACTACTCTTACCAGTCTAGTAAGACTGGTAAGTCTAATGAGACCCGCAGGTGCTTCTCTTCTAGCAATTAGGCGTAAAGTAATTGCGCCCTACCTGTTTTGAAGGGGAGGTCCTTAGGCCTAGTAGACTTACCAGTCTGAGCTGCACTAGAAAGGGGAGGCGGTGCCCCCCAAACAGCCATGTCTTGGGGTACACCACCACCGAAAGGCAGAATGGGCTAGAACCTTGGTTCGCCATCTGAGTCACGCTGCTTCAGTGGCACAAAGCAGCCTGAAATCCAGCACAGCTGGCTACCTGAGATGAACATAGTTTCAGGACAACGCATTTCTAATGGCTAATCCCCGGCTCTTTTGGACCTGTCACTCTCAGTGCATTGCTGGTGAAGCCAAAGGAAAGATCCATTGCACTGCAAGACCAAACAGGTTGCTTCAACTACTGGATTCTCATTACAAGCCTTCTCCCATTGCACTCCGCTATCCTTCTGACGGTTTCAGGGGACATGAGTTACTGTCAAAAACTGCTGCCCCTTCTCCTCCTCTGAAACAATTAAAAATAAACCTGTAGGGCCAGATTCTGATACCACTACTCATGTCGAGTAGTACTTTACTCCACAAGGGGCCCCATTCAATCCACCACCGAGAAAGGTATATTCAGCGTGAGTAAAGGAATCCAAATCTGGCCCTGGGGGCTTTCGTTATTTTCAAGTGTTACTTATAATTTTCCTTTGTTATTTAATCAAAAATACACTTATACTTTGGAACCAATCAGATATTCATAACGGGAAGATTTGTCAGAAAACATTCAGCTGTACTCGCTCTTTTCACAACCTCCTTATCTGCTGTATTAAAAATAAATTGAACCATTTCCGATTCGAGAGGGAAGAAGAGGGAGGAAGAGGGAGAGAGAAGTAGCACCTAAAGACCACAACAAGGTCGGACTCCATTGTGCCTAGGTGCTGTACAAGTATATAATAAGTAACAGTGCCTGACCTGCACAGAAATTATTGTACATCCCTTTCTAATAGCCCCGGGTCAACCTAGCTATGGCACTCAGGGGTGTGAAAAATTCATATATGGAATGTACCTATCTCATAGAACTGGAAGGGACCCTGAAAGGTCACCAAGTCCAGCCCCTGCCTTCACTAGCAGGACCACGTACTGATTTTGCCCCAGATTCCTAAGTGGCCCCCTCAAGGATTGAAGTCACAACCCTGAGTTTAGCAGGCCAATGCTCAAACCACTGCGCTATCCGAGGGAGGGAGATAGATATAGATATATATGCATGCAGCAGCACTACTGTAATGCAAATAAAATAAAAATACCATTCAGGCATACAATAGGGAGCACTTCCTGTTTCATCACTTGGGTTGTCAAGCTTGATTTTTACCAGCTCCTCCATGGGCGAGAAAAGCAGCCATAGTCATTCAAACGTCCATCCTTTAACGAACTCCCACTACAGATGATACGAGGAAAATCCAGATGCACTGCAAACAATTATGTAATTGTAATGATTTCAGCAACATTGAATTTTGTTTATAATGTAACTATTGTTAATGCCCAGGGATGCTGTATATAATTGTAGTGCGGTGGAGGGAATCATTATGAGCCCATTGCAGATGGAAAAGCTTTGAGTTAAAGCCATTCTGACAATGAGGCGTCTTGGGCTTTCTCAGATCCTTAAAATATGTTTGTGATCAGTTAGAGCCTTGTTTCTCCCATAGGAAAAAAACAAACATGGGATGGGGAACAGGCCTCCTCAAACTCTTTGGTCCAGATCCTCAGCTTGTGTATCCTCAGCTTAGCTCCACTGAAATCCTCCAGCCCAGTAAATTTAAACTCACTGAATTTCAGCTGAATTGTCCACTCCTGAGCGAGGTTATCAGTCTTACAGCTAAAGGAGAGGCATGAAACCCTAGAGAGTGAAAGAGTTTGGAAAAGGAGCTGATGCTGACAAAAATCAGCATTAACTCCTCCATGAATTTCCATATGGAAATTAACCCAGACAATCTAACCAAGCGGCTGTCCCTCATTCTAGAAATTTACATGGACTCCATTCCGGTAGCACGTGAGGACCTCACCATATTTAATGTATTTATCCTCACACCACCTCTGTGCGGTAGGGCAGTGCTACTATCCTTACTTTACAGTTGGGGAACCAAGGCACAGCGAAGCTGCATGATATGCCCAAGGTCACACATGATGTCTGTAGGAGGGCACAGCAAATTCAGCCCAGATCTCGTAAGTCCCAGACGACAATCCTAACCACTGGACCATCCTTCTTCCCTAGGAAACTTGACGTGTCAACCCCAAACCTGCAGACAGCGCCTCTGTCCCAGCCTGTGGTTTCTGTAGAGAAGGGATTCAAAAAGACCCAGGGAGGAGGAAGGGGGGAAGTAGACAGGTCCACCCCAGTCTTCTGCTAATCCAGGGGCCTCTCCGTTCCCCTTCTCCTTTCTGCATCACACAGTCAAGAGGAATATGTCGTCCAAAAGGCAGATATTTATTATTAATTATTATTGTTGTTATTTTGCACAAGTGGAACAAAGCCTAGAGACAGAGTGCTGCCGGCTTTCCTCTGCTTAGGACAATTCCTCACAGCCACCCAGGAATCTGAAAGAGAGAACAATAAACCCAACCAAACCTTAAAGGAGTGTTGATTTGAGGGGGGCCCGTTACACCAAAGAGTGTGAGGATGAAACTCATGCTTGCTTTAGTTGTGGTGCACTGTAGAAGGGCCATCGCCTTCTTTGTGTTGTCTGATAATTAAGCTTGAGAATGCAAGGAATCTTAGGAGGAGTGCAATATATAATCAACAATCCCTATTATTGTCAGGCACCTGGATGCATTTGCAGTGGATTGTAATTAAAACAGATTAAGAGATACCGAAAAGGAACAAAACGTGACGGTTTTCAGTCCGAGCATTCTGAAGGGAACAGATGATGAACTGCTGGGGTCAAATTCAGGTTACAATCCTGATGCTGGGTATACAGAACCTATGCACCTCCAGTTTAGATCGAGTGCTAACTACAGAAAAAACTGGGAAAACACTATTTTAATGTAAAAATCATGGAAAAGAAGCCAAGTGAGGCTACTCACACGAGCATTTCTCCTCTTTCACCTTTCACTAATGCGCCAAAGGACCTGCTGGGCACCCAGAAACCATTCTGGAGTCTATGTTGTAACGCTACCAAAAAGCTGTACAAATAAAAGTGGGGCCTCTGCATCCACAGTGCGAAGCCGACACTAAGGACGTGATCCTTCCCTGCCCCTGAGGCCATCAGGGAGATGGTTATGGTTCCATAAGCCAGTGCAGTCTGGACCCAGCATTAGTTAGAGCAGCTGAGGGGCTGCTCTAAATTTACACCAGTAGAGGATCGGCAAAATGCAGGTCTGCTCCACCACACCACCAGCCTGCCCTGCCACATCCGAAAACAGCCATACTCCAGAGTAGGAGAAGGCAGCTGATGCAGGGGAAGGCTCTAATGCCTCTGCAGGCTTCACACCGGGGTGAGTTCCTGTCCACAGGTGGAATTCTCTGCTGGCCACTTCATACCAGAATCAGAGTCTCTTTGAACTGCCTAAGCTGCACAATGCAAATGGATCATAGTGGAGAACCTGGGCCTAGGTGTTTATCTGAATTCCTAGAAGTTACATCGTTTTAAAAATCTAATAGAAGTGCACACCCATAGCATGTGGTGGCACCTCTTTTTCAGCACCATGAGAAGCAGCAAACGAAATGCTGGAGGAAAGCTGACCAAGCATGTGATCATGGAATGGCAAAGATCAAGAACCCATGTTCTAGTGCAGCAGTTCTCAAACTGTGGGTCAGGATCCCAAAGTGGGTCTGTCAAGGTTTCCTCTCCCACTCTGAACTTTAGGGTACAGATGTGGGGACCTGCATGGACCCTTTTAAGCTTAATTTCTAGCTTAGATCTGGTAATGCTGCCACCTGCCAGAAATCAGTGTCTGGCGCACTCCCTGTCCCCCCAAAACCTTCCCTGGGGAACACGGATCCAAACCCCTTAGATCTTAACACAAGGAGAAATTAACCATTCCCCACTCCTTTCCCCTACCAACTCCTGGTGAGTCCAGACCCAATTCCCTGGATCTTAAAACAAAGAAAAATTAATCAGGTTCTTAAAAAAGAAAGCTTTTAATTAAAGAAAAAGAAAGGTAAAAATCATCTCTGTAAAATCAGGATAGAAAATACTTTACAGGGTACTTAGATTTATATAGCCCAGAGAAAACCCCTCTAGCCTTAGGTTCAAAGTTACAGCAAACAGAGGTAAAATCCTCTCAGCAAAAGGAACATTTACAGGTTGAGAAAACAAACATAAGACTAACACGCCTTGCCTGTGCTACTTACAAGTTTGAAACATAAGACTGATTCAGAAAGATTTGGAGAGCCTGGATTGATGTCTGGTCCCTCTCAGTCCCGAGAACGAACAACCCCCAAAACAAAGAGCACAAACAAAAGACTTCCCTCCACCAAGATTTGAAAGTATCTTGTCCCCCTATTGGTCCTCTGGTCAGGTGTCAGCCAGGTTTACTGAGCTTCTTAACCCTTTACAGATAAAAGAGACATTAACCCTTAACTATCTGTTTATGACAGGGTCGTGACCCCGTTTTAATGGAATCACCAGGTCTGGCTTTGACTTGCTGGCGTCTGCAGCCAAAGCCAAACCTGAGGGCTGCATCACTGGGTGGTAGAGCTCAGGTTACAGGCACCCTGCTTGGGGCTGAAGCCCTTGGGCTTCGGCTTTGGCTGGGGGCTCCGGCAGGCTCAGACTTCGGTCCCTCCTTCCAGGATCATGTAGTAATTTTGTTATCAGAAGGAGGTCGCGGCGCAATGAAGTTTGAGAACCCCTGCTCTAGTGGGTAGGAAACATTAAGTATTCTAATGCTTTCTTCTAAACAGTAGTTAATATCACACTTCAGATCCTCCTAAAAGGTGCTCAAGTCCTGCCGTTAATCTCAGTTTCAAGTTCTGGGATCTAGAGTAAAAGGTTTATGGTTTCATCCTGTGAGTTCGGAAAGCCTGAGAGGAGCCATGGTAAATCTAACACTCACCAATTACTCAGTAACAGCCTAAACAAGAACATTCCTTAAAAAGACATCTATATACAGTACGTTTGTGTGAGCACAGCCGCTGCTCTCTTGACAAAGAGTTCATTTCATCTCTTCCTGCAAACTAAAAAGCACAGTTTAGCCGTTGTTTTTCTAAGGGTTGGTCTACACTCAGTTTTTGTACCTCAGTTTAGAAACTGGCAATGTTAAATTGGTGAAAATCCCTAGTGTGGATGCATTTACACTGGTATATACAGCTCACATCAGCAGGAATAAGCTATACCAATATAAGTACTTTTATACCATTTTAACTGTTTACCAATTTAACTATACTGGTTTCTAAAACAATATACTTAAACAGGACAAAAGCTGTGTGTAGGCAAGTATGAACTGCTGGATACTACTAGTGCAGGGATATACATGGGGAACGAGTTTATGTCATCACCTACATTGACTGACATATAAAACACTTACTAGATCTAATGGGATTTGCACATCAACCTTAATGCACCCATCTAGGTATTTCAAATGTGTGCAACAAATAGTATCTTTGCTCCCTCACAACAAGAACAGACCCCTCAAACAAAGGGTGACAAACCTGACCATTAGCTAATGATTCACTTCATCAGCAATACACTGCAAACTCTTCAGTGTGCTAAAAGAAAACATCATTTCTTAGAAACTATACGAAGTGCACAATACGAAGCAAAGTGAGGGGGTACATCTTCGCTGCAGCTCTGAGGTCTGATTCTCGGCATGGAGTAGACAGACTTGTCCTAGCTAGCATGCTAAAAATAGCAGCGTGGACCCCCGGAGATGGGTGGGCTTGGATTCGGGTGGCTAGCACAAGCCACTGCCATTGCCACAACATCCACACAGCTATTTTCAGCGTGCTCGCTCAAGCTGAGCTAGCGTGAGTCTGTCTACCTGTGCTGGGAATCACATCTCCCAGCTGCAGTGTCCGTCTGCCTCCCCCCGGTCCAGGGGTGTTTGTGTGTAACTGATTTCTGTGAAACAAAAGCGAATGAAAGGAGCTAGTTTGAAAGCCCTGCAGAGAGCGCAGGGGCAGCACGTGCAACAGAAAAGGTAAGTTACCCGCACTCCCTGCCACGTGCTCAACCCTTTACCAGACAGACAGAGTTCAGTCCCCAGGCCCATGTCCCCTCTGCTGATACTCCCAACAAGGCTCAAAACGTGACTGGGAACACCAGTCTCCTTGGAACTACACTGCCACCAACACACGCATTTCACACAGGATGCTGAATATCCATCAGACTGCAGCTTTCTCTGCCAACCTGCACTGAATTTGAGCCAGCAACCCACAGCTGAAGAGAGCTCCTTATCCCATTACTCATCTCCAGAGCCATCCAGTCCCCCGCGAAGTAAAATACATTACAAAATTAAAATGCCCCGCTGAGACGGAACACGGTATAAAGGCTGGCTCGCATGCAGCTTTTGTACTGCTCTGATTGCACTGCTGTACCGGCACAATTAAAGTAGTACAACCCCCAGTGTGGGTGCAGTTATACCACACAAAGGTGCGATAGGGCCTGGCTACACATGAAAGTTGTACCACTTGAATTATCCCAGTATAATTAAAACGGCACAGCCTCCTCCCCGTACCAAGGATGTCACTATATCAGCATAAAGGTGCTTTAGGCCAAAATAGGTATCCCCTGTGGGAGGATGTGTAAGCTATACAGGTGTAAGTCACTTTGAGTCTGGTAGAACCGGATCTATGCTGGGGTTCTAGCAGTACAACTATCTCAGTTTACAAACAAAAAAAGTCACAGGCCTGGTCTCCACACCATTTTAATACTCGGACAACCAAGTCCAGTACTAGAGAATTAAAGGCTCAGGGCCAGATTTTGCCTGTACTGTGTCTACTTTGCATCAACAGCCTGTGCAAAGTGACCCGAAAACTGACATTTCCACAGGATCATCCCAGGGGCACTGAGACAACAGAGCACAGCCTACACTACCTCTCTGTTGGCTGTCAGCATAAAGCTGTGGCTAGTGCTTCCCTGTTCCCCAGTAATGCCTTCCTGCCACATCACCTCCTTGGGGTCAGTAGCAGCTGGTTAAATTCAGAGCCTGATTCAGGCTGTTCTAGCTGATAGCAGACTGGACCAGGACACTGATGGCAAGCGAGGGAGTGTAAAGACTGATTAAATCCACCACTGCACACCTCCCCCAACTCCAAGCTGCACTACGCACAAGCAAGGATCTTGACTGCAGTTCGCTTGCATGACAATAAGCTAGAGCTGGTTGACTGAATTCATTAAAAAAAAATCTTTTCATTTCTCAGCATTGAAATTGGGACATTTAAAAATGACACAATATTTTAATCAATTTTTAAATGTTCTCTCCCCACCTGCATTTTTACCCCTACATGCAATAAAATAATGGGGGGTTGTTTGGTCACACACACACACACACACACACACTCCTTTGTTTTTCCTCCTTCCTCCCCTCCCCGCACTCTGTTACTTTCTGTAACTTTGCAAAACTTCTCCAACTGTGGAAAAGTTAAGAGTGGCACAAGGAAAAAAATTGAATCCTGCCACTCAGTAATTCTTCAAAACTTCCTCAACTTTTGAAGAGCTTCAGATAGTAATCCCAAAGCACCAACAGTTTTTCATTTTGTTTTGAAATTTCTCATGGAAAAATAAAAATATTTAATTTTTAAAAGCTCTCCTGTGAAAACATTCCTTTTCAATAGAATCCCATTTTTTGATGAGAACACACTTTTGGTCCAAAAAACCTCCACAATAAGCATGTCAGTATTGCATCTGACTTCAGTGATGCTGAACAAAGGCTGTGAAAAGGCCCCTCTCTCCCGCTCAATCCATAGACTAAAACCACTTTATAGATTCAATCCAGCAAATTATTCCGTCAGGATGCCAGGAAAAAAAAACAAAAAACATCTCAGGCAGTAGAAAGACAACCACCAACACCACTTATCTGGCAAAAGTTCACTGCCAGTGATTTCTTCTTACAGAACAAAGTAAATTCTAAGTGCACTAGTTCCGTTGATCTCCAGAATCTAGGTCTGTAAATCACCACCACCAGGAATGAAGACGTTAGCTGCCAGCTAGAGTTACATCAAGAGTGTAAGAACTCTTAACAGCTAGAAAGCAACATATATTACCTTTCCACTGAAAAATGTCCCGCTTGGACACTATGACCTAATTTTTAACTAGTCCCCATGCCAAGAGGAGAAATTTTGATTTGCGCAATACCAATGCAATATGAAACAAAAAACTTTAATGTTTCAAATGGATGGATTTGGTTAGTCCCTTCCCTTATGTTGGCATTTCAGTTTTATGAAGAGGTATAAGGAAAGTGATTTATGGGAGATGGAAGTCCCAGGAACAGCAGCCTGTCATACACAATTCAAGTACTTCATTGGTTGTTCAAATGTTGGAAAATTTCAAAGCAGGAGATGAATGGGAACCAGGTGTCTTGAGACTGGCAAAGCGGAGTTTTTTACCTTAATGTCACCAAGCTGGTAATGACTGAAAGTCACTCCTGTTTGGTGGCCTTTGTAAAATGAGTAGTTGGTCTCAATTCAACTCCGACTTGGACATGTGTCTAAATCATAATTGGTGTTAAGTGTCCACCTACAGGCAGTCTCAGAAAAATGGATGAAGATTGAAAGGGCATGGAGGACGAACTATCTTTTCATCCCTACAGGCCAGTGTTTTCAACCTTTTAGATCCGCAAACCCCTAAAGATTTTCAAAGGGAGGTGCGGACCTCATTGGAAATCTTAGACAGTCTGCGGACTCCCAGAGATCTGCAGTCCACAGGTTGAAAACCACTGCGATTAGCAATTCCACCAACCAATGATGAGCAACAGTAGACAAGTCATTTGTAGTCACTGGCCTACCCTATCCTATGATTTTTTTAAAACAAAAGCAACACTGGGTCTGCACTGATAGTGTCCTGTAACGTTACAATCAGTTGTAGATATTATGTACTTCTAATTGTGCATATCTAGGCACTTGGTATTTTTACCTGTGAATAAAGGGGATGTTGGAAATTCAGAACACTCGCCTCCTTGCATTTTGCAAACTCAAAGCCCTCTGAAAAATATTTCAGTGAGCCAGGCTGAGAAATTATTTTTTAAACTAAAAGGAAGGAGGATCCACAGCCAAATAGCAGGAGGTTAATGCATGTTGGCTGTTAAACTGCAGCTTGTTGGCAAAGCCAACTGAAATGCAAATTTTTATACAGCAGCTAGAGACAGTGGCAGCAGCTGTCAACCATGCTGCTCAGGAAATCGGGATGTTAGCAAATATGTATAAGCAAAAGCTTAACACACTGATGGAGATAGAGAGGGGGTAGCCTGGAGTCTCCTAAATCTAGTGGCGGTTTAGATCGGTTACAAGAGGAATCTCACTTGTTCAGGATTCTACAAATACATAACATTGCCCTGTACTATTATAGTTATGATACTGCAGAGGTGGGCAAAATACGGCCTGCGAGCCGTTTTAAGCCGGCCCACAAGCTCCTGCTGGGAAGCGAGGTCTGGCCTTGCCCTACTGCAGCTGGGGAGCAGGGTTGGGGGCTGCTCCACGCAGCTCCCAGAAGCAGCTGCATGGCCCCCCTCCGGCGCTCCAGCCCGGGAGCAGGGCCAGGGGCCACTCCACGCCTCCGCACAGGAGGGGGAGAAGGGACACGCCGCTGCTTCCGGGAGCCGCTTGAGGTAAGCGCCTCTTGGAGTCTGCACCCCTGAGCCTCTCCCCACGCCCCAACCCCCTGCCCCAGCCCTGATCCCCCTCCCGCCCTCCGAACCCCTCGATCCCAGCCCGGAGCACTTCCTGCACCCCCCCAAACTCCTCATCCCCAGACCCACCGCAGAGCCCACACCCCCAGCCAGAGCCGGCACCCCTTCCCACACCCCAACCTCCGTCCCAGCCCTGATCCCCCTCCCGCCCTCCGAACCCCTCGATCCCAGCCCGGAGCACCTCCTGCACCCCCCAAACTCCTCATCCCCAGCCCCACCTGAGCCCTCACCCCCAGCCAGAGCCGGCACCCCTTCCCACACCCCAACCCCCGTCCCAGCCCTGATCCCCTTCCCGCCCTCCGAACCCCTCGATCCCAGCCTGGAACACCCTCCTGCACCCCAAACCCCTCATCCCAGCCCCACCCGAGCCCACACCCCCAGCCAGAGCCGGCACTCCTTCCCACACCCCAACCCCCGTCCCAGCCCTGATCCCCCTCCCGCCCTCCAAACCCCTCGATCCCAGCCCGGAACACCCTCCTGCACCCCAAACCCCTCATCCCAGCCCCACCCCAGAGCCTGCACCCCCAGCCAGAGCCGGCACCCCTTCCCACACTCCAACCCCCATCCCAGCCCTGATCCCCCTCCCGCCCTCCAAACCCCTCGATCCCAGCCCGGAACACCCTCCTGCACCCCAAACCCCTCATCCCAGCCCCACCCCAGAGCCTGCACCCCCAGCCAGAGCCCGCACCCCTTCCCGCACCCCAACCCCCGTCCCAGCCCTGATCCCCCTCCCGCACCCTGAACTCCTCATTTCTGGCCCCACCCCGGAGCCCGCACCCCCAGCAAGATCCTGCACCCCAACCCCAATTTTGTGAGCATTCATGGCCCGCCATACAATTTCTCTTCCCAGATGTGGCCCTCGCGCCAAACAGTCTGCCCACCCCCGTGACAGTGCCCCACACTACACCGGCAGTATCGCTATAGATGTTATTAATAGGAATGTGGACAGGGGTCAGATTTTGGTATCTGATATTCTGCTGTATGTAGAGCCCCAGTCGACGTGGAGTATTTGGCCTGCGTTCTTGTCAGCCGACTCTTCTGTTGCCACTGGAAGGATGTGATAAAACAATGATTGCAACAGAAAAGGTGGATCAGGAACTTCCATTCACCCTCTCCCGTACAGCAAGACCAGTTGCCAGTGCAACTGAAAGATGGAAAATTAAATAATGCTGCAGGGCACCCGCCAGCCCTTAACTATTGGGGGATTATAGGAGGAAGCTTTCCCTGAGGACAGGCCACTCCTGCTGCGGAGTTTCTTGCACCTTTCTCTAAAGCAACTGGTAATGGCCGCTGTCAGAGACAGGATACTGCACTACATGGACAACTGGTCTGATCCAATCTGGCACGTCCGAGGTTCTCTCTTGCTTCCCTGGCCTAGGCGAAGGAAGCACTGCCCATGCCCTGTTTCCCTCTCTTCCCAGAGTATCTTCCCCCCTTCCCAGCCACAGCACTCTCCTTTCCCTTGCTCCGCAGAGTGGGCTGGGCAATATTTCCTTCTTTCCCCCTTCTCTTGGGGTCAGAGTGCAGCCTGGCAGTCACCTCCAATACAAGTCTGCACCTAAGTCAGGCACAACCTGGCCCTCGGACCCTGTTCAATCTGGGCGGGTCAATGTGGCTATAAGAAACTCATTGTGAGAATTCTCTTTCATTTCCTGACTTGCGTGCATTTAAACGGCAGCCTTACGGTTGTATTAACATAATGTTTGTGTTCCATTCATTTCGTTTTCTGGTTGTGGCTCTTTAAGAATGAGAATTGCAGCCAATGGGAGCTGCCTGGCTGTGCCTCTGCCTAGGAGCCAGAGGGGGGACATGCTATGGCTTCTGGGAGCCGCCTGAGATAAGCAGCACCCGGTACCTGCACCCCCTCACACACCCCAACCCCGAGTTCCCTCCCGCACCCAAACTCTCTCTCAGAGCTCGGACCATGCACCCCCCCACACACACACCCTAACTCCTGGACCCAATGCTAAGCCCCCTTCTGCACCCAAACCCTCTCCCAGACCCCACACCCCAAACCCCTTGCTGCACCCCCAACCCTCTGCCCCAGCCCTGAGCCTCCTCCTTCACTCCAAACCCCTCGGCCCCAGCACGGAGCCCCCTCCTTCACCCCAAACTCCTCACCCCCAGCCCCACACCAGAGCCTGCACCTTCAGCCAGAACCCTCACCCCCTCCCGCACCCCATCCCCTGTCCCAGGCCAGTGAAAATGAGCAAGTGAGGAGGGGTGGAGCCTCGGAGAAGGGGCGGGGCAAGGGTGTTCAGTTTTCTGCAATCAGAAAGTTGGCAACCCTACTCTGCATGTCCCTGGACTTCATGCATCTAAAGATTCTTTCACCATGTTCATTTTAAAAAGACCGGCAGGGAAACACCCATCCATTTCCACTGCCACAAACAAGACACACAGCGTTTAAATTACCTCACGGTCAATCATGTGACAAATCAAGTTTAACAAAGCACGATCTAATAAACACCCATGTAGCCAAGTGCTATAAACTACTTCTAGTAAGAATGGACATTGGTCAGCTTTGAAAACTAACAACACTGGAGTTGGGTCTTTGGGTCTAATTTTTCCCCAACATTCACAATCGTGATTTAAAAAAAGATATTGACTAATATTTTGTCTGTTGTGGTAACAGAATTATTTATCCATACTTTAAAAATCGATGCTTGTTTTGTTAACGTAGTTTTTAAACATTGCAATTAGAGTTGTGCAAATAACTGCTTTTGGTTATATGGTCGAAACAAAACAAAACACGCACCACCTCCACAATTCAGATCAACCTGAAATGAAATTTTTTTGAGTTTTTCAGCAAACCAAGAACTTTAAAAAAAAATTGTTTCAGGACAAACAAAATGTTTCATTCAAAATGCTTTGTTTCTTTTGAGGGGGTCTTCTAAAAAAATTCTTTTTTAAATGTTGTAACAAAGTTAAAGTAAAACACTAAATGAAGCATTTTTACCTTTTTGGGCGTGGGGGGTTCGGACAAAACCAGTTCAGCAAATTCTACACAAATCTGAAATGTTTGTGTTCAGTCTGAAACTGCTTTGATCAACCTGAAACTGCATTTTCCAGCAAATAAAAGTTTCATCCAAAAAAAACCTTCACCCAGTTCTAGTTACAATCAATGTAAGAGCAAAGTGACTACAAAATAATTATCAAAACATTTTAGATTAGAGAGAAAGTGTCAGATCTTCAGCCGATGAATGGAGTCAATGGAGCTATGACAAATTACACCGAATGAGAACATGGTTGACAATAGGGTAACTGGTCAATTATATGTAAGGTTATGATTTAGTCACAGGTATTTTTAGTGAAAGTCATGGACAGGTCATAGGCAATAAACAAAAATTAATGCACGTGACCTATCCATGACTTATACTATAAATATCCCTGCCTAAATCTTAGGGGGGAAGCGCTGCTGCTGGGGGGGGAGGGGCGGGTTGCTGCTGAGGGAACCTGCGGGGGGAGCCGAGGGGACCACTACGGCACCAGATGCCGAGGGCCAGCCGCACCCACTGAGCAGCGGCCGGTGTGGCTGGCTGCAGAGCCGCTCCAGCAGAGAATGCTGTGGGTGGCCCCGGAGCCAGCTGCTTAGGTGGCCCTGGGGTCAGCCACACTGGCTGCTGCAGAAGTCACAGAACGTCACGGAATCCGTGACTGCCCTGACAAACACAGAGCCCTAACGATATGTTGCCTTTCATCCAAAGGTCATCAAAAATAGGTGACTCCCATTATTAGTCCTACTTTAAAAATGGAAAGAGTGAGATACAGAAGTGAATTGATTGGTCTTGGATCGCAAAAAGCTCAAGCAGCCAAATAAGGAAAATAATTCAACTGGACTTTCTGTAGCCGTTATGAATGTTAAAAAAATTGCTTTAGCCCTGGCACCTCTTTCATGACAAATTAAGCACTGTGCAACACCTCCAAAAATCAGGCCTTTGACATGCCTGACTCCTATTAAAAATCATATACAGGGGCTGGTGCCATTTCTCTTGGCTTCAGTGGTTTACATTGGGCCTGATTCAAAGACCACTTGTGTCAAGGGAAAGGTGTTCATTGACTTCTTGTGGATAAGAGCGTCCCTGGAGGCATCTGATGGGCAGGAGAAGACCTGGATGAATAACTTGAGATTTGGGAAGGGTTAGGGTGAGCACCCACATCACTGCCTCTCGTCCCTGGGAGTCCTGATTTCCTTACATTCAAACCATTAGGTCTTACAACGTTTGGTTATGTCGGTGCCTGGCAGCCTAGCGCATCCCGATTTATTCCTGCAGGCATTGTGTACAGTGTACACTACCCACGAGAGGAAAAGGAGGAGACCTCCTACAATGCCACAGAAACAGCTGTACCCGGGCTGTGCAGCCAGGAGACTTCCTAAGCCTCTGAGGCTTAGCCTCTCCTTGCTCTTTTTGAGCTAACTGGAACAGTCAGCCAGCAAGGAGAGCTGCTGCATCTGCTGGAGAGAGGAAGAACCGAAATCCATGAGCCAGGAAGCCACTGATATACAGGAGGAGAATGACGTCAAGGTTTAGCTGCTCTGTCTGCTGGCTGGGAGGATCTGCATTCAAGTGTCCGGACTGGTACAGAAGAGCTTAATGAGGGGTATATTGTTACTGAATTAGCATCTCCAACAAGCAATAGGGTTTGCTGTTTGCCTTACAGCTTTGCCATTCACTCCTGCGATAAGCTACGGCTAGTGTGACGAATAATCGTGTCTTCATCGGGAAATAGCTGAATGGGGCACCATTCAGCGCCCGACTTCTCATAAAAATACAGAGCAGCACCTAGGAGAATAAGAGAGCTGCAATTACAGTGACTGGTCAGCACCAACCCTGTGTTCCTTCCGTTTCAGACTCCTAGCATACCAACTTGGTCTAGACTAGAGACATGCCAGATGAGTACAGCACGTTACGCTACAAAAAGGGGCAATGCCAGTCCTCATGAGTTTAGCTTATATACCAGAGGTGACAGATGACAAGATTTAAATTCTTTGAGCCTTTTTCAATACATGGAATTGCTCCCGAGAGAGTGAAATTCAAAAGGCCATTGAGAACACAGTCAAGCCAAACAGGACAATATGATGAGAGTATGTGAAAACAACAACTGCTCTGAGATCTAGCAATGCTACCCAAAAGCCACAGTGTTCATGTCAACCCATTCCATCTTTTCCACCTTCCAAACTCAGCTCTGCACTTACAATAAGCGCATACGACAAAAAAACAGGAGTTAAATCGTTGAACGGCTTTCTAGAGCAGAATCACTACACCCGATTCCCCACATTTATCTGGAGGTTTAAAATCTTCAGCAAATTTAACTCTTCTTCTTGGCTTCTCTGAAAAAATAAGACTAACTGATTTCCTAACTATGGTATCTGCACTGCAAGGGCTTCTAAACTCCAGTGTAAACAGGGGGAAATAAACTGTCACAAGTAACTCTATTCCAAAACAAAAGCTGAGACAAAGCGTGAGAACAAAGAGTAGGTTAGTCTAGGGAGGATGAGACACTAAAGGCAAGTTTTACCAAAAGAGTCACCTAAGGTTAGGGTTCTAAATCCATGGGATCCATCGCTATGCCAGTAGTTTGCAAATAAAATTGTAATGTATGTTCAAATGCCTATTAACAGGGAATAAATTAGGATATTCAGTAGATGCCTCCCTTCATCTGGGACTCTAATAGAGGCCTAATCCAACATAATCTCACCATTTTAGCACAGCAGCAAGTGTCCCTTTGAGCCAAGATTTTCAGGAGGTATTAGTGATCTGGGGCGCTCCATTTGGAACACCGTCAAGGACCTTGATGCTCCAAAAATGCTGAGTACCTGCCCATTGGCCAACCAAAATATGAGGCATTCAGATTCAAAATCTTGGCCTCTTGCTATTGCCAAAAGTCAACTGAAACCCCCCAACCTGAAGCAAATACTCACCAGCAATTACACACCACACAACAAAAACATCAGCCCAGGAACCAAACCCTGCTACAAACCCCAGTGCCAACTCTGTCCATATATCTATTCAAGGGACACCATCATAGAACCTAACCACATCAGCCATACCATCTGGGGCTTGTTCACCTGCACATCTACCAACGTGATATATGCCATCATGTGCCAGCAATGCCCCTCTGCTTTGTACACTGGCCAAACCGGACAGTCTCTACGTGAAAGAATAAACTGACACAAATCTGACATCAGGAACCATAACATTCAAAAACCAGTAGGAGAGCACTTCAATCTCTGTGGTCACTCAATAACAGACCTAAAAGTGGCAATTCTTCAACAAAAAACCTTCAAAAACAGACTCCAACGGGAAGCTGCAGAACTGGAATCATAGAATCATAGAATCTCAGGGTTGGAAGGGACCTCAGGAGGTCATCTAGTCCAACCCCCTGCTCAAAGCAGGACCAAACCCAACTAAATCATCCCAGCCAGGGCTTTGTCAAGCCTGACTTTAAAAACCTCTAAGGAAGGAGATTCCACCACCTCCCTAGGTAACCCATTCCAGTTCTTCACCACCCTACTAGTGAAAAAGTTTTTCCTAATATCCAACCTAAACCTCCCCCTCTGCAACTTGAGACCATTACTCCTTGTTCTGTCATCTTCTACCACTGAGAACAGTCTAGATCCATCCTCTTTGGAACCCCCTTTCAGGTAGTTGAAAGCAGCTATCAAATCCCCCCTCATTCTTCTCTTTTGCAGGCTAAACAATCCCAGTTCCCTCAGCCTCTCCTCATAAGTCATGTGCTCCAGCCCCCTAATCATTTTTGTTGCCCTCCGATGGACTCTCTCCAATTTATCCACATCCTTCTTGTAGTGTGGGGCCCAAAACTGGACACAGTACTCCAAATGAGGCCTCACCAGTGCTGAGTAGAGGGGAATGATCACATCCCTCGATCTGCTGGAAATGCCCCTAATTATACAACCCAAAATGCCATTAGCCTTCTTGGCAACAAGGGCACACTGTTGACTCATATTCAGCTTTACGTCCACCGTAACCCCTAGGTCCTTTTCTGCAGAACTGCTGCCCAGCCATTCAGTCCCTAGTCTGTAGCAGTTGGAATTAATTTGCAAACTGGATACCATCAGATTAGGCCTGAATAAAGCCTGGGAGTGGTTGGGTCATTACAAAACCTAAACTTAATTTTCCCAATGCTCATTTCTCCCTACTGTTACTCACACCTTCTTGTCAACTGTCTGAAATGGGCCACTCTCATTATCACTTCAAAAGTTATTTTTGCTCCCTTGGTATCCTGCTGTTAATTGATTTATCTCGTTAGATTGACTTCATACTTCGTAAAGCAACCTCCACCCTTTCATGTATTTATACCTGCTCCTGTATTTTTCACTTCATGCATCTGATGAAGTGGGTTCTAGCCCACGAAAGCTTATGCCCAAATAAATTGGTTAGCCTCTAGGGTGCCACAAGGATTCCTCATCGTGTTTACACTTACATTGGTTTTTCCAGTAAAACAATCAATTCATGCAAAGGTTCATCCGTGAGGTCCCGTCCCCCGCATCCTCAGGCTAATGAATCAAAAGCAA
Source organism: Mauremys mutica (assembly GCF_020497125.1). Classification (NCBI taxonomy): domain Eukaryota; kingdom Metazoa; phylum Chordata; order Testudines; family Geoemydidae; genus Mauremys; species Mauremys mutica. Next base: position 19,038,788 of record NC_059076.1, on the reverse strand, counting down.
AAGCTTGTTTTAATATAATACACTTCTGACCTCACATCAGAGCCACATGGCTGGCTGGTTTCTAGCATAAGTTTAAAAAAGAAACTGACAACGTCTCTGATTTATAGTCACCTCATCTCATGCTTAAACAAACTAGACACCTTAGTCCTGTTAAATATGCAGGCACTGAAAATGCTCCTGCACAAAACACTTGTTTTATCTTAATCACTGGATCTTTGTGTGCTCAGCATTTTGGAGACAGACGAGTGAATACAGGCTCCCTCTTCTAACCCTCCACCGCCTCCGTCATGGCTGGTTAAATCCTTCAATTAGAAGTGGAGTTAAAGTAAAATTGAAGGGAGAATGGCATGTGAAGCATATGTTTGTGTCTCCAGCATCTGCGGGGACCATAACCATCCATCCAGTTGTCATGGGGCTTTGCATCATGTGGTCAGGCCATTAGGATTGAATTCCCTTGAATAGCATGTAAGAGTCAATTTATCTGCTTCCTCACAGGGATTTGTAATTAAAAACGGACCACACCAGCCACAGATATACAAGATGCAGAATCTGTTATTCTGTGGGTTTGTCAGTGCTTAAACAGGCAACACAATTTTATTTGACTAAGTGCTCGGCATTTATAGGGAAGGACACAAGCCAATTTGACTTCAAATTGACCAAATGTGACCAACAAGAAGGAATCTTGTGAAACAACCATCATCTTCTGACAGCTGAGTTTAATGGACTTTTCTACTATGCCTCTCTCCCAGAAGGCAACTGGTTGCAACGGTTGTAAGACAAAAATGGCTTGATTCTTATTTCAAGTAAGGTCCCATTGCTGCATACCATAAGCAGCACTTCTTCTCTCTCCAAAACACATGGCAATGGGTGAGGAGCTATCCCAGATCAGAATCAAGATGCAACCAGTGTTTTGTCCCAGACCAAATTGCTTCATGATAATGTACACAGCAGCAGTTTCCTCTCCATTCATGTGGAGCAGGTAAGACTTATTAGTCCCTCTCTAATTCCAAAGTGCCACCAAGTGGCACTCTAAAAAATAAGAAATAATTCAGAGCTATTTCACCACTGCTTTCATGTGTGTTTTCCTGGCTAACCAGAAATTTAGCCATTACAACTATTCAGCCTTATAACATGTGTATCATTAACCTCCTTTCTCAATCTCATATCCGCACATAAAAATAAAATCTTTTTTAACCCCTCTCACATAACTGCAGTAAATTAACTAGTGCCTCAGAGTATTTTCAAAGGTACTGTAGAGTAGTGCAGAGGATGGAAATGTTACTCTTGCAGAAGAGTCAGCATGTCCCAGATCAGGGTCAGACAGAAGTCGTTTCCTCTGCCGCACGAAAGGAGGAACAGTGGAAGTGACAGGCGTAGCTCCACTGTGAAAAGTTATTTGCAGAAATGGCATGAAGGGATTCTATGTTTACTGTCTCCCGGTGGCTTTTCAACAAACACGCTCACTTTACAAGTAAAAGAGGTTTTATTTCTAGCTAGGAGAACCACAAAGTCAGCCTGAGATCTGAAGGTCAGGCTGGACTCTTCCCGGCACCTGTCTCATTACCAGTACTGTAAGGTTCTGCAGGCCAAATTCTGTTCTCAGTTATACCTGTGCAAACCTATTTTCTTCATTTACTACTTTCTTCTCCCCCTTGATGAGGTTTCTCGGGGGGTAACCAAAGGCAGCATTGGGCCCTTACATCTCCACAACATACATTAACAATAGACAAACCATATTCCTCACAAGTACAACATAAGGCAAAACCATAACTCCAACTTCATGCCTCCCGGTGGGAAAATAACAACACATCACGCATTTCATCTGTGCCCAGATGTCTGACTGATACATCTGTTAGGTTGCCAGGGTTTTAAGTCATGCGGCGCGTGTACAGTATTACTGCACACACTGCAGGTCCATGGGACTTAGAGAAGTGCAGTCCTTCAAGAAAAGTAGTGAATCAGATATGAGAGGGTTAAAATATTTTTTAAATCAGTATCTTAACTAACTAGTTCCTTAATTTAAAGGGATTTGCATGGGTCAGTAGTGTCTTTAACCAACCTTAGTTGTTTATTAATGATTTTTTTTCTTTGTGGAAATGAATATAGTTTTAAGACTCTTTGGGAACTTTCACTTTGAAAAGCAACATATATTAATACTACACCTTGATCTTTCAGGCCACATGTGGTATTTGGCAGCATTTAGCACCAGTAGTTCTTTTGTGGAAGAAAACTGACCCTAAACAAGAATAATCAGAAAAAAGCCTGGAGTGGCACCACGAGCACTGGATACACAGGTGTCCAAATGACAGCATCAGAAAGTAGCAATGTTGGTTACATGTGAATTTAATTCCTTTGTATGGCATGTAAGAGTCAATTTATCTGCTTCCTCACAGGGATTTGTAATTAAAAACAGACCACACCAGCCACAGATATACAAGATTCCATGAGTCCATTAATGTGGTTCTCTCACTATAGGCGATAAAGCCATTCCAGTACATAACTCTTGGCAGGTGCTATTTCTAGACAGTCAAATACATTGGAGATGGTACTGTCATATGCATTTCCTTTAGTTCTGTGTGAATGTAAGAAGGGCATTCTCTCTGCTGAACTCTAAAATTCCACATTCAAGTCTGCAGTCTAAAAGCCACCCAGCTGCTGCAAAGCGGCTGTCCATTTTTGAGTTTTGGTTTAGCTGAATACAACAGATTCCTCAGGCCCCTGGCTGCTCTGAGAAATCCCATTAAACCGGAGATAAGCATGTGTGAGAGAGAAACATTGCTGAACAGAACATCCTCTCTGCAATCTGCACCTGCTCCTTCCAGGGCTCGGACACAATCAGCCTTTTCTCATCTCATGCTGTCACTCCAGGACCTTGCTCACATAAACCATTTTTAACAGCTCTTTTTGTTCCTCTAAACTTTAGCGCTAGCAACACTTCCTTTTGACAGAGTGTCCTTCATGGCCCCATTTCCATCGTCACTCAACCTTTGGTTTGAAATTGCAACTATATCAAGAGACCCTTTTAGTTAGTATTGGCTGGATGAACTCAGCCACTTAAGTGCAAAGTTAACAGATGACTTTTAACCCATCAATTTGGCTTCTCCGTGCCCTTCTGCACCAGTCCAGATAAGTAAGTAGCACATCACACACGGAGACAGTTACACGTCACTCCCTACAAAAGGAGGCTGAGCTGGTCACTTAGAATGTGAATCTAAGTGGACGTGGATACTTATGTTCCCCACAGAATCCCATTAACCTCAAGAGGACTCGATGGAGACACGAAGGATCACAGCAGGATTGAGGCCCTAGAGACTTCCTGAGCAATAGAAATGCTGCTGTTCAAAATAATTTAAAAAGTGTAAAACCACCCCAGCCCTGCATTCAAAAATTCAAGGAACATAATCCAAACATCTGCCAATACAATAATAAAAGGCAGGATGCGTGGGCTAGTGGTCAAGGATTTGTGGACTAACAGTATCTAGAGCTTTTCATCAGCAGATGTTACAGCGTGTCACCATTTTGAATGTATTTATCCACACAACACCTCTGCGAGGTAGGGCAGTGCCACTACCCCCATTGTACAGATGGGGAACCGAACTACAGAGAGGCTAAGTGACCTGCCCATGGTCACACAGGAAGTCTGTTCTCCAGCACCCTCCTGTGTGCTGACCTTGCCAAGGAAAAGCTTCCACAGTGGTACACACAGGTACCCACTCTGTTTCTAAAAGACACAGCAAGTTAATGGACTAAACACATACAGGATCTCCCTACCGAAGGCAGCTTTGCAGAGGCTATACCCTCGCAGCTGTGGTTGGCTGTGAAATGTAGGAACTCTTAGGTGGATGCATTAGCATTCTTCATGTCTAGCATTCCCTCTTTTAGCTACTATGGCAGAGAGAAATCTCTCTTGGACGGAGCCTTTACTGAAGGCAGAGCACCTCTTTACATTGGACAGTGTCACTTAATTGACTTTGGGACTACATCGAGACCACCATATTGGCCTACAAGGATGTAGTAGCAACATTTGCTTCAGATGCAGTTGTGGGCATTCAGCACTGCTGAACACCAGATCTGGCATGTCTAAAGTTGGGCAACCAAAGTGGGAGCACACAGGAAACAGCTGACTTTTAAAATATGGCCCTATGTGACTTGCCAAAAGTCACATATGGAGTTGAAGATGGAGGCTCCAGTTCAGCAAAGTACACGCCTTTTAAGTAAATTGGAATCTAATATACCCATCTTAGATACTTACATGTGTTAAGTCCTTGGGGCAGCCGGTGTAGGAAACAATCACTTGAGGCAAGAGAGCAGACAGCTAACCAAAACCTCCATTTTATTTACAGAAACAGAGAGCTCACTCAGCCGGCTGAAACCGGCTGAGCTATCCCTTAATAGTCTAACTCAGTTGCCATAGTAACAAAACCCATGACAACCAAATACACAACAGATATATGATAGATAGGTTGTGTAGAAGATAGTAAAAAGGATGTAAGAATCCTGATCCTTCCTGGAAATAACCAACCTCTGGCTGAGACGGCTAGGAAGAAACTGTTAATTGTCATAAATCCACCTAGTATTTCCAAACCTATGCAAAGACACAATGAGACTGCAAAATGAAATTTCAAAGTTTATTGACAGGTGGCATTGTTCAAATGGTAGCTGGTTCCTTGCATCTTAGGAAGTCATCGCGGGGTGTCGTCACTGAAGGGTTGATTCTTTTTGCCATAGCAGATATCGCAGAGTGAAGGGTCGATGATTTGCACAGGAGAATGGGAGAAATCAGGAAATTAAGAACTCCTTCTTCTCCTCCTCCTCCTCCGAGTTCGCTCTCTACCTCTACGACCTCTTCTCCTTCTGCCATGTCGTCTTCTCCTCCTTCCATGTCGACCCCCGCGGCCTCCCCTTCGTCGCCTTCTGCGACGGCTCCTGCTTCTGCTCCTGCTGCGTCTGTACCTTGCCATTTCCGGAGAAGATTATGGCTTTCAAGATCTCCGCAGCGGGAGCACCAGCTCCGTAGGAGGCAGCCAACCTGTCTGGTGGGATGTCCTCATCTTCTGAGCTGAGCTGGCAGCTCTGGCCTTTATATAGAGGGGCTGATAACTGTGACAAAAACCTACCGGGTCACTCACCTGTGATGAACTATAATGGGCTTGTTCAGACATGGGCATCAATTTTACTGTATACCAAATGTCCATATAAGGAAAATACCAGCTGTCCTGATCATGTCATTAACACTTTCCACTGAAATGACTATATAAGGACAAAGCCACAAGTTTTGACCCTATATGGACATAAAATGGTTCTTTGTTGAAATGACAGTGTAACCACAAAAACAACATCACAAACACCCTGAAGTTAGGAGGACGCAGCAAACTATGAAGCTATGGAATTCTTTGCCTCCACACAGAGGTTTAATGCAATTTAACTAATCCTCTTCAAATTAATACTTGTAGTTAATTCAGATTAACTTTCCTGAGTGTTCCTGCGTAGACAAGTCCTAAAATTTGAATAGCATGAGAGGTGCACCACAACTCAGAGACAAATGCTGGTAATTTTTCGTATCTTGGCAAGGCCATATAGTCCATAGTAAGGCCATAGGTCAATAGATTGACCTGAAAATATGCATATATTGGTGAATGTATATGTATATAGGCTGTTTGTCAGGATGTGCAGCAAAACTGATAGGTGAGACAAGGAATGGGATATTACTGAAAATATAATGCCCATTATAAAATCACTGTTCCAAAAATTCTCAAGAAGGACTGGATAATACCGAAAATATGACATCATCAAATCATAAGACATTCTAACAACAGTGTTCAAATTCTGGGCAGCTTATCTCATTGGGTTTCAGAGATGGCTGAAAAAAATAATGATCCAAGGCAGAGAAACTTCCATATGAAAAAAGAAAAAACTTGGGACAGTTTATTGAGGGGAAAAAGAGGTAGAGGAATGATAGATATTGTTAAGTCCTTGGGGCAGCCGGTGTAGGAAACAATCACTTGAGGCCAGAGAGCAGACAGCTAACCAAAAGCTCCATTTTATTTACAGAAACAGAGAGCTCACTCAGCCGATTGAAACCGGCTGAGCTATCCCTTAATAGTCTAACTCAGTTGCCATAGTAACAAAACCCATGACAACCAAATACACAACAGATATATGATAGATAGGTTGTGTAGAAGATAGTAAAAAGGATGTAAGAATCCTGATCCTTCCTGGAAATAACCAACCTCTGGCTGAGACGGCTAGGAAGAAACTGTTAATTGTCATAAATCCACCTAGTATTTCCAAACCTATGCAAAGACACAATGAGACTGCAAAATGAAATTTCAAAGTTTATTGACAGGTGGCATTGTTCAAATGGTAGCTGGTTCCTTGCATCTTAGGAAGTCATCGCGGGGTGTCGTCACTGAAGGGTTGATTCTTTTTGCCATAGCAGATATCGCAGAGTGAAGGGTCGATGATTTGCACAGGAGAATGGGAGAAATCAGGAAATTAAGAACTCCTTCTTCTCCTCCTCCTCCTCCTCCTCCGAGTTCGCTCTCTACCTCTACGACCTCTTCTCCTTCTGCCATGTCGTCTTCTCCTCCTTCCATGTCGACCCCCGCGGCCTCCCCTTCGTCGCCTTCTGCGACGGCTCCTGCTTCTGCTCCTGCTGCGTCTGTACCTTGCCATTTCCGGAGAAGATTATGGCTTTCAAGATCTCCGCAGCGGGAGCACCAGCTCCGTAGGAGGCAGCCAACCTGTCTGGTGGGATGTCCTCATCTTCTGAGCTGAGCTGGCAGCTCTGGCCTTTATATAGAGGGGCTGATAACTGTGACAAAAACCTACCGGGTCACTCACCTGTGATGAACTATAATGGGCTTGTTCAGACATGGGCATCAATTTTACTGTATACCAAATGTCCATATAAGGAAAATACCAGCTGTCCTGATCATGTCATTAACACTTTCCACTGAAATGACTATATAAGGACAAAGCCACAAGTTTTGACCCTATATGGACATAAAATGGTTCTTTGTTGAAATGACAGTGTAACCACAAAAACAACATCACAAACACCCTGAAGTTAGGAGGACGCAGCAAACTATGAAGCTATGGAATTCTTTGCCTCCACACAGAGGTTTAATGCAATTTAACTAATCCTCTTCAAATTAATACTTGTAGTTAATTCAGATTAACTTTCCTGAGTGTTCCTGCGTAGACAAGTCCTAAAATTTGAGTAGCATGAGAGGTGCACCACAACTCAGAGACAAATGCTGGTAATTTTTCGTATCTTGGCAAGGCCATATAGTCCATAGTAAGGCCATAGGTCAATAGATTGACCTGAAAATATGCATATATTGGTGAATGTATATGTATATAGGCTGTTTGTCAGGATGTGCAGCAAAACTGATAGGTGAGACAAGGAATGGGATATTACTGAAAATATAATGCCCATTATAAAATCACTGTTCCAAAAATTCTCAAGAAGGACTGGATAATACCGAAAATATGACATCATCAAATCATAAGACATTCTAACAACAGTGTTCAAATTCTGGGCAGCTTATCTCATTGGGTTTCAGAGATGGCTGAAAAAAATAATGATCCAAGGCAGAGAAACTTCCATATGAAAAAAGAAAAAACTTGGGACAGTTTATTGAGGGGAAAAAGAGGTAGAGGAATGATAGATATTGTTAAGTCCTTGGGGCAGCCGGTGTAGGAAACAATCACTTGAGGCCAGAGAGCAGACAGCTAACCAAAAGCTCCATTTTATTTACAGAAACAGAGAGCTCACTCAGCCGATTGAAACCGGCTGAGCTATCCCTTAATAGTCTAACTCAGTTGCCATAGTAACAAAACCCATGACAACCAAATACACAACAGATATATGATAGATAGGTTGTGTAGAAGATAGTAAAAAGGATGTAAGAATCCTGATCCTTCCTGGAAATAACCAACCTCTGGCTGAGACGGCTAGGAAGAAACTGTTAATTGTCATAAATCCACCTAGTATTTCCAAACCTATGCAAAGACACAATGAGACTGCAAAATGAAATTTCAAAGTTTATTGACAGGTGGCATTGTTCAAATGGTAGCTGGTTCCTTGCATCTTAGGAAGTCATCGCGGGGTGTCGTCACTGAAGGGTTGATTCTTTTTGCCATAGCAGATATCGCAGAGTGAAGGGTCGATGATTTGCACAGGAGAATGGGAGAAATCAGGAAATTAAAAACTCCTTCTCCTCCTCCTCCTCCTCCGAGTTCGCTCTCTACCTCTACGACCTCTTCCCCTTCTGCCATGTCGTCTTCTCCTCCTTCCATGTCGACCCCCGCGGCCTCCCCTTCGTCGCCTTCTGCGACGGCTCCTGCTTCTGCTCCTGCTGCGTCTGTACCTTGCCATTTCCGGAGAAGATTATGGCTTTCAAGATCTCCGCAGCGGGAGCACCAGCTCCGTAGGAGGCAGCCAACCTGTCTGGTGGGATGTCCTCATCTTGTGAGCTGAGCTGGCAGCTCTGGCCTTTATATAGAGGGGCTGATAACTGTGACAAAAACCTACCGGGTCACTCACCTGTGATGAACTATAATGGGCTTGTTCAGACATGGGCATCAATTTTACTGTATAGCAAAATGTCCATATAAGGAAAATACCAGCTGTCCTGATCATGTCATTAACACTTTCCACTGAAATGACTATATAAGGACAAAGCCACAAGTTTTGACCCTATATGGACATAAAATGGTTCTTTGTTGAAATGACAGTGTAACCACAAAAACAACATCACAAACACCCTGAAGTTAGGAGGACGCAGCCAACTATGAAGCTATGGAATTCTTTGCCTCCACACAGAGGTTTAATGCAATTTAACTAATCCTCTTCAAATTAATACTTGTAGTTAATTCAGATTAACTTTCCTGAGTGTTCCTGCGTAGACAAGTCCTAAAATTTGAGTAGCATGAGAGGTGTACCACAACTCAGAGACAAATGCTGGTAATTTTTCGTATCTTGGCAAGGCCATATAGTCCATAGTAAGGCCATAGGTCAATAGATTGACCTGAAAATATGCATATATTGGTGAATGTATATGTATATAGGCTGTTTGTCAGGATGTGCAGCAAAACTGATAGGTGAGACAAGGAATGGGATATTACTGAAAATATAATGCCCATTATAAAATCACTGTTCTAAAAATTCTCAAGAAGGACTGGATAATACCGAAAATATGACATCATCAAATCATAAGACAGTCTAACAACAGTGTTCGAATTCTGGGCAGCTTATCTCATTGGGTTTCAGAGATGGCTGAAAAAAATAATGATCCAAGGCAGAGAAACTTCCATATGAAAAAAGAAAAAACTTGGGACAGTTTATTGAGGGGAAAAAGAGGTAGAGGAATGATAGATATTGTTAAGTCCTTGGGGCAGCCGGTGTAGGAAACAATCACTTGAGGCCAGAGAGCAGACAGCTAACCAAAAGCTCCATTTTATTTACAGAAACAGAGAGCTCACTCAGCCGATTGAAACCGGCTGAGCTATCCCTTAATAGTCTAACTCAGTTGCCATAGTAACAAAACCCATGACAACCAAATACACAACAAATATATGATAGATAGGTTGTGTAGAAGATAGTAAAAAGGATGTAAGAATCCTGATCCTTCCTGGAAATAACCAACCTCTGGCTGAGACGGCTAGGAAGAAACTATTAATTGTCATAAATCCACCTAGTATTTCCAAACCTATGCAAAGACACAATGAGACTGCAAAATGAAATTTCAAAGTTTATTGACAGGTGGCATTGTTCAAATGGTAGCTGGTTCCTTGCATCTTAGGAAGTCATCGCGGGGTGTCGTCACTGAAGGGTTGATTCTTTTTGCCATAGCAGATATCGCAGAGTGAAGGGTCGATGATTTGCACAGGAGAATGGGAGAAATCAGGAAATTAAAAACTCCTTCTTCTCCTCCTCCTCCTCCTCCTCCTCCGAGTTCGCTCTCTACCTCTACGACCTCTTCCCCTTCTGCCATGTCGTCTTCTCCTCCTTCCATGTCGACCCCCGCGGCCTCCCCTTCATCGCCTTCTGCGACGGCTCCTGCTTCTGCTCCTGCTGCGTCTGTACCTTGCCATTTCCGGAGAAGATTATGGCTTTCAAGATCTCCGCAGCGGGAGCACCAGCTCCGTAGGAGGCAGCCAACCTGTCTGGTGGGATGTCCTCATCTTGTGAGCTGAGCTGGCAGCTCTGGCCTTTATATAGAGGGGCTGATAACTGTGACAAAAACCTACCGGGTCACTCACCTGTGATGAACTATAATGGGCTTGTTCAGACATGGGCATCAATTTTACTGTATAGCAAAATGTCCATATAAGGAAAATACCAGCTGTCCTGATCATGTCATTAACACTTTCCACTTAAATGACTATATAAAGACAAAGCCACAAGTTTTGACCCTATATGGACATAAAATGGTTCTTTGTTGAAATGACAGTGTAACCACAAAAACAACATCACAAACACCCTGAAGTTAGGAGGACACAGCCAACTATGAAGCTATGGAATTGTTTGCCTCCACATTACTCTTGCCTTGTTGGATTAATTTTGCCAGTGTTTGGGTGACTTGATTTAAACTGTGGATCTATTCAGCCTACCTGTCTTTGGTGGAATTTCCTGAGCTTGTTCATTGAGCTGGTACTCTGACCTTTATGTAGAGAGGCTGATAAGTATGACCCACTTTGCCCTATTATTCCGCTGTGATAAACTAGAATTAAGCAATATATGGCCATCAAATTTACTGTACAGCAAAGTGTGTATGTAAGAAAACAAATAGATTTTTCCCTTTTTATAAACACTTTGAAAGTTAATGTATGTAGGTCACACTTATCAGAGGGGAAAGCAGTGACCAGTTGATACTATCATATCTCTTCACTACATAATGGCAACACCCATCATGACACCCAACCATCAGAAATGAGAAGTTGCCCTTCCTAATTTGATCTACTTTGATTACTACCCATGTGTTCATTTATGAACTCCAGGAGATGGCACTATCTCAGTCCTAATTGTGTTTTCTTGACTTTGAACATTTATGTACCTAAAAAGGTTGCTTTTAAGATCATGTGAAATGTTTTGGATCTAGTGCCCTTTTTTTTTTTTTTTTTTTTGTGCAAAGTGAGAAAAAGTATCTTATGGCCCCAAAAGGTTTCACCTTTGTTTCCTGAGGGCAATTGAAACAGCATGTGAATTACAAGTTAAAAGAGATGGCTGATTTATACTGTGTGTATCTTTTTCCCTGCAGCACATGAATAACTTCAATATTGTTGTCAAATGCACAGTGTAGTATATTGGGGTGATAAAATAATTAAGTGTTAAAACATTGTGATCCATGTGTCGTTGAGAGGACTAAAGATTTGTGAAAAAATGGTCAAAAGCTTAAAACCAAACCCATGATTTGAATACAGTGGGCCAAATTCCCCTTTCCATTTCAAGCAAGCAGGAATGTAACCCATTACATTTCTAGTAAAAAGGAAGGTATTTTTGCCACTAGAACTAACAGTCTTTCAATAGCAGCTGTTACAATTTGAAAATAATAGGCTTGATTCTCCATTCACACCAGTTTTATATCACTATAACTCTATAAACTCTTATAGAGCTAACTCCTAATTGACACTGGTATAACTGAGAGGATGATCAAGCCAATCCTTTTCACTGGAAATGTCTAAATCAAATATGTTATAGAGATCTCCACTTCATATTCTACAAAATCTTCTTGGCTTTATCCCTCTTCTCAGTCACCTGTGTGAAGCGTACCATTAGTTATGCACTCACACTCGCTCCTGTCATGCCTTTATTACATCTGACCAGGCAAGTCTCAGAATAAGGAAACCTCTCAATAGAATCAGTACTGTCTGTTCACAAGACAGTATCCCGACAAAGTCCCGCTTGGCTTCAGCCCGGAGCATGGAAATGCTGTAGCTGGAACTCTGTGTCAGTGCTTTGACCATTACCAACCTAGCATGTTGTATGTGCTGAACCAGTGACCTCATAGCAGCCCGTCCTTTGATATCAATCCAGTATGCTACATTTGAGGAACAAGTGACCTCATAGAGGCCGGCACTTGGACATAAGCCCAGAAACCTAGAGGTGCTGAAACATTAACCACATAAAGGCCTGTTGCCATGGCGCCAGCCATCATTCTAGAATGTGTTGAGATTTGACCTTATCCCAGCAAGCTAAAGGTCCTGAGCTGGTAACCCTCCAAGGCCTGTGCATTTACATCAACCCAGCATGCTATAATTGGTCAGCTACTGACCTCACAGAGGCCTTTGCACTGAATTCAGCCTGTGGTGATCAGATCAGTGTGGGAAAAAGAATGAGCTAGTGAACTCACAGAAAGTGCTTTAAGTCCCATTTACTCTTCTGGACTGACACAAGAGGGATTTAAGAAGAGCTGAGCAGCTGGCCTTCTGCAGTTATAAAAACTCAGGACCTATTTATCTGGAATGACTACAACCCTTGGAAATTATTAAAAATCAATAATAATACTGTTTTCACATGTAGTGGCAAATGAGACATACAGCTTGTCTCAGTTGGCCATCTTCACAGATTAAGTTTACAGAATCCAAGCCTTTATTTGTTTTGACCACAATAGGAAATTCTATCTATCCAATTACTGAAGCTTGCAGAAAATTGAATTGATTTATGCACTAGCACAGGGGTAGGCAACCTGCATTTTGAAAACTTTAGCCCTCAGTCTCTCAGGAGGCTGTGTTTTGTGTAAAGCGTCACAGGCCAACTGGAATCCATCATTTAAGCAAATGGATACCTTCTTGAACAAGAAATACCTGCCTTCACTTGACAGAAACACTTTTCCTATTTGCATTACTGAGAGTTTTGCTACAATAAATGTACAGAAAGAAATGGCAAGTCCTAAAATTTGAGTGGCATGAGAGGTGTACCACAACTCAGAGACAAAGACATTTCAGCTGCTAGGTCTTGTAAGGCACCAGCCCTAGTTACTTCCCCTAACAGCTTGAATGAATGGCGAAAGTGAAGAGGTATTTTTCTAGAGCTGACAAAAAAGAGAAGGGTTGCAAATACCCCAAGTACTGTGTCTTAAACAGTTACAACTCTGGAGAAACAAGAGCAGTTCTTATTTGGGCCCCTGACTGGGAGTGGGGTGGAAGAAGTGGCAACCTAATAGAGGACTAAGGTTCTTCAGGCCTAGTCACTGCTGGATAGTCCAGTCCAGTCTCTTATTCCAAGCAAACAGGAGTTTATAGGTTTGCAGTTAGCGGTTTCTCTCACTGGAGCCTGTCTGCCGGGATTTCCTGCTCAGTCGCTGCTGATGTGGCATTCACCTCTATAGTACGACGTGGATCTAAACAGATCTATTCAGCCTACCTGTCTTTGGTGGAATTTCCTGAGCTTGTTAGTTGAGCTGGCACTCCGACCTTTATGTAGAGAGGCTGATAAGTATGACCCACATTGCCCTATTATTCAGCTGTGATAAACTAGAATTTAGCAATATATGGCCATTAAATTTACTGTACAGCAAAGTATCTATGTAAGAAAACAAATAGATTTTTTCCCCTTTTATAAACACTTTGGAAGTTGATTTATGTCAGTCACACTTATCAGAGGGGAAAGCAGTGACCAGTTGATATTATCATATCTCTTCACTACATAATAGCAACACCCTTCATGACACCCAACCATCAGAAATGAGAAGCTGCCCTTCCTAATTTGATCTACTTTGATTACTACCCATGTGTTCATTTAAGAAGTCCCGGAGAAGGCACTAACTCAGTCCTAATTGTGTTTTCTTGACTTTGAACATTTAGGTGCCTAAAATGGTTGCTTCTAATATCATGTGAAATGATTTGGGTCTAGTGCCTCTTTTTTTTTATTTTTTTGGTGCAAAGTGAGAAAAAGTAACTTATGGCCCCAAAAGGTTTCATCATTGTTTCCTGAGGGCAATTGAAACAGTATGTGAATTACAAGTCAAAAGAGGCAAAGAATCCTGTGGCACCTTATATACTAACAGACGTTTTGCAGCATGAGCTTTCGTGGGTGAATACCCACTTCGTCGGATGCAAGTTAAAAGAGATGGCTGATTTATACTATTTGTGACTTGTATCCTGCAGCAAATGAATAACTTCAATATTGTTGTCAAATGCACGCTGTAGTATTTTGGGATGATAAAATAATTAAGTGTTGATACATCGTGATCCACGTGTCATTGAGAGAACTAAAGATTTGTGAAAAAATGCTCAAAAGCTTAAAACCAAATCTATGATTTGAATATAGTCTGTCTAATTCCCCTTTCCATTTCAGACAAGCAGGAATGTAACCCATTACATTTCTAGTAAAAAGGAAGGTATTTTTGCCACTAAAATGAACAGTCTTTCAATAGCAGCTGTTACAGTTTGAAAATAATAGGCTTGATTCTCCATTCACACCAGTTTTATATCATTATAACTCTATAAACTCTTATGGAGCTAACTCCTAATTGACACTGGTATAACTGAGAGGATGATTAAGCCAATACTTTTGCACTGGAAATGTATAAATTAAATATGTTATAGACTTCTGTCATAAACAGATAGTTAAAGGTTATTGCCTCTTTTACTTGTATAGGGTGAAGAAGTTCACCTAGCCTAGCTGACATGTGACCAGAGGAACCAATGGGGGGACAGGATGTTTCAAAAGGAAGGAGGGAAGTTCCCTTTGGCTTGGTCAGTTTCAGTTTTGGCCGGAGTGGAAAAGATCAAGGAACCAGCCTCTTATCAGAGTAGTGAGTATCAGAAACAAATACATAGGTTTATGTTTATTTTCTTTTGTGACTTTGTGCAATTACAGGAATGATCAAATTAGGGATTCTTTTGTGTACTAAGTTTTTGCCCGGGGGAACATCCTCTGTGTTTTGAATCTGTTGTCTGTGAGAGTAGCTGGTACGCTAATCTCTCCCAGAGGTTTTTTTCTTTTACCTTTCTTTTCTTTAATTAAAAGCCTTTTTTTTTAAAGAACCTGATTGATTTTTTCTTGTTTTTAGATGCAAGGGGATTGGATCTGGATTCACCAGGGACTGGTGAGGGATGAAGGGGGGGAGGGGAATGAGTAACTCTTCCTTGTTTTAAGATCCAAGGGGTTTGGATCGATGTTCACCAGGGAATTGGTGGAGAAGTCTCTCAAGTCTACCCAGGGAGGGAAAGGTTTTGGGGGGGAAGACAGAGTTTTCCAAATGATTCAAATATTTGGATGGTGGCAGCATACTGATCTAAGCTGGTAATTAAGCTTAGGGTTTCTCATGCAGGTCCCCACATATGTACCCTAAAGTTCAGAGTGGGGGTGAAACATATGACTACTTCTCCACTTCATATTCTACAATATCTTCTTGGCTTCATCTCTCTTTTCAGTCACCTGTGTGATGCATACCATTAGTCATGCACTCACACTTCTTCCTGTCATACCTTTATTACATCTGACCAGGCAAGTCTCAGAATAAGGAAACCTCTCAATAGAATAAGTACTGTGTGTTCCATTTGGACAAGGTGGGCTTTTGAACTGATGTGGCATTCAGCCCCAAAGTACTCCATCTTTCATAAATCCCAAGGTAGTCTTGCTGTCCTTATGCTTCTCCAAAGCATTCACAGTCAAAGAAGAGACTCTAGAACTTGCTGGATGTTCACTGGCCTTCAAAATATAGATTGAATGTACTCAGTTCCTCAGGAAATCCTAGGCCCTTTCATGTTTTTCCACTCATGTATGAAAGCCGAGAAAGCTTGCAAATCATCTATCTCATGATTCATTAGATGGAACATCTTGGGGGCACAAAGCAAAAAACCTTCTCTCTTCATTAAACATCAGGGCCCTGTCCCTAAGTGAGGGCTGACAACATATGTTTTGGAGGGCTAATATGCACAAATTCACGTAGTCACTGACAGTTTTAATCACAAGAACCATACAGATCCTACAAAACAGATCCACCTCAATAACCAAACAGGCCTCTCTAGAAGCATTGTTTTGAGATCAGTAAATGCCTATGTGAGTAGAAAATCATTACGAGGCAAAATATTTTCTCTGTCATAAGATCAGATCATCTCCCCCAACCTCCATCCTAGATATCGTTGTGTATGTGTTTCATTAATTGGCTGCCTCAGTTTGGTTCCTATGTTTTATTAATTTTCACACCTCTCTGAGCCTTCCTTCTGTTTCCCCACATTCCCTACACTCCCCCGAGTCTGTTTCCCCATTCCCATGTTTTCCTGCTCCCTCATAGTTTCCTGTCCAATTTCCAAACAACAGAGAGAGCCACATTACAATCACATTCTCTGAGGGCAGCCCAGGTTCAATTTCTTCAGGAAAAAGATGGGAATCATCAGTCAACTTTACTGGACAAGCCTTCTTTCTCCACATTCTTTCTCTGGCTTTCACAGAAAAAATAAAACAGTGCAGTATGAAGCGTGTGGGTTACACTTTGACTTCAGACCAGCAAGCCAAAGCTGCTGAGCCAGTAAGCTCACAAAGGCCTGCACTAGAGACCTCACAAAAGCCTGAGGCTTAACATCAGCCCAGAGAGCCAGAGGTGCTGATCTAGCAAACCTTATAAAGACCTGTGCTTTGACAAGAGCCAGTAGCCTCACAGAGGCCTGACTTTGACTTTACCCCAGCAAGGTAGTGGTGCTGTGCCCGACACCTGAGGCCTGTGTCCAGACATCATGCTAGGAAGATGGAGATAACAAGCTAGTATCCCAACAAAGTCCCGCTTGGCTTCAGCCAGGAGCCTGGAAGTGCTGTAGCCAGAACTCTGTGTCAGTGCTTTGACCATAACCAACCCAGCATGTCTTATGTGCTGAGCCAGTGACCTCATAGCAGCCCGTTCTTTGATATCAACCCACTATGCTACATTTGAGGAACAAGTGACCTCATAGAGGCCTGTACTTGGACATAAGCCCAGAAACCTAGAGGCCATTAACCACATTAACCACATAAAGGTCTGTTGCCTTGGCGCCAGCCATCATTCTAGAACGTGTTGAGATTTGACTTTATCCCAGCAAGCCAAAGGTCCTGAGCTGGTAACCCTCCAAGGCCTGTGCATTTACATCAACCCAACACGCTATAATTGGTCAGCTAGTGACCTCACAGAGGCCTTTGCACTGAATTCAGCCCGTGGTGATCAGATCAGCATGGGAAAAAGAATGAGCTAGTGAACTCTTCTGGAGTGATACAAGAGGGATTTAAGAAGAGCTGAGGAGCTGGCCTTCTGCAGTTATAAAAACTCAGGACCTATTTATCTGGAATGACTACAACCCTTGGAATTTATTAAAAATCAATTATAATACTGTTTTAACAGGTAGTGGCGAATGAGACATACAGCTTGTCTCAGTTAGCCATCTTCACAGATTAAGTCTATAGAATCCAAGCCTTTATTTGTTTTGACCACAATAGGAAATTCTATCTATCCAATTACTGAATCTTGCAGCAAATTGAATAGATTTATGGACTCGTAGTTAGAATTTTAATTATAATCTGAATTTTGAAAACTTTAGCCCTCAGTCTCTCAGGAGGCTGTGTTTTGTGCAAAGCGTCACAGGCCAACTGGAATCCATCATTTAAGCAAATGATACTTTCTTGAACAAGAAATACATGCCGTCACTTGACAGAAACACTTTTCCTATTTGCATTAGTGAGAGTTTTGCTACAACAAATCTACAGACAGAAATGGCATTTTCTCAAATACAATTGCCTGGGCAAGTGTGACACATACTGAATAAAACAACATGAAATACAGATAACTTGAACTCAAAAGTCCTAAATGAAGTGGTTGAAGAAAGATCTCTAGTCCACAGATATTACATGTTAATATAGCCTGGAACACACAGGGACATCCCAGAAGCCTTCTGATGCTGTACCATTATTCACAAAAGACAAGCTCTATAAACTGGGTAACAATAGGCTGCTTAGTCTGAAATCAGAACTGGGCAAATGAACAGAAAAACTGATATGAGATTCAATCAGTAAAGAGCTAAAGGTTGGGAATATAATTAATATCAGTCAACACGTACGTTTTCTTTTCTCCCAGATACAGAAGAAAAAGCAGGTGACACCCATGAGCTGCTCTCTCATTGAGACTCTTTGATTCAGGTTGTTAAGTCTAAGAGGAGCCAAAAGCATTAGGGAATGTCTGTGGGTGTGCCAAGAAAGACCCACTCACCCACCCAGTCAGCACAGTAAACTGTTACACTACTATGTCATTCAGATGAATACAATGGTTTCAGAACTAACTGCAGTGTTCTTTACTGGAGCCAAATATCTAGGAATAAGTGGTCAATATTCATCTCAGCAAAAGGTCTTAACCACAAGTGACGCAAGGTTCCATAGTTAGACCAAAGGCTAAGAGACTGAACTAGCAATATGAGATGGGAAAATGTTTAAGGTGTTAGTCTGAACCTGATGAATTTGTCAGGATGTGCAACAAAATGACAGGTAAGGTAAGGAATGGAATATTAGTGAAAATATAATGCTGTTATAAAATCAGAACAAACCAGAGGTATGTTGCAGCACTGTTCCAATTCCCCTCCCCGAAGGAATGGAATGGACAATAGTGAAAAGATGCCATAATGAAATCACAGATGCTTTCTCCTGGAACAGGGCAGCCTATCCCATGTGGGGGCTCAGAGTCTTGTGAAAAAATATGATCAAAGTCGGAGAAATTTCCATATGAAAAGATGAAAAAATTCTTTATAAAGAAAAAAACAGATACACAAGAGCGCAAATTAGAGAACAAAGTAGGGATAAATGTAGTAAAAAGGATGTGAGAAGCCTGATGCTTCCAGGAAACACCAGCCTCTGAGAGGGTGCTTGCTCCTACCTACTTCCTATCCCACAAATGGCTCGGAGGCCTTCCGGTAAATCACCTTGTGCAGCCTCATCCCAACAGTAACACGGGCTCCTCAGCTTCTCAGGCAAGGAGTGGAGAGGCTCTGACTCTCCAAGGCTACCAGCCAGACAGGCCAGGACAGGCTCTTCTTCCCCTTCACTTCCTGACTTGTGTCTTTTGTACCATCTGGGCTAAGGAGTGAGTTAGCCTTTTAACTCTCTCAAGACGATCCCAATCTATCACGGGAGTGTAGTTCCTATTGTCAGATGCACTCAGAGCTACTAAGAGGAACCTCAGTGATCATAGGGCGGGTTCAGCTGCTGTCACAGAGGATTAGGAAGAAACTATTTTCTAAATGCAGGCAAAACACAAGGACCCAATGAGACTGCAAAATGAAATTTCAAAGTTTATTAACAGGTGGTATTGTTCAACTGGTAGCAGGCTCCTTCCATCTTGGGACGTCATCGCGGCGTGTTGTCACTGAAGGAATGTTTCTTTTTGCCATAGCAGATGTTGCAGTGTGAAGGGTCGATAACTTGCACAGGAGAATATTCCAAGCAAACAGGAGTTTACAGGTTTGCAATGAGCGGTTTCTCTCACTGGAGCCTGTCTGCCAGGATTTCCTGCTCAGTCGCTGCTGTTTCCACATGCACAGGCCAACTCCCACTTGCAATCTCCTCCAGCCACACCCTATTCCATATGCAGTCCCTCAGCTTCTGATGATGCCTGCCCTAGACACAGTTCCCTGGGGATTTCTCCATGGATCCAGCTTCTCTGATGCTCCTGGTTTCCAAGCCACAGCTGTTCACCCACAACCCCCTGCCCCAGGAGCGAGGGTCCTGCCTTAAGGTCTTTCCTTCTACCTGGCCAGAGGAACGAGAAAAAGGATAATGGAAATGGTAGTTTTTTTCCATACCAGGTGGCATCAATCACCATAAGGAAAGGTTTCAAAATGGAGGTTTTTTGTCTGTTTGTTGGTTTGTTTTCAGCAGGGATTTGGCAAAATCTAATCTCACACTGGTTTAAATTAGGAGTAACACAAGTCCATGGATCTGATTCTGATCTCACACTGTGTTCATACAGTGGTGTCATTCATTTACCTGAGAGTAGTTACCCGTAATTTATAGATGTGAATTTTCTAACACAAAAGGTATTTCACCCAATGTGGGGTAACTAGTTTAGACCTCAGTATGATGCGAGAGGCGGGGAGCGGGCGGGGGGGGGGAGGAGGAACTGATCACTGGAATGGAAATTGGTAATTGCCTAGAATCTTGTCTTCATGGCACAGTCTCAACCAGAAATATACATACATGGCCGATGATGGATGGGTGGCCAGGCAAAATTTGAGTGAGTGCGGCGACCCTGTGCTCCAGGTCACGCTGCCACTCTCTCAAATTTGTCTCACTGTTCTTCCATCACCACAGAGGGGCAGCTGGGGGAAAACTGTGTGCTGTGACCTACTGGACCAATTCACAATGCCTGGAATGGGGAGTCGGGCCCAGACCTGCAGAAGAGGGGCTGCTAATGTGGGGTTACTTTGCTTTTCAACCCTCCCTCCTCTGGCCTTCCCTCCACACCAGGGCCGTGAGCCATGTAGAAACTTCCCACAACCCATTGTTTGGGAAACATATTCCTTTAGAGGATGTTTTTGTGCGTGTGTCAAAAAATACTGACTTACCTAGCCAGCGAAGTAAACAGTTACATTACTGTATCATTTAAATAATTACAGAGGGTTCAGAACTAATCGCTACATTCTTGATACAGCTCATGCTTTTCTGCAAGCAAACAGCTAAGAATAAAATTGGTAATTTTTCGTATCTTGGCAAGGCCATATAGTCCATAGTAAGGCCATAGGTCAATAGATTGACCTGAAAATATGCATATATTGGTGAATGTATATGTATATAGGCTGTTTGTCAGGATGTGCAGCAAAACTGATAGGTGAGACAAGGAATGGGATATTACTGAAAATATAATGCCCATTATAAAATCACTGTTCCAAAAATTTTCAAGAAGGACTGGATAATACCGAAAATATGACATCATCAAATCATAAGACAGTCTAACAACAGTGTTCAAATTCTGGGCAGCTTATCTCATTGGGTTTCAGAGATGGCTGAAAAAAATAATGATCCAAGGCAGAGAAACTTCCATATGAAAAAAGAAAAAACTTGGGACAGTTTATTGAGGGGAAAAAAGAGGTAGAGGAATGATAGATATATGATAGATAGGTTGTGTAGAAGATCGCAAAAAGGATGTAAGAATCCTGATCCTTCCTGGAAATAACCAACCTCTGGCTGAGACGGCTAGGAAGAAACTGTTAATTGTCATAAATCCACCTAGTATTTCCAAACCTATGCAAAGACACAATGAGACTGCAAAATGAAATTTCAAAGTTTATTGACAGGTGGCATTGTTCAAATGGTAGCTGGTTCCTTGCATCTTAGGAAGTCATCGCGGGGTGTCGTCACTGAAGGGTTGATTCTTTTTGCCATAGCAGATATCGCAGAGTGAAGGGTCGATGATTTGCACAGGAGAATGGGAGAAATCAGGAAATTAAAAACTCCTTCTTCTCCTCCTCCTCCTCCTCCGAGTTCGCTCTCTACCTCTACGACCTCTTCTCCTTCTGCCATGTCGTCTTCTCCTCCTTCCATGACGACCCCCGCGGCCTCCCCTTCGTCGCCCTCTGCGACGGCTCCTGCTTCTGCTCCTGCTGCGTCTGTACCTTGCCATTTCCGGAGAAGATTATGGCTTTCAAGATCTCCGCAGCGGGAGCACCAGCTCCGTAGGAGGCAGCCAACCTGTCTGGTGGGATGTCCTCATCTTGTGAGCTGAGCTGGCAGCTCTGGCCTTTATATAGAGGGGCTGATAACTGTGACAAAAACCTACCGGGTCACTCACCTGTGATGAACTATAATGGGCTTGTTCAGACATGGGCATCAATTTTACTGTATAGCAAAATGTCCATATAAGGAAAATACCAGCTGTCCTGATCATGTCATTAACACTTTCCACTGAAATGACTTTATAAGGACAAAGCCACAAGTTTTGACCCTATATGGACATAAAATGGTTCTTTGTTGAAATGACAGTGTAACCACAAAAACAACATCACAAACACCCTGAAGTTAGGAGGACGCAGCCAACTATGAAGCTATGGAATTGTTTGCCTCCACACAGAGGTTTAATGCAATTTAACTAATCCTCTTCAAATTAATACTTGTAGTTAATTCAGATTAACTTTCCTGAGTGTTCCTGCGTAGACAAGTCCTAAAATTTGAGTAGCATGAGAGGTGTACCACAACTCAGAGACAAATGCTGGTAATTTTTCGTATCTTGGCAAAGCCATATAGTCCATAGTAAGGCCATAGGTCAATAGATTGACCTGAAAATATGCATATATTGGTGAATGTATATGTATATAGGCTGTTTGTCAGGATGTGCAGCAAAACTGATAGGTGAGACAAGGAATGGGATATTACTGAAAATATAATGCCCATTATAAAATCACTGTTCCAAAAATTCTCAAGAAGGACTGGATAATACCGAAAATATGACATCATCAAATCATAAGACATTCTCACAACAGTGTTCAAATTCTGGGCAGCTTATCTCATTGGGTTTCAGAGATGGCTGAAAAAAATAATGATCCAAGGCAGAGAAACTTCCATATGAAAAAAGAAAAAACTTGGGACAGTTTATTGAGGGGAAAAAGAGGTAGAGGAATGATAAATATATGATAGATAGGTTGTGTAGAAGATAGTAAAAAGGATGTAATAATCCTGATCCTTCCTGGAAATAACCAACATCTGGCTGAGACGGCTAGGAAGAAACTGTTAATTGTCATAAATCCACCTAGTATTTCCAAACCTATGCAAAGACACAATGAGACTGCAAAATAAAATTTCAAAGTTTATTGACAGGTGGCATTGTTCAAATGGTAGCTGGTTCCTTGCATCTTAGGAAGTCATCGCGGGGTATCGTCACTGAAGGGTTGATTCTTTTTGCCATAGCAGCTATCGCAGAGTGAAGGGTCGATGATTTGCACAGGAGAATGGGAGAAATCAGGAAATTAAAAACTCCTCCTTCTCCTCCTCCTCCTTCTCCGAATTCGCTCTCTACCTCTACGACCTCTTCTCCTTCTGCCATGTCGTCTTCTCCTCCTTCCATGTCGACCCCCGCGGCCTCCCCTTCGTCGCCTTCTGCGACGGCTCCTGCTTCTGCTCCTGCTGCGTCTGTACCTTGCCATTTCCGGAGAAGATTATGGCTTTCAAGATCTCCGCAGCGGGAGCACCAGCTCCGTAGGAGGCAGCCAACCTGTCTGGTGGGATGTCCTCATCTTGTGAGCTGAGCTGGCAGCTCTGGCCTTTATATAGAGGGGCTGATAACTGTGACAAAAACCTACCCGGGTCACTCACCTGTGATGAACTATAATGGGCTTGTTCATACATGGGCATCAATTTTACTGTATAGCAAAATGTCCATATAAGGAAAATACCAGCTGTCCTGATCATGTCATTAACACTTTCCACTGAAATGACTATATAAGGACAAAGCCACAAGTTTTGACTCTATATTGACATAAAATGATTCTTTGTTGAAATGACAGTGTAACCACAAAAACAACATCACAAACACCCTGAAGTTAGGAGGACGCAGCCAACTATGAAGCTATGGAATTGTTTGCCTCCACATTACCCTTGCCTTGTTGGATTAATTTTGCCAATGTTTGGGTGACTTGATTTAAACTGTGGATCTATTCGGCCTACCTGTCTTTGGTGGAATTTCCTGAGCTTGTTCGTTGAGCTGGTACTCTGACCTTTATGTAGAGAGGCTGATAAGTATGACCCACTTTGCCCTATTATTCCGCTGTGATAAACTAGAATTAAGCAATATATGGCCATCAAATTTACTGTACAGCAAAGTGTGTATGTAAGAAAACAAATAGATTTTTCCCTTTTTATAAACACTTTGAAAGTTAATGTATGTAGGTCACACTTATCAGAGGGGAAAGCAGTGACCAGTTGATACTATCATATCTCTTCACTACATAATGGCAACACCCATCATGACACCCAACCATCAGAAATGAGAAGTTGCCCTTCCTAATTTGATCTACTTTGATTACTACCCATGTGTTCATTTATGAACTCCAGGAGATGGCACTATCTCAGTCCTAATTGTGTTTTCTTGACTTTGAACATTTATGTACCTAAAAAGGTTGCTTTTAAGATCATGTGAAATGTTTTGGATCTAGTGCCCTTTTTTTTTTTTTTTTTTTGGCAAAGTGAGAAAAGGTATCATATGGCCCCAAAAGGTTTCACCTTTGTTTCCTGAGGGCAATTGAAACAGCACGTGAATTACAAGTTAAAAGAGATGGCTGATTTATACTGTGTGTATCTTTTTCCCTGCAGCAAATGAATAACTTCAATATTGTTGTCAAATGCACAGTGTAGTATTTTGGGGTGATAAAATAATTAAGTGTTGAAACATTGTGATCCGTGTGTCATTGAGAGGACTAAAGATTTGTGAAAAAATGGTCAAAAGCTTAAAACCAAACCCATGATTTGAATACAGTGGGCAAAATTCCCCTTTCCATTTCAAGCAAGCAGGAATGTAACCCATTACATTTGCAGTAAAAAGGAAGGTATTTTTACCACTAGAACTAACAGTCTTTCAATAGCAGCTGTTACAATTTGAACATAATAGGCTTGATTCTCCATTCACACCAGTTTTATATCACTATAACTCTATAAACTCTTATGGAGCTAACTCCTAATTGACACTGGTATAACTGAGAGGATGATCAAGCCAATCCTTTTCACTGGAAATGTCTAAATCAAATATGTTATAGACTTCTCCACTTCATATTCTACAAAATCTTCTTGGCTTTATCCCTCTTCTCAGTCACCTGTGTGATGCGTACCATTAGTTATGCACTCACACTCGCTCCTGTCATGCCTTTATTACATCTGACCAGGCAAGTCTCAGAATAAGGAAACCTCTCAATAGAATCAGTACTGTCTGTTCCATTTGGACAAGGTCGTCTTTGAACTGATGTGGCATTCACCTCTGTAGTACTCCGTCTTCCATAAATGCTGTCCTTGTGCTTATCCAAAGTATTCACAGTCAAAGACTCTAGAACTTGCTGGATGTTCACTGGCCTTCAAAATATAGATTGAATGTACTCAGTTCTTCAGGAAATCCTAGGCCCTTTCATGTTTTTTCACACATGTATGAAAGCTGAGAAAGCTTGCAAATCATCTATCTCATGATGGAACATCTTGGAGGCCCTCTTCCTGAGGGAGGGGTGACAACATATCTTTTGGAGGGCAAGTATGCACAAATTCACGTAGTCACTGACAGAAAACCTTACAAAGACCTGTGCTTTGACAAGAGCCAGTAGCCTCACAGAGGTCTGACTTTGACTTTACCCCAGCAAGGTAGTGGTGCTGTGCCTGACACCTGAGGCCTGTGTCCAGACATCATGCTAGGAAGATGGAGGTACCGAGCTAGTTAGATGTGACAAAGTCCCGCTTGGCTTCAGCCCGGAGCCTGGAAGTGCTGTAGCCGGAACTCTGTGTCAGTGCTTTCACCATTACCAACCCAGCATGTTGTATGTGCTGAGCCAGTGACCTCATAGCAGCCCATTCTTTGATTTCAACCCGCTATGCTACATTTGAGGAACAAGTGACCTCATAGAGGCCGGCACTTGGACATAAGCCCAGAAACCTAGAGGCCATTAACCACATTAACCACATAAAGGCCTGTTGCCTTGGCGCCAGCCATCATTCTAGAATGTGTTGAGATTTGACCTTATCCCAGCAAGCTAAAGGTCCTGAGCTGGTATCCCTCCAAGGCCTGTGCATTTACATCAACCCAGCATGCTATAATTGGTCAGCTAGTGACCTCACAGAGGCCTTTGCACTGAATTCAGCCCGTGGTGATCAGATCAGTGTGGGAAAAAGAATGAGCTAGTGAACTCACAGAAAGTGCTTTAAGTCCCATTTACTCTTCTGGAGTGACACAAGAGGGATTTCAGAAGAGCTGAGGAGCTGGCCTTCTGCAGTTATAAAAACTCAGGACCTATTTATCTGGAATGACTACAACCCTTGGAAATTATTAAAAATCAATAATAATACTGTTTTCACATGTAGTGGCAAATGAGACATACAGCTTGTCTCAGTTGGCCATCTTCACAGATTAAGTTTACAGAATCCAAGCCTTTATTTGTTTTGACCACAATAGGAAATTCCATCTATCCAATTACTGAAGCTTGCAGCAAATTGAATTGATTTATGGACTAGCACAGGGGTAGGCAACCTGCATTTTGAAAAATTTAGCCCTCAGTCTCTCAGGAGGCTGTGTTTTGTGTAAAGCGTCACAGGCCAACTGGAATCCATCATTTAAGCAAATGGATACCTTCTTGAACAAGAAATACATGCCTTCACTTGACAGAAACACTTTTCCTATTTGCATTACTGAGAGTTTTGCTACAATAAATGTACAGAGAGAAATGGCATTTTCTTAAATACAATTGCCTCGGCAAGTTAGAAACCTTTGTCTAATTTCAAGTCTAAACTTCCTAGTGTCCAGTTTATATCCATTTGTTCTTGTGTCCACATTGGTACTAAGCTTAAATAATTCCTCTCCCTCCCTAATATTTATCCCTCTGATATATTTATAAAGAGCAATCATATCCCCATATGGGGATAACTGAAATCCCCCACTATTATTGAGTTCTTAATTTTGATAGCCTCTCTAATTTCCCTTAGCATTTCATCATCACTATCAGTATCCTGGTCAGGTCGATAATAGATCCCTAATATTATATTCTTATTAGAGCATGAAATTACTATCCATAGAGATTCTATGGAACATGTGGATTCACTTAAGATTTTTACTTCATTTGATTCTTCATTTTCTTTCACATATAATGCCACTGCCCCCCCAGCACAACCTGTTCTGTCCTTCCGATATATTTTGTACCCCGGAATGACTGTGTCCCATTTATTGTCCTCAGTCCACCAGGTTTCTGTGATGCCTATTATATCAATATCGTCCTTTATCACGATACACTCTAGTTCACCCATCTTATTATCTAGACTTCTAGCATTTGCGTACAAGCACTTTAAAAACTTGTCACTGTTTATTTGTCTGCCCTTTTCTGATGTGTATGATTTTTTATGTGAATGTTTCTTGTCTGATCTGGCCCTTCCATCCTCTGCTCCTGACTATAACCTAGAGAATCTCTATCAATAGACTCTCCTCTAAGAGAAGTCTCTGTCTGAGCCACATGCTCCTCTGCAGCAGTCGGCTTTCCCCCATCTCCTAGCTTAAAAACTGCTCTGCAACCTTTTAAATCTTAAGTGCCAGCAGTCTGGTTCCACTTTGGTTTAGGTGGAGCCCATCTCTCCTGTATAGGCTCCCCCAATCCCAAAAGTTTCCCCAGTTCCTAAGGAATCTAAACACCTCCTCTCTACACCATCATCTCATCTACGCATTGAGACTCTGAAGCTCTGCCTGCCTACCCGGCCCTGCGCATGGAACTGGGAGCATTTCTGAGAATGCCAACATAGAGGTCCTGGATTTCAATCTCTTCCCTAGCAGCCTAAATTTGGCCTCCAGGACGTCTCTCCTACCCTTCCTTATGTCACTGGTACCTACATGTACCACAACCACCGGCTCCTCCCCATACATAAGTCTATCTAGATGCCTCGAGAGATCCGCAACCTTCGCACCAGGCAGGCAAGTCACCATACGGTTCTCCGGGTCATCACAAACCCAGCTATCTACGTTTCTAATGATCAAATCTCCCATTACAAACACCTGCCTTTTCCTAGTAACTGGAGTTCTCTCCCACGGAGAGGTAACCTCAGTGCGAGAAGATACCCTAACACTATCTGGAAGGAGGGTCCCAACTATGGGAAGGTTTCCCTCTGCTCCCATTGACTGCTCTCCTTCCCTGAGCCTTTCATCCTCCTCAACAGCGCAGGGGCTGTCTGACCGCAGGTGGGACAATTCTACAGTGTTCCGGAAAGCCTCATCAACATACCTCTCTGCCTCCCTTAGCGCCTCCAGTTCTGCCACCCTGGCCTCCAAAGCCCGTACGCGGACTCTGAGGACCAGGAGCTCTTTGCACCGAATGCACACACACACCACCTGCCCACAGGGCATGTAATCATACATGCTGCACTGAGTGCAATAAACAGGATAGCCCCACTCTACTGCTGGGCTTCTGCCTACATTGTTTCCGAGTTAAGGGTTTTGTTTAAATCAAGAAGTTTTGAATGTAGTTTAGTTTACAGGTTTTAAAGGATGGCAAGTGAACCTTGCCCCCTTCCCACTCCCCTTGCGAAACTCCCTGTTAGCAGCCCCTGTTCGCAAAGCTCCATGGTCGCTTGCGCACTGCTTTATAAAGCCCTGGCCTTCTTGATAGCCCCTGCCACTGACTAAGGCTCAGCCAATTAACAAAGGCTTCTAGCTTTCAAACCTTACTTTGAAGCTCACAGCTTCCAACTGCCAGCCACAGCACACGGTCCTCCAAACAACCAGACAGACAGACACAAGCTCAGCACACAGCAAGTAACTCACAAACACAAACACGCACTACAGACAGCCACTTACCCCAAGGGCGCTGTATTTGCTCCTCCTTCACCTGGAGAACTCCCTTGTGAAACTCCCTGTTAGCAGCCCCTGTTCGCAAAGTAATTTTATCCTTGATAACAAAGGAGTGTCACACTGAACTTTAATCAGGACCCAGCATGTTTAGTAGGGTTTTCTTCTCATCCTCACAGCATTATCTTTGGCAACTAAAGCGAACTCATGATTTAAAAGAATAAGGCAAGTTATTCCGAGATGCCTTGAGCTGATTGTAAGCAGTGACAAAAGTTTGCTAGGATGCAGGGCTTCGCCTGTGATCTCATTCACAAGCCTTAATAAGAGCATGCTGCAGTCTGCCTTGGATCAAGATTTAGATCTCAGCTTTCCATTGAGAAGATGCCAATACCTGTAAGCTGACACTACACAATTCATTTTTCATTCTGTCTGTTAATTGTACCAGGCGTTTTACACACAAAGTAACTCCACAGAGAGCGAACAATGAGCAGACTTAGCACAATGGCTCTGGGCAGGGGAGTACCTCCCAAGCATCTTTTAGTACTGGCACAGCCTCTCAATCAAGAGCACTCTTACAGAACCAGTTTTCAACACTTAACAAATGGGTCATTCATATCTCACAGCCCATCAGCATTCGCCATTCAAGGAAACGGATTGTGAGTTTAGTGACTGATCCAAAAGTCTTTCCATTGGCTTTAGTGAGCTTTGGATCAGGAACGTGAGACCAGAAGAAAAAAGGTAGATCAGCAAAATTGCGCAGGAATAGTAGGCAAAATATAATTCCAGTGGAAGTGAATATGCTACTTAAAAGGGTTACTTTTGCAAGTGCTGCAGTGTTTCTCATGTATGGAGGCAGCGTTATTGATACAGATTACTGGTAAGAGCAGGGCTGAGAGGGACTACTAGCTGGATAATAAATGAGAAATAATCCTAGAAGGAATCCTCTCTTTGGGTATACCGTAGAAAAATCTACATTTTGACATTGCGTTTGATACCAATCTCATGTGCAAAAGGGGCTGGGGATGTTTCATTGAGAGCAGGGAGCCCACATGCATTTCTCTGGAATGCAATTTGGACATTCTCTCCAAGGACAAAAACACTCTTCTGAAAGTTGTGTCTATCACAGCTAGCTGACTCCTTTGAATTTTGAAAAAAAAAACCTGATGAAAAATGGAAAGGAACTTTGCCAAAAATCTTCATTTTCTCCCATTTTTTGAACCAGCTCTAGCGCCAATCACTTTTTTGTTATTCTACATTTTTAGACAGGAATAAAAAGAAAATCCATTTAAATCCCCTAAATTGGCACGGGGGAAAATATCAACCATAAAGAGGCCCACAGGCGCTCAGCTCAATGCATGTGAATAGTCCTACTGAATTCAGTGGGAATACTCAGACATAAAGTTAAGTACAGCTGTCTTTGCCATAAATCGAGGCAATAAATTAGCAAACCTAATTCTTAAAAGAAAGAAATTACAACCAACGTGTAATGGTAAATGACCCCTTTGTGTATGGTTAAAGCCACCATGTCATGCCCCTCCTAAATAAGATTTGGTTAATACATAAACAGCTCTCCTCTGGCCTACGCCTCTGTAATTTCTAATTCTCAGTACAATGAAGAGCACAATTTTAGTTGAAAATTGAGTAACTGTTTAACAATAAAATAGTAAAAATCATATACACTAATCCCAAGCTCAAGGGATACAGAACTCTCTCTGGAATTCTGGTGACCAAGACATCCTGAAACGGTTCCTTTCCCTTAACTTAAGTTTGATGGATTTGTTGAGCCATTTCAGCTCTAGAATTAGACCTAGATTTGCCCTTCCTCTCCTCTTGGGGGCCATGAAGTGCAGAGAATAAACTCACTGACATCTTTGTTCCAGAGCTACTTTCCATTCCCAACACTGGTTTGCCAAATGCGATGAAATTCTCCCTCTTGATGGGACTGGCAGGAATAGAGACAAATTAATAATAATAATAACAACATTGGATATGGCCACTTCTGAGCTTAACAGATGTTCTGGAAATTCTGTGAAATAATCCCTGCTAAAGAGCTGCAGGGCCCACTTCTTTCTTTCTTATGGGAAAATAAAGGTCAATCATCCATTTAAAAAAAAAGTGGCATGTTTGTCAGGCAGGAACAATTTTATCCTCAAGGAAGCTGTGTCTTTCTCATCAACCTGGGAGTCATGTTCTTGTTCCTTAGATGTTGTGGCCCTGATTCTTCATACAGCTACTAAATGTATAAAGTGCTTTCAAAGGACACAGTAAAGAGTCTTGTTCTGAACCAGGATATGCTATAGACCAGTGGTTTTCAAACTTTTTTTCATTTGTCGACCTCTAAAAAATTTCACATGGAAGTGAAGACCCCTTTGGAAATCTTAGACCTAGTCTGCAGACCTCCAGGGTCCACAGACCACAGGTTGAAAACCACTGCATATCACGTATGCAAGAATATCCTGTTTTCTTTATGAATTCAGTTCTCAATAAAGGTGCCAGCGTACTTGATGACTGAATTGGTGGGTGGAGCCCATCCGAACGAAAAGCCCACCCGCTCAGGTGAGGGAGGAGCCACAGAACCCAGACAACTCAGTGTACACAGGACAAAAAGTGCAGATGCAGACTGAGCACTCTGGAGAATAAAAGCATTTTACCTACAGAAAAGCACAATACAAGCAGGCACTGTGCAGACTTCCTTACAACGTCCTACCAAGGTGATCTGACTGACCATGGTGGACTAGCTATATGAATGAGTAGCCCTCATGGCCAAAAACTGACCTTTCTTCTGAGAGCAACAGCATGGCTGCTAAATATAGCAGCAGGAATACCTGTCTACTAGGAACAAGCAGAAGACCATCAAATCTTTGCACATTGGACACCAAACTCCCAGCAGAGGGCGACAACTTTCAGTTGCACACTATCAACTTGGGCTGAATTGGAACCAGTCACCTAGAGATACAAGGCCACTAAGCCTATAACCAATCCCCTATGCTAGCCAGTCATGAGAAGTTACTAGGGCCATGTCTACAGTCCCGGCTAAATTGGCACTGCTGCAATCGATACAGCGGTGTCAATGTAGCGGGTCTGGTGAAGCGCTCTCCCGTCAACATCTGTGCTCCACCTCCCCAGGAGGCAGAAGCAATGTCAACAGGAGAGCATCTCCCCTCGACATACAGCGATGTCTACACTGCGCTAAGTCAACCTAAGTTATGTCAACGTCAGTTACGTAATTTATATAACTGAAGTAGCGTAACTTAGATTGACTTACAGCGTTATTGTAGACCAGCCCTGGGTCTTAAACAGTAAGCTGAAGAAGAAAACATATTGATCCATATATATATTATAAGTGAGGTGATATCTTTTATTGGACCAATTTCTGTTGTCTCTCTCACCCACCTTGTCTCTCTACTATCCCAACATGGCTACAATCACACTACATACATTACATATAGTTTATTAAGGTTTCCATATTTTTTCTTAAAATTCCAGGAATGAAAGACCCTTTTCACTCAACCTAGTCCCACCCACCAGTAAACTGGTATCAGTGGCCTTTTCAGAACAATCATGAGCTTTTAGTATTGCTTACCACATTTCCACCCTCATACTTCATTAGGTATACACACACCGAATAAAAGGACAAAAATTAAAACTTAGAATTAAATATCAAAGTATACTCTATCGCTTTGGAGGAAATATTTGCTAATCTCCTACAGATGTGGATGGTTTGTATTTACCCAGAAAATGTGATCAAGGCTTACATTTGTTTCTATGAAATATACGGCTATTTTGCACACGCACACACACACACACACACACACACACGTCTGATTGCAGCCTTCTGAATTGAGACAGATTTTCATTTTATGTTCACCTTCTTGATTTGCTGCCAAGGTTCCTTTCCTACTATTTGCACACACTGTGTAATATTTATACTTCTGCTTTCCAAGACTAATTTCTGTGAACAAAATTCAAGTTTCACATATCACTTGAACAAGTTTAGAAGATATCCATAGAATATTTGTACACTACTTCCATAAAAAAATTCTAGATTTTTCCCCCTAATAATGGATTAAAGTATTTAATTTAGTTAATCTGTGCTTTAATTTACAACATTTGAGCTATTTTTACCGATTTGAGGTAACAACAACTATAGATAAGGCAGAAAAAAGAAAATATATTTTATTTAATCCTAGGATCTGAAAACATACCCTCTCCTATATACAGTCAGAAAACAATCACAAGCAATTGTCATTTGCCTGTTGTATCATGTCCACTGTTTGCCCAAGAATTTCCCCACACTTAATCAAAGTACATTCCCAGTTTTATAGACACAAGCATGGAGCTTCTTCTTAACTTTTGTTTACACTCCCGTATGTTTCAATTCCAGTGCAGGCTCCTCTATGACAGTTCTAGCTACAGCTGCAATTCTCAGGAGTTTTCTGTACTGAGCAGCAACAAGATCAAACAGCATACTTAGAATTCTAAACCAAGAGCCATCAAAGTAACTTTTAATATCCTTTTTTCAGAGTCGTAGCTGTGTTAGTCTGTGTCAGCAAAAAGAACGAGGAGTCCTTGTGGCACCTTAGAGACTAACAAATTTATTTGGGCATAAGCTTTCGTGGGCTAAAACCCACTTTATTGGATGCATGCAGTGGAAAATACAGTAGGAAGATATATATACACAGAGAACATGAAAAAATGAGTGTTGCCATAGCAACTCTAACAAGACTAATCAATTAAGGTGGGCTATTATCTCCAACGAGAAACTGCAGAATTGGAATTAATTTGCAAACTGGACACCATTAAATTAGACTTGAATAAAGACTGAGAGTGGATGGGTCATTACACAAAGTAAAAATTATTTCCCCAAGCAAATTTTCCCCCTACTGTTACTCACACCTTCTTGTCAACTGTTTGAAACGGGCCATCCTGATTATCACTACAAACGTTTTTTTTCTCCTGCTGATAATAGCCTACCTTAATTGATTAGTCTCCTTAGAGTTGGTACGGCAACACCCATTTTTTCATGTTCTCTGTGTATATATATCTTCCTACTGTATTTTCCACTGCATGCATCCAATGAAGTGGGTTTTAGCCCATGAAAGCTTATGCCCAAATAAATCTGTTAGTCTCTAAAGTGTCACAAGGACTCCTCGTTCTTTTTAATATCCTTGTTGCAAATGGTTCCCTGTGCAGCTCATCCTGTTTTATGTTATTCCAGTACAGAGAATGGTTTCCTCAGTAATAGCATTCAACTAATACAACAAGTGGAAACACACCTTCCCTCAAGGAACAAAGAATGTCACGCTTCAGAATAAAAGAAGCAGCATAAAACTTACCTGCCTTTATAGCCTCAGGAGACATGCCTCAGAATTCGGAAGTTACCAGTCAGAAGCAACCTGGCTCACATACATTATCAGACAGTCTGAGAGAACAACAGGAAATGTAGCCAGAAATAAAAAGGCACAATAAAATGGATAGCAGCAGCAGTCTTTACTCTGGAAGCCCATAATCAAATTTGGTTTGTGTCCTTAGGATCATTTTTTTCTTAAAATGTTTCTCATCCTCCATTGACTAAAGTAAAATATTGCCTAGTACTTATGGGGACCAGACAATAGTTTCAAAACAACATTAGCTCCCTGCAGTGAAAATTAGGGTAATTTTTTTTTTCAATCTGAGAAATTTTTCTCATCTAGATTTCAAGCCTTGGGAGAAATACAGGAAGACCCTTTCCCCACGTCAAGAACTCTTCCCCTAGTTAGAACAACTGTATTGTAGAAGCGCCTAGACTGGCCCCAACTGGGATCCCAGGGCTCCATTGTGTCACATGCTGTAGAAACAAACAGATAGCAAGATCACTGCCCTGAAGAACTTGTTATCTAAATAAGCAAAACAAAAACGTAATATACCAGCAGGAGGAACTCCCATCCGATACCTTCAGGACAGACAAACCGCGACCCATTCCGCATATCAAAAATATAGCCACAAAGAAAACAGCTTAGGTAGGTAATGCAAGAAAGTTTACTTGGATGGATGTAAGGAAGGTCCAGTGATTAAGGCACAAGCTTAGGACATCTGGGTTCAATTCCCTGCTTCCCCACAGACTTCCTATGTGTCTTTGGGGAAGTCACTGAGCCTTTCAGTTCCCCGTCTGTAAAATGGGAATAATAGCACTTCCGCAACTCACAGGGTGCTGCCAGGACAAGGACACTAAAGACTGCAAGATGCTTAGATGCCATGGTAATGAAGCTTACAAAAAGTACTTAAAATCCATACGATTAAAAAGAAAAAATAAAGGCTGCTCTGTGCCTTATCCCATTTGTATAAATGGAAAGCTAACATGCTTCCTTTATCCTTCTTCTCTAGATTATAAACTCTTTTACCATCTATACGTATGTGTTACAGTTAGCACAATGGGGTCCTGATCTCAAACGTGGCCTGCAGACATTCCTGTAATACAAATGAGGATGATGAAAAAAAAAGATTAATCCAGGTGATAAGAACTTGTAAGATTTAGGTTCAATTTTGGACACAATTCAGGACAGTTCTTAAATTATGGATGCCAGTTCACACAGCCCTGCCCATTTTTATGATGGGTGAAAGGTAATGCACAACACATAAAGGTGTGTGCTATTCAGCTGGGGGATTGGGTACCTTTATTTAAATTTTAGCTGTTTAGCAACTTTCCTAGTTCACGGCCTCAGGCAAGCTGGGTCTGTCCCTGTTGAAAAATGAGCTAACAGCGATTCCATTGATACTCCACTCATCAGCTTTGTCGAAGTACTCAACTTTGATTCCTTGTGTATGATTAAACACACACTGACTTCCTATCCTGTACTTGGTGTGGCGGGGGGCGGGAAGGGAGGCGTGGAGGAAGCAGTATCAAGTGTTTGGTTGTTTAGATCTATGAGACACTGTAAAAGCAAGGTCACGCGTCATCTTGACAGTACTAAGCAGTCAGTAACAAAGCATTTTAAATGTATGATTGAACAATTTCTTATGTACAGTTTTTTTTAGCTGGGCAAAGAGAGGAAAACATGCAATATTTTAAACTAGACTACAAAAATCATATGAAGTTTCCCTGGTAAGTACCCTTAAAGAGATTACTTTAAGTATAAAAAGTCATAAAAAACCACTTACTTGTAACAAAACAATTCAGTTTATTAAAGCTGTAAGTCTAGTTTGCTTTCACCATTTATGCTGTTTGCTTACTTCTGGTACCTCACTCAGTTAGAAACAAGAAACCAGACTGGCCGGTTTCACTTTCCGGTTCTCGTGCATTTAGGTTTCCAGCGTTGCAAGGGAATGTTTAAATTTTAAAAAGCTCAAGGCCTTCCAAAACAGGCAGGCTCCTAAGTCTCCTGCTTTTCAAAAGCACTGAGTATTCAGCAGCTCCCAGTGACTACCGTGGGAGCTGCTGATTACTCAGCACTATTGAAATTCAGGCGCCTAAGTCTAGACATAGGCACATGACTTTAGACATCTACTTTTGAAAGAAGCGGTCGAAGTACCTACCCGTTTCTTTCTTTTTAAAGCAATTTCATGAAGATAATTCTTTTCATACACTTGGTAGAAAAATCTCTTTTCCCCTCCCAGGGGCCCAGACAAATATGACAGTATCCCTTTAAGGATGGATCATTATTTTATCTGGAGTGGGTGAAGTATAAGAACAGGGAAAGGGACCAATAGTAATGTCACAAAAGGGACAAGAATTCCAAAAATATTCTGATAGAACAACTGTGTGCGGGGCTTGCTAATTGGCATGCTCTCTGAGAGCAGGGGACGAACTCTTTGTACTCTTGTGACAGGAGTGGGAAGTGCTTTTGCCGCAGGTCCAAACTTGTAATAAAATGCAGAGACCTGAAAAGGACTCAGATTTGCCCAATAATCCAGCAGGCCTCCACTATCCTGCTGGATACATGTATTCAGCTCTGATTCATGTCGGCATTTGTTTTGCAGCATCTTAATGGTAACATAAAACTTCACACCTTCTGCACTATTTAGAATGCAGAGACTAAACTATGGGTTGGCTGGGATGACGATGGTTTAAGAAGGAGACAGTTAAGCAGTTACGCATGTGGCAATCTTCTGCTTTTGCTAGTTTTGTAATGATTTGATTATTGGGGAAGGAGCGATATCAGATACTTTATAGCGTCAAGAAGAACTTGTATGTTTAAAGGAGCACATTTAATTTAAAGATAATAAATTGTAAACAGTTATCTTTACCTAGAGAACTAATGACACTTCACAGTACTGCCAATTCCTGCATTTAAAAAACCATGAGATTTATCTTTTAAAAAAAAATTGTAAGAGATGCTAAATTTAAGGTTCTTTTTATTTGCCAGCTGTTTTTTGAACCAAGGTTCACGTTCTCAAGCTTTTCTCTACAGCCATGAGAGCTTGAATTTTTTATTTTTAACTGAAAGCTGAGATTCTCACCTAATAACATGATTCCAGGAACTGAGGCTTTAAGGAAAACAACATATATCGCAACGTTGGGTAACGCTGACATAGCATATTAAAAGTAGAAGAATTTACCTATGATCTTTTTACTTTTTTTCATTTCCCTCAGTCTGGGCAATTAAAATCACTGAAGTAAATTTCACTCCATTTCTTACTACAGCAATACTTGGGTTTCAGATGCTGTGTAGAGGAATGTTCACAGGTTTCAAATTTGTCATTGTGCAATATTTCTCAAGCTTATTTTATTATTGCATTTTCACTTGAGGCCAACTTTAAAATTGACAGTGTCCCTTTAAACACTGTGGGTCAAATTAATTTCAGTATTATTCCAGTGCCTTCAGTAGAATCACAGCAATAAAGAATTTGGTCCTCCCTTTTCCCCCCTCTCATGTTTACACCAACGTTAGAGGATCAAAGCCCAACTACAGTTTCACAAGATAGGGAGGAATAACTTTTAGCCTATCAAATATAGCTGGCCTTGCTGAGTAAGAACTCAGCAGATATTAGTAAAAGGTTATTCTCAATTCAGGCTATCAGAGCTTTACCAGATAAGAAGTTTAAAAGCTTGCAATTTAAAAATTCTTATACTTAAGTGGTGGAAGAAATTGCTTCAAAGGGTTTAGACACAGAGGGGATTTTAACCTTTCCAACATGTATTTTCATCTCCTCCCAGCACCATTCCCCATAGGTTCCAGTACTGCTACTGAGTTTGCTTAATTAGGTTTATATCACACTGTAGGTATTTGATTTAGCTTTCCAGATATCACCTGTATTTAAACTTTCCTAAAGCTAGAAAGTTGGGTACGTTTCTTACTGGAGTGTGCGTTTCGTACATGGTGCAAGCTGATAATTTCTATCCATTACAGTTCTCTCTGATTCTGATCTCAAATCAGTACAGTATTATACCAGTGTAGCACCACTGATTTCACTGGAAATGAAGTTGCTCCTGGATTTATACCAGCATGAGTGGAGAACCCAGCCCACAGAGAATAGAAACTGAGGAAGCTGAAATTAAAAGGTTATTTTTTTTGTAGAGGATAAAATATTGTTTTGGGGCTTAATGCTGCAAACATTCACGCACATGTGTTGCGTAACTTTTTGCAGGAGTAGGCCCAATGAAGTTGGCCGTGCTGGAGGATTTTCTTCTCTGTAACAAAGAAGGGAGGATCAGATTAGAAAGATTTCACATGCTGAATTTTTGAAGATCCCGATTGTTTCTCCACTGCACACTAATATATCTCACCCAGGGCAGGTTCTTTGGCAACAAAAAGACTAAACTGTGACTCTGGCCCTGGCCTCTGATGCAAGATAAGAAGAAATGAACGCTTTAGTGGTAGGTTCCCAAGATAAACAACATTAACTGTGCTCCAAGGATTAATGTGCAAACACGCTTGTTGACTCCACATAATAAATCACTTTTCCAAAGGAAATCCAGCGCTGAATTCCTAGTTCACTATCTTGGTTGAAGCAAACAACATAGAAGAACCTTTATATATTTTGTATGCCTTTAAGGACTGGGTTTCCCCTCCATCGGCTTGTCATAAGATCCCACACTGGAAGAATGCTTAATATGAATGACACGAGGTGCTCAAAGATAACCTACTTTCACTTTGCACTGCCCTTTCTAAAAATACAGACGGGCCTCTCCCTTTATCCACTTCAAACGGGAACTGCAGAAACCCTGACATATCTGAGCAGATGGCTTTGGCAAACCAGTCCCTTTGTCTTTTCTTTCACTGAAGGGCATATAGTTAAAGGGACGGCCTCCCCTTACAGCACTGCAGCAGCACAACTCTACCGGCAGAGCTGCGCCGCTTAGTGTAGACGCTACCTAGTGTAGACGGGAGGATTTCTCCCGTCGGCGTAGTTAATCCACCTCCCTGAGAGGTAGTAGCTATGTTGATGAGAGAAGCCTTCCTGTCGACATACCGCTGTCTACAACCAGGGGCGAGGTCAGTATAACTGCGTCGCTCAGGGGTGTGAACTTTCCACACCCCCTGACTGATGTAACTATACAGACACATTGGTAGTGTAAACCAAGCCTTAAAGTAAGGCAATGGGGGCAAAAACCTATTTCCTGATCTGAAACAACGAAAACAACAATAGAAAATGACAGAGCAAGATGGGTACCCTGAAGTCACCTACTACAGGACAGGCCCAACGAAGAAAATAACAGAACGCCACTGGCCATCACAGATAGCCCCCAGCTAAAACCTCTCCAGCGCATCATCAATGAACCTATCCTGAAGGACAATCCCTCACTCTCACAGACCTTGGGAGACAGGCCAGCCCTTGCTTACAGACAGCCCCCCAACCTGAAGCAAATACTCACCAGCAACTACACACCACACCACAGAAACACCAACCCAGGAACCAATCCCTGTAACAAACCCTGATGCCTACTCTGTCCCCCTATCTACTCTAGCGACACCATCATAGGACCCAACCACATCAGCCACACCATCAGGGGCTCAATCATCTACTAATGTGATACCGTATTGTTCCGAGTATAGGCCGCTCCTGATTATAAGCCGCACCCTTAAAGTTTGGTGCTATTTTTAAAAAATTAAATTTTTAACTTTTTTTAACTTAAAGAAAATATACACATGCAATTTGTAAAGGCCTATTTTTCTCACTAAAATCTTAGGCTGTGTGCAAACACACCAAAAAATTCATATTTTCAAATTATAGTTTAAAAACCTGGATTAGATTGGTG
This sequence comes from Mauremys mutica, assembly GCF_020497125.1. Taxonomy (NCBI): domain Eukaryota; kingdom Metazoa; phylum Chordata; order Testudines; family Geoemydidae; genus Mauremys; species Mauremys mutica. Next base: position 18,999,143 of record NC_059076.1, on the reverse strand, counting down.
CGATGGGGCTTAATCCCCATCACCTGCAAGATAAGGGACAAACACTCCAGTTAGTCATGCTCTGCATCTGTAGGGTGGCTGATTAATTAACTGCCTCCTGGCCAGAAGAGGCAGAGCAAGGCCTAATAAGTTAACTGAGGGAGCTCAGTTGTGGAGGGAAGACCCATGAGAGAGGAGGTAAGGAGTTCCCTCCCCGGGAAAGGCCTGGGGTAGGCAGACTAAGGAAGGCCAGAGGGACAGGATTGGTACCCGTGGTGGGCCCTGGAAAAAATGGGGGCAAGATCTAGGGAGAGACTGGGGGAAGGCAGGACTTTTCTACAGAGAGAAATTCACAGCAGGAGTAATGTAGGCTCCTGTGGGAGGGAGCCCTGAGACAGGATTTTTAAGTAGAGAAGAGAACGGTAGCCCAAGAGGGCAGAAGAATTATTAATTTGGACTTTTGTTTGGACTTGTTTCTGCTACCCTGGAATGGGTCTGAATGTAGGTGACTTGGGTGGAGCCACAGAAAACCTGGGACTCTGATTCCCCGCCGCGGCTGAGATTTAAAGGGCTCTGGGCTCCCCGCCGCAGTGGGCAGCCCAGAGCCCTCTGAGTCCCGGCCGCGGCTGGGATTTAAAGGGCTCTGGGCTCCCCGCTGCGGCGGGCAGCCCGGAGCCCTCTGATTCCCCACCGCGGCTGGGATTTAAAGAGCTCTGAGTCCCGGCCGCAGCTGGGATTGAAAGCGCTCTGGGCTCCCCGCCGCGGCGGGCAGCCCAGAGTGCTCTGATTCCCCGCCGCGGCTGGGATTTAAAGTATTTTTATTGGTTTTTTTTTTTTTGCAAGATCCCGCTTATAGGCCGCACCCCTAGTTTAAAGACTTAAATTAGGGGAAAAAAGTGCGGCCTATACTCGGGACAATACGGTATATGCTAGCATGCGCCAGCAATGCCCCTCTGCCATGTACATTGGCCAAACTGGACAGTCTCTACGTAAAAGGATAAATGGACACAAATCGGACATCAGGAATGGTAGCATACAAAAGCCAGTAGGTGAACACTTCAATCTCCCTGGACATTCAATAACCGATTTAAAAGTAGCCATCCTTCAACAAAAAAACTTCAAAAACAGACTTCAAAGAGAAACTGCAGAGCTACAATTCATTTGCAAACTTAACACCATTAATGTGGGCTTGAATAGGGACTGGGAGTGGCTGGCTCACTACAAAAGCAATTTTCCCTCTCTTGGTACTGACACCGCCTCATCAATTATTGGGAGTGAACCACATCCACCCTGACTGAATTGGCCTTGTTATCACTGGTTCTCCACTTGTAAGGTAACTCCCACCTCTTCATGTGCCAGTATCTCTATGGCTGTATCTGTAATTTTCACTCCATGCATCGGAAGAAGTGTTTTTTTATCCATGAAAGCTTATGCCCAAATAAATCTGTTAGTCATTAAGATTCCACCGGACTCCTCGTTGTTTTTGTGGATACAGACTAACACGGCTACCCGCCCCCGAGAATAGAAAATAAGACTTCTGAGTTGATTAAAATATAAGAAAAAAAAACATAGGTAGGTGTCATTGTGAAGTGATGCACCTTCATGATCATTCTTCATTGCTAATTATTGTTGATATTAGCAGTAATGTGAAGAAGCCCAAACAGATCCAGGCCTCATTGTGGTAGGGCTTTACTTACACATAATCAGAGACAGTGCTGCCCATAAAAAGACAAGGTGAACAAAGGCTAAGAGGAGAAACAAGCACAGAGAGGTGAAGTCACAGAACAAAGAATAGAACCCAGGTCTCTTAAACGCCAATCCAGCACCATTATCCACCAGGCAACGCTACCACTCAGTGGCATATTAAAAGTAAAGGGTTTGTGATATGTTAACTAGAGCCGGTCAATATTTTTCAAACAAAAAAAGAAAGAAATTAAAATAATGGCATTCTTTCAAAAAAAATTTAGTATTTTGTGTAAAATTGTAGGACTTATTTCTAATTTACCCAAATGAAATGGTTACCAAAACCCTATTTCCATAATGTTTTGATTATAAATTTTAAAATAATTTAAAAACAATAATCCATGAAAACTGCCCTACCCCCAAAAGAACTGGATCCATTTCAAACCCTTAGAAATGGGAACAACTTTGAAATGACCAGCTTTAATACAAATGAAGAATTTAAAACAGAGATGTTGAAATATTTCTCAGAAACATGGCCAGTGATGTACCTCAGATACACACTCTTTACCTGAACATTTAAAAGGCCAGGGACCTGCAACTAATGTAGACAACCACAGTCAGACTATCTCCCATTGCCTAGTTCTGCAGCTGCAATGTACACACAACTCACACGGTGTGACGTTTCATATACTGGGTGAAATTCTACACAGGCAGCACCAAAGGGCCCTCAACCTTAAATCCCATTTAAAGCCACAAAATAGGTTAAAGTGGGACTTAAGTGATTCATCAGCCTTGTGTTGTCCCTCTGCACAAAAGGAGAATTTAATCTACGGCTCGGCTGAAGAATAGGCTATCCCTGATTATTTCCCAGTCCTCCTTTACTGGCCCAATCTAAAGCCCATTGAATTCAAAGGAAAGACTGCCACCGAAGCTGTAGCACAGCCAGGGCTACAGTTTTTGGTCACACACAACTTCCCTCAGACTTTCCCCATTGGACTGAGATTTTCAAGAGCTGGTCTCTGCCCAAAAGCGAATACTCTTGAAAAATTTAAGCAGAAATAATTCAGAGTAATTCTGGGAATGAGGAGCATGTGAAGAAGCATGAACAACAAGGGTAATGTCGTGGTGGGAGTCTGCTACAGACCACCAGACCAGGGGGATGAGGTGGACAAGGCTTTCTTCCAGCAACTAACAGAAGTTGCTAGATCACAGGCCCTGGTTCTCATGGGTGACTTTAATCACCCCGATATCTGCTGGGAGAGCAATACAGCAGTGCACAGACAATCCAGGAAGTTTCTGGAAAGTGTAGGGGACAATTTCCTGGTGCAAGTGCTGGAGGAACCAACTAGGGGAAAAGCTCTTCTTGACCTGCTGCTCACAAACAGGGAAGAAATAGTAGAGGAAGCAATAGTGGATGGGAACCTGGGAGGCAGTGACCATGAGATGGTCGAGTTCAGGATCCTGACACAAGGAAGAAAGGAGAGCAGTAGAACAGAGACCCTGGACTTCAGAAAAGCAGACTTCGACTCCCTCAGGGAACTGATGGGCAAGGTCCCCTGGGAGAATAACATGATGGGGAAAGAAGTCGAGGAAAGCTGGCTGTATTTTAAAGAATCCTTATTGAGGTTGCAGGAACAAACCATCCCGATGTGTAGGAAGAAAAGTAAATATGGCAGGCGACCAGCTTGGCTTAACAGTGAAATCCTTGCTCGTCTTAAACACAAAAAAAAGCTTACAAGAAGTGGAAGATTGGACAAATAACCAGGGAGGAATATAAAAGTATTGCTCAGGCATGCAGGAGTGAAATTAGGAAGGCCGAATCACACTTGGAGTTGCAGCTAGCCGGAGATGTTAGGAGTAACAAGAAGGGTTTCTTCAGGTATGTTAGCAACAAGAAGAAAGTCAAGGAAAGTGTGGGCTCCTTGCTGAATGAGGGAGGGAACCTAGTGACAGAGGATGTGGAGAAAGCTAGTGTACTCAATGCTTTTTTTGCCTCTGTCTTCACAGACAAGGTCAGCTCCCAGACAGCTGCACTCTGCAGCACGGTATGGGGAGGAGGTGACCAGCTCTCTGTGGAGAAAGAAGTAGTTCGGGACTATTTAGAAAAGCTGGACGAGCACAAGTCCACGGGGCCGGATGCGCTGCATCCGAGGGTGCTAAAGGAGTTGGCCGATGAGATTGCAGAGCCATTGGCCATTATCTTTGAAAAATCATGGCGATCGGGGGAGGTCCTGGATGACTGGAAAAAAGCTAATGTAGTGCCCATCTTTAAAAAGGGAAGAAGGAAGATCCAGGGAACTACAGGCCAGTCAGTCTCACCTCAGTCCCTGGAAAAATCATGGAACAGGTCCTCAAGGAATCAATTCTGAACCACTTAAAGGAGGGGAAAGTGATCAGGAACAGTCAGCATGGATTCACCAAGGGCAAGTCATGCCTGACTAACCTAATTGCCTTCTATGATGAGATAACCGGCTCTGTGGATGAGGGGAAAGCAGTGGATGTGCTATTTCTTGACTTTAGCAAAGCTTTTGATACAGTCTCCCACAGTATTCTTGCCAGCAAGTTAAAGAAGTATGGGCTGGATGAATGGACGGTAAGGTGGATAGAAAACTGGCTAGATGGTCGGGCTCAACGGGTAGTGATCAATGGTTCCACGTCTAGTTGGCAGCCGGTATCAAGTGGAGTGCCCCAAGGGTCGGTGCTGGGGCCGGTTTTGTTCAATATCTTCATTAACGATCTGGAGGATGGTGTGGACTGCACCCTTATCAAGTTTGCAAATGACACTAAACTGGGAGGAGTGGTTGATACACTGGAGGGTAGGGATAGGATACAGAGGGACCTAGACAAATTAGAGGATTGGCCAAAAGAAACCTGATGAGGTTCAACAACGACAAGTGCAGAGTCCTGCACTTAGGACGGAAGAATCCCATGCACTGCTACAGACTAGGGACCGAATGGCTGGGCAGCAGTTCTGCAGAAAAGGACCTAGAGGTTACGGTGGACGAAAAGCTGAATATGAGTCAACAGTGTGCCCTTGTTGCCAAGAAGGCTAATGGCATTTTGGGTTGTATAAGTAGGGGCATTTCCAGCAGATCGAGGGACGTGATCATTTCCCTCTACTCAGCACTGGTGAGGCCTCATTTGGAGTACTGTGTCCAGTTTTGGGCCCCACACTACAAGAAGGATGTGGATAAATTGGAGAGAGTCCAGTGGAGGGCAACAAAAATGATTAGGGGGCTGGAGCACATGACTTATGAGGAGAGGCTGAGGGAACTGAGATTGTTTAGCCTGCAGAAGAGAAGAATGAGGGGGGATTTGATAGCTGCTTTCAACTACCTGAAAGGGGGTTCCAAAGAGGATGGATCTAGACTGTTCTCAGTGGTAGAAGATGACAGAACAAGGAGTAATGGTCTCAAGTTGCAGAGGGGGAGGTTTAGGTTGGACATTAGGAAAAACTTTTTCACTAGTAGGGTGGTGAAGAACTGGAATGGGTTACCTAGGGAGGTGGTGGAATCTCCTTCCTTAGAGGTTTTTAAGGTCAGGCTTGACAAAGCCCTGGCTGGGATGATTTAGTTGGGTTTGGTCCTGCTTTGAGCAGGGGGTTGGACTAGATGATCTCCTGAGGTCCCTTCCAACCCTGAGATTCTATGATTCTATGAAGCACATCCACTGCCCCTATTATAAAATGATTCTACAATTAAAAACAACAACAACAAATAGTGATGTAACAGCTGGGGGGGCTGAAAGATGAATATGGCAGGGAAAGAGCGGACACCTTTGAGTATTCCAGTGAAAACTGGTTGTAATTTAGCCAAGTTCTGAGGGTCTAAAGAGCGTACCCTGGCATTCTCTTAAAGTAGCTTTTTGAATGGATCCAGATTTTATCATTCACATATGTATGTTTTCTACTACTTGGGAAGATGCCATTTTAACCTTCAACACAAAATCCAGACTAGAGCTATATGATTATTTTTGTATCATTCCTCTTCAGTTGTATGTCTGGATTGGATAATAGAATCTCTGAAAATCAGACAAAGAGTTAGGAAAATAATACCGAGGTCTGTTATTGTAAGGAATTGGAGTATTGATTTAAAATTAAGAGGCAATATAGAGCCCACCGTTAACCTTTCAGCCCCCTTGTTTACTTTCAAATCACCTCTGCTACATGGAACAATGGGATTCGATCTGACCTTACCATTTTAGGCAGGCACGGATAGTTTAACTTGTGAAAACAAATTAGTGTTTTTGCACTTGGCATCAATTTCTTTGGCTCTCCAATCTCTACAGCTGAAAAGGATTCACACCTTTGAAGTATAAAATCATGGCCAGCCTAAAGAAGGTAAATCAGGAACTCCTTTTTCCAGGCCATGTTTACACACAAACATGCACCAGTTTAACTAAAGGTGTTTTTTAAAACTTAGTTAAAATGATGCAAGTCCCCCTGTGGACACTCCTAAACTGACTGAATCTGGCTTGTGAATTAAACCTATGCAAGGAGGCGCCGATTCAGCAATTAAGCATGTGTTTAAAACAAATGCTCTTCAGGAAGATCATCAAGGATGTGCTTAACTTTAATCGTATGCTTAAGTACCTCTGGCTTTGATGGTTCTTCAGGCATGTGCTTAGATGTCCTTCCTAAATAAGGATGCTTTCCTAAATCGGTGAGCCGGCTGAAACCCGATATAAGCATCCCAACATAGGGATGTGGTATTAAAACCGACTGTAGCTAAACTGTTGCAACTTATGTGTGTAAACTAGACCTTGTAATACAAGGACAAGGGGTTGTTGAATGAAACTGAAAACTAAAACATTGAAAACTGATTAAACAAAACCTCCTGCTTTGTTTGCTTGAGGGAGGGTTATTTTTATGCAACACAAAATACTATGAAGGCTGAGTGTTTAGAAAGTTTCAAGAAAACATATTACCTCACCCTCCTTGTCTCTCTAAGGGTTTGTCTACACTTAAAATGCTACACCGTCACAGATGCACCATTGTACCACTTCAATGTAGACACTACCTACACTGACAGGAGGGGTTCTCCTGTAGCTATAGGTAATCCACCTCCCTGAGAGACAGTAGCTATGTCAATGGAGAAATTCTCTGTCGACTTAGCACTGTCTACATGGGAATCTAGGTCAGTTTTTCACACCCCGACCAACATAGTGAAAATGACTTAGGGCATGGCTACACTTGCAGATGTAGAGCGCTTTGAGTTAAACCAGCCTTCGCAGTAGGCAAAGCGCTGCAGTCCGTCCACACTGACAGCTGCCAGCGCACTGGCGTGACCACATTAGCAGCTCTTGCATCGGCCACAGAGAGCAGTGCATTGTGGTAGCTATCCCAGCATGCAAGTGGCTGCAACGTGCTTTTCAAATAGGGGGTGGGGTGGAGTGTGACAGGGAGTGTGTTGTGTGTATGTGGGGGGAGAGAGAGAGTGGGTTTTTGGGGAGCTGATAGCATGTCAGCATGCTGTCTTGTAAGTTCAGACAGCAACAGACCCACCTCCCCTCTTCCGCCTCTTTCTCTCACACATACAGCATTCCACAGTAATGGTTGCTTTGTCTCGGAGCAGATAAGCAGAAATGGAGCTTTCAAAGGGCATATCAGAATGCCTGCAGTGATTCCAAAATAATGACAAGAGTGGCCACTTGACTTAAGGGGATTATGGGACGTTTCCGGAGGCTGATCATAGTGCAGTAATGCAACACCTCGTTCACGCTGATACCCGGGCGTTTCAGCCAATGCGCACCAAGTGTTAATCTTCTCGTCCAAGGTGGAGTACCAGGAGCGCTCTAGCCGTGGACTCAGAGAGCTCTACGTGCCTTGCCAGTGTGGACGGGTAGTGAGCTAGTGCGCCCGGGGCTGCTTTAATGCGCTCTAACTTGCAAGTGTAGCCAAGCCCCATGTCTTCTAGTGTAGACCAAGCCTTAAAAAGATTCCCCGCTCCCCATGAATGGAGACCTCTTAACAGGCCACTTCACCTTGAATGGTCCTTAAATAGGTGTTAACTGCTTATGCTAAACTATCTGTTGCACCTTGTAGCTGTGACTGAGTACATTTCCCTTACCTGAAGAAAGAACTCTGCATCAACAGAATTTGGTCCAATTCAAGGCTGTATCTACACTGCCACTTTCAGCGCTAAAACTTTTGTCGCGGAGATAAAGCTATCACCGCTTGTTCAGAGTGGGTTTTTTTAAATCACGAGGAGAGCTCTCGCCCAGTGATAAAGTGTCTACACTGCCCACATCCCAGCGCTGCCACGGCCACCCAAAGATATTTATTACCTCACCCGACTTCTCTCTTCACTATCCTGGGACCAATACCACTACACACAACAACACTGCATACAACAAGAAAAAATTAGACATTTATATGGCTGAGAACATCCAAAAGATACATTTTAAAAGTGTCAGGAAAATAAATGCCTCCTGCTTCAGGGCAAGAGGGAACCACACACTTACGGGTTGAGAAAAAACTCTCTGTGAAGGCACATTATCCCGTAACAGTCCATTTTATGGTTTCTTTCCTCTTCCTTTAAAGCATTTGGGACTAGCCAGCATCGAAGGAGGACACCAGAGTAGATGAACCAATTATATCCAGTGTAGCAATTTTGGTGTTCATAAAGGCAGCCACCCCTCCATTGAAAGCACTCAAACCAAAGCTCTGTTACAGGTTTGATCAGACTGATAAGACTAAGGGTAGGTCCACACTAAGAAGCGGGGTCGAACTAGGGTACGCAAATTCAGCTACGTGAATAGCGTAGCTGAATTCGAAGTACCCTAGTTCGAACTACTCACCCGTCCAGACACCGCGGAATCGAAGTCCGCGGCTCCAAGGTCGACTCCGCCACCGCCATTTGCAGTGGTGGAGTACCGGAGTCGACCGGAGCGCGCGGGGAGTTCGAACTAGATTAGACGCGATAGTTCAAACTCCGAGAAGTCGAACTCACCGCGTCGACCCGGCAGGTAAGTGTAGACTAGCCCTTACATTCTGCCCTGCAGCTCACTAAACGTATACCTTGTCTACACTACAAAATTAAGTCGACCTAAGGGGTTGTACACCCTACCACTTATGTCAGTATAACTTATGTCACCCAGGGGTCTGAATAAGCCACCCCTCAAGTGACCGAAGTCGCAGCAACCCACACGCCGGTGTGCGCAGCACTACACAGCTACCGCCTCTCGCAGAGGTGGTTTATTTATGCCGGCTGTCAGCCCCAGGCCGCGGGGGGACTGACACCCAACAAGCAATGTAAGTAATACAGTGTCTGCGCAGACACTGTGCCACCCTAACTACATCGACCTAAGCACTATGCCTCTTGTGGAGGTGGAGTTAATAGGTCGGCGTAAGCTGCCTTAGGTCTGGCAGACTGCAGGAGAGAGCACATTTCAAGGAAACAGGCCCTCCACTGGAGATGCCCCCCTGCCAGCCATGGACAGTTAACTTCAGGAACTGATAAGAGAAAAAACTTCTAACGTCATCCCTGCCGCGCCACGGAGGCAATCCCAAAACCATGCAAGGCTTTATAGGCTGCAGCCAACACCGGGAGCTGCTACTGGCAAAGAATCAAGTAGTGGCTAGAGCAATGTATGGAACGATAGGTGTGCCATTCTCAGGTTACTTCTGTAGCCCTCAGCTGGGAAATTTTTGATTTTCCATCACAAACACCAACTCCACTGTCAGAATCAGTCTTCAGTATCATACACAGAGCACAAATGACTGTGTAGGAACCACCAGTGACTCAGATGTCCTCCGTACAGGCATTCAGGTCAAAATGTCAGCTCACCGATCAGTAACCCACTTGCTGGTTTTCTCCCCAAGCCAGTTAAATTCTAGCCTCTACTGGGTGGGGGTTAGGGGGCTTGAAATCCACAAGTAATAGCATGAGGTTTAAAATTCCTTTCCTACACTTACAAACAGGCTCCCATGAGAGCATATTCTCCAAATGCACTGTGCAAACTTGATGCCTGCAGTACATATAAATAATTCATGCATATGCCTGTGATAAGCGCCAGAGAAAGGCACTGGGGGAAAAAAGAGGGGGATGGGGAAATCATCTTTGGAGTGTCTTTGCAGGCACCTCATTGTCACTGATCACTTTCTGCTTCCTGTATCTGAAGACATTGAAGAAAGCAGGAGATTTTAGTACCCTGGTTATCCTGGACTGCCTGTGTTCCAAGGTCATCCCATGGACAGTGTATTCAATAAACCAGCAACTTAAACACAGGGAGACCAAAAGCTCATCAGAAAAAGCTCTGGAAGTCTTTACTGTATAATGATTAAGACACACACACAAAAAAAGGAAGGAAAAGAGAAGCAATTGTCTTTGAATTTTTAAACCCTCTTTTCTGTTCTCTTTGGCACAGTGCCAAGATAAAAAGACCTAAATTGACTTCTCAGCAGTTACAGCAACTGCTTGGCCAGGAAAAAAAAAGAAAAGAATAAAACATATGGGGCTAGATCCTGCATTTCAACAAGAGCAGGCCAAACGTTCTCAAAATTAAGAGCCAAGGAAGGTAAGGATACAGATTTCTGCCCAGATTCTGATCTCAGTTACTCCACTGTAACTCCAGAATAACCTCACTACAACCAATGAAATCATTCTGGATTTGTAACTGCGAGCAGAACTTGGCCCTTAATCTCAATGCTAGAAGTTGTACATTGCGTAGTGTAAGAATCACAGATACAAATATAAAAAGAGTTCCGCTGATGGGTCTCAATGCTTGGCAGACAAGGATTTGAAGGAGAATGCTTGGCCGGCCATACACCTGCATGGTTCAGAGATCTCATGCAGCAAAATACATTAACATAACCCTGTATTAACAGAGAACACTCCAGGATGTGCATTTAAGATGCTAGAGGGTTTGGGGCTGACAGTGTTAGCTGTTCAGGGCAGGAAATGTCTTTTTGTTATGTGTGAGTACAGCACCTAACCCAACAGAGCCCTCGCCCCTGATTAGAGCTTCTAGGCTCTGAAAATACATACTCATACTCACAGCAAAGCCCTTAGTATTTAAAAATAAGGAATGAATGAGGCCATTCATTCTGACAATACTCAAACACAGGGCAAAAGTTCTGCTCTTTGATCTGCAGGGCAACATTTTGCACTTCCTTCACACCAGAAGCTCCCATCAGCATCAATTCCTGGACTACAAGCAGTTATGCTCCTTAGAGATACCTGGGTCTCATTCCTTTCACACCACTGCAAAGCAGAAGCAACAGGGATGTCTGACAGATCTCTTTAAGGTCATTAGGGAGTACCAGGCACACAATCATTTCATGGGACCGGGTGTCTTTCAGTTAATATATTTGCCCAAGAGCACATGAAACCTCACTTTACAGAGATCTTGACACAAAGGGAAACTGTTCCCCCTTTCCCTGGAGTCCACACAACCATTCCCTCACAAGGTACAGCAAACTGTGTCCTGTAATCCTACTTTACACTACTGGCTGTTGACCTCCGAGCTGATCTTGGAGAGTATGTGGTTTGGGATAAAATATAATCTATTTGCTAAGCATGCAAATAGAAATCATGGAAGTTACTGAAGCTGTGACAGTAAGTAGAAGAATCAAAATATATGTATTAAAAATAGGCTTGGCTACAGGTTTTTAGTATTAAGGGCTTAGAATTAGGCCCAGTAGAAGGCAATTGGCATAAACTAGCATAAGTATTATGTGCTTGACCTAAGGTTATAAAATGTAACGACATCTCTTGTAATGATTTAGCATGCACTGTGTGATAAACAGGTAAACCACAAACATACACATGGTTGCATCTTAGGGTACTTTTGCAATAAGGTAATCATGGAGATATCTGCAAGGACGTATCAAAGATACTGGAACATTGACACAAGAGTGACATGTTAACAGTCAGAAATTTAACTATGGTTAGCCATAACACCATACATGGGTAAGGGCCAAAACCTTATCAGACATGGTTCCGGACACATGCGGGTGGAATAGGAAAAGCTGCATAAAAGATATCACCCCAGAGTCCCCACAAAAGGTTGGATAACCACATGGGACTGCTGGGTAGGAAGCCTGGCCCAGCACTGTCCTTCTAGCACTAGAAAAGGTTCAGAAAAGGGCAACTAAAATGATTAGGGGTTTAGAGAGGGTCCCATACGAGGAAAGATTAAAGAGGCTAGGACTCTTCAGCTTGGAAAAGAGGAGACTAAGGGGGGATATGATAGAGGTCTATAAAATCATGAGTGATTTTGAGAAAGTGGATAAGGAAAAGTTATTTACTTATTCCCATAATACAAGAACTAGGGGGTCACCAAATGAAATTAATAGGCAGCAGGTTTAAAACAAATAAAAGGAAGTTCTTCTTCACGCAGCGCATAGTCAACTTGTGGAACTCCTTACCTGAGGAAGTTGTGAAGGCTAGGACTATAACAATGTTTAAAAGGGGACTGGATAAATTCATGGTGGCTAAGTCCATAAATGGCTATTAGCCAGGATGGGTAAGAATGGTGTCCCTAGCCTCTGTTCGTCAGAGGATGGAGATGGATGGCAGGAGAGAGATCACTTGATCATTGCCTGTTAGGTTCACTCCCTTTGGGGCACCTGGCATTGGCCACTATCGGTAGACAGATACTGGGCTAGATGGACCTTTGCTCTGACCCAGTACGGCCTTTCTTATGTTCTTATGTGATCTCCACTTACTGTTTCTTCCCTGGTCTCCATAAAGTTGTAAGTACACACAGTGTAAGATTAAGAATGAACAATGCAGGAAACCACTTCACGGTACTTATCCTTATGTATATTGACTTTTTCTATTATTTTGATTATATTTGTCAGTATTAACTAAAGCTCAGAGTTCTGTGTGCTTCACCAATTTTATCTTCACTTGGGGAGATAGCTCAGTGGTTTGAGCATTGGCCTGCTAAACCCAGGGTTGTGAGTTCAATCCTTGAGGGGGCCACTTAGGGATCTGGGGCAAAATCAGTACTTGGTCCTGCTAGTGAAGGCAGGGGGCTGGACTCAATGACCTTTCAAGGTCCCTTTCACTTCAAGGAGATTGGTATGTCTCCAGTTATTATTATTTAACTGTACATAGCCCCCAACACACACACCCCAAACGAAGAACCTATTATTTGTAACTAGTGTATGGTACATGGCAATAAATAATTTTATAATTGGAACAAAAGGTCAGGCTACAACACTATGGATCCAATTCTACAATCCTCACTCACATGAGTAATCTCACTGAAGTCAATCGCATGAGTTCTTGCTACTGAGAGCAAAAGATTAACAGAATCAGATCTCAAGATAATGGACATGGTGTGATGACTGGCAGGTGAGGCCCGAAGTCCTGGATAAGGATGATGCAACATGTGAGTCTGTGCGAAAAAGGGCCTATTTCCACCCACAACACACGTCCTATAAAGCTGAGGGTTTGTCACTCCTCAGTTGCAATGTAAACTCACAGTTCTTTTCAGTCATCTTGCCCACAAGGACGTTTTCAAGATTCACGAGCAAATAATTTTGGGTCATTCACCAAGGTCAACAAGCAGACATTTATTGTACACACAGCTCTCCCAAGCTGATCTCACCAACCGCGTCTGCCCTCAGCCAGGGAAAGAGACGCAACCAGAAGATAGGATGGGAGGGAGCCCCTCTTGATAAAGAGGGCAGATATTAAGACATCTCCCTAAACACCCAGGATTTTTCTTTTAAATGTGGACCAATATTAAAAGGAAGTTGCACAGCAGCAGAAAAGGGGGAAGTGTCACATGAAGCAGTCTCTGAATGAAGATAAAGAAGTGAGATGGTTTGCAATGAATTCTCATCCTGCTGCTTTCACTGCGTTTCTCCACAGCCCACGAACGCTAGGTAGAAGGGCATGATCGAGGAGCAAAAAGTATCGGAAGCACTGAGCTATTTCTGCATCAAGAGTGCCCTCATTAAGAATGCCTTTACCACACCTTCCAAATATGGCTTGGGGCTGGAGCTAAAAGCATTGGCCAGAATATTAAAAGACTTCCTACTGACACTGCTAAAAAGGAACGAGAGAGGATTCCGAAGCATAAAACAAATAGCAAAGAGGCTGCGATTCGGAAGTTATCCTGCGTATTTATTGGAAATTTATTATAGAACAGTGCCTGTGGTGGCGGATCATCATCCACAGTTATATGTACGTAAGGCTCATCTACACGGAAGACAGGCTGTGAATTTACATCTGGACACTAACTGCACATTAAAAGTATCCTCGGGCAATTTAACTCAGTATACTTTAAAGTGTATTAGGCGGAAGCGCACGAAGGCACTTTTAGCATGCAATAAGCACAGCTACACAGAGAGGTAATGTGGAATAGCTAGCGAGCAATAAATTCACACCCTAGCTTGCCACACACAAACCGCATGTGTAGACAAGCCTGGAGAAGAATCAGTTCGGTTAGGTGGCTTCTTAGCACCATCCAGACACCATGACTTGTAGAGCGACTGCCAGCTACAGAGCCAGATCCTCAAACAGGTATAAGTCAGCATAGTTCCTTTGCAGCTATATCATGTACATCAGCTGAGGACCTGCCCTTAAAGGCTGGAGAATTAGAGGAGTTTCCCTGACCCATATTGTTACACTGCTAGTGGAAATATTGATCACACTGCCATAAACTGCTCAAGGCACCACTGCTATTTCTTTTCAATACAGGAGACAGACAAGCCCACACTCCTCATCTAAATCACATGAGCATTGACACACAGAGGCCGAAAGTTTACAGGAGATGTCACCTTTCCATGCCAAAGGGGTGCAGACGCATCTCGGCTTCTGAGCTGCACAGAAAATGTAAGAGGTCAGGACACACATCTCAAAACCAAAACCCTGCTGTGTCACTTGAGACTCAGAGCCCTCCTCATCAGAAATGTCAACAAATTATAGTGATCTTTCCAGCTGTAATACAATCTTTACCATCAAGGCTCAGGGCGACTGAATCAGGGAGAAAACAGAAGACTTCCATATTAAAGGACAAGATGGAGGAAGTGAAGCTTGTACAAGGAGTCTTCCCTGCCCCCTTCCCCCCCTCACACCATTCACACTATACAAGGGCAAGAGAATAAAATTCCTTGCACTCAGGGAAGCGAATGTCAGGAACTGCCCCCTCCAGATGCCCCCACTCCCCAGGGGTGCAAACAGCCTCAAAGAGGATGTTAAGGGGATAGCCCCACCACTCACACCAATCCCAAGAGCTGAGCAGGCACGCAGAAAAGGAGCATTGCAGGCTGCACCATCCCAAGCACGCCCCTTACCTCATTGTCACGGAGCTCAGGGAAGGATCATGCCTTCTGAGATGCACTCCTGCCCTGGTCTCCCCTCCTACTCCGAGTTAGGACGACACTGTCACTATCGACCTCCAATTTCCACGGTCAGTGGAGATTTAGCTGGGAACTGCTAGTCACAGAGCCCGTGGATTATTGTGGAAGAGTCAGAAGATGAACAGTTTATAATGGATCGCAGCGATGATGGGGAATATTCCACCACTGCCCCTCGAGTTGAGAATTCTCTTCCACCAGGAGAATTCTCAACAGACATAAAGCTGGAGGAGCCAGCATCTACGTCAACCTCTTCCCACCCCAGTGCAGAGGGTGAGCCGGGGGGATCAGGGAGAGAGAAGGGATATGATGGGATGAGGAGGAGATAGAATGGCTCTCCTCACTGTAATTCTTACCTGGTGTGTGCGCCTTGGTGCTACATTCGCATTTAGGTTAGATTAATCTATCTCATAATAATAATAATAATGAAAATGCAGTTTTCTCCATAAGCCCTTTGTTATATTCTTGCCACTAGTCTAGGTTGAGTTGCAGAATTCAGTGCAATGGAACACCCTTTAAAGTCTGCAAATTAATACATATCTAGAGTACCATTAAAGAATGACTGTTCCAGAAGAGTGATTTTAAGTTGGTAGCTATTGGCAAGGGTATTTTTAGAAAAAACGAAGGCATCTGTGCACAGACTCTGAAGTTATAATACAACAAGAAGCTATTAAAGAGAGCTCCTATGAGCCAATATAGAAGGTATTAAGTATAAACTGAAATGCATCTGTTTTTACAGCTGTTGTAACTAAACTACGCCGCCTTCATTGAAATAAAACACAGTGGTGACACTATCATGACAACCCTGATTATATTTAATATCTAAAGCCATAAAGTATTACGGCAGCTATAGAAGAGCAAAAGATTCAATTACCAAGATTAATTTTTTTAATCTAAGCAAGAACAACAGAGTTTAAGAGAGTGCACCCTGAATGGATCTAACCAGATGCTCTCATAACTTCATTTTCCTTAATGAGGTTTCCTTTTTGAACCTGTTAAGTGCCTGTTACTGTTCTGGGAGAAACAAATGTAACATCTATAAATACAAAGAACCGCCAGCGAATTGCAGAAGCATGAAGTTACTTTGATAAAACTGAAGACCCACTGATGCCCCATGGACAACACTGAAAAATATAAATTAGCAATCGCTACTGCTGCTCTTCGACAAAACTTTCACGGACTGTAATGGGATATTCCTTGTAAAGAACATAAGATCAGGACACATTGGTAACCAACCCTTCCATGGAACTATTAATTGTGTGCATGTAAGTCAGTTTCAAGGACAAAAGGAAGATCTGTGTATACACAGGACTCTGGTTAAAAGATTTTGGCCATGGAAATGAGCTCCACCTTTCTTGATGTTGCTTTCACAAGAAGGTGAAGATCCATATACAAGAAAAGGAGTCTAATGATAAACAGCTGTGATCCATAGTCTGAGGCTTTCATACAATCCAAGAGTTTGGAAACTAATCCATTCTTGATCCTTCTGAATATTTTCTGAATACAAATAAACGCCATAACTAATAGGCTAGCTTATGTTTCAAAACTGAAAGCTTCTGGCTGACCCTGCCCCACATTCCTACAGCAGACGACATTAGTGAGAAACCCCTGTTGATATCAGTCTGTGTTGAGCAGGAAATATGAGAACAAGGTTATATGTAGTAAGAGATAACGGCAATAAATTCAAAATCAATGGAAAGGGCCTCAAAAATTGCTTTTTTACCTGCCAGTGCCTGTCGGAGCGGGGAGGAAGAGGCGGGGAGAAGGCGAATTTAGCGGAATAGTCCATTTACAAAGACAGAACTCTGCTTGATGTATTTCTCTTTCTCCACTTCTTAGTGGCAACATCTGCATTGAAAAATGTGAGTCTGGGGCGTCACGCAGCATGAACATGTTCGTGTTTCTAACAGCCTGAACAGCTCTTACTATATGACACATTATCTAGGGCATTAATGTTCAAGTATCACTAGACCAGGGGTTCTCAAACTGGGGGTCGGGACCCCTCAGGGGGTCACAAGGTTATTACATGGGGGGTCATGAGCTGCCAGCCTCCACCCCAAACCCCGCTTTGGGTTCAGCATTTATAATGGTGTTAAATATATAAAGAGGTGTTTTTAATATATAAGGGGGTCGCCCTCAGAGGCTTGCTGTGTGAAAGGGGTCACCAGTACAATAGTTTGAGAACCCCTGCACTAGACATTACTTGATCAGAGGGGATGACTCATCTAGCCACAGGAATCTGGATGCTATATCACAGGGGTAGGCAACCTATGGCATGAGTGCTGAAGGCGGCACACAAGCTGATTTTCAGTGGCACTCACACTGCCCAGGTCCTGGCCTCTGGTCCAGGGGGGCTCTGCATTTAATTTAGTTTTAAATGAAGCTTCTTAAACATTTAAAAAACCTCATTTACTTTATGTACAACAATCATTTAGTTGTCTATAATAGACTTATGGAAAGAGACCTTCTACAAACGTTAAAATGTACGACTGGCACGCGAAACCTGAAATTAGAGTGAATAAATGAAGACTCGGCACAGCACTTCTGAAAGGTTGCCAACTCCTGCTATATCAGAACAGAAAATGCAGCTTGACTGCACAGCCCACTCCTGGGACGCAGAATGTGACAGATGATGCCTTGTCCCGGGCAAAGGCCTGCGAAAGGACCCTTCCCTGATCTCAGTGATTTTCCTCCAGCTATGTCAAGAAGAGTGAGAGTCTCCAGAGCTGGGTCTGTCTGCCAGTTCTCACAGTCACAAAACTCCAGCATTTTACTATTGATCAGGTCCCTGTATAAGAGAGTATTATTCACTGGTTATACTCCAGCAGGGGCAACTCCATACCAGGTGCTGTGCAAACAGTTCCTGCCCCCAAAGCATTCCCATCTTATGACCCCCAATTCAACAAGTATTTAAATATGTGCTTCATCCCATCCCTATTCAGGGCAACACAATGGCATAAGCTTAACTTGGAGCATGTGATCACATATCATCTTGACTAGGCTGGGGCATCAATGAACCAGACAGGCAGACAAGCGAAGTATTCCAAGTGATGTTAGTTACTTCCCCCCGGCAACCCTGCCAACCACATGACAGATCCACTCAATAGGAGAGCTTGATTGAGAGTGAGACAGCCAGTTAGAGCACGTCCATGGTACTAACAGTCTCTTGGGCCAGGGAGACTTGAGATAGGACCCAACAAATCGGAAGGTATAATATATCTATAGCTATTAGTCCACTGCGACCATAAAGTCATACACCTGGGCATTAGCATCAGATTGCCATGAGATAAACAGAACTAGGGAGCATGGACATGTCACTTAAGCCCATAAATGTACAAGAATCATACAAAGATGGTGCTAGGATGCAATATTCATGTGTGGAATTGTTCCTTAATTTGGCATGGTCCTTGTAGGTTCCTTGCATTAAATCTTTAATAGTCAATCCTTGCATCATCCACACATGATCCTTGCGTTTTCCCCCATTACAGGTAGCCAGGGCTGCCTTTGTATTTAAGCCTGCCAAGCCACAACAGAATTTGGCTCATCACTGTTTCACTAAACCAGGTAGCTGTGCTTCCTGAAGTATGATCGATATTCCAACATAGTAGTATGTCTTCACCTCACGGGCACCTCCTTATCTCTGGTCACAGCATTGCACAGGCTCCTTGTCTCTGGTACACTGCCCCATAGGCTCTCCCTCAGATCTGTAATGGCCTTTCTCAGTTTGCGTTTTCTCCCGACCCCCCCTCTGGGTGCTATGGCTTGGCCCTCTGGCCAAGTCACCTAAAACTCTAAACCCCTTCCAGGCTAACACAAATAAAAGCCCAAACTATTCACCTCTCTCAGGCTTCCTATGGTTCCCTTGTAATGGCTCTACCTCAGGGTTTCCCCTACAGGAACCTAATCCGCCCCTGCAATTTTCTTCCTCTGTTGTCTCCTGTCTGTTAAATCCTATCCCAGGGCTTCTCTCTGCCTGTTTTCTCCGCAGTCTCTCCCCAGCTGAGCTCCCTCAGTCTACTTATAAGGCCCAGCTCATCCTCCTCTGGCCAGGTGCCAATTACTTTATCACCCACCCCCAGGTGCAGAGCATGACTAATTGGGGTTCTTTCCCTTGCCTTCCAGGTGATGGGGATTAAGCACCTTCACACACCCCTTAATGATTTGCACCTAATTTTAAACAGAAAATGTTGAGATTTACTGGAGCATGTAAGCATTATCAAGAGAAAGCTTATGTACATATAGATTCATTACTAAACTAGATAGTTTTGGATTTTCCTACTGCCAGCACAACTTTTCACTTCATTTATGATGAGAGACAGATCATATGCCCTAAATCTGCGTACTCAACTCTTAATGCATGCAGACAGAGAGCATTATGGACCTGAACATTTAAGTCTCTTGTGTTCGGCAAAACTTGCACCTGGAGTATGTTTGTACAGAGTATATTTCTCTGGAGTATGACCAAGTTCAGTTGGTGATGAGTGTGTGAGCAGCTTTCATTTCATTGTTTGTTATCTACTTACATGCCTCAAACCTCACTATCAGTTTCAGGGACAAATTCTGCTCTGTTACTCTCAATTGACACTAGTGTAATTTCATTTAGTAATGGGATTACTCCAGATTTACACTAAGGTAATTGGGAGCAGATTTTGACCTCTTGTTTTTCCATAATGATTGCCACAATTAAGTTTTAAGGGCACTTCCACTATGTTTAGTCTTTTGTTCTGGAAAATCTCAGATGTAAATGAAACATGTACTGACTTAACCTACTCCACGAGAGGCCCAGCATGTCAATTTTGCCCAAGGTTTGGCCTGGATGATAATATCAATAATCCAGGTCCAAAAAGCAAGCAGAGATCTTCAACCATGGGATATTGTTCCAGGGAGGCCTGCTGGGAAAAGCTGGGTTCCACTTGACCATAAGGGGGAAGAGAATCTTAGTGCACCAACTCATCAACCTAGCAAGAAGGGCTTTAAACTAGGTTCAAAAGGGGGCCTGTGACAAAAACCCACAGGTAAGCATAAAAAAGACAACCCTAACTAACAGAGGGCTGGAGGGTGAGGGAAGACATGGAAAATTACAATAGGGTCATAGGGGCAACAAGAAAGAGATCAGTTGGTGAAACTGCTCAGCATCTTAGATGTCTACATGCAAATGCAAGGAGTATGGAGAACAAACAGGAAGAAATGGAAGTATCGGTACATAAGCTAAATTATGACTCAACTGCCATCACAGAGACTTCATGGGACAAACCTTATGACAGGAATATTGCTATAGATGGGTGCAGGAGCGGTGGAAGTGCCCTAAAAGGGGGAACACAGGCACCAAACCATGGCCCCGCTCCCACATCGCCCCTTCCCCCCAAGGCCCTGCCCCCGCTCACCCTTACAGCTGGTAAAAAGAGGGAGGGGCCATGGCCCCTGGTCCAGCGCCCCTGGAGAGGTATCGCTTGTTAGAACATAAGAACGGCCCTACTGGGTCAGACCAAAGGTCCATCTAGCCCAGTATCCTGTCCTCTGACAGTGGCCAGTGCCCCAGAGGGAATGAACCAAACAGGTGTTCATCAAATGATCCATCCCCTGTCGCTCGCTCCCAGCTTCTGGCAAACAGAGGCTTGGGACACCATCTCTGCCCATCCTGGCTAATAGCCATTGATGGACCTATCCTCCATTAATTTATCTAGTTCTTTTTTGAACCCTGTTATAGTCTTGGCCTTGACACCATCCTCTGGCAAAGAGTTCCACAGGTTGACTGTGCGTTGTGTGAAGAAATACTTGGTTTTGTTTGTTTTAAACCTGATGCCTATTAATTTAATTTGGTGACCCCTAGTTCTTGTGTTATGAAAAGGAATAAATAACACTTCCTTATTAACTTTCTCCACACCAGTCACGATTTTATAGACCACTATCATATTCCCCCCCCCGTCATCTCTTTTCTAACCTAAAAAGTCCCAATCTTATTAATCTCTCCCCATACAGAAGCCATTACATACCCTTAATCATTTTTGTTGCCCTTTTCTGAACCTTTTCCATTTACAATACATCTTTTTTGAGATGGGGTGACCACATCTGCACGCAGCATTCGAGATGTGGTTGTACCATGGATTTATATAAAAGCAATACTACCATGTTGGGCTGCTGTGGTGTTTTCCCTGCCACAGGGATGTTAAATTTAATTATATTATGGTCACTATTACCACGTGGTCCAGCTATATTCACCACTTGGACCAGATCCTGTGTTCCACTTAGGACTAAATCAAGAATTGCCTCTCCTCTTGCGGGTTCCAGGATTAGCTGCTCCAAGAAGCAGTCATTTAAGGTGTCAAGAAACTTTATCTCTGCATCCCGTCTTGAGGTGACATGTACCCAGTCAATACAGGGATAGTTGTAATCTCCTACTGAGTTTTTTTATTTTTATAGCCTTTCTAATCTCCCTGAGCATTTCACAGTCACTATCACCATCCTGGTCAGGTGGTCAGTAGTATATCCTTACTGCTATATTCTTAAGAGGGCATGGAATTACTACCCATAGAGATTCTATGGTACAATTTGGTTCGTTTAAGATTTTTACTTTGTTTGAGTCTACATTTTCTTTCACATATATTGCCATTCCCCTACCACCACGACCTGTTCTGTCCTTCCAATATATTCCGTACCCTGGTATTACTGTGTCCCATTGATTATCCTCACTCCACCAAGTTTCTGTGATGCCTATTATATCAATATCTTCATTTAATATGAGGCACTCCAGTTCACCCATCTCATTACTTAGACTTCTAGCATTTGTGTATAATTTTTTAAGTGCTTGTCACTTTTTAGCTGTCTGCCACTTCGTGATGCAATTGAATGGGACCCTTTTTCATTTGACTATTTCGCATCAGATCCTAACCGTATTTCCTCATCTTTCATCCTCTCCACCTTACTTATTCAGAAACGACAGGCAGGAAAATAAAGGAGGAGGTATTACATTATACACTTGTTCTTGGTCCAGAAGGAGGTGAAAGGCAGATCAATTGAAAGTCTCTTGGTAAAAATTACAGGGCATGGGAGGGGAGGAGAAATAGGGGTGGTAGTGGATGACATCAGGAAGGAGGTGGTGGGTGAGGCATTTCTAGAAGAAACAGCAGAAATATCCATAACACAAGACCTAGTAGCAATGGGGGTCTTTACCCAGACATCTGTTGGAAAAGTAATACAGCAAAACAGAACATTTCCAGAAAGTTCTTGGTCTGTATCAGGGACAACTTTTTGTTTCAGAAAGTTGAAGAAGTAACCAGGGGGACAGACATTTTAGACTTGATTGTAACCAACAGGGAGGAATTGTTAGCGAATCTGAAGGTGGAAGACAATTTGGGTGAAAGTGATCACGAAATGACAGATTTCATGATTCTAGGAAAAGGAAGGAGTGGGAGCAGCAGAATAAGAACAATGGACTTCAGAAAAAAAAAGAGACTTTAACAAACTCACTGAACTGGTAGATAAGGCCCTATGGGATCCATGGAGTTCGGGAGAGTCGGCAGTTTCTCAAGAAGACAATATTAAAGGCACAACAGCAAACTATCCCAGTGCGAAAGAACGATAGGAAAATAGTCAGAGGTCAACATGGCTCTATCAGGGCCTCTTTAAATTACCTGAAAACCAAAAAGGAATCCTACCAAAAGTGGAAATGTGGATGAATTGCTAAGGAGGAGTACAGTACAAAAGAACAGCACAAATATCTAGGGACAAAATCAAACAGACTAAGGCACAAAATGAGTTACACTTAGCCAGGGACACAAAAGGCAATAAGAAGTAGTTCTATAAATACATTAGGAGCATGAGAAAGATGAAAGAAAGTGTAAGACCTGTACGTCACAGGGAAGGAGAGCTAATAACTGATGATATATCAAGGCGGAAGTGTTTAATGCCTATTTTTTTCAGTCTTCACTAAAGCATTAAACAGTGACTAGATACTCAACACAATCAATATTAACAACAAGGGGGAAAGTATCAGGAGGTAGCCGTGTTAGTCTGTATCCACAAAAACAAGAAGTCTGGTGGCACCTTAAAGACTAAGATTTATTTGGGCATAAGCTTTTGTTGGTAAAAAACCTCACTTCTTCAGATGCATGGAGTGAAAATTACAGATGCAGGCATTAATATAATGACACATGAAGAGAAGCGAGTATCAGAGGGGTAGCCGTGTTAGTCTGGATCTGTAAAAGGCAACAAAGAGTCCTGTGGCACCTTAAAGACTAACGGATATATTGGAGCATAAACTTTCATGGGTGAATACCCACTTCGTCAGACCCATGAGAAGGGAGTTACCTTACAAGTGGAGAACCAGTGTTGACAGGGCCAATTTGATCAGGGTGGATGTAGTCCACTCCCAATAATAGATGAGGAGGTGTCAATTCCAGGAAAGGCAAAGCTGCTTTTGTAATGAGCCAGCCACTCCCAGTCCCCATTCAAGCCCAAATTAATGGTGTTAAATTTGCAAATGAATTTTAGTTCTGCTGATTCTCTTTCAAGTCTGTTTCTGAAGTTTTTTTGTTCAAGAATAACTACTTTTAAATCTGTTATAGAATGTCCAGGGAGATTGAAGTGTTCACCTGCTGGCTTTTGTATGTTACCATTCCTGATGTCCGATTTGTGTCCATTTATTCTTTTGTGTAGGGACTGTCCGGTTTGGCCAATGTACATGGCAGAGAGGCATTGCTGGCACATGATGGCATATATCACATTGGTAGACGTGCAGGTGAACGAGCCCTTGATGGTGTGGCTGATGTGGTTGGGTCCTCTGATGGTGTCACTAGAGTAGATATCGGGACAGAGTAGGCAACAAGGAACCAATCCCTGTAGCAAACCTCGTTGCCTACTCTGTCCCCGTATCTACTCTAGCGACACCATCACTTCTGCGCTGCTGCCTTCAGAGCTGGGCAGCCGGAGAGCGGCAGCTGCTGACTGGAGGCCCAGCTCTGCAGGCAGCAGCACAGAAGTAAGGGTGGCAATACCATACCATACCAACCTTACTTCTGAGCTGCTGCTGGCGGCGGCTTTGCCTTCAGAGCTGGGTTCCTGGCCAGATGCCACTGCTCTCCAGCTGCCCAACTCACAAGGCAGAGCCGTTGCCAGCAGCAGCGCAGGAGTACGGGTAACAATACTGCAACCCCCCTACAATAACCTTGGGACCGCCCCACACCTCCTTTTTGGGTCAGGACCCCTACAATTATAGTACTGTGAAATTTCAGATTTAAATAGTAAATTTCATGATTTCAGCTATTTTTAAAATCCTATGACCCTGAAATTGACCAAAATAGACCATGAATTTGGTAGGGCCCTACCCATGATGGAGTGGGGAGAAGATTCACTGTCTCATCTCCCACTCACCCCCCTTGGGGTGCCTTGTATCTCACAGTGGACACAGAGGGAACATGGTAGAGCTGATACTTGTGTGGACTTTACGAATAAAGCTGACCGAATTCCATATTTTGGTGCTCAACATAGGGTACCCAGTTCAATACATAGCTGCCAAACACCCATTTTTGGCACCGATGTGTCAATTAAATTAACAGAATTGTCCAGTGTTTTGAAATAGGGCTCACAGTGTCTGTTGACCATACAGAACACAACTGACCTTTACTCATTAGGAATTAACTGGTAAAAATCACATATAAACTCAGATTGTTTCATCTCTCACTCCATTATCATGTCAATTTATCAGAATCTGTTCCTGAAAGACAAAAGTCGTGTATATAAGAGGGATGAGAGGATAAATTAGATCAGTATTAATGGTCAGTTTTCCTTTTGATTTCTAAACAAAGAGGCGTATTTTGGTTTTGCCCTTCTCCCCATTACACAGAATGACTCTCAGTGTTACATACTAACCATTTCAAAATTTGGGCCGGGATTTTCAAATGCTCTAAGGATCTTAGCTGCCTTGTTTCCATTGAAATCCAATGGGAATCGGGCATTTAACTTCCTCAGACTCCTTTTAAAAAACCCTATCTTAAACTAGGCCCGGGTCATCAGAGCTCAGAAATATGCATCAACTTTCTATTAGTTTTTGGCAGTCAGATAAAGAGCCAAATCTTTTTTCAGCTATTTAAAAAAAAGAAGAAGAATCCTGGCCCAGAAACGCTGTTATTGTGCCAACGCCACGCCAAAGAAACTTTATGGCTGAGATATAAACCTCTGAGAATTAGAGATTACTATGGATGTTAGAAACAATGTCAGAATCCTAATTATACCACTGCTAGGAAAAAAGTATTTTTAAAAAGCAAAGAAATCCTTTTTCATCTTCACTTGCTGCAGGGCAGGGCAGAAATTATAATGGAATTTCAATTGCATAAAAGAAAAGAAAAGAAAAGAAAAGAAAACCCACACTTGCTCAGCACTGACTAGTATTCAGCCAGGCAGGAGGCAAAAGAGAACACAGCTGTGAAGAGACACTGTGCTATCGTTTTCATTGAAGAACTCAGGGCTTTTTGCAATGTCTCACAAAGGGAAGGTGTCTAGCTTTTTTCCCCTTTAAATCACTTTGGTTGCCCATCAACGTGCAACGGGCAAAAATAAAAAGTTTTCTTTTCCCCTGTGAGACAGCAGACCATTGCAATTTTCAAATTCACAGCACTTCACAGTGCCAACTATATCTTTTTAAGATTCCTCTTTTCATAGTTGCCTTTGGGGGAAAAATTAGAAGAAACAGCTTGAAGTCCAAGATCACCCTTGGCTTGGACATAGGCAATGGAATTTGTCGAGACATGCAAAGAGAGATATTACACGGTTTATACATTGACAGGCAGAGAAAAACAACTTACACACATATACACTAAAGCCCCAGTCCTGTTCCCATTCCCAAGTGGAGCAGAGGGACACGATCCCATAATTGTGACCCTCTCTCCAGATGATGCCATGGTATGCTCTCGTACGGAGGATACCTCTGCAGGGGAGGGAATCCCAGTTATTAGGAAGAGACAGGTAATAGAAATGGGGGAGCTGATCATTAGAAATGACATTTGCAGAATTATACTCCATTTGGAGATTTCTGTAGTTTAGAATTATTGCACAGACGACAAGAAGCCATTTTGCAATGATATGTCATTTGTCTGAAACACCCACAAAAAGAAAATTAATTGCTTGTTTTTCAAAACTACAATCATGTCCTACAGCATTTGCTCACTTAAGGATACAGTAAAAATCCTCTCTGTACATGTGGCTGTGCTCTAGGTATATAAGTGATTCACAACTTTAACGACACAACACTCCATCAGTAGAGCACTTAATGTCATTGCGATACATTGACACTATCTGACTGAACTCTTGACAGCAGTTCAAAGATACAGGGCCAAATTCTGCACTCAGTTATATCCATGTAACCCCTCTGCGTTTGGACTGACGTCTCCTGATTCACAGCCCCACACTTAATCTACTGAACAACACTGCTTCTCATGTACGTTTCTGGGTGAACTCACGGATGTTCAGTATATATTGTATAGACCAAAATGATTATGAGAATCATGATTTATATTTTCAAAAGCAATTGGCTACACAGTGCAAAAGAATACTTGTCTGCTATGGTTTTCCATTGTAAATAATACTATTATGTGATTGATGGTGGAAGTGGGATGGGTGTAAAACTTAGAATTTTCACCAAGGACCCCATGGGTGGTTTCTAACTGCACGGCAATGGCAGTTGTACCTGTAGAATCAAGAACAGATTTTTTAATATGTGACCAAGCCAGAGGCTTGTTCTATACTCCAAGGACACTGACTTGGTAACCAATTTCAGCTGCAGGAGTTGTACAGTTTAGGCCAGATCCACAATGGGTGTAAACTGGCAGCTCTCTAGAGCTGTGCCTATTTACGCCAACTAAGGATCTGCCTCCATTACTTTATATGGTTTGTACATTCTGCAAAGGCAGATTTTTGCAGTGGCAATCGCTTTAGTAGAATGCACTTGAACAGAAAGACCAGTTTCTGCTATTGCTGCTGCACCATTTAATAACATACCACCACGGATATAAAGAGACAGATCTGAAACCTCTTGGGTGTTTGATGAAGATTAGGACGGAAGGGAAATAAAACCATAAGTCAAAGTCAACTGACCTAAAGGAGAAAAAAGAAACCTTTCACGCTGTGAACTTATTAAACAGGTCTATGAAAGAAGGCATGATGAAGGCTGAATTGCAATGAATACTCTGCTAGCTATAAAGCGTTGTTAAAAAGCAGGCAGAGTAGATGGAAGGGCAAAGAGAAAATTGGTCCAATAAAAATGGCAGTGGGGACCTAGATACAGAAGAAAAGGAAATGGCAGATCTATTAACTCTTAGTTCACTTTTCCTGCTTAAAAATATGCTGATCCTTTTTCTATCCCCAGGATGAGCCAACAACTACATCATCTGTTCAGCATCCTGTCCCTCTGATGACTGAAACCTCACAGCTGCATTCTGATATGGAAGCAGTGACAGCTGGACATACATAGAAAGCAATGGAAGTTAAGGGGACATTATTTATCCACAGTGGAACAGCTTCAGCAGGAGAGACCAAGAGACCGCCACAGCAGAATATCCTAAAGGCCAGTAGCTAAGGCACTCATCCAAGAAGTGGTAGATCACTGTGGCAGATCCCTTCTCCCTCTGGCAGAGGGGAGACATGAGCTGGGGGTCTTCCACATCCCAGGTGAGTACTCTAGCCATTGGGCTAAGTGTTACCAGGGAGGGTCCCGATGTGGTACGTGAGATCTGAGCATGCTGGTGAGTAAGACAGAGGAAGATCTGCCTTTCCCCAGTTTGTGCGTTGCTCTGGGGCACAGACGTCAAAACATCTTTTTGCTGTTGATGAGACAAGTGACCGTCAATGACCAGTCCACAGGCCACATCCAAAGTAAGACAGAAGTGCTGATTATGGGGAATAGGAGGATTTTGGCAACTGGGGGTTCAGGCCAGGGAAGCTGGTCACTCCGGGGCCTGGGGAGAGTCAGCAGCTGGCGGGTTGGGGTCAGTTTGGGGCACTTGTCACTGGGTGCAATACAGCAGAGTTTGGCAGACAGGAGGCCTGGGCAGGGGGACACTCAGTGTGACCTTTAATCCCCTCTACTGCCCACCCACTGGGTGTCCAGGAGGAGGAGGCCAGGAAACCACACTCACGTTTCTTTGTGAATCTAACTTGCTGTGTAGTACAAGTCACTAACTAATATCCAGCACCACAGCCTTGACGGTGGTAGCACCCACCCGAGAGATGTATGTCCATAGGCAAGGAGGAGGGAGAAATTAGTCTGGGGCTTGCAAGAGAGACCCAAAATTGAAAATTAAGTACAAAGAGACAAATTATATTGATGTTCTATGAGCCACATCAGGCCTCACTTTGAATACTGTGTAAAAGGCGCAATCTCATTCCGACGGCCAAAAAAGAATTCAAGGTCTTTCATACATTAACAGCTTTTTGTAAAAGTTGCTTATTTCAATAAGCGCCCACATGGCAACAATTCATTCACATCATAATCAGAAAGTGAGCAAAGGAAAAGTACTGGCACCATAACCACAGTTACTAACTGTCCTTTTCCATGCACAAGTGTATCCTCATGTCAGTGTTTGAGGAGCTACAGGCATAAACCTCACTAATCAAATAAATACAGGACCCCCCCCCTTAGATGCGAGCAAAGGGTTTTCTTTTGGTTTCTTCATTGAAACCCTACAGGGAGCGAATAAAAACACAGGGTTGTTTATATATGTTAACATGTATTCTCCCTTTCATTCTGGCACCCATTTATTTCTGACAAGCAACCTATTAAAACAGTAACCCACAAGCAACCAAGTAAAACAGTCCTGATTCAAAGTTCACAGAAATCAATGGCTCATATCAACTTCCAGGGGCTTGCATCAGGTCACAAGTACACCTCTACCTCAATATAACGCAACCCGATAGAACACAAATTTGGATATAATGCGGTAAAGCAGTGCTCGGGGGTGGGGGAGCAGGATCAAAGCAAGTTCGATATAACGCGGTTTCACCTATAATGCGGTAAGATTTTTTGGCTCCCGAGGACAGCGTTATATCGGGGTAGAGGTGTAGTTAATCATATAAAGTCAGATTCTTCCCTGTCACCATTTTGCTATAGGATCATAAGCTTTGCACAGGGATTTCTTGACTTATGAAGGATGCTACCTTAGCCGACCTGGCTGTTTCTACACTGCAATTATTTAAAATTCAATAAATCATAGAGTAAAAGTCTTAGAGTCACAATTTACTTCAGCTGTGGAAGTTAAATTGACTAATAGATTGAATGGTGATGGTCATAGGAAGTGTGTCTTGTATATTGCATTGGTTTCTAAGATGTAAATTCTATTGCAACATGTGAAAGTTCTGATGCTTTTGGAATAACTTCTACTTCATAGTATATGAATGAATTGGTTTTAGGGCTGTCACTGATAAGCAACAGCAAGGCACTTGAACCTGCTAAGTCTTAGGGGCTTATGTATATAGATACTGTATATCAATCACATTCTTAGTCCATAAAGAAAAAAAAAGTGACACTTAATGGTGCATCCCAGAAAAAAAAGACTATCTTGCAAGATGAAAACAGAATTATTAGGAGACATTAAAACGTGTGCCTTGATCCATAAAGAAATAAGTAATTCTTTTCTGATTAATAGACGAGATTATACTAAATCCTCTTGAGAACAACCTTCATTTTATTCCTATGTTTCCTTTACCTTGTACCATCAAAACATAAAAAAATCCTACCTCACTCTTCTGAATTACATTCATTTTCACAGAACCGCAGGGTTAGAAGGGACCACAAGGGTTATCTAGTTTCTAGTCTAAGGGCTTGGCTACACTTGAAAGTTGCAGCGCTGGGAGTTACAGCGCTGGTCGTGCAGCTGTGCAGGGCCAGCGCTGGTGTGTGGCCACACTCACAGCTACCAGCGCTGGTGTGTGGCCACATTTGCAGCATTTACAGCGCTGTTGGGAGTGCTGCATTATGGGCAGCTATCCCAGCATTCAAGTGGCAACAACGTGCTTTTCAAAAGAGGGGGGTGGAGGGTGGTGTACTGTGACAGGGAGCGGGGAAGATAGAGAGAGTGGATTTTTGGAGACAACACTGTGTGTTAGCTTCCCTGGATTGAAAAAATCACAAAATGTTCGCGAACCCTTAGTCTTAATTGCAAACAGCCTGCATCCAACGCTGTTTCTCTGTCAAGCAAACTGCTTGCCTCTCATTTGATCGTTCACAGCCAGGTACAGATAGCTCCTGTTTGCTGTGATCAGTGTTTGTTTTTTAGATAAGCAGTTCAACGGAGCTCCGATCGGAGTTCACAACAAAACAAAGAGAGGCTGCATAACAAAACAAAGAAAGTAATTTAGTTAAAAGCATTCTGGGATATCTCCTTATTCCCTGGAGGCCAATAAAAGCGCTGGTGTGTGTCCACACTTGATGAGCAGCGCTGGATCACCAGCGCTGCAATCGCTACACCCCAACCTGGCCAGGTGTACAGCCAGCGCTGCAGCCAGGGAGTTGCAACACTGGATGTGCCTTGCAGGTGTGGATGGTTACTAATTGCAGCGCTGGAAAGCCTCTACCAGCGCTGCAACTTGCAATTGTAGCCAAGCCCTAAACCCCTGCCAAAATGCAGGATTTGTTGTGTCTAAACCATCAAAGAGACACATGGCGATCCAGCCTCCTTTTGTAAGCTTCCACAACCTCCCCAGGCAGTCTGTTCCGTTGTCCTACCGTCCTTACAGGTAGGAAGTTTTCCCTGAGATTTAATCTGAATCTGCTATGCTATAGTTTGAATCCATTCCTGCCCTCTGTGGCAAGAGGGAACAACTTTCCTCCATCTTTTTTTTATGGCAGCCTTTCAAATATTTGAAGACTGCTATCATATGCCCTCTTAAACCAGGATAATTTAAAAAAAAATTCTCTCTTCCAATTTTTTATTTCTGTGCCTTTTAATTTTTGTGCTTCAGTCAGCATATCTCAGCACTTTGAAACCCTCAAATGGAAAGCCTTTTGTAAGAGCAAAGTGTTATCACTATTATAATAATAACTCCTACCGCCACGCAGTTCACATAAATACCATGGGCCTGATTTTCCACTGCAAAAGAGGCGTGTAAAGCACTAAGTGCTTTACAGCGAGAAGAAAATTCTGATTTGGTTGGATTTTTATACTCCCTTCGAACAGGTGCAAATGAATACACAAAGGACAAGGCAATAGAGAATCAGGCCCTCTATGTATAGGATTTCCTGACATATTTTACACCTTCGCTTTGAGGGATGTTTTTGAACCAAGATTATAATAAACTAAAATCCTCAAAGCACAATCAAGGCATCCAGTTGTATTTGTTTAACACAATATTTATATACAGATACCACTGAGGTCTAATATCCACAGCAATAAATGACAGCATGTTTCTAGGGAGGTATAACTAATTCTTTAAGCTTGAATTTTTGAGACATACAATGAGTGCCTATAATCATCTGGCAATATTTGCTTGCAATACCCCCATCCTATTAGGAGGTGTTAATCCTGCTGGGAAAGAGTTACATGGATTTTGCTGATTCTGAAGCAGATGATTTCATACCCTGCTTCAGTATAAGCGGAGTGGGTCTTTGGAAGAGAAGATCGAGGGTGTGGGCTGAGTAGTCCTGTGAGAGGAACCCTTTGAGCAAAAATGCCTGTGGAAATGTGGGCTAATTTTTATATTATTTCAGTGTTTTGTTTGTTGCTATAGGTAAAACCACAAACAGTTTGGACAGTTAAGTTTGGACTTCATATAGTAAAGGGGACTGTTTGCACACCAGGCTGGGAAAGAGGCTTGCTTACAACATCCTTAAGGGTAAAAAAAAACAGCTGGTTGAAATTCTACACATTTTTCAACAATTTTTTAAAAATAATTTCTTTTTGATTTTTTTAACCATATCCAACAGCTGTTTGAGTGTTTCTGAAGATCAGAAATTTTAACTAAAGCTTTTTCCACAAAAAATGTTTTCTTCTTTTTTTTTTTGGTGGGGGGGAAGGGGACATTGTCATTATTGTTCAAACATTGCTAGAAAAAAAAAGTAAAAGGAATGTTGATAAGGGCACCCACAGAAGTATGGCAGACTACCAAGAGCTGTTCCTGCAGAATTTACCCCCGAGTTGAATGAACGAAGGAAACAAATGGTTTACTTCATGCAGCTCAACTATACTCACCTCTCCCTATCTGGAACACCTATCAGAGATTAATGTCATTTATCACACTCTACCGTCCACTTAAACAGACTGCCTCCAGGGCTCATACTCTTGTCTTTCTCCACCACCACTACCCCTTTTTCCTACCTCCCCCCCACCCCAGGAGACTGAAAACTATTATTTATAAGCAGGGACACAGACAGAGAGACCTAGAAACAGATTTTGCCATAATCTCCCCACAAAACTATTTATTTTCATTGCAACGTGAGTCCTCCCTCTGCCCAACTGGCACATCCCACATCCCTCCTATTAAATAAATGCAACAAGCTGAAGAATTCCGCTACTTTTTAAAACAAAACAAGTGGCTGCATTAGCTCTGCTACTGCCAGTTCTCTCCAAGGCGAACAAAGAGGGGAACTCCCAGCCTCTTTTAAACACTGCAAGGTCAAAGCCATGGAAGTTTTCTTCTCAGAAGAAAAGCGCAAACACAAGCCGACCCTTGATATTTAAGTGAGCTGCTAACTAAATCAGGTGAGATGTGGAATGTTGTGTTCAGCTGCAAAACATTCAAGTGACTTTGCCCTTACTGAATTTATCATAGGCTCAGGCTTTGAAAGGTTGTCAAAGCATAAACACATTAGTTAAAAGCTCAGGTTTGCTTCACTGGACAAGCCAGGGAACAACCATAAGTAATATTCTTTTGTTCGGCTCACAATAGCCTTATATATACACAAAACCCTATAAGAAAGCTAACCGTGGCTCACAGCAATTTCAGACACAGAAATGTTTCTAACAATCTGCCTGGGTTGATCTGAATGATTTCCTTAATTCTATGGATGTGTTTCATCACTTCCAAGCCAGGGGAGAACCAGGTTTTAAGAAGCTGATGGCCTTATCCTCAACTGATATATATCAGTATAGTTCCATTGATGTCAACGGAGCTATGTCCTCAGACAGCCGCCGAAGGCCTGGCCCCAGCCTTCTAGAACTAGTATTCCTGCACGCACGCACTGAAGTCAGTGGCAATACTCCTATTGCCTTTAGCTTGGCATTGTCCGCAACATCTGATCCATCTACAGTAGTAAACAGCCGAGCTGAATTTGTAGGTCAGCCAGATTCACTCTATGAATGACTCCCATACAAATGGCAGCAAGAGCTCCATGTTTATCATGCCACAGGGATTTCTGTATCATTTGTGCTCATTTTACGACGCTTGTTTGGTTTTTGCATTGTTTGTAAATGGAAGCCTTGCAAAATCACCTTTGAATCTGAAATCTGTACTCCTTCCTGGTCAAGTATCAGCACCAGTAATAGAGAGTCTGCAAGCCAAATTCTGTCCTTGGTTACACCTGTGACTTCTATGATACCTGTTTTATCGCATTAATCTTCAATGGGGTGGCACAGGTGCATCCGAGGGCAGAAACCAGACCTGCAGTTGGAACTTAGATCACAACTCTGCTGCTGATGTATAAGCTGGATTCTGCTTTGTTTAACCTTAGTCTTGTAGAGGCAGCGGAGCTAACAGGAGTTAAAAGCGATACAAATGTATGTACATCTGACTCTGAATACAAATGGGGAGCAGGTCTGGTGAGGAAGCAGATACCATTCTTACACAGTCACCTTTCAAAGCAGAACCACGCTCTTCAAGAGGCCAGTGTCGACAGGACCTTAGCTGAAGACAGTGCCAACTAAAACTAAGTCCAGGATTCATATATGGTCCCTCCCATCCCATCTAGCCAGGTAAGGAGAGAGAATCATATATGCACTGTGGCATGATGGGAAAGGGAAGAAGGCTAGAAAAATCTGCAGCCATACTGTGAACTCGTTAGGCTATTAAACAGAGTTGGGCTGGATTACTTGTCCTCATTTTATTTAGTTGTTTCAGAACATCATTTATGAGAAGACACAAAGAGACTGCCCTACTCCCTAATCCATCTCCCAAGGTAGCAAAAGGCGTGTCACGCAACGGTCCGTGGACAGAGGTACGCCAGAGCCTAGCTGACATAGCATGCCGCAGCCTAAAAGCCATGTGTGCGAGGTCTGTCCAGGAAATAGCGTAACCCTCGCTTGCTAAATGGATGCACCAAGTATTGGCCGGGCCAGATGCAATTTGTTATTGCACTAGTCACGGACAATACTGGCGCTGCAAATATAGAGACATAATAGTACTGAATTACGCTTCACACTTACATAGCACATTCTGTCTTCAAAGTACTTTACAATCTATGGCCCCAATCCTGCAAAGGCAGAACGAGGGCCATTAACATTTACCTCAGAGATAGTTTTGTCCTGTGGGATGCCCAGACACACCTCAACAGCCACCTACTTGCTCCGGGCCCCTACCAAGTATTTTTGTTGCTTTGCTCTTTACTTCACTACTGGCCACTTTATAGGATTGCTTATGAGCTGCCTGTTCTTTGCTTACGTACTGCCCAGGATTTGATTATCAATTGTCCGGTCACTACTTCTGTTGAGTGTTAATTGCCAGTTCATTGCTTTTAACTGCACACCAACTGCCGGTTCACTGCCATCACCGCTTAATTGTTCTGCCAGCTCATTGGCCGTAATTGCTAGTTTCTTCTTTGCTGTTCTACCTGTCCCTTCTTTCCATCTCCCTGCTCTCTTCCTCCTCACCATCACTTCCCATCCCTCATCCGCACTCATCTCATCCGCTCCCACTAATTGCACCTCTTCCCCTTGTTCCATCTGCTCACTTCATCCCCCGTCACCCTCATGCTCCAACACATGTTCTCTTCACCTCTTTCCCTGCTGCTTCCTACCTGCTGGCAGCATCTGTCCTAATCTTGAGCCTCCCCCATATCCACAATCTCTTCTCCTTACCGTCCCTGCCTTCTTGTCTTTCAGCATCAAGTTCAAACTGCTCATCCCCACTATCAAGGCCCTACGTGTCCCTGACCCACCTCTCCTGCCTTGCTGCTCCTGGTCTTCTTCCCCCATCAGCATTCTTGCTATCCCATCTTACACACAGACGCACACTCCTACCCCACCCCTTCACCAAGCAGCCACACTGCTCCGTCACTCCTCCCCTCAGCGCTCACAGCCTGCAGTCATGGTATCCCCCATGCACCCTACCCGCCACTCGAACTCACTATCTCCACCCAGCTGACTTTCACTCCGACACCATCAATTCCTGCCCTTTTTTTCAAAAAGACACCCAGACAACACATGATTTGTTTGGTTTTGTTGCACATCATCTTTATCTGATGTAACCCCCTTCCCTCCCTCCTTGTAAGCTCTTTGAGCAAGATAGCCTGGGCCAGATCCTGGGATGCATCTGAGCTGTCCCTGGCACCAACGGGTGTTTATTTGGGGGGCTGGAGAGGCAGCAAAGTCATTTTTACTCCCCTCCTCCAGAACCTAGGGCTAGCCAGCTGTCAGCCCATTCCCCTGGGTAAAGAAGAACAACTATAGGGCATGCATATTACACCAGGAACTGAGAGGGGAGTAGCTGGGATCAGTACCTGCCATAGCTACCCTACACCAGAGAATTCTTCTTCACTGGAGGAATCCGCCACGGGCCAGAGGAGCAGGTCCATGGCTGCTTTCACAGGCCCGGATTTTTGTTTTGCCAGTGTGCGCTCCTCTCCGCCCCCCACCCCCGTGCAAGCAGTGGGCGGGGCTTCAGGGGAAGAGGTCGAGTGGGGGCGGGACCTCAGGGTGGAGCGCGAGTGGGACCTCGGGGTGGAGCGCAAGTGGAGGGGCCATGATCAGGGCGCTGGGGCCCACAAAAGATTAATCCGGCCTTGTGGGTGCTGAGCACCCCCTATTTTTTATTTATTTATTCATTCATTTATTTGGTGGGTGCTTGAGCCCCGGAGCACCCCTGGAGTCAGCATCTATGGCTGCTTTGCACTGACAGATTGCTGCAAAGCAGCTACCGTGTGGCCAAGAATCTGGACCCAAGTTGACTTTATTTCTCTGAAGCACAATGTGCACTTATTGCGCTATAATAAGTTCAATATTATATTAAATGACCAATGCTCACAACGGATCTCTGAGGATGACAACCATCCCTACCGTTCAAATCCAGGAACTGAGGCAGTCGGCTATTTTATTTCCTGCCTTTACCTATAGTTGCTGGCTGTTCAGATTCTGCGGTTCCAGGTGGAGAATTTAGTTCTCAAATACCTGTAACGCCAACCTAATTTACTATTTGGATCTAGCCTGATTACATCCAGTCGTGAAATTGCTAGACAGAATGAGGCCCGTGGTAAAGAAAAGACAGAGAGATATAGATTTATAGGTACAGGCTGAACACTGCCCATATTTGAATGACACACAAATACGAAAATCCTGCTGACAGTCAAAACAAACACACACACACAAACAAACCCCTGCTGAAACAAGCACAACAGTGTACCTGGTATAAGTTCTGCTGTCTTCATAGCATGCAGAGAAGCACCTACTCTTCCCACTTAATATTCTTCCCACTGAGTTCACAATCCCCCTTCGCCATTATACTTCATTGCTTTAGCTTTATTTTTCATACGCTGCAAAAATAAATCGTATACAAAACATAGGAACACAACAGCTAGGTCACACATCTTACTGCCTTGATGAATGCAACTATGCAAGGATCACGTACAAAACTGTGTTACTGCCGAGCTGCTGTACAGTAATGAATTTGGGTATTTCTGTTGGTTTCTGTTGGCTGTAGACTCATTATACTTTTCTTCCCCACTTCTTAACTAACCCTCCAGGCTCTACCCTATTTTCACTTACACTAACGTCTATATCTCAGCCTCATATAAATCCTTACAAAAGACGGCCTTGCTATGCAGTGAAATATGACAATGACCAGATCTTTCAGAGGAGTAACTGTATTCAATAGATAACCCAGTTCTACCGTAATGATGCTCAATAAATGCTGCAATATGATCTGTATCCCGTATCTGTCCCTGGTTTCATTAACACCAAAGAGCAATGCAGACTTTGGCATTTGATGACCAGCTGATCTCAGAGTACTATAAAGTTCTGGTTCAGAAAATGATCCAAGTGACTAGTAAAGAAATAAAACTTGAATTAAAAGTCCATTCCTTGCGGAACAGTCTCCCCTCAACACACATACAATACTCCCATAAAGCTAACAGGGGTTGAGAGTACATATTGCAGGGACAAATATACACCCCAGAGAGGAAGCTTGTGGTTAAAAAACTGTGCTAGGACTCAAGAGATGAGGGTTCAATCCCCAGCTCAGTCTTCCTCTCTGACCATGGGCATGTCACTTAATTTCTCCATGCTTCAATTTCCAATCTGTAAAATGGGGGATAACAATCCTTTCTTCTTCCCTAGCCTCCGTCTGTCTTGTCTGTTTAGACTGTAAGCTCTTCAGGTAAGAGACTGTCTCTTGCCATGTGTTTGTATAACTGCTGGTCCAAAGGGGGCCCCCCATCTCGTCTGAGTACTCTAGGTGCTATTGCAATATTAGTAATCAATAGCTTATGCAAGAAGCACTGCTTATACACTCTCAGTCTATCCTAATGAACTGGTTAGCATTTACATTCTAATCTCCCCTAAACAAAAGCAGAATCAGAAAAAAAAAGTGTATATTTTAGATTCCTGTTGTCACGTAGTAATTACTGACCTGTTTTAAACCTGAATCTATTCTTCCATAAACACTCAGATTGTTCTATGCTACTATCAGCCTCAGCCCTCAGTCTCCCTCCTGTCTGTGCCATCTTCAAGTAATTAAGGTCACTTTCCCAGCTGTTGTATCTGCAAGAGGCCTCACTGTCTTCAAGAGAAATAATTGTCAGCCTGTTCCTGTTTTTCTTAAAACAGCCTTTGAGTTCCACCTGCCCCTTCATCTTGATTACAGAGTTAGAAGAAAAGAGTCAGTAAAATTCCAGGCAACATCAAACATGCTTTCACCACACAGCAGAAGTCCAAGATAACCAATACCAACAGGGTGGGGGTGGGAAAAATTACAGACTTAGACTGATGGTGTTCCCTGCTTTTGTAAATAATCCTTCCTCCCTCTTGCAAAACAGTTTGAGGAATTTAATTACTGGGAGTGGGAAGGTTTCTTAGGAGCAGCACTTTTTCCTCTATTCATAAAATATTCCACCTGTACCAGGGTAAGCATGTTTGTTTCACAAGGATGAAAAACCCAGGACACATACCCATTAGGCGATTCCAGGATCCCTATTAAATGGTGCTCCAGTCCAGATGGGGACTGCCCACTAACTAAACCGAGCCGGTTATTTGTATAGGCAGCAAAATGTGCACTGCTGTTCGATGAATTACTGATTCTGCACACACCCCACCTTAGGGTGACCAGATGTCCCGATTTTATAGGGACAGTCCCGATTTTTGGGTCTTTTTCTTATATAGGCTCCTATTACCCCCCACCTCCTGTCCCGATTTTTCACACTTGCTGTCTGGTCACCCTACCTCACCTCCTAGTGGTATGGGTCAGAACCAGCACACAACAGAGCATGTGAGAGGGTCACTGGTGAACACAGTTCCACTGATGCCGCCTGTGGTCGTCATAGAGACCGTCAGCAGCACCAAGGAAAGCAACGGTCAAAGTACAGAGAACAAGCAGAGCTAGGCCTTCCGTGAAGGCTGAAGATCTGTGGGAAAGGAGAGAAACTGAGGCAAAAAGGGTCCTGGGTCACATAGGACGACTGTGGCAGAGCCAAGACCTGAACCCAGATCTCTTGAAGGCCCAGTCCAGTGCCTCCGCTGAAAGACCATCCCCATTGGTGTCAGTTAAGCCGCTCCAGATTTACACCAGGATAACAGTTCAGAATTTGGTTCACAAAACGTTCCTGTCCAGAGCTGACAATCATTCTTTGGGAGTGTTAATAAAAGATTAACAGACTGAATTGCAGTGGTTTATCTTCACCTTGGGGTTTCAGATGTGTTATATGCATCTTTATCTTCAGGACTGGGACACCACAGACAGTTGATTTATGTAGCACTGACTGGGTCTATTGACTGTATGCAATTAAGATACAGAGCTTTCTACAGCTACAAGAGGCGGTTAATAAATACTAGTTTCATTACCTCACATTGCTGGGAATTTCCCCATCCCACTACAAGTTCTTGGATGGACAATTCTCAATAGGAGCCAGCTTTTAGATAGCAAATACTTTTTTATTCCATATATTGTTGTAGGTCTCCCATATAATCTGCTGCTGCCAGATCTATTTTTATTTTACTTGTAATTACATGCAAGGTGCCAAGAAAATGGCACTCTTTGTAGCTTTACTATATTACTTCTGGTTATTGCTTGTCAAACTGTACTGCTTTGAATATGCAGAAAGCCTAATAAAATATTGTAAATCCACTGACATACAAATGGTTTTCATCGAGTTAAAAAAAAATGAAACCTCCTGAGTAATTCACAACAACTAATAAAGAACAGGATTTGTGCTATTTTTCTACTGCTGCAGAACTTGTGCAAAATATTCGTTTGTTCAAGTATATTGTATAGGTGTAACTAAAATCAATTGGAGTATTTCACAGAGGTATGGTCTAGGCCTCTGACCACAGGACTGTAAACTGTGCACTCCTAAGTTCTAATTACCACTGTCATCTCAAGAAAGCCATTTAACCTTCATGCCTTTTTCCCCCCATCCACCCACCTAGAAACGTTATAGAGATGGTTAATGCTTGTAAAAGAGCTGTATAGCTTTAGAAGGCTGCAAGTGACACTGTTTATTAATGTGTACAAGAACCGATAAAAAAAAAAAGCAGTGTTTGCTAGTCTCAGGCACACTGTACCATTTGAGACTCTTATAGATAGAAGTCTTAAAATAAGAATGGTCGATGTACAAATCAATGAAAGACGACAGCCTCTCCCTAGGCACTATCTTTAATGCAGAGCTATTTTTTCAAACTGAAGAGCTACCGTTCGTTACAAATATTAGCCTTAAGTTTGGAAATGGCTGAAAAATCCTGTTTTCTATGAGATTTTGCAGGTTTGGAGCGATCCCTCTCTGAAGGAAATAATGTAATTAGACTTCTCCTTGATTTCCCCGCTGGGGTAGGGGGAAACCTATCCAAATGCTTTCTCTGCATAGAATTTATCTTTTCAGCAGTGGCTCCTGTACACAGCCAGAGATGCTTAGGACGCAGGTACAGCAGCAGCAAAATAATCAATTTCTTTATCATGCACTTCACAATACCTACAAGAAACTAGCTGTCTAAGTCATCTACCTATTTCGTGAGTGAACTGCTTGGAGTGAGACGGGCCAGTGCTGGGAGGGAAGTGCTTAAGGACACTGGAGTGGTATCTGGAAACTAAGGTGGGAGAAAAACAAGCGAGAGCAATGTGTGGAAGAAGGCAGGGAGGAGGGATTTGGACCCCCATCCTGCAATGGGTGGAGCAGTGCATCCATTCAGAGCCTCACTGATGTTAACGAGCCTCACTGATGTGCAAGGAGCTCGACGGGTATCAGTGAGGCCTTGGATGGGCACACATTTCTGTTCATACAGCTCCAACAACAAAGCAAAGAAATAAGTCGGGTGCCCATCCTCCTGATTATGTCGCTTGTATGTTTCATCCTTCTCTCCCACCCTTAGTGTATCTTTGTCTTTTTAAGTTATATGTTCCTCAGGGCAAGGATTTCAGGAATTGTTACTATTATTGTCTTATCGTTTTTGTCCTTAGCAGCACTCACAATGTGAAAGTTGTTGTCTCCAGCTGTGTTCAGAGAGCACCTTGCATGCTGTGGGAGCTACTACAAACAATATCGTATTGCTTTTCAACAAACTGGGATTCTGAAAGAATCCAAAAAACAGCATGCAGCTCGTCTTTCTCCCTTTCAGTGGTGCCAGGCAGCGTATGTCTTGTTAGCACACATCTTGACCTGGTTATAACTAACCCTATAACTTTACCTGGTATTTTTCTACAAGTAGTAACATGTTGAAAAATACCAACATCAGTACAATGCTAATATACTTTTTTTCCTTCTTCATAGGGACATTTCCATGAAGGTTACACTACAGAATAACTACACACGTGTACAATTCTCAAGCCAAACAAAATCTAGGACTTATCTCCCCAGGGAAGCATTTTTTTTTAATCAAAGCTGCTTTAAGATCTGTATACCTTTACACACACCAAGTAGTATCCTACGCCATGAGTAATCAACACTGACATCAACATACTAAGAAATTACGTACAGTGAGTAAGGGTTTCCATAACTGACCCTTAATTTCTATCATTTAAACAAAAACAGCCTTCAATTTAGTCTGCATCTACATCAACTCCATTATTTAGACAAGCGTACAAAGCCAAAAAAAAAATGAATTGTAAATGTCACACACGTCATCATCATGCGGTGACATAGATGAGCATCACATTTCCCATCCCCTTAGTTTCATTATATTACAGTCCTTATTGAGAGAAAATGAGTTTAGAAGAGAATGATCTGTCACACAATGTATTAGAGTTGATGGAGTGTAGACAGACTTTTCAATCTCCTTTAAAACACTGTGATGCTCCACAGTGTATTATTAACGGAAACAAATGAACGCAATCTGCTTCGGCTTTTCACCAAGCCATCCACCAAAGACACGGTGGTGTAAATCAAGTCCATTTCATTTCCCCCTTCATGCAGGAGAACTTTAAAAGGGTCAATGTCAAGGTTGGAAGGGGAAAAGAACCCAACTCCTATAGAAATAGAGGTTATACAATAGTTATAGATTCTAAAGACACTGCAGTAACTTTGCTGGAGGAGGGTATTCAGGGAAAGAAAACATAAACCCAATCTAGCTTACAAATAAACATGATGCACACTACGTTAGATTCTACAACAACAAATCATTGTGTAGTTCCGTAGTGATAGCACGCCTGTGTGTAAGCACTTCAGGAGCAATGTTCTTGTCAATTTCTTTTTACGGTTTGAGTATCAAATTGAGACAGCCAAGTATCGTATGGAAAAGTACTATTTGCATGAGATTCCCTACATCACATATCTGCCCAACGATTAAGGTGGATTATTTGCAATTGTGAAAAATGACAATCAAATGGAGAAATCATGGTTTTGTCACAGCAAAAAAAATGCAGAAGTCATACTTTTAGTTTAAAAAAGGAGAAGTCACAGCACACAATGAATATGAAGTTTTCCAGAAGAAAAGCGTTAAACAATCATCACTCATAGCAAAACATCAAATGCATGCAGAATATACAGGAAGATTTTAGACAACACAAGCTGGCCTGTCTTGTTTTGCACGTTCCTGAATCACAATGTTTAAAATGCACAGGACAAACAAAGAGCCAAATTTGTAAATATGCATGGAGTCTTGCCCAACAGGAGCCTGCTGGGGTTGACAAAGACCATGGGTGAAATCTTGACCCCGGTGAAGTCAATAGTAATTTTGCAATGGATTTCAGCGGGGCCACGATTTCACCCCATTGCATATTAACGAAAGCATCACTACCATTTGTGCCACGGAAGTCATGTGGCACTGACAAAACTTGTTGAGTCATAAGTGCAGCCTATCAACCTCAAGGTAACCATGAAACATATTACAGTTCACCTACCTCAAACGACGAGCCTTGGTAGACACAAGCACCTGTAGGACCAAAACAAAAATGGATTAGAAGGAAGCTGATATTAATAGACTCACCCATAAACCAGTGCTTCAAAAGAACTTGGCCTGGCATTCTTTGAGCATCCACAATTCCCCTGAATGTCACTAGGGGTTTGTTTTTTTTAGGGATGCCAATACAAAAGGCAACCAAATATAGAATAGGAAATGTTGTTATGAACATGTGGTTTCACATTATAAGCTACTTGCACTATCCAAATGTTTTTTGTCCTTTTTCTATTTGCTTTAAGACAATGCAGCGCTATCAATCCACCACTTGCTCAATCACTCCATTGAAAACTCAATTCAGTCCTAGCACCTCCTTGTTC
The DNA here is from genome assembly GCF_020497125.1 of Mauremys mutica. Taxonomy (NCBI): domain Eukaryota; kingdom Metazoa; phylum Chordata; order Testudines; family Geoemydidae; genus Mauremys; species Mauremys mutica. The sequence goes on along the minus strand of NC_059076.1, from coordinate 18,956,118 downwards.
ACCTCCTCCGGGCATTGGCCACCTTCAAATCCAATAGGCAGAAGCTCGATCACAGAGTGGGGCTGTATCCTTTGTGCTTTTTCTAGTATATGGCCTCTGGCAGCACAAACAACAAATCAGAATGGGGTAAGTGATGCAGCCACTTTATCATGGCAGCAGCACCCAGAGACATCAAGCGCATCCGTCCACCATCAAGAGGATAAAGAGGGCAGGCCATAACCAGCGGGCATGCTGCTTGTTCTTGAGCTCCACAGAGGCAAGATGGGGAGATCAAGAAGCCACACCTGGAGGGATGTCAGTTAAACTGCCCGTGACCACAATATGTCCTTATAATGAAGGAGGCTCTTTTGGTACCTCTTTACCACTGTGGGCTGCATATGCAGCTCTCTATGTGCTATGTGGGCTGCTTCCATTCAATATATATACTACCTGTATGGTCCTGAGACTGTCACATGGATGCAACTGGATGCTGCTTGGACCACAAGGGAGAGCCACTGGGCTGGGGGATGCAATAAGTTGTCTATCTGCCAAGAAATGCACCATCAATCCAAAATATAGTCCCATACCACCCATTGCCACTGTTCCTTGGATAGGCATGTCTGATGTACTGCCTGAGAGAGGCAATTATCTCACTCATTCCAGCAGAGTGCCTCCGGTGGCATCTACTGACTCCCCCGATGTTTCACAGGGTGCTGTCTGAGGTACTCTGCTTGGCACTGCCCACTGGCAAGCTTTTATCATTTGCAGGGTTGTTACAGCCGTGTTGATCCCAAGATACGAGGGGAGGAGGAAGAGGTGAAGATATATCTTTTATTGGACCAACTTCTGATGCTGTATAGCTCGTCTCCTCCACCAACAGAAGGCAGTCCAATAAAATATATTAATTTCCTCACCCACCTCTTACACGTTTGACCCCGCCCCCTCTTCGCACATCTGTTTTCATGGCCTTTCCTCTGACTGAATAGTGGGCCAACGTTGTTCCTTCAGGAAGACCTCCTTGTATGGCTGTGTCCATCTTTCCAGCTGAGGTCAAAAACAGCCCAGCACCAGAGAGCACAGGCATGACGCGCAACAGCACCACAAGCTTCACCCACACTGAGGCAATGGGCCTCAAACCTGACCAGGAGGGACCTGCCCCTATGGGGAGGGTAGTTTAGTTTCTATGCCAGGGCATTCCTTGGCTTCTCCATTGACACTGCCAGCAAACTGACCTACCAGTTTGGTGTCTCCCCTAGTGGTGGTTTTTGTAAAATGGACACTCGTCCTCTAGGCACAGGACAGACACAATTAACTCTTTTCACTTATCTATCTGGATCCTTGTACCACACCCAGCATTGTGTACCTTTCACACAGGCCAAACATCAGAAAGTGACAGCTTCCTGGCCTGAGTCTGAATTAGTGACCTAGAGGTGAACGCTTCATATCCCACTTCTAATCCCTTGAGTTGGCCACCTCCACAAAATTGTATTCCGTCTCATTAACTTGCCATCAAGCCAGAACACCTTAATATGCATCTACCTATAATAAAACTCATCTGGCGTTTAGGCAGTTTGTGTAGAATGTGCGGGTTTCCATCTTGTCCCTAACATGCATCACGATGAAACTGCTCATTCAGGACTCGGTTCTGAACCAACTAGAAACAGCCCCTGGGCTTCTCTGGGAGCAGGCGCAGGCTATTAAGCACATTATTTACAAGGCTGGTTTAATCAAAATAAAAACGTGACACCAATAAGTCTGAAGGGATGTAAAACAACTGCTCAGCAGCAGGGGGAAAACCAAACCAAACCAAGGCTTTAGTCTAGCCTGCTGGCACCCAGGATGGCCAGGCTGGCTGCAGAGCAGGGAATTCTGGCTGCAAGCAGACACAGGAGTCTTGTTCGGCAGAGTGGAGAACACAGAAACAAAGAAGGCATCTGAGAAAGCCTAGCAGTTGGTCTCCAAAAAGAGGTGGGCTCTGGCTTCCGCTATACACCTTCCAGACCATTGGTAAAGTGTCATGAGCATTAGCTTTGCAGGAAACTACTTGCCTGCTTTCTCATCCAAAGGTCAAGTGCAGAGATAGCAATCGAGAAAGGCAGGAGACGAGTCTGCTACCATATGCAATAAAATAAAGGACAGAATGAATCTCTGTGAGAAGGCAGATACCCCCAAATAACCAGTCCAGCGTATCAAGACACTGCCTTAGGAGGCAGGCCCCCTGTGCCGGCGGTAGGGAAAACGGACAGCCCTCCCAAGCATTTTCAGCGCACCAAAAGGATTGTGGGGAAAACGAGAATAGGCAAGTTTAGGTTTGTAGCTTTTTTATGTAATCAAGTGCTCTGGATACAGATGAATCTCTCTCTCTCCAATATTCATTGTCCTGCTTGCCTTGAAATGGGAACTGCAGGTACTTTGAGATATGGATTGAAAAGTTGAAATGTTTCACTGGTAGAAAAACACAACTTTAGAGGTGCTTCTAAACAATTAAAAAAAAACCTTGTTGTATACCGAAAGGGTCCCCCCATCCGTCCCCCCCACCACCAGTAACTGATTCCTGCATCAGCTACTGAATGATAAATATCCTTTACTGCAATTGTCCTTCCTTATCCTAGTCTTTCAGCTTAGTGAGTCAGAACGGCTAACCTCTCATGTTCTTAGCAGGATCAGACACTGGGGTCCATACTTCGGCCAACCTCCCATTAACTGAAAGGGATGTTTTGCTTGAATGAGGATTTCCAAGATTTGGTCCATTATGCATTATGGGGATTGTTTATTTTCTTCTTCCAGTGTTGCTGAAGGCTACATGATGGCAAGATTCTAGTTCTCTCTTCATAAGTAAGGTCTTATGCTTAAAGCCAGAATCCATCCTTGGATTGGTGTGCTTGGCTCCCATAGAAAAACTGAAGGCACAGTAAATATACAAATACACCTCTACCCCGATACAATGTGACCCGATACAACACGAATTCAGATATAACGCAGTAAAGCAGCGCTCCAGAAAGGGGGGGGGCGGTGCTGCGCACTCTGGCAGATCAAACCAAGTTTGATATAACGCGGTTTCACCTATAACGCAGTACGATTTTTTTGGCTCCCGAGGACAGCGTTATATCGAGGTAGAAGTGTAAATATGTATAAATACATCAAAAATATTAGCATTTTAAAAGTTTCCTTGAATTCCAGTTCTTAAATCATACTACACACAAAAGGTTACATTCCAGCCACAGAAATCACACCTATCTGAGAATGGAATTTGACACAAATGGCGTTATTTAATACATTTCTTTTGGTGATTTCTCATTAAGGTTTCTCTACACCTAGACTTTCTCAATGATATTGCGGTGTGTTTCTAAGTGTCTATATCACAGTTATTCTGAATAGCAATCTCATCCCAAATACTTTGATGTATAACGTCATTCACTCACCGTTAATACCCTAGTGCCTATCACTGACAATAATGAAAGAGAAAGGTTTCCCAAGCAAATGATTGGTGAGGTACAGTTTCACGCATACTATCTGAATAAGTCAAAAAATGGGGCCGGGGAATGAAATCATGAATGAACTGAATGACATTTCTTTTATTGATTTTTCAAACAGCTGTGCTCATCTGGCTACTAAACTGTACAACAAACCTTGGGTCTACATTAAAGTGGTTGCTTAAAACTGAAAGTTACCTATTGAATTGGTCTTTAGCCCAGGTGTAACAGATTGCAAAGGCACAATCTGGTCCTTAGCAAGTAAGGGATTATTTTCCTTTGGTCAGGGGAAAGGCCATAAGGATCCAATCAATCGTCCACTAAAGTCAACTGGCTGTGTTCCCATGGACGTGAATGGGAAATGGGTCAGGGTTGTGACTCTGGACTCAGAATGGAGAGAAAGGCTTGGGAAGATTCCCTCACCCAGAGGACAAAGGACTGGATTAAAGGTCAAGACACTAGATTTGATTTGCAGTTTCACTCAGACCTCTTTACATCACTCTGGCAATATGTTCAAGTTACAAGATTCCATCTGCACCTTCTGTACAGCCCTTTTACATAGCCACTATGGTGAAAAGGGGCATTATTGTAACAGGCAGCCAGGCCCAGGGAGTTTTTCCAGTTTGTCCGTTTATAATGGTTTTGTTATAAGCACTCACCACCGAGAGAGAGAGAGAGAGAGAGAGAGAGAGAGAGACTTTCCTGCACGTGATTACTCCCTTGCTCTACCATTTTGCACTTTACATTTGTGTCTTACTTATTTTAATTTAGTTTTAAAAATTGAGAAGCCCACTGATGACAACTTCAACCCTTAAAATCCACTCTGATTTGCCCAAGATCACACAACAGGGCAGTAGAGGGCTTAGAATCTACCTCTCCTGATGTTCAGTCCTATATTCTATTCACCTGACCACACTGGCTCCTCAGCAGCAGCAGACATGCCTCTTAATGCCTGCAAAGGAAAACACATGAAATCTGATTCCCTTCTAACTAAAGCAAAGGTATATTTCACCTGCTCACAAACTGTAATGGGAGACAGTCCTCTTCAAAGACTTGTGTTCATTCCATACTGCATATGATTTGATATACATAGATTTTCAAAGATATTCTAGCTACATTTTTGCCAACTTTCCTATTACTGAACTGGCCTGTCCTCAAGACAGTCACTGAGAGTGCGCCCTGATACTTAGAGCCCCACGCAGATACAAAATTTGTATCTGCAGTCAATCCGCGGACATCCACAAATTTGCAGCACTCCAGATATAAAATTTGGATCCGCATCCATCCGCAACCTGCAAAAATGATCCATGGATATAAAGCAGATATCCACGAATTTGCAGGGCTCTACTGATACTATATAATGTGTGTGTATAATGTATTTTTCATTCAGGTTTACAGGAGCTGTGCCTGCATTTCCAAGTTACCCAATGGCCTTTCAGATGAATGATCTTCTGCTAAACCCAACACAGATGAAAGAAAAGTGTCTCCCTGCACCTGAAGCAATACATTCTCATTCACATATTGATCCAACTTGGTTGGTGGGACCTAAACTCATCGTCACTTTTGTGTTGGGTCCCCTAAACTCAGGGATGTTTATATTGCGCTCCATCAAGATTGTTGTTGTAGAAAAGGTGGGTGCTTCACTCGTAATTTCACACACACACAATTTGGGTTATCTGATGTCACACCTGACAATGCTGCTCCTCAACTAACACACCCACACCTATTATTAACTAGTAAAAAGTCGCTGTTATTGACAAAGATAACTATTGCTGGCAGGTCACATTTTCCAAAGTGCCTAAGGAAACTGAGTCTCAGGGACTTTCAATGGAACATAGGCTCCTAAGTGACTTGGGAGATTGACTGAGATCACTTATTGTTATTGACTAAGAACCTTGAGCGTATTAAGTTCAATAAAGCTTAAGTTAATGAATCACTATGGTTTAAATGTTAATGAAAGTCAGAGTTGTGGTTCCTAAAGGAACTTCTAAATTTCACATGCGTAGGGTCACCTGTTTTCCCTCCATTGTGTGGCATGGAAAGATGCAAAATGGCAGTAATACTATGCAAAGTGGCATGTAGCATGGAGAAAAGCAGCTATGGAGTATGACTGCACTGCCAGATACTGGCTGCTGGCAACCCCTCCATTCCACTTCCACACTGAAGAAGGCAGAGCAGGGAGGAAGGGAAGAATCTTAACCAGCAGACGGGGCAGAAAACAGGGAACATAGCCTTCTACACAGCACATTCCCTTTAGAAACCAGCGTAAAATCCACCAGCAAGAAGTCATGTAAGTTCCGGCTGCCGTCAGCAGTAATAACACACACTGCACACGGTGTGAAACCCACCTGGACCTGACATTTCCCCCACCCATTTTTCAGTAACTGAGAAATAGCTAGTGGATTTTCTTCACCTTGTTGTTATTCATTATTATGATTGATTCCTGGGCCAAGAGCAAGGATAAGACATTGCAGCTCAGAGGGTAATTGAAGCGTTGCTGAAGAGGGTTTGAGAACAAAAGTGCCAGCTCAATCACAGAGATGTAAAGGCCCTGTTTGGTCAGGGAGGATGGGACGTGCAAAAGCACCATAGCAACGTAGGCGCCCCGCTCCGGGGAGATGTGCTCCCCAGGCATTGAGATGCTTTGGAAAAAATCCCTCCCCCACCACCGCAGTCCCGCCTGCCAGTGCAAGCCTGCCCCTATTATGCAAGGGAGACAGGGTGAGTGCAGTAAGGCAGTGGCTCTCAACTTTTCCAAACTCCTGTACCCCTTTTAGGAGTCTGCTTTGTACCCCCAAGTTTTACCTCAGGTAAAAAGTACATGTTTACAAAAACAGACATGAAAACACAGAAGTGTCACAGCACACTGTCACTGAAAATGTGCCTACGTTCTCATTTTTACCATGTAATTATCAAATAAATCAACTGGAATATCAATCTCGTACTTACATTTCAGCGTTTGGTGTACAGAGCAGTATAAACAAGTCATTGTCTGTATGAAATTTTAGTTTGTACTGACTTCACTAGTGCTTTTAATGGAGCCCGTTGCAAAACTGGGCAAATATCTAGCGGAGCTGATGTACCCCTCAGAAGACCTCTGCGTGCCCCCAGGGGTACGGGACCCCTGGGTGAGACCCACTGAGGTGATGTTGTTGGAAAATCATAGTGCTAATGAAGCCTTTTTGTATTAGGCCTGAGTGAACCAAAGTTATGCTATGCTTGCCCAAACCGTGTTGGAAAGCAACTCATTAGACATGTATCCTCAACAGCTGTATGTATCTTGTAGCCCCCACAAAATGATATATGTATCCTGCATATCCAATTATTCCCTAACAGATGCATGTACAGGTTCTACAGGTCAACCAAATGACGTAGACAAACGTAGGCTAAGTTGTTTGTTTCGGGGTATAAAGGTAGGCCCATCTGGCCATGTAAGGTGTGTCTCTTTCTCTGGCACTAGCCGAGAGGAGCACCCGCTCAGCTGACCGATCAATAAAGGGTGTGGTACTCGTCTTCCTGTCTCCGTGCCTCCTTGGTGTAATTAGGTAAGCTCCAGGGGGAAACGGGCCCTTTTGGCTAACAAATGGCGACTCCGCCGGGACTTCTCTCCCTGTTGGGGGCGCTGACCGGCGGCCGAGGACGGCTCAGGAGAGTGGCCACCTTGAGCTATTGGTTTGCTCAAGCTCCGGGTCGCCGCAATCGGCCGGGACGGCTACGCCCCCTCCATAGAGAACTCCAAACGACACGGAGGCAAGACAGTACCAGAAGAGGGGAGTCCACCTGCCAGACGTGGCCACTCCGGGCGTGGTAAGTGCGTTTACCTCTTGGGTTTGAGGATTAACGCCCCCGAAGAGTGAGGGTTGGGACATTGGGCCCCTAATGGTGAAGGAACCCACAGATAGGAAGGTGTGTGTGGGTAAAAGCTTTCTGGTTAAGGTACCTAGGTTCAGACACGGCTAATGAATAATTCCATTAACTCCACGAGTCCGTGGGCCGTGCTGAACAATTACTGGGACTTAGAGCAGCCCCAGGGCTGGCTTTTCTTTTTGGTAGGGGTACTTTTGTTTCTTGTTCTATTGGTATGCTGGAAGCCAAAACTGTAACCGGGTCTAGGAGCGTGTGAACCCATCTTCTCTCCCCCCCCCTTCTTTTCCGTGTGGGTAAGGGACAGTCTAAACATTCCACCTCACCCCCTAAGGGTACCCCAGCATATTATATGTACGTACATTATGGTTCTAAAACCTGCAGGTATTTAGAGAATTGGAATCTTTATACGCGTGAAGATCCATCTAAACAATGCCCATTAAAAGGTACCTTTAATCTAGATAGGATCATATATCTCAGAGGAGCTTTTAATCACCAAAGAAAAGCCTCTGACACAGTGTGAGCAATTTGTCTAGAAACGGGTTAATTTAAAACTCAGCTTCGCCCAGAGATAAAAAGAGAAAGTTGTTTTATGCTCAAGGTCAAGCAAACCAAAGGCAGTACAAGTTACAGAACTGAGATTACATTTGCAAAGCTTAACTGTTTGGTGAGATCCAACAGTCTGACTTTGTAACGGATGCCGGTGTTGGTGTGGCTTGGTGACACTGGAGAAGCCACAGGTAGCTGACCTGGACTAGAATCTCTGAAAGAGACACCGCAGGAGATTCCAGGGTGTAAAAGAACAGCCTTCCCAAGAGCGGAAGCATGTTGGAAATTCTGAACAAGCTGTATACAGGATAATCTCCCGTCCACCTATTCCCCTTTTCTGAATGTTATATACAGACGTGGCCAGTCTGGATATGTGTAAGTATGGGGCATTTATATCTTTCTTGAGTGATGTGGGAGCATTCCCAACACTCTCCATTGTTGTTTTATCATTTTAATGAAGCTTTAAAATTTGGTTATATGGTGTATTTTCTCTATCCTCCTGCAACGTCCTGCAGTGTCAGTTTGATCACCTGACATGAGGCATAAATTGGTAACAGAAATTTGTCACAGTTTGGTGAGCAATAGAGAATGGGGGAACCCTGTAGAATTTACACCATCTATTTGTTTTACCCTTGTTGTTTTATGTTTGTTTTATTTGGTTCTGTTGGTGTTATATGTTGAGGATTGCATAATTAAAGGTGTGCCCATTCTCAGCTGCAGTAAGTCTGAGAACTGGAGAAGGGTTTAGCATTCCTCTCTCCACCCTGGTTGACCAGGAAGGGTGGCAGGTGAAAGGATCTACCCCCAGTCGTAGCAGGACTGGGCAATAGAGTAGTTGGAGAAAAGGAAGCCCTGGCTAAGCAAGTACCAGTCCTTCAGGGACTTGTTAAAATGTAACCATTCGTGCTCAGCATATGCCGTAACAGCAGTGTGTTTGCTACAAGAGGCAATTAAATAGTTAACGCCAGTGGGCCATGCGTTTTGCCCAGGTGGCAAGCCTCACGAGGGAGGACTCGGGTCGTCTTGTGAATAAAATGTTTTGGGAAAAGACCAGAAGGGTGGGGGCAGAAGCCCATGAAAGAAACGGTTCAGCGCAAAAAAAAAAAAAAAAAAAAAAAAAAAAAAAAGGATCGGGCCCAGGCGGGCGGGCAACAGACAGAGAGCTTGGAGAACAGGTTGGAAACTTTTGAGGGTCTCGAGGAAGGAAGAAGTAAGTGAGTATAAGCATGGGGATTTCAAATACTCAGGAGGATATTTGGAATGGCGATTTGAATTGGTAAGTGGCTGTTGAAAGACAAAGCAAGTGATATAAGGAAAGAGCAAGTGATTTGAAGGAGAGTGAAGAGTTAACTCTGTAGTTGCTGGAGGGAATAGTAGTTGAACTTTGTAAAAATGCTAAAGAGAAAAGTTCTTGGTGTTTTTTTTAAATGTTTGTAAATAAATTCAGGCAAAGAAATTATTAGATGGCAATCATTTGGCTATGAACAATTTTGTTGAATTAGCTAAAGAATGTATACAGTGCTGTGTAAATGAAAATTTATTAGGCTCTAAGGCACTATCAGTGGTGATGTTTTCTTTCAGTGTTTAAAAGCAGGAGTTAAAAGTAAAAAGCAAGCCAGAAAGCATCTGTATTAATGCAAATTATCTAACTGATAAGGTAAAAGCCACTGAAACCTGGGCTGCCTATAAAACATATACAAGAAAATATGGGGTAATTCCCCTGTTTTGCCTAAAATCAACAAGGGTATTTGTATATTTTAAGCAATAATTGACCGCCCAGAAGGGGTAGACCTTTGTTTTTGTCTTTCAGATAATCAAAGAAAACTAATGCCAGCTAAACAGCATACAACATACCATGATTTACTGGCAGAGTAAAAATTATGTTTTGTGTTCTATGTTCTGTCTTGTGGTGCTCAAGTGGCCAGAATTATGTGTTTAATATTTTTATGGGATGGTCTGGTTTGAAATAAAGCAGAAGGCTTGAATTGAAATGCAGATATTTGTTTTGTTCAACTTAAAATACAAAGTGTTTGGATACATCAGAAAAATGATATACTAAAGTCTTATGTATTTTCTTAAGTAAAAGAAAAAAACTGCATTGGCCAAATTGCATACTAACAGTCTTTGGAAGCAAGGACATAAAAAGTTAACCCACTCCCCATATTGTACATGGGATCCTTCTGGCTACCTCAGATTTCTAGCCAGAGGGCTGGGGATGGTGGGAAGCTATTGAACTAGAGCTTGTATTAAATGAACTCATCAAAGTGGGTGTGCTTGTCCTGGCTTGTTGTTCCAAAGCTCTGTAATAAGGTTATTTTAGTAGAAGGGTACATGTGGCATACATTAAATAATAAGACTAATGTACTGTATAACAGCAATGTGTATGTGTTCATTGTTAACAAAAGGTGTATAAGTAAAAAGTAAAAGTTTCCTTTGTAGGTTAAAAAAGGAAGCCAAAAAGGGGAAAAGGAAAAAGAACGAGTTAAATGAGAAAAACTTTAACTAGCAAGCTCAGTCCAAAAAAAAAAAAAAAAAAAATACACTGACTTCGTTCAAGGACACTTGGCTAACAACCAGAAAAGGGGGGCTGTACAATCTGCAAAGACACTAATGCAATGTGTTAGGTTTCCTTTTTACACAGGTAAAGACGCACTACCCGAAGACCCTAGCAGCCCTGCCACTCCATGGAACCTGGAGACCGGATCAATGTACAGGTCCACCAACAAAAGACTGCTTTGGCTCCACACTGGAAAGGCCCTTATTGAGTCCTGCTGATTACCAACACCGCTGTGAAGTGCCAAAGACTCTCACTGCAAAAAGACCCGTCCACATAAGGAGAACTCTCCTATATGATTAGCCTATTCCTTCTTCTAGCTCCACTGTGCCTTCTGGACAGCGGGGAAAAAGGACAAGGTGACGTGCTAGCTAACCTCTCCCTTGTCCGCTGACAGACCTACTGTGCCTTTGAACTTTTCTAGAAGAATCAAAAACCATTACAGGGTGATGTGCTGATAATCTCTCCCCTGTAGAATGCTAAACTACAATTGTTTTGGGAAAGGAGAAGGAACGCTCACTCCACTGACATTGCCAAAGTCCAGGAATTCCTGACTAAAAAGGACATTGAGAACTGACCCTGGTAAAGAAACAAAAATTCTACACTGGCAGGAAGAAACTTGTGGGATCCTGTTTGGAAATGTGGTATTAATTGAATTTTGGGGTTTATTCTACAGGCTGCGCTCTGTGTTTTGGATAAATCCTTTAGTATGTATTGCCCTCCCTAATTGGATTTTAAATGACATTGCCTTTATCCAGTTTTCAGATCACTTTTACATACCCAGATTGCTCACAAGGGGCTGCCATTAGATTAGCACAACAAAGAGCCTGGGTTATTTCCTCTGGAAAAAGAAGAAATTGGGCAGATCCCTGTGGGCTGGGGCTAACACTGTAACAGCCATTTGGAATATTCTTAAAGGCCAAGAACATAATAAGAAATTGGGCCAACTAGAAAAGGCCACTAGCCTTATTTTTGAAGCTCAGCTATCTTAAGTATAGGCTGGAGTTGGTAGGTTACATGTCATTTCCACCCTTAGTTCTATGACCCAGAAGTTACTGACAGAAATGGTGTTAAATATCACTAAGACTGGGAAGGCATTGCAGTGGGATCTAGTATGTTTAGAAATCCAGGATTTCCTGAATGACCAGCTGATGGCCATTTGGAGTAATCTTGAGCACCAGACTTGGCCCACTGCCCTTACAGCCACATCTGAAGTACCATCTGATCTGTGGTCATGGAAACATATTTGGACACTTTCTGGATGAAAGTGTGTACATTTACAGTGCTCCTTCCAAGCATATGGACCGGTTAGGGTGGATGTGGGCTCCCACATACCGAATCCTGCCGGGTTCATGGGGAGGATGCATATGGGACTAAATTATTCACCAGACATCTGGGAAATTAAACCATTAGGTATACCTACCTGAGTTATAGTCAGTGCCCCAATCCCTTAGTTGTTCAATGAACAAGGTTCCACTCTTTTGTCCATGCATTCATTCCTGGGTTGGGGGTGACTAAGCTTAACAGAGCAGTTGTAAATATTTCTGCAGAGCTTCATTGCTTTTTGGCCTCAAAGTGTGAGAAAACTCAGCCAAAAGGTTTGGTGAGTATTCTCAAAGGGGGGAGTTGTTGGAAAATCATAGTGCTAATGAAGCCTTTTTGTATTAGGCCTGAGTGAACCAAAGTTATGCTATGCTTGCCCAAACCGTGTTGGAAAGCTTACAGAACTCATTAGACTGAAGGCCGTGTATCTACCTAAGTCAGCTATTTTGCTTATCAGTTTTATTTGGCTCCCCAGTAAATGCAGCTGTGTTCCCATGAATGTTTCCAAAGTATATAGCACAAAGGGTCGACGGGTGTATCTTGTTTCCCCTTCAGAATGACAAATGTATCCTCAACAGCTGTATGTATCTTGTAGCCCCCACAAAATGATATATGTATCCTGCATATCCAATTATTCCCTAACAGATGCATGTACAGGTTCTACAGGTCAACCAAATGACGTAGACAAACGTAGGCTAAGTTGTTTGTTTCGGGGTATAAAGGTAGGCCCATCTGGCCATGTAAGGTGTGTCTCTTTCTCTGGCACTAGCCGAGAGGAGCACCCGCTCAGCTGACCGATCAATAAAGGGTGTGGTACTCGTCTTCCTGTCTCCGTGCCTCCTTGGTGTAATTAGGTAAGCTCCAGGGGGAAACGGGCCCTTTTGGCTAACAATGTCTTTTATTGGCCTGGCTGCTGTTGGAGGGAGAGCGAGCCAGGGCACAGGCATGTGTTGGGGGCATCACACCCCACATGTGTGTAAGACAGGCAGAGGCCTGGAAGTGGGGGGGGGTCGCAGACCAGCAAGCAGCAGCAAGGCCCCCACACACGCATGTGCCCACCCACCCCCAGTGGGAAAGCGGCGCGAGGCGGAGAAGTTTCACCCGGGGCACCAGCTGCTTCGGACCCCAGCGCGCGCGCTGCCAAGCCCCACGCCTCGTCCTGCCGCCTGCCACAGGGGCGGCTGCTGCAGGCCCCCGGGCACAGGAGCAGGGAGGCGGGTCCCGGGCTCTGGTTCTCCCCGACTGCAGCCGGGCGAGCGCTCCAAGGGGCTGGGCGCAGAGCGCAAAGCCGCCCCTCCGCCCTGCACCCCCGAGGGCCCGGGCGTGGGGACTGCGGGCTGCAGGGCAGGCGGCCCGCGGGAGAACCGGGCGGGGAGCAAGGGGCTTTCTGCACAGCCACACCCCGGGGTGCTGCTCGCATTGCGCTGCTGACACACACACCCGCCTGCCGCCTTTCCGCTCCCCAAATCTCCCAGGTCAACTCGGATTCGCTCCCCAGCCACGCTCGGGGGTGGGCGGTTTGCTTGCAGAGGGGGCTGCTTGCTGCAATCCCGTTCTGCCGTCATGGCTTTCCCAACCCCGGGCCCCTCCCTGGGAGCGCCGGCTGGGAGTCTGCAAGCAACTACACGGCATGACATTGTGCCAACGGCGGGGACAGTTACACCGGGTGGAAATTAACCCGGATCAGAGCCATCTTCAGCGGGGAAAATGCCTAAGGCGCGCAACCCGCCCTCTAACTATTCCCCGAGGGTGCGCGTCTTACTCACCCTCCGCCTGCTGCTGGGGCAATACGGCAAATCCGGCGAAGAGGAGCGCAATCCGGAGCCACGCTTCCAGGTAATCCATTGCGAGAGGCGAAGCCGATTCTGGAGCCGGGCACCCGAGCAGCCCTCCTGCAGCAGACTCCACAGCTCAGCACAATTGCAGCCCTTCGCTGCGGTTGAGTTAGATTAGAAGGGGGAAGGGATCAAAGTGGTTTTACAATCCCCCCCCCAGTGAGTAACAAGAGTCCAGCAGCACAAACGCGCCCCCCGCGCGTGGAAAGGGAGACACGCGTGTCCTTAGCTTAGCAGCTGCTCACACGAGCCCATCAGCAGCGTGGTCCCCAAAGTTGTCCCGTCACCGGTTCATCCCGCTGCAAACTTCCCTGGGGCCGGCCCGAGACCCCTCCACCTCCGAGCGCCGCAGCAGAAACCCACCGCGGCAGGTCTGCCGGCAAAGCTGCTTTTCAAGTTCACTGGACACCAGCACTACGCCCAGCTCCGCGCAGCGGGGCAGGAATCCGGGGGGTGGGCTCTGCTGTGCAGCCCCCTGCCCCACCAGCAGCCCGGCGGGCAAACAAGATCCACTCGGCCAGGCTCCCTCCCGGGAAACTTTCTCCGGTGCTGCAGTTCTGTGCCCAGCCCCGTGCTCCTGCAAAGACACCACCTTAGCCTGCCTCTCGGGGCCGATCCCAGTGCAGGCGAGGGCTAAAAAAAGCAGAAGAATTAAACAGCGCTGCTGGTAGGGGGGGTGGCACCGTCCCCCCCAACACACACACACACACACAATTGCCTTGCAGTGTATTATCCCCCCCGCTCAGCAGATCCGTGCAAAGCTCTTTCTGCAACGCTGTCTCGGAGGAGAGAGGGGTGAGCGGGAAGGGGGGGGGGATCAGCAAGGGGCCTTTGCAAAGACAAAAAGAACCTGCAAGGAGGCAACCGCGGGAGCCCAAAGCAACGTGCCTGCAGAAAATGACAAAATCAACCTGGAGCTGGGAGCCCGAGACGCTCCTCCCCTCTCCGCGTGAAAATGGACCCAGGGACTCAAGGAACTGGCAGCGAGTCACGTGAGCGAGCGAGCAACCTGATCCCCTTGATTCATTCCGCAGGAGTTTACACGCTCGCCTTTTGTCTGTCCAAACTAGTGCCACAGGGCCGGGAAGGGAGCAAGCTCCCCCTGTGCTCTAGCAGCGCCCATTGAGAACCAGGAACACGGGCTGGAGCCTGGTCCCACCGAAGTCAAAGAGAGTTTTGCTACTGCCTGCCGAGAAAACAGGATCTGGCCCAAAGCAAGCAGCCCCCCCGTGTTTTGTGGCATCCTGCAGAAAACTCCAGCATTTAAACCAACAAAATCCGAGCTCTTCTGGTGCAGCAGCATAGTCCAGTAGCTAAGGCACTGGACTAGGAGACAAGAGACGGACCAGCTGCGTGACCCTGAACAATCACTTTCCCTCACTCTGTCGTCCTCTCCTTTGTCCATTTCAAGTGTAAGTTTGTTACTTGGGACAGGCACTGGCTCTTAGGATGTTTGTACAGGGCTTGGCACAATGCGACCCCAGTCTTGTCTAGAGCCCCTAGGTGCTACTGTAACACAAACACTTCATATTTATATTCATATACTTTTAATTGTAATATTAATTACCCACTACCCCTTGTTTTAACATTCAGGACATGGATTCAGAAGGGCTCCATACACACACCTAGGTCTGCCTATATGGATCAGATTCCAAGATGGGAGTTTTCACTTACTCCTGGGGTCAGGGACTGTCTCCTTTGTACAAGACCAAGGCCACTCTCTGGTGCTCAATAAATAATAAAACCGTACTACATGTTCACTGGCGCAAGAGCCTACATCTAAAGTGGTTTTTCCTTTTACTGAGGTTTCACTTCTGATATGAAGGGAACAATCGTTAGTTTTGCACCCTCTCCTGAGAAATCTACAGCACTGTCATCTTTAAATATATTTAAGGAATAATGTCAATGGAACAGAATGTTGTCAGAGAATAATGGTCTCCCGCTGGTACTTACAGAAAATAAATGTCAGGGCAAATTCTAGATATTTACGGTATTATCAAAGCAGGAGGTGCTGATCCTGTGCCAGTGTTCAATTCCAATGACTTTATTTCAATTATCCCAAATAAATGACTGATGTAGATTTTAATCATTTGGGGCCAGAGTCTGATCCCCTTACTCAGGTTGAGTAGTACTGTGCTCCACAACTGGGCCCACTGAGATGAGGAATGTTCTGGTTCCCCCACCCCCTTATTCCCTTTCATGGCCAAATCTAGCCCACAGGAAACAAAAACAGGTTTGCTTAAAACAAAACTACATTAACAAAAAAATTATTTTTAATAAATATTGAACCTTACCCAAACACAGCACTGAAAGTTATCTGCTTTTCCCATTCATTTTTTTGTGGAATGAATTTCTCCTGCAACCTAATTACCTGAAAATTGCCTCTTAAAAGTGAATGGATTTGGTTTAATTACAATGTATTTTTGTGGCCATGCTGTTGGTTTTGCTAGAAGACCATATCTATCTATCTATCTGAAAGGGAAAAAAAGTAATTTTTTAATGTACAGTTATGTCAGTTCTGACCATTACACTGCAGCATTTTGCAGTTTCTCATAGTAAAGAATGCAGTGGGACTCAATCCCGCTCCCATTGAAGTCAATGTGAGTTTTGCCACACACAATATATAACCTTCCACTGGCTTCTGATCGGTTAAAGTGTTGGCACGTAATGGCCAGCAAACCAGCCACCTGACTCAATACAGTTTCCATTTGGCATCATTTATTTTAAGAGGGTTACAGTAAACACGTTTTTGTTTAAGAACTACCTTCATGAAGAGCATTTAGGCATTCACTTCTTGGTGGTTTTATTCAGATCAGACAGCCGAGCAAAGAATGATAGGCTGGAATTAATAAACCAATATCAATGGTAAATATTTACCACTCTGAAGTGGAATCTACATGTCTTAATAATCTTGGTTTATTCTTGATTTGCTTATTGTTTAAAGTATTCACAGTTTGTGTCTGTGAAGGGAGGCTCTGCTTAAGTTACTAGAGTAGTGTAAGGAATATATTGTGCTGTTGGTATTATATATATATTACATATATATTACATCCAAAAAGTAATGTTAAAAGAATGTTAAGGTTGCAAAGTCAAGCACTCAAAAGTTAGAAAATGCCAGAATTAAGGTTGCTGATACAACCTTAATTTAGCCCCTTTGTGTGTGTGCACCATGCTACAGTCTTTAATTATACAATCATACAATACGTTTTTTTCCAGGGGATCCCTGCCTCTGCCGCCCACCCCCAAGAGGTACTAGTAATTTTGGGTACCTTCAACAAACAATTTGAGACAACTCACAGGAGAGAGATTTTTTCGGAGGGTGTGCGCTCAGCATTTTCTGCAAATCAGGCCTCTTTACAGTGTTTCAAGCTGGGCACCCAAAATCACTAGTCAGTTTTGGTCATATACACGTATATTATGTGTAACAATATGTTATAAATAGAGTGGGAATCCGATCTTAAGTATATTGGTGTAAATGTGCAGTAATTCTATTGCATTCAGTTCAATAGAATGACTTCATGTACACCACAGTGTATCAGAACTGAGAACAGTGATTTGTTCAGTTCTACCTACCCTGCTGCTGAAGTCTTTTTCTCCTACTCACTTTAAATAAAATCTTTGTACTAATAATATGTGATCATGCCAACAACTCTTATCACCCTTTGTCATAATCCAATCTGGTCTAAAAAATAGATCATTCACTAATAGAAACTGGCCCGGAGATGCAGAGCAAACCTTTTTTGATACTATATGAATTCCATAAGTCATCATACTACAATTCATAAAGTAACTGCAGAAACAAAAATGTAAGCATGGCCTGGATCCAAATTGCAAATATCAATTTGCATGATGAGTTTTGTGCTGCTTTATCAGGCTATTGCTCATTAGTTAACAGTGGGAGGTGTTAATTATAAAGATAGATGCAGAGAGAGGAATAATGAATACCACCAGTACATACATTTAAACATCAACAAAACAAATGTTTTGCATTCATTTAAAATCTAGTTGAAATAATTAAGGGAAAGAACGGTTGGCCCCAAGTCTCCTGTCACTTGCACAAGTGAAAATCAGGAACGATTGCATTGAAATCAGCGGTGAGTCACTGGTGTTAAAACTGGTGAGAGTCTGAAGAGGATCGGAGCCACTATTCATTGCTTTAATAAACTCATAACACCAGACCCACAATTTTCTGTTGCACGGTTTCATTTTTACATCTAGTGAACATGCAAGGGGTCAATGACTATGTGACAAATTTCAGGTTGCTTGTTGTCCTCATAGTCCATTAGCCTTAGTTGGAACGAAGGCCATAAACAAAGGTTTATCTCCAGGGTATAAAGGAGGCCAAGGAGGAGCATTTTCTTGCCATGTAACCATCCTGCTACAATGGATGGATGGCTTCTTTTGAATTATTGCTGCAGAAAATTCTAGTTCTCGGTTTAGGCTCCTCAGAAGATGGGAAGAGGGAGGGAACAGTACTCTTGAAACCTCATTGAGTCTCTTTCAGCTATGGAAGAAAAGGAAAAGCTTCAGGATGCAGTATGAGCTGGCGAAGAGCACACTGGACTGGGAGTCAGGAAACTTGAATTCTATTCCTTGCTCTGCCACTGCCTGGCAGTATGACTTGGCCATGTTGCTTCAACTCTCTGTGCCTCTGTTTCCCATCCAACCCCTTGGCTATCTGGATTGTAAATTTTGGGGACAGAGACTCTCTCACGATGAGCGTGTACAGCGCTGTGCACAATGGGGCCCCAGTTTTGGGGGAGGGGAGGTAGCTAGATCAGTGTAATGCCAATAATAACAAACAGAAACTTTAAGTTGCCTCCTTCTGGGCCATTCGCCTCTTTTGCGTCTCCCTGGAAGGAGAAAAGTGCAGGATGAAAAGTAATCACTCGTTACGGAAACTAGCTCAGTGCTTGCCACTTTGTGGGCGTTAACTCTCCTGCACACGTTCCTACTCAGCTTGTTACCTGCCACCTACATAAATGTTACACACACCACCGTGATTTCAGCTGCATGTGGAATTCTTCACTTCTCCCAGTGGCATTCCATGGACTTCTGCTGACTTCAACCCAAGCAAGATTAGGCCCTTAATTACTGTATTAAATGGGAATGAAAATAATGTTGGAAGACTATTAAAATACAATACAGGAATAACAACAGCAGCAGCATTCCAGGATCTAAATGTTTTAGTTTGCCTTTGTGCTTTTACCTCTACTGTTTATTTCTAATATTTTTCTCACTTTCCTTCTGCTTTTTGTTTTCCTGGGTTTTTTAATACCTGTATGTATTTTGTCTCTTCTATTTTGTTGCCTATCTTTTCTTATATGTTTTTCCTATTTCTGTTGCTTTGTTTTACCTGCTAGCATCAGTCTCTCTTTTTTCTCTTCTGTTCCCTCACCTCCTCCCTCTTTTCCTTCTCAGATTTTGTTTTCTCTCTGCTTTCTGTCCCATTTCTCCTTTCCATTTCTGCCGTGTTGCCCTGTGTATCCGGTCCTGCACCACTCTCTCTCATCTTCACTTCTTTCTCCCAACAGGGTCCACAACACATTTTGCAGTCGCTGACTGTTAAGCAGCTGTCAAGGGGCAAGACTCTGAACCGTTGCCCACCCGGGAGAAGAGGGTCAATTTGTTGCCGGATTCAAGCTCCTTTGGAAAGGCCATTGGCTTCTTTTTCAAGTTGTGAAAACAAAATACAGCAGCTTGGGGGGAAGGGTCAAATAATCTGCATGTTTTGGTGCATCCGGCCCTTCCGTGTGCATTGTGAGTGTCTCTCATTTATCTAGGCTACCTATGGAAGTCCCACCCACCTACCTGTTCAACAAGGCCAAAGCAACCTTTCTCCAGCTAAAGGAATCCTCCAAAGCCTCTCCCTAGTTCATGCCCATCCCATGTAAACGTCTAGGCTCCTGCTATGAATCACACTTTTAGGGTTGCAGGGCCCAGCTGTACACTGCCTTTGTGCCTTGACTTTAAATGTTGTGCATGGGTGCCTTGCACAATTAGGTCCTACAAATTACCTTTAAGTGGGGCTTGTGAGAAGGGATAAGAGGGGAGGGTTATGGTGGGGAATAGGGAAGTCGGGAGTTGGCCATGGAAGCACCTTAATGGGAATCTAAAGGTCAGCAGGCAGGAAAAGCTGAAGGTCCAGTTGGGTGATACAGGGGGTCTGAGTCCTTGGACAGGGAACTTTCTTCACTGAACTATTCCAGATCTTACTAAAGGTTCAGACTCAATTCAGCAATAGAGCATAGATTCACGCTGGTTATTACACACACACACTCACTCTTCTCTCCGCCCCTTCTCAGTGTCAAAACAATTCCGGTCCCATCACATCAACCCCCCCAAAAAACATACACCAAATATAATGTCAACAGGAGAGTTATTTTGCAATGGCAATGCAAAGGCTGTTACAATTTTTATAAAGTCTAAAGCTGCTGTTACAGTAATTTGCGTTAATAATGAGTCTATTCAAAAGAAGCTGCTCGGTCAGTGATAGAAGAGCTCAAATTCCATCATTTAAAAGCTTTTCGAAATTTATCAGTTCAGGGATTGAAATGAAGAACATTTTTCCTTTGCAAAAAAAAATGTGGATTTAAAAATAAACCTGAAGTCTTTGGCGAGCGCCTCTATACTGTTTCTGAATTTTCCATAGGCTTCGTAAAACCTCACCTATCTATGTATTTTTTCCATCCCTAATTATGATATGAAATGGAAGTTGTGGAATTTAATATTGTTTCATTTTTAATTTGAATAAATGTTCAAAGGAAAACATCTAGCTCAATTTCAAAGTAAATCTCAGGCTGCCAAGGTTAAAATGAGCTTTGAGATTGCATTATTAATAACGAGCTTGTGAGGGACCAAAGTAATATAACCTATACAGAGTTATTATTTATTATTTCTATCTGGGTAGCACCCAAAGACCCCAAGTAAAGGTCAGGGCCCCATTGTACAAAGAACAGAGAGGCCCTGCCCCAGAAAGTTCACAATCTCCAATGCTGCGCATCTCCAAAACACGAACAAACATTGACTAATTCTCCATCTGCTTCCACCTGGAAACCACTTCATCTCCTAAAGGTTGAATCCTCACATCCACATGTTTCAGAGGTCTAAGTACTCCTGACTAACAGAGTCATCCCGTAGGAACAAAAGCTTTGTCACACCCCACTATAAAATCTCATGCATGCGAATCTGTGTTTTTGACATGTATACATATTTAGAGGCCCCATCTTCAAATTTACGTGCCTAAGTTAGGGCACCCAGTTTTGCAATTAGGCACTCAAAACACCCATTTTAGGCAGCTAAATATTGATTTGAGTGGCCAGATTGGAAATTTGGTGGCC
Organism: Mauremys mutica; assembly: GCF_020497125.1. Lineage (NCBI taxonomy): Eukaryota > Metazoa > Chordata > Testudines > Geoemydidae > Mauremys > Mauremys mutica. The sequence continues at coordinate 18,935,201 of NC_059076.1, read as the reverse complement.
TAATTTAGATGTCCACATTTGAAAATTGGGGTCAAGATTACACACACGTACAGCAGAAGGGGCCTGATCCTGAGAAGTGCTGAGTACCTTCACACCCCATGGAGTTTACAGCGTCTTTCAAGCTCAAGCTTTTAGTTGTCTTGATTTGCATCTAGAACAAATACCTCCGGCCTGGTTCAAAAATACTCCAATACTGACACACTGGATCAGACTTAAAATCCATCAATTCTAGCATCCTGACTCAGATAGGGGCCAGCACCAGCTGCTTCACAGGAAGGTACAAGAAGCCCTGCAGTCGGCAATTATAGGATAACCTGTCCCCAAGGAAAGTATCCTCCTTACCCGCAGTAGTTAGAGGTTGGCTCATGCCTAGGAGGATAAGGATCTACCAAACACTCAGCTTTTTGATGCTTACTATTATCACTCTAGATATCCTTGTTATCCACAGAACTGTCCAATCCTTTTCTGAATCCGGCTACACTCCTGGCCTCAACAATACCATTTTTTGTAATTACAGACATCATAAATCCCTTGTTCCACAGGATAATTGTGGGTTTCGTTTGATCACTTCTGAATTTGCCATTTTCCAGTTTCATCCCAATGTCTCCTTGTTCTTGATTTATGAGAAAGGGTGGATAGAAACACCCCCCATCTACCCTCTCTGTACTGTTCATTATTAAAAACCTGTTTCTGAACCCACCTCTATTTTTGCTAGGCTCTGTTGGGGATAAGCTAATTTGATGGACTAGTGCAGAGACTGGTATAAAAATGTGTCTGAAACAGAGTTCAAAAGAAGACCACAAAACCTCAGTGAGTGACAGACGATCAGATCTGTGATGACAGGGGATCAGTCCTGTACATCTTCTGAACTTCCCAGTTGGTCTTCCCGAAAAGAAAAAAAATATGTAAAATAACCAAGCATCAAAAGTCCTGGTTCTAACAATGGAGGAAGCATAGTGTAATATGTTTGGGAAGGGGCTTCCCCCTTTCCCCCCAGAAAAAAACATGTCACTTAAGACTTCCTAACAAACATTCAGTAGAAAAGACATTCAGCTTTAAATAACAAGGTTTTACTGAACTGGAAAGCAAACAGCAGTTCCTCCTGAAATGAAGTTAAAACCCCTTTTCTTGGGGTGTTTTCCTTGGCATGGGACAGTAATTAAAGACAAGCTGCTATTCTCTGCCACAGGCTGCAGCTGTACCTCAACAAATTCACCTTTCTCCTAAGAAAAATAAATAGAAAAATGGTATACAAGGGCACGTTCTTTCTGGAGGATGGATTAAACTTCATCCTCAAGACAATGGGATTTAATAAATAATGATTGGCTTAACATTAGTGCATTCATACTTAACTTTACAGCTAGTATTGTTTTACCAGGAAGGATGAGGGATTTATGATGTCTGTAATTACAAAAAAGGAAGGAAACCTTCTGGATTAACAGTACACATTAAGGCATTTCATGGGTTTTATTTTCCCAGAGAAAATACAACTGCCTCCCATGTATTCTGATTTGCGATAAAGCTATGTAATGAAATTCATCCCTACAGCACAAAGCCTATTACATCATTTAAATCTGATTGTATTTCATTTAGTCTTATTTGAAAAGCTGTTTTTTTCCATGTACCTTTATATATTTCCTTACAAATATTTGATTATTTAAAAATGCAGCCCAGTAGCTTAGAAAATATAGTTTGCCCTGGCTTTTTGTCCTATCTCTGCCACTAGATTGGCTGTGCTGCCTTGGGCAAGACACACAGGCCTAGGTTTTTAAAAGAGACTAGTGATTTTGGGTGCGCAAACTGAGACTCCTTAAGGGGTCTGATTTCCAGGGGTGGGTGCTCAGCACTTTCTGAAGATGGGCTCCCTTTCAGGTGGCTCGAGCAAACATCCTGGATCACAAGTCCCTTTGAAATAAGACAATCTCGCTCTATTTCAGTTTTTCTGTACATAGACAGGAATACCCGTATGAGCCACTGGCACCTCACAAAGGTAGCAAGAGGTTTAATAAATGGCTGTCAAATGCTTTCGGCTCACCCCATGGAAAAGGTGGTAAGTAAGAGATTTCTCTCTCTCAAGTGGTTGTTAGGCAGAAGCTGAATTTAAAATTGGCTTGACAAACAATGAAGGACACTTCAAGGCATTGGAACTGCACAGATCCTTGAGACCAGTCCTCCTCTCCCCAACCCCACACCACCCTATAGAAAAAAAATGTTGGGGGTGGGGGGAAGGCGGCCATTTCTCTAACTCCCCTATATTCACTACAGTCCAGCACACTCACAAAGGTGCAACTTTAGAGTCTATTGAGTCGTAGACTTTAAGGTCAGAAGGGACCATTATGATCATCTAGTCTGACCTCCTGCACAATGCAGGCCACAGAATCTCACCCACCCACTCCTGTAACAAACCCCTGACCTGTGTCTGAGCTGCTGAAATCCTCAAATCGTGGTTTAAAGACTTCAAGACCGTTAATGGGGAAGGAGCTGGGAACTGGGCAAAACCACCTAAGCGTGCACATTCCTAGGATCTAGGGGGAAAGGAACCAGATACACAGAGGCTAGAACTGTCCTGCCTACGTGTTTGACCCTCTGTGCTGTTGTTCTGGCTCTCCTTTGGCTGAATCCTTCTGCAGCTGCAGAGGTCTCCTTTGCTGATGTAACTAGTGGAGATCATCTTGGCCTCAGTTAAACACAGTTTCTTCCAGCCTGTGATCTTGGCTTTTCCAATACAAAGTCACCTGAGCTTCGTTTAGGTTGAAAGCCCCCCACTTCCCTAGAAAATGTACCTCTCTTTAACATTGCAGCATTTCATTTAAGGTGACTGCCAATATTGCAGGTCTTGGCTTATTTCTAAAGCTTCTACTGGGACCCAGCCTGTCTGTGTGTCATTTCTGAAACTCATTATGCTACAGTGTGTTTATGGATATTACGGTAGCTGGGAAATAAGATTTAACTAGCCTCGCACAAGGACATCTTAGGGATCTTTTCTCCGTATTTCATACCTTTGTTGCTAGTGTTAACGAAGTTAAAACAACATACATGCAGCCTCTTCCATAGCATTTTCAATCCAGTCTGGTTCCCTTGCGATCTGCCAGAGCGATTCATGGAAGACATGCTGATAGTCAAAGGACTCCTCCTACTGGAAAGACATCTACCCTTCAGAGGACAAGGAAAGAATTGCTACAGATTACACTTTGCAGCACAATTCCTTTTTCAATATAGTTGTGTAGGTTTTGCTAAGGGTGTACAAGCCTCCTGCCCCCACAAATTTCTAACCTAGATTATCACTCCCCCGCAGATTTATCACAAAGACGGTTACAAATGAATTGGAGATACAGTGTGGCCCACCCGAGTTGTCAACCATGTGCCTACTCGAGCGTCAAGAATTCTGCCACTTCAGATGAATTGTCACCTAACAGAGGCAGAACATCTGCAGCGCACAGCTCTATCCACCACCTGGGACATAGTTAGGGTGCCCAGACAGCAAGTGTGAAAAATCAGGAGAGCGGATCGGGGGTAATAGGAGCCTATATAAGAAAAAGCCAAAATCGGGACATCTGGTTACCCTAGACATAGTTAGACTGGTCTGATCATCTTGTGTGGGAAGTGTGATCTTAGCTCTGCTTTTCCCAGTGTCCTCCTGGTCGTGGTTGGTTTATTTATCATCAACTCCATAGTTCCTAGCCTGCCAGCATGTGAGATTGGAGAATTGAACTCCCTCGGGCAAGAAGGGAATGCAGAGCACTGGGCACCTTTTTGCAGCTATATCTGTTAACTCCCTGTTATAGTTTTTGCATTTGACTCCGATTTTTCTCACAGGAGGGGTAGGGGCTGGTGCCTGAACTCACACAGTGTGCTGCCTTAGTCTGCCAGAAGGGTTTCAAAAGCTGACCCAAAATAAAAGCTGGTTACTGCAGGCCACAGGCAGCTAGGGGTCAAGCTAACTTCCATGAGTATTCCCCTTGAAATCAATGCCCAACTAACAATAGCTCTGAAGCCAATTGAACGGCTCATGGTAGCACACCCTACGCTCAATTGTAAACAGTTTCTGGATTGACTCTTACGACGGTTATACCAGATATTGGGGTTGCCAAGCCTCCAGGATTGTCCTGGAGTCCCAGGAATTAAAAATTAATATTCAATTAAATATTATGTCATGTGATGAAACCTCCAGGAATACATCCAACCATAATTGGCAACCCTATCCGAAATTCTAAAAAATCATATAATGGTAAATGGATGAACAGTCACATTTTTGGCTGACTTTTTTAGGGGTACGTTGACCGAATATTCAACACCCAGGCAGACCTGAAGAAGAGCTCTGTGTAAGCTGGAAAGCTTGTCTCTTTCACCCACAGAAGTTGGTCCAATAAAAGATATGACCTCACTCACCTTGTCTCTCTAGCCAGCACTCCTGGCTTTCCTCTGCCACCGACAAGAGCACTTCATTCTCTATTGCAAGCAGGGACTTAAAAAAAACACCAACAACAAATCAACTTTCCAGAACAGCCATGTAATTTATAGTTTTAAAATGACCCAGAAGCTGTGAAAACTCTTTCACCACAAAAATCTCAGTATAGCATTTTTGGAGGATGTAGCAGGGCAGTCACCCCGCTCGTGCCCGGAAGGGTTAAAAATGGCCCTGGGGAGGGTTGTAGCTGGGGAAAGGCTGATTGGGGAAGCAGCCTCAGCTGGAGCCACGCTCCAATTAGGGCCCAGCAGGCCCTTATAAAAGGGCTGTGGGCCAGGAGCAAGGACTCTCCCTATAGCTCTTGAGGGAGAAGGGCCTGGCTGCCTGGGAGCTGAGAAAGATACCTAGAGTGGAGCAGGGCTGGGGGAAGGCTAGAGGAGCTGGGGAGCTCCAGCCTGGAAACCCCCCAGGCTGCAGGCCTTGTTAAAGGCCAGAAAGGCTGCTGGGGTTGCAGAGGGGCAGCCCAAGGGTAGGCAGCAGACCCCCCTTGCCGGTGATGAGTGGCACTTACACTGCAGTCTGCCCCAGTGAACGGGGGCTAGATCGAGACTGGCAGTAGCCATAGTCTGAGGCGGGGTGGGGACAGAGGGTAGAGGTAGATCCTTGATGATGCGCTGGAGAGGTTTTAGTTGGGGGCTGTAGGTGATGGCTAGTGGCGTTCTGTTACTTTCTTTGTTGGGCCTGCCTTGTAATAGGTGATTTCTCGGTACCCTTCTAGCTCGGTCAATCTGTTTCTTCACTTCACCAGGTGGGTATTGCAGTTTTAAGAACGCTTGATAGAGATTTTGTAGGTGTTTGTCTCTGTCTGAGGGATCCGAGCAAATGCAGTTGTATCTTAGAGCTTGGCTGTAGGCAATGGATCCTGTGATGTGGTAATGTAGGTAAGTATAGTGGTCAGTAGGTTTCCAGTATAGGATGGTTTTTATGTGACCATCACTTATTAGCACTGTAGTGTCTAGGAAGTGTCTCTCTTGTGTGGACTGGTCCAGGCTGAGGTTGATGGTAGGGTGGAAATAGTTGAAATCTTGGTGAAATTCCTCAAGGGCCTCCTTCCCATGGGTCCAGATGATGAAGATGTCATCAATGTAGCGCAGATAGAGTAGGGGTGTAAGGGGACGAGAGCTGAGGAAGCGTTGTTCTAAGTCTTCCATAAAAATGTTGGCATATTGAGAGGCCATGCGGGTACTCATAGTAGTCCCGCTGACTTGAAGGTATAAATTGTCCCCAAATCTGAAATAGCTGTGGGTGAGGACAAAGTCTCAAAGTCCAGCCACCAGGTTTGCCATGATGGTATCAGGGATGCTATTCCTGATGGCTTGTAGTCCATCTTTGTGTGGAATGTTTGTGTAAAGAGCTTCTACATCCATAGTGGCTAGTATGGTGTTTTCTGGAAGATCATCAAAGGACTGTAGTTTCCTCAGAAAGTTTGCTGTGTCTCGAAGATAGCTGGGAGTGCTGGTAGCGTAGGGCCTGAGGAGAGAGTCTACATAGCCAGACAATCCTGCTGTCAGGGTGCCAATGTCTGAGGTGATGGGGTGTCCACGATTCCCGGGTTTATGGATCTTGGGTAGCAGGTAGAATACCCCTGGTCGGGGCTCTAGGGGTGTGTCAGTGTAGATTTGTTCCTGTGCTTCTTTAGGGAGCTTCTTGAGCAGATGGTGTAGTTTCTTTTGGTTCCCCTTAGTGGGGTCAGAGGGTAATTGCCTGTAGAATGTGGTGTCAGAGAGTTGTCTAGCAGCCTCTCGTTCATATTCAGATGTATTCATGATGACGACAGCACCTCCTTTGTCAGCCTTTTTTATTATGATGTCAGAGTTGTTTCTGAGGCTGTGGATGGCATTGTGTTCTGCACAGCTGAGGTTATGGGGCAAGTGATGCTGCTTTTCCACAATTTCAGCTCATGCACGTCGACGGAAGCACTCTATGTAGAAGTCCAGTCTGTTGTTTTGACTTCAGGAGGAGTCCATGCAGAATCCTTCTTTTTGTAGTGTTAATAGGAGGCTTCCTGTGTGTTAATGTGCTGTTCAGTGGTGCGTTAGAAATATTCCTTGAGTCGGAGACGTCGAAAGTAGGATTCTAGGTCACTGCAGAACTGTATCAAGTTGTGGAGGTGGTGAGGCAGAAGAAAGTAACATAACACCACTAACAGTCACCTACAGCCCCCAATTAAAACCTCTCCAGCGCATCAACAAGGATCTACAACCTATCCTGAAGGACGATCTCTCACTTTTACAGACCTTGGGAAACAGGCCAGTCCTTGCTTACAGACAGCTCCCCAACCTGAAGCAAATACTCACCAGCAACTACACACCACACAATAAAAACATTCACCCAGGAACCAAACCCTGCAACAAACCCCGGTGCCAACTCTGTCCATATATCTATTCAAGGGACACCATTATAGGACCTAACCACATCAGCCACACCATCCGGGGCTCATTCACCTGCACATCTACCAATGTGATATATGCCATCATGTGCCAGCAATGCCCCTTTGCCATGTACATTGGCCAAACTGGACAGTCTCTAAGCAAAAGAATAAATGGACACAAATCTGACATCAGGAATCATAACATTCAAAAACCAGTAGGAGAACACTTCAATCTCTCTGGTCACCCAATAACAGACCTCAAAGTGGCAATTCTTTAACCAAAAAAACTTCAAAAACAGACTCCAACATGAAGCTGCAGAACTGGAATTAATTTGCAAACTAGATACCATCAGACTAGGGCTGAATAAAGACTCGGCGTGGTTGGGTGATTACAAAACCTAAACTTGATTTCCCCAATACTAATTTCTCCCTACTGTTACCCACACCTTCTTGTCAACTGTCTGAAATGGGCCCCTCTCATTACCACTTCAAAAGTTATTTTTTCTCTCTTGGTATCCTGCTGTTAATTGATTTATCTCGTTAGACTGACCTAATACTTGGTAAAGCAACCCCCATCCTTTCATGTATTTATACCTGCTCCTGTATTTTTTACTTCATACATCTGATGAAGTGGGTTCGAGCCCACGAAAGCTTATGCCCAAATAAATTTGTTAGTCTCTAAGGTGCCACAAGGGCTCCTCGTTTTTTCACATGCCCTTGTGTCACTGAAATCAGTGGGAGCTTCGCTACCAATGCGGAATCAGGCCCAAAATCAGTTGTATGCGTAGGTGATGGTAGGAGTGAGGTCTTAGGCAGTAGCCAATTGATCATTTGGATGGTATTTTCATATTCCAGAGTGGGACTTTCAATTCCTTCAGCATTAGCTTAAGCTCCCATTCATTTTGATGGGAGAAGAATTCACCATTAGCTTCAATGGGAGCAGAATTGGACATGCTCAAAGGTTGAACACAGGCATTTGCTCCATTACTCAGATATTATTAGTCTTGGCCAAGATTTTCAAGACTGATTAGTCATTTAGGATGCCCCTGTTTTCTGTGCTCAACTCACATTATCTTAAAGGGTCCCCAATTTCAGCAATCAGGTGTGCAGAACTTTCTGAAATTCACACCCTTTATGATGCCTCAAGTTGGGCAGCCAAAATCCAGCATTCCAAGATCATTGGTCACTTTTCAAAATCTGTCAGAGGGGTAGCCGTGTTAGTCTGGATCTGTAAAAAGCCACAAAGAGTCCTGTGGCACCTTATAGACTAACAGACTTATTGGAGCATGAGCTTTCGTGGGTGAATACCCATTTTGTCAGACGCATGTAATGGAAATTTTCAGAGGCAGGTATAGATATGCAGGCCAGAATCAGTCTGGAGATAACGAGGTGAGTTCAAACAGGGAAGATGAGGCCCTCTTCTAGTAGTTGAGGTGTGAACACCAAGGGAGGAGAAACTGCTTTGAGCCTAACCAGATCAGCTACAACATCACCGGTTCATTCACCTACACATCCACCAATGTTATATACGCCATCATGTGCCAGTCATGCCCCTCTGCCATGTACATCGGCCAAACTGAACAACCCCTACGTAAAAGGATAAATGGACACAAGTCAGATATTAGGAAAGGCAATATACAAAAACCTGTAGAACACTTCAGTCTCCCTGGACACACAATGGCAGATGTAAAGGTAGCCATCCTGCAGCAATAAAACTTCAGGACCAGACTTCAAAGAGAAACTGTTGAACTTCAGTTCATTTGCAAATTTGACACCATCAGCTCAGGATTAAACAAAGACTGTAAATGGCTAGCCAACTGCAAAAGCAGTTTCTCTTCCTTTGGTGTTCACACCTCAACTGCTAGAAGAGGGCCTCATCCTCCCTGATTGAACTAACCTCGTTATCTCCAGACTGATTCTGGCCTGCATATTTATACCTGCCTCTGGAAATTTCCATTACATGCGTCTGACGAAGTGGGTATTCACCCACGAAAGCTTATGCTCCAATACATCTGTTAGTCTATAAGGTGCCACAGGACTCTTTGTGGCTTTTTAAAAATCTGGTTCATCTCTGCTCACTGTAGCTTGATGTGCTACATTCCAGAACTCATTAACCCGGTAGCTCATTAACTTAGTCCTGGGCACAGCCCATAACTAACAGGTTAAATTCTGGCAACACAGAGAAAACTGATTTTATTTCACCAGGGAGATAAAATAATTTTACTGGTCGGCTGAAGATAAGAGTTATCTTTAGAATCAGATCACTTACTGTGAATATTTTGAACTGCATATTTTGCTCTGAGTGTAGTTAACAGGCAGCTGTTGAACAGCGCTAGTGGTAACTGTTCGCAAACTGGAAAATTCAGCTCCTATCTCTGGTATGGAATGGCTAATCTCGCTAGCTTTACTTTTGGGTATGGAATGCATGACATCTGTATTCCACTTTTCTAAGTGCTTTCCTTTCTACGCCAGTATTTTTTATAAAAGCTTTGTCAGCTTAGTCTGAGCCACACAGTTTAGTTTTCTAAAGAGAAACATACCAATTTATATTACTGGATTGGACATGAAGGTCAAGTCACTCACTCCTCCTAAATTTGTGTGTGCTCTTCTTTTTATATTTCCTCCTTATTTGGGCACACTTTCCTGTGTCTATTAATTGCAAATCTGTGGTTTCATGGGCTGTTCCTCCTTGCTTAAAGCTATAGTTAGCTTCGCACAGGATAACTTAAGATGGAGTCATGCACCATTTTGAATGTAGTATATTTATTGAAGTGCACTATTCTTACCATTAGGCACAGTGGGGGCCGTTATTTTTGACACCAGTATTAATAGCAGTCATTCCTTGTCAAAATCGTAAACCTTATCTTATGGGTAACAAGTGCACACATTTTTAACTTCAAAGAGGATCTGTGACTTTAGATGTTGTAACCTGATTCAACTTTTCTGTTTGTTTGTTTTTGTTTGTTTAAACAAATATTTTTTGATGAAATCAAAATTACCAAATCTAGGTTAGCCTGGATAGGCACAGTTAAAAATGGGAGTCTGTTAAAGTTTGGCAGGGAGAGAGAAAGCAAGTGTTATATGTGGAATGGGCTAAAGACCTTTTTGGGGGAAATGCAGCATTTGGAGCAGTGTATTCTTTAGGTTTACAATAGAGGAGGGCCTGGTTCCTCTGCCCTACAACTTTTCGTCTAGGGGAACCTCTTCTCCCCTCTCCCCTCCTTTGCTTTCTTGGGGAACCTGTTCTTGTTCCTCCATCTCTTCCTTCTGGCTGAATCATTTCCACTTTGGTCTTAGCAAATGATATACCCTCTGTTCATAAATCAGCATTTGATAAGTCTTTTGGTTAAGCCATTGGCCTGGGACTCAGGGGATCTGGATTCAATTCCCAGCTCACCACGTGTCCCATGTGACTTTGGGCCAGTGACTCAGAGTGGGTCTACACACAGTTTTTGTACCACGATAATACCACCAATAATAGTTAAAGCAGTGTGGATGCAGTTATTCTGGCATAAATGCCTGGGGATAAACTAGACCGATCTAAGCACCTTTATACCAATAAAACCGTGTCAACACTAGCGGTTGTATCGCTTTGGCTATTATTGGTTTCTAAATGGACACAGTTCCAGTGGTACAAAAACTGTCTGTAGATCAGCCCTTAATCTTGCCTCAACACCATGTCTAAATGGGGAGAATACTACTTCCTTCTTCCACCCTTTATGTGTCCTCTCTATTTAGACTGTAAGCCCTTCAAGGCAGAGATATTCTATGTGCACGTAAAGCACCTTGCACAGCGGGATGCAAATACCAGCTGGGGTCTATTGCAACTCAAGTAATGATAGGAAAAGGTACTTATTAAATTCTGGAATTAGGTCTTGGCATGTGCTTACAAAACAACACCCCTGTTAAAAATTAAAGTATCTTTATTTCATCTTTCTTTGGCTTCCCTAAACCTCATATAGAGACGAATCTGTAATGTGTGGGACATAGGTAGTCATTTAGGGACAGAGAGAGGGTGCTCCCAAACACTTTACTGATCTTTGCCCTTCAGGATACTTGATCCATGTTAAAATGTTTGTAGAATAAACTGATTTAGTGTACTTTTATGGATTTTATTAAGAATAAGCAAGTAAATATAAAACTAAACATACATATCACTGAGCTATGTAAGACTAAAACAAAATTATTAAAATCAAATGACAAAACTGAATCAATAAATCAACAGGTTCAAATTATCCAATAAATCAATACACTGGGTAATTAAATCAAATTATGAGGTTGACACGAGAAGAAACACTTTTGCTATCCTGCAAATGGGAGAATTTAAGGAAGAGCCAGTTTCTATGACCCCAACCAGCATAGTGCTTGGATCTAGTTGGTGAAGGACATGAGTGGCCATAGAACATAAATGTCCCTTCTGATCTTAAGACTTTTGCCAAGTGAGACCACCTAAAGTAAGTGGTAATTCCATCTTGGTCCACCTTAAGAAAGTATAACTGTTAGAATGCATCTCAAAAATTCCACTTTTACACCTCCTCCATAAATTCCGCTGTTTCAGGATATGTTCACACACAATAGCACAGAAATCTTTCTACAGTCTTAGTTACAGCGGCGATGGGGCAATCATACACAGCAGCAGCTTTCAAAAACGACTTTTTAACTTTAGAGAATGTTCTGACTAGTTGGATGAAATGTCGATTTTACTTTTAGGAAACCATGAAAGGTGCCATTTACACAAAGACAGACCGTTTCTCTCTAAGGCCAGAAAGGACCATTCTGATCATCTAGTCTGACCTCCTGTATACCACAGGCCAGAGAACTTCCACAAAATAATTCCTGGAGCAGATCTTTTAGAAAGACATTGAAGCGTAGAGGTATCCCTCCTGTAAAATAAAAGGAAAGAGTTCAAACTTCATTTCTTGGGATCTTTAACTCTTGTGGTGGCTGTTAACTGGTACCAGCTGATGAAAAAGGTCAGAGCTCAGAACACAGAGAAGTCTCAGTAACAAACTGGGTCAGGCAGGCATATAGCTGATGACTCAAGTCTTTCACTTCTTTTTCCTCCAGAGACCTATCCAGGGAAGGGAGAGGCATGTCACTTTCCAATGTTGTCAGTGTCCACTCTGGAGAGAATACTCCCCTTCAACATGATCTTCACTTTCATAGAGGCCATCTTCTGCTTTCTCCACCTCATGGACCACCTTTGTAGCTTCAGGGCTAATCAGGTGATCCAAGTATTCTGGATCAAGTCAATGTGGTCCAGTTCTCTCACAGGGGGTAGTTTTTAGGCCTTATCTCAGTGTGGAGAGTACCAGCATGAATGACCGTTGCCTTGCAAAACTTGGCTGGGTTTGCCACAAACAGATGGCCTTCTAAAAGAGCAAGACAGAATGAATGGGGTCTGCCTTCTGTGTTGAGTAATCGGGTCCAATCTTAGCAAAAACTGGTATTTTATGATCATAACTAATGGCCTAATCAGCACATTCATCAACTCGCATCTTCTTATAACAATTACCCTCAGTGTTCTAAATTAGGTGGCTGATACAGGTAAAATCATACCTTGCCCTAATAACGACCAACCCAAAGACATGTTATTTTTACAATTTTATCAGAATAATTTCATTTACCATCAAACAATTTAAGTATTCACAGACCCAACTATATCAGGCCTTGATCCCAACATTACAACTGACAACAGATATAGTACTACTACGTGGGTTTTGCACCAGGACTATTGAATTCTACGGGGTTGGTTTTGTTTCAGGAAAGGACTTCTCTATGAAGGTCAGCCTTACAGTTTCAGAAGTAGTGGTATAAAATTATCTGGATATTTGTGCTTCATTAATCAGACCATCTTTTAAATGAATGAGAGACTGAAGGAGGGGGAAGGAATAAATCACATGCAATAGATGCTGTAAGACATTCTTCATGATTGTAAATATCTTCTAATTTCACTAAACAGCTAGCTCCCTTCAATTCACAAGCTTAGAGTGTTCCATATTACAGTATCTCATAAAAGTTACTTCTGTATAACATTACTTAGCATAAAAAAAGAGCAAGTTTTGTGGAAACTGAATGCACACAATATGCCCTTTGTCTGAGTGAACTATTCTCAATAGGAAACCATTTCATACTCTACAGCACTGGTAAAAAATGAAAAATCACTGACAGCTCCTTCAAGATGTACGCACACCCTACACAGAGATAGCAGGCACAAATTCGATTCTCATCTAGAGGATTGCATGTTCCCAGGGTTATCTATGAAACTGCTGCTCTGTCGTGTGAATACAGTTGTCTCTGCCTTCATCAATGAACTCCCAAATTCAAAATGCAGCTGAACTACACAACTTGGAAAGGCCCATTTTCCTGTTCCTCTTTGTCCCCGAAGGCCACTCTGATCCACTGCCCATTTCTCTTTTGCCACCCCACTCCGTCTCTGCATAAACAGAGCTTGCCTCAGTACTGGTGCCACAGGCAAAACATTGTGCCGCCTACCTTCCTTTGCTGTAATAATCAGGACTCACCAGATGATGCTTCTACAGAAAGTCTTACAAATTCTGTTTTCCTAACTGCAGACAGTTGTATCTTTGAGACATGCTTATTGTTAGTGGTGATACAGTTTTATATAACTTAGGAATGAAGTCATATGTCCTGAAAAATACAGAACAGCAGCCCATTTGCTTAACACCACAGGTTGCTGTGAACACATTAACTCAGTGCTCTGATCTGCACACTGGCTTCCCATTGAATACAGAGGATAGTTCAAGATAGTCAAATCACTTCAAGGGACTGACCCTAACTGCCCAAGGAATTACCTCTCCTTCTGTGACCATGATCTTCCATGGGAGTAGAACAATGGAACTGCTGACCAATAGGGAGACATCGGTGAGTACAGGGGACAGAACTCTCTCATCACCGGAACAGATCCTAGACTAGGGACTCAATCCTGCTAAAGATAAGAACTGACCTACATCACCACTTCCAGAATTAAACGCAAACCCCATTTCTTCAGTTTAGGATAGCAACTGAGACAAATTGCAGTGGTGAGTTTTGTTATGCACACACATAAGATCACCAACTCCTTAACACAGATCACCAGGCAGCCTTCCAGTGGTAGTTATTTTGGGTCACTTTTGTCCTGCATTTGAACTTGTAGATTAGAGGCAAAAGCTCCATAGTCCATTGTCACCAGAGGCATCCAGTGTTCCTGGCAGGAGTCTCTATTACAGGAGAGTTGAACGTAGTAATTTTTGCTCAGTATACAAAATATTTCTGGAAATTAGTTAGATTGCCTTTTTTGTTGTTGCTTTTAGAGTCCATATGGACTCGTGATAAGACACTGGGCTGTGAATCAAGAGACCAACATTTAATTTAAGCTCTGTCACTGATTTTTGTGACACCCTGGGCACATCACTTCACTTCCCTATTCCTATCTTTCCCCTTCCACCTTTCATCGGTCTCGTCCATTCAGACTTCTGAGCAGGGACTGTCATATACTGTGTTTGTACATTAGGGCTTCAATTTCAGTGGGAGGATCTAGATGCTACTGTGGTACAGATTATTTAGTGAAGCTAGACATAAAAATATCCTGGGCATTCTTAGAACAAGTTTCATTTTGGTATTACTAAAAAGTTACTATAAAATTCTCATCAATACTTACTCCTTTCCTGGGCCTCAGTTTGAGATTAACCATATTGCACTCCGAATACATTCTACTTAACGTTTAATGTTGCCTCCCGCTCTTGAGGTTGCTAGGATACTGGCATCAGTCTATACAAGAATTCAGTGGACACAACATCCCAGTGGTCAGAGAGCATCCAGTAGGTAACAGAGATATAACTGAATCAAATCACAGGAAAAGGTGAACAATTCTATGTATGAATTTTCACCCTCTTCCGTGCATTGGTTGTTGCCAAAAGCAGTGGCTCATAGGTTAATATGCCAGAGCTTCCCAATTGCTATAAGAAATACCTTACAACTTATTCTAACTTCTGCTAAAAATGAGGAAAAAATGGCAAACATTTTTATCTATGATATTTACAGATTGTTTTAATTAATATCTACATTTCCACTACTTTAAACTAGAATACAGACATTTCTATAAGCATAGGTGATACAGCGGATTAGCCTGTCAACTCTCTGGAATTTGGTCCAACTCCTAATGTAGTCAATGTTTAAAGTAAGTTGGTTGTTTCATCCTAGTAGATGAGAGTCTCCATCTTCAAACACATCACATAATTGGACACACTATTTTTGACAACAATGTCAGCCACTCACTTTCATGAACATCAAATTAACCTAGGTTTTAATATTCATATCTTGGTAAAATTTTTGGTAGCAAAAAAGATTACTTGAGGAAAAAAGTATTGTGCAGTAAAGTCTCACTGGATTTTATCTTCAATCCAAGACAGTATCTGTTCACCTACTGCCTGATTACAGAGTCAATGAAAGGACTTGAGGATTTGAGGGGTTAATGGATCAGGTGGCAAGGTCCATCTGGACCAGCATCCTGTCTCTGACAGTAGTTAGATACTTCAGAGGAAGGATGAGGGATTATCTGCCTCCCACATTAGGCCTCATTCTGATCACTAATATTGAGAGATTGTCTTAGACCCTGGACCACGACGTTTAATATACCTTCCAAGATTTTTGTCATTGATAACTCTAGATTTTGGGATATCCAATAAATATCCAGTTTCCGTTTGAATCATGTCAAGTTCTTGGCCTCAATTTTCTTGATCTGTGCCTTGATGACTTGAGAAAACACATCATGACAAATTAAATTGTACTGTTCTGCACAGAAGATGAATGCCACCTACTGGTTATGATTCAGTGAGTTGATAATGCTTTGGTAGAGAGGCTTTTGTTTGTTTCTACAGACAGTAAAGTGCAGTAAAATTATTTTTGGACAACTAGTTAAAATTTCATGAGTTCTTATGGTACAGTCTCAAAGCTTTTACTCAAAAAAGTACGTTGGTGAGAAAAAAGGGACATGTAATTATAGTCCACATGTACCATATTAATCACATCAAATCTGAGGTAAATATAATGGTCAATTTTGAATTACAATGATTAATACTAAATGCTAGTTGGTGCCAAAAGCTTTCAATGTTATTGATTCAACTAATTGCATAAACCTAAAGCTGGTCAAAAAAGTTAAACACTAGTTTAGCAAAAAAAGTTGTTGGCGGTTTAAAGGGTTTGAAACCAGACCCACTTTTTGAGTTTTTGTAATCAATCAAAAAATATCTATTTTTCATTTACTTATAGCAGACCAATTTTTTTTTTTACATATTTTTCATATAAAAAAAGCCATCTCTCAATTTAAAAACCTTTCAGCCAACTCTAATAATCATTTCTGATGGCCAAGAACTGAAGGGTCATGCAGGTAAAGCATGCAGAAGAGACAGGAAAGTCACTGAGTTTCCTTTACACTGTTCTGTCAGGGGCCTCTGGGTCGTCAGATGCACAACTGTCCTGAAGTACTCAGATAAATTCTACAAACCGAAGTGCACATATGCAGGTCTGGCCCATCACTATGCCCATAGCAATACAGCTCCCAGATACTACTCATTCCTTACTCATACATGTCCTACAACCCTAGGGCTGTTACAGAGTCTGTATGGGAAATCTATGTAAGAATGCTATTGTCATTCTTATGCAAGGAAATCCCTGCAAGCAAACAGATGACCTCACGCTCCACCAGATGCTGCACTGTGCCCAGCCCCCAGGGCAAGGGGGGACTTCTATAGTGTCAGATGGAAGGCAGGGGATAAGGCTTCTCAGGGTATGTCTACACTGCAATTAGACACCTGCGGCTGGCCCATGCCAGTTATACAGCCCCTTGGTCTGAGTTAACTCAGTGTAGATGTTCAGGCTCAGGCTACAGCTCTGGTACCCTGCCACCTCGCAGGGTCCTAGAACCCAAGCTCCAGTCGTTAACTGTTTTAGAACTGAAAAAACAAGATATTTATGTATATCCATGTGATCTCTCTCTCCTCCTTTAACAGAATGCCTTCATCTTAACAAAAGATAAGGATTTCTTATCCCAGGGGCTATCCCTCACTCAAAGGCCCATGTACCACAGAACTGCAAAGAAAAGCTTACACCTCCTTGGCAATCCCCCCTGCCCCGGTAACATCATGTGCAGGGCAGAATGACATTTCCAGCAAATTCCAGGAGTAACACCAACTGATTGCAGTGGAGTTATTCATTTTTATACTGGTGTTACGGAGAGTGGAATTTGACCCATTTCTGTCTAGTAAACCTACATCTATCTCCAACAAAATGAACTAGTGCAACTAGCGTGCATTAAAGCATACACAGGACCCAATCCTGCAAAGTGCCAAGTACTCTATTCCCATTGGTTTCAACCGGAATGGAGCACACTCAGCACCTCGAAGGATTGGGCCCATCATTCCCATTAGTAGTAACGGAGAATTAAACATGCATAATTAAGAGACTATTGCCTTGGAAGGTTATACAATAATGATGGGAATTTATAATAAAGTTTTGGTTAAATCACGATACAATGTGTAACAAACATAACTTGATGAAAGCTTTCACCTGCACATGGGAGAAATGTCCAGTGTCTCAAAGTCTAAAGATACCTTTGGTGCTGCAGAAATTAAAAACGAAATCTCAAACATGGCATTTATTAACTTTAAAAAAAAAAAAAAAAAAGAAAAAGATCTGGGCTACACCATCAATTTCTGAGAGGAATCAAACAAATTAATAGGAAAACATTTTTAAATACTCCTGGGGATTCTTGAACATAAAATGCTAAGAGAATTTGCAATATAATACACTGGCAGGCTATCTTGGAGCTTCTGTTTCTTTAACATCTTCTTTGTCCACTTCCTCTGCTCGAGGGAGAAAACGCTCAAGATTTAGTTGTAAACCTTCACTGGTTGAACTTCGAATAATCAAGCGCTGGACAAATGGGCCTGAAAAAACAAAAAAAACCAGAAAATAGCTTCTGAATTATTCTAGCAGAATTTTTTATACCTGCAGGCTGACTTACCTGATCATGATGTACGCCATAACCACCCCTACCTCCCACCAGTTGTTTAAAGACAAGCAGCACCACCGAGCCATATGGGATTAAAGGATGTCTTGGGACACAACCTGATTTCCACTTTATTTCTCAACCACAATGTTGTCAGTTACACCAGTTTACACCGGTGCTGAAGAAAATTAGGTTGGTTTGGCATGATTTGTTCTTGACAAATCCCTGTAGGCTATTTTATCATCCTATTATCCCATAGGTGCTTACAAATTTGTAGTTTAATAATTTATTCCAGTATCTTTCCAAGTACTGAAGTTAGGCTGAGTGGTCTATAATTCTCTAGGTCCTCTATGTTATCTTTTTTAAAGATAGGTACCACATTTGCCTTTCTCCAGTCCTCTGGGACCTCATCCTTCCTCTGAGTTCTCAAAGATAATCACTAATGGTTCCAAAATTTCTTTAGCTAGTTGTTTATGGATCCTAGGGTGAATTTACTCAGATCCTGGTTTAGATACACATAATTTTTCGAAATAGTCTTTAACCTATCCATTCCCTATTCTTGCCTCCCTCCTTGTTAATACTGTGTTAAGCATCTAGTCACTATTAATTTTTGTTTTTTGTTTTAAGAGAAGACTGAAGCAAGACAGGCATCAAACACCTCAGCCTTTTTGATGTTGTCCACTGGTGACTCTCCTTCCCTTGTAAATAGTGGACTTACATTTCCTTTCATCTTTCTCTTGCTCCTAATGCATTTATGGAATCTCTTCTTATTGCCATTTATGTCGCTTACTAAGAGTAACTCATTTTGTGCCTTAGCTTTTCTGATTTTGTCCCTACATGCTTGGGCTATTTTTAATACTGATCCTTAGCTGTGTCCATGATTCCACTTTTTAGTAGTAATCCTTTTTGATTTTCAGGTAACTTAAAACACTCCTACTGGAGCCATCTTACTATTCTTCCTATATTTCTTTGCATTAAGATAGTTTGTTGTGCCTTAAATATTTACTCTGAGAAACTACCAACTCTCCTGAACTTCTTTTTCCCCTTACATTTTCTTCCCAGGGGACCTTACATACTAATTCTCTGAGTATGTTATAGATGTGTGTGTATTTACGAGAAAAGTACTGCAGTTTTTTAAATTTTACAGATTCATTAAAAATCAATATGGTTATGGTTCAGTTATTCTGACTGGAGCAGTACCACTGGTATATAACGTAGATGTTTTAGCAGCCTATAAACATCTTGTTCTTGCAACCAAACATGTAATCCTAGGGTAAAATTTTCAAAAGTGACTTATGTTCCTAAATACATCACTTAGGGGGCTTTGAAAATTGTACAGTAACGTACAAAATTTTCCCTGATCATAAAAGCTCATTTCAAACTGAGGATTTATCTCCATTCATTAAAAATACTCCCTTTAACCAGGCAGAGAGGCTCCATCTATTTTCCAGGATGATGAGAACTAACTCAAGTGGGCAGAGTGGAGGAACAGGGCAGAGCTCTAGACTAAAAGCTCAGTCAGACTGAGGAAACGTGTTACACCTCCAAAGAGATATGCATCTCACAGAGCTCTTCTTCACATTCGAGCAGAAGGAAATAAAGAGCAGCACTCCTGCAATCAACCTCCATGGTGTATTGTCCATATTTCCGCTCAGAAGAAATATGGTCCAGGTCAGCACTACCACACACAGACTTCACCTGACAGCAAGAGAGGATGGTAGAGCATCTGGTGAGCACAGCCACACACCTGAGAGGGGAAGAGGGGTAGAGAGGGAAGTCTGACCCTACCTGGAGGCCCCTTCAAAAGCACAAAAGGAATGAGGTTCAACAGTAATGGAGAGCTTGGTGAGGGGCTGGGAAGCCCCACCCCTGTGAAAAGGAGAGAGATCAGGCTTCTGTTTGGGTTATACAGGTTCTTAGGCTTCCCTCATCACCATAATGAGAGCATCCTCCAGTGGTACATTAAGTGATGTGACCAACGTTTGTCACGTGCAGTTCACTCTCCCTCATATCCTCTCCCACGGGGAAGTGCATGCTATGGAGTGTTTTTCATTGTGTTTTTAAATAAGTTATAAGTACAGTGTGCTCTGTGTTTATATTAGCTACAGCAAGGTCGAACAAGTGCGCCTTGCACCTGAAGAAGAAGGTGGTGGTTCTAAATTCCTATTTAGGGTAAGAGGGGAATGAGAAGGAAAAGCCAAGATGGATTCAGGAAAGGGGGCTTAGTGGTCCATTTGATGCAGGAGGTCAGGGATCAGGGAGGGAAATATCAAAAGGGGAAATGACAACATTTGATAGCACCAAATGTATGGCTGGTGCTAAAAAATGCAAGCAATAGAATAAAGCATTGAAAATGAACTAAATACGGAGTTTAAATGGAATACTGCATTGAAATATAAATAAGGCAAATGTAATAAATGCAAACTTCAAGTGTGCTACAAACACAATATTGCTCTAGTCCCAAAGTAATCACAACTTTGATTAAATATTCATCTTTGTTATCATTATTCCTTTGTAGCTCTGTTTGTGACGACTTAATCTTTTTCCCCAATGCTAAGTGCAGCTCAACGTTAATATACAACATCACTGACTGCTGGGAAGCTGGCGTTTATTTGAATTGTTATTAGGTATGTCAGGCAAGAAAAACTGTATAGAAAAAATAATCCTAGATTTCATATTTTTGTCTCCAGGGATATGAAACACAGCAGAATTAATTTTCCCTATCTGCAGATCTACAGAAACTCATAAATTAGTCATTTATATTCTAAACATTCATTAATGGAAAAACACCAACAACTTCCCCATTCCAGCTGGACTCCTGCTATTGAATGGAGAATGAGCCTTTCCACAAAAGGAACCAAAGAAAAGTCAAATCCATTAGGTTGTCTTTGGGGGAAGTATGAATAAAATAATTTGTATGTTGCAACATATGAATCTGCATGCTTAATTTAGTGAATATTTTTAATTTTTCATAAGGAGAGCTAAACGCTAAGCATGCATGTTCAGTGACATGGTTATGTGCACATATGGTAAAGAAAACATCCTATAACTTTTGGTTGTTATACATTGTGCATAGCGGGGTTTGAGAGGAATGGAAAATAGGAGACTAGCAGCAACTACTTAGAATGGTAGATTTTGTACATCACCTTTCAGTTGTTACCTAGGTTAAAGTTTGACTTTTTGGAAGCTGAAATAAATTTACCCTCTTGTGGCAACCACCACACACTAAAATCGCAAGAATTAGTCACTGAAGAGGAAAACTGACTCTTCCTCAACACTGAGCCACTCCAGCAGCTTATGTCCACTTTATTAGATTGATGTAGTTATCAAAACACTTTGGAAAGTCAGGATACTCGACTTCTATTGTTTCTGCTGATTGGATCACACGAAGGATTAGTAATCAGCCACATATTTTCTAAAACATTGAACCCTTTAAAAAAGTTTATTTTCTATAGGAAAGAAATAAAATCCTGCCAGGAATTTCAAGCACCACAGATCACATCCAACAACAGTGAGAGGAGAGCACAAGTGCTGTGTGGTACGGGGAGCAACTGCTCCAAAAAGTCGTGTGGGAAGAATCACTGTGATTGTGTGAAGCAACATAAATGTTAAAAATAAAGACAAGGCAATATTTAACATTATAAAGCAGTGTACTGGATATTCTATTTAAAACATCAGGCGGTTTCTTCTAAAACTATTATGTTTATTAACCACTCCTGTTCCTCCAATCATGCAGAAGACGTTTACTGTGAGTTTAATTTATGATAAAGTCAACAATGAAAAGAGCATGCTGCAGGATCCACATTGTTCAGATTATAAATTAAAAACACTGAACAGAGCCAATACTCCTCTGAAGCCTGTAGGAAACAGGCGGACTGGATTCTTATTCACAAGTGACCTCATCCTATTGCGTAGAAAGTTAACAGAAAAGAAACTGACAAATTTGTAATATCAACAGCAAAAATATGGCTGGTGACAGTTCTCTGCACTAAGTAGTGGCTGACGTGTGACCCCAGATCCTCTGGTGAAGTGCAGCCACACTGGGTAGAACCACCGATAAACACTGGCACTGGAATCCATACATCCAACCCCCATAAAGGCTCACAACAATGCGAGAGGCATCCACCAGTGGTGTAGAATTGATGCAGAGGCTTGGAAAGAATTTTCTGCTTGCTCATTCTTTTCTAAACTTCTAGCTTGGCAACCCCCTCGTCCTGACCAAATTCCATTAAGTCCTATGTAACAGTCTTCCCTGCAAGCTCAGTTGGCTTCGGTAATTTTGCTTATTTTCTGACCTATGCTGTCCTTACTGCATAGCAATGCTAAACTCCTGATTTGGCAAAGCACACTAATATAATCTGTTCCCAAAAATCGGTTTCTGTAAAATCGGAATAATCCCATAGCGTAGACATACCCTAATAGTGCTTCTGTAGTCAAGGGGACCACTCATATGCTTAAAGTTAGGCATAAAGTTTAAGTAACAAGCAGGATCAAGGCAGAAAAGCTGCCTCCATCCTAAAGGCAGATGACGTGATGTGTGTTTGTGGCATGTTTGGCAGTAGTCAGCGCTTTCTTATTACTTCATTTATGTAATTTGCTTTAACTTCAATTAAGAGCCTAAAGTAAAAGCTACTTACCATAGCTCAATGGCCTGTACGTACAGACATCCTTAATAATTGCATCCAGATTGGCAATTATCTGTTCATTAGGCATATCCAGCTGAAAGAGGTTAATGCAAAATTAATTATACAGAAGCAAGTGCTGATGATTAATAAAATTAAAAGTGGTTGGGTAAATATTTAATTGGTGTTTTGGGTATCTGAATTTAAAAAAAGTTCCTTCAGTTTAAGATGTCAACAATTACAAATTCCACTAGTGACATTAGCAAGAAGATACCCCGCTGTGAAGAAAATCATTTAAGTAAACCACTAACTTAGCGGCATGTACATCACCACAGTCACATGTACACATCCATGTTCTCAGATGGTAAACCAGGATGCTCAAGATTAAACAGGCACAATCGCTTTGGTGAAAAATGTAAAACCATTTTCAAACCTCTTTCATTGAGCAATGTGTGGATGACTTCAGATCTATTTTCTAAAGCAATACTTTTAATATAAATTTATTGGCGTTAGAGATGTCTGCTAATGAACAATCCTGCATTGGCAGGTAGATGACTTCACAGCGTACTTTCTAGCGTTTTCCCCCCTTCTAGTTTTACATGCCCTATGAGATAGGGTTTCCACCACCTCACTCTGGAGATTATTCCACAATTTAGTCTCTCTCACTCAGCTGATGTGAAGCCCAAATAGTTCCTTCCTCATTTTTATGCCAACACTTGTAGGTTCTAGCCATAACCGTTCACCCTGATTTTTGTCCACTGGTGGCATTTCCACCCTTCAAGCAGTTGTAGATTTATATCTCCATTTGCGATTGCGAAAGCCCTCATTCAGCAAAGCACTTAAGCATGTATGTAAAATTTCAGGCACCCGAGTAGCCCCAACGTCAAAGGGACTACATACATTCTTAAACGCTTTGTTGTTTCAAGGCCTTAGCTAAATATAAATGTAGCTCTTTTAATCTT
Organism: Mauremys mutica; assembly: GCF_020497125.1. NCBI lineage: Eukaryota > Metazoa > Chordata > Testudines > Geoemydidae > Mauremys > Mauremys mutica. The sequence goes on along the minus strand of NC_059076.1, from coordinate 18,911,770 downwards.
TCCTCAAATCAATCCCAACCAAACCCCTAATTATCGGTGTTCTTGTCTGAGTTCCCTCTAACTTGTCTATATCTTGTTATTAATGAGACATCCCACACCGAACACATTATTACAGATGTAGTTACATCAAAGCCAGAGAGAGAGAGAGAGAGAGAGACATGAAGACTATTACCTCTGGCTCTGGGATGCCTCAATACATGCCATTTAAAATTGCATTCACATTGTTGTTACAATAATGCCTTGCAGTCTCATGTTTAATTTGCTGTCCACTATCACCAACAGGTTTCACTCAGCATTACTGTTTCCCAGAAACCTCCCTGCCATCGAGTACGTTTTCAATTACTTTCCTGTAGGCTTATGAGTTGTATGTTTTGAAGTTGTATTTCCTTATGTTATTTTCTGTCCATGTTTTTCTCTTGTTTTCTTTATATTATTTCTCTGTCCGCAATGGAGTTTGCAACATAGTGGATTTCACTAATGTGCTATTTATTCCCTCCTCCATACAATTAATAATGATAATACTAAGACAAGCTCATTTGGTACCCTAGTGGACACATTCCCCCAATTTGATAAAAGACCATAAAGAAAAGTTAACATAACAGGTATTCAGTGTGAAGAACAAATGTTCCTATGATATCCAATCCAATTTGTATTCATTTTTTCAAGTAACACTTTGAAAGCCAGCTAAATAATGCATTAAGGCAGCAGTAAAGCAATAGTTACGAAAACTGCCATTACTGCAGCTTACTCTATTGGTAAAGCTAGCAATTCAACACAAGAAGGAAATTCAGCATAAGGGCAAATTAAATAAATGACAAGAAATTGTAAGGGTAACAATAAAGAACCTCATAACTTAAATGATATTTTAAGTACCTATTCTTACATTGATGTTCAGAATTGCAGTGATTCTTAATTACATTCTGAATGAGTTGCTTTGCATTTAAAAGTGAGTTTAAAACAATCAGAGAGATATATTGGTATTAGCAGTTTGCTCTAAATATAACATCCTTTATAAGTCTTTTCAATGGAATTAGTAATAAAAAGGGGTACGGTACACCCTAAAAGAGAAGACAAAGAAAGCAGGAGGTAGGAGGGGTAGATTACCAGGGAACTCAGTTACTTACACTAATAATTAATATTTATCATTCATATAGAGCTTTTCATTTACAGATGCTCCCCGGGTTATGCAAATTCGCACTTAGGGAAAAAGTTCCATAAGCCAGAAATAGAATTTTCGAGTTGCGGAGATTTTTGCGTAACGTACGCGTATACGTTTCCGATTAACGCAAAGTTCAAGTTACGCAAGGCTTTCCAGAACGGAAGGATTGCATAAGTCGGGGGCGTCTGTATAGCTATCAAAGCACTTAAAGGTGGAGAAGGATCTTCTGTATTTGATGGACAGGAAAGCTCAGGCACAGAATGAAGTGACCTGCCCAAAGTTATACAACAAGCCAGGATAGATCTGAAAATCAGATCCAGGTCTCTTGACTTCCAGTCCCCGGAGTCACACTGTCCCAAACATGAATGTGCTTTTAAAATGTCGTTTTCATTTGACAAAGAACACATTTCATTTTAAACGCACATCACATCATTTAGATCCTCTTTGCTCTCATATAAGTGTTATCTAGTATAGTGGCATACAGTTGTCCAGTACAGTATAAAGCCAAATATTCTTTCATGATGCACAGTGCACAACAGTCACACTGTTTGATGGCTGGAGTTTATCATGTCACCACACATGGGATTACAAAGATCCTACTGTAATTAAAAGCTTCATTAAACATTTACGAAAAATGCAAATACCCATAAGAATTAGCAAGAAAAAATACACCATTTGAAGTTCAGTCACCCTAAAACAAACCCATAGTCTAATTTTAAAACAAGAGTCAACTGGTGCTGAGAAACTAAGCAAAACCTCATGTTTTGCTCCATAAAAGCATTAGAGAACTGCGGTAGCTAAAGACATTACTACCACATGTGATACACATTATTTGAGTAACAAATCCAGAATTTCCGATAATAGTTACTCTAAGACCCTCTTTACAATAGCTGATGAACCAATGTTAATTCTAGGCCTGCCTTGTCAGGCAAAAAGCGTTTTTCAATTGTGTTAGCTCAATAAGATCGCAAAGCTCCGTTAAAGTGCAAACTAACATATCTGAAGCACTGCTGTACGGTAGGTTACAACACTGCCAGTTAAGACCGCTTCAAATAAGTCATCCTGAATCTTAATGGGGTTTTTTGGATTGTTTTAACACCTTTTATTCCCATTCAGACATACCCCTAGGGAAACAGTGTTTCATTATTATTCTTGCTCAAGGCACTAACACAGTTTCCCATATCAGTAGACCACCGGCAAACAAAGCCTAATTGTGTTATAGTTTACAAAACTGTAGTACAGACTAGAGAGGGGCTTTACAATCCAATAGGTTAGTGTTTAGATTAGTCTAAAAGAATACTTCAGTATTGATGTATAGCAGAGCACATGTACACACAGTCTGCACCAGCCAGGGAGATCGCTTTAGTACTTTTTAGCATTATTCCCTGGAAAAGTGCTTCATGCAATGTCCCCCGCTTGTGCAGATAAGCCTCACAAGTGTCCAAATTCATTAATAACTTACATCATGAGGGCAGACAGCATTATTTGCAAAATGTGTCAGTCATAAAATGCAAATTCAACCAATCTAAAAACACTGCACATCAAAGCATAACTAATTTACTATTTTAATCTCAAATTTGTTTTCAAAATTATTCCACTTTCAGGATATGCAAATAGGAAATGTATAAAAAGGTGACTCATATTATATCACAAGCTTCAAATATTAGTTAAAACATTTAGTTTACATCATTCATACAAATGCATCACACCTGAGTCCACTGTATGGACTTAACCATCAGACAATTCAAATACATATACGGGCTGGGAGTATGGTGGAATGCAACAGCCAGGTGTCAGAATTAAGCATGGAGAAAACAGAAGGCTCTAAGGGTACGTCTTCACTACCTGCCGTATCGGCGGGTAGCAATCGATTTCTCGGGGATCGATATATCGCGTCTCATCTAGACGCGATATATCGATCCCCGAATGCACTCATGTCGACTCCGTAACTCCACCAACGCGAACGGCGGTAGCGGAGTCGACATGGGGAGCCGCGGACGTCAATCCCGCGCCATGAGGATGGTAAGTAATTCAATATAAGGTACTTCGACTTCAGCTACGTTATTCACTTAGAAAATGGATTTGATTGTTTTCAATCAGAAAGAGGGTTAGGAGTCATAGGCCAGGAAGGATAAAATTGGAAACTAGTCAAGAAGCCAATTAGACACAATGAAGCTGCTCTAGATGGTGGAGGCACCATGGGAGAGCATACACCACACGCTGTAGGAAACATGGATGAATAAAGAGAGGAGTCCAATATTTGAAAGACTCAGAGAGGAAGAAAGAACAAATATAGAATGAGATACACGAGTGCCAAAGAGGGGAGAGGGGTCCAACCACGTCTATAGAAACTAATATTGTGAAGATGATGAGGGAAGGCTTTGTCCTTGATTCTGAAATGGGCAAGAAGACAGGAGCACAACCTGAAATTTTGCCTATTTCTACGTGCAAGGGAGGTGAATAACTGTAATCTGGAGAAAAGATTTAGGTTTGATGAACTGGGACTTGCATCGTGAAAGCTCCCAGAAAAAACAGACAATGAAATATCAATGAGATCACAAAAACAGAGTAACTGTTATGTTTGTTTTTACAAATAATATACAAATATTAGCAAGAATCGACATACCCAGAAAATCATCTGATTTATGAAAATAAAGTGAGCCCAAAGCAGAAAGTGTGAAATGCATTTAATCATGTCACCTGTACCATTTTCCCACTTGCTTGTTTCCTGGGTTGTTTGCATAATTCTGTAACAAACTGGATTTAAAAAAGGTAAGTGGCCAGCTTTTATAACAGATATGTGCAATGTTCAAGGGCAAGCTAAAGTAAATTAAGCACAGTTCCTGCACATAATAATGTGCTTATTTTATTTTGCAGCTGAATGATACTGAACGTTATTCTACAGTCACAATAGCTGTGCTAATGTAAAAGGTTGGAGGATGGCACTTATGTCACACACATACATTCTAACCTCTGAAGTCTCTGAATTTATCAATCCCCTCTCCAATAACACCTCCATTACCCCACTTTTAGTACCTAGCAGCAGTCAAGACACCTCCCTGTCATACTGGAGTAAGCACGCTAGTAATACCAGCTTTTCCACATGAAGTCCGCCAACAAAATAGATTTTTTTTTTTGATATATTGAAATCACACATTTAGGTATCACAAGAGTGGTACCTTTGAAAAGTCAAATGTTCGGGCTGTCCAATTTTACACACTACAGATTTTTAACAAGTTAATTAAAACAAACTGCAAAAAAGTGTGGAATTAAAATCCATACTAGGTTAAGAAGGTCGATGCACCTCATGCTACAACATTCATGGGTGTTGGGGTACCTAATTAAAGTAGGCTGTCTAGCCATAATCTCAACTCTTCTACATTTCTCTTATCACTAAACTGCTGCTCCAACTCCTAAGGGCATATAAACAGCAGATTCATCTGCTATTTTCCTACTGATATTGCATGCTCCCAATACGGTATTCTGTTGTGTTTGACACTTGGATCTCATCTGAACTACATTTTATGCACTGAGACCTAATTTTTCAGACTTAACTAATGAGTTTTGGTTGCTCAATTTGAGACAACTTAAAGGGTCCTGATTTACAGGGGATAGGTGCACAGCACTTTCTGAATATCAGGCTCTTAAAGAAGTCTCAAATTGGGAATACAAAAAATACTAGCCACTTTTGAAAATAATAGCCTGTACTTCTGTTTGTTTTTTTTTAAACAGTCTCCTAATGTGTAAAAACCTAAACACCAAGGGGATAAGCAACATACCTCCACTATTTTTCCCCTCCCAAACAAGTGATTTTAAATTCGCCAACACTGATTAAATAGCATACCTCTCCTATTTCATATATTAAAAAAACCCTAATAAAGGAGGCAGGATTTTTAGAGAGACAGAAGGGTTTGCAGTTTACAGTACACGAAAATGCATTTGTTTTACGTTAAGGCTGAGGGAACTACCTTCTGATTTTTATGGGACATGAGGAAAACAAACAGTTTCACAACTGCTTCAAAGTCTATAGCACTTTATTAATGCATTCCAATTTTAGTGCCTTTGTTAGCAAATAGGTTGTCCAATTATTCTTGAAGAGGAAAAGTTTGGTTGTGCATACTATATAATTTAACATTAACATTAAATTCTAAGTGAAGACCTAATATTTCTTTTACAAACTTAAATGCTTGCAAGAATTTTGATTGACAAAACCTGTTGCAAAAAATATGTATTTCCATGAAATTTCTTGCGCTAGAGTGAAATTTGCTATTTTGTTTCATTTATGAAACACTCCCTTAATAAAGTCTTTAGTTATATTAAATAAAATTGACATCCCTCCTGTAAATATCCATGTTCAGGTTTCCTGTCCAAAGGACCTACTATAAAAACTGTCTTGCTCATGCTCCACAAGCGAAAAATAAAAACAAAAAACACCCCAAACCCTCTAATCCTATTATTTAACCCATGTCACAATTTTACAGGTTGTGATATAGTTTGTGGAGGATGTGGTTGGTAAATATGGGGTGGTCTTAGAAACACAGTAATATGTTGCTTGTTAAGGAAAAAGAATAAATGGAACATTTCACTAAAAACAAAGCTACTGTATATACTCGTTCATAAGCCAAATATTTTTGGTAAAAAAGTGACGCGTCAAAGAGCAGAGGTTGGCTTATAAATGGGTCTACACCAAAATTTGATTATTTTAAATGCTATGGAATCACTGAATTGAATATCTAATACACTGTCGTTTTGTTTACCTGGAAAGTCTGCAGGCATGGAGCCCCTCAGCTCCCTGTGGCCACGGTTCACCATTCCCAGCCAATGGGAGCTGTGGGAAGTGTGAACCGTGGCCACAGGGAGCTGAGGGGCTCGGCTCCATGCCTGCAGACGCGCCAAGTAAACAAAACATCCCAACCCACCAGAGGCTTACCCTGATGGCCGGGAGCCAAAGTTGGCCAACCCCTGAAATATAGGGTCGGCTTATGAAAGGGTCATACAGTTTTTGCTATTTTTACCTATTCATTTTGGGAGGTCGGCTTATAAACCAGCGGGCTAATGAACGAATATATACGGTATATGCATATGTAGAGCCCAGTCCTCTATGGCGCTAAATTAAATGATATAATCCAACCAGAGGGGATTGACTTCCCTTTCTGCTCCCCCTGCCCAAAAAGTCTGAGACGTAGCTATCTCATCTTACTTTTCATAATTAATTCACAAAGTCAGTTCAATTACCCACTCCTCTCCAGTGTCTAAATAGTCCCACCATACTCAGCCGAGTTCCCATGCAAAGCAAATACAAGTACAAAGCACCATCTCACTGATGAGAGCTTCTCTGTCTTTGCAGTTGCAACTCGCATTCAGTCAAATTAATTTCATACAATGTTCAAGAGTTTCGAAGAAGGTAAAACCTGGCCCTCAGTCTCCGTCACCATTTCTGTTTTTGCAGCAAACTGAATATAAGAAAGCAATGCATGTAAGATACATGCCCGCAATAATCCCTACCAGGGAGCCAAACACAGCAAAGCAAATCCATTCCCCTTCCATTTTATTGCGTGCTATCTTTTTTCAGAGTGAGGTGTCTAGAACAAACATGCATTAGTGCCAATTTTGCCAGTACAGTTTCCAGCCTTCAGTGTTTCTATGACAGTTTCCCCTATGAAAAATAAGCACTCAGCCTCAAAAACATAAAGATAGTTCTCAAATAATTAGAATTTTAGTGATCTTCTTCATAAAAGGCAGGCCCAACTTTCCTAACATTTAAGAGCTGCTACTAAAAATCAGTCATTAAAAATAGAAAGTGTCCGCCCCCAAAACAGAGTCTGATTATTTATGGCTTATTTCACAGTGACAAACTAGAAAGCCGGCCAATTTATCACTGTACATTAGTTGGACTGCCAGGCATGTTGTATCAGAAGGAACCTATACCGAGATCCTTACAGTGGCTGCTCTCTTTAAATAAAGTCTGAGTAAAAAAGCTGGATAAGAAAAAGAAATGCAGTGTAAACACTAAGGCCCCTACTCGAGGCCCTCACTCAGGCAGAAGTCCAATTTAATTTAACAAGAATTCTGCCTGAGTAAGGTTCTCAGGTTTGGGTCCTTAGCGCTCATGCTGTATTTCTCTTTTTCTTAGCCATCATTTTTCCTCATAATTGGTTTAAAGAGAAGAGGCGCAGTAAGGGGCTCTGGATGGGTTTCCTCTAATGCAATATCATAGCTGAGAGTCCATAAGAGTCTGCATAATATTTGTCAACTAAGAATTTCATTGTAAGGAATAGAAGAGAAATTCCCACAAACATTGTTCTTTATCCCACGAGTTCAATGCTCATCTATCCATACTGCCTCTATTGGAAAAGTTTAAATTCAGTCTTTTCCCCCTAGCTCATAGTGAATATTGAGACTCCTTCATGGAGTTCAAACTGCCATGCAATTTTTGCCCTGTAAACATTTCCTCCCTAATTAGGGGGTGGGAAAGTGACCAGGATCCCACTATGATATAGAACTTCTAGATGTGTCTGTATCAGGGGTCAGCAACCTGTGGCACACATGCCAAAGGTGGCACGCAAGCTGATTTTCGGTGGCACTCTGCTGCCGGCCTGGGGTTCCATCTACAAATGGCTTTCCGTTTTTTTGCAGCGCACTGTGCAATCTTGTAACTTCCTACTGTAGCTTTGGCTGTAACACCTGGTCTAATTTCAGTTGCTGATGACTTATGACATGCAGGAGACCAGGCTAAATAAGCTAGTGGTCCCGTCTAGCCCTGGACTCTCTGGCTTATCTGGCCCCCATCACTGCAGTAGCTGAGGAATTCACTATTTTTAAGACACTTACCCTCCCGGCAGCCACGCGGGGCAGGCCAGTTGTTCCCATTGTACAGAGGGAAAACTAAGGCACAAAGGAGACATCCACACCATGATAAAAAAACTCGCCGCACCAAGTCTCAGCCTGGGGCAGCTGACTCAGGCTTGCAGGGCTAAAATTAGCCATGTAGATGCTGCTAGACCCTTTCTGGGATCTCAGAGCCTGAGCATCTAGATCACTCTTTTCAGCCCCGTGAGCCGGAGCCAGCTGCTGCCTGTTTATTGCAGCGCAGACATACCCAAACAGGCTGAGTGACTGGCCCAAGGTCACACAGGAAGCCTGTAGCAGAGGAAGGCAGGGGTGGTGCGTTGTATGGGCCCTTGGTACCCGGGCTCCAGGAATATTCAGGGCCTGGGGGCTCAGCTCCCCCAATGTTCAGAGAGGTTAACAACTGATCACTCAGAAGCCTGTGTGCAGCTTAAAGTATCCAAATACATGCCACCAGACATCGGAAAACTGAGCAAGGAAAAGCAAGGGCAAGGCTCACACTAAACTGATAAGATCTGTATTTTAATTTTAAATGAAGCTTCTGAAACATTTTAAAACCCTTATTTACTTTACATACAACAATAGTTTAGTTATATATTATAGACTTCTAGAGAGAGACCTTCTAAAAACGTTAAAATGTATTAACTGGCACACGAAACCTTAAATTACAGTGAATAAATGAAGACTTGGCACACCACTTCTGAAAGGTTGCTGACCTCTGGTCTATATAATACTCAAATGAAACCAGATTTATTCTTTTAATTTCAACACATGAAACAATACACTATGCTGAAATCTACAGACAAAGTGCCCTTGAATGCCCTCTTGGTATGAAACATTAATTGCACCTTTTTTATAGTAAGCTTTATAGAGACCTACTCGTATGTGATTTTGTTTTTCATTTCAGGAGCACGGCATAATAAACTCCTTTATGAGCATATCTGCGGAAGTCAAAGATCTCATTATATAAAGCAGAGCAGGAACTGGAACAATCCCTTCACTTCCACTAGTGCAGGGGACTCCGATCCTGCAGAGCCACTGGGGGAATGGGAGTGGAACAATGGGGGGGTGGTTTGCGGGAGGAGAGAAGGGAACCATGTCCCTCTTTTCCCTGAGCCGAAAGCCCCTCTAGTGCTGTTCATCACTCTTCACAGTGTCATGCCACTGGCTGAAAACTTGTGTTTGGGGGAGAATCGGCAAGCGCGAGAACACTGATTTAATCAGCACCCTCTTATTTTCTCTTTTCCTCAAGGATCTGAACCCCCCGGAGGACAGGAGGGAAAGGAGAGTCAAAGCAGAAGCCTGTAGGAACACAGAGGAGCATGGATTCTGAAGAAGCCATACTGTCATGCAAATGTCAGGGGGCAGGTGGGAATCATTTCTGAGCTTCTGTTCCTTCGCAGGTCACCCCAAAACAAAGGGACAGATATACTACCTATTTCACTGGGGCTAAATAATGCTCCCCACAAACCTAATGACACTAACGTGGTGGAAACTGTGAGTTTCGTACCTATCTATCTACAGAGCACCAACATGGGGGACAATCTGGCCCATTACAATGAATGTAAGGCACTGGGTAGCCATGCTCCGGTCGCTTTGTACCACAATGATATTTGTAGTTTTGTAGCCTTCGACAAAGTCCATGCATCCCACTGCCAGCTGCTTGCTCAACCAATGGAACAACAATTATCCTAGTAGACTCTGTCTAGTAAGCTAGCCAACTCTGTAGCTGTAATTCACCATGAGAGCAACGACAGAAGCAATCATGTGGACAAGGCTCAAGTGTTTTTAACCACTCAGCACAGGGTTAGTCTAAGTCCTATCTACATTATAGTCTCTATTGTCGCTCCCATCCAGTTAAGAATTGTGACTAGAACGTTTGCTGGAATACACAAGGCCTTTATCCCGATGCTTCAATACTCTAAGGCCTGGTCTACACTAGGACTTTAAATCGAATTTAGCAGCGTTAATTCGAACTAACCGCTCAACCGTCCACACCAGGAAGCCATTTAATTCGAACTAGAGGGCTCTTTAGTTCGAATTTGGTACTCCACCCCGACAGGTGGAGTAACGCTAAATTTGACATGGCTAGTTCGAATTAGGCTAGGTGTGGATGGAAATCGAACTTAGTAGCTCCGGGAGCTATCCCACAGTGCACCACTCTGTTGACGCTCTGGACAGCAGTCCGAGCTTCGATGCTCTGACCAGCCACACAGGAAACGACCCGGGAAAATTTGAATTCCTTTTCCTTTCTGGACAGTTAGAATCTCATTTTGTGGTTGGACATCGGGGCAAGCTCAGCAGCACCGGCAGCAATGCAGAGCTCTCCAGCAGAGGAGTTCATGTAATCTCTGAATAGAAAGAGGGACCCGGCATAGACTGACCGGGAACTCTTCGATCTGATCGGTGTGGGGGGCGAGGAGTCTGTGCTATCGGAGCTGCGCTCCAACGAATGGAATGCAAAGACCTACGAGAAGGTCTCCAAAGCCATGATACAGACAGAGGATACAGCCGTCATGCAACGCAGTGCCGCGTGAAAATCAAGGACCCCAGACAAGCCTACCAAAAAATCAAAGCGGCCAACGGATGCTACGGAGCCTGCCACCACTGCCCCACCAGTGACCATGGACTCTGATGATGGGACAGTGTCGACAGCCAGTTCCTCGACGATGTTCACGGACGGGGAAGATGAGGAAGGGTTTGTGGAGGACGAGGCAGGCGACAGCGCTTACAACGCTGGTGTCCCCGACAGCCAGGATCTCTTCATCACCGTCACGGAGATCCCCTACCAACCCTCCCCGGCCATGAACCCGGATCCTGAATCAGGGGTAGGAGCAGTCGGTAAGTGCTTTAACCATGTTAACTTTTATTCTTAATATAACAGGAATCTGAAGTGTGTGAAAAGGAGGTCTCTGTATATATGGTGATAGAACAGAAATCCTCCTGGGAGATCTCCACGAAGCTCTCCTGCCGTTAATCGATAAGCATCAGCAGGAGGTTCCTGGGGAGAGCTGCCTTATTGGGTGCTCCGTGATAGCACACTTTTCCGCGCGATGCTTTCATGCGGTATTCAGGGAGCACTGCCTCCCAGAGCACGGCTGCATAGGTCCGTGGTTCGTGCTAGATTTCACGCAGCATGCGCTCTCTATCTCCTTCAGTGCCCGTCCTCACGGTTATCTCGCTCAGAGACTCCTGCATCTAAGTAGGGGAATTACTGTAATGTTACGCCTGGTCCAAAGTATTTTTAAAAAATCTCCGGACAGACGGGATAGCACAGACTCAGCACGCAGCTGCGTGACGAGCGTAACGGAAAGCCAAAGAATCAAATGGACGCTCATGGAGGGAGGGGGGAACGAGGACGCAAGGTATCCCACAGTTCCTGCTGTCTCCGAAAAGCATTTGCATTCTTGGCTGATCTCCAAATGCTTCTAGGGTCAAACACAGTGTCCGTGGTGGGTCGGGGCATAGCTCGGCAATTTACGCACCCCCCCCCGACCCCCAGAAGTTAAAGGGAAAACAATCCTCTGTTGACTCTTTTACATGTCACCGTATCTGTACTGAATGCTGCAGATAGACGCGCTGCTGCAGCACTCAACAACAACATCCTTCCTCCCACCCCGCCATGGGTGGCTGATGGTACAATAGGACTGCTACCCGTCCTCATCATCAGCCTATTGGCACATGGGGCAGTGCAAAAGGACTGGTAACCATACCAACTTGCTTGGGACAGGTCGATCAAGGTCGCCTGGTCCTAATTTTTCATGGTAGATGGTGCAGTATGGCTGGTAACCGTCCTCATCATTGCAACAGGGGGCTGAGCTCCATCAGCCCCCACCCTTCATTGTAAAGAAAAGATTCAATTGCCCCTGGACTAGCAGAGGGATGATTGGCTCCCTCCTCCACACCCCTTAATGTCATCTCTGGACTATCATTGCAGCTGGAGGCTTCCTTCCACTCATTTCTCACAAACGACTACCTGTGTCTTATTCATGCACTCTATATTACTTCATCACACAAGTGGGGGGACAATGGTATTGGAACCCAGGAAGGCTGGGGGAAGAAGGGAATGAACAGCTGGGGTTGTTTCAGGAGCACACCCTGTGAACAGCATTCAGCTCAAAATTTATGCATGATTGGCCAGAGAGCAGCTGTGCTCTCTGGTTCTATGATACAGTGGTTCTCTAGTACAGTTGCCCATATTCTAGGCAGGACTGATTCTATTTTTAGATACCCAAAAAGGAGGGACTGACTCGGGGAGTCATTCCCAAATTTTGCTTTTGCGCCCCTGGCTGATCGGCCAGGGGCACTTATGACAGCACCAAATGGCGCAGTGCAAAAGGACAGGTAACCATGACCATCTTATTACCGTCTTCTTACCAGTTCATGGTATGGTAGACGGTACAGTATGCCTGGTAACCATCGCTGCTGTCATGCAAAAGCAAAAGCATGCTGCTGTGTAGCGCTGCTGGTCCGCCTCTGTCAGCGGCATCTAGTACACATACGGTGACATACACAAAAGGCAAAATAGGGTCCATTGTTGCCACGCTATGGCGTGTGCCAGGGCATTTCATGGAAAACGTGCTCGAAATGATTGTCTGCCGTTGCTTTCCCGGAGGAAGGAATGACTGGCGACATTTACCCAGAATCCACCGCGCAAATGATTTGAGCAACAGCAGGCACAGGGGTCTCAACAAAAAGTTCACAGAGACAGCCTAGACTCAGTTAATTGTTCGCAAAAAAGTATCTTTGCAAGGAATTCACTAACTGTTTCCCATCTCACAGCTTCCACTGTCTCCAGACCTTCCACAGCATCCCCCTCGCAGAGGCTGGCGAAGATTAGGCAGCGAAAGAAAAAGACAAGGGACACGATTTTCGATGAATGTGTGGGCTGCTACCTAGTCGAGGCGGACCAGCAGAGGCAGTGGAGGGAGAAAGTCTCTCTGTACCAGCGCTCACACAGCGAATGGGAGGAGAGGTGGCGTGAGGAACACAAGCAGGCGACTCAAGCAATGCTTGTACTAGTGAGGGAGCAAACGGACACGCTCCGGCGACTTGTGTATGTTCTGCAGGACCGCTGCAGGACAGAGCCCCCGGCAGTATCTCTGCAACCGCCCTCCCCCGCCACAAAGTCACATACCCCCCTCACCCTAAATAACCAGGAGGATGCCCACCCTGGGCCGTGAATACTGTCACTGCACCCCAGCAGAGTGCTCAAGTAACCAAAAGCTCTCATACCCTACGTTTGCATAAGTCCTTCCCTTCTGGACTCAAACAAGTCCCAATCCCAGTCCCATCCCATAACTGTGTACTTAAGTAATAAAAATACTTTGCTGTTAAGTACTGTTTCCGTCATGTTTTTTCACTGAAGACTGTGTTTGAATGGGGTGCGTGGGGAAGTGCGTTGCTAATTGCATAGGACAGGCACCTTTCCCAGGGTACAGACACGGGGGCCGGATCAGCAGCGGGTCACACACACAGTGCAGTCAGTAGGCACCGTGGTCGGTATGGGAGGTGGTTTCCAGGTTCTGTGTGGGCGGTGGGGATGTGACTTTTTAGCGGGGGAGGGCGGTTACAGATCTTATACAGCGGTCCTTGTCCTGGACCGCTGAGTCACGCAGCAGAGGAATCTGTATCCGTCCTCCTCCGCCACAAGGCCACATAGCCCCCCGCACACAGAATCCCAAAAAGGAGGGATGGCAGGCTCCGTTGAAACAAGCAGTCCGGCAATGCGGACCGCTGTAGGAGCAGGAGCCTGTCATTCCTTGAGTTTAGAGGCGGTCTTTACATCAGCGCACACCCTACCCACCACAGTCTGCGTTCCAGTTCAACCCTTTAACGAAAAGTCATGAATAAAGAAACCTCTCCTCAGTAACAGTGTGACATGTATTTTATTTTTACACGTGTCTTGGAAGTGGGGGAAACGGGGAGAACGGGGTATTTAACCGAAGAGGAGAGTCAACAGTAACTGGGTAAAGAAACAGGGGCAGGTTCAGCTTCTCTGTAAAGAAACTGAACAGTCACAGGTCACGCTGCTCGCTGGTATTTGAAGAGTTCCTTGTCGCTGTCCCAGGCGCCTGTATAGGGCTTCATGAGCAAGTGCATTAGCGGGCAGGCTGGGTCACCGAGGATCACTATAGGCAAATGCACATCCACAACAGTTATTTCGTGGTACGGGAAGAAACTACCTTCCAGCAGGCGTCTGAGCAGCCCACAGTTCCTGAGAACACACGCATCAGGAACCTTGCCCGGCCATCCGACGTTCATGTTGGTAAAACGTCCCCTATGGTCCCCCAGTGCTTGCAGAACCATTGAAAAGTAGCCCAATTTCTCAGCAGCTGAATGTGGAAGAGGTGGACGATAAAGTGCGAGGAGGAGAAAACGGCGAGGATCGCAGCGGGCTCCATGCTTGCAGTGCTGTGGCGTCCACGCTGTCACTGACCAGAAAAGTGCACGAACAGATTGCCCGCAGGCGCTTTCAGGGAGGGAGGGAGGGAGGGCGTGATTGACGGTTCAATGACGACAGTTACCCAAAACCACCCTCGACACATTTTTTCCCCCAGCAGGCATTGGGGGCTCTACCCAGCATTCCAATGGGCAGCGGGGACTGCGGGAACTGTGGGATAGCTTCCCACAGTGCACCGCTTCCAAAGTCGACGCTGGCCCCGTGAATGTGGACTCAGAAATTCGAATTAGTGTATTTAGTATGGATACACAAATTCGACTTCATAAGGTCGAATCCACAAATTCGAACTAAGTTGATTCGAAATAGTCTTGTAGTGTAGACAAGGCCTAACACATTTATTTCAATTTCATTTTGGTTCTTCCTTGCTCCAACATGCTCCCAAGACTGCAGGCATTTTAATTTCATCACATAACTTAACTCTGCTTTCAGAGCAACTATCTGTACTTGTTTACTTTATTTTAACCCACATTTGAGCCTTTTGGCATCACTAGCATCTTCTGTGTGAGACATCATTGCTTTTTTCTAAAGGAGTAATTAAACTGCAGTCTGATTAATGCTGTCAAGAGTTCTAGTTCAAAACTCCTTTAAGGATAAGAAATACAATGGCCAAATACTACAAGGTGCTAATGCCTTCAACTCCCATAGAAGTTAGATAATTTTAAAGGGCTCACCACTTCTCCCACTCGGGGCTTGTCTACACATGAAGTTACTCAGGAATAGCTGTTCCTGAATAACTCCATGTGTGGACACACTCAGTCCAGAATAAGGGTGCCATGTTCCCGATTAGCAATGGCTAAGTTAAACAGGAACAAGGCACCCTTATACTGGGCTGAGATTGTCCACACATGGAGTTATTCAGGAAAGCTATTCCTGAATAACTCCATGTGAAGACAGCCCTTACATTTGAGACCTGAAAGAAAGAACAGCTCAACCAGGTACTAAAATTCATTGTTAAGTCTATTCATTTTCTGTCTTACCAAAGACAAAACAACATAACAAAATTACCCTGGATTTGTCTTGCCAACACACAAAATGCAACAGCTGGGTTTTTACAAGTCCATAAAACAATATACCTACGATTGAAAAAAAGAGCACTAACTTCTGGCTTTAAGTTATGTTACTGTGGGAGGAAAAAAACAGTATGCATTTAAAGTGGACGCAAGGATCTCAGGTTTTCAGACTTAACTCTATTTCCTTTCATATGTTGGTTTTTACAGCTAATGTCATTTACACTTCTTTTTTATTTGTACTCATTTTTATTTAAATTTTTTCTGTTTAGTTATAAACCAATGAAACCAGAAATCTGTAATGAAAATAGCTACAAGCTCTTTAATCATATCAGTGAAAATGATGCTGCTATAACTATATTCTTTGGAACAGGCCATTTCTAACTTTCTATTTCAAGGAAATTTAACTCTGCAAAATATACTGTGCAGAGACTGCCCCTCTATTCAAGACAACTCTCTTGCAATGATGAAAGGAGACCTGAGTTAAATTCCTGGTCTCACTCACTAGGTCAGAAAGGCTGAGAATTTTGTGAATGCAGCAAACACAGCTTTGGAGAAAGGGAAATGTTTTGTATTATCAACAGCAACCTATCCATCTTAAAGAACAGTTCTAAAACCATCCAGATATAATCCCATTCTATCCTCTGCAGCTGGAAGGATTATGGTTGCTAAATGGGTCCTTTTGGGAGATGGAGGAAAATGAGAACACACAATTTCTCCATCTCAGGTTCCATCACTCCAGATTTTGCGAGCTGAACACAGCTGTCATCACTTCTCTAGCTCCTCTCAAACATCTCAATTATTTATTAGACTGGAAAACATCACAACTGCTGACTTGTGCGGAAGAGAGGTGTGACATCGAACAATAGGTCAGAACAGATTAATGGACAATTTAAGATAGTAACACTGCAGAGAGTCTTTTATGCTTTCTCTTTGAGAAAGGCCACCTGGGCTGAAAGGTGGGCTGAAGTATTGTGCTGTTGTTACTTGGGAGTACTTACCCTTTACTGCCATTTGTAATTATGTTATCACTCTCAAGGTTTAAATTGAACAGTTCTTTATTTAATAGTGAGCAGGTCCATACGACACGGCAGTAAAAATGCCAGCAAGCTTCCACAGTCTTGTCTGAACTAGCTTTCCTACCTGTGGAGCTGCATTAGTGTTAGCAACACTGGGAAATGTTTCAGGAAAAGAAAGCCTAGCATAGACAAAACCTCAGTGCTACTCTACTAAGGACCGGTGTTACATAGTGAGAGACAGCAGAATGTACTCTTCTCTAAGCAAGATTCTAGCACCAGAGACTAGGAGAATTGAAGAGAAGAGCTCTGAATTTCTATGCAATGTCCTAGATCTTATCACCCTGTCACAGAGAGGTACGCAACTTCCATAGCACTGTCTCTTTCCCAGCATCCAACTGATGGGCCTCTCCCGGCGCTCCACATGGAAGAGGTTCTGTGGGGTTTAAGGATACGGCTAGGGGCAGAGCAGAGGGCTGGACACCAATCACACAGTCTCCTGCTGATCATTTGGACTACCACACAAAAGCCTGAGTGAGAGTTACTTAGGTTTGGAGTTTCATTAATTGCTTCTGGATCCCCACAACAGCAGCTGTTCAGCAGCCTCAGGGGAAATAGCAGCAAGGCTCATACAGGAGCTCTGCAGCAAATGTGCATCGGAGAAGAGAGGACAAGCAGTGATGAGTGTGGAGATCTCCCTATATCTGAGTTCACCCTTTCCTAAGGATCCCCAGGGATTGGGACGGGCTTTGTTCCCCACAAACTCCTCGAGTCCCAAATTCCGCACACTTTTCAATTATCTTACTATTCCCTTGGAATTCCCCAGTCTGCCTTCTGTATCCACCTGTTGTCTCACATCTTGTATTTAGACTGGAAGTTCCTTGGGTCATCTTTGTGTTGTGTGTTTGTACAGTACCTAGCACAATGAGGCCCTGATCACGGTTCTTAGGCACCACTACAATACAAATACATTTCCCAGGTCACTGACCCCTTTGTGCCCCTTCTCCAGAGGAACTCACAATCTGACTCGTACTTTGTACAAGACATGGTAAACTGTTCTGACCGCGGACATAAGATTTTAGAAAAACTGTTGAACATACAGGGAATTTTCAATGTCTATGAAGCGTGCAATACGTCTCATGAGGAAAATGTTCATGGAACTTCAGTTTCAAATATTAAGAGGAGGATCAAATCCTGACTGACATGCAGAACCCTCTAATTAGACTTTGCAAGATTCTTGATCCTTGAAACACTACCAGAAAAAGCTTCAGGAATTAGGAATCTTGTAAATTTCATTTTGCTGGTATCAGTACACAAAGCAAAGCAGAGTCAGGCAGGGCAGACAGCTAAGGAGAAAGAAAAAAAATGGGGAGGGGGGAGAAAGAGGGAGAGTCTTGAGGAGAGAAACAAGTACAGAACCCAGAGCAGGAAAGGTAGCAGACAAAGAGATAAGGAAAGCAACACTGAGAAGGGAGGGGGGAAACGAAAGATTATAAAGATATTATAGCACGAGAAATCAGGTTTAAAAACCACACAGTATTCAATATACAAATGTACTATATGATGTGGCAGATATCCAAAACTAACAAACTTTTTAAAAATGTGGTCATACAGATAGGACTTTAAATGCAATAAAAAGCCTACACAACTTATTAAGGTATATGCAGCAAGTACTTCTGGATCTGCCTATATCAGGGGTCGGCAACCTTTCAGAAGTGGTGTGCTGAGTCTTCATTTATTCACTCTAATTTAAGGTTTTGCGTGCCAGTAACACATTTTAACGTTTTTAGAAGGTCTCTTTCTATACGTCTATTATAGACAACTAAATTATTGTTGTACATAAAGTAAATAAGGTTTATTAAATGTTTAAGAAGCTTCATTTAAAATTAAATTAAATGCAGAGCCCCCCGGACCAGTGGCCAGGACCCGGGCAGTGTGAGTGCCACTGAAAATCAGCTTGTGTGCCGCCTTCAGCACGCGTGCCATAGGTTGCCTACCTCTGGCCTATACAAATAGGCAGAACATTTTTATACCAACAGAAAACACCCTGGAGATTAAAACTAAGAAAAAGCAAAATGACCAGTGACCCAGAAAGTCAAAATATGAATTATTGTGAGCTTGTTCTACTGTGGAGAAACTGAAAAAGTTCAAGTGCAAAATCTTAAATGGCATGATAGTGAAGTATTAAACACTGCTCCCAAGAATCTGTCTGGAATAGAGGTCCCAGTAATATTTGCTTTCATTTAGCATTACTGTCCATTACAAGATGGTGCCAAATTGTCATGCATCACAAGACTATTTCTGACAACTTTCATGTCTCAGTGTGTTAGGCATAGCTTGCTTTCCTAATTTTTTAAATAGGAAAACTCTTATATTAGCAGAGGTTTAATGATTTACAGGAACTGCTCTAACTTAAATCATTCAACAGCACAATGTATTTAGTTAACTGGTTCCTAAAAAGCTACAAAACATACAGGTTACCAAGGGCATACTGTGTATCTTTCAGTAAATTATTAACTACTGCGCTAAATAATAAAGGGAAGTACATGAATTATTTGCTAAAAAATTCTTTGTAGAGCATACCGTTGCTATTCTTGTCACAATAAGATTCTCCTTTTCTACCGTATACTCATGGCCCGCTTTAAAGAGGTCCAGCATTTTTGGAATGTCACGGCCCAGGGAATCTAATTAGAAAAACAAAAAGTGGAAGAAAGTATTAGTGTCCATACATCTAGTACAACCAAAATGAGAGTTAGAAGCGTTCCCTCTAAAGATAATCAAGACAAGAAACCATCGTCCTCCTTGACACACCTGCAAGATGCTGAGGACAGGGTCAGGGCCCCCAGTGGACCTCCATTCTATACCTTTACATCCCTAGGTTAGACTGAGTTGTTTTAGGAGCCTATGTACTTTTAATCAGTAATTACTGCACATGAATATTTCTATAACAGGATGCAATTTATCTGCCAGAAATATATCAAGATAATTTAAGATGAAAAATCTGTAGTAGAGCTTTATAAAAATGAAGTCTCTTGCAACACAGCCTTATTACACCAGTTAGAGATCTGGTTTGGAAAATAAATTTCTAAACTGAAATTAAACAGAAAAAAACAAAACAAACCTGTATATTTTTAAAATACCACAAGATGATCAAAATATAGTTAGTAAGCGACAGTATTAGACAATTTATACAATGTGCTGACTCAATCCAGCCAAGATAGATACATCCATTCCCATCCGTAACAACAAGAGAAAAAACAGCTGAGCTTCAAGGGCCTATTTGGCTTATAATGTCATGTGCTTGTTTGAAATGTAAACTCTATTTTACCCATGTTTTTTGTTGGCTGTAGCAGAAATCAGGTGTTGCTAAACTAGAAACTGAATAATCTCTTAAGGCCACAATATAGGCTCTCTCATGTGTTCTAATGCACATCTGTAGAGGTCTGTTACATTTTTGACAGGGTAGTCCTTTGTTCCAAATGTTTAAAGAGCACAAATGTCGTCTGCCTGCTTGTAAACACACTGTGCAGACAGTTTCATAGATTCTAGGACTGGAAGGGACCTCGAGAGGTCATTGAGTCCAGTCCCCTGCCCTCATGGCAGGACCAAATACTGTCTAGACCATCCCTGATAGACATTTATCTAACCTACTCTTAAATATCTCCAGAGATGGAGATTCCACAACCTCCCTAGGCAATTTATTCCAGTGTTTAACCACCCTGACAGTTAGGAACTTTTTCCTAATGTCCAACCTAAACCTCCCTTGCTGCAGTTTAAGCCCACTGCTTCTTGTTCTATCATTAGATGCTAAGGTGAACAAGGTTGTGGAGGGAAGAAAACACTAAAGATGAGGAAAAGTTCTTGATTGAAATTCTCAGTGCGTAACAATGTTATCAAGAAAAAAACCAAATGCTTGAACAGCTGCAGGATTTTAGTTTGGATCATGTTAGAAGTAACAAATTAAGATCATTTGGAAACAAAGGAAGGTCAAAAAACAGAGAAAGATATTTTAAAGAATGATATTTGTTGTTGTGGGAGATCTGATAACAAGAGAGGGAATATTTATAGCATCATGAAGAAACAAGACATACATATGAAGAAAATAATTGTGAAAGAGAAATAGGTTAAAGACAGATGCCATTCAAATGTGGTTAAAAAGTGGGCAAAACATACAAATAACTGGTAAGTTGTGCTGCAAGTGACTACACAAAATTTACGCACTGTTTTAGTGAAACCATTTTCCCCCACAGAACTTTGCTATAAGCAGAAGTTTATTATAAGCATATTTCAGTTCTTTGCAACATGTAAGTTTCAAAGTATGTGACTCTGCATGTATTGCTCTATGTAGATCTCTCACTACAAGTGGTTTCTTGCATATGAATAGTTCCCATAAGTTTACACAAATAGGGCTCGACTCTAAACTCAAGTTCATTTAAACTGAAGAACTGGCTCAGAGGACCAGATTTTTCAAAGATCATACTGGTCTCAAATCACAATCAAACTCGGTAAAGATCCTCTCACCAGTCAGTAAAAGACTTCATTCCAGATATACATTTTACCCAGCTTCATTTCCTAAATTAACAGGCTGATTAAATTGTTTCAAGAGAAAACTCCTGCTCAAGGGCTTATTATTTAATGTTAATACATTAATGTAATTAAATATTTAATAAAATAATATTTAATGGAAGTGCCTTACTTCTGTTAGTCTTTGGAAATTTTTTTCTTAGTTTGTTTTTTAAAGGTAGCAGCTTTGCTATTATTTCAGGAACGGCTATGTAAAAATCTGCAGTGATTTCATCATCCAAAATCTGAAATTAAAAAAGCCAGAATAATTATGTGAAAGTTTGCAATACAGAGAGATAAGTATACGTAATATTTATTTTTGAGATAAAATGCTCAGAATTAAAAAAAAAATACCCTCAGGAAAGAAAAAGCCTTCTGTCTCTTGTGTTTCTCAGCCATCAGACTTTAAACATTTGGCAATATGACCAATGCAGTGTCAAAGAGTGCTAGGTTCTGTACTAGGGAAGACAAAGTCTAAAGAGTTCTTGGAACCAACTTTGTAGTTTTTAGAAAGATCACATTCTTAAAGCCAACCACAAGAGAATGTAAAACTAAGATATAAATATACTGGTTTGTAAGCTTTAGAGAGCAATGGAAAATTATATTCCATAAGTAATTTTTTTAAATTGTAAAAAATAAAATAGGCTTTATTTTCATTGCCAGAAAAGGCTAAAGAAAAACAAACAAACACACACACACACACACACACAGCAAGCTTCCTTTAAAACAGTGGTTTTCAACCTGGAGTCTGCAGATGATGTCTAAGGGGTCTGCAAAAGATTGTTATTACCACAGAACAGTGGTTTTCAACCTGTGGTCCACAGATCCCTGGGGCTGGGGATCGGCAGACTATGTATCTCCATTTGAAATTAAATTACCGTATTTTCCGCACTATAAGGCGCACCTAAGAGCCTTAAATTTTCTCAAAAATTGGCCATGCGTCTTATAATCCGGTGCGCCTTATGTGTGCACTGAGTTCCAAAATCTGTAAAAATGTTGTTGTGCGACTTTGGTAAGCGCTTTGCTTGATTGACTGTCGGACCATTTTTCACTGACACAGGGACGTAATACGTAAACTACGTACGCTGGCAGCGATAAACCAATCAGAGAACATTACGTAATACGTACAGTACGTACGTTTACCTTCTCCACTCCTCCGGTAGGTATACTACCGGTATGCTGCAAAACAACATTTGTTTGTCTAAGGACCCCCGAAAATTGCACCAGTGAAGAGACATGCTTACGAGGCACAATTCAAACTACAGGCTATCAGTTACGCGGTTGTAAATGGGAATAGAGCAGCTGCGAAAGAATTCAACATCAATGACTTTGATGGATTTGTGGGAGAAGATTGATTAAAAAATAATGTGAGTGTATTGTTAAATAGTAGAATAAAGTTCAACTAAACTCACTGTTTTGCTTCCGTTACCTTTTTACTACACTATGAACACCGTTACCTTTTTTTGTAGACCGTATGTTTTAGCATGCGCCTTATAATACGGTGCGCCTTATGTATGGGTTAAGTACAGAAATAGATCCCGTAATTGAGACTGCGCCTTATAATCCGGTGCGCCTTATAGTGCGGAAAATACGGTATTTAGGGATCCGCAAATGAAAGGTTGAAAACAACTCCTTTAAAGCGACCAATAGAAGACTAAGGTAAAGCAGGGCAAACCTGTTTTATCTTACATCTTATAACATATTCACATTGCTTACTTTTCTTCTTACAACCCCATTCTCCTTATCAGAGCATGTGTTACATCTACTGACATGTCAGTAAACTAGAATGAGCTTAACACCATCCTTTGTCTCACCTCTCAGTTTAGACCACTGAAACTTACAAGGGTAAAGCTTCCCAGCCTTGACAGAGTTTTTGTAAAGCGAAAAATGCAATTTACACTAATATAAAAGAAAATACCATTTGGATTAATTCAGTCCCTCCTGCAAAAGCAGCTCCATTTTCTTTTGCTATTTTAATTTCTTCTTCTTTCTGTAAAAAAAAAAAAAAAAAGATAGCCCAGATATAACATATGTACTAGCAATCATTCTGTTATTACTTCAATGTCACCAACAGTAGAATGATTTTGCCAGCACAGCCATATGCACTGAATGAAAAGCCAACTCACTTGTGAGTTAAATATGAAACTATCAGATGAGAACAACTCTTTAAAACTAGTGAAGTTTAGAGATAGGTGACACTGGGGATCTTTAGTAGAAGCTCTCTCTCTAATGCACAAATTTTAATCCGGTCCCAGTAAGGAGTGGCAACAAAATCTTTGCCATGATCTCACCAAATCTAGAGAACAGTGTTACAGTGAGACAGGAAATGTTAATTTATGCTGAGTAGTTTTCACTCAGTTTCTTGCTTTCTTTCTCCCATGATCAGGATGAAGCAACCAGACATCTGCTAGATGGAGTCTTATCCTTTAAAGAAAAAGTGGAGGAAGTTTTAGTGCACTAGTGAAGATGATTGTTAATCACTTCCTTGAGGTGAACAAGCTACCATTAAACAAATACTGAAGAGCCCTTTACTTGAAAAAGATGTTTGGAAATTATTCATTCTGTACACGTGATCCAATTAGTTTCCTTTCAGATCTCAGTACTGAACAGAAACCATCAATATCATCTAGTGATCTGTCAACAGCTTTTAATACCATTGATGAGATATTAATGGCTTGCTTACATGAGCTATTATAAAATCATGTTTAGTTTTTTATAAAAAAAGAAATTACACAGCTTCACACTTTCTTTTCAGAGGGGTCCTGGTGGGTAGATTCTGGGGAAACTACTTATCCTCCCCCAGATGCTCACATATGAAGGGTCACAATGAGTTGCATTCTGTCTCACTCTTATCCACTGTGCAAATCATACAATAAGAGAGAGAAGTTTCAGAGCTGCAGTATCATCAGTCGGCAGGGGATACTCCATTCTACATCTTCCATTTAATTCTGATTCTACAAAATCACTTCTTTCCGAGTTATTTGACTTAGGCAGGGACCTTGATGAAAGCAAACTGGATGACAAGTGGAAGCTTTTTTTAGAAGAGAGAGTCAGAAAATGGCGGCATGAATATCCAGAACCTCCTAAGAAGGATGCACACTATGCCCACCTTTTACTAAAATGGCTCACATATTAGAGGTCCTACTGGAATCCTTACTGCCCCTGAATTCTGTTGGTAAGCTGGCCCCTAGTGCCTTTCATTATCTATAGATAGCCAGGATGTTGCAGGTATTCTTTTCCAGTACAGGCAATACAACCATGATTCATGTCTCTGTCACTTGATATTAGACTACTCTACTGCATTCTGCTTAGGGCTACCTTTGCAGTCTACACTAGGTGGAGCTTGTGAGCAGAATGCTGTTGCTTGTCTGAATGGTGGCTTGAATACAGAACACTTGGACTCATGTTTCTGCAGTGGTTTCCTGCTATCTTCTGGGTGATCATTATCCTTGTAACCTTAAATGGTCTGTGATATCGTTGTTTGGGAGATTGCTTTTCACTTTATACCCTGTTAAAACTATCAAAGTCAGCTGGAAGCCTCTACAGCTAAAGTCTCCAGAAGTGGTAGCAGGGCTCTCACATTTGATGAAATTTGCTCCCTTTGATGATTTTCTACAATTTCACTAACAAGCTCCAGGGCCCGATATAAAATATTTATTTTGCTTAAATGTTGGTCTATTTTTGTTATAGTTCATCTTGTGCCTGAAAAAATCGCTGCTATTAGACTGCAGTATAGGTTCTGCCAATGCTTGTGCTGTACCTATTCTGTGGGTAAGTGAAGATTTGTGGTATATAGTGCTGTTAATGCAGGACCTTTCATAAGCATTTAAATACTTTAAATGAAATGTATCAGCAAAAGTTCTATACAAGACTTATTCCAAAATATTAGTTTTCTATTATGTACATAAGTCAGGCATTTGGCAGTCTTGAAATAAAGGAGAAAAAGTTTAGGGAGGGCAACTAAAAGATTAAGCATTTGGTATTAAGACAAACCAAATATAGAGGCACAAACTTTATATTATATAAATTGAAGTTTAAACAAATAAAGATGAAAGATAATTATGGACAAATGGGGAAAATGAGAAAAACAGCAATGGATTCTAACAAGCGAAAGGACACTTCCTTTAGCCTGCATTGGGTTACAAGAGCTCCATTATGAGTTGCTTCAGCCTTGGTACTCAATTCCTCTTAAATTTACAGTACTAGAATATTCTGCTAACACAAGACAAGCGAACCCAAAAAAGTAGGAATAAATGTATTAAATTGCTAAGCAACCAGAGCCCAGGTCCAGGGCTGCAGCTCCCGGGGAGAGACAGCCCTCCTTCCCAGCCTCAGCTCTGTGGCGGGGGAAGAGACTCGCCTCCTTTCCAGCCCCAGCTCGGGGGCTGCCGCAGTGGGGGAGAGACGGAGAGACCCCCCTCCTTCCCAGCCTCAGCTCTGTAGCTGCCGTGACAGGGGAGAGAGGGCACATCCATCACATCAGAAAGGTAAAGACTACTGATATTAAAATATGAACCGTGGGCTTTTATTTGTAGCACAAAAAAGCAATTATCAAGGTTTTTTTTAAATAGCACTTCTATCCAAAGCGCTTTACAATATTTAGCTAACAGTACAAACAACATTTGGAAAGATCATTAAGTGGTCCGCCGAGACCCTCAGTAATTTTCAAGTGGTCCACGAAAAAAAACGTTTAAGAACAAATGTCCTACACATATACAAAATGAACCATGTACTAAACTTTTGTTGTATACATAAAATATCTGAAATGCAGGACTTTTACATAACATGTTTACTCACCTCTGTGAATACCATAACTTTATTGATTTCACTTGCAAAAGGAAATGGTAGAAGAATGGTGCCGACAAACTGATCCACTTTTTTCTAATGATATAAAAAAAACCAGTGGTTGGTGCAAATTTAAAACTATCTTACTGTAGGACATCTAAAGCCTAACTGGAACTTGGTCTATACAAAAGGTTTTTTTGTATATTTTTCCCACTTGTGTGGAGCTGGTTCACTATGTACTAACATTTGTGTTGTAAGTTGACTACGAACTACTGAAATTACAAATAAAGAACAGTTCTACCTATAGATTATTATTGGTACGTTAGATAAGCTGTTGACTTGACAACTAGATAGCCTAAAATGCATTACTTGAAATATGAGAATAGAACAAATTGACACTTTACACACTTCTGTATTTTTGTCCCTCTAGTTCAATTTATTTCTCCCTCAAAACAAGGAAGGTGCCTATGCCATTCCCATACACGCTGCTTTTCCCATCATGCTGCCAAGAGAGAAGTGACAACATTCACCAAGGGCAGAAGGAAGTTAAATAAAAACAGGAGGGGAAAGAGGGAGGAAAATTATTGTCTCTACTCTCATTCCCGTAAGAAGTGCACCCAGGAACAGTAGGGGATTAGATGTGGATTTCTGTTCAGTATAGTACAACGTGAACAGCACTAGCAAGAGTGGGGGAGGGGGGTAAGAGAGAGAGAGAGAGAGAGATACTGGATTTTAACATGACCGGACGCCAACTTTTAAACTATACAAATCTTCTAAAGGGACTATATGAACACAGATAATCATTATCAAAATAGATTGGGTCTTGGAATAGGACTTTAACTATACAGCAGTCTTTAAAACATTAGAAGAACAGAAACTGTTGATAACTGGAGGAAACATCTTAAGTCCTGAATTTGAAGGATACCATATACAGTTCTGCCAAAGCACAGTGTCATCTAGGAAAGACCACTGAATACCTGGCATAAACATGTCGCAAAATGTGAAAGAAGTTTGGAGACTAAGCCAGAGCAAGATGACAGGAAAGCCTCTTCACCATAGTGCATTTCTTTCCCTTACAATTAAGAAAGGTAGTTTCTTAAAATATCACAACTGCAAATCCGTAGGTACTGTCAACATACCTTCTTCTCTAGCATCATATCCAGAGTGATGTTAGCATATACATGTTGTTTTGGGTAAGTGAAGTCCAATTGCTGAAACTTCTTCAGCATGTCCACAGCCACCTCTGCTTCATAGACTGGCCTTTCATACAACCATGTTAAATACACATCATCCACTGGCTTGCTTGCTAACTTTCGTCTGTAAGTGTTCTTTTTTTTTGCTGGCTCTGCATCTGAAGTTTTCTGCTTGGCATCCTTTGAACCTTTTTTTGCAGTTCTTTTGCAAATCAAAATGATAAATATAAGACCATTAATCTTAACGCTTAGTATGTACTTGAATACAAAAGAGTTTCGTTGAAACTGCATCTCAATAAAAAGCAATGTCTTGTGTGGCCAAGTCAACTCATGAAATGTCAATCCATCAAAACTGTGCTTGACTTCCCACCTGCTCCGCCCACCCATCTACTGTAAACATAGGAGGAAGAGTAAAGACAAATCAGAACCAAAAGGCTATTAATGAAACTGAACCTCAAAGGTTACGAAGCAAGAGATATTAGATTGCCTAGTGACTGACTGTGTGTATGGTCACAGATGGACTTTGCTAGTCATCTTAAGGAAGATTTAAATAATCAGAACATAGCGCCTATTAAATAAATCATCATAATCCCTCTAAACCAATCTGCCTCAGTAATCCAGTAAAAATTCCTAAAGAATTAAACATTACAATGTTATTTTCTTCCTGGCTTCAAGTTTCCTGTGGGATGTAGCTCCCACCTCATCATGGCAACAATCCTGAATATCCTCTCAGAAATTAGAAGCTTTAAAATCTGTTTTTGTGCAATCAGTTTAGTGAAAGAGCACCAACGACTTTGGAATCTGAATTTGTGCTCTGATAATGACTGACTCCCTAGATCGGGGTCGGCAACCTTTCAGAAGTGGTGTGCCAAGTCTTCATTTATTCACCCTAATTTAAGGTTTCGCGTGCCAGTAATACATTTTAATGTTTTTAGAAGGTCTATTTCCATAACTCTATAATATATGACTAAACTATTGTTGTATGTAAAGTAAATAAGATTTTTTAAATGTTTAAGAAGCTTCATTTAAAATTAAATTAAAATGCAGAGCCCCCCGGACTGGTGGCCAGGACCCGGGCAGTCTGAGTGTCATAGAAAATCAGCTCGTGTGCCGCCTTTGGCACATGTGCCATAGGTTGCCTACCCCTGCCCTAGATAAATATCAGAGCAAAATATCCTGGCTTTGGCTCAAAAGTTAATTTAGATAACTGTGTTGGCTTCACCACTGATCTGCCAACATTAGTGCACAAGTTGCATTCCATTGTTACCACTTAATTTGTATTTAATGGAAAAAACAAATTGAAATTCCTACTCTGAAGTTGTCGTTTCTCTACCCCGATATAAAATGGCCTGATATAACATGAATTCAGATATAACGCAGTAAAGCAGTGCTCCGGGGGAGCGGGGCTGCGCACTCCGGCAGATCAAAGCAAGTTCGATATAACGCGGTTTCACCTATAATGCAGTAAGATTTTTTGGCTCCCAAGGACAGTATTATATCAGGGTAGAGGTGTATTACTAAAAGGACTAGTTCCACTTTTAGAAATTCAAATAAACACTTCCAAAAGCAGCAAGATTTTCTTCTCAAAAAAGGCAAGTGGGACATTATCCTGGCAATCCTATTTACTCACAGACCTGTAAGAGTTAGTTCCCCCCCATATTTTAAGACCATCCAGAAGATAGCAATGTGAATGTGCTTTGTCATCTTTGCCAGTTTCCATTAATTTCCTGTAAGAAGGAATTAATTCAGTGCCATACTGAACAATCCCATATTCTGTGTATATGGGAAAGATATTGTAACCCATTACAACTAGTACAGTAGAAGCCATTTAAGACTGGCTACCCAGGCAGATCAAATAAATCTGTTTTACCCAATGTGGGTCATAAACGATCAGCCCTCTCCACCCACCTCCTTACAGCTCTCTGCAACTTCCTTAAGTTTTCTCTATTTTTAAGAATCCCATTTTGGGGAGTCCTAACACCTCTTAGGCTCTATAGCAGTGGTTCCCAAACTAGGGGCGTGGCTTGTTCAGCGTAAACCCCTGGCGGGCCGGGCCCGTTTGTTTACCTTACACGTCCGCAAGTTCAGTGGTGCGGGCCAAGGGACGTGCTGGCTGCCGCTTCCCGCCGCCCCCATTGGCCTGGAGGGGAGAACTGCGGCCACTGGGACCTGCGATTGGCCAAACCTGTGGATGCGGCAGGTAAACAAACTGGCCTGGCCCACCAGGGGCTTACCCTGAACAAGCCGCGCTCCCTAGTTTGGGAACCGCTTCTCTATAATCTATTGAATTTTAAATTTTGTTTTTATTAAGGAAGGGAATTGGTCTATTTTTACATGAGACTTTGGTTATCACAAAGGACAGAGAAAGTAGGGTTCTCAAGGATTGTCACATGATCATAACAGAACTCAGAATTCTCTCATAACAGGAAAAAGAGCAGTTTACTCTTAAGCAATTCTTTGCTATCTTTAAAAGTTAAGGTCCTGATTTTTCAAGGTGCTGAGTAAGTACAATTCCTGTCAAAGTCAATGGGAGCTTTGGCTGCTGAATAGTGCCTGATTTTTCCAGAGCTAAGTGTTTGGGAATAAATACTCTCAAGGTGTTTTGCACCTGATACTCTGCATTTCATATGACTGTGTTAAAGATCTAAATTAATGTTGCACAGTTATTTCAAAATACAAAAGTTAAGGTAATATTTGCAACTCCACTCCTTCATGCATATGTGGTGTGTTATGGTACAGTCTCCAATCAGGTGATCACATACTGCTATTCAAACACAACATAATACCAAGCTCTTGTAGAAGATGCTGTACATATATGTACCTAAGACTGTAAAAAAATAAAAGTCATGGACTACTCTGTGGATGTCTGACACATAATACACTAAACTAATTTATATACCCTCTCTTCAGACCCACTACCACCACAACCATATATTTATCTTAAGATTTTATCCTGTGACCCATCACCATTGTATATGAGCATCTTTCACATAAAAACAATAGTAATACTGAAATCTACAGCAACAACAAAAGTCAGCCAAAGTTTAATAGCTTGGCTAAGAGGCAATTGAAAGGATTATATATATATATATATATATATATATGCAATTACAAAGCTATACATATATTCATACAAGTGTTGTATATATTTCATGGTCTTCCCTTCCTGAGTCTATTCGAATGTTGCTCATCATTTTATGTTCCAATCCTGCAAACAGCTCTCTGCAGGAAGACCCCAAGTGCCTTCATAACATTATCTAGTTTTCAAGGCTAATGAGAATGGGAGGGTGAAGAGGACATAAAGAAATAGATATAGAAGAATGAGCATGAAAAGTATGTTGTCAATTTAAAGTCATACTTCCATTAAACTATACTTCGCCTACTTTTTCAAGCAACACTTCACATTACTATAACAGACAGAAATTAGGAGCATTTGACAATATTTTGTGCATAGTACGTTTTATTGTACTGTCTACATAGTTTTGTTCCTCTCATCTATGTACATCTTTCACACAACAGATTTTTTTAAGAGGAAAATGTGATTGTAAAACCACACCAACTGGCAGGAGAAGCAGGAGCATATGCACCACTTAAAATTACTAATTTTTATAAACCAACTAGCTTTCATGTTGATATCCTCCCTTTAGTTGTCCATTTGATAACAGCCTCACTGATAGGACTGACTAATTCTTACTAGTCTATTTTGTTCTGTAACATTTGTATTTATTTTACTGTTCATAAGCAAGTATATAGAAAAGTGAATTAAAAAAATAAATACTGTGACTATGGCAAAGCAGTTATCCTTCTTCAGTAATAGTGTTTAACCAAAAGGTGGTCACTTCCAGAAGGGCCTCTAATACTCCATTAGAAAGGGAAGCAACATAAGTTGCACTAGTGATATGTGCAACGGCGCCACTTATACCAATATTCAAGATATTAATTCTTCTGAATTTTAAAAGCCATTTGTGTAACCCATGAGTACAGACACAGCCTGCTAGAAATATAGTAAACACTCACTTTGCAGCAGCATAGGGTCTAATGGATAGTGGTATGCTTCCAAGGCAGGGAACTACTGAGGTGCGTTGGTCAATCCTGGGAAAAATATGGCTGGGAAACTGAGCCAGAACTGTTTAAAAATACAACAACAAAAAAAGTTTGTAATATTGCTACTCTAATCAGTTCGCACAGAAAGGTGGGGGGGGGGTTCTTTAAGATCTATTTTGAGGTGATTTGTGAAGCTATTTTTGCAGATTTCCGGCGCCTGTCTAGACATAACAAACCCTTGGAGCAAGGCCTGTCAGCTGAGCCTCCCTAGTTTAGGATTCCTATTAAAAGCCCGTTTGAGTCTCTCCGCCCGTTCTGTGGAGATCCCCGCTCTGCCCTGCAGCCGGCCCGCGGGGGGGAGAGCAGACACTGGCCGCCCCGCGCTGTAGGGAGCGGACTCGCCAGTCGTTCTCCGGCCCCACGTGAGACGCTCGTCCCAGGGCCGTGGCCCGCCCCGCCTTGCAGAGCCTCCGCAGCGGGGTGGCAGCCAGAGCGGAGGCCCCGGGCGAGCAGAGCGGGGCGGCCCCACGGCTCCCAGCGAGCCCGGACCGGGCCGGCTCCGCCCGCAGGAGCGGGCCCGGCGCCCCCACCCCTGTTACCCCGAGGGGAGGGGCGGGGGGGTCCCCGCTCGGCGGCCCCCGGCTCAGTTCCAGGCCGCCCGCCGCCGCCGCACTCACGTCTCCGCAGGCAGCACCTGCCGGGCGCCGCCATGTCGCCCAGCCGGGCCGTGTCACACTCACAGCGATCCCAGCTGCCGCGCGGAGCCGAGCAGGAAGGTTCCGGGGGCGAAGCGGTTCCCGGTGTCACACCCTTCCCCCTCCGCTGGGGGGGGGAGAGCGCCCCCTGCGGGTGGAGCACGTGGAAGCCGGGTCTGCCCCCTCCCCCCCCCCAGGATTCCAGGACGGTCAATGGGAGCCAAGAGCCCCTAGTGCCTGAGGGAGGAGGGAGCTGCCCCCAACTCCAGCCCCCCCAGGTGCTGGAACTAGGGGTGCTGCTGCACCCCCCTGCTTTGAAGTGGTTTCCATCACATACAAGGTTTATAGTTTGGTTCAGTGGCGCTCAGCACCCTCATTATACACATTGTTCCTGCACCCCTGTAATGTAACCCCCTGTGCCTGGTGACTTGTGTGCCACCTTCCCCCCCAGTTTCTTGCTCATGCTTGTGCAAGGGCCGGGCATGCAACTATGGGTGCCAGGTCTGCCGGCTCCAGAGCAGGGCCAGAGAGGTGGCCTGCCCCAGACCGGCAGGGTCATGGAGAGAGTAGTAGCCTTGGCCTCCGGGCCTCACTTCACATTGGCATTGTGTTGTTTTTCTGATTGATAAAAGCATTGGGATTGCACAAGTGTCTGCTTTGGAGAGAAGGGTTGGTCCCGTGATTACAGCACTGGATTGGGACCCTGGAAATCAAGGGTTAGGCCCCAGAAGTCCTGTCTGTGGACAAGACCCTGCACCAGTTATTTAATCTCTCTGTGCCTTGCTTTCTCAGCTGTAAACTGGAGCTAATACTTCCTGGGTTGGCGTGAGGACAAATATATTGATGTTTGTCAGCTACCACCCCCATAGGATCAGATAATTATCTAGACAGAGAAACCCAGCCATGAGCAGAGGGGATGAGTCAACCCCAAGGAGAATCTCAGGCTTCACACTTTTCCATCATAGCTGATCTTGCTTGTAAGGATAGATCTGTGCTATGTCCCTGCTTTGGACATCTAGATACTATTTTAATATAAATAATAACCACATTAAGGAGATGTGCTCTGGTCCTGAGCTGTACCTTGCAGCTTAAACACAATAAAAGGTATAACACAAATGAGGCAATTATATTCTATGCACCCCCTTGGAATAGCTGTGTTGGCTGAAACCATTTTAAAGGTTACATTTAAAAATTGCTTTTCTAGAGGACTATTTTGTATTACAAATACAGCCTAATTCTTCACAGTAGAGTAGAATACCTTGTCCCCTGCTCTGGCTAATAGCAGTAGTTTGATTTTAAAATGAAAGTTACACAAACGATGAGCATACTAGGCCCCAATCGTTCAATTAGTTCTGTGTGCGTGGAGCTCAGAGTTAGGGTCTCCGTTTGCACATTTTAAATAATTTCTTTTATACTAATGGAAACTCATGCGCAAATATCATTAGTCACTCATAAGATAAGAGTGCCTCTCAGACTTTCCAGTGAGATTTGTATTTATATTGTGCAACCCAGCAATTTACAGTATGTGAAGCAGAGTCACTGGCCGTAAAGATTCAATAAATTCCTTAGGAATATGTGTTTATCTATCCTTATTTTTGCTGTGATTTGCATTATTCTTTAAATATATTATGATGGCATGCTCTTTAGCGTGCTCTTCAACTATGAGCCCTTCGTGTGGCTCCTTACCAGTTAGATCACAAATAAATGACTGGATGCAAAATGAGGGATATGACAAAATTAGATGAGGATGTTTGAAATGGAGCCAGGCTCATTTCTATTTACTTTTAAGAGGGGATATTTTCATTACATTAAAATAACTGGTTGTCTATTAAACTGTTAACACTTTCTCAACTTAAGTACAGGTCTGCCTTGGAAAAAAAACCTAGTAAAAGTGGCTTCCTCTTACTCACTGATCTATTCCTTGTGTGCATTCAGTCACATCTGCTGACTTTAGTGATAAAAATAGTGATTATGATGCTGCAAAGACGGCTGCTCTGTGTAAAGTTACTCATGTTCTGACACGTTTGCAGAAACAAGGCCTCAGTGGTTATTACCTTTTGCTCCTTAGCTCTGTAGACCCAACACAGCTAAAAGAGAATGAGTTGATTTCTGTTTTTTCTTGGGCATCATCAATAGAACTTTTTACTGGGTTCCAATCATTAAAGGAAGTGGGACTGAACAGGTGTCACTAATGGCATATTTTGGCCTGCAAAACTTTTATGACAAATGATAATGCTTGCAAAGTAAAGAACCCAGCCTGACTTTTAGAGCCCAGGTCATAGGTGCGGGAAGTAGGGATGTGGGGGGTGCTGCAGCACCCCCGGGTTTTATGCGGAGCCACTGGCTCCAAGCATAAAACCTGGGAATTCTTCCCGCACCTATGCCCTGCTCCCAGCCCTCCGCTCACACTCTGTTCCCCATCCCTTCACCTCAGCTGGGGTTCGGGTCCCGTGCTGGTCCCACCCCCACTCCCAGGCCTTCTCTCCCAGGGCCCACCAGCCCCGCACCCGGGACTCTACTCCTGGGACCCTGGATGCCGGCCCCTGCCTGGGGCTCCACTCCTGGCCCCACGCCCGCCCCCAGCTGTGGCCCCCTTACCTCTGTCCCAGTCCCCACTCCTGGAGATACAGCCCTGATCCCAGCCTTGGGACAGGGGACGGGGTAAGAGGGCTGGCTTTCAGCACCCCCACTATTAAAAATGTTCCAGCACCACTGGCCCAGGTTGAGTTTTCAGGACCAGCGGTTAGAAAGTCATCTTTTTGTTTATAAACTCAGCATGTTTGATATTGCAGACAGTGAAAGAAAAATGTAGAATCCCACCTTAGTATACATAATCACTTTTTCTGTTAGAACACTTTAAACTTCTGGAGATGTTTTATTAAAAAAAAAACAACCCACACACAAAGCAAAGAAAACCCAACAAAACACACAACAAAAGACAACACCAGTGACTGTGATGGGTGCCACACAAAACTTATGTCTAATAGAAAGATGTGAGGAAAAGACAACATTAACATTGCAAAGTCACTCAGGAAGAACCCCACTGATTACAATTTAGGATTTTTTTCATCACCAAAAAGGGTTTTTTTAAATAAAGTCTATAGCCCCAATTTGCTTTTGTAACTGATGTTCCATGCTGTGTGACAGGCTATCTAACGGAAGTCTTCAAGCTATAATTTGCTAACTTCCTACTGTTTTGCAGATGATCCTTCCTGAGTTGTCCGTAAAAATAAGATGTGATTGATTAGCACTGGTACTAATGTGCATAAGTGTTTCTTTTTTAAACACTATGAGAAATTTACTATCAAGACACTGAGATTTAAATAATCAGATGGAGAGTGATACAATCAGAGAAGATGGTTTTAGCAACAGCACGTTGAATGGACTTGTTGTATAATATACTTATGCTGCTCATCTAGTACTGAGGTATCCCACTATTCTTTCAATACTGAGAATCAGCCGTGCATCCCCTACCCCAGTGGTTTTCAAACTTTTTTTCTGGTGACCCAGTTGAAGAAAATTGTTGATGTTCATGACCCAACAGAGCTGGGGATGGGGGATTTGGGGTGTGGGAGGGGCTCAGGGCTGGGGCAGAGGGTTGCAGTGCAGGGGTGAGGACTGCAGGGTGGGACTGGGGATGAGGGGTTTAGGGTGCAGGGGAAGGCTCTGGATTTGCGGGGGCTCAGGGCTGGGGCAGAGGGTTGGAGTGCAGGAGGGGATCAGGACTCTGTGCTGGGGGTGCAGGCTCTGGGGTGGGGCCAGGGACAAGGGGTTTGGGGTGCAGGAAGGGTCTTTGGTTTTGGGGGGCGGCTCAGGGCTGGGGCAGGGGATTGGGGCATGGGGTTACCTTGGGTGACTCCCGGTCAGCAGCACAGCAGGGGTGCTAAGGCAGGCTTCCTGTCTGTCCTGGCACTGCAGACCACGCTGTGTCCTGGAATTGGCCAGCAGCAGGTCCGGCTCCTAGGTGGAGGCACGCAAGCCGCTCTGAGTGGCTCTAACCCGCAGGCATCACCTCCTCCAACTCCCATTGGCAGGGAACCAGGGGCAGGGGCAGCGCGTGGTGCGCCCTGTGGCCCCCTCACCTAGGAGCCGGACCTGCTGCTGGCCGCTTCCAAGGCGCAGCGCGGTGTGATAACAGGTAGGGACTAGCCTGCCTTAGCTGGGCAGCATCACCGATGGCACTTTTAACGGCCCAGGCAGCGGTGCTGACCAGAGCCGCTGCAATGCTTACCTCATTCCTCTCAAGTCCTCAGATATTATTAGAGCTGGTTGAAATTTTTCAAAATTTTGACAAAAAATTGAAAGATGCTATTTCAATAACATTTCTTCAATTCTTTGATTGACTATAGTTCTTACTCCGTGACAGTTCTTACACTCACACTGTAGTTATCGATGTTCCAGAGTAGCTTCTTAAAAGCTTAAAAAAATCCTATGTCTAAATCATGGTACTTCCATTGAATTCTAAAAAGTTAGCTGTGTGATTTACTCTTATAAGCACTTTCCTGGTTGGTTCCTCTTATGCTTTACTCATCTCAGCATGAATAACTCTGTTTCTAATGATTTCCCTCATTATCTTCCCAGTATTGAGGTAGAGATTAGTAGTCTATCATTTGTAGGAACACAGTTAGCTCCTCATTTAAGTACAATAATGTTAGCTGCCCTATGGGATAGAAAAAAGATCAGAAAATGAAGAAGAAACGGTTTCTTTGTTTGGTATCCGTGCCTTGTGTTTATTTGGGTTTATGTAGAATTTAGTTGCATATCACCGAGTAAATAAATGGCTGTTTTAAGAAAGTTATATTACAGTTGTGTATAGCTCTTTTTAAATAAAAAAGACCCCCAACAACAACAGATAGGACCATCCATGTTTGTTTTTAAAAATGAGTTAAACATTTATGGGGTTTTTTAATACATTGTGTCAAACTGACAAAAATATTTTGAAAAAACATGATGTTTGCTTCAATTCTTTATTGTTAAGGTTGATACATTCCATGAAGAACAAGTTATTTTTGAGTCTCACAAAAGATGTTATCTATTTTTCCATACGATGTGTAACTTGTTTTGAAACATACTCTTTTCATTTCTTTCAGTATCATGTCAGTTGTTGAGCAGGACTACATTCCCCATTTAAAACAGTTCAATAACAGTGACAAGTCTTTGCACTTATATAGTATCTTCTTGCCATAACTCTCATCTGTATCTCATTTTGACAAGTTCAACACCAAAATGGCATCCCCTGACTTGAATTGTTGAAAATAAAGAATCAGGAAACTGAGATTACAGAAAAGGTTATCTACACCACAGGAAGGGATTTTAACATTCCAGCACTAATAACTTTCGTTTGTCCCTCAATCTGAATATTTGCCACACACATTGTATGTCATATTGGACGCTCACAGCTTGAAAAATATCCTATCCAAGGAGTCAAAGAACATTACAAACTTTAAGCCTCACAAGTCCCCTGGGACAAAAGGATGTATAATTAGCCACGTTTTATATATGGGAACTATGAGAGGGAGAACAGTCAAGGCTAAACTTTCAGGATGTGTTCACGAATTGTGTGTTCTTCAGTTTTGGGCTAACCAACTTGAGATATCTTGTGCCTGACTTTTCAGAGGTGGCAAGGACCCCACTGATGTCAGCTGGAGTTATGAATGCACTGTACTTCTAAAAGTTAGGCCTTAGTTTCTGGGTGCCCAGTTGGAGACATTTGAGGGGTACACAATTAGTGAACATCACAGACAGTTGGCTGCATGCGACTTACCCAAGGCCCTTCAGTCTGCGGCAGAGCTCAGAATGGAAACCAGATTGCCTGACTCACAGTCCTGTGTTTTAACCACTAGAACTAGGCCTGAATACGGCAGACATTTACATGCTTAGCTTTACTACCACAAGTAGTCCCATTGATTTCAATGGTATTACATTAGTAAAGTTAAGCACATGTAGAAGCAGGGGTTTAATAAACGATGTTCCTCACAAATCAAATTCTGTTTAAAATACAACCTCTCCCCCCAGAAACCTCACACTGAGGATTAAACTCCAGAAACCATTGCAAGAATTGATAAAAAGATATAGTAGACATTTTAGGTAAGTTTTTAATAGCATAAGAGATATTATAATTACAGAAGTAATCTAGTTTTCATTGCAACCAAAAGGAAACCCAGGGAGCAAACACAACACGAAAAAGGATTGTGTGATGATGTTACGCTACAATGAGTAAGAAAGCATGTGAAAATTAAGGAACTATGGATAATTGCACCTCAGACTATACAATGGCTGTGGAACAGGAGAAGTTTCACATGCTATATATTAACTAAAGCTTTAATTTCAGCAGCCTTGGTCTCAGCAAACCATCTGCTCTCTGTGCTTAAAATGAAATAGGTACAAAACAGTCTGGTATTGTTGGCACTTTTTAAAATGCTGATTGCTGCATTCCAGAAGTTGCTTGCTACAAGAGGAATCTCACTTCTACAGAACATTTTGGGAATGGAGCTGTGGCCCCAAACTCAAATTAATGATGTGCAAACAAAGCACCATTCAAAAGTTAAGATTAAGGCAGGACCCACTTGAAAACCCAGAACAAATAATGAAAATGGTAAAGAGGAAGGAAATCGGAAGAGAATAGGAGAGAAATGGGATTAAGAAGAGGAAGGCTTCAATGAAAGTTAGGAATCTAAATACCTAAATACTCTTTACAATATTGACATCTACCCAAACAATCACAGAACTTCTCCACATGTTGCTACTGAAGTAAACTAACCATCCAAGTATTCCCTCTCCATTCTCCTTTCATTTAACATGGCCTGGAAACTTTAATAAGCCTTCCCTGACAAGGATTGGCTCTGATCACTGTGAACAGTTTGTAACTTTCCTTTTCCAGCAACTTTAAAAAGCAACTCTGCTCTGAGAAATGACTCTGTAAAAATGGTATTGTGAGGTTTTACATTTATCGTGTCTCACTAATTCCCATAGCAAATTTGCTCAGGTTATAAATAAAAAGATAAGTCACTGCTAGCTCTGAAAGCTAAAATAGGTTCTTTCCTTCTCATGCAGCAGCACCAGTAGTTAAAGATCTGCAGGCCAAATGATACCTTTAGTTACATCGGTGCAACCACATTTGCCTTTGATTTCAGTTGTTCATAGTTTGGGGCTCCCCATCCGTATACTCCTAGTTACACAAGGGGAGTATGTTTCCATGGAGCATTCAATACCCAGGGGCATTTACTGAAGTCATTCTCCCTTTCCCTAATCCCTCACACACAAAGGGATTTCATCTTCTCATGAAGCAATAGAGAGAAATAACAGTGCTTCGGGGACTAAGAGCTACTGTCAATTTCTCTATGTGATACTGCTG
Source organism: Mauremys mutica (assembly GCF_020497125.1). NCBI lineage: Eukaryota > Metazoa > Chordata > Testudines > Geoemydidae > Mauremys > Mauremys mutica. Next base: position 18,872,642 of record NC_059076.1, on the reverse strand, counting down.
AGAGAATTGCTGAACAGGGCTGCCCAGAGGATTCAGGGGACCTGGGGCAAAGCGGGGGAGCTGTGGCGCTTGTACTCACCCGGTGGCAGTCCAGGTCTTCGGCAGCTTTTCAGCAGCGGGGGCGGGGGGGCTTCAGTCGCTCCACGTCTTTGGCAGCACTGAAGGGCCCCTAGCCGCCGAAATGCTGCTGAAGACCCACACCGCCGCCGTGCCAGGGCTCGCGGGGCCCGGGGCCTGGGGCATATTGCCTCACTTGCCCCCCCCTCCTCTGGGTGGCCTTGTTGCTGAAGGAGAGAGCCCAGCAAAAATGATGAGAATGGAATGACGATTTTGCTGTTCCCTAGCCTAGCCATCCCCTGGTTGAGCAGCTGTTGATGTTGGCTCTGACTATGAAGAACTCAGTGTAGGAGTTCTTAGTGTCTAGCAACTACGATGGTGGTGGTAAGGCCCTGACTCCTTCTCCCTGCCCCCTCAAAATAATCATTTATAGCTTGTGGTGTTTTTATTTTCAAAGGGAAAACTCCAGCATGGTGATCTTTTTGCATTTGAAAGGTTATCTTGGCAATAAGAAGAGTGGGGATTTATTTTCCCCCTACCAAAAACATAGAATAGGGGGAGTAGAGGTCCTATCGCTTGTCAGCTCTCCCATAACTGTAACTCCCTTAGGTAACTAACACTTCAGTCTCTAATACCCAGGGGTCTGATTCTGTGAACACTTCATTTAATGCAGCTCTAATAGCCTCACCTCAAAAAAGGTATACTAGAATTGGGAAAGGGGTGGAGAAGGGCAACAAAAATGATCAGGGGTATGGAACAACTTCCATATGAAGAGAGATTAACAAGACTGGGACTGTTCGTCTTAGAAAAGAAATGACTATGGAGGGATAGGATAGAGGTCTATACAACCATGAATGTTGTAGAGAAAATGAACAGAGATGTGTTATTTACCCCTTTACATAACACAAGAACCCGGGGTCACCCAATTAAATTAATAAGCAGCAGGTTCAAAATGAACATAAGGAAATACTTCTTCACATAATGCTCAGTCAGCCTGTGGAACTCATTGCCAAGGGATGCTGTGAAAGTATAGCTGGGTTCAAAAAAGAACTAGATAAGTTCATGGACAATAAGTCCATCAATGGGTATGAGCCAACCCGGTCAGGGAGACAACCCCATGCTCTGGGCATCCCTAAACCTCTGATTGCCAAAAGCTGGGAATGAGCAACAGGGGATGGATAACTCGATTACCTGTTCTGTTCATTCCCTCTGGAATATCTGGCATTGGCCACTGTTGGAAGACAGGATACTGGGCTAAATGGACCATTGGTCTGACCCAGTATGACCGTCCTTATGTTTCATTAACTCAAATCAGCAAGCATCAAATACAGTCTAACTGCTTCATACTTCAGCTGCATTTAAATGCAAACTCCCTCAGTCTGGAACTTGATTACCTCAAGATGGTATCTTTCACCTAGTCAGACTACTAGAACCTAATCCTAAAAGATGACAAAAGTTCCATGTATTGTTATATCAACAACCTCTGGCCCTTGGTGTCTTCATTTAGAAGCTCTCAGTACTTCATTGTACGATCTATTACAACCAATATCCCCGATTTTAAGACAGTTTTTGTTATGCTATTTTTTTCTCTTTAAAACCAAGACCTTATTGGTTTAACCAATTTAAGCAACCGAATAGTCCTTTCAAACCATTCCTGGAGCTACAGAAGATCGGTGTCTCCTGGCTCAAGTGAGTCTCATTCCATTTCAAACATATTTGACAGAGGGTCAGTGGTGTCTAGAAATTAATCATTGCAGGATTTAAGGACCCACTCTATCATTTAATTGGAGTGCCTGACGGTCCTCTTGAGTAAGCCTTCAGGAGTCTATTGATAAATCCACTATTGTTGACAGGATGTGCCATGAACATCCATCATCATCTGCTTTTGTCTGCAGGATGTTATTGCTGTCTTTTGAGGATTCATTCTGGGAAAGTGGGGTGCGGAATATTCTCTGGATTGAGAATATTCTGTTGGAGACTCTGGGTCCTTTCTGTTTCTGAAGCGGAGGGTTACCCAGTCTCTCTGTAGCCTTCTGTTAAAATGCTCTGATTTCCCACCACACTTCTGGATAGAGTGGCGGGGAAATAATCTTCCTCCACCGCAAAGGATTTTTCAAACTATTTTTAAACACTTCTTAGTGGCTCTAGTTGACACTGAAGAAAAGGGATCCCGTCCCGTCTCTTTGAAATGTCTTTGATCATCTTGGATACTTGCCCTTGCCATGTTCTTGTCACAAATACTAATACACCTCTACCTCGATATAATGCTGTCCTTGGGAGCCAAAAAATCTGACCGCATTATAGGTGAAACCACGTTATATCGAACTTGCTTTGGTCCACCGGAGTGTGCAGCCCCACCCCCTCAGAGCACTGCTTTACCGCGTTATATCTGAATTTATGTTATATTGGGTCATGTTATATCGAGGTAGAGGTGTATATGTGTGTGTGGGGGGGGGCTTTCTATTAGTGTGATATTATTTATTATTTATGACCCCATTGTGCTAGGTGCTGTACAAACACAGAACATGATGACAGTCCCTCCCCCAAAGAGCTTATATCTATTACAGGTAGCCTTCCGATGGCTCGCCGCAGGCCCTTCATTATTAACCGGTTTCACTCTGGGGTCCTCCCTGCTTACAAGAGCAAGTTACTAATCCTAACTGTGCACTCTTTAGGGGTTGGGTGGAAGCATCCTGTGGCAGCTGCACCCAGATTTATTTCAAGTGGAGCTGGGTGTGTTTACCACTGGGTTCCTCATTTTAGGAATCGAACCCTGCAACTGATAGAGCACAGGCAGGCTTCTGCACCTGAATGGATTTCTGTTGAGAACAAGGGCTCCATGCTGGTGCAACAGTCCATGCATTTGCTATAAATTGCAGGATTAGAGCAAGTAACATCTCACAGGTTTTCATGTGAGCAGCAAGATTATGAAGGTAAATTAATGGTGGCGTCTGCATTTCTTGCTGATGATATTGTCACCAATTTAAATTTTTTTTTCCCACCACACTTGATGCTTCCTGGTCTCACAGGGCCAGCAATCCCTTTGTTTCTTCAGTGGCTTTGCATTCTGTGACCTCCAGCAGAGACCAAAACATTTTAAGTCCTGATGAGTGCCATCTATGTTCTGTGATATGACGCAAGAGCCAAAGGGTAAGTTGGAATCCTGCCATTACAGGAACTATGTGACCTGTGAAGATATGATATGATAGATGGTGGAGCTTGTTTGTCCTAAAGGTTTGTTTATTTTCTTGTCTATTGCTTGCTCCTGTACTTTGGAATTAAAGAAGAGGAGCTATAATAACAAACCTCTGAACTGGAACTAAACTTCATCTTAAATGAGACTAATTTAACACATTGATTCATGTATGTAAAGAGGCAGTAAGAAAATTGGAATGTATCCATCCAATCCAATTATTTGTTCCTTATCCTAAACAAGGAATAAGATGTGTGGGAAAATAATAGCTTGCTCATGAAGAAAACTCAGGAATTGATGACAAGGAAAAAATTCACAGATGTAAAATACAGCTACAGAGCATATGATTTTTTTTTTAAACACTAGTGTCTACTCCAGTCACACACATCACAGTAGGTGGTGGTGAGAGAGAGTGTGATAAACTGCAGAACCAAGTAATAAAATTTTGACCTGCCCTCTGTGCCCGTTAAGCCATCTCCCCTGGAACTACTGCTAACCTTCCAAATCTAAAACCAGTCTCAAACAACGCCTTAAAAAAAGAAGCCACAAACAAACCCTTTCCTCCCCCAAGAATTACACTGGTCTGAGGCTCAGGCCAGGTAACATTCAGTCCCGGACCAGTGATTGGTGCATGGTGTAATAACAATGATCTTGACAGGGCTAGAAACAGAAACTTTTATCACTGAAAAGGGTGAGAATCCCTGCTTTCAGCCAGGATACAGCAATCTGTTTCTAGTCCTGAGATACTGGACCCTAAAAGTATGAATTTTTTTGGTATAGATAACCTATTTTAATTTAAATTACAGATATCTGCTTATGTAATGAAAGACTGTACCATAAGACATATCCCATTTAGATTGCAATGGTAACTTTAATGCTGGCATTTTTTGTCTTTCTAGTACTAAACTTTGTAATCTTAATTATTAAAAAAAATTTTTAAAATAGAATTTCCAGTATGGGGGTGGCAACATTTAAAAAAAAAATGCCAGCACACGCAACTGTAATATCCTCCTTGCATGGGGTATCAACTGAGTTTGACCCTGAAATCTTCATATCTGTAGTACAGACCTTCACTATTTGAGCTAAAGTAGTAACTTGTAGTAACAGTAGTAGTCTGTTAACCTTTATGGACCAGTCACTAGAAGGGAACACGACCCACACTGTGTAAGTGGGTTACAATCCAGATCCTCAATGGTATTTAGGATCTTAACTTCCAGTGATTTCAATGGAAGTAAAGGCACCCAGATACCTTTGGATCTATGCCTATGTAACTGTTTTCCAGACCACAATGAAATGCTGGCAATCAGGAATCCTGGATTCTATTCCTGGCTCTGGGAAGGGAGTATTTTCTAGTGGCTCATTTGCTAATTTACATGCTCACTCATCTGTATGTCAAACAGCTTTTTGAAGGAGGATAGGCAGGAGTAACCTCTTCTGGTACACAGCATAGCCAAGAACATAGATTTGCTACCTGTATTCTACTAGGCAGTGTGGCTAAGCAAATAAGACTACAAACTGCCTTATAAAAGACTTGGGATCTCCTGGAGACAACTCTGCCAGAAGTGTCTTTGTGCAACTGCTCTGAACTCTGATTCTCATTAAACTTTTCTTTAAGAAGTGGGTTAAATATCACTTCCCTCTACCTTATGAGGTTGTCATGAGGCCAGGGTCTCTAATAAGGCCTGAGAAATGTACAGAATTATTAACACAAGCAGGGCTTAAATTCAGCCAGAGCTGTCCAGAGCAGAGCTCCAGTAAATATTTTCAACCCCTGTGGAGTTTTTATAGCATGTTGGGGGGAGGTGTAAGGGCGGGTTCTAGGAAATACTTAAATGAAAATTTAAGCCTTGAACACAAATCAGTGGAAGAAAGAGATTACAGCACAATCTCCTGGCTTCCAGTTTAGCACACTTCCCTTAGGCTAAAGGGTACTGTGATGAGGAAGCTCAGTAGGATTTAGGAGCATGCTCAGTGCAGATGGAATATTCAGACAATTGAAGAACAAGGGTAAAAAAAGTTCTATTGAATGTATGCAAATTGTGATTTTTTTTAAAGGACATTAATACTGCCAAATCTGCACAGCTGTTCATGGAGACAGTAAATGACACCTATCTTACCCCAAGACAATCCCCCTACTCCAAATCCCTGATGGGCTAGAGTTCTTCAAAAACAAATGGCTGGAAACAATTTTAATATTGTCAAAACTATGTATTTTTCACTAACCTCAATCTGAGATGAGGCTGAACTGTTTTGGCTCAGATTTTGTTTTTTTTAATTAACTTGAGGAAGAGATCAAGCAAGGAAAATTTCAGCTGGAACAGTTAGTTTGCCATAGCTATAACCCATTTTCAGCTGCTTGTAATAGAAAGTGTTGGGCAACATTAACGTATAATATTCCTTTGCATCCTGCCTGTAATAGCAAAACCATGCTAGTGACTACATAGTTAAGTATGCACTGAGAGCTCCATGGCAAACCTTATTTTGACATACTCTAATGATTACCCTCAAAATTGCTTTGAATAAGCAATTTGCTTGAAAATGTTTAATGTAGGTCAGTAGATCACACTTTTCAGAATACTTCATAACCTTAGGATTTGTAATTTTCACATACTAGTTAATAAAATGTAGTACTTTTAAAATTCTGATGTAATCTCATTATTTTTGCAGTCTTTATTTTCTTAGCATAGTCACACTTCTAAATCCCCAAATTAGCACATGAATACTTGGGTCTGTAGATTTGAGCACTTAACAGAACTTTTGGCCTTTTTTTATAGAGAGAAAAACAACAACTGTGTATATTAAATGAATCCCTGACAACGAAGCCAGCAAGTAAAAATGTAGATGGGATTTCACCACCATTCGAAGATGTGTACTGGGGGAGAAAAGGGGTGTTATCCAGCATGCAACGAAATACATTCTAGTTAATATTCTCTTTAAATAAGGTGGTTTGTCTCCTTCCATTCCCCCCTAAAACTGTCCTCCCCACTCCCTTAAATACCCATCTGCTATTTGACTCTATTCATTCGGTCTTGTCCCCCAACAAATCTAAATAATCTCAGTGGATGCTGATGAGTAATAATTCCATATACCAGAGCTCTCTGCCAACACTTCTGCCCCTTCATTGTCTTTCAACACACTACCTCCCTCCTCCCTTCCTTCCTAGACACTTTTAAAATCTCCCTCAATCACCTCCATTCCCCAATAACCTTTCTGCAACAGACTTTCTCCTGCTTTCCTTGTGCTGCTGTCTACACCTCACCAGTTTTTGGAAACTTGGGAACCTGTCAGCACATGAAGAACAGGTTGGCCATGTTCCAACTAAACAAATTGGCCTTGTGTGTACAGATTTTCAAAACAGCAGGATTAAATAGGTGTCTCTTTACATCCAGATGCTTTTTGCCCTCCCTTAGGTCAAAAGCCTGGAAAAAAAAAGTTGTGCTTTGAAGGTCAACAGACTTGTGGTCTGTCCTAACAAGGGGTGGGGCGGAGAATATCAAAATTGTGTTTTTATAACATTATTTGGTCTCCTCTTGGTCCCATTATAACAATGAACTGTATATACCACAAGTGGGGGGAAAAACCAAACACTCTCCTCACCATCAATAACTCGCCTTAAATCTTCTTAATAACAGTTCTACTTCTAGGGGCTGTGATTATTCAAAGCGCATTACAGCATTAAAAGGGCACAATTTAAATATGTCTGAAAATGTTGACATGCTATAGTTACAAAAAACAGCTAAGCCCTGGTCTACACTACGAGTTTAGGTTGAATTTAGAAGCCTTAGATTGATTTAACCCTGCACTCGTCCACACGATGAAGCCATTTTTGTCGACTTAAAGGGCTCTTAAAATCGATTTCTGTACTCCTCCCTGATGAGGGGATTAGCGCTGAAATAACCCTGCTGGGTTGAATTTGGGGTAGTGCGGACACATTTCAACAGTATTGGCCTCCGGGAGCTATCCCAGAGTGCTCCATTGTAACCGCTCTGGACAGCACTCTCAACTCAGATGCACTGGCCAGGTAGACAAGAAAAGCCATGCAAACTTTTGATCAGCACAGGTGACCATGGAGTCCCAGAATCGCAAAAGAGCTCCAGCATGGACTGAATAGGAGGTGCTGCATCTGATTGCTGTATGGGGAGACACATCTGTCCTATTCGAACTCTGTTCCAAAAGACAAAATGCTGGAATATTTGAAAAAATCTCAAAGGGCATGAAAGACAAAGGTTATAACAGAGACCCACAGCAGTGCCGCATGAAACCTACCAAAGAACCAGAGAGGCAAACGGCTGCTCCGGGTCAGAGCCCCAGACATGCTGCTTCTATGATGAGCTGCATGCCATTCTAGGGGGTGCCCCAACAACTACTCCACCCCTCCTGGGCTACTTTGGCAGTCATCCACCCATTTGTGTGATGAATTAATAAAGAATGCATGAATTTGAAACAACAATGACTTTATTGCCTCCGCAAGCAGAGATCGAAGGGGGGAGGGGAGGGCGGTTGGCTTACAGGGAAGTATAGTGAACCAAGGGGGCGGGTTTTCATCAAGGAGAAACAAACAGAACTTTCACACTGTAGCCTGGCCAGTCATGAAACTGGTTTTCAAGGATTCTCTGATGCACAGTGCGCCCTGCTGTGCTCTTCTAACCACCCTAGTGTCTGGCTGTGTGTAAGCAGCGGCCAGGCGATTTGCCTCAACCTCCCACCCTGCCATAAATGTTTCCCCCTTACTCTCACAGATACTGTGGAGCACACAGCAAGCAGTAATAATGATGGGAATATTGGTTTTGCTGAGGTCTAACCAAGTCAGTAAACAGCGCCAGCGAGCTTTTAAACTTCCAAAGGCACATTCTACCACCATTATGCACTTGCTCAGCCTATAGTTTAATTGCTCCTTACTACTGTCCAGGCTTCATGAGCCATGGGAGCAAGGGGTAGGCTGGGGTAGGTGCGACCGTGTGGTGCTACCGACTGGGAGAGCAGCCTGAGGCAGAAGCCTCCAGCTGGCATGATATTCCAGGCAGGACTGAAACTCCATTAAACGAAACTTAAAGAGTCATTCCCATTTTTGTCCAGGCACCCGCAACCAACGTCACTGAGGCTGGCCAGTCACCCCTGACCAACCTAACCGAGGTCAGCCAGGAGCACCCACGGGATGATGACAGCAGCTAGCAGTCGTATTGTACCGTCTGCCATCTGCAAGGCAAGGCAAGGGGATGCTGCTGTGTAGCACTGCAGTACCGCGTCTGCTAGCAGATATACGGTAACAGTGAGCTGAGCTCCATGCTTGCCGTGGTTTGTTGTCTGCATGAGTAACCTGTTGCTTTCACGGAGGGAGGCCTGACGACATGTACCCAGAACCACCCACGACAATGTTTTTGCCCCATCAGGCACAGGGAGCTCAACCCAGAATTCCAATGGGCGGCAGAACAGTGCAATGTTCCAAAAGTCGATGCTAGCCTCAGTATTGTGGATGCACACCGCCGACTTAATGTGCTTAGTGGGGACACACACAATTGACTATCAAATAGATTTCTAAAAAAATTGACTTCTATTAAATCGACCAATTTCATAGGGTAGACATACCCTTGATCATTATAAAGGATAGCAATTTCCCCTATTTCTGTTGAGTTTGTACATTTGGACAATACTTCCCTCAGTTTCATGCTTTGGCCTGTACTATCACAGTTGTTTGTGCAGGCCTTTCAGATAGTGCCAGAGGAGAAAAAAAAGCACTTCAGAAAAAAGGAAAACATGATTGCAAAGTCCACAACTGACCCTGCAACTCCAAGGCAGGGGCAGATTCCGACATTTTATAAAATATATATGTAATTTCAAGTCCACTGTTGTCTCTCATTATCCCCATTTTACAGATGGAAAATGGAGGCCCAGAATCATCAGTGACTTGTTTAAGATTGCTGTCACACAAGGCCTGATTCACCACTGCTATGAGCCGTGTGTTGCCATTGTCACTGGTGTAAGCTGAGTGTAAAATACTGCCATGCTGACTTGCAGTGTGTTTTGTTTTTCTCAGTAAGGGCTATGCACAGAGGTAACTGACCACACTAATTGCAAGAGCAAGGATGCACTGCTCCCAGGGAGAGTCTGTGGGAGGGATAGGAACAGAACCCAGGAGCTCCCCCCCAGTACATGCATAGACATAGTAGGATACAGGCTCTCCGCATGCACACACACACAGGGTGTGACACCCACTCCCCCCAGCACATGTGTATACCCACAAAACGGGTGGGATACCCCTTCCCCCCAGCATGCACACACAGGCTGCTACCTCCTCTCCTCATCACAAACACAGGGTTCAGTACCCCGTCCCCAGCATAAACACACACACACACACAGTGCAGTACCCCGTCCCCAACAAGTGCACATGGTGCAATACCCCAACCCAAGCGCACACATGAGGGTGTGGTATCCCCTCCCCACATCTCTCTCTGTCACACACACATATTATCATATCCCCTCCCCCCACGCGTGTGCGCACACACACACACACAGGGTTGGTACCCCTCCCCCAAGCACACACACAGAGCATGTGGTACCCCTTCCCCCATGCACACACACATGCAGGTTGTGGTACCCCTCCCCCCGCGCACACACACAGGGTGTGGTACCCCTCCCCCCGCGCACACACACAGGGTGTGGTACCCCTCCCCCCGCACACACACACACACAGCGGGTGGTACCCCTCCCCCCGCACACACCCACCCACACGGTGTGGTACCCCGCACACACTCTCTTATCCCCACCCCCCGCAGGCCCAACCTGCCCGGGGCGCAGAGCGGGCTCCCGTGGGCCGGGCCGCGGGCCGGCGGCGCTGTGCGGAGCGGGAAGCAAGGGAGGCAGGGCCCGCCCGGCGGGGAGGAGGCGGAGACAGGGCCCGAGCCCCGCCCCGTCGCTCCCGCCCCGAATAATCCCAATATTTATCCGGCAGCAGGCGCCTGCGGCCCCCCGCCCGCCGATCCCCGCGCCCCGGCGGGCCGCTGCCTGCATGTATTTGCTGCCCTCCGCGCCGCCGCCCAGCCCCGCCGCCCTCGCCAGCCCGGCGCGCTGGATGCAGGTGAGCTGGGCCGGGGGGCGGCGGGCGGCGAGCGCGGCCTAACCGGCCGAGCGCCCAGGGCGCGCGCTGAGGCGGCCGGGCCTGCCCCGGGGGGGCCGCTCGCCGCCCCGCGTTAATGAAGGGGCTCCCGCCACGGGGGCGGGGCCGCGCGGCCACGGGCGCCTGTGCGCGAGCCGGACAAGCGCCAGGCCTCGGCCCCGCGCGGCCATCGCGGCCCCCCCCAGCCCGCGGCTGCCCGCTCCCCCCCGCCGCCATGGCGCGGCGCGGGCGGTGTAACACGTGGCCCGAGCCCCGGGAAGGCGCTGGATGTGTGGGGTCCCCGCAGCGTGGGGGGGAAGCGTCAGCGCTCGCTCCTGCTTGGGGGCCGGGAGTTTCTGGACGGGGGGTGGAGGTAGAAAGCTTGCCCCCCCCCCCCACTGCCCCAGCCAAGGCTTGGTCCTGAAAGCTGCTGAGAGCCCTCCCCGGGGGGGACGAGCGTCAGGTGCTCGGGAACTTTTGGGATCAAGTCCCAGGGCTGTGAATTCGTCATGTAACCCTAGGTCTTTATACTGCTTTTCCTTTAGCTCAGGGGTAAGCAACCTATGGCACGCGTCCCAAAGGCGGCACTCGAGCTGCTTTTCAGTGGCACTCACGCTGCTCGGCTCCTGGCCACGGGTCCGGGGGGCTCTGCATTTTAATTTAATTTTAAATGAAGTTTCTTAAACATTTTAAAAACCGTATTTACTTTACATACAACAATAGTTTAGGTTTATATCATAGACTTATAGAAAGAGACCTTCGAAAACCGTTAAGATGTATTACTGGCACGCGAAACCTTAAATTAGAGTGAATAAATGAAGACTCGGCACACCACTTCTGAAAGGTTGCGGACCCCTGGTTTAGTTGGAGGCTCTTTGTCCCATGTGTCCGTCCAGGCAGAAATACAACTTTTAGTAGCTGACACCGCCAGTTGTTATCCATAAAACTGTTTCCAGTGAGACCTCTGACACTTATTTTATCTTCAAGCTTGTTTTGTGATACTAAACCTCATAGGGGACTTCATCATAACTGGTAATATGGGTTTTCTTAGTTTCTTAGTAAAGAAAGTTTTTAAAAATCTTGTTTTTAAATTGTGTATTTGTGTTGATAAATGCAAAGTAATGCACACTGGAAAACATCATCCCAAGTATACATATAAAATGATGGGGTCCACTCAAGAGAGACATCTTGCAGTCATTGTGGATAGTTCTCTGAAAACATGCACTCGGCAGTCCAAAAGGTGAACAGAATATTGGGAATCATTAAGAAAGGAACAGATAAGAGAGAGAGTTTCATATTGCCTCTATGTAAATCCTTGGTACACCCACATCTTGAATACTGAGTGCAAATGTGGTCACCCCATCTCATAAAAGATATATTGAAATTGGAAAAGGTTCAGAAAAGGGTAACAAAATTATTAGAGGTATGTAACAGCTGCCATGCAAGGAGAGATTAATAAAATTGGGACTTTTCAGCTTGGAAGAGAGACTAAGGGGGGATATGATATAGGTCTATAAAATCATGGCTGGTGTGGAGAAAGTAAATAAGGAAGTGTTATTTACTCCTCATAACACAAGAATGGTTTGAGCATTGGCCTGCTAAACCCAGGGTTGTGAGTTCAATCCTTGAGAGGGCCACTTAGGGATCTGGCACAAAAAAATTGGTCCTGCTAGTGAAGGCAGGGGGCTGGACTTGATGACCTTTCAAGGTCCCTTCCAGTTCTAGGAGATTGGTATATCTCCAATTATTACCTAACTAACAATTACCTAACTAGGGGTCACCAAGTGAAATTAATAGGCAGCAGGTTTAAAACAAACAAGTGTTTTTTCACACAGGGCACAATCAACCTCTGGAACTCCTTGCCAGAGGATGTTGTGAAGGCCAAGAGTATACGAGGGTTCAAAAAAGAACTACATAAATTAATGGAGGATAGGTCCATCAGTGGCTGTTAACCAGGATGGACAGGGATGGTGTCCCTAGCCTCTGGCCATGGCTACACTTGCAAATTTGCAGCGCTGCAGCAGGGTGTGAAAACACACCCTCTCCAGCGCTGCAAAGCGCCAGTGTGGTCAAAGCCCCAGCGCTGGGAGCACGGCTCCCAGCGCTGTACGTTATTCCCCACAGGGAGGTGGAGTACGGACAGTGCTGGGAGATCTCTCTCCCAGCGCTGGCGCTTTGACTACACTTAGCGCTTCAAAGCGCTGCTGCGGTAGCGCTTTGAACTGCAAGTGTAGCCTCAGCCTTTGTTTTGCCAGAAGCTGGGAATGTGTGATGGGCTGGATCACTTGATGATCACCTGTTCTGTTCATTCCCCCTGGCACTGGCCACTGTTGGAAGATAGGATACTGGGCTAGATGGACCTTTGGTCTGACCCACTATTGCCGTTCTTATGGTCTCGTGTTGCAATAGCAGCCAGAGGTTAGACACTGTAGAAATATGTGGTAAAAACACAGGTCCTGTTCTATAGAGCTTACTATTGAGGCAATGACAACTCAAGACAAACAGGTGCAAGGACAAGGTGGCAAAGGAGGAATGTTTTCACTTAGTCTGGAGTGTAGACATAGCCTATGTCGACATAATTTATGTCGCTCAGGTGTGTGAAAAATACACCTGAGCGACATAAATTACACTGACATAAGCACTTGTGTGTACTGCACTATGTTGGTGGGAGAACTCCTCCCCCTGAAATAGCTTCTGCTGCTTGTGGAGGTGGTTTTATTATGCCGATGGGAGAGCTCCTGTTGGCATAAAATGTCTTCACCAGATGCACCAAAGTGGCGCGGCTGTATTGGTACAACTGCCGTGCTGTATATATAGACACGGCCTTAGATTAGCTTGCCACTTGCCTACCTGTCATCAGCTTGTAGCGTTTCTGCAGGCACTGTTTTGCGGATGTCATGGTTAAAATTGAGTCTTAAGGAGAGATTTGGTGGAGGCTAAATTAGCTACTTTTTAGATTTGTAGGGGGAATTTGTGCCAGGCATGGGAGTGTCAGGGAAGTACAGTAACTTCACTTAATGTTGTAGTTATGTTCCTGAAAAATGCGACTTTAAGCGAAGTGATGTTAAGTGAATCCAATTTCCCCATAAGAATTAATGTAAATGGGGGGGTTAGGTTCCAGGGAAAAAATTTTCACCAGACAAAAAACTATATATTATATAGATATACACACACTATACGTTTTAAACAAACAATTTAATACTGTTAACAGCTATGATGATTGTGAAGCTTGGTTAAGGTGGTGAAGTTAGAGGGTGGAAGAGGGAGGGATATTTCCTGGAGGATGCCTTGCTGCTAAATGATGAACTAGTACTCGGCTGAGCCCTCAAGGGTTAACACATTGTTGTTAATGTAGCCTCTCACACAAGGCCGCACGAACACGAGGGAGGGGAGACAGCATAGCAGACAGAGACAGACACCTTGTGTGTGCGGGAGAGAGAGAGAGAGGCACATTGCCCCTTTAAAAGCTGACCCACTCTTTTAAGTGCACTCTCTTTTTAAGTGGATCAGGAAGTCGAGACAGCAGCTGCTGCCCCAAGCTCTCTCTGTCTCTCTTGGTCAGTGTTCTCCTGCACCCTGCTTACCCCCAGGCAGGGAACACCCGAACATTAGTCCCGTCCCCCCCTGCACAGCAAGCAGGAGTCTCTGGGAGCAGCTCCAAGGCAGAGGGCAGGAGCCGCACATGGTAGTGCGGGGGGAGGGACAGCTGAAGTGCCGGCAATTGATAGCCTGCTGGGAGGCTGCAGCACAGGGAACTTAGGGGAGCGGGGAGCTGATAGGGGGGCTGCCGGTCCACCCTGGTTACAAGCCCCCACCAGCTAGCTGCAACGGGCTGCTCTTCCTGAAAGCAGTGGACAAAGCAGGTGGCTGCCAAACGACATTAGAAGGGAGCATTGCACAACTTTAAACTAGCATGTTCCCTAACTGATCAGTAACGTAATAACGAAACATTAACCAGGATGACTATAAGTGAGGGTTACTGTACACAGTTGTTTGTGGGAGAAGTTGACTAATATAGTAAAGAGTGGCAGAGATGGTGAGGTAAGATAGTGGGTCTGGTAATAGGGCTGGTTTCAACTATGAATGTCCCTTAAAGTCATGATAATAAGCACGTTTGATGCTACAGGGAGGGGGGAATTTAGTGGACCAACAAATGGGTGTATGATATGAGTGAAGTGATGAAGTGTGAAGACTTTGGCAGCAGCATTTTGAATTGACTTGAGGATGGCAAAGTTGCAGTAGTCGAGGCTACAGAAGAAGAGACCTGTTGTATGAAGATGTGATATAGAGGACCTAGATAAGACGTATTGCTTCAGCAGTCAGAAGAGAGCAAATACATATCGCTGTGTTGAAGCAAGTTTTTCTGTTACATAGTTGCATACATACTTGAGTCCTGATCCTGCAAATGCTTAAGCAGGTGCTTAACTTAGCATGTGTGAATACTCTCATTGAAGTCTGCATGAAGTTAATCATGTGCATAAATATTAGCAGGATATGGGCCTTTGCTAGTTAACATGTATGGATGGCTCAGATGTCTGGGACATGTATTCATATTAGAGAGGTGAATTCTCTCATTTATCCGATTCTCCAGAGCAGCCCACTAGAAGGAATTAGCATCACCTTTAAATGACTAGAGGAACACTGTCAACTAGACCAGTGTTTTCTCAATCTGTGGTCGATGAACCTTTGGGGGTCTGCGGACTATGTCAAAGGGGTCCGTGAAGGGCTTTGACTGAAAACAACAGAATTCAGCTATATATACAAACAATAGATTGCCAAAGGGGTCTGCACCTACAATCAAATTATTTTAGGGATCTGCGAATGAAAAAAGGTTGAGAACCACTGACCTAGACTTCAGAAAGTTAGATTTTGTAAATGTTGCAAAACCAAATATGAATAGAAATATTTTCACAAATGTTTAATTAAATGAAGACTCTTCTATGTAAAGGGATATAACTCTAGTTAGGTTTTTTTTTTTAAGATTAAAAAATAGCTTAGATACTACTCTGCTTCTGAGTTCCTCTGATAGTTTTTTCTTTATAACCACATTTTCCACATAGCTGGTTATAAGGCCCACATGAACAGGAAGACAATTGCAAGGTAAAACATAAAGAAACTAAAATGAGCCAGTTTTTATCTAACCTTTTAGTTAAAGTTATCTTAAAATATTCTCAGGCAAGTAACATTTATGTACTATCACAAAGTTTTTAAAAATTTGAGTTGGCTGTCTAAGCATTTGCTGCAGGGTGCTATGATTCCAAACAGTGTTCTTGTGCATAAGAGCTTGAAAGTTAAATTGACAAAGGCCTTGTCTACATGTAAAAAAAAAATTTCGGTATAACCTTGCCCTGTACAGACACTCTTATTTCTGTATAATATTGTATTTTTGGATTATCTTAAACCTGTTCCCAGCCATCATAAAGCTAAATTGAAAAAAGCCACTCTTTTACCAGAACAAGTGTGTCCACACAGGGGGATTATGCCTGAATAACTGAAAACTTTCCTGTGTAGACAATGCCTTAATAAAAGTGATAGCAAACAGTCGAATTTCAGCCCCTGCCACCACTTTAGAGAAATAAATGCAAAACCAGAAAGCTTCAGTGGAAAAAAGTAAAGTTATTTTTTACTGTTTTTAATAATGAAGTTGCTACTAGTGGCAGAGAGGTTTTTTTTCCCCTAAGTTCGTTTCTAATTTGGAGGTTCAGGAAATGGACAGTCTCAGTAAGCATGAAGTATGGCCACACACAGATACTACTATGACAGTAGGTTTCACTGTCCTGTTCTGTTCCTTAAAATATGCATTGATAGTGAAATTCTTAAGTTCGCAGTAAAATATGATTCTGATAAAATTCAACTAATGTTTGTCTTGGTTAATTATTTTACAGTTATAAATTATTATGACGGCAATACTTTACACAAGGTAATTTAAACGCTGAAACACAAGGGTTCACTTATATTTGTGGCTTACTTTGTGGTGAAAACAAGTGCAGCAACTTGATCTGATTTCCTGTGCTTAGCATTTCTCACTTGCATGGTATATTATGCTTCATACATTTGATTTAATAATTATTCAGTGCAAACAACTCATTAAGAACCCTGGTATTGTTAATGGTCACCCTTAAATCTTCTCTGTTTAGTGCAGCAGAAATTTATTTACTTCCTTCTGTGGTTTTGGTAGTATTGCTCGAGAATAGATCAAAATGGAGAAACTTCTATGACTTATTGCCCTTCACTGCTCTCATAGAGATGACTCCACCATATGCATGACCTGGACTTTCATGTTGAGTCTGATTCATCCTAACAAAACCCAGATCAGCTCAGGCATAAGGTTGAAGATAATAATAAAGTAATGACATTTTGCTTGGGTGTTCAAGGCAATTTTGCAAAGCTGTATTGACCAATGCCTATCTAGTGTACAGTACATCCGTGCTATAACAAACGTGTCAGGATCCAAGCCATTTGTTCATTATAGCCAGGAGTTTGTTATAGTGAAAGAGCCCCGCTGGTGGTGGTGGTGGGGAGCACTGACTCCTCCAGCCTCAGCTATGGGGCTCGAGGTGGGATCTGGGGAAGGGGTTCATTATAGCAGAAGGTTCATTATTATGAAGGGAATTATAGCGAGGGTGTACTGTGGTTTGTAATTCTGTTACACAGTAGCAGTTGAGGCTTGTAATGGTCCTCTTTGCTTGGGGAGCCCCAATATATTTGCATCTCCATTTTGCAGTTTTCTTTTTGTTTTTCATCTATCAGGAATGTTTCCTTTTAGTTTAGTTTTGCAGAATTTAATCTGAAACTCTGAAGGACAATGTGAATAGATAATAGGTATCTTGAGAATCTTCAACTATGTTTACCGTGCCTCTGTCCTTGAGGACTGAAACTCTACAATGGTACGATATGAGTGTAAATATTAATCATCTAGTTGTTAGACAAGAGGTACGTTTGGTGATGGCATAGCTTTTCTGCAGTTGTGGGAGTGTGAAGCTTTACAGCTTCTGTTTGAAAGTTCACGGTTTAGTGTAGACTAAAATTTTACTTGAAGGAAGTGATAGGTTAGTTTGTTGTTTGCATCCTCAACCTCTTCCATTGTAAATGGAAACTTGTAAATTTTAGGTTTGCAGAATTTTGTTGTGTGCTAACAGCTGAAATGGGAGATGGTATAAAACTATTGCTTATTTTGAGGGTTTTTATTTCCTTTGTGTCATATAGTTTTTCATTAACTATTAATTTTTCTATCATAATCTTTACAAAGATAATTAATTTGCTTAAGTTTGCCTAGCCCAGCACTATAGTAATGTCAACATTAACATTAAATTCACACCTGTTTTCAGAAAATAAAGCAGTTTTCTCCGAGCAGTACCAGGAACTAGAATCATAGAATTGGAAGGGACCTCAAGAGGTCATCTAGTCCAGTCCTGTGCACTTAAAGCAGGACTAAGTATTATCTAGATCATCCCTGTTAGGTGTTTGTCTAACCTGCTCTTTAAAATCACCAATGGTGGAGATTCCACAACCTACCTAGGCAATTTATTCCAGTGGTTAACCACCCTGACAGTTAGGAAGTTTTTCCTAATGCCCAACCTAAACCGCCCTTGCTGCAATTTTAGCCCATTGCTTCTTGTCCTATCCTCAGAGGTTAAGAAGAGCAATTTTTCTCCCTCCTCCTTGTAACAATCTTTTATGTACTTGAAAACTGTTATCATGTTCCCTCTGTCTTCTTTTCTCCAGACTAAACAACCCCAATAATCTTCCCTTATAGGTAATGTTTTCTAGACCTTTAATCGTTTTTGTTGCTCTTCTCTGGACTTTCTCCAATTTGTCCACTTTTTTCCTGAAATGTGACGCCCAGAACTGGACACAATATTCCCGTTGAGGCCTAAATAGAGCGGAGTAGAGCGGAAGAATTACTTCTCCTGTCTTGCTTACAATATTCCTGCTAATACATTCCAGAATGATGTTTGCTTTTTTTGCAACAACATTACACTGTTGACTCGTATTTAGCGTGTGATCCACTATCACCCCCAGATCCCTTTCCGCAGTACTCCTGCCTGGGCAGTCATTTCCCATTTTGTATGTGTGCAACTGATTATTCCTTCCTAAGTGGAGTACTTTGTTTGTCCTCATTGAATCTCATCCTATTTACTTCATACCATTTCTCCAGTTTGTCCAGATCATTTTGAATTTTAATCCTAAAACTAAGCCGGAGAGGAAGTCTTTTGTAGTAAACTGAAGGAGAAACGGTAGAGAAAATGTTTCATTTGCACTCTGGCGTTAGTAATTTATTTTACTCCAAAACAGACTGCGATGGGATCCCTGGGGTACAACCTGAAACTGGGGTACCGCTTTGCCCCTTAACGCTCCAGCGTGGGCTGTCTCTCTGTGCTTTGCTAGTGACAAGCAGCAAACCCCTCCAGGTGCTGTGATCACTTAGCACAACAGCACGTGGACCCCCACACCTAGATCAATTGTGTGAATGCTCCCTGAGCTACTCCTGAACCACACAGAGAAAGGCACCAGCAAATCTTCCAGGACCCCACCTTTGCACCCCAGGAATATATATCGCCTTGCCCTGGTCAGAAGCCTTGACCAGTATAAGTTCATTACTCAGTCCGCTCCTTCCTCGATGTGGAGTGGAGACACACTAGGGTGACCACACAGCAAATGTGAAAAATCGGGACGGGGGTGGGGGATAATAGGAACCTATACAAGAAAAAGACTCAAAAATCGGGACTGACTCAATAAAATTGGGACATCTGGTCACCCCAAAACACACTAGCCCAGGGGTGGCCAACCTTTGGCTCCGGAGCCACATGCGGAAGTTACTATGCGGCTCATTGTATAGGCACCGACTCCGAGGCTGGAGCTACAGGCGCCAACTTTCCAATGGGCCAGGGGGTGCTCACTGCTCAACCCCTGGCTCTGCCCCCTCTCCATCCCTTCCTGCCCCCTCCCCCGAGCCTCTTGCATGCCACGAAACAGCTGATTGGGAGGTGCAGGGAGGGAGCAGGAGGCGCTGATCGGGTGGGAGGCATGGGGGGCGAGGAACTGATGGGGGCGCTGCTGACATATTACTGTGGCTCTTTGGCAATGTGCACTGATAAATTCTGGCTACTTCTCAGGCTCAGGTCAGCCACCCCTGCACTAGCCTTTGTAAACTGAACTGAGATTTCCCAAGCACTTCAACCAGAACACGCTGTTTTAGGTAAAATGTAAAACAGATTTATTAATTACAGATAGATTTTAAGTGAATATAAGTGGTAGGCACAAAAGGTCGGAGATAATTACCAAAGAAAATAAAAGGAGATTGCAGTATTGGAGATCTATCCTATGCACTGCCACCAAACCCCTGATTGACAGGGTTGTCAGTTTGGCATCCTTGACAAGCATTAAAATGAGGCAAGGGTCTGACAAAGTTGGGAGGAGTACTGTGTGTGCATGTAACTGGACTGTCATCATGCATATGCATAAGGGGACAGAATTAAGATTGCATGGGCAACCTTAATTCTGGCATTTCCTAACTTGAGAGCTTGACTTTGCAACCTTAAACTTTGCTATCTTGTTTTGTTTTGTTTATTTCTCTTAGAATGTAGGCACCTTGGCATCCCAACTGTGGATAGAATTTGTTTGAACCGTCAGAGCTCTTATGAAGATAACTGTCTAGCAAGATTTATTTTTCTAATTGTGTATCTCTGCAGTTCAGCAAAAGCAATCTCATGTGTTACTAAAAATATTGGACTCTAACTGTAGCCTAGGGAACAAATGGAAATACTCATTTTTTTAAAACCTGAACAAAAAACTGACCACTTCTGATGTGCATTGTTCTCCATATGTCTGAAATCTTCCCGTGTCATATTTGTGTTTGCTAATTTTTCCTGTAGGAGGAACAATGTTATGGATGATGCTCCTGGATTTTTATATAATGCCCAAGTGTGCTTGTATAGGTCCTTTCACTCATTGAGAGAGGTGGTTTGAAAATTGAAGTGCTTATTTGACCTCTAAGCATACATTTTTATCTGCTTTTATTACATTTGAAAATACAGAGCAATATAAATTATTGCAGTATTGTACTTCATGACGGCTAAGAAAACTTGTAGTTGAACTTTAAATTATACCACGATAAACTCAGAGATCTTTGAACAGAAAACTATACTACTTTGATTTGAGTTTGTTGGCCATGACTTTTTATTTTAATTATATTTTTTTAAAATGCAGGATTCTTAGATTGTGTATCAGTGGCTTTTGTAAGTTTGTTTGAATAGGTTTTTTTAAAAACAAAAAAGGCTTGTGGGGTGTATTGCATACAGTCTGTTTAGCAAAACACTGGAGAGGCAATCATATCAATGAAGTTGACCAGTTTGGGTGTGAGGGAAAGGAAAGTGCTGTAGAAAACATTGTAAAATAAGTTTGAACCTGTATATATGTGCAGGCCTGTTGGATCTAGTTCAGATTTGCTAGTGGATTTACTCCTATGGGAGCATGAATTCTTACTCATATGCTTTTCTTTCCTCTTAAAATTCTGTGACTCCTTAGATCAGGGGCGGGCAAACTTTGGGGTTTCCGAGGGCCACATTGAGGGTTTCCGAAATTGTGTGGAGCGCTGATTAGGGGAAGCCATGCCTCCCTAAAAAGCCAGGCATGGCCCGGCCCACGCCCCCTATCCAACCCCCCTGCTTTTCGCTCCCTGACGGCCCCCCCGGGACCCCTGCTCCATCCAACCCCCACTTCTCCCTGTCTGTCCCTAGAACCCCTACCCCTGACTGCCCCCGCTGCCCCATCCAACCCCCCCATCTCCTTCCTGACTGCCCCCCCAGAACTCCTGCCCCCCTTCAACCTTCCTGTTCCCGCCTTCTGACCGCCCCGACTCCTATCCACACCCCCCGAACTCACCTGCCCTCTATCCAACCCCCTTATTCCATGCCCCCTTAACCGTGCTGCCTGGAGCACCAGTGGCTGGCGGCGTTACAGCCATGCCACCCAGAGCACCAGGACAGGGAGCCGCGCCACTCAGCAGGAGCCAGCCATGCACCGTGCAGTACAGAGCACCGGGTCAGGCAGCTGCACCGCCCAGCAGGAGCCAGCCACACACCGTGCAGCACAGAGCGCCGGGTCAGGCCATGGCTGTGCTGCCTTAGGAGCTCACAGCCCGAGCTGAGGTTGCGGGGGAGGGGGAGGGGGAACAGAAGGGGAGGGGCCGGGGGCTAGCCCCCTGGGCCAGGAGCTCAGGGGCTGGGCAGGACGGTCCCTTGGGCTGGATATGGCCCGTGGGCCATAGTTTGCCCACCTCTGCCTTAGATAATTGCATATGACAATACTTCAAGTGTTCTTGTAACCCGCTTTTCAGTTTAACAGAAAACTCCTGCTATCTTTGCCGTAGCCGTAAAGATGTATATTTAAATTTCTGTTTCTGCGGATCTGATATGTACTGTGGAGTCCCACTGACCTATCTGTTACTCAGACTGGACCAGCCAGTCTGCCAGATTGAGGTGCTGCTTGCCTAACGTCCATTTATTTTACTTCATGACAACTCATTTGGTTTTCAGGTCTTCCTTTATTCCAAAGAATTGTGTGTAATCGGAAGGCAAATCCAAGAACTGCTCATTCATCCAAGTTTGTCATCTTGCACACCAAAAAGCAGCACATAACTGGAGTTTGTCACTGGAACAGTAAAACAAGGGGTGGTCTTTTTATTCAGGGTTTTGAAGAAGGCCAGTTGTTGTTGTCTTCAACAGGCATCGTCTAACTCTCTGGTAAATCGTAGTCCTGGCCTTTTCTTTATTTTCCTTCTCTCTGTCCTAAGGGAGTTTCTGAAGGTGCTAGTTGTTGAAACATTTAGATGTTTATTTATCACGCTATCCCTTATATAAAACTTTCCCTTAATGAAATCTAGGTTGCAGGTAAATCTGTGCTATTAGTTAACTTTATACGGTAGTGGGTTTTTTTTTTAAATAAAAAATGTAATGTTAAGATTGCACTCACATGCAAACCATTTGTTGTGAAACAATAATCAAAAACTTAATCCTGCCCCAGCACTATTGCAGTCATGTTGAATTTTTGTAATGAGTAGCACGGTAATAGACTTGTTTAGAGTTGAGCTTAAGGAAGTGTCTAGTTAATAGAATATGATGCAATCTGAGTTGTTGACTTCACTTATTATTGATTTATGGACCAGCTGTACAATTCTCTTCCATAAATTTGTCCTGAGTGTTTTGGTTTGTTGTCTTAAATATTTTTATGATGTAGTCCCACAGATTCTAACAGTAGGCCTTCAGTCACTCTGGCAGCTTTGCAGCAGGAGCCCTGTTAACACTAGAAGGAAAAGGCTGATTTCCTTCCAGTGGAAAGCCAGATGGTTCTCTCTCCCTCCAGACTATCAAAGGAGGTAGCAGACCTTCCCTTAGGACAGGGAAACCTTGCCTCCTCCCTTCAAAATTTCTTTTCTTTGCCTATAGCCCAATTTTGAGCAGTGTCTGATTAATTTGGCTCCAAATTCTGATTATGGGGTAGTTGTGTTTTTTCTCTGAGGTGCTGCTGCAGCTTCCCTAAGGGGGCAGGCAGACTCAAAAATGGTAGACCCCTCAGTAAAAAGACCATGGGTGAGAAATGCCTGTCCTGTTCCTCTATTCTGCCAAATTCCATTGAAAGGGATGTTTGCTGCTTTTACAACCAAGGGAAAGCCTCATGTTGGCACAGGGTTGACTTTGGAAAGCCACAGGATCATCCTCCTTCCTCAGTTAGTCACCCAGTGAGGGGAAAAAGCATAAAAGAAAATGGCAATTGCTCTGCTTTAAACATTCCCAGGGACTGGAATTCTAAGACAGTCCGAGCCAAAGAGGGTGTAATAGAGGCTTTCAGCATCCCTTTGAAACTGGGTGTGGACCCTGCCACAGCCACTCATGGGACTGAGTTGCTGGCCAAATGGTGGGCTCCCCCCAACTCTTCCAATTTGTCAAGGTCATTTTGAATTTTAAACTTTTTTTTAATTTTAATGTGACAGTTAAATATAAACTTAGTGTTTGTTTGGCTAAATGGTTTACTGCTGGATATTTCACTATTTTCTTGTCTAAGAGGTTTCCTAATTATATTTTTTCCTCCGTACTGAGGAATCTGCAGAACGTGACTGTAAAACTCTATGGGATTTAGTCTTTGGATCCCTAAGGGAATTAAGAAAGAATGTATGGCGTCAGTGCTTAAATTAGGCTTAAATCAACTATATGTACATTTGGTCTGTAGGTTTTTGTTTTTTTGTTGTATTATATGCACAAGTGGCACCAATTTAGAACATTGGTACATCGTGCAGTGTCATGTCAATGGATTAATGAGGACACAGAAAATCAGGAAGGAACAGGGAAGGGGAAAACCTAGGAATTGTATATTTCATTTCTTAATCTCTCTTCTCCCCCTTCCCCCAAAATAAAATAAAATCAAAATAGAGAAAATACTGATTCCTCCCCCTCTGAGAAAATTGGTGTAGCAATGTATATAGACAGAGAAGAGTAGAGTGTTGTATAAGTGCCTGGAATGCTGGCACAGTCTAAAGCAAGATCAGGCATGTTTATGACCGCATGGTTAAAATTGGCAGAGTCAGAAATAGCTAAATTGAGAACACCACCTCTATAGAAATTCCATATCTGGCTTCACTTTAAGTAGGGTCATGGAACGGCTATATCACACTGTCAGTCCCATCTTTTTTGCTATCCTGCCTACAATGGCCAGTGCAAGTCTCTCCAATGGAAAGTATGGGGTGGTGGTGGTGATGGTGGCAGTGATGTGGGAATAATGGTGTACGTGGTGCTTGAGTAGTGTTTTAAGTAGGAGAATATTCCTTCTGGACCTCTAGAGGTGCTGACCTTTAAAATAGTTTCTGGTTTGTATGTAGGAGCAACAGTTTGGTCATCTTCCATCAGATGTGAGAATCTCCAAAGTGACTTATGAATTAATCCTTCATGCCACCCCTGTGATTATTACCATTTTACAGATAGGGAAACTGAAGCAAATAATATTGTTCACTGCCCTGTATGAACCTACAAAGGAGAAACATATCATGCCTCCATCCTCATCTGTACGTGGGTTGTGAATAATGGGAGTCTTTGCAATCAGGGAGTACAGGTGACACAGCACTCTACAAAGGAGTTGAGAAGTATACAGTAGCTATACTTCCCCCTGCAGAGGGAGTCTTCAACACACATTCTTTGCCAGAGTCTAGTCCAGGGGTCGTCAACCTTTCAGAAGTGGTGTGCCGAGTCTTCCTTCATTCACTTTAATTTAAGGTTTTGCGTGCCAGTAATACATTTCAACATTTTTAGAAGGTCTCTTTCTATAATATATAACTATACCATTGTTGTATGTAAAGTAAATAAGGTTTTAAAAATGTTTAAGATGCTTCATTTAAAATTAAATTAAAATGCAGAGCCTCCCCCAGACTGGTGACCAGGATCTGGGCAGCGTGAGTGCCTCTGAAAATCAGCTTGCGTGCCGCCTTTGGCACCTGTGCCATAGGTTGCCTAACCCTGGTCTAGCCGTTAGTGACGTATTTGAGGTCATATGCAGTGGTGTTGTAGCCGTATTGGTCCCAGGATATTAGAGAGACATGGTGGGTGAGATAATATCTTTTATTGGTTTTATTGAACCAATAAAAGATACTACCTCATCCACCTTGACTTTCTAATATTCAGGGTCACACAGGAAACCTGTGGCAGAGAGATGAATAAAAAAACCTCACCTCCTTATTACTAGTCTTTTGCACTAACCACAAGACCATTAATCCTTTCACAAATACCATTGAAGGTACATGAAAGGGAGTGAATAGTTATTACTTTTCAAAAAGAAAATCAAAGCACAGTATTTTTAAATGATCTTCAGAGGGAACAAGTTTCATTGGTTGAGTTGACTAAACTATGGTGGCGGGGTGGGGGTGGGGGGCATCACTTTTTAGAGACCTGCCAAAGGAGGAAAATGCATTTGAGCCTTTTATTTGCTATTGTAGCAATAATGAAGGCCTGAAAATTAAGTCTGCTGTGTTGTACCCTTAGAAATAAGCAATATGAAGTCAGAGAACTGTAGTGGTGGAGTGGGAGTTTTCTCAGCACTTAAATGGATGCTGTCAACTAGAATCTTTTTTAAATTGACTAAAATAAAAAAATAAAACTTTAAGAAAACAATGATGTTTTGTTTTGCTACCCTGTTGATGATGCTAAGAAGGGATGTTTGGGCAGATATGAAACCAGAAATGCTCGGCCTTTCCTGTTCTTTTCTCTGCCACTCCTGCCTACTGCTGCTTTAGTCTTAGCTCTGCTGCTGCTATTTTTATTTTTTAAAGAGACAATTTTTATCAGGGGGGTGGAGGGGGCTAGGGAACATGGGAGGAGTGTAGAGTGGAATTTTCAGTTTTAAGGTCTATCTAATGTATTTGGTTTAGTCTAGTGAATTTCACAAGTAGAAAAGCCAGTTACACCTCTACCCCGATAGAACACGACCCGATATAACACGAATTCGGATATAACACAGTAAAGCAGTGGGGAGCCCCGGGCCCTTAAGCACCACCCGAGCCCCGCTGCTTTACTAAGTTGTATCCGAATTCGTGTGGAGCCCCGGGCCCTTTAAATCACCGCCCGAGTCCCGCTGCCAGAGCTCCAGCGGTGATTTAAAAGGACCAGGGCTCCCCACAGCAGCTGGAGCACCGGGCCCTTTAAATCCCTGCCGGGCCTCTGGCAGCCGGGCTCAGACAGTGATTTAAAGGGCTTGGGGCTCTGGCTGCTGCGGGGCTCCCTGCTGGAGCACCGGGACCTTTAAATCACCGCTGGGAAAGCCGGTCCAGTCCGGCATGGCATACCGGCTCTTGCCGATACACTGTACCGGACCAAACCCGATATAACGCGGTCTCACCTATAAGGTGGTGAGATTTTTTTTGGCTCCCAAGGACCGTGTTATATTAGGGCAGAGGTGTACTAAAGTAATCTAAGTAAAGATACCTTAATGTAAAAATGACTCTGTGTGTGTACATGTCCTGACTGTATCTTGTTTAACCTTTCTCCTTCAAAGGTTTGTAAACTGTGTGCACACACTCTGAATTTGGGGATGTGTGGGAAGGCCAGACAAACTAAGCTTTCTGTTGTTAAACGTGACTAGGGCCCTACCAGATTCACCGTCCATTTTGGTCCATTTCACGGCCCGGGGTTTTAAAATTTGTTTTCAGATGTTTACGTCTGAAATTTCATGGTGTTGGAACCGTGGGGGTCCCAACCCAAAAGGCAGTTGGGGGGGGGGGTCATGGGATTGCCACCCCTTCTTCTGCCCTCCTGCTGGCAAGGGCGCTGCCTTCAGACCTGGGCAGCCAGAGAGGAAGGCTGCTGGCCGGGCACCCAGCTCTAAAGCCAGCACCACTGCCAGGAACAGCACAGAAGTGAAGGTCTCAGGGTATAGGGTGATGGGTTACCATATGTCTGGTTTTCCTGGTAGTCTCCCACCCGAGTGGGGGCTGACAGCTGGAGCCACAGCCTCCCTGTGCGGAGAGGTGACAGCCGAAGCCACCAAGCTTCCTGCAGCCAGGGGAGATCCCGGAGGTGGGTTTGAGCAGCTCAGGGTGCAGCCACTGCAGGGGAAGAGGAAGTCTCGTCCATCCCCATCCCAGCAGCGGGAGCCCCTGTGCCGGGTAGTAACCCCTGGCTGCATGCCACATTTCACAGGGGAGATCAGATTTCACAGTTTGTGACACGTTTTTCACGGCCGGGAATTTGGTCGGGCCCTAAACGTGACCATTTAAATGGAACTCTCTTTGTGATGTGGCTGCAGACTGACCAATGTGGAGTTTCCCCCTTTGTATATCAGGAAGATGGCAACCAACAGAAGCAAAGCATTTGTGTGCCTTCTAATCAGTGTAACTGCTTTTCTTATCACTGCTAATTTCACTTTCTGCCTCTCTGCAAAGTCCACCAAAAATCTCTGCGTGAAAATGATATTTTGGCGACTTAATCTTTCTTGGGCGGCTTTTGTTCTTATTTCTTGCTTTTCATGTTGTAGGTGAAGTAATCTACTAAGCTGAAGGGGAAGAAAATCTTATAATTTGGAACCACTTCATATGCCTTGGTAGTAGGTTCTTATATTCTTTATGCAGCTAAGCTGAGAAAACCTTCAACTTCTCCAGTTTTCATTTGGGTTGATTACAACTATTCCAGCTTCTGGTGTTCAGTGCCCGGAATCCAAGGCCCAGAAGGAAATCCGATAGCCTCTGATGGAAGGTTTTCAGCATGGCTATACTGAGACAATAGGCTGCTTTCCCGGGTGGACTAGCTGTTGTATCCACTGGGTGTACAAGCTTGGGATGGTTCTCAGGGTACCCAGGTCTGAGTCGCCGTGTTACCCCCTGCCTCTAGCGGGAGGAGCCTTGCCAGTGATGGCTGGGTTTTTGCCTCCTAACACCACCAACCTTGTAGCCACTCAAGTGCTCTCCTGTGGGCTTTGCCAACCCTGCTTTCACCTTGCAGGTTGACAAATAGGTGCACCCCAGTCCTTGAGATCATTTGATGTCCAGCCCATGACACTGGCTACTCACAGAAATCCCAGATCCTCTGCCCCAAAGGAGCAGTGTACCACACTTTACTCATTTTTACTGTAAATCACTGCTTCTGTATAAAGCACAGCGCTTGTAATAAAACAAAAGATTTATTTAAGAAGGAATAGAGATTCAGCTAGAAACGAGAGAGTGATGGAAACATGATTACATACAAAACAAAATAATAAAACATGAACTAGAGTCTACAATTACTAAGAGTTACTTTTCCTATTTGAAATTTGGAGAAAAACCTAGTTTATTAGTCTCTTGTAGAGCTGGCTGGCTTTCCCGGAATCAGGATCCAAACTTGCATGAAAACACCCCCACTCCACAAGATGTTTCCTCCAAGTGGTTTTGATTGTTTGCTGTTGTCTCTCGTGGTTTTCCATTGGGATGGAGCAAGGCTAGACAATTCAGCCTTGCGTTATATCACTGGCTAACCAGGAAAATTGACAACTCCCTCCTGCTTGAACAGACATATTCTCCCTTAATGACTAACTTTTACTCCAAGTCCATAAAGCATACTTTCAACATAGCAACATTATTTCTTAAATATTACCTGTACAGACATCTTTCAGTGATTGAGTCTTGATAATTATGAGCTTTCTGTGGATACCTTATCTGTTTCCGCCTGTGCTTTTCGCTCTGGTGGAGTACCAGAGTCAACAGGAGAGTGCTCGGCGGTCGATTTATCGCGTCTAGTCTAGACGCGATAAATTGACCCCTGCTGGATCGATCACTGCCTGTCAATCAAGTGGGTAATGTAGACAAGCCCTGAGAGTCCAGCTGTTCCTGGAGTCTCAGAGAGAGTCTTGTTCACTTTTTTTGTTGACCACTTCTCCATGTGCTCTGCACTCAGGGCTTGGCTACACTTGAAAGTTGCAGTGCTGGGAGTTGCAGCGCTGGTCATCCAGCTGTGTAGGAACAGCGCTGGTGTGTGGCCACACTCTCAGCTACCAGCGCTGGTGTGTGGCCACATTTGCAGCGCTGTTGGGAGTGATGCATTATGGGCAGCTATCCCAGCGTTCAAGTGGCAGCAACGTGCTTTTCAAAAGAGGGGGGTGGGGTGGGGCGTAGTGTGACAGGGAGCGGGCGAGAGAGAGAGAGTGGATTTTTGGAGCCAACACTGTGTTACCTTCCTGCCTTGAAAAATCAGAACATGTTCCCGATCCCTTACCCATAACTCTTAACTGCAAACAGCCTGCAGCCAACGGACTCCCTCTCTCCCCTCTGCCCTGTTTCTGTCAAGCAAACACTCACTCCCTGCCTGCCTCATTATCTCATTTGATTGTTCACAGATTGATCACAGCAAACAGGAGCTGTGTTTGTAGATAAGCAGCTCCGGGATCAACGGAGCTAGGGAGCTCTGAGTTCACAACAAAACAAAGAGAGGCTGCATAACAAAACAAAGAGTAATTTATAAAAGCATTCTGGGATATCTGCTAATACCCTGGAGGCCAATAACAGCGCTGGTGTGTGTCCACACTTGACGAGCAGCGCTGGATCACCAGCGCTGCAATCGCTACACCCCAACCAGACCAGGTGTTCAGCCAGCGCTGCAGCCAGGGAGTTGCAGCGCTGGATATGCCTTGCAGGTGTGGACGGTTACTAATTGCAGCGCTGGAAAGCCTCCACCAGTGCTGCAGCTTTCAAGTGTAGCCAAGCCCTATGACTCTTCTTACACAAGTGAGAAGAGGCGTATCAAAACTCCATCTTTCTGAGAACAGACAGTAAATGTGCAAGTTACAACTGTGATCTGTTAACTGGCAATAGACAGGGAAAACAAAGTCCTCCTCCGATAAACTATTCTCTTCAGATTGTCAAAAACACTCCCCTCCCCCGCTCCTCCCAAATCACAGCTCATCACGTTCTGGAGTAATGGAACCTGGCAAGGTGGGTGAGGAAATCCACCTGGACGTGTGGCAGTTAGAGGAGATGTTGGAATAATTATTGCCTAGTTATTTCATATGCCTAAATGTTGGTTTTCCTTTTGTATTTGTCCTAATGTACAATTTTTGTAATCTGCCCTGGAAATGGGAGAGCTAGCACAGGATGAATTCTCCACCCAATAGAAATTTCCACTTGTGAACGCCTTTCCTGTAGTCCCTTTTTGTTTTGGAAAGCTTTAAGGAAGGCAAAGGGAAAACAAGGCAAGACAATGTCTCAAGTACTGGAATATAGTCAGAAGTGCCAGGAAGACCTCGTTTCAGATTGTCAGCTGACCTCAATGGAGTCCTGCTGGACTTTCAGCCTCTGTGGATCTGGCCTTTGGCTTGCATATTTTCTCCAAAGTGACTGGGCCCTGCCCTTACGATTCACTATGTGTCTGGACAAAGTCACATGCCTGTACTTTGACTGTCTTCCTACTCATCGTATCTGCCCGGCTCTTGAGTGGAAGAGTCCGAAGAAGCTAGGATTGTCAGATAAAATGATCAACTTTCAGTTGAGGAGATAAGAGCACCTCTTCAGGATAGCATTGAGTATTTAACGGGTGTTGGTAGAGTAAGGGAACTTTAGCACAAAGACCTCCCTTAAATGTCTTAGACTAAGAGAAGGCTTCATATACCAAAGCATTTATCTGCTAGGTTACACAGCCTTTACAGATATGAGGTGGTATTGTGGCCACCAAAGGAATCCATATTGTTCCATAGATGTGTTTTGGTTTAAGAGCAGCTGACTATATTTTTAGCATTGTGCAGTGAATAGGTCAGTGTACAAAGTTTCTCAGCTTGGGATAGTCAGGGAAGTAATTCATACTCACTGTCAAGTTTAGTCCTTTTGTAGTTATAAAAATGGAACTGCTCTCTTCCCAAACTGAGATCTACTTTTTCCATGACACATACAAGTTATAAGCCAATTAATTATGGATAGGCTGAGGGGTAACTGGGCATAGCTCATAAGCATTTGTTTATCTAGCTAGAAAACAAAACTAGGTGTGTTTTAAAAACAAAACCCCCAAACGACCAAAAGTGTACATTGACTTTTCTCCCTCTCCTTCACCCTTTGTGTGGTATTTGCTGTTTTAGGCTCTGATTCTGCAGTGCTTCGATCCCGGTGTCTGTGCATGCCCACGTGTTTGTGATGCATTGCAAGACTGGGGCCTTGGATTACAAATTCTTTGGGACAAATTCTTTCTATGTGTTTATACAGCATCTGGCGCAGTGGGGAACTGATTGCATACTTGGAGTGCTACCACAATAGAAATAACTTTGAGTCAGTGCCACTGCTCTCAGTGGTTGGTGGTTTATGTAACTTTACATCAACAGCAAATGACAGTGGCCCATACCGAACATACAAAATATGTACAATGAAGCTTTTCAAAATGAAGACATGAAGAAAACTATTTAACATCCAGTGCCTCACAACATCAAATAATAATAATAAAAAAAACCTGACCTGTTAAAGGAATAACAAGCTAAATGTATCTTCTGACCAGCAAATAAACATATTTTTTAAAAACCAAGTCCTCCAAGTGACAATTAGAGGAGGCACTCTATTAAACCAAACTTAGTTTGACAAAATATATAGAAATAAATTTCTGCTTATGCCCCTCTCCAGCTACTGTATAGTTCAAGGCTTCCTCATGTTTGTTGATCTACTTTGTTCCGTTAGGCTAAGAGTAGTGTTACCAGTATTAGCCTGCTACTGAATTTCACTTGATTCGGAGACCAGAATACTTGTTATAATTACATAGTAGCTGTCTGATGCTGTATTTAGTGGATCAGCACTGTTGTTGTACTCTTGAGGTGAGTTGCTTTACTGGTCTTCATGGTTGAATTTAAATTATTTTATGAGTGCTTATGATGACGATGTAAATGGGATTTTTGAAAAAGCTCTTTTGCATATTTCAGACTCATGGTTCCCACTTCTGGCAAAGATTGTTACTTTAACTGCTTTGGGTATAATGTATTTCAGTTTTCTCAGTGTCATATTGCAAGTTAGTTATGACTATAAGAATGCATGCTGATAGCTGTCAGATCAGTTTTGTGAAAAAACAAATAGGTTTGGAAACCTGGTGTTCTGTAGAGTTATAACCTTGAATTAATACAGATATGCAGAGCAATGAATACATGAGAGGGGCTGAGTTGCGTGTATCTATGTTTCTGGATATAAAGTAAGATTTCAAGCTAGACCAGGTGAGCATTGTTGACTTCCCTAATCAAATAACGAAGATTTCCTCCTTTTAAATATATCCCTTGGGAGGGATTTGTCACTTGTACTACTGTTCTTTCTATTTCTCATCTTCCACCTCCCGTTTCTGCCCGTCCCCTCCCTGCAAACACCCCAAGCTCTGGGTGGTTTAAACATTGCTGTGGGTTAGTGTGACCTGTTAAGATTGTTCTGTAATGTCGGTTTGTCTAACAAAAAAAGCCTGGTTATTGTGCCAATGATTGCAAAACACAATTCATTTCAGTATCAAGCTTTGACTAATCTAACTTTATTTACTGACAGCTGGATCTCTTTGGGTAAGCCTTGGAACTTTTAAGCTGTGTGAAATAAGGTGGGTTTTTTTGGTGACTTCATTCCACATAGTTAATCATTGCTGCAAAGAATAGATCGAGAGAGAGGAAGCTGGCCATTATCTTTCTGTAACAGAATGAGTGAGAGCTGTAGTGCTGCTGGGCTTCACTTGTTTTATTTATTTTGGCGCTGTACAACATCAAGAGTAAAGACAGCGGTACAGCCTGGGGAATAATCTCCCTTCTCCCCTTTTCCCCCAAGTGCAAATTTTCTTTGAGGGATGAAATGTTACTGATCATTTGAGGGACATTAAACATTTCTTTCTGTAAGGTATAGAACTTTTTTTTTTTTTTTTTTTTTAGAATTGCTATCACTGTGTGTGAATTATTCTGAAAAATTCTTGCTCACAGAATATGGATTTCTATTTCAACCCCTGGGGACTCAGCCCGTTAGTGGCCTCGTCAGATATGCCAAGGCAGTCACTCAAGACAACTTGATCAGTGACTCTCTCCTTATAGGTTAGAATACTTTACCCTTCTGAACTCTGATATAGTGGAAGGTCTGTCAGTAAAAACTCATCCCTCTACTGTAGGCCTGTGGGTTGCTTGGAAACAGGGCTTCCTTCGTCACTCAGGATCTTCCCAAAGAGAAAAGCTTTCTGTTCAGGTACTGCCATCGTCAATTGGGAACCACAAATGTGCTGTCTTACATTAGGACTATGGGCAGTCACTCTTATTCCACCCCCATGGCCAGAGAAAATTTTTTCCTGATGGTGGTTGCCGTTGGTTATGTGATTACTCCAACTGCCCCTCAGTTGCTCCTGACTTCTTTCTGTAAGTGCTTCATGACTGCAGGTCTAACTCTTAGGCCACTCTGATGTCCTTGTTATATCTCATCTAAGGCCACTAGTAATGCCCTCTTTTTGGGAAAGGTGGAGTCTCCAAACTAGCTATTTCATTGGACAATCCAGGATACTTCTGAATCCTTATGTAAACAGGAGTCTTATTTACACTGACTCTTCCTCATGGGGTTAGTTAATTTACAGTCTGATTGGTGGAACACCATTTCTTCCTGATCAAGAAGTCACAAACATTCAGGCTCCTGTGCATTTAGATGATGAAACTAGAATTTCTCATTTGACAAGGCTTATGCTTCTCTCTATATTTATAACCTTCTAGGAACTTACTTACTAATTTTCAATTAAGAAAAAAACCCTTGCAAGTACTAAGTTCTTCATTGTTGTAGCTATTGTTCCTGTGGAAGAGAATAAACACAGCAAACTCTTCTATCTCTCATTTAAGAGAGATCATGCAGACTATCAGGATAATGGAAGGAACTCACTTCTGCTTTACTTACTATACAAATAAAAATCTGCATGTAAGGACTTAGGAAAACGAAGTATAAAAACTGAAAAATGTAAGTATTTCAAATGGTATCTGGCATTTCCATGCAGTAAACGTTTTAATCTTTCTTGTAAAAATGCTGATTGGAGGAAGTGATGGAGGAAACAAGAAAAGGGAAGGGGAGAAATAAAAATCAAGCTGGCTTTACTGTAGTACCAGGGATGGTTTACAAAATAATTGATTGTTATTGCCATTCATTTAAAGGCAGGGAAAAAAACATGGTGTGATACAGTGGAAAAATTATGCATTTCCACTAAATGTAATTGCAGGTTGGCCCAAAAGCTAAGAGAATAGATCCCCCTGAGGTTTTTGCAACTTTTCTTCATGATTGGTTTCTATAGAATACTTTTTGTGAGCTTTGTTGATACCATAAAAGTTACTGTCAGCTGCAGATTCCCAGATACCCTGGTGTTTCATGATTTCCTGGTGATAGAATTTCACTACACTTAGGTTTGCACCATATGTCAAGAAAAACACCCCTAGAGTAAGGGGGAAGGTTGGGGAGCCCCAGAGGATGTGGTTGCTGAATATTGTTGCACCCAGCTGTACATTTTGCTTCCTTTTACGTTATAGGGGTTTGGCAATATGCTCTTGGCTCCACACCAAACAGAGGCAGCATTATAAACCTAGAATACTAGATTTGTTTAGCTTGTTATTAGAAAGGAAGCTAGCTGAGTAATTTTAAAGTAGTCTTGCTGTTTGTTTCCTAACTAGTCACTTTACCAGATAGGAAACTAAGATGGTGCTGCAGATTTCTAATGAATAGCTCCACAAAGTTTGGCAGGATGTGAAGCATGTTACTTTAACATACAAACAAACGGAATTTTCATTTAGATTTGGGGAGAAAAGGTTCATCTGTGTCCTACGTGTTCACTTTAAGTGCTCTCTGCCATGAAACATGAAAAGGATATGCATTTTATTGCTGTTTATGTTGAAAACTAACTTGCCCTTTCCACATCAGCACTGACCAAAGACATTCATGATGTTCACCTTGAGCAGGTGAACACAAACCCACTCTAAAATTCTGGATTTAGCTACGCAGAGGTGACTTTCTCCTGTCTACTTTTGTTTGTTTACTGTTTTGGTAATGGTAACTGTATATTGGCCCGATAGAATTTTTTTAAGGCTCTTGGAGTTGTCCTATTTTCTCCATGATAGAAATAATGGGCAGAATGCCTGCATTGCAGAGTATCAGTGGAAATTACATCAAGGCAAATAGTTTTTAAATTCAGTCTTAGTGTTTGAATACGCGGGTGTGTGTGCGTGAAAGAGAGAGCAAGAACGTGCGGACCTTCCTAAGATAGCCCAGTCATTGAGTTTATACCTCCCTTCCAACAGATGGAGACAGGAAAAAACTCAGTGTTGTGGACACGAGTCCTGTATATGCTTGTCCACTGCTGGGCCTTGGGTGTCCCTGTCTTTACTTTAGGCAGTGGAAAAGCTGCAGCTGATGGCACAGGGTTTCTGTCCTGCAGGTGGATCTTCTCCCCAGTGACCCCCACCTTGATGAGGTACGCAGCAGCTTCCTTGTACATGATGGCACATCGCCTGCTCTGGAGCACGGAGAGGACCAAGCATCATCTTAAATTCAAGTGCCATTTTCCTTCTCTTCACACAGCTTACCTTCTTTCTCCCTCCCCATTCCCTCTAGAGGGAGTTCTGGTGGCTGAGATGTGTGGGAGGAGCAGAGCTCTATCTAGTCCTGCCTGTGCTTTTCAGACGAAGGAGCTGGGAGAGACAGCCAAGCCTGTGTAGCTGATGTTCTCCCCTTCCTCCACGGTGGCAAATCCCCTCTCAGCAGCCTGCTCTTTGGTTTTCCCTTGCCAATATAGATCCTGGCTGAGGTATGCTAGTTCTTGTCACAGATCCACAGGTCGCTGCTACACCCCAGCTTTTAAATAGTCCCGAAGAAGCCCCACTCTGCCTTACAGGTAGGTCATGGGGCTGAGCCTCCGGGCTCCAGCACTCCTGTTGCACACCGTGACCGAGCTCGAATAGAGAGAAGACCCCCTGTTCAGATACTTTTTGCTGCCTTCAGGGCGCCAGATAGTCTTTTCAAAACAGAGAAGGATTTATTAGTCAAGTGAGACACAGCATCAGGAAGTCCTTAGGTTAACACAGAAAAACAAAGGTGATGGCAGAGTTCAGGCTGGCCACCATCAGGGCTCTACCCAACCAAGCTGCTGTGGAGTCCATATTTGGCTTGGTCTCCCTCTGTCTCTGTGAGTCCCAGGTGAGATCTCTGGGTCTCTCCAAAGGCCAGCTCCTAACACAGACATCTGATGCCTCTCACCTTGTTCTCCAGCTTGGGGCCTTTGCTCTGCTCTTTTGGCTGTTGGCTGCTATTTGTAAATGACCTGAACAATGGGGTTCCTATTGTCTTTCTGGATCCTCCATTGATATGGACTGACTAGAACAACCCATTCATGTCACGCCAGAGAGTTACGTGACACAGCCATCTCCTGTCTCTTTCCCTTTACACTCAGTGCATAACAATGCAATGTAAAGCACAGAGAGAAACTGTTACATGCATAGGAATCACACAAAATTACCAAAATTCCTCACTTTGTCACAGTTCTGTTTACTAGTTGTTGAAAGCAAAGGCCAAAACTTGAGTTAAAGAGGAACAGATTTTTTTGGGCAGCTTGGGGCTGTGTTTTCCCAGCTGGGTCTCCATTGGGATATGTATGAAGAAAGTGAAATTTTTCTTCTGAAGACACTAAATTGTCATCTGGAAGCATTTCCCAGAGAAGAGTATAGTGAGCTAAATTTCCTCCTAAATCTAGGAGATTATAAATCCCAGAATCCTCCAGGGGGAGGATCTCATCTAAATTTACATGAAGTTGATATTGGTCCAAGTGAGATGATTGTGATAGGAAATTCTCTCCTATTCTCTTTGGGGAAGTGATGTGGCATTTGTGGGCTAGATGTGTCTTGGACTGGCATGGACTCCTGTACAGCTGGTTATAGTCAGGAAAACTACCACCCTAGTAGGAGGTGCAAAATCTTCCAAACATGAACCGATCTTAATATGATGAGGGCTGTCTTCCCATGTATGCAGACAGCTAGCTCCAATGTCTCTCCGCTACTGCTTATAGCTTTGCTAAGTTGCAGTAGAGTGAAAACTGACCAGAGTCTCGTCAGCTTTTACTGCTGTTATTCAGAGCCTAGTGGGCAGCTGTGGAAGTGGTGAGAATTGAGTCAGTTTCACTCTGCTGTTACTTTTGGAAAATTGAGTGGTAGCAGAGGCAAGACCTGGAGCTATTCACTGGAGAGGAACCAAAAATGGAGGTGGAGGGAAGGTTAGAATGGCTGAAACCCTTTCCTTACAGCAGCCAGAGGCTCTGAGGTGGAAATAGGAGAACACAGAATGGTAGGCCTCCTTTCTTCAGAAAAGGAGAGGGATTGCAGGTTGGGTTTCAAATTTATCAGACCCCTCTGAACTGGAGGCTGTTGCAAACTATGGAAGCACTGTGACAGCACCTTTTGTAAGAATCCCTTCCTCTTTCTGAGCAGTGGGGAGATGATTGCTGGTGATTTCTTACCTGGGTATTTCTTCCCCCCGTCTCCCTCCTTTCCCCTCCTAGGAAAATCCTTTCATATTTGTCTATAACTAGTATAGTCTAGTCTCCTTACTGAGTGTCTGGTAAAATCACAAACGCTATAGATGGGCATGGAAGTAAGGGAGACATTGATAGGGAATACAGTTTATGAAAATATTACACTGCCTGTAAAACTGTTTAAATATGTAGGAGCTTCTTGAAATAGGAGAAACAGTTGTCTGAGTTCCTGTGCTGAAGGGAATATATTACAGCAAACCACGAGAGAGAGAATGACAGTCTCATTTCATTTTGTGATGAAGGCGGTGGCCAAAAAGTTACTGACCGACTATGATATGACTTCTTTGTATATGTAAAAATACACAAAAGAAAAAAAGGACCAAGAAACTAAGATTATGTTAAATGCTTAGCAGTTGGAAGAAAGGTCAAGATCTCCATCATGGTGTGTGTGCTGTTCTGCTGCATACATGTGAATTGCTAAGAACATAAGAACGGCCGTACTGGGTCAGACCAAAAGGTCCATCTAGCCCAGTATCTGTCTACCAACAGTGGCCAATGCCACGTGCCCCAGAGGGAGTGAACCTAACAGGCAATGATCAAGTGATCTCTCTCCTGCCATCCATCTCCATCCTCTGACGAACAGAGGCTAGGGACACCATTCTTTACCCATCCTGGCTAATAGCCATTTATGGACTTCACCACCATGAATTTATCCAGTTCTCTTTTAAACACTGTTATAGTCCTAGCCTTCACAACCTCCTCAGGTAAGGAGTTCTACAGGTTGACTGTGCGCTGAGTGAAGAACTTCCTTTTATTTGTTTTAAACCTGCTGCCTATTAATTTCATTCGGTGACCCCTAGTTCTTGTATTATGGGAATAAGTAAATAACTTTTCCTTATCTGAATACATCTAAGGTACATATTTAAAAAGAAACTGGGATGCTATACCTCTAAGAGCACATGGCATACTCCTAGGTGGTTATTTTAGAGCTCTGTAGTAACATGTATTGCAGTTCATACTGTATTGTCAACAACCTTAAGATTTATCAGATCTCTGTTAAATTGTAGATGCATGTAAAAGAAGCTTCTGACTTTTCAGTATTGGTCCACTAGAAAGGATAACAAATGTATTAAATTTACTACATATGTGCAGCATAGCCATTTAAGGTTACCACGAGAAACTGAACTGAACTTGCTAACTTCCTGTCTTGGGTGTAAAATATAGGTACTTTTTAACATTCTTCTGTTCAGGAAGGTCCTCTGATTGTTACAGGAAGGTCTTCAGCCTGTTCATGGCTCATCAGAAAGAACCAGACCCAGCAGGGGAGGAGATACCAAACCTGGAGACCTCACTGGTTATATTCTGCCTTTTCAGCTACAACATAGGTTTTGCAGAGCACCTATTTCTAAAAGGGGGAGGGAGGGAAGATAAAGGCATCTCTCATCCTATGACTAGATTGTTTGTTTCCTGGGCTTGATTTCCCCATGAAAGGGGTTCTGCAGTCCCCCCGCATCGCTTTCTTGCAGGTTGAACATTCCGTTCATAGTGCTAGGGACCGCTGCCTAGGTTGCTGAGAGTAAGCAGGCCCATCCACAGGTCCCAGGTAGTGGAGCATCCCCCCCACTCTCCCTCGGCACTGAGAACCCGTTATTATAAGGCTTAAACTGCATTTCAGTCATTGTGCAAGAGTAGGCCTCGTAATACATACAGCTTACAAGAGCTGCCTAAACTGTTTCCGAACCATTTGAACACAGTTTTCGAGTACGTAAACTGTTTCTATGCTGAAAGACTTTTCTGTATAGATATTAGCTGCAAGATTATTTTAGTCATGCAGATAATAGCATCGCGGGGAATGTTAGCAAAAGTTTCTGCTGTGTGTGTGCAAAACTGAGGATTATACCTGAAAAGTTTAAAGTTTAGAAATTCGGGCATTTGAGCTATGCATGAACAAAGGTGTCGTCATATTTCTTTACTGAATAAAGCAAGAGTGGGCACACTTTTTGGCCTGAGGGCCACATATGGGAATAGAAATTGTATGGCAGGCCATGAATGCTCACAAACTTAGGGGTTGGAGTGCGGGAGGGGGTGAGGGCTCCAGCTGGGGGTGCGGGCTCTGGGATGAGGCCAGGGATGAGGGGTTGGGGGTGCAGGAGGGTGCTCTGGGCTGTGACCGAGGGGTTTGGAGGGCGGGAAGGCGATCAGGGCTGGGACACGGGGAGGGGGGAGGGCTGTGGGGTGGGGCTGAGGATGAGAGGCTGGGGTGCAGGAGTGTGCTCTGGGCTGGGACTGAGGGGTTTGGAGGGCAGGAAGGGGGATCAAGGCTGGGGCAGCAGGTTGGGGCACGGGAGGAGGTCAGGGGTGCAGGCTCCGGGTGAAACTTACATCAAGCAGTTCCTGGAAGCAGTGGCATGTCCCCCCTCCAGCTCCTTTGCGGAGGTGTGGCGCGAGCCAGGTGGCTTTGTGCACTGTCCCGTCCACAGGCGCTGCCCCTGCAGCTCCCATTGGCCATGGTTTCTGGCCAATGGGAGCTGCAGAGCAGGCGCTTGAGGTGGAGGCAGCGTGCGGAGCCCTTTGGCTGCCTCTACGTGTAGAAGTCAGAGGAGGGACATGCTGCTGCTTCCGGGAGCCGTGCGGAGCCACAGTATGTGTGGAGTGGGGCAAGCCTCCTACCCCTCTCCCTGGTGAGCGCTTGAGGGCTAGATTCAAAGGTCTGACGGGCCGGATGCGGCCCGTGGGCCGTAGTTTGTCCACCCCCGATATAAAGTCTGTCGTTTTCACCCCTGTGTAACTTGAAAGTAGGTGAACTGATTTTACTCCGAAAATTGTTTTTAAATGGCCTTACTGTAACCTTAACTACATTGTTCAGTACCAGACATTCTATAAATGAATTGTACATCAGGATAAAAATGTTACATGAAGGGTTTTTTTCTTCTCTGTCATGTACATATCAACTGATTTTCACACAAACTGACTTCTCTAAAATGTGGAGCTGCTCTGAACTCTGTCATGATCATTAAGGCATATGTTTCTTTAGGAGAATATCGATGGTAGCTTGTCCCTGTGGATAAATCCAGTCCATTTCTAAGAAGCGTTTAAAAACTGAATGTATATTGACAGTATTTCTAGCTGTTGCTTAAGTCAGACTATATTCAGGTATATTAAGCTTCTAAAATGGTAGATAAACTTCTGTCTTACTTTAAGTCACAGGAGGGTTGCAAGGTGATACCGTTTAGCTACAGCTCTACATTGTTGGGCCCCATGCTTCTATACAACTTGAGTACCACTTCAAAGAGCAAAATAAGAATAGCGTCTGCCAACAGGTTCCTTTAGGGGCTTAGGCCGGGTAACTGTCTCA
This sequence comes from Mauremys mutica, assembly GCF_020497125.1. NCBI lineage: Eukaryota > Metazoa > Chordata > Testudines > Geoemydidae > Mauremys > Mauremys mutica. Next base: position 18,831,975 of record NC_059076.1, on the reverse strand, counting down.
ACAGAATTGAAAGGAGATAGAAGGAAGTGACCTTTAATGCACTACACTTCTGAAGTTCTCTTTAATGTTTAACTTATGATTGATTCTCTCTGTTTAATAGTGTCTTCATGCTAGAGAAAAGGAGATACTGAGGTAATTTAGACCTACCCTTACATTCTGCTCACTTAGGAGAAACATTTGCTGCAGGGTCAGAATATCTCTGGCAGCATCCTCTGAGAATGGGACAATAGATGACAATTAGTGAAGAAAGCCTGACTAGTTTTTCTTTATACTATAGATGGATAGTATAAAGAAAAACTAGTCAGGCTTTCTTCACTAATCCTTTGTTACAGATGTATCCACAGACTCTGAAATTTGTTGCTAGATCCATGATATCAGACATAATGTTCAAATTCAGTTGCCGTTCCTGGGAGGTGAAGATTCATTTAAGAACTGGTCTCTGCGAATATCATTTGAAGCATACTATTAATTATTTTATTCTCCTTCTATTAGCTGGTGAATATCTGACTAAAGGTCTGATAAGCAGTCTTTTTTTGTGGTTGTACTTGTGATTTAACTAAAAGAGGTATCTAAATTTTAAATATTTCATAATAGCAGTAACAGTGGCTGCACAAAAGAATTAGCATTCCCTGCTCTCAGCAAAAGCTGCAAAAATAAATGTTTCCTTTATATACTTCATTAATAATCTAGTTTCAACAGAATTACTAGAATAAAATGTAAGCGAAGATGAGGCCAGAAAAGATGCAATACTTCTGTTGTTGACAAAACCACAGTGGGCCTATTAATTTTTTTTTTTCAATATGAACATCAGCTATGGGAATAGCTGAAGTTACTCTTGGAGGACTAGAAGAGGAAAAAATCCTCAAACAGATTCTGGCAATGATAGAATTTGGAGACAGTAGAGCCAAAAGATGTCCCTGAATGTTCTATATCTAGCATCCATCTTATGAAAGCCAGAGAAACAGCAATGCAAACTGTAGTATTTTCATTTTTTATGAATAAGATCCATAGAAAATCCACCTGAACAAGAATAGTTATCTGGGTTGTATTTATTCTAACTTTCTGAAGAAGTGGAGAGAGACTGAAGCAGCTCTCATTTAAGAGGCTCCCTAATTCCGAATCTTGAATTTCTGGCATCCACGCTAATGACTTTCACAAAGGGATTTTTAATCTCGATAGAACCTCTGAAGAATGCCTAAGCCTCCCAGTGAGATCAGGACACAGGAATTTGATATCAAGCCATATGCTAGCAGTACTACACCCTTCTGTTTGGTTTGTCAGCTGCATCTAAGGGTACTTGAAGATTCTGGGACTTCATTTATCTGTGTTTTGGCGTGCTTGCTTAATTGAGTAGGCAGTTTTGCTATGGCAGAAATGAAGACCCGACAAAAACAAGCATTTACACTTGGAGCCAGCAAACGCTACTCCAAAAATATCCGATCTGCTTCTATATATGCCTGTGCATGAGTCTGAGTGGATGTTGCTTCAGAGAGAATATATTTACAAGTTTTTTAAATGTACACAATCTTTTCCCTGCTCCTGTCTTAGTGCTGCTAATAATGTGCATCTATATTTTGCCTTTCGTTTCAGCAGTAGGGGAGAGAAAAGGGCAAGGCGTAGTCTTGTCTTGCTTGCCAGTAATGCAGCTAGCTTGTGACTGACTGGCACTTGCACTCAGAGAGAGCCAACATCTGTGGATCTTGTCCTTGTGATTTGAAGTTGTTAAAGCTCTGTTTTATTGCACTTTTGTTCAGAAATAATTGGAAGACTTTTTTTTTCAGTATGTAATTTTGTCCTAATTTTTCCAGACTAAAGTGATATTTTTTTTGGTCATTTAATACACTGAAATTTAAAGGGACACATACCCTCTTCCTGGCTTATTTGCTGTGGTTTTTGTTTGTATCAATATCTAGCTGTGTAGCCTTAGGGCGGGCATCCTACTCTTGGTACTGATAATTTATCTTGTTGCTGGAAATAGGTTTGGTTTTGTGTTGTTTTGCTTAAACAGCTAATCCTGTTTTTCCCCATGAAGAGAGAAACCTGCAGAATGGACTTGTCTGTTTTGTTTTTTCTAGTAAATTTTAAAATGTTTGTCAAAATGCGAAAGAACAATTAAACTTGCCACTTAACCCAGTTACCTGTTTTATTAGCTCTTTCCATGTAGCTGAAATTCATTTTAAGTTCCCACAAGCATGTCCTACAAATCAGTTATATATATTTGCTAGCCAAACGTGATGGGTTAACCTGTTCTCTTGCCCTGTGAGATAACTTGCAGCATTGAGGACCAGGTACAGGTTAGGAATTAGCTGCTCAGAAGGTTAGTTACAAAGTGAAAGATCTAATGCTAGCCCAAAAAGTGACATTTAAGTAATACAGGCTCATCTGGCGTCCAACAAGCCAATCTGGGCCTCCATTCAAGTAGGTTCTTTTTTTACTTTTTCCAGTGTCCTATTCTCCCCCCCCTCCCCCCCAAAAAAAAGGGGGGGAGGGGGGAAGAGATTTAAACACTGTTTTAGAGTATCAGTATGTTAAGCTTGCATTTAGAATAAAAATCCTACCTCTCACCAAAGCTAGCCTACCAGTCTTTGAAGCAAGTATGGATGTTAGATAAAGAACCAGAATTAGTAGCTTTCAATGGAAACTATGCTGCTCCATAATAAATAGAAGCAAAATTATATTTACTGTGGCTAGGTTTTTTGCTCAAGTCTTAAAATGTTTGGCTAATTAACGAGATGGCACAAATGTCATATTGTGAAAACAAGTGTCCAAAAGTATAGCTAATTACTTCAGTGCAGTGACCGCCTGCAGAGAAAAAGTTCAGCTGTGTGTGTGGGGGGAACTTATCCCTAGAATATTTTTTTAATTAATAAACGGACCCCTAAAATACTGGAGTGTTTCACTGTTTTGTTTTCGTTCTGCTTTCCCCCCATTGTTCTGCTAGGATGCAGTTGTAACACACTGGTCATTGTGCATTACATTTGCCCTTCTGTGCCCAAACTGCCTAAGATACAGGTCTGTCGAAGCTCTCTGCTTTAGAGCCTGGCTCTCTCTAGCTCAGGCTTTAGCCAGGGGCGGGCAAACTTTTTGGCCTGAGGGCCACATCGGGTTTCCAAAATTGTATGGAGGGTCGGTTAGGGGAGGCTATGCCTCCCCGAACAGCCAGGCCTGGCCCAGCTCCACCCCCTGTCTGACCCCACACACATTTCTTGCCCCCTGAGAGCCCCCTCGGGACTCCTGCCCCATCCACACACAGCTCCCTGTCCCCTGACGGCCCCAGATCCCCCACCCCTGACTGCCCCATCCAATCCTCCTCTCATTCCTGATGACCCCCCCCGGGACCTCTGCTCCATCCAACCATCCCTTCTCCCTAACCTCCCCCAGAACCCCTGCCACCCCACTCCTTCCTGACTGCCCTCTGGGATCCCTGCCCCCATTCAACCCCCCTGTTCCCTGCCCTCTGACTGCCCCGACCCCTATCCATGTCCCTGCCCACCACCCCAAACTCCCCTGCCCCCTTACTGCGCTCCCTGGAGGACCGGTGGCTGGCAGCGCTACAGCCGCGCCGCCCAGAGCACCAGGACAGCCAGTCACGCCGCCCGGCTGGAGCCAGTCACGCCGCCGCACAGCACAGCGCACCGGGTCAGGCTGCGGCTCTGTAGTTGCCCCAGGATCTCGCAGCCCCGCAGCCAAGGGCATTGCACTGGAGGCGCAGTCAGCTGCGGCTGCGGGGAAGGGGGAACAGCAGGGGAGGGGCCGGGGGCGAGCCTCTTGGGCCAGGAGCTATGGGGCCAGGCAGGACGGTCCCGCAGGCCACAGTTTGCCCACCTCTGGTTTTAGCTCTGGAGGTCCCAGGATCAGTTTCTGGTGTTGGCCATTGGACAATCGCGGATCTCCTTGGTTAAGGTGTAAATGCTGTTGTGTATGCACAGGTGTGCAGTACCTGAAGGAAAGAAAAGCACTGTCAAGCCACTCTTCAGGGATTTCAGCACAGAGAGTTTTCAAGTGATACAATCAACTTGAAAAATGACGTCTGTCTCAACTTTTATACCTACTACTATTACAGTAATCTTAGGAGTTGCTTGTAACTGAAAAGTTAGCAAAAACCCTCCCTTTTCAGTTTGTGCATTTGACAGCATGGATTTTTGGGGATGATTGGTTGTATATCCTGTTTCCTCCTAGTATGGTGGTCCTGCTCTCAAGCACAATGATGGACCAGGGGACAGTGGAAATCTGGGGAAGGTGTCCAGTGGAGCCGCTCGCTTCTTTTTTTAGACCACTGAATAAAGCAAGAAAGCATTAGGAGAAGAAGCAAAGCAGGAGTGGGGGTGTCTACTCCCTGGAACTGGGAATTCTCTGAAGGTTGGAAAGTAGGAGAGTGAAGAAGGAGTGAAACTAAGTGTAGACATTAGTAGAAATCAAAAGTTTAGCGGCTACATAAGAATAATTTCCTATCCTTGATCTTTCATAGAATATCAGGGTTGGGAGGGACCTGAGGAGGTCATCTAATCCAGCCCCCTGCTCAAAGCAGGGCCAATCTCCAGACAGATTTTTTTCCCCCAGATCCCTAAATGGCTCCCTCCAGGATTGAACTCACAACCGTGGGTTTAGCAGGCCAATGCTCAAACCACTGAGCTATCCCTCCTCCTGAAATTTGCATGTAACTTCCATTTATACCCATGGAAGATGTGTTGTGGAGGTGGATTGAGGTTAGTTTGTTGTCCTGTGTTTATTATACTCTGGTCCATGAGCCATAATTAAAAATAGAATTGGGCTACAATATTAATTGAATGTTTTTGGTGGTAGACCAAGTGGTAGGGTTAGTTGTAGGGTGTGTGTGTCTCAGTGCAGTGTTGTTGCTGCAGTAAGAGGGAAGTTGGTCTTGTGGCTATGGGACTGGCGTGGGACTTGAGAGAATTGGGTTCAACTTCTGCCCACAGATTTTGTGAGCTTGGGCAAGGTACTTAGTGTGCCTGGTCCTCAACTCCCCTATATGTAAAAGCAGGATGCGGTTCCTCTTCTCTCCCACCCTGTGGCTATCCTGCAGATTTATATCATATGCCTTCCAGAGCCTCTAGACGTTACAGCATTACTCATATCTGTAACCAGACCAGCAAGAACTTCCTGCCATTGAAAACAGCCAATATATCGAGGGATTGGTACAAATACGTGAAGTTTAATTAGCTTGATTGTGGTGAGTGTCAGTTTCCAGGTAACTGCAGGTGTATTCCCTCCTCTGTGATCCACTCTAGGTGCTCCCAGTCTCTGGGCAGGATCCCTTGTCCCACTCCCTTCTGACCATGGGTTTAAGGTTCCACAGCTCCCTGCCTTACACTGTGATATCCCCAGCAAGCCAGACTGCCTAAAGGCCAGCATGGCTATGTGTTACACTGTTCATAGCCCTGGAGAGAAAGTATGCCATCACTTACAAGTTACTACACAGCTCTTTCTAAGCAAGCATCTTCATTGTTAAGGCCAAAAGCATTTAAAAAGGATAAAAATTCCTATATGCATGCTAAAAGCTCACCAGCCCATCAGTCCTATGGGGCCCCACTACGCCAAAGTCTTCACAACCTTTCTGCATACTTGGGGACGGGGTCCCCTTTAGACAGGAAGTCCTGTCCATTTGCTGGGTCAGAAAAAAGGTCCTGAGTCAATTTAAAGGCAGCATTTTTGTGCCAAAAGCCCATTTTTAGTCTGTTGGTCTGTGGAAAACTCAGTTTGAATCAGCATATGCAAGCCTTCCCCAGGAGGTAGTACCTCTCTGGAGGTGTCTACCACCTAGAAGATTCAGCTTATTCATGCCCCAACCAAATTTTGTTCCTGGAGCAGTTGTAGTAACCTTACCCCCTGGAATTGCACACAGTTTCTGGCCCACGGTGATGCATTAATTCAATAGATTATGATCCCCAAAGATACTGCATGGGATTCCAATATCTGTCACCTGAGGTTTTCGCCTGTGAAGATTTCTGGTTGTAATAAGGAGTACTACAGTAGATGGAACAAACAATTTTGTGGGTTTTTTTATTGGGGATTGAGTTCTGCTGGCTGTCCAGGGTAAACTACTTGTAACATGTGGAAGGGGCAGCAAAAGCCTTGGATAAGTGACTGTTTTCATTGTATAAATCCAAGTAAATATAATTTTGACAAACTAATCTTCATCTCAGGTTTTGTTTCTTTTCTCTTTTAGTTTCTCACAGGTTCAGAGCAAAGGGACTGCATGCTTCTTTGCTAGTACTTGATGATTAAACTGAAACTAATTAATAATCAATTCAGAAACTTTTATTTTCGGCTTGATCACTCCTTACGTCATGTTAGGAGCATGGTTCTACTTCATACCTTTATGTTAACATAATTGTATCACTATTAGAATTAAGCGTTGTCAGACATTTGTTAATCTTTGTTTACGTACAATATGTAAATAATGTAGCACACCCCAGTTTTATGTTTGAAGTTTTGTCTTACAAAGTATTTCTGAAGTTATTATTTCTGACTTCATTCTCTACATTCATGTTGGGAATTGGATGTGTTTGGTGGGGAAAACTTCCCTTCACTTCAAGGAAAACCAAAGCGCTAAGGAACACTGACATCTCTGACGTAGGTCAGTGCAGTAAGTGTTAAGTAGAATAATTTTAGTACTCCTGGGAATTATTTACTCTTGCTTAAACTATATTTTAATGGATTTTTCTTTTTCATATTTTGTGATCCAGGTCTCCAGAGGTGAAAACAAATGTATTGATAAACACTCCTATCTTTTTAAGGAAGTGTGGTTTTAATCCCATTTAGCAAGCATTAAATGGGGTTGATGGACATTAGACTGTGTTACTTTACAGGGGAGGGAGAAATTATGCAGGCTATCTACTGGAGAACCTTCAAAAAGCACTTGGAGTTTTACCAAGACTTTGAAAAAATCATGAAAATGTCAATGTGCTTAAGGCCTAGGAGGTTTTGAATTGTGCCAACGTGTTTATGAATAACTTTTACATCTCATTGCAGTCCTGCATAGCTTCCTGCTTCCTTCCTCATTAAAAAAGAGAAAATGCATTTGTGTGTTCAAGCCTGTGTTCAGGCATGAAAGAACTAAGACTGAACAATATATACCATAATGACTCAGTAAGATGGATTTATATTAGATCGTAAGCATTTTGGGGGAAGGGACTATCACTTATGTTTATACAGTGCACAGCTGGTCTCTAGATGCTAGTGCAATAGAGATATTAAATAATAACTTTAGGCAGAAGCAAGCTGACTATTATCTCTTCCCCCCTCCCCCAAACACAAATTGGTAACTTCTTCCTAGTTCAGGGTTTCTCAAACAGGGGTCGCCACTTGTGTAGGGAAAGCCTCTGGTGGGCTGGGACGGTGTGTTTACCTGCCCCGTCCGCAGGTCTGCCCGATCGTGGCTCCCACTGGCCACTTCCAGCAGCTTCCATGTAGGCAGGTGTAAATGGGTGCAAGGGACCAAGATTATTTAACCACCTCAACCTCTAACTAAAATCTTAACTAAGACCAGACTCTTCAGGGGTTTTTTCTCTGGCTTTCTGGGTCATATTTGCATCAAGTACAGCATCAGCATAATCCTACGTACAGAACATGGATTTTGTGATATGCCTGTCATCAGGAACTGTTGCTTGACTTGTGCATTAACCCATCACAATCAGCTAGAAGTGCCATCTGATCACTACGTTAGAGTAAAGTGTTCAGGCTATAGATGTGAGTATGTTCAAGGAAACCTCCTCTTCTAGGAAACGTGTTAATACGGATATCTTAGTCATTGAAGGGAGTCTGCCTTGTCCATAAGGGAGTGAATCTTCCTTGTTTTCTGGACCGGGCTTCTGTTGCTCCTGAAGAGTGTATTGATGTTAATGAGGCCTGAGATGCGGCAGAGACCTTGTATTGTAGTTCTGACCTAGGAAAGATTTGATTATGTATAATTTTGAACATAGGGTGTGTAGACATTCATGGCAACACATGTGATAAGGTGAGAAACGAACTGAAATTTTTCTGGTTATCTCTATTTAGAAAGAAGAAAACAATATACAATGGGAGGAGCGGGTGCATTAATTTTATAGTAATACCTGGCTGCCTGTCATTATTACTAGAACTCCTCAAATTCAGTGCAAGTAGATTTCAGCATCACTTACCTTTTTGTATATCAACAGTGAGTAACATTGAACTGGGGGGACTATATCAATCCAGCAGATTCTGACTCAATTCTTGTTGTTCTGTAAACATGCACAGTTCTCAGTTGTGTGCTCTGGATGGATTACATCTTGTAAGCCAATGATGAAATATTTTACTGCTTGGTGTAATAATGAGATGTGATTCCTATTTAATTTACTGCATTTTGCCTTTTAATGGTGCTGAATTTTAGGAAAGACACACAAAACAACAACCCTACACTCAAGTTCCAGGTATTTTTGTTTGCTTACATAGCTTGCTGACAAGTTAACATAGCATCACAAGCTTTCATAAAAAATATTCTGGTCCATACCCAGTATCCATTACCATTGTAATTAAGGTAAGGATAAAGCAGGTGATTCTACTTCAACTGGGTGAAAAGCTGAGTTGAAATTTCCAAGGAGGAACTTGCCTCTTATTAAAGGGAACATTACAGTAAAAAAGACACCTGTGCCTGGGGACCTGTATCCAACGTTCGTTAAGTTGCTAGGATTTGGCTGTGTGGAAGCACATTGATGTATATTCTGGTTCTCAGCAAGAATTCTGAACAATTATAAAATGGTAACTTTTGCGTCTATGACAGTTTCCAGTTGAGATGCATTTAATAAAAAGATTGACATTGGAGCTTAACGTTCCATGACAGATGGCTCGCAGCTTGACTTCTGATGAAACAACAAAAGCAAAAACCTAAATAATTTTGAAATGTTTTTTGTTTTTATTTAAAAAATATATTTTGAGAAGCAACAGGAAAGTGTTGCCAACCTTTTCCCCTAAATGGGTGTCTTTTTATATAAAGAAACTTAGTATAAACATAAACTGCGTGAATCTAATGCTATAACATTACCCTGCTCTAGAAATTAGTGCTGGAAAAGACCTGTTGAACATAGTCCATTTCATTGAGTATTCAGCTCCAGGTGCTGTAGTTACCATTTTATAAGAGTTCAGAATTCTTGCTGAGAACCAGAATGTACATTTACCTGCATCCACACAGCCAAATCCTAGGAGCTTTGCTCCCCAACCTAACAGACATAGGATAACGGTTGTGAGGCAGAGGTGTCTTAGACTTAGATACATTAGCGGTTCTCAAACTGGTACGCAAGCCATAACCAGGTTGAACATGGGTTGGTTTCATGTATAGCATTAGTCTCAAAACCAGGGTTACAGCTACACTGATTTAAATTATGAATATGATGCACTGAGTATTAAGTTTTAAGCATGGTATGCTAAGTTTTAAATAAATATAAGAACCACTGGCCCCTGGTATTGCAGCAGCAAAATGCGGAGCTTATGGAGTTAAGGGTAGCAGCCAGCTAACCAGAGTAATTGCACATTAGGAGAAGGGATGAGGAAGTTTTGGCAAACAGCAGGACCACCTCTCTTACGGGGAGTGACATGGAATACTTAAATGTCCATTTGGAGCCAGAATGGATTGACTTTATTGTGATTTAAGTCTTTGGGCTCCACAGAAACATTTAATTTTTCAGTAAACACTCAAAAACAATACAAATACTTGCTTTATTAAAAATCTGCATTGAACAAAATCCTGTTAAAATGTCTGAAAAAGAACAGTTAAGGGATCCAAATGGTGCCCCATAAATTCATCATCACTTATTGGCATCCCAACTGACTTGCACTACCCGGCTGACTGTATGTTGCCCCCTTGCAGAAATGTACATAAGTCCAAAAAATTATTTCTAGGTTATAAAGTTTCATTTCCTATTAAGGGATCAACTTCAAATAATGCTAACAAATTACAACATTACTCACTACAATACTAAACTACAGCTCTTCAAGGCATGGACTGTCTTACTGTGTGTTTGTAGAGCATCTAACACAGTGGGGCCCTGATCTTGAATGATTGTATATTGGGGTTGGTGGTATTGCCGCGCCCTTTCCAGCAGGGATTAGAATTTGGGTTTTGCACTCCAAGGCTGGCGGAACCTGTGATTTTGAGAGCCCTCCACATACAGAGGTGCTGATAGTGCCTTGTTACTTTGTAGAACCTCTCTGGTTTGCTTGAGTTGTTCTAGTAAAATACCGAAGGAGCTACGGACTCACTGTAATGTAGGTTCCTGGTGCATGTCTGAAAGCAATCATTCATTCATTCATGCCCGTCACCCCAACCGGGGTATGGGCCGGCAACCACAGATCTCCATAGTCTTCTATCCTGGGCCATTCGCTCTAGCTGGTTCCAGGTATAGCCCATTTTTTTGCTATCAACCTGAAGGTTGCGTCGCCAGGTATTTCTTGGGCGGCCCCTTTTCCGCTTGCCTTGGGGGTTCCACTGCAGTGCCTGTCTGGTGATGTTGGTTGGCTGCTTGCGTAGTGTATGTCCTATCCAGCCCCACCTTCTCCTTCTAATTTCTTCCTCTGCTGGGAGTTGATGGGTCCTCTCCAAGAGGTGGATGTTACTGATGGTGTCTGGCCAGCGGATCTGGAGAATCCTTCTGAGGCAGCTATTAATGAAGGTCTGGATCTTCCTGGTGGTTGTTTTGGTTGTCCTCCAGGTTTCAGCTCCATACAGTAGGACTGATTTCACATTGGAGTTGAACAGTCGAATCTTTATTGCCAATGACAGCTCTCTGGAGCTCCAGATGTTCTTGAGCTGTAAGAAGGCTGCTCTTGCCTTACCAATCCTTACTTTGATGTCTGCGTCTGTGCCACCCTGCTGGTCGATGATGCTACCTAGGTAGGTGAAGGACTGCACTTCTTCCAGGGGGCGTCCATTCAGTGTGACTGGGTCATTGCTGATGGAATTGATCCTAAGGATCTTGGTCTTGTCTGAAAGCAAGGAACCTTGTAAATACTGTGGAAATAAGAGCTTCTTTCTGGAGTCCCAGATGGGACTGGAGGAATCTCTTTATTGGAGCTGGGGCAGTGTGCTGTTGTATTACATGAATGGCTTTGGAGACTTAGCAGTACATCAGTGAAATCTGTAACCTGAAATCAGTCATTAGCAAAATCCTAGTATTCAGACTCTGAAACCAGGTTCCGATTTACTCATGACAAATGCTGTATCCTTGCTTAGTCTGTTCAGTTCATGGATGAATGAAATTGCTGCACATGGGCAGCCTGAGTATAGAACCCTCTTAACAGTGTAGCCCTTCTATTGCAATACAACTTCGTCTGTCAGTGGAAGTTCACTGTCATTAGCACTTTGGTTTGCATACTGCTATGTACCTTGAAGATATTTGAAACCTTCGTTCAGATGTGTTATAAATGAAATTTTACTGTGAGTTCGTCATAAGGTTTCTTTTCTGTATAATAACTGAGACGGTTGCTCAAAGGAAAGCTTTGATAACTCAGGCCTTTCCATTTAAAAGGCCAAAGTTCTATTTTGTATGCACTGTTGTAGCCGTGTTGGTCTCAGGATATTAGAGACACAAGGAGGGTGAGGTAATATCTTTTATTGGACCAACTTCTATTGGTGAGAGAGATGAGCTTTGTAACTCACCCACCTTCTCTCTAAAGTTCTGTTTTGTCTTTTGTACCAATGGAAGCCTGAATTTGGAAGAGTATCATCTAAATAGTGAATGATCAATCAGCTGATGAATCAGAGATGCACAACACTTACTGATTAGACTGGCTGAAATAATTTGAACTAGCTTCCTCAAATTCTTCATAGGTTTTTTGAGTTGTCATTTCAGCATACCAAAGAAGTTACAATTATTTTAACATTTTCAAATATACTAGAAGCATAATTACTAAGGAAAACGTGCATTCTGTAGATGACTTTGCTTAAAATTCCAGGAAATGGAGGTATACATGTGTTGTGTGTAAAAGCAACTCCATAGATTATAATTGTTACAAATCAAAAGCCTTTATTTTGTTGTTCAGCACAGTCTGAGTGTATAGAGAGAACCACTTCTCACCACATGATACGTAAAATATATTAATCTTTTTTTACTGGAATGGAATTTCAGAGCTCCCCACTTTGCTGAAAACGTATATCATTTGAACTTAGAGACACAAAGTGGGTGAGGTAATATCTTTTATTGGACCAACTTCTGTTGGTAAGAGCAACAAGCTTTTGAACTGCACAGAGCTCTTCCTCAGGTCTGGGAAATGTACTCAGAGTGTCACAGCTAAATACAAGGTTAAACAGGTAGTTTAGCATAAGTAGTTGGCGCACATTCTAAGGCACCATTCAAGGTAAACGCAAGCTCAGTTTGAAAAGACTGTAAAGCATGTGAGATAATCAGAAAATCTAATTGCTGGATTGGCTCTAACCCTATAATTAAATAATAATGCTAATGGAAATTTACCTTCCACCTTATTTTTCAATTTCACCAATCATAGATAGTGTAAGTGTCTCTTAATGTAAACATTGGGAGGCACAATGCAGAAGAAAAGCTTAAGCATTTACAGAAAGCAAAAATGTGGTTAATGCACCTACACAGATCCAAATTACAAAGAATTTTGAATCTGAAGCTTGAAAAAAGGACTTTTCTACCTGGAAATTAAATGGCTGTGAATTATGTACAGTACACTAATCTGAAGACTTTTCCTTGTTTGTATCCTTGTTTTCTAAAGGAGGGAGCAGTTGTCTCGGCTGCTTCATGATGATGTGGCCAATAACAATGCAATTGTATGGGCTAGTAGATCTCGGGTAGTGAGATGGATATTCTGGAATACTCTTGAAATTCTGCTAGTTGATCAGTATAAGATAATGCAATTATTCTGACTTTAGAAACCAAACTTCCATGGAAGAAACTCCCCTTTCCAACATTGGCCCTGATTCTGCAAAGACATGAGCACATGCTTAACTTTATGTATGCACTGTGAGAAGTATCATTGAAGTACGCACATTTCTGCAGAAGCAAATTGATGGAGTGTAATCTGTCAGGTGGCTTGACTTTAAAATGAAAATCTGTTTCAACTATGTACTGTAATAATCATGGCAATCTTTCAGACTAACAGGGATGCCAAAGGAAAAATATGATCCTCCAGATCCTCGCAGAATTTACACCATCATGTCAGCAGACGAGATAGCCAATGGGAAGAAGTCTCACTGGGCAGAATTAGAAATCTCTGGTGAGTTTTTTCAAATCTTGGCATGGCTAAATTGCTGATTAGGAATAGCCCTTGATGTATAGTAATACTGATAGGAACTCTTCTCTTATAAAGGTGCTCTGTTTCAGAGAAGGGAGAGAACATAATTAAAGAAAAACACCTGACTTCTAGGATCACTCAAGAGAATTTCCAGTTTAGCCTCAAAACACTGTCAAGTTTTGAGTTTGAATAGATTTGGTTAAAAACTAACTTGCAAAAAGCAGGTTTGCTTCTGTTTTTTTTTTCTTTTCTTTCCATTTCTCCTTCCTAATCAAAATAAGTGTTGGATGGTCATTTAAAACCTGTTAGTGACGAAATGTTGCAGATAAATTCTGCTGAGTGAGTTCACTTCTTCCTCCTGGGGTATATTTCAGCCCTTATTTAGGGTAAGAAATCAAAATTCCATTCTATTACCAAGAGTGGGATTTCCACATCTGATCTTTCCATGCAGCACGTTAAAAGTGTACTCCTCCATTCCCTATGACTTGTGCCTATTGTCTTGACATAATAAAAAGCTGTTTGAAGACCTAGTTCTTTACATTTTCTCTTTTAGGTAGAGTGCGGTGCTTAAGTATGTCACTTTGGTCACTGACTCACTTGACTGCTCTACACCTCAATGACAATAATCTTGTTCGCATTCCACCTGATATTGCCAAGCTCCATAATCTGGTTTACCTGGATCTATCATCCAACAAACTCAGAAGTTTACCAGCAGAACTAGGAAACATGGTATCTCTCAGGTGAGAAGCATTGCCCTGGTTAACTTCCCAGGAGTCTGTCAATGATGCATATTTGAACAAGTGAACATGAACTTTGTCGTTCAACTTTCTGAATACATTTTTCTGAAAAACTCTTAACAGAATTACAGTAATATAGACATGCAAGGCAAATTAGTTTTATTTTTAAGGAATCCTCTGTAGCATTAAACCTCCAAATCTCTGAATGTTTTATTGTTTTTTAAAGTATCCCCATACGTCAGGCTAATGTTTTACATGGATAATTCACTAATTACATTGAGCTAATGTCCCTTGCTACAAATGTTCAATGCTGGCTTTCAGCCAGCTTGCAAATAGAAAACCCTTTCAACTAGCCATTGAGCCCACAAGTAGCACTTCCAAGTAAAATGCTTACTCAATTTTAAAAAAAAGATTTTTTCTTCTTATCCCATTTAAGTGACCTTCAAAGGTCAGTACAAAAATTAATGTAGTTTCATGCTACCTAAACTTGAGACCTTATGCATGTATGCTGTCTCCTTTCTCTGATGTATTTTGGTATTTAGTTCCTTATCTTTGAACGTAGAGATGTAAAAGACTATAATCTTATTTATAGAAAGTATAACCATTTTAAAACCAAAGTAGGCATCCCTCAAGAGTATCACAGCATATAGCGTCATGAGAATGATCCTTCTAAAATGATGCTAATAAACTACTTTTTCATCTATTGCAGGGAATTGCTTTTAAATAACAATCTGTTACGGGTTTTGCCTTATGAACTTGGACGGCTCTTCCAGCTACAAACCCTAGGTTTGAAAGGTAAGTGCACTTCTAATAATTCTCCTGATTGATACTTTTGGGTTGTGTAGCTTTCCACAGTGTTTTAAAACTCCCTTCCAAAGCGAGTCATAGTCTAAATATGTGGCATGCATGGCTGCTTCTGCTGTATTTGCTCCAGAGACCTTCTTTCTCCCATTCCTAGAACAAAATTATACCTAATAAATAGAACTGTATATATCATATTAAAACATTATTTTATAATAAAAATTCTTGTCCACATCAGGTGTACTGACAGCTTTATTTAGATGACTCTGTTGTTCTTGGAGAGAATAATTTTAACACTTAACTTGAAACAGAACAATTAAATTATAGAAAGGCTACCAAATCAGTCTTTATGAATCTGGATACTCTTGTTCCCATCCTGTGCAATGAGCAGGAAGGAGGAATTCACAATAATAGGTATGACAGACTGACTATGACTGCCTGTGAGGAATGTAGAGGAGTTATTAAAAATGTTCTGATTGTAAGTTAATAACAATTTAGTCTGAATTCTAGTCTCCTAATAAACATCAGTATTTACTCAGAAGATGTATAACTTTTGGGGAGGATATCTAAAACAAAAAGCAGGCGTTGCAGGGAACAGACCTGGAAAAGAACCAAGTTGTGGACATTTCCCTTTTCTAACAAAATAGTATTGCTCGGCGTTCTGATAGCACCCTGTCTTTGTCCAATAATATGATCACATTTTTACTTTAAAAAAAATATTTTCCTGCCTATGTTCCACTGGAAGAATATTGCACGTTCTCCATATGAAAATAATTCTGCATTCTTAAAAAAACCCAATATACTTGGCCTTCAACGTACGGGTGCTGAGATGGCAAGAAAGATACTCTAGAGGTAATATGAATGCTTTTAAAAGGGGAGAGTAAATGAGATTTCAGGGCTGTGGAGGTTGTTTTAGAAGAGCAAAAACTGGCTGACTAAGTAAAAATGCATATACTTCCCTGATAAAGAGAATATTTATTACATTAGAGTTTGTATTTTGAGGACTTGCGTTTTTAGGGGGAAAATCCCCAAACTTTCCGAATTTGGCAAAATGTCCTGCAGATTTCTAGTACATTTATTTATTTTTTGGTGGGTTTTTTTGTTTAAAAAACTTTTTGTTTAAAACGTGGTCTGTGTCCAAAGTTTGCTAATTTGGAAAATGAAGCAAAATGCGTGTGGCCATATTTGAGATAAGCAAGGATGAATGAAGTCTCCTATAGGACAGTAGTGAAAGACTGATCTTTGAAAGTTGAAACTCTGCAAGTAAAATACTCCACACTGGGTAGAAGAGCATTCTCTGGGTTTGAGGAAAAATCAGTTTTTCAGTTTGGCATAACTGTCCAACTATGCACTGTGCATGCCCTATACAAAGTTTCAAAATCCTTGAGTCTGGGTGCTCGTGGGAAGAGATGCATTCTGCATGCATGGACAGTTAGGAAGTGCATCGTGAGGCTGTTTCTCCTGAAACCTCTCTCTTTTACCCGGAAATTGTTGGAAAGTATAATTGCTGGCTCTTACATTCAGTTCAGATTTTAGAAGCTTTTGGGCTTTGTAATATGAAATGCCTGCAGCCTGGGAAAGCTTGAGAATGGTATCAAGCATTTCCCTCAGCAAGACTTAATGTTTGCCCCGGAGCAGTGCCCACCCGCCTGTGCCTCTGTTTAATGGTGCAGGTTGAGTGTACATGTCATAGTGCAATGGTTCGCAAACTTTTGTACTGGTGACCCCTTTCACATAGCAAGCCTCTGAATGTGGACCCCCCCCTTATAAATTAACCCCCCTTTTTTATATTGAACATTATTATAAATGCTGGAGGCAAAGTGGAGTTTGGGGTGGAGGCTGACAGCTCGCAACCCCCCATGTAATAACCTTGCAACCCCCTTAGGGGTCACGACCCCCAGTTTGAGAATCCCATCATAGTGGCACTGCACATTTTGCTACAAGTAGCTTATCTGTGTCCTCGAACTGCCCATTTTGTCCTTCCCTCACTACTTTTTTTTTAAAAAATCAGAAAACAATGTTTTTATGCAATAGTTAAGTGCATAATTTCCAAATATAAAAATGAATGTTTAGTGAGTTTGAAGTAAAAACTATAAACCACTTAAGTTACTGCTCAGTTGAAATGAAATGAAAGTTATACTATTATCTGTGCTCGCTATTTCTATATCATCTGTCATTGTTATATTCTAGAATTATAGAAATTGGAAATGGAAAAGACCTAGTGGATCATTTTGTCCATCCCCTCCTGGGGGAGCTCTTCCTCCCTTTTAGGAAAGTCCAGTTGCAGTGCAAGTTTTGATTCGGGTAGCGAATTATCACATTTTTGTTCTGAATCTCTTTCAGGCAATCCTTTATCACAGGATATTCTCAGCCTGTACCAGGACCCAGATGGAACACGAAAGCTACTGAACTACATGCTTGACAATCTAGCAGGTAACACAGCCAAAAGTTGAGTTTGATATACATAACTAACTGCCAAACACTTTCACTTCTGTTTGATAGCATTGAATTGAGGGTCTGAGTTTCTGAATCACTTGTAGTTGCTTTTATGTTACTATCGAGTCCAGGGACTCCCGCCACTAAAATAACAAAATTGATGTAGTAGTATTGTAACAGATATAACTTGTGGTAGAGCATGAAGAAATCTAGCTTCCTAGGTAACTGGATGGCTCAGGGTTTAGTATATGGAATATGGTGCCCTTTACTGCTAGATCACTGATATGAGTCCAGAACTGATCAATAATGACAGAAGGTTTTGGCTTTCCTAAAGCTCTTCCTGAAGGGATCTGCACATCCAAAAGAAGCTGGTGAGCATCAGTGTCTCCTAAATCTATAAAAACTGGCATAATTGTTGGCAGTCTCAGTAGAGACAAGGATTAATTTGACAAGGAACCAAATATCCTTTCGTCCGGAGAGGTTGAGGTACATTTGCTGGGTGACGTGGGAAAGGCTTGCATGGTCACTGTCCTTGTTTTAGACCAGGGGTGGGCAAACTTTTTGTCCTGAGGGCCACATCGGGGTATGGAAATTGTATGGCGGTTCCATGAATGCTCATGAAATTGTGGGTAGGGGTACAGGAGGGGGTGAGGGCTCTGAGGTGGGGCCAGAAATGAGTCATTCAGGGTGAGGGAGGGGGCTCCGGGTTGGGATGTGGGGGGTTGAGGGTTCTGGGGTGGGAGTGGAGTTGAGGGGTGCAGGACGGGGCACCCCTTGGTTTGGAGGGCAGGAGGAGGCTCAGGGCTGTGGCAGGGGGTTGGGGTAGGGGAGGGGTGTGAGGGCTCCAGCTGGGGGTGCAGGCTCTGGGGTGGGGCTGGGGATGAGGGGTTTGGGTGGTTCAGAGGGCGGGAGGGGGATCAGGGATTGGGCAGGCTGTTGGGGCATGGTGGGGTCAGGAATGCAGACTACGGGCGGCACTTACCGCAAACAGCTCCCGGACGCATGTCCCCCCTCCGGCTCTGAGGCACAGCCAAGTGGCTCTTCGTGCTGCCCCGTCTGCAGGCACCTCCCCTGCAGCTCCCATTGGCTGGGAATCGCACACCCTGACCCTGACCCGCTTCCGTACTGGAGCTGAGGGCCAGATTAAATGGTTTGATGGGCCGGCTGTGGCCTCTGGACCGTAGTTTGCCCACCCCTGCTTTAGACCTTATTAGTAAACAGAGGGCTTCAGTTTCCTATTTTGGTACTTTTTACTTTTATTATATTCAGATTACAAGCAGCATGATTTGAAGTGCTCATAAACTTCAGTCCAGAAATACCACTGTGATTAAGGATCTCTCACATTTGTTTTAAATCCTGTCCTTATGGGGTTATAACTTAGCCACTCTTAATTCACTGCTGAATATTTTAGCTTGTGTCCAGTTTCCCTTCTCCAAATATTTGGACACAAACTGAAACAGAGGTTGGTTGTAGGGTTGTTTTATTTTTTTTAAGTATTTGGTATATTTTGAGAGATTTACTCTGTAGTTCTGCGTACAAACAGACTTTGTCTTTTTGAAGAAGTATTAAATACAAACCTTAAAAAGATTTATGGGTTTCTTTTGGTAAGACATTCTTTAAACATTAATGACTTCCCATAACTTTTCTTTAGTGCAGTTTGTTAGAAACTGCAGTTTATATGCAAATTGAATAAAGAAAAGTCAGTCCATCACACCTGGACTTGACTGGTATGTGTTGTAAAATTATTACACATAGTTTCCTTAATACCATTTTAAAAAAAGACTTTTTTCTTGGACAAAGTCCTTTGTAGTTTTATTGCCACTCATGCAGTACATGCAAACTGACTATGGTGTAAATAAGGTCCCCAGGAAGAGGGATTTCAGTAACAATACCAGATGAGAAAATTTGGTCAAATAGCAACTTCTCAGTGGGGCAGAAGTGTTTCAGTGACTGCCTTGTGATATATTAAGAGCAACAGAGGATTCCCAGGTGCCGAGAAACCACGGAGAAGCTACATGATTGCTGAATTTGCTATTTTATTGCACTTACAATTTTTAGGCCTTTGTATGATGTTTCATATCCCTTTTTCTTTCCTTGAGCCTAAACAGGCTTTGAAATTTCAGGTGACTGGGGCATAGCTCCTCTCTGAGTTTGTCTCGCACACTATGGAGCAATGCTGCTGAGCCATCAGCTTGATTGTAAATTAAGATAGTGACTTACATTGATACTTAGAAACACTAAATTAAATGAATCACTCTTGTAATTTCAGTTCATCCAGAGCAGCTGCCTTCAAGGCCGTGGATTACTTTAAAAGAACGAGACCAAATTCTGCCCTCAGGTAATTTTGTGGCCTTTCTCCCTCCTTTTCTGTCAATGCTTTGTTGACATTTAAAAAAACATGTCAAATGTTTGTACTTAAAACTTATGCTTAATACTGTCAGTTATGTCTTTAAAATTTGGGTCAGTCTTAAAAAACCAGCATATTTTTAAACTTTCTACAATTTATTCTATGGCAAAGATCTATTTAGATTATTGCTAACTGACTGCAATAATCTCTAAATCATACAGAGAATTAAAGTTTAAAAAAAAAAAAAGGCCGTGAACTGTTTTGGGTTCTTCCCTGTGCCCACAATGGCCCCCTCTAGGTGTTTTGTGACACCGGTTGAGAAGAATAACACAGCCTTGCCTGTGCTTTTCACTTGGTGCAAAAGCAGTTAAAAGCTCAGTGTCTCCAAGGTGTACAGCCAGTGACTGCCCTGATAAGGCAGATACCAAATTGAGTTTGACTTAAACCAAGGAAACTTTCATGACCGTTTCACAGAAATAGTGAAAATCATCAAATAACTGCACACAAATACCACAGGCAACACCTCTAGACTGCTACTGAATATAGTTCCAGAAGCTCTTGGATCTGTTTTTGTTTTCCTTTCCTTCTCTCTGCTCCCCTGGGTCCTTCAGCTGCAATCGGACAAGCACAGGAATGCCTGGTACTGAAGTTAGTTTGGTGCCCTCTGCCGCTGCTTGTACTGAACTGCAAACATGCACTTTAAGAAACAAAATTAAAAATGGAACAGCTTTCCTTGGTCCAGTACAAGTTCCTTCTCGCCTCCTTTTTTTTCTTGTTAATAAAATTGCTTGTTTTAGAACAAGAATACTTTTTTCTGTTCAAACCGAAATGCATTACTTTAGTGATAACACAGTAGGGTCTTCAGAGAATAATGTGGCTTCAGATGCACAGTATTGCACCAATGCCATTAGTGTAGCGAATAATTAAGGCTGCCAGTGATTCTGTCAAGGTTTCTTTTTTTTTTAATAACAGATTTATAGTTGTAAACTATGGATGGAACATTGTCAGTGTTTTCTCCAAAAAGGTTATTCATGACATTTCTGCTATATTTAGCCTTCTGCTGGGCATGCATACATCAACTTCCTGTGCTGTTTAATTTAAAAAAAAAAAAAAAAAAAAGGTTAATCTCCTGCCTCCTTAAAGTACCTAAAGCAATAGATATTAGCTCTCAGCTCAATTAGCAATCGTTTCCGCTATATTCCTTGCTTTTCCCAAACAAAAATCCTGTAGAGACCCTTGGCTCCTCCAGATTCTTGCTGAGTCACTAAAGTGAAAAACAAACCCTAAAATAGGGACCTGGTTGCATTTACAACTCCCATTGATGTCAGTGGGAGATGCATGTATGCACCGACCACTGTACTTTATTTTAACAATAGTTGTTTCCAGGTTTTAGTATGCCCAAAATGGGTAATAGTGCAAACGTAGGCCAAGCAACTAAGAACTCTGCAAACAGTTACCTTTTGCACAAGCAAATGCATAATTTGCACATGCAAGTGAGGTGCTTTTTCCCCAGAGTTTAGCCTTTTATGCCAGTTGTTGGCTCAAAGGACTCCAGTTAATTAAACTCTTAGGGAAAAAAAAACAGTGCTCTTATTGACATATTGACTTACTCTCCAACACAGGGGATGTAACATACAACAATAGGTATCTTGAGAAAAAATACTATGTTTTATCTATATTCATCAGTAATTCCCTCTTATGTTTCCTCCTAGCTTCATTCACAGTTATGTGTTACAATGTGTTATGTGATAAATATGCCACCCGGCAGCTATATGGCTACTGCCCGTCCTGGGCATTAAATTGGGAGTATAGAAAAAAGGGAATCATGGAAGAAATCGTGAACTGGGATGCAGATATCATTAGTCTTCAGGTAACAGTAACAAAACAACAATTTTTTGGCTTTTATCTGAAAACAGAATACCACCTTTTGAGCCAATATTCTGTTCAAAGCATTTTATCCTCACTGTTAGTGGTGAACCTCAAAGTGTTCGTTACAGAATGCATGCATAGTTGCCTTATAATTTTAAAATGATAGAAAACTAGCTAAACTAATACATAACTTGCATTAGAATTTCTACTTATTATCTATAAGTCTCCTAAATATTTTACTACTTGGGTTGTTATACATCAACAGGCTTTACTGAGTAAAGGAAGAAATTGTGTTTTAACCAAAAAGCTGTTTCCTCCAAATCCCCGCTGTGACTCTTACCCAGCGTAGCACTTGCGTATATGCTTAACTTCAAGCATGTGAGCAGTCCAGTTGAAATCAAAGGGGACTACACTCACGCTTAAAAGTTAAGCGGTGATCCGCTGAATTGACACGTACGTTGCTATCATGTTGGTAGGAGTTTATCCTAGGTGTTGAGTACAGTTAAGTGGTGCTGGATTTAAAGATGATCTACTTTTTTGTTTTTAAACAAGATATAGTGTATTATAAGAATAAAAACCATCACCCAGAACGAAGAGAATAGCTGCTTGAATTAAAAAGCTGACACAAGCTGAGTAGCAGTGGTGTTTGGTGTCCAAGAAAATACATTATTCTAGAATGGGGAGAACCCTTCAGTAAAAGAGAGCTCACCAAGCCAAACACTAATGGCGGCTGCATACTAAGAATTTTTAACCTAGGAGAGTATCCACTTTTTAGCTGTCAAAAACAACTGGTGTGGTTTCCTGTTGATGTTCAGGACAACTTCTCAAAATATGCCTGCCACTTTTCCTTCTTAAAACATCCTTTTAATTTTGATTTGCAGGAATCCCAATCTGTTTATCATACATCAGACAACTAGTTTAAAATGTGATATAAGCAACATAAATGTGTGGTTTTGGCAACAAGTTATTTGGCAACATATGCTTGTATTGGTTGAGTACATAGAGTGGTGGGAGCATTTACTTATTTTATTAACCTGTCACTGATTTTCTTCATTGTAATGTTAACTGTATTCAATTCCAGGAAGTGGAAACAGAGCAATACTTCACCCTCTTTCTGCCAGCATTAAAAGAGCGTGGGTATGATGGATTTTTTTCTCCAAAGTCACGTGCCAAAATCATGTCTGAGCAGGAGAGAAAGCATGTGGATGGCTGTGCAATATTCTTCAAAACTGAAAAGTAAGGGGCAGCTTCACAGATACCTTCTTTTTTTATAAATGTAAAGAATCAAACCGCAGCACTGGAAACATTTTTCCTTAAGTCTGAAAAAAATTAATGAAACTATCAGTTTGCTGCAATGGGTGGCAACCAAATTAGTATGCCGTAAAGCTAAAAATTGAAATTCATGTGAAGTACATTTTTTTCATTGTCAAACAACAGAGTTGTGCTTCTCTTAGTGGTGTACTTAAAATGGTACCTTTCCATTCACTTTGCAGATTATACACAAAATATTCCCCTGCAAGAAAGGGATATGAACTGAATTAATGGAATAGCTTCACTGTACTGATACTAAGTTTCTAAAATCTACATACTATACAGGCAAAGACAGAGATTTTTACATCTAGAGGTTTCTTGCAGGCATAGGCCCACCGTCTGTATTTTGACTATAAAGTGGGTATGCTTTTGTAATCTCTGTTTTGTGAAGAGAGCTATAGTTTTGTGCGGTAAATACCAGAAACTGTAGGTCGGGTGGGGAAAGCAGCGCTGTACGCAATCCCTTTTTCTCCTTGTGCAAAATAATGAATCATTTGCCAATCTTGCATCAATGAAACTTTATTCTTTCTGATTTATAGTGTGCTGGTGGTTATAACCTGCTGTAATTTAAGGTTATGTGATGCTTCCATTGTAACTCCAATTCATACCTTTAAAAAAAAAAATAGTTTGCCTTTTTGGGTTGAAATGTTCCTCATTTGGGATGGATCAGGTAGTTTTGGATAAGGGTTGTCTGTGAGGGATGGATGCACAGAGGCACTAAGAACAAACCTCAGCACATCTCTACCATGATACCTATAAGAAATCAGAGCCATCATATAATTGTCTATCTGACCCTACATGTAGTCAACTTTCCTAGCTATAGTTTAACCAAAACAAATCTCTGAAAATAAATTGCATATATTTTACCTCATCCATCCTTCATTTTCCCCTGGCCTTTTTTAGGTTGTATGCTTTTGGGGGCAAGAACAGTCTTTTAGAGTATCTGAATGTGAGTGAGACAATAGGCCCCGATCTCATTTGGCGCCTTTGGGAACTATACAGAGAATAATAAATTGGATGTTTATGGTGAACTTTAAAATGTTTTTAATGCCACTGCCTACTTATGGAGAATGCTGTCCATATTTGCTGTGTGTTTTGTCTTTACTTTTTACATTGGTGGGGTTTTTTGGTTGTTGTTTTTTTTTTCCCCCAGATTTACATTGGTGCAGAAGCACACAGTGGAGTTTAACCAGGTGGCAATGGCTAACTCTGAAGGATCAGAAGCTATGTTAAACAGAGTGATGACAAAGGACAACATTGGAGTTGCTGTGGTGTTAGAGGTGCACAAAGAATTATTTGGAGCAGGTCAGTATAACCACCACTGCTATCCTGTGTATTGATAATAGGCAGTATTTGTTCAGATGTAATTTTTTAATAAGTGAATTGCTCCTCTGTAGACCAGTCATGTAAGATATTACTGCATATAAGATTCTTGGCCAAATATTTGCAACGGAGAACTGTTCAGCAGACTACTTTGATGAAAGCTCTTATAAAGTGGGAAATTTCTTGGTCACTCTGACATTAGATACCACACAAGGAGCATCAGGCATTTGGTATTCTACTCAAGACTCTCATTCTCCCTTACTTTGATTTTACTTTACTTTTCCCCAGGCAGGAGTGCAGACCTCTCTCCCAATAGCTGTTAGTGCTGTTCAACTTTTCATCCTGATGTCTCTTTCCTCTTCATTTAATCCTTCACGGCGTCTCTATGGCAGTGCTGATGTTCCTAACTGGTTGTCAAACAGTGTTTTAATAAAGGATGATTAATTAGTGATGTCTCACAAATGTCATTCAAAGAATCACGACTCTTTTTTGTCACCTTCCAATTTTGTGGCCTTTTTTATATAGCCCAGAAATTAGTAGGCAGTCTCTAATTGCAATGCAGGAAGAGTCTTTTAACTTCATCTCCTATCTAGTCTGCAGTCTCAGTTCTTAGGGAAATAAAAGCCCTAGCTGTACTGTTTCAGCAATAGAACTCTTACTGCACGACCCTAACCAGGAGCTTGGCCTTTTCTTTGCGAACAAATTGCTATACCAATAGGTAAGAGCCTGTCTGAAAAACTTCTGCGTTCCTATGTTAAAACACTGAATGGCGAGGAATTTTAGGTGGCTTTCTGTGCTTCAATTGTATTCTATTAAGAGAACCCAAAATTCATGTGGTTCCCCTCTAATAGTTGGGGATTGATAATTTTTCAGGGTAGCAGTAGGTCAGACAGTTTATCCCGTTGAGGGGGAATGTGCAGTTCTGATGCTAGCAATAGGGGGTGAGTTGCCAAGGGTACACAATTCCCAAGCTGTGTATTCCATAGACAGTCTGTGCTCTCATAAGTGGTGGTATACAACCCAGCAGTGGTTATTGCACTGCTAAATAGATAAGTAATTTTATCACTGCTGTTGTTTGAGCTTTTATCTGCTGTTGTGAGTAATTCACATAATTGTACCAGTGTTTGGAAGACAGGGCATGGATTATAGTTGACACTTAATTTAGTATCCTTTTTTTTAGTACCCTTAGAAGGAGTTGTTCTAATTCTCTCAAATTAAACAGTTAATAGTCCTTCCAGTCACCATTTGTCTCATATATTCAAAAGTTCGTATTATGAGACCTGTAACCAAATAAAGTTAATGTGAAACAAAATGTATTTTTAGTGTGGGATAAAGCTTTATTTAATTTGTTGCTAGACTTATCTTTTTTTCCAGTTGTGAAAGTAGGAGTATTTCTTTTCTATTTATCTACATTTGTAGCTGATACAGGAGTGGCAGAAATTTTGCATTATCATTTGTAACAAGGTGGAATTGAAGACATTCACCTAATTGACTTCTTAATAAAAACTTCTTTTAATCCAGGTATGAAGCCACTTCACGCTGTGGACAAACAACTGCTTATTGTGGCAAATGCCCACATGCATTGGGACCCTGAATACTCAGATGTAAAACTCATTCAGACTATGATGTTTGTCTCAGAACTGAAAAATGTCCTTGAGAAAGCCTCCATCAGGCCTGGCAGTCCAACAGCAGATCCTAATTCTATCCCTCTGGTGCTGTGTGCGGATCTTAACTCACTGCCCGATTCAGGTATTTAGAAATGGTTCATCACTTGTACTATTGTCTTTTTTCACTTTTGATTTTTATTGGAATGTTTGAGTCAGCCTTCCACCCGACATTTGTATGGTATGCCAGTATATCGATTATTATTATTGTGCAAAGCTTTCTTCATAAAATCCAGTTGTGGTTCAAAATTCCCAAACCAGTTAATATAACTCCTCTATTTGAGCAGATATCAAATACTTTTCAGTATGTTGTTAGCACTTTAAGTATTGGTCATGTGCAAGATTTGGTAAATATTGAGTATAATAAAAAAAGCATAAAAAGATCTAGGGTTGATGTATTTTAACTCAAGTTTAATATAGTAGTAGTAGTTATTATGTATCAGAAGTGTGGTATGCCTGTTTTGGACTAAGAGCTTGAGGAGTGTTTAATATTTAGGAATTTGGAGTTCATGGTTTATTGCACTCTGGGTGAAAAGCTGACACAATAAAATGAGGGCAGAAACTTGAGATGGATATACTGGAGTACTTCTGCTATTTAACTGTAATCGAGGAGAGAAATACAAGAAAACTTACTCTTAATGCTGGCTGCTACCGTACAGTTAGTATTCTTACTGTGCTCAGGGTTTTGAAATGCTTATGCTGTCGAAGATGGCAGTGAGCCCTTTCATTATATAGATGCACTCAGGAAGTCAGACCTCACTAAAGGAGACTTAAAAAAGGAAAAACTGGCTGCTCTCTCTATATATATCTGCGCCTATTTGGAGACCATGATCTTTCAACATGGGTCTTAACCTAAGGGATTTAAATACTGTGCATGTTGTGTTCAGTAATTAAGTAAATCCACTAATGGCATCTTTGTTTTGCAAACAGGTGTTGTGGAGTACTTAAGCAATGGCATAGTAGCAGACAACCATAAGGACTTCAAAGAGCTGCGTTACAATGAGTGTCTCATGAACTTCAGCGGCAGTGGAAAAAACGGGGCTTCTGAAGGAAGAATCACGCATGGCTTCCAGCTCAAGAGCGCCTATGAAAACAACTTGATGCCTTACACCAATTACACCTTTGATTTCAAAGTAAGGGGTGATCTACTGAATTTAATTTCTCATGGACTGAATTTTACCGTGGGAATTACCATGCTGGATCAGACCCAAGGTCCATCTAGTCCCCTGTCCTGTCTGTGAGAGTGGCCAGCATTAGATGCTTCAGAGGAAGGTGTAAGAGTCTTGTAGCAGGCAGATGTGGGATAATCTGCCCCTCCAGCATTAGGTGTTATCCTAATCTCAAATACTTAAAGGTGGGCTTAATCCCTGAAGCATGAGTCTAAAAACCCCTTCCAGAATTTTTTTTTAGCATTAACTGTTATAACTCTGGATGTTCTTGTTATCCATGTAACAAGAATCTTCCTGAATCAAGCCAAGTTACTGACCTCAGTGATATTCTGTGGGCAGTTCGTTTCAGAGTCTAATTACATGTTGTGTGAAAAAGTACTTTATTTTACAGGCTTTGAATTTGCCACCTTTTAATTTAATTGAAAGTTTGCTTGTTCTTGTGTTATGAGACACAGTTTGCTCCAGCATCTCTTATTCTGACAGCTCAATCTCTGCTAGTACCTCATTTTATTGCCTTCTCTCTTTTCTAAAGTTTAGTGTCACTGTGTTTGTTGCTCTTTGGTACCATCCTTCCCCTTGGATTGTTTACCACTCACCTGTCTGCTTCTCTTCTTGTTCAGCACTGCCTTTTGAGACTGTTCTCTCCTTATGTAACATCCAAAACAAAAATCTAAGGATTTTGTTTTCTTTACTTTAGATTTTGCAGCCTTTTTGACTAGTCCCTTCATTTTATTGCCTTCTCTCTTTTCTAAAGTTTAGTGTCACTGTGTTTGTTGCTCTTTGGTACCATCCTTCCCCTTGGATTGTTGAATTTAATTATTTTATGGTCACTATTATTTGGAGGCTCAGCTATTACTACTTGAATCGACTTCTTTTGTGAGATGTTCAGGTATCTCGGTTAAGAAAGAGTACAATGATGATAGAGGGACAGTACATTTCTAGAGGATTGAAAAAATTGCTTCTGAATGTGCATAATTGGCATCTAAGGGCTTGTCTACATTTCCCGCTGGATCAACGGGCAGCGATTGGTCCAGCGGGGGTCGATTTATCACATCAAGGCTAGCGCTCTCCCATCGACTCTGGTACTCCACCAGGGCGAGAGACACAGGCGGAGTTGACGGGAGAGCGTCAGCCGTCGACTTACCGCAGTGAAGACACTGTGGTAAGTAGATCTAAGTATGTTGACTTCAGCTACCTGAACAACGTAGCTGAAGTTGCGTAACTTAGATCTTCCCCTCCCCAGTGTAGACCAGACCTAAGACTTTGACTATAACTTAAGCTTCATGTCTTTGTGATGAGGAAGAGGGAATACTTCCTCTACCCAGCCTCATGGGTGCAGGGGTTAAGGCGGTTGTATTAGCTGGTGGTTTGACTATGTCCGCTATGAATGGCAAAGGGCTTTCCCCAAAAAAATGTCGTATTGGGGACAAGAAAAACTGTTCTTCAGGATGTCTAGTCGGTGTTTGCTCCATTTTGCAATAGTCTGGAAATTCTAAGCTCATGTAAAAAACCTTCAAATTATCAATAACTTTGCAAAGTTACAGTCATCAAAATGTAGCCAAGTGTGCTTCCGCCTGTTAATGCAGCCTTCAGAAAATTGTCTCCGGCCAAACAGTAGCAACCATAAAAAGGGAAATTTGTCCATTCACGTCCAGTGAGGAACTATTGAAATACTAAAATTATGCACAGATAATATATTTCAAAGTAAATTAAATGTAAAATATGTTCATTGACTGGTAATGCACAGTTAAAATAAAAAAGTAAAGATCTTTAGAAAGACAGCACTAATTTGGTCACATTGCACATCCTGTGAATTGTAAAAACATGCTTTTAACATCAGGGAGTGGGAGTTAGCAAGTGTGTGCAGCTGTGCCAAATACATCTTAGGAAAATGTTAAACTATAACTTGTGACCTGTCCTTGTTTTAACAGACTGTTTCTCTCTCCCTTTAGGGTGTGATTGACTACATTTTCTATTCCAACACTCATATGAACGTGCTTGGTGTCCTGGGGCCTTTAGATCCTCAGTGGCTGGTTGAGAACAACATCACTGGGTGTCCACACCCTCACATCCCTTCAGACCACTTCTCACTGTTAACACAGCTTGAACTCCATCCTCCGCTCCTGCCTCTTGTCAACGGTGTACACTTACCTAACAGGAGGTAGTGGAGCCCTGCCCCTTTGAGGGCTGGGACCTGTTGTTATGGACCTGTACAGTTGTAAATCAAAGTATGTAGGAGTGAAGTATGGCCAACCTTAAGCTGCTTCTTCAAGCTCCTTTCATTGTGTGTTTTGATATGAGATTTTGCACATTTTGGTGCATGTTGGTATCATTTGGCACTAGGGCTGGAACCAAAGTATTATTCCCTTTCCAGGATTTTAATTTAATTTTTAAACTGGTAAGCTTATTGTTTCATTAGGAAGCTGTGTTTGTAAAATGGGCAAATCAGATTCACAGCTTGCATCGTAATCTATTTAAAATGAATGCTTTCTTCCAAATCACAGCACAACAAACCCTCCTTTTTTAAAAAACAAAAATAAACTGATAAATACAACACTTCAATCTGTTTCAGTTGTAAGGGAGAATAATTAGAAATACTATTTTACTGAACTCAAAATGGAGATCTGGGTCCTGCATCCAAAATTAATTTTGCACATTAGCAAAGCACTTAATATTTAACTGTAAATTATTAACAGTATAGCCCTCCCCCCACATTTAGCTAATACTGGAAAACCAAAAATGGTTGCATATACATATTGAAGGATTAAATCATCTCCTGGTGCAACTCTGTTGACTACAATGGAATTATGCCATCAGAGAATTTGGACCTAAGCATTTAATGCCACATAGGACTCTTGGTTGGCAGACAACATGGTGGTAACTTTCTTGGAGCTCTTTTTTGGTTAAGAAATTCAGGAATTCAAACGGATGGCCTGTTTTGAGAGGTCTAACAGAGAAATCTCCCTACTTTGACAAACCATGATGGGAAACTTCTGCAACGTAGGTTGGGAACAGGATTTAGAAGCATAAAATTAAGAAATTGCACTCAAATCAGCTGCAAGTTTTCTTATTGATGAGTTCTGGAAGAGCAAATACGTTCCAACTCAATCTATAGGTTCCCGTTTCTAATGTTAAATTGCAAAAATGATAAACTTTGGATTGGAGGTACTGGTTAAGCTAAGGTACAGGAAAAAAAACCCTCTGGAAATGATCTTACTTCTATCTCCAAAGTGAAGGTTAAATAGCTGTGTAGGTGCTTTTTTGTGAAGGGGGGAGAGTGGTAGCCATAATCATTCCTTGGATTATTTTTCCTGACCCTAGTTGCCAAATAGCCATCGTATGCTTTTAATACTTTGTTTTTGTTTTCCATCAAGGTTGAATTAAAAAGCTGCTGGTTCATTCCCAACTGTTAACGCTCATTAGCTGTGTTGCAAATCTTTCTTTTTACGCTCTAGGGGGCCAGTTCAAAATGTTGTGTCTCAAGAGGCAGTAAACATAATGCAATTTTCTGAAAGAAATTGGTTGGCTGCTTAATGTTTAAAAAAAATATATATATGGCACCGTAATAGGAAAAGGTTGTGTCTGTGTTTTTAAGTTTTTCTTTATTCTGCTTTTTTGCTGCTATAAGATTTTCTTGAATTTATATTTTAAACTTTTCATGCACTTTACTGTTTCTAGTCTCAAAATGTGATATTTTTAATAAAAAAGAATTTTTCCATTTATGTGAATGAAATTTTTAAACAGATAAATAGCCTATATTTATGTCTCATTCATAGATTTAAAAAGGGTCACATTTAAATTGTTAAATTAGTTTTAAATACTAAGGAGCAATCTTCTGCCTTGCAAAACTAATACTTTAGCTTGTTCCACCATTCTTTAATTATATATTTCCTTCGTCATTTTTTTTTTTTTTTTTTTTTAGAAAATCAGGCTCTAGTAGAGAATGTTCCCTGTATTTGTTTAGGGGTGGGATGGGATGCAACAGTTGGTTCAATGAAACCACAACTCCCTTTCAAAAGTGCCTTGGAATGGAGGCATTACCCGTCATCCAATATAAAATTGGAAGTTATTGTAGTTGAGTGAAATTTAATATAAATAAAAAAATTTTGTGCAGCACAAGAAAACCCAATCAACCAATTTAAAAAAAAAA
This sequence comes from Mauremys mutica, assembly GCF_020497125.1. Lineage (NCBI taxonomy): Eukaryota > Metazoa > Chordata > Testudines > Geoemydidae > Mauremys > Mauremys mutica. Next base: position 18,800,938 of record NC_059076.1, on the reverse strand, counting down.
AATTAAAAAAAACCTTTTAAAGATTTTCCTCTAGGTGCAGGTATCTCTTTATATATACCTCAAGTGTTCAAGGCCTAGGCATGCATATAAATTGAACAAATAAGTAGCATATAGTACTGGAAAGTAGAATAGCATGAAAAACTTAATTTTGTGGACATTACCTTTTGTAATCAGCTACTGTATTCTTTTTTGTTGTTTTTCTTTTGGAGGGGTGGGTTCTCTGCTCTGGAGATATGCACTAACAAACCATTTTCCTCCTTTCATACACGCATGTTAACTAGCAATGTGAGCAATATTTCCTACCATACTTCACTCCCAATATTTTTGAGATGTTTGTATAAAATGGAATTTAAAGTTCACCTATGATTGTATATGAACTGCAGAGGAGCCTGTTTATAAATAAATTAAAAAAACAAACCACAATCTTTTATAGTGTTGGGGGAAAATAAAAAAAATTGGGCAACAGAAACAGCTTAAGTTTTATTTTCTTCTGATTCATAATTAATTTGAGGCACTCTGTTGCAGGAAGGTGTTTAATTGGGTTTTCTCTGCTTCAAAATGCATTCTTCAAAATGTCCATTATCCTGTTACTTAAAAAAAAAATGTAATTGACATTGCACAAAAGCTTTTATGTTGAAGTGGGTATTGTTTGTTTTAGTTGGCCCACACACCTGAGCATGTTTATCCAAATTTCATGTGTGTGATTCTCTCCTCTTCCTCCCCCGCCCCCGCTGTATTGCCCTTTTTTTTTTTTTTTAAACAGAAGGGGCAGTATCTGTATTGAGCTTCCATTTCCGGTGATCAGAAATGCTGCTGCCCTTCGTGTTGTTGTTTTAAAATACAGAAAATCTGGAACTCTGTCAATAATAAACTTAAGATGAATGACACCTTTAGATAAAAAACATGCATGCGCATTATCCAGAAGTCAAGATAAATTACCATATGTGTCTAAAGTGGAAACTCATGGCTTTAAGAAGAAAACCTACACATTCGAAGTCGAGCTTTTCTGCAGCTGTGATTCTTCTGATTGCGAAAACTGAAAACTCAGTACCCTATAAGAGGTGTGTGTGTTTTGGGAGGGGAAGCAGGCAGGGAAGAGGAATCTGGGAAAGTGGTATCACTAATTTCACAATAGATAAATGTACAACAAAATACACACTATTATTCTCTCTTCATCACTGATGCATGTCTCATAGCTTTAAACATTGGGAACACTGCAGCATCCTCAGGACTGGTCACAGGAAAAAAAGTTCAAATTCATACACTGCTCCTTGCTTATTTGGTTTTGTTTTAAAAATATTGTGCCTAGTGTCAACTTCTAAGCAACAGCACTGCCTAAAGGAAGCAGAGAAAAAAATTGAACACCGTTCTACAGGCAACTTTTTAAAATTCGATATGGTAAATCTGTTAGATATGAGGTTTTGTGTGTGTGTATATAAAAAAATTTTGTACAATGTAGCTGAATATTTTTGTTTCATTATTTTGATGTAAGGAGTGTGAACGTTTTGTGTACCACACGTTGAAGTCAGGTATGGCACAATGGGTTCTGAGACCAGCTTTTCTTCCCATTTGCCTTGTTCAAAGCTTTTCTTTCTTTCTTTCTTTCTGTTTCTAGCATTCATCAAGAAAATACTTCATTTTACCAATGAGCTTACTATGTGTTTGAAGCCACTCTTGTTTCTAGTCGGCAGAAATACAAAACCCTTTTTCTTATTGGTTCCGACGACTACTTGTTGTTCTATGTTTATAAACCGTAGCCAAAATCTTCAGTCCCTTAAAATCTTCAAAAGCACCTACCCCAGGGTTGGCCTAACTCTGTTCCCAGAGTTTCACCAGTGACTTCAATGGGGATAGAGTCAGGCCAATGCTGAGAGAGTCTGGAAAATCTCCCATCCTGGGTGATTTTGAGTTAAGCTTCCTCTCTCCAGGGACATGGCCCGATGCCAGAATTACAGTGGCCTGTTTTTCCAAGGTGCTGAGCACCCGCAGCTCCCATTTACTTCACAATTTCTGAAAATTCAGGCCAGTTACATTTTGGTGTCTGAACATGATTTTAGGAGCTTAACTTTCAGCACTTCGTTCTGAAGTCTTTGACCTAAATCACAAGGGAGTAAATAAAAAGATATTAAAGGCTCATATCACTTGATTCCACGGGGACTAAGTTTGGTGAGGAGATCACAGGTATGAAGTATAGAGAGGAGACAAGCTATAAAAGTTGGTTTAAATTCAAGGTTATTCTGTTTTGGTCACATGTAACATATGAGGGAAATATGGTGGATAACTTTGGGCATTTACATCCGTTCAAAGATTTCTAAATCACTAGTGCATTATTAATACTCTTTCCATAATCTATTAAATTGAGAAGAGGAAGGTGGGGGCAGTTAATATCAAAGATCAGATTTAAACCCAGCAACTGAAGTGACTACATTTCTATTATAATTCTTGGCTTTCGGCATCAAAACTTGGTTTGGCAAGATACTTGGCATACAAGATTTAGGCGCGGAAGGGGTCTTTTAAATACTAATTATCAAACAATACTGATTAGATTGCTATTTAAATATCACAAAGGGTTAGTTTGATATAGCCTCGAATTAATATAAATTTAAAAAGGAAGTTGTAGTAGTCATTAATCTTCAAATAAATGCTTTTTTAATGGCTTGAGTATTGTACATATTTACATGGTTAATCTAGTATCAATTATTCTGTACTGCCATGTAGATATTCTTCTTTATTTACAAAAATCTAACTTCACAAAAACAAGGAAATGTTACATTTTAAGATTACATTCTGGAATGACACTTCATCTTCTATATTGGGAGATGACAGGTTGAAACATACGTACTTGGAGCATGTCTCACTGTTAGGAGATATCTAAGCGTGAGGAAAGTGATGTGTCCTGCTTGTGTTAAAGTTTAAATCGCCTTACTCTTACGAGTTTCAGTGCTCTCTCTATTCTTTTTGTGATTTGATCCTCTGAAGTTTTAATACAATAGAAAACTCTCCTAGAATTGTGTGAATGACTCAATAGACTGTAGAGTATTGTGTACATATACACTTAGGAACCTGAGTGGTCCATCAAGTACTTGATCTGTTTTATCAGTCTGCAGTAGGAAGCCATGAAGCTAAAATCAATCCTTTTAAAAACATGGAGCCGGACAGCATCATTTGAGAGATTGGTAATGGGATAGCGAGCTGTTTACCTGGATTACCATTTCAGATGTGATTTGCTTTTACACAATATTCATAAAATGAGTTGCCTGCTAGGAGGAGAAGTGACACCAAGGGAGAAGTGCTGGCCCCACTGAAGTCAATGGGAGTTTTGACATTGACTTCAGTAGGGGAAGGATTTCACTGCAATTGTCCAGGTTATATAACCACCACCCTTGCTAAAAATTTAACATCTGGATTGGTAGTCTGAAATATCAGTGGCTGAATACATGCAACAATTGGATTACTTCCTCTTTCCTGTAGAGGTGGTCTGTCCAGAACACCATTGAGACGTCTTGGCAGAGCAACATAGGGAAGCTTTAATCATCACTACTTGTACAGATGTTGAACAGATGACTCAATTTGTTAGTACCTGAGAGAGGGGACGTTAAAAGGATTACTAAAAATAGCTGAACACTGGCAACAGTGAAAAGTTCACTGTTAAGGTCTGGGCCTGCTAAATTCATAATGTGAAAGTCATTCCATGTTAGATCGGTAAATATTTTGCAAGAATACAGTAAAAAAAATAATCAGTAAGAAGTTTTCTATATTAACAGCTTTAAAAAACCTAAAACGTTTCTGGAGTCTTTATGCCAAGTGTCGAAATAGAAATAACTTTCATAAGTTTATAAACACTTTAAAATGAGTTTTACATATATACCCCAAAGCACTGTTATAACTGATTGGCGGGGATATTAAAATGCTGAACTCTAAACTGGTGCATCTTTATCCTGTGTAGTAGTGAGGACATTTTGTACTGATATTAACCAGACTTTATTTAATTTCAAAATCACTGGGAGAAAAAATGATAAAGTAACGTTTTGTCTTTGAAAGTGATTAGAAAAGTGACTAACATCTTAGCTAATCTTAAAACATGGTATACAAAGTAAACTTGGCTGGATTGGGTTGGCTGGAAGATAGAATACTTCAGGGACAGCAGTTCTTGTCGATTCTAAAATAAGTGTGAAGTTGGGGAAATATATTTGTATTTGTATTTGAACAATTTTGATGGCAAAACACACCAAGTGATATGACTCTTTTCAGCATAGTACAGTGTGTTTAGCTTGCAAAGTCCTTCACTGTTTTAGTAATGAAAGGTGGAGTGATTCTGATATTACTTGGTCTCATCCTTTTGTTAAACTGTTTCCAAGAGTAAGACATTCACCAAGTTCTTCCTTGTCTCTGTATTTTTGTTTTAAAGCAAAGAATCATGGTGACTCTCTTTACAAGTGACATTGTTGATATTATTTTGGCTTTGTTTTCCATTTTTAATTATTGTGTAGTATGTTTTTTCCAAGCAATTAAAGTGTTGTGTGCACCATGTTATCCTAAATTTGCCTGTAAGTCACTAAACTCATAAGTTTGACTGGATCAGTGGTGATTATGAGCTCAGGCTTTGTTTGTTTGTTTGTTTTTTGAAAACTAGACAATGGGAGTATAATGCTCCTAGGTACATGAACTGTGTCTGGGTCATCTGAAACTGCGCTATAATTTTTCTGTACAAATCTGTTAAAATACAGTTTTCCCATTTTATGAAAATTCGAACTGAGCAAACTTTTCCTGAATCCTGACTCAGCTCTGCATTTGAACAGCTACATTATTGCACAAAGGAAACATGAATTAAGTGCCAATCCTGCTCCCGTTGAGGTCTTATTTGAGTTTTGCCTTGACTGCGATGAGAACCAGGTCAGGCTCATAGTCTGCATTGAATGCAAATTTCTTAAACACCAGCTTCTAGGAGTACTGGGGACGGGTAGAGAGGGGTGCACTTTTGAGATTCTGTACAGTTGTCCTAATGCAACACATTCTTGGATTTTGGAAAAGTTTTCATAAATGCACCACTGGATTCTGGTTTTTCTCCTTTCTGGTAATACACCGAGTCATAAGTTAAATGGGCCTCTTGCCGCAAATATAACCTGCTTAACCATATAATCTTAAATAAGTGCCAACTGAGGGAATCCGTAGGGGGGATTTGCTTTACTGTGAATCCTGCCAATTACATTTCCATAAGAAAAATATTCTCTAATCTTTAAATTTTGTTTCATACACAGTTCAGGTGTCTCATTGAAACTACATGGGGGTGTATAAATATCTTCATCTAATGGTTGAAAAGCAAAGCAGTTGATTTTTAGACCTGAGCAAAAAAGCTTATTCAACTTTTCCCACAAAATAATTGTAAAACTATTGACCTTCCTCCAAAACAATCAGTTATTTCTCTCCAAATTGAAGTAATTTTTAAAAATGCAAATGATTTTTTTTTTAAAAAGTTTTTCTTTAAAAGAAACAAAGTGCCATGCAACTGTAGCTTCAACTGACTTCCCTGAACCAGTCCATTGAATTCCACGTCATTCATAATTCTACCTTTTATTGTGAGACTGTCGGACAGAAATCACCAGCTCTTCATTTTGTTTATTAGTTTACCAGTCAGTGAGGTGGGAACTCTTAATTAAACAGCTCAGTGGAGGTATTTTGCGCAATATATACTGTACAACATGTATGTGCAAGGGAGAGGTTTTACTTTTACAAAAAAAAAAGGGAACAATACAAAATGAAGACAGTAACTGTACTAAGCAGTCTTGCCTTTTTAATCTTATGGCAGCTCAGAAGGGAGGTGCTGAAAACCTTGAACTATTGTTGTCAGATCAGATGACAAAATACCTTTTTTTTTTCTTCCATTACAGAAATTGGGTACTGATCACACATGATGTGTATAGGGCTAAATATCTGCTTGTTTCTTTCTTTGCACCTGTGTACTTTTATTTCCCTCTGTAGGCAATAAATGGCTATTTTGCAACTGCATTTTCTGTCCTGTTTTTGTTTCTACTCTTGAGAATTGTTGTATGTATCACAAAAGGAGTTGGGAGGCGAGGAGCTGGATATTGGCACATGGCCCTTACTGTTGCTACTTTCTGCTCTGCATCAAATTGTACATCTAGGTGTTTACAATTCAGTGGCTGCTTCTGGCCACACTATGGGTGGGTAGGAGAGATTGCCTGGATAACAGAGTCTGATCCAAAACCTGTTGAAGTCCATGAGAGTTTCTCCATTTAATTCTGTGGGTTTTGGACTGCTATATGCTTTATGAAAGGTAAGAGGTGTAATTATGTGAATGTCTAGTATCTAATAATCAGGTTTGAATACAAAAGCCACATCCAGTTCTTGCATGTGTAAAGGTTAACCCTTAAAGGTGCTGCAAGTTCTTGAGTATCTGTGGGTGTGAATGATTAGCCCTGGAATTGGGATTTACTAGATAATTCTATTGAAACACAAAGAGGAGGAGCATCCGGCTCGGTCCCTTTGTAGCGGTTTGGCTTTGTGGTGCTGACAGGGTAAAATACTAAACTAACACACACATGAGTGTTACAAAGTGACACAAGCAGATATTACCGTGATGTACACGTGCAGTAGATCTGCAAAGGTGCCATTTTTTAAAGTGCGCTACCACACTTGGCAGGCCACAGCGGCTCACTACCAAGTGCAAGTCTTCAGTTCATCTTCCTTCTGTCAAGAAATCCTGTTTCTTGGTGCTAAAAGGTCACGTGTGTCCCTCCCCTTTCCACTGGGAAGAGTACCAATCCAGTACACTGCTTCTGTCCAGCATGTGTACATCAGAAGCTAGGAGTCGGAAGTATCTCTTGTTACTGTTCTGTAAAGTGGCGGCTCCAGGCACCAGCGCTCCAAGCACGTGCCTGGGACGGCAAGCCACGGGGGGCAGCCTGCCTGTCGCTGTGAGGGCAGCAGCCTGCCGGTCCCGCGGATTCGGCGGCGGGTATGCTGAAGCCGCGGGGCCGGCGGACCTCCTGCAGGTGCGCCGCTGAAGACTGATCTCAGTACGGGCCTCGAGGATCTACCGCCTGCCGTGCTTGGGGCGGCAAAAAAGCTAGAGCCCCCCACCCTGGTTCAATAGCGCCTGTTCACAGTGCTAGAGGGAAGAGTGGCTTATTGTCGTCAACAGTGATGCCACTGTGCGAGCAGTGGCAACGTTTTTTAAGTTCACTGATATAGGTTCAGTGCTTTCGGAAGTTTACAGAGTCTAGAAGCAGTAGCACCCGCCAGCACAAGCGTTTTGACTATTTGTACTATTACAGTAGATCCTCGAGGTCCGTACTGAGATCAGCCGTACATGCATTGTGACGCGTGCACATGGAGATGGACTGTTTCTTCTGCTTAGACTGCAAGCTGAGGAGGGCAGTATGGTCCTCATTTAAACTACTGAGTGAACCGAGGCGCAGGGAATAAGTGACTTTTCCCAGATGTCACAGGGAGCCTGGAGTCCCAGTCCAGTGCTTGAACTTTCTGGCCTCGGCCTGTAACTAGATAGCAGACTTTTTATAAATGCGTTATTCTGATTGCTGCTGGGCTTTTCCTGCTTCATTTTTGACCCAGCAGTCACCTCGTGATATCCTGCCTGTTTAAGAGATTAGCTATTAATGTGGTGGCTAAGGAGTACCAGGAGAGCAAAGGGTAGTACACCGCTACCTCGATATAACGCTGTCCTTGGGAGCCAAAAAATCTTACCGCGTTATATTGGACTTGCTTTGATCCACCGGAGTGCGCAGCCCCCTCTCCCCCGGAGCACTGCTTTACCGCGTTATATCCAAATTCGTGTTATATCGGGTGGCGTTATATCGAGGTAGCGGTGTATTTAAAGTCCAATGTCTATGCAACTTTTAACATGATGACTTTTTTTTTTTTTTCTTTTAAGGTCTGACGTCTTACAACCTGCCGGGACCGGAGTCCCAACTTTCCAGTGATATCAAGCATTTGTTTCTCAACTGGATGGCTCATGTGGTATCAGACCTTGTGTTATGTTTATAAGACGCACACGGGATCTTTTTCAGGGGAAAAGGCAATACGCCCCATTTATTGGAAATACAACAATTAGCATATGCACTCATTCAGACCCCCACACACTGTCCTGCCAGTCGATGTTATAGTTACCAGGCTAGAGTCCGGATCAATCTAGTGGCCAGCTAGGTTTATCATGGGTAGGTAGGAGCTGGGTTCTGTCGATCCCGACGTGATGCTCTGGGGAAGTCTTGGCAGGACAAACCCAAAGTTTCATGGCAAGGCACCCTGTTTATATAGTGATTTTCCTTCTTTGGGGCCAATGAGTTTTGCACCATCCTGCTGTAATCGATTGTTTAACGAGTACTTGTTTTTTTAAATTGTCCTTCTCATCCTTTATCTTGTTCTTTCATCAGGTCTCTCAGGGAGTTTCCCCAGGCTGGTTTTGATCACCACTATCTTGTCCCCATTGATAGGTGCCTGTCTCATCTTTAGAGTCCTCAATCTGCCCTTCTCTGACATTTCAATAGGGGCGTGTTGCAGCCTTCTGGCGCCCTTGCGTCTGTCCTCGGTTCCTCCCTAGAACATCTGATTCGGTGGTGGCCTACACACATTCATCATTCACACACAAAACAGAATTGATTTACACAGAATATTTTGAACAGGAACATCAAGTTGCAAAGCAAAAGAAAAACAATCATTGCATTCTTTTACTTATTTTAAAGTGCTAAACCTGCAACAACGTGGTGACCCTAAAAGGTTTGATTCTGCCTTGAAACCAGCCCAGACACAGATTCTGGCTGATGCATCTCTACCAATGGCCCATTAGGCCATTCCTTTCTGCTTTCAGAAAGGGTGCCTGGCAGGATATGGTCAAATCATACACTACTACATTTAACACATGCTACATTATTATTCTTCATCCTTTTATTCTAAATTATATAAAATACAAACATAAAATCCTACTACTACACTTGGAGTAGTCAGATTGTTCTGCCTCTCGTTCCTCTTTGGCATTTTTCCAGGACTGAATACAGCAAATCCTGCACTCTCCCTAGGGAAGGAAAGTTTTGCTGGCCTTAATTCTTAATTCTTGGGGAGCAAGAAAAGATTAATTGGGACATCCCCTTTGATGTGGTGTCAACAGGTCGAATACATCAGGATGACCCCATTAGACAAAGCTGTGATGAAAACCTCTCTCTTGGAGATTGGGAGGAATGCCCCTTTGATGGGGGAAGTAAAACAATAGCGAGCATGGATTGGCAAAAGCCTTGGTCGTTATAGGTCTCAGTAATATGGCTCCCCTCTCTATGAAACACTCAAAAAGTATTGAAATGTTTGTATTGGTTTCAGGGCTGCACAATCAGCTTTGTGGCTTCATTCTGTGTATCAAAGGGAGGGAGACGTCCTCTCTCTTGACCAAATGGAACTGCGATTTCTGCTCAAACCTCATTTCCAAAGGCGTTTGTTAACTGGGGTATTTTTATGCGTCGTGAGGGCCACAGATCTGCAACAAGGTCTCTCTCTATGCAGCCGTGGAGGCAGACCAGACTTGTCAATCAGTGGAGAAGTGGCTCCACCTCTGAGAAACCTGTGAATTTTTTCATCTGCCTCCTCTGCTGCAGGTTGCAGCCCAGCTCCTCCCTGCTGTGGAGCAACGGGTTTTTTTGTTTTTGTTTTTTTTAAAGCTAACTTCAATTGGCTTAAACTCTCCAAATTCCCAGGGTCTGCCGCTGCTGGCAAAAGGAATTCCCTATTTCCCGTGGTCAGTCGGACTCTCCATGTGCCCTACTCACCCACACAGATTACAGCGTGGTGGTGAAGGGTACAACAAGAGGGAAAGCCAGACACTGTGTCTCCTGCACCTGCCCTGCTGATTGAGTGCCTGCATGGAGATCGTACTCTGCACCTATTCTGTGGAGACCCAGGGCCTTCTCAAGTGCTCAGACTGGGCCGGGGTTTCCTGCAACCTCCCTCACCAAAGCGGGAAAGCTCGCAGGAAACACTGGCCGCACTTCAGCAGCAAAATCTCTCAGGTCTGGTGCAGATGATGGCTCTCTCCCCTTCCTACCCCCGTGCAGGGAGAGTGTATGTTGCAGGACAACATCACAGGCCCAGAGAAGTTTCCTGCCTCAGTCACCATTATTGACCATGGAGCAGCTGCCCAGCTCCTCTAGGACAGGTATTGTGGTGTCAGGGAGCTACAGAGCAAGGACAGCTTGGTAAGGGGCCCCTGGACTAACCCTGCCCTCCTTTCCACAGTATTCCTCCCCGCCCCCCGCCTAGTGCTGGCTCAGGGCTACTCCCTACCAGCAATGTCAGCCCAGCGCAGCAAGCGGGCCAAGAACTCCTTTTTAAACCTCCAGGGTTGGAGGCTGGTGCCCCCAGGTGGGGTCAGCCTATGTCCAGACCACATCCAAAATCCCCCATGAACAAAGCATGCGTCTCTGAGAAGCTCCCGTCTGGACTCGGTCCATTGCAAAGCTCCAGTATGAGCTGCTCCTTTCTCAGGGCAAGAAAGCTGCTTGTAAGCGGTAACCATGAGGGCCTTCTCTCCTCTGGTGGACTCTGTCTGAAATTTCCCTCGGAGGAGGAGGAGGATCAAGGGCATCTTAGGAAAAGGCCTTTCTCAAGGTACGTGTACAGAGCCGGCAGCAGCAAGCCTCCCAGCCCGGCCTGACAGACTCAGGCGAGCAGGGCTCACGCTAGCGCTCTGAAAATAGCTGCGTAGGCAGCGCTTTGAAGTTGCAGCTCAGGCTGGAGCTGGGGCTCTGAAGTGTCTGGGCTCTCTGCACAGCTATTTTTAGACCACTGGTGTGGTGAGCCCTGCTAGTCTGAGTCTGCGGAGGAGAAGCTCGCTGCCATGAGCTGGGCAGACGGACCAGACGTTCAGACCCCTCTCTAGTTGCCTCAGCAAAAAAATACAAACAGGCTCTGGACCTGTCCCCTTCCTTCCTCTCATAGTGCTCTGAAATGGATGAAAAGAGAAGAGCAAGGCCCTGGTTGACAAAGAGCAGAACACGGGGGTGAAGGAAAAGAGCCCCCAGATCCCCTTCATCTTAAGAGATGCAAAGTGTTTCCCACCAGCAGCATAAATCCCAATACTCCTCTTTGAGGAGGGTCAGCTTTCAGATTCTGACACGGGTCAGAAGGAGGAGGAAGATGACTTTCAGTGAAACTTTTGGTAATAAGTCATTTTTGGAAAACTTTACCCATAATAAATGTCTAAGATTAAGAGTCCATTGTGTATAGGAAAATGTATCTGTGACTTACGTGAAAGCTTTCTAAATCACTTCTAAAAATGGATCTTGGACTTGAAAATTTTAACCTAAGTGAGCTAGGAACTCAAGTGCCACACTACCTCCTAGGTGAGATTGCTTTTCTGATACTTAGTATGTTTGTAGAACCAGTGAGCTCCATGCCTTTATATTAAGTGAATGTGTGGGCATGGTGGTATTTGGTCAGTAGATATTTCTCTCTGTTCTTCCCCCGTATGTATCCAGATAAAGCTTTAGAAAAGCCCTGTAGAAAGTTGTTCTCGAAAGAACGATCTCAACAGACCTGCATTTCTCATGATTGTTTATCAGTAGGATTGAAATGGTAAGGGCCTTTTGGGGCTCATTCAATCTCTCACTGCCTCTTATTTGGAATTTTAAACCACAGCAGATGAAACAGCAGCGTGAAGGGTGCTTTATCTGATTGTCCCAATGCAGACAGCACTGGAGGGAGCTTTGTTAGTCCTCAAGCTAGTGCTGCCTTCCCTCTTTGTTCAGTTGCTCCTGGGATCCCAATGTGTAGTGTCTCCTAGATAAAGGCAAAGCAAATTTTCTTGTACGTGGGCTTTGTTTTCATTTCATGTGCTCCAGTATCCCAATAGGTATGGGTGATATCCTGGCCCTGTTGATCGTTCGTTGGTTGCATATTAATTAGAGCACAACTCATGTCTTAGAACAAACTTGGTAAGTTTAATAAGAAAAATTCGGGGGAGTATTAGCGCCTCCCAGCTGTAAAAGGAGGAATACTTGCTGTACCTGCATCCGATGGGTGTGAGGATTAATTGTTTCAACATACCATGGGCCACAAATTCTGTGTGAAGAATGAGAACATAAAACTAGACTAAGCTTAGATTGGTGAGGGTAGAAATAAATTGAATTTCCGTGTATCATCTTTTGCGTCAAGCTTGGGAGTTATGAAGTGTTATGAGTTATAAAGTGCTCCTCAGTTGATACTTATAATAGTACTTAGAATTGGTTAGCACATTTTGGGCAGAAGGGAGAAACATCCAGAAAGTGCACAGATAACAGGTGCTTCCTGCAGCAGGCTAAATGCCCAGCATGTCAGAGAGGGGAATGACTGATCCTCACGGGTTGCGTCTGCCAGCTAGCTCTGCAAAGGATGCTATTGAGGGTTAAAGGAATTCCAGAGCTAGCCTGCAGCAAGGTTAATAGACTGACTATGGAAGTTATGTGAGACAGCTGGTGCTTAGCTCTAAAGATGGAAGAGTTCACAGTTCATTGTGCAGCATAATCCCGGTTTATTTTAAAATACTTCCTTTGTGAAAATAGTTCTGGGACAATGGAAGCAGGCCCACCGACAGCAATTCCAGGCCCCAGGGCACAACTGTCAATAGACCACCTAGAAAGGGACGGCTGAGGTTTGATTTGTGCAGGGGAAGCCTCGCGCTGCTGCTGGCCCGGCCTGGCATCGCCACACGGGCGCGGCGCTGGACCATGTGCGGCGGCTGGTGCGTGCACGCCTGACATTGGGGCGGTGCTGCACCTGCGCTGGCTGGTACCCAGTGAGCTGCTGCTGGCTGCACTGCTGGGCACGCTCTTCTGGCACAGCCAGGGCTTCCACGTGCCTGCCCGGCTGCCTTCACCGCCGCCAGTATCACCCCCTGTGCATGCCTAGGAGCCCTGCGGCCCACCCCCGTGCTTTAAAATTGTTCCCTTAGCCCCCTGCAGAAGGTCTGAGTGGAAGTGTCAGTTGTGAATTATAAAGAACAAGGTACAGGGCATAGCCTCCAGCAGAGAACACCCTGCAAGCCAATAGATAATCAGTCATGATTTCAAACACCTCCATGTGTGTCCTGACTTCCCATCTGACCACATCTTCTTACCTTTTCCTTTGTCCAACCTCTTTCCCTTCCCCTCCCCGTGTTAGCTCCTGCTCTTTACTTACATTTGAGTAGGGAATCTGACTCTGTGTCTACCTGGCTTTGGACTTAATGTTTCTTTTGGAGGTTTTTCTACAGAGTGGCTTCCCCTCAATGTCTCGCTGCAGTTGTTCCAGGGCTGCCACCGGATAGAGGGATCCACCTGTTAAGGTCGCTGCAGCTGTGCTTTAAAATAGGAAATTGACAGGTGAGTGAAAAGTCATCCCAGAACCAAGATCGGCTTTATCAACTCCTCTTTCCTCTTGTCTCACAGATGAGCTAAAACCCCGCCAGTCAGCATGCTAAAGGGAGAGAAGTATTAAACGTTTATAGCTGCTTCTACTTTCCATCTAAGCCTTATAAGTATCTGGTTTGTTTTTCACGGTAAATTCACTGACGCAAATGCTCGGCTGCAGCTAAGGAGCCAGGAGAGGATGAGCAAAGGTGACCTTAAACACTCCCTTGTTGCACTTCCCTGATCCAGGATGCTCCTCCGCGCAAGCTAGAGCAACTTCAAGGCGGTTCTAACTTGTGCCAGCTTCCAATAGTCCCAAGGAGTTGATATGCCCATAGGGGATCCGTCCCTTTTCCCCCAGGTCAAGCTCCCTGCGCCAGCGGCAAGGAGGACAAGGGTGACACAACAGGATCCCCCTATGCTCGCGTGAGGGCTGCTTTGCGCTGGTGGCGTGGCACACAGAGTCTGCACTGCAAAACCTGGGCCATTGAGTCTAAACCAGGTAGGCTGTGAGAAATTGGTACGCTGGTGCTCCTGCCACTGCCTTTGGGATTGAGTGGGCCCATGAACAGGCACAGCGCTGCTCTCTGCTTGGAGTCTATTCTGTATTCAGCATCTTTTTTTAAATGGGGCGACCAGAACTGCATGCGGTATTCAAGGTGTGGGTGTAACATAGAATATTGTATGGTGGCATTATGATATTTTCTGTCTTCTTATTTGCCCCTTTCCTAATGGTTCCTGACATTCTGTTAGCATTTTTGACTGCTGCTGTACCCAGAGCAGATATTTTCAGAGAACTATCCATGATGACTCCAAGATGTTTGGGTGATAACAGCTAATTTAGACCCCATCATTTTCTGCGTGTAGTTGGGATTATGTTTTCCAATATGCATCACCTCGCATTTATCAACATTGATTTTCATCTGCCATTTTGTTTCCCCGTCAGCCAGTTTAGCGAGCCTTTTAACTTAAAGTTCAAAGCTGACTGCAGTCTTGAGCGATTTCGTTTCATCTTCAAACTTTGCCAGTTCACTGTTTACCCCTTTTTCCAGATCATTTATGAATATATTGAACAGCACTGGTCCCAGTACAGATCCCTGGGCACACTGTGGTTTGTCTCTCCATTCTGAAAACTGACCACTTATTTCTACCTTTTTGTTTCCTGTCATTTAACCAGTTACTGATCCGTGAGAGGACCTTCCCTGTTATCCATGACTGCTTAGTTTACTTAAGAGCACTGGTGAAGACCCTTGTCAAAGGCTTTCTGAAAGCCCAAGAACACTAGATCCCCCTGGATCACCCTTCTCCAAATGCTTTTTGACCTTCCCTCGGAGAATTCTAATAGATTGACGAGGCATGATTTCCCTTTACAAAAGCTGTGTTGACTCTTCCCTAACATACTGTGTTCATCTATAGGTTTGATAATTCTGTTCTTCACTATAGTTTCAACCAATTTGCCTGCTACTGAAGTTATGCTCACCGGCCTGTAATTGCGGGGATCCCCTCTGGAACACTTGTTAAAAACTGGAGTCACATTAGCTATCCTCCTGATAGAGGCTGATTTAAGCGATGGGTTACTGTGAAAGTAGAATGAATTATATTGTAAAAATAGAAAGGATTAAAGAAATGCTGGATGTACCTTTTAAGCAGAAATGAGGAATGTTCAAATACAGGTATCAGGAAAAGAAACATTAAGGCATAAACAATGAGTCCACATAAGCTAATGGTGAAACATTAACCAGAGATTGGTAAAAGTTAGTAAGAAAATTAACTATGTATGTCTAGCCTCAGGTAAACTTGTCAGTTCTGTTCCCTTTGTTATCTTGCCAAGTTTACACCCTTTTTATCTGTATAAAATAAGGTAGTGTGGGCCTTGCATGGTGCTCACATTATCTGGGTGTTGTTAGCAGAGCGCTGTGCTAATAAACAGAGTGGTCTAACAAATTGTGAGTCCTGAGTCTGACTTTGACATTACATACCCCAGTTAGCAGTTCTGCAATTTCACATTTGAGTTCCTTCAGAACTCTTGGGTGAATGCCATCTGTTTCGGGGGTCTTATTACTGTTAAATTTATCAATCTGTTCCAAAACCTCTGCTACTGACCCTCAATCCAGGACAGTTCCTTAGATTGTCACTTTAAAAAGAATGGCTCAGGTGTGGGAATGTCCCTTACATCTTCTGCAGTGAAGACCAATGAAAAGAATTCATCACAACAGCCTTGTCTTCCTTGAGTGCACCTCAGTTGTCCCACTGGTTGTTTCGCAGACTTCCTGCTTCTGATGTACTTAAATTGTTTTTTGGCTGTTGGTTTTTGAGTCTTTTGCTAGTTCAAGTTTTTTTTTTTTTTTTTTTTGTTTTTGCCTGCCTAATTGTACTTTCCTGGTGGCAGGGCTACTGAATGAGCTCTTGTAAAAAGCGGGGATCAGAGGGGGGAGTAATTAGGAAGTGGAGACTGTGGCATTTCCTGCCACCTTAGACCAAAGGATGGGAAAGTCTAAGATACCAGCTACAAGGGACAACAGCTTGAACAGCCAAAGGCTTGGGATAGCAGCAAGTCCAGCTCTTGGTCAAGGTTTTCAAAAGTAATGGGTGATTTTAGGTGCTCAAACTGAGACATTCAAAGGCTCTGATTTTCTTCACGGAGCGCAGCACTTCTTGAAAATCAGACCCTTTAAAAGCGTCTCAGGTTACATATCCAAAATATTTTTTTTAAATCTTGGCCAAGTTCTGTAACTATTTCCTTTAAAACCACAGAATAACCTGTGGTGTGGTCCTCTTTAAGGGGACAAAAGAGAAATAATTAACATAGAAGCCTAATGGTTGTTCTCAGTAAAGACTGAGTGTTTAAAAGCAGGTAAGCACTTTTGAGTTATGAATGGAAAAAACATTTGAAAAGAGGACTTAATTAAAGGTAGAGCTGCTTGATTAGACCTCAGAAAACTGTAGGACTAGGTAAGGTTTATCTACTGCATACGGCTGTGCAGGGTAATGGATAAAGGATTTAATACAAACTCTCTCTGAATGGGAGGAAGGAATATGCATTTTGCAGGAACATGTACCCAGCTGTTTTCATAAAATAGGGAGCTTTTATTTATAAGTACATCTTATGGAGTAATAATTGCATTGGAATGAGGTGGTTGCCTTAGACCAGGGGTAGGCAACCAATGGCACGGGTGCCAAAGGCGGCACGCGAGCTGATTTTTAGTGGCACTCACACTGCCCAGGTCCTGGCCATCGGTCTCGGGGCCTCTGCATTTTAATTTAATTTTAAATGAAGCTTCTTAAACATTTTAAAAGCCTTATTTACTTAACAATAGTTTAGTTATATATTATAGACTTACAGAAAGAGACCTTCTAAAAACGTTAATGTATTACTGGCCCACGAAACCTTAAATTAGAGTGAATAAATGAAGATTCGGCACAGCACTTCTGAAAGGTTGCCGACCCCTGCCTTAGATAGTTTTACCTAATGAAACTTTACCGGCATGTTTGAAGAAAACAAAGTTTTCATTTGAAATGCGAGTGGAACCAATTCTCAAATCTGAAACCACCAAGTGCATAAATGATTTTATTGTATACTGTACAGTACAATTAAAGTGCAGTCAGAACAGAAATGGCAACCCCGGGAAAAGAGAAGCCAGTCTAGTTTTGTATCTGGTAACAGCAGAGTGGGAATCGCACAGCAGTGTGTACCACCACAAAGGACTTCTGTGAGGCGGAAGGCACTGATCCAGATCAGAGTCCTAAATATGTTTCTGCTTATCCAGATAGGTGGCTCAGATAGCATAGTAGTGAATGGAACATAAATATTCACAGGAGCGAGAACGGGGATAGGCTGCTGAGACTGGGAGTCAGGACACCTGGTTCTGTTCTCTATGCTACCACTGACCAGCTGTGTGACTTCCCCATTCTGTGCCTCTGTCTTTTAAAGTGCTTGGGGCACACAGGGACTGTGTCTCATTATGTGTTTTGTACCACACTTAGCACAATGGGGATCTTGGTTGGGACCTGCTGTAAATCAGAGATTGAATAATGAGAGATCAAACTTGCAATGGGGCAAAGCAGAGAGTTACTCCACGAAGAGTGTTACCTTTTAATAAAGCCTCTTGCTACCATCTGGCATGTATGAGCAGGGGAGGGAGTAGCACTCGATCATATACTTATTCCTTAAGAACAGGGCCTCACAGATGTGATTCATGGAGTCCTCCCTGGCTGGGCACCAAAGGACATTCTCAGAACCAACTTGTGGAGGAAAAGGGGCCATTGGCCCATAAGAGTTTCTCTCATGAGGTGGTCCCCAAAATGAAAAGTGGGAGAATCCTTGGCCTAGGGTAATAGTCCTGCCCCACTAAACCCACAGGTGAAACTAAAGTTCCTGGACCACAGACAAGGATCAAAGATCAATCGGAGGAGGTGGCTCCTAGGTTTCTCTCTTCTACCCTGCTGTGTCCTGTACTTAGGTAACTAATTGACGTATAAGCCAGAAAAGACCAGAAACATACATGAGGGATGTGGAAGAGGGGTTTGCTACATGCAGAAGTTTTACACAGTCAAATCGTTGTCTGGAAAAATGGGCTCTGTCGTGGAAATGGTCGTCTACCTCGAATTTTACCAACACTCAAGTGGGTCAGGGTGACAGCTTTAATAAGACTCTCAATACTCTATTGTTTGTGGTAGTGGCTTCAATACATTAGGCTCTTTCTAGACCTACAAGAAGACATGGTCCCTGCCCTACGGAGCATGCAGTCTAAGAAGAGGCAGGTTGACAGAGATTAGGGAAGGGTTTGGGTTTTTTTTCCTGTACAAATCTACAACATTCACCATAGACAGCATGGCAGACGTGATGTAAGAGGGACTGAAAAGCAGAGAGGCTAGGGCCTGTTACATGCACAATATTCTCTGTTACTCACACGCTAGGGCACCCACCCTTACCCCGTTCCTAGGGCTCAGGCGTAACCCTGTCAATTTCAGTACCCACCCTCACCCAATTCCTTGGGCTCAGGCTGTAATTTTCTGTGGGTTTGCAGGACCTTTTACCAGTGAAATAGCCTTACATCGTAATATCCTTATCCTCTCTTTATGAACAAGCACCAAAACCAGACTGCATACACTACACGTACAGTGCTCGCCAGTCAGGATCAGGTCCAGTTTCTGCACGGCGTCATTGGCAGAGTGGTGAGGTTTGGCAGCTCTGTTCTTGGCACTGAGTCCTGGAATTTGTTCCCAAAGAACTTTCTTTTGGACCCAGTTTATATAGTGAAACTTGAGCCCTGCTGAGCTAGACCGTAACCAATTATTTAACTAAAGTTTTACTAACCAATCCTACTGAAATTCTCTAACCAATCATACCCCACCACCTTAATTAATTTACACCTAGCAAAATTAATGCTGTGACAGACAAACAATTAAAGAACCGGCCAGAGATCAGACAGACAAACAGTAGGGAAGCGGGGACCATAATGACAAAACAATAAAGAAATGAGGACTTCACAACCACCGCTATTGATACGGCTGTCAAACTATGTTTTCTTTAACCATCTTAAGATCTGTTTCTTTATCTGGTGATAGTGGGTGCCATTAGGACAGGGTCTCCTTCTTAACAGCCCGATATTACATTGTTTTAATGGAATAGATGGAATATGAGGATGCGACTTCCTGCTTCTCAGCTAATGGCTGCTGTTCTTTTAACCTGACTGCAGATGAAGGCCTTACACCTTGCAATATGGCTACAGACAAAGGTCTTATCCTTACACCTTGCAATATGGCTACAGACAAAGGTCTTATCCTTACAGCCTTGCAGATGGACTTTCAGAGGTCATACCGTGCCTAGGGGGCCACGTGGAAGACGACACGGAGGCAGTTGTTCAAGACATTGGGTGGAAGCACTGGTGGAGTTGAGGGTCGGGGGACAGAGTTATAGAGTGCTTGAAAGGAGGTGCCAAGTACCAGGGTGAGAGCTAGCAGGAGGGGAGCGATGCACATTTACTGACAGCTGAAGAAGATGAGTTTTACCCTGTGATATAGGGTAGAGTAGTACACTTACTAACTATTTCATAGTTAACTTATGCAGGAATAGGGAGGGTCCACTTGAATCCTCTCCACAACATATTTGGAGCTAAGCTCATCACAGTATTTGTCTCAATAGAAATATTAAGCATTCACAAGGCAGAGTTCATGCTTACTGTTCCAATCAAAATAGGCACAACTCCATATTCTTTCCCCTGAAGTTGATGAGGGCAACCACAAGTAACTATAGATTTTCAAACTGCAGCCCTTAAACATGCTTAGCAGAGTAAAAAATAGTATGACAAAGAAGTAATAGTAGTTGGGAAATCGGTGAATTATTGCTTTCCAGGAAAGGAATTTCAGTCCATTAGTCAGCCTGCGTCTGGTCGGTTTCCTTTGCTGGGAAATATCAGTCAAAGAATTGCACTGCATTGACGCTGGTACTGTGTTGAGAGAGGAAAAAAAGTGTTTTTTTTAAAATAAGGTAGTAAATATTTGTAGTTACTTAAAATTATCCAAAACCAGGAGTCAGTTACTGCAAACTACAAATGGCAATTTATAGTGTGTCTGAACTGGGGGGTGTTCATGCTCTGTTCCTATCACTGTGGTGCTTGTGATGTTTGAACGCTAGTTGTGATATGGGGAATTTAAATTAATTATCCAGGCGACTGTTTCTGAAGCATAGACGTTAGGGAAAGAAACATCTTGCACCATCATTTCCAAGCTTTTCTGTTGGTCGATGACTAGCACGTGCATAATGATATTTCTCATCCACCCCCCCACCCTCAAAGTGCTTTACACACCGTAAATCCCCCACTGAAATACTGCTCCCTCAAGTGTAGAATGTAGCAGCTGTTTAATGGTTCACAATAGCATTAGGGGCTGGTCTCTGTAGGGGGAGGGAATTTGAAGTGGCAGAATATAACACATTGCTAGATTCTTCCGACTGTCGAGTGGCAGCAAAAGAGACTTGCATATGATCAGACTCCTCTCTGTCTTCTTTAGACCCCTGGCTGGTTTTCAGTTTGAACTGGAGAGCCAGAAAAACACAACTATTTTGCTGTGTATTCTTGCATCTCTTTCTCAAGATGCCCCAGAGGTCAGGGGCGGCTCTAGAAAATAGGCTGCCCCAAGCAGCGCGGTGTGCTGCGCCGCCCTTCCTCGGTCCCGCGGCGGGTCCCCTCTTCCCGCGGCTCCGGTTGAGCTCCCGCGGCAGGTCCACCGGAGCCCCGGGACGAGCGGACCTCCCGCGGGCACGGCTGCGGACGGTTCGCGGGTCCGGCGGCTCCGCTTGAGCTGCCGCAGTCATGCCTGCGGGAGGTCCAGCCGAGCCGCGGGACGAGCGCCCCCTCCGCAGTCATGCCTGCGGCAGGTCCGCTCGTCCGCGGCTCCGGTGGA
This sequence comes from Mauremys mutica, assembly GCF_020497125.1. Classification (NCBI taxonomy): domain Eukaryota; kingdom Metazoa; phylum Chordata; order Testudines; family Geoemydidae; genus Mauremys; species Mauremys mutica. Next base: position 18,780,149 of record NC_059076.1, on the reverse strand, counting down.
CCTCCCGCAGGCATGACTGCGGCAGGTCCACCGGCCCAGCCTGCCGCCCCCTAGATTTGGCCGCCCTAGGCAACAGCTTGGTTTGCTGGTGCCTAGAGCCGCCCCTGCCAGAGGTGAAAGAAGTGAATACGCTGTGCCGGACTGGACCAGCTTCTCTGGCGGTGATTTAAAGGGCCCAGGGCTCCAGCTGCTGTGGGGAGCACCGGGCCCTTTAAAGTGCCGCCCGAGCCCTGCCGTCGCTACCCCAGCCCTAGCCCGAGCCCTGCCACCCCGGGGTGATTTAAAGGGCCCGGTGCTCCCCGCAGTGGTGATTTAAAGAACCCGGAGCTCTGTGGCTGCTGGAGCCCTGGGCCCTTTAATTCACCCTGGGGCTCCCAGCCACCTCTTCAGCTGGTAGTTCCGGGGTGATTTAAAGGCTACAGCCACAGCCAGGGCCTTTAAATCTTGAAAGGCCCCGCCTCTTCTGGTTGAGGCCCCGCCTCCCTCAGGACTCCGGCGTACAGGTAAGTCCTTTAAGTTACTTTCACCCCTGAGGTGCCCACCGACAGGTGGCGATTAACTAACGCATATACAGTACCTCTGCGTCAGCTTCCGAAGCAATAGCTGGATCCACGGTGCATTGGGATGCACGCAGGCTCTCTGTTTATTCTTCAGGGTAAGTCTGAAACATAATGGGGTCATTTTAGCTTATCATAATATCAACCCTTGGGAAATCTTCCAGGAGATCACCTAGCAAGAAGAAATGAGGCAGATTGCAGTTCTGTGGGGCCATGGGCCAGATCAAGTGGGGGGGCCGTCATCCCCCATCCCGCCTGGCATTCCTGCTGGGGAGCAGGGTCAGGGCATGGGGGCTTCCCCCACTCCCCGGCACAGGAGCGCCAGCGGAGCAGGTCAGGGTGTGGAGGGCACACATTTTTCCAGGACCACCCAATTGTCTGGGGACCCTGGGCACAGGTCCCATTAGCCTAGTGGCTAATCCGCCACTGCAGAAGAGTAATCCTGCAGTGTTCAGGTGGGAGCTGGGCTTGGGTGTGTGGAACTGGCAATTTCAGCATTCAGTGTAGTGCACCGGTGCTGACCCCTAAGGGCATGTCTTCACTCAGAGTTAACTTGGGTTCTTACATGGGTGCTGCCCCCACCCTCCTGCTGTCCACACACAAAGCTCTGACCCAGGTTTGGTGGTGGTGCTCTAAACCCAGGCTAGCTGGCCTGGCTGCGGGTGTGGGTTAAATCTCAGGTGTTGCTTTCACTCAGGCCGGTAACACACCCACTTTGCAGCCAAGGTGCAGGCTAAACCTCTCAAGTGCTGATAGTCCTTAACGCCTTCTCACAATTATCCCTGGGTGCTCAGAAGGACAGACAAGTTCTCCCACAATTCATTGGGAAAGAGTCCTAGAGCAGCTCAAACAACATAGTTCTTACTGCAGCACAAGAACCATGGTCTGTGTGACACATGGGGGAGCGCAGGACCAATGAGGACATAGTACATTTTAGTGTGACTTTGCACTGTGGTTGCTTACACCTGGGCATGGCTGACCCAGTTGCTCTGCAGTGAAGATATAGCCTGAGGGCATGGCTACACTTGCAGATGCCGAGCACTGTGAGTTAAACCCGCCTTCGTACAGCTGAGTAGAGAAAGCGCTGCAGTCTGTCCCCACTGACAGCTGCCAGCGCACCGGTGTGGCCACATTAGCAGCTCTTGCAAGGACCACAGAGAGCAGTGCCTTGTGGTAGCTATCCCAGCATGCAAGTGGCTGCAATGTGCTTTTCAAATGGGGTGGAGTGTGACAGGGAGTGTGTTGTGTGTATGGAGAGGGAGACAGTGGGTTTTTGGGGTGCTGAGAGTGTGTCAGCACCAGGGCCGCCCAGAGGATTCCGGGGGCCTGGGGTCTTCGGCGGCGGGGGGCCCTTCCGTTCCGGGACCCGCCACCAAAGTGCCCCGAAGACCCGCGGCGGGAGCCCCCCCGCCGCCGAATTACCGCCGAAGCAGGACCCGCCGCCGAAGTGCAGCCCGGTCTTCGGCGGTAATTCGGCGGCGGGGGGGGGCCCCCGCCGCGGGTCTTCGGGGCACTTTGACGGCGGCGGGTCCCGGAAGGAAGGGCCCCCCGCCGCCGAAGACCGGGCTGCGCTTCGGCGGCGGGTCCCGCTTCCCCCCAGCCCCGGCCCCAGCCTCTTACCCCCGGCTCCCTCCTCACCCGGAGTCTCAGCGCCTCGCCGGAACAGCAGCAGCGTGTGGCCGGCGGGGCCTGAGCTCCGTCCCGCTCCGAGCCGCGTGGTGAGGGGGCGGGGCTGGAAGCTCCACGCCGAGCGGAGGCAGCTGAGCTCAGCCCGGAGCTCCCAGTCCCGCCCCCTCCCCACACCGCTCTCAGTGGGGCGGGGCTCAGGGGCCCCGGCGGAGACTCGGCGCTGGATGCGCTGAGGCTCCAGGAGAGGGGCGGAGGCGGGAGCCTCCGCTGTTCTCTTGGGGGCCCCTGCGGAGCCTGGGGCCCGGGGCAAATTGCCCCCTTTGCCCCCCCCCTCTGGGCGGCCCTGGTCAGCACGCTTCCTTGTAAGTTCAGATAGCAACAGACTCCCCTCTCCCCCCGCCTCTCTCACACACAGCATTCCACAGTAATGGTTGCTTTGTCCCGGAGCAGATAAGCAGCCGGCTGTCAGAAACGGAGCTTTCAAAGGGCATATCTGCATGCCTGCAGCGATTCCAAAACAATGACAAGAGTGGCCACTTGACTTAAGGGGATTATGGGATGTTTCTGGAGGCTGATCAGAGCGCAGTAATGCAACACCTTGTTCACACTGACGCCTGGGCATTTCAGCCAAGGCGCACCAAGTGTTAATCTTCTCGCCGAGGTGGAGTACCAGGAGCACTCTAGCCGTGGACTCAGAGTGCTCTACGTGCCTTGCCAGTGTGGACAGGGAGTGAGCTAGGGTGCCCAGGGCTGCTTTAATGTACCTTAACTCGCAAGTGTAGCCAAGCCCTGAATGTAGACAGACACGTACAAGGGGCTTTCAGCTAAGCAGGTTTACCTTATTTTAAGTAAGGTTAAATCCTGACTAGCAAAATTGGTGCAAATCTCTGAATATCTTTGTTTACACTTAGGGTAGGTACAGAGAGGAGTTTATGGCTGTGTTGTAACTCAAGTAACAATTGGCAATGAACCAATTAAGCCAACTCCTCTGTAAATGCCAGTTTAGATACTCTTTGCAAATGTTTGTTCCAGGACACACACAGTTGTGATGCACCCCAGGCAGAGCCCTACAGTAAACCACAAAAATCTGTGCAGTTGTAACGCTGACCGACCCTGCTGTCGTCGGTGGGCAGGATTGAACCAGGGATCTCTGGAGCTTAGTGCATGAGCTTCTACAGCATGAGCTAAAAGCCAACTGGCTGGTAGCTAAGGCTGTTCAGCAGACTTGTTTTATATCTCCATTTAAGTGTCCCACTAAATGGGACAGAGCACCACACCCAGGTGCTGTGGGGGTGACAGCGTCTAAATTAGCATTTACAAAGGTGGGAGCTAACTTGAATTAACTGGCAACTAATTAAGTTGAGCTCCACTGGGTCCACAAACACTTAGGGGTGAACGCAGGTGTGTGCTCAGACAGGGCTATTCCTGAGTGCAGATACGGCCTAAATTAAACTGACAAGAGCCATGTTTACATCAAGTGAACACAGTGTCCACAGAGGGGTTTGCGCCAGGGCTTGTCTACACTGGAAATTTATACCACTCTAAGCTAAAATGTGAATTTAAACCATTAAAAGTTTTACTGGTATAACTCCCCGCATGCACGGCCTAATTGGAATAGGAGCAGCTTTTTCTGGATTAGTTTGTCACTTTGGAAGGAGTTCAAACTAAATTGGAGAAAGCTACTCTTGTTCTGGATTAAAAGTGTCTGTGCAGGGAGTTATACCCGTATGGCTATAGAGGTTTAACTACTCAGATATAACTGGAAACATTTCGTGCGTAGGCAAGCCCTGAGACACCGACCTTGAAAAAGCATCTGTGGGTTCCTTGTGTGGCAGCTAACGTGTTTTAATTAAGTGCTCTTAAAAAAAAAAAAGAGTTAGCTGGTCATCTTCAACTCTGGGCTCTCCTCTCTTTTTTAAGAGCTGCTCTCACTGTTAAAATGTTTTGAAATGGCACTTCTTGTGCCTGCCCTTACACACTGAGGCCTTGTCTACGAAGTTGTGCAACTTTACTTGTATAGTCAGAGTTAAAGTACAACCTGCCCAGGTGAGTTATACTGGTGTAGAGGTGCTTTATACTGGTATCGCTATTCAAGTACAAGGAATGGGAATAGCCCATACTGGTCTGAGGGACCTTTATACTGGTACGGCTGACGCATACTAGGGCTTGTACTGGTAAAACTATTTCAGTTAAAAAAAAAAATCACACCCCTTAACTAAAATAGCTCTATCTGCTACCATTTTTGAGGGTGTACCAGGCCCATGCTGTCCCATTTTAACTAAATATGTGATTTAGGATTACCTCACCCCCTGAGCTACGGAGCCGGGTCCTAGGTCCCCTGAGCACAGGGCAGAGGTTGGTTATTTGACCCGCCTGGCTGTTTTTTAAATGGATTTGACAGTTGCCAGGGAAATAAAGAAATCTGCTGGGTTTTTGGTTTTTTTTATACATGGGTCTAAAGATCTGCGTAATCACCACAGTGCACTGGGATATCGAATGAGGAAAGTTTCTGTGGCCAGCTAAAGATTGTGCAGCATTCCCACTTCCGCACTTTGAGATAACAGATCAAAACTGCCGAAACACAACAGCTGGTTGCCCACCAACATGCAAGTGCACAGAGCATGTGTGTGAGAGAGGATGTGAGTCACACAAGAGTGAGTATAGGTTTGGGGGGAGGCGAGAGTGGTTGTGGAGTTGCCCTGTGGTTTGGGGTGGGGTGGATAAGTGCTGGGTTTTTTGCATTTCAAAGGTGGCAACCCTAGTGTGATTTTAAACTGATGCAAACCCCTCTGTGGATAAGGTGTTAACTTGATGTAAACATGGCTCTTGTCAGTTTCACTTACCGCAGTCAATTTACAGGTAGGTCGGACTGGTATAACCAGTTTTAAATCGATTATAAGTGTGTCTTGTAAATATACACACGGACTTGCACGGGGCTCAGCTAAATCAGGCTTATACTATTTTAGTGAAACCAGTGCAACTTGTGTGTGTAGATGTAACCCAGTGCTCAGTGCGAGTTCATTATGGCCCCTAGCTACATAATCTGGCATTTTTAACTCATGCTATAGAGACTCGTGTGTTTAGCTCTGGAGCTGCCCAGTTCAGTATCTGGTACGTTGGCCAAGATGGCAGATGTCACAGAAACAAGACCTAACACATTTTAAAATGCACCTTCCCTTACTTTAGACTAGGCCAGTGAGGATTCAGAGGTCACACCCCATTAAAGTGAATAGAGGCATGTCACATCCTGGCTAGGAGCAATTCTTGCCTCTTCTTGCATGGAGGTCTCGGTTCAGTGGAATCTGTTACAGTTAATCTACAAGAGGTCTGGCAGGATCTCAAGAGCTGAGGCAGGACATGTATAACCAACCCCTGGATAGAAAACTGATCACACAAACTACTCAGTGAATGAATGACAAAAGAAATAGAATAAACTGAGGGTCATTGGAGTTCCCACTTACATAATCTCCTTCCTTCTACACTGAATCCCCTGAGGAATCACCTCAATAAAACTAATCTTCCAAGCACTGATGACATCTGAGGTTTGCTTGCGGCATCTGCATCTCTGGTTGATTAGAAGGCTTTCCATAGGTAGACCTGCAACAGGAAGCGTTGAACAAAACCATCTATTTGTCTCTGTTAGCCAAAAATTGCCAAGGCCCAAACCCATTCTAAGCTACTACGGAGAGCACATCAAAAATAACCTAGCCTCAAAACGAATAAATACTAATGAAAATAACCATTGAATTTACATCACTGTCTTTTTGACTATCAGCCATAGCCGTGTGAGGGAAAGCGGGATGGGAGTTAAGGGTATTTTGTTGTCCTCCTTCAAACACCCTCTCTCTTTCGTGATACCCACAGAACACTGGACAATGGTTAGACAACTCTTATGCTATGAGCACCGTTTATCATGCTCAATAGTATCATTTCCGTATGCCGCCCATTGGTTTGTTTGTATTTGTCTGTTGTCTACAGTCTTAAACTTAGTCCCTGCCCTGAAGAGTTCATAATCTAGCTCTTTGCTTGTACAGTGCCTAGCACATTGGGGCCCTGACTTCTAGACTCTAACATAAGACAAGTAATTAATAATACATTTATTCTATGCCCATTACAGAGCTGTGTTTAAGAAGCTTCATTTAAAATTAAATTAAAATGCAGAGCCCCTCCTGACCAGTGGCCAGGACCCAGGCAGTGAGTGCCACTGAAAATCAGCTCATGTGCCGCCTTCGGCACATGTGCCATAGGTTGCCTACCCCTGCTTTAGAGGTAACTAGTTTGGAAGAAGGTTAAAATTGGAGATAGACACTGAAATGTGGAGCCTAAGTGTGTGGCCACACTTGATGACCAGCGCTGGAATCCTTATTCCCCATGCTGAGCAAGGTGTACGGCCAGCGCTGCAGCCAGGGAGTTGCAGCGCTGGAAGTGCCCTGCAGGTGTGGCCACTTATTAATTGCAGCGCTGGAAAGCCTCCACCAGCGCTGCAACTCGCCAGTGTAGCCATACCCTTAAGGAATGTCTACACTGCAGCTGCAGTGCGCCATTATGCAGTGTCGTGCTGTAGCGTAGAAGCTTCCTATGTCAACAGAAGGGGGTTTCTGTCAGCGTCATCTCTGTGAACAGCAGTAGAAAGATCAACAGAAACATTTCCATTGCCCTAGCCCCATCTCATTGGGCGTTAGATTGCCATAACTATGGCATTCAGGAGTGTGAGTTTTTCATACCCCTGTGTGATGTAGCTAGGTTGATCTAAATTTTATGTATAGATCAGATCTATTTAAGTGGAAATTAGTCTTCCAAGTGCTTAAGCTGATTCTTTCCTGCTCTCCCCAAAATAAACAAGCTCTAACTTTTTCCTTCTGTTCTAGTGAGTTGGATTTTTTTTATAATGAAAATGTTTGCCTTTTGGTTCGGCCAAAAAATCATTGTTTTTGCTATAATAGACTTTTCCATGTTTGAGTTAAATTGTGTTAAGTTTAACTAAGACATAATAACCATCCATGTAATATTACTTTAAATATTTATTTTAGTTTCAGTAATAAGGGTTTTTATTTCAGAAGCTAAGGCTCATTTTTAACGAAGCAGGCAATTAGGAGATGAAACTCAATGGGAACTAGTCTCTCAAGCACTTAAGTCACTTTTGAATATAGGCACTTCTGAAAATTTACCCAATGTTTTACACAGTCCATTAGTTCCACTATTATGTACAAAATATTACTTTATTATGTAAAGTACCAGTCACCAAAAGTGACTGGTACTTTAAAAAGTATAATAAAAGAATAATTGTTACAGTAATAATTCCTTTTGCAATGTTATTGCAGTGAAGTGACAGAGTGTAAAAGACAACTGCAAGAAAGGAGGGGGCGGGGAAGTCAGCATTTGGGGATTTAAAGTATTGTCGACAGTGCCAGTCCCGCAAAGGTACATGCACATGCTTAACTTAAAATACTGTTAGCAGTGCCATTGACTTCAATGAAGTCCTCTACTCGCAGTGCATAAAGATAGGCATGTGTAAGTTTCTGCAGGATCAAGGTCAATATTACTGATGCCTTGATATTTTCTTTGACTAATTAGGTACCCCTGCTTAACATGCAGTAGGTTAATTTTTCCAATATCATTACAGGCCCAATCCTGCTCGCATAGGACTCCATGGCAAAATTCCAATTGGCTTCAGTAGTAGCAGGTATCAAACCCTAACACTTAGTTAGGAGTTCCAGGTAAGAAAATCAAACATCGAGGACCCCAGTTTCTGTGGTGATGCTATACTGTAGATAGTAAAACTGAGTGCTTTGACATCTGTTTCACCAGCAAAATGATTTGAGTTGGCAGCTGACTCCCAGACTGCTGCACGTAATTAATAAATTGTCATATTAAGTTTCTTATTCAAAGTCATTAACAAAAAATGGTTCAGACAAATTTGATCAGAAATAGAATTGTGGAATTTTAAAGGGGCCGGGTGGAACATACATAATCTCATTTTGCCCAGTTAAGAGGGTAAGAAAGGTGTGGCAGTACTGGTGAACCAAAATGAACCAATAATCTCTCCCTGCCTAGAGTTGTAGAGAGGGAAAATTACTGTAGGAGGCATGAGAGAGAAATGTTAATTTACTCCCCATATGAAAAATCACAAGCCTTTTCTCCAGTTACGTCGTTTATGTCAAAATATAGTTTCATTGTAACTAACATTTAAAACTGGTTAATTAAAAAATACAGCATGCGCTGTCTCATTTGCAGTGTTGCATTAATATTTTCAAAGATGTCTTATTTTGGATGTTATAAGGAGAAAAGCAAAATAAGGAGTACTGTACATGGGTTTGGACTAGAAAGTCCTATAAATAGTACTATTTACTGGTTTGTATATTCCATTATAACACAATGTAATGTAAAAAGGGATACAAGTATAGGCTCCAGTCTTGCATACCCCCACACACCGAAATGGAGCTGTCCGTGGCGTGGCACTCTCTGGATCTGGCCAGGGGTATGAGAATCTGCCTGCGCAGTTCAGCTTTCAGAATCAGGGCCTTACTAATTGAGGGGTAGGAATCCCACGCAAGCCAAAAGGAGAGTCATAGCTTATAGGGCTTATTGACAGATTCACCGTGAAAATTACATCCTTTTAAAAGCCAATTATTGCAAGAGAGTGAAGTTCTAGTAGGAAAAGTTACTCACCAGTCAGGGTAGTGAGGTCAGTTACAATCAGGGCTATTGCCAGGACTACAGCCAGGTTCTTCATCTTGGCCTCTGTTAGACTGAACGCAGCTTGAATGACTCCTCTTTTTATTTCCATCCAAAAAGGGGAACTTGCCGGAGATTAGCCTTCACAATGGAATTTTCTATTCAGAGTCCTGTAATATACGGAAACAATTTCTTCTCATGTTTTTTTTTTTTTTTTAGTGTCTTGCCTGGACTTTTCTCATTCCTTCCTCTTAAGAGCCAAATGCGGGGGGGGGGGGGGTGTTAGGGGTTAGTACCACACGTGCCTATGCAAATTTGCAATTGGGGAATCTGGCGTGGCACCCCTTCTGCCTTGCTGGACCTAGCGCTCCCTCCTCTGGCACGGACAGGGCCTGGGGTAAATCAGTCCCACCCCGGAGCACGTCTGTCTTCCCTCTTTGGGGCTTGTTTCTCAGAGCCTTCCTGGTAGGCCTCAGGGCAGGCCTGAGGAGGGCTCCTCTGCCAGACAAAGGGAAACAAGTCAATTATGCACCGAACAAAGGGAACCCCTTTCCCTGGCCCCCTCACTGGGGCAGGTGTATGTTGTCCTGTCGCTGGCCCCGGGGTGTCAGTCCTTCCCCTAAACAGGCCCTGGGTTTGGGCGTCTCCCCTATGGGGAGGAGTGCAGTCTCTCACACTGGAGAAGCCTCTCTCTCTGCTGCCGCCAGCCTCCAGCAGTTTGTCCCCACTCCTCACCAGGAGAGAGGTTTTAATAGGTGTCAGGTAGCCCTTAACTGGCCTCGGGTGTCTCTAATTGACCTGAAGTAACCCCTTCCCGGCTTGTTGGGAAAAGGTCCTTTGGCATTCTAGGGCTAACATACCTGTTTTCCCAGACCCTCCTGCAGCTGCCGGGCCTGACGTTGTCACAGGAATTAGGTGTAATTTTTACTGTGAGGGAGCTAGCATGGTGCAGTGAACCAGATAAGACAGAAGAGAATTAGGCCTCAGCCCTGGGACTGTTCACATGTAGAAAGGTGTTCAGAGTAGTTGAACCACAGAAGTTCTGTGTCTTATGTCTGGGCACGTGGTGGCTGTGCAGAAATGATATGATAGAAGGTAACTCTGTGCGTTCCCGCTGCACTCTAATTCCCTTCCTCTATGCCATCTGCTGGCCTCCTACAGATGCAGAAAAGTCCTGTACTGGGGAAGTTCCGTCTCGGTGCCGTGCTTCCACCATTGTACTCCACCGAAGCGGAACAAGAGGGGTCAGCGCTGGAGCCCGTTGACAAGCTGTGGAGGAAGAAGGCATGAGAAGACCTCACTAGTGGGTTACAGGGGAGACTGAGGAGGGACGGCCTGCTGCTTGCAACATAGCTACAGATGCAAGAGCCAACCACAGAGATTGGATCTGGAAAAAGAGGCTTTGCTGCTTAAAATTCTGATGGACAGATTCAGAAATAATCCTTCGAGCAGGCAGCCCAAGCTGTAAAATGGGGCTACGACTACTCAGCAGCGGTTACCAGGGCTTTGGCAATTGTTAGGTGTGAAGTCTGTAGGTCTGTTATTGTACTTACTCACTTAGCATGTGTCTGTATGTTCTGGATTTCATCAGAGCTTAATTCTGAATAAATCTCAGAAAGCTGTGGCTTCCTTTGACCCATCCCTTTCTCTTTTTTGAAAATCGACTCCATTTTAATCAGCAAACCCTGAACAAGGGCAGATGATCAGTAGCAAGCCAGGCCGTGGCTCAGCAGGAAGCCCGACTTATTGCGTAAACTCAAATTCAATACCTTATTTTATACTCAATATTTCTCTATCATTTCTTGCTTGTGTGGTTTCTCAGTGGAAACTATTTACTTCTGAGGCAAGTGGTTTTTCTACTGACTATTGGCCTGTTTTTGGCAGGAGCGTCTAGCTAACGTGCTTATCTCAAACTACCTCCCACAACTTCTCCGGTTGTAAAAGTCCCAGTTGTGTCGTACACGGCTGTTACATCTCCAGCTTTCCTCCATGAACATTTTTATGATTCAGTTCTGCGCTATCAGTGCAAAATTTATTGGCATATTGAAAATGAAGCGGCAGCTAAAAATGGAGAGTGATTCATTGCATTAAATATAAACCATACAACCAGCGCAATAGCCCCTCTTTTACTGAATTTTATTATTTAATCTTATGTGAAGCTGCTTCAGATTTTCCAGGCAGTGCTGTTTTGTATTAATTTTTATGGAACAACTGGGCTAGGGTAAGGTGCTCTGTGAGCTACCCACATGTGATCCTGGCTGCAGCACTGTTCAACTCTGCTTCCTTTTGAGTTCAGTGGCAAAGCTTGTATTAAATTAAATGGGAATAGAATTGGGGTCCTTGGTTGCTATGAGACTGTCCGTGGTTAGATGATGTAGACAAATCCATAAGGACTAGAATGTGTGCAGCAAACTCATCTTCATTTTTGACCGAAGGCAGGATTTGAATCCAGGACCCCAGAGGTGAATGAATCTTAGCCCTAGGAGGAGAGAAAAAATACCGTCTAACAGTTAACACGCAGACCTATGGGAGTTAGGATCTAGATTTCCTAATCCCTAGTCACTTATACTGTAAAATAGGGACAATTTTTACTTACAGCTGGGCTGTGAAGCTCAACTAGTTGATATTTTTAAGATATTTCATGCACTTTGAGTGGGAGAGGCAGTGTTATGACCATATGTAAAGAATATGCTGGGGTTCGTTAGAACTGATCCTTTTCTTTTTCAGCAACAAGATGCCCCTTTCTTTCCAGGCTAAATATTGTATTACAGAAAGTGACCTGTTTGTACTGCAACACAACTGGGGAGTTCCACCTTCTGGATGCTAAACACATGCTTGCTTGCTTGATGATACACAGGAGAAGTAATGGGAATTTTTTAAATTCTATAATACAATAACCTATTTACAAATTCCTTTTACTTTCCCATCTTTTTAAAGGTTGCACTAAAGAGCAGATGAAGGGGAAAAGTAGCACTATTATGGAAACGAGCAATGTCTAGTTTAAGTATATAGAATAAAATCAATGGGGAAAATAATTTAAACAGGAAGAGAAAACAATAAGAACGTAAGAACATAAGAACGGTCACACTGGGTCAGACCAAAGGTCCATCTAGCCCAGTATCCTGTCTTCCGACCGTGGCCAATGCCAGGTGCCCCAGAGGGAATGAACAGAACAGATAATCATCAAGTGATCCATCCCCTGTCACCCATTCCCAGCATCTGGCAAACAGAGGCTAGGGACACCATCCCTGCCCATCCTGGCTAATAACCATTGATGGACCTCTCCTTCAGGAATTTATCTAGTTCTTTTTTGAACCCTGTCTGCTTACTTGTTCTGTCGGCTTAACGTTTTAGCACCAGATTTTCAAAGTGAAGCTGACCCAACAGTTGCACATACATAGTTAAAGCGTGAGTGCCAATTTTGATCAAGGTATTTACACAGCTAGTTATATACTCAATTTGGCCAAATAAACATGAAATACTTATAAGTGCTCCATTGCTAATTGATGCATACAATTGTATGCACTTTGCTTTGAATGTCTGTCCCTTAAGGATTTAAATGGCTGCAATCTATCTCATTTATGTTACTGTCATTTTTTATGTTCCCAGCTGCTCTTTATAATCAGAATCTGAAGGTCTTTGACTTATTACTAGTTATAGTCTTGTTCCAATGGGAAATAAAGATTTTAAAATCATATGAAAAGACCTAGCGGGTACAATTTGAGGGGGGAGGCTGGTTTACCTTCTCATTTAAGGCGAGGCTGAAGGAATTGGAACAACGACAAGTATTGTAAATAGTTTCAGAGAGGTAGCCGTGTTAGTCTGTATCAGCAAAAAGAACGAGGAGTCCTTGTGGTACCTTAGAGACTAACACATTTATTTGAGCATAAGCTTTTGTGGGCTAGAACCCAATTAATCGGATGCGTGCAGTGGAAAATACAGTAGGAAGATATATATACACAGAGGACATGGAAAAAAAAAGGGGGTGTTGCCGTACTAACTATAACAAGAGTAATCAGTTGAGGTGGACTATAATCAACAGGAGAAAAAAAAACTTTTGTAGTGATAATCAGGATGGCCTATTTCCAACAGTTGACAAGAAGGTGTGAGTAACTGCGTGTGTGTGTGTGGGGTGGGGGGGAATTAGCCTGGGGAAATAGGTTTTAGTTTGTGTAATGACCCATCCATTCCCCGTCTAATCACAGTCAGAGGCTCGTTCACCTGCACATCTATGCCATCATGTGCCAGCAGTGCCCCTCTGCCATGTACATTGGCCAAACAGGACAGTCTCTACGCAAAAGAATAAATGGACACAAATCAGACGTCAAGAATTATAACATTAAAAAACCAGTTGGAGAACACCTCGACCTCTCAGACCTCAAAGTCACAATACTCCAACAAAAAAACTTCAGAAACAGACTCCAATGAGAAAAAGCAGGATTGGAATCAATTTGCAAACTGGACGCCATTAAATTAGGCTTGAATAAAGACTGGGAGTGGATGGGTCATTACACAGAGTCATTACACTATTTCCCCAGGCTAATTCCCTCCTACTGTTACTCACACCTTCTTGTCAACTGTTGGAAATGGGCCATCCTGACTATCACTACAAAAGCTTTTTTTTTTCTCCTGCTGATAATAGCCCACCTTAACTGATTACTCTTGTTATAGTCAGTATGGCAACACCCATTTCACCCTCTGTGTATATATATCTTCCTACTGTATTTTCCACTCCATGCATCTGATGAAGTGGGTTTTAGCCCCCGAAAGCTTATGCTCAAATAAATGTGTTAGTCTCTAACAGGGGCGGCTCTAGCAATTTCGCCGCCCCAAGCACGGCGGCACGCTGCGGGGGGGGGCTCTGCTGGTCGCCAGTCCCGCGGCTCTGGTGGACCTCCTGCAGACACGCCTGCGGATGCTCCACCGAAGCCGCTGGACCAGCAGACCCTCCGCAGGCATGCCTGCGGGAGGTCCGCCGGAGCCGCCTGCCGCCCTCCCGGCGACCAGCAGAGCACCCCCCGCGGCGTGCCGCCCCAAGCACGCGCTTGGCGTGCTGGGGCCTGGAGCCGCCCCTGGTCTCTAAGGTCCCACAAGGACTCCTCATTCTTTAAGTTTTGTAAATGTAATTCCTGATCCCTGTATCGTGTTTAGTTATAGCACACCCTGAAACACCACTTGTAAAGATACCATGGAACTGCTGTGGCTACAGATCAATAACTAAAGAAGCTAATGGGCGCTCAGGGCTGTTTTACTTAAGTTTATTGCAGTGGGGGCTCAAGGCACAGGTCTTTGTTTCCTACTTAGTGTCCCTTTAATAGCTGTCAAGTCTGAGAAGGCTGCCTTGTGGAAGGATAACCATGGCCTATGACAGGTGTAACCAAGTTGTGTGAGTCCACACTGGCCTATTGCAGCAGTACCAGTGTGAGCAACATTGTAAGCCCCTAGAGGTGCACCAGCTGTCAGTCGTCTCTACTCCCTTCCTTTAAGGTGTCCTTGTGATCAGAAAAGCCAGGGGGGAATGTGTGGCTCTCAGCCCTACACGGATCTCACAGTTGTTGCCAGCCCCTCTTCCAGGCAAGACATTTGGGCTGGCAACTCCCTCGAGTTCACACAGAAGTTGAACTGCCAAGCCCTGCTAGCTGCTTCCCAGTGCTGCAGCCTTCTGAACGTCACATGACTGGTGCCACGGTACATGGACTGGCTCTGTGCAGCTGTCCTGTGTTTTATGCCAACAGCCATCAGAATTTGGCTCCAGTGGCTCTACCTTGGAGCACATCTGCCTTTGACAGTGGAATAGGTTGTGAATCAGGGTGAGCAGAAGGGAGCAAGTTGCTGGGTGCTGAAATCAGAAATAGTATTTTTTTAAAGGCACCATTGCTTGACAAATATGTTTTTAAAAGGGGTGTTGGTTGGGAACGGGGGGAAGCAAAATGTTTGGAAGAAACCTTAAGGTTTATGATCATGTTTCTGTTAAGTACTTCCATTCATCTTATGCTAATGCTGGGAAAAATTCCCTCAGTTTTCCCAAAATAGCCTAAGGCAAGAGAACTTCTGTCTGCACTGATGCTAATCACCCAGGCGAAAACATGACCTGGTTATATGTCCCATTCACCTTGGACTATGCAAAGCTGTTGTGTGAGCAGGGGCGGCTCTAGGATTTCCACCGCCCCAAGCAGGGCGGGACGCCGCGGGGGGGCGCTCTGGGGGTTGCCGGTCCCACGGCTCCGGTGGACTTCCCGCAGGCATGCCTGCGGATGCTCCACCGAAGCCGCGGAACCAGTGGACCCTCCGCAGGCATGCCTGCGGGAGGTCCACCAGAGCCGCCTGCCGCCCTCCCGTGGGATGCTGCCCCAAGCGCGCACTTGGCGCACTGGGGTCTGGAGCCGGCCCTGTGTGTGAATGCTGCCTTTAAGCAGCCTGAGAGCTGCCTTAATGCTAATAGCCACAGCTTTCCCGAGACTTCAGAACTCTTTGGAGAGGGGAATATCTGCAGCCTATATTCTTTTGGGCTCTTTCTGTATCTTCCCTGCTCCTTTCTTGGACATTCACCCCATCCCTTTCTTCTGCGAGATGCATTTGCGGCAACAACAGATCTCAATGTTTTTGAAGAAGGTCATATGAGGCCTCTAATTTGTACCCACCAATTATACCCACCAGTCCTAGAGAAGTGAGAGATGTGGGGGGTTCTGTCTTGATGTTGCCTCAAGCAGTCAATTCACATGCAATTCTCTCTCTTGAGTTGGAATATTCCTCCATTTAGCTACAGAACAAGGACTTTACTGTAGCCTGCAGAATCCTGAGCTGTGCAAACAGCCCGGAAGGGATACCTATGACACCAATGTTGCTTGACTTTTGCCTTTGAATTTTATAGGCTGAAGGCCTCAAGTGTCCCTTTAAAAAAATAATAATTGGGTTTGTGATGTTTTGGGGTTCCCCATGTATGGCTGCCCCAACCATCTAATTGGCAATTTCCATCTCCCTCTTAACAAATTTCATGATCAGGGCTGGTGCCAGCAGGAGTCGGGTGTCTTCATTCAGGGATGTCATTTCACCCACTTCCCTTGCCTCTTCCTTCCCAGACCTGTAACAACTGTACTGTGGCACCTGACTTGGCAGTCTTGATAGTTGCTGGCAGCTTGCTGGCCACAGCCAGTGAGCCACAAGAGCTTTGGAGTCCGGGTTGGGATTAACATCTACAAATCTGGAGGCTTATTCTGTCATTTGGCCTGTGATCAAGATTTCTTTCTCAGATTTCCAGCAATGGCTGATTTCTGCTGACATATACACACTCCCACCCAGAACAGATTGTGTCAGGGTATTTTGTTACTTCTGCTTCTGAGTTCAGCTGAAGCCAGGAAACCCAGAGACATGCAAAAAAGTGAAGCACAGCAAGTCCCACCAAACCTTAAGGTGGGAAATGTCTGTCTAGCTTTCTTCGGGGAAAAGCGGTTCAGTCAGCATTCCATACTCATTGCAAGCACAGTGCAGAGAAGGTACAGTTGCCCCTTCTTTTGACACCAGTGTCGTCCCTCTGCCAAGAAGTGGCAGATGTCCTGGGCTTTGCAGGTTGGCTTCCCAGGCCAGAGGAATTGGGACGTGGAGGCTGGCTGCATTCTAGGCATAGCTTGCTTTATTTACACACGTACATCAGTCCTGAAATGAGGGTCAAACAGCAGCCAGGTCAATCCTTTCCCCCAGGAAACTCAACCCAATACCAGTGCCTGGTTGTCAAAAACCCACCCTGCCTCAAGAGTGGACTAAACAAAGCCTAAGGCAGAGCGAAAGCTCTCCACCCAGGTCTGCACAGAACCTTGCAGCACCCAAACCTAACAATACACAGCAGGTCTTCCCAAGAGCCTGAGCTTACTCGTACATTAAGAAAAGGAGCCTGAAGATGATCTGCAACAACATCACCTGCCATAACTAGTTATCTTAGGTGCATGTACACGAATGCAAGAAGCCTGGGAAACAAGCAGGAAGTTCTGGCACAATCAAGGAACTATGATGTGATCGGAATAACAGAAACTTGGCGGGGCAGTTCACATGACAGGAGCACTATCATGGATGGGTATAAACTGTTCAGGAAGGACAGGTACGGGAGGAAAGGGGGAGGAGTTGCATTGAATGTAAGAGAGCAGCATGATTGCTCAGAGCTGCAGTATGAAACTGGAGAAAAGCCTGTTGAGAGTCTTTGGGTTAAGTTTAGAGGCGAGAGCAACCAGGGTGATGTCCTGGTGGGCGTGTGCTATAGACCACCAGACCAGGAGGATGAGGTAGATGAGGCTTTCTTCTGACAACTAACTGAAGTTTCCAGATCACAGGCCCTGGTTCTAATGGGGGACTTCAGTCACCCTGACATCTGCTGGGAGAGCAATACAGCAGTGCACAGACCATCCGGGAAGTTTTTGAAGAGTGTTGGGGACAACTTCCTGGTACAAGTGCTGGAGGAACTAACTAGGGGTCATGATTCTCTTGAGCTGCTGCTCACAAACGGAAGAATTGGTAGGGGAAGTAGAAGTGGGTAGCAACCTAGGCAGCAGTGACCATGAGATGGTTGAGTTCAGGATCCTGACAAAAGGAAGAAAGGAGAGAAGCAAAATATGGATCCTGGACTTCAGAAAAGCAGACTTAGACTCCCTTAGGGAACTGAAGGGCAGGACCCGTTGGGAGGCTAATATGAAGGGGAAAAGAGTCCAGGAGAACTGGCTATATTTTAAAGAAGCCTTATAGAGGGCATAGGAACAAACCATCCCGATGTGCAGAAAGAATGGCAAATATGGCAGGCAACCAGCTTGGCTTAACCGTGAAATCTTTGGTGAGCTTACACTCAGAAAGGAAGCTTATAAGAAGTGGAAACTTGGACAGATGACTAGGGAGTATAAAAATATTGCTCGAGCATGCAGGGGGTGTAATCAGGAAGGCCAAAGTACAATTGGAGTTGCAGCTAGCAAGGGATGTGAAGGGTAACCAGAAGGGTTTCTATAGGCATGTTAGCAACAAGAAGAAAGTCAGGGAAAGTGTGGGACTCTTACTGAATGGGGGAGGCAACCTAGTGACAGATGATGTGGAAAAAGCCAAAGTACTCAATGCTTTTTTTGCCTCAGTCTTCACAGACAAGGTCAGCTCCCAGACTGCTGCTCTGGGCAGCACAATATGGGGAGAAGGTGAGCAGCCCCCAGTGGTGAAAGAACAGGTTAAGGACTATTTAGAAAAGCTGGACATGCACAAGTCCATGGGTGTAGAGCTAATGCATCCAAAGGTGCTGAGGGAGTTGGCTGATATGATTGCAGAGCCATTGGCCATTATCTTTGAAAATTCGTGGCGATCAGGGGAGCTCCTAGACGATTGGAAGAAAGCAAACATAGTGCCCATCTTTAAAAAAGGGAAGAAAGAGAACCTGGGGAACTACAGACCAGTCAGCCTCACCTCAGTCCCCAGCAAAATCATGGAGCAAGTCCTCAAGGGATCCATTTCGAAGCACTTGGAGGAGAGGAAAGTGATCAGGAACAGTCAACATGGATTCACCAAGGGCAAGTCATGCCTGACCAATCTGATTTTCTTCTATGATGAGAGAACTGGCTCTGTGGATATGGGGAAAGCAGTGGATGTGATATATCTTGACTTTAGCAAAACTTTTGATATGGTCTCCCACAGTATTCTTGCCAGCAACTTAAAGAAGTATGGATTGGATGAATGGACTAAAAGATGGATAGAAAGCTCACTAGATTGTCAGGCTCAATGGCTAGTGATCAATGGCTCAATGTGTAGTTGGCAGCCGGTATCAAGTGGAGTGACCCAGGGGTCAGTCCTGTGGCCAGTTTTGTTCAACATCTTTATTAATGATCTGGATGATGGGATGGATTGCACCCTCAGCAAGTTCGCAGATGACACTAAGCTGGGGGGAGAGGTAGATATGCTAGAAGATAGGGATAGGGTCCAGAGGGACCTAGACAAATTGGAGGATTGGGTCAAAAGAAATCTGATGAGGTTCAACAAGGACAAGTGCAGAGTCCTGCACTTAGGAAGGAAGAATCCCATGCACCGCTACAGGCTGGGGACTGACTGGCTAAGTAGCAGTTCTGCAGAAAAAGACCTGGAGATTACAGTGGACGAGAAGCTGGATATGAGTCAGCAGTGTGCCCTTGTTGCCAAGAAGGCCAACGGCATATTGGGCTGTATTAGTAGGAGCATTGCCAGCAGATCAAGGGAAGTGATTAGTCCCCTCTATTCGGCACTAGTGAAGCCACACCTGGAGTATTGTGTCCAGTTTTGGTCTCCCCGCTACAGAAGGGATGTGGACAAATTGGAGAGATTCCAGCAGAGGGCAACAAAATTGATTAGGGGGTTGGGGCACATGACTTATGAGGAGAGGCTGAGGGAACTGGGGTTATTTAGTCTGCAGAAGAGAAGAGTGAGGATTTGATAGCAGCTTTCAACTACCTGGAGTGGGGTTCCAAAGAGGATGGAGTTAGGCTGTTCTCAGAGGTGGCAGATGACAGAACAAGAAGCAATGGTCTCAAGTTGCAGTGGGGGAAGTTTAGGTTGGATATTAGGAAACACTATTTTACTAGGAGGGTGGTGAAGCACTGGAATGGGTTATGTAGGGAGGTGGTGGAATCTCCTTCCTTAGGGGTTATTAAAGGCCAGGCTTGACAATGCCCTGGCTGGGATGATTTAGTTGGTGTTGGTCCTGCTTTGAGCAGGGGGTTGGACTAGATGTAGATGACCTCCTGAGGTCTCTTCCAACCCTAATCTTCTATGATTCTATTCTATGATAACATACTTCACCCCTCTCCAGCATCCTTGTGGCAGAGTTAAATGTGCCATCTCCTCCTCATGGGAGGTATGAGAATGAGCTCTCCAGACCTCCCATCTCCATCAAACTGTGTGAAACTCACATGTGGCTTCAAGGAAGTAGTTTTCTCTGCAGCATAATACATGGCCTTATGGTGACATTCTTTCACTATTTTGTTTCCTGCTTCTTAAATCAGTGACCAGAAGGGTTTTTTTCCCCCACCCTCCCTGAACTTAACAATAGCAGCACTATCACCATCACGTGGCTGAGGAAAATTTCCCATGTTCTACCATACAATGGGTCTCTCTATAGTACAAATCTTGAGGTTATTAAAACCAGCTTGATGAGAATGCCTCATAGAGTGTTGGAAAGATAAAGAGTGAACAGATCCCTTTTGAGTCAATTTCCGGGAGTTGCCAAAGGTGTAGCTAATTGTTTGAACGCTTCCAGTTCATTCTTAACAATGTTCAAGAGACCTAATAACTGAACTCAGCCAAAGTGATTGTCTAAAGACAAAGCAGAACGATATGAAAAGGACACATACACACCCTCCTTTGGGAAGCAAATTCTCGCAGTGTGTTCACCTTACACAGAAGGTGTGATTCAAAGCGACCCATTTCAACTAGCAATACATATAGTATGAGTTTACAAGTTCGGAAACTTTTTATACGTCACTAAAATCCAACCCACCAGTTCCTTAACTTGTTGCTCTGTACTTTCCTTATCTTAGTTTTGGATACTAGCATTCCCGGTTCTGGGCAGTGCAGTACTTCCCTATACTTTCCCATGTCTTGTTTTGAATACTACATTCCAAGTGTTAATGAGCCATGAAAGTACTCCCCTGACTGTACTTGGTACAAAGTATTCATACAACCTTGCTTTGACAATGTTTCCTATTTTCTAATGCCAGAACTGACTTCAGCTTTGCAAAGCATTGTGGGATACCCGACATGGGTGAACAGAATAGTGGGAAGAGTAGAATACATTCAGTTAACATAAATTCCCAACACCCATAGAATATCAATAGTATATTAATACCACGCACATAACTATTAATGTGTTGTGTACTATGCCTAAGACTGGGTTGGTGTTTGATGCCCATGTGCCAAGGCCCATGCTGGAATGCTGATTTACTCTGTCATCCAACGTACGCCGTCTGGTCTCAGATCAGGGGCATCTCTGGGAAGTCAGTTCTAAGACCTGCTGTTGCAGCAAAAGCATTTTCAGGCATTATGACCTGCTGGGACGTTGTTCTCTCCCCTGTGCCTCGGAGCTGGACAAATCCCTTTGGCGAAGCAGTGGAATGTACCTTGGTTTTTCTCAAAATGGAAATCTCTGTGCTGTGGAGGAAGGGAGAAGCCAAAACAACAGCTGTGCTTCGTGATGCCCAGCACCGCAAATAACACTTCTCTTTAGAATGGAAACAGGAGGAAGCTCAACTGCTTGCCAGCCAAAGTCTGAACAAAGGAAGCAAGTGTAGTTCTAACTTCTAGGGAGTTCATTGCAGCTGGTGGTGGGGGCAGCCAATCCAGATAACAAATATGCTTATGCTGGGAAGGAAGGAAGAAGTGCATGGTGATGCATGCTACAGACAAAGGTCAGTGGAGTACTAAGGGCAAAATGTAGGCATGGCCACTATAGGAAAGCAGTGACCTCATTTGGCAGGGATAACACAGGGAGGTGGTGGCTATGAGATAAATACCACACGGAGATAGAAACCTTCAGGGAACGGCAATGGCTAAATGGCAGCGAGCCAAGGCAATGCAGGACCCTGAGGACAGAAAAGGCATTTGGAGGGAAAGATTGTGGGAAACGGGGCCCCTGTGTGTAGTGGAAGTATAGTTATGTCAGGGCACTGCTTGCTAGGCTCTTTCACTGTGTGTAGTGGGGTGGCTGAAACTGCTAAACAGCTGTTAGGTGGTGGTGGGTGGGATCAGTGTGTCTGAAAGGGAATCAAAGGGCTGGGTTAAATTTTCTGACATCCTGGGCTAACCTGTCAGGTGCCTAAATCCCTTTGTGGCTCCGGCTCAACCTCCCACATTTGGTGCCCAAACCCAAAATGTAGATCATCAAAATTCCTGTTCAGCTGCCACCACCACACCTAAGTACCTACATTTCTCCTGGTAAAATTCCCTAGGTGTCTACGTTTCTTCCAAGGGGCATGTGCAAAGCCGCTTAAGTCCTGACCCCCTAGGGCCAGATTTCTAAACATATTTCAGCACCAAACTCCCTCGTATTCCCCCACCTATCTCACCTGTGAGGCCCATCAGATCGGTCATTACCCAAAGCAGCCAGTGAGGGTGCCACTGCCCCCATGTCTAACTTTTATCCCAGTGGTTAGCGCTCTCAGCCAGGATGTGAGTTCAAATCTTCCCCTCTACCTAACGTGGCTCCAGATCTCCCACCTCCCGAGGTAAATGAATTGAGCCATGCAGTATTTTGGGGTAGGTCTCTGTCAATCTCCTCTCTTGGAGTGTTCCGCTTTGTGTAGTTTTTGGAATCGTCCTGAGGTAGTGCTCCTATAATGTTTCCTCTAGCATGACCCCTCATGCATCAAACAAGGGAACTAAAATGAGTGAGTAGTTTGATTTCTGTGAACTGTTTCTTTCAGCGTACAGCTAACTTCATGCTGAGTAAGCTTGGTTTCTTGACAAAAATAACAGATGGCGACAAGTTCGGGTGTGCTGGTCATAGGGGAAAGTGTTCAGGTCTTTGGTCATTACTATATTTTAATCAACAAGAAAATAGCCCTATGAGATTTTAATGGCATATCACTTCTGGAGAATAGAACAGCTAGGTAATCTGATGGGTATTTTGCCAAATTTCTGCTGTCTACTGTTGCTTCTCTCCAGGAAGAAATGCTCAGATGCTACTAAGTGCACTTGTGTAACACTTCTGCCCAGCCACTAATGAGCAAGAATGTTGTCTGGAATTCCGGTTTTTGGTAGGGGCCTACATTTGTTGTAACAGAATTAGTCACCTGCGGAATTCTTGCATCAGTCCTTAAAATTGGCATTGCTCCCACATCAGTTCCATTAAAAGGGCATCTAGACAAAATATCAGCAACTACAAAGGCCTTGTCAGATATGTGGACAGTCTTCAGATAAAACGTCATTAATCATGTGCCTATGAGATGGTAAAGGTGTCCTTCAGTGCACTAAGACCTTACTATTTTTTAGTGGTCAGAGAAAGGTTTACAAGATTCTAATCCATACACAACTTCACAATTTTTTCACACACCAGCACTGCGGTGAGGTGCTCCTTCTCAGTGTGAGTGTAAAGTTTCCAGACAGACCAGGGGTCGGTAATCTTTCAGAAGTGCTGTGCCAAGTCTTCATTTATTCACTCTAATTTAAGGTTTTGCGTGCCAGTAATACATTTTAATGTTTTTAGAAGGTCTCTTACTATAAGTCTATAATATAGAATTAAACTATTGTTGTATGTAAAGTAAATAAGGTTTTAAAAACATTTAAGAAGCTTCATTTAAAATTAAATTAAAATGCAGATCTCCCCGGACAGGTGGCCAGGACCCGGGCAGTGTGAGTGCCACTGAAAATCAGCTCATGTGCCACAGGTTGCCTACCCCTGAGCCAGACAATGGTCTGGAGCAGCAGGGCAACTGCCTTCAGCTGACTTTGCAATGATACTGCTTAACCACCGTATTTCACTATCTAGGCAGATATACACCCAACTGAGCCAAATCATATCTAGCAGTGGCTTCAGTTCTCTACTCTGGATTGAGGCACCACATTATTTAACAGCATTTATGTTCTCTGGAGGTAGTCCAAAGTGCTCATGCTCCCATTACTTCCCTAAAGACAAGGCAGCACCGAAGTGCTGCTAACAGTTGAATGGGTGTGGGACTGGAATGCTCGTACGTCCATACAAATGTTTGCCACTAAGTGCACAGACTCCGAATTGGGCAAATTATTTGCTGTGAACTTTTTATTCACTTTACGTAGCCCTTGTTTTTCTGTTTGCATATTGCCTGTGAACAAGTCTCCTAGTGTTTGTTGCTGGAGATATTTGGCTGAGACTAGTTTGCCAAGGACATTGTTATTTCACTGGGAGCACACCGTCAGCTGTTGATCAAAACAGCTCAGATTTCACGAGTGATTATCAGACGGATGAGCCACAGGGTGCGTTTCTGTTCCCTGATTTGATTAATCTAATTCTTGGGTTCAGCTATTCCCATGGGAAAACTTGCAATTATGAAAGTGCGAAAACAATGGCTTTTGAGTGAATACTCCAGAATGGACATTGCAAAACTGATACATTGGGCCCTAGAGTATACAGGGAAAGCAAACTCAGTGTCTTGGTCTGCGCTAGAGCAATTAGTTGCATCTAGACTTCCCACCCTGCTTCTCTTCTGCATATGTTGGAAGAGAAATGATCTTCCTTAAGAGCTTAGAATTTTTCAAACTAGTTGTAGGAAACACTCCTTAGTGTCTCTAGTTGACTCTGAAGATGAGGGAACCTCCTGGACCACTCAGGTCTAATACTAACATGTTCTGACATCTTGTGGCAAGTCACTTATGAGACAGGTTAGGTTTAAAACTGTAATGTCTATTTTTACTCAGATACGATTACTGAAGTCAGAAGGGACCATGGCAATCATCTAGTCTGACCTCCTGCACCTTGCGGGCCACAGAACCTCATCCACCCAATCCTGTAATAGATCCCTAACCTCTGGCTGAGTTACTGAAGTCCTCAAATCATAGTTTAAAGACTTCAAGTTACAGAGAATTCACCATTTACACTAGTTTAAAACCCCCATGGTCTCTGCCAATCTGACCCAGGGAGAAATTCCTTCCTGAGCATGTGGGAAAGACCCATCAGGTAGATATCTGGGAAAGAATTCCCTTTAGTAACTCAAAGCCCACTCCTTCTAGCATCCCATCTCCAGATGGGCCACACACCCTGTCATACTGTCCCCTCCATAAACGTATCAAGCTCAGTCTTGAAGCCAGTTAGGTTTTAAACCCCCACTGCATCCCTGGGGAGGCTGTTGCAGAACTTCACTCCTCTGATGGTTAGAAACCTTCATCTGATTTCAAGCCTAAACTTGTTGATGGCCAATTTATATATATTCGTTCTGTAACCCACACTGATGCTTAACTTAAATAACTCCTCTCTCCCTGGTATTTATCCCTCTGATGTATTTATAGACAGCAATCGTATCTCCCCTCAGCATTCTCTTGGTTAGACTGAACAAGCCATGATCTTTGAGTCTCTTCTCAGAAGACAGGTTTTCCATTCCTCAGATCATCCTAGTAGCCTGTCTCTGCACCTGTTCCAGTTTGAATTAATCTTTCTTAAACATGGGAGACTGGAATTGCACACAATACTCCAGATGATATCTCACTAGTGCCTTGTATAATGGTACTAACACTTCCCCGTCTCTACTGGAAATACCTCACCTGATACATCCTAGGACTGCATTAGCCTTTTTCACGAGCGTATCACATTGACGGCTCATAGTCATCCTGTGATTACCCAATACACCCAGGTCTCTCTCCTCCTCTGTCGCTTCCACCTGTTAAGGCCCCAGCTTATAGCAAAAAATTCTTCTTGTTAGTCCCTAAATGCATGACCTTGCACTTTGCACTATTAAATATCATCCCATTTCAATTACTCCAGTTTACAAGGTCATCCAGATCTTCTTGTATGATATTCTGGCCCTCTTTGGTATTGGCAATACCTCCCAACTTTGTCATCCGCAAATTTTATTAGTGCACTCCCACTTTTTGTGCCAAGGTCAGTAATAAAAATGTTAAATAAGGTTGGCCCCAAGACGGGTCGCTGAGGAATGCCACTAGTAACCTCCCTCCAGTATGACAGGTGGCAGTCTCCCCTTTAACCAATTCCTTAGCCGCCTTTCAGTGCTCATATTAATCCCCATCTTCTCCAATTTAACTAATACTTTCTCTTGTGGAACTGTATCAAATGCCTCACTGACATCCAGGTAGATGAGAGCTACTGCATTTCCTTTGTCTAAAAAAATCAGTGATCTTCTCAAAGGAAGATATTAGTAACTATTATTTTAGACTACTTACTTTTTGCAGCTCACCAAGCTTGTAACAGATCATTTAACTTTTAGAAACATCCTAACAGCCCGTTCATATCTTACTCACCACTACTCACTCTGTTTATAAACAAAATTCTGACTCCCTGCCTCAGGAGCACAGACTGGGAGCAGCCTCCGTTCTCCTCTGCCTGAGGCTTGCAGTTTGCAGGGGGGCAACGCCGTCCTATGCCCACTCCACACCCCCCAAACTCCACCTATGATTTCAGCCTGCAGTTCCTGTGTTCTGTTGAGCTGGCAGTTGCCACGAGCCATGGGAGTCACCTGCTGGCACCTTTCCTTGTTCTGGTTCCCTGCTAAAGTGAAACCTGGCCAATGGGTGGCAGTGTCTGACTGAGACAGAAAAGCCATACAGGGATTCAGTTTTAATCCGTCAGTTCTCAAATGGAAAGGATGCCCCTATTTTTATAATGCACAGATTGGCTAACGTGCTTCATGCTATCAATTCACTAACAAAGAGACAATGGAAAGTGGAGTGGGAGTTAAGTGATGGATCAGATTAGGATCATGGGTGGAAATACTATATGGGCCTGTCCCTCCCCCAATGCTAATCAGTGTCCCAGGGTAGGTGACTATTAACTCTTGAGCTATTGCCGATTTCTGCCAAAATATCAGTAGTGAAATACTGACATTTTAAATTTCCATTATTAGGCTTAGCGCCTACATAAATAAGATAAACAAGGCTTTTTGTACTGCATCCTCAGTCCTTTAACAGAGCAATGCTCCCAGAAAAGTCATGTGGGGAAAGAAACATCTCTTAGAATTGGATTAGTGTAATACAGGCTTGTACATCAGTTTCCGCAAATTAGCTTTTTCAGGCTCTTATGTCTTATCCAAAATATAGCAGAAAGCTTAGAACAAGGGTGGGCAAACTTTTTGGCCCGAGGGCCACATCTGGGCGGGGAAATTGCATGCAGGGCCATGAAAGTAAGGCTGGGCAGGGGGTTGAGGTGTGGAAGGGAGTGTGGGTTGTGGGTGCGGTGTGCAGGAGGGAGCTCAGAGCAGGGGGTTGAGGTGCAGGAGGGGGCTTGCTGCTTGCCTGGAGTGGCTCTAGGATGGCAGTGGTAAGCAGCGAAGCTAAGACAGGCTCCCTGACTGCCCTGGCCCTGCACCGCTCCCCTCCCAGAAGCAACCAGCACCACATCCCTGTGGCCCCCTGAAGGAGGGGAGCGCAGAGGGCTCCACGTGCTGCCCTCACCTGTGGGTACCTCCCCCGAAGCTCCCATTGGCCGCAGTTCCCCGTTCCCAGCCAATGAGAGTGCGGGGCGAGGTCTGCGCACAGAGCCCTCTCCCCACCAGGGTCCGCAGGGACGTAGCGCCGGCCGCTTCCAGGAGCGCTGGAGTCCCGCAGTCCAGATCTGCTCCCCCACCCCCAAAGTGCCACATCTCTGCTCCTCCCCCTCCTTCCCAGCGCTTCCCATCCCCCGCCACCTAAGAGCTGTTTAGCAGCGCTTAGGCTTTTCCGGGAGGGAGGGAAGAGGCAGGGCAGGGACAGGTTATTTATTATTTGTACTGGAATAGCACCCCCAGCCGTAGACCAGGACAGCATTGTGCTAGGCGCTGTACAAATTGCAGATGGCTTTGCCAAAACTCCACAGAGTCATCAGCACTAGATTAAAAGGAGGACACAATTATTGTAAACTGTGAGCTTTAATTGAATTGCACTTGCTTCATAGCACACACACGAAGAGTACATTATAAAAAGTTAAAAAAGATTACAATCTGTTCAAAGAATACTTTGCACTGAAAGTGCTTCACATTTTTTCCAACAGGGTGGAAAGGGCCCTTTAAGATATACTACGATTTAAAATTTACTAGCAAGCAAAGAACTAGGTAGGGATTAATATTTGGGAAGTTTTGAATATGCATCATGGAAAAAGGACACTGAGGAATCAAATGCAGGCTCATTACATAATGGCTCACTCTACAAATTCTTCTTATAGCAGATGCCATAATACTTGGTAAACATTAGTCCATTTATTTCAAGAACCTGAAGTGGTTTGATTTGCTATTACTCTTTCATGACTCACGATGCATGAGGCAGCACATTGAAACACCGAACAAGAAATCTGACTCATGTAAAAACAGCTCGAGCTTTTCTGAAAGATGCGAGAGGGGAGCAGCGCCTAACAAAAGTTGCTGCTTGTTTAGAAAGAATAATTCTGTGGGCTGAGCAAGACAAAGATAAGAAGCAGCAAAAGCAAAATTAGGAAACAGTCAGGCTGTGCCCTCCATCCTTTTTCCTTCTCAAGTTGTTTACGCTTCTATTCATTTTGTGAGGAAGGTGATTGTTCCTTTCTGTAAGAGGAAAAGAAGAAAAAGTGAACGCAGAGAAAGTGGGTGTGCTGTTACAGCTGAACTACTTGACCTTGTGAAAAAATCACTCAATCTCTGTGCCTTGTTTTCCTATCTGTAAGATGGGGGATAAAGATGGTCTCAAACTTTATTTAGGACCCGACTTAATTACATGGAAAAAAAACAAACCAAGCAATTGTGATAATTATCATGCGCACAGAGCTTTTCATGGCCATCCATTGATTTTTATATAAGCAAGAAATGGGACAGGCCTGGAGTTTGAGCTAGATCATTGTATAGAGGGTTAGGGTTAAAAAAACAATGTTACGTCTCATTTGAAAATAGACGGGCAGCATGTAAAACTTTCCTGACCAGACTTTGTTAGTAATAAAGCTGAACAATCAACTTTGTTCTAAAATGGCCTAACTGATAAGATAACATTGTCTCAGTGGACTTTGCCTGACAATTTTCGTCATTAAATGAGAGTTTACATTACTGGTGTAATGCTTTGTATTTTATTCCTCAAGAGTCAGGAATTGAGAAGTATTCTCACAATAGCCTTTATCTTAACCATGCTGTACATCTTCTAGATTTTATATTGAACAAACATTTTAAAGATCCAAAAGTCAATGCTCAAAAATCAGGAAGGGAAATATCCCTGTTAAATGTTAGATCATGAAGGGTTGGGTTTTCAAAAGCCTTCAGCATTGGCTTAAATCTGCTCCCACTGGAAAAAAGTCCATAAGTCATTTTTTTAAAAGGAAAAGTTCACAGCTCTTAGCTTTGAGCTTAAAACCTAACTGGTTGCAAAGCCAATCAAGTATTAGTACATAGTTTACAAGCGGTTGTTCTGACTTCCCCAAAGTTATCACTTAATTTATTTTTCTAATAATAAAAGAATGAGTCTAGTCCTCAGCGTAGACAGATGGTCTTGTGGTTAGAGCACTCAGCTGGAACTCAAGATCCTGGTTCTACAGTATACTTGCTTATGCAATTTAACAAAGGTCACACAATGAGATAAAGGGCTTTCATGAGTTGGTGTTGATGAATCTTGCTCAAACTTTCCAGGATAATTTCTTTCCTGGCTGAGACCAAGCAGCGGACTGCAGGCAGGAAGGATTTTTCAGAGAAGTGTGAGCTTGATAAAACAGAGGGTTAGAATAAAAATTCAAATATAACTGGAACTACAGCTTGTGCACTCAGACTGTTGTATAACAAAGCATTAACTCAAATGAGGCAGCTTCATATAGTGAGGCTTCAAGATCAGGTCTCTTTAGTCTGAACTGCTACAACTCAAGGGGCAGTTCTGCAAACTCTAATTGCATGAATAGTTCTTACTCCTGCAGATGGTACCATTGATGTCAGACTACTCATGAAGAACGGTTGCAGGAGTAGATCCTATGGCAGGCAAATAATTTAAATGAGACTTACTGGTTACGGATCTTAGTCAGCAATTTCTGCATCCAGGGGGCCTTGGGATTCACACACAATTTCTGCCCTGATTTTAGTTTGAGTCTGAAAAAGAAGTGGAGTTTAAGCTTTCATTAAATACTGTGCTTTCTTCAGATAATTTATTAGCAGCAATAGCCATCCCTCAAACAGGCAACTTATGGAGCAGACTTCAAAGTACTGAGAATGTAGAGGAATGGGCAAACAGAAGTAATTTCTGCATGACATGAGGACGAGTACAAGTTTTCAACTATTCAAAGCACAACAAAATTTCAGATTTAACTCGTACCACATGTGATCAGTAGACACCTCTTTTAAAGCCCCGACTCTGCAAAGTCAGTGAGACAACTTGCAGTTACACATGTATAAATTCACACATGCCTCATCAGGGCCTATGAGTAGGGATTTTTCAACATAACACGTAACTGGGCAATCAAGATCATTTGTGTGATTGAAGGAGGGAGATCGCTGGGCTGATGCAAGTTCTAGCACATGTATTTCTACAAATCAAATAAATCCCATTCCTTTGAAATAACTAGCTATGAGCATATTTTGAAAGTGTTAGATGCTTTGGTCACATACGAGTAGCACACAGAAGCTCATGCTACAATACGTCTGTTAGTCTATAAGGTGCCACAGGACTCTGTCGCTTTTTACAGATCCAGACTAACACGGCTACCCCTCTGATAGCTGTAGCTGTTTCTCTAGAAAACAGAAGGGACCAAACTGAAATACTTTCTCTAGTTCTCAGTCTCAAACTTTGTCTCAGATAAAATGGGACCTGGGTCCCTATTAGTCTGACAAAACCAACACCTGATTGAGAAGTTTTTTCCAAACCAAATCCCACTCGTTTCCATCTCCACTTTAAAGTGTATCCCTAGTTCTATGGTCTCAGAACTGGGCTGGAAATCTGGTGACCTCAAGCTCTTTGGGAAGATTTCCAGTACTTCCTGAATCTATACAGGCTGAGAATAGCACAAGAGTAATTCCTTGTGGTGTTTTGGTTCTTCCACTTCCAGTCTGGGCCAAAGAACAGGAAATGCAGAAGCACATGAAGTTAAAAACAACAAAATTAAAAAATTCAGCATTTAACACGTTTGATTTGAATCTGTCCTTACTACGCTGGAACCAGTTCATGTAGCTGGGGGGGAGGGGGGGAGAACAGTTCAAGGCTGTAGTTAAGCCAACAAGATTTTATACATGATTTTCCCGAGTGCTAAGTCAATCCTGTGACTTTGGGCATTAAAACCTACTCTTTGTACATTTTATATATAAATACAAAAAGTGACCCAGTGTATAGCTACGTTGTTATATGGAAGCTGAAATGTAAAGGTATATCCTGCGTCAGTGTATCTACTTTAGTTATGAAGAGGGCACCAATTACACTTACAATTAAAGGCTTGGTGCATCGAGGCTAGTTAAAAGTGAAAAGCAACTTATGCCACTTACATAATTTCTGTGGTTCGGCAGGCACCCCCAAAGGGAATGATCTCAATACTCTCATATCTCCTTGGCGAGATGAAGTCTGAAGTCTGCTTTGTGCACCTGCAGCTCTTATAGGAACCGTTGGTTTCTAGGATAGCTGTGGAGCAAAAATTCACCAAATTTATAATTCAGGGATAGCAAGAGTAAGTATCTTACACTTAGCTAGTGCGACAGAGAAATCCTTGCTTTCTAGTATGTTATTAAGGGAGTTTTAGCCACAACTAAGGGAAATAATTATTATACCTTGTATTTCTAAAGCCCCTTCCATTGGAGGATCTCAATGCACTGTACTGACTAATGCATTGGTCCTTGCAGTACTCCTGTAAGGTAGGTGGTATTATCCCTATTGGACGGATGGGGAATTGAGGCACAGCGGGTCAGCGTCTGTTGCGTTTACTCCATGAGTAGCCTTATTAAAACAAATGAGGTAATTGGAGGAGTAAGGGCCAGATTCTTAAAGGTATTTAATGACAATGTTGATTTCAATGGGAGTTTGGTGAATTGAAAAATCCACTAGGTGCCTTTCTGCATCTTTAGGTGCATCTTTTAATTAGCGTTACAATAGTGCCTAGAGGTCTCAGAGCAGGTTCCCTTTGCGCTAGGCGCTGTACCTACACATAAGAGAGTTTCTTCCCCCTCTCGTCCTTTATGTAGATTGTAAGTTTTGAGGCAGAGAAGCACAGGGAGGTTAAGTGACTTGCCCAAGGTCACACAATAGGTGTCAGAGCTGGGAACAGGACCCAGGTCTCCAGACTCCTAGAGCAGTGCCCGGTCTGCAGGACCTCACATTGCAAATCTGATAGAGAAAACCATTTTTAACGATTACCTTACTCTTTCAAGATGAGTGAGTGTAACCCCTCCTGCCTCATCAAGAAATGAAAGTACTTACCTGCATAAACAGAGTGACAGATCACCAGCAGAGAGACCAGCAGAACAGCAGTGTGGGATTTCATTCTGGCTAGAGTTGTCAGTTGACCTCTCAACAGCAAGTTCAAGCTCAAAGTTTGTCTGAGGCTTTTGGTGGAGAAAAGGTTCCTATTTATTTGGGAGGTTCACACTGTGGCAAGATCAGCAGGATTCTATTTTTAGAAAGCAAAGCCGAGAAATGGCATCATCACTCTTCACGGGCTGCTACCCAGTTATTCCCCTGAGACTAATTGCTGAATTAGCAATATTGCTGATACAAATCAGCAGAAGGAATTAATATGTATTTTGCTGATTTTAGAATCAGCTAAACAGTAGAGGAAAACACTGCATAATGGAAGAAAACCCAAATTACTTTCCTTACATAAGATATCGAGATTTTCTCTGTAATATTTCACGCCCATGTTTACACTAAAGAATTGTATTGGTTTTATGTAATAGTGCCTCCACATGTGTAAGTATTTTATAACCCTACAATAAATATCTTGTCTACTTTTCTGTATTTTACAGTACCAAGCAAAATGCTAACAGACATCTCCTGTCCTGAAGAGCTTATAGCCAGACTCAGACATTACAATTCGCACTATGTAGAATCAGTGAAGCACACATTCAATGGATTAAAAAATGGCTAATTGGCCTATCTCACAGATTGTGGGGAATCATCATTGACCGGTGGTGTTTCTAGCAGGACTCTGCTAACTTGGGGATGACAGACTGGTGGCATAATATATAACAATGAGGGTGGTGACTTGGGCCCATTCAAACAAAGTGCATATAAATATAGCCCAATGTAAAAGTTATGCATCTAGGAACCCTACAGGATGGGAGACTGTGCGTTAGAGCATGGTGACACCAAAACGGTGCTAGGAGTCAACACGGATGAGCAATTCAACATGAGCTCCCCGTGTAATGCCGTGGCAGGAAGCTGATTTGATCCATGGATGTCGAATCAGGGGACTGGTGAACGGGAAGGTGATGTCATCTCTGTACGCAGCACTGGCGACAGACATTGGAATGACGCAGCCAGTTCGGGTGCCATGTTTTAGAAAGAGGTTGAAAAAAATCAGAGGGTGCAGAAACGAGCCACGAAAATAATTGGAGGGTGGGAGAAAACACCTTGCAAAGAGATGGAAAGAGCTCCATCTGTTTATCTGGTACGCTGTAT
The DNA here is from genome assembly GCF_020497125.1 of Mauremys mutica. Classification (NCBI taxonomy): domain Eukaryota; kingdom Metazoa; phylum Chordata; order Testudines; family Geoemydidae; genus Mauremys; species Mauremys mutica. Next base: position 18,747,090 of record NC_059076.1, on the reverse strand, counting down.
GAATTGAAAGGTGACTTGGTAGGTCCCTTCATGAGGAGAGAATACTGGGTAATAAAGAGCTTGAGAATCTTGCGGAGAAATGTAACCACCACCCCTGGCTGGAAGCTGAAGCCAGACACATTCAAATGAGAAATAAGGCAAAAAAAAAAAAGGAACAGTGAGGATGATGAACCATGGGAACATACTGCCAAGGGAAGTGGTGGATTCTCCACCTCCTGATGTCTTCATGTTCAGACTGGATGCCTTCCTGGCAGGAATGCTTTAGCCACATAAGTTATTGAGTCTGTACGGGGATAATTGGGTGAAACTTAATGGCCTGTGGGGTTCAGGAGGTCAGACTAGATCTAATGGTCTCTTCTAGTCCTAAAATCTGTTAAGTAACCTCTGGAATGTGACTAACATTTATATTCAGTTGTATGAGTCTCCTATTTGGTATCCTTCTCAAAGCCCCACCTCCTGGAGTCATGTGGTGATGGGCAGGACTCAGCAGCCAAGGTGTCCCTCCTAGTTCACTTATGTTCCTAAAATCTCATCCTTCAGGGCTTCAGTCAGTCATCTATAAGGATCAAGAAGTAAACTCCCTCTCCTCTGCCCCCAGTCCAACGTATTCATGGGTTTGTCCTCTGATGCATTAAAGAGAGCTACAGCTGGAGGTGGGACTATGCATCAGGTGGGCTAGTGCTGTGAGGTGGTACCTGAGAATTCAGTCTGCTGGCTTGGTAGGCCTCGCTCACGTGCTCAGGGTCTAACTGATCACCGCATTTGGGATCAGGAAGGAATCTTTCCCCAGCTCAGATTTGCAGGGGCCTTGGGGATTTTTTTTTTTGCCTTCCACTGCCATGTGGAGCATGGGTCACTTGTTAGGATCGTCCAGGTATCCCACTAAATCAGTTTCCTGCCACTGCCGGACAGGGCCACCCAAAGGGGGGGGGCAAGAGGGGCAATTTGCCCCAGGACACACAGGGGCCCCCACAAGAGTTTTTCGGGGGCCCTGGAGTGGGGTCCTTCACTCAGTCCAGAGGGGCCGTAAAACTCTTGCAGGGCTGGGCCCAGGAGCTTCTTCCGCTCCCAGTCTTCGCCGGCGGGGGGTCCTTCTGCTCCGGGGCGGAAGGACCCCCCCGCCGCCGAATTACCGCTGAAGTTCAGCTCGATCTTCGGCGGTAATTCGGCGGCGGGAGGTCCTTCCGTTCTGGGACCTGCTGCCGAAGTGCCCCAAAGACCCGCGGCGGGGGCCCCCCGCTGCCGAATTACTGCCGAAAACTGGGCTGCACTTTGGCGGCGGGTCCCGCTTCGGCGGTAATTTGGCGGTGGGGGGGGCCCCCGCCACAGGTCTTCGGGGCACTTCGGCGGCGGGTCCCGGAACGGAAGGGCCCCCCCGCTGCCGAAGACCCCAGGCCCCTGGAATCCTCTGGGCGGCCCTGTTGCCAGAGCCTGGGGTGTTGATGCATGTTAGAGGCCTTCCTGTTCTCTGCCTGTCACACAGTCCCCTGAGGGCTGTAATACTTGGGTCTAATTCTGGTGGTTGGGTTTGGTGTTATTCAGTGATCTGTGACATAGAGGGTCAGACCAAATGATCTGACGGCTCCTTCTGGCCTCAGATTAGGTTCATAAGTTACTTGTGTGACCCCTTGCTGCAGTATCTGAGTGCCTCTGTTTTCAATGGGATTTGTCCTCACAATACCCTGTGACAGAGGGACATGCTATTGTCCCCCTTGCAGTGATACAGAAGGGAGACACAGAGAGACTGAGTGGTATGGCCAATGTCACTCAGGCACAGCATGGATTTGAACCCCCGTCTCCCTGGTATTAGGCTCCTCCCCTAACCATTGGACCATCTTTTCTCAACTTACTTTTGTTCAAAAAGTTTCTAGCCCCTCATGATTTCGTGTGAAGAAAAGTTTGAAAAAGTGACCCCTAAACTCTCAAACCAGAAGGCCACTAAAAAACCAAATATATTGTAGAATGTTAATTTTAAGCCAGGTTCATGATCTGGTTGGGGAGGTTGGGGGCAACTCACGCCATTTCAATGTTCAGGACCAGAAGCACTGCAACAACCTGACCAAAGGACCCTAAGCCAGCAGGGTGCCAGGAAAAATGGCGGACTTGGCAGGAAGGGGTCAAGCACTCGAACTCCAGCCTCATCATAGTGGCCAATTTGTGCCAACTGAGGGTGGGCTCAATCTAGTTCCCTCTCTAGAGGTGTGCAAACCACAAGCTATCAACTCATTTCAGAGCCTGCTAGGGTTTAAGTACTCCAGGAATCTAACTTCCCTGAACTTCCTACAGGAAGCAGACCCAGATGCTAATGACTTTTGGATACTAATGATATAGGCTGTTTTTTTAACAGAAGTCTGTGGATTAATGGTAAAATGATGAGAAAGGAAAACATTCATTGGAAAATTTATTACAAAGTATCCCGATTTTACATACACGGAAATATTATATACGGACATACACAACTTGTACCCCTCCTAATTCCAAGGATGCATCACTGTACGTTTTAGTGGTGCCACAGTGTTCATTTCACATCCTACTTTGTGAGTATGGACCTGCTAATACAATAACATGACCATCAACTAGAAAAATATCAAGGTTTCCAGGAAAGGCGCACAACTCTGCAGTTTTCTGAGGACACGGATTATAATACTCCTCACCACTGTAACTGCATCCTTTGCTGGCCAAGTGAAGCCTTTAAAATGGTGTGTTGAGAAAGCACAAATGACTTGCCAGCTGCGTCCAATTTTGAGTGTGTCCTGCTGAATCCCTCAGTGTTTCCCTTGAACCTTTTAAATTTGCAATAAGACTAAATAAGGGATGATCTCTCTACTGCAGGAGCATACATGATTAACTTCTCTTTGCCACGTGGGTGGGTTTCTAGTGTTTGCCGATCTTTAACAGCAATCAGATGTAGACCCTTAACCCACTATTGGAAGAACCTGAAATAGTCCGTTTTAATTCCGTCTGTCTGCTTGTCTAATATCCCAGAAAATCAGCTTTAACTGTGCAAATGTTGAGACCTGTCTTTCATTCCCTACAATTTGGGGTGAAGGGTGGAAGCTTTAGTTCTGATTTCAACCTGTATATCATGTGGTCACTACTACATTGTTTCATGCTACATGGCCTATTGGGAGCTAATGGCAAAGTGGTCTCAATTAACAACAAAGCAGAGTTGCGTGAAAGATAGAAAGCAAAATTGGATTTTAACAAATCCTTACAACACTGATCAACTCCACCACAGAGCTGTTGGTTAGCCAAGTCTGGAAGCTAATATAGACCCTTGTTGTCCTTACATAGATGGACTTCCCTCTGCTATCATTTGGAGGTCTGTCTACACGAGAACTACAGGTTTGGACTACATTTAGCATATTTCACAGCTGGGTAACCCCAAAACAGTATTCTGAATTGTAATAATTTCCCTCATCAGACTGGGGACACCCAAACTGGAGTCATTTGCTCATGTGTTTTGGAGCAAAGAAGAGGTCTCAGGTCTGGAAGTGACACAACTCTACATGGTGCACAGTAGATATATAGATTCCCAAATGCATAAGTAAGTGTTCAGTTTCTTGGCTGTGATGAAAGTGAATAACTAATGAAATATTCACAAGATGGAGCAGATTAGTCTGACTCATAAGACAATTAGGTCAGCATTTATCAGATAATGACTATGCTGTATTAGTAGCCTTAAAATGAACCCAAACTTTAGATAATTAAGAATGTATGTTATTGTCATAAATAAATAGGAAAATTGGTTTCCCAAAAATATTTAGTTACATATTGAACTACAATATTTGTTTGCATTTTGATAGGTCTTTTAAAAATGTGATCTTAGCTCAGAGGACTTAAATTAAAACCCACAGTACATTTCACTAGAGAAAGTTGTCACTGCTCACCCCTTTTACTCAGCATCAGGGAATTATGTAAGCGTCCATCATTTAACTGAGATCTACCCGGACATAAGTCTGAGAAGATGAACTCAGCCTCAAGTCAGCCCCAGCTAAATGGCCAACCATGGATGAACTCGAATGGAGACAAAAATCAAAACAAAATTGCTCAGAGAATTTTCAAACTAACAGTCTTGTTAAAATGTTTGCTGACTGTTAATGTCTGATGTGGTTGGACCACGTGAGGAGGCCTCTGATTCCTGCAAGTTATCACATCACTGTACTAAAATCACTGCACTTAACTGGTCAATTTCTAGGCGATTCACTATATTCTGCTGAATAGATTCAGAACAGTGCACTTGTGTCATAGGCCCCAGCACGCTCACAGATGTGCCCGCAGCTCGAGATTTGAAGCAGAAGGCTCTGGGTTCAGTCTACACGCCAGCCTTGCTGTTCTGAACGGTGCTTGTGCAGAAACATCATGTATCTCACGGTACTGCCCAACGTCCGCAGATGAAGCCTGGGGCCTCACTGGACTGTCACTGCTCCGAACAATTTAAATTTAAAGACAAGCTGCAATAAGTGAGTAGACGGGGGGCAGGAAGGAAAAGGGGGTTACGCTGATAAGACGATTGTAGAACGATGTGCAGAACACGGTGGTTTCAAGTCATGTCGATGTTTTTTTAAAAATTAATTCACCATTTAAATAAACCACAAAGCACTGTCATCTCCCATAATTCCCACCCCCCTCTCACCAGAGAAAGTTAGTGCTCACCCCTTGTTTGAGCTCCCAACTTTTAGCATGCAAAGCCAATCTTCAAGCTTAACAGTTTTACCCCACGGTACATGACAGCACAAAATAGAATTTGATGAGGATTTACCCAAGCAATTTCCCAATTCCTTCAGAATTTAATAGTGAACGAGAGCCTTATGGTCGGTGCTTATGAAGCACCCTATAGAATTTAACAATTATACCCCTGCCGCAGGCTGCGGCAAAAGAACCTATCACAAGGCTCTCATTCACTATGAAATTCCATAGGGGTTTGGAGTAATTTGCATACAACCACATCGGGCTCATTCTTAAATTGTCCACCTTTTTTTTTTTATATATAAAGGAACTGCGACGTAGGGTTGGAGTAGAGGACATGGGTTTGCATGTGACGCTGCCCCCCATTTGGGAGGGAATTGAATTTTGTCTCCCCACCTGCGTTGGTTCCCCCAAAGCCTGTGTGCAGGGAGGGATGGGAGATAGCATTTTCATCCTTTGAGTGGAGAGCAGTCTCAGTATCTGGATTCACTCAGGGTTCAGAACCTGAAAGATTCTTCTCTTCAGTGAGGGCCAGCCTTTCATGAGCATAGATAGTCAATGAACATTGGCTTGTCGCTGGGGGTTAAGCATTCGGCAGTGGCCTGCGCTGAAGCTACATTTGGAAAAGCCCCCACCAGCAGTCAGCTTCCTCGGTTTAAAAATAGGGAGTAAGTGTGGTAAACTGAAACAGCACTTTCTCATTTCTCCCCCATTCTTATTTATATAAGCACAGTACGTTAGCTTAAGAAAATCTCGACAAAGCCATCTGTTTCCTTTGTGTTGTGATAAGATTTTCTTTGGAATGTCCCTCCTGGCTGCAAAACTGCTATCTCTAAAAACCGTGACACGTGTGTGCAACAAAATTTCTCTTCCTCGATTTGCACTGCAAGCAGAAAAAGTCAGACATCAGCAGAACAGAGAGCCGAATCCTCACCATGACTCAAGGCTCTTAACATCTTCTTAGAGTCTGAATTTAAAAGGGGTATTTTATATTGTAAGTATTAGAACAATAGCAGGTAAATCAAAGCTGTAATTAGAACTGGTGGCCTTTTAATAGCAGATAGCTACCAGTTTAGCTGCAGGAAATACTGTGTTTTCAATTATGAGCCTGTTGTGTGTGATCAGGAGGAGATAGTTAGCATGTAAAGTTCAAAGCACTGTCCAGAGTTTAACTAAGCCTCACAACACTTCTGTGAAGTAGATGCGTCTAAGTATTACACCCATTTTACAGAGAGGTAAACAGTCTGAAGTGGCTTGCCCAATGCCATCCAGCAAGTCAGTGAAAAAGACAGGATTAGCTCTCAGGTGTGAGAGATAGAAGGTCCAGTGGTTTTTCCTCCAGGCCCCACAGTCCTTTTCACCTGGAGAACTAGTACACCTGTCTAGTAAGACCCAAATTAGAAATAGGTATGGAAGGGTTTAAAGTTAGTGAATAATCTAACTCTTAAAAATTGATTCCCTGAGAGAAGAATTTGGAACATTTGAAAAAATGAGCAACTGTGCCTTCCACTGAAAGACACAATAAATAAGTTACTGTGAGCACTCAATGGGGTGCAAGATACCAAGCCTCATATTTGCTTGCTCTAAGATAGAGTGAAGTGATACCTAAAGGTCAAACAGCGTATCACCATCTGAGAACACACTGGACACAGGGTTTCCTCGTGTTTAAGCACATACACTGGAATTCAACACTTCTGTCCTTTAGACCTTTGCTGTGAATGACCGTTAAAGTGATTGTTATGCATCTTTTCACCCATGTGTCTCTTACTCTGGTGGGACCAAACTATTAGCTTACCTCTCCAGCATCATTCTTGGGCCAGCCATGCTTCTGTCTGGCCTCTTCCCATCTTTCCATCCTAGCTTCACTGTTCTTTTCATGGATAGTTTAACCTTTCACCCTGTATTAGGGAACCACAGCAGGTAGTGCTTACTCATTTTCATTCCCCTCTGTGACCCGGTGGTACCCAGGGCAGCCCTCACTGGAAATGCCCAGGGCAGGGCAGGCTGCACAAGGGAGAGCAGATACTCCCAAGACGGGGGAGTAACCTGAAGTTAAACTCCTGAACCAGTCAAACTGTGCTTCTGGTCCCCCAACCTTGTTATCAAGAAGCAAAAAAGAAATCACACTGCCCCCTTTACTGCATTCCAGTTCTCTGGCTCCCAATTAGCACCTAGGTCCGATGCAGAGAGAAGTTATTTTAAACACTGCTCACATATACAAAGTGTTCGTCTGACCCCAAAGGGTCAGCCACGTTACCAGGACAGTATAGGTTTGCCTCTTACCCAAAATACCACACTGCCAGCCAATCCTTTAGTGTCGAAAATTAAAGGTTTATTGTAAAGAAAAAAAGAACAAGAGAGTTGTTAAATGATAAAGCAATCAAATACATAAAGAGACCTCAAGGTCCATATATCAGGTTCTTAGCGGTATAGATGAGTTTGCTGGCTTGCAAGTCCCTCTGGAATACATCCATAGCTTGGATGGGTCATTCAGTCCTTTGTTCAGAGCTTCCGTCTGTAGAGAAGTTGCTCCAAAAGGTAAGAAGCCGGATTGAAGACAAAATGGAGATGATGCAGCTGTCTTTTATATTCCTTTTGCCATGTGGCCTGTGCTTCCTTTGTTCCAAACACAAGCTTCACATGGCAATCTGGCCTGGAAAAGCCTGAGAGTTCTGTCCATAGGCATGCCCCTCTGTGGCTTGCTGACTCACAAGGTGTAGTCCCTGGTCCTTCAATGGGTTTATTGTACAGCTGATGTCCCTTGATGGGCCATTCAACAGACTAGGCAGTGCTGATGCCAATCTGTTGGGGGGTGTCACCCAGAAACACAGCACAAGTTGGAAATACAGATCTACCCTGCATATCTATAACTCATCATACAAGGGTGATACAAACACATACACAGGATCATATTTAGTGAATTATAACTTTTCCACTGATACCTTACACTGTATATCTGGAAAGAGTGATTGCACTTTTATAATATTGGGATCAACAATATCGTAAATTGTCTCCCATACACCATACAGCGTAACACCTTCCAACAAAAGTCAGACCACAAGAGTGTGTGTGTACACACACACACACAGGAACATTTAAGGATCAGCATAACCAGAACATTTTGAGGTCAGGCTGAAACAGCATTAATCCTCTGTTCCCCCTCATTCTGCTCAAACAGACAGACAGCAGTTTTGAGGTGTACAGGGGAAGGCAGAGGAATCGGTCATGGCTCCTATTTCAGCCCAGAGTGTGGAATACAGATTGTGGAGCAGTTTTGTGTTCTGCCAGTGGTTCAGTGGAAACTCCCAGGCCTTCCAACCACTGCATAGTTCCCACACAGCCGCTTTAGTCGTCTCTGCGGGGGCAGGGAGTTGAGCTGATGGTGCAGACTCCATTTCCTCGCTGACCTGAATAAAGTGGACAAGAACTTTGTGCTTCAGTTTCAGTGGCAAGAGGATTGGAGTTTGATAATGACTGAACTAGGAAAGGCCCCTGCTACAAGGCTCATCTTGGTTTCAGACAGTCGCCACCACACGCCCCATTACATAGAGTGGAACATGTCTACATGCATCATCATTTACCGAGGTACCATTTGTGCTTTAAACCACACTGAACCCTCTGCTCCACAGCCTGAAAAGTTTGCGTTCTCAGGCTTTTTTGTTTGTTTGTGTTATGTTTGCGCTAAAAAAAAAAAAAATCCAGCCTCCTGCTCATAAATGTAAAGCAACATGGGTATGGCAGGACGGGATTTTCAAAAGTACCTAGAGGAGATAGGTGCCCAACTTCCATGAGGCTTGTGTCCCTTCTTCCTCAGATGCCTTTGAGAATCTTTCCCCCAGCTGCTGGTGGATTTCACATGCATGCTGGTGATGTTAGCTTTCAAGAAATGCATATAAAAATCTAAACTATCAGGTGTGAGGCTAGCGTGACCAGATAGCAAATGTGAAAAATTGGGATGGGGTAGGGAGTAATAGGCGCCGATATAAGAAAAAGCCCCGAATATCAGGGCTGTTCCTATAAAATCGGGACATCTGGTCACCCTGTGGGAGGCCCTGCTAATTGAAACTGTTATCAAAGGTCTCCTCTGCTAGGGAAGGAAGAAGGTGGTAAACCCATAATTCCACTAAATGCTACATTTGCCACCCTCCCACCTAGTGTATCATGTTGCAGAAATAGAGGATATTTTGACAGAATATCGTCTACGTTGCAGAAACATAATATTGCAAACTCTTCACCACAGGTGATTAATGGGTTTTGAACCAGGCACATTCCTGAACTGAAACCCACACCTCTACCACTTGCAAGGAGTAACTTAGCTGACAGCATTAGTAGGATGTTACCCTCTGTGCCATTCAGGCTTTCATTATGATAACACACATGGTTGTATTTTGAATCATTGGTGGGTTTCCTGTATACCAGCAAATACACACATGAAAACTTGTTTTCACAGTTTGGCTACTTATCAGCTTTCCACTTCCTGCAGATGCTACAGTACTGCCTCCCTCATTCCTAACACAGTTACCTGGCAGCCTCCCTTTGTCACCTTCAGGACTCAGGAGCAGATGCTAGATTCGCTCTCCCTCCAGCTGCCTCAGGGGATTATCTTGATTAACTCGAGTTGGCCAAGCAACGTGTAACATTTGCTGTCAGCAAGAGGGATAAAAACCAAGGGATAGATTCACAAAGGCATTTCAGCTCCTATTTCAATCATTTAGGCACCTGCACAAAAGACAGCCAGAAAACAGGGTGAACATAAGTAGTATTGAGCAGGAGCAAGAGACAGACCCTGTCAGGGAGACAATGGACAGATTAGATAGAGAGAGAAGTGATAGGTTGGCTAGTCAGGGACGGGGAGTGGTTAGTGGAGCAGAGTGGAGGTCAGGGACAGCTGAGATAGCCAGCAAAGGTGGGAAGGGGAAACCACAAATAGTCAGGGCTGGGAGGTGGGGCTGGGCTTGGCTGCTGGGGATGGAGAGGCCAGACAGCAGGCTACAGTAAATATAAATCAGTGCCTTTGTGGTGCAGCAGCTCCTATTGCTTCAGGCAGAGGACCAGCGGTGGAAGGCAGCAACACCCTAGCCCTAGGGGAAGCCGCATGCCCACCCCTAAGCCGCAGTTTCCTGGGGAATCTCAGAGTGGGTCTGCATGCTGTGCCATTAGCTAGGCAAGAAACAGAAAAATCAAGAGAGCAAACTCCAGCTGAGGGCACACTATGGCGGAACCTCTGAGACACCTGCATCCTCCTCCAGGGGAGGCCAGGAGCAGTGCCCAAAGTGGGACAGTTTCCAAGGCAGCAGTATGTTTGGAAAGAGTCAGCTGCCGCTGGGGGCTACAGTTATTTCAGCCAAGACTTCTAGAGCAAGTTGCAGCCTATGACAGGGTGTAGCAGGGTCCCCTTTGCTCCTGTCTCTGCTCTGCTCCAAAAACCACTCAGAGACCCTCAGTTTCAGCAGTCTCCGGTGCAGTTTATTTACAGGGTGCAATCCCGCCACCTTCTCACCCTATGCAGCTTGGGGTTCTCAGCCGTGATAACTCCTTAGCCTCTGCACCCAGAAGGGAAGAGCTACCCCCTCCTTCCCCTCTCTGGCTTCCCCCCTGCTTCCTTTCTGTGGGCCTGTATATAGCGCCAGGCTCACTGGCCTGGCACCTGGTTCCCCTTTGTCAATCAGGTACAGGTGTCTCTAGCCAGCTCCAATTTACCTCCATTAATTAGAGTTAGCATGACAGAGGGCTGGCTCAGGAGTCCCTGCCCAGCACCCTGCCACACAGCCCTGTTCTTGGAGCCGTCAGGGGCCCAAGAACGAGCATCCTTTGCCAGCCCACAGTGGCTTCATTATACATCTGGATAAGCAAAACTGTTCCCTCCCGCATGCGCCTGTCAAGCAGACCCAGAACTGGACGCCTCTTTGACGAAGGATCCAGCAGGAGCAGATGCTGGACAGCAGTAGCTCACTCCCCAAGAGCAGATCTCAGGGTGCAGTCTCTGCCTGTGTGGCTGGTGGGGTGAGGACATGCCTGGTACAGGCAGGGTCTACCATCTACAGGTTCAACTAGGATGCCGTCCACAACCTGTGCATCACCACCCAGGAGGACCTCTGTGCCAGAACCCATAGGAGCCACACTAGACCAGTGCGCTATGGGTCAGTGCTGGCCACATTGACCTCCAGCTCTTTCCAGAGGATCACCCCCAGACCACCGGCATCAGCCAGGCCACTGCCTCCAGGGTCTTAGACCAATTCCTGGGGGGCCATCAGAAGAGACAACAACATGGACTGTATCCAGTTCCTTACCGACCCAGCCACCCAAAGGAGAAACGTGCTGGGGTTCTATTGGGCCTCACGCTGCCCATCGATACAGGGAGAGGTTGCTGGCACAGGCAGGATACCCATTCATGCAGCAACAGGCACCAAACCTGTGATCAACCTGATGTCAGTGCAACAGCTGGATGCAATTCATTATCATTGTGGGCAGATTCCCAGGGTCCCAGTCCAGCCCCAGCAGCTCCTTCATCCAAGGGGAAGTCCCCTCTCCATCACTCATACCAGCAATCCCACCTTATGGCCTGGCACCTCCCCCCTCCTCCCCATCCACAGCCCACTACCATCCATCACGGTGCAACCTTACAACAACTGTAATATATAAGGGAGCTGAATGAACTTTTCTGCCACAGGTCCCAGCAAAAGACCTTCTGAGCCCAGCCAGCAGGTGGGCGTTTAGAACGGTGTAGGTCCTAATACTGTGTGGACACATTGATTCATAACTGAATCTGATCTTTAGAAAATGCTGCAAAACCTTTCCTAATAACGAGAGACACCCTAGGGCTCTTTTTTGCCTCCATACCCCACCCTAAGCAAAAGCATAACCTCCCCCCCACAAAAAAGGGAGAAGAGCTAGAGACTTTGCTATTGCTAATTTGTTTTATGAGAAAGATGCTCAAATATTCTGGTGATGGGTGTTGGGATAAGATTGCCAGCACCACTTTTCTTCAATTCCTACGTTTTTCCCAGTACTGATGACATTTGCCCATATTCACAGAGGCTCAGCGGTTAAGCCTCACTTTCAAATTGAGAGGTGGGCGCATTTAAGAAAGAGCTAGATTCTAAAATCTTTTTTTTTGGAATTGCGTACCAAGAACCAAACCTCTAAACCAAATCTCTTTCCATTTCAAGAGGTGAGGGTCAACTCCCATATGGTTACAATTCTAAATCCTAGCCAGAGTGGGTCTAGTTTGCTAGTTTCAATTCAGATGTATCCAAATTCTGCGACATTTAGGGCCAGATTTTCAATAGAACTCCATTCTCATTTACTTAAGTGATGTGGTCAGATTTTCAAGAGACCTCAGCATATTGGATGCTGAGCTCTGTTGAAAATCTAGCTCCAAGTTCTTGAAAAGTTGGCCCAGAGACCGGAGAAGACAGCTAATAGATAGATGTCCTGATAGATAAAGGCTGAGGGACAAGGATGCATCAATGTGTGAAGAACTTGCAGGGATAAATAAATAAAACAGGCTAAAGTGGCCTGTTTTTCAGTTTTATCAACATAAAGCACCCTGAAAAAATTTGTATATCTATGATTAACACGTGTATCAATATACAAGAGGATTCCGAAAAGGGAAAAGTGTGTGTGTGGTTTTCTGGGGAAGGAACACGTTACCCAGCACAAGCTTTCAGTAACTGAACCCAGAAGGCTTGACACTTCTTTAAGTATATTCTCAGATAAGAGCCTCACCACGCTAACCGCTTCCTGGATGCCAGTAAATCAGAAACACGGTTCTGATCTATTCACTAGAAACAACCGTTGATGGGACAGATGAGTCCACAAGTTATTAATCTTGATCATATTTTGCATATCTTCAGCAGCCGCTAAATCGGTCATGAGAGGCAAGGTGTCAAAGTTTGCTATTGACTATTTGGCGCATCCTCCTACCCACTCACTGCATCTGTGGATGTGACAACAGCTCAGACTTGGAGCTGGCCAAAAGTGGCATCTGAGTCAAGTAACTGACAGGATGGCTTGTTTTGGGGCTGATTTTTCCACTTGGCTAGACAAGAAACTACTCAGCCCTGGCAACCTACAGGCAAAGCCTTATGGTTCGGAGGTCTCACAATATCCTCCTTGTGGAGCCCCGCTGAAATCAGCCTCAAAGGAAGGGAGGGTGGCAGAGTCCATGACTTCTATTTCACCCCAAGGTGTGGAACTCACCTGTGTCCTGCCAGTGGGTCAGGAGAAGGATGGGATAGGTTCTCACTCTTTCCAAACACAGCCACTTTACTGGAACAGCATCCGCCTGATGGCATGCATTGAAGGATCAGCACGTGGCAGGTCCCGCAGGTTTCTGAGGCTAGACCTAAGCTGAATAATGCAAAAAGTTTTCTGTGAATTTCAGGCACCTTCTTTGTTCATTTCCCATGAAAGTTTTAGCAAACAAGTTCGCCAGCAAAAATGCTCCTCACAACAGGCAGCTTTAAATGCATCCTTCTCAGAAAGTCAATTTTGAATTATCGTAACGATGAGAGCTCATGCCAGGAACCTGATTCTAAGAGTTCGTGCCAATCAGTCCAGGGAAACACACCAGATGACCTTCATGTCCACTCGCAACACTCAGATTTTGAATTCCAAGTTCATGAAGCAAGCTGCTTGCGAAATGAGCTCCAGATCAAGAGTGATTTGCTCAAAAGCTTGTGAATATTTTCAAATAACTAGGAGAATAAAGTCTGTTAATGTGAATCGTTGGAAGACCAGAAGTTTACCTAATCAATTATTTGTTAGGAATTATGTTCTCAGGATAGCCTCATGCTTCCTAGGAAACGAATCGTAATGCCGTAAGTCAAAGAGTTAAGATACTGCTGGTGGCGTGAAATGGAATGGATCTGGAGTAAGGATATCACCCTGACCCATACCTATTGCTACTGAGGATTAACAGCGGGCTCTATATTATAGAACAAGGCTACTAAACCCTCTGAAGAGTGGTAGCATTTTTGTACTTTTGTTATCAGGGTTCAACTATGGGGATAGTAGTTTAGACAGCATAGTTGTTTGGCGATCTAAGCACAATTTTGAAATAGACTCCCAGTCTAGCATAGTGCAGAAGTTTATGGTTTGTACACACTCCCTTTTGCTTCTGTCTCTGCCTGTCCCTCCCTACAATGTGGGCGCCTGTGGTCACAGCCTGACCTTACCACGGCCTCTCTCTCAAACCGACAGCTCCCAACACAGTGAGTTCCCTGGTAAATCCAAAAGATGCCTGTAATCATTGACCTCAGCACCTCTTCGTTAGCAACGGGGCAACTTTTTTTTTTTTCCAAAAAGAATTAACAGCATTCCAAGGAGCCGGGCCTGAAACGGAGAAAGGGGATTTCACATACGGATGACACAGTCCAGAGAAGCGATATAGTTAGTTCAACCAAAGAATGACACCACACGTGGGTCATTGAACAAGTGGTAGACAAGCCACTGATTAAAAGTGACAAACTCAAAGGCTCATGTGGAGCCCTGTTGACGCTGATGCTCATTGCAGGGTTGAAGTTTAAGGTGTTTGAAAGGGGTTCATCAGTAGATGCTTGCAGCATCAACGGTTTTAATGATGGGACCATCTCTGTGCCTGCCTCATTACTCCCCATTGTATATGGCAGCTGGCAGGTCTAAGCAGTGGGCGGGGGGAAATGTCGAAGCATCCTGCATGTCTGGCACCAGCCCGGTCACAGGTGCTGAATTAATGGGAATCAGGAGAGCAAAAGGAACTGGATAAACATGGCTGAAAGTCAGCGACGCTGGCCCATAGTTTCATTAGTTCCCGTGTAGGCCTCAGCAAAGCAGTGTGAAACTATCCCAGGCTTTGCTGATGAGTTTAGTGGGAGAAAGGAGCAAAGAGCACCAGGCTAGTGAATAGCCAGGAGGCTGTGCAGCAACTGTAGACAAACGAGAAAGAAAATGGCAAGTGGGCACTGTGAGGGGCGTGGGTAGAAAAGCACAGAGTACATGAGGCCTTGTCTACACTCTGGGGGCTTCAGCTGCACAGATCCAGCACGGTAGCCGTGCCGCTGTGGCACCATAGTGTAGATGTTTCCTACAGCGATAGAAGGGGGTTTTCCCATCGCTGTAGGTAATCCGCCTCCCCGAGCTCGGGCAATGGAAATATTCTTCCATCGACCTTCCCTGAGGGTTAGGTCAGCATAGCCACAGAGGCTCAGGGGTGTGAATCTTTTCACATCCCTGAATGCTGTAGCAACGTTAACCTAACTTTTAAGTGCAGATCAGACGCAAGGCAGATACATGCCTTATACGCCCGAGCCCACTCCAAAGGATCAGCTAGGCAATGTCATCAGGGCTTTCAAAAAGAGTGAGCAGAGGTAGATGGCGTTAGCTCCCTAAATCATAGAATCATAGAATCTCAGGGTTGGAAGGGACCTCAGGAGTCCAACCCCCTGCTCAAAGCAGGACCAAACCCAACTAAATCATCCCAGCCAGGGCTTTATCAAGCCTGACCTTAAAAACCTCTAAGGAAGGAGATTCCACCACCTCCCTAGGTAACCCATTCCAGTGCTTCACCACCCTACTAGTGAAAAAGTTTTTCCTAATATCCAACCTAAACCTCCCCCACTGCAACTTGAGACCATTACTCCTTGTTCTGTCAAATAGCCATCAGCAGTCAACATCAGAGAGTAGGAGAAGTGGCAAAGACAACACACGTCTCTGCACACTCACGGTCCATGGTAAGCAGTAGGTGTGGGCCCAGCTTCACCACCTAAAGCTCTCCTGCCCTAAGACCAAGCCCATGAGAAGAAGCCTGTGTGGCTCCCTTTAGGCATGCTAGCACGCACAATAGAATTGCTCCCTGATCACAATGCTGGTTAAGGATTCAAATCAGTCTAGTACCACAAGGAGTTAAAATGTGTATGTCTTGCTGCAAGTTAACGCAAGTGACGCATTAGGTCCCGGACATCGAATTCAGAAGAAGCCACTGAGCCATATCAAAACTGCTAAGCTTGTCCAACTTGGCACCGTACAATTCATGCTGTAACGTGGAAGTCAATTTTAAGGCGCTTCAGTTCCCTTTTCCCGGTTTTTCATACATTAGTGTGTAGTTTGCCCCTTCCCTCTTACTCAATGTTCCTTTGCCCATCACTGACAGTTACAGGTTTTTTCCTACTGCATTGTTTGCTAAGAAATGTGTTTTGACCTGTCTATAGTGACTTGTCACTGCTGTGGTTTGTGGTGCGCCAGCTGCTTCATAGACAGGGACCAAGAGACACTCCTCTCGTATCCACATCAGATGGTGAGCCACACACATCTGGCTTTCAAACTCGGTCTGAGTAAAACTGGGTGAGAATCATTCCCCTCTCACTTGGTAAATTCCACAAGGGCAGGTACAGTAAGTGAAGAGGATGTTAGTTAGCATTTTATTTACAGGCGTTTCATGGCCATTAGGGTGCAGCTGGTGTGTTTGGAGAACTAGGGCTGATGTTCACAGGGAACCTCAGAGCTGCATGACAACAAGCCGGATCAGTAGCGTAGGTACTTATATAGCTCCCATCACGACATTATCGGAGCACCTCAAACTGTAATAGATTTCTCCTCCCAGTTACAATCCCTACGTTACAGGTGTGGAGCCAAGGCAGAGAGATTAAGAGATAGATTGTTAAAAGGTGCTTAGGAGCTGCCCTGCCGGTGCCGCACGCCCAAACTGCCTAAGCAGCTCACCATCTACTGGAATTTCTAGGGCTGCGGAGGCGTATACTCTCCCAGTTGCTGCATGAGGACTGTTTAAGCACCTATGTAGGGGGGTTTCAGGGTAAGCACTGCGCCACCTTACTGGACATTTTCCCCAAGCCAGGCAGCCTTGAAAAGTGACACAAAACTGCGCAGCCCCTACAGGCAGCTGTCTGAAACAATCGCTGTGCAGTCCATCACTGTCTGACTGCTGCACCCTTACACTTCACCGGCACATATCCCTAGCTAATCCAATGCTGCATGTTCTCCCTTCCCTCTGGAGTCCTCCCACAACACCTAAAACCCCAGGCTACTGGTAGGACACGCCCCACTTCCCTTCTCCTAGACACAGCTTTAAAACAGGCACTGGACAGACGGGATGGTTAGTTCCATTTCCCGCCAGGCCATGACGTCTGTACATGTCATTCCAGGAGGGCTGAGGGAGGAGTGAATGGAGGCCTCCATGCAAGGCAATCACAGTAGTCCCAGCTCCTCTGTCCCTAGCTCAGAAGACTTCCCAGACCTACAAAGGCAACCCCATGGGGAAGTCAGGCTCCATAACATCCCCAAGTGCAGAGAGGATAGTTTACACAGTCTAGCTAGGAGGCACCCTGGATCCGGGGGCCCATACGTCTTGTTTTGGCTGGTACCGTCCCCATTTTAAGTTCTGTTCCGGATGTCATGACTTTTGGCAAAACAGGGCATTTGTTCCATTTGAAGACTTGTATGCTATTCAGAATAGACCATTCTACTCGTAATAAAACCATTTTTATTATTCAGACCATCCAGGATATAGTTTAAAAAAAAAGTATTTAGCTCAATTAAGTGGAGATTTACCTCAACACTGTGACCTTTACCCGTCATGCTAGCATTAACTCAGTTCATGAACTCGTAGCTCAAATCTCCAGGGAAGTGACAAAAAGATACACGAATCACCACATGTTGCGTACATGAAGCTTTTGGCCCTTTCGGGGGGGCTTGTCTGTATCTGTGTCATTAGAGGAACCAGTAGTTTATGATCATTTATTGCTGTAAAATGTCTCAAATGTCTGGGTAATTTTGATGAAGACCTCCAAAAACAGTTCACGTTAAAAAAAAAAAAGACACTAACATCAGACAACAGCAAAGTTGTATGCGAGACGTATGGAGCACCTTTCTCCATTGCCCGCATCCTACGTCAAACACGGGAGACCTGCCTTTGAGTGCACTGAAAAGTTGGAGTGGGCTTTGCTGAGGAATATGCCGCAGTGGGAGTAAATTTACACAAGACAGCCTCCCTGCGTGCCGCACCAGAATTCCCACCTTGAATATGTTGGATGAGAATCATCTCTTTGAGGAGTGGTCCAGTCAAAAGTCAGTTGTCTCCAGTTGTCCTTCAGACTGGAACCGTCAGACAATGGCAGAAGATTTTTCAAGAGCTGGACAGTAATGCAGTACAATACGTAGATCCAGCCAAGGCTGTGGAATTTGTGCTGCATCTGCCTGGTACTGCGGTGCCTGTTGAATGTGTCTTTTCAACAATGAATGTGTGACCTCCTGAAAAATCACGTTTGAATATCTCCACCCTGAAGGCTGACTTGTGCGTGCGAGTTAACTTTTTTCTGGACTGGACTGCATTCTACGACAAGTTGCTGAAAGACAAGCAAACCCTCAGAAAAATAGCATCGTCAGAGAAATACAGCTGATATCAAGCCACTTCACACTGTGAAGAACAGCAGCAAGACAAGGAACAATGCCAGTAACTACTGAATTGTAAGTAAAATATATGAAACTATAAAATAAATGAACATCTATATAAAAATCTATGAAGCTGCCTTATCTTTTTTGCATACTGTAAGTAGGTGGTGACCATCTCTTACTGGGTGTCCTGTTTTCAGTTTAGGGAAATACGGTCACCCTAAACGGGATGTACTCAAGCGTCTACTGGAGCCTGCAGTGCTATTGGAATGGAAAGGGGAGTCTCCTATGATGGTAGAAGAAATAGGAGATTGTCACTAGTGACTGCCATAGAAGATGAGATAATGGGAAAGTACATGAGAATCGCCTGCCAATGGAAGATACTGAAAGCAACAAGTTCCTACAGTGAACTAAAAGAGTCCCAGTGTCCTCACCCACCCAGCTACTGATCCACCAGAACCTTCACACCTAGCCAGCTCTGCAACAGCCAGCCATGGGCTTGGACTGCCAGCCACACCCGTCCTCACTCCACAGTGCAGTTATGAGATAGCACTGTACCACAGTGCAGCTGTCCCCATCCACTGGGTTACCGACGGATGGACTGGCCTCCCACTGGAGGAGGCACAGCAGTAGCTCCTCAACATCTGGACTCTTATGTGGGCACATATCAAAAGATAGGAAAAGCTGTGGTTCCCCCAGGCTAAGTAAAGGCTGGGTAAAAGTTCAGAGGAAACTCTGTTACGTTTCATTTCTGTTTTCAAACCCCAAACTAACTGAATTTACTGTAGTTTGAGTCCAGATTTAGAAATGAAACTTTCACTTCATGGCACTGCAGTCTGTAGCCAAGTCACCCTGAACAGTGGTTTGGCAGGCAGTAGGTTACAATTGTTTGGAAAAGGGAAGTGACGGGTAATTCAGATCAAAGGCAGATAGGTTTCCCAGTGGCCTGGTGTTTGGGGGGGTGACCTCTATTTTCACAAAGATGGGTGACACCAGCGGTAGCAGTTCTAAATCATCCTCCTTGGCAGATTCATGGAGCATTAGCAGGTGTTTCTGGGTTTTGCACAGCTGTGTCTGTGGCTGGGATGTTCTGCATGTACGGGACGAGAGTGGAACTCCAGAACAAATATACTGTGGGTAAAAGAATTAGGGGATGGGGAGGAAAGAGCAAGGGGCTTATAAAGAAAAATAAAAGCAATAAGATTTTTTTGCTATATTGGATGTCTGGGCGCTGCACGTGGGGATGCATAGACGGATGGGAGGGGAAAGTGCAGGTAAGATCATTCCTTCCACCCTCTTCCCCACATAAACAGAATAAAACCGATGGGGTGTCACTGTCCAAGAGACATGGCCCAGGTCTCTGGAGGATGCCCTGATTTAGTGCTTCCCTAAGTGGCTTTGGGCCACAGGGCTCCTATGAAGCCTTGAACACTCTTTAGAGCTACTCTTCGCAAATGGAAATCTCAGGTATTAGAGTGAAGTTAAACCACCACCTGTCCTCCCACAGTGGGTATACTCCCTCTGGGGCCCGGCTGTCCCTACAGGGTGCCAAAAGGAGGGGCATGTGCCTGGAGGAGATCACACGCCCGCCATAGTTTGTCCAGGAACACACGTACTGGTCTAACAGGCCATTAAATGCCGTGTACCGTGGAGGCGAGTTGCTATGAAAGCCTTAACTTCAGTTTCCTGACTTTTGTGCATTTAAATTACTAACCTGAACTTTGTATAACATTAGTTTACATTCAGCAGTTTTAATGCATTTTACAAAGGGTCTAAAGGTATAAATACCCTTATTCCTCTGGAGCACTCTGGAAAAGCAAGACACAATTTGTATCCCAAGAACATGCCAATACAAGAGTTCAACTGAGGTCATTAAAAAAAAAAAGGCAAGAATTAGCAAAAGCGCTTTTAACAGAACAATTGGGCTGCAGCTACTTAATCTTGCCACACATTTGTCCACAAGTACACGCTAGAAAAGCCAGTCCAAACAGATCCGCTGCCTAAAAGTACAGTTATTTATTTGCATATTCCAGCAGTCTGCTGTTATGTAAGCCGTCTGGGGTCAGCCACTGATGACACCAAGTAAAAGCTAAGTCAACCTTTTACAGGGAAGCCCAGTTTATAATGCCACTGGGAATTTCCCACTAAGCTGCTGATGCATTTGTTGTGGAAGAGTCTATCACTGTTAACTTTTAAACCTTTCGGAAGTTAAATATTGCTGGTGCAATACATGTTGGATAAACCAGGAGAACGTACGAGCTAAAATCCCATATGTCACTGGAGCGAATGAGATGGTTTGAAGCCCAAATCAGGTTTGGTTTAAAAAAGTATAAACTGAAACACAGGTACAGATTTGTTCCTGTGGCCTCAAGCTAGGTCTTAGTTTGCCCCTCACCAGAGTATCTGAGCAGGTTCCATGAAAATTAAGTATAAAAAAAAATCTCTCTTCTTCCCCAAACTGGCAGGTAGGCATGAGTTTAAAGGGACTGATAGCTATCAAGAGGAGGCTGTGCACGTTTTGGAGAGGGCCATCACGGGGGAGCTAAGTAAAAAATGTTGGTTTAGTCCAAACCAGTGCTGTTGTAGGGCTGGTGAAACAGGGGCTGTAGTACCTGAGAAGTTTGCATGGCACCTCAACAGCAACGCTCAGCTAAACCTTTTATCTGGAAACGGCCACTAAATTCTCTGCATCAAGGGGTCACCCCAGCCAGAATCAACCTTATATGGGTATGCTCACTTCCATGCCCCCCAGCTGCAATCTGTTTCCGTGATGACTCACTCCCGTCCCCCATCCCTCTGCCCCAAACCAGGTTCCTGGTTCATCTAGCAAAACTACATCGCAATATATGTACACACCCTTGGCTCAGTGACCTGCCAGATCTCAGCCAAAACATCTCCAAGAAGCCACCCTCAGTCACATCCCAGAGAATACCAGAAATGGCCTGGATCTCATGGCAGCAGAGTCCCCAAAGGGCTGTATTCTAGAGTTGCTCAAGTGCCTCGGCTCCCCGACCCTCATTCACATATGGAGGGGAACGGCCTCATAATACAGGAGCCCTGGCAGGGCTGCCCTGCTGGCAGGGGTCCTTTTAACCCTAGAAGGCCTGGTACTCCAGAAGCCACCTCGATGTCCTACACACCACCCACCCCCTCTACCCACAATGCTTCCCTCGCCCAAGACATAGGCCTGGCACTGCACGGAACCATCTCCCTGTCTGGGACAGTGGTGAAGCAGAGGAGCCTCACATCCTGCACCAGTAGCAGCAGCCCAACAAAGAGGCCCAGGACATGTACCGTCCAATCCTCCCACTATCTCCCCGGCTAGCCTGCTGCCTCACCCCGGGTCCAGGAAAGCTGCCATCCCCCAGTGGCTGTGCACCCAGGCAATAAGCGGGGGCTCAGGTGTGCCCCTGACATCAGAGGTAGGCCTCTGTCTTCCCATGCAAGCTGCAGCCACGTAGGTGCCTACGGCCAAGTGCGATCCACAAACCCAAATGGGAGGGAGCTGGAATTAGGTGCCGATGTGGTAGCCCTGCCCCGCACCGGCACACGTCTCCATGGGGTCATAGGGCAGCGGCACTTTTGAGCAAGAGATAGAAGCTGAAACCCGGGTCCCACTGGGCCTGTGCCTCAGCACCGTCATGGCAAGTGCTGGGCCCGGGCGTGCGAGAGCAGATGCAGGGGGTGGCATGGGACACACAGGGCCAACCTCACTGAGCCAGAGAGCAAGGCTATTAACGCTGTCACGTGTGCTCATGCCTCAGAAATGAGCGTGGCAGCAAGGGGCAGCCTATCGGGGGAGCTCAGGTGGGGAACAGGGGACATCAGAGAAGTGGAGGCTGATGAGTGAGTAGGTCCCACCCTCACGTCACTCCCAGTGATGGGAGTCGGGGAACTGGACATCCTGTGCGAGCAGCAGGGCCGATGCAAGGGCACACTGCAGCACATGAACTGGACACATGCACTTTATGGGTGAGCAATCGCTGTAGCCCAACAGCACGTCCACAGTCACATGCCCCCTGATCCAGACATGGACCATGGCCCCAACACAGCATCCCGATTCCATTTCCCATAACCCTCTCCGCACACAAACCCCTCTTGGCCCCTCCCCTTCCCAGGAAAGCAGGTCGAGGAAGGCCTCAGTCTTCTGCATAGCCAGCTGCCACCCCAGTGTGGGCCCTCAGGTTGTGCCCTGCTGGGTGCTGGGAACTAGCGAGGTTTCAAGGCTAGAGGCCTCGAGCAGGCACTGGAGTGCGGGGATGTACAGATCCCCAGAACCTCGCACGGGCAGTGCCATCCAAGGTGGGGTGCAAGACACCACCTCAGCAAAGAATTTGAAACTGGCCAACCAGATCGTGGCAGCGACTCAGATGGCCAATGCTCTTCCGCTGATGGTCAGCCAGAACCAGGAGGCGTGTGTCATCCCCAAGGAGCAGCCCACACCCACGTAGTCTCAGGACCCTACCCTCGGCTCTGCCGGAGACCAACACCCACCCCTGGCTCCCTGACCCTTCAACATCCGCCCACAGAGCCGGGCCAAGCTGATCATGTCCCCCCACAGAAAGTTCTTCTGCTCCTCACATCCCACCTCTCCCCACCCAAGTCAGCCCATCTTCCCTCTCGACTCTGCACCACGAAGGTGCCTCTTTGACAGCTTTCCCCCCCCCCACCATGGGCCTCCCCATCTCTGCCATCAACATTATCCCCATTCCCCAGCTCCAAACCCTGGGCCAGGCCCATCTTACTGCCCTGATGCCACCCTCTTGCCCTGCCGCTCTTCCAGAAGAGGCGGAGCTCCCTGGTCTCAGCACATCTCCCCAAACCGGCCCTACATCACAGCAGAGTGCCCAGAAAAGGTGGGGGACAGCCATTACCTGGCTTGGGTTTTCCAGCCCCTCTACCAAGAACACCTGGAAGGAGACATGGAGTAGTGGTGGGTTTTCCCCTAGTATCACCTTCCTCACTGCCCCTTGGCAGCCCTCCCGCCCACCCGCCCGCCTGCCGGGAATCAAGGACATCAAGAAGCAGAGGCTACTGAGGGAGCAGGCAATGGTGGACTTGCAGAGGATTGTAAGAAGAGAGCAGGGGAGCGGGGAGGGAGAGGAAGCCTGGTGACCCAGCTCCCTGAACTCCCGAGGGTGGCAAGAGCGATGGGAGCAGGGGAGTTGGACACGCCATGGACACATCGTCAGCAACGCTGTGAGGATGAGCAGTAGGACAAATCCAGAGGGACACTGCCAGGCACGGGCTGGACATGTGCACATTATGGGTGACTGGTGGCACAGCCAGAGCCTCCCCTCCCCATCCCAGGGGGGCAGGTCGAGGAAGGACTCGGTCTTCTGCATAGGCGTGTGTCACTCCCAGGTGAGTCTGCAGGCTGTGCATGCGAGACGTCTGGTGGAGGGCCACACCACTGAAAAGAAGCATGTGCAGAAGCTATTGGTTTTTAGATTCCATGCAGCACGTCCCCATGTGACACCTTCCCCCGAACACTGACTCCATTCCCCCAAACCACTGACACCCCTCCTTCACCAAACCTTCATTGTCCACTGCACACCTGCCCACCTCAGCTGGATCCCCCTCTTTACCTACGGGAATCCCGTTTGCACACACAAGTGTGAAGGATTGTCCTGGTCTTGCAGCCAGAGTTCCAGAGTTCCATCCTTAGCAATTTCCCTTGCAATCCCACCATCCACAAGCTTCCTCTATCCTTCCCTCCCGCAAACCAGTAAGTACTCCGTCACCAGCAGGGGATCCTTGAGATGGGCTCCCCACCTCCCAAAACAGCATAACTTCAAGGCCTGTCCTGTCCCCCAAGCGCCAGGTGGCCCTGGGAAAACTATTCAGATGTGGGTGGCTCTGCTGTCACTAAGTGTCCCAAACTGGCCCTGCACCACCCCAGGGTGACCAGAACATGCAGAGACAGACCTTGCCTGGCTTTGGGCAGTCCAGCCACCCT
The DNA here is from genome assembly GCF_020497125.1 of Mauremys mutica. Taxonomy (NCBI): domain Eukaryota; kingdom Metazoa; phylum Chordata; order Testudines; family Geoemydidae; genus Mauremys; species Mauremys mutica. The sequence goes on along the minus strand of NC_059076.1, from coordinate 18,723,056 downwards.
GAGAAAACGTGGAAGGAGAAAACATTATGCTATGATGGGTTGGCGGACGAGATTCGGTTTGGAAGAATTGCCGTTTCAGTGGCCACTATCTGTGTTCTAAAGTGGTTTCAGTTTGAGTGCAAGTAAAAGTGATATGTGCTAAGATAACAACAGGTTGTTGTGGGTGTAGCATCAGCGATGTCTTTTTTCAGTATAGCCACCCATGGGTTTTGACTTGCCTGCCATTGGTTAAGTCAAACACTATGTAGGTAGCTTCAGAAGAGAGATGTGCCATTCACTTTCAGGCGTGGTATAACCTTTCCCCCAACCACAACATATGAAGGTATAGTGTGTATGCGCTTTCCATGCGCGTCACTGACTCCATTGCATACAATTGTCACTTCTTTCCAGAGGAACCTATGTTGATTTTGATAAGACTGACCTTTATCTCTGCTGTTTCCACCAATTTTATATTTCCAGATGATGTGCTTGCAGTGCGACATTTCCAGTCTGATCAAATACTTTTTTCACTGAATATTTGAAGTGCTTGTAAAACTCTTCGATTACAAGATCTGGGCCTGCAAATGGTACAACGTTGTCTGCTGTAAAATAGGCTGGGGATTATGTGCTAGAGGCCTCAGATGTATTTGAATAACTGACCCTTTGCTCTTAAGCTACTTGGGAAAAAACAGAGCCAGCCACCATGCAAATTCATGGAGTAGTATTTAAAAGCCAGCAAGAAACTGTTTGTACTTGACTGATAATACTGTAAGAAGGGGAAAACCAGCAACTCCACAGAAAAGGAACCATGCTGTTGCAATGCAAATGTCTCTGGTGGGGATCGGGCAACCTCACCTCATTTGGAAACTCCCTTCAAAACACAATTTTCACTGTCCCAGGCAACACTGATTGGCATGTTACCAGATTTGCCCATTACTTGGGGTATGTTCATTTATTAGGGTTACTCTTCTTGGTGGGGGGGGGTGTCTGTAATTCTATTCGTGTACTGCTTGCGTCACTTGTGTGTTCATATGGAGCTCTACTTCTCCCTTCTGCAAGTCCCCTCCCAGTGGAGCTATCCTGCAGAACCGAGGGTCCCCAGGGCTGGGTTCCTCCAACCCCAGAATCAGATGCACACACACACACACACAAAGTGCGTCTGAGCAGACCAGGTAAATCGACTCTCCCAAGCTGACCCCTTATATGTCCCTGGACTCGGCAGGCTGGGTCGAGCAGCACTTCCAAGCTGCCACCCTCCTATGTCACAGGTTCAGCACATCCCTATCCTCACTTTCACGTTACAATTGTTCTGGTAATAACCCACTTGATGAGCAAACCCCACAGGATCGGAGACCTCCTGGACTGCGACCTTTGGGGGGGGAGGGTGGATCCCCAGGCGCTCGGTTGGCACATGGGGCTCTCCACCCTTACGACCCCCCGGCACGTACTCCAGAAGGTGGAGGCAACCCTGCCTCCTGAGGCAGGGTTTTTTCTCGAGCGGGTCCTGCGAGAGGGACCGCTCCACCTGCCCCTCACTCCATGCCCTCCGGATCTTTCTATCAGCCCCCTGCGCCTTCCTGGCCTCCCCTTCCTCATACCTTGATCTGGTTGCGTGCTTTGCAGCCGGTTCATTTCCAAACTGCGCCAAGAGACCATCTATACACACTTGTGCTGCACACTTCATTATCCCATTCTTGTGTCCCACCCAGATACTAAGTGGCGGGACCTTTTACCAGCCATGGAGGATGGGGAACTCCAGTGGGCCACTTTATATTCCATCTTAGTCCCGCGGCCTGCCGGGGACATTAGCTGGAGGCTCCTGCATGGAGCCGTGAGCACGGGCATGTACTTGGCACGGTTCACCTCCGTCCCTGAAGTCTGTCCCTTTTGTAGCAAGGAAGACCCTGGCGCATGCCTACCTTCAGTGTGGCAGGCTGCAGCCCCTCTTCCGGCTCCTCCAGAACCTCCCTCTTGAGGTTCTGGCTGCACTTCTCCCCGCACTTGTTTATTTACGCACACCCAATCCGAGGCCCCATGAAGTTGCGGGACTAGCTCATCAACCTCCTCCTAGCTATGGCCAAGGTGGCCATCCGCAACACCAGGGAGAGAAGGTTGGCAGAGAGGAGGGGGGCTGAGACTGTAGGGCTGTCTTTCGTTCTTTTATCCATTCACGTTTCTGGGCAGAGTTCCTCTGGGCAGTGGCCGCCGGCTCTCTCAACGTCTTCGAGGATCAGTGGGTGCTGACCGGGGTTCTCTGCTCGGTGTCCCCCTCTGGTTCCATAGTTTTGGCCCTTTGCCCCCCATTTTTGCATTTGTTGTCCCACAAACTCGGTTGGGTTCTGGGTTTAGTGGCCCTTCTCAAGGCTGGGGGAGGGGCTTTTAGCAGTGGGCGAGCTAGTGCTCGCCCATGTCCCGGTTCTCAAAAAGGACCAGGATCACCTCAGGACCTGGAGGTTGGTCTCCACATCCATGTCCATTGGGCCCACCAAAGATGAGGACTTTTCCCTATAAATCCTGCTGCACAATGTGCATCTTCATGTACAGGGGGGTGGAGTGACCATAGCTCCTGGCCTTCTGGAGCTTCATGTCAGACCCTTTGTGATGGGGTGAGCCCCCGTCACCCGCTAGTGAAGGCAAACACCCCAAATAGAGAGATGTTTCACAGCTAGGGAGTGAGTTATTGCCTCCCAGGCAGAAGGGGTGGAGCTAGATACCTGGGCCTGGCTGAGGAAAAAAAAAAAAGAGGTCAGGATGTTCCTAGGGAGAGACCTGGAAGGAGGAAGAGAGGCCCTTGTCGGAGGGAGCTCAGGCAGAGATTGCTAAAGGAAGCTAAGTCGGGAACAGCTATATGCACTTGCACTCCCCAGCAACATCTACTACTTTGCGGTGTCCCTGGACAGATCCATGTTCAAAAGTGACAGTTCAGCAGAAGGGCACCACTAGGAAGAAGCAGCTTGCTTAGCACGAGACAAATTTTGGCTGAAGTAGGTGTTATTAATGATTACGTTACTCAATAGGGGAAGAACAACAGAAAATGTGGAAATGGCCAAAGTGTTTCACCAAAAAAAAGTTAGTAGCAATTGGACGTCTAACATAGTGAATGCCAGTGAAAGTGAGGTAGGATCAGAGGCTGAAATAGGGAAAGAACAAGTTAAAAATTACTTAGACGTCCTTAAGTCAGCAGGGCCTGTTGAAATACATCCTAGAATCCTCAAGGAGCTGACTAAGGAGATATCCGAGCCATTAGCAATGATCTTCAAAAAGTCATGGAACATGGGAGAGGGCAAATATAGTGCCAATCTATAACAAGGGGAATAAGGACAACCCAGGGAATTACAGCTTAACCTCAGTCCCTGGGAAGATAATGGAGTAAATAATCAAGCAATCAATTTGAAAATACCTAGACGATAAGGGGATACGTAACAGTCAGCATGGATTTGTCAAGAACAAATCATGTCAAGCCAACCTAAAGCTTTCTTTGACAGGGTAACAAGCCTCGTGGATGGGGGAAGCAGTAAATGTGGTATATCTGACTTTAGTCGGGCCTTGGATACTGTCTCACATGACCTCATAAAATAGGGAAATACAACCTAGATGGAGCTACTATAAGGTGGGTGCACAACTGGTTGGAAAACCATTCCCAGAGAGGAGTTAACTGCCACCAGCACCTATGTACACCTATGTAATGTAAAACTCTTTTACAGCAGGCATGAGCTACCCTTCCACCCCTTGCTTGTGACCCCTATAGTAGGTCTCTAGGAGTGCTTCCAGAAGTAGCTATAAGGTGTCCTCAGAACTACTGAAGTGGAGTCATATGCCTTCATCAGGCAGGACATTTTATAGCCCTGAAGGTCTGCACATCACGGTGATGGGTGTCTACCCCACGCAGGACTGGAAGGGGTTAAGGTGGCCAAGTAAGCCTATTAGCTTCATAGCCTGCACCTGGGAGCGCCAGGGAGCAGGGATGGAGTGTAAGCAGGCTCAGCTGTTCAGGAGAAGCCAGGGCCTACAAAGCCAGGAAGCTGACAACAGACTGGGGCTAGGCAGCTGGGAAAGGATAGTCACTCCCTGGGAAGGAGGAGAGTGTTTAGAGGCTGCCTAGACATTAGGCTGTAGTTACTCCCTGGGAGGAGGGTTTGGCGCTTGTACACACAGCATAAGAGGGAAACCAGGAGTTGTAGGAAGCAGCGAGAGTAAAGCCCAGAACTGCTGGGTTGAGGGTCCCTGGACTGGGTTCCCCTACCCACCACTGAAGAAGGGGCACCTTGGCAGTGAATGGGAAGACCGCCTAGGACTGCTGAAGGAAGTTTGGTACACCCTGGAAAGCAGGGGGGGGGGGCGCGAATGCTGAGTGACCTTGCTGGAGGGCGGAGTCATGAAGAGGACGTTGCAGTTCCTGGAGTGAGAGAGGTGCTGCAGACCAGGGAAAGAGATGGAGTGATGGTCTGCAACCATGGGAGGAGGTATTGACCTGATGAGCTAATCCCCAGAGCTGCCAGGAGGTGGCGTGAGACTAGTGGTGAGTGACACTCCCCCATCCCAAAGTAATGGAGAATGAGGGTGCGTGGTCAACCCTGATACAAGGAGAGTTTAAGAGACTGTGGAAAAACTGTATAAGGCAGTTACTCCTGAGACAAGGGGAGACCAAAGGTCACAGCTGGAAAGAAAAAAAGGAAAAAAGACGATGGAGCCACAGAATGTAGAAGTTTTTTTGTTGTTGGGTTTGTTTGGTTTTTTGGAAGAGGGCACTTATACCGCCCAGGCTGGATTCCAGAGTCCCCACCCCTGCAGGAACGGATCCGGACCCCGCTGAGGCAAGTGCTTAAGAACTAGCAGAGACAGGGAGGCTCAAATGTACCGGCAAAACTATTTGGCACAGCTGGCTGAACAGCAGCCTTACTTATTTAAGCTTCTGCGGGAGAAAGTTAATAGAGGCCAGGGGACGTGAGATTGGAAAACTGGTACCAGGGCCAGAAGGAACAGGCGGGGCTATATAAGCCAGGAAGCTGGCAACAGAGCGGGGCTGCAGTCACTCCATGGGAAGAGGGAGGAGGGTTTGGAGCTGGTACACCCAGAGAAAAGGGGGGAGGGGAGCAGAAATTGTAGGAAGCCGTCCAGGGAAGGAGCAGTGAGGGCTGGGAGAGGAAAGCCCAGTACTGCTGGGTTGAGGGTCCCTGGACTGGAACCCAGAGTAGTAGGCAGGACCGGGTTCCCCTGGTGACCACTGGAGAAGTGGCACCACCAGGGCAGTGCTGGAGATGTCTGTCTGATGAGACGGTGCAGAAGGATTTTGGGGCTGGAGGGCCGAGTCACGAAGAGGAGCGAGCGGTGCCGCAGGGCAAGATGACAGGAGGGACACTGCTGGAGAAGGGTGCAACACCTAGACAGAGCTAATCCCAGGATGGCCAGGAGGAGGCGCCACAGTGCAGTGAGAATGTTGTCATGCAAACCAATCACAAACACAGCCTTGGCGTAGAGATTCTCCTCTACAGCTCTCTCCAAAGCAGCTGGGGTCATGAACGTCTTGACTATTTAAAGGCTATAGCAGGAAGCCTAATGGCCTGAGCCAGCTGGGTCTAACACCGGACACCTTGAGTTTGTAACACCACAAGTAGTAATTGGTTTGGGAGCTTGGGGCGTCAGCTGGTGTTTGTTTTATTCCAACATTCTGGAAATATAAAAACACATCATCAGTTCAGTCCAAGGCACTGATGAGGCTATTTTTCTGGTGTGTGGTTTAGGGTAAGATTTCTTATACATATAATGGAATTTGGCTCCTATTTATACATTATCTTTGGAAATTCAGAGGCGGGATCTGTATTATGCTTAACTTATTTTAGAATTAAAAGGCTTAAATTCAATCTTTTATTCACAAATATACAAGTTGGCCCCTAGAATGACAGTCATGGTTCAAATGAGAATTTATACAAAATCTGACCTTGCTTAAACTGAATTCTAGTTCAGAGCATTTACTACTAGTGCTTGGGTGCCTTGCATACCCAGTATAAGTATATGGCCTTTCCTGCTCAGAGGAGTTGCCCCAGGAAGGAAAATCAAAGTCATTTCCAGAGAAGTACAAGAGCTACTTGGAGCCAGGAGCAAAATGTGTTCAAGAGGTTTATTTTTTCATAGCCAGCCACTGTCCCAGAAATCTGAACACACCCAAGCAACATCTGACAGGGCTGGCTGGCTGGCTATCGCCTATCGGACAGTGATCCATGCTCATGAATCTTTAACTGTAGATTTTCCCCTTTTCTTTCAAATTCAAGAGTTTAGTGATTATCTCGAGAGCAGCATGTGATGGCATTTGAATCTGCTGCACAACATAAACCCCAATCTTAGGTTCACATTGTGTGCACTCCACTTAAAGCTATTTAAAAACCGCTTTTCAGCTGTTGGCAAGAGAATTTCTCCCCTCTTCCCAGGAGCCTGTTTCTGAACAGACTGTGCCATTTGTTTCTTGCCTGGAAGTTTAAGTAATAGGTGCCTATTTATAAAAAGTAAAACATGCAGCCTTTCCTACCCCCGGGGGCAAGGTTTGCAAGAAAGCGTCCAAAATGGAAGACAATACATCTATACAATGTCCCCTGGAAAGGGCCTAACATTTAATTAAAGGGCAAACTGCCTCAGAGAACAAGCTGGCATATTCTATTCTAGATGCCAAGAGGGACAGAAAGACCAGGCATTTCTGAGGCAGAAATATCTGTAGTAGTGTTTTATCTGTAGATCTGGAAGCACTTTACAAAAGGAGGGCAAGTATTAATATCCCCACTTTACAGAGGGAGAAAATAGAGGCAGCTGGGTATGAGTCAATTGTTGACCTGTGAGCTTGGACAAATTGTGTTATTTGCACAGTGTATTCTACTCCTATTTAGATGTTTCTCTTTGACTTTGAAGAAAGACTAATACACAAGCTGAAATCACTCATTGCTGGAGGACCACATCAATGTGCCAAGTGTGGAAAAATCTTCATTCAGACCTGGATACGTTAGTATTTTCAACAGAGAGAGGGCATCAGAAGTCAGACCTCTTCCATACCAGAGAGTCCTAACAAGATGTGTGATGTCAGTAGATGAATGGAGTGTAATGGATCTGTGTTCTACACACTACTATAAAGGCAGTCAGTCATGCTGTGCAGCATCAGGAACAGAAGCCAGATTGGGTCAAATTACAATTATACTAAGGTCAGATCTACACTATAATCTTTTGCTGTTGGGTCCGTTTGGGGATGGGGTGATTATTTTTCTCTTCCCCCCCTCTTCCCTCATTTCTGTATCAGCAAAACCCTAATGTAGATGCAGTTATACCAGCAAAAAAGTGCTTTTTTCCAGTATAGTTTATTTCACTCAAGGAACTGGTATAAGATATACCAGCAAAAGCATAGCTAGCGATAGCGATAATAGCAAGTCTTTTCTAGCTTAGAGTAGACCTAAATTGCAAATATGTGACAAGAACTTCATTTAAACTTGTTAGAAATGACTTGCTTTTTGACCCAAAGAAAAACAGAAGTTTAATTCAAACTCACAGATGTCCCAAGAATCAAAGTGACATGAGTTTCTAGTTTGGGGTGAAAATTTAGTCTAGCCTGCCTTTATGAAGTTAGATTTTTTCCATGGGTAGAGAGTCTGTCTTGTTCCTCTAAGTAGTCGTCAGATTATTTAGGCCCCAAAGACTATGAAATGGGCCCAAAGTTTTTGTACATGCTTTGACTACATCTACCAAATTGAGAACTATAAAGAATATTCTTTATAGAATGTTCTGATTGTTGCATGCTAGCAATATGAAAGTACAATTAGCTAAGCTGCATAGCTTTGGAATATTAAGAGCAACTGCTTAGAAAGAAGGAATTCTCATTAACCAACATTACAAGAATTTTGTAAACACCTGAACCTCAAGTCCTCTGACAAGAAAAGAATCATGGAAATTTGACACTAGCGCCATCTACTGGACACCAAGAGCATGTAAACTGGAGGAGCAGAAAAAAGCCTGTTGGGCAAGCATCCAGTAGGAAGGTAGCCCCCCCAGCAAACCTTGAGAAGGTATTAGATTGCAGGGAAGAACCTCCGTTTACTGAGCCAACCAAATGCAGCTGGACCCTCCATGAAGCTTTGGATCAGCTAATGCTGACACCCTTTCCCCTCACCCAAGAGTTATGAGGAATAAGAAATGAGTTCATTTCAGAGATTGTGAAATGGAGAAATACAAAGTATCTGAAAGTCACTTGTGAGATCTTTGCTCTCTCCAGTGAGATTCCAGGGAAACTGTATTTTGGGGTTCTATCAACTAGTGTCAAAGTACAAGTTTCTTCTTTGTAAGTCTAAGTAGGTTTGCAAAAGCAAAACCTTTAAATACTTACGCAATTGCTGTTGATGTTCTCTAGCCCTTCCTGAACCAAGTTCTTGAAAATGATCAGGAATCCTAGTCACACAGTATATGAAGACAGAGTGCAATTTTTTATTCCTTTGAGTTATTTATGTGCTTAGTGTGTTTGAAGAAAGTGATAACTGGTGATTACAAAGAGATGCATTTTGACTGATATGTTGTAGAAGTCTCACCACAGGTCTACACAAGTCTTTTGCAGACTATCTGTTGCATTTTATGTGCCTGACATGGGTTCATTTACACTTTTATAGACTTTTCAACAGTTAACTCTCCTTTCCCATCTCATTTTTTACGGTAAGTGGTGTTCTGCTACTCTAGACAAATTGGATGTAAGCTGTCTTTTAAATCTCTAACATTTAATGCATTATGTACAAAAAGTAGAACATTGCACCACTGGAACTAGCCTGAAGTCTGATTTATGATAGCTATTGGGGGTGGGGGAGCAAGCTGAAAGATGCAATTTGTCCCATTCTTCAAGAAGGCTTGCTAGATTTCTGCATTTTTAGAGTGTTCCCCTTCTGTGTATGGCCACTTGTATTTTTTCCATCCAACTTGCTTTTTTTTTTTTTTTTTTTTTAAATTCTAGCGAGAACACATCCTTGATGCTCCTTGGGAGCATTTTGGATCTTATCTCAACTCTTCACTCTGTCACACTGCAGTGCAAGAGGGAAATGCCAGATGTGGAGACCCATCACTGTGTTGGGAAAAGCTTTTGCTCAGGCTAACAGCAGATACGCTGGGGCCGACTGAAATTTGGCAACAGACTAAGGAACAAGTCCTGATGAAGATCCTAGTGGGGTGGAGGGCAATGGTAGACTACGATCTGGTCTACGCTACATGGTGGGTTGCCGTAAGCTACTTTGCATGGAACTAACTATGAAAGTCTCTTCACTTAAGTTTGGCTCCCACCAATGCAAGTGCCTCTCTACACCGATTTAGTAACTCCATCTCCCCGAGTGGCGTCAAGTCACGGTCACTGTAATAAATAAGTTGACACGGTGTCAGTGTAGACACTGTGTTGCTTATGTTGACTGTTACTGGTCTCTAGGAGCCGTCCCACACTGACAATACGACTAAGAAGTGCTCCTGGCGAGGATGCGCACTGCCGATACAAGGAGCCAAGTGTGCACGCACATGTGCAATTTAAGAACTGTGGTGGCTATAGGCAAGATGTAAGTTAGATTGAGATAATTTTGTCTTGAAGACATGGCCTAAAAAGGCAATAAGTTTAAGTGTAACCCCACCACTGTGACCTGAGTCACTAACCTCATCCCTGAGACCACCAACCCTCAGCACCACTTAATCACAGGATAGTTTAGTCTTTTCTTGCTGCATCAGGAGACTAACGCTGTTTTATAGTGGCCTACATCCTATATGCCACCAGAGAACAAATTCAGCTCTCTGGAAAAGCTGCTTCTCTATGTCCCTCCAAGCAGCAGATGAAGACTATCATTAATTATGATCCTTGAGTATGGGTGTTTATAACGGCACTGTTCATGGAGAATGACTGACTGCTTTACAAGCAGGGGCCACTTTTGATTGATCCCACATCTAACTCCTTCAGGAGCTAGATTGCCGTTCCTGTGTCTTCTAGGCCCTGGAGAAAGAGGGGTACCAAAAAGCATATCACCTGCCTCCTGGTGGAGGACAGCATCCCGCTCATGGATCTAGTTGTGATGCGGGAAGAGGCCTGGGCCTGCTATGCCAGCCTCTTCTCCCCAGTCCTGACTGATGCCGATGTCCGCAGGGTCCTGTGGGATGAACTGCCTACGATCAGTGTGGGTGAGCCCACCTGCTCCATGGGCGCAACAAGCCTCCAGGTACCAATGGGCTGACTGAGTTCTACCACGCATTGAGGGATGTCCTCAGCCTCGCCACCGTCTGGGCCAAGTCCTTGGGGAGTGGGGTGCTTCCCCTGTCATGCAGGCGGGCTGGGGCTGCAGCCCAAACAGGGGACTTCCATGACCTAAGGAAGTGGCCCCTAGTGTCGTTCCTCAGCAGCCTATAAAGTTGTAGCAAAGGCCATCTCACTGCAGCTGAAGTCCATGCTGGTGGACATGATCGACACTGACCAGACCTCACTATCCCATGCCGGACCATCTTTGGTCCAGACTCCAGGACTGTCTCCATCTGGCGCAGGGATGGTGTGTGCACCTTCCTGTCCCTCAATCAGGAGAATACATTGGAGAGGGTGGATCCCGCTTCGGGGAGGGCGCTGGTGCTCAATAATGTCCGTGCTCTGGCACCGGCTCAGCAGCTTAAGCCCGGCCCTGGTGATCCTGGCCTGGCTCCAGAGGACGGCCCTGGGGTTCTTCTGGCCAGGACTGCACTGGGTCTCTGCAGGGGGGTCCTGAGTCTTCCCCCGAAGGAGGGAGGACAGAGCCTGGTCTGCCTTCGCAGCCAGGTCCATGTCTTCCGCCTCCATGCCCTGCAGAGACTCCTTTATAGTGCAGGTAGTCCAGTGTGGAGCACGTTGGTGCACGCCTTCCTCTGCTGCCACCTCTGAAGGCTCCGATACAACCAGCAGCTCCTTTTTCTCCACCTGAGGGGTCTTCCGCGAGACCTCTCAGAGCTGCCGATCTTCTACCAGGACCTCCTCCAGACCAGGAAGCTGTTCTTGGCGACCAGGTCTGTTGTTGCCACCGAGGGGGCAGACCGCCTCGGAGCCACTGCTACGCAACCCCAACCTTTGTGTGCAGGTGACCGAGTCCCCCTCGGTGCGCCGAGGCTGGTCCTGGTAGAAGTCACCAGAATCGGAGACCTCCTGGACTACGACTGGGGGAACTGGGTGGATCCCTGAGCGTTCGGTTGGCACCTGGGGCTCTCCGCTCCCCTGACCCCCCTGCACATGCTCCAGGAGGTGGGGGCTACCTTGTCCCTTGCCTCTCGGGTTTTCCTTGAGCGGGTACTGCGCGAGGGTTCTCTCTGCCCACCCCCTCACCCTGGGCCCTCCAGACCTTTTCATTGGGACCCTGTCCCGTGAGCCCTCCCATCCCCCTTCCTTCCACAATCCCAGCTGGCTGCATGGCCTGCAGCTGTTTGCTTCCGAACCACAGCAAGAAAAAAAACTATACACACTTGTGCGTTACACGTTTCACTTCCTCACCCTCGTGTCCTGCCCTGATGCCAAATGGTGGGACTATACCACCTGTGGAGGGTGATGAACCCCAGTGGGCCAGCCTCTATTCCACCCTGGTCCCACGGCCTACCGGGGATATCGGTTGGTGGCTCCTCCATGGAGCCGTGAGCACAGATGTGTACCTGGCACAGTTCACCCCCCTCCCCAATGCCTGCCCCTTTTGCGGCGTGAGGGAGAACCTGGCGCATGCTTATCTCCAAGGCGCCAGGTTGCAGCCCCTATTCTGGCTCCTTCAGAACCTCCTGCTGAGTTTCTGGCTGCACTTTTCCCCTCACACCTGTTTATATTCACACACCCTGTCCGTGGCCCCACCAAGTTGCGAGACCTCGTCCTGGCCCTGGCCAAAGTGGCCATGTACAACACCAGGAGGAGGATGCTGGATGAGGGGGTGCTCTGCGACTGTGGGGCCTATTTCTGCTTCTCCTTGGTCTCATGCATCCGGGCAGAGTTCCTCTGGGCGGCGTCCGCTGGCTCCCTGGACAGCTTTGAGGAGCAGTGGGCGCTGTCCGGGGTTCTCTGCTCAGTGTCCCCATCTGGCACCCTTGTTTTGAACCTGTGACCTTCACTCCTGAGCCTGTTATTCCTTAGTTGTGTCCTGTTTTCAGCTGGTTCCTGGGTCCAGTGGTCCCTCCTGCAAGGCTGGGGGAGGGGCCTTGAGACCTGGGCGGGTGTAGCGGGGTGCTGACCCGCTCCTGCCCTTTAGGGCTTGGAACAGCCCTGGGGGAAGGTTGTGGCTGGGAGCTGCTAAGCCTGGGCTGATTGGGGAAAACAGGCTCAGCTGTGGCCATGCTCCAGTCAGGCCCAGCTGGCCCCTATAAAAGGCTGTGAGCCAGGAGCCCAGATAGTCTTCCTCTGCCTGTCGAGGGAGAAGGGCCTGGCTGCAGGGAGCTAGACACAGGGTACCTGAGGGAGCAGGGCTGGGGAAAGGCAGAGGAGCTGGGGAGCTCCTGCCTGGAAAGCCCCAGGCTGCGGTCTAGCATTGGGCCAACAGGTACTGGGGGTTGCAGAGGGCAGCCCAGAGGTAGGCCAAGGCAGCGGGTCCAAACCCTTTTGTGGCTGATACTGCAGTCTGCCCCAGTGAACGGGGGCTAGATGGAGACTGGGCAGTAGCCAAAACTGAGGCAAAGTGGGGATAGTGGGGTGGGGGTTCCCCTGGGAGGGGGAGACCCAGTGAAAGGGGCACCGGGGTCCAGGGATGGACACGGGGGCCAAGAGGACAGGCGGATCACCGGCCTGCAGAGGGCGCTCCTGGCTGGAAATTGAGCCAATTCCTGAGGACAACCAGAAAGAGACGACGCAGGGGTGAGTCTGGCCCATCTACAGCAGGCTTGTGCCCGCCCATCTCCCAGGATTTCCAATAAGGCCTTCCTGTCCCTCGATCGGGAGAACGCATTTGAGAGGGTGGATCCCCCTTCGGGGGAGGGTGCTGGTGTTCAATAATGGATTCCTGTCCGTGCTCTGGCATCCGCTCAACACCCTGTGCTCACCCCCAGGAATCTTGGCCAACCGCCAGACAAAGATCTTGAGATTTTCTGGCCAGTGGTGAACTAGGGGTCTGTGGGTGTCCTGAGCCGCCTCGTGGGAGAAGGCAGACAGGCCCTGGTCTGTAATCACAGCTAGAGCCACACCTTCCACCGTCAAGCTCTGCAAAGACTGTTTTAGCGTGCTTGTCATGTGGCATGGAGCACGTTCGCCCATGCTCTCCTCTGCCGCCTCTGATATGACCAGAAGCTCTTCTGTCTCCACTGAGCTGTCTCCCCGAGACCTCCGAGCTGCTGGTTTTCTACCAGGACCTGGCAGCTCTCTCAGCTACCAGGTCTACAGCAGCTCGTGAGGGGAAGATCCTCCCAGCAGAACTCCAGCTACCCAACCCACACCTCCATGCGCAGCTAGTGGAGTCCCCTCAGTGCACCAGAGAATGGTTCTGGCTGATGCCACCTGAATTGGAGACCTAAGATTACAGCCAGAGGGACCAGGTTGACCCTGTGGAGCTTGGCTAGAGGATAGGGCTGCCCCACTCTATTCATCCTGTTGCATGATTCAGGAGGTGAGGGCAGCCTTGCCCCCTGCTTCTCTTGAGCAGGGCTCATGGGAGGGTGCTCCCTGCTCACTTCTGACCCCTGGCTGCCCTCCAGAGCTAGTCCTTGTTCCCTTAAACCTCCCCAGCTGCCCAACATGCCACTGGAGTCGGCTGAACGACATCCAGCTTGTCCACCTCCGCACTGACACCAGAGAACATCTGAACCTGCTCGTGCTCCATACTTCCTTGCCCTCGTGTCCCACCCCTACTCCAAGTGGGGGTGGGGGGGGAGATGCACAGAAGGCAGGGAGCCACAGCAGGCCAGCTCATATTCCACCTTGTCCCAGGGGCCTGCTGGGCGGGTATTAAGTGGCAGCTCCCCCATGGAGCCATGAGCATGGGTGTGTATCTGACATAGTTCACAGCATCCCAACACTTGTCCTTTCTGCAGCAAGTGGGAGAGCCTGGCGCACAATTTTTGTAGCGTAGACCAGGCTGCAGCCCCTCCTCCAGAACCTCTTACTGAGGTCTGGCTGCACTCTCCTCACACACCAACACCCCATCCATGGCCCATCACACGGTGATGAGACCGCCTCCTCCAGGCTCTGGCCAAGACAACCAACCATCAGACCAGGGGGCAGAAGCTGGACAGGGGTGGGGGGGAAAGGAAGGAGTGTTCTTCAACCGTGTGGCCTGTTTCCAACCCCTTGCCCATTCGTGCCTCTGAGCAGAGTTCCTCTGGGTGGCATCCACTGACTTCTTAGCTGTGTTTGAGAAGCAGTGGGTGAGGCTGGGGGTTCTGTGGTGGGTGTGCCCTTCTGGTTCCCCGATTTAACCTTTGACCCTCCTTCCCATTCCTGTTTCTTTCTTGTCTCAAGAATTCTTGTGTGGCCGGGGTTGAGTGGTTCCTCCCCTTTGGCTGAGGGAGCAGACCTTTCCTTCTGCCCGCCTGTTCCAGTATCTGGACTAGGCACACTGGGAGATGTCCCTTTTAGGCAATACAGAAGAGGTAGTTTAAGTAGATGATCAGATCTAGAAATTTGTATATATAGTGTTGCTTGGATGTTCTATACCAGGGTATACCATTTAAAAAAAAAAAGCTATAGGAAGTTTCATAGGAACTAGATTCACCCTGGCCACTAAGAATGTGTAGTAGATAAAGGTACATACATGACAGCTGTGAAGACAGCTTTGCATCTGAAGTGTCATGACACTGGAGGTAGCATAAATTCAGGTACAGCAACCCCTCAATACCCTCTCCCTTAAATCTGGGTACCAGTCAGTACAATGAATCCACGTTACAGACAGACTGTTCACAAAGGCAGCCAAGACAAGAACCCTTCTTCTATTCCAGTAGCACCAGCCTCTGTCATCGGGGCCGGCTCTAGGCACCAGCGCTCCAAGCATGAGCTTGGGGCGGCACTTTCCAAGGGGCGGCACTCCGGCTCCTTTTTTTTTTTGTTCTTGGGGAGCAAAAAGCTGGGAACCGGCCCTGAGCGGAGATGAGCTGCAGCGGTGGGAGGCGCGGGGAGAGCCGCAGGAAGTAACCCTGGGGGGACAGAGGAACCGCTCCCCCCCCCAGCTCACCTCCGCCTCCTCCCCGAAGCACGCCACCGCTCCACTTCTCCCCCCTCCCTCCCTCCGAGGCAAGCGGTAGGAGGGGAAAATGCGGTGTGCCCGGGGGAGGAGGCGGGGCCGGGGATTTGAGGAAGGGGTTGGAGTGGGGCAGGGAAAGGGGGGAGGCATGGGAAAAATTTTTTGCTTTGGGGCAGCAAAAAAACCTTGGAGCTGGCCCTGTCTGTCATTTGAGCTAAAGGAAAAACCTCTAGCTAGAAGCACAAGGAGGTGTTTGCTCCTGGTTCAGACAGCAGAGGGCATCCATCACATTCATATGAATAGGGTTAATAGTTTAGGCAGTTCAGTGAGGCTAAGAAAAAAACCCTCTGCCCAGGAGTTAGATACTGAGTGAATCTCTTCCATCAGTTTTCCCTTTATTTTCCAAAAATTATAAAAAGTGATTGAGAGCAAGTGGTTTAATGAAGGTCTAAGGTTAAGTTTAAGCCACAAAGTGTTGTTAGCTTATGCACCTTTTCTATCTTACATAAGTGAGTAAACAGGCCCATTTAACCCTCCCACATACGTAATTATAGTCATTCGAAACAGGTGATGCCTAGAATTTCTGCCAATACCCTGAAGCCCTAAGTGTGTGGGTTGGGAGAACCAGTGACGTATTGAAAGCCATCATGACAGAGCGCGAGTCACGCGGCTAATGTTTACATTAGCTTACACCGGGATCACTATGAAACTTGCCTCTCCCAAGGTGTTTTCTGCAAGTTAAGAGACCTGCTGACGTGTCTATGGAAGGTCACTATGCTAAACTGGTACTGGAGTTTACCATTCAAAATTATCCTTTATATCTGCTTAGCCATATAGATCTGTATTTATCCAGATTGGTCTTTGACACGTGTACCTCAGTGGTATGATCCAAAGGGTAGCGATGATTGGCAAAAACATATCACCTGACAGTGTCATGTTCAACAAAAAGCCTTACTTGCCTCTCCCCCCACTGCATAGTGCCTAAGCTCTGGTCAGTGAGAGGCTTCACCTAGATCCAGTTTGAAGAGAAGAGGCTGGGGCAGAGTCTCGGATGGGCTGTCAGCTGTAGAACCAGCTTCCGCACATGGTCCAAAACGGTTCAGCATTGTCGAGCATTAGGGCACACTGCAAAGCTCATCATTCTGCTTGGTTGGCAGAAGCATTTGGTACCCACTGGGGGATGGAGAATTGGTGAGGGGAAAATCTTGCCTCTTGAGAGTTGTGATGGTGTTTCCCGAAGGGTTGTTTTGGTGCAAAGAAGGCAGCAGAACTGAGGACAAGGAGATACCGGGGAACGTTTCCCTCACAAGGGGAGTCGGTAGTGAAGAGTGCACTTGAGGGCAAGACCATTCTTGGTCATGTTAATCACTTCCTGGGGTTTCCTGCAACAAGCCCGTTCAATAAGGAAGTAAGCAGAGACAGCAAGTGAACTGCCATTCTATTCAACAACCTGAGCTGATTTAACAGTCGTGAGTAAACTGCTTTGTGGATCTTTAGACAGGGGACAGGTTGAAATCGGAGGTGAAGATTATGTATAATTCACGGTTACACCTATTTGTATCATACCCGTCTGATGTGTCAGAGGACTGCAGTCTATTTCATAATAGAACCATTTCTACCTGTTTTACAAGAGATAGGAATTTGTCACACCCAGTTTTTTACTGACCCTCTGTCTAACCAGTATGCTAGGATTATGGATTTTATTAGCCAGCTTTTAAACAGCAATCAAGGTGTTCCCAAAGCCAGCATACAGACCCACTGTTGCCATTAACATCTAAGAGAAGAGGAGGCAACAATGGGAAGAAATGGGAGCTGGAAGTTAAGCTCTAGAGGGCATGTTTATATAGCCTAGATAGCTCTGAGCAGCTGTTTGGGTACTACTTGTAACTATCTGAATAAGTGTTTGCATTTTATAGTCTATATGAAGGACAAGAGCCCATCCCAAGAACAATATCCATGTAATAAAGCCTGGCCAATCTAGCAGGTTTGCTGTAAGAATGCAAGGCCATTTGTAAGATGGATGTGGTTTCTCTTTCATTATTGTTGTCCTTCCCTCCCTCCCCAACTCAAGAGAAGCCACATTCAATAAGGAGGCATTTAACCATTGCGAAAGTTATGGGTGAACACACAGTGAGCACCTGGTACTATATAAATACTCTAGCCTATAGAAAACCCAGTAATTTAGTCGTGAAATGCAGTCATGGTGGGTACATGCCAAACAGCTGTTGGAGACAACTCAGGTTAGACTCAGACTTTAAAGGTCAGAAGGGACCATTATGATCTTCTAGTCTGACCTACACAATGCAGGCCACAGAATCTCACCCACCCACTCCTGTAACAAACCCCTGACCTATGTCTGAGCTACTGAAGGCCTCAGCTTGTGGTTTAAAGACTTCAAGGTACAGAGAATCCTCCAGCAAGTGACCCGTGCCCCATGCTGCAGAGGAAGGCAAAAAAACCCCAGGGCCTCTGCCAATCTTCCCTGAAGGAAAATTCCTTCCTGACCCCAAATATGGCGATCAGCTAAACCCTGAGCATGTGGGCAACACACAGTCAGACACCCAGGAAAGAATTTTCTGTAGTAACTCAGATCCCACCCTATCTAGTGTCCCATCACAGGCCATGGGGCATATTTACCGCTAATAGTCAAAGATTAGACACGTCCGTCCTTTGCTGCATTCTAGTGGTAAAACCTAAGTCCATTTCAGAAGGAAGATGATGGCATGCTGGAGTTGAACACTGAACCTGTCTACTCATCATTCTTAACAGGTGAGGGACAGAAATAGGTGTGCTTCACCCCTACTCCCCTCCCAAGTCAGCCTCCATCTGTTCCTACTGGCTGCTGCTTCTCTCCCAGAAGCAGCTGTTTTCCCAGCATCCCCCTCTCCACACAGAGGACTAGATACTGATTGAGGGGATCATTGATACCATCTGTAAGTACAGCTGTTTGGCTGGCTACAGAAGGGGTATCTGCAAAAAAGAAAATCTGAGGTTGGTTGTCTTAGAGACTTGGTCATGTTTCCTAGGACCTCCATCAGCCACATGGCTCCCTTTTGCAGTAGGAGAGAAGGTGATGAATGCCCCAACGCTAGCACTGTGCCTCTCTACCGCCTAATCCTCTGCTCCACATGCTCTCAGTGCACTTCCAACCATCCAGCATTGCCCCTGAGATGTCTAGGCAGGGCAGGGCCTAGATTGCCATGACTATTGGCCTGCAAGTTATATGGTGCTGGCAACCAGAATCCAGTATGATTTTAAAGTGGAACCAGTACACAGTTGAATTGTCAGCTGTAGCTAAGTGTCCAGTCAAGCTTAGGCACCAACAGCTATAAGCTTGCCGAATATGGAAAGTTTGGAAATATAGTATTTAATTGTACAATTAAGAACTCAGGAGACAAGTAGGGGAAAGGAGAGAAAAGGTTAGCCATTAGCAACTAAAGAAATTGGGCTAAAAGCGTAAGGGTATGTTTACACTAGGAAATTAAGTTGAACTTATAGACGTCGATATTTAGAAAGCGATTTTATACAGTCGATTGTGTATGTCTCCACTAAGTGCATTAAGTCAGCAGAGCGTGTCCTCACTACCGTGGCTAGCATCGACTCACGGAGTGGTGCACTGTGGGTAGCTATCCCACAGTTCCCACAGTCTCCACCGCCAAGAGGTGCCTTTAACCTATAAATGACAAGAGCAGTCTTACAGATAGCAAACTTCAGTAAATCCTACCTCCAAATGTCAGGTGGTCCCAGGGCCAGTGAAACCATTTAGGCGAACTAGGCAGCCACCTAGAGTGCCTAGTGGTTGGGGGCACCTAAAAGCCTGCTCAGGTGAGGAGGTGGAGTGGAGGTGAGCTGGGGCGGGGAGGGCCGCCCGCAGTAACGGGGGGTGGGGCACACAAGGGAACCGCTCCCCACCCCCGATCACCTCCACTCTGCCTCCTCCGCTGAGCACACAGCCCCCGCTCTAATTCTCCTCTAATCAGCGCCACACGCCTGGGAGGGGAGGAGAATTAGAGCGGTGCCAGTGTGCTCAGTGGAGGAGGCGGAGCCGAGGTGAGCTGGGGCGGGCTCCCCAGACGGGGTTAGCTTCCGCAGGGTGGGGAGTCTCCCTGGGTGGGGTTAGCTGCAGAAGAGGGGTAGCTACTGCGGGGGGGGGCAGGGGCGCTCCCCAGGCAGGGGGGCTGGGTTAGCTGCCGCAGGGGGGGCAGGGTTAGCTGGGTGGAGGGGAGGCACAAGGTGGAAGTTTTGCCTAGGGCGCGAAACTTCCTTGCACTGGCCCTGGGTGGTCCAGCCATAATTAGCAATAATGCTTTAAAACAGAGGGCTCAAAAGCAAACCCTTTATTAAAGGCTGGTATTATACAAGTTATGCTCCTTACACTGGCTCTGCTGTGTTCTGAGTTCCATCCTACAGCATCTCCGGGCTTTGTGGCAGAGGAACTGATGCTACTGCAGTGTCTCCTTCCTGACTAGCACCATAGCTGCAGGTTCGTATGCCATGCTCAAGTAGATGAGGCACCTAGGAGATCTTCCACTAAGACAGCAGAGAGCAAGACTGAGGCCCCACCCTCAGGCAAGAGTCTCGCTCCAGAGCCTACTCTTTGTAGCTTAGCAGGGTGGCTGCTATTTGGGCCAGTAATACCCTAAGACACCTCAATACAGCTAATGAATTGGCCTGCCCAAGCTGTGCTGTGCAAGCTAAAAGAAGTCCTAGCTATGATCCACCGGGGCAGGTCAGCCAACGATTCTGCTACAGTGCAGATGTCTGTGGTGGAGCCACTCAGAGAGATGGCTACTCAGAGCCAGCAACCAACAGTGCTGGAACCAGGGACGGGGGGCCCGGGAGAGCCATGTCCTCTCCCCACTCTAACAAAAGAAACATGTGCTATGGGGGAAGAACATGGATTGTACTGCTAAAAGCCAAGGTGCACCATGAGACTGGATCAGATGCAATCCTACATACCCACTGCAATCCTAGATAGCTGCATAATCGGGTGATCCTATCTCACATGATTCTATTCCATGACAGGAAAAGCAAAGCAACTGCACTGCAGGCTACACGAGTGGTTCTCTGTTGAAAGTGTCCATTCAACATGCAAATTTACAATTTGTTTTCAAGCATACTTTAAAAATGAGCAAACAGAGAAGCAGCTGTTGGACCACCTATTAAGCAACAAAAGCTGACAGTCAAAACTGAATTTTGGTACATTATGATCAGTCAAGCAACGCAACCTGTGACACAGGCTGTTCAACATTAGCCACATATTCAGGAGGTGCCATTGGGACTCATCAGTCCACTATGACAAGGCAGACATCTTCACGAGATTTTCAGGGGGCACCTAAGGTGGACAGCAGGATAGAATGTAATGAAGTGTGCTCTGACTCCGGTAAGGGAACTCGACTGATAGCCCCTAAGAAAGATACTGTTAGAGTATACAGGACAGGAGAAGAGACATTTTAATTTTGGGTGGTACAAAAACCAAGCATGGCCTCTTTTCTGCAAAACTCGAATGAGACCTTATTGTGAAGTTTGTTGTTTTGCAATAGCAAAACAGCTCGTTACATCCCCCACGTGTAGAGATGACGGATTTGTGAAAGTCAATATAAACAACTGGAAAAATTTGTCCTGCAAATCTTCCAAAAGTTAGTCGAGCTGCTGTCGCATAATTACATAACCCTTATGACAAATGGGAAGTATGCATCATATGATGATATCAATGAACTACTCAAGGAAATGTATCGTATCGCAACAATCTTGTCTCACCAAATAAGGCTGCAGAAATCTACTTCATTACAGTTGACAAAACACAAGTAGCTGGACATGTGCAGAGATCTTTTTCAGTGCGTTGGGTGTTGCAGGATTACATTGTACATAAAGATTTTATTGGAATGCACAACTGCCCCAAAACAAATGCAGAATCAATCTTCTTGACATTAAAGGATATATTAGTACGTTGCGGATTGAATATGGATGGCATGAGAGGAAAATTTACCATGGTGCATCAGTCCCTCCAGGGCCAGATGTTGGGCATAGCTAAATGAATCAAAGACATTAATCCAAAATCTGTTCCAGTTCATTGTATGAACCACAGGTTGAATCTTATTCTGCAGGAAGCTGGTAGGGAGTGTGCTGTGATTCAAAGTGCTTTAAACTTGCTGTACAAACTTCATGAAATTGATTCATCACCAAAAAGACTTGCCCTTTTTGAGAACATTCAAGTGCCCTACTCCTCCCAATCTGATGGCTTTTACTCTCTGTCCCATGCTCTTGAGAGCAAGTAGTCAGGCAACTGAATCAGTATTGTACAATTATAGAGCTCTTTAGAGGAGCTGATTGCCCCTGGGAGGTAACACAGAAGCGGCAAAGAAAGCACCTGGACTTCAAGTTCTGATGGCGTGCTTTGATCCGTTTCAGGATTTTCTCAGTGGCTGAAGAAGTGGCTCAGGTGCTGCAGACAATAGGTATCACGTCCAGAGACTCTAATCCAACTGTTGAAATGCTGCACACTCATCTGACCAGTTCTTTGAGCTGATAGACTTGCTCACCACTGTAATTAACCAGCCCACTTTGTTGCTTCTTAGGAGCATTAAAAAAAAAAAGCGCTCATAGCCACTATCAACGGTCAGCCATGTAGTCAAATACCAAGATAGATTGTGGATACGCACTCCGGTGACATTGTGTTTGACAGACTTTTAATACAGCTTGTAATGCTGCCAGGTCTCAAACTCTCAATCAATGACATGCATCAAAAACATGACAAAAATTGGCTGGCATCATAATGGAAATCTTGATAGAAAGACCCAAGATGTGCTGTTTTCACAAGTCAATATCCTTTTAAAGGATCTCTCTTACAACCCCAATGTGTAATGCTACTTCTGAGTGCAACTTTGTGTCTCCCCAATGGAGGAAAACATACCTACTATCATCCATGACTAAAAAGTGTCTAATCCACCTGCTCTTCCTCCACATTCATAAACATCTGATGGATTCTATGGATCTCAAACATGTTTTACACAACTTTTGTTTCGCCAGTGATAGATGCAGTCAGTATTTTAGAAACATCCGAAAAAGGTAATGAAATGATTCAATGAATTAAAAAAATAAACAATGTAAACTTAATGCACGTTTGCTTAATAGAAGCAATAAGGTATCTATCCGCTATAGTCTGTTGGTGTTTGTTAGATTTTCAAAAAATATTTATAAAACATTAGAAATTTTTTTTTATATGTTAGCTCTTATGGAGACACATTTACCTCTCTTCAAAATTGTTAGTTATTTTTTATTTTGCTGACCCCTTTTTCCAAGGAGATTTACAATTTATGGTTACAATTGTTAAACTGTGCATTATATGTAAACAAGGACGATTCGATTGTAATGTTACAGACTTGAAAGTTACAGTTCAATAATAATAGCGCAGTATTAATAGTGGAGAGTACACCATAAAATGATAAACGCAAGTGTACATGAAGTACAAAAATAAAATGCAGTCCTATTTTAGAACTAAAAGTTGTCTTTTTTTCCTCATACTATAATTATACACTTATACTGTGGTTATTATTGTACTCTGGTTATTTATGTTGTACTCTATGGGATATTTATGTAGTATTTTAATTCTTCCACCACTTTGGCCTTGGCCTTCCCATATCTGCAAAGGTTCCGGCACCCTTGCTAGCAACCAAACGTTCTTAAGACCGGTTGAGATTCTGAAAACTTTTTTCCAGGAATTCAAGCAAAGCTACTTACTGTAGAGCTGTAAGGATTGTGCACTTTGTGCCTCAGACTACACGTTCGATATGCTGAAGAGTTTTTTCCTGACTAACCAGATCTTTTACTTCTTAAGGTGCATCTGCCATCTTGGAAAAAAGAGCCTTTGGCACTTCTGCACTCCACAGCAATGTAAGTCTCAGTTTTCAAGCTACATGTCCTGAGAATTATAATTTGTCTTCACTTTACCATTTATGCTTCTGGTAAGAAGAGGGAAGCCAAGTCCCATCTGAGGCTCCAAATCTACTACCGCAGGTATCAAGAGCTCTCCCCCATACACAGCACTGCGTAAGTGCACGATGAGGGTTTTCACCTTCCTCTGAAGCATCACGTATTGGCTACTGCCTGAAGTAGGATGTGGACCAAGACTGGCCTGGTAAATAGCAAAAGAAACAGGATTTCAGCTGGCTGGAAGATAGCCACACCTGTAAAAGGTGTGTTGAAGCCTTAAAAAAAGAAAGTGGCACTTGGGCCTGCATGAATTTAGTCATGATTAACATGTATTCGTCAGGATCATTTTACTAGCTAGTTAATACGAATCCATTACATTCCTCTGAGTGTGTGGCCACCTGTTGTATTCTAACAGTAACTAGCCCCTTGGGATTAATTTGCATTTCCAGGGCGAATAGAGGAGGACAGTTATTTGCTAGAGTCAGTGACAAAACTAGCTGAGCCATTAGTCATTGCAACCCTCTTCCCTCATGCTACCCCATTCACACAGGAAGAAGCTTTCAGAAGTAGTTTAGGACCACACTGTGGGTCTTTACAAGCAACATTGCTGCTGACAATTATATATATCGCATTCTGAGGACTTACTCGAGATAGAGACATTTACTAGGAATTCATATGAGAGAGTTTGGGAAGTGACCTAGGACCAGATTTTTAAAGGTACTTCATGCTGTCCCACTCAGCATCGCAGGACTGAATTCTCTAAGCATCCTCACCCCAGCAGAGTTTTCAGAACTGTAGAGGTGGTGCAAGTACTGATCTCCCCGTTCACCTCATTGGGGCCTTGTAACTACCTACCTATGGGATTTTTAGAAAGCTAAGATAAGCCTATCAAGGCAGGGATTGGCTGGCAGTGCGGATGAGCTGATGTCATTAGCCTAGGGTGCAAAATTCCAAACAAATGCATTTATAAACTCGTCCCGCCAGATAGACGCCCTCAGCACAGTGTGAACATTTGAGTCAGAGGGGCAGGTCAGCCACCGGGCAGCAGCAGCACGCACGCTGAAGGGCCAGGTTTTCAGACAGAGTTGGAAGCAATAAACGTTGACATGTCGATGTATGCCCTGACCTTAGCCGGCACCCAGACAACAGCAACCTCAGTGAGAAGAATTAAGGGACAGGGTAAACACTGGGGGACTCCACAGTCTGTGGGAGAAGACTAGAGTGAGGAGAGAAAGATAGAAAAGGCAGCTGCTGCTGGAGCAGGCCAAGGGGACCCTCCATGAGATCACTAAACAGAAAGGAGTAATATACAAGTCAGTTGCCAAGCAAAAGACTCATGAGCAGACTAACAGGAATGCCAAATGGGAGTCTGAAGGGGGTGCGAGGTTCTCTCGTATGCTTGCCTAGTATTCAAGTACACTGAATATTGACTAAAACCCCAAGGAAAGCTGTGACGTCTCTTCCATTTACCACACTGTGCCACCAACAGACCAACGTGTTCTAGGACTCAGGATGTGAGTCTTGCCCAGCCCAAGTTCACAATTCAAGTACCCAATACGTCGGGTAGAATATGAAGGCACCATGTCACTAGATAGTTGGGTTGCGCTCTCCTACATTTATGCTGGTGAGGATTGGGTGCAGAAAGTTTCAGGGGGTGGGGTGTCCTTTTTCAAATCCTGGCATTTCTAGACTAGTACAACGTGATTCAGAGTCAAGTTTGACCTACAGACAAACAATTTCTAGGAAGCTGTGAGAGTTGTGACACCCCCTCTCCCCTCCATCTTGTACAAGATGACAAAGAAGCATCAGAAAGCCTTTCCAAATGTAGGCAAGAACAAGCGTCTGTAAAAAACGAGGAGTCCGGTGGCACCTTAAAGACTAACGGATTTATTTGGGCACAAGTTTTCATGGATAAAAACCCAATTCTTCAGATGCATCTGTCAAAAGTACCTAAACACTTTCCCAGGCATTAAATGCTGGCATCAGTCTGTGTAGCCTTGCACAGGGCTTAAAACTCTCATTTTACAAACAATGCTGTTAACTTCCCTAAATATCTAGGTGCCAGGTATTTTAACACTTCCTGAATCTCTTTAGATTCCCAGTGACCTCCAAGAGGTATCCCTGCTACCAGTTCACGTAGAGACTATTCTCACTGTGCTTTGTATGAAAGCCAAACTATAGGTATATTTGTGTGTGCAATATACAAGAGACTCAGCTATTTGGCACCCAATGGAATAGAGTTCAACCACAGAGAATGGGTACCAGATGGCAAAGCTATCCAAAACTGGCATTTTCCCAAAGCCTGGCAGACTGTTCTGACTGAAATCACCTCAGTCAGAGAAACAAGGAGTCATCTCAGCTGCTATGCAGAGGAGTTATTTTTACTTGAAAAGCAGTATTTATGCCCAGCCCAAATTGGACTCAATATATTTGAAAGAGCAAGTTTCAGTTTCAAAGCCCCCTTTCTAAATAGGCAGAACAAGCCAGCCTAATGCCAGTATTAAGTAGCCAACAGTTCTGTTGGTAACTTATCCTCCGAAAAGGTCTTCCTGTGGGTTTTTCCAGGTAGCACAAAGCCTGTGTTGGAAGTAAAAAATTGGTGTTGAAAGGATACAATGTTTTCTCTAGCCCATTTCATCTTGGATAGGGCTGTTCTGTTTGTTGGACCAGTTGCAAGAACAGTGCCTGTACCATGACTCACTGGGTCAGGAAGGAAGAGGGATTGGGTGGGGCTACAGTTATTGGCAGCCTTTATATGAGGAGATTTGACGTTTCCTTATTACGTTTATAGAGGACACCCTCCCACCCACCCCCAAAAAAATTTGGGACTGTTTTGATATCAGTAAAGAAAAGAAGTGGTAGTGGATTGGCTTTGGCCTGCTTGCAAAAAAGCAGTGAAACTAAGAATGCCTGTGTGAGGTATTAGAGACAAGGTGGGTGAGGTAATATCTTTTATTGGCCCAACTTCTGTTGGCGAGAGAGACGAGCTTTCAGGTTTACACAGAGCTCTTCTTCGGGTCTGGGAAACATACTCAGTGTCACAGCTAACACCATGTCACCTGTGGGGGATCACTTTTCACAAGTTACCTCACCCGCCTTGTCTCCAATATCCTGGGACTAACACAGCTACAACAACATGGCATACAACCATTTGTGAAGTATCCGCCTTCAGGCAGGTTCCCATGCTGCTCGTGTCTGAACCGGAGTACATAAAAAGCTGCAGGCACTTTTCCATTGTGGGGAATGTTTGATAGGTACTTGGGCACAAGGATTTGGCATCATAAGTCAAAGCTGAGTGCAGGCCTGAAACTTTGTGCAATAGCTGTCACCATTGTGAATATAAAGCCTCAAAAAAAGCTACGTTTTTCATAGTGTGGTGGTTGTGCTGTGGGCATCCACTACTACCAACCTCCCTTGAAAGAGTCTGCATGAGAGATGTGCCAAGTCATATCTTGCAATGATTAGTTAGGCAAGATCACCTTTTGGAGTTTAATTGTATCGCTGTTCCAAGTTTAGGACCTTTGTTGAGAACCTTGTTCTCATGGGCATAACTTCATAGCATGCAGTTTCAAAAAAGGTTCTGACTTCATTAAGCAATTTCTGGAGGAAGATGCAGGACATATTAACTCAGGGTGAAGCTCCCAAGTGTTATGAAGACTTCAAAAATCCACTTAAAAACTTCTTGAAATTCATCCACAAGCCAGTATTCTTAACATACCAAAAGGTTCCTCGCTTTCATCAAAATCTAACCAGAGTCACCTAATATCAGGCCTATGCCATAGAACTCTATGGAGCTGGTTACATGGTTCTCTGGGAAACAGCCAACTTTTTAGACTGCTTCCAGACTAATCAAAACAAGTTTGACCTACAGAAAGAACTAATATATTTCTAGCAAGAACCACCACCGACAAGCCAGGATCCTATAGAAACAGCTTTTATAGAATCTGGAAGATAAGCACATAGGGTCTCCAACACACTATCAGTCAGTCTGCAAGGTTTCATACCAGCCTAAAGTTGTTTGAGATTTGTACCATGGCACTCTTCCCTGCAAAGAGTTGCAGTTGTAAGATCAAAAAAATATATAGTCTGCCCCTACTGTTGTGCAGCTTGTGTCTACAGCCCATAAAACTTCAACATGTTTTACCAAGTAGATTGTTTCTAGCAGGCCTCATCTGTAGAAACACGGGGCATTGGCTGACAGAGACCCTGCTCAACAGTTCCTGTTGTTTAATGCAAGGTCAATGGCTAATGTTATCATGATGTTTCTGAGGGAAGACGCACAAGGTTAGTTTCGCTCTGCAGAGCCTGTATAGTACATCTTCCTTGTAATTCGTGCACACGATTTAGATCACCTGGAGCACTCTTGCTGCATGTTGGTAAACTAGGGAGTAAGAGTTCATGGCAGGGGACTCCGGATCCCCTACATTTCTTTCCATTTGGGGCCCAAGGTGAAGTTTGAACACCCACAGAACACACTGCAAGGTCACCCTTTGGTTTATTTTCATTACAAAGGCAGGTATATTAGAATTGTGAAGTATTCATTAGATATAAGAATTCAGGGAAAATGTCAACTGACCACCCTTTCAGGTAATACACTTGAAGTACATAGATTGAAGAAAGCAGCATAAATAATGTATAAGACAAGCCTGTACTGGCAGAGATCACCTAACTGGTCTCCATCTGACATCTATTATATATGGTCTCGAAATGTAGCTGGGCACCATTACTAGCAATAGGTGAAATCTAGTCCAATAGCATCCATCCTGTATTAGCTGGGAGCCAAAGCTTGTATGATGCATTCAGAATTTGTTCCGATACCTGTGACTAGCGACTAGATGGCATGAGAAAGCTAGAAAGTTGGGTTGCTGTATTGTGTGTCACCGGGTAGGTCTACACTGCAATTAAAAGCCCACAGCTGGCCCGGGCCAGTTGACTCAGGGTCACAGGGCTTGGGCTGCGGGGCTGTTTCGTTGCCGGGTAGACTTCCAGCCTTGGGCTGCAGCACAAGCTCTAGGCCCCTCCCTCTTCGCAGAGTCCTGCCCGAGTTTGGAAGCCTACATGGCAACGAAACAGGCCCGCAGCCCAACCCCTCCCCCAAGCCTGAGTCAGCTGGCACTGGCCAGCCGCGGGTGTTGAGACACCGTAGACGTACCCACTGAGGGCAAGTTTTGTTTAGAAGTGCCTGGAAATGACTTTTGTCGTTTGAGAACAGCTGCTTATTGACAACCCTCAGAAAAAAAACAAACTGACGCAGTCCAACATCAATGCAGAGTTCTGAACGGGTTTTCTCCTCTATGGGGGAAGGACCTGGGAAATCTACATGACAGGCACTGGAAAAGCAGAATAGCATCTCTGACTTTCAGCATAACTTGTTAATATGAAAGGAAAAATCCTTTGATGCTACAAGACTCCTACCCCTTCTTCACAAAGTCCATCCTGAAGCACTACCTGTGCCAGGGTGTCTAGTGAAAGGGTGTAGAAGAGAAGTTGGGCAAATCTGAAAACAGGCTGTACATAAACTGACATTTGAATAGGAAATGTGGTACCTCTACCTCCTACCTCTCCATACGGTCTGCAGGCTGAAAGTGCCTTGGAGAAGGGTTCATGCTGTGTTTGGCTAGTGCCCGTTACTGGAAGTTACTCCAGCAAGGACTCTACCCCTCTAAGGGCTTGGCTACACTTGAAAGTTGCAGCGCTGGGAGTTACAGCGCTGGTCGTGCAGCTGTGCAGGGCCAGCGCTGGTGTGTGGCCACACTCACAGCTACCAGCGCTGGTGTGTGGCCACATTTGCAGCATTTACAGCGCTGTTGGGAGTGCTGCATTATGGGCAGCTATCCCAGCATTCAAGTGGCAACAACGTGCTTTTCAAAAGAGGGGGGTGGAGGGTGGTGTACTGTGACAGGGAGCGGGGAAGATAGAGAGAGTGGATTTTTGGAGCCAACACTGTGTGTTAGCTTCCCTGGATTGAAAAATCACAAAATGTTCGCGAACCCTTAGTCTTAATTGCAAACAGCCTGCATCCAATGCTGTTTCTCTGTCAAGCAAACTGCTTGCCTCTCATTTGATCGTTCACAGCCAGGTACAGATAGCTCCTGTTTGCTGTGATCAGTGTTTGTTTTTTAGATAAGCAGTTCAACGGAGCTCCGATCCGAGTTCACAACAAAACAAAGAGAGGCTGCATAACAAAACAAAGAGAGTAATTTAGTTAAAAGCATTCTGGGATATCTCCTTATTCCCTGGAGGCCAATAAAAGCGCTGGTGTGTGTCCACACTTGATGAGCAGCGCTGGATCACCAGCGCTGCAATCGCTACACCCCAACCTGGCCAGGTGTACAGCCAGCGCTGCAGCCAGGGAGTTGCAGCACTGGATGTGCCTTGCAGGTGTGGACGGTTACTAATTGCAGCGCTGGAAAGCCTCTACCAGCGCTGCAACTTGCAAGTGTAGCCAAGCCCTAAGTTTAGAAAGGGAACACTGAATACTTAGTCATGCTAATGGCAGAGATCCACACTCAGGTTTCTAAACTTTTGTAAGAAAGTCCAGCAAGCGTCACAGGGTTTTAACCACCGCCTGTCATTCAGTTCTAGTCATGAAGTTTGACTCTGCTCATGCAGCTCAGTTCCTTTCCTCACTTCCTCATTTTCCTTTCCCCAGTGATACATGGCCAGCTCTAACATTTGGTGGGGAAGGAATACAAACACACATATACATAGAGCTTTCCAAGGGTGAAACATGCTTCTGCACAGCCACCTAGCTACAGCAGAACTTCCACCTCTATTTGAATTTATCCATAGAGAAGATTTCCTGGTCTGGTTCTCACTTTGCAGGGACAGTCTGCGTTAAGTGATAGGGATAATCAGCGTTTTTACAGAAGCGTATTGCATCCTGTGGTGCAGAAGCTGGTGCTCCAAGTTATCCAAAATAATTCCATCTCAACCTGTTGCTGACTTGTCATAACTTTATGTAAGAGGTGAGAGATTGGCACAAACTGGAATGTATCAGTTAAAGAGACTGATAAGGGGTCCCTGAGGCTCATGGGTTGGCATGTCTGGAAGAAAGACACCAGGAATGGGAAGAAATGTTTCTAGTTGAACTCACGAAAGTATTTTGATGGATTTTAATGGGATAGGTTGCCATTGCTCCCATCTAAACAGTGAAATGTGAGACAATGGAGTGAGCGTTACCAACATGGCTGCCACCCCTGGGGGTCCCACCAGGACATTGTGTTGTCAGGATGTCTTTTAGGAGCGGGACTATGAAGGCCAAATAGTCAGAGGGGAAACGGATGACATCCCCACCCCCACAGACTTCAGCTAAAAGCCTGACTGACTATCCCCTGGAATGTGACCCTTAAGCCCCAACCGCTACTGCTTCCTAACGAGTCATTTTTCTTCCACCTTATTTCTCCTGTTTCCTAAGTCTGTCACTGCTTTTGCCATCTGGCTTCACTGCCAAGACACCTTTTGCAACACTGCTGTGAGCCTGTGACCAGAGAAGCAGCTGAAAGCAACCCCTCAAACCATCCAATGCTGGCACAATTTGCCAGGAGCGTACGTTGGGCCTGTGTTTCTCCAGCAGCGAAGTTGCAAGCCTCAGCTCTAAAGACAGAAGCTGTATTCTTTCTTCCCTTGTGTGCGCGCAGCTGGACTGGTCTGAAAGAACAGAGTGGACTTCAACAGCTCCAGACCATCTAAGCGCACCTTTTCCCCCGCAAAAGGCCAGGAATACCATCTAAAAATGTCTGACATTGAGTTCCCCTTTAAGAGACCATACAGCTAAGAGAAAGGGAATAAGTTAAAAGAAAAGCTTTCATACATTCATATTTCAAATGCCTTATGTTTTTCATTCTGTATCATTAGTAAAAGGTTAAAACATTTTAATGGTGGTTGTTACTCCCCTTGTCAGGCAGCCATAATTTGACGTGAAACCCCAAACCACATTTAACTTTTTAATGTTGTAACAATGAACAAAGGTCTCATTAACATCTTCGCTCTTGTTGAGCCTGGGACTTAATTAACAAGCCCCTTATTGCTTCCTATAGATGCTGCTTCTGGTGCCCCCACCCTGGGGGACCTTCCTTGAAGGGTTAGCCAATTCTGTATACAGATAGATTAAATCTAACCTTCCTGATCATTGGTCATAGGCGACACCGACCACCACTGGTCTGATCCCTCTATTAGAGTAGGCTCCAGCCTGCCTTATTCTAACACATGGCATTAAACATGAAGCAGTTGCAAGGGCAAGTTGAGGGGTTACACGGTAGGTAGGTAGCTGGAGATTTCCACATACAACCCCAGATGGAGGCAGAGCTATGATGAACTCAGCTAAATCCCTATTCAAACCAGACGCTACCCCTTACTGGAAGGGGGTTCGTGCTCTCTATCTATGAAGCCACCCCTCTGGGCAGCCTAGTCTTTGCCAGCAGGATACTGGTGAGGAGACGCCTCTGTTTCCCCTCTCCTAGGCACCACAGTGGTTTTGCAGATTTCCCCCTTTAGATTCCTTAGACTTTGAGCTGCCAGTTTTACTCGATTAGCATGGAGCTTCGTTCCGGGGAAGTGCCTGCACCTGGGCCCAGGAGCCAGTGTGCTGCCAAGAGCCTTAACACAGCTGTGGCAAATAGAACCAATTATCTCTCTGCCTCAGCAATCTGGGTGATCAGCAGCAGGTTGAGGAATGCAAAACTTAATTCAGGGGAGAAGTCAACTCTGGAAGTTGCATCTATTTCCCCACTTCCCTCCAGGGTCCACAGTTTTAGCTTTTAAGTCTGAATTTTATAGCCCCTCTAAGTGCAGAGGCCTCAGCAGTCTGCATGAGAAACCTGTGGTTCTTGCTTTAAAATCCTTTCCACAGATTCATGATTCTGGACTGGAGTGTCTGTGTCCATCAATATGGACACATCTGTTTTAGTCTTTTAATAGCTTCCCCTTAAATTTGAAGGGGAAGATCAACATCTAGTTTGTAGCCCTAAAACCTTTCTCAGTGATGCAGGAGAACCTTGGATGTACATAAGATGTTTTTTCTCCAACATACAATTGATCTGTTTATCTTATACAAGAGCCAACATCTGTTCCAACTCACTTGCTAAATGGGATGCCCTGCCCATGGGAGTATTTTCCTAATGAGTATATGCAGGCAACAAAAAATCCCCTTCTCAGAAATCACTAGAGTTTTTTGAATAATTTGTGTTACTTAGGAGAGGTTTTGTACTATTTTGTGCTATTCCTGCAGTTAGCCTGGCAAGTGCCACCGCATTACCCTTTTGCAGAAACTTTTAAAAGTTAAGTGGCCCTTACCCCAGCAGATAAAATCATTTTTCTACTAAGCTTGTGCTCTAGGGACTAAAAAAAAAATTGTATCTCCTTTACCATCTTGTTTGCTGAAGAATTTAGATGCAAGACAAGTTGTGACCAGCTATCGCTGTATTTCCAGTCTGCCCCCTTTAGAGTTGAAAACCAGAGGGGACTGTGCAACCAGCCAGAAAATATTTCAGTTTCTACATACAAATAATTACGTTGCAGTCTTTAGGCTGCTTTCTACTATGCTGTAATAAGACTTCTGGTAGATTTGCCACATGCAAGAGAATAATCATGCTGCCTCAGCTGTTCTTTAAAGGGCTACTCAACCAGAGTTGCTCTGTGCTGTAAAACAGAGGAATAAAGCCAAATAAGCTAGTTAACACAAGTCAATTAACCTAGTATGTTTGTTAGGTCTAAGGAAACTAACACACTATAGCTTTTAATTTAAAGTGTCATTTCAAACCAACTGTTTTTCTCCCTAGTCCATGGTTAGGGAGCTTCAGGTTTTTTGGCAGTAGGAACAATGTTTATCTTTGACAAAAGGTTTTCATAAAGCTCCTGAGATCGCCAGGGGTTTATCTGTTGGATAAGGACTAAGGCCTTCTTTCCTTGTATTTATTTGCCTGTTCTTCTTCCAGCCTGAGTGTGGAAGCTCTAGTCCTGCTAGAATCAATGCAGTTAGTCTGTGTAGTGAGAGATGTCCTTTAGACCCTGTTCCCCCGGCAGCCCCCACTTAAGAGATTGCCCTACTGGAGTTCTTTTGTTATTTCCCTACAGCCTCTTTTCTAGTAAGTTTCCTCACATTAAAATGTTTCCCCACAATCTCCTGTCAATTGTATAAAGTTAAAGAGAAGCAACAACTTTCTTCCTGCCTCATCCTCCTCAACCCCATCTTAGCCTTCACCTAAAGAGCATAAATGGTTTAAGGGGGACAGGTGGCTGCACTTTCCTTTTTGTGCACTAAGACCCACCTCCTTTGGAATCTAAACTAATGAGAATGCTGAGGGTCCCATCAGGCTCCCTCCTATTGGTTTTTGGTGACTGTCACTCAGTACATAACTGAAGGGTGGTCCTCTGAAAGCTGCACTCCCAGGCTTCTGCTGCTTAAAGGTATACTGTCCCCCTTTTTAGTATGCCCTTCTCTGCTGACTGTTAGAGGAACACTGTCCATATGGTGACCAGATGTTTGAGACAAATTGCGGTGAAACACTTTAAAAATGTGTTTTGTGTATGATTTTGGTTCTAGCACAAGGTCTGGGGTTGAGAGTGCTGGAGGCAGCTGTTTATCTACAGAACAGTGCATGCTTCCCCACATTGCCTCATTAATGTGCCACAACCACAAGGCAGGCCG
The DNA here is from genome assembly GCF_020497125.1 of Mauremys mutica. Classification (NCBI taxonomy): domain Eukaryota; kingdom Metazoa; phylum Chordata; order Testudines; family Geoemydidae; genus Mauremys; species Mauremys mutica. The sequence goes on along the minus strand of NC_059076.1, from coordinate 18,689,360 downwards.
GCTAGATCACAAGTCAGGATGCTGTGCTACAAGCATCACTCACAGCAGACACCCACGGAGACCACAACAGTCCTTCCTCTCCAGTGCAGGGCCAAGGCAAATCCCTTCCCTAAATCTAATCCTCTAGCACAGGATCCCTAAATAATGATCCAGATTCTGATCTCAGTTACACCCACGTTAATCCAGATTTCACATGAGGTACTTGGGCTCTATCCTGATGATCTGAGATCATGATCTGGCCCGATAACCCAGGGGGGGAATTTACAGCGTGGGCAAGGAGTCCTGTATGCTCAGAGCACGGTCGGTGCATTGAATGGAAATAATTAAAACCCTCAGTGCTGCAAAGGAGAGGGGGCCCAAGCTGGATCTAAGCCACTTTTTGCTCCCCCCAGCATGGGGCTGGCAGGAGCAGAAACAGCCCCCAAAGTAACTCAGAATAGCCACTGTGATCCATGCCTTTGTCGCCTTGAGACTAGACGGCTGGAGCACACTCTACATGGGGCTCCACATTAAATCCACATGGAAGCTAAAGCTAGAGCAGAATGCAACCACCTGGTTCGTTGACTGAGTGCTCAGTGTGAACATATTCAACCACTGCTCTATGACTGCAGTGGCTACCTGTGGATTTTGGGGCAGTGGTGCTGGAACTCAGGGTGCTGCCGCACCCCCTGGCTTGAAGTAGTAATAACACACACCAAATACCTGGTTTCCATCAGCAGCACACACAGCCCCACTATAACCATTGTCCCAGCACCCCAGGGGAAGCGTTTAAGGTGTTGCTTTTCGCATATAAAGCCTAGATGGCTCAGATCCTTCCTACCTGAGAGGTCTGCAGAGGCACTCGGGCTGGATCCACCTCATTGTAAAAGGGGGTGCTGGCAAGATGTTCTCTTGGAGGGCCCCCCACACCTTTGAGTTGTGCTGTCCCCTCCCCCGGTTTGAAACAGCCCAAATCTGCATGCTGAAAGGCACCTCTGGTTCCGAGGGTGGTGGAGGAAGTGAATATTGTTGGGTTGGGAGATGTTTAAAGACAAATGAAGCATTTGGCTTATTATTACGCTGCTGCTTTTTCAGGGCTGTTATGTACTGTGGGGGTCTCTTCCTTTCTGTGATTGGTTGTGATTTCAAGTATGTGTCCGAGGTAGCTAGAGTGTTCAGATATGCGACTCTTGTTAGTGTTAGTTTATACAGCTAGGCTTCAGGGATAGCTTAGTGGTTTAAGCATTGGCCTACTAAACCTAGGGTTAGGAGCTCAATCCTTGAGGGGGCCATTTAGGGATTGGGGGGGGGAAACTGTCTGGAGATTGACCCTGCTTTGAGCAGGGGGTTGGACTAGATGACCTCCTGAGATCCCTTCCAACTGTGATATTCTGAGTGAACACCTCTGAATACAGGCTGTGTGCTACATCCTGGCCACTACCCAACAGAGAGGGGGAGGAGAGTATGGCAGAGAGCCTGCTATGCTGGCTTTATGCCAGCTGGGGATTCCCTATCCCCAGGCAGCATAGATACCTTGGTGGTGAAGGTGATATAAGAACCAGGGCTGTCAATTAGTCACAGTTAACTCAAGCAATTAACACTAAACAAATTAACTAGATTTTTAAAAATAGTCATGATCAATCACACTTTTAATCAAACTGTTAAACAATAATAGAATACCAATTTAAATTTATTATAAACATTTTTGGATGTTTTTCTACATTTTCAAATATATTGATTTCAGTTACAATACAGAATACAAAGTGTCCAGTGCTCACTTTGTATTATTATTTTTATTACAACTATTTGCACTGTAAAAAAGATAAACAAAAGAAATAGTATTTTTCACTTCATCTCATACAATACAGTAGTGCAATCTCCTTATAGTGAAAGTGCAACTTACAAATGTAGAATTTTTTTTCACATAACTGCACTCAACAACAAAACAATGAGCCTACAAGTCCTCTCAGTCCTACTTCTTTTTCAGCCAATCGCTAAGACAAACAAGTTTGCTTATATTTACAGGAGATAACGCTGCCCGCTTCTTATTTACAACATCACCAGAAAGTGAGAACGGGCATTCACATGGCACTGTGGTAGCCGGTGTTGCAAGGTGTTTATGTGCCAGAGATGCTAAATTTTTGTATGCCCCTTTGTGCTTCGACTTGTAGATTTTTTACAGTGCAAATATTTGTAATAAAAAATAATAATACAAAGTGAGCACTGGACACTTTGCATTCTGTGTTGTAACTGAAATCAATATATTTGAAAATGTAGAAAAACATTCAAAAATATTTATAATACACCTCTACCTCGATATAACGCTGTCCTTGGGAGCCAAAAAATCTTACCACGTTATAGGTGAAACCATTATATCAAACTCGCTTTGATCCGCCAGAGTGCGCAGCCCTGCCTCCCCGGAGCGTTGCTTTACCGTGTTATATCCAAATTCGTGTTATATCGGGTGGCGTTATATCGAGGTAGCAGTGTACATTTAAATTGGTATTCTAACCGTGCGATTAAAACTGCAATTAATTGCAACTTTTTTTTTAATCTCGCCATTGCAATTTATTTTAATTGTTTGACAGCCCTAATAAGAACCCATTTTGAATAGCTGCCCCTTTAGGGCAGTCTACTCCACCCAGAAAGCAGTCGGCACAGAGGCTGAGAATATAGTCAAAAGGGCCTAATCGTATTTCCACTGCAGACAATGGGAATCTTGCAAATGACTGAAATGGGACCAAGGTTGGATGAAAATTTTTCTTGCAGTCAGGGAAATCTAAATTCTTCTTCTGTCAGGAATTATTGTCCTCTGTGTTTAGTCTGTAAACATCTCAGTAAATGAGAGCTGTGAAGTCTGCCAGCCTTACAAATCGTACTCACTTGGTACGTGATCATTTCTAAAAATGTGTTGCCCCAGCGTGACATACCTGGGCTTGCTGCACTTTGCCAAGTGGGCAGAAGGAGCTTCTTTGCAGCCAGCACTTTACATCCTGATGCTAAGGAACAATCTTTCCTTGTTTGTTTGTTTGTTGTTTAAATTCAAGTGGCTGGTGTCTCCAAGTACAACTGCCTCAAGGTGATACTGGAAATCTTGCTGCAGGGCTAGGCTAATTTTTAGGATAACTTCCTTCCAAAACAGACTGTCCTTAGAGCATTCCTATGAGTAATGGTGCCTTTGCTCGTATGACATTGCCAGAAGCCATCTCTTGTAATTACATGCATCTTAAATTGACTAGCGGGGGTGCAGGACAATATACTCTACCTACTGTACTACCTTATTTTAGATTATATTTCTCTTGACCTTATGTTGCTCTTGACCTTAAGCTCAAACAAGTTCTTCAGATGTTATTTAAAATCACACTTCAGTCCAAAGGCTTGACATTTCTCTGGATGTTGTACGCCAACATTATCGTTGGTGTGGCACTGGGATTTCTCTATTTAATGAGCAAACTCTCTCTCCAATATATATGTCCACATTGGTTCATCTCCAACATTGGGAGTCAGCTCTCCACCTCTAACAGCCACTTTTAGCATCAGGTCCATTAGACGTGCTCAGAGCAAATCTAGTCAACACAGTGCTGAAAACAAACACGTGCACATGCCATTGTACACAGAAAAGTATGTGCACATAATTTGCTCACACATTTACTGTGATTGTGGGTCTAACTGTGGTAATTAGGGGCAAAGGGCCATTTAGACATCGACATGATCGTTTGTGGGTGCAAAAACTGTTTCAGTACTGCACAGTTCCAGTAAATGCATACATGGGAATGCCTTTCTGTGCCCTCAGTAAGGCAGGGCTTCTGTGAAAAAAAATAGTTTGTGATCATGTAGTTAAAGACTGTATCAATTATGCATACGCACAAGGGGCCGAATGAAGATTGTGCACGGGCAGCCTTCATACTGGCATTTCCTAAGTGCTGAGTGTGTAACATTGCCACCTTAATAATGTTATGAGTGTCGTTTTTTAATATAGAATTATTTTCAGATTGACTCAAAATCTCCTTTTCATAAACAGCATGAATGGGCTGAAGAGTTGAGCACTGGTGATATTTTGAGGCAGAAAGTCTTGTTAGAAACATGTACGTTGTCCTGGTATCACAAATTCAAGATGTGATCCCTGAAGTTTCCTCTTGGCAAATTCTCTTTGCCAAAGTCTGAAAGCCAGTTTTTTCTTACATAATCCCTTTCCCCGGGCAAGACTCTATTATTAGGGTAAAAAAGTAAATTTCTTGCCCAAATTGTTGTCATTGGATAGAGGAGATTATGCGGACCATTGACTATGGGAGGTTATGGGGACTGTTGGATAAGGGTGGTAATGTGGCCATTAGATATGGGAGGCGACTCCTGGGCGGATGGAGAGCTTTGTGTACAGTTTCCATTACCAAAGATGCTATTTACAATATGGGCCACAGTAGATAATACAGTAAGATAGTTCTGAAAAGCTACAGTGCCACTGGTGCAAGACTGGGGAGAAGACACGAGGACAGCCACACTCCAGCTGGGAGGACAATGCCCATTCGTGGATAGTGCCATCGGTGTCTCTGAAAGTGGGGGGTAAAGGTGGACCCATGGTCTGCTGTCCCCACCAGCCATTGGAATTGGCCTGGCATGTAGGGCAGAAGGCACAGCCAGGATGGCAGAGTTTCTGCTGCAGCATTTGCTTCCCAGAGGAATTCTAGCCAAGTCATCTGGCATGATTCCTGCGGGCTCCCACCACAATTTGGCACCTCCGATCCTCCCCTCTACACCAAGCCAAGCCTGTATATCACACTCACGCCCAAACGGTATACACTTTTCCTGATCAAGGAGCTTGGTCATTTTTCTGAAGCTATAGCTATCCCTTGCTGCATCCAGCACAGAGTCCTGATTGAATAGCAGCTTGTTGCAATATCCTCTTGGCAATAGAATAGCAATGTCCTGTGTAGTTTGCATGTGCCCCCTGAAGTCCACCAGCTACACACAATCAGTAGCAAGTGAGACTGTGATTCGTTATTTTATTTATTATTATTTATTATTATTATTAATTATTAAATCCATACAGTAGCTCCTCTCTGATGGTCCTAATATATACTCCTGCAGAACCATAACCCTTACTCTTGTGCCAGCCAATGTAATATAGAATAATGACCATGTAAATTATATGAGACAAGTCAAAGGAAATAATGAAAATCTTTTAATAGGATGCTTTCTGATGGTTTGTTAAATATTAAATATATGGAGATATACCTATCTCCTAGAACTGGAAGGGACCCCAAAAGGACATCCAGTCCAGCCCCCTGCCTTCACTAGCAGGACCAAGTACTGATTTTGCCCTAGCTCCTTAAGTGGCCCCCTCAAGGATTGAACTCACAACTTTGAGTTTAGCAGGCCAATGCTCAAACCACTGAGCTACAGAACAGCCATTTAGTTACTATGATTTTCAAAACTCTTTTGGGAGGTGGAAAAAAATGAGATTTCTTTCCAATTTCCTTAGTGTTTTTGTCTTGTTTCATTTGGCAAAAATTGCTTTCACATCCTAAATTTTTTATAGAGCACAAGCTCACACAGACATGCTGTATTTATAATTCTTGTTAGTCTACTAGCATCATGAATGAAGTCAGCAGCACTGCTTTGAGAACTGGGTGTGTTCGTTAACGGGTAGTTGGTTCTGCAGCAGAAAAGCACAAAATATTGGAAGTGATTGCTGTTCTTTATTAATTTATTGGTCACAAAATGAACTATCTAGCCATGGTCACTGGGGCAACTCATGCCCCATTATAGAGAATCGTTTCCCGCTATTCCAGGTCGGTAGTAATCAGAAATAATTTCAGTCTAAATGCTGTGGAAGAGTTGTTCCCCACAGACTAATTCATCAGGGATAAATGTCTATCAGAAATGCTGCCAGAACCACCTCAAATGACCTTAATTGGCCTCCTTGTTGGCAGTTCTGACTGAATAGACCTAAAGATTGAACTAATCTCTCACTCCTCAAGGTCATTCAGTTCAGGGCATAGCACCTTGATGAGGAAGCATGGGGAAGCCTCCACCACCAGTGCCCAGGCTGTACCTTCGTTCTCTCATGTCATCTCTTCACATCTTTCGGCACCACTACATTCACTCAAACCACATACAACAGATGTTAGTCGCATTGCTTCATTCATGTCTGGAAGGCACTCAGATGCCACAGTGATGAAGGCAATATAAAAGCCCGAACAGAAGAGAAGAGAACTCAGAAAAACCCTTACGCCCTTTCCTCACTATACACCCAGTCTCACTGATTTCAATAGGGCTACTCCTATAGTGAGATGCTATTCACTGCATGCTATGCACAATTGGGCCCTTAAAAATAGGTTTAATTATAATTAATTAGCTCTCCTGGGAAATGGTAGAAGAAAGACAGAGAGCTTCTTAAAAAAAAACCAAAAGAAACCCCCAGATTTTGACATCACTGTTTTACACCAGTGTAAGTGAGTGAGTGGTCTTCAGTGGCTTTACTCCTGATTTACACTGATTTTAGTGAGATCAGAATCAGATTCAAGTATAGCGGATTAGCAGTGGCATTATATTGTTAGATGCCCGTTTTAGGATGACTGGTTTACAGGAGTTTAAAAGAAACCCAGTTTAAATATACATTAGACTTTATTCAAAATGCTATTGCATCCTTTGTCAGTCTCCTTTGATGTGGGACAAAGCAGGAGATCTGACCCATCAAAGCAAGCTCGTTAGCACATGCTTGGCTATAAGTGCAATAAGGAACATATGGAAAATCTTGCTAATCTTGTTGTCCCCAGTCCTTTCAAAGGCAAGAGGATGTAAATTTGCTGGCACTAAAACAAGATGTAATGTGAGTTTATTTCCATAAAGCTGTAAAAATGACATCAAGCAGTCCAATAATGCCATCAAAGCCATAGGAATTCATTTTTTTTTTCAGATCTTTACAAATTCCACAGTGGCTGTAAAGATTTCCAACATCATTTATGTTAGATGAGGACACTGATAAAAGAAAACATATGAGCACATTTATGGTATTTTACAACCAAGATTTGCATGTATAGTGCCTTTCTGTTCATTATATATGTCTCTCTACGCGAGACTTTCCAGTAAATCCATAATGGAAGGCTGCTGATAAATAAGAACTTAGATGATGAGGACCAATAAAAGCAATAGATTTTAGGACAGATTTAAAATGGGACGGGGAAGAAATATTTATATCAGTTTCAAGTACTAGATCCAAGCAGGAGACACTAACAATCAAGGTGGAAGGGAAGGGAGATGAAAGTAAAGAATATTAACACTACGGTAGCACATTGGTATTTCTTGCAGAGGTAAAGAATGAGTGGCCCCCACAAAAAAGCCACAGTAGCTTTGCAAAGTAAGGAATAATGGGCGAGATCTTCAGCAGGTGTAAAGCTGTGTTGAATTGTGCATGTGACATGCTGGATTGTGGATTTGAAAACAAGATTGTAACAGGATTAACACACCCAAATTGAGCATGCACCTGCAGCACAGTTGACATCTAAGGCCAGATACTCAGCTGGTGTGTATTAACATACCTCCACAGAAGTCAATGGCATTAGGCTGATTTACAGCAGCTGAGGATCTGGCCTAAAATGGTTCCTTCCATCTATGCACATGAGCACCGGAGGATGAGTCTGATTACAGGGCAGGTTCCATGCTGTTGAATTTTGGATGAGTTGAAATCTGGCAACATTTTTCAATCCAAGTAGCAGGCTTTAGCAATAACTTAGCCAAGATGTAAAGAATGATTGACCAGATTCTCATCAAGGGAAGGTTACAAACAAGGGCATAGTGTTTCAGAGATATTTATGGACTTCACATACCAATATCCTTCCAAATACCATGTAGCTTTGCTCTCCAAAATACAAGTTGGGTGTTCTTCTATAGAAGTTCCTCAGTTGGGACCCAAAGTGACCATCTGCTGAGCACTCAGCCTCTGGCTTATATGAGCTGAGCTAGCTGAACCAGTGGTTGAAGCAGAAATATCTATGCCAGCCCTGCTGAGTGGGGTTAAGAGCCCTTGTAAGTTGTCCATACTAGCGTTGTTCTAAACCATTTCAATTGCCCTGCCCTCTGGTCATACATTGCTCCGCTCCTAGAAGCAGTATGTTCTGGGACACTTTGAAAGGCCACTGGTTAACTGTGGGACAACTAGTTGAATTGTTTCAGCTAGTCTGTACTCAAATTCTCATTAAAAATGATACTGAAACAATGCCCAAATGGTTTTTAGCCCTGCTGAAGCATCATCTGTGTCAAATGCTACTGTTCCCCCTGCAAACTGTTTGGAGCACTTCTCTGTGCAGATGTGAGGTGCTTTACAATTGTAGGAGGGGGAACAAACCACTTAGCATGGTGCACTTCCGCAGTGTAGACCAGCCAGGCAGTCTCGCCAGGTTTGAGGCACGCGGCAGAGGAAGTGCGGAGAAGTGCACGCCATCGCTGTTCTGTGGTTAAAATAGAGGCTTTGATCTCTAGGCCTGACACTCTAACACCGTCGGCATGCACTGTATTTTACAGAGCTTTTTATTTGCCTTTTACATTATGTCAGGCACCTGAGGCATTAGCTGATGGCTAGATGCCAGATACACATAATTATCATTATTACTATTTATTCAGAAAGGAGTTATTTTCTTGTTGACGGCTGAAGAAACATTGCCCAGGGCAAAGACTGATAACAGGACAGCCCTGCTAATCAGGGATAAAAATTCCACATAGCCTGGAGTTCCATGGTTTACCAGGGAACGGTTAGAGCTAAAGAAACCAGCCACGTCAACGCTGAATCGTAGCTGACTTATGACTCAAACACTGAGGAGTGAAAGCTATACAGGGGACTCAGCCTCCCGATACAGGCAGTTGGACTTGCAGTGGATTGATTCAATGGGGGTTTGAGAAAACAAATAGAATTCTATAGAAATTATTGTAAACAAAAATCTATATTTAATGGCGAATGAGGGCTAAAGGGTGTTTACACTAAGGCCTCTTTACATCACTCTGGTAGTTTAAAAGGACCTTAAAATAACTAAATAGTCCCTTTACATTACCAATGTGGACTGAGAATCAGGCCTTGGGCCTCTATATGTAGAATTCTTTAAAGCACCCAATGGAATACAGAATTCTATCCTTATGGACTGCCTTCTCTGATGAACTGAGGCTTTGTCTGTACAACTTGTTAATTCTGGTTGATATTGTGAAGTTGTATTAAAAAAACTGTGGTGTCATAAATGCCTACAAGTATATACCTCCACCATTGCTGATAGGTTCTGTAGCATCAATGCACCAGGCAGATACAATGGGTTGTGGGGGGGATGCTTAGGACTCAGTGAAGCTATTCAGGGGAGAATACCTGGACAGTGGGTGGGCTGCTTCCTCAGCAAACCAGCTTTAATTTAACTCCCTGAAGGGAACAATGGAAAGTTGCCCAAATGACAGAATAAAAGAATGCGGGGGGTTGAAATAGCAAACCGAAGAAGCAGCCGGGGGCAGGAGAAAGCAAGGTCACAGCAGCTGGGTAAGGGGCTCTAGGAGGGAGAGCTCACCCCAGTGCGTAACAGCCTGCACTGGGCAGGGGACAGTCTACCTGCCTTCCTGGATACCAATGATCCCAAAGGATTTCCAAGGGAAAGATGAGACAGAAAGGGATGTGTGCAGTGCTTGTGTTGGTAGGATCTGTACTTCGCATGGGTAAGTATGAGAGCATAAAGGCGTTAGACGCTATTCAAAGTGTGAGCGTGTGAGAGAGAGAATTGACTCCTGCCTGCCCCTGAGATTTAAACTGCAAACCAGAAGCTTCGCACCTTTAGGGTGGAGTTCTGGGAGAGAGAGAGCGTGGTTACGTAACTGTAGTGGCTTGGGGTGGGGGGTCAGTGCTTCATGTGGCTTTTCTGTAAAGGGGGAGCAGACTGAGAGGCAGAGCTCAAAATGTACCGAGATGTGAAGAGAGAGGCCAGGGCTGCAACTGGAGGCTCCAGAAGCTTGAAAGTTGGGTGGAGAGGGAATCCAGAGCAGCGCAGACTGAGACGCCACTCACAGCAGTCCTAGTGGGTGGCCAGCAGGGGGTGCTTGCTAGAATCTGTGACCGCTTCTATAGCCTGATTAAAAGTAAAACAGAAAAACTGTTGTGCTCTCTTAATAGGCCTGGCAGAACCTGATGCATATCACTGTGATGCATAATGTGTTTTACGTGTTCTTTTGTACTTATGTGGGGGTGTCAGACAATAGTTAAATGACACATGTTGAGATTCAAAAAGTTAAATGTTTTATAACCATTTAAACACAAATGGGCAACATCAAGCGTCAAAATACACAAAGTAAATATCCTTAAACCAAACTAAGTTCTCTAGCAGGTGGAGTAAGAAAAATGCTATCTGGTAATTTCAGTTATCAGTGGACATATTTATGGTCAGCTTGTGTGTATGGTGAAAATGGATTTTTACCAATAGGCTTGGAAGGGTTAGATTTCGATCGCATTTTAAAGCCCTCTTTATGCCTACAGTTTGTGTGCAAGGATGTCATTTAGGAGTTAAATTATGGTATTTAGGCAGCCCGGTAATTAAGGGTGGGGTTTTCAAAAGTGCGCAGCATTGGCCTGAAGGCTCCCAGTGACTTCAGTGAGAGCAGAGTTTGCTCAACGCTGAGCACTTCTGAAAATCCAGTGCAGGTGTTCAGTTGTATCAGCTGTGCCCATAAATACTTGGAGTCACAGCCAGGGGAGGTGGAGGGATAGGAAGGAAGGTAGTGAATCAGCAGTGGGGTAACTGGCTCCAGGCTGGGAAGGAGGGTTCCAGGGCTTCCTACCTTCTCCCTGGTTCAGTCCCAGGCTTTACGGCAGCCACACCACTCCCTCTGGGTCCCACTCTCACCTCAGCCCTCCCCCAGCCATGTGAGCTGCCCAGACTATTTCTATTACAGGGGTGCTAGCAGGGGCGGCTCTAGAAAGTAGGCTGCCCCAAGCAGCGCGGTGCGCTGCGCCGCCCTTTCCTGGTCCCGCGGCGGGTCCCCTCTCCCCGCGGTGCTAGCCACCCCTGCCACCTGGTTCTGCTGTCCCTGGTCAGAACTGCAATTATCTGCAAAAGTGTGGGCACTAAAAGGGAGACTGGGTTGAGGCAATGCTGAAAATTGGACCCAATGTAGTCAGAAAATGAATCCTATGTTGACTCAACTCATTCCAGGCTTGGAAAAGAGAAATATAAGAGAATAAAAGGATCAAGAGTGGGATTAGACATAAAATGCCAGCGTAATCAGGAAAGGGAATGTTACCCACAATCGGTAAAGCAAACTTATACCCTGTAAGTGACGGAGGGCAATAGCCCCAAGGAGAAGCAATGAGCTTTGCACAACTAATTTTCTGTAGGAAAGAAACAGAACTGACCCCTCATCTTCCTATGGCCAATCCACAGTAAAGCCAGGGAGTCTGCAAGGCTCTCTTTCCAAGGGAATGCTGGGCGCTGATCATCGCTGAAGTTACTCAGGAATCGGTATATAAACCTAGTTGTCTGACAATGATCTCAATCTCCAATACTTTGCATCATGGACTCTTCTGATTATAATGGTTAGCAGCAGCAGCAGGCCAGGGTGAAACTCACTTTTCTACATCAGTGGTTCTCAATCAGGGGTATGTGTACATCAGCTCATCTAGCCATTTGCCTAGTTTTACAGCAGGTTCCATAAAAAGCACTAGCGAGGCCAGTACAAACTAAAATTTCATACCGACAATGACTTGTTTATACTGCTCTCTATACTACACACTGAAATGTAAGTACAATATTTATATTCCATGGTAAAAATGAGAAAGTAAGCAATTTTTCAGTAATAGTGTAGCTGTGACACGTTTGTATGTTTGTCTGATTTTGTAAGCAAGTACTTTTCAAGTCAGTTAAAATTTAGGGGTACACAAATCAGTCTTCTGAAAGGGGGACAGCGGTCTGGAAAAATTGAGAGCCACTGCTCTACATCTTATAAAAGCAACTTTTTAGCTAACTAAAATGATGATTGTGACATTGCAGTCTATATAATTTTATAAAAATATGCTAATGAGTGAATATAACGTAACTGGAATATGCTTCATACAAAAGATCTCTTGTAAGGTATCATCACAAAGCTTGTAAGCTAGTGAGTGTGGTCATCCTATTTGTATAAATATACCACTCTTGTATCTGAAACTAGAAATATGAAATATAACTCTGAGGGCCTATTGTAATTATTCAAAGTGTGGGCCATTAATGATGGTTTGGAATCTTGATGACTCCCATTAACTAGGACCATTGTCCGTAAATGGTTGTGTTTTACCTGTAAGTCTTCCTGTATACTGTGTGCTGGCAAGTGGGCAATGAAGTCTTGCAGTGACATGTGATCATGTCACCTGAACTGGAATCCATCTTTAACCTGGTGTCTTTCCATTGAGAAGGAGGGGGTGGGAACTCAGAGAGGGACAAAGGATTCCTGCCTTATGCAAAAGATGTATAAAGGGGTGGAACAGAACAAAGGGAGGGGAGGAGCCATCATGAAGAATCCCCCAGCTACCACCTGAGCTGGAACAAGAGCTGTACCAGGGGAAAGAATTGTGCCCAGGCCTGGAAGGTGGCCAGTCTGAGGAAAAAACTTACTGAAGCATCTCTGACGGTGAGATTATCTGTATTCAGTTTGATTAGACAGAGATTTGCGCGTTTTATTTTATTTTGCTTGGTGACTTACTTTGTTCTGTCTGTTACTACTTGGAACCGCTTAAATCCTATTTTCTGCATTTAATAACATCACTTTATACTTATTAATTAACTCAGAGTGTGTATTAATACCTGGGGGAGCAAACAACTATGCATATCTCTCTATCAGTGTTATAGAGGGTGAACAATTTATGAGTTTACCCTGTATAAGCTTTATTTGGGTTTAGACCCCATTGGGAGTTGGGCAACAGGACAGGAACACTTCTGTTAGCTGCTTTCAGGTAAACCTGCAGCTTTGAGACAAGTAATTCAGACCCTGGGTCTGTGTTGGAGCAGACGGGAGTGTCTGGCTCAGCCAGACAGGGTGCGGGGGTCCCGAACTGGCAGGGAAAGCAGGAGCAGAGGTAGTCTTAGCACATTGGGTGACAGTCCCAAGAGCGTTTCTGTGATCCAACCCGTCACAATGATCTTACAGATAAAACTGTAATAGTCATGTACTCCTTAAATCACAACAGCAGGATGCGTGTATGGGAGGGTAATGGTAGTAACAGGCCGACATCACATCAAAGTGTTATGAATAGAACGAATAGCAACTCACCCTAATATAGACACATTGGGTTTCCTGAACACTGCTAATAGCTGCCTAATGCTGTAAGTCAAGACTTGAGAGGATGCTGCTCATGCAGAACATAGGACACAGAGCAGGATTACATTTCATGGTGTAATAAAAGCATGGGAGAGATTAAGATTGTGAGTTTTAAGTGTATTGTGACTAGATCATATTGTCCTTTGAGGGGAAATGTGCTACAGCTAGAGTGCTCCGTCTTCCTTATACTAAACCAATCCCTAGAACGTGGCGTTTGGAGCTGCTCGAGCCCAACATTGCTCTTCATTTTCACTGGCTGTGCTTCTTAGCTGGGTGGACTCCAGGCGGTGAGGATGAGTGTGTTTTCTTACTGCAGCATATCCATCTCTACCTCTTCGAGCCTTTCTTTGGGAAAGAAACCCTCTCCCCAGCTGTTTTCATGCAGCGGGCACCAATGCACCACATGCACGTTCTTATGGGTGGCACTTCCTCAGCAGAGCGACAGCTGAATGTTAAAGGGGGGTTTGGAAGTGGAGGGGATCACTTCAGCTTTGGGGCTCCTGAGCCATCTCTCTAAGGCACGTGTCAGATGAGGCTGTAACTTTACAGTCTACCTTGTCAAAGGGGCAGCAGGTAGCTGCATGGCCCCAGGGGTCACCAAATGAAATTAATAGGCAGCAGGTTTAAAACAAATAAAAGGAAGTTCTTCTTCACGCAGCGCACAGTCAACTTGTGGAACTCCTTACCTGAGGAGGTTGTGAAGGCTAGGACTATAACAATGTTTAAAAGGGGACTGGATAAATTCATGGTGGCTAAGTCCATAAATGGCTATTAGCCAGGATGGGTAAGAATGGTGTCCCTAGCCTCTGTTCGTCAGAGGATGGAGATGGATGGCAGGAGAGAGATCACTTGATCGTTGCCTTTTAGGTTCACTCCCTCAGGGGCACCTGTCATTGGCCACTGTCGGTAGACAGATACTGGGCTAGATGGACCTTTGGTCTGACCCGGTACGGCCTTTCTTATGTTCTTATGTTATGTTCTTATGGTCTCCCCTTTTGCTGTTGGTGAAGCCCTGTACTCCTCTTATCCTGGAGCAGCTCACTTCACCGCTCAGCCTGCCAGCTACTCTGCCCAGTGAGTGGGCTGGGGGCAGGGAGCTTGCACCCCTCCACCTCTGCTCACTCACTAGCCCCCAGCAGGCAGTATTGGATGAGTAGCTTTTGCTTTTCCCACTACAGCCAGTCATAACCTGGGCAGGGATGGGGGCGGGGGCTGTGGGCTCAGTCACTGCCTATTAAAGTGCACAGAGAGGCTCCAATCCTGCATTTTTCAAAAGCAGCAAGGGGTCTTAAAATCCTGTCACTTGCATAGGTGCTGGAAGTAGGGGTGCTGCCGTACCCCGAGCTTGAAATGGTTTCCATCAGAGAGAGGCTCTGCAGTTTGTTGCAATGGCTCTCAGTAACCCCCCTGTACAAATTGTTCCAGCGCTGGTGATCACTTCTGAAAATCTTACCCTTAAGCTTCAAGTCAGTGAAACCACTAACGTACCATGGTTAAAGTTAACCATATGCTTCAAGCTTTGCTGGCTTGATGCCTTAATATAGCCCTACCTCATTCGCTGTACATTGCCTTAGAAAGTAGAAAACTCTGTGCACTTAGCACAAAGTGTTCCATGGTAACTTTTTATGCCCAGCACCTGGAGTTTTCAGTAGCACAACGTCAGCATTCACTGAGTGCAGACCTTGTGTCGGAGAGAAGGCTGGGGTGGTGTCTAAGCAAATTGTTCTAGGTTATGGCATCTTTTTCTTTCAAAGAAACCTAGGAAATGTCATTAACAAATCGACCCTAAGACTACATGGTTAAGCATTCAAGTGAGAAATGTCAATGTTAAGGGTGCACTTACAATTTGAACTCTGCCGCCGGGAATGGAGTATGATGCAGTCCTATATACATGATCATGTACTGCTCAAATATGACAAACATTCTTTTTGCCCCTGGGACACTGCACGATGAACAGTGAATGAGGCTACAGAGAAACATTTGACTCGCCTCTCATTTCTAGAAGTTACGTTTGTTATCTTTGACCAGTGCACAAGATGTATCGCACGGGAATAGAAGATTGTGCATGTGCATAGAGGGTGCAGGGAATAAAAGTATTAACATTACGTTGTATCTGTGCGAGAAACAGCATGTAGCTGTGCCCTTGAAAACTGTAATCTCCTGCCTGTTCCTGCTACATGCCAATCTGCTCCTGAGAACCGCTGAGTCCTTTCAGAGCTCAGGGAAACCCCTGCGACTTGTGATAAAGCACCAGAGCTGGGGTATATAAAGTCTGGGCCGGCTCCAGCTTTTTTGCTGCCCCAAGCGGCAAAGGGGAGGAAAAAACCCCCAAAAAGCCGTGATCGGCGGCACTTCGGCAGCAGCTCAGCCGCCCCGCTTCATTCTTCGGCAGCAATGCAGAGGCAGGTCCTTCGCTCCGAGGTGGACCGAGGGACCCGCCGCCAAATTGCCACCAAAGACCCGGACGTGCCACCCCTTCCCATTGGCCACCCCAAGCACCTGCTTGTTTTGCTGGTGCCTGGAGCCGGCCCTGTTTAATGTAGACACAAAGGGACAGCATTTAAGTTACACCTGCATTCCTAAGCAGGAATTTCCTGACATTTGAGCACTTCACTGCAACGCTGGGGTGCAAAAACACTGAGCGTTGTCCTCACTTTGCTCCTTCTGAAGTTGGTGGTAAAACAAGCTTCTCTTAGGCATTTAGGGTGGGATCCACAAAGGGGCTTTCATTGGCGTTGCAACACTGATGGTCACGGGACTTAGCTTTTACTCACAGTAACAACCGTCCAATGCACCAAAGCCAGTTTAAGTGCCTAAGCTCCCTGGACAATGAATGAGGAGGCACCTTAGAATTTGGTCCACAGAAGGCAGCTGCCTAGGTGGGGAGCTGCCTAAACTATCCAATGGGAGGTGCCGACAGGAGAGGTGTGTTGCAGGTGCCCCTTTCACAGTGAGGGGCGGGGCTTAAGTCCTAGCTCTGTTTAGTGATCCACATCAGCAACCAGCGGCATGGAGTGAGGCAGCTTAGGCACCTCTGGTGGGAATGAGTTAGGTGCCTGCCTTGCTCTACACACAGACATCTGGAGGTGACGGAAGCTGCTGCTGCCAAACTTACAACTTTTAGCCTAGTTAGAGCACTTGCCTGGACTGTGGGAGACCCAGATTCAATCCCCTCCCCCCCCCCCGCCCTGCTAGTGGGTGAGAAAGGATTTGAACAGGTGTCTCCCACCACTGAGGGCGCTAACCACTGAGCTATGGGATATTCCGATGTGGGACTTCATCCATCTCTCCTGCTGAAGCTCTTCCATTGTGGATAAATAGGAAGAGTGATTGGAGCTGGGGAACTGGACCTTGGGTCTCTCACCTCACCTAACCACTGGACTATGGAGTCATTTACCTCTGCCCCAAGCCCAACGTCTAGATACGTATTTATCCATAGGGAATGGATCCAATCCAGTAGATGGCCTCTAGATCGGGCCCTGCACGTTACTTGGGTGGCCAAACATCTGTCTTCCCCCAGTTTAGAATCGCCCGGGGACTTAGGCAAGAGAGAAGCATCTGAATGCCTGAAGGGAGACAACAGCATGCATGCCCAGAGGCAGAAACATAGGCACCAAGGGAATTTTTGTCCTGAAAACATAGGCACCTACAGGGTTTGGTGGGAATTTTGTGGACTGTAGTGGAGCCAAAACTGGGAATTAAGCACCTCGTGTACATGTGTCCTCTGTTCCTATAGTATCAAAGCCCCTCACAATTTTCAATTTCTTTATCCTTGGTAGCTCCGAGAGACAGGGAAGTATAACTATGATCCTCACTTTACTGATGTGAAACTGAGGCAGAGTGAGACCCAGTGACATGCCAAAGGTTTCCCAAGAAGCGCATGACAGAGGATGGAATTGAACCTGCTCTTCTGGGCCCCGGTCACTGGACAATGAAGCCAATTCTGAGCACTCTTGAAAAGCCCATCTAGTATTTTCTCCACGTAGCCTCTTTTGTAATGCTTTTAATACGTCTCCCTGCTGAAGGCATGCAGCAAACCAAATCAACACAACACCTCTCTTTAAAGGAGAACTGACATGCTGTTTAAAATGTAATTAGTTTAAAAAACTGTTAGAGTTTCAAATCATGAACAGAACATACATGTATAGGGCAACATTACACATAACTTAAGCTAAATGCTGCATTTATGCAACACTAAGGATGAAATTTTAATTGCTTATAACTTAAATAGATTTAATTCAGTTGCCGTGGAATGAGAATTTTAATTGCTTATTTTAATTTTCATTCAGTTACTATGGTAACCTGCTCTTTTCAGTATATGCATTGTAATACAATCTTATGGGCTCACAAAATGAGGCAATGTGACATACCAGGCGTACAATATATAACACTAGATATATTACAGTGTGTGTGTGTGTGTGTGTGTTTTATAGGTGAAGTAATAGTGACACATTGGTTAAGGCTGCCTAACATTTTCCATTATGTAGCCTACAGAGACGATGCTAGCTTATGTTAAATAGAAATTTGCTGAAATGTAAGTAGAGAAGAGGTTTTTGGGCTAAGGCCTAATCAGATACCAGTGAAGTGAGACAATTCAGAGGCAAGTTAGAGATAAGTTAGGACATAAGCCCAGGCCATTTTGTAAGCATGTTTTTGGTTTTAACCAGGGTTTTAGACAAACTGTGAATGTTATCGGTATTGATAGTCATTGGAATAACATGTTAATTAAGAAGACATTTAACGTTAAATAGCCAAGGAGAAAATAGTGGTAGTGGAAATATAGAGATGGTAAAAGGTAGGCTAAATGCTAACTAATTAAGGGGTGTTATAAGTGATTATACAAAGGGTAATATGCTAATTTTAGATTAGCGCACTCATCCATGATCAACGTAGTGTTAGAGAAAGGATTATATACCCATTCTTCTCACCCAGGGACAGAATACTCCTGCATGCACCATTTCATCTTAGAATGTGAGTATCAATGCAACATATGGTTATATTGTAATGTGTGTTTGCTTTAACTTATTTTATTTAAAATAAAGTCTTTAATTCTTGCACTCGTGTCATTCACAGTCCTCCACTAAATTAAATTGTCTCTAACTACTCTGGAGCCTCCAACCTTAAAGAGTTCAGTTAGGTTCTGTTCCTTATCTTCAAACTATTAACTGGGAAGGCACAAATCAAGGTTAGAATTACAAGGCTCTATTTTCATTTGCTGACAAATTTTAACTGATCAAACTCATGATTTCTGTGCTTTGCCTCTGGGTTAGGTCAGGGTTTGTGACTTTCTTTTAAGACTGAATAGGTTTTTTTGGGAGCAATCATGTTTGAGAATGAAGTTAGTTATGGTAATCTTATGAGTGTGTTTTAAATAAATACAACTATATAGTCTGAACATTTTCTTGAATAGCTTTTTTCTTATCAGGGGCTTGGAGTCACCACTTGAAATTTAGTAGGGAAGAGATTGGGGTCAGAGAGATGCCCTTTGCTATTTCCAAAAACTTATTTAGATTTGGCTAAATATAAGACACTGAAAATACCATTTGCGCATGCTCAGTAGGGTTTGCTTTTAATTTGCTGAATGTTCCACCTACATTGCCCAGTCTCTTGCATTACATGCATATAAAACACACAAGGCATAAACTCAGAGGTCACAAGCCAAACCGATCCTTCCCTTATTTCACTTAAATGTCACCTGTCCTAGACAGCCTCATTTTCCTGCCCTTTGAGTGGTTACTTAAAATCTGTTACAGTCAGCTCTCAAGGGCACTGGATTTTATGGAATGTTACACATATGGGGTGAATCTGGAACCATTCAGGAGTGGCAAGTGAGAGTCCCCCTCCAAATATTCTGGGGAATGTCCACTAAACTTGGAACCAGGGACCTTAAATTCAGGCCTTACCTCTAATGCACTCAGTGCACTTCATAGCCCTGATTACTGGCTAAGATTGCATACATCTGCCTCAGAAGGTGGTCAAATACTGGTGCTCCCCTCTGGGCTGTACATCACCTTGGGAGACTTGGCCTTTTTTGTCATACCTTGGTTTGTAATTAGATTGTAAGATCTTTGGGGCTGGCCAGCATTTTCTATGTGGTTACACAGTGCCTACCACAACACAGCTCTGATCCCTGACTGGGGTCACTAGCTCTTTCCACAATACATGTAAATTATTAGCATTGTTTGTATAACAGCAGAAGCTAGAAGCCCTAGCTGAGATCAGGACCCTATTGTGCTAGGCACAGTACATGCACCCAGAAACATCTGAATCGATGAAAACAGGGCTAGGAGAAAGGAAGTAGGAAACTGCAGGCTGTGTTTCTGCCCCAGGTTCCTAACACAATCACAGTAAAGTGTCTCTGCCAGGAGGCCAGAGGTTGAATGGGCACAGGGACTGTACTGCCTACTCTTGTTCCTTAGATACGCTTACTACAAAGGAGGTTAAAGCAGCCTGTTTAAAGCAGCACCCGCAGACATTTTTTGACAAATAGAACTTGACTTTCCAGAACTACCATGACCCTATGTTTAAGAAAAGTGCCTTCACTTTCCATGAGTTTTTCAGTAAGGCAAAGCTATAATAAAACATTAACATACATCAGACCTTACATATTCAGTCTTCAGAATCAGTTTAATATTAAACAAACCTGACTAAAGCTTCTGGCTTGCAGGCTGGGAAGGCTGCCTCCTCTGAGTACACTAAAAGAGTAACAATTTCTCAATACCTATCTTCTTTTTTGGCACTTCTCTGTGTCCATACTGTGACAAAGTCACACCTGACCCCTATAAGAGAGTGGTGGAACGTAGATATATCAGTCTTACAATAGTAAAGGCCCTTTTCCCCTTGAGCTGAAAAGGTTACCTCATGTTAACAAGGCTCACCTGAGTCCAATTAAGGGCTGTCTTTGACCTTTACAAACCCCTCTTCTGGTGAGAGGGGGGAGGAGAGAAAATAAATGATAAAAGGCTGGTCCCTTTCCTATAGGGGAAGCAACCAAGCTAACTCCTGTTTGGGGAAGGACTGGCACCCAGAAGCCAGCATAATAAGGCAACACCCCAGAGAATGGGCAGGGAAAGGTATCCCCTCTTTCAGTTAGTATTTCTCAGCCAAACAAAAGAAACAACTTGGGCCTACCAGAAGGCCCACTTTGTAAATACTGAAAAATAAACCAGAGAGGAATATTAAAAAACAAACGAAACAAAAAACCCCCAACAACCCACTCCAGAGTCAGACTGATTTACTCCAGGCCCCCACCACCAAAGGGAGAAATGCTGATGCCAATGAGGTACGTTGCCATAGTACTTGGTGTGAAAGCTTTTCCATTACAAGGACAATCCATATACTATTATACCACAATTCCATGAGAAGTCACATTTTTCCAATGTGAAAGTCTTGCTGCTAACAGTAAAATTAGTGATTCTATTTAAAATCCTTCACTGCAGAATTAAGTAAAGTCAGGAGATCTTGAGGAAGTTGCCATTTTGTCATAAAATGAACCTAACTTCCTCCCCAAACTGTTTAATTCCTGAACACAACCACTACAGGTGCAAGCATGTTCCCCTTTGACATATTTCTCAAAAATCCAAAAAATGTCATTTTTTCAGTACAAAGCTCTCTCCCTTGGGTGGTAGAAACAGCAGCAGACCCAGCCTTCTCAACATTGGAGAAGTCTTGCAAACAGATGCAACAATTTGAGCATCTCAAAACAGTTGTTACCACTACTTCACTCCTGTGACATCAGTAAGCATAATTGCTGCTCATGCTGTAATTTTTAGCTATTTAACTATTCCTTTTTGCACGCACATATACTCAGAACATTATAGAATATGGGCACAGCAAATTTAAAATCCATTTTTGTTGAAATTCCAAGAACTTGAGACTACAGAATGTAGCCACTTGGGGGTGGTTTTTTCACAGCACACATGAATGAACTAATAGACGTACTTCTTGGGTCAGTCTATGGATTTCTGTTCAAAGTCTAGCTGCCTCTGGTTGAAGGCCAGTGGCCTAGTTGTCATCAATGCCAAGGCCTTGAGTTTGAGCAAAAAACTTATCTTGAGGTTTAGGAAAGCTGTTTAAGATAAGAGTTGAAGGTTATTGAAAACCAAGATCTCAATATGTTTAATGTAGAAAATGAGAGCCAGTCATATGCAATAATGCTACCATATTCTGAATAATTTGGTTTAGGCACATAGGCTAGCAGACATCTTATGCAATTCATGCTAGAACCATCTAAAAACACTGTTCAGAAGACAGGCTAAGTGACATGTGGTGTGAATATACAACACACTGATAGGAGAAAAGGGAACTTAGTGTAGAAGTCAATGTTAGGAATATAGATATTCAGGTCTGCCTGTAAAGGCCTATACTTTAAGAATTTAGGTATACGTTTATCATTTAGCTAGTTTATAAAGGTATAAAAGAATCAAAATCACTGTCTGCCTGTGTAAGGACCTTCTCTCCCTGTGACAGTCTGAGGCCATGTTCTTAAGCTAAGGCCTTTAGCTAAGCCGTGGGAGCTGCCATAAGCTGGAAAGTGTATGGTCATGTCCTCACACATTTCAAACCAGTCTCATTGAAATAAGGCAATCTAGAGCTGCTAGAAAGGTGATCCGCTCTATCACCTCCAGATAAAGGGAAGAGCCTAGAAGATGTAAAAGGAAATTTAATTTGATGGTTTTTTGTTTGTTAAGAACTCACTTATCAATAGGCATAGTTGGGAAACCCTTATGTCTGTAGCTGCAGTTGTGAAATCCTCACTTCTGTATTGTCTTGTCAGAATTCCCACTTTGCTATTGTTTATTTGCACGGTCTGTCTGGTTCTGTGATTGTTTGTCTGCTGTATAATGAAGGTGGTGGGATATAACTGGTTAGCTAATCATATTATGCTATGTTAGCATTGGTTAGGTAATTTCAGTAAAATGATTGATTAAGGTATAGCTGAGAATATTATTATATAAATTAGGGGCAAACAGGAAGTTGGGATTTGAAAATAAGGAAAAAGGAACTTGGATTTAAGCTTGCTGGAAGTTCACCCCAATAAACATCTAATTGTTTGCACCTTTGGACTTTGGGTATTGTTGCTGTCTCTTCCCACGAGAAGGCCCAGGGAAGTGGAAGGGTGAAGGAATAAGCCCTCTAACAGTCAAGTCACCCAGTAGCCTAGAACAGAGCAGTAATCACAACCTAATACTGTTAACTCGCAGAAACTATAGTAAAGTTGATATTGTTACAGTGATAGGAAAGAATGCCCAACTCCATCTAGAACATGGAGTAGTGTCAGTTCCAGGACTCTGAGATGCAGTGGTGATAGTGGTAGTCTGACAGCAACTAGAATTAGATAAATTCATGGAGGATAGGCCCATCACTGGCTATTAGCCAAGATGGCCATGGATGCAACCCCATGCTCGGGCATCCCTAAGCCTCTGACTGACAGAAGCTGGGACTGAACAATGGGGGAGGGATCACTCAATAATTGCCCTGTTCTATTCATTCCCTCTGAAGCACATGAGGCTGGCCCCTGGCAGAAGACAGGCTATCGGGCTAGATAGATCATTTGTCTGACCCCATATGACTGTTCTCATATAATGGTGTACAAAGTCTAAAAACATTAAGAAAAGACTGAGCAAAGAGGAATTAGCTGATCTTGTTTTCTTTGGCAAAGGAGAAGCCAATCTGTGATAGGAATTTTCTTAGTTGGGGGCAACAGAAAATTTTGCCTACATAGGTTGGGTTTTCCCCCTGTGATTAAATCAGCACTTAAAGCAAAATCACTATGTAGAGCCATTTTAGAAATCTTTTAAACAACTCTCTAGTATATTACAATTCATGAATCAAAACAGGTATCAAAGTCTAGTTAGCTAGGTTCTTATTGGAGACCTAATCTAAAAAAAAATCTAGGATATAAAAGGACAATATTTTCCTTTAAGGCTTTTCTGAAAAACGTTAAATAGTCCATGTAGAAAAGTTTCAGACCAAGCCAGCGTTTCAGTATATAGAGCAGCTCATATAACTTTACTGAGAAATCTTAGATTGCAGTAGATTTACACAAACAGAAATACAACTGCTTTATTTTTATTCTGAAATGAAGCAAAACAGTAGGTTGGGATTCAGAAAATATCTTGTTGGATGTTGAGGCCTGCTGTAGAAAAAGCAAGACTTCAATAAACAGTATTTGTATCATACAGAATACACAATAAATTAATATCCACATGCAAGCTACCTACAGAAAGTTACATACACAATGTAAAAAAATACAGTATTTTGTTCATTTAAAGTTAAGATTTTTCTGTACATTTTTTAAATTTACATTTTTTTATACATTTTGTAAACTTTTGTATAAGTTTATAAAACCGAAAGCATATAACATTTAGGAACTTACGTCACCATTCACATCTGCACATCATCCTAGAAAGAGGTTGACTTCTACAAACGTTAAACTTCAGCGTGTCATTTTTTTGCCCCTTCATTTTTATGTTGGCACTACCACACATTTACCGCTATTCTAGAGAGTGAATTTCCTCATTTGCTAGCTGTCCATACTCTAGTGAAATGCAATCATACTAATGTGTGCTTTAACAAAAATGCAAAAAAATTACCAAGTGTCTGCCATTATATATCAACCACTTTATCAACTTCACATTTACCTGACATTTCTGCATAATACCGACTCTTCTTGCACTAACAGCTTTCACATAAACATGCAAACCAGTCTGAATATGGATTTAGTCATTTGACAGTAGAAGAATACTGAAATCAACTACAAGGGTTAAATATTTAAAGGAATGTAGACTTATCAAATTTAACATGTTAATACTTCTAGTCTAATAGTATGAATTGACTTGTTCACACTAAAATTTTAAACATTGAAGTTCATATTATGAAATTCAGCACAAGCTTATTCTGCATTAGTTTAAAATGAAAATACTAAAATAAACCCTGGCACATACATACTAGACTATCATTCGTATGAATGGGTTTAAAGGTATTTAAGTCTATATTCCTCCCAAAATAGATCATGCATACTCCTGATTAAACAAGGATTCCTGAAGTTTAAAAAGCAAAGATTTTAAAATCCTTAGAGTACACCATCAAAATATATAATTTTGGTTAAAATACTTCCTGCCCCAAAAGAAATGAGTACAATGGAGCACATACAACCTCTTTTCTTGAAGATTGTGTGTGCACTCTAAAGCAGTTTTACCATTTGAAATACTAGCCCATTATGCTGTTAGACCGAATTCAGCAAGGTACTTGTCCACATGCATCATTTTACTCACAAGAGCAGTCCACTTCAACAGGACTATGGCTGTGTAAGTATTTTGCTGAACAGGTACCTAAATGGCTGCTTAAATCAGAATTCCAAAAAAAGGCAGGCATTATAAGCACGTAGGTATTCCATGGCAACTCTTGCCTGGATACTACCTACTCATTTATTATTGCCAAGAAAACCTATGGTACATTTAAAAACTGTACTCTAGTGCAATCAAATTGCTAAGACTGACAGTTGAGAGCTTTCCACTTAGATTTAGGTTTGAGGTCAAAGAAGAAGTTGCCTTCTAGATCACTAGGAGAACTGCTAAGACTTTCTTCTCCACAGCTCATGTCTTCACAGGAATCTTCGCTAAAAGAGAAGGAACAGTTATTTGTAATTTACTCAAGTCACGACAACTACGCAAGCAGCCATGAAGGTAGCTAAGTTTTTCTGGGTTTTTTTGGATCCCACCTTTTCTTATGAAATATTTTGTTCCTATAAAAGGTATTGAGTTGCTGTGGAATGTCAGGTGCCAATGAAATTCAAAAGCTCTTCATACTTCTAGTTCTACAGAATTTCATTCCACTAGCAAAGAGACTTCAAAATCAGAAAAAGCTTGTATTACTAGTTACTGTGCTCCCAATGCTCAAATCACAGCATATTAGCAAGGGTTGGACCTAGTTTTTAATCCACTAGCATCATTATGCTACCACTTATTAGCAAACACAAACAGGCACTGTACTTCTGATCACTATGTTTATACGGTTGTGTGAAATGGCACCGCTACTAGTTTCTTTAAAATGCTTAGTATTGACAACCATCCAGATTACTAAAAGGTTTAATACAACTGCCATTTAAGTCAACAGATGTAGGATCACACTGCTGCGCAAAGAACTCACCTAGTGAGGGATTATTGCACTTGGGGGGAGGAGGCAGCAGAGCTGGCAAAATCAGTGGGGGTCCATCACTTCCATAAGCAACTACATGGACCCAAAACTGTGCAGGGGAACCCCACAAACTCTGGGGGCACTAGGACACAGGTGGTGCCTCCCCAGCACGTGGCCTTGGACATAAACTTCTCCAGAGACTCCAGCCAGTAGGAGCAGTTGCGGAAGCAGCCAAACGGGGACCGGCACACAGACAGACACCTTTCTACAATTTTAACTGGACTTCCTTTGCCCTGTGCTGATTGGCTGTTTACTCCAACGCTGTCCCTTCCTCTCCCTCAGTCTCTTCACCTCAGTTTCACTCCACATCTGCCCCTCCAACCTCCTTACCCTGCTCCCCTCAATGTCCACTCTCCCTTTTCTTTCCATTTCGCTTATCCACCCCCCCAAAACCTGTGGAACAAACATGACATACGGCAACTATGTTTCCAACAAGAGCTCAGCATTATCGGTTCCCTGGTGTTATACTGCCCCCCCCCCCCCATACTGTAGCTGTCTTGTCGATTTAGACTGTAAGTTCTTCAAAGCAGAGACTGCGTGCTACTGTGTTTGCACAATGGTGCTTCTTAGGCACTACTGCAAACGCAATTAAAACGAAACAAAAATTGTCTTCTTGTAAACAATGTGTAACCTTCCTTCACAAATATGTAACAGGAAAATTGTTTTTTGGATAATTTTGATAAAGCTACCTTTGATATAACTCTTCCTTAACAGACAAACTACTTGCAAACATGTTTAAACTTCCTTGTGATAAAGCTACTTCTCCTCACCTCAGCTATTTTCTTCTGATTTTGTTCAGAGATACCAACCTGCCATCTGATAAATCTGCTCTTCCCCCTCATCTTCCCTTAAAATTTTAAATTTGGTTCCCAAACATGCTAACTTCTTAGCTACAGTCCTTTAAGAAACTGTTGAAACAAAAATAAACATGGACTAAAGTGACTAAAAAAAGCTAACAATGAAACTACTTGTTTATTGAACATCTGGCTTGCAGTCCTTAAAATTAAATTTCTGGGAGCTGCTAGGTGAGATCATGTCACATGACTTCAACTACTTAGAAAATCACCTCAGTTTTCCCAGTTACCCAAGCAATATAGAGCTTTGGAGATTTAAGTCCGTTTGTGCTGCAACCAGAAAGACTACGCTTCCTTATGAAACTGTTCATGCAAATAAGAACTACTGAATCAAATTTATTTTTATGACTAAAGTATCACCACAATGCTTGCAGAAGTTATCAAATCAGTGAAAAACTACCACCCTAGGAATGTTACATACCTCTCACTTTCATTGAAACATCCAACCTCTGGTATAGTTGGCAACTCAGGAACACTGCAGTAACTATTTTGTAGATTCTGGGCTGTACGTCTTGAAACAATCCAAACCAACTTCTTATGATCTGGTTTGCAACATTCAGGAGAAGAATAATCTGCTAGGCATTTTGAAACCAACTCTCGCCAGTAGAGTAAGTCACTGTCACTTATCTTAAAAAGAAAAAAAAGTGAGAAAAAAACATCTAATTAGTTAGACTGCAGACAGTCCAGAATTGAGGCCTCCTCACTTTTACAAACATGTTGGCATATAAATCAAGTGATATGCTGCTGAAGTAATGGACTAAAAAGTCAGTCTTTTTCACTTTTCAAGATCAGCTCCTTTAGCATGGCCTAAGACAATCTTGTGCAATATAGTGTGAAGCTGACAGTTCAAATAAAATTCATGTTGCCTTTAAGTTAAAGACAGGTTTAAGCAAATGAGCCAGTTAGTTCCGGCCTCATAACACACAATGAATGCCAGTATAACTCAGGACCCTGAATTTTAGGATTTTCACAAAGTAACAAAACAGTAGAATTATCTGTTATACTATTTAATGGGTATTAAGAACATTAAAATTGTATAGTATCAATGATTTTATGAAGGATGTCAGACAAAACTATTAAGAGCTAGGAAATATGAAATAATTCCTTCAGGGCTGGTAACACATCATTTCAGGTTAAATAAATCTGGGTAGATTTGCTTGTTGTAAAGTCTTGGTTTTATTGTACACGTAAAGTTAAGACAAAAGCACTCAGCTATACTAGTTTCAGTAATTCTTTTAAAACCGTACTTTTCACTTTTTCTATAGTGAACATCTTTAGTGTAAGAAGAAAAACTAAACAGGTACATTGACATACACCCCATTTTAAGTGTCATGTTTAAGCCCCTTCCCATGTAAGAAGCAGGATGACTGGGGAACTTCCTTTAAGATAAGATGAAGAACTTAACAGGTTCTTAATCATATAAGCATCCAATAAGACCCTGCTATCAGATTGCTTCTTGGTAAAGAAGAGAGCGCAAAAAAGTGTACCCATGTAATTTTGTCTTAGTGGTATGGTACGTTTTACACCTCAAGATGCCAAGGGGAAGGGTGCTGGTATTATCCAGCATCTTATAGTTGTGTTCAGGATGCCCATAGTTGCGAAAGTGGTACTTCATTATCCAGTGCTAAAGCCAAGAGGTAAACAAACCACTGAAAAGAGTTTACCTTTGAATGCTTTTGAACACGCAGAACAATTTCAAACAGCTCAATGGATTTTAAAGTCTGAACTTCCAGAGTGAGAAGACACAAGGCCAATATGGATGGCTGGAAGTACAAAAACCACACTCAGCATACACAAATCAAAATCCAGTTATGGATTACTAAGCAAAACGATTTAAATGTACATACTTTTGCTTTAGAGAAGACTAATCGGCAGTTGCAAGCTTTCAGCTGTGCTTCCAATTTGTCAAGGTTCAGTACTTCTTTCCTACAAATAATAAAAGAGAACATTTGTACTCAGGTAAAAACTAAAATTAAAATATGGTTATTTTTAAGCTAATGTCAGAATTTGATTTAATGAGACTTCTAAAAGGGGGAGAAGGGTCTTATAACCATAACAGATCATTACAGATATGGGATATATAACTACACTTACCTTTCTGAGGTATGACAGAGTACAATAGTATGGTATAAGTGCAAAAAGGTTAAGGCAGTAGTAGCTTTAAATTCAAAGTGCAGTTTTTCCGAAATTATTTTTTCCATCCGTTTCAGGTCGGAAACAGTGCATTTACATTGGCTAATCCGGATGACATCATGAGTGGACGGAATATTGCATTCCTCTTCAATGATTTGGGCAGCCAGTTGAAAACAACAGACTCCAATGCAAGATAGATGCTTAGGTTTCACCTGAAAGAGAAAAAACTTCTATCAATTGTTACACCTGTGACAACCTAGTGACCCACATGATGTTACTATGGAAGTACCATGTTTAAAAGCCACACAACCTTTACAATTAAACAAAGCATTTCATGTTTTAGGCTGCAAATTCTTTTGGGCAGGACTGTCATGTATGTTCGTACAAACATCCAGCTAAACAGGGATTTAGCCTGGTTGAGACCTCTAGGCACTACTACAATATAAACATTAAGTAAAAGGTTTAGACTGCATTTACTGGTACATGACGCCTGTCTAAGTCAAATCCCCAGTTTAGCTGGGTGTTGTACAAACATACCTGACGGTCCTGCCCAAAAGAATTTTATTTTTATATATATATATATAAAAAATGCACTGTCATGGTAGTTTCACTAGAAAGGTACCAGCAAAGTGCTGTCAGTATAACAAAAAAAAAAAAATAATAAAGTGTTAGGAGAAAAAAAAAAGTTCACTAATGCAAATCTTGAAATGCACAACTTCCAGAGGCCATGGGGGGGAACAATTCCATAGCTGAGCACCCTCTACCGAGAACACTCCAGCAATGCACTCTTGAAGGAGTTCCACTGGACTATACATTAACAATACTACACATAGATTGGCCATAGTGATACACATTTCTCAATACCCTAAGATTAGTTGGCAAAATATTGTGACTCATCTTATTTGATGAACATTATAGGCTTTTTAAGGGCAAGAACCTGAACCATATTTTTTTGTTTATCTATGCAGAGTTACGTGTAAAGTTATGAAACCATATAAATATTTGATAGTCACTCTGAGAATCTTATCTGTCATGAAGTGACGTACGCAGTTCTGAACTAGGAAGTAGGAGCTATCACAGAATGTTGCTAATGTAAAACTAAACTGGAAGCATGCATATTCAACACAAGGATCTTTGCCATAGTAGTACTTCTTCCCCACTTAAGATACCTTCATAAGAGCCAAGAATCTGTCCAGAATGTTGACAGCCAGGACAAATGTTTCAGTTGTAAATCCAAAAAAACTGGTCAGACTCCATAGATCTTCAACCTTGGCATTCCTTAGTCTTGGACATAAAGTGTTTTCATTCTGCAATTAAATTAGTAAAATCAACATTTAACACTATATCATGCAATGTCATCTGTCTTAGAAGTAGGCAAGCAGATGGCGAATATTCTCTTAAAAGAAGTACGTTGTGAAAACAGTGGATTTTTTAATTTACCAAACAAGGGGTAAGTTATCCTACTGAGCCTCACAACAAACCCACAGTGTTTGGACTGAAGGCCAGACCTTCTAAGTCAACTTAGTGCAAAATCCAGTATAACCACATTTATAATATACATTTGTTTTTAAAAGACAATTGTTACCAAAATGTATATAACCAGAACAAGCCCTGCAAATCTACAGCTATCTGCTTGATATCTGTAGACCATTTTTGCAGATCACAGATCAGATGCAGATACAAAACTCACCTTATTTTTTTAAACTAGTTCTATTAATTAAAATATCTAGTGGATTTAAGTGTTGAAATTTAAAGACAGTTCATGGCACATAAGATATACATTTATTTTAATTAAAATACCTTCACAAAAAACATAAACAGGATGTTTATATAGAAAAAAATTATAATGGGATTTTTAAAAGACAAGTGTTTCTACTGGTATTC
This sequence comes from Mauremys mutica, assembly GCF_020497125.1. Lineage (NCBI taxonomy): Eukaryota > Metazoa > Chordata > Testudines > Geoemydidae > Mauremys > Mauremys mutica. The sequence goes on along the minus strand of NC_059076.1, from coordinate 18,659,004 downwards.
AGTTTCCTGTAAGTTTGTGTCTATAAAACCTAAATTGTGTGTTAAATTTGAACTAACAGCGTCCCTTTACTATTTAATTTCATGTACTACAATTCCCTAGTGTAAAACTACATTAGAGCTTTTGATATTGACACAGCAAGTTCTTATTGCAATGGATCAATCTCATGAATAATTAACTCTTCCACCCCTAGAGCCAAAGCTCCCCTCCTGCTCCTCACCTCAGCGGTCCGCTCAATCAGGCTCAGCCCCTTCTCCCGAGGCTGAAACTTCCATTCTTGCTCCAAATGTAGATTTAACTGCTTGAACAGCCAGAAAGCTTCATTGCTCATTTGTTCTTCAGCCCCCAAATCCTTCATCTTAATAGGAAAACAAATCTCAGTATTTGGTAGCGTGCCATTGAATGAAAATTAAGAAAACAGGAGTCAGACAGGATCTACAGACTCCAATATCAGTGTGAAACATTCCGAGTCCAACTTTAGCAACACTTTTTCTCCTTAACAATGAAACATTCTGTCTTTACTCCAGAAAAAGCTTAGCATGGTGTACTTAGTCCTACCCTTTCACGGGGAAAGGAGACTGGGATGAATTCGGAGAAGATGGTGATATATGCTTCCCACCCTGAATAGGGAGGGGAGAGAAGAGACCAGTCCTCTCCTTTGACAGTGTGGGTGGGTTTGGCAATTGCTGTTGGGTGTGGGGTGTTGTGTCCTACACAGACCCAGGGAGAGCTCTGGCCTGATTTGTTATTAAAGAAAACAATACTGGAGAGGGAGGTTCAGCAGCAACAGTTCAATGCCTTCCAGAAATGAATCACACTGGGTTTCGGTTAGGTGGTTGGAGAAATGGCTTCTGGCCACTCTCTACCCAAAACATCTGAAGGTTTAATTTTGGCCAGACTCTCCCCATCTAATCTAGATATGTTTTAGAAGTCACTGAATCAGGGCATAGAAGCGATCAGGTTCTTTATACATTTCAATCACCACTCACTCATCATTATCCCGGGGGGGGGGCAGGGGTCTTTGTTCAATAACTGAAACTTATCACAAGGAGAGCAGGGGAGTGGAGAGAGAAAGAGAAACAAAACAAAAGGGAGGTTGGTCAGCAGCCCTAAAAAGGCGAGACCCGGCTGTGGGGCAGGAGGCACCGGGGCAGACAGCTCTGCCTTCGCACAGTGCCCCGCACAAAGGGGTCCCGAGCCTGACGGGGTCCTGACTAGGGGGCCACCAGTTCTCAGACACATCGTGTGAGCGGGGAGGGGGCGCAACACAAAGCTCCGGGGACCAGCAGAGAGAGAACAGCCCCCTCCCCCCAGCACCAACTCCCCCCCCTTCTCTCCCCAGCGACTGCCCCCCAACTCCCTCCCCTTCCTCCCCAGCGACTGCCCCCCAAAGCCCGACGGCTCCCCCTTCTCTCCCCCAACTCCCCCCTTCTCTGCCCCCCAAAGCCCGACGGCTCCCAGCCCCCACTCTTGCTCCCCCCCCACAGCCCCATCCCTCCCCCATCGGACTAACGGCTCCCCCCGCCAGCTCCCCGCCGCTCTCGGGGCGGCCCCTACCTCTCGGCAGCGCTGTCCCCCCCCGCCGGAGAAGCGGGTCCGGGGGGCGGGGGGCGAAGCGGAGATCGGGGCGGGGGCGATTCCAGCCTCTTGTCACCGCAGAATCGCGCAGCGGCCCCGATCCCGGCCCCGCATCCAGGCGGCCGCCCCGCCCCGCACTCACTGCCCGGGCAGCAGCGCCATCGCCACCGCCGCCGCCTTCCCCGCGGGCGCCGAGCGAGGGGCAGCTGAGGCCACAGCAAAATGGAGGCGGCTCGGCTGTCTCGCTCCCCGTCCCCTCCGCTCGGCCCCGTCACGTGACCCGCCCCGCCCACACCGCCTTGTTTTTGTTTCTCCGGAGCCGCAGATGTTCCCGGCGGAATGATCTCGGGCAGGTCCGGCCGGTGAAGTGTCAGGCAGGGGAGGAGGCGGTTAAAGAGTTCCCCGGGGGAGTCGTAGACAAAAAGGCCGAGAGGGCAACCCCCGCGCTCCATTAGGCTATCAGCTGTCCCTAGGCAGCCCCCGGATACACACCACTCCCTCCCAGGCAGCGAGCTTTCTCCGGGTGTTTACCAAAGTGGGGACGCGGAAGGAGACGGAAACTAAGTCGAATCACACTTTTAAAGGGACCCGAGATTTTTTGCGTTTTGAAAAGTCCGCCCAAATCGTCCTGCGCGCTGATTGGTCCGTGAATCCTGCTCGCTGATTGGATAGAGTCGTCCCCCTCCTTCCTTCTCGCTGTTGTTGTTGTTCCGAGTCTGAGATTGGTCGGGGGTGACGACAGCTGCCTGCGATTGGCCAGCCGGGGACACACAGGGACACACCTCCGGTTCCAGGCCTTAGCAACTGCTGCGCGCGGCCGCGAGGCGGGGGCGCGCTGCGGTGAGGGAAGGAATTATGCCCGCTGGCGTCGCCCCCCCCCATCAATGCAGGGCCCGATCCTGCGTCCTACGAGGGCACTGGCTGTTGTGCCATTGGCTTCCATGGGCCCGATCCTGCTCGGAGCCCAGCTCCCACTGAACCGCTGCCGGGAGCCCCACTGGGGCCCGGGCCAGACAGGTGCAGAGTGACCCCAGCTCAGCTCCCGCCTTTGCAGGATCAGGCCCATTTGAGCAGGTCCCTGTTGAGTCCTGGGCTGGTCCCTGGTGCAGCTGAGGGACAGGGAGCCCACAGTGGCCATCAGGCAGCTCCAGCCTGGCACCTCGGGCATGACCCAAACCACTGAGACCAGGCGACGCTACACGGCACAGCCCTGCCGCTGTCATACGTTGTACACACCCCCGGTGCAGCCACAGCCCTGCCGCCGCCATTGCCCCATGCATAGGCGGCAGGTTTGTATAATTTTTGGTGGGGCCCAAAATGGTGGTCCCCCCCCCACTCCTGCCCTGTAAGCCGATATAAAATGAAGCTACAACGCGTCAGTGCCACAAGATTACAAGGTTGGAGAAGGGGTAGGGGGTTCCAGGGGCCAGTCAAGGGACAATGAGCAGGGGGGGTTGGATGGGGCAGAGGTTCGGAGGGGCAGTCAGGGGACAGGCAGCAATTGGATAGGCATGGGAGTCCAGGGGGTTTATAAGGGGACAGGTAGGGGGAGGGGTCCTGGGGGGAAGTTGGGTGGGGTCTCAGGAGGGGGCAGTTGGGGACAAGGAGAAGGGAGGCTTAGATAGGGGCTGGGGTCGTTAGGGGCAGTTGTCTCGGGAGTGGGTAACGGGGGACAAGGACCAGTGGTGCTTAGATAGGGGGTGGGGGTCCTGGGGGTCAGTTGGGGCAGGGGTCTGGGGAGGGGGCAATCAGCGGCCAGGGGCTGGGATTCAAAGGGCTCTGAGCTGCTGGCACCCGTGGGGAGCCCTGAGCCCTTTAAATCCCAGCCGCCACAGCTGGGATTCAAAGGGCTCTGGGCTCTCTGCCCCTGCGGGCAGCCCAGAGCCCTCCGATTCCCGGCCGCGGCTGAGATTTAAAGGGCTCTGGGCTCCCCGCGGTTGCAGGCAGCCCAGAGCCCTCTGATTCCCGGCTGCGGCTGGGATTTAAAAGGCTCTGGGCTCCCCGCTGCTGCCGGCAGCCCAGAGCCCTCTGATTCCCGGCCGTGGCTGGGATTTAAAAGGCTCTGGGCCGCGGCTGAGATTTAAAGGGCTCTGGGCTCCCCGCTGCTGCCGGCAGCCCAGAGCCCTCTGATTCCCAGCCGCGGCTGGGATTTAAAGGGCTCTGGGCTCCCTGCCGCAGCGGGCAGCCCAGAGCCCTCTGATTCCCGGCCGCGGCTGGGATTTAAAGGGCTCTGGGCTCCCCGCGGTTGCAGGCAGCCCAGATCCCTCTGATTCCCAGCCGCGGCTGGGATTTAAAGGGCTCTGGGCTCCCCGCAGCAGCGGGCAGCCCAGAGCCCTCTGATTCCCAGCCGCGGCTGAGATTTAAAGGGCTCTGGGCTCCCCGCAGCAGCGGGCAGCCCAGAGCCCTCTGATTCCCAGCTGCGGCTGGGATTTAAAAGGCTCTGGGCTCCCCGCCGCAGCGGGCAGCCCAGAGCCCTCTGATTCCCGGCCGCGGCTGGGATTTAAAAGGCTCTGGGCTCCCCGCAGCAGCAGGCAGCCCAGAGCCCTCTGATTCCCGGCCGCGGCTGGGATTTAAAGGGGCGAAACCTAGCTCCAAATATTGGTGGAGCAGAGCCCCTGATTTTGAATATTCCTGGGGCTTTAGCTCCACGAGCCCATATAAGTTGGCGTCCATGGCCCCATGGCATAGACAGAGCTGGGCTGAGCACACCCCCAGTGTAGACAGCTGTGCCAGCAACACCCCCACTGGCAACATGCCCAGTGTAGAAGCAGCTATGCCAGCAACATCCCTAACGTAGGCACTGCCATACCAACAGGAGGGTGCCCCATTGCATAGCTAATCTTGTTCGGGGAGATGGTGTTACTCTACCAGCAGGAAAAACGCCACATGTTGGTGTAAGCTGTGTCTGCACTAAGGGGGAGAATCTGCCGCTGTAGCTATACTGGTAGAGCATTTTTAGTGTAGACAAGGCCTGAGTGCCCACGAAAACTTATGCTCAAATAAATTTGTTAGTCTCTAAGGGTGCCACAAGTACCCTGTTCTTTTTGCAGATACAGACTAACAGAGTTGCTACTCTGAAACAGGATTCACTGTCACCCATCCCTACATGCACACCTGTCGGGGTAAAGTCAGAGACAGCACCCACATTTTCCCCCAAATAACACTGCATGCCAGCACCATTAACCCACAACCCTTTGGATAAACTTACCTTCTCCCCCCTCCAAAACATCTCTCCCCATAGGTGCTGGAACTAGGGGTGCTGCAGCACCCCCTGACTTGAAATGGTTTCCACCATATATAGGGTTTACAGTTTGGTTCAATGGCTCTCAGCACCCCCCCTATAGAAATTGTTCCAGCACCCCCATCTCTCCCTCAACATGGTTGCAGGACACTTAAGACTTATCCACCCTCCCTGTGTTATTATTCTATGTGGTTCAATAACACCAATGCCACATGTTAAAAAATTATGAGTCAGGCCCCAAAAAATCATGAGATTGGTTTAAAAATAACATTTTTGTTTGTCTTCCAGTGTTGGAGCCATTAGGGTTTGTGTTTTCAAGCTTTTCTGTGCCACCACAAGGGCTGGAAAAAACAATTTTTAAATGAAAGTTGAGATGTCATAGTCACATGAATTCAGGAGCTGGGACTTTAAGACAAACCTAATATCATGAGCATTGGCATCACTGTTCCTATGCATCCTGCCATAGCATGTTATTTACAGGCACTGCCAAACACCTCAGTGTACAGCTTTGGGGTGGAGGTGGCAGGGTGGAGACAAGATTAGCAAGCAGAAAGGAAATGGTTTTAACCAATAGCTAAAATTATGCTAGTGTTTATGAAGTTTGCCAGGTTCAGAAAACAAAGCCTACTCCACAAGACAGTCAGCTGGACCGCAAACTTCCCCATATTGCTCTGCCAATGTGTCTATATAGGTACTCATATAGTCCTTATCACTGTGGTATCTGAACATCTCCCAAGCATGATCCTCACAGCAAAGTGGGATATGTGGAATGACTACCGACTATATTATAACTAGGGCCAGTACTATAAGGATTAAACCCAATTTCAGCCTCTGAAGTGATCTCACCTCTAATGATCAGCCTCTTCTAAGGGCAGTGCTTACTGTCAGCTACATTGACTTCAAATGGACTACTCACAGTACCAAACACTGCTTACACTAGTGAATGTTTGCAGAATAAGGCTCTTGACTCTAATTTCTATTCCAATTCTTAATGGCATCAATGCTCTTTACTTGGTGAAGTGCATCTTGCAATGTCAACATACAATACACTCTTTCAGGCCCTGAATGAAATAGCATAACAGGCCATGCATATCAACTTCTTCCAGTAATAAATCTAAGTAATTGCAGTAATTCATTTTTTAAAAGAACGATTAAACACAAACATTTCATTTTTAAAAATATGGGTTTGACTTTCCACCTGAACATAGAAATTGCTTTTGTTTTGATTTAAACCTAATTAAAAACTCCAAAAATACCATTCGTATATATGTAACTAACTAAATAATTTGAAGAAGAAAACCCGTTAAAAGAGCATGGACCACTTGTATTTCTCCACTTGTAGGGCTCCTTCTCATGAGTGGGGGAGAAGAGGCTCACAAAGTGTATCATCTTTGCTCCTCCCTAATTGGCTGAGACCCTGCAAATGGTGGAAGAAGGTTGCAAGAGCAAGTGCCCCTCAGCACCATAAATGACCCACTCGTCAACTTTGGAATTGTAATAAGGGAAAACTCAAAATCTTGGTTAGCTCCCCAGGCCTACAGGAGCTGTCAGTGCACTTATACAGTAACAAAGTTCAGTAACAACAGTTAGTTTTTTCAAAGAGCAACTGCTGCACTTTTACTCTGAGTGACTTATTTTAGATTAAAGGATGCAACAAAAAAGAATGTAACATAATAAAGATCCTGTAGGTAACCATAGTTTTTCTCCTCTGTAACATGCTGTGCCTCACAGAACAGCCGTTGCTCCTGGAGATGGACAGTCCTTGGAAAAGTAAAGGCTCAGTACAGTGAAAACAAAGTTATAACAATTTCTTAGCTACATACACTGTGCACTGTGTGGGAGAAACAGACTGTGTTTTGGGCTTTCAAGGACTACTTGCACTATGTGGGATAACAAACCAACTCTAGGTTGAGGTAATTTTGGATGGAAGAGAACTTGTGGTGGAGTCTTTGAGGAGAAACGGAGACAAGAAGTCTACCAGCTGCAAGGGCACACTCAGGGGAATCATGATATGCCCTCATCCTGCCAGGAGGGTCCAGTTTGAGGAAGCGCTCTAGTATGTGCTTATCTTTAAGCTTGTGAGTAGGCTAGTCCCACTGAGGTCGATATGTCAAAAAAGGCTGGAGCTTCATTAGGCTTTATGAGGGGGAAAAGCCTTAGCTTGTGCAGAAACTTTCAATGCTTGTTATCTTTGCTTAAAAGACTAGAACGGTAGTAGACCTCACTGAGTACTATGTCCTTGCCAAACTCCAACTGCTTTTATTATTATAACCACTTTTGAAGTATGGATATACCTCTCTCCCATAACTTTTAAAAGATGGGAGATTTACATTTGTGCAGAGACCAAGGATGGAAAATTTCAGTCTCAAAGATAAATGTGGAAAGTTATGATGAGGACAGAAATGGCTTATCAGCATTAGCTTTAACAGGTTCTACCAGGCTCCCTCATGTTTTTGGTGTAAACAAACTGTGTTTGCACAAAGCAGTACAGTATTTATTTGGCATATTGTGATTATAAATTATTCTCAACCTTGTCCTATTACAGCAGCCACCAAGCACAGGTTCCATAATTCTATGCTTTGCCATATTTTATTGCTCCACGTTGTGTACTTTGAAAGGTGTTGGCTGAGTGCTACATTGCTAGTTACCAATTTAGCTACATCAGTATTGCCCTTTGATCACCAAACAGGATTCTTGCATAATAAGAGAAGTTGTCTGGTATGAAATCTTTATACATATGTAACTCTTATCCAAGGATCTCTAGACACTTTATGAACATTAATTAACCCTTCACAAGGATAGTGGGAGGCTTTACTAAATGGTGGCTGTGACGAAGTGGGGGATTTTCTTGTTTTTTCCTTGTTTTTCCAATGGTTTGCATGCAGAGGGGGTGGGACTCAATTTCCCTGGATGTTACTGGTTTAATGGGGTGATGGGAGAGGGAGTTTGTTGTTACAGAGGACCAGCGAGGGAACTTGGGACCCCAGCCAATGGCCTGGAGAATGGATACCCCAGCGACTGGTGACCTGGCGACCTGGTGACCTGGAGGCCCAGCTCAGGAGTTGCAGCCAGTTCTGGCCAATGAGAGGACAATGGGCTGCAAAGAGATGACCCCAGTGATCTGACCAGGTGGTTCCAGCCAGAGGGGGCCAGAGGACAGAAGAGAGGAGAGGAGGCCCAGGCGATCCTGTTTACCTGGAGAGAAGACAATGGATAGAGGCGGGGCGTGGGGGAGATGATATCAGATGCCCAGCTGGGAAGCAGGGGGGCTTGGGACGGGAGAGAGAGGGCAGGCAGAGTCCACCTGAATGCAGGGGAGACTTGGATGTGCTGTGCTGAAGGAGGCCAGGCCTGAGGGCCCTGAGAGTTTCCTATGCTGTGTTCAAACACTCAATAAACCCTCCTGTTTGACGCTGGCTGGGTGTCACTCCAGTCTAGAGAACAGGGTTGCATTATTCCCTTTGGGAGTGGAGGCCCCGGGAGTCCAGAGCGAGTGGACTCCCTGAGGGGGCCCACGGCGAGAGACAGGCATGCTAAGGCTCAGAGAGGTGCAGCTCCAAGAGGTGGAGGGGCTTAACCCCCGAGAGAGAGTGGACCCCCGAAATGGGCTGTCTCACTGAAGGGGGTTTCCCCCACAGACTGCACGGGGCCAAGAGTGAGCACGACCTGTGAGTCCGTGACAGTGGCACAGTGAAATCCTGATGTCTTCTCTCTGTCCATGATGCCACACTGCTTTCCTTTCACGTTTAGGAAGCTAATGCCTGGTTTTGGAAAAACTATGCATTAGTTTGACAACACCCTTTATTTCTCTGATGATCAAGCAGAGAACAGCTCATCTGTTAATCAGTATTTTCTCCAAATGTAATTCATGTTGAGCTGAAAAATGTGGGTAAAGTATCCAATACAAAAGAAGTCTGTCTGTTGTATGATAAGAGCTCCTGACTGAATTTCCATTTCCTGTGTTTGTGTAATATGCAGAAAACAACTTCTTCCTCTTTTTATAATCAGTAAACAGACCTCATACAAAAAGTGTTTCTAGCAGGCAGCATTTAAAGAGATGCCTTGCCTGGTTAAGTTAGGCTCCACGTTTCAGTTTGTTAAAAATAAGATTTTGTTCTAAACCTGATGTAAATAAAAATGTTTTTATTAAACACATTTACATATAAAATAGGGTGTGTTTTGACTGGAGAACTCTACTGCAGTATTTGCAACTTGTGAAGGGAGAGGGCCAGGACCAGGCAGTGCTGCTAGCAAAGGACATGATCCAAACCCACTGAATTCAATAGGAATCTTTGCATAACTTCAGTGGGCTTTAGTTTGGTGGGGCGGGATCATGGCAGGGGCACCCGGAAAATGCACGGATTCAGATTCCTGCTGGCATATAAAGCTCTCTCCCTCGGCAGTACTCGCAAAGAAGGGTGTCAGTGAATCCGGTGTCCTCTCGTTTGGGTTAAATGTTGCTGCTGGTGCATCTATCACAGAGATCTGTTACGTGCACTCCCTTGTGCTAGTGGAGGTGAATCAAGCTCAGAATTAACAAATAAATTAGATTATTCAAGTTTATGACATTCTTCTCACATAACTGGGACAGAACAAGGTTGGTCTGTCAAGAATTCAATACAACAGAGAATGGAAATGATTGTTCTGAGGACAGGGTGTTACTGAAAAGTATGTGCCCTGTCTCTGTAAATTCAGGATCAACAGAGGATGTATGATAAATTGCTTCAAGTAACATCCTGAGGGTACGTCTACACTACGGGATTATTCCGATTTTACATAAACCGGTTTAGCAAAACAGATTGTATAAAATCGAGTGCGCGTGGCCACACTAAACACATTAAATCGGTGGTGTGCGTCCAAGATCCGAGGCTAGCGTCGACTTCTGGAGCGTTGCACTGTGGGTAGCTATTCCGTAGCTATCCCATAGTTCCCGCAGCCTCCCCCGCTCCTTGGAATTTCCGGGTTGAGATCCCAGTGCCTGATGGGGCAAAAATCATTGTCGCGGGTGGTTCTGGGTAAATGTCGTCAGTCACTCCTTCCTCTGGGAAAGCAACAGGTGGCGATGCAGTCCAAAATCAAAATAAAAAAAGAGCTCCAGCAATGGCGTCTGTGTGGAGATTTTTTAAAAATGATTTTGAATTTCGTCTTCTGTAACGGAGCGCTGATAGAACAGATTTGCCTGCCCTTACTGTGATCACATCCGCATGGTCCATGCTGGAGCTCTTTTTTTATTTTGATTTCGGACTGCATCGCCACCCGTTCTGATCAGAGCTCCACGCTGGGCAAACAGGAAATATTCAAAAGTTCGTGGGGCTTTTCCTGTCTACCTGGCCACTGCATCCGAGTTCAGATTCCTGTCCAGAGCGGTCAGTGGTGCACTGTGGGATACCGCCCGGAGGCCAATACCGTCGATTTGTGGCCACACTAACCCTAATCCGATATGGTAATACCGATACTAGAGCTACTCCTCTCGTTAGGGAGGAGTACAGAAACCGGTTTAAAGAGCCCTTTATATCGATATAAAGGGCCTCTTAGTGTGGACGGGTGTGGCGTTAAATCGGTTTTACACTCCTTAAACCAGTTTAAACGCGTAGTGTAGACCAGGCCTGAGACAGGCCATGAAAGCCTAATCGGCATCTAAAGGCTCTCTTCCAAGAAGGACATATATATCTGGGGTGGGAGTGGAAAAGGGGTTTAGTTTTGGCTGGACAAGAATAGATCTAGAGGTGGCCTTTCCTCTGAGCCAGGATTAAGCAATGACCAAACATATGTGGCTCAGTGACTCCAGTCTGAGTTCAAAGTAGCTTTTGAAATTAAAGTGGGAAGGTAGAGGAGAAGGAAACCAAGATATATGGTACTTATCTTGGGGAAGTAAACTGTGTTTGGATCATATATGCACAACCTAATAATCAGGGCCGGCTCCAGGGGTTTAGCCGCCCCAAGCAGCCAAAAAAAAAAAAAAAAAGCAGTGATCGCGATTGCGATCTGCGGCAATTCAGCAGGAGGTCCTTCGCTCCAAGCGGGAGTGAGGGACCCTCCGCCGAATTGCCGCCAAATAGCTGAAAGTGCCACCCCGCTCCGGAGTTGCCGCCCCAGGCACCTGCTTGATAAGCTGGTGCCTGGAGCCGGCCCTGCTAATAATGGCATAATCAGAATGGAAAGGCAGGCTAGCACAGACTGTAAGATCTTTGGGGCAGAGATTGTCTTTTTGTTATGTTTGCACAGTGCCTAGCACAAGGGGCTTGGGCCTCTAAGTGCTACTGTAATAAAACTAATATTTTAAAATACTTGTTGATATACCAGGGAAGTCTCTCTGACAAAAGAAAGCTATTGGCACTTTCTACAATAGTGGGACGCAGGCCTGGTTGACACTAGAAAAGTGATACTGGTCTGGCTATGTCAGTAAGGTATGTGTGTTTTTAACTGTATCGATAATACCGATACAAGCCCTAGTGTGGGTGCAATTATACTGGTATAATGGTCCATCAGAGGGCTCTCTGAAGGGGTCAGGGGCCCAGCCTACCTCTGACAGGCTCCAAAAGGGGAATGGGGTAGTTCAGATTCTCCTGGGACTGGTTAAATCACTGAGTCACTAGGAGGCAGATCATTAGGCAGGAAAGCACCTTTATCTGATAAAAGGCTAAGGACCTCTGTTAGAGGGGGGACTCTTGCGGAGAATGGAAGCTGTCAGAGAGGAGTCCCTCCAGCGCAGTGAGGAGAAGCCGAGGGACAAGCCAACACTCCAAAGAGGGAGGCCTACAGTGGAGGAAAGGTAGGAAGTAGCTCAGGGAGCAGAAAGGGGCTGAGAAGGATTAGTTCTGGCAGTTCCCAACAAGGGCCCTGAGCTGGAACCTAGTGGAGAGAGTGGGACTGGGCTCCCCTATCTACTCTAGCCAAGGACTCTGGAGAAGAAGGCTCTGAACCCAGGAGACCTGGGGCTGACTAGCCCCCAGTACAGTCATGTGACTTCTGACTATCCATCACCTTGAAGAAGGCAGAGACCATTAATGACCCAGCTAGAGGGCTGGGTCATAACAAGGCCTTGACAAATGCAGAATTGGGTGTGGTGGCATGGATTTAGATTGGTGTAGGTCCCCATTCTGCTGCAAGGTGGCACTGCCAGACAAAGGCACCCCCTCCTGACATTATGTGCCGTATACTGTATAGCTTATTTTGCTTCCCAGACTGGAATAAGCTATACCAGTATACTATTTTTATATTGATATAATTGCATCCACATTAGAGGAGGGGGGTTTGCCACTTGAAATATACCAGTATAGTTAAAGCAGTGAAGCTTTTTAGTAGAGATATGCTTTGAGACTGATATGCAGAACTGCAGCTTATCAGCAAGGAAGTTATGGCCAAACTTTGGTAGATCATGACATGCTGATGCAACATGCTGTTTCTAACTTCTATTTTCATACCAGTAAGTCTGGAGCTGTCTAGATTAATATTTTAATTAAGGCTAAATCTGCTTCCATATTATGTTGTTTTAATAAAATTGTCCCTTTTTTCTTAATCAAGCTGGCTTTAACAGAGATCCTTATTGTGCAAGACTCTTTTTTGTGAAATACACACAGTCTGTTCCAGGATAGGTAAACTAACCTTTGTCCTTTAAGAATAGGTAGCTGGAAGAAGAGATTTCTTTACATCTACCCCTGTAGAGATCCTCTGTCCGAAGACAAGAACTACTTCTTGCCAGCACTGTCTAGCACAGCACATGAGAAGCCAGTGAAGACCACAGCTAAGAGTCAAGTTACCTGGGCCAAGTCCTGACTCAGGCAGAGGTCCATCTCATTGTCTTTAATGGGAGTTTCCATTGATACGATGGGATTTTGCTTCAGTAAAGACTTCAGGCTTAGACCCATAGTTACGATTTTGTTACTCTGAATGTGCCTTGACAACATGCTGGAAAAACACCGATGGCTTATCTAGCACTCCTACCAGTGGGAGACTTCCTGAAAAGTGCTAATGTAAACTGTCACATCTCAGGACAAATGCACCTGTATTTCCCTGTTGTTGTCCCGGAAGGGCGTCCACTCTAGGCTCCAGGCTCCTCAGTCATCACCTCTCTTGGGTGGAGATCTGTGTCTCTTTCCCTGCTGAGCAGGGTCTTTCCAGGGTGCATGGTTCTCTGCCTATGCTGTGAATTCCCCAGCAAGTCAGACTGCCTAAACAGGCCAGATTTGCATTCCCTTCAGAGGCTACAAACAGCATAATTGCTCACAGTTATAAGGTACCACACAGCTTTTCCTAAGCAAGCACACTTATTCTTCAGGTTAATGCATTACAGAGAAAAAATAAAAGAACCTTCATGCATACTAAAAAGCTTATCAGTAATCACCCCAAGTCCAACAAGGGCTCACCAAGGATTTTCTGTGGGGTTACAAAGTTCATAACTGCCTTGGCTCAGACCCAGCACACCCTGCATTGTTCATTGGGCGTCTAATCGCGTCTTCATGTACCAGGTGATCAGCAGACAAAGGTCCCTACCTCAGGGTGAAGCTTCAAAAGGCTGAGTTGTTGCATAAGTGGTGGGGGTACATTTGCATACACCTTCTCCTAAAGATTTCTTGATGAAATCTATTCAACTTTAAAGTGCATTCTTGTCTGGCATGCTGTTTGCAATAGTCTTTTGAAGCTCCTAACACTTTCCAGGATTTACATTTGCCATATTTCCCCCCTGGAAACATTACATAATTCCACAATAATACATAAACATTTGCCTTTTTGATACAATTAACTCCTAAGATACTTTTAATTCAATAAGGTTTGTCCAGTATATTGCAGGAAAGGGCCATATTTGTCACATAGACAAGCTGTGTGACTCAGAGCATCCCCTCTGCATGCATTTTAACTACATGTCTTTAACCACTACTGCTAGAAAGGACTTAACACCTTTAAAAAAGTGTTAGCTGGTCGAGGTCAATCTGGGCGAGCATGTTTTTAAACAGAACCCACTTTCCTAATTGTGACATTCCCCAGGGTACAATCTGGACTGCTGAAAAGCAGTTTCCCCTCAGTTCTCCAACCTTGGGTGCCTTTTACACGGCTTTGTTCTGAGAACAACCACTCCTGGCCTGCTCACACACAGCCTCTAGCATGTAAATTACTCCCAGCTGAGTTATACTAGTGCTGTAGATCAGCCAGTCCTGAATTATATTGCAGAGTGAAACCAGCAAATTCCCAGTCCCAGATTTGTCCTCAGAAATGTGCTTCTTGCACTACCCAGTTTTCTTTCTGGACAATACAAGCTCATAGAAAGTCTGTCGTTTTATTAATAGAAATTGATATGCACAAACCCTCTTCTCTCAAATGGAGGTTCCAAACTTCAATCCAAACACACACTGGTTTAGATAAAACAAGTTTATTAACTACAGAAAGATAGATTTTAAGTGATTACAAGTAATGAGTCATAGAATCATAAGGGTTAGAAGGGACCTCAAGAGATCATCTAATCCAACCCCCTGCTCAAAGCAGGACCAATCCCCAAAAGGCTCTCTCAAGGACTGAACTCACAACCCTGGGTTTAGCAGGCCAATGCTCAAACAACTGAGATATCCCTCCCCGCTTCATAAAAGTCAGAATTGGTACAAAGAATTAAAAGGTAAAATGCAAACTAATACCTAACTTAACAAGCTAAGTGAACCTAAAGCAGTATGACTGGATCTCTTAGCCAGGACCCCTCCCCCAGTTCAAAGATGCTTTCCTTGTCTTTCAAATATTGTTGATGCTGTGAATAGAGATGAGGGGAGAGGGGTGATTTGTGAACTCTGTTCTCCCTTCATATAGTGTTTCTCTCATTTGAGAATCTTCTCCAGCTGGGGTTCAGGTGACAGCAAGTCTGTCTGCCAAGATGTAAATTTCTCATTCAGACCCTTCTTTCTGCCAAAGAATGGCCACCTAACCAAGCGATAGTCCATTTGATTTCGCTGACACCCAGCTGAGGTGCTGGCTAGCCTTTTTTTCTCAGTGGGAACTGGTTTGAAGTTGTTTTTCCAGACTTGGAATATGTCTTAAACCGTAGAATTTTATACCTTTTCATACAATGTTTCCACATATATTTTACCAGGACAATAATGTTCAGCAGATTATGAGTTTTCAAATGATACCTCACAAGGCATGCTTTGTACAAAAGTTATCACAGTATTGTAAAAATGGTGAACATAAGGATACAGACTGTCATACTAATAAATACAGGACCCTAGTGATCAGTTGGGACTGAGGTTTTTGGAGGCCACAAAAGCTCTGCAGCTCACGGCTGAGCCCAGTTTCCTTCTCCAGCAATGGCCCTGGAAGAGGAAGAAAAAAATCCAGCACCAGTCTACTTACATCATCCCCACAACAGAACTGGAAGAGGAGGCAATTTATGACCTGATTTCCTCTCACACCCCTTCTCCTCCCCACACACCCTGACAAACAAAAACTCTCTCTTTCCTGGAAGTCACACCATTTGTAAGGCTGGCCCTACTGTTTTTATTGAGTAAGCTTGCAGGAAGGGCAAATAGCTTACTCAAGTTCTGCTTGCTTATTGTGTACTAAGAAAAATGAGGAGACCAGAAAACTGATACATGCTGCTCTTAATATGTGGCATATTGAGTATGGCTGTTTGTGATTTACTGCTTTTGTCTGAGGATTTTATGTGCTCTTTGTACTAGAATTCTGTAGACCAATTTCAGCTCAGGTGTGAGTGGGCTCAACTCCACTGACGTTGATATAGCTACTGTATAAGAACGGCCCTACTGGGTCAGACCAAGGTTCCATCTAGCCCAGTATCCTGTCTTCTGACAGTGGCCAGTGCCAGGTGCCCCAGAGGGAATGAACAGAACATGTAATCATCAAGTGATCCATCCCCTGTCGCTCATTCCCAGCTTCTGGCAAACAGAGGCTAGGGACACCATTCCTGCCCATTCTGGCTAATAGCCTTTGATGGATCTATCCTCCAGGAATTTATCTAGTTCTTTTTTGAACCCTGTTATGGTCTTGGCCCTCACAACATCCTCTGGCACGGAGTTCCACAGGTTGACTGTCATTGTGTGAGGAAATACTTCCTTTTCTTTTTTTAAACCTGCTGCCTATTAATTTCATTTGGTGACCCCTAGTTCTTGTGTTATAAGTAGAAAACAACACTTCCTTATCTAATTTCTCTACACCAGTCATGATTTTATAGACCTCAATCATATCTCCCCTTAGCCGTCTCTTTTCCAAGCTGAATAGCCCCAGTCTTATTAATCTTTCCTCATACAGAAGCCATTCCAAACCCCTAATCATTTTTGTTTCCCTTTTCTGAACCTTTTCCAATTCCAATGTATCTTTTTTGAGATGGGGTGACCACATGTGCACGCAGTATTCAAGATGTGGGGGTACCATGGATTTAGATTGAGGCAACATGATATTTTCTGTCGTAGTATCAGAAATCTATTTTGCATCTACAGCCTTTTTGCAAATCTGCTTCCTTTCCTCCTTTAAATTGACAAAATAAACACTTCTCTAACCATGTTCTGTGTATCATTTGAAAATCCCTTGGAATGTGTTGCAGGGAATTGTGCTGAGTTGATTGTCTTTTTTGTGAATGAGAGCACTGATTCTGCTCTCATTCACACTGGTGTGAAACAGGACTAACCCTAGAAAATTAACAGAATTACGCCAGTGTAAAAGGCAGCACAATCAGCCTCAGTGCTTTTCTGGCAATGACTTCCCTTCAGTGCAAGTTAAATTGCCTGAGACTGAGCTGTATGTTTCAATGGTCGTATGCTTGTCTGATCATAACCATGTAAGTAGCAGTTTGCATAAAGTTCTCAGTTTCTCTTTTAATAACGGCTTGTCACTTGAAGGTGTCTTTCATCCACTGTGCATTTTTGATACTTTATTTCAAAATGATTTGCTCATTTAATTGACAAGATAATTCTAGGCAGTGCTGTACTTGTGGTTTTTTAAAGTATGTTTAAGGAAAAAAAACTTTGCATACTTTCAAAGCCACTTTCAAAATCATATGGAATCTGACTAAAATGGAATTTAAATTATAGTCATTAAGCAGTTAAATAAGTCTGAAGACAAAAGAGTAACCAGTCACCTTTCTGACTGTACAACTAGGCAGATAATGAGTAAAATGACATTCTGGAAGACATTCAACTGTAGAGAACATCAATTAGGAGATTTTTTATTTGTGTAGAATTAACAACCCATCTACAATTTCAGTCCATTACATACAACTCTCACGTCAAAAACTAAAAGTGTCAAGAGACTAATCCAAAGTGAACTGAAGTCAGTGGAAAGACACCTCCCCTTTATGCCCCTCATAGACTTCAATAGCCTTTGGCTCAAGCCCGAAGACAGTCACCAGAAAACATATTGATTAAACTTATAGGAGAATACAGGCATTATTGTACAGCTAAACTGTATGGCACAAAACTACTGCAGGGAGATTGCATGCATTCCGTTATGTAAATCATCCCATAGTACACCCCAGTACATCATTTAGGCTTGGCAGAATTTGATTTTTACTTTTTAATAATTTTGATGGATAATATAGACTGTTTATTAAGCATTTCCCCCCTAATTTCTATCTATTTAGCTTTTCACAGTTGTGGGAAATTATGTGGGGGGTGAAACAATAACTACTTAATGACAGGAGATGTTGAGATTCAAAAAGTTAAAGATCTATAACCATTAAAACATATTGTCAATGTCACATGTCAAAATATAAAGTAAATATCCTTAAATCAAAACTCTAACAAGCAGGCAAAGTCAGAAAAATTTCGATGGTTATCAATGGAAAGTTTTTTGTCGGTTTGTGTCTGGTTTAGGCCTTGCATGAACAATGAAAGAAAATATAAGTAAGGAAACAGAGGTTAACAGTGGACTAAGCATGAAGTCATAAGTGGCTTTGCAAAAACCATGTATTTAGTAAATAAAAAAATAGTAAGAAGAATAATGTGTGATAAGTTTGCAGCTGCATTTTTGTTTACTAGCATATTTTGTAGCTAGTGGACTGTTCAGAATTTGTTTATGTAATGCACATGCATGTATGTAGACTATCTCTTCTTGAAGTTGTGGTAAACCCCTATACCCACCCCACTTCATTTAAGCTTAATCAGCGAAGCGTAGTGTTGCTGTATGCCAATAACAAATCTGCATTTGAGCTAATTTCTTGGGAAGTAAGTGGAAAAGGTCCTGGGGGGAAAAAATCCCAATATCCAGCAAAATTGACATTGACTGATAAAAATATAATCCTTCCAGATCCACAGATATGGGATGAAATCTTGGCCCTGCAGCAGTTGATGGCAAAACTCTCATTGTGTCACTGGGGCTGGGATGTCGGGGGGGCAGGGGGGGAGCGCTGGGATTTCTTCTCTTCTCTCTTATCTTGCCATTTTCCTCTCTGCTAATAATGCCATTCTCAATTCCCCATTCATCTGTTTTTCATAGATGTACAGATGATCTAGTTCAATCATCTGTGAAATCTCCGGCCATTAAATTTCATGTAGTTACCCCTGTAATGAGCCCAGTAACTTTTCTTGACTAAAGCATAACTTCCAGAAAGGCACCCAGTCTTGATCTGAAGACATTAGGAGATGAAGCATAACGTCCAGAAAGGCACCCAGTCTTGATCTGAAGACATTAGGAGATGGAGACTCTGTACTTCCTTCTAAAGCATCCCCTTTGCATGGACAGCCATTCCTGAGCTGTTCGACACAGCCTCTAACAAGGATTTGAAGGGAGAAAGGGTAAAAACTTTTGAAAAGTGAGTCAACAATATATCTAATAAACAAAAATGATGGTGTGCTTCCACCTGGATTTCTCCACCTCACCTACTTGTATCTACCTTGCTTAAATGAAGTCTTTGGGGCAGAGACATTCTGTTTTGTACTGGGACAACCACATTGTTGGCATTTAATAATAAATAGCAAGTTATCATATCCCACATACTCTTGACTTTATCAGGATGTACAAACATAGATGTTACCAAATCAGTAATTCCAAAGGGAGAAAGGTCTGTTATACTGTGAGATTGAAAGAGCATCTCCCCAACAACGACTGACAAACAGTCAAGTGTTCACAAGGAGTCACTTCATCCAACACTGAAATGTGGCTGGTTAGCCCTTTTGCTCCCGTTGATTTCAACAGGAGTATGATCAGGAGCTTTGGGACAGGAAGTGAAGAATACCTTATCCAATTCAAACTTCAAGGGGAATGTTAGGAAAGTGAAATGTAATGGCCTCACTAAAATTTGGGACCCTCAATCTGTTCCAGTGCCATGGGAACTTTTATTAAAGTGATCGAGATCTCTATTTGACATTCTCACCTGAAAGACTTACCAATGGATCTCCGCCACTTGTACAGTTAAGCAAACAGGAAGGTCTTTACAGAATCGGGGCCTTACATTGCATACATTGTACTGAACCCAAGAGCTATTATTATACATGTGCTTCTCCATTTCATAGATTCATGTAGCTTTTACGTCTATTCAGTCTAGCATGGAGTTCACTGATTTTGTTTTATTTTGTGTGTGGCTACTGCAGGTCATACGCAATTAAGCACTATAACAAGCAGTTTCAACTTTGCTGTAAAAATGCCCCCAAGGCATTTGATATGAAAGTGAACGACAGTGTTCTGACTTCTGTAACTACCTAATTCAAAGAACTTGTTTTGGGGAACTATAATGAAGAACATAAGAACGGCCTTACTGAGTCAAACCAATGGTCCATCTAGCCCAGTATCCTGCCTTCCAACAGTGGCCAGTACCAGATGCTTCTGAGGGAGTGAACAGAACAAGGCAATTTACTGGGCAATCCATCCCCTGTCATCCAATCCCAGCTTCTAGCCATCAGAGGTTTAGGGATACCTGGAGTACAGGGTTATGTCCCTGACCATCTTGGCTAGTAGCCATCGATTGACCTATCCACCATAAACTTATCTAATTATTTTTAAAATCCAGTTATACTTCCGCCTTTACAGCAACCCCTGGCCATGAATTCCAAAGGTTGACTGTGTGTTGTGTGTAGTTCTTCCTTAGGTTAGTTTTAAACTTGCCACCAATTAATTTAATTGAGTGACCCCTTGTTCGTGTGTTACGTGAAGGGGTAATTAACACAATCTTATTCACTTTCCCCATACAATTTGTGGTTTCATGGACCTTTATCATATTTCCCTCCTCCCCTAGCTCCACCCCCCATCATCTCTTTCTTTTCCAAGATGAATAGTCCCAGTTTATTTAATCTGTCCTCATATGGAAGCTGTTCCATATTCCTGATCATTTTTGTTGCCCTTCTCTGTACTTTTTCCACTTCTAATATATCTTTTTTTGAGATGGGGGAACCATAACTGCACACAGTATTCAAGGTGTGAGTGAATCATGGATTTATATAGTGGCATTATTATACTTTCTCTCTTAACATGGAATACCAGACATTCCCAAGCTAGGTGCAGGAGTATCATCCTATGTTTTGCACTTTGAGGCATGTTTTATAGACCCTGTCATTACCCATGTGTAACTGCAGTGAATTAAGAATAGCGTGTGTGAGAAGTGGACATGACTCATCCTGTGGTTGGAGGTAATGCTAAACCAGGGGTAGGCAACCTACGGCATGCGTGCCGAAGGCGGCACACGAGCTGATTTTCAGTGGCACTCATGCTGCCCGGGTCCTGGCCACCGGTCCAGTGGGCTCTGCATTTTAATTTAATTTTAAATGAAGCTTCTTAAACATTTTAAAAACCTTATTTACTTTACATACAACAATAGTTTAGTTATATATTATAGACTTAGAGAGAGAGACCTTCTAAAAACATTAAAATGTATGACTGGCACGCGAAACCTTAAATTAGAGTGAATAAATGAAGTCTCGGCACACCAGTAGCCAGAAATACAGTAAACTTCATGAGACTGATAATTGCCTAAGCAAAGATATCAAGAAAGTCAAGTCAGACATTACAGATAATGGTTTCTGGTAAAACCAGTCCAGGGGAAATAGGGTGACAGAAAATGTGAAAAATCGGGACGGGGGTGCAGTGTAATATGAGTCTATAAGATAAAGACCCAAAAATCAGGACTGTCCCTATAAAATCAGGACATCTGGTCACCCTAAGGGGAAATCAAGACATTAGTAATTAATTTGAACTACTCTTCCTCAGTATGAAAATAGAGGACGGAAAGGGATTTTTGAGGTGTCTTGGGAAGGAAATAACATAATCAAGAAAGGCTGCATCAAGTGAAACTTCAGTACAAGTATGCAGTTTGGAGGTATTATCTCTCACCCTTTTCTTCCACCCACAGGAAAATGAAAAAAAAAAAGACTGGCACCTAAAATCATCATGCTACTCCTTAACTACAGACTCCATCAGGGCAGATGTTGTCAGAAAGAGGCAGCTGTTGCTGCCTGAGAAGCTGAGAGTTTTAACTGTGCTCTAAGGCAGATCATAGTATTCTTTGATTTCATATTCATAGATTCCAAGACCAGAAGGGACCACTGTGACCATTTGGTTTGACTTCCCGTATAACACAGATGATAGAACTTCCCCCCCAAATAATCCCTAGTGCAGATTTTTTAGAAAAACATCTGATTTTGATTTTAAAATTGTCAGTGATGGAGACTCCACCATGACCCTTGGTAAATTGTTCCAATGGTTAATTACTCTCACAGTTAAAAAATTATGCCTTATTTCTGAATTGGTCTAGTTTCTACTTCCAGCCATTGGATCATGTTATACCTTTCACTCCTAGACTGAAGAGCCAATTATTAAATATTTGTTCCATATGTAGATACTTATAGACTTAAATGGATGACTTGATTAACTTTTTCTTTGTTCAAGCTAAATAGATTAGACGCAAATTGCTCATCACTATAAGACATGTTTTCTAATCTTTCATTCATTCTCATGGATCTTCTCTGAACCTTCTCCAATTTTCAACATCCTTCTTGAATTGTGGGCACCTGAACTGAATACAGTTAAAAACTACTTGCTTACAAAATCAGACATAAAAATACAAAAGTGTCACAGCACACTATGACGAAAAATTGCTTATTTTCTCATTCTTACCATACAATTATAAAATAAATCATTGAGAATATAAATATTGTACTTACATTTCTGTTATAATATACAGAGCAGTATAAAGAAGTCATCGTCTGTATGAAATTTTAGTTGTAGTGACTTAGCTAGTGCTTTTTATGTAGCCTCTTGTAAAACTAGGCAAATATCTAGATGAGTTGATGTATCCCCCAGAAAACCTCTGCATACCGCCAGGCGTACATGTACCCCTGGTTGAGAACCACTGATCTAGAGCATGTGCATGAGACCTAATCAGATAGAAATGTCTATAAAATATTAATGTCAACTAACAGCTCCAATATATAATTCATTGTAACAGCACTAAGAATATAAAATGAAAATGAAAAATATTGTAGAGAAAAAGACACTTTCTCATCTGCTGTTTGCCTTCCTCAGGTGTTACAATGTGCATTTCTGACTCTCTGTTTTCTAAAGCAAATCAGTGATTTACTGGTAGAATTCCTAGGATGAGGGAAGCCCGGTAAAAGTATCAACACTTACAGACCAAGTTAAAAAGTGTGTTGAAAAATACTATGCTAATGATAAGGCAAACCACAGGAAAATTGTTTTGGAGGGGAAAATTATGTTCTCTGGGGTTGGCAATTTAGTGAACAAATCAGGTAAAAGATAATTGAGTGTCGGAGTGCACCTTCATACCCTCTGGATACTGGTGGAGGGTCAGGTATTCCAAGAGCAAGAAGGTAAGCGCCACAGGTGCTTCAGATGCTTTGTCTTGTAGGCTCAACTACGTTTGTTGTCATTCTAAGGCAGGGGTAGGCAACCTATGGCACGGGTGCCAAAGTTTCAGTGGCACTCACACTGTCCGGGTCCTGCCCACAAGTCTGGGGGGGCTCTGCATTTTAATTTAATTTTAAATGAAGCTTCTTAAACATTTTAAAAACCTTATTTACTTTACATACGATAGTTTAGTTATATATTATAGACTTATAGAAAGAGACCTTCTAAAAACATTAAAATGTATTACTGGCACGTGAAACCTTAAATTAGAGTGAATAAATGAAGACTCGGCACACCACTTCTGAAAGGTTGCCGACCCCTGGTCTAGGGCCCTGTCTACGTGAAGGAAATTGTCACCAGTGTGACTGACTACATCAGCATGGTTACACTCATCCAGGTTTAGCAGACCTGCTGCTCTGGGACAATGCCTGGCCAATACATTGGTATTTTACCAGATTAATCTGCATCAGTGTAAGTCCTGCTTTGTGTCAGTGCACCGTGTCTCCGTTATGTGGTAACTAAACAGATGTAGTGATACCACTGTGAATCTTTTAAAAATAGACAGGGCCTCAGTCTGTCCCTCTCAGGGAAGGCTAAGCATTTTGACACAACCTCTGCCTCTGGACTGGTGGGGTTCTATGTTGTCTCCCTGTTAACTAGCTGCACCAATAGCCCGATGTCCTGCACTTAGTGCAGGTCTACACTTAAAACACTGCAGTGACGCTGTGCAGATGCACCACTTTAATGCTTCAGTGAATACACTAACATGAGCTTCTCCCATCAGAGTAGTTAATCCACCTCCACGAGAGGCTGAAGTGATGTCAACAGGAGAAGCCTTCCTGTCAACATTGCACTGTTTACACCGGGGCTCAGGGGTGTGGATTTTTCACACCCCTGGGTAACGTAGTTATACCAATGTAAGTTTAGAGGGTAGACCTGGCCTTAGTGTCTTGTTCCTGTGGGTGACAGACTACAACCTTTCCCCACCGCTGGTAGTGACATTCCTGTGTGCATGTCTTCCCGCAACCTTGTTCCCCACAGCTATCGCCGTTGGTTTGTCTCTAGCTCTACAGTTCCTCAGCTGACATGGTCCCGAAAGGCCTTTATCCTCTTTCAGGGCAATCAGCCTTTTCTGGTTCCTACTCTTTGAGAAAGGAGCCCCCTTTGTCCTACAGAATGGATTTGACACATCAATTCTTTCCCAAGCTGGTTCCCTACGTGCTGAAGGCAAGGTCTGGAGGGAGGCCATTAAGGCCCTCTCCACTACAATTGCGGGGCTTCTCATCCCCAGACCCTCGGTGGCTCCATGTTGCTTCTTGTGCTTCCTCCCTGGGCTGCAAGCCTCTACGGGCTAGTTTGCTGCTGGTCTGCTCTGCCCCTTTCTCAGTGATTTCTTAATCCCATGAGTCTTGTTTATGGGAGCCTGCCAGCCAAACTGCTCTGGGCACACAGTGCATCTCTCTCTCATGCTCTCAGAACATAAGGCCTTCACATTGCTTTCCATCCTTGCTGGTCTCCTGCAGCAGTCTTAGCTTCTTCCCATGTTATTTTGATAACTTTCAATAAGCTGCTTTCCATGGTTATTCTTGGTTTAACCACATTGGCTCTTGTTGTGGGGGATGGTTCCAGTCCAACACCTGTCTTATGTTGTTCAGGTCTTTCCTCCATGTATATCCTAGCCATCTCCATTTTCATTCTGTAATTTCCTGTCCTGTCGGTTTCTGTTTTGTCATCATCCAGAGTTCTTTGTGATTCTTCCTCTCCTCCCTCCCACCCCACCCCGCCCCCCCGGCCATCTGATTTTGAAGATTTGTCTAAGGCAGCTGTTTATGAAAATTTGGGGGTTTAGATGGTAAGGTGTTAATAAGTCTCCAAGTTTCAGCACCCTATAGGAAGACCAACTTTACAATGGTGTTAAATATTCCATGTTTAGTTTGGAGGGCAAGATTTCTGTTTCTGCAAATTGGCTTTAGAGTACAAAGGCATGTCTGGCTTTTGCGATTCTTGCATTCATGTCTTCATCTGATTCCCCTGTTGTTCTTACAATGCGGTCAAAATATGTGAAATATTGGACCTCCTCTATGTCACCCCCAGAAAGTGTTACTGGTGTTTTTTGTTTTGTGTTGATTTTCGTTTTCTTGGGTGTTTTGATGTCTTCATTGTTAAATTGCCTTTGGTATCTTGAACAGGTCAGTTGGTATTTGCTTTAGTTTTTCCTGACAACTGATTAACGATGACATACAGTGTCTTCATGTCATTTTGTGCTGCTGTGATCTAGGCATCTGTTGCCATTTAGTCTATAAAGCCTTTGTCTTTCCTAGCACTCTTTTTGTCCTCTTTGTTCTTTATGGCATATTTCTCCTGGAGTCGCTATGTCTGTGCTCTTTTTCTTGCTTAAATTAGTTTGTCTACGTTTAAATCTTTCTGCTATTTTTGGCCATGTATGCTCAGAAAACCATGTATTGTGATGTTTCTTCCTGAATCCCAGCCACTTCTTCAGAAATTTTTGTGAAAGCTTCTATTTTGGCTTCCCAACTGGAAATAGTAGTTGAATTTACATCTGATTCCTGCTAGTTCTAGTTGGAAAAATAGATTTTGGGAAAGCGCACTGGATTTACAGTTCTACAGGTTCCTGTGATGCTGATCCTCTAGCAGGAGCCAAAAGTGATCAGTAGGAACAAGAGAGACCAGAAGTACGATATCAATAGAGTCTACTGAAATTTCCATTAGGGCCACTGACGTTTCCTCTCCACCCCCCTTTCTAAAAATTAAATTTCCATTTTAAAAATGGGAAACAAAAAACTGTCTGGCTCTGCTGCTGGATTGCTGTAGATCAAGGGTCCCTTTAAAGTCATAGGAGTGAAAGACAGAATGAGAGTGCAGTGCAGTGATCAGAATTCATCTTGCAGAGAGCGGGTGACGAATTGAGATTCCCCATCATGAAAGTCTGAAACTGCATAGTTACCCTTTCTGATTAAGAGTTTACTTACAATCCTACAGAGACAGAACCTCAGTCCTGTTCATATGATAATATAAGATACTGTACTTCAGCCAACCAGTAGAAGAAATTCTGAGTTAAGGTTCCCTCCATTCTTGACCTACTGGTATTCAGTATCCATAGAGAATTTACTAATAATTTTCATTTATTGAACGAACTATGTAGCTGAGAGTATTTGCTCTAATCCCTACATGTAGTGGAGAGAGTTTAAAGAAAAGGGTCTGCCTTCACTCTGAACTTCCTTGCATTTTGTCAGTTAATCTCAGACCCTTATTATTATAAAGTTATTTTTGCTAAAGAAACACTGTCAAATCTGGCAGCTCTAACACCTTTCTTTTCGGTTCAGGAGCATGTTTATGCCACATTTTTGCTTAGATGATTGCTTAGTTTTGAGAGCAAACAAGATATGTAAGTGTAAGCATCTTGAAAATGTCAATGCCCTGTTTGCTCAGAAGAATAGAGCATGCAGGAAGAGTGTAGTAGACAGATGTGCCCTTATTGCAGGTGAAGTCTAGCCCTGAACAGTTGTCCAGCTGCAATTTGATCTCTATCCATTTCCCTATCTGAATAAGAGGCATAATAGTATGTGTCTCCCTCACATCATGTAATTAATGAGCATATCATAATACATACACACCAGGGAGCAGAATTAAGGTTGCACAGGCAACCTTCACAGACATGGCAAAAGACAGTGCGGGGAGAGAGGACATGGAGAAGAGTTACAGACACAAACGAGAACAGATTGCTGAAGGCTATCCATCTCCCAAGGTCTGTTCCAGTGTGTGACATTTTCCTGTGACACACCCCTTCCCCCTCCTGCCCCGCAAATTCTTCACTGTAGTGTATGTACAAAAAATCAAACCACAAGAGATCATCTCAACTAGGTTTCCACTCTAGTATGGGATATTGGCCAATAGCCATACTCTTCTACCTCCAAGAATCTCTCTCTCTAGTGAAAGTCTCATGAGTGAGACCACAGGATGGAAGACATGACTTCTCTGGTAACTGCTGGGATGTGGTGAAGGAAGAGAAGAGGTCTCTGCGCTAATAGGGATGTTCAGAGCCACATGAGGAAAAACTCTTGCTTACCACTCGCACTCAGTAGGGGAGGGAAGTGAAGCCATGACAGAGCTTCCCAAAGTCTTTGCTCTCATGTAGGTTGTAGACAGAAAGCTGACTATGAGAGGCTGTTTTCTACCACTGCCGTATGTGTGCATATTTAGTGACAAGAAGGAATAAATACACAAATTCATCACCCAGCGCCTGCATTGTTTTAATCTGCACCTTACAAAATGCCCACACCCGTATTAGAGATGGGGGCAAACTAAATTTTTTCTCAGTGCTGGAAATGTTTCTATTAGCCTAGGGAAGCACATGCTATGTATGCCAATCATGTAACATTTCCTAGAGGGAACCTTTGGGTAACTGCAGGTGATTTCTGTTCTGCATCAGCTAGGCCTTTTATTAACACACTGCAAGAGATCTCTTGATAATTTAGGGTTGCCAATTTTGGTTGGACATATTCCTGGAGACTTCATCACATGACATAGTCTTTAATTAAAGATTAATTTTTAATTCCTGTTGACCCCAGGATAATCCTGGAGGGTTGGCAACCCTAGTCTAACTGCATGAGTTACATTAGTGAACCCATCAGGTCAAATTCATCCTGTGTAACTCTTCTGCCTTTGATGGAATTTGATCCACTGACTAGCTCGGAAGATGACTGCAATACTGGGCAAGGAGTGGATGGGGGCTGAGGGTGAGAAATGAACTAACCAGTGCATACAAATCACTAGCTACACCCCTGGATTGTTCCTATAACCATAGACAGACTTTCACTGTGTGGGTCTCATTGAAAGAAATGTGGTGTCTTTCTGCTATTCCCTGTGTTGGTTTTTTTTTTAAAAGACAAAAATCCTAAAGCTTAAAGATGTGATTTTAAAATGTGGTAGGAGGGGAGTTATACTAAGAAAGAGGGTGGTGGAGAGGGGGCTGTTGTCACACATTTCCCAAGCAGAAAAAAGAGACCAGATTGGCTAAAGCAAGGAAGGTACTGCCAAAGGACTCCTTCCCCAGTGAGTTCCTGCCATCCCCTCCCTTATGTTCCCTCACCCTTATGCTCCAGTCCTACTGCTT
The DNA here is from genome assembly GCF_020497125.1 of Mauremys mutica. Classification (NCBI taxonomy): domain Eukaryota; kingdom Metazoa; phylum Chordata; order Testudines; family Geoemydidae; genus Mauremys; species Mauremys mutica. The sequence goes on along the minus strand of NC_059076.1, from coordinate 18,631,266 downwards.
CCACACCTCCAGATCACTTGGCCCTCCCTGTCTCCTAACCCATCTGCCACCTGCTCCCCCCTCTCCTGCCATGCCTGCTGAGCTCTCTGCTGTTTTCTTTCCCTGCCTCCTCCAGCTGGCCACTGAGGTGCATGCGCAGTGAGGCCGCTCCAGAATGGGAGGAGGGAGCAGAGGGAAGGATGAGGAACATCACAACACAGAGGTCTGATGCTTCCGCCGAGCAGTGAAAGGAAAACCAAATCTCTTTTAAACAACATATCCATGAAAGTTTGGAATAGAAAAAGTACTGTGCTTGTAACTCACTTTGTTCACCCTCCCCCACAGTACGCATGACACATATTGCTGTTATATCCATAAGGTTAGGTAGGATTTAAATATTAAAATCAACCTTTTAATCATCCACTCAACTTTGTCAAGTAAAATTTTCTGAGGCACTGATAAAATATCATTTGTTTTTAAATGATCATCAGCATTATTGTAAGGGTGAGTAAGTAGATTTAATGTTTGGGCTGGTAAATTTATATCCACTGTATACAGAATGTTCTGCACATCCATCAGTATGTCTCCACTATTTATTTCCTGTATAAAAACATATATTCTCTGGGCATATAGCCCTCTTATAAGATGTATTATTCCCTATACCCATAGGCATATGTGTCTCCTTGGTAGACATCCATTGATATATCCATATTCCATGTATTCCTTAGGTCCATTGCTAGGGTTTTAGAGAGACGAGGTGGGTGTGATAATATTTTATTGGACAAAAATCCATCAGTGAGAGAGAAAAACTTGCAATTTAAACACAATCTAACACATATTCTTCTTCAGACCTGGGTAATGTACTCACAGTGTCACAGCTAAATACAAGGTGGAACAGACTGATTAGCATAAGTAGCTAACGTATTTCAAGGGACCATTTAAGGTGAAGTGGCCTGTTGCAGCTACAACACTGCATACATAGGTATGGCTGGCATGTGCATGCTGGCTTAAGTTTTTCAAAAGTGACTAGTGATTTTGGATGCCAACTTGAGACACCTTACATGAGCCTGATTTGAAGAGGGCAAGCACTCGTTACTTTCTGAAAATAAAGCCCCTTTATTATTTGTATTGCAGTAGCACCTAAGACCCCCAGTTTTGGACTATGACCCTATTGTACTAGGTGCTAAATTGGGCACCCAAAACCAGTGGTGTGTTGATGTATAATATACACACTGTATGTATGACCTACAATCCCCTCCCCACCATGTGTGATGTGGCACATGCAAGACACATGTATGTCCAATATACAAGGAACACGTGCATCTCTTTATCTACATAAATAACACACAACTCCATTATGTACAGCAGCCTACGCTTTCAAAAGTGACTAATGATTTTGGGTGCCCAAAGTGAGACACTCTGATGGGACCTGGTTTTCATAGTATGGCTCCTGTAAGGTATCTCAAATTGGGCATCCAAAATCACTAGTTTCTTCTGGGAAAAATTAGGGGTGCAAAGGTGTGTGGGTGTATATATATATATGGGATACACTATGTTAGAGACACATGCATGCATTATATAGATGTCTGTAGGGCATAAATATATACATATATAGGGTGTGTATATATGGGCTACACAGTGTAAGGAAAATATGTATGCATTATATAGATGACTAGTGGGCATGTATATCTGATATGTGTATCCCTATTTTAGTGGTTCTCAACCTGCAGCCCAATCAGCACACAGCTCACAGCCCATGTGACATCCTGGGGGCCATACAGGTAGTATATATATTAGGGTGACCAGCTGTCCCAATTATATAGGGACAGTGCTGATAGTCAGGGCTTTGTCTGATATAGGCGCCTATGACCGCTCACCCTGTCATGATTTTTCACACTTGCTAGCTGGTCACCCTAATTATATATTGTGTGGTTGTGGCTCACGTAACATGTAGAGAGCTGCATCTGCGGCCCACAATGGTAAATCTGTGAGAACCAGCGATCTATGGGACACATTGCGCTAGGGAAATACACATGCACTCTATACATGTCTATAGGGCATAACTGTACACATGTATACATGGGACCCAGCAGCATAAGGGGCACACGCATTATGTAGGTGTCAGAGGGGTAGCCGTGTTAGTCTGTATCAGTAAGAACAACGAGGAGTCCTTGTGGCACCTCAGAGACACACATTTATTTGGGCATAAGTTTAGCCCCCGAAAGCGTATGCCTGCTAGAGGTGAGGGGCACATGTATACTCGAGCAGGCGTGTCTATAGGTGACACACATGTAGGGTGACCAGATGTCCCCATTTTATAGGGACAGTCCCGATTTTGGGGTCTTTTTCTTATGTAGGATCCTGTTACCCGCCATCCCCCATCCCGATTTTCCACACTTGCTGTCTGGACACCCTACACGCAGGGCTTGAGGGACACAGGCCCGCACGACGCAGCCGGCTACAGGCGCTGTGTGTTTACAGCCGGTGCCCTCAGCCGCCGGCGGGCGGGCGGGAAGGAGGGAGGCAGGCGCGGGGCGGAGCAGCGCGGGAGGCGGCGGCGGCAGCAGCCGGCCCTTCTTTCCCCGCCCTGCGGCCCGGGCCGCGGCTCGCTCCCCGCCTCTTCCCCGCTCCCCAGCACGACGCGCGTCTCAGCCCGGAGGCGGCAGCGGCAGCAGCAGGGCCGGGCTCCCCTCCCGCTCCCCCGCACAGCGAGCCGCGCCATGGAGACATGAGCCCCGCGGCCAGCCGCAGCCGCCGCCTCTAGCATGGCCCGGGCGGGGAACTAGCCGCGGCCAGCAGCCCGAGCAGCGCCCTCGCTCCGCGCCGCCAGCATGGGGGTCTGATGGGCCAGCCCCGACCGGGAAGCCGCCAGCTCCGCGGGGGAGGTGAGCGAGTTGCAGGCGCGGGGCTCGGCGAGCCGAGCCGGCCCGCCCCGGGGCGCGGGGCTTTGTTCGGGGGCCTTCCGCGCTGTTCCTAACAAAGCGGGTGGTGGCTCTTTATTAGACGTTTGCATTGCATAGTGCACGGGATGCCAGGCTCGCGTCGCTTGTGTGACACCAACACATACCTATTTGCATGCGGTGCTGCAATAGATAAGTAATAGTGTGTTGTTGATCGTGTTCGGCTAAATAACACATGCTGCTACCAACAGATGCGTTCGTGTATGCAGATTCTGCAGTGTATAACGTGCATACCACACATGCAAAATCTGTACATCAGAATGCACGTTTGTATGTACAGTAGCATTCTTTGTACTGTATGCTGCAAATGTCCTGGTTTCAGTGTGGTATAAAATATGTTTCTAAACAGTGTTTGCCAGTGTTATTGTTTACATGCAGTGTGTGTGTGTGTGTGTGTTTGAGTTACAGAATACATGCTGATATACTTGTATACACCCCTTCTGCAGTATATAGCATTGTTTGCAGCTATAAAGCAGCAATGTGTGTATATCTGTGTGCACATATTAAACTTTAGTGATATAGCTTTATTTTACTTCCATGTGTAAAATACGGAAACTGTTACATGGAAGCGACTGCATATGCAGATACGTCTTTTGCAATAATCATATATACATTACTCTGATTTTTTTTATTGCATGTCAGATACAATAAAGAGATTAACTGGGTGTAGTGCAAGTGTTCACGCTTTTATTCTCTGTTCTTAGGAGTAATATTTCTAAATAATGTGTGAGCCCCGTCATGCAAGACACCAGGCCCCTCCTGCAAAATGCTCAGAGAGTCCTCAACTCCTGGGGGAAACTGAGGACACCCAGCACCTTGTATGGACTTTTGATTTGTAGGTCCCCAGTCCTGCAACAAGCTCTGTTTTGGAGCACTCCTGCATCTGCATGGTGCTCCATTGATGTCATTAGGGTACCACAGGGGTTCTGGGGCTACTTGAGCAGAAGTCATTTCAGGATTTGGGGCCTTAGATGTTCTAAATATTGTTGTTCAAAAGGGCATAATTCCATTTGAATATTTGTTCCCAATCCTGCAAATAGTGTATCCAGTGTCTCTTGTACTTTAGCTCCTGTTTTCCGGCCATATGGTCAGTTGTCCATAATTCTGCCTGCTGCTTTGGCTTATTGTTGATTACGCTGTATCAAAAGTATGCTTTAAAAAAATTGTAACTGTAGTTTATTTCAGACTCTTCTGATCTGACTGCTAAACTTGTGCAGGCAAGGATGTTTTTATTTTTGTTAGTTCTTGCTTTGTTATATCAGTTGACCTGGTAGGATTGGACTCCCCACAGAAAGAATTTTCTTGAAAGAAGACTGAATTGCTGATGTTGTTTCATGTAAAACTGTCCCAGAAGGGATGATATAAACAGATAATGTTACTGTAGGTAATTTTGTGCAACTGGTTTAAAGAAGCGTTTGCAAAAATTCTCACGAAAATTTGCCACCTTAGAGTAAAAGTGGGGTAATGGATTTTTTTGCCCAGGGATGAAAAAATTAATGATGCTTTGTTTGCCTGCTTTAAAAAATAATTACTTACCCTAGGCAGGCAGAATTTTGGACGGCTGATTTAAACAATTGCTTTTCAGCAGCTGTATAGTTTATAATGTCCCTTTCCCTGGGTTTCAGAGGGGTAGCGGTGGTAGTTTGTATCCCTGGGGTGACAGACAGCTGCATCTCTGATATAGGCACAGCGTTTTGATTTTTTTTCTAAACCCCTTTATCATATTTAAACTGTACAAAGTCTCTCGGGCTATGTGGTTTTAGTTTTCCCCTTTCAGGCTTGGCTAATGTTTTCACTGTCACGGGGATGAGTCTGTAGGCTTTTGCAACCTTTATAAACAAAGCACTGCAATCAACATAATCACCTCAGGGATGTATATATGGGGCACCAAATTTTGCAACATACGGCTGATAGAAGTTTAGCCCTCAGAAAGAAGCCACAGTACCTTATTCCAGACTTGGGGGACCTACTTTGGATCCCTGCTAACAATTAGATTTGCTTTTAAAATTGTGCAGATGCTTTGTAAAGGTAGCGCACAGTTCTGGGCCTTGCTCCGGAACCTGTTCTGTCTGGGTGAGCCTGGGGTTAGAACTCTGCAAAGCTAATCTATTGGCTTTTCCCAATAGAAGTTAAACATTTTGGGGTGCATGTGCTTTTAATTGCCCTGCACCCCAAATTGGGAACTTTCTCTTAGCAGCGGTTTGAAAGGCCCCATTAAGACACTGATCTTAATTTGGCCCTTATGTATTCTTACAGATTCTTGCCTTTTGTGTGTTTGGGATCTAATTTTAAACACCTTCTGAGACATTTGCATGAAATGTTTCTCTACTAGTATAAATCCATTGGGTCTCTTAAATGCCCTTTCCAAAAATATATTGCACTGTAGCTATTTGAAGGCGTATAGATTGCACTGCTGTGTAGCTGGGGCTAGATACTCCCCTGTGTCTGTTCCAGCTACTGCTGGAGGAGACACCCTGGTGAAGGCCTTCTAGATGGAGAGTCAGCGGGAGGGGAAATGGCACCACAAAACCACTAGGAGTCAGGGGCGGCTCCAGGCCCCAGCATGCCAAGCGCATGCTTGGGGTGGCAAGACCCGGGGGGTGCTCTGCCGGCGCCGCGAGGGTGGCAGGCAGGCTGCCTTCCGCGGCGTGCCTGCGGAGGGTCTGCTGGTCCCGTGGCTTCGGTGGACCTCCCTCAGGCGTGCCTGCGGAGGGTCCATTGGTCCCGCGTCTTCGGAGGACCTCCCGGAGGTCCGCCGAAGCCGCGGGACCAGCGGACCCTCCGCAGGCAAACCGCCGGAGGCAGCCTCCCTGCTGTGCTTGGGCCGGCAAAATCCCTAGAGCTGCCCTTGCCTGGTATCAGGGTGGGGTTAGTGCTGGCCCCTACACAGGAGTGCTGTCTGGGAGGGGGTCTTGCCAGGATGGCTGCAGGACATGGATATTATGTCTCCCAGCCGCAGCTCCTGCTCATGGACTTTACAAATTAAAGCAATATCTGCCTCCGAACACCTGTGGGAACCGTGAAAGGGGGGTTGTTGCAATAACACCCCCTCTCTTCTTTTGGGGTGAATCCCCGTGGGGCCTTGCTGGTAGCTAGAGGTGTAATATTGTAAACACTTTGGAGTAGCAACTGGCTTTTTGGTCTGTGTTTGAACTACGCCTACTATGATGGAGTCCTCATCCATGGCCCCTAGTGCTACTGCAGTTCACGTGGTTGTTAACTAAGTCTCCATTGCAAATATCCGTGTATCTGGCCTTTGGTTTACAAAAGGGCTTTTTGAGGGATAGGGAAGGGTGACAGTGTAGGGATGGGTTGGTTTGGGTCAGAGTGGGAATGGCTGACAGACTTTGTATATAAGAATCCAGTCCAGATTGGAAGGGACTGAAAGATATTACAATGATTAAGTGGCCAAGGTGAAAATGAGTTTGGTGGTCACAGTTCAACTTGCAGCAGACGTGGTGGTGTATATGCCTAAGTAGAGCCAGATCTGGTGGTGGTGGCGGCCTTATCATTCTCACTGTGCCTTTTGCTAGCAGTATCTGAAAGAGGCCAGAGATGAAATATGACCTACGCAGCAGGGCTACACTCAGGAAAGTTAAGGCAAGTGAACTAAAGGTGTAAAGTCTGTGCACATTAAACTCTGTGTGGATGCTTTTATTCAGGAGCAAAGGGGTCTTAGTTCTCTTTAACTGAATCCTCCTTTGGGACTACTCCATTATGGCTTGTGCAGAACGCAGCTGCCCTCTTGTTAAGTGGTGGCTCTCATCCAGAGTTGGTCACACCTGTGATCTGTACTGATTAACCATTGGTTCCAAATGCTATTTGAGGTACAGGTTTTAACCTGTATATCCTTAAATGGGTTGTGTCCTGGTTACCTCAGAGACTCTCTCTCCTTGTTTGATCTGAGCACTCAGCAGCCACGGTATTATCTGCTGGTCATTGATGGGGCTGGTCGCTGGGCTGTTTCCACGAGGGGCTATGACTTTGGAATTCACAAAGTCCAAATTTATTGATCTTAAGCACTTTCTCTAGGCTTGAGTGTTGGGCAAAGTCTTGGTTTAGAGGGGAATCATCTCAGTGGGTATTTTAGTTTGGCATTGTATAGTTCTTAACGATATATTTTGTACATGTTCCCAGAACTCTGGATTGTATAAATGGACCATAAAGATCCAAGCATCTTTTCACTTTTAGAGGAGCATGGTCTGGGTTGAGGCAGTAGAAGGACGCATACAGGTACATGTGCTGTATCTGTTCCATGAACAAATAACTGGCATCGGTCTCTGGAGCTGGCAATCTGGCATCTTTAACTAGCGCTGCAATGCAATTTTCCTGCATATTTCAATAATGTTAAAACATTTTTTTATTATAGGATAAACTTTCAAAGGCATTAATGGCAATTGGGCAACTAACTGTTATCCTCCTGTTCTTGAGGGCTGGGTCTTCTGGTGTCCCTCGGTTGCCTGGTTTCCAGTTCACCTTGTGCTAGCAGCAGCGATGAGAAACAAAAGATGTACTTACTCCCACAACTGAGAAATGCTAGTTCAGTGGAACTCAGCAGCTCAGAATCCCCCAGGGAACTTTCTTTCCACGGAAGAATCCTTCTCTTTGCATGTCTGCACGTAACAGTTCACTGTGGCTCTGGTTACTAATCTTGACCTGGTGTCAGACTGGAGTCCTTAAAAGCATGTCTCTTTACAGGTTTTTTTTGATTTACTGTATTCAGCTGCTTTTAAAAACAGAATATTTGGGTGGATAGAGCACTGGAGTGAGACTCAGAAGTCCAGGATTCTATTTCTGGGTCTGCCACTGGCTTGCTGTATAACCCTTGGGCAAGTCACTTCACTTCTGCCTGCCTCAGTGTTTGTAAAGTGTTTTGAGGTCTCCTGATGAAGCACTATGTAGGAATTGGGTGGTGGTATTATTAGTTATTAAAGATATGTGACCTGATTTACCTTGTACTTCCACATGTGTAACTCAGGAGTTCATCTGATTAGAGAGGAGAATCAGGCCCATGTACTGATTTATTTTCTTTACCTCTGATTTTTAATTCTTGTAGTGAAAGTTGTTTGTCCCTTATTTTCTCTGAAACTTCAAATGCGGCACTGCTTGTATAGAAGGTATTGCAACTATATGGTATGTTTCAAATAACCCAAACAAACCTAAAACACATAAACCATTTTGCATCGAAGCTGCTACTACTGTATTCTGAAGTTCTAAAAAGCTGATGAATATTTTGCTGTAGGTGCTGGTCATGAAAACTTCTCTGCCAGATAGATTTTTACACAAGAAAGTGTTAAATCGAAGAAGAAAGTTGGGTATTTTAGAAGCGCACCTTTTGTTGGTGGCCCTATTTAGATTTTTTTTTTCTTCAGAGCAGTGTGTAAACAGTAGCTAATTCAGTATTGTTAACTCCGTTTTACTAAAGAGGAGACAAAAGGTTTTAATGAATCTTCACACAATCACACGCAGCACTGGCAGAGCTGGGATTTAGCCCTCAGGAGTTCCTGGCTCTGCTCAGGCCACTTCCTCATGGTGCCCCTTCTGCTCATTGCTAAATTCTGAAGGGCGGCAGAACTGATCAGATGCTTGTAAAATTCACTGGGGGTCTTGGAACAAAAGATCAGGGGTGGGGATTGAATTGTGGAGGGCAGCCCTGGTCTTTCTCCCCATTGTCCACCAACCTCAGCAGTGGAGGACTGCGGCTCTGATCCTCAAAGGTGGGGCACCTAAATACCTTTGAGGATCTGGGCCCAAGTCCCTTCTGCTACTGCCATTGGCAAGTAGATTTTTCAGGCAGTGACTATGACCTAACCATCATTCAGTTTATAGTGATGTTGAGGTGCTTGTACTGTTCTTAAACTGCTTTTAGTCCCGTGCAAGGATAGTTTTGGGGAGTTTGGATGCATTTTTCCAGTTGTCAGGATTTTGGATGTGGTGTTTCCTAACATTTCCGCTGTACTAGGTGTTCAACCAATTGCTAAAAATTCTAGAGGGGGGGGGAATGTCAGTGTAAGTTTGGGGTTTGCAAATATAGGTGTGGCTTTTTTTATAAATACACGGAAAAGGGACATTTGTATCAGGCTTACAAAATTCTTATATGATGTTAGAATAATTCCCGTAGGTGGAGTTCTGCAAAATTAATTTTTCAGGGGCAAAGGTAATGGATACCAGGTTTAAACTGTGCTGATTCCTAATAGCTATCCATATCATACTGGTTTCTCTGGCTAGAGAATTGACATACTGATGTTTGAATGGTAAAAGTCGTTGCTGAGCGTTTGCATTCTGTAGTTTGTTGGGAAGTGCATGGTGGGCGTGAAGCCTTCTGCAGATTAATAATGGCTGTGCTATAAATCAGCATTTCTCAAATGCAGCCTCCGTGGGTGCATGTGGCCACCAGGGGGCTTTTATTGCAGCCTCTTGGACTGTGATGGGTGGGGTGGGGGTGGGGAAACAGTGTCCCCTCCCCTACGGCTGTTAGCAGGGGTTGGGCCTTGCCGCCTCCCCATCCCCCCAGAAGCCGGAGGAGCAGGCCACTGGTAAATTCCTCACTTTCTTGGGCGGGTCTTGGGCTTTGGGCTTCAGCCCTGGAGTGGTGGGGGTGAGTGGGCAGGCTTTGGCTGCAACGCTTTGGGATCCATCCATGCAGTGACAGGCTCTGGTTCCAGGCTCTGGCCACAGGCCTCACTCCCCATCGTCTCTGGCCCCCGCAGCCTCCCTGCCAACCTCCCCATCTAGGGCTTAATTTGCCCCCAGGCTTACTGGGGCTTAGTAAGTCTGCTGTGAAAAGTGATATTAACAAACATACAAAATATCATTTTTTACAGCAACAGACTTACTAGCAAGCAAATCTTAAAAAACAAGACAAAAATACCAAAAAAGCAAAAGAAACAATAACAAAAACAAGAACGTGCAAAGCGTCTTATTTGTGTTTCTATTCTGTTTAGGTCCAGTAAAGAATAGAGACAACTGTACATTATTTTTATTATTGAGTCTGCAAAAACAAACCCCTACATGAAGAAATTCAATGTTTTGGACATATGTATGTGCCTATTTATTTTTTTTCCTAACGTTAATTAAATATTTTAGCAAAAATTGTCAGCGTGGCCGCCCTAAGACTTTGTGACTACACTCTGAGGCCACCAAAAACTTTGTTGTGAGAACCCTCATGGTTGGAAAAACTTTATGGTAATATCTGTAGGTGCTAAACTCTGATCTCTGTCCCACCATTCAGATTCCATAATAATAATTGATGTTCTAGGATTTCCAAATAAAGTCTGGTTGGATGAAACATGGTTGCAGGTCCTAAACGTCCTCTTGAACTTATCCTTGTAGCTGGCTGAAGGCAAAATAACGAGTGTCGAGGTCACACCTGCCTGATTACAGGGTTTGGAGGATTTTTTTAGGCCCTCCCTCAGGAGTTTTGGTGGGGCCAGAGATGTCAGAGCCACAAGTACTGTAACCATGTTACTGGCTCTGAATGGAATAGAAGGTGCATTGAAAATACAGGCAGGCCACAAAGGAGGCATTCTTGAGCTCCATAGACGTCTAGTTTCACTGAAGTTAAGAGGTTGGGGTTTTTTTGTTTGTTTTTTTTCAAATTTCAATTAAAAATGTCTGGTTTTTTTCAGATGACAAAACCAGTGGGTTAGAGGTGGATCAGATGCGAAGAAAATCTCGGGCTTCTCAAGTCTTTGTTGTTTTCCTGTGTGTTCACTAACTGCCGATGTTATTGATGTGCTGTCTTACTAACCATAATGGAAAGCTGCAGTTGGTAACAATATGCAATAAACTGGTCTAAAAGCTCACTCATGCATAACATGTTACGGCAAATGCTCAGTGTTGCTCATCAGTCCAGAGATCAGATGTTTCTCTTCTTTAACTTGATGAGGGAAGTGATGAATTAAACCATTTGCCAGAGATTCTGTGCCCTTGTGACATTACTTTTGCCTTTGTACCACAAGCCAAATTCTCTGCTGATGTAACTGTTGACTTCAGTGGAGTTACACCAGCTGGGAACTTGGTCCCAAGAATCTTGAGGCTTTGCTTTCAAAATTCAGACTGTATTATAAGTGCTCAGATTGCTCCCTGTAAGTACTACTGTCCAGCTGGTGGTCCCTGTTCTTGAAAGATCAAACTGCTATAAACAAGTTCACCGCCAGCTTGTTCTTTATTGGTGAAACAAAATGGGAAGCACACAAGGGGTTTTGGAACACAGAACTGCACATGGTGCTGTAACTGAATGTATGGGAACAAACAGCAACTTCAGACTGAACATTTGCAAAGCAAGCAGGAGGGGAATTCCAAGACGCAAAGGTTGGCACTCCCCAAATCTGCAAAGTTTGCCTCCTCTGAGCTATGGCGTGGCATTCTGGAGATAGGAGAATAGTCCATGTGTTTTAATAATTACCCTGATCCATTGGTGGCCTCGTGAGACCTTCCCAGCTTGAGTAAACTGTGCAGATGCCCCAGGACCAACCAGGACAGGAGGGCCAGCTTAACACTGTGAAATTTGCACCAATTTGGCAGGAGGTGTTTACAGAGAAGAGCCAGAACTGTGCTTGTACAGTTCTGTATTAGTGGACAATTGGAATTGGATCATTTACATACTCTCTAATTGGCATCTTGTAGAGCAGGGGTTCTTAAACTGGGGGTCAGGATCCCTAGGGGGTTGCAAGGTTATTACATGGGGGGGGTCGCGAGCTGTCAACCTCCAACCCAAACCTGGCGTTGCCTCCAGCATTTATAATGGTGTTACATATATAAAAAAGTGTTTTGAATTTGTAAGGGGGGTCGCACTCAGAGGCTTGCTCTGTGAAAGGGGTCACCAGTAAAAAAAAGTTTGAGAACCACTGGTGGAGACAGAGAACAAGTGATCTTTGCGGACAATCTAGCTTTGTAATACTGGGTTGTCTTTAGTTAATGATGAGGGGGGCATGGTACCCTCAGAGCCTAAGAATGCTGTTCTTCTGTACTGTATCTCCTACTTGAACTGTTGTTCCAAAGGTGCCTTATTTCTCATTTCCTTATAATTGTCTCATAGAATCATAGAATATCAGGGCTGGAAGGGACCTCAGGAGGTCATCTAGTCCAATCCCCTGCTCAAAGCAGGACCAATTCCCAACTAAATCATCCCAGCCAGGGCTTTGTCAAGCCTGACCTTAAAAACCTCTAAGGAAGGAGATTCCACCACCTCCCTAGGTAACCCATTCCAGTGCTTCACCACTCTCCGAGTGAAAAAGTTTTTCCTAATATCCAACCTAAACCTCCCCCACTGCAACTTGAGACCATTACTCCTTGTTCTGCCATCGGGTACCACTGAGAACAGTCTAGATCCATCCTCTTTGGAACCCCCTTTCAGGTAGTTGAAAGCAGCTATCAAATCCCCCCTCATTCTTCTCTTCTGCAGACTAAACAATCCCAGTTCCCTCAGCCTCTCCTCATAAGTCATGTGCTCCAGCCCCCTAATCATTTTTGTTGCCCTCCGCTGGACTCTTTCCAATTTTTCCACATCCCACTTGTAGTGTGGGGCCCAAAACTGGACACAGTACTCCAAATGAGGCCTCACCAGTGCTGAATAGAGGGAAATGATCACATCCCTCGATCTGCTGGAAATGCCCCTACTTATACAACCCAAAATGCCATTAGCCTTCTTGGCAACAAGGGCACACTGTTGACTCATGTCCAGCTTCTCGTTCACTGTAACCCCTTGGTCCTTTTCTGCAGAACTGCTTCCTAGCCATTCGGTCCCTAGTCTGTAACAGTGAATGGGATTCTTCCGTCCTAAGTGCAGGACTCTGCACTTGTCCTTGTTGAACCTCATCAGGTTTCTTTTGGCCCAGTCCTCTAATTTGTCTAGGTCCCTCTGTATCCTATCCCTACCCTCCAGCGTATCAACCACTCCTCCCAGTTTAGTGTCATCTGCAAACTTGCTGAGAGTGCAGTCCACACCATCCTCCAGATCATTAATGAAGATATTGAACAAAACCGGCCCCAGGACCGACCCTTGGGGCACTCCACTTGAAACCGGCTGCCAACTAGACATGGAGCCATTGATCACTACCCATTGAGCCCGATGATCTAGCCAGCTTTCTATCCACCTTATAGTCCAATTGTCCAGCCCATACTTCTTTAACTTGCTGGCAAGAATACTGTGGGAGATGGTATCAAAAGCTTTGCTAAAGTCAAGGAATAACACATCCACTGCTTTCCCCTCATCCACAGACCCAGTTATCTCCTCATAGAAGGCAATTAGGTTAGTCAGGCATGACTTGCCCTTGGTGAATCCATGCTGACGGTTCCTGATCACTTTCTTCTCCTCTAAGTGGTTCAGAATTGATTCCTTGAGGACCTGCTCCATGATTTTTCCAGGGACTGAGGTGAGGCTGACTGGCCTGTAGTTCTCCGGATCCTCCTCCTTCCCTTTTTTAAAGATGGGCACTACAGTAGCCTTTTTCCAGTCATCTGGGACCTCCCCCGTTCGCCATGAGTTTTAAAAAAAATGGCCTCCTAGTGCCTTAAACTGCATCCTCATATTAGCAGTAATCACTGATAGCTTTCTCTGAAGCTGTTCTGAGTGTGCAGAGCAAAATGTTGGACACACTATGTGTTTAGTTTTGTTTTTAATAAATGTCTGGTGGTGGTTGCTTTCTCTTAACATCCTGTTTACAGTTGTCAAGGGGAACCAAATTATTGTAATTGTGCTCTCTCTCTGTGTGTGTGGGTGTTAGAGAAACAATATAATTTGTCAGAAATAAGACTTAAGAACAGTAATTTTTTACCCAATTTTGTTTTGTTGCTGTTCAATTATATTAATGACTGGCTAGAGCTGCAAAAAAATTGAGCTGTTGCTCAATCCGTTTCATGTGTATCTAGTTGCAGATGTATTGCACTCATCTTGTTTGGATGGTTGTATAACTTGTAAAGCAATGCAGAGTATTTTTGTTTCTGAATGTTTAACAAACGAACATCAAAAACTAGCATTTTATGAATGTGAAAGCCAGTGATCCTTATTCCAAATATATTACTCAATCTTTGTGGGTTTGATTCTCCTACATCAGTGTATATCAGAAGTAACTTAAGTGAAATTAGTGAGTTAGATTGGTATAACTGAGAAGTGACTTGGACTCTGCATCTGCAGCATTAACATGTTTGTAATGAGGGGAGCAAAGAGCCATTTCATAATGCTGTGTGGTGATGATGTTTTAACTTAGGCACTCTGTACTTTTAGCATGTACACTGTCTCTAGTCCAGGGGTTCTCAGACTGGGGGTCGGGACCCCTCAGGAGGTCGCAAGGGCATTACATGGGGGGTCGCGAGCTGTTGGTCTCCACCCCAAGCCCTACTTTGCCTCCAGCATTTTTAATGGTGTTAAATATATAAAAAAGTGTTTTTAATTTATATGGGGGGGTGTCGCATTCAGAGGCTTCCTATGTGAAAGGGGTCACCAGGACAAAAGTTTGAGAACTAGTGCTCTTGTCATAATGAGCCACATGGAGTAAAACTGGTGCAGCTGTTGTCTTGAGACTGAAGAGAATGGGTTGCGCTGGTGTAAGGGTGTATACAATTTTTCTCAGTACTATCCAGTTGCCACCTCATATTTGCCTTTCATTGTCACTAGTACTGGAATAAAGTGTTTTATATGTCCCAACAATTCTGTTGTTTCCTAGGGTGCCCTGTCTGTATCCACATACAGTATTATCTATAGTCCTGTGCTTAAATTGTAAGCTCATCAGGGCAGGGACCGTATCTTTGTTATGTTAGTACAGTGCCTGGCACAGTAGGGACCCTCCCTGTAGATGCTACCACAATAATAAATGTACATGATCCTGACTTTGCAGTCATGGCACGCACTGAAGTCAGCCTGACTATTGTATGAGATTTGAGTGCCCAGCAGTTGCAGGATTGGGCACGTCTGATGTTATAAAAGTTTACATCTCAAACAGCATCTTATATATGTAACAACATCTAGACAAATAAAATAAGGGACACGTGGTAAGAGCCGTGTACAGCTCAATGGTGCAGTGTACAATTCAGCAGTGGTTTTGGTTTGTAGAGGTTCATGCAAAGCTTTTTTTGGGGGGGGAGTGGGAGGAGGTTGTTTAAATTTAATACAAATGAACTTGTGAGTGGAAGGAAGTTGTTTTGCTTTGAATGTGGGTACAAATAAACCAAAACCTAAAAGCAAAATTCATCAAAAAATGAGCATCAGGGCATAAATTTTGCTGCTGCAGCTAATCTCAACTGGAAGTTTATATGTTGCCCATAGTAGGCGGAGGTGTTTGTACTGCCTTAGAAGCAGTGCAGGAGAAGGCATTGTGACTAAACTTGCCACTGGTTTATACCAGTTTCCAATTATTTCCTGTCTATGCAGGCCAGCCTGTAGAAAGAGGGTGAGCAGAACAAAGAGAACTTTTTTACTACCGTCCTGCCTTGAATACGTGTGAGTGGACCTGGGATTCAGCATTCTTCCTCATCTCTAAAAATGGCTGATGCTTTATTTCCAAAAGTCTAGGGCGACTGCCAACCCTGCCTGTCCTCCTTTTAATCATTTGTAACACTTCTTCTCCAGGGCAAGAAGCCTTTGGATATATCTCCCCAGTATTTGCAGTTTTCTTGGAGCTATTTTATTATATTTAGAACTATCCAGCTTCTGTTTTCTTGTTTCTTGGTCTCTTAAAGTTTTTGTAAATTGTTATGAAGAGTTCTGTGGATTTTGCCTTTTTTGAAAAGTCTTGCCATGTGGAAAAATACTGCTTGAGAGCTGACTAGGTTGATTTAAGGATAATTGCTTTGTATAGTTTAATATATGACAGAGACAATTTATGTTGTAATGGTCATAAAGCCAGAAGATAAGAGAGAAGTGAAGATCCAGAGATAAGTGAAAACTTTCAGGTTGCAGGAATAGACTTTATTCTGTGGACATAAAGGACTCTTTGGAACTGTGTGTGATCATTATTCAGCCCCAAGTGGAGGGCGATGGTGCTCATGAGAGAGATTGTAAGGGGCTCCGAAGAGGGAGGATGTGACAGAGGGATATGCGGCCAGGAGGGGGCACGTGGAGAAGGCCTCACCTCTAAAAGACTTGAACCTCTAATTTCAGGGCAAGAATCGCCAACTTATGACCTTGTTTGGAAGAGAGCAGCCTTCAGAGCAAAACTGAAGCTTTCACACAATTGACTTCCCCCCCCTTTCCAACTTGCTAGCAATTCCTCAAGAAATATTACTGTGTCCAGTTGAGCCTATGCTGAATGGATTAAGAAGCTACAAGATGTTTGAGCAGTGATTCAAAAACTTCCAAGATTTGGGGGTGGGGGCGGAGAGAGATCACTCTAGTTGTTAAGGGAGCCATGTTATTCTAACCCCAAGAAAACAGAGGCCAAAATTCAGCTGGAGTTGAATGCTTTACAGTGGTCCAATCCACCTTGAACCAAGTTTATTGAATTTCTGTGGTGACTGTTTGGGGTGACAGATATCCAGTTGTGTACAAGGGCTGACTTTGGGCAAGCAGATTTGTCTACTCTAGCGCCCCGCCCAGTTGCCACAATAGTACCTCCGGTGCACGCACACACACACTTAATTGGATGTGGTATAAGTATTATACTGGCGGGACCTTGGAAAGTGTCTTTCGTGGAGGGAACTTGTCTATTACGAATCTGAGCACATAAAAACATCAGAGTTGCCTAATGGACTGCAGCCTGACTTTCAGAAAGCTGGATTCAAAGAAGCAGTGCCAGTCTTTCCATTTGTTTCCTTCTCGTACAGCCCTTTAATGTGCATTTGGTCTGTGCACTTTGTAAAGCACAGTGTTTGCTTGCAGTGCTCCCTAATTTTTTTTTTAAGCGAGACTATCTCTGGTTAAAATGTATATTAGTTTATATGCAGGTTAGTTTCAGCCTTTGGGCTCCTTGGCATGTTAACCTTTGCAGCATTCAGAACACCATGGTCATGTGCCATTTTGGCTTACTGGGAAACTTTCAAGTGCTTAATTTTATTGTAGATTTTTTTTCCCTTCCCGTTTCCAGTTTATTTGCCTCCTTAGTTTGGAAACAAAATGTCTCTTCCATTTGGCAAATTTTGATTTTCCACTCCCCCCCCCCCACCTTCTTACTCCTAGTGGTGGCTCTAGATTCAACATTCTCAGAGGTATTTAACCCTTCTTAGCTGCACCTGGGTTTATTAATTCAGGGCACTTTTGAAAGCATCCCTCTGTCCTTTGCTATGGCTGTCGGGCTATTCAGTGAGGTACACGTGCTCTCTGATCACCTGGTGCTTCCGTGTAATGGAGCAGCTGCCTCTGTATAAATCGTTAACCTCCTGCTCCTCTTCACTTCTGCTGGTAAATTGTATTGTCAAGGGCTTGGTCACACCTGGTTCATTATAAAATATTCCATAGAGACCAAGTAACCAATATCAGTCAGGTTTATTGCTAAAAGTCAATAATAGAATAGTACAGGAATAAAGGTTCAATATGATGCCAGTTTCCAGGAAGCTGTCCCATATAGTATTGTTGAATTCACCTTACAAAGAAGGTTTGCTTCCAGCGTAACGCATTTCACCTGATGCTATTTAGAGGATGATTTTACAAGTTACAAAACTCTTTACATGTCACTCAAATCTACCCCACCAGTTTGTACCAGCTCCTTAACTTGTTCTGTATCCTCCTTATCTTTGTTTTGGCTACTAGCATTTCAGGTTCTGGTCTGTGAATGTACCTCCTTAGCTTGTACCAGGGTAGGACATTAATGTACTTTGCCTTTGAGTTACCTGTTTTCCAATGCCAAAGCTGACTTCAGTTTTGCAAAGTGTTAACGGATACTTAGCATAAGTGAACAGGATTATAGAAAGGCATAGGCTGATTCAGGCCATGTAACATCTAGAAATATATACACAGTATAATGTTATATTGATATTGTGTGCTTAATGCATAGTAGTTATATGTGGTGTGAATAAAATATAACCCCAGCATGTATTAGTCAACACTCCCCCCCTCGGTGTAGGTGCCCCTCAGGTGGGGGAAGAGATGCAAATTGCACCTTGTCTACACTCCTGGGGATGAAGCAACTTTCTAGGGTGGGTTTGTGACTTTCCTTGAAGTCTGGATTTATAAGCTGACCAATAGATCTCATTCATTCATGTATGTAGTTTGTTCAACCGTCAAAGATACAACATAGATATTAATGGTTTTAATAGTCTCTATTGAATAAGTCATCCAATATCAGGACATTACAAGCCCACAATAGAATTATGAAAATAGTCTTCATACTGACATTTTGTTGTGTTCTCTTGTATACAGTGGAAAACGGCAGTACAAAAAGTGAATCATGATCAAGTGGGTGTATAATAGCATACAATATATATTAATGCCCTTTGTGTAACTGTGTGTAAAATATATCTATAAAAATATACCTAGCCTACATTCCATTACATATTGACTGTTGTAATCAAAGAGAAATGAAGGCATGTTCTATACAGCCTGGTCATGTTTGTGCTAAGCTGTTAAGACTCTCCAGGTTCATAGAATATCAGGTTGGAAGGGGCCTCAGGAGGTCATCTAGTCCAACCCCCTGCTCAAAGCAGGACCAAACCCAACTAAATCATCCCAGCCAGGGCTTTGTCAAGCCTGGCCTTAAAAACTTCTAAGGAAGGAGATTCCACCACCTCCCTAGGTAACCCATTCCAGTGCTTCACCATCTTCCTAGTGAAAAAGTTTTTTTCCTAATATCCAACCTAAACCTCCCCCACTGCAACTTGAGACGATTACTCCTTGTTCTGTCATCTGGTACCACTGAGAACAGTCTAGATCAGGGGTAGGCAACCTATAGCATGTGTGCCAAAGGCGGCACGCGAACTGATTTTCAGTGGCACTCACATTGCCCAGGTCCTGGCCACCAGTCTGGGGGGCTCTGCATTTTAATCTAATTTTAAATGAAGTGTCTTAAACCTTTTAAAAACCTTATTTACTTTACATAAAACAATAGTTTAGTTATTATAGACTTTTATAGAAAGAGACCTTCTAAAAACATTAAAATGTATTACTGGTCTCCGAAATCTTAAATTAGAGTGAATAAATGAAGACTCGGCACACCACTTCTGAAAGGTTGCTGACCCCTTGTCTAGATCCATCCTCTTTAGAACCCCCTTTCAGGTAGTTGAAAGCAGCTATCAAATCCCCCCTCTTCTCTTCTACAGACTAAACAATCCCAGTTCCCTCAGCCTCTCCTCATGAGTCATGTGCTCCAGCCCCCTAATCATTTTTGTTGCCCTCCGCTGGACTCTTTCCAATTTTTCCACATCCTTCTTGTAGTGTGGGGCCCAAAACTGGACACAGTACTCCAAATGAGGCCTCACCAGTGCTGAATAGAGGGGAATGATCACATCCCTCGATCTGCTGGCAATGCCCCCACTTATACAGCCCAAATGCCGTTAGCCTTCTTGGCAACAAGGGCACACTGCTGACTCATATCCAGCTTCTCGTCCACTGTAACCCATAGGTCCTTTTCTGCAGAAGATTCAATGGAAGGAGGTTTGTTTGTTTCTCCTGTAATGCTAAGCCCACTGCAAACCTTGTCTGCTGCATTTATTAAAGACGTGGGTCAGACACCTCTCTTTGGGCAGCCAGAATTGTGCCTTTATTTTTATTTTTTACACTGCAGTCTTACTCTTCCGTTGCATCAGTTGATCTCTTCCGAGGAGAGCAGGGATTGGACCAGTACTACCCTTAAAGTCTTATGTGATACACTCCCTCACTGACTGCTTCCTTCTGTTGCAAGAATTCAACCTTTTTTCACCATCCAGGCGTCACTGTTGGGAGGAGAGGGGGCTGAAAGGAAGAAATGTTCTCTTGTGAGTCCATTGCTTTCTTCTCTTGCATCAGTTACTTCCCCTCTCTTGTAGCTGGAGTGCCCATACAACCATAGAAACACCTCTTGCTGGGAGTGGGAAGAGCAGTGGGAGCACTGACTGTCTCAGCAGAATTCCTGTGGAGAGGTCTCATGAGAGGAACGGTTGCTAGGTAGGAGATACTGGGTCAGGGTTTCTTTGTGCAAACTTCAAAGCGTGATGTTTGGAAGAAGAAGTTAGGCAAGAATGAGAGACTGGAGTAGAGTGCGGTGAAATCCATTTGTGCTGTAAACTTAGTTGGAGTTGGTGTTTTGGTTGTGATATAGGAAAAACAATTGACAACTGCTGATATAAACTAACTTTTTTCAAAACTCAGCCCAGAAAAGAGTATAGATTTTGCTCTCCTTAGAATCCAAAGTGTGCGCTCCTTTTCTTCTGAAGCATGGAATCCAGCCTTAAGTGCAAAAAATCTCTAAGGGTCCCAAACCTTTTGCCATTTTACCATTAACTATGATTGGTACAGAATCAAGCCCTGTGTTATCAAAGCTGACTGATATGACCTGAATTGTGTATATTAAACAAAATAACCGGAGGTGTAAAATCCTGAAAGATTGATTGACTTTTGTTTGAAATCTCTAGCCCCTTTTGATATTTTATGTCTGGAGTTTAAGGCCTGGCTAATTATGGTTTCTGTGCTAGGAAATTAAGGTCTGATATTCACAAATATTTTAAATGAAGGGACACGATGTTCAGGGTAAAGGTCACTCGTGCTTCTTGTGCCTCTGCACTCTGTGCCTCCAAAACGGCCCTTGGAACTTGAATTCTGTTCCCAGGGCTCACGCCTTCGGTGCTGCTGTTTCGAGGTACAAGAACAGAGTTTAGGCAGTGCTTTAGGGGGCTGATCTAAAACCCATAGAAGACGGAGGGCTTTGGATCAGATCCTAAAAGCACTGCTTGTCCCATCCCCCGCCGCCTCATTCTCTCTCCCCCACCCCCTGTGTACTTATTTTATCTCCTATAAAGTTAAGTGTTCACATAAGCCTTTAATTACAGTCTTTTCCAATTATGTACCCTACAGTGCAGTCTGACAGGCTGCGGTTGATATCCTGTTGGATGTTACCCAGCTAGGATTACCTGTATAAAGAATGTTTCATTACTAAGCAGTTACATAGCAACTGAACTCCTAAGGGTCTAATTGAATTTGAAAATAAGTTATGTCCAGCTTCTGTGCTCTGGAGTCCATGAAAAAATCCAATTTTGAGGGCTTTATTCAGGAGGTGTGGAAAACTGATTTCTGTGACATGGGAGCTAGTGTTGTGTTTTACCTGAATCTGTTTGTAAGGACCAAATTCAGCTTGTGTTGAAATCCAAGGGAATAGTTCCATTGGCTTGTTTTTAATTGCAGTTGGATCAGGTCCTAAATTATTGGGTACATTTAGGAACCGTGTTACATCCGAGCCACCAATATAGGAGGCTAGATTCTCCTCTGCCTGGACCCTTGTGTTGTCACGCACACCTGTGCAAAGTGAGTGTCGAAGATGACCATTATTCTGACTTGCTGGTGTTTTTTACACCCACTCTGTCCAGGTGCGAATGACTGTGAAAGGCAAGGGTGGATCAGGCCCCAGATCTGTATTTTTGGAACCAGCAGTTCCAATTCTGCACATCTTGAAGTTGGAGGGAGTTTTGCCAGTGGGTGTGGGATTGGATCCCATGCGCGTGAATCAAGTCTACAGGCCTGATTCTGATCTCTCACTAGTTTTACAGCAGGGTAATTCCAGTGGAATTACTCCTGATTTATCCTGGCCTAAGTGAGGTTTGTTAGTGTCTCCCCCTGAGAAGAGGTACTTGTGAAAAAAACAGTAAATGAAAAGTACATTCTCTGGCATTGTTCCATATGGGTAATTGCTGTAACAGGGCAACTTCACTTGTGCTTTTAAAAGGTAACTTTTCCCTGTGAAAATGGGAAAGGGGTATTGCACTTTCATAAAGATTTATTCTTTGTAAATCTTCAGCTGATCCATTAGAAGCCAATATCAGGTATTTTTCATAAATTTTTAAGTAGGTATTTTGAATCTGTTTAGAATATTCACTGGGAACTTGAATCTGGAAATCTCTCCAGCCATTGTCACTTGGTTCGTTACTCTAATATTATTAGGCTGGCATAGTGTTGGCTAACAAGCTGGCGGGGGTTGTTTGGTTGGTTCACTTCGAAGTGCTTGTTTTGGAAGAATCTCAGAAGAGGTGTAATTCAACCTATGCACAGAGATCACACAAGGTGTATACATCATTTAACCTGTACTTGAGGGCTTAAGTAGGATTGAAGTGATGTTTAAGCCTTGTGCATAGTCCAAGTGGGGTGAATGGCACCTATTAAGAATTGCAGGAATCTTAGCAACAGATAAAACTTGGTTTAGTCTCCCTTAAATTTGTGATATAGCATACTGAATCTACCTTAAAAAAACAAAAACATTTTTGGTCTGAGGGAATCAATTTTCTCTTGTCACTTCTACCTGTGCTGTTACATTTGACAAAAATAGTAGCAGGTTATCTTATTTACTGTAAAATTTGACAGAAGCATGAACTACGTTTATTCATAAATCTAATAACTGCGGTCTTTGTAAACAGCCTGGCTAGGAGTTGGCCAGCCTCCTCTGTATTATGTTTCAGATTTCACAAGAGAGCACACAAGTAGTTCAAAGTTTAAATACTTTCCCATGGACTTATATTTGCAGCATGAATCGTTTTGCCTAAGTAACTTCGTACAATCAAGAAATCTATGCTCACAAAAAGTGGCAGGTGATAGCTAGCCGACTTAAATAACAGACTTAAATCTTTTTCTCTTGAAAACATCTTTTCTGATTCAACTATATTAAAGGGTCCATTTAAAAAATAAGGTGTGGCCTTTTTTTTTTTGCTTAAATTAACAAGTAACATCTAAGTTTTAGTTCTGAAAACTATTGAAGGAGAGGGCATGCTTCTGTGCCCCCCTCCCAAAAAAAACCAACAACCTCTTTTCATTTGTTTACTTGGTGCATTTGTGGGAAGCTTTTACAAGTAAATGAGACTTGTGCTCCTAAATTCTGTAGGCTTCTGTGGGAAAAATTTCCTCCTTGATTATCTAGATTGCAGGGCATTTATGCCTTTTCTATGTTAATGAGTTTTGTATCGATTCCCACTAATGCTTCAGCTGAACTGGTGTTAGGGATGGGTGGCTTCAGGTTAGCAGAGCCTTGTCTGCAGTAGGGCTAACAGGTTCAGCTACCTTGGGACAACACTGGTGGGGTTTTTGGTATTTTAAAAATATTCCCTAGTGGAGACATGGCCTTAAAAATTGACATGTGCAGTCAAGTTCCCCTCCACAGTTGTTGGATCTAACCCATCTAATTACATCCAAGAGTAGCTTTCCTGTCCTCCTGGGTATCATTGCAGGGTATGTGAAGCCAGTTGCAATTTCTGTGAATTACAACATTGTGGGTAAAACTTTCAGAAGTGCTGAAGTGACTTAGGAATCCCAGCTGATGTCAGGTGTTTTGCCCTTGTGGATCAGCTTTCAGGATCTGTGCCTCAATGCAGTAGTGCATTATTTACAATATGGACCATGGTCTATGGAGCAGTGTGTAAGCAGCAATAATTCCTGACAATGGATCTCAAATAGATACGATTTTTCTTTCTGAATATGTTCTTGATGGGAGTACTGATTGGTTAAAGCAGTTTGATCATCGTCCTAGTGCCCTGCAGTGGTGCCCAGACTTTAATCCACTTTATCATCTATATAATGTTTTTAATAATCATCCAAAGTATTCAGTAGACAGAATTATATTTAACGCTCACTGCTGTTTGTCCTCTCATTTTCACTCATATATTTTTAAAGCATTCATTTCTAATATTTGTCAGGGGTTGAATGGTAAATTGCTCTCCTCTTTATCAGTGATGTGTATGTAGTTCCATTTCTTGCAGCTCTTGAGCTGTAGCAGTCTTTATTCTTGTTTTAAATATGTAGGCCTGGCACAGTCATGACACTGGTTTGTATTTGCTTTTGCAGGTAGCTGTATCCAGTTGGGTGGTAGGCGGATCCAAGAATTACCATGAAGTTTTCGGGATCCCTGGAGAGCCAGAGATTGTGTCTCCTCCTGGAGACAGCAATCTCTAGAGAAGCTCAGATGTGGAAAGTGCATATGCCCAAAATTCAGCCCAATCAGGTAAAGTCTCTTATTTTTCTGGATATTTTCTGGCATATTTTTCAGTGAATAACTGAACCTGTTACATGAGAAATGATCCTACTGCCTGGGGGAGGGAGGTTTAACCTTTAATTCAATGTAATGACTAATGCTTTGTTTTAGGAACATACCCACAGTCTGGGGTACAGAACGTGCTGTACAGAATACAGTGTTAAATCACTGCTATTGCTTCTAGAAGTACACACACATTTTGATTTTATTAAACTGACTCTGTGAATTGCACTGATCATTAATACACGTTTGCTGCTATACAGTCGATCTGAAAAGCAGCTCAGTTGTGTTAGGTTAAGTTTGACTTATAATGTTGTTGAAACCCTGGGCAATTTTCTGCATGAAGCATCCTATTGTTCCTCTATGTGTTACTGCGGGCATTAGCTTGGCATGCGGTCACTCCCTTCTGAATTTTCTTACTCAAATGTAGGGCCTGTTCTGCCACCCTTACTCATATTGGGCCAGTGTATGTTAGTGTTACTCCATTGATTTCACTGGAGTCTCCAATTTACCCTACCTGAGGATCTGGCATGGTGAATAATACTCTACTCCGTGAGTAGTCTCACTGATTTCAGAGTAGTGTACTACTTAGTGTAAGTAAAGGTGGCAGAACTGAGCACAGAACTGGCCTTGGTAAAAGATGAGTCTCTGCTTGTGTTCTGTGTACTGAAAAACCCCACCGAGCGTATTTATTTATGAATGGCCTGTGTGATACATACAGGTGTAGTTTGATTTAAAACAAAATATCCCAGTGTCAGGGTGAGGGATTGGACCTTCCCATTCTTTACTCCTGGAGGCTGGGAGTGCATCAACTCCTATTCTTGGGACTCTGTGGCTGTATTAACAATATTAACAGGCTCTGGAAGGAAAAAGGTTTGCTTAGCTTGGTACACAGAAAACACAGTAGTTCAGGCACTCAGTAGTTTCCATTGACTTCAGATATTTATCAGTATCTTAGCCACAGATCTTCATCTCTGTGCTGACAGTATCCAGGACACTTTATTACAGATTTGCCAAGAATTGGTTATTTGCATTCAAGGCATCAGTCATTCTTTGTAACAACTATTGTATTGTAAAATTGGTTTAGTACCCACTGAAGTACAGGTTCTCCAACCATGGCATGTTTAGGTGGTAGTGGTTGTTTGAATTCAGTCTTTACACCTTGCTGTGGCTGCGTGGCTATAGTTTTGCTCTGGGTCTTCTTTGGAACCTCTCTGTGTTAAGTCAGTGGATATTTCAGGACCTTATCCTGTGAGGTTGACTTTGGTGAGGCTAATGGTACTCAGCTACTCACAGGATAGGTACATATTCAATTACATTAATTTGACTTTGTAATGTTTCTGGCCATCTGCAGATATGAAAAAGGGGAGGCAGCGTTACCAGTTCTGTGAAACATCAGAGTAGTATAAAGCCCTGGAAACAGTCTTGATTAATGTTTGTGATACAGTACCTGCAAAAATCCTACAGTGTTCCTTTTCAATAGAACTTCTAGTTACAGACTTGACTGATTCAGGTTTGGGATTCTAGTATGCCATGATGCCATTACACATAAGGATGACTTTTTTTTTTTTTTTTCATTCTGATTGCTGAGTTAGGATTCGTGCTTGGAAAAGTTTACTGGCCTTGAAAAGGTTTTCGTAGTGGTCCACCCAGGTGCTTCCAATCTTGGTAGGTCATTAAAATCACATCATTTTAATTATTATCCTGCATCTTTACATACTTCAGTTCAGACAGGATTCTATCAGCTGGAATGCCAGACTGCTTTGACATGGTATGAAGTGTTGTTTTCTAGCATTAGCAACTCCAGAGAAAATAATCACTAAATCAGGTTGAAATTTAAGCATGTGGGGGTAAAAATACATGGTAATCAGATTTAAATGAATAAAAGAGAACACATGCTGACATGTAAAACTACACAGTTTTTATAGGTACTCGGTATCTGATAATTTGCAGCTTTGTAGTGGTATAAAATTCCTTTCTAGTGCTTATTGTTCATGAGACACTGGACTTCAGACTGTCACAGATCATTTCATTTTATCAGTGCTCATTTTGGCACGGTTTCAGTCATAAAGTTCAACCTGTATTATTACCCTAACCCCCCTGTTATCTGAAACAGGGGTATTATTCCTTAGGGTCTATTCACTTAATTGAAAATGTTCTCAGTAGCCTGAAACCTCAATGACACAAAATTGTTTGTCTCCCTTGACATTCAGAAAATCTAAGATGTACTGGATAGCCAATCCTGGGACTCTGTGGACACTTAATTTTCATTGCCTGTTATAAGTATAAACTCTATTTTGGTGTGGTACTCTGGTTTCCAAATGAAGAAACCCACAAGGAAAATCTAATGATCAAAAGTGAAAATACATTTCAGGTTTTTTTCCTCTAATGAAAATTCAGCTAGGTTCTTGGCTGTGTTTTTAAATTCTAACGGGGGGGAAAAAACACACACATGGTTTCTAGACCTTATTGTACTAGAGTTTAGATCCTTGGAAATAAAATAAAAATTAGTCTATGATAAAGGTGTAACCATATGTGTTCTGCAGTCTGCAGCAGTTTGGTGGGAATTTCTGTGCCGGGTATGTTTTGGAAAGCCCCAGTCCCTGTATTGCTTTCAGTTTTCCTTCTTTGACTTGTGACACACTGACACAGCCTATGTTTGATAGCTCTAAACCAAAGGTTAAAGGGGTTCTTCTTCGAGTGATTGCTCCTATGCATTCCAGTCAGGTGTGCGCGCCGCGCGTGCACGGCTCTTCGGAACTTTTTTACCCTAGCAACTCCGGCGGGCCGGCTGGCGCCCCCTGGATTGGCGCCGCTATGGCGCCTGTTATATACCCCAGCCGGCCCGTCCGCTCCTCAGTTCCTTCTTACCGCCCGTGATGGCCAGTTGGAACTGTGGAGTGCTCTCTGTCCTCCACCACCCTAGCTCTCGCTACTGTTCTCTGTATATAGTTCGTTTAGTACTTAGTGTAGATAGTTTTTGATAGTTAGTTAGGTTTTAGGATAAGGTTAAGGGGGGTATCCCCTCCCTTTCCTCCCCCGGTGCGGGCTCATGCCCAAGGCACCGGGCTTTAAGCCCTGCGCATCTTGCCAGAGGCCTATGCCAATCGGGGACCCGCACGACGCCTGCCTCCATTGCCTTGGAGAAGGTCACCGAACAGATAAGTGTTCTATCTGTTCCGCCTTTAAGCCGCGAACTCGTAAGGAGCGGGACATTAGATTAAAACAGCTCCTAATGGAGGCGTCACTCCAGCCCCCAGCACCGTCCGCGCCGGCACCGAGAACTTCATCAGTGCAGAGTGCACCGGCGGCCCCGAGCCGCTCCGGCACCGCGGCTCCGCAGCCTCAGCCAGCGGCTCCGAAGACCCGGCACCGCTCGCTCTCGCCTTCTAAGAAGCGCAAGCTGGCGAAGGCGATTGCTAAGTCCCGCGCTGAGGACTCAGCAGTGAAGACGATTGCGCCACCTGCGGCCCCCGCGGTGGCCGTGCACAAGACGTGCACCGGGCCGTTGACTCCGGCGCCGCAAGGGCCGTCGAGTCCGGCACCGCCACGCTCCCCGGCACCGACCGTGGTCGAGCCCCGGCTGCCATCTACGCCGGAGACATTCTCCTCGGCGCGCGACGCTCCCGGTCACGTTCCCGGTCCCACCGCAGGTCACCGTCCCGTCGCTCGCGATCTCGACACCGCTCGCCATCGCGGTACCGGTCGCCGTCTCGACGTCGGTCGCAGTCCCGGTACCGTTCATCATCGCGGTACCGGTCGCACTCCCGGCGTCGCACCAGGTCCCGATCGCCGTCGTGTCGGCACCGACGGAGGTCTCCGTCCCGGCACCGTTCCCGGCACCGCGACTCGCGCAGCCACTCCCGGCACCGCAGGTCCGGATCCCGGTCGAGCTCCCGGCACCGGTCGAGCTCCCGGCACCATGGCAGACGTTGGTCTCGGTCACCATCCTGGTACCGTGAAGACCGGCACCGATCCTCGGCACCGTCCGGGGCTGGACTGCCTCAGTCGACGGCGCAATCCATCAGCGCCTCGGCACCGCCATGGCCATCCTGCCCTGCGTCGGTCGCCTCCGCGGCGGACAGCAATGGACACCTACCGCCTACCCCACACGGTTAACCTCAGGGGGCACAGCAGTGGGGATTCTGGGTGCCATGGGCCCAGTATGAGTCTCAGGGGGTGCCGTTCCCCCCAAGAGCCCCTGCCTCCGAGCGCAGGGTACCAGAGGCGACTGTTAGCCGACTGCCCCCTTCACCACCACGCAAGCCTGACCGCGAGAGGACCAGGCAGCCCGACCCAGCCGACGAACAGTCCGCAGGTCCTTCGACGGAGGTCGTCGTCCAGGGCTTGTCCTCGTCGTCCTCACCGGACGAGGCGGTGGCCGGAGCTTCTACCAAGGAGCCTCCGCCAATAGACCTGAAGGCTCACCAAGACCTGCTTCACCGCGTGGCGACGGCCATGGATCTTCCCATGGCGGAGGTTCAGGAGGACGAGGACCCTATCACAAATGTCGTCGGAGCGGAGACTCCAGTGCGAGTGGCGTTACCGTTCGTACGGACAATACAAAAGAACGCCACCACGCTCTGGCAGACACCGGCGTCCATCCCTCCTATGGCTCGTGGGGTCGAGCGCAAATATTCAGTCCCCCCCACGGGCTACGAGTATTTCTATACTCACCCAACCCCGGACTCGTTGGTCGTTCACTCGGTCAACGACAGGGAGAGGCATGGTCAACCTGCCCCTGCGCCTAAGTCGAAGGACGCGCGGCGAATGGACCTGTTAGGCCGCAAGGTCTACTCGGCTGGCGGCCTGCAAATGCGCATCGCCAACCAGATGGTCCTCCTCGCCAGGTACGTCTATGACATCATGGCGTCCCTGGCGAAGTTTACAGAGCTCCTGCCAACAGCCTCCCGCCAGGAGTTCTCGGCGATGTTGGACGAGGGGAAGAAATCGTCCAGGTCCTCCATCACGGCCGCCCTTGACGCCACGGACTCGGGAGCTCGGACCTTAGCCTCCGGCGTGACGATGCGGGGCATCTCCTGGCTGCAGTCCTCCACCCTGCCGCCGGAGGTGCAGTATACGTTACAGGACCTGCCTTTTGACACCCAGGGTCTCTTCTCTGAGAAAACTGATTCCCGGATTCAGACCCTGAAGGACGGTCGCATTGCCATCCGCACCCTCGGGATGCACACGCCGGCTCCTCAGCGCAGGTCCTTCCAGCAGCAACCCCCCCGGTCCTTCCATCAACAACGCTACCGCCCGTACAATAGCAGGCGACCGGGCCCAAATCGCCGTCGTCCTTCCGGCAACAGCCGTAACCAGGGCCAGGCCTCTTCCAAGGCCCCTCAGGGGTCCAAGCAGGCCTTTTGATGGGACGCACGAGGACGGCCCATCACTCTCCCTACCGGATCCTACCCTTCTCTTCCACAACCACCTCTCCTATTTCTTTTTGGCGTGGTCCCAAATAACAACGGACAACTGGGTGCTTCAAACAGTCCAGTCGGGATACCGCCTTCAATTTGTTTCGCCCCCACCTTCCCACCCACCCTCCCTGTCCCTCTTCAGGGACCCCTCTCACGAGCAAGGCCTCTTGCAAGAGGTCCAGACTCTGTTGAGCATGGGTGCCATAGAAGCAGTGCCTCAAGACAGGCGGGGCAGGGGATTCTATTCCCGATATTTTCTCATCCCCAAAGCGAAAGGAGGGCTACGTCCTATCCTGGACCTTCGAGAGCTGAACAAATACCTGCTCAAGCCCAAGTTTCGCATGGTTACCCTGGGGACCATCATTCCCTCTCTGGATCCGGGAGACTGGTTTGCCGCCCTCGACATGAAGGACGCCTACTTCCATGTCGCAATCTATCCTCCTCATCGACGTTACCTCTGTTTTGTGGTCAACAACGCCCACTACCAGTTCGCCGTGTTACCATTCGGGCTCTCCACCGCACCGAGGGTGTTTACCAAATGCATAGCAGTGGTTGCCGCAGCCCTCCGCCGTCGTCAGATACATGTCTACCTGTATCTCGACGACTGGCTGGTTCGCGGACAGTCTCGACGGCTGGTAATGGGCCAGTTGACAGAAATCCTGTCCCTCTTCCGGCAACTCGGTCTTCTCATCAACGCCGAGAAGTCCACCTTGATTCCGTCGCAGCGGGTGGAGTTCATTGGAGCGGTCCTCGACTCCTCGTTGGCCCGCGCCTGCCTGCCGCGTTCTCGACACCAGACAATGGTCTCCATCATCCGGGACCTCGTCACCTTCCCGACCACGACGGTGCGATCCTGCCTCCGCCTCCTGGGCCACATGGCATCCTGTACGTATGTCACCGCGTACGCGCGGCTCCACCTGCGCACGTTCCAGGCCTGGCTGGCGACAGTGTATCTGCCGCATCGAGATCCTATCGATATGGTGGTCACAGTCACCAGGCCAACCCTCGAGTCCCTCAACTGGTGGCTAGACCCGGAGGTCGTCTGTGCGGGAGTCCCGTTCCACCCTCCTCGCCCGTCCGCCACTCTGACCACGGATGCCTCAGCGCTCGGTTGGGGAGCTCACCTGGGCGACCTTCACACCCAGGGCCTGTGGTTGCCCCAGGAGCTCGATCTGCACATCAATGTCCGCGAGCTGCGAGCGATCCGTTTGGCCTGTCACACCTTCCGCACCCACCTGCAAGGCCGCTGTGTGACAATGTTCATGGACAATACAACAGCAATGTTCTACGTGAACAAGCAGGGCGGAGCCCGCTCCTCCCTCCTCTGCAAGGAAGCGATGCTCCTGTGGGACTTCTGCGTGACCCACTCCATTCACCTGGAAGCGTCCTTTCTTCCGGGAGTGCAGAACATGCTGGCCGACCATCTCAGCAGGTCGTTCCTCTCCCACGAGTGGTCTCTCCGTCCCGACGTCGTGCACACAATCTTCCGCAGGTGGGGGTTTCCCCGGATAGACCTATTCGCCTCCAAGGCGAACAGAAAGTGCCACCTGTTCTGCTCGTTCCGGGGTCACTCGCCGGGGTCCCTGTCGGATGCCTTCCTGTATTCCTGGAAGACTCACCTCCTCTATGCCTTCCCTCCGTTCCCGCTCGTGCACAGAGTGCTACAGAAGCTTCGGAGGGACAGAGCCACCGTCATACTCGTGGCTCCGGCCTGGCCGAGGCAACATTGGTACACCCTGCTGCTCGAGCTCTCCGTTCGGGATCCTCTCCCCGTTCCGTTATGGCCGGACCTCATCACCCAGGACTTCGGCAGACTCCGCCATCCGAACCTGCAGTCCCTCCATCTTACAGCCTGGTACCTGCGTGGTTGACCCACACAGAGAGGGGCTGTTCGGCGGCGGTGCAGCAAGTCCTGCTTGAGAGCAGGAAGCCTTCCACTCGCTCCACCTACCTTGCGAAGTGGAAGCGATTCGCACTCTGGTGTGATAGCCGAGAACTCAATCCATTCGTAGTACCTGTCCCTACCATCCTGGACTACCTCTGGTACCTTAAGGAGCAAGGTCTTGCGGTCTCCTCCTTGAGGGTGCACCTGGCAGCAGTGTCCGCCTTTCGCCCATCTGTGGAAGGTCGCTCCATCTTCTCCAACCAGATGGTTTCCCGCTTCCTTAAAGGCCTCGACCACCTGTACCCGCCGGTGCGGCGTCCTGCCCCAACCTGGGATTTGAACCTCGTCCTGACCAAACTCATGGGACTGCCCTTCAAGCCTATGGCCACGTGCTCCCTGCTCTACCTCTCCTGGAAGACAGCCTTCCTCGTCGCCATTACATCGGCGAGACGAGTCTCTGAGCTCCGTGCTCTAACAGTGGGTCCACCCTACACTGTCTTCCACGGAGACAAGGTGCAGCTTCGACCGCATCCGGCCTTCCTCCCTAAGGTGGTCTCGGCCTTCCACCTGAACCAGGAGATCTTCCTCCCGGTCTTCTTCCCGAAGCCGCATGCCTCGCCTCGGGAGCAACAGCTTCACACCCTCGACGTCCGCAGGGCGCTCGCTTTTTACATCGAGCGGACGAAGCCCTTCCGGCGTTCGACCCAGCTGTTTATAGCAGTCGCCGACCGCATGAAGGGCGAGCCGGTCTCCTCGCAGCGGATTTCCTCATGGGTTACAGCATGCATTCGGACATGCTACGAGCTTGCTCGCGTGCCACCATGCCGCCTCACTGCTCACTCGACGAGAGCGCACGCCTCGTCCGCCGCCTTCCTGGCCCATGTTCCCATTCAGGACATCTGTCGAGTGGCCACCTGGTCTTCGGTCCACACCTTCGCCTCCCACTACGCGTTGGTGCAGCAGTCTCGAGACGACGCAGCCTTCGGCTCCGCGGTATTACACTCCGCCACGTCTCACTCCGACCCCACCGCCTAGGTAAGGCTTGGGAATCACCTGACTGGAATGCATAGGAGCAATCACTCGAAGAAGAAGAGACGGTTACTCACCGTAGTAACTGTTGTTCTTCGAGATGTGTTGCTCCTATCCATTCCAGACCCGCCCTCCTTCCCCACTGTCGGAGTAGCCGGCAAGAAGGAACTGAGGAGCGGACGGGCCGGCTGGGGTATATAACAGGCGCCATAGCGGCGCCACTCCAGGGGGCGCCAGCCGGCCCGCCGGAGTTGCTAGGGTAAAAAAGTTCTGAAGAGCCGTGCACGCGCGGCGCGCACACCTGACTGGAATGGATAGGAGCAACACATCTCGAAGAACAACAGTTACTACGGTGAGTAACCGTCTCTTTTTCAGTCTAGAAGAGACATCTGGCTTGTGTGTTTAGGAACACTTTGTTAGCACTATTGTTTGTTCACATAAATTATACATATACACATACACACAATAAAATATCATATGTATATTGCATATGATGGTCAGGTGAAAGGGGAGTGACTGGCATGTGGATAAGATCTGAGATATAAAGTCGGAGAATCTGGTCAAAGGTTAGTTTCTATGGCAGTTATGTTCATGGGCCAGGAAATTTTTTTTGTTTTTTGTTTTTTGTTTTTTGAAACTTGATGCCATTTCATCTTCATTTTTCCTTTCCCTGCTTGTTCTGTTCCTCTTTCTCTCTGCCTCTTTTTTTCTTTTTCCGTTCCTCATGAGAATGGGACTCAGGAGACTTTAGTTCATTCCCATTTTTTTTTTCCAACTACCTTGTCATGTGACCTTGAACAAGTCATTTTTAACTTCTTTATCCTATTGCTACCCCATCTGCAAAATAGAGATTATCATATTTACCCAACTTTGTAAAGCGCTGAGAGATTACTGGATGAAAAGCTCTAAGTGCAAAATAGTATTTTTGCCTCTCCAGATGTCTGTTTCCAAATGTGGCCAGGCCCAGAAAGGAAACTGTACTGCTTATGAATTTTGTAG
Organism: Mauremys mutica; assembly: GCF_020497125.1. Classification (NCBI taxonomy): domain Eukaryota; kingdom Metazoa; phylum Chordata; order Testudines; family Geoemydidae; genus Mauremys; species Mauremys mutica. The sequence goes on along the minus strand of NC_059076.1, from coordinate 18,597,920 downwards.
CTATCACTAAACTGGAACTAAACACTATAAATTAGCACTGTTGGAGACTTCAGAGAGGTGCCTGCATCTGATTTCACATTGGTGCAATTGAGAAACAACCCCACTGAAATTAGTGGCGTTACACCAGTGTAAAACCAGTGTACCTGAGGTTGGATATTGGTCCTAATTCTGTAGTGCTATAGCTGCCCTTTAAGTCTGCCAGTGCTGATAAAGGTCACTGCTGCTCGCAAAATAGCCTGGAAAGAGAAGAACAAAAAACGGGGAAAGAACAAAACCCAGGAAATCACTGACACTGTGTTTGTTTGTTAATTTCACCCAGTAAAATATTTTACCTGAATTTAAGACATGAAAATGTAATAACATTGAGTTTGCCCAGAATATAAGAAGATGGGTGTTCAAAGGCACCTCAGGAGTGTTCAGTGGGGTTCTATTATTTGTTATTTGTGTTGTGGTAGGTACCTAGTATCCCCAGTCATGGCCCAGGACCCCATTGTGCTTGGCACTGTACAAACACAGACAAAGAAGACAGTCCTGGTTCCAAGGGGCTCACTATCTAAGTGTAGGACAGGGGACAACAGATGGAGACCACAGACGGGGGGACACAAGGAAACAATGAGGCAATATTGGTCAGCATGATAGGCAGTGGTCTTGGCACATCAGCCGCCTAACTGTGGGCAAGCTTTTGGGTGGGGAGTTGGTCCAGAGATTTGGGCACCTAACTCCCCAAAGTTTCTGTGAAGCCCCAGCTGTAAAGTGTGCATTTGTGAGGTCGGAATGAGGGAGGATGGCAGAAAGTCCACAAAGCTAGCCTGCTAGTGCAGCAGTAGCACATCTCCGCTCTAGAGGAGATCCAGGTTTCAGAGCCGGTAGGGCTGGTGCTGGCTAAGATCGGAGAGAGGGAAGGGAAGGGTAGCTTTTTTTTTTTTTTTTTAACCTAGATTTAGATTTAAACAATAGTGTAAAAAATAACAATTGCCCATACAAGTTCTAGGCATCTTATTAACTGATGTAAGATTAATTGCTAGCCACCTACTAACCTGAAAAACTCAAGTGTGGCTAGCACGAAACCCAGCCTGCCAGAAGCATTAAGCAGTCGGAGACAATAAGTTAGTTCATCCGGTCAGTATCAAAGCAGTAGAAAAGCCCCTTTTCCCCCCTCACCATCTCCAAGCTCATAACTTCAAGCCTCCCCCCTCCCCAGGTGTCACATAAATGGCGTTTTGATTGAACTGGAAATCAGAATGATAACTTCTTAATTCACACCAACACCTCTAAATGTACTTAGCCAGTAAATAATGGTCATAACTGGTGCTGCTCTTCCCTGTCTTATGGATACTTACTTTTCCTCTGCTGTTAACTCATTTCGAGGTGGTAGAATCATGCCAGCAGAGGCAGCATTGCTACCAACCTGCTATAGCGTATCAGTCATGCAGTTGAGTTCATTTGTATTCTGCTGTCACATTAGTTAAAATGTCTAGAGTCTTAAACCTTTCACAGGAACATCCAGTTACACAGATGTACACCCCTTGAAAGAGCATCCCAGAATAGGCAACTGCGAGAGTTTCCTACATGGAGTTAGATGAGTATTTGCAGGAAAAAGTATTGTGGGATGTGCATGAGATGACCCCCTTCCCAGCCAACCTCTTTCCTAAAATGTGCGAAGTTCAGTTCTGAAATTCCAGTAAGATCCCTGTTTTTATACACCTCTGATATGCGGCTGGCGATCAATTCACTATCTCGCTGCACTCGGGGAAACTGGGAAGTAGAGCAGCATTTCCACTTGCAGTAGAAAATACAACCACAGTAATTGCATGGACCTTGGATTATATTAATAGATTTTTAAGGTAAGAAAGGACCATTATCGTCTAGTTTTACCTCCTAATACAGTAACTCCTCACTTAAAGTCGTCCTGAGTTGCTGATCAATTAGAGAACATGCTCGTTTAAAGTTGTGCAATGCTCCCTTCTAACCTTGTTTGGCAGCTGCCTGCTTTGTCCACTGCTTGCAAGAAGAGCAGCGTATTGGAGCTAGCTGGTGGGGGCTTGGAACCAGGGTGGACCGGCAGCCCCCCTATCAGCTCCCCGCTCCCCTAAGTTCCCTGTGCAGCAGCCGCCCAGCAGGCTAGCAATTGCAGCTATCCCTCCCCCCATTGCCATGTGCTGCTCCTGCCCTCTGCCTTGTAGCTGTTCTCCGAGCCTCCTGCTTGCTGTGTGTGTGGGAGGGAGAGGGGGGGCTAATGTCAGGAGCAGGGGGGGACCCCTTACACCCCACTTACCCCTTCTCCGTATAGAGCAGGGTGGGGACAGGACAGAGAGAGCCTGGAGCAGCAGCTGCTCTCTCAACTTCCTGGTCCACTTAAAAAGACAATGCTCTTAAGAGTGGGTCGGCTTACTTAAAGGGGCAGTGTGCATCTCTCCCCCCCACACACACAAGGTGTGTGTCTGTCTGTCTGTCTGCTATGCTGTCTCCCCTCCCCTCTCCCTGCTGCCTTGTAGAGTGTGAGGCTACATTGTTGTTAATGCAGTAACTCTTGAGGGCTCAGCCAGTGCTAGTTCATCATTTAGCACAGGGGTTCTCAAACTGGGGGTCGGGACCCCTCAGGGGGTCATGAGATTATTACATGGGGGGTTGCGAGCTGTCAGCCTCCACCCCAAACCCTGCTTTGCCTCCAGCATTTATGATGGTGTTAAATATATAAAAAAATATTTTTAATTTATATGGGGGGGGGTGTCGCACTCAGAGGCTTGCTAGTGAAAGGGGTCACCACTACAAAAGTTTGAGAACCACTGATCTAGCAGCAAGGCATCCCCTGGGAAATATTCCACCCTCTAACTTCACCCCCTCAGCCAAGCTTCACAATCATCATAGCTGTGAACAGTATTACATTGTTTGTTTAAAACGTATAGTGTGTGTATGTGTGTGTGTGTATGTATGTGTGTGTGTGTGTGTGTGTGTATATATATATATATATATATATATATATATATATATATATATATAAACATAGTTTTTTGTCTGGTGAAAAACATTTCCCTGGAATCTAACCCCCCCTATTTACATTAATTCTTATGGAGAAATTGGATTAGCTTAACATCATTTCGCTTAAAGTCACATTTTTCAGGAACATGACTACAACGTTAAGTGAAAAGTTACTGTACTGGTCTCCTGATTCCCAGTCCAGTGCCCTCTCCATTGAACCACTGTTCTTCCCTGATAGAGGGGACTGCTTACTCCTTCAGAGGAGGGATGGGGAAAGCGTGTGTGTGTGTGTGTGTGTGTGTGCGCGCGCACATAATTATTTTTTAAAGGCTTTTCCCCATTGGTTTGTGTTAGTGGAGGTGCATTGTTAATGATCTAAAAACAGGAGCATCGTAACAGCTTCTTCCTGTAGGACTGGTGTGCAGAGGTGCCAAACAGCAGTAAGAGGTTATAGTGGGAGGAAAAGGCTTTTAAATAGCAGTGTTAATCTTGGTGCCATGTTACACATGTCATCACAGCTGGATGCACGTCCAGGAAATCAGTGACTAGACAGCTCTCCTCTTCTCTCTGGGTTCTCATACTGCTCTGAGAGCCTCTCAACATACAGACGTGTAGCTACCTGTAATTCTCTGGGGCCGTTTAAAAAAGGCTCTGACAACTGTTTTAGCGAGAGAATGTAACAATACTTTAAATGCATCTCTGCCAGTGTTGGTAAACCCCTGTGAGAAGCTGGTAAGGAGTATTTCTGCCCTCTGGATGCTCTCCATGCAGCAAACTGTTTTGAGGTGTCTCAAGCCCCACACAGATACCTTCTGGCTTCTTGCACCCTGTGCCAATATTGCCTAGGCCCTGATCTGGGTCATAGGGCTTGATCCTGCAGGATGTTGAGCACTCTGGCCCCAAGACAGTGAAGCACTAAAGCACACGCATAACTTCAGCATGTGAGTAGTCTCAGTGCTCACATGCCTAAAGTCGAGAGCGTATTTAAGTGCTTGGATGTGTCAGGGCCAGACTGCTCAGCACCTTGCAGGGTACGCTGTTAGTGCACAGCCCTGTTCCCCATGCTAGCCCTGTCCCACACCGGGGCGGGGGGCGGGGGGGAATGGTTGTGGCTCTGTGTATGGGCCCCTCAGGCCACGGTGTGCATTGGCCGTTGTGGGAGGAATAGTTACTTCTGCAGGAGTGTCTGGAGGTATGCATCTGTGGCAGCCAGCAGTAACCGGGATGGTTATAATGGCTTGGTCAGTTGCTTGATCCTGCAAGTGCTTTTGGTGAGGGGTGGAGAGCACCCCCAGCTCTCACTGACTTCAGGTTTCCATAGATTATCCGTCTAGGGAAGGCCTGTAGAGACATACAGTCAGTTCCTCTGCTGGTTGCAAGTCATGTTGCCCAGCTGAGGATCTGGCCCATGGACTCCCTTTTAACATTAAAAATGTCCCTTCGGAAATCACGGGGCAGGCCGAACTGTTCCTTAATCTTGAAGCCCATTGTTGGTGTTGCCTGAGAGCAGAATGCAGTGGGGCTGCTTCAGTTTGCTGTTGCTGTGTAGGAAATTAAAGTGAACCCTGCGAGTGGCATGTATCCTCCCATTTTCCCTGGCATGGGGGACAGTAATTAAAGCAGTAGCACTGGACTGTTACGTAAGTGTCAGGAATTGGTATGTGGCAACAAAACAAACAAAACCCTGACGTGTGATGGGTTTGTGGTGTGAGAAAATGTCTAAGGAGAAGCACTTTGGAGTCTAGGAAGGGACTTTACTGTTGCAATTGAAAACTACTTTTTATTCTCGGGAACAAAAATATCTTGTTTTGCTTTCAATTTAACTCATGTAGCTCAAGAAATTATGACTGTGCTGTTCGTTTAGTTTTATAGCTTCCTACTTATTGCTTGTGCAGTTGGGTTATATGAAATGCGTATCTCCTTGGGCATTTCACAAACACAAAATGTACTGCAGTCTGATCGGCCACTCCTCTACAGGAGGGTCCCTGCCCTCTTTGAGAGCAAGGGCGTCTTCTGCGGTGATGGGAGCGTTGCTTTCTCTGTGGAAAATAGTGAATTTTCCCCATCTCGATATGAAGAGGCATGAACTGCCGGCAGGGTGGATTTGATTTAAATCACTAGTCAGGAAGACTCGATTTAATCATGAATTTCTACATAAAAGTGCAGATAGATGTAGGTTTCATTTTTAGAAGGTACACACTATACATTTAAGTGATTTATTTTGAAAACTTTTCAGATTAGTTTTACAGATGTATCAGAAAATGAATGATTGGTTATTTCATTTACCAAAGGTAATTGAAGCAGATATTTATGAAGTCATTGGGAGGTGAACTATCTCCAATTCAACAGGTGAATCATTTATATTTGGAGGATTTGCTTGCCATGCTGTATTAGGAGGAGAACATCACCGGACAGCCATTTAAATTGTTAACTAAAACAACGTTATGTATTCTGGATTTTTTTCCTTCAACAGCAAACAATAATATTTTAACAAAATAAGCATATGAATTTTTGAATTTAGTTAAACATTCAAGTTTTTTAAAATCAGGTTTGTTTTTGTTAAAATTGTTTTTAACTAAAATAGTTAAATGAAATATTTTTAAAAAATTAAATCGACTCTGTCAGTCAGGTCAACATGAGAAACTTAAAATATTGGCTTCTGCAGCTAACTCAGTTGTCTTCACCTTCATTTTCCTGTTTGTTCATAATCTGGAAAAGGAAAAACAAGCTTTCCTGCTTTTTCAGGTCCCAAACGAGTTTTCAATTTGGAATGAATTAGTGCAAAGGAAGAAAACATTCTTTCTACACCGGCAGAAGAAGCTGCTGCTGTTTAAAAGTGAGATTATCACTTCAACAGTCTCTGAATTGAAGTGCTTAAGTGACTTCCACCAGTTCACTGCTGTGACTTTCTTTAAAACATCATCAGCAAACATATATTTCTTGAATGGTTCACCCTTAGCTCTGAAGTTTACTATAGTTGGCATTATGGAGGGATGGTTGCTGGATGTCCATGTCATAGCCAACTCCTCTTCTTCAGCAGTTAAGGTTTGACCCTGGTACCGAGTATTGAGGATATTTGCAAGAAAATGAGCTGGCGATAATGCTTCTCCCATTCGTTTTTTTAATCCTTGTAATTTAACTCTGTCATTGCATATTTCTTTTTTTAAGAGCTCACTCAGTTCTTTCCAAACTTCAACAGTGTCAGCAATAAAACAGCTATTTCCCTGCATTTTGTTCAAGGCTACAGAAATAGGCTTCGGGGTACTCAGCATGTGTTCAACATTTCTCTTAAGCCCAATGTTGAGAACTTGGGCTTTGACAGTGCCGTCTATTTTTTCACAATTTTGTTCATAAATTGTCATCAGATTAGGCCAGTTCTTGATATAGTGCTCAAAACAGTCCACTACTGAGTTCCATCGCACGTCTTGTGGGAGAGTTAGCTTGGTTCCTCCCACTTTTTTCAGAGCAGCTACTGCAAAGTGGTTGTTATGGAAGTATTTTACAATTTCAACATTAGCCTTTATTTCTGGAGCAGTGAAGTCTTTGACTAGGAGGTGCATCAAATGAGCACTGCAACCATATGTTAGCTTGGGACTCTTCTAAATAATTTCTTCTCATCTTGGATACATTTGCAGCATTGTCTGTGACCAAGCTGCATACTAGACATTTGAATTTTTTCCCTACAGTTTGTTATAGCTTTTACTGCTACTTCTTGTAAGTATTCTGCTGTGTGCGCATTTCCTGATGTATCAATTGTTTCTGTAAGGAAGAAATTCCCTTCTTCTGTTGTCACACAAGCACATACAACAGGATCATTGTGGACATTGCTCCACCCATCAAGACTCAGGTTAACAATTTCACCCTCTAGACCTTTTGCACACTGCTCAATTTCTCTTTCATACACTTTGTCCAGCAATTTGCCTGTGATATCTGCTCTGGGTGGACTGTATCCTGATCTTAATGACTGAACCATGTTAATTAAGTGTGGGTTGTCAGTCATACGGAAAGGAGAGTTTGTTGCATAAAAAAACTGGGCAATTTTTAAAATCAATGACCTCTTTTTGTAATCTGCTGCTTCTTATCACAAACGTATCTATGGTTGTTTCTGGATGATGGAGATTTTTTTTCTTTTTGCTACAGATGATATACTGTGGCTATGTGATGTGACTGAAACACTATCACTGGCAGATAACTCTGAAACTGTAGAAAATGATGGTGATCTTGAAGGTGGATAGTCTTCAGAATCCTGTATGTTGAGGATGGATTCTCCTAAACTAAGTCAATGCAGTTATTTAATTATTATTACCATACTGCTCATTTAGTATTACTCATTGCATTCACTGACACTCAGTACCACTCTAAAGGTGAAATTGTAAAAGGAAGCTCTGCCTATTTCAGCTATTTATTTTTTATCTCAACTGCATCTAAAATGATAGTACCATAGAGTAACAACTATATTTTTTGCTCAAACATGAGAATTCAAGAATAGTCCAGAAGGAAGACAGGCAGTCCTTAAGAAAGAAGTATGAAATAAAAAAGTTTACCAACCTGAAGATCCAGTGTGCTCAGACATATTCCTTTCATCATCTCAACGCAGCTTCTTCCTGAGAAGGAACACGTCTCATGATGTTGTTTCATTTGAGCAACCAGGCCTTGCATTTCTTTGTTGCGCTGTTTGCATTTTGCACGCATGCCTGTCTTACCACAGGTAGAGGAACTTCATTAAAATATTCCCAAACTGGGTCTCTTTTACGGCCTGCTGCCATTATAGGTTTTCCCTTCTAATGAGAGAATGGTTTGGTAGATCTCAAATCAATGAAGGCTACACTCAGAAAGACCTCAAGACTTCTGGAATATGCTGCTCAAACAGTTTCACTTTTGTTTCTACTGCCTGTCCCTCCCTTCTCACATTTTTTTCTCCAGACATCATCTCCCTGTCCAGATCTATTTCTGCCCCCCAGCAGTTTTCTATTCATTGAACTTTTTGAAACTTTGCACCTTTTAGAGAGATGTAAGGGATTGACACTGTACACAAATTTGCAGAGGGACGATAGGGTTGAGGTCTGTTATTTCTCACCTCTATATATTTATATTATTTTAAAAACATTTTTGCTGTTAACAAGCATGTTATCTCTGGAGAAACAAATCCACAGTTTGAGAACTGCGAAACTAAGCATCTCTGATAGTCCTCAGTCTAGAAGATACCGAGTCCTATTGGGTAGATAGAAAGATTACCCTAAATAATCTCTACAGAAGTCCCTGGAGCCCCATAAGATTGGGTCCCTAATCCATGAACTATTGGAAGTTATTTACAAAACTTTTCTTAAACATTACATGTCTATATTGTCTCATACTATAGAATTAGAATTTATAATCTCTATTCCATGATGAGATATCTTTGAGCTATAATGGGTCTCAATTAAAACTATCCTTAGATATGTTTTTTCCTCAAAAAGCATTTTATCAAAAAAATCCGATTTGAATAAAGAATCTGATTTAAAAAAATCAAACATTGGTTTTATTTATTTATTTATTTTTATCCACCCTGACTGCCAGCTCCTTCAGGACTCGAGCTCTTTGGGAAGCTGCTGTAATTGGAAATTAAATGCTAAAATAGAGACGCTTATCGGGTGCTATTCAGAAAAGCGTTAATCACTTTCACGCATGGCTTTTTTCTGAAGCTGGATTTTTCTTTTGCGCAATAGTTATTTTGTGCATGTCTCTGTCTAAAAGCATTTTGCCCCCAGCAGTTGCTGTTCATATTAAAGTAACCTGAGAGTCTAGTCCGTATTGCCTAGAGATACTCCTTGTTTGCGCTGTGAGAGAAGAGATTAGATACCACACTTGCATAGGAGGGGCAAGGGCACCCTTGACTACATGTGACCCTGTTATCCCTTGAATGTGTGGGCTTGTATATTAAATCCAAGTCCTTCTGTTTATTCCAAAATTCAAATTTTAGGCCACAAGTTCAATTAAAGGTGACCTACCGTGGGGGAAGGAATTAGACTTGTTGACTCTCTTTTTTTTGTTTCTTTGTCTTTTTTCAGTACATGTATACCCCCATTAGCGTAGTATCTGCATTTATCCTCACATCACCTTTGTGAGGTAGGGAAGTGCTGCTATTCCCAATCTACAGGTGGGGAACTGAGACACAGAGAAACTAAGGGACTTGCCCAAAGCTCACGGAGCAGAGCTTAGAATTGACCATATTCCTCCTAAATCCCAGAGGAACACTCTAGCCACTGGACCATCTTTCCACTCTGATATCTCAAGAAGTCTTGAAAAGTTGGCTGGTTGTTTTAAAATACTTTCTCCCCAAGTCTTTCCTTCCCTTAGAAATATAAGGAATACCAAATCTTGCCTCCTCTCTTTTGCTGGATAACCTGAGTGGTGGAATGGGTGCTTTCTTCGCTCTTAGTTGAAGGGGAGAGAGTGTTGTCTCTCTAAACAGCTGAGAGGGGGAAAAAAAATCTCCTTTTTAAAGTTAAACCTACTAATGAAACCCAAAGAGTTGCAAACATTTTGACTAAAAATCCCTTCTCTCTCTGTTGCTCAGGTTTCATTTCTTAAGTGCCTGTGATGTCATACACCTGATGTCTGGAGTCTCCAAGGGAAAACGAGGCCTGACCTGAATTTCAAATGTAACAAAACAAATGGAGGGGTGGGAGGGAAGGGAAGATAAATAAAAAACATCACATTTTCGATGTAGAGCATTTAAAAAAAAAAAAAAAAAGACAAAATCCCAAATCCAATTTGCTTTCCTCTGCAGGTCACGTTTAACCTTTGAATGGGGATGAATGAGAGATGGGGATTTGCATGTGGGAAATAAAAACAACTAGTTCTAGCGTTGGAGTAGGAAATTTCAAGATTCCAGATGTTTCTATCAGCACAGCCTTTTTGTACTGAGCTCACTTTTTTCCGACCCTGAAGAAAACCTCACAAAATAAGTGTTAGGTCTAATAACATCTGCCCTTCCTGAGGTTTAACAAGAAACAGCGTCCACAAAGTGCAGCCCTTTCGCTTCCTATTATTAAGGCTGAATTTGTGACTTCCCAGCCTCCTGTCCAGTTGAAGGCCTGGGACTGTCACTCTGAGGTCTCTGTCAGAAGTCCCCTTAACAGCCTGAGGGGTTTAGAGGCCAAATCCAACTTTGGGAAGGTGGCCTCTTCCCCCACCACATCATATGGACCTAGCTTTTGGGAGGAGTGTGGCCAGAGACCTATAGCTTAGGGGATGGTTCAGGGAAGTATTGCAAAGCTGCAGAAGCAGATACAGGCACAAAAACTTCCAGCTACTGTATAGGCAAGTGATCTCCCACTGCCTGCTCCTTTGGGGACCTAGCTGGAAGGGAGACACCTTCCCCAACAGAAGAATTCAGTGGTGGGGGCAGATGAGACCCTGCCCAGTTGTACAGGGTTGGAGTCGGAGATTGGCAGGGAAGGTGCCTTCTTCTGAGCATTTTCCTGGCCAACTGCCAGGACGTGCCTTCTCCTATCAGCAACGGGTGCAAGAGCCTCCACTTCCTCCCCTCTTGTACATAGACCCACATAGCAAGAGGAAACACTTCAGAAAGCAACACTGCTGTTTTATTTTCAGTAGTGTTTATTTTTAATCTTTCCTTTTGCTTGTTGCCACTGAGGTCACTGGCAAGACTCCTACTGACAGGACCGGGTTGTTAATCTGAGAATGATTGAGGGTCAGGTTTTTAAAAGCGTGTTTGGTTTGTCTAAAGAAGCATTTTGATTCAGCGTTGGTGCATTTTACATTTGGAGCTTAGCTTCCAGATTCATCCAGATACCACATTTTCAAACTAAGCCTTTAAGCTACTTGAAACCCTTTAAGTCAACAGTACTGTCCAAACCTGGTTGTGGTTGTGTCTCCCTTTGTGTATTTTGCCTTGTAATAAAAATTAGCACCAGATAAAAGGATAGTGAAGTTTATTCTGTCAATTTTCACCTTGGGGTATTTAGAAGTAGGCCGAGTTATAATATTTTATTAGATGTACAATTTCATCTCTGTCACATTAATGATGTGATGTATATTCCTTATAATATCGTCCAATATTAACATACCGTTCCCCAATTTTTCTCCCCAGATAAACTTTGTTCCCATACCCCACCACTACCAAAACTCTTCATTGTGTTTTTAGCAGAGTTACTAAATACTTTATATTACATGACAACTGGCATTTCCAGAGTGAGTAAAATTTTGACCCCATCTGAAGTCAATGGGAGTTTTTCTGTTGATTTCAGTGAGGCCAGGATCTCACCCCTACAGCATAATGGCGCTTGCTAAAATGATATAATGTTATAGAAATAAATCAGTTTACTGTCTCTCCAAAAGACAGATTTATTTTAAAAACTGAAGTATGTTTTATTTGTATTACAGAAGTCCACAGAGGTCTCAACTGAGATCAGGGCCCTATTTGTGCTTGATGCTATACATACACATAGTAAGAAATATTCCCAGCTCCAAAGGTCTTGCAAAGACTTAAACGTGTGTTTAGCTTTATACCCAGTGAATGGATCTTTTGAGTTCATTGTAAAGTTAAGCTCATGCAAAGTTTTTTTGCAAGATCGGGACCTAAATAAACACAATAGAGTGGCAGAATGGAAGTATTCAGCAAAACGTGTGAGTTTAAAAGTAAGTTGCATGTTTCCCGTCAGCACAGCAGCTACTTGTACGGCGGAGTCTCAGACGTGGTTCTGGTGTCTAGGTGGCTCAGCTTGTTCTGACCTTGCCAGCTGTTGGGCTGGGTAGGTTAACTGAGTTTTTTGAATTTGAGCTGAGTTCTTCTGAAGACTTGGCTTCTGTTATGGGTGATTCTGGCCACTGCCTGTGGGGCGGCATGGGCAGCGGGTGGCCCGCCGGCTCGGGGAGGCTAGCCCCCCAAGTGCTGAGTGGCCAGCTCTCCCTCTCCCCCGAGCAGTGCCCCTAGCCCCCCTCCCCGAAGCACAGGGAAGGCAACGCTGGCAGCCTCTCCATCCCAGGGCGGCCTGGCCCCAGCACCCCGCCCCTCAGCACAGGGCGGCCGGTTGTGGCCACCCCAGTACGCTTCCGTGAAAAGGAGCAGCCAGCCTGCCTGGGGCACGCAGGAGGGGCCTTCCAGGCAGAGCGTGGGTGGGGCCATGTTGGGCTGTTCAGGGAGGCAGTCTCCCCCAGCCTACGATATGCACCGCCCATGTGGAGAGGTATCCAAAGGGCTAGTCTACACTCAGTTCAGTGGTGCTCAGCCTTATGACACTTATTACCTTGTGTGGGCCAAACAGATACTGCACAGTTAATAAAATTTAAAGTCGCCCATATTGATTTATATTTTAAGTTCAGCTTATTTCTTAGGTTGTTTCTAGCTAAATACATATGTACAGTATTGTTTATTTACACAGTGATGTAAGCATGACAAAACAGTAATGAATCGGCCGTTAACTGAGTTTTGAATTTGAGCTGAGCTTTATGACATATGGTGTAGATCATATATGGCCCGCGGGCTGTAGGTTGGGCACCCCTTAACTGTATCCATTTGAAACTGGAATAGTTAAATCAGTACAACCCCAGCATCGACAGTGATACTGGTATAAATGTGATATAGTGGTTTATAGTATATTGGTATGTATTGATTTAACTGTTTCAGTAAAAATATCACCACCTTTCCCCCCCCCCCAGTGAAATAGTTAAATCAGTACAAAAACCATGTAGAGCAGGCCTAAGGCAGGAGGCTTCATAATCAGGCTGGTCCCTTGTATATTCTTTGCTGTACTAAATTAACTTTGTTTTTTAAAAAGGAAATGGTGTATTGAATAGACAGCGTTACATTAGATACATTAATCCCTTTCGAAGGTCTTGTTGGTTAGTAGAACAGATCTCTAAATTAGTTATTGCATCAGTGGTGGGTGTTTGTTTTTATTTTATTTTTTAATTGTTTTTCTCCTTTCTCCTTCCGTCTTCTGCTGAAAAGGAAAGCAACCCACAACAACTCAGAGTAGCGTGGTGTTTTGTTTGTGCAAGCTGTTCGCTCCCTTGTGCCACAGTGCTTTGGCAGCCATCATTCGATTCCACATTTTGAAACCACATTAGCAGCAGCACTGAGGGCTGCAGGGCTCGCAAGGACACCTTCATGGTAGAAAAAGCACACCTGATGGCTGCTGCCCTTCTAGCTCAGCAAGTTGCAGTCACCAGAATTGAAGTGGGAACAGCCACATGCCCCCAAACGTTAGGCAGACCAACTGTAAATATTGCAGAAGAGGAAATGAGGCTCCGCATACGAGCAGAACAGAATGTTTTAATGGTAGTGCCTGTGACTACTGTAGTTAAGGTTGATGTGTAACTTCAGCCATAAACCCTCATTTTCAGTTCCTTGTGACTTTAGCCAACAAGCTCTTTTGCGGCTGATGTTTTCCATTCTTGGGCAGGTGCCAGAGGTAATTTGGTTTGCTGAAATCTTCAGTGAAATGTGTTTTGAGCCGTTTTTGAGTTCAGTAAGTGTATGTTGAATTTAAAAACAAACAAACAAAAAAACTTCATTCCATTTGCTGCTAGCAAAATTGTGTGCGTGCCTAGTTCCAGTGGCTTAATCCGTTTTGTTGAGACTGGGCTTGTTTGTGTGTTAGATATCTTTGAAAAAACTGGAGCCAGGCTTGCAGGCAATTGGATCAGTACCTCGTAAGTTGAGTGCTGAGTTTTTCCCTCACCCACGTGCCGTACGATTTTCGGTCGATTGGTGGTTAGGTCAGGAGTGCTGCAGAGTGCTCTAGTTCGATCCAGACTTGTAAGGACTCCTCCCCCCCTCCCCTGCAGACTTTCAGTGGGAATCAGCTGTCTAACTCCATTTGTCGCTCTTTGAAACTCTCACCCAGAAAGTGCAGAAAACTTGACAAACACAGGGCAGTGACGACGTTGTGGGAGTGCTGGCTCCAGGAGCCCGTGTGGGCTTAGGAAAGAGCCCTGGGGTTGGGGCTTAGCACTCCTGAGCGCTATTGCTACCTGCCTCGTGTTGAGGAGAGTGCTTCCCTACCTCACAGATGTGCTCATACCCCTCCTTCATGGACCCCTTGCTTAATGCAAAGCTCCTCCTTGATCCGCTGACAATTCTCTCTGGGTATCTTGGATAGATGGGGGAAAGAAAATTCATCCCCCAGAAGTTAGGTGGTGGACCAGTTGTCCAGACCGCTGGAACTACAGAATCGTAAAAATGCTGGGCCGGAAGGGACCTTAAAAGGTCATCTAGTTCATCCCCCTGTGCTGAGGCAGAACCAAGTGAGCCCAGACCATCCCTGACAGGTATTTGTTTAACCTGTTTAATCCAGTGATGAGAATTTCATATGTGTGAGCACAACTGCTGGATCACCTCTGGGCAAGTAAACTTGGCCTGGGAGGTTCAGTACAGCAGTCGAATGCCACACTCTGCTGATTCCCTTTCCAGAAGTCCAGACACTGCTTGCAATCTGTTGCACAAACTGATATATAAATGACTGTCCAGCTGCCCCTCCCATCCTGGGCTCAGGGTCTCAGACAATTGGGATCTGTGAGTATTCAGTGCCTCTGAAAATCAGGCCCCACTATTGCTGGGTTTGAATTTGGAGAAGTAGATTGAGGGGAGAGAGGGGGCGGAGAAACAGCATGCATGTACCTTGTAACACCTGCTGTGGTTAGGGCAAAAATAAGACTGCATTGATTCTTAGGACATCTGCCAGATGTTTAGGACAATGTATATTAGAATAAATATTACGGGAGTGGATTATTATACTTTAGACTTGTGGCCATATATTTACCTAATGCCTTCAGTTAGCTGGTGGTCTGGGAAAACACCAGGGATCTACGGGTTAATGCTGTGGTCGATCTCCTCTTGCGGTATGAACACAATGAACTGTAGATGGCTGATGCCCAAGAGCTTGGTGCTTCACCTCTGCAGCCAAAAGTCAGAGTGTATTTCAGGTTTTCCAGGATCACATGATCAGGGATGGCAAGGAATTTGTCTCTTAATAGGTTTTTTTTTATCCACACAGCTCAGTAATTGGCAAGTTCATTCAAAGGCGGAGACTTATTTGCTAAGCCTTAAAATGCCCTTCCAAGTGGTCTTCTCTCCCCTCCCCCCCATGAGATAATTACACCTGGCATGTTCCCAAATCCTGCGCTCGCTTAGATACTGTAGGATGTAAAATACTAGGGTCTTAGTAATTAGAGATGGAAAAGACCAACTTGGTCATAAAATTCATCCCTTTTGCCAGCACAGGATACAGCAGAATGTCAACACTCCGGAGCATATTTTAAAATGAGGCCAGGAGTTTCTGACAGTTCCCAAGGAACCATTGTTGCAACAAGAAAACAACTGTGAATTACATAGTTATTCTAGCTATCCTGGGACACATCCAACAAGGCTGAGCATTAATCGTTCTTTTTAGTTACAGTCAAATCTGACATCTGCCTGGAAAGGAGGAGATCAAATTTATTTCCGATAATAAACAGTGCAGATAATAGGAAATGAATATGTTTCAGAGGTCATGGCCTCCTCCTTTTTTAGATGTGAGGTTTTCGGAAAATCAGGCTTTGACTATGTTCTCTTCAAGTTGATGGAACTTCAGTAACTTTCACGGGAGCACACTTTGTCTTCTCTTTCACGGTGGGAGCTGCCCAGTAGGTCTCTTGAGCTTCCAAATCACATGTCAGTGACACACAGAAGGTTGTGTTTGTTCTGTTTTGAGCTTTCTTTGTTTAAGCCTAAACTAGGCTAGAGGAGGCGTTACTGTTTAGATCGGTCACTAAAGGCTGTTCCCTAAACACATTAAAACCACAAGCCCCACAAACAAGATGGTACAGAGCTTATGGTTGGTGGTGGAAATATTAAATAGGTCTGAATCCTAAGCTCCTTATGAGGGGACCCCGTTGCAGTTGAAGGGATCACTGCAGGCATAGGTGTCTCTAATAGGTCAGCTGGGATAAGGGTCGAGGGCTTGATCCCGCAAGTTGCTGAATGCTCTTGATTTCTACCGACTCCGGTAGGAGCAGAGGGTGCTCAGTACTAGACAGGATCTGGCCTGTGGTTACCAGAAAGAATAGGTTTCATATTTGTTGACTTGCATCTTCACTTGGATAGTGCATTTTTCTTTATGTACTATTTTTTGTTAAACATGAGACTAGCATCACCTAACGTAGCCTTTTCAGCCCTAACACTGTCTGATTGGAGCTTTTCAATTTTCATACACCTTTGTTTAGACGACAGTGTTATGGGGCCACATTTTAAAAGTCTATCCTAGGGCATGCCGCAGCTTCAGCCTGCTAGACTTCTACCTCTGTGGGTGCACCCACAAATCAGGTCAGGAGACGTCAATATGACCACTAAGAACCCCAGGTGCAGACATAGAAAGTGGCTTCAGGCTGTGTTAAAAGCATCACCCCTGGTCCCCCTTCCCTCGAACAGCCACAAAGGGCTTTGTTTCTGCATATGTTAATGTTTTGCCTTCTCTCAGTTCACTCAGCCTTCAGGTTCCGGGTGTGAGTACAGCCTCTTGTGTTTTTTTTTCTTCAACAGGATGTAGCCATTTCTCCAGCACAGCGGGATGAGGTGATTCAGTGGCTGGCCAAACTCAAGTACCAGTTCCACCTTTATCCAGAAACACTTGCCCTGGCCGTCAGTCTCTTGGACCGGTTTTTAGCCACAGTAAAGGTAAATAATTTCAGGATCTGTATCTTCCAGTGGATTTATACCACCAGCTCATGGCTTTGGAAGTGACTCTCCTTGCTGCTGGGCCAAATCCAAGCAGGCTCATTGTATGAGAGTGTACTTCTGGTTTACACACTGCATGATGCCTGAGATTTCAGATGCTGAACGAGATTAGTGTCTTCAGTATATCCCTTCCTAACTATGCCTGAACAGTGCAGCTGGGTCTGTGGAAACCCCCTATTATCATGAGAGCACAATGGGCCTGGTCTCTGATGGCTTTCTGGACCAGTTTCATTTTTTAGTTAATGGGCCAGATAATCACCTGATGTAAATCAACATAGTTGCATTGACTGCCGTGGAGACATGCCAGCTTACCTCAGCTGAGAATCTGGCCCAGTGCGTGTCAATGTCAGGAATACCTGCTCTCTTCCCTGTTCTGCCAGCTTCCATTGACATGCTGCAGCTTCTTGGTTTAACCAAAGAGAGGAGATAATCACTCCGCCTCTCTAGAAGCTGTCCATGTTCATGCTGTCTCTGTTAACCTTGTTTGAATGTTGAGTTAGCCTCACCTAGGCATTTGTCTTCCAAGCTGTATCCAAATATTGCCCTGGGAAGGTGTGTGGGGAGGGAAGAATCTACATAGAAATCTGAATGCATCCTCTGGTTTAAAATATACAAAAAAACCTCATTAAACTAAATAGATTCTGAAATGCAGCAGCCTTCGTGGTAAGCCCTTTCCATACTCGTATGTCCTATGGAATGACACGGAGGGTCTGTGTTTCTATAATATTTAACTCAGACATTGGGTAGGTCTGAGTTTGTCTTGTTTGGAATTGTTGTTGCCCAGGGGCTAGGGACGTAGGAGTAGTGGGGTGGCCGTGGATTAGCCAGAAGCATGACAAAGAACAGATTAATAGATTCTGAGGCAGCATTGTGATGGTTTAGTCTGACCTCCTGTACAACACAGGCCAGAGAACTGCCCCAGCATAATTCCTGGAGTATGAGGTGATAGAAGAATGTTTGGGAAGGCGGGGAAAGAAAGCAGTATGGTGGAAAGAGCTTCAGGAGCAGGGTGACACAGGTAGGAGACAGGGAGGGAAGTGTGGACACCTTCACCGCCAGGAGCCTGATTTGAAGTCAATGGGCCGAGCATGAAGGGGTGAGTCAGGGAGGGAGGGCGCTATGAAGATGGTAGGGCAAAAGATGGCACCTAATACAGTGGGGTCCTGGCCCACAACTAGGGCTCCAAGGGTGATGCAGTAATATTAATAATAATAATAATAAAGAAATCCAGGAGCTTCTTGGTGAAGGCCATAAAGGGAGGAGTGGCAGGCCAAACAGGCCTGCCGTATTGTCTATTAGAGTGCAGCTGTGAGTGTGCCCATAAGAGTACGGTGAACACTGTGGTTTAAGAAATAAAATTCCACAAAACTGATTAAAATATTTTAAAAATCAGCCTTTGGGGCATACATGGTACCATGACTCACGGCCCCCGAGCCTGTGCTGTCCTGCCCAACCGTGGTGCAATCGCTTACCGCTGCAAAACGGGTCTAAAATGCCACCGAATCGAAATGGTAGTGCGCTGCACGAGGTGCGGGGCAGTGGAGAAACATGTCCCCCTGGCCCTGAGTTCTAGAAACCGGTGGTCTTACCTTTGGCTAATCTAATCCTTTATCCTGTTTGCTCTGTTCAGCTCAGTTCTCAGTAAGTAGGCAGTCTCTTCTGCCTGTGAGTTTTTAATCCCGTTACAAACATTGCTAAAATAGAGGTCTGCAATATATAGAGAGGAGTTTAAATTTTTACCCCCATGGTTACATCATTAACATAGCTTGCCTAACTAAAGTACAAATTGGATCTTCCAGTAAGGCCTTGTCTACATTGCCACTTAAAGCACTGAAACTTTCTTCGCTTGGGGTGTGTGAAAAAACACCCCCCCGAGCGCTGCAAGTTTCAGTGCTGTAAAGTGGCAGTGTAGCCAGTGCTTCAGTGCGGGGTGCTATTCCCCTCGCAGAGGTGGTTTTATTAGAGTGCTGGAGAGCTCTCTCCCAGCGCCGGAGCCGCGACTACACAGCGGCAGCGCTTTAACGTTGGCTGTGTGGACAATACCCTGTGTCTTTTATATGGTGAAATATTGATGGTGCTTAAACTGCAAAACAGTGAAAAGTTTTGGTTTTTTTAAAAGAAATTTTGACCTGACTGTTGTGACATCTCAGTGACTGGGTCACATGTTAAATGGCTAGAAAATGCATTATTGAACTCCCCTAAATAGCTAATGCCCTTAGGAAAATGTGGTTTCAGTATTTCTGTAGCAGTCAAAGCCTCTGTGAGGCCGCTACTGTGAAACGAAGCGCATAGATTAGGACTCAAAGAAACTCCATTCTGTACTTCAAGGAGTGGTGACAACAGAAAGCAGTTTGGGGCGGAGTTTTAGTTAAAATGGTATATCCCCCTCTTCCCTTCCCCGCCCCCTCCCGGTATGGCATTGATCCTTTAAACATGTCCTTTCCCCCTCCCTACTGCAAGTAAACTGGGCCTAATTCTCCCTGCATTTAAACCAGATTTACAACAGGGTAACTCCATTGACTTAGGGTTACTCCCGATGTACAGTTAGCGTGAAAGGAGAATTTTATCCACAGCCTGGGATTTTTATACTAAAGACAGAGAATAGCTTCCCTTGAACTCGAATGTGCCTTGAAATAGTTCAGACTGTTCCGTGCCCCGTCCTGTTGCCCAGCCATGCTCTGGGTCATTCACATACCAGCAGTGGCTTTTGCTGTAGATCACTGCACTAAATAATTAATCCTCAACATAATTACAGTCTTGGTTTAACTGTGCGGCCGTTGCCAATGAACAGGGAGCACGGGGGGGAGGTGGGGGGGAGCCAGAGCAGTGTGACTGTATTTTAATACTGTCTCACAAAAGGATTCCAATGATCTGCTTTAGTTTAGAGCCCAGATGATGTCAGGGGCTGGAGGGGTGAGCAGGGGACAATCTCTGCTAAAATAACGCAGTATTTTATGGGGAATTTTTCAATACACATTGAAACTCTCCTACAAACTGTCTTCAGCAGCCCCTTTTCCATTCTCTGCATGCAGGGATCTGCCTTCGCCCTGCTAAATCAAATTTACTGTTTCTCACAAATCCCCAATTCTTTCCTCTTGCTCCACTGCGCCCTTCTCCAGCCCCTTCCATGCAGAGATGTCAAAGCATTTCACAACTTTAACTAAGCCTTGCCGCACCCCTGTAATGCAAGGGAATATTGTCCCTATTGTATAGATGGGGGAAACTGAGGCATGAATTGATTGTCGGCCTGAATCAAAGCCCGTTGAAGTCAGTGGCCCTGCGTGATTTGGCCAAGGTCTTGCAGTGGCTCTGTAGCCAAGATGGGAGTAGAACCCAGTTTCCTATTGAAGATGGCAGTTGTTAAGAAGGTCTCCCAGGAGATTAGCTGTTGGTCTCTTACAGAACTGGCTGACCGATGTGGGATAAAGGCTTTGGGTTCTTCTCTCCAGTTTAGTAAGTTAATATTAATTGGAAAGGGTTTGCCTGTCTACCATGAAAGGGACCTAGGTTTGTAGTAGAAACGAATAGATTTTATCTCCCTCCTGGCTGTGTTTACTAGTGTAACTGACCCAAGTCGTGTCAGGTGACGGTAGGTGCTGTGGATTTAGGGGTTACTCACTGAGAGCTCTCGGGGGCGGGGGGATACCTAGGGCCCTGACTAAGGGGCAGCATGTAGTTGTGATGCCCCTGGAGCAGACCAGGGAACTCGAGGAGCCTCTCTCTGCTGTCTAGTTTTTCCCCACTTGCACCAAGGGAAAATGATTGGTGCCAGCCCTTTACCTTGTGCAGATTACGTCCCCCTCTGTGCCAGCTGAGCTGTGCTGTGAGAGAGAGGGGCTGACTCAAGCCTCCCCCCACTTGTGGGCCTGTGGAGGCGACTCCTTCCTCCTGTGCTGTCACCTGTGGTGTGGGTACTTCCACCCCGCCTTATTTCCTTGTGTGGGCATGTAGAACAAACCACAGATTCCCCCTCCAGGACATTGTTCTCCGCCCTGTCAGCAGTACCTGGACACGTTGAAACAGCTATTTTATACAGCTATTTAATTCAAACCTCCCGATGCGTCGCCATGAGAAGCCAGAGTCCCTGGGGATCACCGATTTCTTTTGTGTCACAGGAACTGGAACCTATTAGAGGCTGTTTCTCCTTGATCCTGCACCCCTTCCCCCTCGCTCTCTGCTGGGAGGAGTCAGGTTGACTGTTTAGGGACTGAGTTGTGTGAGGGTGGATTGCAGGATCGGGCCTTGGAACTGCCCTGCAGCTCCATTCTGGCGGCTGGAATTAATCCGCCTGGAATTAATCACGGAAGTGCTCTAGGTTAAAAATGGATTTTGTGTTCTCTGCAGGGCTTTTACTTACTTATCTCTCCCTGGCCCTGTGGCTTCTTTCAGTTCCATGTCCCAGCAGGGCATTTACATTTTTGTCAATACAGACAGTGTGAGATAAATTGTCAGCTAGCTGTTTGGAAGTGGCGGGGGAGAGGCCATAACAGTGCCGCTCAGTTTGTGCACAGCGTGCTGTCCTAGATGTCAGACATTGCCCCTGGTTTTCACAGGACTGCATGCTGTACTCTGTGCATACAGAATACTGTAGAGGGATGCATCTTCCTTTCCCGCCCTCCTGCTTCGCTGGGAAACAAAGTCCTGAATCACATTAATATAGCCGGCCACTAAGGTTCCGATTCAGCAGAACTCTTAAGCACGTGCTTAACTTCACCCATGAGTTCTGTTGGTTTCAATTGACTACCTATATGCCTGAAGTTAAGCACATGCTTAAGTGCTTTTGCAGCATTGGGGCCCATAACAAGGGTTCTTCATTGTTGTCACTCTGTAAGAGAGGTTCTCTTAGGGTGACCAGATGTCCCGATATTATTGGGGACCATCTCAATATTAGGGACTTTGTCTTATATAAGCAACTATTAACCCTCCCTGTCCTGATTTTTCACACTTGCTATTTGGTCTCTCCTAGTCCTCTCTTCTCCCTGCGCTCCACTGCTTGCTGACTCCAAAACATTTCACCAGAAAGGGCTCAGTGACCATTGTTTGAGAGCTGCTGCCGTAAAACATAATTCTCTCTTGGTGTTTATTTCTGACTAGACACAACGTCAGCACCTCCGCTCTGTCTTCTTCCTTGCTTCACATCTAACCCATGTTGTTCTCTGGGCCTGACCCGCAGCTGGTGGAAATCGGCCTGACTCCATTGAAGTAGGTGGAGCTGTGCTGAGTTATGCCAACGGAGGAGCCAACCTTCTGTTTTTCTCCTTCCAAGTACCACTGCTCCCACTAAAATTAAGCTCCTGTTCCTCTCCAGCGATGCGCATCACTGGATGCCAATTAGGACGCTGGGGCTGACTGACTTCTATCCTGCCTCATGTAATGGAGTATGGATTTTTCCTTTCCGCGGCTCACAATAGTAGCAGTGTAGTCTGCATTGTTTTGGTGTCCTGAGATCACAGGATAAGGGAGTCAGCGCCAAATGGTCACAAATCAGTTTCTGCATTGTACTCACGCCGCGACTTCTTTTCTGTTTCCTAGGCCCGTCCAAAGTACTTGAATTGTATTGCGATCAGCTGCTTCTTCCTTGCTGCCAAGACCATTGAGGAAGATGAGGTATATTTTCTCTAAAGGCCTAGCAGTTACTTTAAATTAAATTATATACTCCTCTAATTCTTTGGTCGCTTGAGCAGGGGGGTTGCCACTTGCCAGGACAGGAAAGAAACGGCTTTTATGACTGATGATTGTTCTTGCTTTTCTTTTGTTTTTTAATGTCTGTTTCTGCAGAGGATTCCAGTACTGAAGGTGTTGGCCAGAGACAGCTTTTGCGGCTGTTCTCCAGCTGAAATTTGCAGAATGGAGAAGATTATTCTGGATAAACTGCACTGGGATCTTCACATGGCTACGCCATTGGATTTCCTTCATATTGTAAATATGTTGCTAGTTATATTCTTTCCAGTGCTCATCCTTGTTTGGTTTTTTTTTGTTTCATTAGCATTAATGTGAGTATGTGCTATATCTTGAGGGACTTACTCAGATTTTACTTGGGCAAAACTCCCTACTGCTGGTGTAGGTAAGAATTCTAGGATTTGGCCATATGTTCATAGACATGGCCTAAACAAATATCTAGGCAAAGACTTTCAAACTTGACTAGTGACTTTTGGGGATCAACTTTAGACACCTTAAAAGTGCCTGATTTTTCAGAATGTGCTGAGCTCGCGTCATCTGAAAATCAGGCCCCCTTAAGATATAAACTGGCCATGTATAAATTCAGGCTGGAAATTAGGAAGTTTTTAACCATCAGAAGAGTGTGTTCCTGGAAGAGCCTTCCAAAAGGAGTAGTGGGGGCAAACAACCTCCAACTAGTTTTAAGATGGAGCTTGATAGGTTTATGAACAGGATTATCTGATGGGTTTGCCTGTGGTGGCCCAAGACTGGTCTTGATGACACAAAGGGTCCCTTCCAGTTCTGCCCCTATGTCTCGAGTTGAGCACCCAAAACCTTTAGTCCCTCTTGAAAATCTTGGCCCTAAATGTTAATTGCCAGTATATCTGCTCCAGGATCAAAGCAAGACAACAATAGAACACAAAGGAATTAAGGAGTGGGGGGGGGAGGGAGGAGAGACCTCATTGTTGGATGTGAAATGTGCTTCAATGTGTCCTTAACTGACCCAGGTTTTTGTTGACCGGTTAAAAACGGGGGCCAGAGAGCCCTTTCGTGTGGTGAAACCCATGGCAGGGGGATAGTGGCAAAGAAAACTTTGTCTCCCCTCACAGAATCTCTCCTCAATGGTTTCATCCCAGGGGAGAGCCCTGTTTGTCCATGTCCAATCGAACCATTGAGCCTGCAGTTCAGGAAGGGGACAGGACCATCCATGCAGGGGCTCCGTGCCCCTCCCTGGCAGCGCTGCACCTATAGAACTGCTCTATCCAGGACTCCTCCTGGGCACGACAGTCCCCACCACGGACCGGGCTCCCCCGGCTGTGTCACCTTTCCTGGGGTATCTCCAAAGGGCCAATGAGGGGACAATGTGCATCCCCTAGACCCGTCTCAGCCCAGCATGAGGCTTCCCACTCCTCCCGGAGCTGTCTGCCTGGGTGGGGTGAAGCAGAGCATGGGATGGGAGATCCTTGGGGGGTGGGGGGAGGAAATCTCACTCCATGTGTGCTGTTGGGGATTTCAAAGGCACAGGAATGAATGGCTGCTGGTGCCATTGCGTGTGCTTATGAAGCAGTGTGTTTAACTCTGTCAGTAACGTACCGACTGGTTTGCGTCTCCTTTTTCCTCAGTTCCATGCAGTTGCTGTGTCAACTAGGCCTCAGTTACTGACTGTCCTGCCCAAGATGAACCCATCTCAGCACGTGGCTGTTCTCACCAAGCAGTTACTGCACTGCATGGCCTGTTACCAGCTGCTGCAGTTCAAGGGGTCCATGCTGGCACTGGCCATCATCAGTCTGGAACTGGAGAAGCTGATTCCTGATTGGCTCGCGCTCATCATTGAACTGCTCCAGAAAGCACAGGTGAGGGCTGGGCAGAGGTCTTCCGGACATCCCGGCTAACTGGCCTTCTGGGTAGGAGAAGGGTCCCGTGTTTCTGGGACAGCCACTGAAAGAAGGAGGAGGAGGAGAAGCTGATGGTCTGCACTAAACAGCCAGCTGTGGTTATGAAACCTCTCTCATCTTGTGACCATTACTCTGGCACTAGGCAATTGAGAGATAATCACTTGGGTTAGCCATAGGCCAGGAAGTGAATCATCAAGCTAATGGACAGAGCTGAATAGATTGAAATTCAGCAGGACAGGCGGGTTTTCCTCCCCCTTCATGTCTCTTGCACACCATCTCTCCCCACCTTACTGAAGATGAACATAGACATCTGCTAGTCTTACAGGTGCCACAGGACTCTGTTGCTTTATATAGACCTACTACTTGTTCATTCAAGTTGATTTGTGTCCCTAGGCTGCAGGAAATCTTTGCCACCAGTATAGTAGCTGTTGCTGCAGTCAGTGTAACACACCCATCCAATAAAAGCTGAGTCAACTCATAGGCAAGTTACAAGATGCATGTACCTTTTAATGATGTATCTGCATGGCACAGAGAGAGACTGGGGCTGGTTGTTCTCTGGCTTATGCTGGTACAAGTCAAAGGATATTCCTCCATAGTGTCAGATGGGCATGAGGGTAGACTTGAACCCCCAGATTAGAAAGTGCAAATAAGCCTAGACTTTGTTGATCTGACTTTATGGCACAGAACTTTAGCTGGTTGTAACTGTGTCAGCTTCAGTGGAGCTGTGCTCTGGATCTATCTCTGAAACAGGATTGAAAACAGCATTTTGTCTGTGAGTACAGGGGTGTGGCTAAGACTCAAGAGCTGTCAGATTCCCAGCCTCTGAGGTTTGGATGCAAGGTTTTGTGGTTGGGATTTTTTGTTCTCTCTCTCTCTCTCTTTTTTGGGGGTGGTGGTGGGGGAGAGTTTCTATGTTCTGCAAAGATGCTCAGGCGACGGCCTGAGGGGTTGGGTGTTTGCGACATCTCTGCAAATACTTTGCATTGTTTGGTGATTAATATGTTCTCTTCTTGATAGAAGGAGCCTAATGCATGAGCTAACGTACAAATCAAAATTGTTTACAGCAGGGAATGCCCAACTGGCCTGGCCACAAGGGGTTAAACTAACCAGAAGGATGCGATCATTCTTTTCTCCTCCCAGCCACCCCCGCCCAGCCAGTGTAGCAAGGGAAGGTATGAAATATTCCCTTGATATGCCAGAGATGGAAGTGGTTATAGCACACTTAAATATGTTAAGTGTCCTAACTAGGAAGGCTTTGTGGAAGGGTTAATTTTTTTTCTGCTGCATACAGACCGATATGTAAGAGGTAGGAACACACAGGCCTTTGAGAAACATTTTAGATGACATTTGTAAAGCCACTTAGGGGATTTGGACACCCAATTCCCATGAATTGTAATGGGAACCAGGTGTCCAAATCTCTTGGGCTGTCTTGAAAAATCTTGGCCTTTAAGCAGAATAATCCCCCTCCACTCCCCATTGATCACTTCCCCACATTCAGCACGAAAACAAGCAGCAGCTAGGTATGCAGACAATGGACATGTGTAGAGAGCCAGAATTGCAGTGACTCACCTTGTTTTGCAATGCCCGTGTCTGTTTCTCCAATCTAGATGGACAGCTCCCAGCTGATCCACTGTCGGGAGCTTGTGGCCCGTCACCTTTCC
The DNA here is from genome assembly GCF_020497125.1 of Mauremys mutica. Classification (NCBI taxonomy): domain Eukaryota; kingdom Metazoa; phylum Chordata; order Testudines; family Geoemydidae; genus Mauremys; species Mauremys mutica. The sequence goes on along the minus strand of NC_059076.1, from coordinate 18,572,007 downwards.
ACTCTGCAGTCTGCTCTGCCGCCCAATTCTGTATATGTCTACAGTCCCCTCAAGCGTACCCTGGTGACCTGTAACAGAGGAGCGTTCAGATTCAACCCCTCCTCTGTCCCAGGGCCAGAATTCTCCAAGGACAACGGCCGACCAGAAGTGCCAATCAAAGGTACAGCCGGGTTCTACCAGTGTCTGCCAGTTCCCACCGGCTGCAAGCAAGCCTCCGCCAAGCGCAAAGTGGAAGAGATGGAGGTGGATGACTTCTACGATGGAATCAAGCGGCTCTACAATGAAGACAGTGCTCCAGAGGTGGTGGCGCTAGAAAACGTGGGGTCTGGTTGTGGCGCCGATGTGTCGAGGCAAGAGGGCAACTGTTCCCCTTGCCCGCCTTTACAGCCGGTCTCTGTTGTGTAGCTACCGCCTGCGCAAGCGTTCAGAGGAAAGCTACTTTTTAAACCATGCAAAATCAGGTGGTGATGTATGCGGGAGGGGGCTGGGAAGGAAGCTGTATCTCATCAGGCTGAACTGAAGAGAGCCAAGAAAACCCTTTTTGAATATTTTTTTTCCCCCCTCCTTGTGTGGCTAATTATAGTTCAACTATTATTTAAGCACTTAAAAACAAAAAAAAAGTATAAAAAATCTACAAAAGACCCAAAAAACAAACAAAAAAAGTAGCAAAAAAAATTTTGTTTTCTTTCTAGTGTCATTGGTTCCTGTTTTTCTGCGACTGTGTATTATAATCCATCTTCCATGTCCAAGAGCTCACATTGTTCCAGGTTTTCCAGCCATCCCATGTCTTTCTGTTCCGATTTCCTCTTCCTTTAACACTCTGCAAGTCTTGTGTGTGATTCTCTGTACTCTGACCTTCACCACAGATCTATTTTTTTTCCCCTTAACAACCCAAAATCCTTCTTTATTTCATTAGCCGCTATGGTGTTTTAATGTAAGAATATTTCAAACTGGCTTTAAAGAAAAGATTTGGAAAAACACTCCTACGGCGTTTGCAAACTGCCCCACATTTAAAAAGCCAAAGCAGTGTGAACATGCTATAGAAAAGCAGTAAGGTAGCAAGAGGTTAGACGGTGTTTGGTGTCTTACACAAATAAGAAGTCATTGTGATTAGAAATTAAGTGATTGTGGTTTTGATTTTAAAAAGTGAAAGGAGTCAGTCAAATGATTAGGCCAATTTGACTAAAATATGTTTTTTTTTACATCCGCACAAGGATTTTTGCAGTTAATTGGCTCTCTTGTAGGTGCTCACAAAAGGTTTAATTAATGCGTGCGTCAAATGCAAACCGTAAATTCTGCAATTGATTTTGATATGTTTGTAAATTTTAGCATGAGATCAATGCTGCTCAGTTAGGTGCTGGGACGGTTCTGTGATTCTGAGTTTTGGAACGTGTGTAATTATAAGCCACAAAATACCCTAAGTTTTGTGTTTCTGTAACTTTTAACCAAAAGTTTAAAAAAACAAAAAAAACCCTTTGAAAGCTTGTCCTTTTTAAATGTTTAATCCCTGTTCCTCAGAATGACCTGTCCTGGATCTTTAGCTCTCTCTGCAGCCCTGAGGAAGATACGGTGTTCAGAGCCATTGTACTGATGGAAGCCTTCTGGTAGCAATAAAAACAAAAGTTGTCCTTTAATTTGTGAGTTGTTTTTTTTTGCTTTTTGCACTGGGCAAAGGTGAGTGTTACGCTGGGGCTGCAGCAATGCTGACAAGCCGCTGCCAGGTGGACTCTTCCAGGCAGGGCACTTGAGAGAAAAGGAAGCGTAGGTTTTAATACACTATAGTCCTGATTTATTTTTTTTCAGAGCTGCCAAGGATCCAGGATGCTAATTGCAGCCACATGCCACCTGGATTTTATTCCATCCGTTCCTCCTTCATCTTTACTCCTCAAACCATCCCTCTGGTTACTCCTTAGCCTCCTTCTGGATCCTGTCTCTCCAAATAAAAGTGCAATCCTGTCTATTCCATTATTAAATGCATCTCTCCCAACCCCAGCTGCCTCTCTTAACTACCATCTTCCCTCTTCTCTTCCCTTCCAAACTCACAGAACAAGCCGTTTACAGCTATTGACTCAAGTTTCTCTGTACCAGCTCCAATCTGGATTCCCCTTCCTCCTCTCTATTGAAAATGAGGTTTCTAATAACCTACTCTTGGGCCACATCTCAAGGTCTTTATTCCATCCTTGCTCTCCTAGACTTCTCAGCTGCTTTGGAAGTAATGGCCTCCTTCTGGACACATACTCTCTCTGAGCAGGCCTCGCTGGGACAGAGGTCAGAATGCCGGTGGCCAGACGACAGGAATGCTCCCATTGCTAGCATTGGTGGAGCTGCAGCTATGGGTGAGTTCCCAAAGCTGGCCAGTGTGGATAAGCCCTTACATAGCTGGATGTAATTGTCTTGAGAACCACCAAAAGCATCTTCTTGAGGCTTCCAAAAGAAGTTGCTAGAGAGAAACACGATGTGCTCTCGCTGTGCCGTGGATTGTCTCTTAAATGCGAGGCTGAGTAGGAGCAGATTCCATATCGGCATATCTGTCAATACAGCCTTTGGGATTGGGCCTTTGGACACCCTTTCTGTCGATTGGCTTCTCTCGATTTCTTAGCCACCTCGTTCTCTTCCCGTGACCTCTTAGTGATTTGTGGATGGAGCCTTGGGGAAATGTTTTACAGATGGAGGATGTGAAGGGGCCGAAAAACACGTGTTGCTGTTTCTCGATGCTGCCGGAGGCTTGACAAATGCCCAACAACCCGGAAAAGACGATGTGTAGTCCAGAAACCAAATTGACAAGCTAAAGAAGCAGAGTGGTAATAGACTGCCCCTGGGAGGGTGTCAGGCCCTGCGCAGAGCACGGAGGGGGAATGCATATTTGTCTACATTGGTGGCACCATGTAGGGTGCATGTCATCCACACCACAGTGAAAAGCAAAGTAAAAGTAAACTTAAAAAAAAAAATTGCAATGTAGATTTGGCAGGCCTTGCTTGAGAGCCGTGGTTCTGATGTGTCTACTTGCCTAAGCAATGCCTCAGCGTCTACACTGCTCGTTATACTGGTGCTGGGGGATATGCGGTGTCTGTCCTCTACATGTCACTGTAAGTGTAGATGTAGACTCAGCCCCTTTGAGCCTCTCCCAGTCCCTCTGCGCCCAGCTCTTACACACTGGCTCATTCGTGTGTGTTAGAATACTGGTGGTAAGCAATGTTGTACTGGAATCCGGGTGACTCTTTCAGTCCTTCTGCAGCAATACGATTCAGGCTTTTTCAGTCTGCACCTTTTGTGGCCAAGATTTTCAAATATGGGGGCTTAAAAACCTCAGGAGAGATGGGTTCGGTTCCTTAAGCTCTACTGATGAAAAACGCTATAAATGAGCTAAATTTTAATATTATTGAAGCTACTCAGTGGCCTGATTTTCAGATGTTCAGAGCACCCAGCAGCTCCAACCAGAGACCACTGGGAACTGGGGGCACTCAGCTCTTTCTGAAAAACAGGGCAGTTATGGGGGTGCCTCCCTGAGCAGCTAAACTTTAGGCTACAATGGCAGGGACTGTTGGAGGAACCTAAGGGAGTTAGGGACCCTGGGAATTGGGCACCTAATTCTCCTCAACACCTTTGCAAATCCCAGGCCAAAACAGACTGGAAAGGCATCTATCACTGTGGCTATCTCCCTTGGGCTGTTCCTTTCACAGCACTATTATTCAGGATGGTATAATTTTGTTGGAGGAGGTGGCAGGTGAAGCATTGTGTGTTGAAATGGTATATTTAATCACTTAAACACATTGTTTTATTAATCTATATGAAAATCCCCCACAGTCCACTTATGAGGCCATGGGCCATATGCTCAAATTGGAGAAATTGGCAATGCCCAAAATACTTAAGAATTCTACAAATGTTGATTATTTAAGTAAAAGATCCACTGATGTTTTTTCCTTACGAAAGCATGTTGCCTCAGGTGTTTCTGCTCTTGGGTGACGGAGAACAGAGTTTTCAATATGTAGAAATAAGTATACTCAAGCCAGACGTTAATTTTCACTGTAGGGAAGGCAGAATTAAATTTAGTGGTTAGCAGGCGCTGTAGTAGAGTTCTCTGGTTTGCATGTGGAAACCAGTTCTGTGCCTCTTGGGCAGGGCAGTTCTGGCCCAGCTAGTCTGAATGGCATGATATTCTGAAAAGACCTACGCTCGTGTAACTCGACAGCAGGGAAATGCAGAACTAGTGAGCCTCCGGTATCTGTGCACAGAGCTGCGTTAGATATTAACTCCTGAATTAAACTGCCTTGCTTTCTTGGGTGGAGCTCAGATCCCTGTTCTTTGGCTCAAGAGTTTAATGGCCCTGATTCAGTGAAGCAGCTGGACTGTGACTTTTGAGAAGCACCCAAGTGACTTAGGAGTACAAAGCCCAGTGATTGCCAAGGGGACATGTGCTCTTTTGAAAAGCCCACCTGGAAGCACATGCTTAAATAAACCCCATTGACTTCACCAGGCCTTGCACCTGCTGAAGTGTTTTAGTGAAGTGTCGCCTCTGCTCTTCTGGCTGAGAACGGGGAATTATCAGGACAAGCTGGCAGTGTTCCAGGGTTGGACTGTACCCCCTATTGGGCCTACTGGCATAGGGGCCAGGAAACTCCAGCAGGTTCTCAGGACTCTGGCCCACGAATGCTGCCAGGGTCAGGGTCAGGGCCAGCTCCATGAAGGCCCAGTGCCTCTGTGTCTGCTCAGAGTCCTCCACAGCTTTGCCCCCAGCTCCCTGCCAATGTGGCTGTAGTGAACTGCAGGGCCCAGGATGCCCCTGCTGGTACCTGCCCTGCCAGTTCCCCAGTGCAGAGACGCCACAGTAAAGCTAGTCCAGCCCCTCAGCGCTATTCGCTCCCTTCTGCTGTTTCCATTGGGTGCTGCCCACAGCCTTGGCCCCCTATTCTGGGAGCCAGAGACTCTGCTGTGCACTCTGGCTCCATTATCACTGTGATGTGATGGGAAGCATGAAAGAGCAGGGGCTCTCACCCAGCAGGTCAACCTCTCTGAGCATCAGCGTATTAACAGCACTCTCACACCATTGCTAAACAAGCTCCCAGCGTTGAGCCGGATCCGGCAATCCTTCCTCCGATGAAATGTCCCGTTTTCCCCTCCTCCTCCCCGGGACTGGCCAGCTGCATGAGGGTGTGCAGGACTGCGGGTATGTCCACCGGGCAATCAGAGTGATTGTAGCTCAGGTAGTCACGCCCATGGGAGCGTTACTCTAGCTAGCACGCTCAGACTAGTAGCGACGATGCGGAGGTGTGGGCTAAAGTGCCAGGGTCTGGGCACACTTGTACAGCCCACACCATTGCATCTTTGAGCCAGTGCCGCTAGCCCTAGCAGCAATCAGAGTCAGCCTGGGCATGCCTACCTGCGCTGCAATCACACCGCCCATTGCCATGTTCCACATCCCCTGACCCTAGAACAGTGGGTCCCAAAATGTTATAGGAGGTTCTCGTGGGGGAAATTCCCTAATAGCAGTCAGAGCTGTTCCTGGGACGCCCGGCACCATGGGGCCTGGAGCCCCTGGACTTCCAAGAGCTAAGCAGCTCAAAGCAAGTGTATCAGGAGATTTAAACTTCAAGACGTCTTATAAGAAATGGAAAGGGAGGTGGATATTTTTTGCTGTTTTTAAAATTAAATAGGCTGCTAGTGTTTTAAATTTATTATGAAGAACAAGTTTAAGCTTTGTTGTAATGTGCGTTGTTTGTTTGGACTGCTCAAGACCTGAAAGCTTGTGTAGGAGGAACTCTTGGAAGCTGGCTTCTTAAATACCTTCATACCGTTTCACATCTGATACTCCTTAGGAGTGAGAGGCACCAGTACGGGGGGGTGACGAGGATCACGTGCCGCTCCCGCATTGATGCACCCCCCGGCGGGTCCCTCTTTTTTTTCTGGAGCCCCCTCCACTTTTCCGGCAGTGCCCCCCCAGGCCACGGGGTGCGTGGGGGCTTTACCCCCGCACCTCTTTTTTTCTACTGGTGCCTTGTCTTGTAACAGGCTTAATCAAGTGAGATCTTGGAAGAGTGTTGCTGTTTTCAAAATGTAATACAAATACTGTAATGATAAATAGTAATTAATAGTGTGTAATAAGCCTGTCATAAAAACAAATTTTATATTTCCAAGATCACGGCTTTTATAATTCGTGCTGAGGTAAGGGAGAAAACGCCTGGAAATATTCATTTTTAGGCGGGAGTTCACGAGACTTGACATTTTAGTGCAAAGGGTTGGTGGGTGGTTAAAGTTCAGGAACCACTGCCCTAGAATAACGGCTCAAACAGTTAGCTGAGAGTCACTTACGGTGTCTTTTTGCAGCCTCTGCCTCCCTCCTGTGGCTGAAGCAGCTGTTGCACTCTGTTTTGAATTAGTTTGGGGCATGAAAGCCGCAGATTATTTTGACTTGGCGTGAATGCTTCTTATCCAGAGGGGAAAATGTTGCGGTGCCACTTTAACCATAATTATATGGCAGCCCTGCTAGTTTACAAAGCCAAATGCTTCAGGCTGCAAAGGTGCACGGGAGCTGTCTCAGAACGAACAGGACAGCTGCTCTCGTACCAAAGCCATCTTGCTAGGGGACTGCCCAGGGCTACAGTTGAGTCTGGTGCTGAACGTGTGGTGGAGAGGAAACAGACGATGCCCTCTTCCCTTCTGATCTGCACCCACTTTGTGCTGCTGGAGACAACCCCATGGGTACATGGCAGTGGTGAGCTGTGTGCATAAAGCAAGCTCTGCCTTTTGGGGGATTTGAATCCTAGTATTTTAAATTCCCTCCAGATGTTTCCCAATTTCCCTCTGCACGTATTCAGCTCGAGCGACAAAACCAGCCCGTCCCAACATCTCTCAGCATGCCCCAGGTTCTTAGTCTTGTAGAGGCAGCAGGGGACATGGATGTAAGGGGAAAGCAGTTCTTCTCTAGTCCTTTGCCACTTCTCCAGCAGTATACATTCCTCATTTAAAAACCCAATTCCCCCTCCCTTCAGGAAGTTTATCATCATCTCTCACAGTGCAGTGGTGTGGTGATATCACACACAATGATGTCAATCAAATTGTATTATGGGCACAGTTCCTTAGTGAATGACTCACCATCTACTTCCTCCAGCAGACAGGCATGTCCGCTCCGAACCACAGCGGGTGGGCACAAGCCCAACTTGCTTTTCCTGGGGCAATTTATTTATTTATTGGAAGTTTATTTTCTCTCTCAGCTGTGGCCTGACTCAAAATCTACTGCAGTCAATAGGAGTCTTTACATTGGGCTCAAGGGTCTTTTGACTGACCCCTTAGTGCAGCTGAAAAGTACATTTTTATGCCCTAGAAGTTGGCCATCCAAGCTCATGTTTGTCACGCTGACAGGCACGTGTCCCAGCAGAGGGACCGTGCCAAATGTCTCGGTACCATCTGCTTCTACTAATGTGCTGCAGCGGCTCCAAAAAAGTAATAAATCTTCTCTTATAATGGGCAATGGTGCATCGCTTTTTGGTCCAGTCTTCCTCCAGCTCCATCCCCACAGCACATGAGCACTGAAGCCCTTGCATGCCTGTGACCTGCTAAAGCCAGGAGAGGCAGGGCAGCCCCCTGGAAGCAGGTGCTGCTAATGTGCGAGGCCCAACTTCATCATTTACATTCTGGGTGGTGGCCTGGCCGCACTTACCCCTGTGCATGGAAAAATGGAGCATTTAAAAGACCCCACGAGACCCCCACAACCACATAGTTATTATTAAAAGGTTAATTAAGCCTGAACCACACACAGGAGGAAGTGCCTTGTGGCCACTCGTACAAATGCCCAGAGGAACCTACACATTACGTAGAGCTCCAGCCTTGCCAAGCCAGTCACTGAATGGAGTGTCCACCTCACGGCAGCCTGTTGCAGTGTTCACCATGTTCCCATGAGGCTACCGCGTCCAGCTCCTGCTACGACATTGAACTGTCGTGCCATGAATGTTCAGCACCTAGCCCCATGTGGGCCCCATTCTTGGGCCGTCCTTAGGCACTACTGTAATTAACATGATTAGTAATAATGGGCAACAAATTAACCATCTTGCCACTTATTCCTTCCCTTAGGGTTTTTGGCTGTTGTGCTTACCAAGCCTAGGGACTCCAGTACAGCAGAGCACGAGATGGTGGTTACTTTGGAAGAGACCAGGTGAGCATCTCCTATTACTAACCCTGTACAGGCTGCTTCACTAGAAGGGCTGGCTGTGACCTATGCCAACTAAAGGGTGGGAAGGGGAAGCAGTATGTATGGAAGTGTAATCTGTACAAGCATAGCATGGGCAGGCTGAGACTATCTGTAATGGATACAAGTCCCACCCTTAGGGGGCTTTTAAAGTTAGACGTTTAAATCCATCGTAAGGGGCCTGATTTTTCCCCGAGGTGCTGAGAACCTGCAGTGCTGACTGGTTGCAGAATAGCAGACCATGGAGCTAACCCAAGCGAGCCTGACTTGCCTCTCCCTTCCTATTGCTGTGACTCAGGCGTTGTTCCACTGATGTCAGTGGAGTTACACTGCTTATAAAACCACCGCGAGCAGAGCCTCCAGCCCCCACTGTTAGATGATGGGGTAAGCCTGGTTTCCCAGTGTTAAGTTCTCTCTGTGGTGCAGCAGTGCTTAGGAACCTTGGTCACAGAGCAGGGCCCCACTGTGTTAGGTGCTGTACAAACGCAGAACAAAAAGACTGTCCCTGCCCTTAAGAGGTGACTTACCTGTGATGTAGTGGAGTAGTTGTTCTTTCTCACATCACTGCATTCTACATTCCCTCCCCTACAGCACATGCTATGAATGGGAATCATGGGAGCTACAAGGAGGTGGCCTGGAGGCAGATGGGGCTCAAGGACTGTATCCCAAAATATAAACTGACCAACAGCGTGTAAGGGGGGGTGGTGTTTCCTAATCAGAGCTCATAATACTCCAGGAGAGGTTAGGGGTGAAGATAGGAGGGGCCAGCGTCTCAGCTGCTGTAGATCTGCAGAGCTCACTGGGAGACCAGTTCAGTCTGTCCCCAAGTCTCACTTCTACCCAGTGTGGCACTGCTGCCTCCCGGAGCAGCTGACACCGGTGACTGGAGGAAGATGCCTTAATTGCCATTGAGTAGGGCATTGGTATGACACTGGTCTTAGCACAGGCTGAGTAAATTTTGACTCCCCTCTCTCTTCTTGCAGGCATGGTAACAAGTCAACTTGTTTTAGTCTGGGGAACAGGCTCTTATCTGAACAGTAGGTGACAAGCAAGGAAAACCGCTGGTGCAGTAGAGATTTAGCTAGCAGGGAAAAGCAGGTCAGCTGTAGGAGGGGCACACACATGAAGGGCACTAACTTACAGGGAAAACCAAGGCTGGATACAGGTAGGCACTGTCATTCATCTCTTTGGAGAGAGGCCATTGTGAGACGGAGCCTCAGGGTAGGTCCTTTAGAGTCAGTGGAGTTCTAGTGATACACAGCAGCAGGGGATCTGGCCCACTGTCCTCGATGCATTTACCTCTCACTCCTGGAGCTGAGCCTGTTTTGCTTTTTCTCTCATGCCAAAGTGTTTAGTTCTTAAAATAGAAATGATCTATTAATTTAAGGTACCAAACAGCTTCCATACTCTATGGGGAGGTGTGCCTTGCCCTGGGACTCTTACGTTGTCATTTTTCCCCATGTTAGCATGAAGCAGCATCATTACTTTTCTTAACAGCTGGGTGGGAGGGGGAAAGTGAGTCAGACTTATCACATCATCTCCCTTATGGGTCAGCTAATAGGTTTGTAATACAGGTGCTGGGGCCTTTTGTGTGTATTATGTAAAGCTTGCAAAGCATTCAAGCTAAAACACAACACCCTAGGCCCTACTTTATACAGCACTCACTCTTCTGTGATGGTCTAAGCTTGTCCAGGTGCCTGATCTGGGGCATGGCCTGTGTGATGCGAAAGCTAGGGGAAGAGTGCAGGAGCCTGGCTGTATAACCACTTATACAAACTTAAATGACTCAACTCCTTTTACACAGGACAGCAATGAACTCTGTGTCTTAGTCCTGAAAACTACAGCCCACACTATGTGGGCAGGGGAGCAGTTCTGGCCATGCATTTTCAAAAGCCAAAGGTGGGTGTATAATGACTATTCAATTTTTAACATCCTACCACAAATTACCTTTTTATTTTAAAAATACTCAAAACTGACTCAGCCCTTGTAGGGACTCAGAGCATGCAGCAGTGAATTAAGGAGAAAAGGAATGAGGCACAAGCACATAAGCAGGGGGAAATGGACTAGGGGCTAAGTAAATGTAACTTAACTTGTCTGGAAGGCATAGCTGTTATAAACTCCTTGGGTGAGACATCATCCAGTGGGGGGTAGTGGAGTTGCACCCATTTCCCCAGGCCTTGATGCTGCAAGGACTTTGGTGCTTTTGAAAATATTACCCTACCCTTAAGCACATGCATATTTCTCATTCTCAAATGAAGGCTTCAAAGTGATGCAGAAGCCTCTAGCTGACCCTTTGCCCAGGGGTGACTTTCACCTGGGCTCAGCTGTTTCTACTAAAGTCACAGAGGCCATGATCCTGTTCCCATTTAAATGAATGCAAGTTGTGCCATTGGCTTTCAGTGGCAGCACGATGAGAACCCCGAGTCCTATGCTGCATACAGATCAAACCAGTATCCTTCTACCCTGGTAACAGCAGGGCCTGAGCAAGCAGTAAAGGTCACATTTTACTGAAGTGGTAAGCTGTGGAAGAAGTCAAATATTAGTGGAGTCAGGCCTTAATCCAGCAATGCACTAACCCCATGTTGAGAACACCAGGCCTCAATGAGGGAAGTGTCTGAACTTAATACATTTTCTGAAGGTTGTTTCTTCTCAGTGAGTCTTTTCCAGGTACAGGGGCTTAACTCCATACTCAAGTTTTCTCCCTATCTTTGACTATTGCAAGATTCTTCTCCCACTCCTTCAGTAGGAGGAGAGTATATTTCAGCCACCTAAATTTAATACCAGAAATATTAACATTCATGATAAGTTTGTAAGGCTGATTTAAATATTTCCTTGATATATGGGCACAAATCCACTTAATTAGATTGAAGAAATGGTGGTTTTGTCACTCCAAGCCCAGCCCTCGCTCCAGCAGCAGGAGTCCAAATCCTCTACCAGTGCTAAAAAACCCCCTGTGCTTCTGAAAAAGCACATAAGCAAGTTTGGGAATGATAGTGGCTTTTATTCTGTAAACAAGAAAGGAGGCAACATAAAATACTCTGCATTCCCTTGGTCACTCCACACTGAAATACGGCAATGAGTTGTGGTCAGGAGCAATGAACGTCCACTGCTTGGCAGCAAGTGATTAGAAAAACTCCCCACAATACACCTAAAATGATGATCATAATGAACAGAGCCCACTGACACTAGAGGGCACTCCACTTGCATGTGTAAACTATGGTACAAGCTTACTTCGTTTTTAGCACTTTTCAAGCTCTTTGCTGTTGAATCTGCTTCTGAAGTAAACAAGTGAAAATTATGCACATGTCCCACAGCAAGACTACATCAAGCATGTAAAAATCACTGGATGGGTTTCACATAGTTAAAAATAGTCTTCTCCTCAGACAGTGATCTGTGTGGCTGGACTTCATAGGAAAAGATCCCATTTTGCACACGAAGAGGCAGAAGATCAGCTGAAAATAACTGAACAAATTCCATCAACACAACAGTATCAAATAGCAGCTCTCTCTACTCCTGCCACTTCATCCTTAGTGATCCTTGTCCAAGGAACTGTTTTAATAAGTGGTTTAAAATGCACAGGAGCATATGCCTCATGACTGCGCAGCTTCCAGAGGAACCAGAGCAGGATGGTTTGGCAGAGAGGGTTAGAGTTGGTGCTAGCTTAAGTCTACTACTCAGCAATCATCACTTATTATTGCACACTCATTCTGTCCATCATTCGTAAGCTTCTTATTTAATCAACAGCAGTGTGCAGGTGGTGGCAGAAGAAAAAAGTTCCCACTGTCATATCTGTGATAGCATCCAAGTTCTCTATTCCACTTATTCATTCTCTCTCTCTTTGTGGTAATGAAAATCCTGGAGAAGACATCCTGGGGAGCAAACAGACCCTTACAGCTACGCGCTTCCCTGACCCATGCTTTAAAGAGCAAGGTGGAGCTGATGGAAGAATGAGGTAACTTCTCCCAGCAGGTGTGTACATGTTCTGCTGGCTCTTCTAATGCCCATTAGGAGAAAGGGAGTGGGGGCTTGGCAAGGTGAGCGTTACAGAAAGAAGAAGCTACAGAAAAGAGAAGAAAAAAAAGTTCAGAATCCAAATGAAAGGAAAAAAGAAAATGAAACATTTTAAAGGAAGTAAGCAGAGAGAGAGAGTGCACATATGTGAAGGTTGTAATGTAGCAGGAGCAGTGCAAGGGTCTGGGCCGATCAAGCCATTGTTTAGTGAACAGGGGAAGAGGAGCAAGGAATAGGGTAAAATGAATGCTGCCACTGTGACCCGCCTTGGCACATCCCAAAAGCAATCAACCAAAGAACAAGAAAGGCCTGCATCAACATCAAGCAAGCATGAAAACATCACCCTTGGCGTTCACACATACGTTCACTTCCTTTTTTCACCCAACAGCCAGCAACCACAACAAAAGTAAGTTACAAAGGCCACACAAAAACTAGAGTGTTTGGGTAAAAATATATTTCCCTTTTCCCGCGTTGTGTGTTGGCACAAATTCACATGTGCACCCCAGAGCACATACAAAAAAAGGAACTGAACTGTGGCGGAAGGCTATGATTCATTTTGAACTTCAGAAATGAAATATTTTGACATCAATAAGACATCTAAGAGTCATACATATATACTTCTGCATTAACAGTGGTTGGAGGTATACAGTCATTTGGACAAAAACATGGGTTATTTTCAAAGAGCAAGGTAGTAATGTTCTACACCTCTAGTTTAAAGGCCATCAGCATATATTTAAAAATATTCCTACTGCTGTTCACAGCTTTATTTTCAGTTAGTTTAAAAAAAACACCCTTCATATTTGTATAATCCCATGCTGTCACACCCTGGCCCTTCTAGATGATCTATACTGTAAATGCAGTTGGGCTCCTTGGAGAAAGGATGCGACAGGAATAAGCTGTTAGGAACAGCTTGAGACTGGCAAATCACAACATGATTCAAATGGACAGATCTGATAACCCACACAAGACCTTGCTGGTTTTCATCACAACAGTTTAAAAGTAGAATGAGAACTACTTGGAAAAAAACCCCCACTGATTGTGTTAAATAAAATAAAGGTTTTGTTTTTTTGTTTAAAAGACACAAATACAAAAGTCGTCTTGACAGGGTTATAAGCAGGTAACACATACAAGGCAGCAAAAGGATAAGTGATCTTGTATTTAAGAAAACTCCCAGTAGCCCATAGCTAGGAACACAGAGTCTGGCTTGGCAGCTGAGTGGATGCAGTCTGCAGATCAGAACCATGGCCAGTTTTTACTAGCTGTTGGAGATGCCACTGAGTGGAATACCTTGTAATTCCCCCTTTCCCATCAGCCACAAAACATGACATGTCACTCTATACTGAAAGACGACATGGATTATTGGAAGTACTCAGGTAGCCATAGTTACCACTGAGGATAACCACAGTCCCAAGGCCCAGGGGAAGAAAGGGCACACTATTTACCTCATTCTTAGATAAAATATTATACACAGGGTGGGATTTTCCAGAGCCCTCGGTGTTGGCCTAACTCTAACTCTACTCCTTGAAACATCAAGGGGAGTTTCCCCAAGGATTTAAAGAGCAGCAGTGAGGGCAATACTGAGCACTCTTGAACAACGACCCCTTTATAACCAAGGAGATGTCAAGTCAGTGGAAATAAGATGCCTAATCTGTGCTTTTGAAAGTCAACCCCCAGTACTCACAGCAGCGCCTTTTGGAACAAGTATCAGTCTTCCCCAGTGGCCAGTGTCTCATTCAGACTTTGCCTAGGGGTTTTATTCCACATCCAGGGAGTGCTTCAATGCATAGATCTGCATGCTCCATTGTTTGTTCCTGCTCATTTATAACAGCCTAAAAATGGACATCCCAGCACCTCCGGTAAATGCAGCATTATCAGTGACTAGTCATTGCTGTTTAAACATCCTACCCTTTGCAGATCCTCACAAGCCAGAGTTAGGGTTACATAGCTGTCATGAAAAAGCTAATGCTACCTTAAGCTGGGATTTTCAAATGAGTTGGGGTCCCTAATAGCCAATAGGAGCTGGTGCCCAACTCCCTTTGGTCCCTTTGAAAATCCCAGCTGAAGATGGTTATTGTTTAGTAAAAGTTTTTAAAGAACCCTCAGCTTTGCCATTTGTAGAAAAGTCAACGTTCGTTCATTTCAAAAGTGGGCAGAGAGGTCTCTTGCTGCTGTACTTACATGCAAAGGTGAAAAAGCACATCCAACTAGATTTGAGGGTATCCCTTATTCCGTGCAGAGCCAGGGACTACTGTGAAAAAGGCATAGATACAGAAAGGAAAGAAGTGCAGCAGTAACAAGCTAAACATGGCCCAGGGACTTTTAAAAGTTAGTGCGCCATTAGGCAAAAAAAATAAAATAAAATTGCAAGTTTAAATTTTATTCCCAGCTTCTCCAAAATGATGGTTCTTTGCTAAAAAGGGAAACAAACCAATCCCTCCCCCCAGCATTTAATACATTTGGCAACAGTTTTGTGTCCAAAATAAAAACCACCTAGTCTCAGCTAATTTTCTCTGCCAAGCTTCCCTTGAAAGGGTTTTTAAACTGAGCAGGAGAAACGAATGTTAAAATTAAGTTCTCTTACTTGGCACAACCCTCCCCCGCCCCCACCTGTGTTAATTAAAAATAGGACACACACAGACACAGCTGATGGAAGCACACTACACAAGCTTCAAACTTGAGCATATTGCACGATCAAATGCAGCCCATGGTTAGGAAACTGGTTTCATGTGTTCAATACCAAGTGAGTTTGTAAGGTTAAGCTGAAGCAAAACTGCAAGGATCTCTGATTTTTACTGCTATTTAAACCTGGCTACTGCAACTGTCAGTCCTTCCAATGATGGGGATGTTCACATGACAACTTAGCTTGAATTTCAAAATAGTTTCTTCCCTGCTTTTCCTCTGCTTAAATTTATGCAGTTTGTCCAGCCACCCTTTCCCCTCCCCTAAGAGCCATGTTTACACGGGGGGAGGGGAGAGGCAACAAAACCACCCCCCACAAACCTGCCTTTGTGAATGTAGTTACACAACCCCTGTGCTTGGGTAGAAACAAGCAAAGTTGGAGTGTGGGGGAATCAGGTGAAGACGGTTAATTTCAAGAGCGCTTTAAAGAAAGAAACAGGAGACTACCTAGCTAGGAGCAGAGGGAAAGCTGGCAGAACATCAGCAGTAGAGAAAGAAATCCAGAAGTCATAGGGTAAACATGGGTCGCCACTTCTTGGAATGAATCAGAAAGGAAAAGACTCTGTCCGAAAAGGAATGGCACAGAAAATACAAATTAAACAGTTAGGTCAATTTTCACACCAAGTACGCCCTAAAAAAAGAGCCTGGCTTATGCTAGATGTTCAGTCACCGTTTGTTAATGCAAACTATCGTTTGCATCCCAAGCCTTAGCTGGCTGCGCAAAGCTGATCAGTGCATTGATGTTACCTTTATTATGCCTTTGTCAAGCAAGATAAGCTACATCTTAGCCCAGTAAAGAGAGTGAACAGCCATATTCTCTCTCCAGTTTAGGAGCCCAGAGTAATTGAAGTTAATGGAGTTTAACTAACTCCTTTAATGGTTCACTGGCACTTACCAACAAAAGACACTATGTTCCAAGACTGATCCTGCAACCACATAAGCATGTGCAAACATTTACTCCCGTGAGGACTCCTACTAAAGTCAACTGAACTATATCACATGAGTAAAGTTACGCTTGTGCTTATGTGTTTGCTGGATGACTCTTCTACTCAGGCAATCTGTGGAAAGTGTATTCAAGTTTTGGGATGAGTTTCGGTCAGCAGGTTAGTTTTTGATGATGAAGGACTCTTGATTTCAAAGCAATAGAGGGGAGAAACCTCCTGTCCTGGGAATTTGCAGCTCCTTTTGATGCACACTGCACAGTTTTTAGTGGTTAGCCACAACACTTACTAGAGAAGAGTTATTGCAAAAATATTTAACCTGTTGGGTGAACAACAAAAAGCCAGGCCAAAAGTCATTATCCATAAGGTAAAAAACTCATGCAAGAATAAGCATGCAAGGTCAGTTGCTCTTTTGTTACCTACACACACAAAAACCTAACAATGGGATTTCTACAGTCTTACAAGTCAGCTATCAAAGAAACTCATTTAAGTGGACTTCTGGGTTTAGCAATACACTGGGGAGACTCTGGCTAAGTTTGCACTGATCTTATTCCCACTGAATAGTAACTCACAGATTTCCATGGGAGTACATGTGCTATTCAGTGCAAGTAAGGGGAATCAGTTTGGCCTGTTGAGAGCAGTGTGTGCAAACGAGTAACAGCAGCATTTAAGGCCTTATCCTGAAACCCTTCCAATGTCTTTAAGTGGCCTAGGATCAAGCCACTGACGCACAAGTCTTGCTCTCAATTCAAAGCCAAGTGGCAGGTCTGATCTATTGCTGCTGTTCTTACCAGAGAGAGAAATGGCATCAACTTTTCAAACAAAAACAACCCCCCTGCCCCGCCTCAATTTCCAGATGCTCACTGCTTCACCCACCTTTCTCCCACCCACTCCAGTATTAAATGAGTTAATAGTTATTGGTGTTTAAAACAAAAACAAAAACCAAACAGATGGCAGAGACACGTTACTGCAAAAGCAGGTGAATGCAGGAACATCCTTGGCTTGCCAGGCTTTATGTGAAGCTTGCACTGCAAGTTAAAAAAAACAAAAACAAAAAAAAACATTAGAAATAATAGAAACCCAAAAGAAAGAAAGATAGATGGGAGAGCTGACACCAGCATTCTGCTTCGGTGGACGCCCATGCAAATGGATTATGAATTTTAAAAGGAGTGAAACAAATTTTAAAATCGGAGTCAATTCTATTCTATATGACAAGCAAAAGCAAAGAAAAACTGAGTGGAGAAAAACAAACAAACCACATAGTTAGTCCAAACTAGGTTACTGTTTGACAATGACTTAGGCCAATATTTTCAGAAGTGGCTAGTGATTTTGCATGCCCAACCTAAGACACCTTAAAAGGGATTCTGATTTTCAGAGAGCAGATGCTTAACATTTTCTGAAAACCAGGCCCCTTTAAGACAGCTCAAGTTGGGCACTTAAGGTCACTCATCACTTTTGAAAATGTAGCCTACCGGTCTGATCCGGATCCCACTGAAATCAATTGGAGTCTCTCTTCAATGGCTGTTGTCTCAGGTCCCAACTGAACACCCTGCATGGTGTAGTTTAAGGACTTCTACCAGGACAGAATACGGGTTTGAAAATCCCTTTCATTAAAAGGAAGTTGGAATTGAAGTTTCTTGTACTGTTTTACAAAGTGACTTTACATTAAAGCAGCCAAACAAAAAAAAAAGTTCCAACTCCTGTGCCTGTCTGAGAAATTGCAAGTAATACAATGCACACATCTAGGTACGCAGCTGACAACCTATTAATCATAGAATCATAGAATATTAGGGTTGGAAGGGACCTCAGGAGGTCATCTAGTCCAACCCCCTGCTCAAAGCAGGACCAATCCCCAGACAGATTTTTACCCCAGTTCCCTAACTGGCCCCCTCAAAGACTGAACTCACAACCCTGGGTTTAGCAGGCCAATGCTCAAACCACTGAACACGCAAGAGCCGAGAAGCATTTTACTGATCTTATTAAAAAGGACCTACTCTGGTTGTGCCTTGACGACATTCATTGCCAGCAACTGCCACTGGAACACGTAGGTATGAAGAAATGCCAAGGCCACAACTAAGATTATGGGATTAAGATGGGATTTAGGCAAGCACTTAAGCATATGGTTGTACAGCACCTAGCACATAAGAACGGCCATACTGGGTCAGACCAATGGTCCATCTAGCCCAGTATCCTGTCTACCGACAGCGGCCAATGCCAGGTGCCCCAGAGGGAGTGAACCTATCAGGTAATGATCAAGTGATCTCTCTCCTGCCATCCATCTCCACCCTCTGACAAACAGAGGCTAGGGACACCATTCCTTACCCATCCTGGCTAATAGCCATTAATGGACTTAACCTCCATGAATTTATCCAGTTCTCTTTTAAACCCTGTCATAGTCCTAGCCTTCACAACCTCCTCAGGTAAGGAGTTCCACAAGTTGACTGTGTGCTGTGTGAAGAACGTCTTCCTTTTATTTGTTTTAAACCCGCTTCCCATTAATTTCACTTGGTGACCCCTAGTTCTTGTATTATGGGAATAAGTAAATAACTTTTCCTTATCTACTTTCTCCACATCACTCATGATTTTATATACCTCTATCATATCCCCCCTTAGTCTCCTCTTTTCCAAGCTGAAAAGTCCTAGCCTCTTTAATCTTGCCTCATATGGGACCCGTTCCAAACCCCTAATCATTTTAGTTGCCCTTCTCTGAACCTTTTCTAGAGCCAGTATATCTTTTTTGAGATGAGGAGACCACATCTGTATGCAGTATTCAAGATGTGGGCGTACCATCCATTTATATAAGGGCAATAAGATATTCTCCGTCTTATTTTCTATTGTCCTATTTTCCTGATTCGTTGGTCCTGTTTCATCGTTCTGGCTTGTGCAGAATTTTTATACTGTCTCAGTGGTCCAAGTTACAGATGTGTAATTCCACCGTTAAAAAGAAGCAGTCCAATAAATTGCATTCTGGGGAGGCTACAAAGGAAATCCAGCTGAGAGCATTTCAGGGATTAGCCTGATTTGCACTGGTAATTGTATAAAACATCAGAGTCATGCCACCACAGTTCAACAATAAGAATAAAAACCCATATCTATTAAAACTGTAGCATTTCACTAGAGTGCAAGAGGAAATTTAAAAGGTTTTAGGAACCAAGATATGCTACAATGCAGATGCATCCGCATTTTCCTTTCCAGCTTCTGTTAGCAATTTGAACATTATAAAATAATTTGAGCAACTCCCAACAGCTGGTGTGGAATGATACTGAGAGGCAGGACTGTTTTAAACATATTTACAAAGCAAAGTGCATGTTCCTCATGACTGGATTTCTGTGGCAGACTAGAAACCATGTGATTTGTAATGGCAACTAGAAACATGACGTATATAATACACCAATCTCACGCAGGTGCCAGAAGAATTCACAGGAACAGCTAGTAGCTAACATCTACTATTGAAAGTTACAAAACCAAACCCCACTGCATATAGCTTCAGTCTGATACAGAAGGGATGAAGAAACCTATTGCAGATTTTATATAAATATTAAATTAGCAGCGCCATTTAAAAGATTTCTGAGTAGAAAAAGGTCATCAAAAGTTCCAAGAGACTTAGAAAAAGGCCATAATTCTAGGGGAACACAATGTGGGAACAGCCATGCCAGGCAGGACCCTTCCAGTCTAGCCTATTTACAGAGAACGCGCAAGGGAGAAATGTCAGCATTCTAGGAAGGTTCTTGCCAGATATTAGTTCTGTACTGATCTGCTTTTTGGATTATTTTAATTAAATGAGTTTCCAGTACACATGAAAATGCTGTATTTTCTCTATGCTGGTCTTTGCGTAAGCTTTTAGAGCCAGATTCTCAGCTAGAGTAAACCAGCATGGCTCCATAGGAGCTACATTGATTTACATCAAGTGAGGAACTGGCTCTTCATTGTTTTAAACGTCTTTGCTGGGTGTGATTTTCAGAGCACTGATCCAGCAGCAGAAACGAGACACACACACTCCGGCTTCTATTGGTACAAGGATGAGAGCACGGTGCCACTGCCCATTGTAGAAAAATACACTAGTGTACATGAAATAAAGTAGAAGCTCACTAGGTCGCACTAGTGCTCTTGTGAATAGTTGAAGTTAGTCAATTAGCAAGGTCTTCCCCGCACTTGAGAGTTAATTCAGATTAAGATCGGATGGGAATTTAAAGCACACCAGCCATTCCTGAATAACTCCATGTGCAGACAAGCCCTAGGTGACCAACTCAAAAAGCAAAACATGCTACATCATTAATTGCACTTCAACCATTTTTCTTTTGTCAGCAACAGCTTAGTATTAAATTATTTATGACCGTATTTCATAGAATACCAGGAAATGCCCTATGCCATATGTATAATGCAAGACCTTGCTGGAGCACTGGCTATTAAACATTTACTGAGGTCTGGAGACAACAGTGTTTTGTGTGGATTAAAAAGTGTGTTAGTCAGTGAGATTCTACAGTATCATCCTCTTTATAGTGTATAGGATTTCAGTAACATAAATGTGTGCTTTTATCTCAGGCAACCTGGGAAGGAATCCAAGGGGAAGCCTACCCTATCTGAGAATCGTAGAGGGGAACTATTGGTACTTCTTACCTAAGACTGGCCTCTTAGAATAGATTGTCCTGTTCTGCTATACAGACAATCCATTCTTATTCTATTTCAGCTCTGTCAAACTTGTTTGGTTTCATTGTAAGTCTCCAATCCCGAGACAGTTTGGGGTTTTTTTAAGCCAATACAGGGACAAATTCTGCCCTTGGATACATTCTGCCATTCGGAAGCCCCGTAAGTATTTGAGAGTAGAATTTGCCTCACGAGTGTAAATACATAATAGAAAATACAATGCCATTTATCTTTTGCTAGATGTATCAGTTGTGCTATCTTATTATGTTGAATTGATACTACATGGATTAAATTAACCTGTAATTATAGGTACCATAGTTTAAAAACAAAAACAAAAAAACCACCAAGTATTCACTTTTTGGCACTAGGATGTTCCATGTCAAAATGACATGGCTGTTAAGCTTTTGGTTTTAAAGGCATTTATAGCTATAACCGCCACCCTAAAGTATTTAGAATCAGGAACTATATTTAAAGTATAAATGGGGGAAGGAAGCACACGTAGAGACGCTCTTATGGGGCTCATGAGAATAAGTCTGTAACCTTAGTGTCTCAAAGTTGATTCCGAATATGCTTGAGAAATCACAGATTAGATCTCCACTTTCTGACTGCTCTCTCAAACCAGGCAGAGGGATAAATTAAACTTTACGGTACCCTTCTAATGAAACCTTAAAATCATCTCCCCGGCCCAGCCCGCCCCTTGGAGATCATATTTTATTTGATCAGTCTGGTAAAAAACCCAGTTTCCAGTCTGATGATGGGAAAAAGCAAATACAGACACGCAACAGAAAAAAACCCCACACACACTGGAATAAGGCCACAAGGTTGTAGTGCGACAGCCCCTTACTTTTTCTTGTCCTTGTCTTTCTTGGTTTGTTGGGAACCGGCCTGTTGTGCCTGTGACTGCAGTAGCTGAGCGGCTGCCTTCTTCTTCTGGAAGTTGCTCAGCTCCTCCTCAAGCTCCTTCTTTTTGTCCTCCACTTTTTTCTTCTCCTCTTGGTGTGTCCGCTTGAGATGGTCAAACTTTTCATGGAGCTGCCCAGACAGGGAGGGGATGATAGAGTTGGAGGGGAGGGGAAAAGAATATTGCTTTGTATTATTTGTATGAATTACAGCACTTCCTACAGGGGTTCCTCTGGTCTACGTGCTCTGCACACACGTAAAGCAGAACTAGAGCAAAACTGCAGCGCCTGCCCGGAGGAGCTCCCAATCTGAACAGACAAGACGACCAAAGGGAGTATTATGTAACTGAGCTAGAGCAAGAATAAGGGTCAGATTGAAAGTCAGTGGGATTTAGGAGCCTAAATCCCATTTTGAAAATTTCTTATGCATGAAGAAGCCTAAGTCATTGAGGCACTTTTGAAAATTTTACCCTAGGTCACACAGAAAGGCTGTGGTAGAGCTGGGAATTGAAGGCAGATCTTCCCAGTCCAGGGCCTTCACCACAAAACCAAGTTTTACTGATTTTAAAAAGATATTTTCCTAAAGGGATTTTAAACATTCCTGGTATTCTACAAGGAGGAGCAAAGTATAGAGAGGTATTGCTGGGTGATTATATACTACTTATTCTGCTAATGGGCTTCAGGGGAAGTTAGAATTTCACCTTTCGCTGCAGGAAAGCTACGTGTGAGAACTGCCCCAAACATCCATTTCATTTAAGTGTTGACATGGATTTGAGATGACTGCATGAAAGACCCAAGCCAACTAGCATTTCTCTCCCACCATATCTTCTGGCTTTTTGGGGACTGCCAGATAACTCATTCCCAGTTCCGAGCACTGGGAAGATTAGAGCGATGCGTCTTGTTCATTTTAATGAACAGACTCATACAATTTGTGTTTTCATGTGTGTGTAGTGACAAACTGTTGTACATTGGTGACCAGCAAAACTGCTACGTGATCACCTGATGAAAAGCCCCCCAGAATCTTTCATAACATTCACAGATATCTGTGCACTTACACACACAGGGCTTGATTCTCCTCGGCCCTGCACCATGTGGAAACAGCTACATTTGCACAAAGCGAGTAGACAGTGGGTGCAAAATGCTACCGCTCCGACCCGGTGGCATGTTACACCCCCTTTGCAGAGATATAACAGGACGACACAAGGTGCAAGGGAGCAGGCCCTCGGTCGTAGAGCTCCATAGAGCAGCTCCTGTTCACATGGACCTCTTGGATAACGACAGTTCGGCTGTGCCCTTTGGGGCTGCACTCTGAGAGACCCTGACCCTGCAGCGGGAGTGGGAGTCCAGAGAACAGTGCTGAGCTGCTGAAAGGCTCTATGCAGGAGCCAGGTTTCAAAGGACTATAATGGTTGAAACATGGCCCCTTCAAAGCCAGACAGTCTGCAGTGCTGGGTGCCATCCTGTAAAGCCATCAGCTCCCCAGGCTGCAGCTGTCCCCAGCGCTTTGGGCCCAGGGGAACCACTGAGCGGTATGACCGAGTAAGTATGCCCCTTTCCTTGGGCTGGGAGGACTCCGATCTGCAGAGCCAGCGTTGCATGGCAGCTGGGGTTTTACAAAGAAGCCTGAGGGAGTTCTCTGTGCCTATGGTATTTATCTGCTTCCCCCCGACCCTCCAACCACTGTATCTGAACCCCTCAGTTTGCTATGTCTGTGTCCTCACAACAACCCTGAGAAGCCAGGAAGTGCTATTATCCCCGCTGTCCAGGCACAGGGACCTTAGGCTAGGTGTTTAGGCATCTAACTCCCACTGAAAAATCAATTTAGGTGCCTGGACACCTTTAAAAATCTGGCCCTAAGTGACTTGCCCTAGGTCCCACAGGAAGTCTGTGGCAGAGCAGGGATTTGAACCCACATCTCCTAACACCTAGGCGCATGCCCTAACCACGGGACCATCCATCCTCTCAGACTATCAGTGGGATCCAAATGCCTAAGTCCTTTAGGCCCCTTTCAAGCTCCCAGCGTAAACCCCCGTGCATAATCCTTTTGGTTAGCAATCACTCACATCTTTCTCCGCTTCTTTCAACTCTGCTTCTTTCTCCTTCACTCTCATGACGAACATCTGTCTCATTTCTTCCTCCTTCTTCTGCAGCTCACCCAGGAATTCATTCCTCTTCGCTTCATAGGTCTCTTGGAGACTGTTACAAATACACAAGGGAAAAAACAGTCAAGATTACACTTAGTGCCTGGACCAGAGATATTCGCCCCAGGCTTTGGGGCATCCCTCGCTCAGCGTTGCCATGGAATTTCAGAGCAGAGACCTGATCACATTGTCTGGATCTCCATTCCAGTTTTCTGGAAGGAACTTCCAGTTTGGGAAGTTCTATAAAAGATACAGGCAGCAAGAGTCTGCAAGTCACTTAACAGGCAGCAAGAGTGACTCAGCTTCAGTCGCAGCTACTGCATATGCATTTACTGCAATCCAGCTGCTAACATAGCCTTCCACGGCTGATCACTTATACATTTCTCTCTGCTCCCAATCTTCTTGCCTCATCCTCTGTTTGTCTGGCATCTAGCCTATGTAGGATCCATGGATCCAGGATTAACGGAACACAGATTCTGGGCTGGTATGTTTCGTAAAGGACTTATTATTCTTCCTCTGAATCACCACCTTTTACAGTTTTAATTTCTTCATTCCTCCATCAACACAAAGGAATCTGTTTCTTGACACTGATTTACTACCCAGTGAGATGCTGCAGCAGACCTCGGGGGGATGAAATAGGCCAACACACACCTACACATAGAGCTGCGATTTTCAGAGTCAGGGGATTTGGAAGCCAAATTCCCATTAATTTTATTCCTTTGGTGGCTTTGAAAATCTCAGTCAAAAGGATAGCTGGAGTTTGCTGTTACATTCCTGAGAACAAACAGTCCCAAATAAAGCGCCATTGATGTGGATTTTGGGTTTACACACAGGCTACGTTCTCTGCATAGGCACAATGAGGAAAATTAAAACTGAGTTAGTGAAACATTTGCCCCTGCTTCGGGCCAGTGCTTTATTCTTCATTGTGTGCAGTGATTTTCTTCGTTAGTCCTTCGCGCAATCCCAGTCAAACAGCCTTCAAATTGCTACAGCTTGGGCGTAATCCTGCACACCGTACTGAGCAACCCCAGCTCCCACTGCCCCTTGCAGGAACGGGTCTCTCAGGAGCTGCTCTTCTGCAGTATCAGACAGAGACAGCAGTCTCATGATGCTGGCTGACCTAGCTGGGTTCCCAGCACTTGAATGGTGCAAGTCTCATAAGGTTCAGTTCTTGTGAGATTCTCACCATCTGAGAACGGGAAAATGAAAAGGAGCTTCTTTTGGATCTGGACTGGAAACGGTCCCAGCCTGGTAACAACAGGTAAAGATCCAGAGAAACGAATCAGAATCGACCTGAAACTCCATTTTAGATCGAAGGTTCTGTTTATGGCCCATCTCTCATTGAAATCCTTTAGTGTCCAAGTATAGGCTCTGGATAACACGACCTTCTTCATCGCCGGAGCCGCTCCCTGTGCGGGCTCTCAGTTTTATCTGTTCATTGAGTGACGATTAGGAACTGCAGTTGTAATATAGTATCCTAGGGAGCAGCAGAGCCTTAGAGAACCAAAGTGAAAGCACTCCATACTCCCTTAATCATATCCTGCCTCATGACCCACATCTTGGTAACACACAAAAAGAGCAGGGTGGTGGAAGGAGGAAGGCTGGCCAGCTCATGCAGGGTTTTTTCCGCCGACAGACAAAATTACTCGTATCACCTTATTATTTTAGACTGGGATTTTGCAGTTGGAAATCCCACCCTTCATGCGAAACTTTCAGATACACGAAAGCCAGCAAGCTAAATCGTTTGTTGATGTAATACCACTGACTTCCCCGGAATCCGTCTGGGCCAAATTCTTTGTTGGGGCAACACCGCTGACCTCTCTGCCATTATTCCAGCAGAGAATCTGGCCCAGCAATTCAAAGTTACATATGGAAAACTCACTTCCAGCCTGGAGGAGTATAAACGCAAGGCCATTTGGGATTTCAGCAACTTCTTCCAGTCGCAGCTCTCAAGAGACGCTGTAACTTCAGCTAGCAAACAAAGAGGCATAAACCTACATTCCAGAGAAAACTCCCAGAATCTGAACATTTACATCCAATGAAGGAAAACACGTTTCCAAACTACTGCCCATTTAAAAACAAACATTCTAGCTTTTATTTTAAAAATCGATAGGTCATTTAACAACCCAAGCGACAGGGAAAGGATTCCACAAAGAGGAGGAAAATGCATGAGAAGCAAGGGGACTACACTGGTAAAGAGACACTGTCTGTTTTTTGAGAGGAACAAACCACCTCTTCTCAAACAAAAAGACAAAAGCAAAACCTAAAACCTTCTATTAAGGAACACAGACACTTCCTCCTATTTTAGCACCTCTTCGAGCCTGCACAGGCAGTGGCCTGCATTCTTGCAATGAGCTTAACTTCACTGATACTGGTCTCTCATTGACATGCTTCCTTTCTGCAACATCCTGTTTAGTGTAAACAGTTTGCTGCGGTCTCGTAGCCAGCTTGGCTTAAGATGAATAGAATGCTTACTGCTCCTGACAGAGTAATGTAAACCAGCTGAGGAACAGGATTGCTGTAGACGTGCCCACTGTAGACCACTACTCAGACTCGAGGGAATGCATATTTGCTTGCTTGTCTTGGGAGGACTAATGGATGCAATCCCTACACTACCGTTTCCCTCATTTTGGAAATACAACTACTGCAGGAAAGGGGATGGGCGTACTTTAAACTAGCCTCCACCCCATGTATACAATTAGGCACTTTCCCCATTTCCTTTCTACTTATAACTTGGGCAAAAGTGGCCTCATGTACACAGGAAGCAATGGAAATTCCTTGGATTCCTGAAAGGGAAGGGCTGAGCCCATCTTAAGTCATTGCTCTCTGGAAAGGAAATCAAATAAACTTCACACTTGAGCTGCCTCGAGAGCAGGGGCCCGGCTCCCCTCTCACTCATGCCGGTGGAACTTCGCCTAGTCATTGAAGCTTAACACTGGTGTCAGTCTGGCCTAAGAGAGAGAGGGGCAAACTTTACCTTCCAGATCGGGGGTCTGACTCCTCTCCCACATGCCATGGAGATCAACGATATTATGCGAGCATTGGTGAGAGGAGAACAAAGCTGTAGCTTTACCTCGAGCTCTGGACCACACCTGGGTTCATGTTGCCAAGGATCAGAGAAATCCTGTTTGCAGTGATCGGTGCCAGCAGACAATCTGTTTGCAATCTCAAGGATTAACATGACTGTTTCCCTTCACAATTAAAACACTGTCCCCTCACAATAGGTTACTCACTCTCCGAGGTGACTCAAAGCACACACACATCTCAGATTTAGGTGCAGGCTGACTTAGTGGCAACGCAATCAGAGTCTAATTTTGGATCTAACTCACTCCAGCCAGGAGTTGGGGTGCTGAAAAGGCAACATGCTTGGCTGTTTGGATGAGGGAAAACAAAAAAACCCAAGGAGAGTGTAGGAGGATAGAGAAGGAAAAACAACTGCTGTCACTCACTAATGACTCACACCCACAAAAGAATATGGGCTTTGTTATGCTTTCATACCTGAATGGTTTACTATCAGGGTCAGTGTCTTTGAATCCCATTTCTTCTAGCTTACAGCGCCTGTACAACTCATAGTGCCGGGTGTGCGTCTGCTCTCTCAAATCCTCCATGTTCACTCGGATCAGCATCTCACGCAGCTTCACAAAGTCACAATGGTTTTCATTTTCAACTGCAAAAGAAGCGAAAAGAAAAATGGCCCATCAAGGAAGAAAGAAAGTTACATCCAGCATTCAGCGGGTTTTCCCCATTGCTCTTTCTTCATGGTTAATATTTACTGTGCACGGATGCAGCTTGTGTATGTGCCTGGAGTTCCACATGTCAGAGTGTGTTAGAAATTAGGGGCCCAAGTCTCTTTCATGTCACAGCAGTGGAAACTGGGTTCACTGTCAGTGGGAATAAAGCACTAGGTCTCCTGGGAACCAGGGGAAACTGACACATGGCTAGTACGAGATTTCCACATGCTGCTAGCTTCTTTCCTAACCCATATTCGCTCAGAGATGTCGCTCTGGTTTGTGTTGTATGATCGAGCACCTGGCGAGTTTCAAGTTGCTCAGCGAGCAGCTTGTGTTATCAACAGAAACAGGAGGAAACTGCAGAAAAATATTCTAACAGCTGAAGAATTATTTTGCAAACACTCTTGCAGTTTGTTGTGCTGGGTCACTCACATGCTGCTTTCCAGTCTGATACCTCAATGCCCCCTGCCCGAGTGCGCACCAAGCGCGGGGCATTAGCACTATCCATGCTGGCAGGATTAGACAATATAGTGGTAAAAATAACCAGGCCCTCTCCATTTCATGCCATCCACCATTGCTACCACTTGGGGAGCTGCAGTGGGGGTGAACTGCAGGGCGTAGGCTTTGCCAGTGTCTATACATTCTGGGCTGGTTTTTTCAAACATTAAGGGTATGTCTATACTGCACACTAAAGCAGGGGTCTGACTCAGGTTCGAGTCCAAGCCCCCCTTCTGTCCACACACAATTCAGTCTACCTTGGATCAGCAAGAACTCAGGACTCGAGTCCTTGAACCCTGCTAGGGCGGTGGGTCAGAGCCCAATTCCTGCTGAGACTTGGGTCCAAGCCCTGGTATTTTGCAGTGCGGACGCAGCTCAAGCTGCAGATCCGAGTCAGAAGGTCTGAGTAGTGCAGCATGGACACAGTAGCACAGCTGGGGGACCCCCAGCAGTTCTAAGCCCAGGTTTACAATGCAGTGTGGACACTCAAGTGTGGGCGTGGAGGCACCAAATCCACACGCCCAGCTCCCATACACCCAGGCTTAGCATGCAGCGTAGACATGCCCTCAGAGACAAGTTCTATTTGCAGGTAGATATGGGGCTTCCAATGACTTCCAGAGGAACCAGCACATCCAAGGGGAGAATTTGGCCTTATTGGCATTTTGTTAGAATTTCTGGGTGAATTTTCACAAGCACTCAGCATTTGCTTAACTCTGATCCCATTTCAATCAATGAGAAAACTCACATTGGCTTCCATCAGAGAAGAGTAAGGCAAATGTTGCATTCCTTGAAAATCCCACTGTGTGTGTGAGAGAGAGAAAGAAACTAAAGCAAACCATTCCCTGTTATTCAGTTAGTTTGCTGGCACAGAAATGCCAGGGACATAAGAAGAGACCATTTAAGAAAGAAAAATAAGTTACAAATGAAATACTTGCTAACGTGTCTGAATTCTAACCTGCTCTTCTCCAGGTCAGTCAGGTTGTAGACTCACGCCTTTCACAAGTGACCAAGAGACAAAACTCAAGTTTAAGAAGTGCTTACGAAGCCCTGTTTTGTTTTGCTTTTCAAATGGCCTTTTTGACCACTGCAAAGTTCTTACTGCCCAAGGGCAGAAATTGGCAAGCAGCCTCCACAGATCAGCATTTTCTTTTTAAACTGGATGGCATAAAAACAAGGAGTTTGTGTTTCTCTTTGGACATACCCTGAACAACCCCCCACGGATACTGCCTGGCCTTGCTCATCTTATTGCCAATCTTCACTTCTTCAGTACTGCCAACAACAGCAAATGGAAGATGGACCTACAGAAGCAAAGAGACAAAGAGATTAGGGATTCCCTGTGTTGCTTTGCCAGGGAGTGTTTTCGAAGAAAGCTCTCTTTACTATAGCAGCTGTGATTTTTTTTATTTAAAGTTACTAAAATGCCTTTGCAATCCAGCTGGTGTCTTTGGGTGATCAATGGAGGCGTGCTCTGACTTCAGATAGGAAAAATCTAAAGCAAACGAGCCACCTCCCACAAAAAAGTCTCGTAAACCACAGCACTTGCATTTAATGACAACATAGACTTTATATTTAAAGGTCAGTGCACTTCACGGCAGCTTAATCCCCAACATATTCATTTTCATAACAAATTTAACCCCTCTGTTGTTTGAGATGGGACAGAGATGAAATCCTGCATGGGGAGTAATGAATTTTCTTTTATATCTGTGTCTATTGGAGGACCATGTGAATGTTAAACCAGTGTCCTTTGCACAAGGCAATCAAAATGGAAACTGATTTGAATGTTTAAAAAAAATCAAATGTCACACGGTAAAAACAACCGTGCTTCTCAAAAGAAGGGACCATTTAAAAAAAAAAGTTAAAAATTAAATGTTTGCCAAAGCCTTTTAATTCAGCCATTTGCAGTAGCTAGAAGTAACGGTTAGAGGTTCCGGGCTAAGAGCGAGGCTGTGACTGCAGACACAGCCCTAAGCAAGAGATGGTGTGTAAACTGCACCACCACTGGAGGCAGCCTTCTTCACAACTCATCCCTGGCTTCCTACTGGGTAGGTGTGTGCTAAACTGCAGCAGCACACTTGGGACCCGCTATGGCCAGTTGTGCTAGCCAGTAAGGAGAGCCAGAGATCATGCCGGAGTATGAGTGGGGAGAAGGTCGGGAGAGGAGATGGAGCGAGGCTCTGCCCATTTCCCACCACCCAGCTGCTCCGAGAGGAGGGAGGAGAGAGACCAGGACGAAGGCGGCTGATCAAAGCCCCGAAAGGGGATTTCAGACAGTCCCGGCAGCTGGAAGAGATGCACAAAACCCCTGCCAAGAGGAAGCTGGGCCTGCACGCCAGCCTCGGGAGAGCTCGGCCAGGTGGTATTTTCATAGCCCGTGCTTTGAAAGGGCTGCTATGGACCAAGGGGCGAGTCCAGAGAGCAGTGCCTGGGCAGTCAAGCCAAGAACGGGGCAGATGGATGGGAGGGAAAATCCTCCCTGCCTGGCCATGGAGCAGCTGCAGCTCCCTCGCTAAAACAAACTCCCACTGGCCTTTCCGCTCAGCCCCAAAGGGGGACAAGTTAGAGGAGCAGGAT
This sequence comes from Mauremys mutica, assembly GCF_020497125.1. Taxonomy (NCBI): domain Eukaryota; kingdom Metazoa; phylum Chordata; order Testudines; family Geoemydidae; genus Mauremys; species Mauremys mutica. The sequence continues at coordinate 18,541,713 of NC_059076.1, read as the reverse complement.
GAACTTCTCCTCTCCTAGCCCACCCCAGGCCCCTGCCTCTCCCTCCCTTCCTCGCTGCCATGCGGGCTGATTGCAGGGTTGAGCTCTGCACTGTGCCAGGCATGCATGGACCCACTGGGATTTCGCGCCCCCTTCCCTCTCAGAGTTCTGCTGCCACAGGGACACGGGGGCTGGATTTCACTCTGCTCCCCCACTCCTGCTTTCCTGGAGTATCCAAACTCTCAGGCTACATCCACGAGCGTGCTTCCCAGCACGGACCGACAGACATACGCTAGCCCGGCAGTAGCTCTGGCTAGCCACCCGAGTACGGACCCAGGGTTGCGGGCTCGGACGTACTTGGCCAGCTAGCCCAAGCCGCTGCCCGTGCTGCCCCTGAGCTCCAGCACAGCTAGTGCGTGTCGGTCTACCCTGCGCTGGGATGCTCGCCCCCAGCTGCAGAGCGGACGTAGCCTCAGTCACTTCGCTGTGCAACTGCATGACCAGAGCTCCGGGACGGCGCCACAGAGGACAACTTGCAGTTTAGTGCTGGCACCACGGACTGCAAGGGCAGCCTCCTGTTTAAGGCACTGCCCAGGTCCAGTTTGTGGCTCTGGGAAGGCAGCTAGACACAACATGGGCCTTAATGTTTGTGAGGCGCCGTTAATACAGCAGCAGGCACCAGAGACATTCCCAAGAAACAAACTTCAATATATTTTTAAAATATAACAAAATAGAAATAGTTTTCTTGCACTAAGTATGGCTAGAAACATACTCTCAGCCAAGCACAGCTAACGTGATTCTAGGCCGCCCGAGTTGTAGCCATGAGCTAAGTTGTTAGAATGGCAAAAATGGCCGATCTCCTCAAGCCAATGGTTCTAATTGCCAAAAAACAGAAGAAATAAAATCTGTGTTCCAGGATACCAAGCAGCCAGTCAGCCCAGGGCTTCACCTGGGGAAGAGCAGTGGGGGAGTGTTGAACCTTTGCTCTCACCAAAGAATAACTGGGTTCAAAAAAGAACTAGATAAGTTCATGGAGGATAGGTCCATCAATGGCTATTGGCCAAGATAGGCAGGCATGCAACCCATGGCCCTGGGCGTCCCTACCCTCGGACAGTTGGAAGCTCTGGCCTGGATAGATGGATCACTATGTGTATGTACAGTTCCTAGCACGATGGGGCCCGGATCTTGGTTGAGGGCCTCTATGTGCTACTGTAAGACAGTTAGAGGCAAAGGGCTTGGATTCCTCCTCTGCTTTTGCAAACAAGCAATTCATCTCTCCCTGCATAACTCTTGCGTAAAGGCCTGCCTATGCTAGCTTTATTTCCCTAAATCTCTCTCATCGCCACCACTGGCGCAGCTTGTGCTAGCATAGGTCAGTCCCCACCACTTTAACCACCGCACCACCCAGAACTGCTCCACATGCGACCAGAGCACCAGCTGCCTGATTCTAGTCCTCCTCCAGAAACTGAATCAAAGGAAGGTGAAGTGGATCACCCAGCAACAAGCAGCGAGTGGTTGAGGGCCTCACTCCAAGTCCTCTCCCCTGATCACATCACCACTCTGCCCTCCTGGGATATGAATATTTAGTAAGGGGAAAGGCACATGGGAAAGGACACGATCAGCAGAGAAGAAATACTTTCAAGATTTTTAAAATAAATATCAGCACCCAATTCCATCCCATTTCATTAAGTCCTGCAGACCAGAGTGGAGAGGGGCTTCCATCAAACTATTATTGGCTCATACTTGAGTTTCAATGGGAAAAGCAAAAAGATGCAGCATTCCCCGTCCCTGGGGGTGGGAATGGATGGGTTCAGGAAAAACCAATACTTACGCTCATCGTAGCATTTATCTCAGCCACTGTCTCTTCATCTGTTGGGAACTGATAGATCTGGACACCATTGCTGACCAGCTCGCTCATGATTTTACTCTTGAATTTATGCAACTCGTTTTTTGCAATCGTATCAGCTTTGGCTATTATAGGGATAATGTTAACCTGCAAGGCAAAGAGAGCGAATGGCCTCATAAAGGACACCTCCCTCAATATATTCACCCAGAAGAGGACAAAGAACATGGCACATAAAAGCAGTGATGCAATACAAACTTTCTACTAGAACAGGACTTGCCGGTCCATCCAATTCATTTGATATTTTGGGGGAGGAGCTGAAGCAAGCAACATTGGCTGAGACAGGATTGCGCCAATCGCTTTTCATGTGTAGAGAAGAGCTCCATTCAAAGTCAAATGCAATTTGGCAACACTTATTTCCTCTTCTGCAGCAGAAGTTTACTTTTTTAAATAGGGCGGAGAGGAAATGCTGTCACACAGACTAGCCAAACAGTTCCAAAGGAAATTACCATCTAGGCACTCACCCTCTTCAGACCTGTAGCAGGTCTAACTACTCTGGGGTTAACCATCAGGAAACAGCCTAGAGATTGATCCTTGAGCACCTCTACAGCCTAGTATTAAAAGGAAACGTTCAGATCTGCTGAACAAGGTGTCGGGATTGGACAGAGATGAATTGTCCCTTTATTGCACTGGCCTGAAATGAGCAACCTTGTCCCTCTCCCCCACTAAAGAAGCTTGCACCCCCTATATTCTGCCTAGGGGAGTGGCACCAAATCTGGCAAACTTCAAGTAAATACAGGGACAAACTGGACTCCGAGCCAGATCCTCAGATGGAGCTACACTGATTTACACTGGCTGAGGACCACAGGGCGATAGGGATCAGGGAGCTTCATGCAGGCCACAGCTCTGCTGTGACAAATGAAGATCATCTGTGTATCGTTTCTTGGTCACTCTCTCACCCTAGATTGCTGGCAGTTGTAACTTGCTTACAATCCCACAAGGGTCTGGCCAATCCAGCTCACCTCAGCCACAGGTTAATGTAGCTCTTGCTACACAGTGCCTTTTAAACCAGCTCTGAAAAGACCATACTGCCAGGTGTGATCTAGGGCTGATTAGGAGCCTTCCTCCTTCAGTTGTTCTGCCCCGAGGCAATATAAAATGCTGCTACAGTAAGACAGACATTAATATTGACCTATATGGAGACATTTTAACTACAGTGCTTGAAAATCCTCTTAAATTACATAAACTAATTCCTTTCTGAGGATGGCCCTGTAACAGAAACTAATCCCTGTCCAGGGAAAAGTTAAGACTAGTGCCACTTACAGGCAAATTCTCAGCAAATCTCTGCAGCTACAGAACAAGCAGACTCCAAGCTTTACCCACATCATCAGGCAACCTGTTATGAATTCTTCATGGCTCTCGGGCACCAGAGTCACTCAATAGATGTGGAACATTCTCCACATATGAAATGAAGAGCTCCAGCTGCCTGCTTTACAGTCCTGCACGTATTTCAAACCAGAATGCAAGCAGCTGACCATGCCACAGTGCTGGTGGGCAGAGGGCACTTCAGTATTTAGGAATACCGGCTTCCTTTCAAGTGGGCTTGGGTTTCCATCTAACTTTTCAATACTAAAAGATGCTCTTGAACATGAAACATTTGAACACGAGCCTCTCTTTACCCATCTGTGGGCTAAATCAGCCCCCCACCCACCGCTAGATCCACTGGCTGTATCATCAGTAAGGATTGTTTAGCCTGTAGTGCAGAATTGCTGATCAACTATATCAAATAGTGTTTGGCTTTGAGGGGGGCATTTGCAGCAAAGCACAGGGGAGTTTTGACCTCCCCCCATGCCAAAAATGTGGCTCTATCAGTATGAAAGGAGGGCCACCCTTGAGAGTAGACACGATAGTTTCATTTGCAGCAGCCTGTTTCAGGATTGCTGGTGTGGAGTAAAGTGGGTGATGTTATTATTCTAACTGGACATGATGGACCAGTTTGGATGAAAAAGAACCCAGATTTTTGCCCAAATTTCTCGCACCATTTTATGCTTTAGTGCTAACCTGCTCTTGCTGTCTAGAGATCTGGCAAGCTCTTTTAAGCCTTCTCTGCACTCTTACCCATTCTCTCTAGCAGCTGGGAATGGATATTTTCCATACACCTTTTGTTAGATCCTTGGCAAGGTCATCCCATTAAGTGGCAGCAGGAGAGCATCACAGGGGCATGACATGGGCAGTGCATACCTTACTGTCGAGCTTCTTCATGGTGACCAGGTCTAGAGACTTCAGTGAGTGTCCCGTAGGTGCGATGAAATATAGGCAGGCGTGAATCCTTGTGTCATGGTAATTAAACAGGGAACGCTTGATCTTCAGCTCCTCCTGCAGATAGGCTTCAAACTGAGTGTCGATATATTCGACTATGGGCTTATAGCTGAAAATTTGGAAGGAACAGTTCTTTTCAGATCAGGGCATTCACTATAGGTAAGTTACAGTCTAACTGGCAGACACACATGAAATCTCGTTGCCTTTTTTGGGCGGGAGGGGTGTCTCATTTTAAGACACTGCCGTCAACCATCCTCATGGTCACCACGAGATTTTCTACTGGAGCCAAGCCCCAACCCCAACTCACACACTTTTCTGAATGACCATGTGTTTTACCTTAGACCACAAGAAAACGCATCATACAAGAGCTCAGCTATGGTGGATGGAAGAGAGCCTGGGCTTTCAAATCACTGAGGCCACAACACCCATCCACCCCAGAGAAGAACACATTTCCTCGACACACACTACAGCACAAACCCTTTGCTTCTCTGCATCATCAAGAGAGACCAGATGTGTGTGATGCAAAAAAATACCAGCTGTTCCAAACTCCAGGCTGGTATTTTAGAGGGAAGAGACACTTACCTGGGATGACCGCTTCTCAGGAGCTTAGATCTCAGAGCAAAGCTAATAATTTTTTGTTGTTGACAGCTTTACTGAAGATGCCGTCACAGTGCAATGTGATCTGATTCGTTAACTGACTGCGCTTTCAGAGAAGGGTATCGTGGTCTCAGCTTTGTAGTTAGTGCTGTTCAAACTGCTTGTTGCTGAGGGCTAGCCACCACCCACCTAAAGCTGAGCTCGATAGGTTAGGGGAGGGGTCGGCAACCTTTCAGAAGTGCTGTGCCGAGTCTTCATTTATTCACTCTAATTTAAGGTTTCGCGGGGCAGTAATACATTTTAACGTTTTAGAAGGTCTCTTTCTATAAGTCTATAATATATAACCAAACTATTGTTGTGTGTAAAGTAAATAAGGTTTTTAAAATGTTTAAGAAGCTTAATTTAAAATTAAATTAAAATGCAGAGCCCCCCCAGACTGGTGGCCAGGACCCGGGCAGCGTGAGTGCCACTGAAAATCAGCTCGTGTGCCACCTTCGGCACCCATGCCATAGGTTGCCTACCCCTGGGTTAGGGACTGATCCTTTGAGGTTCTGAGCACCCCTAGTTCCCAATAAAGATGACAAAAGTTGGCAACCCACGGCATATTGCAGGATGAGGCCCTTGAATAGCAGGCATTCATTGGATTCCTCCTCCCCCAAACAGTGCGTGCTAAGAGAGCAATTGTCCAAATTCTTATCCCCTGGTTAGAAAACTTTCAATGAAGTCAATTAAACAATCTTTCCTGCAGTTAATGTGCATTCACTCAGCCAACTGGACACATGGAGTAAATCCTTGGCTGCTGTAAATCAGCGACTGCACCAGAATGAGGCCAATTTACACCCGCTGATGTTCTGGGCCTCATCTGCCAGACCAAGCAAAAATCATGGCTCCGCCTACTTTCACACCCTCCCCCTTCCCTGGTTGGCTCCCTCCCGGGCTTTAAAAGCTATGGCCCATTAGCATGTCCCCTATCTGAACACACTTACATTCACAGGAAATACTGCTTCAAAATCCCTGCTTTACAGATTAAACAGAGCAGACCCTTGTACCTTGTTAATGTTCTGCTGTTTAACCTGCCTTGGGACCAGAAAGCAATGCAAGGAGTGGGTGTTGGTTCTGTTCAGTGGAGTTGCATTGAAATTCTGCTGCTTTCCTGCCATCTCATCTCCCTGCAGTCTCGGGCACAAGAAAACACACTCAAAGAAGCGACTGGAGCACAAAGCCAAGAGATGTTCCTGACACTGCAGGTCTCACAGCAGCCTCATGGTGATAACAGCTGAGCCCCATCAGGGGTCACAGGCAGAGGAGCTGAAAACATTCCCTGCGCAGGTAGCCAGAAATGCAGCTTGTATCTGAATCCAGAGCAGGGAACCACATCTGGCTCCAGATTGCAGGGCAGCTGTTTGAAGGCAGTATGCAGCAGTGCATGATTGGATGTGCAATATACCACATTCCTCCCTGGTTTACCTCTTGGAGCGGAGATTGGTGCAGAATATGGTCCAGGTGATCTAACCACCACGTGCGCAGGGCGCACTGTGATCAGCACTGTTAGCCACGTGGCTACAAAACAGCTGTCAAACATCTCACTCTGAATGCTCAGAACACAGTCCTCCCTCCAGTCTCCAACCCCTGGGTAACACCGTTGGATCTGACCCAGAGGATCCAAGCAGGCCTCAGACAATAGCATATTGTAAAATTGGCTGTGACTGTCTGCTTGAGGCCTGTCGTGCTCTGAAATTAGAGAAGACGCGGTACAAAAGGGTCACCGGAATGGTCTGGAAGGCCCTAATCTGGTAGCCCCCGTTGCTGTAGTCACGGGTGACAAGTCTCGGATTGTGCTGCGGCAGAGTTAGAACAATGGCTTTCCTATGCCCGTCACACCGTGGCTGCCTCTCAAAGGGAGCTCTGGAGAGTGAAGTCTGAGGGACTCCAGTAACAATACTGCCTGCTCTTGCTGTCTGTTGAATGAATCAAATGCAAAGTGACCCAGCAGTAACAAGCTGCCGTGTTGCCATGCTGAACACCTGCTCCTTCTCTGACTTGCCTTCCTTCAAGCTTGAGAGCATATGGCATCGCTCAAAGCACAGAGCTGCCTACAGTCACCACACACTTCACTTCTCATTTCTCCTTTGCAGGAAGGCACACGGTGCATTAGTTAACAACTGCTGCAGAGCAGGGGGAGCGAAGCTTGGATAGTACACAACACACACAGCATTTGGGTGCAATCAAAGCCAATGGGGATGCTTTTAAAAACGGCAATGGCTTTCCAAAACCAAAAATAACCAACCAATGCCATGAATCTCGAGAAGTTTTCCATCAAGGGATAGAAATATTAAGACGAGCCAAACAATCTTAAAATACTGACTGGGATTAGGAGATCCCGGGGAAGGCAGACGTGTTTAAGTGTAAGAATGTCTATTCGGACAGCGCAGTTGGGCATCCTAGAAATACTAAACAATAGTCTATGTAGTATGCTGGAATGTACATGCAGAACGTTTACTTCTAGTCTGAAATGGGAAAAACCTGCATCCAGACTAAAACCCATCCACATCCCAACATCGCCTTAAGAACCATGTGATCGGCAAGTTCTCTCTTGCTGAGGTCTGGAGGAAGAACACCGAGTCAGGAATACCTAAATTCTAGTCCCAGCTTTGTCACTGACTTGAATGACCTTTTAACAAGTCACTTCTCTCACCATATCAGGTTCCCATCCATCAAAGAATGATAGTATCTACCTGCTTTACACGGCTGTGGCGTGGACTCCCTAGTTGATGACTAAACAGTGCTTTCAGCATGCAAAGCATTATCTAATTAATATTATTTAATACAAATTAAAATTCTATACAGTTAGATCAAATTCATTTACACTAAACTGCACAATTTAATACACTCATCTGTGAAACCAAACAGTTTTCAGAAGCAACTTGACTTTTGCTTGGCACAATTAATCTCCACAATCCAGTGCATTATTATTCCTATTACAGCAGTGACTAGAGGCCCCCCAATCAGAATCAGGGCTTCATTATACTTGGCACTACACATGCACATAAGATACAGTCTCCGCCCTGAAGAGTTTACATTCTAACTAGACAAGACTGATGAAGGATGGGAGGAGATAGAGGCTTAGGGTATGTCTACACAGCAACCAGACACCCAGGGCTGGCCTGTGCCAGCCGACTCGAGCTCACGGGGCTGTTTCATCGCTCCCACCTCACAGGGTCCCAGAGCCTAAGCTCCAGCCTGAGCACGGAACCCTACAAAGCAATTAAACACCTCCACAGTCTGAGCCGGCTGGCAGGCTAGCGGCGGGTTTCTCTTTGATGTGTAGACATACCCATAGGGAACTGAAGGGACTCACGCAAGGTCCGGGAACAGAACTCAGGTCTCCTGAGTCCCAGTCCAGCATTCTAGCTGCTGGACTATGCCGTTTCCTTAATCAGTGTGCCACTAAACCCAACGACAGCACCAGGTTTGACGCTGCAGTCCTCAAGGGCATTGGATACTAAATACCATTCCTGTAGTACAGGGGTTGGCAACCTTTCAGAAGTGCTGTGCCGAGTCTTCATTTATTCACTCTGATTTAAGGTTTCGCGTACCAGTAATACATCTTAACGGTTTTAGAAGGTCTCTTTCTATAAGTCTATGACATAGAACTAAGCTATTGCATCTAAAGTAAATAAGGTTTTTAAAATGTTTAAGAAGTTTCATTTAAAATTAAATTAAAATGCAGAGCCCCTCGGACCGGTGGCCAGGACCCAGGCAGTGTGAGTGCCACTGGAAATCAGCTTGCGTGCCACCTTCGGCATGCATTCCATAGGTTGCCTACCCCTGCTGTAGTACGTTCAAGCCCTTCCGGCCTGAGGATGAATCAGTGCGAGCCCCCCTTCCTACGTAAAAGCAATTTACCTGTCATCTTTATTAATCTGATCTCCAAATCCAACTGTGTCAACAATGGTCAGCTTCAGACGGACATTGCTCTCCTGGAGTTCATAGCTTCTTGCTTTCAACCTCACGCCGGGCTCATTGTGGGTGGCTGGGTCACTTTCAAACTTTGTGTTAAACAGAGTGTCCATTAAGGTTGACTTGCCAATGCCAGTTTCACCTGAACAGACAGAGAATGTGTTAGAGCTAAAGTTCGCTCTGCCCCCCTACCATTCTGTCCAAAGCTCTCTTTAGAGCAGAGAGAGACAGACAGACACACACTTCTTTAGCACCAAAACCACAGCAGATGGTTCTCAGACTGCGAGATAAGCTCTTCAGGCCTCAATGCCTTATAAGATGGCTGCCATCTTGGTCAGCCACCAGGGATTGAACTGGGGACTTTCAGAGCTAAAAGCATGGGCTGTGACAGCTTGAGCTTTTGCTGGGGTTGTAACAGACTCATTTCCCCTGCAGATCAGGCAGTGAGGGGGATCTGTAAGATACGCTCATCATTGGACTACCTACATCTTCTGAGCAAAGGAAGCTCGGCCCAAGCCAGTGCCCCAATCCACTATGCGATGGCTGCCAGTTTGGCAGACACCAGGTAGCTCTAGAGCTACACGCATGAATTTCTACCGCTTGAGCCAGGCTCCGTGGCTGAGACCTGTAACCAACTCCCATTCTGTATGGATCGGGCCCAGAGGGGAGCACCTCAACACATACACTTACCACTGGGTTACGTTTACAGTTATAGATGATGTACAGACGAAGGATGGGATACCACAAATACTTAGGTAACCAGCCAACAGCATGGAGCACAATGATGTTTCATCACTTTTGGGAGGGGCATGGGGTTAATATACTTTCTTGACAACAATTTTGTTAACACCCCTCTTAGGGGGTGGAGAGGGTGAATTAGGCTTTATAGGCCTCCTGGACTACGTGTACTTAGAGAAGAGATTGGAAGCGTGGTGGGTTGGGTAGGATGCTGAAATGTGCAGCATATCGGTCAACGGACCAGGTGAGTTTTCTAGGTGGGGGAAAGCAAGGGTCACCTTCCGTGAAGGAGCAGGAATCCGCCATTGCTGGAAGCAGGTTATTAGACTTGCTAGACCCAAGACGTAAATATGGCAAATCCTACATTCCTAAGTATGCTTTTCCTTTGTGTTTTCTTCTGCCATTGCTGATTACTTTTACACTAGACTGATTGGCTATGTAATATCCTCTCTACAGACTCATGAAGAAGTTAATTCTTTCCCCAGACACTGTTTATATGACATGTGTCCCCCATGGAGGAAGGTGTATATTGCTGGTTTAAGTCCTGTTGTGACAACCAAATCAAAGCAGGCAAACCCCCAATCCATGTAGATCCCCACGGAAATCAGTAATTATATGTTGCTTGAAGTCAATGGGGCTCTGCATAGGTTCAGAGTCTGGATATAGATCTAACTGCAGGATTGAGGCCTTCATGAGGAAGCCAACAGATAGATACCTTTAAGAAATAATTTGCTTTTCTATGTAACTTAAAAGGCAAATGATTATAAATATTAAAAATCGGGTTTGTGCAGTTTTAGCTAATTTATGGTTAGACTTGGCAGAATTCAATTTTTTTTTATTTATCATTTTGATGGATAAGATGTTTATTTAAGCATTGTTTTCATTTTTCATCTATTTTAATTTTCACAGTTCCGCAAAGTTACCGGAGGGGCGCGGACAACAATTATTTAACGACAGCAGACGTTAAGATTCAAAAAATTAAAGTTTTTCAACCACTAAACACACAAATTGCCTACACTGCATGTCAAAATATACATATTAAATAACCTTAAATCAAACTCTTAAGTTCTGAAGCAGCATTTTTCTTACTTTGCCTAGCTGTAAATTTCAATGGTCATTGATGGAAATATTTTTTCGCTGGTTTGTGTGTGTGTACGGTGAAATTGACATTCACCAATAAAAATCTAATTCTCCAAGCCTGATGTGTACAGAAGGACGGGAAGGTTGGGTTTCTTTGTTTATTTTTTTGTTCTTGAAACTGTTTTTCTACTTGCTTTTTAAACTTAAAGGTGACAAGAATAGCAAAACTTGGTCTTCTCTAGTTTTGCCAGAGGGCTTCAAAGCCTGCTCATTGTGAGCACTAACACACTGGTAAAGAATCAACACTCCCTTCTCTTAAACAATTCCTTTAACCAAAATCGACAGAGTCCTGTGGCACCTTATAGACTAACAGAAGTATTAGAGCATAAGCTTTCGTGGGTGAATACCCACTTCGTCAGATGCATGTGGTGGAAAGCTCATGCTCCAATACGTCTGTTAGTCTATAAGGTGCCATAGGACTCTGTCGCTTTTTACAGATCCAGACTAACATGGCTACCCCTCTGATACTTTAACCAAAACGTTAGTTATGGAAGTTAACAGTAAGTAGGTATTGACAAAAACAAACCATGGAACCCAAGAATTTAAGAGTCTGACTACCAATCTCTTCTCTCAAATGCTCAACTTTCACTTTTGTGACCTCATCATTGCACTGGTTATCACAGAGCATATCAGGGCAGATTAGACCTGAATTTCTAATGTAAAAACACAAGCAGGAAAGGGAGAAAAATTGTTAAAAACAAGACCATTCATTTTTAATATATTAAAGAAGCAAAGAGGGAATGTATGGGCCCAATTTGTTTTCAGGTCACCACTAAGATACCTTGATGGAAGGCAGTACAGAGGAATGGTGTCTTCACAAAAATAACAGTGGTAATGTGAGACTCTCCTTGTAAGAGACGCCAGCAGCAAAGAGTAACACGTCTGTGATGGCTGTTTCCATTTAATAACCGAAGATGATCAGCCTATTTTTAAGTTAAGGACCTGTTTATTTGCCATGGTCCACTCCTTTCACATTTAGTAATAAAGTGTCCCCTTTAAATAAAAAAAGATCATTGTCTCTATTTGGCATGGACTATGGAAAGAAAGATTGAGTTCCATGAGAACAGGGTGTGTTGAACCGACACTCAAACTGTGTCACGGGTACGTCCAGACTACAGTCACTGACTGTGACTGCAGCTTGGCTGACATACCTGAACCAGATTTCATCTCGCTAGCCTGGGTGCTGGAGCAGGGACGCCACAACCGTGTGGGCTAACCCCATGCGCAATTACCCAGTGACCCAGACGGGTTTGTACAGCCTGCACCGAAGCATGCCATAGCTTCACAGCTCTGGGAGCCGAGCGAGCTAGATTAAAGCTAGCTTGGGTGTGCTGGCTCCGGTGGCAATCGCACCCAGCCATTGCAGGCTAGACATAGCCAGGGTCTCTGCACTGGACAGCCCACATTCCAGGAACCTGCCCAATGCGAATACTTGAGAGCCCGCTCTCAAAGTGGCTGAGCCTCACCGCCTCCCTATGCGCTAAGGAAGGGTCCCAAATTGCAGAGCTGCTCCTGGTAGGAATCACACCACCCTGCTGAACCCGGACTTGTACACCGTGGGTTCCATTCCATCCCTCAGAAGGCTGTTCTAGGCATGCTCAGCTTTCTAGCGAAACCATTTGCTCCTAGCCACGATCCTTCCACCAAGGGAGCCTAAGATCTCTACACCTATTCAGTATGGTTTTCTCACTGGAATAATACCACAACGCCTGCTTTTCTTGCATTGACGCAGAGGCCATATGAGTAAGTCTTGGTGCTTGCACAGATATACAAGCAGGGATTGAAACACTGGTTTTGGGCCTAAAACTTGCAGTATTTAAATGAGGACCAGTGTCCAAAAGCCCACTCCTAGCTTGAGGGATCAATGATCATTTTAAGGCGCCAGTAACCATCAAGGCTAGAAATGCTGGGACGTGCAGATTTTCAAGGCAAAGTTGCAAGATATACAGGGAGCCTGAAAATCATGTCGTTCTCATAGTCATCTGGCTTTCCCTCTTGCTTCACTCCCCGCCTGGTTTTAGCTGCCAGTCTCTCTAACGGTTATGGCTGGAAAGCAGTACTTTCTCCAAAACCAAGAGCAGCTTGGAATCCCAGCTCGCAAAACTCAAAGCAGTATGGCTTGTGAAAATATGTATCTATATCATAGCCACAGAATGTGGTCCCCCTGAGGAATGCTCTGTGCATGGAATTACTATTATTAAGCAGTTCTCCTGTAAATCACTAGAGCATTGTTTGATGGCAGGCTGCTAAAGCAAACATAGCCATCATTGCATACTGTTCTCTGTGGCTCAAGACACGCTACATTTAGAAGCGTTACGTCACCGTGCAGGAGCCAATTGTGTGCTTTCCCTCAAAGAGATGCCAATATTTTTTCCTCCTTCCTTTGGACAACAGCAGCAACGTGTGTGTGAAATTTCTATTTGGAGCTTAACAAAAGTTGACCAGCACATTTTGAAAAAGAAAAAAAACATGGAGCAAATTGCTGCGTTAATGAAGACAAATTGCTCCTGCTAGGCTAGGAATGTTTACCGCACGAGGAAAAAAAAGCAACTAATTTATTCCATTTTGATCATCCATGTGATTGCTAATCGGGAAGCTCCCTGCTGAATTTTAAACAGCTTCCTGCTGCTAAGGGACTCATGCAATGGTCGTTTGCTCTGGTCATATTTCTCCATGCTCATTCTCCTGTCTAGCTCCTGAACACCTAATGCTGAGAGTGCAGTCTAGTCTGGCTAGCCAGATGTGGATTCAGATAGCTGAAATTACTGTGGACAATATTCTAAACATGACATGAAAACCCCAGTCAAAGCATTTTTTAAAAATAAACCTGAAGTCCTTAATCAGAAGAGAGAAAACATTTTGCTTCAACACATGAGCAATGAAAATAAACTATCTATGGAACGTTCTGCCAAGCTGAGTGTTTTGTTTGCGCACAGAATGCATTCAATGTTTGAGCAACTTTAGATGATATCTCGAAGACAACCAAGATGTTAAAACTATTTTGACACATGGTTCCCTAAGTTTGAGCCATGTAATTGTTTTATTTGGTGTAGCTTGAAACTACTGATCACAGGGAGCGGGAGGGAGGCGAGGTTGTTGGGATTTCAGCTCTGAATAATTGGGAGAAACAAAAAAACTAAGGCAAGTGAACAGATGTCACACCTGCGGTGCCCAGATTAAATACCATATAAACAAGGTGACAGGCCTGATTCTTATTCACCCCCACCTTAAGGCCCCCTGGCATTGTCAGAGCGATGTAATAGGGCCTTAATATAACACAGAATCAGGCCCATTCCCACCCTGCTCCAAAACACAGGCATATGAGAAATCTCTTGTTTTAATTAAATTCCAGTCATGATCTTAATACACCTTGACACAAATCATGAGCAAAAAGTTAATTATCTAGTAAATAAGCTATATATAGCATTCACCATTTTCTAACATACTAAAATGTACAAGAAAGAATCAGTAAATATTAAAGCTATATATCGCTGAAATAAATGTATATAGTGACGGCATACCCTCCTAGGTAAGGAAAAGATTTACCAACACTAGTGTAAAGGCTCCATTTAGTTGTAAATCAGCTTGTTTTAATGATTATGTCAGCCAACGAGAACGAACCTTTCTTTAGAAAATAACTGAAGTACAAATGGAAAAGTTGATTAAAATCAAGGCTTTCCACTTAGTGATTTAAATCAATCCTCCCTGGTTCCCTTATATAATGCTCACCCTATTGGTTTATATCTTATCCACATTACTGAATGGAAGGGTTTGTTGTTTTTATTTACTCTCTCTCATGCTCACAGACACACTCTCCTCTTTGTTTAAATTAATAATTTTCTTGTCACATGATGCCTTGATGTGAAAAACCATTTGCTCAGCAATGCAGCATCACTTACCAACACAAAGAATGTTGAAGCAGAACCCTTGAGAGGTTGATTTGTTGACCAGCTGATCTGGAAGACTGTCAAAGCCCACATGACCGGAAAGGGACAGGTTTCGAAGCTCGTCATTCTGAAAATTCCAAACAGAAATATTTGTAACCAAGATGCAGAGCACCAACGTACACAGGTGAAAGTTATAGGAATACCAGCCACTCTCAGAGGAGAGGAGAATAATCTCTCACTGGGACCCCTTTTAGTCAAGGTGGTTGAGGGCAGGAGTGAAGGGAGAGAGTGGATTCTCAATCACATGTCATTCTGGATCAATTTCCTTCCCAATCCTCAGATCCTTGTGTCTGATCTACCCAACCCTACTGTGGGGTTAGCTATCTACAATGCCTCCAAACCAAGTAGGCAGTTCTTCTGTGCCAGTGACTGGCAGATCAGCAAGCATTAGCAAATTGCAGAAGATGAAACTGAAGTCCTGTGCCCCAAGTTTCTGACATTCCTGTAGCCATAGGAGAAGAGAGTTAGGAGGTGACATACGCAGTCAGACAACTAGGTACTGCAGGACTTCACTCAGAGTAGTAATGTTGTGACCACACTCAACCAAGCTGCAGTCTTAACTGTGATCAGATGAGCCCCCATTACAATGCACCTGGTGAGACAGATTCTCTGCCTTGCTTTGTTACCATTGGGCAGCTCCAGTGATGCAGAGGCGATGGAAGCTGGTTACCTCTCCCCTGTTGAGAATTTCCCCTGTCTGGTGCAGAACCACTATGGGCAGCGTCTCCACCACTGCCCCTGCAACCCTTCAATGGGGGGGGAGGGGGTGTTGGGTTGAGAAGGGCCCGTGGCTGGATCATGCTGAAGTCTGGCTATCCCGAACTGGCCCCTTGGGATTTTGACTTCAATGTCATTAGTCCTGATTTAAAAAAGCGGAGAACCCAGCTGGCTATTCCGTTACATTTGCCATGGAAAAAGGAACTTCCCAGAATTCTACTAATCTGCACAGCAACGTAGCAGAAATGGGACACTTTGTGCTTCAGCGCGGACTATTGTTTTACGACAGCAGCAGGACATCGTTCGCATTGTTCAGATAATGCCGCTAAAGCCAGCTAAATCCCTGCCGACTTTGAAAGACTTCGGATGCGTCGTTCTGACAAGGACGATGCACACATTACTCTATGGATGGTTTGGTTTACACACAACATCGTCGTAAGGTGAGAAAGCAGGGCAGTCATTCCTCGGCTTTTTAACATGATGCACAATTTCCCGTACAGAGCACATCTCATGTTCCATAGCCTTCAAGGAAAAGTACAGTCACCCAAATCAGACGTATTCAAGTCTTCATTCAGGGTCACTTTAAGCACCTGGGAAGGTTTAACCAGTAGTTCCCGCCCCACCCATTAGCCTCTGCTGGCTTGGTCAGGTACCCTGAACTGAAAGACACCAACAGATATTTTCATGGGGTTTATTGTACCAGCAGAGACCTCGCAGGATGAAGAGTTGGAGCAAGTCCAACGTTATATTTAGAGTTTTCCACAACAGCTGTGTAGTAACTTACGTTTTAGTCTAGAAAAAGCAGCCATACTAGTTAGCTCTTCTGCCAAATCACATCGACACAAATGCCTTGAAAACAGATTATAGAACGCCATGAGACAGGAGAAGATTGTCATTCCCTGCAGCTCGTGTTGGGTGCCCCAGACTTCGGACCTTTAAATGTTTTCCAATGCCAGACATTTGCATAGGAGCTACTCAATGTCTGTTATATGTTTGCAACTAAACTATAATCCTGTACAGCCTGGGCCTGATCCAAAGCCCTCTGAACTCAATGGGAGTCTTTCCCTTGACTCCAACTGGGTTTGGATCAAGCCCTTAGAGAAATGGTGTTTAATCTAGTTCTCAGGGATCATCCTTATCTGCTGCTCTGTGTTCTATTCTCCCATTTGCCAGTGATTTGCTGTGCAACAAGGGGCAAGTCACTGACCTTTCCTACACCCATTTCCCACCCAGAAACAAACAGCCCTACTGCTCCGGGGCTGAGCCACCAGGGCCTCATCTACAATTCCAAGGGTTTGCTGGCGGAGGTAGACTGGCAAACCCTGTTAGCGGAGGGTATACACTTGAAAGAGTTTGCCAGTAAAGCTTAAGCCTCCTGAAGACAGTAAGGCTTTCGCTACACTTAACTACGCTGCTTAGGGGCGTGGACTTCTCACCCTCTAACCGATGTAAACAGACTTAATTTTCTAGTGTAAACCAGGCCCAAGATGTGCCAGCAAAAGGACTTTTTTGCCAGTCTGACTGTGTTTGCCACCACAGACACGTCCACTGGGGATGGAGAGAGAGAAAAGGTCACTCCCTTGACTGATGTAGCTGTGCCAGCAAACCTGTTCCACCCGTAGACCTGGCCTAGTGTGTTTTTCAAAGGAGCGCAGCACTGACCTACTCCCACTGAAGCAAAGGGGCATTTTACCATTGACGCCAATAGGAGCAGAGTTAGGTGAAAGCGGAGTGCTTCGGAAAACCCTTCCCTTAATGTTTATGGAGAACTGTGGGGAAAAGCACTGTAGATGTAAAATCTGTAAGTGTGCCATTTCCACTAGAAACCTGGCTTCTAGGGGTTCGTCTCTTGGCCATCCCCACATTAGGCTGACACCTGGTACACACAGGCAGCAGCTGCCTTCGCTCACGGGCTTTAACCCCCCCACCCCAAACTCAAATACCAGAATGCGGGTATCTGTCAATCACTCTTCACTCTAGTCCCTCAGCTGCAGAGAGTCATTAATGCCTTTTATCCTCACCACACCCCTGTCCTCTGGAAATCTCCCGTTAGGGGGTGCATTCCAGGGGTAACTACTGGCAGGAATGCCCCTATCAGCAAAAGAGCAGGGGAAACCAGAGTCAGGGCATGGACACAGGAGATTCTGGCCTCACATAGATCCCAAGATCTGGAGGGATCCTCGAATGCTAAATCTGGATGCTGACCCCCTGCTTTCTTCCACGAGGCGCCAAGGTGCACTGCCAACCTGAAGGAAGAATCCCTAAGACATTCAACTAACTGAAGCTCACAGGAATCTCCTACTGATACTTATGCAGGCATAATTCAAATGAGGGGGACTGGGGCCCTGAGCGTTTACCTGAAGATGAATGGGGTGAATAACATGCCATGGATGCTAGACATTTTTAAAGTGTCTGTTGAATTAAGTATTGAATGAAGCAGTGGAAGCTAAGGCCTGACCCACCAAGGAAGGTGGGTGTTAACTACTCCTCCAGAACAAGCCCTTGGCTCTTTCAGTGGAGTATTTGAGGAAAATGACTGTTTGCAAATGAGTTATTCAGCAGACCCAGGAGATAAGAGTCACGCTGCACAACTGGTTTATTTTACTGCAAACTGTGTGCGCGCTCTGGAAATGGCAATTATCTACCAAAAAGACCACCTGGAGGTGAACACCACAGTAATCCAAACATTTGTCATAACTCATGCTACGTATTAGCCTGAGGGAAGCCCAAGGTGGAGCCAGCCTGGAGCACGCTAGAACCTTCAGGTTGCACTGCGGGGCTGGGCCAAGATCCCAGAGCCACTGTCTCCCTCCCTGCAACAGCAAAGAGAGGACAAAGCCAATCAGCAGCCGCTCTTTGCTGCTGGTGCGCTCCGCGGAGTCAGCCAATTCTACTCACTCGCATGGGAGACCTACGTTACAAACCTCCGCCTTTCTGTGCGTTAGACAGAACCAGATGCCAATGGGGCCACTGGTGCTGCAGAGTCTGAACACCCCCAGACAAACGGGATCACACTGCACGGAAACGCAACCGATTCTGCTGTGCATTGGGAATCCTACAGGGGGCTGGTCTGTGCTATGAGATATTAGCTGCCATTTGTATTTGGGGAAAGCCAGTGGCGACAGCAATTAGTCTGGCAGGGCAGAGAAAAGAGAAAGGGAGGAGTAAATACTGGCACAATGTCTAATGCTGAAGCCTATGCATTAAGCTTCAAGAAGAAGATGGATCTATTTTCCTCTCTACGTTGGGCCAGATTGTCCTGTCCCAGTTAAAGCACACAGGAACAGATGAAGAGGGAAGGCGCATGGACCTGAGAGCAGGGTGAGGGTACAGTCTGGGCCAATGCCATTCATTATAGTGCTCCCAGTGAAAGAGGTTGGGAGGGTGGGATGGGGAGGGGAAGAGTCGTGAAATGGTTTTGTGGTCCTTTTTCAGGCACTTTAGCACTTCAGTTCTGGCACCCGGTAGCCACTGAGCCAGATCCTCAGCTAGGTAAATCAGCACAGGTTGTCAATGGAGCTACAACAACTTACACCAGCTGAGGATCTGGCTCTGACTGTTGAACCCCGGGGAGGTCCATTGTGTTTGCATATATCTCCCCCTATCAGTATCCAGTAGTCCCGATTACTGACCCTTCGGAATCTCAGGAACACAGG
The DNA here is from genome assembly GCF_020497125.1 of Mauremys mutica. NCBI lineage: Eukaryota > Metazoa > Chordata > Testudines > Geoemydidae > Mauremys > Mauremys mutica. Next base: position 18,522,817 of record NC_059076.1, on the reverse strand, counting down.
CAGGCAGCTCTGGATTATTAGTACAGACCGGTACCAGCAGAGAAGGGAATGATTACTACAGCGTGAAGACAAAAACTCCATCCTAAAGCCAGGCCAGGGAAGAGCTGCTTCCTTCAGAATGATCCAGACCAGTCGTGTGACATCTGTTATGGGTCCGAAAACCACTTCTGGAATTACCCTCCTCACTTTTGCTGCTGTTTAGAAACCAAACCAAGCTGCATTAACTGGAGCAAATACACTGAAACTACACAACTGTGCTTCAGTCGTTGGCACTCGCCTCCACTCTGGAGAAGGGGGTGGGGTGGATAAAAACTGCTGAAAAACTCCTCTAGCGCAAAATAGTTTGTGGCCTCAGATTTTATCATCCTGGAAAGGAAGCCACTGCAGTGGAGCAGTAAGTGTGACTATTTTAGTACATAATTATAAGACCGGGAGGATGATTCAGCCATTCAGTGGGGTGTGGCACAAATATTTTAAATACAAAGATGCCAACTCAGATGGCCTCACTTATCTTGTAATTGGCTGTTGTGATGTATGTCGCACTGGAGTCAGTGGGCTAGATTCTGCTCTCAGGTACACTTACATAAAACCTGTTCAATGGACATAGGAAAGACTCCTGCCTTTGGGAGGGAAAACTGTCAATATGACCTACTGTGATCGGTTTTTTCAACTAGAAAGAAATCCCGGCATTCTGATCCCCGTTATCCTGGTGTAAACCAGGGTTTTCTCTGTTGAAGTTCATGGAGTTAGTCAAGTTTAATGCTGATGCAACTCAGATCAACATCTGGATCATTCTTTTTTCTTATGTAAAGAGTCTTTCAAAGGGTGAAAAGACATCACTGAACCACTGCAGTACAGGGGTTTGTTCCTAGATGGAAAGGCCCATCTCTTCCGGTGCAGGATTCTCCCCTACATCATATTCACCTGTACTTCATCCAAGCCAAGCCATCCAAGGAATTTGTCTTCCCATCACTTCCATTAGGTGATTTAGAGATCTCAGCACAAGGAAAAACTTCTTGAGTTTCAGCCTAAGTTTTCCCTTTCATCATCACCGCCACGGCAAATCCCAAAGCAACATGGCCTCCTTGCAAATCATGCGCCACCCAGATCCATCCCTGGCAAGATGCTGAAGGTGGTCTGGATGCACATTCAGTTTGTTCCTTGCTCAACATCATCCCTACTATTACTTCCCCACCCTGAGTCAAAACAACACCTCTAACATCACTAATGCTGATGACTTGGAGGAGTATGACAACCTGGAATTAAGGGATGGTCTTATTAGTACACAGCCATTTGCCAAAGTTATTCTTATGGCATGGAGGTTAAAGGAATGACATCTACCTGGCTCCTTCCCCGAGTGTATCATTAGGCCTGTTAGGCCAAATTCTCAGCTGGTCTAAATCAGTGGAGCTCCTTTCATTTCAATAATTACACTAGCTTACAAAAGCAGAAGTTCTCATCTAACATCTAGAATCTCATGTGTTGCAGGCTTTTCAAGACATCTGAAGAGCAGATAAAGGGGAATTTTCATTTTTAGACGGGTCCTTCCTGTAGGTGTGGAACAGAGTCACTGCTTAATCATTCTGTTGTTCACCATCTTGGGTTGTTTTTGTGTAAGCTCTCCCCCACCCCCAATTTGGGGTGTATACTTGTATGATGCGATTTGTAGGCCATTAGAATTATTTTGTCTGATCCACTAACAGCTGTAGAGTAGAGTGAGAGAGAGACATAATATGGAGACAAAATTCAAAACGCTTAATTTTGGTGGAATGTGTAAGGTGGAATGTGATGGAGCTACAATGGATGAACAGCTAGAAACTTTGATGAGCGATGATCTTCCTGGCTTCAATACTGTAACTTTCAGTGTTTCTTTTGGCAAGGTGAAGGAGGACAAAGTGTGGCAGAGAGGCACAAACCTTCAGAGGCTGTAAGACCTTCCATCTAACCAGGGCAGAAAACGAGGCTCCATTCTATATAGCACTTAAACCAAAAACAAAACAGAACAAAAAGTAGAGCTTGTGATGACCAGGAGAACAGCATGGTGACTTGCCTGGTGAGTGCAAAGGTTGAGAACCTCTTGAGACTTACGTGCAGTGTTGGAGAGAAGTCGGTGGTACAAGTAGGTAATGACATAGGAAAAGGAAGGAGAGAGGTCCTGGAGGCCAAATTTAGGCTGCTAAGTCCAGGACCTCCATGGTAGCATACTCTGAAACGCTGCCAGTTACACACACAAGGCCAGTTAGACAGGCAGAACTGCAAGGTGTCAATGAGAAGATGACTGCATGGAAACTATTTAAAAACCACAATAATAGAGGCTCAAATTAAATGTATATCCCAAATTAAAAAAAAAAAAGGTGAGAAGCAAAAAAAAAAAATTGCCATGACTAACCAGCAGAGCAAAAGACATGGTTAGAGGCAAAAAGACATCCTTTAAAAAGTGGAAGACAATAGAAAGGAGCATAAACTCTGGCAGTCAAGTGTAAAAGTATAATTAGGCAGGTCAAAAAAGAATTTGAAGGGCAACTAGCCAAAGACGAAAAAAATGTTTGCTGTTAATTTCTGTAAGTACATCAGAAGCAGGAAGCCTGTCAAACAATCGGGGGGGGGGGGGGGCGGCACTGGAGAAGATCAGGCCATTGCAGAGAAGCGCAATTAATTCTTTGCATCGGTCTTCACTGCAGAGGATTCCCACACCTGAGCCATTATTTTTAGATGACAAATCTGAGGAACTGTCCTAGATTGAGGTGTCAATAGAGGAGGTTTGGGAACAAATTGATAAATTTAACAGTAATAAGTCACCAGAACCAGATGGTATTCACCCAAGGGTTCTGAAGGAACTCAAACATGAGACTGCAGAACTAACTGCAATATCAGCTTCTGTACCAGATGACTGGAGGGTAGCTAATATAATACCTGTTTTTAAAAGAGGCTCCAGAGGTGATCCTGCTAATTACAGCCAGTAAGCATAACTTCAGTACCAGGCAAATTGGTTGAAACTATAGTAAAGAACAGAATTATCAGATGCACTGAGGTCACGATACATTAGGGAAAAGTCAACACGACTTTTGTAAAGGGAAATCACGCTTCACCAATCTATTAGAATTCTTTGAGGGAAAGAATAAGGATGTGGACAAGGGTGATCCAGCTGGCCTCATGTAATAGGACTTTCAGGGCACATCTACACTTCAATTTAAAACCCATGTCTGACCCCCAACAGCTGATCTGAGCTCGCGGGGCTTGGGCTGCAGGGCTGCTTAACTGCAGTGTAGACATTCATGCTCGTGCTGCAGAGTCAATGGTAGAGGTCAATATACTAGAGGTCAATGAAATCATGAATGGTGTGGAGAAAAAGTATTATTCACCCCTTCACATAACACAAGAACCAAGGGTCACCCAATGAAATAAATAGGCAGCATGTTTAAAACAAACAAAAGGAAGTCAACAGACAACATGTGGAACTCCTTACCAGTGGACATTGTGAAGGCCAAAAATATAATTGGGTTGAAAAAAGAATTAGATTCTGTTCATTCCCTCTGAAACATCTGGTACTGGCCACTGTCAGAAGGCAGGATACTGGGCTAAGTGGACCACTGGTCTGACCCAGTGTGGCCGTTATGAGTTTATGGTCTCTGTTCCTGTCATGATCTTTCAATTTCAAGATCACATGTTCATTTTACAAGTAAAATGTCAGGAGAGTCTCTCTGACTGCTAGCCCTGCAAACTCAACCAGGGTTCTTTTCTAATGCATCAAACATACCATCGGTTCTGCAGATCAAACAATACCCTCAAGTGACCTCTTGTTGTTGCCAAGGGGTTTGCATGGGTGTAATTCATTGGAACTTAGTAAAACGGTTTGGTAGCTGAGATGAGTGAAGGAAAAGGCCCCGGTTCACTCCCTCTGAGCCGTGCAGGCTCTGCAGGGCTAACAAGAATAAAAAGCAATACAAACTTATTTTCATGACTACAGCAGGTATGATTCTCCACGGGGTGGGGGGGGGGGAGAATCTGACTGGAGGATTGAGAAGGTGGCATTTTTTTCTCATCCACACATTGAATAAAGTAATGAGGAGAAACTTATTTTAGCAGAGTATATTGTTCTCTTCCCACAGGCAATGGAGCCCTGCCTCCAACATGTGGCTGAATCCGAGGCCCTGTGGATAATTTATAGATTCATAGAGATGAAGGCCAGAAGGGATCATTAGATCATCTAGTCTGACCTCCTGTCTATTACAGGGCAATAATTGAATTAGTTAACCCTGTTCTGAGCCCAATAACCTGTGTCTGACTAAAGCCTATTGCTGCCCCTTTTCCATCCAAGCAGAAAGTCAAATTACAGGACCAGGGGAAGTAGATGGAGTCTGCTGTTTTCTTTGATGCAGTTTATTTATTTACAGAGAATGTACAACATCCTGTATCTCTGAATGCAGAGAGAATCAGATAGCAGGAAACAGTTTCTTTTGCTCACAGCACCAAAAGCTCTCTTTTCAGCCTGCACCCCTGATCCAAAAACCTCTTCTCAGGTTTCTTCCTGAGTCAGCCACCATCTTTCAGCTGCTCCTTCAGGCTGTCTCTCTGTCTCATGTGTGTTCTCCTCTCACGCACGCACACACCCTCTTCCCCCCCCGCCCCCCCCCCCACACACACAGGTTCACAATACCCAGTCGAACCCTCCGCCCCATCACATGCTCATTTCTGGGCCGAATCTATTAAGCTCTCTTTTAGGTGTGGCCCCTTACAACTACCTTAAAATGGGGGACTCATTCACTTATTGGTTTAACTGAGATTTCACGTGCCTTTTAAGAGTTTAAAAAAAGACAAATGAGCAGCAAATTCAAGGGGAGGGGGAAATTGCCAGTATGTAAAATACTGAGATAAACCACAAATATGAAGCAAGAGTTTAGTTAGCTGAGGCCACACATTTTAGGAGTAACTTTAAAAATATTCTTAGGCTTTTATCAGAGTCAACGTTTCAAGCAGGCTACATTTTTGTATGATGACTGGAGGCACATTTCCCAGTTTCTGATGTTGCTTAGGATGCTGGATACAAAACTGGGAACCTCAAGGATTCTTCATGCCTTGCACAGGCAGAAAGTGCACTGGAGGTGTTCGGAGAGAGAGCAGCGGGAATGAAGGCTAGGAATACAGAGGGTGAAATCCACCACCATCTCTCACCCAGCACTTGGGGCAAGTGGGAATGCTGCTTTGGCAATTTTTTGGCAAGCTGGAATGGTACATTCTGGCCCTCTGTTTTTTTGCTTTTGTAAGGACTGGAGCACTGCTCTCATCCGCCGCTCCATAAAACCAGAGTACTCAGGGAGTATACACATGGAGTGTGGAGGAATCCACAACCATCCCTAACACAGGGACAATGAGCCAGGCTGCTGGGCATGTTTGGAATAGCGCACACAGATGATCCCTACTGGTTCCCGATGCAGGCTTAAGCGATGCTGAAAGCCTTGCACCATGAGGGTATTCCATACAAGAGAACCCATGCATAATACTATGGAGAAAACATCCAATAGACTATTCCTTCCTTCCTTCTAGCAACTCTCAGTTCTCCAACTTGGACTTAAATCCACCCGTGCCATCTGAAAAACTAATCAGTTATGCATTCATTAACAATGACAAGAAAAGCATCTTCATTAAGGATTCAGAGTCAACATTTCACAAAGACTAATGGAGGCTGAGAAGTTTGTGCTGCTAAGAGCTGTTGCTGCAGGCTGTCTGCAGACTCATGCGGACATCTCTGCAGGGTTACACTTGCTTTGCGTTTGGAAGGTTCTCTGTGAAACCAGGAGCTCTACAAACACCATTAAAAGAAAAGAAAAGAAAAAACTTAACATTCTGCAGTTTGGGAATATGCCACATGGGCCATACAGACATACGAAGCAGGTGGACCAGCCAGACTTCCAGCACCTCCGCCTGACGACAATCCCATGCAGTGATTTGCTATAAACAGGCCTTTTCCCTCTAGAACTTCTGTGGCCATCTCCTGACTTTGCCAAGACAGTGCTCATCAGCTGGCCCATGCTGCTGCCCTACAAGCATGTAACAATGGGGTGCGCCTCCCCTTGGGACGGCCCCACTACTGCTCTCTAAGCTGACAGGGAGGAAAAGGGTCTCAGCGAGAACTGAGACTCCCAAACAGGAGGATTTCACAATATTAAGCTACGGTTGGCTCCATCTCAGCATAGCCGCCGAGCCCTCGGGGGATGGGAGACATTTCTCCTTGAATATAGTTACTGTTTCCTCTGTTTATCCTGGAGCACTTGGACAGTGAAAATTTGTTATTTTGTGGAAGAGAGGCAGGAAGGGAGCTGGCCGATAGCCAGACCAGAGCGCACACAGTCTGTAGCTAGATAGTATGACCAACAAGAGCCGTGGAGACGAAGAGACAAAACTGGTCTCAGCTGCAGACAGAATTGCTCAGCAGTTCCATCGGCTTAAACTGGACCAGCCTTTGGCCCCAGGACGCTGCAAACAGGCAATCAAGCAACTCTGCTGCAGAGATGTTACTATTCGAATAATTCCACAAACGGGGGTCATTTCAGAGACATGTTTTAAGAAACAAGGCTTGGAGGCTGCAAGATCTTGGACAAGGAGGTAGGTCAACAACTACATGACCAGGGAGTGATCGTTAGAGCTGGACAGATTCCACTTGTGATCGGTGGAGAGGCTCTTCTTACACTAGCAAGGCATGATTCTCTTTTAGTTTGTATTGTGAACTCCTAAGGGCAGGGATCTTTACTTCCTCAGTGTCTGTCCAATGCTGACTAGCCCAGTGATATTCCAACAAGAATATGGCTGCAGATTTGCACTGGGGTCAGCCTAAGATAGCCGATATTCACCTATGAGTATATATGGAACCTGGGGGTAGGGCACAAAATGGGAGGGTTCCCTCATGCAAGTTACAAGCACAATATTCAACAGCTCCTGCTTCCTGGAAGAGAAAGTCTCAGCAACTTGGTGTCTCCAGCCAGCTCCGAAGTTACTGGTCTTAGTTACTTTTACTACAGCATCCATCAGCAAATGCTGCTTTTCCCTCCCTGATGCACTGACTATCCCCTGGCTGCAGTGCCTCCATTTTTCTCCAGAAGTCTCCCCCACCATTTCCTAGTTAGCAAAGAGTCTCGTTTTCCTGAACATAAATGGCCCAATTCCCAGGTGTAGCTTGAGTGTGCTTGGTGCAGATCCCAGAGAGCAGGAAAGAGGTCCCTTTCCACTGCCCTCTTCTGGACTCTGGCACAAGTTAAAACGCCTTCAGGGCTGCCCAGCTATGTGTGGTCCCAGGAGGACAAAGAGGCAGTCAGAAACAGCCAGAGTTCAATGGGGCTGTGTGTGGCAGAGGTCAGGGACTTCTTTCACATACAAAAAATCCCCAATGGCTGGATCAGCCCCATTGCACTGCCAGAGCTGGCTTAGATGAACCCTAGTGCAACAATCGATCAGGCCCATCAAGGGTTCAGCTCATCCTTGGAATCAGGCTAAAAATATCCAACGCAATCACGTGTCGATTTTAAAAGCTAGGAGTACTTGGACTTTTGAATGCTAGCACAGTGTGATAATGTATTTCTTCCCCCCAAATCTCTCCCCATGCCTACTGACTGAGGGCTAGAATCCATGCACCACGTTCTGCTCTCTGTTCCAGTCCAATGGCGTTATTCCCGATAGACACCGCTACTGGAGAGAATAATTGGGCCCAGTATCCATCCTCTCTGCAGTAGCCATTCCTAAAGGCCCCCCCCTTGGTTCATCCTGTTACACGTGTCACACTGCTCTTAGCTCTATACTCCCATTCTGTCTCTCTCGTCAGTTAATACTAATTTTAAGTGTCACTGCAAGTTGTCACACAGACAAAAATATACAAAGGCGGCCACAATAGGAAAGCCCAGCAGGGCGGGGCCTTTATTTTAATTTTCACGTTCTTCACCACCTCTTTCTACTGAAACCCATTAGTCTCCCACCTCCCTCCCCTAAAGAACCAAGAGACATTTAACTCTCCCTAATAGCCCAGCATCAAGAGGCTTGTTAATTTGTACTTGGTGAGAGTGAATTCTGAGCCAGTCAGGGCTGCTGAGGACCAAACCACAGCCTGCGACACCCACATCTGCAGTTGATAGAGCCCATGTTGTACTATCTCAGACAGCAGCCTACAGCACAAAGACACTTGGAGAGGAATAGCCTGCCGTGGCATCCTGCAAAAACTGAGCAAGGGGGGCTGAGAAAAGGGTACCGCCCACATGAGCTCTAGGAGAAGAGTCAGCAAAATGTGACAATTCACAAGTGGCTGTAAAGTGGGAACAAACATTTATCTCCAAGGCAAATTGTTTAGCTTAAAGGTCAGTGTAAACTCGGAGCAGTAATATCTCCCTTTATGCCAAGAACGGACATAAAAAGCATTTTCCTCCTTAGGTTTCCAAAAACCACGAACATTTCTATTTGGAGTAAGTGTGACTAATGCCTTTAACAGCCCTAATGTCACAAATTGCTAACCAGCAGAAAGCTGAAGTTTGGGAATTGATAAGGACCATATGTGCATTCCGGCGAGTCTTGTAAACTTACTGAAGGGAACGAGAGAGAAAGAGACAGTAATGTGACAAACAAGCATGAGGAATTTCCAAAGGCAAAGTCCAATGAGAAACAGATGCTGTTCCCCTCACTGGCCCAGGCTCTGTAGTGTCAGGCGGATAACGTGCAACTCTGCCATTCTGAACTGCTGTATTAAGTTGATGCGACAGAACAGAAGTCAGTCAATTCCAAGCTTCCCAGGTTGCGGGGGCCGGGGGAAGGGGAAAGCTAAATTACTTTGTTCCACAACCGCCTACAGTTTGTTTTTAAAAATAAATTTCCCCCTTGACTTCCAAAGTGTCACAAGAGGAGAAAACAAGTACAGCTTCTCTCAGGTTGTGTCCCACACCCATCCCCCCCCCCGCTCCACACACACACACAGCACAAAAAAGAAAGCCGTGGGGCCATTCATTCAAATACTTTTTAAGAAGATATACAGTTAGGGCCAGATCCTCTGCTGGTGCACATCAGCATAGCGCTCCTGACTCAGTGCAGCTACACCAATTTGCACCAGCTAAAGATCTGGCCCTTAGAGTTCAATAACAAATCAGAAGGAAAGAAGCATAATCAAGGGGAGAAAGCAAGTTTTCAGAACAGGAGCTTTGGAAAACAATTTATTTTCAGTTATTTGGTCACCATTCAAGTTTCTAGCCCTTCCTGTAGTTCAGCCCATATAATCAGAGAAGCAGACTTCAGCCAGCAAGGCAGTGGCAAGAAAAATATGAACCATTTCCTCCTAAACACCACTGCCACCCACCCAAAAGGGCTACTCTACATACTTGCAAATAAATGGAGGTAGCCTCTGCTAAAAAAGAAAAACCAAAAAACCCAGAGGTGGAGTCAGAACAGAAGGAGAAATTAACCCAGAGAGGAAAGTTTGATCTTTGAAGTTGTACAGCTGCAAATCTGGTTTGGCTCAAAGACTTTTGATTTTGCAGTTCGTCCCGATACGACAGTCATGTGTGTCGGTGTAGAATTCACGGTGATATTTTGAAAGCAGCATCTGAATCTTGGCCAGCTTTCCACAACACCACATACATCAGTCATGGGTGAAACACAACCAGGGTGAAATGCTGGCCATACACAGAGAGAGGGATTGATTTAGGAAGTCTTGTGGCTCATATGGCTGTCTTGTAAATCTGTGAGCAAGTCTATACTACAAACTTTTGCCGACGCAAGTTACCTCAGCATAAAGCGTTCGTTTTCTAGAATTCAAGTTGTAAGCTACCTTAACAAGATATAATATTCTGAAACAGTCTTGAACTTTCTAATTTTTGTGCGTTTATTTTATTTTACTTGAAATATTCTTTTAAAAGTTTTCAGTTATGAGGTCATGGTGTGTAGGAGTGAGGTGCCAACCTTAGTTGATTTTTTGGGGTGGGCGTGCTAATTATGATTTCGGTGGTTGCCTTAAAATTGGATGGATGACTCTGCCAATTTGAAAATGTTAATTGCACATCAAGGAGAGATCTTCTGTGGAAAGGCATACAAGCCTGAGGCATAGTCATAACATTGGTGTATTTAGAAAAAGTCAGAAGCACGAGACCATATTATAACATTCTTCCTCATCTCAAATTTTACTGTGCTGATAGATTGTTACAGATAGTTAACATTTCTGGACTTCAGCAGCAGCAGAAGACAAAACATTCTTTTCAGATACAGACTGCATAAAAGGAATGTTCCCACAGCACTCCCCACATTTGTCACTTGCAAAGGAAGCATTTGATCAGCGCTCTCATCATGTTGATATTCCAAGTTTTGAATGGGGCACTAGGGAAAACCTACCAGACACTGTAAAATCTTAAATTCCTATTACATCTTATAATGACACTGATAATCAAACCTCCACAACAAAGAAAAAATAAATAAATACTTTCATGACCAGGCAATGCAAAGACAGCAAACAGTCTCATTTTGGGGCTGCTATGGGCATTGTCCTTACATAGCATGGTGCTAAAATAACCATGATCGGGTCGATTTTCTCTTTCCATTCTTTCCATTTTATTTATTTGGATTTGTACTGAGCAATATAAAAGAAGGCCCACCCTGGACTAGAGGTGACCCTGACATCAATTAAAACAATACACAGATCATTGCAGAACCACAACAGCTGTACACTTTCTTCCTCGCCTGCTCCACCACATACCAGCCACCAGAACATCTTACAAATCGGCAGAATTCCCTTCACATTCCACCCTCTCTCTAAAAAAAAGTCTTCAGCCTTCCCCAGAAGCCCATTCAGGCAGACAGGCTACAAGGGGTCAACACATTCCCAATACATTCACAGAATCAGAGAAGATTAGCGAGATTAGAGTTGGAAGGGACCTCAGGAGGTCATTTAGTCCAACCCCCTGCTCCAAGCAGGACCAACCCCAACTAAATCATCCCAGTCAGGGCTTTGTCAAGCCTGACCTTAAAATCCCAGGATAGGGATTCCACCACCTCCCTAGGTAACCCATTCCAGTGCTTCACCACCCTCCTAGTGAAATAGTGTTTCCTAATATCCAACCTAGACCTCCCCCACTGCAACTTGAGACCATTACTCCTTGTTCTGTCATCTGGTACCACTGAGAACTGATGAGCTCCATTCTCTTTGAAACCCCCTTTCAGGTAGTTGAAGGCTGCTATCAAATCCCCCCTCACTCTTCTCTTCTGCAGACTAAATAACCCCAGTTCTCTCAGCTTCTCCTCGTAAGTCATGTGCCCCAGCCCCCTAATCATTTTCGACGCCCTCCGCTGGACTCTCTCCAATCTATAGCGGGGGGGCCCCCCAAACTGGTCCTCGTGTTTTTCCTCGTTAGATTCACCCACCTCCATGGCTGCAGACAGTTAAGTCTGGCTACGATCGATTTTATCTGCAAATTAACTCACGACGGGAGGAGCACACATGAGCAACCAAGTGAAGACAGCCTAGATTAACCAGACTACCTACCACCTGGAACAAATCAGCTGAGTGATGCTAGGCAGATACGATGGTGGAGGCCAAGAAACATTTTACTGCCTCCTACGCAGCCAGGGCAGAAGAATTCCAAAGAATCTTTACGATGCAACTGACCAGCCTCAGCATGAAACTTCTGCCACAGGCTCTGGGTCTTCTCTCATGCTTGATCTGGGACGGGTCATCCATAAACTGCTGTGAACCAAGGACGGAGAAGGGGCAGAGAGCACTGAGGGGGCACATTATTGGCTGTAGATAATGAAAGGTCACTCTAAAATCCTACCACGGCATTCACAGAGTGAATCAGCAATACATTATTGCTCTTAAATATCACAGGCCGTTTATATTTAAGACAAAATCAAACCCCAAACCCTGCACAACAAACGCTGCCCCAGACAGGTCAGACAGAACCTGCATTTTGCAGTGATCAGGGCAGCAACACTGCCCATTTGAGCACAGTGCAGACCCCATCATGACTAAGAGCAGGTTTACTTTAGTGTGGAGTTGTGACCACAGCTACGGCCTGAAGCGGTTTCTGACAGCTTTCTGCCTTTCTTTGCTCTCCCTCTCTTTTGCTAGGCATTGACAAGCTTCCTGCCGGACTGGCAGCCCAGAGGCTAAAGATTTCTGAATCACCCGTGGCAAAATGGAGGCCCCACAAGTCATCCTCAGATTTACCCCAGGATACTTGTGGTCTCTAAGCTTATGCACGCACAGGTCTGGACAGCCTAAAATTTTGACCAATTTTCATTTTTTTTCCCTAAAAGCCATGTAATGGCACGTCTTTAGAAGCTGGAAAGTGCTGGCTTGCCATGGTAAGTAGGGCTCTTTTGGTAACAGCAAAAAGGGATTTAACCAATTCTACATTTAACTATCAACCATTTACATTTTCAGCTCCGACACTCGGTCCCTGCCCTGAAGGGCGTATGATCTAGGCACGACAGACACAGGGCACATCACCACCACCACCATTTGACAGAGGCACAGAGTTTATTCAATCCAGACTCCCTACCCTTGCCAACAAGCGATCACACGCCCCACCCAAAAATCCCCCTCACGAGTAACGGGGACAGTACAATGGAGATCGTGAATTGTTACAGGCTGAAGCAAGAGCAGAGGGCTTGCCAGGGTGCCTTGGAGTGGCAGCAATATGGTGTGCAGTCCAGGGAAGTTCAAGGACAGTCTTGAAAGCCAGGGAACAAGCCAAATCCCCTGCATCAAGGTTATACATCGAGCACGTTTATTTCTGCAACAATATTCTGGTCGGCACACAGAGAAAACAAGTCCTATTAAAATTATGCACTTTACACCATGGTCTGTACTTCATATGTGCTGTAAAAATCCCCAGTGCCTATTATCAAGGCAAATGTCAGGCTTGAAATAAATGCTAACCCGTGGATGAGGACCCATCAGAAAAACAAAACATTAGCACAGAGGAGAGGCTTTACAGCCAAGTCTCACTCATTGGAGAAATTCTCTCCTCTGGAGCGGTTGAGGAGAAACTGCAGTTTCTCTATGCTAAAGGCTTCTTGCAAAGACCAAAATGTTTCATGACACAAGGTGCAAAGCTTTAATATTTACGGCCTCAACAAAGTCAGTTCTGGGAATACCAAGGCTGAGTCTCCGCTAGTGTAGATCAGAGTAGCTCTGATTTATACCAGCTGAGCAAATCTGCTTCCAGGATTTTTAAATGGTTTCGCAACACACAGAGGTCCACTTCCTGTAACCTCTGTTTGGTGGATATTGACTTTACCCAAGAGGCCCTCTACAGTTCCCTCTCCATCACCCAATGGCCTGATCTGCAGAGAATATCAGAGTCAGTAGCACTGAGGGCGGGAGTGGCTACTATTTTATAATTGGGAGAATTAAAAATATGGACTTTTGTGTAGTCCTATCAAGCAGGAAGTCAAATCACCGATTAAGATGCTAAAAAGGAAACACCACCTCAGGCAGCAGTTACAGTCCTATAACAAGAGCTAGATCTGCAAAGAGCAACAGCCAGCTGAAACAAGAGAAGCGTTGCTCTCACTGGCTCGGTGAGCATGAGCTTTTTCCCTTATTTAGTAGGAATTGGGCACGATCCTGCTCAAACTTGCACCAGTTTTACCCCAATGTAACTCCGTTGGGCCAGATCCTCTGCTGGTGTAGGTCACCATAGGTCCAGCGAAGTCAATGGAACTACACTGATTTACACCAGCTATAGCTCTGACTCATTGACACTGATGGAGTTAAGTGTCAGGAAGAGGTGAGTGACAGCCTGCTGTCCATGCGCTGGGGCTGCACAAGAATCAATCTGGCACTGCGGGTTTTCTGAATAACATAATTACATTTAATGCTCTGTCTGTAACGTCTGACTGTCCACTGGGTAACTATGCTGTAGGACCAGAGCGCAAGGTGGCAGTACTAGATCGCTACAGATAGCGGACGTAACATTCATTTTGGCTTTTCTTGTACTTAAAAGTCCAAGTCCCACTTGTGGGTCTACCACGCCTTTTTCTGCAGCTGTGCAGTCTGAGTGGACTCCTCACGATTCTAAGAACGTTACTTCAGATTCAAAGACGAGAAGCCTTTTTCAACACTTAAGGAAGCAAAGTTCAAGAACTTGGTGAGCAACTGCCGACAAAATCCAGCAATATATGCCAGCATTCTTTAGAAGAATCAGCCACATTAAATACATGCTTAAATAGGACACCATCTTGAAATCTAATTCTTAACAAGTAAATTAAAAATCGTTTCAGATGCTAAGCATTAACACCCCCCTCCCCAGAATCCCCAAACAGTTTTTGTGGTTTTACAACCAGATCATCTTATTTTGTTAAATATTTTTCTCTCTGTTGTTAATGTATGCAAATAATCCACACAAACAAGGGAAACCGACCAAGAGTGTGGGAGACACATTGAAACTGACTATATACCAAGAGCATTCAAATGTAGTGTACATGAACTGGAAAGAAAAAAAGATAAATAGGATTTTTTCCTCCATTCTTGTTCAGTTGGAGTAACCTTAAGTGTAATTTGAACAATTGCAGGTAAAGAAGTTCCAAACGGGAAGTCTGATTTCCAGTTGGCAGCATCACTATAAATAACCCTGAATTAATGGATATATTCCAAAAGCTAATTAATTAGATCAGTGGTCACACCGCTATGCAACCATATTCATATTGTTTAATAAATAATGTTTAGAGCTTGATCCAAAGCACATCATCAACTGCAAAGTGGCTGATACTTCTTTCAGATATGCAGTAACTGTTGCACATGATCCCTAAGAAAACCAAAAAATAAGCCCCCAAAAGATAAAAATATCCCACAAACCAGGATGGATAAAAATGGATGATTTGGGGGGAAAAAATTATTTTGTTATCTAACTTATAAGAAGTTTTTCTTTTAAAAAAATAAACCTGTTTTAAAATGAAATCTAAATGCAATACAAAATATGTTAAGGCCTAAATTTATTATCTCTTCAAACAATTAAATAAAAAATAAATATACTATTTTTTATAGAATCTATTAAAAAAACTGAGTTTTTTAAAGGCTGTTTTTCTATATAAAGAAAGAATTGAGGGGGAAGACATCTAATTTTTTAGGTCAAGCTTTATAAATATGGCACAACAGGACCGCCTAAGTAACTTAAGCTCAAAGTCACTTTCACTTAAGCTCATTTGAACATTTTCCCAGGCTGACCTGAAATAATCAGTCTAATTCACTGACTACAGTTGATCCCTCTGTTTAATAAACCATTTAGTTGTAAATAAGAAACATGTTTTGATAAACTTCTCTTTATGTATCCAAAACACACAAGATTGTTTTGTTGGATAAAAATACATTTTATATGCTGTTTTGTGTGTTTACTTAAAGCTGCATTAAGATGGTAACTGGAATTGACAAATCATGAGCAAAAAGTAAAATATCTAGTGAATAAGCAATATATCATTCACCATTTTCTAACATACAAAAAATGTACAATTAAGAACTGCAAAATATTATGCTATATAATTGCTTACATAAATATATGTTTATAGTGTACATGCCTAGATAGCAAAAAGATGTACCAAAGTTAATGTAAAGGTTCTATTTAATTGTAAATGAACATGTTTTAAGGATTATACCAACCAATGAGAATGCACCTTTCTTTAGAAAATAACCAAAGTACAAATGGAAAGGTTGATTAAAATCTATGATGTACATGGAGGCTTTCCACTTGATTATTTCAATTAATCCATCCTGCAACCAACACAACAGGAAAGAAACATCTTGCACAGAAATGTCACAAAATTCCAGGCTTTCCAGAATTGAGACTCATGTTCAGCAAGACTGCTGTTCCCAGGGGATGAACCAATAATCAGAGGGCTGGAAAGAGAGAGAATACTGACTTCAGTGGAGTTGCTCCCAATTTACACAACTGTAAGAAAGAGACTCAAGCCCTCATCACGTTTCAATTCCATGTATCCCTCCAGATCACTACTGCATACAACCCAGGTGTTCCAGCGAGATGGTAGATATACTGTTGAGGCATTTAGCAGGGACCCATCCCTGGTGGTAAGTTCATCGAGTCTGTATATTCCATAAAGGACTATCAGGTACTACTACTGTCACAAGTTATACGTAGTATCAGAGGGGTAGCCGTGTCGGTTGCTTTTTTACAGATCCAGGCTAAGAGTCCTGTGGCACCTTATAGACTAACAAATGTATTGGAGCATGAGCTTTTGTGGGTGAATACCCCTTCGTCAGATGTGTCTGATGAAATGGTTATTCACCCACGAAAGCTCATGCTCCAATACATTTGTTAGTCTATATGGTGCCACAGGACCCTTTGTTGCAAGTTATACTTAGAAAGTCCTTCATGGCATCTACCTGATCCGACAAACAGCTAGGATTACGCTGCAGTCGCTTACAATGTGCAGAGACTGTTCTGGTACCACGCGCACAGAACATTTAATGTTTCTATGCCTGTGACAGAAATATACAGCCATACTTAAAGTAATCAAGGCTCTTCTGTGAATTATGTTTGAGGTCTAGTTCCATTTGCCACCCGCTAAAACCCAAGAGGCTTCCTTCTTCATTGCTCTGCACCTTGCACTGGTGTAAACAACTATGCAAAGTGAGTGCAAAACACTGCCCCTCTCACTTGGCGGCACTTTGCACTAACAAGACTGCACAAGCTGGAGGGGAGAATCAAGTGCAAACTCCCTTTGTTCAGTTATTAACTACAATCTACAGCTACAATTTGAAGCAATTAAAGAATAAAGTCAGCATAAGATTTATGTGGGTTCCTTTAACTAACACCCACATCTTTCATCCCCCCTCTCTAAAAAAAAAGTTACTGGGTTGTTTCAATACCTCTTGCTCCTATTACAGTTTTGTTCAAGCAGTTGTTACAGAAGTGGCCTCTTTAAGCACATTTGAAAGGCTCTTGGTTTTAAAATACACTTGATTAGAGTTACATGTCTGGCAATCTCACGATGTTTTTCAAAGCTCAAGAACCTGTTGGGATTGCCCTGCATTTTAGCCCATCCGACACAGGTGGCTTTCTGCAACAGAAAGCAGTGCCGTTTGTAACAAAAAGAGTAGCGGCAAATAATCACCTAGTAATAATTACTGACCTATAAGCCAAACTGCTTCTCTCCTGCCAACTTCAAACTTGTCCCTCACGCTGCTCCAGGGCAGGGGCCATTCTATTTAGTGGTTGTTGCCAATGTCAGTGGGCACACTGCACCATCTAATAAATGAGAGCAAGTCCCTTAAAGGCTGCTGGGCACGCGAGGTAATGCTAATATTAATTATTCACACAGCTCAGTCACGTAGAAGGCACTTGGCAAAAAGCAGAATAAGACACATGCAAGTCTTGTGGGGACAACTGCCACCTCTGGCACTCCTGACGCAGCTAAGCAAGAGAACATGAAGGATGGCTTTGTGGGTAAAGCACCAGGCCAGGAGCCTAGAGACCTGTGGTCTATTTCTAGCAGGATGGATAAAAATAAAATAAAAAAGATTTTTGGGAGATGGAAGAATAAAAAATATCTGATTTTTTAAATTTAATTAGATTTTTATGCTGTTATTATGTTTTTCTTTTTCAAAGCAAACCTGTTTGCAATGAAATCTGAATTTAATACAAAACATTTTAAGTCCTAAACTTATCATCTCTTCAAAATTCTAAATAAAAAATAAATATGCTGAATCCACAACCCAGAATCAAAAACTGTCTTCAAGGATGCTTAACTATGCAAAGAAAGAACTGGGGGGGGAAATCATCAAACTTTTGAGGTCAAACTTTATAAATATGCCACAATAGTTCAGCCTAAGTGACTTACGAGACTTCCTCATTTTCAAGAGACTTAGGTGAGTAGAAACTTAAGTAAAAGTGACTGGGACTTAGGTATATTTGAAAATTTTCCCAGGCTGACCTGAAACAACCAGTTTAATTCACTGACTACAGTTAATCCCTCTGTTTCATAAATCATTTCATTGTGAACGTGAAACAAGTTTTGAAAAGAGAAGTTCACATTTCCAAAAGATGTAAGGTGGTTTTGTTTCATAAAAATAAATTGTGTGTGTTGTGTGTTTAATTCCAGTTACCATCCTAATGCAGTTTAACACAAATCATAAGCAAAAATCAGAGGGGTAGCCGTGTTAGTCTGGATCTGTAAAAGCAGCAAAGAATCCTGTGGCACCTTATAGACTAACAGACATTTTGGAGCATGAGCTTTCGTGGGTGAATACCCACTTCGTCAGATGCATCCGACAAAGTGGGTATTCACCCATGAAAGCTCATGCTCCAAAACATCTGTTAGTCTATAAGGTGCCACAGGATTCTTTGCTGCTTTTACATAAGCAAAAAGTTAATTATCTAGTAAATAAGCAATCATTCACCATTTCCTAACATATTAAAATTGTACAACTAAGAACAATTGAAAAATATTAAGCTATATAATTCCTTAAACAAATGTGTAGTTATAGTGCACCCTCGAAGGTAGCAAAAAGATGTACCAATTCTAGTGTAAAGGCTCCATTTAGCCGTCAATCAACATGTTTTAATGGTTATGTCAACAAATGAGAATGCATCTTTCTTTAGAAAACAACTGATGCACAAAGCGAAAAAGTTAATTAAATTCAATTATTCAAATCAAGGCTTTCCACTTGGTGATTTATACTATGATTTCACTCACGGATTTAAATCACCTTGGTTAAAAAAAAAAATCCAGCCAGCCTGATGTCACAGATCCACAAGATTCCCCAGCTTGTCTACAGTCCCTAGGTGGAACCACTTCAGTATACCAGACCCTCAATGGGTCTCGCTTTTCCTCCAAGGCAAAGCATGTGGCATCACTGCCTCCCCTTAGAGACTGAACCTCTGGGGCTTCAGCACTCTGACTTCACACCGCCGCTCAGCGAGTCCAGCCAAGAGACACGCCTGGCAGAGACTTGTACACTCTTCGGATTAATGCACTTCACCCAACATTTGCAGTGACACTCGAACAGCGTTGTCAAACCAGTCTGGTTTATTTACGCTAGCAGAGAGAAAAATGCACAGCTCTTGTATTTTCTGCCCAGCCAAGCTGCAGTGAACCCCCCTGTTCAAGGGGTCTCAGTCTGACCTCCTTGATCAGATCCAAGGTGAGAGTTCTGATGCCTTCCAGCAGCCAACTCACTGGTGCCCCACCCCCCTTCGCATCTCCCCTGTCCATTTTTCTCGTGCTGGAGGGAGGCTGTTCAGTTTCCCTGCTGAGAGGTGGGGAAATCCACCTCCCTTTGGGTCGCTGGTTGCTAAGTGTCAATGTCCTGGTGACTGTCGCGGAGGATATGAGATTGGCCTTGGCCAGTTCCTCTTAATGACTCATCCCAGCTCAGATAACTAAGTGACATTCATACTTGTGGCTCCTTAGCCTGCCCTGAGAGCAAACAGTCCTTTTCCACCCACTGGGAAACAAATCAGCATATTGGGGAAACTGAGGCACACACAGGGGGCCTAAAAGTATTACCAAAAATTCCCACTGTCACATGATTTCTAGCTCTGTTACTCTGAGTAACATTGGACAAGTCAATGGGCCCTTCTGAGGCACATCTGAAAACCCCACTAGCTACCTATCTGCATCTTTAACTGCCTCAGCGCCTTTGTAAATCTGGCCCTGAACCTGTCTGTATTTCAGGCCTGCTCTATACCCAACACTGCACAGTTGAAAGAACGGTGTGATGTTGACCAGGTGCAATTTTGTGTGTGGACACTCCTACCTTGGTATAAACCTGGTTTATATCAGCTCAGCTTGCACCTGTACTTCTGGGCATGTAGACAAGCCCGCAGCCTTCTCATCGCCATTTCACAGATAACACGACTGACCTAACCTCAGCAGTTGCGAGATGAAGTGATTCAATGCCTGTGGGGCACTCAGAGCTGGTGATTTTCTTGACAGTGAACAACGTGGGGTCAGGAAGACCGAAGTCTTTCCCAGCAAGCTCCTCAGACCTTTGCTTCCCACATCTTACGGCATGCAAAGGCTGCAAGGTTCTGAACACGCCTCCTTTCACTGCCACCCTCAAGCTGCAGAGCATTCTTTCCACAGCACTTCACTGCTCTGATCCCAGGCGCAGGGGTGTGACATTTGCAGATACTGCCATCTTTCCCCTTTAACCATTTCCCTGTAGTGCTCCCCACGCTCACACAATAGTTTGCTGGGATTTGTGAACCACCAGCACTCATCTGCAGGCTCTACAGAAGGGCATTCTTTTAAATTCATGAATTATTCCACACACCGTCTGCTGCAACAGCCACATCCATTAGCTGTCAGCGGAGCCCTGCAGAAAGGTTACACGAGAGCCAGCAACCAGCCCGGCAGCTGCACTGTAGAACTTGCCACCAAGTTCTGTTTTGAATGCCCAACCCAATCCCTTTTTAAGTAAAGTAAAATCTCTATACTGAATTAGCTCCCTTTTCCAAGGCTTGTTGTGAGGTAGCAGGCTGTACCACTGCTCTTAGTAAGGAAACATTAAAATAAACTCAGCCATTTTTAATGCAACATTTTTCATGATTTATCCCCAAGAGAAAAAAAGAATTTTCAAGCTATTTTTCAGATGCTTCCAAACACGTATTCCAGCTACAACAACATGCAGAAGGAAAAGTCTAGATCAGCTATTCAGAGTCTCTTCCTGGATACTTCAGCTAAACACATACCTGCCAGCATTTGAAGTCTTATGATCTTATTTATGAGACAAAAATAGGGCCAAACCTCTTCACTTTGTGAAATATCCTGTAAAAGGAGGAGAGATTTTTGGAAGGACGAAATGGAAAAGACGGCAGTCTACTGCTAAACAAGAACAAAAACCAGGGGACTTGATCCTCCATTGCTTTGTGCATCTGCAGTCGCCTACCCCTGTGCAAAGCAAGTTTAGTATATTACACCCACATTGCACTGGAGTAAAGGCATGGAATCACAGAAATATAGGGTTGGAAGGGACCTGGAGAAGTCATCTGTCCATCTCCCCATGCTGAGGCAGGACCAAGTATACCCAGACCAGCATCGGGAGCTGTTTGTCGCTCTAACCTGGTCTTTTAAACCTCCAGTGACGAGGCTTTCACGGCCTCATTAGGTGCAAGGGAAGCTGAGAATCTCTGAGACTGTTACACAATGACAGCTTCATGTAGGTATAATATGCGGTGAGCTATACATCACATGACCTATGTTACCAGGATACGCTTGTAATCTCAAACAACGCCGTTTCACTAGAGATGCTGGATGCAGACAGCCCAAGCCAGGTTGCAGTCCTGCAAACTGCATCCACACGGACAGAGTCAGACCCTTGTGCCTGGGCAGAGTCCCACGAACTTCAGTGTGGCTCCAGCTAGGTGTCAAGATATTCCCAGCTGACTCCATTCGCACAACCTGGGCCTCATTCTGTAAAAATGAGATACTAAAGTAGGTAACCAACACAGCCGGTACCCCATTCATTTTCTAGCTTGGCCATCGACAAAGCTAGCAGATAATTGTGAAGCGGGTAATGGCCAAGCAAAAAATCAAACAAAAAAGGCTGTATCACAGAGACTACATCAGACAAGACAAGACGCACAAAGTTAGTAGGGACAGACACTATCCCATTATGTTTCACCTCCTCATAACGGTGTGGATTAAAAGACCCGATAAAGATGCACCATAAATCCACAGCCTTATGAGCCATATCGGTCCTAGAAGACAAACCCAGGCAGAGGAAAGTTCAACTTGCTCCACAGACGGGAAGAGTAGCTCAGCAGAGGTGATGCAAATGAACTCCCTGCATCCCATGCTCACAGGCTCACTAGTTCTCTGTCCCCATAACTAGGGCACTATTCCAATGGGTGGCCCAAGCTTTACCTTTGGATTGACTTATTAAAGACAGATATAGATGTTACTAAAGTAAATTATCTGTTAAACGTTTCTTACTATTTGGAAACAGGTACACTTGCAAATAAAGTACCCCCACCTGAATCAGCGAAGTCAAGGGCAGGTAAACTCAGCTGCAGATTCTTCTCCAGCTGGCTGAATTTTGTCAGCTGACTGAAGAGCCTGGCTACACATCAGGAAGTCGATGTAGGTTTCTGTGGTCCTTTCCAAGAAGGACGCTCCAAAGGTTACCATATATGGCAATGGGCAGGGTGAGTCCCAGATGGTCCTCTTAGGAATGGAGGTGCCATGGACCACCACAGATGGCATTCCAGAGTCAGGAAAGAGGCCTGGGCATTCTCCCCTCAAGACAGGGGACCATGTTCGCTAGCAGCTGTGGAGACTCATCTCAGCTACATCATGCCCAGAGCACCAGCCTCGATTGTAACATTTCCTGGTTTTGAGCCCAATCTACTCCCAGGCCTACTCCCTAGTGCGACTGATTCCGTTGATTCCCATGGGAAACAAGTGCCATTTTTAAATGGAGGGGCGGGAGGAGTATTTCGTTCTCATTTCAGAATTCTGTTTCTTAAAAACACTATACAAACCCCAGTTATGAAAGGGTCTCAAACATTTATGCAAGAGATGGCAGCAACCCCAGCCATTGGTTACACACAGGCAGGTACTGTGAGATAGTTTTAAATTTATGCGATTTACTACTTATACGCTGGACCATAACCGCTTGGGTCTAGTGTCTAAAGTTACTTTGGACACTTATTGTGCATTTAGAAGGGCCCGCAAGTTGCTAATTAAGGGCCTGAGTCTGCTCCCCTTCCCCACATCCAGCCATGCTTTTTATTCTGCAGGTAAGTCCCACTGAAATCAAGAGGACAGCTTGTAGTAGCCACATCCTAAAGTCTCATTTCCCTACTCATGACACTCATCATTTATTGTCGTTTAGTTGCTTGGCATTTGTTATAATCATCACATCAAAGTGCTCGATGGTGCCACTTCGGCAGAGCCCGGCAGGCACACTGACTCAGAGGGATCGAGTGCTGCTGGATCGCCTGGCATGCAGATGGAGTGAGCTCCACACACCCTCTCCCAGGGCCAGCCCGCTCCGCTACCCAATGCAGTGCCACAGCTACTCCCCATTCCCTTTGGAGCACCATTACACCCTCAGGGCTGCAGTGACAGATGCCCAGATCTTCCCACCTCTGTGTGGTTCAAACCCCCATTATTACTGCAGCGAGGAGGCGGCCCAGCCTTGGAGCAGGACCCCATAGCGCATGGGGCTGTACAAAATACAGAACAAAAGAGAGCCTTTGCTCTAAAATGAGCTTACAAGCCACATAACAGTGACCACTAAGAGTCTGGTAAGTTATTTCAGCACAAGTGAGGACTGGAAAGAAACATGTAACAGCGACAGTCGTTTAGTTTGGGTAGAAACCCACACCCCTGCGCTAGGATCCTCCATGCTGTATTTCAGCCAGGAACCAACCACTAAGAGTCACTCCTTTAAATATTTACACGGCTTTAAAACTGGCCAGTGTTTCTATTGTAACATATTACATAAAATTTAATATAAGGCTCCCTGGATTTATACTTCAAAATTTATGGCTTATTTTGTTGGAAGAAAACATCTGTTTGTCGGGATTTTTTTTTTTAAAGTTTGAGTTAAATATATAAAAATAAGAGAAAAAGGACTCACACCACATGGAAAAACTGCACTCCTGAGCCTCCAGTCCCAGGAAGGAAAAATCTTTGCGGGGCAATGGTCCCCTGTTCGATACCAAATGGTACCTACCCATTGTACTAAATAATTGACATTCGCTATATAAAACTCTGCATTGGGTTTGATTGGCTCAAACTAAAAAAAAACCTACTGTTTTGTTTGAAATGTTTTTCAAACTAAATGGTTGAAATGTTTGGCCAAATCCTGCCGCCAGTTACACTAGTGGAGTTACTTTGGATTTTCACAGAGCAGGTTTATTTATGCTATTCACTGAAATCACTGATTCCAGTATCAAGTCACTAGAATAAGGCTGATGAAATATTTAAGTGGCAAAACTCCCACTAAGTTCAACAGGAACTGGCTCAGGTTCTAAAGAATTTATTATAGCACTTTGCATCCATAGATCTCAAAACATTTCACAAAGGAGGTCAACTGTCTCCATTTTACAGATCGGGAAAATATGGCACAAAGAGGTAACGGGACTTTGCCCAAGGTCACCCAGTGGCAGAGCTGGGACTAGAACCTAGGCCTTCTGAATCCCAGGTCAGTGCACTGTCCATTATGCCCCACTGCCTCTGATTACATAGGGAAGAGTAAATACGTACTGCCTAACACATAGTACTATTACTAGCTACTCCTACTTCAAACAGGAAGGAATAAATTGCTTCATGGGGGGAGGGAGGAAAGCGAGACAAGATCAAGAATAAGACAAACTCTAGATTTGTGAAGTCTGCTTAACCAACATTCCTTGTCTCTATGACAATCAGTGCGTGTCTGGGACGGTATGGCACGTCTCTGAGAAACAGCCTGGTTTCATCTTTCAGCTCAGCTTCCTTGTAAATTCAAAGCATCAGGAGGGCTTTATTACTGCTTTGTCACAGTGGTGGCTCAGAGCCAAAGTTCAGACCCACACCTGAACTTTCCCCAACGTTAAGCCATTTCCAGATCCATGTTTCCCCTCCAGGGGATGTGAGTAACTCTTGTTAAAGTCATTGGCTGTTACTCATGTTCACCAGCAACACAATGACAGCCCCACAGTTTCATTCCAGCCTGTTACAGAGACTGGGCTCAGAGCTTGTGGGTGTTTGAAACTGAGGGTGTATTTACTCATCTTAAACTTTTAAATGAGCAACTCAACAGACGTTCACGAACCTGGAAAGCACATTCTACCCGATGCAGGCAGCGGACATGCTTGCAGTTCTAACTTCTTTCAGCCCGACATTCTCCACCCATCAAAATACCCAGCTCATCCTTGTCCCTGAGCCTGGCACATAGTTCAGGAGAGAGGGATGGAGCTTCATAAGAGCTTTGTGTCCCCTTATCTTGGGCCAGCTAGGGACCATTTCAGCAAACTTAAAGCTCAGCACTGCTGCCTATGGCCCTTAGGGGCCACTACAACAGCCAAGCCTCCATGCACCACTATATCCTCAGCGTTGGCCATTCCAACTCCATACTGGACATACAGATCCGCTGGTTCATGTCCCCTTTATGCCAGCGGAGCTCTTTACACCATTGCTTTGGGACTCCTTGTGAGAGTCAGTACTTGAACAGGAGTATACACAGCAGAATCAGGCCCTACGAGGGTGGCACTCAAAAGTGCTGGGCACCCCCAACTCTTATTGACTTCAACAGGATGGGTGGGTGCTCAGCACCTTTGAAAATTGTGCCAGAGGTTTGCAGACACCGAATACTCATGCTCCTGGTGTCTGACTAATCCAGGGTTGCAAAAACAGGTTAAAAAGGGAATTGTAAATTAGGTCAAATGCTACTGGGAAGTGCGAATTATTTTATATACAGCAGATTGCACTAGAATGCCAGTTAATTCTCAGCTTACAGTTGTCAGATGGTTGCTGAAATTCCTGCTTTGCTTCAGCTGCCATATTAAAGTGCCACATACTCAACATTGATGAGACAGATGAAAGAGTGAGACTACGTTTGCTCTTTCTGTGATAAAAGACACTTTGTGGCAGACATGAAATTCCTTTAAATATTCAAAGCATTACGGATTTCTCAGATTAGATACAGTCTTACCTACAGTATATTGGAAACATACTTGGGGAAAAAAATCCATTTTCAGTACTAAACTGAAATCTAATGCCTTGAGAAAACTAAAACCATGGGCTAAAGCTATCCCCCACCCTCCCCTACTTGCTAAAGCCCTTAACTTCATTATTTTCTTTGGACACAAGCAGGAAAACGTTCAAAACTAAAATGGTTGGCCTGGATTTTGAAGTGACTAGTGATTTCATGTACTCAATTTAAGACACCTTAAAGTACCTGCCCAGGGAGAAGACCTAGAGGCCTCTAATCTAGCACAGTGATGCAATGGCCGGAAGCTGAGCTCAGCAAAATTCAATCTGGAAATAAGAAGTACTGGTGGGTGGGGAAGAGGGGTGTTCTGGTTTTTAAACAGTATGTGTAATTAACCAATGGAACAGATCACCAAGGGATGTGGTAAAGTCTCCAAATCAGATCAGAGGTCTTTCTAAGATAGATAGATAGATGTTACTTACACGCACATCCTGCCCCTTCTACTCCAGGTTAGTGGGCTTAATGCAGAGATCACTGGATGAAATATGGCCAGTGTTACCATAATAATTCTCTAATTTGGCCAGTTGTGCATCTCAACCATACATCTACAGGGGCCCAATTTTCTGAAGGTGGGTGCTCAGCACTTTCTGAATAAAATATGTCTCAGCTTGGGAACCAAAAAACTCTGAGACAAATGAATAAAAACTAACCACTTTCTAAAATCTTGACCCAAATTACTAATAAAGTTTTTTTTTAAATGTGTGTGTTATAGATCAAATACTATTGAGCTAAAGAAAAAAAATCAAGACAAGCGACTCTCAAAGATATGAAGCAGCAAACAAGAGAAAAGACAGTTCCAGTTTTGTGGTGCCTCAGTAGCTACCAGGTGACAATCTGTTTCCTGTACAAGTCTGAAATATCTTGGGTAATCGTTATGACAGTAGGTACCAAAAGGTGATGTGAATTCAATGATAGCCAGATACTGCTGCTTTTCCAGGTTGCAAGTCTCTCACTTGCCAAACCAGGCTGTTGCTTGCCAAATAGTATACTGGAAAAAAGCCATAATTGTAACTATGGCATTCTCCATTCACCTGTGTGGGGTCTGCCCCCTCCTCCCCCAAATTGTAATTCTTACAGCCTGATACTGACACTCAAATTCCAAGGGGTGGGTGTTCAGATCAGTTGAGGAAGAGGATTTGAAATGTAAAGACTAGGTTGTGGGAGGAAGCAGTGTGTACAACCATCTAACAACGTAATAAGAGAATTTCAGTTCACTCTCCAGTGCAGCTTACGCGCTGCAATTTATCACAGAGGCGGGGGGGGGGGGAGGAGATGGAAAGCTGCTTTGTAATTATCAAAGCAGTCTTCATAAGGCTGATCCCTGCCTCATCTTTATACTGTTTAAAAATATAAATGGATGATGCCATGGGTAGAGATCTTGGAAATTTGACTGGATTATGTTCAATTGTTTAAGTCAAGTTTTTGATATTCTCAGCCCAGACACTGAATCTCTTCTTCTACTGCAAAAAGTAACTGGGGCCTGATCCTGTTCTCATTGAACTCAATGGCAAAACTCCCATGGACTTCAATAGAGCTGGATTAGCCACTTTATGGGAAAAAAATATCAGAGTGGAACTGGTCAACCATTTCTGAAGACTCCCCTCGGGATTCAATACATGGATTCAGTGGAAGAATTAAAAAAAGGGAATAGTCTTACAATATGAAAGCTATTACCGCCCCTCAGGAGTGCAAGGGACCAAATACAAACAGATTTACAAAAGGATTTTGCTGCTGTTCAGGAATCGGTTTTGAATAACCAATTTCCAAAGAAGAGGATGTCTGGGTAAAAAAAAACAGATTTCTAAAATGAGCTCTTTGCAAATAACTGTTGAGGAGGGCACGTGGCTGGAACTGGTCAAGAAAATATTTATGATTTTGGAGCAAATGGACTGTTTCTTTAAAAAAAACATTTTATTAGTAGATTTTAAATGGTAAATAGACAAACTAAAACAAGGAAGCAGAAACAGAAAGACGGTGAATTCACATGTACAAATACTCATACAGACTTAAGGAAATAAGCAATCAGTTGAGAAAATCCCTGGAGTGCCCCTTGACACGATGTTATCAGTGATTACAGGAGATGAAAGCAAAAAAGAGAAGGCCCAGTCCTGCAAACAGATCAACGTGCACTAGTCCTAACTCCCACTGACTCTAACAGAGCTAGGACACAGTTTGCAGAATAGGACTCTCTTCTAAACAGAACGTGTTCCGATCTTTGGATAAGAAATCCCCAGGACATTAGCTCAGTACATTCTCTTGCAGCTCTCTATCAGTGAAATGGTGATAATAGTCTCTTGGCTACTTGTCTGCTGTTCCAACAGTTGGTAGAATTCACTTTGGCGCAGCTGAGACAATTTCAATGGAAGACCAAAGAGAGGCTGTGGGGGGTACACAGAGACAAAAATGTACAGGAAGAACTTGGTGATACTTGTAAAAACCTGCAGGGAAGTGATCCCCCTTTCTGTGGATTTTTTTTTTACACACACAGCACTCCGCAGTGGTCAGTCAGACCTTGTCTATCCTAGAGTTCAAATGATGTTAACCCAAAGTGCATGTAAAATTCGCTCTAGAACGATGAGAACCCTGGGCCACCCCTGCCTTGTGCTATGGTGTGCTGAGGAGTGCAACGTGGCCTAGGAGAGCCTCCAGACATTCAATGGAGCAGAGAAGAAATAGCATCTCAGTGGCATGTCTCCTCTGGCCCAACAGGCCTCTTTGCACAAGAACCATAAGGTCAGGGCCCGGAGGATGGGTATAGGATGACTGGGGCAGATGGCAGAGCAGGGGCAGCAGTCGCTCTCCACATCATGCTTTCCTATGCACCATTTGGGTTTCTGCTACTAGCCTCTAGGCCTTCACCCTCCAGGCGCGGGGAATAATGAGGTGCAAGCAAGGGAGGGAAGCCAATGTCCCAGCAATCTCCTTGGAAGAGAGTGCTCTGAAGAGTCATTCAGCTACCTACTCTGAGGAAGACACACCCGTGTCTGTTTCAAATCCCAGTGCACATTGGGCCACCAGCCATGTGATTGCACAGTCTATAAAACACTGTTGTAACTAGTGATCTGGGAATCTTTTTGCTCTCACTTCATTTATTGTGAGAACAACCCTCCCTGCAGCATGCTCGTCTGTGTGTCTCCCCTATCCAATCAGGAGGGTGCTTCATTGGTATTAATGGTGAACGCTAATAGCACAGACATATTTGGAATGGATCATCATTGTGCACTTCCTGGAGAGGGACCCATCTATGCTGGGCCCTGAAATCGCTTTAGCACCTTGCTGGGAAGAACCACTACGCTAACGGTTCAGAACCTAGCGCAGATCCAACCAGAGAAGACAACGGATGTTGCAAAGGTAGACAAGTCTGCTGAGGGTCAGAGGAAAGGGTAAGCCTGTCTCGTCCCAGCACCTCCTCCCCCCAACAGGATTTGTGCCACTATTTAAAAAAAAAAACAACAAAACAAATAAAAGCCTTGTGCCCATCCTGTATCTGCAATTGTTAGAGATGAAAAGATTCCAAGGACGAAGAAGCAACGAAGACTCACAATTGCTTTCAGTGCAGGCAATGAGCCAGAAAAGCAGAGCTTGGGGGCGGGGACATTTCAAAATGCCTCCTCTCTAAGCAAAGATTTGTTTCTGAGACTGAAGCTGCTTAATGAGCGTTGGCATTTCAATGGTCCTCCTTAGACTTTAAAGCCAACTGCTCTGTGGCAAGGGACATCTTCCAAGAGTTTCCCATAGTTACTTCACCAAGCAACTATCGCTAGGGAAGATGACCTGCTGGGTGCCGACATCACTTGCAGTTCAACCCCATAGTTACTTCACCGAGCAACTATCGCTAGGGAAGATGACCTGCTGGGTGCCGACATCACTTGCAGTTCAACCTGAGATAGCACTGGCAACAATGGGGGTGGGGGAGACACACACTGTTCACACCGGGGTTCTCACCATTGCTAACACCAGGGCCCATCTGGAAGAGTGGGAGCAACAAGGTGAAAGGTTTGAATGAATTTCCCTAGTGGAGACAGGGCATTTGAGGTGAATGTAGGAGACTGGAAAGCAGAGTTCATACTTCTGCTTTGTGATTTGGCTGGAGACATTTAGGGCTTGTCTACACTTCCATTTTATAGCGCTCTACCTTGCTGGCTCAGGGGAGTGAAAAGTCACCCCCCTGATCGCAGCAAGTCAGAGTGCTTTAAAGCACTAGTGTAGACAGGCTCCTGGCGCTAATCCCCTCATGAAGGTGGATTACCAGGAGCGCTGAGAGAGCTCTCTCCCAGCTTTTCCCCACGACCACACTCAGACTTCAAAGCGTTCCCGTGACAGCGCTTTGAAGTTTCCAGTGTAGCCATGCCCTTACCTGGAAGTGATAACACCACAAGAATACAAAGAAACTTCCCAAAAGAATCACTGCACTAGAAAAATGTAAACAAAAAGGAGATTGCAAGCAGGGAGAAGACTGATCTAGGCAGGGCTTTGGAGTGGAGCTGCAGGTTTTTAGCTGGAGTGGAGCCGGAGCATAGCCCCAAAGCCCTGGATCTGGGGGTTAGGTGCTACTCCCTGGGGCTCGGCAGACCTGGGTTCAATTCCCTGTTCTGCCAGACCTGCTGTGTGATGTTGGACACACCCCCCCACATGCCCCTATACAAAGGTCTGGGAGCTAACCACATTTGCTTCTGGACCCATCTCCCTACTCCCAAGTGTCCAAGCCATCTGCAACACCTTCCACAAACTACTCTTCCAGTTGTCCAAACAACTAAGACACCATACAGGTATGAGCACCCTTCCGCTAATACACATGGGAGGCCTAGCTTTCCAAAGGTGGTGTGCACCCACAATTCTGACTGATGTCAATGGGTGCCATTGTTAAGCAGATGCAAAGTCCCACTGGAGTCCCTGACCTTAATCTTGCAAAAACATATGCCTGCGCTTAACTTTACACACTGTAATTAGTATCACCGAAGGCAATGAGATTGCTTGCAGTGCATAAACTGCATTAGCGTTTGCTGGATCAGGGCCTTAAAATCTTTCATCTTTTCCAAACTTGTAGCCAGCCTACTAGACTATAATTAAATATAGTTTCTTTGTAGTGGTTGGTTAGATACTATTTGTTCTAGAAAAAAGAACAGGAGTACTTGTGGCACCTTAAAGACTAACAAATTTATTTTAGCATGAGCTTTTGTGAGCTGCAGCTCACGAAAGCTCATGCTAAAATAAATTTGTTAGTCTTTAAGGTGCCACAAGTACTCCTGTTCTTTTTGCGGATACAGACTAACACGGCTGCTACTCTGAAACCTATTTGTTCTAGTTATTTTTTTATGCATGTTTTAAAATTAACATCGGCATGGGCATGAGCCATCTCAGCCATAAAATGTTTTGACTCAAGAATGCTATCTTGGCTCACTAAATCAGATTGAGTTGTTCTTAATTTCATTCTTTCAGTTTTCATTTCCCCCCCCAAAAAATACTTAAAAAAAAAATCAAACACCACAAATTAGCCAAATTCACAGCTTGAAAGGCAAACATTTAACAAGGGGAATTTCACATGCTCCTCCTGTATAATGTGTTAACAATTAACCATTTCTCCAGCGTTCCCTCCCACCAACCCAATACTCAAACACCTGTAAAGGTATGGGAGAGAGGATTAGCTAAAAGGGGTTGCACATACCCAATGGTCCACAATGACTGAGACTGCAGCTCTCTGGAGATGCTCTCAGGCCCAACCAGGAAAGCAGACCTCAGATCCAGTTCAGCAGCGGAGCCCAGAAACTGGGATGCTGGAGGACTGGCAAAGCCTAGCAGTACAGCTGGTTAACAGGCTGTGTGCTATACAGCAGGTTACATAACTGGACACTGCCTTAGGCTTTGCACCTAGGCAACCTTAACTCTAAACCAAAGCTTTTCCCCGCTCTTCTCCCCTTGAGTAGGAGTTTACTCTGCAAGCAGTCCCACTGAAATCAACCGAGGGTTCCACAACACACAGACTTGAATCCAGTTTAACTGGTGCAAATTTCCATTGGGACACTATTATTTTGTTTTAAGAAATGCTTGTTTTGGTTTAGCTGACCCCTGTTCCTAATGGACTTAAATTAAACCAACACACGAATGCCCCCCTGCAACTTTTTGCATCAGTTTAACTACATCAGTTCTATACATCACCTTACATTGACATGGTGCAAGTCTGCGTGTAGACAAGCTCTGAGCCTACTTAATGAGATGGCCCTGGAAGAATCTGATCTTTAGGCCCCCACTCAGCAACACACTTCAGCCTATGCTTAGGTCCCACTGGTTTCAATGGGATTTAAGCCTGTGCTGAAGTACAATCCTAAATTTAAGTACCTGCTTAATGCCTTGCTGAACTGGGATCTTAGAGAGGCATTTCACAGCCAGCTCTGGCTCTCTAGTAGCTAGTATAAATTATAGTTGTTCTGTTATTAAACTTCAACTTTTGTTTTATTTTCTTTAGCAGTGTAACTTCCCCTTCTACAGCAACACTACTAAGGAACCTTATACATGTACTCCGCTGCATGGAATATACAGTTTATTAGCCAGTTAGATCCATAATTAAGTAATAAATGCTAACAGAAACAGTGTGATCCAGGTCACATCTTGAACACAGACACCATTTTCACATTATGAAAGTAGCCACATTTAAAATCTTCAGCTCCATGTGCAACATCTGTTTTACTGGTACAGCACAGGAAAAAGTCAATCAAGTTTCTTTCCCTTCCCCCTCCCGACAATGTATGAAAGCGCCGTCATCTGGTCACCATTTCATTTCTCCCACATTTCTGTGAGTTAGACATAATAAAAGCATTTTCGTAAGATCACTTCTAATGCTTTTATACTTCGCAACATGTATGAAAAACTTTGTGGGAAGCAGAGAGCAAAACAAACGGGTATATATCAAAACTCGCAAAAACTGCAAGTTTGTCCTAAGAAATAATTTTAATTTATGGTTTCTAAACTCAGGGATTATCCATCAGCAAAGTGTCGAAACAAACAAAAACACCTAAAAGAAAATCTGAAATCCTGGGCGTTTTTCCCTCCCTAATTAATCCTAGACACAATCTACAGTTGCACTTAAACCCAGCAGCTGTATGTTTTCTGACTGTGGGAAATTGCTTGGGAGAAGCTATAGCTGCCAAATGACCACACTGAGTCACCATTACCATTTATTCTTTAGGGACTAGCTGGGGAGGAAGCAAAGGGCGCATTTCATGCTGTGTTAACCCAGATTTCACATTCATTACACTTCTCTCTCACAACCCCTCTGTTTTCCAGTGCAAGTCTCCCTTTCTCAGGTCACACAACACCGAACGCTTTATCCAGAGAATAAACTATTTGCCCAACTCTTGTGTGAAGCAGGAGGAAGCCTAAGGCGTCTCCACTCGGTGCTCAAGTTACCGCCACTGCTGCTAGGACAGAGGATGTTTGAAAACCTCCCCAACGCAGGAGCTAAGTCTGTGCCCTGGGCGGGGGAAGCATCATCCGCACCCCTATTTCCCTGTTACGGTTCACAGTCTCCTAGGGCCGGGAGCCTTAGGTACTGAGCAGGCCCCCGCGGTGCTCGGGGCTGTACAAATACAGACCAGTGGCGGGCAAGGAGGGCTCCAGGCGAAGCCGGGGTCGGATCGCGCCCCGCGGGTTGACACCACCGAGGACCCCCCCGCGCAGCCCGCACTCACCGCGGGTCTCCCCACCGCCACGGCCACGGCCATCCCGGCGCTGCGCCGCCCCTGCGCGCCCGGCTCCGGCTCCGGCTGCTGCAGGTCCCGCGCGCGCTCTGCGCCCCGCGCGCCGGAGCCGCAACATGGCCACCCGGCTGGGCGGGCCCACGCGCGGCGCGGGGGGGCCGGGGGCGGGGCGGGAGCCGGGCCGCGGGGAGCCCCTCCCCCCCCGCCAGTCCCCGCGCGGGCAGCGAGCCCGGGACCCCGGGCCGCCCCCGGGCCCCTCCCGCGGCCCCCCCCGGGCAGAGCGAGCCCCGGGCGCGGGGCGGGGCGGGACGCGCCCTCCCCTGCGCGCCGGCAAGTGCCCGAGTCCGCCCGGCCCGCGGCGGGAGCCGTGTGTGCAGGGGGCGCGGCGAGCCCAGCGGCGAGCCTGGGGGGCGGGGTCCCAGGCCCCCGGGCCCCGCCGGAGAGCTCCTGCACCGGGACTTGCTGGCAGAGCTCGTCGCGGGGAGCGGGGGGATTAAACCCCGGCAAGGCTGCCCAGCTCCCTCCTCCCCCCCGCGGGCAGCTGCGTGGGTCTGGTTCACACTGTCACCCAGCGGTGCCCAGGCCTGGAAGCGCTGACCGGACTGGCAACAGCGTCTGCTGCACCTGGAAGCTGTGTCCCTCCGGCGTGGCGCCAGACCAACATGCGCCTGGGAAGGGACCTGGCCATTATGTGCCACACGAATTGCCCCTGTAAGTTCCTTGGGGCAGGGACCCTTGTCTCTCTGTGGGTATGGACAGACCCAGCCCTCACACTGTGCTTTGTAAACAATCCTTCATAATCCGAGGGAATACAGCGACAACGAGTCCTGGGGCACCTTATAGACTAACAGACAAAGTGGGTATTCACCCAGGAAAGCTTATGCTCCAATACATAGATCACAGATCATAGAATATCAGGGTTGGAAGGGACCTCAGAAGGTCATCTAGTCCAACCCCCTGCTCAAAGCAGGACCAATCCCTAGCCCGATTTTTACCCCAGTTCCCTAAATGGCCTCTTCAAGGATTGAACTCACATGTCTGGGGTTAGCAGGCCAATGCTCAAACCACTGAGCTCTCTCCCACCCCCCGCCCCCAAATTTAAAACTTTAGAGCCTACAAGTCTATTCAGTCCTACTTCTCATTAAGCCAGTTGTGACTACAAACACGTTTGTTTACATTTGCAGGAGATAAGAGAATCTGTTAGTCTACAAGGTGCCCAGGACTCTGTCGCTTTTTACAGCCCCAGGCTAACACGACTACCCTGCTGATAGTGAATACAGTGACTCCCATCCTAAACCACCACCCAAGGCTCCCACCCCAATTATTTATTTGGCAGTAGTACCTAGGAATCCCAGTCCTGCACCAGGCCTCTGCTATGCAAACACAGATCATTCCTGACCCCAAGAGCTGTAAGTAACATTTATGTGGAAGTGACCCTCTCCTACAGGGGGAACAGAATCGCTCATTACAGTGGATGCACTGTGGCACAGTCTTTTCAAACAGGAGATTACCTAATAGGGAACGATCTCTTGTAATTAAAGTGCATAAGGAAAGGGGTGGAGATGTGAGAGAGAACTGTCATTACTCTCAGCTCAAGAAGAAATCCTCTTTCTCGGGCACTCCCTTTTGTATGGTGAATGGCTTTGCAGTGTTCATAGAGTCCCTAGCCAACAGGGACCATTGTGATCATCTAGTCTGACCTCTTGTATAACACAGACCATAGAACGGCCCCGACGTAATTCCTAGAGCAGATCTTTTAGATAAACATCCAATTGCGATTTCAAATTTGTCAGCGATGGAGAATCCACCATGACCTTAGGTATATTGTTCCAATGGTTAATTACCCTCCTTGTTAAAAATTTACACCTTATTTCAAGTCTAAATTTGTCTTGCTTCAGCTGGGACATTCACAGTCTCACTCATTTTTTTTTAAGATCACAAACGTGGAGATGAGGAAAGGATTTGAAAGTCGATGGACTTATCACTGCAGAGCCTTTGCACAGTGAGGTCAGCATCAGCGCCTGGCTGGATCCTGGTGCTGCTGCTGTTTATAGAAGCTATTGATCACGCTAGAGCAAGGGAATTCGATAATGAGGGGGACCCTGATTTCATAAAATATTAGAAAGCACATCACAGCTGGAGCAGCTTGTGAATGGCAGCTAATGACATCTTTGCAGTCTCAAAGGTGAACTGTACAACAAGGAAAAATTGTACCATTTGCTGCTCCTTTATGATGTGTAAAGATGGCCTCACATCAAGATTTTTTTCTGCTTTTAAACAGTCTTACTAAATAACAACACTGCATTTGTGGCTCGTTGCTCCTGCCTGAGATTTCCAAGCTCAGAGAAGAGGCACTGTCGTTACCCTAGGCTCAGTCCTACAAAGTGCTCAACAGTCTGCTCCTAATCAAGCAAAGCACTTAAGCACCAGTTTAAGCACACGAGCAGTACCATTCACTTCAATGGGCCTACCCAGATGCTTAAAGTTTGCATGACCAGGACCAAAGTATGCAGCATTTTGCAAAATGGAGCCCTTAAAGAGCTTACAGTGTAAGGGCCAGATCCTGAACACATTCCCATTAAACATGCAAGTAGTCACACTGAAATCGATGGCACTACAGCAGTGCATAAAGTTATAAATTTCTGTGTGTCTCCAGGATCAAGAACAAAGTCACACACCAACAAAGGATAGGGGGAAAGGGTACGATGAATAAGCAAATTGGTCAGGGTGGTGATTAACCATGTCTTGGTAACATAAGGCTTAACACCACAATGGTGTGTGTATATATCTGTACATATGCATACACCAGGGGTAGGCAACCTATGGCACCTGTGCTGAAGGCAGCATGCGAGCTGATTTTCAGTGGCACTCTCACTGCTCGGGTCCTGGCCACTGGTCCGGGGGGCTCTGCATTTTAATTTAATTTTAAATGAAGCTTCTGAAACATTTTTAAAACCTTATTTACTTTACACACAACAATAGTTTAGTTCTATATTATAGACTTATAGAAAGAGACCTTCTAAAAACGTTAAAATGTATTACTGGCACATGACACCTTAAATTAGAGTGAATAAATGAAGACTGGGTACACCCCTTCTGAAAGGTTGCCGACCCCTGGCATACGCCTTTAACTAAATATTTTATACCTTTATCCAGAAAGTTATCTACATACTACTGTGCAAGGAGAAGCACATCACGCATTGTAATGCACACACAATCTCTTACAAAAGGCTAGATCATCGCCCAGACTGCACGCTCCAGAGGCAGCAGGGGGAGTGTGCTCACATCTTGCTTCCCCTGTACAAGCCACTCAGGTCCAAGTGGTTCTGCACACACAATACACTCTCTTACTCTGCATCTGGAGCACATGGGGAAAGGAGGGATATGTGCAGAGTTTTCTGCCACCCAGTGCTCTGGCCAGCAAAACTGAGCCAGGAGTAGCAGGGGGTTGGGAAGGAAAGGGCAGTAGTTAGCTGTCAGCCTAGGCTGCTGGACTATCCTGCTGGACCAAGAGGGGGGCAAGGAAAGAATCGCGGCTCCCTGAGATAGGATGCTCCCTGGAGGGGTGCAGCAACATTACAGTCCTAAGGCAGTCCCATGAAGTGTGAATACAATGCTATTTATCACGGTATTTTCCATTTATAGTCAGGATGTGTAATGATGGCCCCAAGGGTCTTGCAAAAAAAATTCTCCATTTTGGGAGGGAGTCCGCCTTTTGTTAATTAATATTAATTATTAATTCATTATTTTTAAAGGAATATCTGGGTCTGACTGCTTTATTTCCTCAAAGATTTTCATCCCACTTTAAGGGCCTGGGAACCTGACATGAGAGGAAGCTGAAAGCTAGGCTGCTGCTCTTCCAGAGGCAAAGTATTGTGAGTTTCAGTGCAGGGGATGTCAATTCTCAGGTCTTGCCTATAATGGGGAATGTAGCTGGACCAGCACAACCCCCTCGTGCAGATCTGTTGCTGTGACTTGCTTCTGTGCCATGCCACTTGCCTCCTTTGTACACCGGGGTCAGCTACACCAGCGGAAGTCTTGTTTTAACACCTCTCTGAACTAGGAGCTTCCACTGTGCTGCTACAGCGCAGCTACACCAGGGCACAATTCCTTCACTTAGACGAGCCCTAGGATGACTCATCCCCTTCTTCCTCAGCTACGAGAGCCATGAATCAGGTTTCTCTCTCATACTATCACACAGATGACTTCCTGGACACAGTTGTTTAGGGCAGAGAGTGTTGACAAATAAATAAACCAAAGATTTTCTAGAGTCTGTTTGGATTTGGGTTATTGCAGTGCAGTGCATGGTGTCCCTGATGCTCAGTTGGAAACCACACATTTTTCAAGACTTCACACCTTCGTTTCATCAAATCTAAAATTACATTGGTGCAAAGAGAACAGCAAGTTATTCCTCCTAAAGCACACAGGGGTGAGCAGATCACTGCTCTGACAGAACTTCCCCAGTTCTGTGATTTTGCAGATAAGGGGTGCCCTGGCCTATTCCTTTAGTAGTGTTTCATTGTAACTATGGGACTATTCTATTTTTCAGATGAAACTGAATGAGAAAATATACATTTAAGATAAGTTGAAATATTATTTGCCATTTGTTTAATCTCAGTGCTTTAAAATCCAGGAATATGGGTCCCTAAAGACAGCCCTGTTTGTATAGTACATGTGGAGGAGTCTGTATCATTAAAAGGGGAGCGGCTAGAAACCTGTGTGTCAAGGGCTAGAGCTGTTTTATAAAAAAAGGTCAATTTGTTCTGAAATACTGATTCGTCTCTTTTTCCATCATTTTTGAGCAGCTCTATTAGGGCCTTTTTTCAGATTTCTCCAGAACAGTCAGAAATGACCTTTGGAGCCATAGAGTTGCCCAGCAACTGTGAAGAGCTAAACTTTATTAACTTCAAGAAACTAGAAGGGTATTACCCAAGGAGAGAGAGCAAACAATTACAAACTGCCAAGGACAGACAATAGTATCTCTTTAAACCACTTAGTTTGGAAGAGACAAAGGAAAAGATTATAGGTGACAGGACTGTACTAAGTGTTTGTCTACATAGCCACTTGTCTACATTCAATATGCAACATCGGCATGTTCACTACTGTAGAACTTCAATACCTATGAAGACAGGAGGGAATCTCCCATCAGTGTTGGTAATCTCCCTTCCCCGAGAGTTGGCAGCTAGGTCAATGGAAGAATTCTTCCGTTGACCTAGCACTGTCTACACTGGGATTAGGTTGGCTTAACTACACCTCTCAGGGGTGTGAATTTTTCCACACCCTAGAGCAACGTATCTGGGTCAACCTAAGTTTTTAAGTGTAGCTCAGGCCTTAGTGCATGGCAAGCTAGGGTGGGCCTCTACCGCGCACTAGCTGCATGTACTCCCATTTCAAACAGCAGGATGTCAAAGCGCACTACAGACCTTTTAGTGGACTGTAGCAGAGTCCACACAGCAATTTAGTGCATGGCAAGCTAGAGAGCTGTAGAGTCACACCCAGTTTGCTGGACAATAACTGTACACAAGCCATTATCTTTGCCTGCCTGCAGCATTGCACCAGGTTAGTCTTAGGGCTTGGCTACACTTACAAGTTGCAGCGCTGGGAGTTACAGCGCTGGTCATGCAGCTGTGTAGGGCCAGCGCTGGAGTGTGGCCACACTGACAGCTACCAGCGCTGCAGTGTGGCCACACTTGCAGCATTTCCAGCGCTGTATTGAGAGGTGCATTGTGGGCAGCTATCCCACAGAGCACCTCGTCCCATTTTTGCACTGTGGGTTGTGGGAAGGGGAAGGAAGTGTGTGGCTCATTCCGCTTCCTGTGCCAACGCCCCGTGGTGCATCGCTTCACATCCCAGCATTCACAGTCTTTCCGGCCACGTTTGGCGCCATTGTGAGTCTCTTTCTGTTTTACTCTCTGTCTGTGAATCGCGATTTCTGTTGGAAATGGAGCCCGAGCTGCTGAGGGCTGTGATGATGAGTGTCGTCAGCACAACACGTTTGGCAGTTGAGCTATTCCTTCAGCTCCAAAGTGACAGTGAGGAGTCCGACGATGATATCGATGATATCGAGTCGCCTGCCGCGTGTGACACTACAGTGCTTGTGCCATTCACGGAAATGCTCAGCACTGTTGAACGCCGCTTTTGGGCTCGGGAAACAAGCACTGACTGGTGGGATCACATCGTCATGGAAGTCTGGGATGACGAGCAGTGGCTGCAGAACTTTCGTATGAGAAAAGCCACTTTCATGGGACTGTGTGCTGAGCTCGCCCCCACCCTGCGGCGCAAGGACACAAGATTGAGAGCTGCCCTGATGGTGGAAAAGCGGGTGGCTATTGCAATCTGGAAGCTGGCAACTCCAGACAGCTACCGGTCGGTCGGGAACCAGTTTAGAGTGGGAAAGTCGACCGTTGGAATCGTGTTGATGCAAGTTTGCAGGGCCATTAATCGCATCCTGCTAAGAAGGACCGTGACTCTGCGGAACGTGCAGGACATTGTGGATGGCTTTGCACAAATGGGTTTCCCTAACTGTGGAGGGGCGATAGATGAGACGCATATTCCTATTCTGCCCCCCCCCCACCTGGCATCAGAGTACGTTAATCGTAAGGGGTATTTCTCTATGGTTCTCCAGGCGCTTGTGGATCACCGTGGGCGTTTCATTGACATTTACACAGGCTGGCCTGGAAAGGTGCATGATGCACGCATCTTTCGGAACAGTGGCCTGTTCAGGAAGATGCAGGCAGGGACTTATTTCCCAGACAGGAAGATCACAGTAGGGGACGTCAAAATGCCCATTGTGATCCTTGGAGACCCCGCTTACCCGTTACTGCCTTGGCTCATGAAACCCTATACAGGGAAGCTTGACAGGAGCAAGGACCGGTTCAACTACAGGCTGAGCCGGTGCCGAATGACTGTGGAGTGTGCTTTTGGGCATTTAAAAGCTCGCTGGCGGTCCTTGTATGGGAAGCTAGACTTGGGGGAAAGCAGCATCCCCACGGTTATATCCGCATGCTGTACCCTCCATAATATTTGTGAAGGGAAGGGTGAAACATTCAGTCAGGCATGAACCACTGAGGTTCAAGTCCTGGAGGCTGAATTTGCACAGCCAGAGAGCAGGGCTATTAGAGAAGCCCAGCACAGGGCTACAAGGATTAGGGATGCCTTGAGGGAAGAATTTGAGGCTGAAAGCCAACAGTAATGTTTGCTGCCTTGCATGGGAGTGAAGTGCAGTGGTTACACTGTTAGGATTCTATTATCCCTAACATGATTTCCAGTGACTGTTTCTTTACTGGGATAAGGTATCTTTCACTATGCAATAATAAAGACTGTTTTCAAAGCCAAGATTTATTTTATTGAATAGAAAAATACTTCATTGACAGACACACAACATTTCAGGAACCTAGGGCAGGGGGGTGGGTGGGTGAACTGTACAGTCACAAGTTTGCATATGTCCTGTCTGCAGTGCTGTGCAATGGCTGCTGCACTTCAGGGTGCATATACTGCATGGTGATGGGGGTTGAGTGCAGAGGGTAAGGGTCGTAGTTCTCAGGGCTGGTTGGTGAACGTACAGGTGTTGGAGGCAGCTGGTGGTGGTAAGAACCTGGATGCTGGGGAAGGGGGTTTGGAGCTAACATTGGGGCAGAAGAGAATAAAATTTGGGACAGGGGGGGCTGTGGGGCAGCACGGGACTGCTCTGCCTGCATAGCTACGAGTGCCTGGAGAGAGTCCGCTTGGCGCGCCAGGATACCTAGCAGCTGGTCTGTGCTTTTCCTCTTTGCCACAGCGTTTCTCCGGAGGATCCTGCTGTCCCTCTGGCGGATCCTGTTTTCCCTTTCTCTCCACTCCTGCAGCTGTTTACTCTCTCGAGCAGAGTGAGCAATAACTGTTTTCAGAATGTCTTCCCTGGTTTTTCGAGGCTTTTTCCTCAGATTCTGTAGTCTCTGTGCTGTGGTAGATCTGGGCAGTCCAGCAGTCAAGGTCACTTCTTGAAGGCAAAAATGGCAACATTTAACAGGGTAGCATTGTTAATTATCTCATCCAAACAGTAATTCCCACACACTGAAGGAGTTTTCTGTGTTCACTTTAGCATACTTTTCCCATACCAAATAAGACCACACATAACACAACAGGAGACAGGAAATGGTGAGTAAGGGGTACTGATTGCTTCAGGGCTGTGCAGGGGTTTCTGTGTGTTGGGGACAGCAAACAGCTGCATGGGGGATCTGCACTAAACAGTCTCCCAACATTTTCCACAGGAGTTACTCCTGGAAGATATCTCCCTGCTGCGGGTCACTAGGGAAGAGCGGGAAGGTCTTCTACAGCAATGCGGATTCCGCCCTGGCCCCTATGCAGCTTGCCTGTGTTCAGCAATGGTCCCCCCACCCCTCGCGGCACAGTGGCGCGGACGCGTTAGCCTGACTGGGACAAGGACCACAGTGGCTCTCCCTATAAACCTGCGCAGGCACATTGCCCACGCTCTGGCTGAAACTTTTGAGGAGATTACTGCAGCCGATTACCGCGACGTGATAGACC
This sequence comes from Mauremys mutica, assembly GCF_020497125.1. Taxonomy (NCBI): domain Eukaryota; kingdom Metazoa; phylum Chordata; order Testudines; family Geoemydidae; genus Mauremys; species Mauremys mutica. The sequence continues at coordinate 18,480,919 of NC_059076.1, read as the reverse complement.
ACATCAATGCGCTATTCCACATCTAGGCAGGCATGAATGCAGCCCTAACCCCCCCTCCTCTCCCGAAACATTTCCACCCTGAAAATAAAAGACGCTTACCGGTAACTCGCTCCTCTGTTTGTCCTTCAGCAACTGCTGGCTGCTGCGATTGGCTTCCTTCCTCCTGGCTTGAGAAGAGCTCCTGGCTGCATGCCTCCAGGGACTCTGGGGTGTCTTCCCCCATCCCAGTAGCTTCACTCGCGGTTTCCACCCCACCCCCCGCCTCCTCCTCCTCCTCCTGCTGCTCCTGTCCCCCACCCTGCTCAGAAGTGTCCATCGTGGTCCTCGGATTGGCAGTGGGGTCACCCCCAAGTATCGCGTCCATCTCCCTGTAAAAACGGCAGGTCATGGGGGCAGCGCCGGATCGGCGATTCCCCTCGCGGGCTTTGTAATAGGCACTCCGCAGCTCCTTTACTTTAACCCTGTATTGCAGCGCGTCCCGATCATGGCCCCTATCCAGCATGGACCTTGATACCTGCTCAAAGATATCATAATTGCTACGGCTGAAGCGCAGCTGGGACTGCACAGCTTCCTCCCCCCAAACACTAATGAGGTCCAGCAACTCGCCATTGCTCCATGCTGGGGCTCGTTTGCCGCGTGGAGGCATGGTCACCTGGAAAGATTACCTGATTGCACTCCACACCTGGCTGCAGCAAACAGGAAGGGGATTTTTAAAATTCCCGGGGCACTTAAAGGGCGGGTCACCTGAGGCCAGAGCAGTAGAGTGCATACTGATGAGCAGAGTGGCTGAACAGGAATTCTGGGATATCTCCTTATTCCCTGGAGGCCAATTAAAGCACTGGTGAGTGTCCACACCTGATGAGCAGTGCTGGATCACCAGCGCTGCATTCCTTATACCCCAACCCAAACGGGTGCACAGCCAGCGCTGCAGCCAGGGAGTTGCAGCGCTGGATGTGCCTTGCAAGTGTGGACGGAGAATAATTGCAGCGCTGGAAAGCCTCCACCAGCGCTGCAACTTGTAAGTGCAGCCAAGCCCCAAGGGTGTGATTTTAAACTGATTCAGTAAACCAGTGCAAAAGGCTGTATGGACACTCATGGTTTGGTTTAAACCAGGCTTATTTTGAATCAGCTTGAATCGTTTTAAGCTAAACTGAATTTAGCCACTTTGAAACCAAATTAGAAGTGTGTCCGCGCAGGGGGTTGCACCGGATTAAGTAAATCAGTTTATCTAAAGCAGTGCAAAATTATACATATACGGGGCTTCATGATGCAAATTTGAGTATGACCCCCATCCTGAAAACACTTATGCAACTGCTTTACTTGTAGGAGTAGTTCCATTAACTTCAAGAGCAGGCCTAAGTGTTTGCAAGATCAAGGACTATCTGTGTAAGAGGAGAGAGGGAAATGATGCACTGGTATAAAAAGAAGAAGTCCGTAAATTCCCGAACTAAATGCCACAGTCACCAAATGAGAAGTGGGTAAACGCCACTTACCCATGTTTATGCTTGGCTGTATTACTGATGGCAATGTTCTTTGCTGATTTTGATCAATTCTAAGCTAGGAACAAGCCTGGTTGGGAATGGTCTAAACTGAGAATGAACAGGATGTCTGAGCGCTGTAATAGACTATATATCAAGCAGGAAAATGCAGTCAGAAATTATTAAGGGGAACTACCACATCAGACGGGGGGGGGGGGAGCTTAAAAATATATCCTGCTTACACATAACTCCATTAAAACTGTCATCCTGTCTTCATAATCAAATATAGGCCTTTTAATTTTTTTTTACCCTAGTAATCTATCACTCTCTCCTATTTGATCCTGTAGTTATGAGATTAGGCAGCATTAGTTGCATCTCAGTCATTTTCTCAGCAATGCACTGATGTCATAGGCACAGGATTATGACTTCAGTGCAGGATTCATCAGAAGGAAAAGCTGGTTGAGAAGGGAGAGTGTGATTATTGGAGCTACTTTTGTTTTGAATTGTGAACAAGAGAATACAGAAAAGTTGCATCCAAATTAATTGATTTTGATAAAAAAAATTAACTTTTCATAGTATTCTTATGGGGTAATCCCTTTTTAACAGTGCATACTCTCCATTCAGATGAATGTTGGTAGGATGTAAACATATGTTCATAAAATATACCCTGGGCAAGAATGAAAGAGTATATGGTACAGACAGATAGTATCACACATTGCTATCTGTGCAGCAGAACCTCATGAAAAGTGCTGACAGATTCTTGAACAGTTCTGCTATTTGTTGCTGAACTGTAACTTTTACTGTAGCAACTTCAAGCTTCTTTATAGTGACAGTGTTATGCTTAGAGAGATACAGTAATTATAATTGTTGCCTTTGTGGAAGTATCTGTGTAGTACAACGTGTTACATCACCCGGTATGATAGATTACTGCAACTGATACCTAATGGTATAGAATCAGTCCCCTGAATGAATACAAGTCATAGTTTACCTCCTTGAGACCCAGGCCTGCAAACACTTATGCCCGTCTGATGCTGATAAATTTTTGCAGGGTCTGACCCTTAATTGTTATAGCCATAGTTAAAACAACCGACAATAAAAACTGCGTGTGTGTGATTGTGATTTATCGTCATCATGATATACGTATGGTGTTTGCAAAGCCTGCATGTTTCATGATGTTTGTGGATATGTGGTTATATAAGCCAAACACCTAAAAGATCTGCAGTTATATGGGATACCAGCATGCCACCGACGCAACGTAAGACATGACAGGCCTGTCTTGCGGTTAAGGCTTGGTTCCATCATGGACTTCTTGTGTGACCTAGGTCATATAACCCAGGGTCTGATCCAAAGCCCACCGAGGTCAATGACTTTCTATTGACTTCAATGAGCCTTACATCAGGGCCTCAGTCCCCCTGTGCCTAAATTCCCTATTTCAGTTACCGTCCCACCCTGTGTCTACTTAGATTGTAAAGTTTTGGGGACAGAGACCCACTTACCATGTGTGTGTATATAACACCTAGCACAGTGGGGCCCCAATCTCATCTGAGCCTCTAGGTGCTACTGTAATATATCTCAATAATAATAATAAAGATTAAGGACCCCATTCTTTACTGGGAGATGTGCTCCAGCGGCCTTCAGCCATGCGATAAATGCAGGTATCTAGTATAATTTCACTTTAAGTGGTTTTTGATATTTTTGTTTCAATGCAGCACATTCAGGGGTGGCAGGTTTGCAGACATTTTGGTGGTGCCCAGAACCCACCCCCCACCTGTCTAAGGCTCTGGGAGGGAGTTTGGGTGGGGAAGGAGGTCTGGGGTGCAAGCCTTGGGCTGGGGCAGGGGATTGGGGTGCAGGATGGTGTGAGGTTGGGCTCTGGGAGGGATTTTGGGTGGGGTATAGAGTCTGGGGTGCAGGCTCTGGGATGGAGTTTGGATGCAGGCTCCTGGCTGGGGCAGGATCTGGGATGGAGTTGGGGTGTAGGCTCCGGGCTGCGGCAGGGGGTGGGAGTGCAGGAGGGGGTGAGGGGTGCAGGCTCTGGGATGGAGTTTGGGAGCTGGGTGCAGGCTCCAGGCTAGGGCAGGAGGTGGGCTGCAGGAGGGGATGAGGTGTGCAGGCTCTAGGACAGAGTTTGGGTGCTGTCTCTGGGTTGGGGGTGCAAGCTCTGGGAATGAGTTTGGGGACAGGAGGGGGTGTGGAGGGAGGGGGTGCAGGCTCTGGAATGGAGTTTGGGTGCAGGCTCTGGGCTGGGGCAAGTGGTGAAGGTGTAGGAGGGGGTGAGGGGTGCAGGATCTGGAACTGAGTTTAGGTGCAGGCTCTGGGTGTGGGTGCAGGCTCTGGGAGGGAGCTTGGGGATGGGAGAGGGTGCGGAGGGAGGGGGGGCAGGCTCGGAGAAGGAGTTTGGGGGCTGGAAGGGTTGCAGAGGGAGGGGTTGCAGGCTCTGGGAAGGAGTTTGCACCCCCATGTTCATCTTTATAAAATGTTGTGTGGTATCCAATGCGAAGTTTGTCATGTTGGGTGTCCTTCTGAAGGCTAATGCTGCACTGAGCATTGTAATAGTAATGTTATAGGTTGTAATTTCATGTATATAGTTATGAGGCTGAAAATGTGTCCTCGTGGCTTAAAACAAGCCCAGGCAAAACTCTCCAGGAACACAGAGGCAGTTCACACCTCATCAGGGTATGTATGGGACAAACCCAGCCCAGCCTCACAGGAACAAAGGACGCAGGCTTAGGCAGCAACAAAGGATCTGTTGGACTCTCCGGTGAGTCACCCCCCTTCCCTTGGTCAGTGTGGGACTGCGATGAAGTAATACTCACCTGACCCTGAAAGGGGGGCAAAGAAAAGAGGGAAGAAAGACCATGATAAAAGGGAGAGATGTTTATGGATCCTGGGTAGCAGATAGAATACCCCTGGCTGGACCCCCCAACCTGAAGCAAATACTCACCAGCAACTACACACCACTCAACAGAAACACTAACCCAGGAACCAAACCCTGCAACAAACCCTGGTGCCAACTCTGTCCACATATCAATTCAAGGGACACCATCATAGGACCTAACCACATCAGCCACAGCATCAGGGGATCGTTCACCTGCACATCTACCAATGTGATATATGCCAACATGTGCCAGCAATGCCCCTCTGCCATGTACATTGGCCAAACAGGACAGTCTCTACACAAAACAATAAATGGTCACAAATCGGACATCAAGAATTATAACATTCAAAAACCAGTAGGAGAGCACTTCAATCTCCCTGGACACTCAATAACAGACTTAAAATGGTCATTCTTCACCAAAAAAACTTCAAAAACAGACTTCAATGAGAAATTGCTGAGCTGGAATTAATTTGCAAACTGGACACCATCAAATTAGGCCTGAATAAAGACTGGGAGTGGCTGGGTCACTACAAAAAGTAATTTTCCTTCTGTTGATACTCACACCTTCTTATCAACTGTTGGGAATGGGCCACATCCACCCTGATTGAATTGGCCTCGTTAGTACTGACCCCCCAACTTGTTAAGGCAACTCCCATCTTTTCATATGCTGTATATTTATACCTGCCTACTGTATTTTCCAATCCATGCATCTGATGAAGTGGATTATAGCCCATGAAAGCTTATGCCCAAATAAATGTGTTGGTCTCTAAGGTGCCACAAGGACTCCTCGCTGTTGTTTCCTAGGGTTGTGTCTGGGACCGGAAATATTGGCTACTGTCATTCGGTTGCACAATCCAAGGAACATTTTACATGCTAGAGGCTGCGTGTGAACAGCCCAGGAGTGGGGGTTCTCACAGCAGAGCAGGGGAAGGCTGGCTCCCAGAATCGGGGACTGGAGTGACCTAGCAGATCACCGGTCCAGATAACACCAAGGGAACATCACAGCCAGCCAATAAACACAGCAGCAAACTTCATTCCACTCCAAAGCCCCACACCCTCACCCATCCCTGGAAACCTTATCAAACAGGTGGTTTTTAAATACTGCAATATAATAGATGGTTGTATCACCTACTTTGTTCAAAGTGCTTTCCAGAGAAAGACTCTGGCCTTGGCTACACTTGAGAGTTACAGCGCTGGTGGTGGCTTTACAGCGCTGTAACTTACTCCCCGTCCACACTGGCAAGGCACATACAGCGCTGTATCGCCCTGGCTACAGCGCTGCTTGTACTCCACCTCGACGAGAGGAATAAAGAGTATAGCGCTGGTGCTGCAGAGCTGGGGTGCCAGTGTAAACAGAGAATAATCTTACTACTCTGTAACTGATCTCCAGAACCTTTCCATAATGCTTTTAAGTAAAGATTGCTGTCTTTGTTTTGTTGTGAACTCCGGGCTCCTGGAGCTGCTTATCTAAAAAAACAAACACAGCTCCTGTTTGCTGTGAATGAGCTCCCTTTGGAACACCCACAGCTAGTGTTTGCTTGAAGAAAGGGGGCTTGAGGAGAGAAGCAGCATGGCGTGCGGGAGGGAGGGGGGGATCCGTTTTGGAGAGGCTGCTTATCTGGTCTGTGAGGAGAAAAACGAAGAGGGCTATTTGCTTTCAGTGAGCGAGAGAGGGGTGGGGGAGGGGGTCGGAACTTGCAGCTGCTGACAGAGTGTCGGCTCCAAAAATCCACTCTCTCTCTCCCCCACGCTCCCTGTCACACTCCACCCCACACCCCCCTTTTGAAAAGCACGTTGCAGCCACTTGAACACTGGGATAGCTGCCTGTAATGCACTGCTCCCAATGCCGCTGCAGATGCTGCAAATGTGGCCATGACAGTGCGCTGGTAGCTGTCAGTGTGGCCAGACTACAGCGCTTTTCCTACACAGCTGTACGAAGACAGCTTTAACTCCCAGCGCTGTACAGCTGCAGGTGTAGCCAAACCCTCTGTCTCTGTGGGCTTGGCTACACTTACAAGTTGCAGCGCTGGTGGAGGCTTTCCAGCGCTGCAACAACACCCCGTCCACACTTGCAGGGCACAACCAGCGCTGCAACTCCCTGGTTGCAGCGCTGGCTGAAAACCCATCCCGGCAGGGGTATAAGGAGTGCAGCGCTGGTGATCCAGCGCTGCCCAGCAGGTGTGGACACTCACCAGCGCTTTACCTGTCCTCCAGGGAATAAGGAGGTATCCCAGAATTCCTGTTCAGCCACTCTGCACATCAGTTTGCACTCTACTGCTCTTGCCTCAGGTGACCCGCCCTGTAAATGCCCCGGGAAATTTAAAAATCTCCTTCCTGTTTGCTGCAGCCAGGTGTGGAGTGCAATCAGTTTTAATCAGTTACAGGTGACCATGCCTCCACGCGGCAAACGAGCCCCAGCATGGAGCACTGGTGAATTGCAGGACCTCATCAGTGTTTGGGGTGAGGCATCTGTTCAGGCACAGCTGCACTCCGGCCGTAGGAATTACGATATCTTTGAGCAGATATCAAGGGCCATGCTGGATCGGGGCCATGATCGGGACGCAGTACAATGCAGGGTGAAAATTAAAGAGCTGCGGAGTGCCTATTACAAAGCCCGAGAGGGGAATCGACGATCCGGAGCTGCTCCCACGACCTGCCGTTTTTACAGGGAGATGGATGAGATACTTGGGGGTGACCCCACTGCCAATCCCAGGATAACGATGGACACTTCTGAGCAGGCGGGACAGGAGGAGGAGGCGGAGGAGGCGGCGGAGGCGGAGGCGTGGGGGGGGGAGGAAACCGCGAGTGAAGCTCCTGGCATGGGGGAAGAAACCGCAGATTCCCTGGAGGCATGCAGCCAGGAGCTCTTCTCAAGCCAGGAGGAAAGCACCCAATCGCAGCAGCCAGCAGTTGCAGAAGGACAAGCAGAGGAGCGTGTTAGGAGAGGAGGGGGTTATGGATGCATGCATGCCAGCCTCTAGATGTGGAATAGTGGTCTATCACGTCGCGGTAATCTGCCTCAGTTATCTCAGCAAAAGCTTCATCCAGAGCGTGGGCGCAGGATTCATTAAACAGCAATCCAGACAGGGCATATGCGTGACTGTACACGTCACCAACCCACACCCCTGCCCTCTTGTGTTCATGAAATGTTGTGTGTCTGTCTGTCTGTCAAGGAAGTTTTTTTCTTTTCAATAAAACAATTCTTGGCTTTGAAAACAGTCTTTATTATAGCAGATAGTGAAAGATACCTTAGCCCAGTAAAGAAAGAGGCACTACAAATCATATTATTATTATGGATAATAGAATAACAGTGTAAGCAGTGCAATTCACTCCCATGCAAGGCAGCAAACATTATTGTTGGCTTTCAGCCTCAAATTCTTCCCTCAAGGCATCCCTAATCCTTGTAGCCCTGTGCTGGGCCTCTCTATTAGCCCTGCTCTCTGGCTGTGCATATTCAGCCTCCAGGACTTGAACCTCGGTGGTCCATGCCTCACTGAATGTTTCACCCTTCCCTTCACAAATATTATGGAGGGTACAGCAAGCGCATATAACCGCGGGGATGCTGCTTTCCCCCAAGTCTAGCTTCCCATACAAGCAACGCCAGCGGGCTTTTAAACGCCCAAAAGCACACTCCACAGTCATTCTGCACCGGCTCAGCCTGTAGTTGAACCGGTCCTTGCTCCTGTCAAGCTTCCCTGTATAGGGTTTCATGAGCCAAGGCAGTAACGGGTACGCGGGGTCTCCAAGGATCACAGTGGGCATTTCGACATCCCCTACTGTGATCTTCCTGTCTGGGAAAAAAGTCCCTGCCTGCATCTTCCTGAACAGGCCACTGTTCCGAAAGATGCGTGCATCATGCACCTTTCCAGGCCAGCCTGTGTAAATGTCAATGAAACGCCCGCGGTGATCCACAAGCGCCTGGAGAACCATAGAGAAATACCCCTTCCGATTAACGTACTCTGATGCCAGGTGGGGGGGGCCAGAATAGGAATATGCGTCCCATCTATTGCCCCTCCACAGTTAGGGAAACCCATGTGTGCAAAGCCATCCACAATGTCCTGCACGCTCCCCAGAGTCACGGTCTTTCTTAGCAGGATGCGATTAATTGCCTTGCAAACTTGCATCAAAACGATTCCCACGGTCGACTTTCCCACACCAAACTGGTTCCCGACCGACGTAGCTGTCTGGAGTTGCCAGCTTCCAGATTGCAATAGCCACTCGCTTTTCCACCGTCAGGGCAGCTCTCAATCTTGTGTCCTTGCGCCGCAGAGTGGGGGCGAGCTCAGCACACAGTCCCATGAAAGTGGCTTTTCTCATACGAAAGTTCTGCAGCCACTGCTCGTCATCCCAGACTTCCATGACGATGTGATCCCACCACTCAGTGCTTGTTTCCCGAGCCCAAAAGCGGCGTTCAACGGTGCTGAGCATTTCCGTAAATGCCGCAAGCACTTTAGTGTCACACGCGGCAGGCAAATCCATATTGATATCATCGTCGGAATCCTCACTGTCACTTTGGAGCTGAAGGAATAGCTGGACTGCCAAACGTGTTGTGCTGGTGACACTCATCAGCAGAGTCCTCAGCAGATCGGGCTCCATTTGCCACAGAAATCGCGATTCACACAGAGAGTAACAGAAAGACACTCACAATGGCGCCAAACGCTGTCTGTGGGATAGCTGCCCACAATGCACCTCTCAATACAGCGCTGGAAAGTGCTGCAAGTGTGGCCACACTGCAGCGCTGGTAGCTGTCAGTGTGGCCACACTCCAGCGCTGGCCCTTCCACAGCTGCATGACCAGCGCTGTAACTCCCAGCGCTGCAACTTGTAAGTGTAGCCAAGCCCTGTGCCTTTAAATATTACTGAAAGCAAGAAAAAGATCTTTGTAGTCCCATTGCTCTGTTTCTTCTCTCTTCACCCTGTTGGATGTTATGCTGAGTTGCAGATAGGCTAAGGTGCCTATCCTGCAAGCTGCAGACCACTGCTCACTCTCTATCCCCACGGAAGTCAATAGGGCTCATGTGCACGCACATGAAAGGGTCTCCCCAGATGGGCAGCTTGCAGGATCAGGGCTAAAATGAGCAACTTCTATTTTGTCCGAGACTAGAGGTTAACTAAGCTACAAGACATATGGCTTATATTGATTTGGGGGAGAAAAATGTCAAAATTGAAGCTTAAAATGTACATTCTGATACAGCCACAACTAACATTGCGAATATCACTGTGATAACAGTAATTAACATTGAAATGCAACTTCTTGTACATAAGGATAAAAGAAACCTGCATGAGCGGGGAAAAGCTGCAAGATTTAGAAGCCTGCTTCCCTCCTGCATTATGCCAGTAACACAATGAGATTTTGATGTAAGATACTGAATGCTCTGGTCCAATCTAGCTAAGCACATGGTTAACTTTAAGCATGTGACCAGTCCTACTGAAGTCAATGGGACAGCACAGATTCTCCAAGCAAAGCATGCTCATAAGTGCTTTCCTGGATCAGACCAGGTCACCTTGAAGGATTGTGTGCTGAGTTACACCAGCATGAAACCAGAGTAACACTGTAATGAATCAGGCCCGCCGGGTCTTTTCAGTAGTTTTTGCTGTTTTCCCCCAAAAATGTTCAGTCATGTGATTGGGAAGATAACCTTCCATTTAGAAACCTGTTCAGCAGTGTCCTTTGAGTCAGCTGTCACACAGACTACTAGAGCAATGTCTCCGAGAGAAGAATGACAGTTCCCCCATTCAATTGAGTGGGGCAATGAAAATGAGAATGGGTTTAGAATTACATTGCTTTCATTCAGAAGGATGCAGAAGTGCTTCACAACCACTTACCAACTCTGAGGCCTAATTCAATTTGCAATTTGGATGATAACATTGTTAATTATTTCACAGCTGAGTCTAGCTAATGCACTTCTCTGATGTTGCTGGACATACCTGTCATCTTCTGGAGGTTCCACTCACTTGAAAGGACTTTGTATGGGAATAAGGCTGCAAATTTTCAGTATTCAGTAGACAGATGCTTGCCAGTCCTTAAGAAATTACGGTAAAATATCATCAAAGTATTGAATACCTAAAGGTGACTTGGGGAACTTTGTATACAGTGTTGGTCCCAGGATATTAGAGAGGTGGGTGAGGTGTATCTTTGTATTGGACCAGCTTCTGTTGGTGAGAGGAGAAGCTTCCACAGAGCTCTTCTTCAGGTCTGGAAAATATACTCAAGAGTGTCACAGCTAAACACAAGGTGGAACAGATTGTTTAGCAAAAGTCATTTATTTCAAAGGACCATTCAAGGTGAAGTGGCCCATTACCACTTCTCCAATCATAGGGGGAGAAAAAGGTAAAAAATGCTGGAAGGGGGGTGATAAGTGGGTTATAGAGGGTTGCAATTAGCCAGAAATCCAGTGTCTATTCACTCCATGATTTTTAGTCCCTACCAAACTTTTGAATTTAAGCTCCCAGGCGCCTCTTCCGAAGGTGTTGTGCAGGTTTCCTTTGAGGCTGAGAGACCAGATATAGAGCGATCGCTTCATGAAAAAATGTTCACCCGCAGGTGATAGGGTGTTTTCGTCTTGTATCGTTTTCCTGTGTGAATTCAGTTGAAGGTGTAAGTGATTGTCTAGTTTCACCCCCATAGTTGTCATTGGGGCATTTAGTGCACTGGCTGAGATACACCACATGTTTTGATAGGCATGTATAGGACCCATGAATCTTGAAAGGTGTGTTGGGAGGGGGGTGTTGATTATTGTTGCAATGGAGATATGTCTGCACGTAGGCACCGACTCCGTGGGTGTTCCGGGGCTGGAGCACCCACAGGGAAAAAAAAAATGATGGCCGGCAGCCTCCCTACCGGAACCTCCCCCTTCCCCCAGCACTTCCTGCCCACCGGCAGGCCCCACAGATCAGTGCCTCTCCCCTCCCTTCCAGTGCCTACTGCCTGCCGCGGATCAGCTGTTTCGCCGTGTCAGGAGGCACTGTGGGGAGGAGCAAGGACACAGAGTGCTCAGGGGACGGGCAGAACTGGGTGGCGAAGGGGTGGGAAGAGGTGAGGGGGTGAAGCTGGGGTGGGAAGCAGCAGGGCGGGGGTGGGACCTTATGGTGGAGAGGGGGCGGGGCCTGGGCAGAGCCAGGGGGAGCACCCCCGGGCAGATTAGAAACTTGGCGCCTATGTATCTGCAGGTTCTGCATCTTTCATTCTGGCAAGGTTTGGTGCCACTTTGAGTTGGCATGTCCTGGCCAGTGGAGAGCTTGCTTCTGATAATGAGCTTGGCGTGTTTGGGGTTTTTTTGGAGGTGTGGCGGGGGAGGTTCAGATAAAGATTTATTTCAGGATGTGGTCCTCATCAAGTATGTGTTGTGATTGTTTGGTGATACCCTGTATGGTTTCCAGTGTGGGGTGGTAGGTGACAACTAGAGGTGCATAGTCAGGCGAGGCGGCGAGATTATTTCTGTATGGAAGCAGGTTCTCTCAGGATTTTTGGGTGGCCCATTCCATGATGTTATCTACTTCTCCGGTGGAGTGCCCTTATTTGGTGAAGACAGCTTTAAGTGTGTTAAGGAGTGTATCCCAGACTTTTGCCTTGGAGCACATTGTGTGGTATCGGAGTGCCTGGCTGTAGATAACAGATTTCTTGGTGTGTCTGGGGTGGTTACTGGGTTAGTGAAGGTAGCTGTGGTGAGCCATGGGTTTCTTGTGTGTAGTTGTCTGTATGAGTCCATTGTTGAGGCCGCTCATGGTGTTGAGGAAGTTGATGCTAGTGTGGGAGTGTTCCCGAGAGAGTTTGGAAGGGTGATGGTTGTTGAAGTTGTGGTGGAAATTTATGAGGAAGTTTAGGTTGTCTGGCCAGAGAATGACAATATTTTTGAGGTAGCTCAGGTATATAATTGGTTTTGTGGTGTATGTGTCCAGAAATTCTTCTCTCAAGGCCCATGAAGAGATTGGCATATTGGGGGGGCCATCCTAGAACCCATGTCTGTTCCCATGGACTGGACAAAGCATTGTTGTATGTAAAATTGTTATGGGTGAGGATGAAATGGATGACTTTGGTGATGTGTTTGGGGTGGATGCCTGAGGGTGGTCCATTATCCTATGGATATTTGAGTCAGGCAGTGATGCGGTCTTTGTGAGGGATATTGGCGTATAAGGAGGTGACATACGTGGTGGCAAGGATGGTGTTCTCAGGGAGGATGTTAATGTTGCAGTTTCTGGAGGAAGCTGGACCTTTGTGTGGTGAGGGGTTTGAGGATGGTTTCTATGAGTCCCATTCTTCTTTCAATAAGAATGCTGTAGCCAGATGGGTCTGCCTGGGTTCCCTTGTTTGTATATTTTGGAAAGTATGTAGAAGGCGGGTTGGGTTCATGAAGGATGAAATTGTAGAGTTTCTCAAGGACCTGTTTGGAGAAGGATTTGATGATATCCTTAAATTCCTGGGAAAATTGTGGTGTGGGTTCTTTGCGTTCTTTATAGTAGGTGGTGTCAGAGAGTTGTTGGTTGGCCTCATTAATATAGTCATCACGGTTGAGGACTATGGTAACTCCCCCTGCTGGTTTGATCACTATTTGGTGGCTGAATTTCAGGGGCTGTAGTGCTGTCCTCTTGGCCGTGGCGATTGTGATGTTTGTTAAGGATTTCACAGTCAATTCTTTTCTGAACCAATCAGTGTAATGGCCAAGAGTGTGGTTTCATCTGTTGTGGGATGTCCAGTCAGATGATGATTTTCCTTATGACAGTCAGTGGGAATGTAGTAATTGTGAGTGGTGTTATCATTGTTGTGAAAGAATTCTTCGAGGCAGAGTCAGTGGAAGAAGTCTTCTAGTTCTCCACATATTAGTAGGTATCAGGTTCTGTGGTGGGGCAGAAATTCAGTCTCTTGCAGAATACAGATAATTCAGCTCCACTTAGGGGTAGTTTTTGTAAACTGCTGGTGTCGGGGTGTTGTGTAGTGTCTATGTGGTAAGTCCTGGTGCCATGTTTTCTGATGGAGATGCTGTTCTATGGGTTGTGGAGTTGTAGTTGTCTCCACTTTTTGTTTTAGTGGTTAGATGGCTGTCATGAGTTATTTTTTTTCTAATTGTTTTGGGTTTCTCGTATGATTTCCAGGCAAGTTTCCTGGTTTTTTTCTTCCAGTGTGTGGGAGAGAGTGATGATTTCCTGTCTGAGGCAGTCCCTTCTGGAGTATGTGAGGGGCAGAAAGTGGTTCCTCAGTTTTCCTGAAGTCTGTCTGCAGAGCTGTTCAGCATATTTGGAGTTGTTGTATGTAGTGGTCAAAGGGGAATTTTGTAGGTTTTCTATAAAACTAGTCCAGCAGCACTGGGAGTTCACTTTAAACCCTTTCCTGCCAACTGCCCTCCTAGGCTGCAATCTTGTAACCGATAGCATGCAACTCGAGTGCTAAGTGCATGCCGGGCCCCATTAACTTTATGAGGCTCACAGCAATGTGCCTATACACTGTCAGTTGCAGAATAATAGTATTTGTCAGCCTTCCTTGAAATACTCCCTTGAATGCCAGTATCCTACACATTAGACATTGTGCCTCACATTCCTAGTGTCTTACGCAATAGGAAGGAATTTGATAATAAATACTTATGAATGAGAGTCTCACTCTCCTTGCATCTTACAATGACATCTGGCACTAAAATATAAGAGTGGATTTCTATTATTCTTGACTCCACTTCTCCCCTCAGTCGATCCTTCCATCTCAAAACACACACATTTTTCAGATTAAATCCATCCAGTTGCAAATCACGTTCCTGTCTGAAAATTGCATACCTGTAAGTAACACTTAAGATTACTATAACTGTCAGGAGTTACAGAAATAAATGTATTTTACTCTGATGTTTCAAGTTTTTAAACTTTATTTTAGTTTGCTCTATTTTCCCTGTGTTGCTGATCAGTTACACTCTAATCCTGGAACAGCGTCTGCTAGTATGGGCCCATGCTTCACCCTCTGATATCAGTGGGATACAACAAGGATGCATGGGACTCGGCCTGGGTGCTGGGAAAGCATGCTAGTAGTGCCCATTATAGGAGCAAGGTTTTCAGCCCTGATTCTGCAAATACCTAGCCACCCGAGTAACTGTCACTCATGAAAAAACCACAAGGAGTCCTTGTGGCACCTTAGAGACTAACAAATTTATTTGGGCATAAGCTTTCATGGGCTAGAACCCACTTCATCAGATGCATGAAGTGGAAAATACAGTAGGCAGGTATAAATACAGAACCCATGAAAAGATGGCAGTTACCTTATCAAGTGGGGGTGGGGTCAGTGCTAATTAGGCCAATTCAATTAGAGTGGATGTGGCCCATGGACACAAATCAGACATCAAGAATTGTAACATTCAAAAATCAGTAGGACAACACTTCAGTCTCCCTGGACACTCAATAACAGACTTAAAAGTGGCAATTCTTCAACAACATCAAAATTACAAAACAGACTCCAATAAGAAACTGCAGAACTGGAATTAATTTGCAAATGTGACACCATCAAATCACCATCAAATCAAACCTGAATAAAGCCTGGGAGTGGCTGGGTCACTACAAAAAATAATTTTCCCTCTGGTGATACTCACACCTTCTTGTCAACTGTTGGAAATGAGCCACATCCATCCTAATTGAATTGGTCTCATTAGCACTGACCCCCCTCCCCACTTGTTAAGGCAACTCCCATCTTTTCATGGGCTGTGTATTTATACCTGCCTACTGTATTTTGCACTCCATGCATCTGAAGAAGTGGGTTCTAGCCCACGTAAGCTTATGCCCAAATAAATTTGTTAGTCTCTGATGTGCCACAAGGACTCCTTGTTGTTTTTGCTGATACAGACTAACACGGCTACCCACTCTGAAACCTGTCACTCATGAGCTACTCAGCTGTGCAAAGTTACTCCTAAATGTTTGCCTGAGGGCCTTCATCAGTTTCTCATGGAAAAACCCTTATGCATACCTAGTGCTTGATCTGAAGGCCGTTTGACTTTAAAAACCTCTAACTCAGGCCCTTGAATTTCATCAGAGGAGCAGAAACCCCCTCAGAGCACATGTTAAATGTAATTTCATTTTGTTCATATCATTTTACTCTGTGTTGTTTTCTGTTTACACATCAAATCGCACACCTTTTTAAAAACAAAGTGGCTTGGGGTTTTGTTTTAAACTCAGGCCATACTACTTTAAGAAACTAGATTATATTTCAAAATGGAATTGACAGCAACCCTTTAACCTGCAGAAATGCCACAGAAAATGAGGGGGGGGGGGAGTTTCACAAAATCTGTTTCCCCCAGATTTATATTATCCCACCACCTCCCCCTCCATATGAAACTTACTTGTGACACCCCTTTGACTGAACCTCAGGCAAAACACACAATTCAACCACAACATTCTCCCCACCTTCTTTCGGTGACATCCGGAGGGTGGCTGTGATGAAAGGAAACGCGAGAGAGCAGGGAAAGGTGAAAGTAAAAACAACAACTTGCCTACAGGTGAGAGCGGAGTTTCTCTGCCTCATTCCCTCGCTGGGCTCACGCCTATACACGCCCTTGGCGTGAAAGCAGGAGAGGGCTCATGCCTGGGAGAGGGGAGGAGCTGGCTGCGGGGGAGGAGCGGAGGGCGCAGGTGAAACTGACTCCAGGAGGAACTTTATCAGGGACTAGTCTCAGGGAGACGGGGAGCGTCGCGCTGCCCAGGAGAGGGGGTGCAGGCAGGGGCAGCCCCCCGCTGCTGCCCGGGTGTCTGTGACACGCAGCGGGGGCAGAGCCATGGCCAGGGAGCTGAGCCAGGAGGAGCTGCTGGATTTCCTCTGCCAGGCTGGGGGGCGAGTGACCAACGCCGCCTTGCTGGGGCACTTCAGGCGCTTCCTGCGGGACCCCGGGCCGGCCGGGCAGGTGCAGCGGCGCCGGGAGCAGTTCAAGAGCCTGGTGAACTCGGTGGCCACGGTGCGGCAGGAGGCGGGCGGCGGCGGCCCCAAGTACGTGGTGCTGAGGAAAAGGTACCGGGACCTGCTGGGCGAGGAGCTGGGGCCACCTGCCGCGGAGCCGCCCCCAGGGCCCGGGCGGGGCCAGGGGCAGGGCCTCGCCGGTGCCTGCCCAGGGAAGGAGGCGGCTCCTTCAGCCGCCCGGCCGGGGAGCGGAGCGGGCTCCCCGGGAGGCCAGGGCAGCGGGGCGCACGCCGGACTCCAGGAGCAGCAGCGCCCGGCACCCCCCGGCCGCCTGCCCCGGGATCATCCCCGTGTCTGCCCGGGCGGAGCTGGCCGCGGGGCTCCCGGCCTCCCCCAGGCTAACTCGGGGAGGCAGGGAGCAGAGCCGCCTCCTGCCCCGGCTCGGGCCGCCGGCGGCCAGGGGCACCCCCCGGAGCGCTGCGCCCCGTGCCCGGAGCTGCGCCCTCCCCGGGCTGCCCTGCGCGCCCTCCCCGGGGCGCCCTGCGCTCCCGCCGGGCTCCAGCAGCAGCAGCGGATCCAGGAGTGGGTGGAGAAGAGCCGGGATGCGGGGCAGGCGGCCCGGGACAGCGGATCCGCTCCTCGCTCGCCCGACGGCACCTGCCCTGGCCCGGCCCGGCCGCTCCCCGCGGCTGGCTGGAGATGCCCCCCGCCCGTCTTCAGGAGCATCCGCTGCCAGCTGGCCCTGCAGGACCTGGAGGATTTCGTGGAGCAGGCGAGCCCCGGGAGCGAAGAGGGCGGCGGGGGTGGCACCGGCAGCGAGGGGAGCGACTCCCCGCAGGAGGTGGGGGACAGGGGTGCCAGCCCCGCCAGGGGAGCAGGCAAAGCGCCCAGGGACCCAGGGGCGCTAGACTCACGCTGCCAGCAGCTCAGCAATGGGGCACCCAGCGACCGCAGCCAGCGCAGAGCCAACCGGCGGGTGGTGGAGGTGAATGGCACCGCGCCCTGCACCCGCCACTCCTTCAGGAGCAAGAGCGCCCGTGGGAGCAGCAGGGTGTCCTCCTCCGAGGACGAGCTGAGGGAGCAGGACCAGGGGAGGAGAGGCCGCCGGCCGCGGAGGTCCAGGAAGATGGCCAAGGGGGCAATATTGGCTTCCCCAGGTGTGGACACTCCCCTCACTTTCCAGTACTTGGGCTCTGTGCAAAGACAGATTTGTGGGCCCCCAGAGGAGGCACTGCCAGTTCCCCAGACGCCTCTGGACCCCGGGCCCTCTTCCGTGCCCCTAGACCCCAGGGAACACAACTGGATTGTCATGGTGGCTGCTGGCTCCTGGGTGCAGGTCCGGGCGCTCTTCCTGGAAGATCCCCAGCTTGCTTTGCAGAGGGACTTTATCTCGGGCTACACCGCCCTTCACTGGATCGCCAAACATGGAGCCAGCCAAGTGCTCCAGGACTTGGTCAGCGGGGCCGAGAAAGCGGGCACCCCCCTGGATGTGAATGTGAAATCCAGCTGTGGCTACACCCCATTGCACCTAGCGGCCATCCATGGACACCAGAGGATCATGAAGCTGCTGATCCAGAAACTGAACTCCAAGGTCCATGTGCGGGACAGCAGTGGGAAGAGGCCTTGGCAATACCTGAGCAGCTCAACCTCTGGAGAAATGTGGCAGCTGCTGGGCGCTCCCAAGGGCAAGACAATCTTCCCTACCCAGCCCTTAGTCAGATGCTCCTCACCCCCCAGAAAGGCCAAGAGCCAGGAGGTGGCCAGGAGCATCAGCAGGAAAACCTCCCTCGCGGCCTGCCTGAAACCAAAGCACATGAAATGGAAAATGGCTACCAAGTACCCTGCCCTGAGGGAGCAGGAGGAGTATAGCGACTGACAAGGCAGCAGAGCCAGCCCAAAGTGGGGAGCACATGGACAAGCCTTGGGTAGAGGCTACAGAGACCTTCTAGGCAGCTTGTTTGCACAATGCGGGGTCAGTCTAGAGGTGGAGGAGAGGGGGCACTTTCTGGTTGACTAACTCTTACACTTTAACTACTTCTGGATCCTTTTCTGGCCTATTTTTAATAGAAAATCCATCTAGAAACCTTTTGTCCAATGAGCTAATGCTGTGACAACTCCCTGCCATAGGAGACAGCCAACTTTGGGAGGCAGCTGGGGGCACTCGCTCCCTGAAGCTTAGCCATGACCCACAACTGAGCTACTTGACTTCCCACACCCCATGGCCCCTAGTTCAGGCAGTTAGTCTCAGAAGCAGTTCTTTAGATGCTGGAAAGGTGGGGCGGGGTGAAAGATATGCAAGGGAGTAAGTAGTGATCACAGGAAGAAAAGATTTGAGGAAACCCTAAATCATCCCTATTTGACCTGGCCTCCAGATTGAAACCAAGAGCAGAGTGTGAGCCAAAACTCATCTTCAGGCACTTCCTGCTGTGGAGGGAGATCATCACCCAAACAATAAGAGAAATATTCACGTGTCACGGGGGAGGGGATGGTAAGGCTGTTAAATTGGAACATCACGTGCACTGCGCTAGTTGCCAGCTCAGATGAATTATTTGCCTGCAGAAGGGTGTGTGAGGAGAGACTGGAGATTCTTCCCTTGGGAATGTTAATGAGAGATGAGGAATCCCTGGCACCTAGAGACCCAACCTTTAATGCTGCTTTGATGAAAATCCAAGACTTGTTGTTTCAGTGCAGATCAAAAGAGTGACTGAAAAAGGCACTGTCACAAAGATGAGAAATAGGGCTAATCTGTTTAAAAAGCAATGTTTTTAAATTAACAAGGTTCATAAAGCGTGTTGTTGTTTTTTTTTAATAATGTGGATTCATTAGTCATTAATCACGCTGCCAGTTAGTGTTAAAACGTTTTCTGGAAAGAAAATGATCAACAAAGCAGGGTGTCTGATGTTCTTATTCTTTTCATCCACAGCTGAGGAACCTTTGAGGGCATTCACATCTTCCTAACACAACACACACAGGCAACAATCCTGCTCCTTGGGTCCTGGGCTACTTGTCCAATGCCAGCTTTGTTCGTTCTGTTGCATTTATGCCACCTGCCCATCTTTCATATTTGCACAGGCAATTATTCCTAAATGCACCTGGCTGGTTTTTGATAGTTTTGAAAATTAGAGGAATTCTCCATTTGAATATTCTATGCAACAAGTTGTGGGGTAGGGGTGGTCCCCACCTCCCCCAGGAAGTGTGTAAAACATATACCATAGTTAAACCTGAAACACGAATGTTAATCCTAGTTACGGTGCTGCTATGTGTTTAGCAGTTGCACTTCATGGTGGGTAATGAAAACAGACCAGCTCATTTCTGTTCTAGGTTTTCTCTGACAGGCACAATGCTCTGAAGTCTTGGGTTGCATGCGGGGCTGGGGGGACTGTTGCTGTTTACAGGGGCTGGTTTTTGTGTTTTGTTTTTCTTCAGTTTAAAAGAAATATTTCATGGGTCTAAAGCTTTGGAATAATATTTTACAAAACCTAAATTGGGGTGGGGGCATGTTTAGACACTGGCCCTTTAACCTTGATGGATTTTAATATTTCAAGCAAGGCCTTAACTCGCTTTTAAAGCCCCAGTCTCAAAGAGTGTGGGGCGAGCACCCTGCAGTTCCCAGGGGCCTTTTGTCTGTGAAGTCCCAGGGTGGGGTGGAGGGAGGAGCAGACACTCTAGGGTGTGACATTCATTCCAGAGCTGGTTCATTCCAAGCCACTCCCCACCCACCTTTACAGTGTTCAGCACCCCTGGGTGTGCTAACCGCCTGCTGCTGTACCTCCCTGCTCACTTGAGGGGTGACACATTTCATCTGACCCCTCAAACCCCCCCCACCACTCCCAAAAACAGGGTACGGCATGCTGAGGGGAGGGGCCATGAAGGAGATCTTGTACCTATGCTACATATTGTAGAGGGGGGGCCCTTGACCGGTCCCCTGAAGGTGGAAGGCCACAATAGCAGCCCATGAGGGTCACGGCCACAGCAGGGCTATGGACCGAGACAGACATTTATGCAGATTTTTCTATCATGTAGGTTTAGTAGGGCCAAGGCAGCCGTGCTCACTTACCCACTTATTCCCTGACAAATATCCCTGCAGTCTGGGCCTGATTCCCTTCCCCGCGATATGAGTGACTCCCACTTCCTGTGGCTGGAGAATTAGTCCCTGTAGCATTCACTCCTGTGGGCCCTGCTTGACCCCGGCTGTCCCTGTTGGGGGTAGATGAGCAGAGCTATGGCCCAGAGGACAAGGGCCATAGGGGTCGATAAAGGCGGCCGTGAAGTCAGCCATCCACAGCGATGGCTTGGCTCTCCCTACAAGCCCTGACCCTTCCAGGCAGCTGTTCCCAGGCTGCCAGGACACTTGTACATATTGAGGTGTGTGCTCCCCACCCACGCTGGTGGGCGAACCATGCTCATGTGTGGCAGGCAACAGCCATAGCTGCTAGATCAATCACCTGCCGAGGAAGGGCTAGAAAGCTTGTCCTTCATCTTACGAAAAATATCCAAACCCACAGGCTTCCATCACCTAAGCGCAAGGATCTCTCTCCTGGCGGAATACCAGCTACCAGTGGGTGATATCGCACAGACCCTGAGCCTACAAACGCGTGCTTAGCTTTACTACCATCACTAATCCCACCCAAGTGGTAAAACCAAGCATTTCCCGTAACGTATGCACTGTACCAGGCATCTCAATTTCAAACCACCACGAGGGCCACGTGAGGACTAGTACATTGGCCCGAGGGCTGCATCATTGACACCTTTTAATACAAAGATACAAAGGCCGCCCCTGCCCCCACACCACCCCTTCCATGAGGCCCTGCCCCGCCTCTTCCCACCCCTTCCCTGCCCCCATTCCATCCCAACTCTGCCCCCTCCCTGCCCCTATTCCAGTCCCTTCCCCAAATCCCCTCCCCGGCCCTGTCTCTTCCCCACCTCCTCCCCTGAGCTCCCCGCTTCTCCCCCCTCCCTCCTGGAAAGTCCTAAGTGCCACCAAACAGCTGTTTGGTGGTGGGAAGCGCTGGGAGGTAGGCGAAGGAGTGGGGATGCGGCACGCTCGGGGGGAGGGGCGTGTGTGTGAGCTATGGCGGCCCGCAGGAAATAACTAGTACATTGGCCCGAGGGCTGCATCATTGACACCTTTTAATACAAAGATACAAAGGCCGCCCCTGCCCCCACACCACCCCTTCCATGAGGCCCTGCCCCGCCTCTTCCCACCCCTTCCCTGCCCCCATTCCATCCCAACTCTGCCCCCTCCCTGCCCCTATTCCAGCCCCTTCCCCAAATCCCCTCCCCGGCCCTGTCTCTTCCCCACCTCCTCCCCTGAGTGCCTGGCTCCCCGCTCCTTCCCCCCTCCCTCCTGGAAAGTCCTAAGTGCCACCAAAGAGCTGTTTGGTGGTGGGAAGCGCTGGGAGGTAGGCGAAGGAGTGGGGATGCGGCACGCTCGGGGGGAGGGGCGTGTGTGTGAGCTATGGCAGCCCGCAGGAAATAACTCTGCGGGCCACGTGTTTGAGACCCCTGCACTATACGCTGTCAGTCTGTAACCTCAGGGGCTCTATGTGCATGAATGCACAAAACTTCTGACTTGACTTTACCAGTTGCATGGATTTTTCAGTAGGACAAGGCCATGATCTGCCCTGTGTTTGCAACCCAGTGGCTGCAGCATTGTAGTAGAGCATTAGTACCAGACAGTGAAATTGGCTAGACGCGGACTGTACTGAAAGTGACACTGCTGAGTCTATTTTCATTATCCAAGCTGAGCAGATGTCACCAAGTTAAACCAAGAGCGCATAAAGAACAAAGAGCAACTTAGTTTATTAAAAAGGAAAAAATATTCAAAATCTAAGATTTATCCAGAACCAGGGAAGGAAATTTTAAACTGGCTTCTGGAAGTTCAGTCTAGGCAAAAGGAATGGGCCCAGCAAGAATCAGTTACAACTGAAGAATCACATTAATAAAACTTCACCTATTAATTCCCTTAAGAAAGTCTCACACAGCAACTAAAAACAAGTATAGTTGAACCTTGAGGTAAGATTCCAAGAAGGATCCTCCAGCAGCTGCTGAAGAATGGCGGTATAGTTCTGCCTTGTTAGCTTTTGCTTGGTTATGTTTATATTTCTGTGTACTAAGGCTGAGATTTTTCAAGCAATCGGAGGGAATTAGGTGTCCAATTCAAGGGACCAGACACCCAGGGGTGTTTTTGAAAATCGCAGCTTATATTAATGTTCACATGCAAAACGACAGCATTTGAGTAAAAGCTGAAATCCCTCCCTTCCTGCTCCCAGCCCTTTGCAACAACTCATTGTATCGGGGATGTGCCCTGTTCTGAGTCCCTGCCAACGTCAGGCATAGGATAGGGCCCTGCATCAGCTGCAGGAACGCTGCTTCTAGGCCAAGACCTTGTTTGAACTTGAAATACTTAAGACAAGTTTTGATGGACCTCACTCCTCCATTAGCTTATCTGATTCTCTTTTGAACCCAGTGGTACTTCTGGCCTTCACAACATCCCCTTGCTATGCATTCCACATGTTAATTGTACAAAGTACTTTTTCCACACAATGCACAATTAACCTGTGGCACTCAGGACCATGGGCTGAGGTGATGGCCAGAAGTATAACTGGGTTAAAAACAACTAGGTCATTTCATGGAGAATAGATCCATCAATGGCTATTAGCCAACATGGTCAGGGATCAACCCTACGCTTGGGGTGTACCTAAACCTCTGACTGCCAGAAGAGGAAAATGGGGTGGATCCATCCAATTGCCCTGTTCTGTACACTCTCCCTGAAGCTCTGGTACTGGCCATTGTTGGAGACTGGCTACTCTAGGTGGACCATTGATCTGACCCAGTATGGCCGTTCTTATGTTCTTAAGTGTCTGAAAAAGTGATTGTATAATGGGAATGCTGACAGAACCTTCACTCAAATGGGGCCGGCAGATGGATCTTTCTGATCTTTTACTACAGGATTGCTTATGAGCCTAGTGGCTGCTGCCATTAATAATACCTAGCTCGTATGACACCTTTTTTAAAGCATTCAGTCATTTCATATAGGCACAGACCTTCACTTCATCCACGAAGTCTGAGCAGCCAGGCTTTCTGCAGGCAAAGTCTACGGGAGTGAAGAGGGTGAAATCAATCCTTCAATCCACAGGTACAGCCTGGGGTCACAGAACAGCTCCCCTCCCCGCCCCACTCCCCCTTAGCTAGCAATCTAGCCTATAGTCTGGAGTATCTGCTACAACTGCGGCACCTTTCCTCTCCGGGAACCAGGGTCAGCAGATCTGTGGATCTGAGAGCATCCCCCACAACATGCCGAATGTGGAGATTCCTCAGAACCCCCATGCTCATCCCTCTCACCAGGTGCAAATGTGAGGCTTCCGGGGTGCATTTCACACACAGAATTAAATGGATTTTGCAATGAAAGGGAAAGAATCTTGACTCCATTGAAGTCAATGGGAGATCTGCCATTGACTTTAGTGGAGCCAAGATTTCACCCACCAGATTTAGATTCTATGGCGACAGATTTGACCGCTGCATCTTGGTGCTGCTGCCAGCACAGTCTGAGAAGCAAGTGCTAAAGAATCTCCCCTTCAGGCTGTTCAAAATGCTGCTTTGTCTTTGGCAAGAACCTGTGATGAAGCTGAAGCCAGGAAGATCCCAGCTCGTTTTCCAGAGCCGGGGCGCGTACAAGGCGGTCCAGTTAAACTTGCTGCCCCTTTATGTATAAAACTGAGCAAACTTCCCATGAAGTCATTGAGACACATGAACATGGATCCCCTACACGCAGTCACTTTTCAGATTAAAACGACACTAGCAAGAGATGTATGAAAACAGCCTAGACAAGTCAGAGCCTTTCGGCTTTGCGAGAGTCCATGTAAACAGTAAGCTGCTCCCAAAGTCCTAAGTGTACGTTCTGAAGCAAGGGACTCCACGCTGGTAAAGTACTGCCTTGTCTCCGCTCTGTTTGTATGAGCAGGGGGCTGGGGCCAACGACTGGGGACTACCTCCAAAGTGATGAGCTCTCAGTACAAGAAATACCCTGAAAGGTTTTAGTGCAATTGGAAAATGGTTCCTGTGCGAATGAAACCTTCCCAATTCCCCTCTCATGACTAAGAGATTTTTCGCATATTAACACATTCTGCGAAGCAGAGAGTAAGGGAACAAATGCCATGTGAAGATCTGAATAAATCAAGGAAACTGCCCCATAAAACGTACTTTCTTCTTTGACTTTGACAAGTGCTGTTTGGTTTAAATTATTGATGCTGGTACCTGGTGGTATTGCCTGCTTTGCATGAGCAGTGGTTTCTTAAGTGCGGGAAGCCTCATTACAGGTCTCTAGGAGATCTTGTTAAAATAATAGGTTGAGATGACGGGGAATGTTGTGAAAATAACTCGGGTGGCAGATTAGCAACGTGAGTATTAGCAAGGCTCTGTTGTACAAATAACAGGGCAGTAACCCGTGGCACCAAGTCTCAGAGCCCGGGTCAGGTGACTCAGGCCTGCAGGGCTAAAAATAGCAATATGGGCGTTTGGGCTTGGGCTGGAGCCTCTCTCCCGCGAGGGGGTCTCGGAGCCCAGGCTCCAGCCTGAGCCCTGTGAGTCCGAGTCAGCTGACGCAGGCAGTGTAGGCATACCCTAGTAGGCTAGACTGAGGCTAGCCTTTCTGAGTGGGATTTGCAAGAATGCCTAAGTGATTTAGAAGCACAAATCCCACTGAAAATCTATGGGACTTGTGCTCCTACCTCCCTCAGGTCCAGATCTCTAAGGTACTTGTGTGCCTAACTCACTGAGGATCTGGGCTCTAGGGGCTTTGGAAAAGCCCGTCCCCCATGGCCACACAGGGTAAAGAGAGAGAGCAAACCTCTTTCCCCACAACCTTGCATGGGCCATGGGTTGCCAGCCAGAAGTGCAGCTCCTGAACATGGTGTGTGTGGGGGAGCACTGGGGCCACTATCAAGTTGCTTCCCCACTCCCCCTCCGAGCAGTTTGTCTAAAAGTGGGTGGATAGCAGGCAGAGCCGGGGTCACCCCTCACACACACTAGCTGGTGGAGCTGGATGGCCTTACACTGCACCCTTTAAAGCGACAGAGCAAGTGTACACCCTGACACAGCACAATACGGGAGCTCCAGGAGGGATCAGTAACTAGAACCGCTTGAAAAATAGGAAAAACAATTTTGCAAAAAAGTTTAAGATCTTGAAGTGGTTTCAGTTGTGCTGGGGTTGAAGCAGCTCCACCTTTCATGGCATTTCTCGATGTGGTTGTCAGAGTTTCTTGTTTATCAAAATGCACATTTTCTTACCAGGTTTTTAGTAAGTGGAAAAATCTCAAGAATTATTTTTAAAAAGTTCTATAAAATTAAAAGCATTATGGAAAATTTTGGGGAGGGAGGGAGACCCAGAATGCGTCAACGACAGTGATATTTCACGAGAAGTTTCACTTGTGAGAAAAGACCATCGTGGAACAAAGAAACTTCTGCTGTGAAAAATTTCAGGCAGGTTTATAAATAACCATTTTGGGCAAAGGGTGAGGTGAGCTCTGGAACAGCTCCGAGTCACTGCAAGGGGATGCAGGAGATGGGAGTTTGCAGGTGACAGGACAATGAGGGAGGTTGGTTGCTGATTACAGGAAAGCAGCTGTGAAACTGAAAAGAAAAAGTTGTTCTATTATTATTATTTTAAAAGAGGAAACTGCAGGGAAGGGCAGGAAAGAAGGTGAAAATGAGCAAGCCTTTCCCCTAATACGAATATGCAATTGAAACCTTTTAAGCCACTAAAGCACAGCTGAAAAATGATACAATTTCATGCACAAATCCAGTGTTTTCCTTGGTCATCTGTCAATATTAGCAGACAGAGGTTGACATCACTTGTGCTGCGGACTAGTTCAGTACACAAAGTGCTTCCTTCATGTGATTTGGTGCCAAGGTCTCCCTATGGCTATTGACCACAATGAAGAGACCGCTTCCTGGTGCCATCATGCGTGTGTATTTACTACACCTAAATACACAACCCCAATTAGCAAACCTCCAGGGGCCGTGCCTCAGAAGGTGTGAATTGTGATAGCACCACTGAAGTCAGTGGGCCTGTGACTATTGATACCATCTGAGGATCTGGCAAGCAGTTCTTGGGCACGAAACATTGCAAATACATCCTCCAGTATCTGACTGTCGCTGGGGGCATGGAAGTCAATGGAGCTGCTCATGTGAATAAGGGTAGGCATGTGTGCACGTTTGCAGGATCAGGCCCTTAGATCAGATGACCAGGATTTCAAACAACAGAAGTGATTTTCAGTAGCATTGATCGCTCCCCTCCCCTCTTCTCCTTCATGGAAATATCCACCTGAAAGGATCTTGTGGATAAAAAACCCTCCTTCAGGGATCCTCTGTGGGAAATGAGGCCTTGGAGAAAAATTGCAAGGATGAGCCACTCTGAGAGTGGTGAGCTCCCCTCCAGGACAGGCCCTCACCTTGGCTGGGGCCTGTAAGTGCTACCAGTAAATCATTTGCTCTTAAAACTCAGATCCACATAGCAGATCTCAGTGCTTCTCCTCAGATGCCTGGGCAAGGTAGGAGCAGCTGCAGAAGCAGCTAAAGCAAGAACCTTCAGACATTCAGGGAACTTTCTACTGTTTTGACAGAACTCTCTCTACCCTGTGCTGATTGGCTGTTTGCTCCAACCCTCTCTCTCTTTCACAGTCTTTTTACCTCATGTTCTCTCGACACCTTCCTGGTCCCCCTCGACTCTTCCCTTCAATGTCCCCTCTGTCTTCCCCTTTCTTTCCTTTTAGCTGATCCCCTCCTAACTGAAACTGACCCCCCAAAAATCAAACCCACTGTGGAACTAGCAGGACAGTGGCTGCTCCCACATAGTTCACTCTGCCCGTGTGCTCATTCCTTTCTCCCACCCTGTGTCGGTCTTGTCTATTTAGATGGCAAGTTCTTCAGGGCCATCTACTACTGTTCGTCCAGTGCCTGGCATGACAAGGCTCCATTCTTGGCCAGTCTGTTGGCACCACTCCAATAGACATGGGTACTAATAATAAAAGTAGGAAATGGAGAGGCTCCCTCATGAAGGTAATATTGGTCAGCTGATCTGGCCTCATGTCCTGGACCTTGGAGGCCAGCGCTCTGTTAAAGAAATGAGGATTAGGTAATCAAGTGTGCATAGCACTTTAAGGGAGAGTTACAAGTGGATGGGATAAAGAGATTCCAATTCAAATCTCCCCCAGGCCACAGATATTCTATAGATCGCACTAGTCATGCAAAAATAAAAAAAATCCATATTTGGCAAACAGACTTTTTGCCTTACTCACATTTGTGTGGCTGCACCACCAGAAATGGCAACGGGCAACAACATGGGGCAGGTTTTGGTCTGAGTAAGATTTTTCTATGAAATGCATTTTATCATCTTGTCTTTTAACGTGACATTATTCCTTTATCAGATGCATTGTGTGCAGTCAATAGTGGCAGATAAATGAAAATCACGCTCTTTCAAATGGCCTCTTGCTGTTTTTACCTAGAAAGGACATAAAAACCCCAAAAGTCGCAAGCCACAGACAGTTAAACACGTAATTCAGTAGGACCGGTTTGCATTACCTTATTTCCTCCCCCCTCCAGTTCCTTACATCCCCTTGTCAATTGCTGGAAATGGGCCATTTTCATTACTACTACAAACAGTTCTTTTTCTCTCCTGCTGATAATAGCTCACCTTAACTGATCACGCTCCTTATAGCATGTATGGTAACACTCATATATACAGAGGCGGCTCCAGGCCCCAGCACGCCAAGCGCGTGCTTGGGGCGGCATATATATATATATATATATATACACACACACAGGGGCGGCTCTAGCCATTTCACTGCCCCAAGCACGGCGGCACGCTGCGGGGGGTGCTCTGCCGGTCGCCAAGAGGGCGGCAGGCGGCTCCGGTGGACCTCCTGCAGGCGTGCCTGCGGAGGGTCCGCTTGTCCCGCGGCTTTGGTGGAGCATCCGCAGGCACGTCTGCGGGAGGTCCACCAGAGCCGCGGGACCAGCGGACCCTCCGCAGGCACGTCTGCGGATGCTCCACCGGAGCCGCGGGACCAGCGGACCCTCCGCAGGCACGTCTGCCGGAGGTCCACCGGAGCCGCGGGACCGGCGACTGGAAGAGCGCCCCCCGTGGCGTGCCGCCGTGCTTGGGGCAGCGAAATGGCTAGAGCCGCCCCTGTGTATGTATGTGTATATATATATATCTTCCTACTGTATTTTCCACTGCATGCATCCGATGAAGTGGGGCTGTAGCCCACGAAAGCTCATGCTGAAATAAATTTGTTAGTCTCTAAGGTGCCATAAGTGCTCCTGTTCTTTTTTCAATGGGTCACAATTACTGGTCAAAATCCACCCTAAGTCAAAGTAGCTGCCAGTCTGCACCGGACCCCCTCACAGAATTGTTTATTGGGGTTTTGTGGCCAACCTCATCTTTCAGTTCTCTTGGCATCACGCTCCACAGCTTGGCAGAACAGAATAGCAAGTCTGACATAGCAAGATATTTTACAGTGTTGCAGAATCTTCCTTATACAGAAAAGGAGCCTGATTAACAAGCAATGTGGATCCCATTATGACAAGGAAACAAATGATCCTGTCTACACTGCAATAAAATTCCCACGCGCACAGAGGAGATGTTATCACAGCTTGAGCAAAGTCCTCGGAGCAGTTAGCAAGAGTGCACAAGTACATGGGCTAGTACAGGGAACTGGGAGAATGACTTAGTTCTTGTTTACATTTACGGAAAGGGAAGAGAAAACTCTTACTAAAGAGGGAGGATGAAGGGGAAATGTGGACCCCGTTATTGTCAGACTAGATGATCTAATGAATAGAACTGAATTCACTCCGCTAACTAGCATGTCACAGGAATGGATGCCGTAGCTACAGACCATGATGGGGTCTAAAATGGAATGATTTCCCCCCCCGTTTACCGCCATGTGTGTTTCTATCCGTGAAAACAGAGGACTGAAAACAGTCATGGATCGGGTCAATGAGTTTCAGTGTACTCTCTCATTGACATCAGAGGCCAATAGATACTGCAGTTATTCCTCTCTCCTGCATAGCCCTGAAAGCACAGCAATGATGATAATTAATTTCATGGCCTAAGGGCAAGGTCTTCTCTCAGATCCGTCGAGTGGCCATGCCTCTGCTTTTCTCTTCTCCCTACTTGCCCAGGCATCTGAGGAGAAGCAGGCTGTCGGCTCTGAGATCTGCTGTGTGGATCTGAGTTTTAAGGTGCAAATGATTTACACCCTCACACAGGTGAGGGTCTGTACTGGGGGGAGCTCACCACCTGAGCACCCCATCCCAAACGAGGGACCAGCATTGCAGGGGGTTCTTCCACTCTAGCACGCCCTATTGTCTGCTCTGGTTTTGCAGCAGCCTGCAGCTTTCATGGTCCAGCCCCCAGCCAGGTCATCTTTCAACTTCAGTCCCCTCTCAGGGTAATAAAAGTCCACACCAACCTCCAAACAAATGGTTCTTCCACTCTGGTTGGCCTACTCGCCAGTCTGCCTTCTGGGCTCCATTCTTAGCGGCCATTTCAGCCACTTCTGTGCTACTTTGAAAGCTTTCCCTACTCTGTCAGCTGAGCACGGCCTCTCAGGGCTTTCTCCTGGAGACCCTTTTTCCTTGCAGGTTCCTACTGCCTTGACTCTGGCAGCTTCCCCATGGGACTTTCCTGCTTTTTATAGCCCCCTACCTCAGGGCCTCCTACAGGAGCCTGACTTGATTCCTGTAGTCTCCTCTCCCCTGCCCCCATTTTTATGAGATCCAGATGTTTATGAGGCTAGTCTCTGACACCATTAGTCCTGCTTCCTCATGCTGGGAGGCAGCGAATTATGGCACCCGTTTCCCCTTAAAGGGACCTGCCACTTAGACAGACACCACTGGGGTAGGCACATATGGAGTATTGAAAGACAGGCTCTGCCCTGAAGAGTTGACAGTTTGAATAGACGAGGCAGCCAAAGGCTAAGGGGAGAAACAAAAAGATCCCTCAGCAGGGCAGCGGCAGAGTCAGGAATACGGCCCTGGTCTCCTGCTGCCCAGTCCAGTGCCCAGAGCACACTGTCCTCTCCAGAGTCTCAGCCCTAGTGCAAGGACTGAGTGAGTGGGGTTTGCACAGGGTTTGTTCATGCCGTTCGGATGGGGGAGAAGAAATAACCCCTCACCTTCCTTAAAAGCCTCTCCCAAAGCACCATCAGAGAGCTACTCCTCAGCCAATTCCACAGCCTCCGCTCCACTGTTGGGGCCCCCTGACTACACTACACGATCACCCCACGGCCTGGTTCGTCCCACACACCCTTCTGCATTGCTGCAGAGAGCTCCAGGAGGCCACGCTCCCCGGACCACAGGAGAGGCAGAGGCCCGGCATGGCTTTTTGCCCAGCCCAGGCAGTAGAACTTCCTTTCCAGTGCACTCCGGACCCTGTGCTGAAGGTTTTTCCCCCAGCGAGAGCACTGGGGAAGGCGGTAGCTATAGCAGCGCTCTCTAAAGGCTAGTATCCCCGACTTTTTTGGCTCAGTCCCTGAGCCTTGACCCACCTACTCATCTTTCCTCTGCATAAGGATTAGGAGTATTTATTATTTCCATTGTGGAAGTGCCCGCGACGCGGCTAGGTGCCCTATTCACGCACCCTGATGAGGACCCTGTTCCTGCCCCGAAGCTCTCACCAGCAGCTGTCCGGAAAAGGGGACGCAATGGGGCTCCATCCCCGCAGCAGGAGGCCTTAGAGATTACCCCCCCATGCGCACACACTTTTGGATGTCCAGCGAGTCTGCGTGCCCTGAAGACCCATCTCACTAAGCCCCTCCCAAACCCTGAGGCTGGCCCTGGGCAGGGTGATGTGATTATGGCAGGCAGGGATCAGCTATGTTTGGGGGAGTGGGAAAAATGATTTCCCGGGCTTGTCCCCAAATGCTAATGCACGGCTGTCCCTCTGATGCACCTCAGCTTGGACCTAGGGGGGTGAGGCAGGGGCAGGGCTGGGGGCCCACTTACGAGCCAGCCGTATTTGTGCCCTGGCTTTTGGGGAAATACAAGGAGGTTCTTCAGATACTTTTCCCTTGGGGGGACGGCAACTGGGCAGAGAGGAGGTGGGGAGCAGCAGGGAGCAGCAAAGCCATAGTGCCACCTCACTACACATTGGCAAATGGAGCTGACTGGGGAGGGTGTGTTACACCCCTGACGGGTGTAGCCAATTACTCCAGTACTAACCCCACCCTGCTGCCCTGTGCAACCGGGAAGACACTGTGACTCTAAGGAACAATGCCTCCTGGTGGGGCAGTGCCCCTCTGCACCCCTCTTTACTCGGCTCTGTGCTAGAAGAACCACCTTGCTCTTAGTGTCTGTGGAGCAGGCATTATACCAGGCCTGGACCTTATTGCAATCTGACTGCTGACGCTGGCCACGGGAAGAGGAGGGGGTTTGCTCCAGCTCAAACCGCTGTAGATAAAATCCCCAAATAACTCAAATGTACAGGAGATAAGAATCTTCCCCGCCCGACTGCTAGCTGGGTCCGTGTAGTAAAATGGTTTGTCAGCTGGATTCGCGGCTACGCTTATGAGTCATAGTGTTAGTGACAAGGAAGGTAAAGTCTGAGCCTCGC
Organism: Mauremys mutica; assembly: GCF_020497125.1. Taxonomy (NCBI): domain Eukaryota; kingdom Metazoa; phylum Chordata; order Testudines; family Geoemydidae; genus Mauremys; species Mauremys mutica. Next base: position 18,449,097 of record NC_059076.1, on the reverse strand, counting down.
TTTAGCATATTTCTTGCCAGAGGTTCTAGCGCTGCCAGCCTGTTATCTCGTATTTGCTCTTAGAGTCAGAGTCTTGCTTGATAAGCTGCTACAGTTATAAGCATGGGCAGAGGCAGCAATGACTAGAAATTCACTGGGCAGAATCGTTCACCACAAATACAAGAAGCTGATGACAACAACCAAAGCTTTCCATATACTGTTTCCTTTGGGTCTGGAGGAAATGAACAACATCCTACCCCAATTTCATAACATATACTAGGCACACGTCAGAACACATCCTTTTCCAGGAAAATGAGCAAATGGGTGAAACTGGGTGAAACTGGAGCTCCTTGAGAAGATGGGGTTGGATAGGTATGAAAACAATGAAATGCTCTTCACAAGAAAGACTCCGGGGCAAGTCCCAAATTACAGAGCAGCTTTAATAAATACCTTCCAGAAAGAAGACAACAACTGAAGCAGCCGTGTAGTAGTTATCTAGCTTGTTTCCTTCTCATATGCAATATAGAGAGACAGATACATCCATTGGAAGATATAAGTATCTGGGGTATAGAATATTCATTGGAAATACAATACTTTTTCAGTTTATGAATCATTTGCAAACTCATCCTCTTTTTTTTTTTAGTGCCTTATTTATAAATATTGGATGGACACGTTGAGCGAACAACTCTAAGCTCAGCTAAGTTTGCAAACTAATGGGCAGTAGTGGATTTCCAAGGCCTTGCAGGTCAGTTTTCCCAGTGGAGGAGAAATTAGTAACACAGAGTCTGGGAACATTGTAAGTTTCACTTGTTTCATTTACACTATCTAAACCCTGTCTGGAACAGAGACGGTCACAAACAGCATGCAAGCCAATCCCTACTTCCAAGACTCACAGCCCAGCACCTGTGCCAGCTCTCAAGGAGCAACTCTGCCTCCACAGCTGAACCTAATCAGAGTCCAGGTCAGAAAAAAAAAAGTCACTTATTGCTTGCCAGAACTCAGAACCTTGCATCACATGCTACATTAACAACACAGCAGGTCTTCCCAAGCCTGGACCACATTAAGCAAAAGACTATGGGGACTATGTTTAACAGTGCCACCTAGTGACATCGGCCAGAACACTATTCATTATGATTTATTCACTTACTTGTTATTCATGATGATGGGTCAGTGACGTCACATCATTTCTGCTCCCTGGGAAAAGAAAAAAAAACACCACCACATGTCTTCTAAATTTCAACAGCTTTTAAAAAATATTTTGGAAAAAAAATCTGTTTCAAACCCTGCAAAACAGAAATCCCCTTTAAAGTTGATATATTTATGTGTGTGTAGGTGTGGGACATAGTTTTTCTACTTTTTGGACTCACTCTATACCTCACCCACTTGTTGGGCATGGGGCTGAGAAACCATGCCAGAAGTTTCTACCAAATTAACCCCCTCTCCATGTTTCCAGCCTCTCTGTTCCAATACATTGTGGTACAGCATAACAACACTAAAGCATGAAACTGCTCTGGCTAAACCGTGATCAACCAGCAAACTTTAGCCAATGACTAACAATTTTTTTTTTTGAGCGCTGAAAAATATTGGTTAACATTTTCCTCTCCCATTTTAATTTTTTTCCATCTCGTGGTGCTTTTTGGTTCTCTCCAGCAAGGAAGATGCTGTGGGGAAGGGTGCTTTCAGGCTATTTCTGGCCCATCCAAAACCGAGAAGCACTAGTAAGCTCATGAGCAAACCTGTCCTTGTGAGATTTCCAGCCTAATAAGACAGACACAAGGGGATCAGATGAAGCATTGTCAAACTGGGTGCTTATTCCAGCTGACCCTGCAAACCTGTGGGATTCCCCCGTCACTAATTGGCATGCCTGGTAAAAGTTAGAAAGGGACGCGACACTGCTCAAGGATGGTGAGTATACATTGGCATGCATGATTGATATGCTGGTATGTAGGCAGTTTCCCTTGTGTCGTTCTAAGCTACCCTCTCCTGGGACTCAGGTTCGTTGACGCTATTTTAACCTATTCCTGAACAATCCAAGAAACTGGGTTTACTAATCCAGGCACAGCTACTGGGCTTGATTTACCACTGCAGTAGCCCTCAAAAGTGTTGGCACATTCTTAAGGTCACACAGTTTGTGCCAGGCCAAGATAGGTAGGCCTGGTACAGGGGCACTGTGCAGCTGTGGAGTGGGGGTTGGGGAATCATCTCCAAAGGTGGCTCTGTGCTCGTTACTGGCATCCACCAATGGGCCATTGATTTTGTCCCCTTCGTCACTGTGCTGAGCCCTCTCTCAGCCCCCAAATCCTGCAGTACAGAAACACGACGGTACCTCACACCGTTGGACTCTGCAGTGCACAGGAGATGCAGCTCACCCATCCAAGATCCCCATATGCTTCCCTGCATCTCCACAAGGGACAAACTAACCTAGCACAACAAGGGTTTGCACTCCCCTTTTAAAGAGGAAAGCTGGGACAACGGCACCTGCAAAACAGATACCTGGGCTGGCTCTTTCTAGCTGCTTCTGCCCCAGGCCTGCTAGGTGGAGTTCCTGTGTCATGTATCCATGCTGCCGGGAGCTGCTGGTGCACAGGTCGGGAAACCACTATATATCAGGGCAAAAAAGCTGGACAAGCAACAGTATTTGCACAAGATGGATCTATGCTGCGGGGGCAAACTACCAACAGAATTCAATGCCAGGTGACACGGGGGAGGAACAAATCAGGAACCAGACCTGTGGAAAGGGACAGAATAGCTCGAAAGAAGCTGGAGCCTGGGTAAGTGCAATAGCCTGAAAGCAAAGAAGCCTTTGGCGGAGTGGGCAGAAGCAGCGCCACATTCCCAACCAGGGTGGGTGAAATGCAGCATGAGACTGTTTGCACGGCCTCCAGGGCCCTCCGCCACTGCAGAGGAGGAGTAACGTAACTGAAAAATGAACGGCCAGTCCTAGAAATATCAGCCACCCACTCGCCCCGTTCCTTGGCCTCCTTCCACTGCTGCTCTCTGACAATCCAGTGTTGCTCGGCACACAAGTTCTCACGTATCAATTTAACATCTGATAGCCTTTAGCTCAGTGTTGCTCAAACTTTTGTACTGATGACTCCTTTCACACAGCAAAATTGTGAGTGCGACTCCCCCTTATGAATTTAAAACACTTTTTTTGTATTTAACACTCGTATAAAAGCTAGAGGTAAAGCGGGGTTTGGGGTGGAGGCTGACAGTTCGCGACCCCCCATGTAATAACCTCGCGACCCCCTGAGGGGTCCCGACCCCGAGTGTGAGAACCCCTGCTTTAGCTGCTGCCGAATGGTAAGTGGGAATGTCTGTGCAGTGGCAGGGCCGGCTCCAGGCACCAGCGCAGGAAGCAGGTGCTTGGGGCAGCACGTCCGAGTCTTCGGCGGCAATTCAGCAGCGGTCCCTCGGTCCCTCGGGGGGCGGCGACCGCAGCGGCGGGATCTTCAGCCGCCCCGGTCGGCGGCGGTATTTCGGGGGCGGGACCTTCCGCCACCTAGGGTGCTGTAAAAGCTGGCGGCGCTCCGGGAGACACGTAGTTGTGTCTGGCTCAATTCTGCTAATGCGACAAGGCTCTGAAAGAGGGATGCCTCTGCCTTGCAGCTCCCCACCAGGGACGGCTTTAGCAAGTGCAGGGCCCAATTCAAACACTTTAAACGGGGCCCCAGCAGCGATGACTGAAACCCCCCCCCACACACATAAAAAAACACGTGGGGCTTGTACTCACGGGGCGGCGCTTCTAGTCATCAGAGGTGGGTCCTTCACTCGCTCCGAGACTTCGATGGCACTGAAGAACCTGCCACCGAAATGCTGCCGAAGACCTGGAGCGAGTGAAGGACCCGCTGCTGAAGTGCTGCCGAAGACCCGGAGCGCCGATGGGTGAGAAAAATTAAAAAGTAGCCTCTAGCCAGAGAAGTATCAGAGGGGTAGCCGTGTTAGTCTGGATCTTTAAAAGCAGCAAAGAATCCTGTGGCACCTTATAGACTAACAGACATTTTGGAGCATGAGCTTTCGTGGGTGAATACCCACTTCGTCGGATGCAAGTAGTGGAAATTTCTAGGGGCAGGTATATATATGCAAGCAAGAAGCAAGCTTGAGATAACGAGGTTAGATCAATCAGGGAGGATGAGGCCCTGTTCTAGCAGTTGAGGTGTGAAAACCAAGGGAGGAGAAACTGGTTCTGTAGTTGGCAAGCCTTTCACAGTCTTTGTTTAATCCTGAGCTGATGGTGTCAAATTTGCAGCTGAACTGAGGCTCAGCAGTTTCTCTTTGAAGTCTGGTCCTGAAGTTTTTTTGCTGCAGGATGGCTACCTTAAGATCTGCTATTGTAATAAATAAATAAATAAGTGATGTGGTCACATTAACATCACCCTATACCGAAAACCTACCGACTGCTATGCCTACCTTCATGCCTCCAGCTTCCATCCCAGACACACCACAAGATCCATTGTCTACAGCCAAGCACTGAGGTACAACCGCATCTGCTCTAACCCCTCAGACAGAGACCAACACCTACAAAATCTCCACCAAGCATTCTCAAAACTACAGTACCCGCACGAGGAAATAAGGAAACAGATCAACAGAGCCAGACATGTACCCAGAAGCCTCCTACTGCAAGACAAACCCAAGAAAGAAACCAACAGGACTCCACTGGCCATCACATACAGTCCCCAGCTAAAACCCCTCCAACGCATCATCAGGGATCTACAACCCACCCTGGACAATGATCCCACACTTTCACAGGCCTTGGGTGGCAGGCCAGTCCTCGCCCACAGACTGGCCTGCCAACCTGAAGCATATTCTCTTGAATATGCTGCCAACCTGAAGCATATTCTCACCAGTAACTGCACACCGCACCATAGTAACTCTAGCTCAGGAACCAATCCATGCAACAAACCTCGATGCCAACTCTGCCCACATATCTACACCAGCAACACCATCACAGAACCTAACCAGATCAGAAACACCATCACCGGTTCATTCACCTGCACGTCCACCAATGTAATATATGCCATCATATGCCAGCAATGCCCCTCTGCTATGCACATCGGCCAAACTGGACAGTCTCTGTGGAAAAGGATAAATGGACACAAATCAGATATTAGGAATGGCAATATACAAAAACCTGTAGGAGAACACTTCAACCTCCCTGGCCACACAATAGCAGATCTTAAGATGGCCATCCTGCAGCAAAAAAACTTCAGGACCAGACTTCAAAGAGAAACTGCTGAGCTTCAGTTCAGCTGCAAATTTGACACCATCAGCTCAGGATTAAACAAAGACTGTGAAAGGCTTGCCAACTACAGAACCAGTTTCTCCTCCCTTGGTTTTCACACCTCAACTGCTAGAACAGGGCCTCATCCTCCCTGATTGAACTAACCTCGTTATCCCCTGGAAATTTCCACTACTTGCATCCGACGAAGTGGGTATTCACCCACGAAAGCTCATGCTCCAAAACATCTGTTAGTCTATAAGGTGCCACAGGATTCTTTGCTGCTTCTAGCCAGAGAAGAGATTATCGGCCACTTACTCAGCTGGGGGCCCTGCCACTGGGCACGGGGCCCTATTATGCGCGGGGCCCGATTCGGGGGAATTGGTGGAAATGGCCTAAAGCCGGACCTGACCCTAACCCTAGCTCCAAGTGCCCTACCCATAGGAACCGTAACCCTAGCTCCAAGTGCCCTACCCTTAGGAACCCTGACACTAGGACGAGAAGCCCTACTCATAAGAACCTTAACCCTACCTCCAAGTGACCTCCCAATAGGAACCCTAACACTAGGGCAGGAAGCCGTACCCATAGGAACCCTAATCCTAGCTCCAAGTGCCCTACCTATAGGAACCCTAACCCTAGGGAGAGAAGCCCTACCCATAGGAACTCTAACCCTAGCTTCAGGTGCCCTGCCCATAGGAACCCTAATCCTAGGGCGGGGCGCCGTACCCATAGGAACCCTAACCCTAGCTAGAAGTGCCTTACCTTTAGGAACCCTAAGCCTAGGGCGGGAATCCTTACCCGTAGGAACCCTAACGCTACCTCCAGGTGACCTACCCATAGGAACCCTAACCCTAGCTCCAGGTGCCCTATCCAAAGGAACCCTAACCCTAGCTCCAGGTGCCCTACCCTTAGGTACCCAAACCCTAGGGTGGGGCATCCTACCCATAGGAACACTAACCCTAGATCCAAGTGCTCTACCCACAGGAACCCTAACCCTAGCTCCAAATGCTCTGCCCATAGGAATCCTAACCGTACGGCGGGGCACCCAACCCATAGGAACACTAACCATAGCTCCAAGTGCCCTACCCTTAGGAACCCTAACCCTAGGGCGGGGCGCCTTAGCCATAGGAACCCTAACCCTAGCTCAAAGTACCCTACCCTGCGGAACCCTAACCCTACGGTGGGGTGCCCTAACCATAGGAACCCTAACCCTAGATCCAAATGCCCTACCCTCAGAAACCCTAATCCTAGCGCGGGGTACTCTACCCATAGGAACACTAACCCTAGCTCCGAGTGCCCTACCCTTAGGAACCCTAACCGTAGGGCTGGGCGCCCTACCCATAGGAACCCTAACCCTAGCTCCAAGTGCCCTATCCTTAGGAACCCTAACCCTAGGGCGGAGCACCCTACCCATAGAAACCCTAACCCTAACTCCAAGTGCCCTACACTTAGGAACCCTAACCTTAGGGTGCCGCGCCCTACCCATAGGAACCCTAACCCTAGCTCCAAGTTCCCTAACCTTAGGAACCCGAGCCCTACGGCGGGGCGCCCTGCCCATAGGAACCCTAACCCTAGCTTCAAGTGCCCTACCCTTAGCAACCCTAACCCTAGGGCGGGAAGTCCTACCTATAGGAACACTAACCATAGCTCCAAGTGCCCGACTCACAGAAACCCTAACCCTAGGGCGGGGCACACTACCCATAGTAACCATAAACCTAGCTCCAAGTCCCCTACCCATAGGAACCCTAACTCTAGGGCGGGGCACCCTACCCATAGGAACCCTAACCCTAGCTCCAAGTGCACTACCCATAGGAACTCTAACTCTAGCTTCAAGTGACCAAACTTGAGGAACCATAAACCGAGGGCATGGCGCGTTACCCATAGGAATCCTAACCCTAGCTCCAAGTGCGCTACCGTTAGGAACCCTAACCTTAGGGCACGGCACCCTACCCATAGGAACTCTAACTATAGCTCCAAGTTCCCTTCCCATAGGAACCCTAACACTAGCTCCAAGTCCTCTACCCTTAGGAACGCTAACCCTAGGTCATGGAGCCCTACCTATAGGAACCCTAACCCTAGCTCCAAGTGCCCTATCCATAGGAACCCTAACCCTAGGGCGGGAGGCCCTACCCATAGGAACCCTAACCCTAGCTCCAAGTTCCCTACCCATAGGAACCCTATCCCTAGGGTGGGAAGCACTACTCATAGGAACCCTGACTATAGCTCCAATTGCCCTACCCATAGGAACCCTAACCCTAGCTCCAAGTTCCCTACCCGTAGGAACCCTTACACGGGGGTGGGAGGCCCTAACCATAGAAACCCAAACCCTAGCTCCAAGTGCCCCACCCATAGGAATCCTAACCCTACGGTGGGGTGCCCTACCCATAGGAAACTTAACCCTAGCTAGAAGTGCCCAATGCTTAGGAACCCTAACCCTAGGGCGGAGATCCTTACCCATAGAAACCCTAACCCTAGGGCGGGAGGCCCTACCCATAGAAACCCTAACCCTAGCTCCAAGTTCCCTACCCATAGGAACCCTAACCCTAGGGTGGGAAGCACTAATCATAGGAACCCTGACTATAGCTCCAAGTGCCCTACCCATAGGAACCCTAACCCTACCTCCAAGTGCCCTACCCATAGAAACGCTAACCCTAGCTCCAGGTGCCCTACCCAAAGGAACCCTAACCCTAGCTCCAGGTGCCCTACCCTTAGGAACCCAAACCCTAGGGTGGGGTATCATACCCATAGGAACCCTAACCCTAGCTCCAAGTGCTCTACCCATAGGAACCCTAACCATAGCTCCAAGTGCCCTACCCTTAGGAACCCTAATCCTAGCGCGGGGTGCTCTACCCATAGGAACCCTAACCCTAGCTCCGAGTGCCCTACCCTTAGGAACCCTAACCGTAGGGCTGGGCGCCCTACCCATAGGAACCCTAACCCTAGCTCCAAGTGCCCTATCCTTAGGAACCCTAACCTTAGGGCGGAGTACCCTACCCATAGGGACTCTAACTCTAGCTCCAAGTTCCCTTCCCATAGGATCCCTAACACTAGCTCCAAGTGCCCTATCCATAGGAACCCTAACCCTAGGGCAGGAGGCCCTACCCATAGGAACCCTAACCATAGCTCCAAGTGCCCCACCCATAGGAACCCTATCCCTAGGGTGGGAAGCACTACTCATAGGAACCCTGACTATAGCTCCAATTGCCCTACCCATAGGAACCCTAACCCTAGCTCCAAGTTCCCTACCCTTAGGAACCCTGACATTAGGACGGGAAGCCCTACTCATAAGAACCTTAACCCTAGCTCCAAGTGACCTACACATAGGAACCCTAACACTAGGGCGAGAAGCCCTACCCATAGGAACCCTAACCCTAGCTTCAGGTGCCCTGCCCATAGGAACTGTAACCCTAGGGCGGGGCGCCGTACCCATAGGAACCGTAACCCTAGCTAGAAGTGCCTTACCCTTAGGAACCCTAAGCCTAGGGTGAGAAGCCTTACCCGTAGGAACACTAACGCTACCTCCAGGTGCCCTACCCATAGGAACCCTAACCCTAGGGTGGGGCATCCTACGCATAGGAACCCTAACCCTAGCACCAAGTGCCCTACCCTTAGGAACCCTAACCATAGGTTGTGGCACCCTACCCATAGGAACCCTAACCCTAGCTCCAAGTGCTCTACCCATAGGAACCCTAACCCTAGCTTTAAATTCCCTACACGAAGGAACCCTAACCCTAGGACGGGAAGCCCTACCCATCGGAATCCTAACCCTAGCTCCAAGTGCCCTACCCATAGGAACCATAACCCTAGTTCCAAGTGCTCTGCCCCTAGGAATCCTAACCATATGGCGGGGAGCCCAACCCATAGGAACCCTAACCCTAGCTCCAAGTGCCCTACCCTTAGAAACCCGAGCCATACAGCGGGGCGCCCTACCCATAGGAAGCCTAACCCTAGCTTCAAGTGCCCTACCCTTAGGAACCCTAACCTTACGGCACGGCACCCTTCCCATAGGAACCCGAACCCTACGGCGGGGCGCCCTACCCATAGGAAACTTAACCCTAGCTCCAAATGCCCTACCCTTAGGAACACTAACCCTAGGGAGGGTAGCCCTACTCATAGGAACCTTAACCCTAGCTCCAAGTGACCTACCCATAGGAACCATAACCCTAGCTCAAAGTACCCTGCCCATAGGAACCCTAAGCCTAGGGCGGGCAGCCTTACCCGTCGGAACCCTAACGCTACCTCCAGGTGCCCTACCCATAGGTACCCGAACCCTAAGGAGGGGCGCCCTACGCATAGGAACCCTAACCCTAACTCAAAGTGCCCTAACCTTAGGAACCCTAACCCTAGGGCGGGGCGCAGTACCATAGCATCCCTAACCCTATGTCCAAGTGCCCTACCCTTAGGAACCCTAACCCTACCTCCAAGTCCCCTACCCTTAGCAACAATAACCCTAGGGCGGGAACCCCTAACTATAGGAACAATAACTATAGCTCCAAGTGCCCGACTCACAGAAACCCTACCCTTAGGGCGGGGCACACTACCCATAGTAACCCTAACCCTAGCTCCAAGTCCCCTACCCATAGGAACCCTAATTCTATGGCGGGGCACCCTACCCATAGGAACCCTAACCCTAGCTCCAAGTGCGCTACCCTTAGGAACCCTAACCTTAGGGCGCGGCACCCTACCCATAGGAACTCTAACTCTAGTTCCAAGTTCCCTTCCCATAGGAACCCTAACCCTAGCTCCAAGTTCCCTACCCATAGGAACCCTAACCCTAGGGCGGGAGGCCCTACCCATAGAAACCCTAACCCTAGCTCCAAGTTCCCTACCCTTAGGAACCCTAACCCTAGCTCCAAGTGCCCTACCCTTAGGAACCCTAATCCTAGGGCAGGAAGCCCTACCCATAGGAACCCTAACCCTAGCTCCAAGTTCCCTACTCATAGAAACACTAACCCTAGCTCGAAGTGCCTTAATCATAGGATCCATAACCCTAGGGCGGGGCGCCCTACACAAAGGAACCCTCACTCTAGCTTCAAGTGCCCTACCCTTAGGAACCCTAACCTTACTGCACGGCACACTATCCATAGGGACCCGAACCCTACGGCGGGGCGCCCTACCCATAGGAAACTTAACCCTAGCTCCAAATGCCCTACCCTTAGGAACACTAACCCTAGGGAGGGTAGCCCTACTCATAGGAACCTTAACCCTAGCTCCAAGTGACCTACCCATAGGAACCCTAACCCTAACCCTAACCCTAATATTAGGAACGCAAACCATAGCTACGAGGGCCCTACCCATAGTAACACTAACCCTAGCTCCAAATACACTACCCATAGGAACCCTAACCCTATGGTATGAAGCCCTACCCCTAACAACTCTAACCCTGGGGTGGGAAGCCCTACCAATAGGAACCCTAACCCTACCTCCAGGTGCCCAACCTATTGGAACCCTAACCCTAGCTCCAAATACCCTACCCGTAGGAACCCTAACCCTAGGGTGGAAAGCCCTCCCCATAGGAACACTACACCTAGCACCATTCGCCTACCCATAGGAACCCTATCCCTAGCTCCGAGTACCCTACCCAGAGTAACCCTAACCCTAGCTCTAAATACCCTAGGGTTACGATTCCTATGGGTAGGGCACTCGGAGCTAGGGTTAGGGTTCGTATGGGTAGGGTACTCGGAGCTAGGGTTAGGGTTCCTATGGGTAGAATACTTGGAGCTAGGGTTAGGGTTCCTATGGGTACGGCCCTCGGAGCTAGGCTTAGGGTTCCTAAGGGTAAGGCACTTCTAGCTAGGGTTAGGGTTCCTATGGGTACGGCGCCCCTAACCCTATGGTGGCAATCCGTACCCATAGGAGCCCTAAAACTAGCTCCAAGTCGCCAATCCATAGGAACACTAACCCTAGCTCTGAGTGCCCTACCCATAGGAACCCTAACCCTAGCTCCGACTGCCCTACCCATAGGAACTCTAACCCTAGCTCCGAGTGCTCTACCCATAGGAACCCTAACCCTAGCTCAGAGTGCTCTACAGATAGGAACCCTAACCCTAGCTCCGAGTCACCTCCCCTTAGGAACCATGACCCTAGCTCCGAGTTCCCTACCCATAGGAACCCTAAACCTAGGGTGGGAAGCCCTACTCATAGGAACCCTAACCCTAGTTCCACGTCACATACCGAAAGGAACCTTAACCCTAGCTCCAAGTGCCCTATCCATAGGAACTTTAACCCTAGGATGGGAAGCCCGACGCCTAGAAACCCTAACCCTAGCTCCGAGTGCCCTACTCATAGGAACTCTAACCCTAGCTCCAAGTCGCCAAACCATAGGAACCCTAACCCTAGCTCCGAGTGCCGTACCCATAGGAACCCTACCCCTAGCTCCAAGTAGTCTACCCAAAGGAACCCTAACCCTAGCTCCGAGTTCCCTACCCATACGAACCCTAACCCTAGCTCCGAGTGCCCTACCCATAGGAATCGTAACCCTAGCTCCAAGTCGCCTACCCATAGGAACCCTAACCCTAGCTCCGAGTGCCCTAGCCATAGAAACCCTAACCCTAGCTCCAAGTCGCCTACCCATAGGAACCCTAACACTAGCTCCAAGTGCCCTACCCATAGGAACCCTAACCCTAGCTCCGAGTGTCGTACCCATAGGAACCCTAACCCTAGCTCCAAGTAGTCTAACCATAGGAACCCTAACCCTAGCTCCGAGTACCCTACCCATACGAACCCTAACCCTAACTCCGAGTGCCCTACCCATAGGAATCGTAACCCTAGCTGCAAGTTGCCTACCCATAGGAACCCCAACCCTATCTCCTAGTGCCCTACCCATAGGAACCCTTACACTAGCACAGAGTGTCCTACCCATAGGAAACCTAGCCCTAGGTGCAAGTCGCTTACCCAGAGGAACCCTAAACCTAGCTCCAAGTGCCCTAACCGGAGGAACCCTAAACCTAGCTCCCAGTGCCCTACCGATAGGAACCCTAACCCTAGTTCTGAGTGCCCTACCCATAGGAACCCTAACCCTATCTCCGAGTGCCCTACCCATAGGAACCCTAAACCTAGCACAGAGTGTCCTACCCATAGGAACCCTAGCCCTAGGTCCAAGTAGTCTACCCATAGGAACCCTAACCCTAGCTCCGAGTATCCTACCCACACGAACCCTAACCCTAGCTCCGAGTGCCCTACCCATAGGAATCGTAACCCTAGCTCCAAGTCGCCTATCCATAGGAACCCTAACCCTAGCTACGAGTCCCCTACCGATAGGAACCCTAAACCTAGCTCCAAGTAGTGTACCCATAGGAACCCTAACCCTAGGTCCGAGAGCCCTACCCATAGGAACCCTAACCCTAGCTTCAAGTAGTCTACTCATAGGTACCCTAACCCTAGCTCCGAGTGCCCTACCCATAGGAACCTTAACCCTAGCTCTGAGTGCCCAACCCATAGGAACCCTAACCCTAGCTCCAAGTAGCCTACCCATAGGAAACCTAACACTAGCTCCGAGTGCCCTACCCATAGGAACCCTAACCCTAGCTCCAAGTAGTCTACTCATAGGTACCCTAACCCTAGCTCCGAGTGCCCTACCCATAGGAACTCTAAAGCTAGCACAGAGTGTCCTACCCATAGGAACCCTAGCCCTAGGTCCAAGTCGCCTACCTATAGGAACCCTAAACCTAGCTCCGAGTGCCATTCCCATAGGCACCCTAACTCTAGCTCCGAGTGCCCTACCCATAGGAACCCTAACCCTAGCTCCCAGTGCCCTACCAATAGGAACCCTAACCCTAGCTTCAAGTCACCTACCCATAGGAACCCTAATCCTAGCTCCAAGTCGCCTACCCATAGGAACCCTAACCCTAGCTCCGAGTGCCCTACCCATAGGAACATTATCCCTATCTCCGAGTGCCCTACCCATAGGAACCCTAACCCTCGCTCCGAGTGTCCTACCCATAGGAACCCTAACCCTAGCTCTGAGAGCCCTAGCCATAGAAACCCTAACCCTAGCTCCAAGTCGCCTACCCATAGGAACCCTAACACTAGCTCCGAGTGCCCTACCTATAGGAACCCTAATCTTAGCTTCGAGGACCGTACCCATAGGAACCCTAACCCTAGCTCCGAGCGCACTACCCATAGGAATCGAAACCCTAGCTCCAAGTCGCCTACCCATAGGAACCCTAACCCTAGCTCCGAGTCCCCTACCGATAGGAACCCTAAACATAGCTCAAAGTAGTCTACCCATAGGAACCATAACCCTAGGTCCGAGAGCCCTACCCATAGGAACCTTAACCCTAGCTCGAGTGCTCTTCCTACAGGAACCCTAACCCTAGCTCCAAGTCGCCTACCAATAGGAACCCTAACCCTAGCTCCGAGTGCCCTACCCATAGGAACACTAACCCTAGCTCCAAGTCACCTACCCATAGGAACCCTAACCCTAGCTCCAAGTAGTCTACCCATAGGAATCCTAACCCTAGCTCTGTGTGCCCTACCCGTAGGAACCCTAACCCTAGCTCCGAGTGCCATACTCATAGGAACCCTAACCCTAGCTCCCAGTGCCCTTCCCATAGAAAACCTAACCCTAGCTCCAAGTAGTCTACCCATAGGAACCCTAACCCTAGCTCCGAGTGCCCTACCTATAGGAACCCTAACCCTAGCTCCAAATCCCCTAGCCATAGGAACCCTAATCCAAGATCCGAGTGCCCTACCCATAGGAACCCTAACCCTAGCTCCAAGTAGTCTACCCATAGGAACCCTAACCCTAGCTCTGAGTGCCCTACCCATAGGAACCCTAACCCTAGCTCCGAGTGCCCTACCCATAGGAACCCTAACCCTAGCTCCGAGTGTCCTACCCATAGGAACCCTAACCCTAGCTCCAAGTGCCCTAGCCATAGAAACCCTAACCCTAGCTCCAAGTATCCTACCCATAGGAACCCTAACACTAGCTCCGAGTGCCCTACCCATAGGAACCCTAACCCTAGCTTCAAGTAGTCTACTCATAGGTACCCTAACCCTAGCTCCGAGTGCCCTACCCATAGGAACCCTAACCCTAGCTCTGAGTGCCCTACCTATAGGAACCCTAACCCTAGCTCCGAGAGCCCTACCCATAGGAAACCTAACCCTAGCTCCAAGTAGTCTACCCATAGGAACCCTAACCCTAGCTCCGAGTGCCCTACCTATAGGAACCCTAACCCTAGCTCCAAATCCCCTAGCCATAGGAACCCTAATCCAAGATCCGAGTGCCCTACCCATAGGAACCCAAACCCAAGCTCTAAGTAGTCTACCCATAGGAACCCTAACCCTAGGTCCGAGTTCCATACCCATAGGAACCCTAACCCTAGCTCTGAGTGCCCTACCTATAGGAACCCTAACCCTAGCTCCGAGATCTCTACCCATAGGAACCCTAAACCTAGCTCCAAGTAGTCTACCCATAGGAACAATAACCCTAGCTCCGAGTGCCCTACCTATAGGAACCCTAACCCTAGCTCCAAGTCCCCTAGCCATAGGAACCCTAACCCAAGATCGGAGTCCCCTACCCATAGGAACCCTAATCCAAGCTCTAAGTAATCTACCCATAGGAACCCTAACCCTAGGTCCGAGTGACCTACCCATAGGAACCCTAACCCTAGCTCCAAGACACCTACCCATAGGAACCCTAACCCTAGCTATGTGTACACCACCTGTAGGAACCCTAACCCTAGCTCCAAGTCACCTACCATAGGAACCCTAACCCTAATTCCGAGTGCCCTACCCATAGGAACCCTAACCATAGCTCCGAGTGCCCTTCCAATAGGGACCCTAACCCTAGCTTCAAGTAGTCTACTCATAGGAACCCTATCCCTAGCTCCGAGTGCCCTACCAATAGGACCCCTAACCCTAGCTCCAAGTAGTCTAACCATAGGAACCCTAACCCTAGCTCCGAGTGCCCTACCTATAGGAACCCTAACTCCAAGTCGCCTACCCATAGGAACCCTAACCGAAGCTTCGAGGACCCTACCCATAGGAAACCTAACCGTAGCTATGAGTACCCTACCTGTAGGAAGCCTAACCGTAGCTCTAAGTCGCCTACCATAGGAAACCTAACCCTAGCTCCGAGTGCCCTACCCATAGGCACCCTAACCATAGCTCCGAGTGTCCTTCCCATAGGGACCCTAACCCTAGATCCAAGTAGTCTACTCATAGGAACCCTAACCCTAGCTCCGAGTGCCCTACCCATAGGAACCGTAACCCTAGCTCCAAGTCGCCTACCCATAGGAACCCTGACCCTAGCTCCGAGTGCCCTACACATAGGAACCCTAACCCTAGCTCCAAGTAGTCTACCCATAGGAACCATAACCCTAGCTCCGAGTACCCTATCCATAGGAACCCTAACCCAAGCTATGATTGCCCTTCCCATAGGCACCCTAACCCTCGCTCCGAGTGCCCTACCCATAGGAACCCTAACCATAGCTCCTAGTGCCCTACCCATAGGAACCCTAACCCTAGCTCTAAGAAGTCTACCTATAGGAACCCTAACCCTAGGTCCGAGTGCCCTACCCAGAGGAACCCTAACCCTAGGTCCGAGTGCTCTACACATAGGAAGCCTAATCCTAGCTCCGAGTGCCCTACCCATAGGAACCCTAACCCTAGCTCCGAATGCCCTAGCCATAGAAGCCCTAACCCTAGCTTCAAGTAGCCTACCCATAGGAACCCTAACACTAGCTCCGAGTGCCCTACCCATAGGAACCCTAACCCTAGCTCCAAGTAGTCTACCCATAGGAACCATAACCCTAGCTCCGAGTACCCTATACATAGGAACCCTAACCCTAGCTATGACTGCCCTTCCCATAGGCACCCTAACCCTCGCTCCGAGTGCCCTACCCATAGGAACCCTAACCATAGCTCGTAGTGCCCTAACTATAGGAACCCTAACCCTAGCTCCAAGTCCCCTAGCCATAGGAACCCTATTCCAAGATCCGAGTCCCCTACCGATAGGAACCCTAAACCTAGCTCCAAGTAGTGTACCCATAGGAACCCTAACCCTAGGTCCGAGAGCCCTACCCATAGGAACCTTAACCCTAGCTGCGAGTGCTCTTCCCATAGGAACCCTAACCCTAGCTCCAAGTCGCCTACCAATAGGAACCCTAACCCTAGCTCCGAGTGTCCTACCCATAGGAACCCTAAACCTAGCTCCAAGTCACCTAACCATAGGAACCCTAACCCTAGCTCCAAATAGTCTACCCATAGGAACCCTAACCCTAGATCCGAGTGCCCTACCCTTAGGAATCATAACCCTAGCTCCGAGTGCCCTACCAATAGGACCCCTAACCCTAGCTCCAAGTAGTCTAACCATAGGAACAGTAACCCTAGCTCCGAGTGCCCTACCTATAGGAACCCTAACTCCAAGTCGCCTACCCATAGGAACCCTAACCGCAGCTTCGAGGACCCTACCCATAGGAAACCTAACCGTAGCTATGAGTACCCTACCTGTAGGAAGCCTAACCGTAGCTCTAAGTCGCCTACCATAGGAAACCTAACCCTAGCTCCGAGTGCCCTACCCATAGGCACCCTAACCATAGCTCCGAGTGCCCTTCCCATAGGGACCCTAACCCTAGATCCAAGTAGTCTACTCATAGGAACCCTAACCCTAGCTCCGAGTGCCCTACCCATAGGAACCGTAACCCTAGCTCCAAGTCGCCTACCCATAGGAACCCTGACCCTAGCTCCGAGTGCTCTACACATAGGAACCCTAACCCTAGCTCCAAGTAGTCTACCCATAGGAACCATAACCCTAGCTCCGAGTACCCTATCCATAGGAACCCTAACCCTAGCTATGACTGCCCTTCCCATAGGCACCCTAACCCTCGCTCCGAGTGCCCTACCCATAGGAACCCTAACCATAGCTCCTAGTGCCCTACCCATAGGAACCCTAACCCTAGCTCTAAGAAGTCTACCTATAGGAACCCTAACCCTAGGTCCGAGTGCCCTACCCAGAGGAACCCTAACCCTAGGTCCGAGTGCCCTACACATAGGAAGCCTAATCCTAGCTCCGAGTGCCCTACCCATAGGAACCCTAACCCTAGCTCCGAATGCCCTAGCCATAGAAACCCTAACCCTAGCTTCAAGTAGCCTACCCATAGGAACCCTAACACTAGCTCCGAGTGCCCTACCCATAGGAACCCTAACCCTAGCTCCAAGTAGTCTACCCATAGGAACCATAACCCTAGCTCCGAGTACCCTATACATAGGAACCCTAACCCTAGCTATGACTGCCCTTCCCATAGGCACCCTAACCCTCGCTCCGAGTGCCCTACCCATAGGAACCCTAACCATAGCTCCTAGTGCCCTACCCATAGGAACCCTAACCCTAGCTCTAAGAAGTCTACCTATAGGAACCCTAACCCTAGGTCCGAGTGCCCTGCCCAGAGGAACCCTAACCCTAGGTCCGAGTGCCCTACACATAGGAAGCCTAATCCTAGCTCCGAGTGCCCTACCCACAGGAACCCTAACCCTAGCTCTGAGTGCCCTACCTATAGGAACCCTAACCCTAGCTCCGAGAGCCCTACCCATAGGAACACTAATCCAAGATCTGAGTGCCCTACCCATAGGAAACCTAACCCAAGCTCTAAGTATTCTTCCCCTAGGAACCCTAACCCTAGGTCCGAGTGCCCTACCCATAGGAACCCTAACCCTAGCTCTGAGTGCCCTACCTATAGGAACCCTAACTCTAGCTCCGAGAGCCCTACCCATAGGAACCCTAAACCTAGCTCCAAGTAGTCTACCCATAGGAACCCTAACCCTAGCTCCGAGAGCCCTACCTATAGGAACCCTAACACTAGCTCCAAGTCCCCTAGCCATAGAAACCCTAACCCAAGATCCGAGTGCCCTACCCATAGGAACCAAACCCAAGCTCTAAGTAGTCTACCCATAGGAACCCTAACCCTAGGTCCGAGTGACCTACCCATAGGAACCCTAACCCTAGCTCCAAGACACCTACCCATAGGAACCCTAACCCTAGCTATGTGTACCCCACCTGTAGGAACCCTAACCCTAGCTCCAAGTCACCTACCATAGGAACCCTAACCCTAGCTCCGAGTGCCCTACCCATAGGAACCCTAACCATAGCTTCGAGTGCCCTACCTATAGTAACCGTGACCCTAGCTTCGAGTGCCCTACCTATAGGAACGCTAACCCTAGCTCAGAGTGCCCTACCCATAGGAACCCTAACCCTAGCTCCAAGTAGTCTACCCATAGGAACCTAAACCTAGCTCCGAGTGCCCTACCTATAGGAACCCTAACCCTAGCTCCAAGTAGTCTACCCATAGGAATACTAACCCTAGGTTCGAGTGCCCTACCCATAGGAACCCTAACCCTAGATCCAAGTCACCTACCCGTAGGAACCCTAACCCTACCTCCGAATGCCCTACCCATAGGACCCCTAACCCTAGCTCCAAGTGCGCTAGCCATAGGAACCCTAACCCTAGATCCGAATGTCCTACCCATAGGAACCCTAACCCTAGATCACGAATGCCCTACCCATAGGAACCCTAACCCTAGCTCCAAGTAGTCTACCCATAGGAATCCTAACCCTAGGTTCGAGTGCCCTACCCATAGGAACCCTAACCCAAGATCCAAGTCACCTACCCATAGGAACCGTAACCCTACCTCCGAATGCCCTACCCATAGGACCCCTAACCCTAGCTCCAAGTGCCCTACCCATAGGAACCCTAACCGTAGCTCCAAATGCCCTACCCATAGGAACCCTAACCCTAGCTTCAAGTAGTCTACCCATAGGAACCCTAACCCTAGCTCCGAGTGCCCTACCTATAGGAACCCTAACCCTAGCTCCAAGTAGTCTACCCATAGGAATCCTAACCCTAGGTTCGAGTGCCCTACCCATAGGAACCCTAACCCTAGATCCAAGTGCCCTACCCATAGGAACCCTAACCCTAGCTCCAAGTAGTCTACCCATAGGAATCCTAACCCTAGGTTCGAGTGCCCTACCCATAGGAACCGTAACCCTAGATCCAAGTCACCTACCCATAGGAACCCTAAACCTAGCTCCGAATGCCCTACACATAGGACCCCTAACCCTAGCTCCAAGTGCTCTGCCCATAGGAACCCTAACCGTAGCTCAGAGTACCATAGACATAGGAACCCTAACCCTAGGTCCGAGTTACCTACCAACAGTAACCCTAACCCTAGCTCCGAGTGCTCTACCCATAGGAACCCTAACCCTAGCTCCATGTCCCCTAGCCATAGGAACCCTAACCCTAGATCCGAATGCCCTACCCATAGGAACCCTAACCCTAGATCCGTATGCCCTACCCATAGGAACCCTAACCCTAGGTCCGAGTGCCCTACCCATAGGAACCCTAACCCTAGGTCCGAGTGCCCTACCCACAGGAACCCTAACCCTACCTCCGAGTGCTCTACCCATTGGAACCCTAACCCCAGCTCCAATCGTCTACCCATAGGAACCCTAACCCTAGCTCCAAGTCCCCTACCCATAGGAACCCTAACCCTAGCTCCCAGTAGTCTACCCATAGGAGCCCTAACCCTAGGTCCGAGTGCCCTACCCACAAGAACCCAAACCCTAGCTCCGAATGCTCTTCCCATAGGAACCCTAACCCTAGCTCCAAGTAGTCTACCCATAGGAATCCTAACCCTAGGTTCGAGTGCCATACCCCTAGGAACTCTAACCCTAGATCCAAGTCACCTACCCATAGGAACCCTAACCCTACCCCCGAAGGCCCTACCCATAGGACCCCTAACCCTAGCTCCAAATGCCCTACCCATAGGAACCCTAACCGTAGCTCAGAGTACCCTAGCCATACGAACCCTATCCCTAGATCCGAATGCCCTACCCATAGGAACCCTAACCCTAGCTCCAAGTAGTCTACCCATAGGAACCCTAACCCTAGCTCCGAGTGCCCTACCTGTAGGAACCCTAACCCTAGCTCCAAGAAGTCTACCCATAGGAACCCTAACCCGAGCTCCGAGTGCCCGACCTATAGGAACCCTAACCCTAGCTTCGAGTGCCCTACCCATAGGAATCCTAAACCTAGGTTCGAGTGCCCTACCCATAGGAACCCTAACCCTAAATCCAAGTTCCCTACCCATAGGAACCCTAACCGTAGCTCAGAGTACCCTAGCCTTAGGAACCCTAACCATAGGTCCGAGTGCCCTACCCACAGTAACCCTAACCCTAGCTCCGAGTGCTCTACCCATAGGAACCCTAACCCTAGCAACATGTCCCCTAGCCATAGGAACCCTAACCCTATATCCGAATGCCCTACCCATAGGAACCCTAACCCTAGCTCCAACTAGTCTACCCATAGGAACGCTAACCCTAGCTCCGAGTACCCTACCGATAAGAACCCTAACCCTAGCTCGCAGTGCCCTACCCATCGGAACCCTAACCCTAGCTCCATGTCCCCTAGCCATAGAAACCCTAACCCTAGATCCGAATGCCCTACCCATAGGAACCCTAACCCTAGCTCCAAGTTGTCTACCCATAGGAACCCTAACCCTAGTTACGAGTGCCCTACCCACAGGAACCCTAACCCTAGCTCCGAGTGCTCTACCCATAGGAACCTTAACCCTAGCTCCAAGTAGTCTACCCATAGGAACCCTAACCCTAGCTCCGAGTGCCCTACCTATAGGAACCCTAACCCTAACTTCGAGTACCCTACCTATAGTAACCCTAACCCTAGCTCCGAGTGCCCTACCCATAGGAACCATAACCCTAGCTCCCAGTAGTCTACCCATAGGAACGCTAACCCTAGCTCCGAGTACCCTACCGATACGAACCCTAACCCTAGCTCCCAGTGCCCTACCCATCGGAACCCTAACCCTAGCTCCATGTCCCCTAGCCATAGGAACCCTAACCCTAGGTTCGAGTGCCCTACCCATAGGAACCCTAACCCTAGAACCAAGTCACCTAACCATAGGAACCCTAACCCTATCTCCGAATGCCCTACCCATAGGACCCCTAACCCTAGCTCCAAGTGCCCTACCCATAGGAACCCTAACCCTAGGTCTGAGTACCCTACCCATAGGAACCCTAACCCTAGCTCCGACTGCCCTTCCATAGGAACCCTAACCCAAGCTCCGAGTGCCCTACCCATAGGAACCCTAACCCTACCTCCAAGTCGCCTACCTATAGGAACCCTTACCCTAGCTCCGACTGCCCTTCCATAGGAAACCTAACCCACGCTCCGAGTGCCCTACCCATAGGAACCCTAACCCTAGCTTCAAGTCGCCTACCCATAGGAACCCTAAGCCTACCTCCGAATGCCCTACCCATAGGAACCCTAACCCTAGCTCCGAGTGCCCTACCCATAGGAACCCTAACCATAGCTTCAGGTCGCCTACCCATAGGAACCCTAACCCTAGCTCCGAGTGCCTTATCCATAGGAACCCTAAGCCTAGCTTCGAGTGCCCTACCCATAGGAACCCTAACCCTAGCTTCGAGTGCCCTACCCATAGGAACCCTAACCCAAGCTCCGAGTGCCCTACCCATAGGAACCCTAACACTAGCTCCGAGTGCCCTACCCATAGGAACACTAACCGTACCTCTGAGTACCCTACCCATAAGAACCCTAACCCTAGCTCCAAGTGCCCTACCCATAGGAACCCTAACCCTAGCTCCAAGTCGCCTACCCATAGGAACCATAACCCTAGCTCCGACTGCCCTACCCATAGGAACCCTAACCCTAGCTCCAAGTCGCCTACCCATAGGAACCCTAACCCTAGCTCCGAGTGCCTTACCCATAGGAACTCTAACCCTAGCTCCAAGTCACCTACCCATAGGAACCCTAACCCTAGCTCCGAGTCCCTTACCCATAGGAACCCTAACCCTAGCTTCGAGTGCCCTACCCATAAGAACCCTAACCCTAGCTTCGAGTGCCATACCCATAGGAACCCTAACCCTAGCTCCGAGTGCCCTACCCATAGGAACCCTAACACTAGCTCCGAGTGCCCTACCCATAGGAAACCTAACCCTACCTCCGAGTGCCCTACCCATAGAAACCCTAACCCTAGCTCCAAGTAGTCAAACCATGGGAACCCTAACCCTAGCTCCGAGTGCCCTATCCATAGGAACCCTAGCCCTAGCTCCAAGTTGCCTGCCCATAGAAACCCTAACACTAGCTCCGAGAGCCCTACCCATAGGAACCCTAACCCTTGCTCCAAGTAGTCTACCCAAAGGAACCCTAACCCTAGCTCCGAGAGCCCTACCCATACGAACCCTAACCCTAGCTCCAAGTCGCCGACCCATAGGAACCCTAACCCTAGCTCCGAATGCCCTAGCTATACAAACCCTAACCCTAGCTCCAAGTAGTCAACCCATCGGAACCCTAACCCTAGCTCCGAGTGCTCTATCCATAAGAACCCTAACCCTAGGTCTGAGTACCCTACCCATAGGAACCCTATCCCTACCTCCGAATGCCCTACCCATAGGAACCCTAACCCGAGCTCCGAGTGCCCTACTCATAGGAACCCTAACCCTAGCTTCAAGTCGCCTACCCATAGGAATCCTAACCCTAGCTCCGAGTGCCCTACCTATAGGAACCCTAACCCTAGCTCCAAGTAGTCTACCCATAGGAACCCTAAAACTAGCTCCGAGTGCCCTACCTATAGGCACCCTAACCCTTACTCCAAGTCGCCTACCTATAGGAACCCTAACCATAGCTTCGAGTACCCTGCCCATAGGAACCCTAACCCTAGGTCGGAGTGCCCTACACATAGGAACCGTAACCCTAGCTCCGAATGCCATACCCATAGGAACCCTAACCCTAGCTCCAAGTCGCCTACCCATAGGAACCCTAACCCTAGCTCCGAGTGCCTCACCCATAGGAACCCTAACCCTAGCTTTGAGTGCCCTACCCATAGGAACCCTAACCCAAGGTCCGAGTGTCCTATCCATAGGAACCCTAACACTAGCTCCGAGTACCCTACCCATAGGAACCCTAACCGTAGCTCCAAGTCGCCTACCCATAGGAACCCTAACCCTAGCTCCGGGTGCCCTAGCTATAGGAACCCTAACCCTAGCTCCAAGTTGCCTAAACATAGGAACCCTAACCGTAGCTTCGAGTGCCCTACCCATAGGAAACCTAACCCTAGGTCCGAGTGCCCTACACATAGGAAGACTAACCCTAGCTCCGAGTGCCCTACTTATAGGAACCCTAACCCTAGCTCCAAGTAGTCTACCCAGAGGAACCCTAACCCTAGCTCCGAGTGACCTACCTAGAGGAACCCTAACTCCAAGTCGCCTACCTATAGGAACCCTAACCATGGCTTCGAGTACCCTACCCATAGGAACCCTAACCCTAGGTCCGAGTGCCCTACACATAGGAATCGTAACCCTAGCTCCGACTGCCCTACCCATAGGAACCCTAACCCTAGCTCCAAGTCGCCTACCCATAGGAACCCTAACCCTAGCTCCGAGTGCCTTACCCATAGGAACCCTAACCCGAGCTCCGAGTGCCCTTCCCATAGGAACCCTAACCCGAGCTCCGAGTGCCCTACCCATAGAAACGCTAACCCTCGCTCCGAGAACCCTACCCATAGGAACCCTAATCCTAGCTCCGAGTGCCGTACCCATAGGAACCCTAACCCTAGCTTCAAGTACCCTAGCCATACGAACCCTAACCCTAGCTCCGAGTGCCCTACCCATAGGAATCGTAACCATAGCTCCAAGTCGCCTACCGATAGGAACCCTAACTCTAGCTCCGAGTGCCCTAGCTATAGAATCCCTAACCCTAGCTCCAAGTAGTCAACCCATGGGAACCCTCAACCTAGCTCCGAGTGCCCTACCCATAGGAATCCTAACCCTAGCTCCAAGTCGCCTACCCATAGGAACCCTAACACTAGCTCCGAGTGACATACCCATAGGAAACCTAACCCTAGCTCCGAGTGCCGTACCCATAGGAACCCTAACCCTAGCTCCAAGTATTCTACCCATAGGAACCCTAACTCTAGCTCCGAGTGCCCTACCCATAGAAACGCTAACCCTCGCTCCGAGTTCCCTACCCATAGGAACCCTAACCCTAGCTCCAAGTCGCCTACCCAAAGGAACCCAAACCATAGCTCCGAGTGCCCTACCCATGGGAAGCCTAACCCTAGCTTCGAGTGCCCTACCCATGGGAACCCTAACCCTAGCTCCGACTACCCTACCCACAAGAACCCTAACCCTAGCTCCGACTGCCCTAACCGTCGGAACCCTAACCCTAGCTCCGAGTCAACTACCCATAGGAACCCTAACCCTAGCTCCAAGTAGTCTACTCATAGGAACCCGAACCCTAGCTCAGAGTGTCCTACCCATGGGAACCCTAACCGTAGCTCCGAGTGCCCTACCCATAGGAACCCTAACCTTAGCTCCAAGTAGTCTACCCAGAGGAATTCTAACCCTAGCTCCGAGTGTCCTCCCCATAGGAATCCTCACCCTAGCTCCGAGTGCCCTACATATAGGAACCTTAACTCCAAGTCGCCTATCTATAGGAACCCTAACCGTAGCTTCGAGAAACTTACCCATAGGAACCCTAACCCTAGGTCCGAGTGCCCTACACATAGGAACCCTAACCCTAGCTCCGAGTGCCCTACCTATAGGAACACTAACCCTAACTCCAAGTTGCCTACCCATAGGAACCCTAACCATAGCTTCGAGTGCCCTACTCAGAGGAACCCTAACCCTAGCTCCGAGTGCCCTACCCTTAGGAATCAAAACCCTAGCTCCAAGTCGCCTACCCATAGGAACCCTAACCCTAGCCTCGAGTGCCCTACCAATAGGAACCCTAAACCTAGCTCCAAGTAGTCTACCCATAGGAACCCTAACCCTAGGTCCAAGTCCCCTACCCATAGGAACCCGAACCCTAGCTCCGAGTGCTCTTCCCATAGGAACCCTAACCCTCGCTTCAAGTTCCCTACCCATAGGAACCCTAACCCTATCTCCGAGTACACTACCCATAGGAACCCTAATCCTAGATCCGAGTGCCCTACCTATAGGAACCCTCACTCCAAGTGGCCTACCTATAGGTACACTAACCGTAGCATCGAGTACCCCACCCATAGGAACCCTAACCCTAGGTCTGAGTGCCCTACACATAGGAACCCTAACCCTAGCTCCGAGTGCCCATTCCTATAGGAACCCTAACCCTAGCTCCAAGTCGCCTACCCATAGGAACCCTAACACTAGCTCCGAGTGCGATACCCATAGGAAACCTAACCCTAGCTACGAGTGCCCTACCCATACGAACCCTAACCCTAGCTCCGAGTGCCCTATCCATAGGAACCCTAACCCTAGCTCCAAGTCGCCTAACCATAGGAACCATAACACTAGCTCCGAGTGCCCTAACCATACGAACCTTAACCCTAGCTCCGAGTGCCCTACCCATAGGAATCGTAACCCTAGCTCCAAGTCGCCTACCCATAGGAACCCTAACCCTAGCTCCGAGTGCCCTAGCTATAGACACCCTAACCCTAGCTCCAAGAAGTCAACTCATGGGAACCCTAACCCTAGCTCCTTGTGCCCTATCCATAGGAACCCTAACCCTAGCTCCAAGTCGCCTACCCATAGGAACCCTAACCCTAGCTCCGAGTGCCGTACCCATAGGAACCCTAACCCTAGCTCCAAGTAATCTATCCATAGGAACCCTAATCCTAGCTCCGAGTACCCTACCCATACGAACCCTAACTCAAGATCCGAGTGCTTTACCCTTAGGAATCGTAACCCTAGCTCCAAGTTGCCTACCCATAGGAACCCTAACCCTAGCTTCGAGTGCCCTACCCATAGGTACCCTAAACCTAGCTCCAAGTAGTCTACCCATAGGAACCCTAACCCTAGGTCCGAGTTCCTACCCATAGGAACCCTAACCCTAGCTCCGAGTGCTCTTCCCATAGGAAAGCTAACCCTCGCTCCAAGTCGCATTCCCCTCGGAACCCTAACGCTAGCTCCAAGTCACCTACCCATAGGAACCCTAACCCTAGCTCCAAGTACTCTACCCATACGAACCGTAACCCTAGCTCCGAGTGCCCTTCCCATAGGAACCCTAACCCTAGCTCCCAGTAGTCTACTCATAGGAACCCTAACCCTAGCACCCAGTGTCCTACCCATGGGAACCCTAATCATAGCTCCGAGTGCCCTACCCATACGAACCCTAACTCAAGCTCCGAGTGCTTTACCCTTAGGAATCGTAACCCTAGTTCCAAGTTGCCTACCCATAGGAACCCTAACCCTAGCTACGAGTGCCCTACCCATAGGTACCCTAAACCTAGCTCCAAGTAGTCTACCCATAGGAACCCTAACCCTAGCTCCGAGTGCCCTAACCATACGAACCTTAACCCTAGCTCCGAGTGCCCTACCCTTAGGAATCGTAACCCTAGCTCCAAGTCGCCTACCAATAGGAACCCTAACCCTAACTCCGAGTGCCCTACCCATAAGTACCCTAAACCTAGCTCCAAGTAGTCTACCCATAGGAACCCTAACCCTAGCTCCGAGTGCGCTACCCATAGGAACCGTAACCCTAGCTTCGAGTGCTCTTCCCATAGGAAACCTAACCCTCGCTGCAAGTCTCCTACCCATCGGAACCCTAACGCTAGCTCCGAGTGCGCTACCCATAGGAACCCTAACCCTAGCTCCAAGTCACCTACCCATAGGAACCCTAACCCTACCTCGAAGTACTCTACCCAGAGGAACCCTAACCCTAGCTCGAGTGCCCTTCCCATAGGAACCCTAACCCTAGCTCCAAGTAGTCTACTGATAGGAACCCTAACCCTAGCACCCAGTGTCCTACCCATGGGAACCCTAACCATAGCTCCGAGTGCCCTACCTATAGGAAACCTAACCCTAGCTACAAGTAATCTACCCAGAGGAACTCTAACCCTAGCTCCGAGTGTCCTCCCCATAGGAACCTTAACCCTAGCTCTGAGTGCCCTACCTATAGGAACCCTAACTCCAAGTCGCCTACCTATAGGAACCCTAACCGTAGCTTCGAGTACCCTATCCATAGGAACCCTAACCTTAGCTCCGAGTGCCCTACCCATAGGAATTCTAACCCTAGCTCCAAGTCGCCTACCCATAGGAACCCTAACACTAGCTCCGAGTGCCATACTCATTGGAAACCTAACCCTAGCTCCGAGTCCCGTACCCATAGGAACCCGAAGCCTAGCTCCAAGTAGTCTACCCATAGGAACCCTAACCCTAGCTCCAAGTCGCCTACCCATAGGAACCCTAACTCTAGCTCCGAGTGCCCTACATATAGGAACCCAAATCATAGCTCCGAGTGCCCTACCCATAGGAACCCTAACACTAGCTTCGAGTGCCCTACCCATGGGAACCCTAACCCTAGCTCCGACTACCCTACCCATAAGACCCCTAACCCTAGCTCCGACTGCCCTACCCATAGGAACCCTAACCCTAGCTCCGAGTGCCCTAGTCATAGGAACCCTAACCCTAGCTCCAAGTCGCCTACGCATAGGAACCCTATTCCTAGCTCCGAGTGCCCTAGCTATAGAAACCCTAACCCAAGCTCCAAGTAGTCAACCCATGGGAACCCTAACCCTAGCTCTGAGTGCCCTATCCATAGGAACCCTAACCCTAGCTCCAAGTCACCTACCCATGGGAACCCTAACACTAGCTCCGAGTGCCCTAAACATAGGAACCCTAAGCCTAGCTCCGAGTGCCGTACCCATAGGAACCCTTACCCTAGCTCCAAGTAGTCTACACATAGGAACCCTAATCCTAGCTCCGAGTACCCTACCCATACGAACCCTGACCCTAGCTCCGAGTGCCCTACCCTTAGGAATCGTAACCCTAGCTCCAAGTCGCCTACCCATAGGAACCCTAACCCTAGCCCCGAGTGCCCTACCAATAGGAACCCAAAACCTAGCTCCAATTAGTCTACCCATAGGAACCCTAACCCTAGGTCCGAGTGCCCTACCCATAGGAACCCTAACCCTAGCTCCGAGTGCACTACCCATAGGAACCCTAACCCTAGCTCCAAGTAGTCTACCCAGAGGAACTCTAACCCTAGCTCCGAGTGTCCTCCCCATAGGAACCCTAACCCTAGATCCGAGTGCCCTACCTATAGGAACCCTCACTCGAAGACGCCTTCCTATAGGAACCCTAACCGTAGCTTCGAGTACCCCACCCATAGGAACCCTAACCCTAGATCCGAGTGCCCTACACATAGGAACCCTAACCCTAGCTCCGAGTGCCCATTCCCATAGGAACCCTAACCCTAGCTCCAAGTCGCCTACCGATCGGAACCTTAACACTAGCTCCGAGTGCCATACCCATAGGAAACCTAACCCTAGCTCCGAGTGCCCTACCCATACGAACCCTAACCCTAGCTCCGAGTGCCCTACCCATAGGAATCGTAACCCTAGCTCCAAGTCGCCTACCCATAGGAACCCTAACCCTAGCTCCGAGTGCCCTAGCTATAGAAACCCTAACCCTAGCTCCAAGTAGTCAACTCATGGGAACCCTAACCCTAGCTCCGAGTGCCCTATCCATAGGAACACTAACCCTAGCTTCAAGTCGCCTACCCATAGGAACCCTAACCCTAGCTCCGAGTGCCGTACCCATAGGAACCCTAACCCTAGCTCCAAGTATTCTACCCATAGGAACCCTAATCCTAGCTCCGAGTACCCTACCCATACGAACCCTAACTCAAGCTCCGAGTTCCCTACCCTTAGGAATCGTAACCTTCGCTGCAAGTAGCCTACCCATAGGAACCCTAACCCTAGCTCCGAGTGCGCTACCCATAGGAACCCTAACCCTAGCTCCAAGTCACCTACCCATAGGAAACCTAACCCTAGCTCCAAGTACTCTACCCATAGGAACCCTAACCCTAGCTCGAGTGCCCTACCCGTAGGAACCCTAAGCCTAGCTACGAGAGCCCTTCCCATAGGAACCCTAACCCTAGCTCCAAGTAGTCTACTCATAGGAACCCTAACCCTAGAACCGAGTGTCCTAGCCATGGGAACCCTAAGCGTAGCTCCGAGTGCCCTACCCATAGGAACCCTAACCCTAGCTCCAAGTAGTCTACACATAGGAAACCTAACCCTTGCTCCGAGTGCCCTACCTATAGGAACCCTAACCCTAGCTAAAAGTAGTCTACCAATAGGAACTCTAACCCTAGCTCTGAGTGTCCTCCCCATAGGTACCCTAACCCTAGCTCCGATTGCCCTCCCCATAGGAATCCTAACCCTAGCTCCAAGTCGCCTACCCATAGGAACCCTAACCCTAGCTCCAAGTCGCCTACCGATAGGAACCCTAACACTAGCTCCGAGTTCCATACCCATAGGAAACCTAACCCTAGCTCCGAGTGCCATACCCATAGGAACCCTAACCCTAGCTCCAAGTAGTCTACCCATAGGAACCCTAACCCTAGCTCCGAGTGCACTTCCCATAGAAACGCTTACCCTCGCTCCGAGTGCCCTACCCATAGGAACCCTAACCCTAGCTCCAAGTCGCCTACCCATAGGAACCCTAACTCTAGCTCCGAGTGCCCTACCCATGGGAACCCTAACCCTAGCTCCGACTACCCTACACATAAGAACCCTAAACCTAGCTCCGACTGCCCTAACCGTAGGAACCCTAACCCTAGCTCCAAGTCGCCTAACTATAGGAACCCTAACCCTACCTCCGAATGCCCTACCCATAGGAACCCTAATCCTAGCTCCAAGTCACCTACCCATAGGAACCCTAACACTAGCTCCGAGTGCCCTAACCATAGGATCCCTAACCCTAGCTCCGCGTGCCATACCCATAGGAACCCTAACCCTAGCTCCAAGTCGCCTACCCATAGGAACCATAACAGTAGCTCCGAGTGCCCTAACCATACGAACCTTAACCCTAGCTCCGAGTGCCCTACCCAGAGGAATCGTAACCCTCGCTCCAAGTCGCCTACCCATAGGAACCCTAACCCTAGCTCCGAGTGCGCTACCCATAGGAACCCTAACCCTAGCTCCAAGTCACCTACCCATAGGAAACCTAACCCTAGCTCCATGTACTCTACCCATAGGAACCCTAACCCTAGCTCGAGTGCCCTACCCGTAGGAACCCTAAGCCTAGCTACGAGAGCCCTTCCCATAGGAACCCTAACCCTAGCTCCAAGTAGTCTACTCATAGGAACCCTAACCCTAGCACCGAGTGTCCTAGCCATGGGAACCCTAAGCGTAGCTCCGAGTGCCCTACCCATAGGAACCCTAACCCTAGCTCCAAGTAGTCTACACATAGGAACTCTAACCCTAGCTCCGAGTGCCCTACCTATAGGAACCCTAACCCTAGCTACAAGTAGTCTACCAAGAGGAACTCTAACCCTAGCTACGAGTGTCCTCCCCATAGGAACCCTAACCCTAGCTCCGAGTGCCCTACCTATAGGAACCCTAAATCCAAGTCGCCTAACTATAGGAACCCTAACAGTAGCTTCGAGTACCGTATCCATAGGAACCCTAACCCTAGGTCCGAGTGCACTACACATAGGCACCCTAACCCTAGCTCCGATTGCCCTCCCCATAGGAATCCTAACCCTAGCTCCAAGTCGCCTACCCATAGGAACCCTAACCCTAGCTCCAAGTCGCCTACCGATAGGAACCCTAACACTAGCTCCGAGTTCCATACCCATAGGAAACCTAACCCTAGCTCCGAGTGCCGTACCCATAGGAACCCTAACCCTAGCTCCAAGTAGTCTACCCATAGGAACCCTAACCCTAGCTCCGAGTGCCCTACCCATAGAAACGCTTACCCTCGCTCCGACTGCCCTACCCATAGGAACCCTAACCCTAGCACCAAGTCGCCTACCCATAGGAACCCTAACTCTAGCTCCGAGTGCCCTACACATGGGAACCCTAACCCTAGCTCCGACTGCCCTAACCGTAGGAACCCTAACCCTAGCTCCAAGTCGCCTACCTATAGGAACCCTAACCCTACCTCCATATGCCCTACCCATAGGATCCCTAACCCTAACTCCGAGTGTCCTAGTCATAGGAACCCTAAGCCTAGCTCCAAGTAGCCTACCAATAGGAACCCTAAACCTAGCTCCGAGTGCCCTAGCTATAGAAACCCTAACCCGAGCTCCAAGTAGTCAACCCATGGGAACCCTAACCCTAGCTCTGAGTGCCCTATCCATAGGAACCCTAACCCTAGCTCCAAGTCACCTACCCATAGGAACCCTAACACTAGCTCCGAGTGCCCTAACCATAGGAACCCTAACCCTAGCTCCGCGTGCCGTACCCATAGGAACCCTAACCCTAGCTCCAAGTCGCCTACCCATAGGAACCATAACAGTAGCTCCGAGTGCCCTAACCATACGAACCTTAACCCTAGCTCCGAGTGCCCTACCCATAGGAATCATAACCCTAGCTCCAAGTCGCCTACCCATAGGAACCCTAACCCTAGCTACGAGTGCCCTACCGATAGGTACCCTAAACCTAGCTCCAAGTAGTCTACCTATAGGAACCCTAACCCTAGGTCCGAGTGCGCTACCCATAGGAACCCTAAACCTAGCTTCGAGTGCTCTTCCCATAGGAAACCTAACCCTCACTCCAAGTCGCCTACACATCGGAACCCTAACGCTAGCTCCGAGTGCGCTACCCATAGGAACCCTAACCCTAGCTCCAAGTCACCTACCCATAGGAACCCTAACCTTAGCTCCAAGTACTCTACCCAGAGTAACCCTAACTCTAGCTCGAGTGCCCTACCCATAGGAACCCTAAGCCTAGCTCCGAGTGCCCTTCCCATAGGAACCCTAACCCTAGCTCCAAGTAGTCTACTGATAGGAACCCTAACCCTAACACCCAGTGTCCTAGCCATGGGAACCCTAATCATAGCTCCGAGTGCCCTACTCATAGAAACTCTGACCCTAGCTCCAAGTAGTTTGCACATAGGAACCCTAACCCTAGCTACAAGTAATCTACCCAGAGGAACTCTAACCCTAGCTCCGAGTTTCCTCCCCATAGGAACCCTAACCCTTGCTCCGAGTGCCCTACCTATAGGAACCCTAACCCTAGCTCCAAGTCACCTACCTATAGGAACCCTAACCGTAGCTTCGAGTACCCTACCCATAGGAACCCTAACCCTAGGTCCGAGTGCCCTACACATAGGAACCCTAAGCCTAGCTCCGAGTGCCCTTCCCATAGGAACCCTAACCCTAGCTCCAAGTAGTCTACTGATAGGAACCCTAACCCTAGCACCCAGTGTCCTACCCATGGGAACCCTTACCCTAGCTCCAAGTAGTCTACTGATAGGAACCCTAGCTCCAAGTCGCCTACCCATAGGAACCCTAACCCTAGCTCCAAGTCGCCTACCGATAGGAACCCTAACACTAGCTCCGAGTTCCATACCCATAAGAAACCTAACCCTAGCTCCGAGTGCCGTACCCATAGGAACCCTAACCCTAGCTCCAAGTAGTCTACCCATAGGAACCCTAACCCTAGCTCTGAGTGCCCTACCCATAGAAACGCTTACCCTCGCTCCGAGTGCCCTACCCATAGGAACCCTAACCCTAGCTTCAAGTGCCCTACCCATGGGAACCCTAACCCTAGCTCCGACTACCCTACACATAAGAACCCTAACCCTAGCTCCGACTGCCCTAACCGTAGGAACCCTAACCCTAGCTCCAAGTCGCCTACCTATAGGAACCCTAACCCTACCTCCGAATCCCCTACCCATAGGATCCCTAACCCTAACTCCGAGTGTCCTAGTCATAGGAACCCTAACCCTAGGTCTGAGTGCGCTACCCATAGGAACCCTAACCCTAGTTTCGAATGCTCTTCCCATAGGAAACATAACCCTCGCTCCAAGTCGCCTACCCATCGGAACCCTAACGCTAGCTCCGAGTGCGCTACCCATAGGAACCCTAACCCTAGCTCCAAGTCACCTACCCATAGGAACCCTAACCTTAGCTCCAAGTACTCTACCCAGAGGAACCCTAACCGTAGCTCGAGTGCCCTACCCATAGGAACCCTAAGCCTAGCTCGGAGTGCCCTTCCCACAGGAACCCTAACCCTAGCTCCAAGTAGTCTACTGATAGGAACCCTAAC
Organism: Mauremys mutica; assembly: GCF_020497125.1. Classification (NCBI taxonomy): domain Eukaryota; kingdom Metazoa; phylum Chordata; order Testudines; family Geoemydidae; genus Mauremys; species Mauremys mutica. The sequence continues at coordinate 18,415,889 of NC_059076.1, read as the reverse complement.
CCTAGCACCCAGTGTCCTACCCATGGGAACCCTAACCATAGCTCCGAGTGCCCTACCCATAGAAACTCTAATCCTAGCTCCAAGTAGTTTACACATAGGAACCCTAACCCTAGCTCCGAGTGCCCTACCTATAGGAACCCTAACCCTAGCTACAAGTAATCTACCCAGAGGAACTCTAACCCTAGCTCCGAGTGTCCTCCCCATAGGAACCCTAACCCTAGCTCCGAGTGCCCTACCTATAGGAACCCTAACTCCAAGTCGCCTACCTATAGGAACCCTAACCGTAGCTTCGAGTACCCTATCCATAGGAACCCTAACCCTAGGTCCGAGTGCCCTACACATAGGAACACTAACCCTATCTCCGAGTGCCCTACCCATAGGAATTCTAACCCTAGCTCCAAGTCGCCTACCCATAGGAACCCTAACACTAGCTCCGAGTGCCATACTCATTGGAAACCTAACCCTAGCTCCGAGTGCCATACCCATAGGAACCCGAAGCCTAGCTCCAAGTAGTCTACCCATAGGAACCCTAACCCTAGCTCCAAGTCGCCTAACCATAGGAACCCTAACTCTAGCTCCGAGTGCCCTAGTCATAGGAACCCTAACCCTAGCTCCAAGTCGCCTACCCATAGGAACCCTAACCCTAGCTCCGAGTGCCCTAGCTATAGAAACCCTAACCCTAGCTCCAAGTAGTCAACCCATGGGAACCCTAACCCTAGCTCTGAGTGCCCTATCCATAGGAACCCTAACCCTAGCTCCAAGTCATCTACCCATAGGAACCGTAACACTAGCTCCGAGTGCCCTAAACATAGGAACCCTAAGCCTAGCTCCGAGTGCCGTACCCATAGGAACCCTAACCCTAGCTCCAAGTAGTCTACCCATAGGAACCCTAATCCTAGCTCCGAGTACCCTACCCATATGAACCCTGACCCTAGCTCCGAGTGCCCTACCCTTAGGAATCGTAACCCTGGCTCCAAGTCGCCTACCCATAGGAACCCTAACCCTAGGTCCGAGTGCCCTACCCATAGGAACCCTAACCCTAGCTCCAAGTAGTCTACCCAGAGGAACTCTAACCCTAGCTCCGAGTGTCCTCCCCATAGGAACCCTAACCCTAGATCCGAGTGCCCAGCCTATAGGAACCCTCACTCCAAGACGCCTACCTATAGGAACCCTAACCGTAGCTTCGAGTACCCCACCCATAGGAACCCTAACCCTAGATCCGGGTGCCCTACACATAGGAACCCTAACCCTAGCTCCGAGTGCCCATTCCCATAGGAACCCTAACCCTAGCTCCAAGTCGCCTACCGATAGGAACCTTAACACTAGCTCCGAGTGCCATACCAATAGGAAACCTAACCCTAGCTCCGAGTGCCCTACCCATACGAACCCTAACCCTAGCTCCGAGTTCCCTACCCATAGGAATCGTAACCCTAGCTCCAAGTCGCCTACCCATAGGAACCCTAACCCTAGCTACGAGTGCCCTACCCATAGGTACCCTAAACCTAGCTCCAAGTAGTCTACCCATAGGAACCCTAACCCTAGGTCCGAGTGCGCTACCCCTAGGAACCCTAACCCTAGCTTCGAGTGCTCTTCCCATAGGAAACCTAACCCTCGCTCCAAGTCGCCTACCCATCGGAACCCTAACGCTAGCTCCGAGTGCGCTACCCATAGGAACCCTAACCCTAGCTCTAAGTCACCTACCCATAGGAACCCTAACCTTAGCTCCAAGTACTCTAACCAGAGGAACCCTAACCCTAGCTCGAGTGCCCTACCCGTAGGAACCCTAAGCCTAGCTCCGAGTGCCCTTCCCATAGGAACCCTAACCCTAGCTCCAACTAGTCTACTGATAGGAACCCTAACGCTAGCACCCAGTGTCCTACCCATGGGAACCCTAACCATAGCTCTGAGTGCCCTACCCATAGAAACTCTAACCCTAGCTCCAAGTAGTTTACACATAGGAAACCTAACCCTAGCTCCGAGTGCCCTACCTATAGTAACCCTAACCCTAGCTACAAGTAATCTACCCAGAGGAACTCTAACCCTAGCTCCGAGTGTCCTCCCCATAGGAACCCTAACCCTAGCTCCGAGTGCCCTACCTATAGGAACCCTAACTCCAAGTCGCCTACCTATAGGAACCCTAACCGTAGCTTCGAGTACCCTATCCATAGGAACCCTAACCCTAGGTCCGAGTGCCCTACACATAGGAACACTAACCCTATCTCCGAGTGCCCTACCCATAGGAATACTAACCCTAGCTCCAAGTCGCCTACCCATAGGAACCCTAACACTAGCTCCGAGTGCCATACTCATTGGAAACCTAACCCTAGCTCCGAGTGCCATACCCATAGGAACCCGAAGCCTAGCTCCAAGTAGTCTACCCATAGGAACCCTAACCCTAGCTCCAAGTCGCCTACCCATAGGAACCCTAACTCTAGCTCCGAGTGCCCTACACATAGGAACCCAAATCACAGCTCCGAGTGCCCTACCCATAGGAACCCTAACCCTAGCTTCGAGTGCCCTACCCATGGGAACCCTAACCCTAGCTCCGACTACCCTACCCATAAGACCCCTAACCCTAGCTCCGACTGCCCTACCCATAGGAACCCTAACCCTAGCTCCGAGTGACCTAGCCATAGGAACCCTAACCCTAGCTCCAAGTCGCCTACCTATAGGAACCCTAACCCTAGCTCCGACTGCCGTACCCATAGGAACCCTAACCCTAGCTCCAAGTAATCTACCCATAGGAACCCTAATCCTAGCTCCAAGTACCCTACCCATATGAACCCTAACCCAAGCTCCGGAGTGCCCTACCATTAGGAATCGTAACCCTAGCTCCAAGTAGTCTACACATAGGAACCCTAAACCTAGCTCGAGTGCCCTACCCGTAGGAACCATAAGCCTAGCTCCGAGTGCCCTTCCCATAGGAACCCTAACCCTAGCTCCAAGTAGTCTACTCATAGGAACCCTAACCCTAGCACCGAGTGTCCTACCCATGGGAACCCTAACCGTAGCTCCAAGTAGTCTACCCATAGGAACCCTAACCCTAGCTCCGAGTGCCCTACCTATAGGAACCCTAACCCTAGCTACAAGTATTCTACCAAGAGGAACTCTAACCCTAGCTCCGAGTGTCCTCCCTATAGGAACCCTAACCCTAGCTCCGAGTGCCCTACCTATAGGAACCTAAACTCCAAGTCGCCTACCTATAGGAACCCTAACCGTAGTTTCGAGTACCCTACCCATAGGAACCTTAACCCTAGCTTCGAGTGCCCTAACCATAGGAACCATAACCCTAGCTTTGAGTGACCTACCCATAGGAACCCTAACACTAGCTCCGAGTGCCTACCCATCAGAACCCTAACCCTCGCTCCGACTGAGTACCCTACCCATAGGAACCCTAACCCTAGCTCCGACTGCCCTTCCAATAGGAACCCTAACCCTAGCTCTGAGTGCCCTACCTATAGGAACACTAACCCTAGCTCCAAGTTGCCTACCCATAGGAACCCTAACCATAGCTTCGAGTGCCCTACCCATAGGAACCCTAACCCTAGCTCTGAGTGCTCTTCCCATAGGAACCCTAACCCTCGCTCCAAGTACTCTACCCATAGGAACCGTAACCCTAGCTCGAGTGCCCTACCCGTAGGAACCATAAGCCTAGCTCCGAGTGCCCTTCCCATAGGAACCCTAATCTTAGCTCCAAGTAGTCTACTCATAGGAACCCTAACCCTAGCACCGAGTGTCCTACCCATGCGAACCCTAACCATAGCTCCGAGTGCCCTACCTATAGGAACCCTAACCCTAGCTACAAGTAGTCTACCCAGAGGAACTCTAACCCTAGCTCGGAGTGTCCTCCCCATAGGAACCCTAACCCTAGCTCCGAGTGCCCTACCTATAGGAACTGTAACTTCAAGTCGCCTACCCATAGGAACCCTAACCCTAGGTCCGAGTGCCCTACACATAGGAACCCTAACCCTAGCTCAGAGTGCCCTACCCATAGGAATCCTAACCCTAGCTCCAAGTCGCCTACCCATAGGAACCCTAAACCTGTTTCCAAGTCGCCTACCCATAGGAACCCTAACACTAGCTCCGAGTGCCATACCCATAGGAACCCTAACCCTAGCTCCGAGTGCCGTACCCATAGGAACCCTAACCCTAGCTCCAAGTCGCCTACCCATAGGAACCCTAACGCTAGCTTTGAGTGCCCTACCCATGGGAACACTAACCCTAGCTCCGACTGCCCTAACCGTAGGAACCATAAGCCTAGCTCCGAGTGCCCTTCCCATAGGAACCCTAACCTTAGCTCCAAGTAGTCTACTCATAGGAACCCTAACCCTAGCACCGAGTGTCCTACCCATGCGAACCCTAACCATAGCTCCGAGTGCCCTGCCCATAGGAACCCTAATCCTAGCTCCGAGTGACCTAGCCATAGGAACCCTAACCCTAGCTCCAAGTCGCCTACCTATAGGAACCCTAACCCTACCTCCGAATGCTCTACCCATAGGAACCCTAATCCTAGCTCCGAGTGCCCTAGTCATAGGAACCCTAACCCTAGCTCCAAGTCGCCTACCCATAGGAACCCTAACCCTAGCTCCGAGTGCCCTAGCTATAAAAACCCTACCCCTAGCTCCAAGTAGTCAACCCATGGCAACCCTAACCCTAGCTCCGAGTGCCCTATCCATAGGAACCCTAACCCTAGCTCCAAGTCACCTACGCATAGGAACCCTAATCCTAGCTTCAAGTACCCTACCCATACGAACCCTAACCCAAGCTCCGGAGTGCCCTACCATTAGGAATCGTAACCCTAGCTCCAAGTAGTCTACACATAGGAACCCTAAACCTAGCTCGAGTGCCCTACCCGTAGGAACCCTAACCCTACCTCCGAATGCCCTACCCATAGGAACCCTAACCCTAGCTCCGAGTGCCCTAGTCATAGGAACCCTAACCCTAGCTCCAAGTCGCCTACCTATATGAACTCTAACCCTACCTCCGACTGCCCTAACCATAGGAACCCTAACCCTAGCTTCGAGAGCCCTACTCATAGGAATCGTAACCCTAGCTCCAAATAGTCAACCCATGGGAACCCTAACCCTAGCTCCGAGTATTCTATCCATAGGTACCCTAACCCTAGCTCCAAGTTGCCTGACCATAGGAACCCTAACACTAGCTCCGAGTGCCCTACCCATAGGAACCCTAACCCTAGCTCCGAGTGCCGTACCAATAGGAACCCTAACCCTATCTCCAAGTAGTCAACCCATGGGAACCCTAACCCTAGCTCCGAGTATTCTATCCATAGGTACCCTAACCCTAGCTCCAAGGTGCCTGACCATAGGAACCCTAACACTAGCTCCGAGTGCCCTACCCATAGGAACCCTAAACCTAACTCCGAGTGCCCTACCTATAGGAACCTTAACTCCAAGTCGCCTAGCTATAGGAACCCTAACCGTAGCTTCGAGTACCCTACCCATAGGAACCCTAACCCTAGCTTCGAATGCCCTAACCATAGGAACCCTAACCCTAGCTCTGAGTGCCCTACCCATAGGAATCCTAACACTGGCTCCGAGTGCCTACCCATAGGAACCCTAACCCTAGCTCGGACTGGGTACCCTACCCATAGGAACTCTAACCCTAGCTCCGACTGCCCTTCCAATAGGAAACCTAACCCTAGCTCTGAGTGCCCTACCCGTAGGAACCCTAACCCTAACTCCAAGTCACCTACCCATAGGAACCCTAACCCTAGCTCCGAGTGCCCTACCAATAGGAACCCTAAACCTAGCTCCAAGTAGTCTACCCATAGGAACTCTAACCCTAGGTCCGAGTGCCCTATCCATAGGAACCCGAACCCTAGCTCCGAGTGCTGTTCCCATAGGAACCCTAACCCTCGCTCAAAGTCACCTACCCATAGGAACCCTAATCCCAGCTCCGAGTGCTCTACCCATGGGAACCCTAACACTAGCTCCAAGTCGCCTACCCAAAGGAACCCTAACCCTATTTCCAAGTCGCCTACCCATAGGAGCCCTAACCCTAGCTCCGAGTGCCCTACCTATAGGAACCCTAACCCTAGCTCCCAGTTGCCTACCCATAGGAACCGTAACCATAGCTTCGAGTGCCCTACCCATAGGAACCCTAACCCTAGGTCCGAGTGCCCTACACATAGGAAGCCTAACTCTAGCTCTGAGTACCCTACCCAGAGTAACCCTAACCTTAGCTTCTAGTGCTCTACCCATAGGAACCCTAACCCTAGCTCTGAGTGCCCTACTCATGGGAAAACTAACCCTAGCTCCAAGTCGCCTACCCATAGGAACCCTAAACCTGTTTCCAAGTCGCCTACCCATAGGAACCCTAACCCTAGCTCCGAGTGCCCTACCCATAGGAACCCTAACACTAGCTCCGAGTGCCATACCCATAGGAACCCTAACCCTAGCTCCGAGTGCCCTACCCATAGGAACCCTAACCCCAGCTCCAAGTGCCCTACCCATAGGAACCCTAACCCTAGCTCCGAGTGCCCTACCCATAGGAAAGCTAACCCTAGCTGCAAGTCACCTACCCATAGGAACCCTAACCCTAGCTCTGAGTACCCTACCTGTAGGAACCCTAACCCTAGCTCCAAGTGGCCTACCATACGAACCCTAACCCAGCTCTAAGTGCCCTACCCATAGGAACCATAACCCTAGCTCCGAGTGCCCTTCCCATAGGAACCCTAACACTAGTTCCAAGTAGTATACTCATAGTAACCCGAACCCTAGCTCCGAGTGCCCTACCCATAGGAACCCTAACCCTAGCTCCGAGTGCCCTACCCTTTAGGAACCCTAACCCTAGCTCCGAGTGCCCTACCCATAGGAAGCATAACCCTACTCCAAGTAGTCTACCCATAGGAACCCTAACCCTCGCTCCAAGTTGTCTACCCATAGGAACCCTAATCCTACCTCCGAGTACCCTACCCATACGAACCCTAACCCTAGCTCCAAGTGCCCTACCCTTAGGAATCGTAACCCTAGCTCAAAGTCGCCTGCCCATAGGAACCCTAACCCTAAGTCCGAGTTCCCTACCCATAGGAACCCTAACCCTAGCTCCGAGTGCTCTTCCCATAGGAATCCTAACCCTCGCTCCAAGTCGCCTACCCATAGGAACCCTAACCCTAGCTCCGAGTGCACTACCCATAGGAACCCTAACCCTAGCTCCAAGTAGTCTACCCAAAGGAACCCTAACCCTATCTCCTAGTACCCTACCCATACGAACCCTAACCCTAGCTCCGAGTGACCTACCCATAGGAATCGTAACTCTAGCTCCAAGTCTCCTACCCATAGGAACCCTAACATTAGCTCCGAGTGCCCTAGCTATAGAAACCCTAACCCTAGCTCCAAGTAGTCAACCCATGGGAACCCTAACCCTAGCTCTGAGTGCCATATCCATAGCAACCCTAACCCTAGCTCCAAGTCGCCTACCCATAGGAACCCTAACCCTAGCTCCGAGTGCCCTACCAATAGGAACCCTAAACCTAGCTCCAAGTAGTCTACCCATAGGAACTCTAACCCTAGGTCCGAGTGCCCTATCCATAGGAACCCGAACCCTAGCTCCGAGTGCTGTTCCCATAGGAACCCTAACCCTCGCTCAAAGTCACCTACCCATAGGAACCCTAATCCCAGCTCCGAGTGCTCTACCCATGGGAACCCTAACACTAGCTCCAAGTCGCCTACCCAAAGGAACCCTAACCCTATTTCCAAGTCGCCTACCCATAGGAGCCCTAACCCTAGCTCCGAGTGCCCTACCTATAGGAACCCTAACCCTAGCTCCCAGTTGCCTACCCATAGGAACCGTAACCATAGCTTCGAGTGCCCTACCCATAGGAACCCTAACCCTAGGTCCGAGTGCCCTACACATAGGAAGCCTAACTCTAGCTCTGAGTACCCTACCCAGAGTAACCCTAACCTTAGCTTCTAGTGCTCTACCCATAGGAACCCTAACCCTAGCTCTGAGTGCCCTACTCATGGGAAAACTAACCCTAGCTCCAAGTCGCCTACCCATAGGAACCCTAAACCTGTTTCCAAGTCGCCTACCCATAGGAACCCTAACCCTAGCTCCGAGTGCCCTACCCATAGGAACCCTAACACTAGCTCCGAGTGCCATACCCATAGGAACCCTAACCCTAGCTCCGAGTGCCCTACCCATAGGAACCCTAAACCTAGCTCCAAATAGTCTACCCATAGGAACCCTAACCCTAGCTCCGAGTGCCCTACCCATAGGAAAGCTAACCCTAGCTGCAAGTCACCTACCCATAGGAACCCTAACCCTAGCTCTGAGTACCCTACCTGTAGGAACCCTAACCCTAGCTCCAAGTGGCCTACCATACGAACCCTAACCCCAGCTCCAAGTGCCCTACCCATAGGAACCATAACCCTAGCTCCGAGTGCCCTTCCCATAGGAACCCTAACACTAGTTCCAAGTAGTATACTCATAGTAACCCGAACCCTAGCTCCGAGTGCCCTACCCATAGGAACCCTAACCTTAGCTCCGAGTGCCCTACCCTTTAGGAACCCTAACCCTAGCTCCGAGTGCCCTACCCATAGGAAGCATAACCCTACTCCAAGTAGTCTACCCATAGGAACCCTAACCCTCGCTCCAAGTTGTCTACCCATAGGAACCCTAATCCTACCTCCGAGTACCCTACCCATACGAACCCTAACCCTAGCTCCAAGTGCCCTACCCTTAGGAATCGTAACCCTAGCTCAAAGTCGCCTGCCCATAGGAACCCTAACCCTAAGTCCGAGTTCCCTACCCATAGGAACCCTAACCCTAGCTCCGAGTGCTCTTCCCATAGGAATCCTAACCCTCGCTCCAAGTCGCCTACCCATAGGAACCCTAACCCTAGCTCCGAGTGCACTACCCATAGGAACCCTAACCCTAGCTCCAAGTAGTCTACCCAAAGGAACCCTAACCCTATCTCCTAGTACCCTACCCATACGAACCCTAACCCTAGCTCCGAGTGACCTACCCATAGGAATCGTAACTCTAGCTCCAAGTCTCCTACCCATAGGAACCCTAACATTAGCTCCGAGTGCCCTAGCTATAGAAACCCTAACCCTAGCTCCAAGTAGTCAACCCATGGGAACCCTAACCCTAGCTCTGAGTGCCATATCCATAGCAACCCTAACCCTAGCTCCAAGTCGCCTACCCATAGGAACCCTAACACTAGCTCCGAGTGCCCTACCCATAGGAACTCTAACCCTAGCTCCAAGTAGTCTACCCCTAGGAACCCTAACCCTAGCTCCGAGTACCTTACCCATACGAACCCTAACCCTATCTCCAAGTCGCCTGCCCATAGGAACCCTAACCCTAGCTCCAAGTCGCCTGCCCATAGGAACCCTAAGGAATCGTAACCCTAGCTCAAAGTCGCCTGCCCATAGGAACCCTGACCCTAAGTCCATGTTCCCTACCCACAGGAACCCTAACCCTAGCTCCGAGTGCTCTTCCCATAGGAATCCTAACCCTCGCTCCAAGTCGCCTACCCATAGGAACCCTAACCCTAGCTCCGAGTGCGCTACCCATAGGAACCCTAACCCTAGCTCCAAGTCACCTACCCATAGGAAGCCTAACCCTAGCTCCAAGTAGTCTACCCATAGGAACCCAGCCCTAGCTCGAGTGCCCTACCTGTAGGAACCCTAACCCTAGGTCCGAGTTACCTACCCATAGGAACAGTAACCCTAGCTCCGAGTGCCCTACCCATAGGAACCCTAACCCTAGCTTCGAGTTCCCTAACCATAGGAACCCTAACCCTAGCTCTGAGCGCCCTACCCATAGGAACTCTAACATTAGCTCCGAGTGACCTACCCATAGGAACCCTAACCCTATCTCCAAGTCACCTACCTATAGGAACCCTAACCCTACCTCTGAATGCTCTATGCATAGGAACCCTAATCCTAGCTCCGAGTGCCCTACTCATAGGAACCCTAACCCTAGCTCCGAGTGCCCTACCTATAGGAACACTAACCCTAGCTCCAAGTTGCCTATCCATAGGAACCCTAACCGTAGCTTCTAGTGCCCTACCCATAGGAACCCTAACCCTAGGTCCGAGTGCCCTACAAATAGGAAGCCTAAGCCTAGCTCTGAGTGCCCTACCCATAGTAACCCTAACCCTATCTCCTAGTGCCCTACCCATAGGAACCCTAACCCTAGCTCCGAGTGCTCTTCCCATAGGAATCCTAACCCTCGCTCCAAGTCGCCTACCCATAGGAACCCTAACCCTAGCTCCGAGTGCCGTACGCATAGGAACCCTAACCCTAGCTCCAAGTTCCCTTCCCATAGGAACCCTAACCCTAGCTCCAAGTCCTCTACCCGTAGGAACCCTAACCCCAGCTTCAACTCCTCTTCCCTGAGGAACCGTAAACCTAGGTCACGGCGGCCTACCTATAGGATCCCTAACCCTAGCTCCAAGTGCCCTACCCTTAGGAACCCTAACCCTAGGGCAGGAAGCCCTACCCATAGGAACCCTGACCCTAGCTCCAGGTTCCCTACCCATAGAAACCCTAACCCTAGCTCCAAGTGTCCTACCCATAGGATCCATAACCCGAGGGTGGGGCGCCCTATCCACAGGAACCCTAACCCTAGCTCTTAGTGCCGTACCCATAGGAAACCTAACCATAGTTCCAAGTGCCCTACCCATAGGAATCCTAAACCTAGGGTGGGTGTCCCTACCCATAGGAACCCAAAGCCTAGGTCCAAGTGCCCTACCCAGAGAAACCCTAACTCTAGCTTGAAGTGCCCAGCTCTTAGGAACCCTAACCCTAGGGCAGAAAGCCCTAGTCATAGGAATCCTAACCCTAGCTCCAGGTGCCCTAACCATAGGAACCCTAACGCTAGCTCCAAGTGCTCTACCCATAGGAACCCGAACCCTAGCTCAAAGTGCTCTACGTATAGGAACTCTAACCTTAGGTTGGGACGCCCTACCCATAGAAACCCTAACCCTAGCTCCAAGTGCCCTACCCTTAGGAACGCTAGCGCTATGGCGGGGCGCCCTACCCATAGGAACCCTAACCCTAGCTCCAAATTCCCTACCCATAGAAACCCTAACCCTAGCTCCAAGTGCCCTACCCATAGGATCCATAACCCTAGGGCGGGGCGCCCTATCCATAGGAACCCTAACCCTAAAAGGTTAAAAGGTACAGTGACTAAAGTGAAATCCCTGCAAGTTGCCTGGGCCCTTTTTAAAGACACCATAATAGAGGCCCAACTTCAATGTATACCCCAAATTAAGAAAAACAGTAAAAGAACTAAAAAAGAGCCACCGTGGCTTAACAACCATGTAAAAGAAGCAGTGAGAGATAAAAAGACTTCCTTTAAAAAGTGGAAGTCAAATCCTAGTGAGGCAAATAGAAAGGAGCACAAACACTGCCAACTTAAGTGCAAGAGTGTAATAAAAAAAGCCAAAGAGGAGTCTGAAGAACGGCTAGCCAAAAACTCCAAAGGTAATAACAAAATGTTTTTTAAGTACATCAGAAGCAGGAAGCCTGCTAAACAACCAGTGGGGCCCCTTGACGATCAAAATTCAAAAGGAGCGCTTAAAGATGATAAAGTCTTTGCGGAGAAACTAAATGGATTCTTTGCTTCAGTCTTCACGGCTGAGGATGTTAGGGAGATTCCCAAACCTGAGCTGGCTTTTGTAGGTGACAAATCTGAGGAACTGTCACAGATTGAAGTGTCACTAGAGGAGGTTTTGGAATTAATTGATAAACTCAACATTAACAAGTCACCGGGACCAGATGGCATTCACCCAAGAGTTCTGAAAGAACTCAAATGTGAAGTTGCGGAACTATTAACTAAGGTTTGTAACCTGTCCTTTAAATCGGCTTCGGTACCCAATGACTGGAAGTTAGCTAATGTAACGCCAATATTTAAAAAGGGCTCTAGGGGTGATCCCGGCAATTACAGACCGCTAAGTCTAACGTCGGTACCGGGCAAATTAGTTGAAACAATAGTAAAGAATAAAATTGTCAGACACATAGAAAAACATAAACTCTTGAGCAATAGTCAACATGGTTTCTGTAAAGGGAAATCGTGTCTTACTAATCTATTAGAGTTCTTTGAAGGGGTCAACAAACATGTGGACAAGGGGGATCCGGTGGACATAGTGTACTTAGATTTCCAGAAAGCCTTTGACAAGGTCCCTCACCAAAGGCTCTTACGTAAATTAAGCTGTCATGGGATAAAAGGAAAGGTCCTTTCATGGATTGAGAACTGGTTAAAGGACAGGGAACAAAGGGTAGGAATTAATGGTAAATTCTCAGAATGGAGAGGGGTAACTAGTGGTGTTCCCCAAGGGTCAGTCCTAGGACCAATCCTATTCAATTTATTCATAAATGATCTGGAGAAAGGGGTAAACAGTGAGGTGGCAAAGTTTGCAGATGATACTAAACTACTCAAGATAGTTAAGACCAAAGCAGATTGTGAAGAACTTCAAAAAGATCTCACAAAACTAAGTGATTGGGCAACAAAATAGCAAATGGAATTTAATGTGGATAAATGTAAAGTAATGCACATTGGAAAAAATAACCCCAACTATACATACAACATGATGGGGGCTAATTTAGCTACAACGAGTCAGGAAAAAGATCTTGGACTTATCGTGGATAGTTCTCTGAAGATGTCCACGCAGTGTGCAGAGGCGGTCAAAAAAGCAAACAGGATGTTAGGAATCATTAAAAAGGGGATAGAGAATAAGACTGAGGATATATTATTGCCCTTATATAAATCCATGGTACGCCCACATCTCGAATACTGTGTACAGATGTGGTCTCCTCACCTCAAAAAAGATATTCTAGCACTAGAAAAGGTTCAGAAAAGAGCAACTAAAATGATTAGGGGTTTAGAGAGGGTCCCATACGAGGAAAGATTAAAGAGGCTAGGACTCTTCAGCTTGGAAAAGAGAAGACTAAGGGGGGACATGATAGAGGTATATAAAATCATGAGTGATGTTGAGAAAGTGGATAAGGAAAAGTTATTTACTTATTCCCATAATACAAGAACTAGGGGTCACCAAATGAAATTAATAGGCAGCAGGTTTAAAACAAATAAAAGGAAGTTCTTCTTCACGCAGCGCACAGTCAACTTGTGGAACTCCTTACCTGAGGAGGTTGTGAAGGCTAGGACTATAACAATGTTTAAAAGGGGACTGGATAAATTCATGGTGGCTAAGTCCATAAATGGCTATTAGCCAGGATGGGTAAGAATGGTGTCCCTAGCCTCTGTTCGTCAGAGAATGGAGATGGATGGCAGGAGAGAGATCACTTGATCATTGCCTGTTAGGTTCACTCCCTCAGGGGCACCTGGCATTGGCCACTGTCGGTAGACAGATACTGGGCTAGATGGACATTTGGTCTGACCCGGTACGGCCTTTCTTATGTTCTTATGTTCTTAACCCTAGCTCCTAGTGCCCTACCCATAGGAATCCTAACCCTTGGGTGGGTGTCCCTATCCATAGGAACCCAAAGCCTAGGTCCAAGTGCCCTACCCAGAGAAACCCTAACTCTAGCTTGAAGTGCCCAGCCCTTAGGAACCATAACCCTAGGGCAGGAAGCCCTACCCATAGGAACCCGAACCCTAGCTCCAAGTGCTCTACCTATAGGATCTATAACCTTAGGGTGGGACGCCCTACCCATAGGAACCCTAACCCTAGCTCCTAGTGCCCTACCCTTAGAAACCCTAGCGCTATGGCGGGGCACCCTACCCATGGGAACCCTAACCCTAGCTTCAAGTGCCCTACCCTTTGGAACCCTAATCCTAGGGCGGGTACCTGTACCCATAGGAACCCTAACCCTAGCTCCAAGTGCCCTCCCCATAGGAACGCGAACCATAGGTCGTGGCACCCTACCCATAGGAACCCTAACCCTAGCTCCAAGTGCTCTACCCATAGGAACCCTAGCCCTATCTTTAAATTCCCTACCCGTAGGAACCCTAACCCTAGGGCGGGAAGCCGTACCCATCGGAACCCTAACCCTAGCTCCAAGTGCTCTGCCCATAGGAATCCTAAGCGTACAGCGGGGCGCCCAACCCATAGGAACCCTAACCCTAGCTTCAAGTGCCCTACCCTTCGGAACCCTAACCTTACGGCGTGGCACCCTACCCATAGGAACCCTAACTCTACGGCGGGGCGCCCTACTCATAGGAACCTTAACCCTAGCTCCAAGTGACCTTCCCATAGGAACCATGACCCAAGCTCAAAGTGCCCTACCCATAGGAACCCTAATCTTAGGGCGGAGAGCGTTACCCATAGGGACACTAACCCTAGCTAGAAGTGCCCTACGCTTAGGAAACCTAACCCAAGGACGGAGAGCCCTACTTATAGGAAGCCTAACCCCAGCTCCAAGTTACCTACCCATAGAAACCCTAACCCTAGCTCCAAGTTCCCTTCCCACAGGAACCCTAACACTAGCTCGAACTGCTCTACCCTTAGGAACCGTAACCCTAGGTCATGGCGCCCTACCTATAGGAACCCTAACACTAGCTCCAAGTGCCCTACCCATAGGAACCCTAACCCTAGGGCGGGAGGCCCTACCCATAGGAACCCTAACCCTAGCTCCAAGTCCCCTACCCTTAGCAACCCTAACCCTAGGGCGGGAAGCCCTACCTATAGGAACACTAACCATAGCTCCAAGAGCCCGACTCTCAGAATCCCTAACCCTAGGGCGGGGCACACTACCCATAGGAACCCTAACCCTAGCTCCAAGTGCACTACCCATAGGAACTCTAACTCTACCTTCAAGTGCCCAATCCTTAGGAACCCTGACACTAGGGCATGGCGCCGTACCCATAGGAACCCTAACCCTAGCTTCAAGAACCCTACCATTAGGAACCCTAACCTTACGGTGCGGTACCCTACCCACAGGAACCCTAACCCTACGGCGGGGCGCCCTACCCACACAAAACTTAACTCTAGATCCAAATGCTCTACCCTTAGGAACCCTAACCCTTGGGCAGGTAGCCCTACTCATAGGAACCTTAACCCTAGCTCCAAATGACCCACCCATAGGAACCATGACCCTAGCTCAAAGTGCCCTACCCATAGGAAACCTAATCTTAGGGCGGAGAGCCTTACCTATAGGAACATTAACCCTAGCTAGAAGTGCCCTAGCAATAGGATCCATATTCCTAGGGCAGGGCGCCCTACCCATAGGAACCCGAACCCTAGCTACAAGTGCTCTACCAATAGGAACCCTAACACTACCTTTAAATTCCCTATCCGTAGGAACCCTAACCCTAGGATGGGAAGCCCTACCCATCGGAACCCTAACCCTAGCTCCAAGTGCCCTACACATAGGAACCATAACCCTAGCTCCAAGTGCTCTACCCATAGGAATCCTAACCGTACGGCAGGGCGCCCAAACCATAGGAACCCTAACCCTAGCTCCAAGTGCCCTACCCTTAGGAACCCTAACCCTAGGGCGGAGCACCCTACCCATAGAAACCCTAACCCTAACTCCAAGTGCCCTACACTTAGGAACCCTAACCTTAGGGTGGGGCGCCCTACCCATAGGAACCCTAACCCTAGCTCCAAGTGCCCTAACCATAGGAACCCTAACCCTAGATCCAAGTGCCCTACCCTTAGAAACCCTAACCTTAGGGTGGGGCGCCCTACCCATAGGAACCCTAAACCTAGCTCCAAATCCCCTACCCATAGGAACCGTAACTCTAGGGCGGGGCACCCTACCCATAGGAACTCTAACTCTAGCTCCAAGTCCCCTACCCTTAGGAACCCTAACCCTAGGGCATGGCGCCCTACCCATAGGAACCCTAACCCTAGCTCCAAGTGCCCTACCCTTAGGAATCCTAACCCTAGCGCAGGAAGCCCCACCCATAGGAACCCTAACCTTAGGTCGGGAAGCACTACTCATGGGAACCCTGACTCTAGCTCCAAGTGCCCTACCCTTAGGAAGCCTAACCCTAGGCAGGAAGCCCTACCCATAGGAGCCCTAACCCTAGCTCCGAGTTCCCTACCCATAAGAAACCTAACCAAAGTTCCAAGTGCCCTACCCATAGGAACCCTAACCCTAGGGTGGATGTCCCTACCCATAGGAACCCTAAGCCTAGGTCCACGTGCCCTACCCAGAGGAACCCTAACTCTAGCTTGAAGTGCCCAACCCTTAGGAACCCTAACCCTATGGCGGGAAGCCCTACCCATAGGAACCCTAACCCTAGCTCCTAGTGCTCTACCCATAGGAACCCTAACCCTAGGGCGGGGCACCCTGCTCATAGGAACCCTAACCCTAGATCCAAGTGCACTACCCTTAGAAACCCTAATCCTAGCACGGGGCTCTCTACCCATAGGAACCCTAACCCTAGCTCCAAGTGCCCTACCCTTTGGAATCCTAATCCTAGGGCGGGTACCTGTACCCATAGGAACCGTAACCCTAGCTCCAAGTGCCCTCCCCATAGGAAACCTAACTCTAGGGCAGGGCACCCTACCCATAGGAACTCTAACTCTAGCTCCAAGTGCCCTACCCTTAGGAACTCTAACCCTAGGCCATGGCGCCCTACCCATAGGAACCCTAACCCTAGCTCCAAGTGCCCTACCCTTAGGAATCCTAACCCTAGCGCAGGAAGCCCCACCCATAGGAACCCTAACCTTAGGTTGGGAAGCACTACTCATAGGAACCCTGACTCTAGCTCCAAGTGCCCTACCCATAGGAACCCTAACCCTAGCTCCAAGTCCCCTACCCTTATCAACCCTAACCCTAGGGCGGGAAGCCCTACCTATAGTAACCCTAACCCTAGCTCCAAGTCCCCTACCCATACGAACCCTAACTCTAGGGTGGGGCACCCTACCCATAGGAACTCTACTTCTAGCTCCAAGTGCCCTACCCTTAGGAACCCTAACCCTAGGGCATGGCACCCTACCCATAGGAACTCTAACCCTAGCGCCAAATGCCCTACCCTTAGGAACCCTAACCCTAGGGCAGGAAGCCCTACCCATATGAACCCTAACCCTAGCTCCAAGTTCCCTACCCATAGAAACCCTAACCCTAGCTCCAAGTGCCGTACCCATAGGATCCATAACCGTAGGGCGGGGCGCCCTACCCATAGGAACCCTAACCCTAGCTCCTAGTGCCCTACCCATAGGAAACCTAACCGTAGTTCCAAGTGCCCTACCCATAGGAACCCTAACCCTAGGTCAGGAAGCACTACCCATAGGAATCATAACCCTAGCTCCAAGTGCTCTGCCTATAGGAACCCTAATCGTACGGCGGGGCGCCCTACCCATAGGCAGGGCCGGCTTTAGGAAATGCGGGCCCAATTGCAACAGTTTCGATGGGGCCCCGGCAGGGAAGATAAAAAAAAAAACGTAAAAAAACATGTGGGGCTTGTACTCACCAGGCGCTGCTCCGAGTCTTCGGCAGCACCTCGGCGGCAGGTCCTTCACTCGCTCCAGGTCTTCGGCGGCACTGAAGGACCCGCCACCGAAGTGCCGCCAAAGACCCAGAAGAAGCGAAGGACCCACCGCCGAAGTGCTTCCGAAGACCCGGAGCACCGCCAGTTGAGTAAAAATTAAAAAGGCACCTCTAGTCAGGGAAGAGATTCTCACTGGGTGCAGGGCCCTCTTAGGTGTGGGGCCGAATTCGGGGGAATTGGTGGAATTGGCCTAAAGCCGGCCCTGCTCCCCACTATTTGGGAGTTGGGGGGAAACTTATCCGGGGGACTTTTCAGCAGGGTGAGGGGCCTATCCAGGGAGGGAAAATGGTTGAACGCTGGTTCTGTTCCAGGCCAGCTCAGTTGTGGGTGACTAAGCATGGTTACAAAGCACTGTCACAAATCAGTGCCCTCCTTGGCAGGCTAAGCAGAGAGGCCAGTGGCTGAACAGGCCATGGACCATATAGGAAAGGTCAGGTCCTGACATTTGGATCTGATTCTGGGTATGAACTTCCCCTTGGTTTAGACCATTTGAGAGAAAAGAGCCAGTGGCCAAGCTGAGATCTAGTTTCAAACAGGCATGTTCTGAACCAGGATTTTGGCTCAGGCCTGTTTCTGATGGAATCTGAACTACGGTGTCTCTAGAAGTGACCCCTCCAGTTCAAGGTTCAGCCATGGCAGTTTGGGGAAGCTGGCACTGTTCTGTTCCGTTCCCCATTTGTGTTTCCCACAGGGATTTTTGGATGTCTTGTTCCTATTCACCCACCGAGAGCTCATGTTCAAGGCCTCTGAAATAACCTGTCATCAATTATGGAAGTCAACCAACTGAGCTATTCTACTTTTGATGGAGTTTCCTTAAGAAAATCAGAGAGTGCCTTATGCTCTTGCATATAGCGATGCATGCAGGAAAAGAATGCTATCTGGGAAATCTTCAACCACAAAGTTTCCCAACAAAAACCCCAAATGATCACTCACACTGTTAACAAAAACTTTTTCCCTTTTCTGACTGGTTCTGGCTGGTTTTTCATGCGTCGCTTTGGCTAACCCTGAGCAGAGCAATTGCTGATGGCTCTCTGTACCCTCCATGAGCACTCCCACAGCTGCAGCCTCTGCTGGAGATGAACTGGTGGCAGCAACGGTGTGACATCGGGGGAGAAAAAAGAAAAGTTTAGACACGGGTACGTCTGCCTTACAGCTGGGGTTGTGAATGGCTAGATGTATCCACGCTAGCTGTACTCTAGCTAGCTTATTAACTACAGAACCGAGGAAGCCACAGCATAGGTGCGTCTCCACAAGCTGCCGTTCACACCCCTGGCTGCAGTGTACACGCACCCCCTGAGGCCCACTCCTTGTTCATGCAAGGCTTTTAGCCCCGTTCCTTGCAGTACCCACACTGTCTTGCACTGTGATGATCTTGCATATAATGTCTGGAATTGTTAGCAGAATGGAACTGTTGGCTGATGACGCTGTGCAGTGCTACCAAAGGCCTTTGCTCATTATCCCGTCCTGTCTCAACGCGTGTCAACAACGTCCTTCTGCAGTGCGGTATTCCCAACAAGAAGGGACTGGCAGCACTTAGAATGAATGCGCCTCTGCTCCGCGGCTCAGCACGAATCTCCAGAAGAGAAAAAGGCCAGTGCATTACACGGCTGGGCCCCCCAGCTGCTGTTATTTTTCATTTCGTCTCTGGAACGGGTTAACATGCAATCCTTCCACTGAGTCGTCTCAATTTTCCTTTCCTAATTCCACTGGGCCGGTTGGGGTGGTGCCCACTCAGGGGCAGTCAACTCCAAAAGGACAAGGTTTGCCCCCTGCAGAAAAAGAAATTTTTCTGGCCAACTTCCCAAGCTCTGCGGGGATCTTGGGGTTCCTCTGGAAGGGACACAGGGTGATCCATGCAGAGCCCTTGTACCTCCACAGTAGCATCAGCCACTGCAGTTCTGCTCCTATTTCCCAGCAGCATGTTCACTAAGGATTCTCCTAGTCCTAGCTCTCGCCTGGACGCAGTTTAATTGGATGATCCTCACAGCTGCATCACAGTTCCAGGGCACTGGGGGGTGATACATGTCCCCCGCCCCTGGTCCTGCCCTCAGCCTGCCAAACCCGGACCCACAGGGATCCCTGAACTCGTAGCAGTAGGACGCTATTGCAGGGATGGACTGGCCTCCTTTGGCATGCGAACCTGCGCATTACTCCCTCTCTTCAGGCATGGGTCAAAAGGCAGTAATCTGGCCCCTCGTTACTGAGACATGCTTCCAACTCCCACACATGGCTTTCTTTCATCCCTCTGCTCTTGCGACCGCCCCTCCTTTTTTTTTTTTTTAAACTTCCTGTCTCCACATTTATGACCTCTTGAATTTCATGGCTCACAGCCAGAATCCTTGATTCTTCCCAGCATCTGTTTAAACATCTTGTTTCCTGTGGCAGTGCCCTTTGGAACGCTAGCCCTTGGCAGCTCTTTGTTCCAAAGCTGCTGTCACACATCCTCAGATGACTGGTGTGTAAGCCAGGCCACGCTGGATTATGTAATATATTATAAAGCATTTTCTGTGGTCAGGAATCGGCTTTTGAAAAAGCTCCTATTTTCATGTCTATTTGCAGCCATTTGACTTCGTGATAGGCCTGAAAATGGAACGTGTCAAATGCGATCGTTCAAAGAAATGTGTCCTACAATCGGCCCATGTGTTGACTTTTATTTATTTTTCTTGGGAGCATGTGTGCGCCTCTGTGCACGTAGATAAGATTTCCTTGAAATGTTTCAATGCAGACTGTATTTCTGTAGCGATAAAGGCGTTAAGGCCAGATTCCCCCTTGTGATCCAACCCTACAGCTGGTTGAAAAATTGAGAGCGGGGGGAAAAGCGGGAGTCACCAAAGAGAGCAAAATTACAAAGTTGTTTCCATCTACCAGGGCTTGGATCCAAAATTTGTGGGGGTTTTTCCTTCATTTCAAAACTTGTTGCTAATTTTGACTGGTCTGCAACACTTTGCTTGTTCTGGAAATTGAGTTTGAAAAATCCCAACCAGCTCTATCCGGCCCCTTTTCCATGGCTGGGGTGGCACAAAGGGGCTGGATTCCAGCTATAAATGGCCAGCAGTGAATTCTCCTTCCTGAGGTCTAATTCCGATAAGGTGGCTCCCCCGCACCTGTCACATGGGAACGCTGGGGCGGGGACGTGTTCAGGATGGACCAGAGCTATGATGGATATTGGCCTGACCCAAGAGTTTGATCCTGCTCCATTCAAGTCAGCGGGTGTTTCAAGCCCCAAATCAGGGAGCTGTAAGCCGGGAACTGACTCCTTGATAGGGATTTTTTCCCTACCACGAGCAACACAAAGGAAATCAGACCTCAGAAACCTGTGTGAGGTCTGACCCATTTCCCCCTCCCCAGCTGCCAAGAAGAGATAAATGGGGCTTGTTGTGCCCTTTATTGTGTCGCTGCAATAAGGCCGAAAGGGTTATTCAGACATGGGAGGCTTTTCCCCCTGCTTGTGTTTTCACATTCCCAGGCTCTGATCACGCCTGCGCTGCCTTTCCTGAAATGCTCAGTGGAGGACTAGTGGGCCAGGGGCCTTCTGACAAGTGAACTATGACCAGCTGAATGGAGAAGTGAGTTTTATTCCAGCCAGCTGCTGGTGCTTTAACTCATGTGTTGTGCTCAGAGCAGGGCACGGTGGCATGGGGCTAGTCTTATGTAAGGGCAAGCTGCTCTGGGGAGGAGCTCTGACTTCCAGGTAGGACCTATTCCTAATGTTACCGGACACCGCACCTTGGATGTGATCCAACACCCACCGCAGTCAATGGGACCCCCTTCTCCTGGAGGCATTGGCTCAGGCCTGTAATGCACCTCCTGAGGACCCTTCCAACCCTGATATTCCTGATAGTCTATGACCTCTCCAACTAAGCAGCATCACACGTTCTGTAGCTGACACAAGCGAATATTTCTGGCTGTCCTCCAGTCCTGCTGAAAGCGCTCAGACACTGTGAAAGGTAATGCAGGAAATAACGCTTCCGGCTTATCCGTCATTACAGTTGTGCTTCTAATCCTTGGGGATGGAATTGTGCAAATCTACAGCTATCTTCCTGTAAAGCATCCAGCTATTCTCAGACTAACCCAGGAGCTCTGGCTTTGTGGAGAACTCCTTCTGAATGGCAAATGTTGATTGATAAACATTGTATTTTCTTTGCTGGAGAATGATCTGCATTCTGGTTAATTATCTTAGCTCCTGCTTGGGGATTTACACCTCCTGAGAAGCAGAACAAGGGCCAGACAAAGGAGAACAGGAGTACTTGTGGCACCTTAGAGACTAACAAATTTATTTGAGCATAAGCTTTCGTGGGCTACAGCTCACTTCGGATGCATAGAATGGAACATATATTGAGGATATATATATATATACACACACAGAGAGCATGAAAAGGTGGGAGTTGTCTTACCAACTCTGAGAGGCCAATTAAGTAAGAGAAAAAAACTTTTGAAGTGATAATCAAGATAGCTCAGTACAGACAGTTTGATAAGAAGTGTGAGAATACTTACAAGGGGAGATAGATTCAATGTTTGTATAGGCTCAGCCATTCCCAGTCCCTATTCAAACCTAAGTTCATTGTATCTAGTTTGCATATCAATTCCAGCTCAGCAGTTTCTCCTTGGAGTCTGTTTTTGAAGCTTTTCTGTTGCAAAATTGCCACCCGCAGGTCTGTCATTGAATGACCAGACAGGTTAAAATGTTCTCCTACTGGTTTTTCAGTGTTATGATTCCTGATGTCAGATTTGTGTCCATTAATTCTTTTGCGTAGAGACTGTCCGGTTTGGCCAATGTACATGGCAGAGGGGCATTGCTGGCACATGATGGCATATATCACATTGGTAGATGTGCAGGTGAATGAGCCCCTGATGGTATGGCTGATGTGATTAGGTCCTATGATGGACAGAGCTGGCATCGGGCTTTGTTGCAAGGATAGGTTCCTGGGTTAGTGTTTTTGTTCAGTGATGTGTGGTTGCTGGTGAGTATTTGCTTCAGGTTGGGGGGCTGTCTGTAAGTGAGGACAGGTCCATCTCCCAAGATCTGTGAGAGTGAGGGATCATCTTTCAGGATAAGTTGTAGATCTTTGATGATGCACTGGAGAGGTTTTAGTTGGGGGCTGAAGGTGACAGCAAGTGATGTTCTGTTATTTTCTTTGTTGGGCCTGTCCTGTAGTGGTGACTTCTGGGTACTTGTCTGGCTCTGTCAATCTGTTTTTTCACTTCAGCAGGTGGGTATTGTAGTTTTAAGAATGCTTGATAGAAATCTTGTAGGTGCTTGTCTCTGTCTGAGGGATTGGAGCAAATGTGGTTGTATCTTAGAGCTTGGCTGTAGACAGTGGATCGTGTGGTGTGTCCTGGATGGAAGCTGGAGCCACGTAGGTAAGTATAGCGGTCAGTAGGTTTCCGATATAGGGTGGTGTTTATGTGACCATCGCTTATTAGCACAGTAGTGTCCAGGAAATGGACCACTTGTGTGGATTGATCTACGCTGAGGTTGATGGTGGGATGGAAATTATTGAAATCATGGTGGAATTCCTCAAGGGCTTCTTTTCCATGGGTTCAGATGATGAAGATGTCATCAATGTAGCGCAACTAGAGTAGGGGCGTTAGGGGACGAGAGCTAAGGAAGCGTTGTTCTAAGTCAGACAAAGTCAGACAAAGGAGGGCATTCCTCAGAGGCACACTTCCTCCCAAGACACCTTTGTTACACTGAAGCAGGAGTAATTTACAATTCCCCCACCCCTCCTTTTCAGAGTGTACCATACTTTCCCCATGTGCAGCCAGCCAACCACCTCTGCTGGCCATTTAGGATGACCAGATGTCCCGATTCTATAGGGACAGTCCTGATTTTTGGGTCTTTTTCTTATATAGGTTCCTATTACCCCCCACCCCCATCCTGATTTTCCACACTTGCTGTCTGGTCACCCTATGGCCAGTGCACGGAGAGGGGGAGGCGGAGCCCTAGTTCCACCCCTCCCTTGCTCCCTATAACAGCATCTAGCTCCTGTTCTGCCCCAGCACCTAGGGCTCATATTCCGACATGGATGGGCATGAAACGAGGGGTCAAAGGTGATGGGTCATTTCCTCACTCCCCTCCGCCAGACCAGATAGTCACAATTAACAAGTCAAATCGAGCCTAAGTCAAGTCCACACCCAACGTTTATGATGAGGTGATAATTATGGAAGCTATCTCACTGCTGAGGGTGAGCAGGGAATCAAGGGAGGGTCTTCTCCAAGCCTGCGGCTTCGGCCCTGTCCCCTGTCTGCAATGGTCCCCCCTGCCCTGTGACAGCAGAGTGGCGTGGGAAAGTTACCCTTGATGGGGCAAGAAACAAAGCAGCTCTGCCAAAGAACCTGTGGCAGTGGATTGCCCAGTATCTCCAGGAGAGTTTTGTGGAGATCTCTGAGGCAGATTCCGTGAAGTGAGGGAGTCAATCAACACCCTGGTTCCACTGCTCAGACTAGGCATGTGGTGGTACGTGCATCAGACAGACACAAGCCTGCTTTCTGCAACCCTCCTGCCCCCAACAACTCGCCTCAGAGATTCCCAAAATCAAATCCACTTACCAGGGGCTTCCTCTCCTGCTTCGCTTCGCCAAGATCCAACAGCTGTGACTGGCTAGCCTCCTCCGGGGTAGAAAAGAGCTTCTGGCTGCATGCATCTCTGGCCTCCCAGTCATCCTCTGCCTCTGAGTACCCCTGACCCTCCACATCATTGTCCAGGATTTCCTCCTCCTGGCAGTCCACTCTCGACTGGCACGGGAGCCACTGAAGTATCTACAGTGGCCTTCCCAGTGGAGGTGGGGTTGCCACCGAATATCGCATTCAGCAATTTGTAGAACTGGCAGCTCGTGGGTGCAGCATCGGAGCGGTGGTTTGCCTCCCGTGCCTTGTGGTAGGCGTTCCGCAGCTCCTTCACTTTGACCCTGCACTGCAGCGTGTCCTGGTCATGGCCCTTTTCTATCATGCATCCTGAAATCTGTCCGTAGGTATCATAATTCCTAGAGCTGGAGCACAGCTGGGACTGCACAGCCTCCTCTCCCCAAATGCCGATGAGGTCCAGCAGCTCGGCATTGCTCCAATCGAGGAATCGCCTGGTGCATTGAGCAGGCATGGTCACCTGGAAAGATGCGCTGAGACCACTGCACATGTCACTGAGCGAACAGGAAGGGGACTTTCAAAATTCCAAAGGAAGTTAAGGGGTGGGGCTCACAGCTGGTCACCTGAGGGCAGGGCAGTAGAGTTCAAACTGATGACCAGAGATGGAGCCGATCGCAGCAGTGTAATCCTGGTGCAGCCTCTCATTGGGATGGTTTCTGCACACTAAGTGGCTTGGCAGGGTGCACACCTCGGGAGTTACAGCACAGAAAGCTGCTTTACTGTGCAGAAACTTGCCAGTGTACACAGGGCCCCAGAAACAAACGCACACAGTCCATTTGCCATGGGAAAATAAAGGTTGAGGGTATGCGTGGCAGCTGCAAATTTATTAGGTGTGCAGAGAGGTTCTAAAGTTAAAGAAACCCAAAATAACGGTGACATCCACAGTTCCTGTGGGTTGCTAACCCCTTGTTCTGATTAGCAATTCTGTCTCGGGGGATGGGATTTAAACCAAACCCGTGTCAAGCTGGGTCAATATTAAGGAGGGAAATTTAAAAAAAAAAAAAAAAGAGGAGGGAACTTTTCAGTATCTTGAAGAATAAGAGCCAGCCAACTCCTTTCACCACCAGTGAGATACTGCAGAAACTGCCTTATAATTAAGCTGGTGTAACAGGGTCGCTCACTCTTTAAGGCAGGGGTCTCAAACTCAAATGACCCCGAGGGCCGCATGAGGACTAGTGCATTGGCCCGAGGGCCGCATCACTGACACGCCCCCTTGCTGCCCCTGGCCCCACCCCCAATCCACCCCTTCCATGAGGCCCCACCCCTGCCCTGTCTCTTCTCCACCTCCTCCCCTAAGCGCGCGCAGTTTTAATAAATATATACACTCAGTAATGCACCTCACTCAAAGGACAAAACACGCACTTAGATTTACTGCCTAAGGCTCTGGGAGGGAGTTTGGGTGGGGGAGGGGGTCTGGATGCAGGCTCTGTGCTCGATGCAGGCTCCAGGCTGCGGCAGGGGGTGGGGGTGCAGGCTTTGGGACGGAGTTTGGGGATAGGAGGGAGTGCAGGGGTGAGGGCTGTGGGGCTGAGGGCGAGGGGTACATGATGCAGGAGGGGGCTCAGGGCTAGGGAAGAGGGTTGGGCTGTGGGGTGAGGGCTGTGGATGAGGGGTTCATGATGCGAGGGGGCTCAGGGCTAGGGAAGAGGGTTGGGCTGTGGGGTGAGGGCTGTGGATGAAGGGTTCATGATGCGAGGGGGCTCAGGGCTAGGGAAGAGGGTTGGGCTGTGGGGTGAGGGCTGTGGATGAGGGGTTCATGATGCGAGGGGGCTCAGGGCTAGGGAAGAGGGTTGGGCTGTGGGGTGAGGGCTGTGGATGAGGGGTTCATGATGTGGGGGCGCTCAGGGCTGGGGCAGAGGATTAGGGTGCGGGGGGATGAGGGGTTCATGATGTGGGGGCGCTCAGGGCTGGGGCAGAGGATTAGGGTGTGGGGGGATGAGGGCTCTGGCTGGGGCTGAGGATTAGGGTGCAGGGGGATGAGGGGTTCATGATGTGGGGGTGCTCAGGGCTGGGGCTGAGGATTAGGGTGCGGGGGGAATGAGGGCTCTGGCTGGGGCTGAGGGTTTGGGGTTGGAGAGGCTCAGGGTAAGGGAAGCCTGCCTTGCCAGTACTGGCGGAGGGCAGGCACTAGGACCCTGCACCCTAATCCTCAGCCCCAGCCAGAGCCCTCATCCCCCCACACCCTAATCCTCTGCCCCAGCCCTGAGCGCCCCCACATCATGAACCCCTCATCCCCCCGCACCCTAATCCTCTGCCCCAGCCCTGAGCGCTTCCCTTCCCCCCCCCCAGCCCGGCCCCGGCGGGTCCCGCTTCCCTCTCCCACCCCCGGCCCCGGCAGGTCCCGCTTTCCCCCCCCCCCCCTTACCCGAGCGCGTCTCCGGCGGTCCCGCTCAGAGCCGCGTGGTGAGGGGGCGGGGCTGGGAGCTCCACGCCGAGCGCAGCGCTCAGCCCAGAGCTCCCAGCCCCGCCCCCTCCCCACGCGGCTCGGATCGGGGCGGGGCTCAGGCGCTCGGACGGAGACTCGGCGCTCTATGCGCCGAGGCTCCAGGAGAGGGGCGGAGGCGGGAGCCTCCGCTTTTCTCTTGGGGGCCCCTGCGGAGCTCCCCTGGGGAGCTCCGCGGGCCGCAGGGAAGAGCTCCGCGGGCCGCATGTTTGAGACCCCTGCTTTAAGGGCTGGAGCTAACCACCCCTGATTACAGGAGCCATACCATGGAGCGACCAGGGTGATTGTCCTGGGATTGGAGACTGCGAGGAGCCAGCAGACTCTAGCAGAGGGTCCTGGGAGTTTGGATGCAGGAAAAGCCTGGGAGGAGAAAGAGAAACTTCTGGTTAGCGTGGCCGGCTTCTGGCTGGCTTTGAAAACGTGATTTGGGATGTTGGTGAATTTAATAAAGCAGAACCCGAGAAGGGATCGGAATGGACAAAAGTGGGTTTTGAGTTCATTAAACAGGCCAAGAGAGGAAACTGAGGCAGGAGGGCTGTAGCACGACCCCCAGCCCCGAGGGGGCAGGCCTGGTTACATCTGCAATGAAGGTGTTCTGCTTCTAACACAGGGGGGAGGTGGCATGTTGGCAAATCCTGCTCCGTCAAAGCTGAGCAGCCCTGTTGGCCTCAGCCAGGTTTCACGGGGGTGAGTCAGAGCAGGAGCTGGCTTCTGAAAATAACTCTCTCCTCTTCATTAGGGATTACACAGCCTGCTGAGGAAAAAGGCCTCCACCCTGTCTACACTGTCTCTCGTTATTTATATTACAGTAACACCTAGAAGCCCCAGCTGAGATCAGGTGCGAGGTGCTGCACATAAACATAGTAAGAGACAGTCTCTGCCCCACAGTCTAACTAGACAAGACAGACAAGGGTGGAAGAAAGGAAGGATTATTATGCCCACTCTACAGATGGGGAACTGGGCACAGAGAGGTATTAAAACCCGCTGCATATCTGGGCCATAGACTCTCTGAGCCCAAGGCCTGGTCTACACAGAACAACACAGTAAAAATATGGGGGTCAGGGGCAGCGGTGCCAATTTTCTCTGGCGCTGGTGGGTGCCTGCGCCCCCCGCCCCTGGCCCTGCCCCCATTCCAATCCCATCCCCAAAGTCCCTGCCCCAACTCCCCCACTCCCTGCCCTATTGGATCCCTTCCCCAAATCCCCACCCCGGCCCCACCTCTTCCCCCAGCACACGGCATTCCCCTCCTCCCCGCCCTGCGAATCAGCTGTGTCGCAGCCCAAGGGCTGGGAGGCAGGAGAAACAGGACACGGCGGTGTGGAGGTGGAAGTGGAGGTGAGTTGGAGCAGGGGGGGCGGGGTGGGGCCACGGGGAGCTGCCGATGGGTGCTCAGCACCCACCAATTTTTTTCCGTGGGTGCTCCGGCCCCGGAGCACCCATGGAGTCAGCACCTATGGTCAGGGGTGTGATTTGTTTTACTGATATAATGATCCAGGAACACTCTCAATGTGACTGTAGTTATCCCGGTATAGCTTATTTCACTTCCCGAACCAGGATAAGCTAGATGGGTATAAGCACTTTTATACGGGCAGAACTGTCTCCACACGAGTGGTGTTGTCCCTTTGATTGTACCAGTATAAAGTGACAAAACTTTCCGGTGTAGACGAGTGCTGAGTGATTGCTCCAGGTCACCCAGGGAGTCTTTGGTAAAACTCAAAGACTAACAGATTTATTTGGGCATAAGCTTTCGTGGGTACAAAACCTCCCTTCTTCAGTTGCATCGGAAGAAGTGTTTTTTTTTACCCACGAAAGCTTATGCCCAAATAAATCTGTTAGTCTTTAAGGTGCCACCGGACACCTTGTTGTTTTTGTGGATACAGACTAACACAGCTGCCCCCTGATATTTGGTAAAACTGGAACTTGAATGCCGCTCTCCAGAGTCCAGTGCCTTTAGCCACAAGCCCAGCCTTCCCCTGCTGTTGCAAAGCCCCACCGGGGTAGAACTGCAGGCTGATAGTGCTCACAAGGCACCTGTGACCAGCTAAGGGAGTAGAATTCCCTTTGTTACTTCAGTTCTAAGGAGCCGCCGAGCTGGCAGCCACCCCCCTCAGCGCAGCTTGTGAAGCACGCCAGCCCCACCTCAGACGTGAACAGATGCAAAGGAGGATGCAGCTTCTGCAAACCCATTGGGTTTTTTTGGGTTTTTTTACAAGGAACGGGGCCTTTGTCCCACCTTCGTTGTTTCTTTCTCAATTTCAGTCAATTAATAATTTAGAAAAAAAAATGCAAATAAACAAACAAGAGTTGCTGCGTGTGGGCGCAGCACAAAGCAACAAAGCTGGGCGTGGGTGCCGGGGAAACAGATGGAGCCTTTGAGGGCTGCTGCTCATCTCGGATAATGGTGATAAATACTAATCGTATTTAGTGATAAATACCACCTAGCTCTTATATAACACTGCTCAGCGGCAGCTCTCCAAGCGTGGGGCTGTGGAGAAGCGGACATGGCTCAACCACCCTCCCCCATCCTCCCCAAGAGATGCCTTGTGGCTCCACATGAACACCCCTCCAGGCAGTGGCTCCACACGTGGTAAATGGTGCAAGGGGCCCTTCCGCGCCGATCCCCACACAGAAGGGGCTGGGGGCTGAGGCAAGAAAGCCTGGAGGCACCGTCCCAGGAGGTGAGCAGCACAGGGAGCCAAGAGGGTGTGGGGAGGCAGCCTCCATTTGGATGGCTCCAGCATCCAGCAGATTCCTCTGCAAGCTGCAGGCATGTGGAGATCTGTGCATTGGGGGGGCTGAATCTCCTGTTACCCTTGCCCCCGAGGAAACACTCAGGAAACAATTTGCCTGAGGGAAATCCTTACTAGCGCTGTGGTGGGGATAGTTTGGGCCTTTGGGGAGGTGCACAGAGCAGTATGTTAGGGCCTCTGGTGTCTTCAGTTGTGTTTATGTGAGGACTGAATTTAGTGCCACACACAGGGGGGAATGTTGCATTTTTCTCCCTGGCAGCAATTGTGGGTGGTTACTCCCAGCACCTTTGCACTGAGGCTTCTTGCTGCAAGGGTGTTATGAGGGGCTCTTTATTTCTTCCCCTTGCCTCTCTGTTCTCCATATCCCCACCCAGCTGGTGTTTGCTCTGAGGGTGACACCTATTGGTCACAGCGAGCAGCAACACGCAGGGGAGGGCTGAGGGCACTGGTGTCAGACATACATTTTCCGGGGAGGAGATCCTAGGAAAAGCTTCGTCCACTCACTGCTGGTGGGGCTGTCCACCTGGCATCCCCAGGCACAGAGCCACCCCCAGCAGCAGCAGGAGTCTGGGGTGTGGGTGGAAAAGGGGCTTTGGTTTAGTCCCCTTTCCCCCTGGATGGAGGTGACGGTGATGGGTTCTCCCTCCCTTCCCTTGTGCGTGGTGCAGAGGATCCAAGGTTCCGAGCAAATCTTTTTTCATGCAGAGAGGAGGGTTCCCCATCTGTCCTGCTACAAAGCCCCTGGTGGGGATGGGGAGCTGCGAGGGGTCCTTTTCTCTCTCTCACCCTGTGGAAAAGTGGAGAGGGGCTGAGTTCTTCCTTCCCCTCCACACAGAAGAGAGGTTTGTGGAAGAATCTTCTAGGGGGGAGGGAGCCAGTCTGGCACTGCAGACACTCTTTGCTGCTTTTACAGACACTGTTGGGTTTCTTCTCTGAGCCCATGCTGAGTGCTTTGCTCCCTCCGCCTGGCATGAGAGCGGTGGTACATTACATTACATTGCACAGAGCAGAGGGTCTGTTGCTGATCCGGTTCTGGTCCTGAACATCATTCCAACCCCTTGTTGTCACTGGTGCGCTGAGGAAAATCCTCAGTTCAGTTTGCCTCTGCAATGATAAAGCTATCGCCCTGTCTGAAGGAACAGGCTTTAAGAGCACGGGTAGCAGAGGCTAGACCAGCAGGCTGTTCACGAGGAAGCTGTGCTTTCAGGGCCGGGGGAAGGAACAGCCTGGTCTGCAGAGACACTCATGGCAGAGCTCCAGGGATAGTGAAGGGAGGGAACAGAGGCTTGGGGAAAAGAGAAAATGCTAGTGGCCAGGCCTTTCCAGGTTGTTTAGGCCTTGTGCACATGGCACAAAATTCACCAGCATAGCTATTCTGGAATAACTATTCCAACATAATTTAGCTATTCCAGAATAACTCTCCTGTTCTGGGATAGAAGCGACTTTATTCTGGAATAATTACGCTGATTTGTGAGTGGGCACTTGCCTCATGTAGCCAAGGCCATGGATTTGAATGTAAAACACCCCAAAAACCCAGTCAGAATTTATAGTGGGCCGCACACATCCAACCACCACCAACGGAAATCAGAGCACTCAGCCTCATCCACACACTGACTTCACCCCAGTTTAATTAACGTTGGTTTGAAAACCAACTGAGTTCAGCTGGGGCAAACCCCCATGTTGAAGCTTTTATATTGGTTTAAAACAGTTTTTAATCCAGTGAGCTTGCACCTGTAAATTCACTAATGCAAGTTAACCCCATGTGAAACCGATTTGAGTCTCCACGCGGGAGAATGAGACGGTTTAACTAAATCAGTTGAAAAACCACACCTTTAGTTAAGCCAGTGCAGCTTTGGTGTATAGATCAGGCCCTATGGGTTTTGGATCAGGCCCTAAGCAGGCAGGAGATAGGTCACTAAGGGCTTGGCTACACTTACAAATTTGCAGCGCTGCAGCAGGGTGTGAAAACACACCCTCTGCAGCGCTGCAAATTGCGGCGCTACAAAGCGCCAGTGTAGTCAAAGCCCCAGCGCTGGGAGCCGCGCTCCCAGCGCTGTCCGTTATTCCCCACAGGGAGGTGGAGTACGGACAGCGCTGGGAGAGTTTTCTCCCAGCGCTGGCGCTTTGATTACACTTAGCGCTTCAAAGCGCTGCCGCGGCAGCGCTTTGAAATGCAAGTGTAGCCAAAGCCTAAGGCTCTGATCCTGCGATGAGCTCCACACACAGAGACCCCTTGTGCCCATGCAAAGCCTCTTTGATTTCAGTGGGGCATCTGCATGTGTGCAGAGGCCTGCCCACAGTCCATCTTCTTACATCACAAAGTATAGTTTCCCTCAGTATTTCTTCTAGAGCTTTGTCTAGTTTTAAATGTCTGATGGGATGTGGCTTTCAGGAGCACTTCCCATGGGGGTGGGAGAATTTCCCAGCTCAAAGGCAGTACAGGCGTGATTCCCACTCTGTCATGGGGACACTTGGACATTCAGATAACTAAGGTTTGGGATTTGAGGGTGATTAATAGAAGAGGGAGTTTGGGACACTGGAGTTTGATGTAGACCCCAGTGACAGGACATTTCCCTCTGCTATTCAGCCATAAATTCCTTTGCTCAGTTTCACCCACACCCTAAACAAGTCCAGGGTTGACAGCCCTTCTGTGTCTGTGGATAACCATCTCAGCCATTAGTCATTGCTCACCAAACAGATAATGGTATTTTGCCCTTCTATATCAGCTTCCATCTGAAGGGCTCACAAAGCACTTTGCAAAACATTAACCAAGTCTTACACCACCACTGTCAAGTAGGTCTACTTATCCCCATGGGGAAATCGAGGCACAGAGGAGTTAAGGCCCAGATCCTCAGAGGTATTTAGCCATACTTAATCCTGATTGTGGTGACAGTTAAGTGCCTAAAATACCTTTGGGTATGTCTACTGCAGCCGGGACCATGCCTCCCATCATGGGTAGGCTAGACCGATTGATGGGCAGCATCAGCGTGGATGTAGCTGGCCACCCGAGTGTCAGGCTGGCTCACACCACAACCTCCACGTTGCTATTTGGAGTGCACTAGTCCTGGTCTGTGAACTGCAGCGTGGATATCTGTGTGTG
Source organism: Mauremys mutica (assembly GCF_020497125.1). Taxonomy (NCBI): domain Eukaryota; kingdom Metazoa; phylum Chordata; order Testudines; family Geoemydidae; genus Mauremys; species Mauremys mutica. The sequence goes on along the minus strand of NC_059076.1, from coordinate 18,383,521 downwards.
GATCTGGGCCTAAGTGACTTGGAAAGCCCACGGCAGAGCCAAGAACAAAACCCAGCTCTCCTGACTCCTCTTTGCAGGATCCTGATGGGGCGACGACATGATGGCTCTGCCAAGAGAACCCGTACAGGGGAATCATGTGTGGTAGTGGCTGGCTGACAAACAATCCTTCCCTTGCTGGCTGCGTTTCCTTCTGCCACGTCTTTTCCTCAGCTCACACCACAGCCTGGCTCCTGCCCACCCCCGGATTCTAGTGCATGCAGATCAAAACTGGCTAGGCCGCGCTGTGTGAAAAAGCTGGGGTCTGGATTCCCAGTTTGTTTTACTGGTGCCCCACACGAATGGCCGCGATTTTTAATACCATCCTTGTCTATAGCAATACTTCTATTTAATTGCCAAAAGCAAGAATACTTTGCACTGCTATAGCCCCTTCCACCGAAGACTCCCAGAATGCTTTGCAAGCATCAGGCCTCGTTACACACATTCTGTCCGAGAGAGGAGAATTATTTCTCCCATTTTACAGAGGGGCAAATGGAGACACAGAAGCAAAGCCAGGATTAGAACCACATCCTTTAAGCTCCCGCACCCCTGCCTGAGCCAGTATGTTTTCAAAAGCACAACACTGCACATATGGAGCTGGCTGGGCTTCGAACTGTGGGATAGGTGCCCCAAGACACTGGCCTAGCAGCTGGTTAGGCACGGACAGGCTGGCTTTCAGTTAGCTAGCATGGGTACAGCGAATTGTTCCAGAAGCAAATGATTCTATAACTACCAGCCCTGAGCTTCATGCATGTTCTCTGTCTCTTTAAAGCAAACTGGGGATATTGATCAGAAACAGCGCTGCTGCCAGCCAGTGCAAATGCTACTGCTCAGCTAAAAAAGCTCAGTCTTGCAAACCAAATACTGTATTGATGCTGGTCTGCTGTTCTCTCTTTGTATGCCTGAAGTTTGGAAGAAGAACTGACTCTCCACCAGCCCCACCCACCCATTTAATCATGTGAGCCCTTTGCTGCCCAGGCCAGCTGTTTAAAGGCCCTATAGAGAGAGTGCTGAGTCACACAGCTGAATCTTGGAACTGGAAAGCAAGCAGTTGTCCTAACTTTGGTGGCTTCGGTCAGCGGCATGGAGTGTGTGAGTCTTGTCTCTTTGTAGCTGGGACTGTTGAGCTGGAAAGGGTTCGGGTTTTACTTGCAAGACAAGGGGATAGTTAGCTAGGTGTGGAATCCTGGAAGAAGGTTAACTGCTGGTGAGGGTGTTTGGGAGAGCTGTGGATCACATGCTGGGTGACCAGACTTCTGGTACACATACACCCCACGCACCTGACTTCTCTCTCAAGGCTCCCCCAGGGTGAGCTGCAGGGCTCTTTTCCTGTTGCATCATGGAATAGAAGAATTTCTCTGAGGGGAAATGTGGGTATTGGGTTGGGTCATATGTCAGTGATGGTAGGAAAATGCATGATTGGACTAGAACATTGGAGGGAGGGAACACTAGAGATGGATGAATTTTGATTTTTGCAAGATATTTCCACGTAGCTTTTGTTTTGAAGTGTTCACGATGTTTATGTTTACAATTTTCAGCACTTGTACTGTCAGTAATTATCCTAATGTTTCCAATGTCTAGACAGTCTGGAAAGAATATCAAAGTACACCTTTTTTTTTTTCTTGCAAACTCTTACAAATCAGTTGTTGAAGATTGTAAAACATTTCATGCCCATATAAAGCCTTTTGGGGGGCGGGGTTCTTTTAATTTAAAATAAAACCCCTTCAACTCAGCCCTACAGGATAGGGCCAGGCCATCAACTCAACCTTGGCCTTCAGCCCTCTCTAACTCAGAAATGCACCTCCTTAAATATTGCCTACCTTCCTCAGTCTTGGTGGCTGCCTCCTCCCTGATTCTGCGATCCGACCATGGTTCAGCCTGTGCTCCAGAAACAGAATAAAAGAGGGATGAGTAGAGAGCCAGGATAAGTTGGGCTTAGATACTATGGCGATAAGCTGTTTAGCAATCTGCAGATAGTAGCTGGTCTGACCTCAGCATTCTGGCGCAAATGGGAGAGCTGGACAAAACAGAATAGACTATGCAGGTGGCTGGATATCCTCTTGGCTGTGAAAACTGTATCCAAATGAAGGAAAATGACCCTCTCTCCAAAACTGGAAGTGGTGATACTGGTGCAAATGCTACTGTTTCCACTGGTCTAATGCAATATAACCCCAGCTGTGACAGGCCTGTCTTAAGGTCATCACTGAGGTATGTTTGGAGCTAAATTCCAATAGCTCCTCAGGTGAGGGCGCTTGTGTTCCTGATGCAAGGGGTGGAATGTGGCCTCTGTCCAGATAGGCTGGATATGGAGGTTGTTTATCTAAGTCACCTCCCTTCAGGGTTAGCGGCTGCCCCTTGCACGGGGAGGGTGGCACGTGGTGGAGATGGGCTGAAGGTGGGTGTTTTCATGTACTTCGTTTCCTCCTCTGCAGTGGAGGCTGGGATGTACGCAAGCAAGCTGGCTGATGGGCAAGCGCTTTCAGCCAGCAAGCCAAGCCCCTGCCCCGGGTTCCCAGGGCACGGGAGCAGCGTCAGACAAGACCGTGTGCACAGCAAGCTGGTGGGCTGTAGATTTGCACCATGGCTGGCTGCACGGTAACAGCCATGGCTTTAAATGGGGGAGGGGAGAATAAAGGAGGGTTAGGTCTCACATTCCTGCGGGCCGGGGAAGTTACCTCTCTGCGTGCTAAAGGTCGGGTGCCTGAGAAGTGAACAGTGGCTTCTTTTAGAAAGGCAGCCAGGGAAAAATGCTAGTCAGACTCCCCGGGGGAGAACTGAGCCCTCTTAGTACAGAAAAAGCCTAAGTGGTGGCAGGAGCAGCAGTGCAGGCTTCCCGGTGTGTGTTACATCCCCAAATCCCCATGGGCTGCAGCTAACGAGGGCACCTCTAGTCCAGTCTCTGGCCCATTCAGTCCTTGACCTCTGGACAGACTGCTAGCCATCAGGCCGGTTAGAGCCTGTGGCTGGGAACACTTGGAGTCCTGCCCCTTGCATGTTAATGATTCTGGTCGCTGCCTGACTGGAACTTGTCTTGCTTCCAGGTCATGCTCAGCACTTATTTCTTGTGTCCCCTGTGGTATTGCCCCTCCCTTCAAATCGAGAAAGTAAGTCTGTTGCTCCCCAGGGAGCAGGCTAATACGGTTGTGGCTTGACTCCCCTAGGGACTGGTTGCTACTCACTTGAATATCCAGGCTGGAGAGTGCATCAAAGTGAAGGGGAAGATCTTGCCGGAAGCCAAGGGGTGAGCTGGGAAGCCTGGGAGAGGTTAGATGTTACATCATCGTTTAGGTACCCAGTGGGGATTGACTTCTTCCCTTAGCACATGACAAGGGTAGGTGCTAAAGGTGAATCTGCCTCCGGACAAATACAGTTCTCTCTGTTGTTAGGTCCATCTCTGCATTACAGCTAGGGGTTACAGTGGACGAGAAGCTGGATGAGAGTCAACAGTGTGACCTTCTTGCCAAGAAGGCTAACGGCATTTTGGGCTGTATAAGTAGGGGCATTGCCAGCAGATTGAGGGATGTGATCATTCCTCTCTAGTCGACATTGGTGAGGCCTCATCTGGAGTACTGTGTCCAGTTTTGGGCCCCACACTACAAGAAGGATGTGGATAAATTGGAGAGAGTCCAGCGGAGGGCAACATAAATGATTAGGGGGATGGAGCACATGACTCATGAGGAGAGGCTGAGGGAACTGGGATTGTTTAGTCTGCAGAAGAGAAGAATAAGGGGGGATTTGATAGCAGCCTTCAACTACCTGAAAGGGGGTTCCAAAGAGGATGGATCTAGACTGTTCTCAGTGGTACCTGATGACAGAACAAGGAGTCATGGTCTCAAGTTGCAGTGGAGGAGGTTTAGGTTGGATATTAGGAAAAATTTTCACTAGGAGGGTGGTGAAGCACTGGAATGGGTTACCTAGGGAGGTGGTGGAATCTCCTTCCTTAGAGGTTTTTAAGGCCAGGCTTGACAAAGCCCTGGCTGGGATGATTTAGTTGGGGATTGGTCCTGCTTTGAGCAGGGGGTTGTACTAGATGACCTCCTGAGGTCCCTTCCAACCCTGAGATTCTATGATTCGGACTCCGGTGGGAGGGGCTGTGTAGTGTGGTTGGGTGTCTGATTGTCTCCTCCACGCCAGGTTTGCTGTGAATGTGGGGAAGGACCACAGCAACCTGGTGCTGCACTTCAACCCACGTTTCGACAGCCACGGGGACGTGAACATCATTGTGTGCAACTCTATGGAGGATGGGATGTGGGGGACAGAGGAGAGGGAGACGGACTTCCCCTTCCAGCAGGGTGACAAGACTGAGGTGAGGGCTTGGGAGTGGGGAACAAAGCTGTGCTAAGGGAGAGGGGGGTGGTTCCTAGCCCTACATTCCTGCAGCACTTTTCATGCCGTACAGCAAAGCATTTCACACTAATTAAATAGGCCTCTCTTCACTCGGGCGAAGGCACCAGTGAGGCCCGATTTTTGGGGTGCCCTCTCAGCCAGATCTGGGGGAGATCAGGCTTTCTCCCCCTCAGGACAGACACTAGTTGAGGGAAGAGTAGCTAATGCTGTCTGGGGGAGCTCCGGGTTAACACAGCTCTAAGAGGTGGTGGGGACTGGCTGCCTGTGTTGTTGGTTCTAATGTGCCTACTCCTTGCAGATCTGTATCTCCTTTGACACAGCAGAGCTGACGGTGAAACTGGCTGGCGACAAGGAGATCATATTCCCCAATCGGCTGGGCCTGGAGAACATTGAGTACCTGTCTGTGGAAGGTGACTTTGCCATCAAAGCCATTAAGTTTAGCTAACGGCTTAGTCCTACTCCTTCCACCTCCCTGCTCAGTGAAATAAATCTCAACTTGGCCTTCAAACTTGCCATGTCTGCTTGCTCTTTGCCATTTCATCTGCTCCAGCTAGCTTGCCTCTCCTGCACTACATAGGAATGGCTAATTGCACCAGGAGCCAACACTTACCTAATCACCAGCCCTTGACACCTATTCCCCACTTAAAAAAAACTAATCGTAGTCTAACAGTCCTGCTGCTGCCTAGTGTAAATGCTGCCTCTTAGCTGAAAGAGGCCGTTAACGCCACTCATCTTCCCCCCCTCCACACCCCCATGAACCTCTCACTGTTAAAGGATACTGCCCCCACCTCCTGCAGCGGTCATCTGCTCAGCTATTTAAATGCAGTTGTGGAGCTCGGGCTGAATCCCGGAGTTGGTTGGCTGTCCTAGCTTGCTGGATTTCAGGCAGCATACAAGTCCTACCTCTTTGATAGCTGGGGTTGTTAGACCAGGAGGCATGACAGGTAGGTATGGTCTGACTGCAGTCCTTGATAGAGTGGCTCAGGCTTTGAAGAACTGCCTTTCTCCTCACAACTCTACTAGTGGTGTCCCTCACGGGGAGGGAGGGCAGCGTAGGAGTCTCTTATGTATCTCCCGCAGAGGGGAGAAAGTCAGAGGGGTGTTAACTGGGCAGGTGTCAATGGGGACTTGTCATTAGGAAAGTGATCCAGCTTAGGGCTGGGGAGATCCTGTTGGTGGAATGGGGCTCTGGGAGTGGGAATTAGAGCAGACTGAGAACCTGTGAAATATTTTAGGGGTTTTTTTTAAAAATTTCTTGGGGGAGGGGAGACATACCAACTCTGGGAGACTTATTAAACCACCTCTGGTGGGGATCAAAGGATGGGGGGAGAGGGCGGGCGGAGGGGGAGAGCATGCGGCTGTTCCCACCTTGCTCTTCTAACTGCCGCTGACTGAAGTGTTGCTTCCCTTGCCTCTGGCAGCGGCTTTCTCCTTGCCTCTGCTAAATGCCCTCTTCCCGCTAGTGCCCCAGCCCCCTTCACAGCAATGTAGCCGATAAGAGTGGGATGGCTGAGGCGCCTCTGTGCCCACTACACGCAGCATCCAGAGACAACGACGGTGGTGGTGGTCAGCACCACAGCAGTATGGGGGCAGGGTTCGAGCTGGCGTCCCCAAGAAGCAGAGAGGAGGTGCTGGGAAAGGCAGAGAACAGACTGAATGAATGCAGCTAGCTCGTTGTTCTCCTGTCTGTGCCCCTGGAAATAGGGAGAGGAGTCAGGAGAGGGGCTAATTCTGCTAAACTGGGATCCACTCAAACTTCCTCTCCATATCCCCTGCCTTTGCCCTCTGACTTAGGCATGCGGCAGGAATACTTACAGCAAAACTGTCTGCTTCCCCACAGCCCAGGCTGAGCTCCCTCCTGGCTACTGCCTCCTCAAAGCCAGGAAAAGACCGGGCTCCCCAGAGGTGGAGGAGGCAATGCTCATGCAACTGCTGCTGGGTCCTCTAGCCAAATGAGGCCCAATCATGCCCTGGCGAGGCCTTCAGCTGAAGGTCATTATCAAAGATGGGGGTTCCAGGAACGTTCTGGCTGTGCAGCTGGGCCTTTCACAGCTGAGCCCTTTGGGTGGGGAGGGGCAGCAGGATGATCCCATAGCCCCGACAAATGGACTATACCTGGATCTTCCACTTAAATCAACTCCTGGAAGGCTGGGGAGAGGGGGCCCTACTGCACTTTATCCCCTCCTAGGATGGGAAGCTGGAGGTTTTCTGTCAAGCTGAGCTGGTGTCCTACAGCAACTGAGGTGCAATTTTTCCCAAAGAACCTGGGGCTGGAGGGGAGAAGGCTGTCATACTCCTCAGGACCAGAGACACTATCATTCTGCCTCATCCTGGCGGCAGGATGCCTGAGTAACCGGGGAGCAGGCTTGCTCTTAAAAATGCCTGTCTCCTAGGGCAAGGATGGGGTTTCCCCCCCCCCCCAACTAGCCCATTCAGAAACAGCTTCCCAGAAGCTACGCTCTCCCCTCCTCTAGCTGTGCGGGAAGCTCATGGAGCATGGAGCATTCTGGGAGCTTTCTCTGCCACACCAAAAGGTATGTTTGTTTCCATGGCAGCCCAGCATGGGAATGGCTCCAGTGCTGGGGGCTGCACAGTGCAGTTGGTACCTCTCTGCTCCCTGCCCCTCCAGGCTTGCTGTGAACGTGGGGAAGGACTGATGCTGCACCTCCACCCATGCTTTGACTGCCAGCAGGGTCACAGTGCGCAACTCCAAGCAGGATGGGAGGGATGTAGTCCAGGCCGGCTAAGCTATGGCCTCCATCCTTGTATTGGGGGAACACTGGCTGCCACTCTCCCACTCAGATTTCCCCTGTGCTTTAAGCCAAAGCACAGGTGGGGAAGGAGTCTTAAGAGAGAGACCAGAGGAAGGAAGAGAGGAAACCATGGAAACTCGGATCCCCTGAGGGACAGGCGAGACTTTCCCCTATTGCCCTTCCCCAGGTGCTCAGGAGGTAGCTCTTTGGTGCATGCATGGTCGGTGCCTTGCCCTCTCGCCCTTTAAGATCAGACCTGTTCACTTGACCCATCTGGGGCCAGCTGGTACCACTCCCTCTCTCACTTTTGGGTTTACTGACCTCTCACAGATGTTGACAGCTTCCAGTGCTCTGGATACAACAACGGCAAAGAGCTCAGGTGGGAGGGAACCGTGTGGTCTGCAGTACTTCCTGCGGGATGCCCTGACGGGGGAAGTGAGGTGAGATGGCTGCAGCTCCAGAGCCATAACTACTCCTGTTGTTACCAAGGAGGCTGGTGTATTGAGTTAACAGTAGGTGTTTAGGCTGGCTCGTATTATACTACCAGCATAAGAAAACCTTTGCTAAACAGAACAGGGAAGAGAGAAACTTAGATAATGTTTTCACTCAACCGCTGTCCATGCTACCCAGCTATATGACTATTTATACTCCTGCTAGCTCTCACTGAGCTAAGGCAAATGTGTGTCCCCAAGCTGGGAATCGCTCCTAGTGCAGACAAAGCCTAGCCCTGCCACTAGAGGGCACTGTGTCCACAACTGCTGATTTGACGCTCACCCCGACTCCCATAATCTACTACATTCCAGTCTTGGTTCTGGTGGATAGGTCCACAACACACACACAGCTACTCTTGCAGCGCTTCGCTTATTTATATGCAGATTAACTTATGGGACGTGCAGAATTGTTCCATTTCAGACCCTTGGTAAATCCACTTCAAAGGGTAAAAACACCTGGTTCCTAGAGACATTTTCACATATGACTTAAGCCCTTAGGCCCAGAACTTCAAAGGTACTTAGGCACCTAACTCCCACTGAAATGGGAATGAGGCCCCTAAATACCTTGGAGGATTTGGGCCCTAGGCTCCTAGCTCTCTTAGAAAGTCAATGGGCCGTAGGCTTCTAAATCACTTAAGTGCTTTTGAAAATTTTACCCTAGAGCCCTGTCAGACTATGGTTGAGATCATGCTTTGGACTCCTGCTCAAGGGGGGGGGGGGAGGGACTATGGTGTGGCTATCCAACAGGGTTCTCAGAAAAGTTTCCCTGTCCAGTCTGCTCAAGGAAACTGAGCCGGAGCCCAGTTTGTCATACTGTGTTCGTACAAGGGCGTGGTCAGCCTGGTTTCAATCATAGCGCTAAAAAGGCCTGCATTCAACTCAGCGCTTTCATCTCTGGGCTAGCTGAAAGCACTTTACTCGCTGCCCCAGCCACAGTTGCTTGTGATTGAAGTTAACCCTCCTAATGCACTACAGCAGAAGGGCTTTGTTCATTCAGCTGTTCCAAATGTGATGCTTAAGGTGAAAACAAGAACATCCAGCAGTTATGTAGCACTTTTCATCAGTCGATCTCAAAGTGCTTCACAAAGGAGGATGGTAACATTAGCCCCATGTTACAGATGGGGAAACTGAGGCACAGGGTGGTGATGTGACTTGCCCAGCATCACACAGCAGGCCGGTGGCTGATCCAGGAATAAAATCCAGGTCCCCTGAGCATGAGTTCAGTGCTCTGTCCACTAGAGAACACGGCCTCCAGGTAGGCCACGCTTAAGTTCTCTAGGAATCTTGCAGAACTGCACAATCTACTTAACCCCTGGAGAGTGTCTGGAAAAAGTGAAGATAAGTCAGGGCAGGGGAGAGTGAAACCTGTAGGGGAAGTGAAGATTAGGAAGGTGTGATGCTGCTAGCCATGGCTGAAAACATTTAAACAAGGAGGAAAAAGGCCTGGGCACCAATGTAACATTTAGCATTAACTAGCCATGCTAGTAACTGGAGCTAGTTGAATATTTGCACAAAAAAAGTGTTGTTATTGAAAAACAGCCTTTATAAAATGAAACTTTTGGAAAATATCATTGATATTATTGAAATTTTCAATTTTTAAAATTTTTTTAATCCAAATAATGTTTTCATTTACCAAAAACTTTTTTGTACTGCAAACTGCATTTTCAGTACACAGACATTTTTTGAAAATGTTGGTAAAACGAATCATGGAAAATTTTGCCAAAATTGGCAAATGGATCTATTTTGAATCCTGCCAAATGGAAATGTGAACATTTTTTATTACCTACATTCTCCCATATTTTGACCACAATTAATTACTCTTTAAGCCGGTTCCTATTTACACCATCTGAAGATTTGATTCTCTGGATTTCAATTCTAAGACACATTTTTGCACTGGAACAAATGAGAAGGAAAAAAGTACCTTTACTTTCTCTTCCCCCTTCATTTGATTTAAGAGACATCAGCGTATGGAGTATTTGGTAGCACTTTTTATTGTCAGTATCAGTTAAGTGGTTCTTACATGTCAACAAATAGGTATTTCAAGTAATAATTACACATAATGCTATATGATAACAATAACCTTAAATTGTAAACTGATTGGCAACCTCTGGCAACCCCAACATCGGAGGAAAAAGGTCATTTTAAGAATCACTGAAAGCAGCTGAAAATATGTAGCCAAGCTGTGAAAAGAAAGTAAAATTGTCTGTAAGCAACAATCAGATTGACTGACTCAAACTTTCAAAATTTCCTTTATGATCAACTGGATAATAATTGTGCCCTTATCCCTGGGTCCAAAGAGTCCAAAGAGACATCTCTCTCTCTTCTCCCCACTACCCCGTTCCCCTCCAACATACTGCAAAAGGGTGACAGCAACTAATGCAACACTATCAAACAACAAATCTAGCTAAGAACATGTGCATCATCTTGGCACTGCAAGCAGGCTGCTCCAACTCTTTTTCTGCATGGTAACATGGCATGGAAGAGAAGGAAGCATTTATTAAGATTTCAGTGTTGGTGCACGAGATGCTAAAGAGCCTCAATGTTAGCTAGAGAGGGTGTTGGCCTCAAGTGGACAGGCTGCTGGTCTGGCTAGGGCCTGGCTGAGTAGTTTGTTTCTGACCCCACAGGCCAAGTTCTACCCTCAGTTAAATGCCGGCAACGTGTACCGCAGATTCATGACTAGCGAGGGCAGAATTTGTCCCCACCTGTTGGGGGTAAGTGGAGGATCCCAGTGCCCACATTAGCCACATCAATACATACAAATACATAACACGAGTGATCTTCGTGAGGCAGTGACATTGCATTAGAAAACCCCTGAGCGTTGTGCTCTGACAAGGGAGGCACAGCCTACCCAAGCGTAAGTGCAGTCTGAGGGAAACCGGGAGCACCGAGGCTGCAAGAACACGGCCAATCCGCACTGCCAGAATACCGGGAGATTGACCTTGGGGTTTGTATTATGCATTTTAGGTTGGTTATAATGGAAGCACCTTTCGTCTGTTAATCGAGGCTACTCTTCAGGCCAGCCTGGGAGAGGGCAGTAGGAGAGGTGGGGGAAGCTGGATATGAGAAACAGATATGCCCCTAATTTGTTCATTTTCATTTATGAATATTAGTATCTATTATTTGTATTATCGTAGCACTTAGGAACTCTAGGCATGGAGCAGAACCCCACTGTGGGATCCACTAGGAAAAAACTTTTGATCTCTCTTGTCTAGGAAAGGCCCTGCCTGGCTCCACATGTGGACATTTAGAACGTGTGCAAAGCGGGGATAAAATGCTATCAGGCTGATCTGCTGGCTTTTTACATCCACTTTACACAAGTCACACCAAGGAGAGGCCAATGTAGAATCAGGCCTGGAACCACAAGGCATTTGCTATCAGATGGTCTCATGTCTAACCTTCACAGAAAATGAAGTCCCTTTCATCAGCCAACCTGGGCATGGTTTTAGTCATGGGGAAACTCTTGTACGTGTGGTTGCCGAATCCACCTCCCCATCCTCCACCACTGACTTTGTACTGTCCGTTTTAAAAGAAAGCAAATCCGAGTTTTGATGACCGTGACTGCGTTGATTTCAGGCCGTGCAGCATGTTATGATAGCCGAAAGCAATTCCAGCCACCCCCTCAGCATGTAACTACTCTGTTAATGGAGGTATTTGAGGATTTACCAAGCGCTGATTTAAAGTCAAGTTGTAATTACGCAACACGCTGCAGGATTGTGCTGTCTGACACACGCCTCCATCCTCTTCCAATCTACAGCAATAGACCTGGCTGCTGTGACATTTACACAGTTTCAGTGCTTTTCAAAAACACCCCCTTGGGATGTAGGACACTAATTTCTTTCACAAGGCCAGAACCTCAGCTGAAGTCAATGGAGTGGTGCCGATTTACTCCAGCGGAAGGCCTGACCCGCATTCCTTACCGAGAGAACCTGCAGAAATTGACCAACAAGTAGGTCACCATTGGAAGAGTTAAAACAGGAAAATTTGCATCCCAGTCCACTGCATAGGGACTGTAGTCCCCTCCCCCACACCTCACATGTCTCATTAGTTAAAACAGCAGCACTCCGTTGGGGGCTCTTCAGAATTGTTGTTTTAATAGCAGGATCGAATAAACCAGCCACTGCCCACAAGGAAAGATGGGCCATGTTAACCCATAATTGGACCCTACACAAATGTACATTTCAGGTTCGGCCCAGCCACCCCTCTGTCATGGCTTTGCAACCTGGCGTGCAGAATCACAGTGCCACTCAGGACTGGCCCGTCCATTTTGGGCTCCCCCCAGGAATGTGGGCCCTAGATACATGCCTTGGTTGCTTATGCGTTAATCTGGCCTTGAGCATTGTCTGCTGAGCACGAGAGTCAGGGAAATATGGGCCGTGACTAAGCTCATGCGCAGCCAAGGGCTGAGGCTTGTATCCCGAACCCAGGCCAGGGCGCAGTGGGCAGAGAAGGAGGAGGTGTGAGCAGGAGACATGCAGGTCCCCCACTGAGGGGCTTCCTCACTAGGGAAAAGCAGGATGTTCTTAACTGGAGATGACGAAGCTGAAGTAAAATCCTAGTGAAGACAAGGCAGTATGTAGCTTTCAGGAGTTAGCAGGTCAAGATAAGGACTATGGGGGATCTTAGGACTTACCTTGACCTGATAACCAAACTGTTTGGTCTTCACTAGGATGTTACCTCACGTTACCTAGGAGGACGGGTGGGTGGCGCAGCCCCAGCCCCCTCAGCCCTGGGAGGGAGGGCAGTGCAGCCCGAGCCCTCCCCCTTACTGCCGGGAGGGGCAGCAGTGTGGCCCCAGCCCTCCCTCCAGCGCCAGAGTGGCCCCAGCGTTGGAGCACTAGGAGGGCAGGTGGCCCGGCCTGAGCCGGGGACATCGCACAGGGGAGCTGCAGAGCGGGAAGCAGGAAGGGGAAGGCCTGCGGGGGCCAAGCGTGGGCAGGGCCCCACCTGTCTGTTCGGGGAGGCCTAGGATACCCACTGCCCATGACCACCTGACAGCCTGCCCCAGAACGAGCACAGATTGGTCACACCAGAAGCCAAGCGTTACGGTTTGTCTACCTTGGCGGCTGCACTCACATCCACTGCCAGCAGGCAGTGACTTGCAAGAGCCCTGGTGCTGCTGTCTCCACGGCTCAAGGATGGCTAGGCACAAAACATTCCCAATGGCTCAGCTTCCCCTTCCCCCCTCTGGTACGGACAGCTGGGATGACTTAGTCCAAATTCGTTCCGCAGGGAGGAAGATCAAAACAGAATATGGAAGATATCGGATTACAGAAGGAGTCAGCAGCAAGATCACTCTCTCCAGGGCCAAAACCACGCACGTGAGCCGGGAATGTAGTGCAAAGGCACCCAGGAGAAGGAAGAGCACCTGTACCTTTTCCCCATTATTCAGCTGTGCAAAGGGAGAACAGAGTGAGTGTCTGGATCCCATTTAGAACTGTACATGAAAATACCTTATTTAGTCCTAGCCCAAAGCTGTCAATTATGTTTTCACGTGGTTGACTTAAGTTTTGAATGGAATCCAGCCTTGTGAAACACAACCTGGTGAATCTCTTCTGAGCAGGGAGAAGATCTGTCTGCTTGTCACCACCTGAACTTTTGGCTTCAGCAGACTTGCCCAGAGGAAAGAAAGAAAAGCAAAATTGCACCACTCCTGGGCTCCTCCCATCTCTCACGTGTGACAAATCACCCCAAGAAACAAAACCAAACCATGTCCATCATAATACACAGGTCATGACTATGTCAGCATGTGAGAACTTGCCAGGGGACCTTCACAAGCCTGTCCTGGAAGGTCCTGCTACAGTTGCTCCCAGAAAACACACTCTGTTTCGGACACAACTATTTTGCCAAATGTTTACCTGTTTGCTTGTTACTCACAGGTCTTGCAAACAGAGAGATTGCTCAAGGCGATGTGCATACTGACCCTTGTGAAAGAGCATTCTAAACAGTTAGTAAATACAGCCCCACCCTCTGTTAGTGAGCTGACAGCCGTTGAAACTCTATTCAGAGATATAGCAAATCAAAAGAGAGCTGGTCAGGGAATTATTTCCCCCATGAAAGATCTCTGGTCACATTTTCAAAAGTACCTAGGTGACTTTAGGAGCTGAACTGCCATTGACAATCCGTGGGGCATAGGCTCCTAGAGTTACTCAGCTGCTTTGGATGAAAATTTCTGAACTGTCTCTCGTTTTTAGCCACTGGTCGAGGTGTGCTGCTGCAGCTGCATCTGTTCAACCCCAAGTCTAGACGGGCAGTCCGCCATACACAGTGACGTGCATCCTGGGTAAGCTACCCCCGTGTGAGACATGTTCAGTGTGTCTACATTAGGGGGTTGCACCGGTGCAGTCACGTCACGTCACCGGTGTAGCTACACTCTGACTTGTTTCAATGCATTGCAGTGTGCAAACAGTTATAGTGAGCCTCTGCACTGGGCCCGCACAGCTGTTCCATGTATGTTCTTCTCTATACAGTGAAGAGGCTTTCACATGCTACTTCTAATTAAGGGAACAGGAATGCATTGTGGGAAATGAGGCAATAAATAGGTATCCTCTCCCCGCTAAAGGCACTTAGAAGCAAACTCATGGAGACTGATCAATGGTTAATTTTCTCCAGGTACATGTGAAAATGTTCTTTCCCCAATCTGATGACTCAGAAAACCCCACAGAGTTAGCAGAACAATGTTTATATAAGGTTGTGCAAAATTCCTTCCTTAAACCTGAACCTTAACTAATAGCAATAAAACACAGGACAAAGGGATGGTAGAACTTCCTTCAGGAAGATTGCCAGGAATGGGTACCCAAAATACATCATCCGCATGAATGTACAGACAGTGCTAGTTGCTCAGAGTTTAGTAACAATAAAAGGATCCATTCTCTCCTTGATACATGCTTATAATTCCAATATGGACAGTAATTTACTTTCCGCTGTATAAATGTAAATGATCATTTTCCTCAATGACAGTTGCTTGTGTGATTGGAGGTTAATCTGTAAACGACTTATATATTAACCCCAGTGCATACACACAGTGACAACTGACATCACCAGAAGCTGAGCATGTGGACTGAGGGGAGTATGAGCCAGAGGGCCAGATCCTCAGCTGGTGCAAATCGACACTGAGTAAAGTGACAGACCTATCTAGAGCTAGGGGACCTTTAAAGGGAGGTTCTCTCTGGCTTGATGGGCCTTACGAAACATTTTGTGGGACAGAACCATGTTCAAGTCGAGAATCAGCTAAAATGGTCCTTTTTGCTCTGTTTGGACTATCCCTAGTTTCTTCCTTTCAAAAAAATTCCACGTGCCGTAGTGATATGCAATTGCTTTGTTCCCCCAAAGACATCCTGTAACACACCGGGCAGATCACCTTCAGGGTATGTGAGGGCTGAAATTTCATATGGCAGCAAGGTCGTAGCATGCTCTAGCTCTGCCATGCTTCCCAAGGCAGCAATACATCTGAAGCCTGCAGGGAGCACTTGTTTCAGAAAAAAAGTCCTTAGAAACAACAGTGGAGACAGTGCACGCTCTCATTTTCACCGTTTACTGTTGAAACACATAAATTAATTGCATGAAGGTCTTACAAACCATGCATGTCAGAGCCTTTGGGGGCACTGGTATCTGAGGCCCTCTTGCAGTATGATGGGATGAACAATCACACACTCAAGACGGGAGCAGCTTAAACAGCAACAGCAGCAGCAGCAACATAAAATCTCTATGAGGTTAGACCAGAGTGACCAAAATGTGTCTTGTGAGTCAAATGTAGCCCATAGATTTCTACAGTGCAGTCCGTGGATGCCCTCAATCTTTAACAGGGAGGGTGGTGGTGATGGAAACAGTTGGGGATACATGTGCAATGCCTTGGAGAACTAGAGGTCCCAGAATTCAATCCTCCATAAGTGAGATAACACCCACTGTCTTAAAAAAGAGACCATTTCCAATCTGCTTACCTGCAGCCCTGGAGCTTTGGGTAAGTTGCCCAAGTGATGTTCAGTTGGGCAAATTTGGTTGTCCCAGGTTAGACTGACTGAGAAATGACTCACTAACCCTACAGCAGAAACCCCATTTATCTAACTAGGACAAATGAGCTTTTGGCAGAAGACTTAAATGCAAGCTATTCATGCTGGGGCATGTAACCCACTGTTAGCCATTAGAGGATTTCCGATAAGATGGGTTCAGATAAACGAGGTATTACTGTTTTAAAAAAATATGCTGGTATGTACATCATCCCCTTTAGAAAAAGCACCCTATATGTAATGCCCTTTAAAGACCCTCTCCCAAATCAAACTAACAACCTTCAGGTTGCTTTTAGCACAGACCTTGCCTTTGTATTGTCTTAAATCATCTGTGAATCCAGAACCAGAAGGGAATCTTTTTGCTTCACTCTAACTTTGACTCCTGAGTTGCTTGGTTCACACAAGTGCTTGTTTAAACTCTGGATGTATCAAGCCATGGGATCCAGAAGAGGATAGATTATACTTTGCTGGGCAAAGTCTCCTTCACAAGGACACTTACTGGTACATTCAGCAAATGTTGAAACAGGTTGAAGCTTTTTCTGGTAGCCCTTTATTATGTAAAAAGCCCCCGAAAAGCTGCTCCATTCTAGGGTGCGACTATCTTTGGAGATTCCTCTTTTTGTTAAGTTTTCACAAAATACAAAATTAAATGCATTTTCTACGTACAGAACCAAGACTCAAGTAACTGACTAGCATATGTACAACTTACACTTTCTGCCTTGTTTTTAAAAAATATAAATATCAATAATGTTCAGGAGTATCATGGGTTGGTTTTATTTTTAAGGCTTCATTCTTTCAGATCCTTCATTATTAAACAATGGTGCCTCACTCTGATTGAGGTATGGGGGCAGGGGGGGAGCAGAGGCAACCACACCATGTTACCAAAGATGACACGTTTGTTCATGATAAGCTGGCCCATTCAAAAATAAGTGCCTCCTCCTCATACCTTGTAGCCAGGGAAATTGTTCACCTCCCTCTAGCGTGAGACAGGTTAGATTAAGTTTTCATAGTGAGCTCTCAGGGCGATGGCATAGGGAGAGGAATGCAAAGATTTTATTACTGTTTTTTTCCTTCCTTGAATTCTCTTTTTAAACCCATCGCTCCATTGTAATTGTTGAGAGCTCTCAGAAAAGTATTCCGATTAAATAAACTCAAGCAGAAGAGCCGTACCCGAGGCGTGTCTGGGAAAGGTTAAAGTGAAGAGGCCGATGGTGTAGGTAAACTACTGCTGACCCCCGGGGGGGTTGTGGCTGCTGTGGCTGGGGCCGCTGCTGCTGTTGTGTCCATGGGGATGAAGTCTGTAGGGAGGCTTTCCGTCAGGCACTTGAGCTGTTCCTGACCCAGTTTAATCTTGTCGTCCAGCTCCCGCTGCTCTATGAGAAGCGCGGACTTCATCTTCACAAAGTGCTGGTACTCCTGGAGCTGTTCCTCCGAGAGGTAATTGCCCAAGATATCCAAGACCACACGTTCTCGCCGGTCCAGGTTCTCCTTCAGCTCCCGGGCATCCTCGTGCTGGCCAGCCAGCAGCTTCCTTTTCTCTGTCAGAGAGCTCTGCCACATCAGAGACAGGGAGTTAACATCACAGTGCTAATCCAACGACCTCTTTCCCTCCCCACAGACAGCCTTTCCCTCCTCTGGCAGTGATGGCCTGGGGACTATGCTTCCCCTGTACATGGTCACACACATGGAGAAGGGGAATAACATTTCAATGTGGATCAAACATGAATCCTACTCAGTCATATTCTGAATATGTTTGGTCAACATGGTAATATCTTTTATTGGACCAACTTCTGTTGGTGAGAGACAAGCTTTTGAGCCACACAGAGCTCTTCTTGTCTCACTCACCAAGCTTGAAAGCTCGTCTCTCTCACCAACAGAAGTTGGTCCAATAAAAGATATTACCTCACCCACCTTGTCTCTCTAACATCCTAGGACCAACACTGCTATAACAATACTTCATACCGCATGGTCAACATGGTGCAGATGGGGTTACAAATTGTTAACAAAACACAATCAATCCATAGTTTCTACCATGCTATCCCCCCTATGCATGGTCTGGCCAAACAGAGCTAAAACATGCTTAGCTGGAGCCAGGAGACCACCATTTGTCCAGCTATGTGCTGCTTCCTCTGCAATTCAGCTTGCACAGCTGATAGTAAGACCAGCCAAAAACAAATGCTTTTTTTAAGTTGCCAAGATGCATGGGGTGAGAGTCATTTGTACAAAATATCAGCCACAAGTCATGGGGCCAGAGTCATGTTTACAAAGGTTTATACCCATGGAACAGGCTCAACTGTTGGCTTCACTTTGGAGGCTACAATCCTATATATGGCTGGGAGTTTCAAAGGTTCCTAAGAGAATTAGAGGCCTGGTTCCCGTTGACTTTCACTGGGAGTCAAGCACCTAACTCCTTGAAGCCCATTTGAAAGTTCCATCCTATATGTGCATGTTCTTCTAATCACCCGTTTGTTCAGCACTCTCAAAAATCACCAACGCTCTAAAGTTTACAAAAAGACATACCCGCTCTTCAGGATTCACATCTTCACCTAGGCTACTCAGAACGTTCTCTACCCGGGCCAGACGCCCTGAGAGGGAAAGCAAGAGGTTCACCACTTTATCCAGGTCGCCTATGAACATCTTGTATTTGTCAAACTCGTTGGGCTTGCATAAATCGCTGATCAACACCTCCACCTCCTCTCCCAGGGCATTATTCAGCTTGATGTCTGCTAGCAGGCTCTCCTTAGCTTCCTTCAAGATCTCCAGTTTGTGGGACAAACTCGCGATGAGCTCAGCCTGGTAGGAGGGAAATATTATTACTGTTCTTTATGGTGTATGCTGTGCTGTCGATGTGACCATATGAAAACATGGCCCTGGTCCCATTAGAATGAAAATTCAACAAATGCTGACAATGGTCACAGCGGGATGAGCTGGAGAGAGAAGAGGAAATGGAGGAGACAGTGAAACTCAATGTGAGAAGTTTTGAGCAGTTGGTCGAACGATATTAGGATATCGCTTTACTTGCCTAGTAGCCCAAATCGTAACCTGCTTTTGTAATGATTGGGCAAGATTTTTGGTGCCACATCTTGATGCACCACTTGGTATACCTTAAAGGGAATACTGAACTTCCCTCCCTTTGTAAAGTGTTTTGAGATCTCTGGATGAAGAGTGCTTTATAAGATTGTATATATTGAAATCAATGGGCGTTAGGCACTTAAGTACCTTTATCACACTCCCACACCTTCAGGATTCTTGTTTACATGTTACGTTTTGCATTATCCTTTGGTCAAATAAATATTATTTTAAAAATTGATTGAAAAAAGGGAGCAAGCTTGACTAATTAACCAAGACTCTGGATCAAAAAACCTCGAGGGAAAAGAGGAAAAAAACTTGTCATGTTTTTCCCTCCTATTTTTGTCCCTCTTAGAATGCACTATGAAGTGCTAAGAGCCAGGGGCTCCGAAGGACTTAGAAACCTCAGCATCAGGTGCAAGTGCCACTTTCAATTTCAGCTTCAGCCAGAGCCTCGGCATTTCTCCCTTGGCAGAACCCACCGCCTGGGCTGATGTGGCCCTACGCAAAGAGAAACAAACCAGCACGTAGCTCTACCAGCTAAGGAGAGTTAAAGCTCATTTTGTGAAACCCCCTGCAGCTGTTCCACAGCCAATGGGAAAACTACCCTGAGGTGCAGCCATGCTGTGCATGTCCTGGATTTCCTGATTCCGACTAGGATTTGGAGGAAAGCAATAAGTACATGTATTCCCTGGTCTGAGGCTGGTAATGCTATAGCTCTGCTTTCACTTAGCAGTAAACCACAGCAGAGTGTGCATTAGGAGCCGTTGGAACACCACGGGTGCTGCTTTTGCTTTCAGCTTCCTGGGGCGTAACAATACATCATTATGCATAGTTGAATATGCATTGCACACAGAGGCTACAGGGTACAATATGAGGTCTCATTCCAAAGAGTAAATCCCTGGGGTATTGAAACGTTTCAAGGAACAACCCTCTTTCTATCAGAAGTGCTGGTAATTTCACGTAGGCAGACTCTGTGCTTCAAATGAAGTGGATCTTTAACTACAGTCAAACAAATTGTAGTGGAAACCCTGGGGATGCTTGGAAGTGGTCTTTTAAAGCAAGGAGTTGCCCATTAGAGGTGGTTTTCAGTGCAAGCTTCCCTGTATCTAAATAATACAATACCGTTTAACCGGTTACCGCTAGATGGCTGCATTATTCACACATCTGTTGGAGTCTAGAGCTGTCACCAGCGGTTAGTTTTCTGATTGCACTGGAGTCCATTAACATTTCTGTGCCAGTGCCGAGGGTCAGTGAAATGTGAACAAATACTTCTGACCATAGATTTCCGCTGCCCAGGTTCATGGTGATGAGGCACAGCTAAGCCATTTCATTTTATAGCTGGGAATCCCCAAGGGGAAGATGACTGGTTGTTGGGTACCAATGCAGAGCAGAATGGTTTTTGGAAGGGGGAAGAGAAATTATAGGCTCAGTTCTGATTCATTAGCATTACACTGTAAGCTCATCCGGGTAGGGACTGTATCTTCCTATGTGTTTGTGCAGCGCCTAGTCCAATGGGGCCCAGCTGTGACTGTGGCCTCAGAGCTACTGGAATACAAACACATCCTAAGAATGGCTCTGATCCTGGGGTGTGCTTTGGCCACTTTGCAATGCTCTCCCCTTGCAAAGTGGCTCTAGTCTTGGTGAATTCAGCCTGTGCAGGCAGATCCTCAGGGGGATTCTCTGAGCCACCATAGCTGCTCCTACACCAGCCTCTGTTGCAGTCAGTGCAGGGCGTGTGGCCATGGAAAAGGGACGTGGTTTGGGAATCCCTATGCCCTAGTGCAGGGTTCCCAAATTTTTTTCCCGGAGGCCCGCTGGTGCAGCTGCAATGGGCACTTCAGCCCACTATTAACATGCGTCCGTCGGGGAGAGGGGCACCACAGGGCGTGAGCTGCCCCTCGCCTCAGCAGGGACCAGGGCCAGCGAGAAAGCGAAGGGGCCAGGCAGGTGCCACAGCCAGCCCCCGCCAACACCCCCTGCCTCAGCAGCGTGCCGAGTGCCTTGAGCTCGTCACCTGCAGCCCTGCCTCAGTCAAACACCCAACACCCTGCGTGCCTCACAGATACCCCCTCCTAGGAACGAGGAAAGGGCTTGAGGGCTGCCACTGCCGGGAAGAGGCCCGGCCGTTACCGTGACGGTCCCCATCATGGCATTGTCCAGATGGAAACCGAGTGGCACTGCCAAGTCCCGGTACCTGGGGGACCCACGAGACCAGTACTCCAGGGAGCCTGACAGCCATGGATCATGGGGTGCAGCCACTCAGAGCAGAAAGAGCTGGGAACCTTCCAGCCTCTTCCAGCCACCCTGGGAGCCGTCGCCTCTTGGGACACGCCTTTCTCCTCGCCCTCCATCTGGCAGCTCTGCTTTGACCTCCGCCACCTGCCGGGGACGCTGGGCTCTTCCAGCCCTAGGCGCAGGCCGTCTCCAGCGGCACTCCACCAACATATACAGTTTGGTGGGGGCAACACGTCCCTCCCAAACGCCACTCATGGCCGACGACCAGGGACTGTGCTGTGGCCCACCTTTAGGCTGCGGTCCACAGTTTGGGCAGGGCCACCCAGGCGGGGGGCAAGTGGGGCAATTTGCCCCAGGCCCCGGGCCCCGCAGGGGCCCCCATGAGAGTTTTTCGGGGCCCCTGGAGCGGGGTCCTTCACTCGCTCCGGGGGGCCTGGAAAACTCTTGTGGGGCCAGGCCCAGGAGCTTCTTACGCTCCTGGTCTTCACTGGCGGGGGGTCCTTCTGCTCCAGGCGGAAGGACCCCCCACTGGCGAGTTACTGCCGAAGTGGGAACCGCCGCCGAAGTGCAGCTGGGTCTTCGGCGGTAATTCAGTGGCGGGGGGCCCTTCTGTTCCGGGACCTGCCGCCGAAGTGCCCCGAAGACCCGCGGTGGGGGCTGCACTTTGGCAGCGGGTCCCGCTTCGGCGGTAATTCGGCGGCGGGGGGTCCCCGCCGTGGGTCTTTGGGGCACTTCGGTGGTGGGTCCCAGAACGGAAGGACCCCCCGCCGCCGACTTACCGCTGAAGCGGGGCCCCCGCCGCCCAAGACCCCGGGCCCCCGGAATCCTCTGGGCGGCCCTGAGCTTGGGAACCCCTGCCCTAATGGCCCCTTGTTGTCTTTCGCAGTTGATGTAGTTTAGAGCAGCCTTCAGGCTGTTGCAATCCAAGCTAGAGAGCCAAAAGGCACAGAGCAGCCCCAGGATCGTGGGAGTGAAAAGAGCATCTTTGTGCTCCTTGGCCGTAGCTGAGGATCCAGCCCAGTCATTCCAAACACATAAGAGAACCACACTGGTCGCACCACATGTGATCAGGAATCCTTTGCTACTCCGATCCCCCCTGCCCCGCAACAGCCAAGCAAACACCAAGCAGCACCCCCTGGCACTAACACCTCTGACCGCAGACCAGTTTGCTCCTCAGTCGGAAAGAACATGTTTCTACTGTATGCTACAGATGCGCCTCCACTTTTGGTCAATGTGAAACCACTAGCTGTGAGGCTGGGATGCAGGACATCATCATCTGAATTCAGGCTCATCCTATTAAACTGGGCTGGGGGGTAGAACCTCCCTGTGTTGAAGTTTTTGTCCTGAGCCTCGGCTCACTTGCTCCTGGGTAGCTCCACTGGCTGCAGTCGATTCACTCCAGATTTACACCGGCATATGGGAGAACAGAACTGAGGTCCCTTGTCTTTTGCAAGGTGCCATTGTGGCGACCCAGCTAGAATTCATGTGCCTGGGAAACTGGGGGCAGAGAGTCAGTAGCCAAAGGAGCATAGAAGGCAGCTGAATTATTACAGTGGCAAATGGGAAAACACCACAGACCCATTCAAAGGCCCAATGGGAGCATTTCCATTGACTTTCATGAGCTTTGGATCAGTGGCGCCGCTCACTGGTTACCTGCAAGTTTTGCAGGAGAACCGACAGGTCGGTCAGAATGTTGTCTGTGTATAGTCCCTGTCCTTGAGCCCCTTGTACCAAGAGGGTGTCAGGTGGTGGGGGTGGAGGCAAGGAGCAAACATACCTTTTAATCAGAGCTTTGTCTTGGAATACCTAGGAGTCTGAAACGGCCCTGAAAGCACTTGCTTCGGATTCATTAATCAGTGACTCTCCTGCCCTTCCAAATGCCAGCTCACACAGTCCTTGGCATATTTACAATGGAAATGTGCTTGGTTTACTCTTGGACTAGCTGCCTCCCCTCATAATACCTATGCAAATGTTACTTCACACAGACGCCCAGCAAACATGCCAAAGCAATCTCGCTAATCACGCCGATCCATTTCTGTTTTCCCACGCAAATGTAACCTTTGATGCTTGGGATTGTCCTCCCACTGGCAGGCTCACACCTACTTGCTGGCTTGTCAATCCTTCACGACATGCATCTGACTCATTTGCTCGACCCCTTATCCTTTTACTCTGACTTCTGTCTTTTTGCTGATTCAGGCAGATGGGCGTTCGCTATGTTCAACAGCACTCAAAGAATTAACCCAATGCTGCCAATCTGGGACTGGCTGTAACTAGTGGCTTTAAAGTGAAGGGCTCTACAAACTGGGGACGAGGCTAGTTATTTAAAGCAGGTGTTAAGTGGGGCGGAAGGCACAAGCTAAAGGTTTGTGATAGTTGCGTGTTGTCAAATCATTTATTCAGCGTGCAGTTACTATCCCGCATCTCTGCAGAATCATAGAAACGAGATGAGGCCAGTTACCTTAACTAGTCCATTCCACTGCCAGGGCTGGATTGCTCCCTCCAGAATGTTTTCTAGCACATTGCTGAGGTTTATTTTAAATGTCCTATGAAATGAGGCTTCCCAATTCTATCTTTACTTATTTGTATTACGGGTGCACCTAGATGGCCCAAGTGAGATTGGGCTCCCCTGCTACCGACGCCTTGTACATACACATAATAAGAGACAGACCCTGCCCCAAGTTGTTTACAATCCAATAGACAAGACAATGGCTGGGAACAGACACAGAAGGGAAACTAGAACTAGGGTGACCAGACGTCCCGATTTTATCGGGACTGTCCCGATATTTACTTGTTTGTCCCACGTCCCGACTGAACATTGGTCGGGACGCAAATTGTCCCGATATTTTGCCCTCTGGTGCACAGGCGGAGGAGGCTCGCGTCCCCCCGCCCCAACTCCACCCCATCCCCATCCCGACTCCGCCCCTCCCCCCATTGGATCCCTCCCCAAATCCCTGCCCTGCCCCGCCCCCAACCCTGCCCCTCCCCCCCCGTTGGATCCCTCTGCAAATCCCCGCCCTGGCCCCACCTCTTCCCCAAGCACGCCAAGTTCCTCCTCCCAGGCTTGCGCTAATCAGCTGTATGGCGGCGCAAGCACTGGAGGGAGGGGGAGAAGCAGGACACGGCAGCCAGCTCAGGGGAGGTGGAGGCAGAGTGAAGGCGAGCTGGTGCGGGCGGCGAGGCGTAGTGCTGCCGGTGGATGCTCAGCCCCCACCAATTTTTCCTATGCTCCGGTGGCTCTTTTTTTTTTTTTTTTGCTTTTGTTGTTTCCTCTGCCGCCGGCTCTTGGGTTTTTTGTTGTTGTTGTTGTTCTGCCGGCACCCTCCCCCCGCGTCCCGATATTTCACATCTCTCATCTGGGCACCCTAACTAGCACTGAGAGGTGAAAGGACTCAGCCAGGCTCACACAATCCCAATGTGGTAACTGGCCTGCTAAGACCCAGGTGGCCAGATTCCCAGTTCAACGTACTAGACACTAGACCAAGCAACGTGTGAGCTCAGTGTGCAAAGTATATACATGTATGTTTACAACACAGGGTACTTGTGCAACTCTCTGTATATTTCAGTCTGTTCAAACTAACCTGTCACACCGAAGGCATAAAAATACTGTTGTGTTATCCTGGCCAGTGAGACACAATGTGCTGTCAATTTACAGCCGTGATTTGTTTTTGACATGGGGGAAAAAGAATGTAGAAATACGTGTGGGTTCTCTCCAGCAACAACCTGCCTCCGGGGATTTGTGAGCTTTTTCAGTGAGTCACTAAGGTGAGAATTCCCCTGGCAACCTAGGAGCCCTGCCACCAGCCCCGCCAGCCCTGAGTTGTAGGAGCTGTCACCTAAAGCCTCAGCAACAGAATGGCATGAGAGAGAGCACTGGGCTGGGCATTACAGGACCTGGGTTCTATTCCTGCCACTGACCTGAGCTGTGACCTTGGTTGGGCAAGTCACTATCTTTCTGTCTCCTCTCCCACCTTCTGTAAGCTCTTTGGGACAGGGACTCTCTTGTAATACAGACCGTATGGCACCTACCAGAACTGGGGCAAACCTCAAGCTGACCCCAGGAAAGCCAAGACTCACACCAGTTGGAACCAGTGTTCCCTCTATTTTTCCCCACCCATGTGTGGAATTAATTTTCTTACGTGCATCAATGTGGAGGTGATGTGTGACTTCATATTGGTGCACATAGCAAAATACATGTGGTGGGGGTGGGGCTGAGGGGTTCAGAGTGTGGGAGGGGCTCAGGACTGGAGCAGAGGGCTGGGTGCAGGGAGTGAGGGCTCTGGCTGGGGGTGAGGGCTCTGGGGTGGGGCTGGGGATGAGGGGCTCAGGCAGGGCTGGCGCTTCCATTAGGCGACCCTAGGCGGTCGCTTAGGGCGCCAGGATTCGGGGGGCGGCATTTTGTGCGCTCCCCACGGGGCGCACGGGAGCTTCCGGTTCCGCTCCCATCGCGCCGCCGAAGAAGGACCTTCTGCCGACGTGCCGCGGAAAACAACAGCAGGCAATTGAGCAGCTCAGTGACTGCCGCTGTCACGTGCGGCATTTCATCGGAGGGTCCTTCTTTGGCAGCGCGACGGGGGCGGAACCGGAAGCTCCCACGTGCCTCGCGGGGAGCGCACAAAATGCCGCCCCCCGAATTCTGCCTAGGGTGCCAGAAACCCTGGCGCCGCTCCTGGGCTCAGGGCTGGCGCAGAGGGCTGCGTGCAGGGAGTGAGGGCTCTGGCTGGGGCTGAGGATGAGGAGTTTGGGGTGCAGGAGGGTGCTCAGGGGCTACGGTGGGGAGAGTGGAACGCCCCCAGCTCTCTCTCCCTGCAGCAGCATCTGGGCTGGCGGGGGAGGAACCTCTCCCCGCCGTGGCAGCTCTGGGGCTGGGGCTGCAGGATAGGCGCCCCTCCCCAGGCCCCAGCAGGCCCTGGCTGGGGGAGGGCCTCCCTGGCCACGCCTAGGTCTGGGTCAGGCTGCCCTGACCGGGTCCGAGCCGCTCCGGCTGTGCTGCCCTGGTTGCTGCTGGGTCCGGGCCGCTCCGGCCGTGGCTGGGCCCGATCGTGCCACACCACAGCAGAGTTGGGGCTGAGGGAGGGGCACCCTGGCCATGGCAGGTTGGGAGCTGGGCTAGGTGGGGACCGGGGAAGGGCCGGCTCCTCCCCCAGCAGGTCCCTGGGCAGGTTTCCTGAGCACCTGCGCGGTGCTAAATAGGCTGCTGCGCGGCCGCACAGCTTACAGGGAACTTAGGTTGGAAGTGGGGTAAAGCTCCTATGAGAGCATAGAAGTGACCTCCGTTTCTGAAGGGCCTCTGAGTGTAGTGTCTAGGGGTGCTGAAGTGGAACAGAATTACACTTCTACACCTCAGTGCTGAATATGACCCCTGCTGGTCACACGCAGACCAACAGAAACCCACGCTGTGAGTTACCTTCTTCTCATTGATGTCCAGCTGCTCCTCTTCCTTCTCCACGTCTTCTGGCAAGTCTTTGATTTTATTCAGCAGCTCTGCTTTGGGGGCCGACATGTTATAGTAAGCAGTGCAGGTGACCAAAGTTACAGCAGCTTCTTTTTCTTCTCTTCTGTACCACAATGAAAAAGACGCACAACAGATCCCGAGAGGGGGTTTAGTTTAGATAAGGGAATAGAGAAATGTCAAAACCAAAGTGTCAGGGTAT
Source organism: Mauremys mutica (assembly GCF_020497125.1). Taxonomy (NCBI): domain Eukaryota; kingdom Metazoa; phylum Chordata; order Testudines; family Geoemydidae; genus Mauremys; species Mauremys mutica. The sequence continues at coordinate 18,356,930 of NC_059076.1, read as the reverse complement.
CAGCTGGGATAGTTTATTAATACTGTCTGTTAAGGAGACTGCCGCTTCCCACCAGTAGATGGTGCATGTCAGCCATTTTCAAATCCCTCCATGCTGGGAAAGCCAGCACAATCGCACTGATGTTTGGCTGTCTGCTAACAACTTGTCTAAACACTGGGGCCGGATCCTCAGCTAGTCTAAACTGGTATAGCGCCACTGAAGTCAATTTAATTGAATATCTTATCCAGCATAATCCAGTTATAATTTATTACAGCAGGGCGTCTCCAGCTGTTGCATTTGACCCTCTGTCTTATATTAGGCATTCTTCAAAGTTTTGGGTAATTTCTGCAGCACATTGCAGTGTTTTTTATAAGGGATTCCCCCAGGCTCCCCCCCCCTCCCCCGCCCACCAAAAAAAAATATTGCCTTTCACAAGCTATCTGCTTTCCCGATGATTTGGTCCTGATTCTGTTCTCCCACCAGTTTTACACTGAGGTAATTCCATTGGGTTCAGTGGAGTTACTCCTGGTTACCATGGTGTGAGATCAAAATTAGGCCCTTTCTCTCTGGTTTGGGGGCATAGCATGGATCTCAGTTTCCAAAACCATGGGAAATGCCATTGTAGAGATTAGCCAACAAGGGGGTGGAGTGAAGCACCCTCTCTCTTCCCATGTCTCTATACCAAACTTAGCACCATATTCTCTACTGGCCTTAGTGTCCTGGAGCTTAGAGGAGAGAAGGTCCTGAGGCCAATGGCTACACACAGCCAAGACGGTAGGAAACCCTTTTACAGAATGATTTGCTAATCCTAGTGTATGGGGACTGAGAGCAAACTAGTGCTCCAGCCTCACTGGCAGGAGGAATTCAGCCTGCACTCTTCCATACAAGCGAGCTGGCGAACAGCTCCTCTTATATATCAGCCAACCCCCCAAATGAACCGGGCTCACCTGTCATCCTCAGGCACCGTCCTGCTGGCTTTCTTTTGCATCGTCTTCCTTTTCAGGTTGTTCTCTTTCAGCAAGCTGGTTCCATTGGGAAAGATCCCTTCCATTAAGTCCATGGTTGTCTTCATTTTGGAGTCTGGATCCAGGATATCTGCTAGAGACTTATCCCTGTGGACGATCTCCTTGGCTAGGGCCTCTGACTTAATATCCTCCGGGGTCTTCTTCTTTATCACTTGACTAGCTGTGCCCTGAGTCCCGGGGCTGAGGCCACCATTTTCCGAATCCTTCCCCTGGGTGTCTGGCTCTTTCAGGTTGCCACCGAGTTGAGCTGCATTCTGCTTCTCAGAGTTTGGCCGCTCCCCTTGAGCAGCAGGCAACTGGTGCGGTGACTCAGGGTTCCCAACAGACGGTGAAGCGGCCCAGCTGTTTTCCCTGCTGATGGAACTCAACCCCGGCTGCTCCCTGTCAGCCAGACTCCTGGGAAACCTTTCAAAGCTGCTGTGGACAGAAAAGTTCTATGATCAGCATGGGCTGAAGGGCTCCTTTTGGACAGTGAAGGTACGGCACAAGCAAGAGAGGTATATAGGACATCACATTTCCCTTTCCACTACACTTTCTCTGGTCTATTCGAACTGTAAGCTCTTTGGGGGCAGAGACAGCCTCTCGCTAAGTGTTTGTTCCTAGAAAAACCCACTCTAGGAAGCTAGTGGTGCCAGAAGTAAATGATCCCCATGACTCCGAACACGGTCGCTTCCTTATTCCAGTAAAGATCGAATGGGCGAGTTACAAACTTCTTGTGTTGGACAATGTTGTGCTCACTCCCAGTGATACATAAAAAGCTGATCCTTCCTGTGGGAGCTAAAACTACAGCAGCCACCCTCCGAACAAGCGTTCGGAGATCAGGTTCATCAGCCCCACAAGGAAGTCAATCAGCTTGACATTCTCAAGCTGGAAACGAGAATAAGCCTGAACCATTCAAATCCTAGCTGTCCTTTTCACACTGACACCAGAGGTTCCTTAACAACTCACTGCCACAGCCCTGCTAATAAAGTCGGGATGGGCCTAATCCTCAGCTTGTGTAACTCGGGGTAGCTCCTTTGAAGTCCACGCAGCTGCTCTGATTTACACCAGCCCACAGCCTGCTTTACAAGTCACTCCGGCGGGATAAACTCATTGCATTCGGAAGCTGCCATATTTGCGTGGCCACCTCTTGACACCCAGTTGCCATGTTATGACAGGATCGTTTTGCGCAGGCTCTGCAATATATTCTGGGACACTTTGATCCTGCAAGCCTAGGTTTCATGTGGGATCGTCCCCCTCAAAACCTGGGACGTCCCCCTGACAACTGGAATGGAGAGCAGCCACCGCAGCACGTCAGAACCCGAGGACCGACTCTCCTCTCATGCAGCAGTGAATAAGGAGTAACGCTATTGAAGTCTGTGCTGTAACTGAGAGGAGAATCAGGCCCAGTATATTCTCTTAGTTACAGGCCCCAGTGATAGCCATAGGTTTATGAGACACATACAGCTGCACAGGGCATGTTTAACCAAGGACCCCCTTGCCCAGCCAATGCCACCTACAGTAATGGACCTGCCAACTTTGGGTACTGAGTCAGGCTCACCGGTCTCGGGCTGCAGGGCTGAAAACAGCAGTGTAAACGTTCGGCTTTGGGCTGGAGCCTGGGCTCTGAAATCCCATGATGGGGGTGGGTCTCAAGACCCCAGGCTCCAGCCTGAGCCCGAGTGTGGACATCGCTATTTTTAGCCCTGCAGCCCGAGCCCCACAAGGAAGAGTAGGTGCCGCGGGGTTTTTTATTGCCATGTAGGTGCCACAGAGCTTGAAAACCAGAAGGGACCATTTCGTCTGCCCCCTTGTATAGCACAGACCACAGTCTCAGCATTCTCCTTCTTCCTTAGTGTCATTCATCCTTCCCTGTCCGCCCACTAGGGAGACCAGATGTCCCGATTTTATAGAGACAGTCCCGATATTTGGGGATTTTTCTTATATAGGCTCCTATTACCCCCACCCCTCTGTCCCGATTTTTCACACTTGGTCTCTGGTCACCCTACCACCCACAGAGCCAGAGGCTAGCAAGCCCCGGTGACAGAGACTTTGTCCAACTTCCCTGCTTTCCCTGATGTATGTGTACACTCCCTAGACGCCTTTCCGCTCAGCTGGTGGCTGTGAATGGCTCTCATGGGTATGCAATGCTGGGGGAGGGGGTGGTCCGTCACAGATGGATTGGGCCCGGCATATCTTACCCCTTATGGCCCTACAAAGACTAAAACTGGCCCGGGAAGACACCATGGCATTACAGCTCTCCCTTACCTTACTTTGGCCTGTTCTATACGCCGCGTGGATTTGTCTCCTGTTGCCCCACCTGCTTCAAATGCAGCCGGGGGAGGAGGTGGAAATACCTCTGCGTCGCTTGTGAAAGCGCGGGGGCTCCACTCAGGCAGAGGAGGAGGTGGTGGTGGAGGGGGTAAGGCTTTAAATGCAGTCCCTGCAGCACCAGGCTGCAAGTCCTTGATAAACACCTCATCGTCTCCTTCTTCCGGCACGCCCGGTGGGGGAGTCAGCTGAAGGCCTGACTCGGAGATCCGCAGAGAGATCTTCCCAGAGGGAGGAGGAGTCTCTGAATCAGAAGAAGTGCTGCTTTGCGTCGGTAGGCTCTGCCATCTTTGAAAGAGCTTCTGCCCAGACACCTGAGAAGACACTGAGCCCTTTGGGAAGCTGTCATCATTGACGGAATGAGCCCATTTCACTTTTGATGGGAGGTGTCTCTGAGGCAGCATGGCCTTTCTTTGCATCGCTTCTTCGGCTGAGTCCTCAGGGGAGCTGTCGTCGCGGTAGAGAGGCCGTGCCTGACCGTTATCATTGCCTTCGGGGGGGACGGCGTCTAGTTTGGCACGTTGCCTCATTGCCAGGCCGTCCCCAGCAGCCTGCAGGTCTGAGGGAGTCTGGGTGGAATGAGCAGCGCTAGATGAGGACTGCCCAGGTCCAGAAGGAATACGGTTAAGGAGCAGGGGTCTGGCGCGCTGCTTAGGTTCGGAAGAATGATTCTTCAAGTCTGTTGGCGATGAGACACACCTTTGAGTCCTGCTGATATGCCCAGTGGGTTCTGAGGCCTGTTGGCTCTCAGTCAGAGGGGATGAGCTTGTGAGGTCATGGCCAGGAGGATGGGGACGATAATTTGGGATTGTTGGCTTTTCAGAGTGGCTTCTTTTCTTACTGCTGTCGGACCTAAGACAAGATATAACTACCATAAATCTAACATTTTCATTCAGGGAGCAAACGTAGCTGCCATGAATCCCTTTAAAAAGCTAAGAACTCACATTAGGCCTTAATACCGGAGGCATGCTGTCAGTTTCTGCCTCCAGTTAAAGCTGATTTCAATGGGATTGCATGGGTGAAACCAGCAGCTAATTCTGGTCCACTTAGCATAGCCACACAGATATTATGGTGATGGGCTGGGCACCATATAATGACCTAGAGAAATAAAAATTACAACTAATCTATTAATAGGTTATTTTTTTCAAAGGTTGATGTGTAACAGGGCGAATAATCTGGTTTGAGGACTGTAGGAGAAATATATTTCTGTGGGCATGAGATTTATGAAGTTTGATCCAATTTACAGAAAACAGCAGGAACTGTAGCTAATAATGCAGGCAACATAGCGAATCATGCAGGAACTAAGCAACACAGCTTCTATACAGGGACAACCTAGGTCCAATGAATTAGTTATTTAGCTCCAGTTAGCATCTTGATTTATTATTGGCAGTGCAGGTAGCGACTCCTAGATTTAAGGTTGCCAGACACTTCTTATTAGAAGATTCTGTTTTCAGTTGCTTATAATTTTGCCAAATTTAAACTGTGTGGGCTGAAATTTCCCATGTTGGGTGTCTGCTTCAAGCTCTTTTTTTTTTTTTTTTGGAAAGTTTCAGCTAAAATGGTTCAGCTGCTTCCAAGAATGAGACTAGGGAGAGATATATTGTTTTATCCATCTTAAACAATCCTTGCAACTGTGAGGTCCTCTGGAAAAATAACATATTATGTACTATTAATGCAACTGTTATTAGACTTACCGTAACGCATACACACAGGGAGGAGCCAATTAAGCTTGCAGAGGCAAACTTAATTCTGACATTCCCTAACTTCTGAGTGCTCGACTTTGCAGCATCAGTGTTCTTTTAATGTAGGGTTGGGGTGTTGTGTGTGATTTTTTTTACGTAGTAGGCACTTTGCAGACAATACAAAGACAAGTGCACCTCTACCCCGATATAACGCGACCCGATATAACATGAATTCGGATATAACGCGGTAAAGCAGTGCTCTGTGGGGGTGGGGCTGCACATTCCGGTGGATCAAAGCAAGTTCAATATAACGCAGTTTCACCTATAATGCGGTAAGATTTTTTGGCTCCCGAGGACAGCGTTACATTGAGGTAGAGGTGTACTTTACCCCAGTGAGCTACCAATCTGAACGGACAACAGACTAAATTGTTCCCACCACTTTTAAGGTTGTTCCCAAATGAATCAGAAATACAGCACTAGTCTTGTAAGTGAAAGCCCCACTTAGAACACCATATAAAACTCATCATATAATACCTGAGCAGTTATTTAACTGGAAAACAAAATGAATGATAATAACAATTAATAATACATACAAGCTATTCCAAGCATGCATTAGGCTGTAGAAAAAAAATCCTATAGCATTGCCGTTATATTTGTATATAGTTTAAAGAGTGCGCTATTGAAATGATCTGCTATATGTGCTGTATGAGATTTGGGGCCAAAAGGTGCTTTAAGTTATGCTGGTGTACATCAGCAATAACTCCATCAAAGCCTTGGGGTTACTCTGGATTTCCATTGGTGTAACTGAGAACAGAATTTGGCAGCTAATGCCTGGGAAGATGGGGCTGTCTGTGGTTCTTGGACAGCAGCGACGTGTGATCTTTGAGCCACTCAGTGTTTGTCACAAGAACTGGATGGTAGTTCTCCTGTCGCACGGTAGTAACATTTGCTGATCCTCAAAACTGGTAGAGCCACATCAGTTACATACTGGACTAAGAACACAGATGTTGGAACTTGGCATTTGGGAAGCTGGCTAAGGGCAACGCAGCATACGGAAAGGAATACAAGTCAAGGGGCCACATTAGCTCTAATGAGGTCTCACTTCACTTGTCCATTTAAAGGACTAACCCTGCTCTAACAAAGCTCTTTTTAAAGAAATAGGGCTGGATTCTGGTCGCCACTCTGGCAGCGTATAGAGCAACAACGGGGGAGAATTCCACTAGCATAGGAGCTGCATAGATCTGGCATACGTGACCCTATATTGCTCCCTTTACAGCCCTCGGCATCAGGGGTGCGCTGGGGGCAGAGCTGGGAGAGGTACTGAGGGTGTGAGGGGGAGAAGCTATAGCACTCAGAGCTTTAGCTATTCTGGGCTGCAGAACAGTCCATTGGCAGCCATGGGGAGGCTGTTATAAGGTAGCGCAGCCATTGGGGCTGCTCTAATTTACACCAGGGGTCACATTGGTTCTAGGCAGGTACAATCTGGGTGGCACAAAGGTGGCCTTTCCTCCCCTCTCAGGCTGTTCTCTTAGGAGGCGCAGCACAGAATGTATCACACTATATTGTATTCTAATGTGCCCAAACTGTTCTCTATGGGCCAGACTGTGACCCTCTTACTCCCACTGGGGCGCAATGATCTGGACCGTCCCGATATTAGGGGCTTTGTCCTATATACGCAACTATGTCCCTCCTCCCTCCCCCTCCCGCAAAAAAGTGCTCCAATTTTTCACACTTGCTATCCGGTCAGCCTACATGTCACAGTGGGCTTGATGAGACAAAACCACCCACAGGGGATCCTTTATGGAGTTGCCAGGCAACACATGAGCAAAAAAAGTGGCACCACTGAGTAGTGATCCATCTATGTGTTTTTCAGGCACATGAATGGCACGCACACAAAACCCAGGTACACAACGTGACATGGGCCCAGTGGAGGGCTGGGGTGAGCGGGCACGTAACTCCCCAGAGTCAATGGAGTTTCAGGGGTGTATTTGGTCCCTACAGCCATGTTTTATCTATCCAAAGAATCCTGACCATTAAGTGCAGGGCACTTTACATTCCACTGGAAAATATGCTAATAGAACACACGAGTTGCGGATGCCGTAGAAACATCACAAAGATGTGAAGATAGTAATAATAATCCAGGAATGCTGCTCTTGGCTGGAAAACACATAACATAATAACCCATTTCCTGCCCCTCTTGGCTCCCTTTCAGACCTGGTGTTAAATCCAGTTACTTAGAACGCTGCTTGGAAAAGAGAAGGAAACAATGGAAGTTCTAATATAGCGAAGAATTGTGAAACACTGAAGGTAAAAAAAAAAATAGAGAGGGCAGGAAGAGTTTAAGAATAAGAGCCAGCTGTGTCATTCTCTAATGGGCACTGCAAGCATTGTTCAAATCCTGTAGGAAAACTGCATGTTTTTAAATATTCAAAAATGATGGTGACGTAGGGCAAAATTCTCTTCTGTGGTTTACACTACAAATCTCTAAGGGGCACAGGAGTTGTGAGACTGGATCAGAGCCATCTAATCCAATATCCTGTCTCTGATTGTCCACCTGGACTGCATTTCCAGCACTCACTGCATTGTTGCCCTGATGCCGTTTGATGGTGATTTGGGAGATGGCTGGGGGTGTGATTCCCAACGTGATGAAAGGGTGGAAAGTATCTTTTTTGTAGGTGGCTGGAGAGCAGAATTCCTTTTTGAATAATTATCTTAATACTGCCTGGGTTTTGTTGTGATCATGTGTCTAGAGCTTTGTATAGGAGTCTTCTTAATATTTAAATTGAAACAAATACATAAAACAGATCAACGTGAAATCTGGTCAGTATCAAAAAGCCTGTTACTTAGCAGTGTCAGTACTATGCATGCCCCTGCACCCCCTACCTATCTTGTGGGCTTTACAATCACTTTTAAAGGCGTCCCTCTCCCTATACTGAATGAAAGACCCTGACTGTACAGGGAAAACAAGGAAACTGCCTCATGGCAAAGCCCTCAGTCCAGCAAGGTACCTAACCACCTGCCCACCTATAGCCAATGGGAATGTTCGAGTGCTAAGATTAGGCACCCTGCTGGATCAGGGCCAAATAAACATACAGGAACATTAGGGTAATTTTCCTCTAGTTTCTCTCCGTTGTGGTTGTAGAGATTTACAGAGACTCAGGAACTTAACGACGTGACATTTAACAATAGCAGGTCAAACTCTGTCAGAGAGAAGTGTTATTTTTAAGTTAATGGGACTTTTGCATCCTAAACGAGGACAGACCACGCTACAGAAATGTGCACTGGGGAGAGGTGATCTGAGAGAAGGGTTTTACCTTTAACTAATTTCTATGCTGAAAAACAAGAGCTAACAGCATCTTAGCCTCTCTAACTCTCCCAGGTGTTCCACGTAAGACAACCAAAATGAGGTCTCTCAGTGCACCCAAAGCATATGGTTTGTCCAGCTCCTAATATCCCATTCACTTAAATCAAGGACATATTACAGTTGCTGCCAACAACAAAGGGGTTAGCACCAACAGCTGGAGAAGAGACATAAATATAAACCTACCTGTCTCCTGCGCCAACCATGTAAGAAGGATTTTTCACCAAGTGGCCAAATTCATTACTTTCCCCTCTCAGCAAGTCCTGCAATGCAATAAGGAGCAGAGTGAGCAGCATGCTGAAAATGGCTGAAGCTTCTTAACAGTGTAAAGTGCACTCTGTGTGTCATTTACACTGGGAAGTGAAGAGTGGGAGTGTTGTCTAGTGGTTAGAGTAAAACTACACCACCAGGGAACTTCTGAGATGCTAGCTAAACCAGATGGATTCACCCCAGCTAACACACAGAGGCCTGATCAGCAGCATTTCTACCACCACCCTCCCTAAGAGGTTCCACAGAAGGATGGGGGCCTACGTTCCCTTCAGAAGTGCCCCCCCACGGTGAAGGCTGTTGTGGAGATGCCATGAATCAGCCATTACCCTCACTTCCCCGACCAACACCGCTCTCTTTCCTGCTGCCCTGGCCACCTGCTCGTCACACAAGGAAGGGGAGATTGTGGTGGTTTTCTGTGGCCAGTGGCTCTTGTGGCCTGACTTACCTCAGTGGAAGCCAGAGTTGAATATTGCCCAGAGACTGAAAGAGCCTTCAACCACACTGTGATTCTGAGGCTGCCATTTTCCTATCACGCCCTTCCTCTGATTGGCAGGACAGCCCATGCAAGCACAGCACAGATCTTGCTCCCATTACAATCAATGGAAGTTTTGCCCCAGGTGGCTCAAATGGGAACCAGATGAGGCCTGTGACTTCCTAAGTGAAAGCTAATTGTCAGTACTGCCGTGGTGCTCAGCTGGCCAGGGTAATGGTGCCGTGTAGCTGCAAAATCCTTTTTCCTAGGACACCGAGCCATCACGTAACTCTTCTTCACCAGAGCTCCACCCAAGCCTAGCATAATGTGCCATAGCCGGCTCACCACTACTGCTCCACTGTAATGAGTCTCTCCGTCCTTTCGGAGTCCATTTCTGATCATGCACCCACAGCCAGATCTTCAAAGACTCCCATTTGGATACCAAAATAAATGGCTGGATTTCAAAGGACCTCAGCAGGTTGGCTGCTTGGCTCTTTTGAAAGGCTAGTCACTTGTCTCCATGGGAGCTGCTGGGTGCTGTGCACATTTGCAAATCCAGTGTTGAACCCTGAAAAATCTGACCCTGAGTTCTTTTGGAAATCTGGTTCTGACTGCCTCCCCCATAGGATTTCAGTCTATTACCAGACAGGACGGTAAATGCCGTGCATTCATTTCAAGAGCTCAACCTTTCCTCCCTAACTTTTCTGATGAGGTTTTCAATTTAGGGCCCTCCATTTCAATTTCCCCCTGGTTTTGCTTGCTCTCTTTCCATAGTTGAGCATGGGATGGGGAGGGTTAGTGCCAGTGATGAGCTGCCAAAAGCTTAACAACCGGTTCCCTATAAAAAGTTCTGATTTAAGGGGGGGAGGGGAGCGGAGCAGGGGCCGAGGGAGACATCCTCGTGGGGCTGGAGGCCCCTGCAGGGCCTGGGCCAATTGCCCCACTTGCCCCCTCCCCTCCCCTCTGGCCAGCCCTGGAGCTTGCAGCAGCCCCACCCCCCACCTTGCTGGGCCATTCAAAAAGCTGCAGCAGGACGACTCCAGAGCTCAGCTGAGCTGCCCATGCTGCAGCTGGGGGGAAATGGGTGAAGGGCCGGGGGAGCCTCAGCCTCCCCAGCTGGGAATCCTGGGAGCAACAGGATGGCCCAGCCCGTGGACCAGAGTTCTTTGCCCACCCCCTGGCCCTTTAACAACCGGTTCTCCACGGACGTCTAATTTTAGCAACCGGTTCTTGGGAACCTGGGGGAACCTGCTCCAGCTCACCACTGGTTAGTGCTGAAAGACAGGTGAGCAGAGAAGGCGAGGAAGACAGAGACTGTGCTCTGCAGGCAGATGGCTAATAATTCCACACGGCTATCGATTTCCTCACATCTTGAAACAAATTCCGACAGCGACACTGTGCTGGGATTCACATTCAGCATGAAGAGAACAGCATATACCATAAGTGAAGCCCTGACTAGCATTCAATGAGCCAGAGAAGCCTGCTTATAAAATGGGAATGAATGTTTTCCACAGAGCAGCTGAGCTGGTTAAAAAACAAATTGTGTGTTCCCCTCTTCACACACACTTTGACATTTTTGGTTCTGTACTGTGGGCTCTAGCCCCAATTCCGAACAACATCCCTATTCATGAAAGCAGACACTTAACTTAAGTCCTAGAGGATTTTTAAGTATGTGCTCGAAGTTTAATATAAAGCTGCTGCCCTGAATCAGGGCCTAAGAGTAAAATTTTCAATAGTGCCTAATTGCTTCAGGAGCCCACGTCCTATTTTCAAAAGTCAAAAGCCTAAAGCACTTTTGAAAAGTTGGACTTTGGGTCCTAAATCATTTAGGACACTTTTGAAAGTGTTACTCTTACTGCTGGATTTAATCACGTGCTTAAGTGATTTCCTGAACTGAGGTCTATTAGAGTATCGGCCCAGTTGTTTCTCTTCTTCCCAGTGTCAGTTCCTCTGCTCACACCATTTGGCACCTTCAGTCTCACTAATGCATGCATGGGGAAAAAGCAAAAACAAGCCAACAGGAAAAATAATAATGAAAGGTGCAGGATGCTCACGATTTGTGCCCCTGACAAAGACAACAGGCTTGGTAAACAGGAGCTTGGAACAACTGGTTTCCAGACTGCCATCGTAAAGGACCTTTTAGTGGTGGGGAAAAAAATATCTTCTGTCTGTACGTTCTCATCTGGAATCCTGTTTATTTTTGTTCCTGCTCTGAAATGCCCCAGGAGTCAGACTGGGCTTTGCTTCTTGGCTTTCACAATAACTCTTTCTTAAGGATATGTCCTCTCATTGAATATGAAATGTTTCACAATTGACAGCAGTTGTAGTAATGTTAGGTAGATGGATCCATTGGTCCAGAGTGGGGGAAAAACAATGGGTGTGTGTGTTCTAGGCAAGGTGTTCTAGCCATTTGATATTTAGATGCTGTTTTTTATGCTCTCCCTTTAAAAAGCAGCAAAAAGACTGATGCATTTCAAGGTGGGAGATTTAAAGTGAAGCGTATGATGGGTTTAGGAAGGACAGACTCCCATTCTTGGTGCATTTCAGAGAGGCTCTCACTCAGCAGAGCACTCCATTTGCTAGCTTCAATCCTTATTTAATTTATTCTACTAAATACTAGAATATCATAACTGGATCATTTTTTTTTTTACAGTGGCAGCGGTTCCAGATGCAGATGCTCTTGTTGAGTGGAGCTATCCCTTAAAACCTGGGCCTAGGTGGGCAGCCAGGGAACCTTTTTAGAAAGAATTCTGCCTATTGAGCTTTCATGCTGTGTTTCCACTCCATCTCCCTCACCCCACCCCCTCTCTTTCCAACGAAGGGACCCTATATGAAAACGGTGGGACGAATCAGCCCAGCTCCGCTCATGGCCGTGGTGTCAATGGAGCTATACTGATTTACACCAGCTGAGGAGCTGGCCCAGGATCTTGCTTTCTTTGAAGTTCACTTGCCTCCTTTGCTGCCAATAGAGTCACTCCACCCTCCCACCCATTTGTGACATCATCACGATTTTCACGATAACAGATTGGATGTAGAAAATATTGGCCCGGTTTCTCCTCCGCAATTGGACTGTAGGGGGCTCCTCCAGGGTTGAAGAGGTAATTTAATGGCTCCTAAGGCATACCCCTCCCTGCAGAGAGGGCATGGCTGGGGGAAAGGGGCGCATGGCTGGGGTTCCCTGCACCCCAGCTGTTGTAATGGCCTTTGGGGGTCATTGGTGCCCCTAGTCTGCTCTAATTTATGCCAGGGAAATGGCCTGCTGGATAGCAGCTCTAGAATTGGGGGAGCACCAGGTGACTTAAGGACCCCTTTGTACACCCTTTTTCAGAGTTGTGCTCCGTGCTTCTGAGCTGCAGCCAAGTCGCTAGACCTAGGCTTTCAGACGAGGAATAAGCAACAGGAGCAGCTGTACTCTTAAAAGCATTTACACAAACATCCTTTCCCCAAGCAAATCTCCCTAGCGTTAAGAAAACAGGGGAAGAGAAAGACAGGAGGGTTGTGCTACCCAGCTAGCCGGCATTTCAAACTGCCCCCAGGCTAATTTAAACAGACCATATGGTCCATATTGCAGGGCACATTTAACCGCATTGTGAGTATGGATAACATGGATAACTGAATGTCAGGCTAGCATCATAACACTCCCAGCCCACAGAGACATCTTGCCTGTGAATATCAGCTGGACAATGTACTTACCCGGTGTTTCTTGTCGGCTGTGGGAGACGACCTGGAGCGCACATGCACCGTGACTGACTGGTTATCAGATCTATCGAGCAAGTCTTCTGCAGACACCGATTTCCCAGATCTCCCGGGCAATGAGGTCTTTTCAAAGACCCGCTCCTCCATCCTGTAGGGGAGTTGGTTGCGTGAGCCACGCTGACCTGCCTGAGTGCTTTTCAGGAGCTCTGGTTTGGCTGTGTAATCTCGGCGTCTGTCCGTTTTAAAGCGGCTTGCAAAGGAACTGCTGCTGCCATCCTGGTACCCTTTCTTTTGTTCAAACCCATTGAGATCGAAGCAGCCCGTCAGCCCAGGGGGAAGGGTAGAGGAGACCCGGCATGTTCTAGACACCTGCTCTAGTGACTCTCTCCGGTGGTAAAACTTCTGATCCTGGAGAGAATTCATGCTGGAGGCAGAGGAGAGGCTCTGGCTGTCCAGGCCGCTGACTTGCAGGTAGGAGCTTTGCGAGCGCTCTCTCAGGACCCCAGCATCGTGAGAAGGCCGCTTCCCAGTTTTGCGTTCAATGTAGTCCGCAAGTGCGTTCTGCTGCAGCTGCTTCAGCTCTGGCTTGGAGAGATTGATGGTGGAGCGAGCTTTGTTCTCTTGCTCAAAGATCTTGCGTCGGTCAGCCACCGTGTTCTCTGGGAAGATGAAATGGAGGCCTTTCTTCTGGGGGGAGAAGGGCGAGGGCTCGCGGTCTGAGACACCCACTTCGTTTATTTTCTCTGGCTCGGAGTAGGACCTCTTCTTCTGCTCGGCCGTCAGCCGCTTCCTGCCCCCGATGCGGGACACGTGCTGTGATAGCCCAGCGTGGCTCTCCTTCTCAGTGTAATCCAGGAGAGGGACATTGTTCTGCGTGGGAGTGACGCTGTGCCTCTCCTTGGGGATGTGAGGAGATGCTGTGGTGCTCCTCATCCCAACGTGGGCCGAGGCTGGCCTCTGTACGCTCCTCTTGGGTTTGCTCCCAAAGGGTGGGCTGATGTCGAGATCTTTGCGCCTGAACGATGTGGCTCGTAGGACCTTGGACTGAGCGTCTTTAATGCTGTTTCTGTAGTTTCTGCTGAAGGAGGCATCCAGCTGTGTTCCAGGAGCGTCTTGGACATTATCCCGCCACAGGATTTCCTTCTCTGGCTCGCACGTCAGCTGGAAGGTGCTTTTGCTCCTTGGCAGACCGCAGTACTCGCTCTGCCGTGCCTGATTTGCTGTCCCCACCATCTGCTGCTCCCCAGGATGCCAATCAACCTCCACAGGCTTCGCGCTCCCGTTCCTGCTCACCGGCTGCACACCCGGCGGCGTCTCGGAGCCAGTCGTGCTGGGTGGCCTGCACTGTTCGCTGGAGGGCTGGCCATGCTCTTGGGAGTCTGACTTGTTTCGTTTGTCCTCCGTGCTGTTAAGAGAGCACCTAGCGCCGGATGATTGGCTTGGCCTGTTTGGCCCATAGTTATGTCCAAAGCTGGGCACACCCATGCCCTGGGGCCTTTGACTGCCTTGCTCACGTTGCTCGATCTTGCTGACCTTCTCCAGCACAGAACAGTGGGGCTTGCTGGATTCCAGTGTCCCAGGCTGGATGCTTTGGGTGCTGCTGGAGCTTAGCCGGCTCCTGCTGAAATCAGAGGCCTTTGGGTGCAGCAGAGAAGAGGGTTCCTCGTACTTTGGCTCTGCATTGTGGAATGGGGCCATGCTGGCAATGTCATCCTCGTGCCGTGTGAAGGCCTGTCTGTCCAAATCATTCCATTGGCCACACCCTTGCCCTCGTTGATCCTTCTCTGCTTTATTATTGTGATTTGTGAAAGACAGTTTGGTTTCGGAACAGCCCTCGCATTGTTGCCTCTCTTTTAGCTCCAAACTATTTTGCCTCCTGGTGCTCTCCAGGCTGTTCTGCAAGGATGAAAAGCCAAGCTGCTTGGCCTTACTGTAACACCACTGATTCTGGCTGGTGTGGTCTCTCTCACTTTTCTGTAGCTTAGCATTTTTGTCCTCCTGCAGCTCAGCCGCCCAGTACTCCTTGGGCTGATAAAGAGCTTTGCTTTCACTGGCATCCCTCGAGCGGGCCTGCAGTGGCTGGGAATTGTGGTTGGAGTGCGGGGTGTTGTTTGTGCTCTCTCGGATGCCATGCGACGTCACATAACGGGAGCCTGACTTGTCCTTTTGGGAAGGGGTCGAATGGACGTCAGGGCCCGATGTACTGTGAGATTTATACTGAGCCAATTTTGCTTCCTGCTTTTTCTCCGCAGCCGGTGGCCCGCGGTCTGGCCGATAGAAGACGGCCGAGCTGTTTGTGAAGCTTTGGTTTCCATTCTCATCGACGCCAGAATGGCTGCAGACTGGGGCCTTCTCATACGAGGCTGGAAGAGGTGGAGCGTATCCACTCTCTTTGGCCAGAGCCGGATAAAGCATCCCATTGTTGTTTGCCGAAGGCTGGGGCACCTGGGCAAAGTGCGGCTCGGGGGAAGGTACAGGGTAGACGCCGGTAGGAAGCAAAGGCTGTCCTGGCTGTGCTGCCTGGGAATAGCTCTGCTTAGGTTTCACTCTGGGGCTGCTCTCAGGGCTTTTCTCCACCACCGTGTGCAGCTGCCCTTCCACAAATGTGGGTTTCAGCAGCTGTCCCTGCCCCAGGGAGACAGGGCCAGATGACAGAGGCCAGGCCCCTTTTGGCGGCGCTCGACATGGCTTGTTTTGATCGAGGCTGGACCAGGAGCTGGGCCGCTCGTGGTGCCTTATTGCTGCATAGCTGTCACTGCGAGTTGGTGGCATGGGGGGCCCCTTCGGGTGCTGACCCTCACTGTCGGAGGAGCTCCTCCTTTGCTGGCCCCAGAAGGGGACTCCACCGTACCGGCTGTGACCATGCAGCCTGCTGTAGCCACGGCCTTCTGTCTGCGTCCGCCCCTCGCCGCTTGGACGCAGCGCGGAGGAGTTCACTTCGTACTCCTCAGAGACCCCTCGCTGGACGTCGTAGACCGTCTTGACGTACCTGATGTCAGCCTGCCTCATCCCCTCCTGCGGGCTGCCTCGGGAGTGCACGTTCTCCATGGAGAAGGAGCGCTCCTTGCAGAAGGAAGGCGCCGGGCACTCGGGGATGCTGGAGTTGGTGGAGAAGGAGCTGTAGGCGGAGTCCCTCTTGCTGTGGAGTTGGGCAAGCTGGTCGATGCTGTTGGTGGACTTGGCTGGCGAAAGGTGGCCAGGGTGATATCCAGAAGGAGTATGGTCCAGGGTTTCCATGCTACCCCACGAGCTGTACTGGTCAGGGCTTCTCCTCAGATAGCCATGGTCATAGCCAGAGAGATCACTCGTGGATGAACTAGAGGAGAGAGAGAGGGAGACGGGGGAAATAGACTGTTAGCAAGAGAGGCATGCTTTGGCTTATAAACGAGCTCAGAGGCAAGATGTTTAGTTTTTAGAAGAACAGACGAAAACCCATATTTGGGCCTGACTGTGTTCGCTGTCTGCAGTCATCTTGGTTTACTAAGAGAAATTGCTTGACATTGCAACACATGTCTCCTATTTATCACTGGGGGGCGGAGGGGGGGGGGAATAAAGATGGAAGCACTGTGCAAGCTTTGGAGCCAGGGAAGTTCTGCCGCACCCATCAAACCCATCCAAAGCATTTAAAAAATAAAAATAAATGCAGATGCCAGAGAAGGAAAGAGCAAGGGAGTAGGAGCGGCTTCTTGGGGGGAGGAATTGAATCTCTCCCTTTTTTTCCCTTTTTTTTCTTTTTATGGAGTTGAAGGCTACTCCCTGGCAGTCTTCCTGGAAACTCAACTGTAGCAGAGAAATTTTGTTTGCTGTGAGAAAACTAAACAGACAAGACAGAAGGGAGATACGGGGCATGTATGTGTGGATGTCTGTGTGGGAAGGAAATTACAGTAGTGTTTTGATAAGGCCCCAGGAAGTCTTTACAGCCCCACTGCGGATGTAGTTTAGCAGGCAAGGGCGTTCCCCATTAAGGGATCTGCAGAGCATTAGCGAGGGCAGATATAGGTTGGTGGAGGAACCTCTGATGTGGTCACTGGAAGTCTGTCCATAAAGAAGACTATTCCAGTAGTTACTGGGAGGGAGGCAGCTGCTCTTGTTCCAGACATACTTATGTTTCACAATGGGTTTGTTCACATTAAGGGGGAAGGTGTGCAGGTTTTCAATTGTTGGGAGGGACTTTCTAGGCTCACAACCCCGGTTTCACCCCATCAGGTGCTTCTGGGGCTGAAGTGGGTAATTTGAGGTACTGCTTTTCCTCCCCTCTGTCCCATGCAGCTCTCCCTCTGGACACAGCTCACGCTGCCGCCGTTTAAATGCCACTCTTAGCTATGGCCAGAAGGAGTTGCTTGGGAGCCATGTAAAACGAAACCCTCATTCTCCCCTACACAAGGAGCTGAGCAGGCCGCCCCATTGCACTCCCAGGGACGCTGGGAGCAAGGGTCTGAGCTGGGAAGCACTAGCTGATGGGCTGCCCAACAGCTGGGGTTTGGTAGTGTGCAGAAAACAGTCACACGGTAGCCACTCGGAGTGGTTAGTAGTCACACACTCAGCTTAGAAATAGCTGTATTTCCTGGAATGGCAGCCCCAGTCCCTGCCCAGGCTCAACATGGCCGTTCATCTTGCTTGCTCCACGCACATGCCTGTCTGTGTGCACTTCCGATGAGACTGGAGGTGCTGAGCATCCACAACAGCCATTGGATCTCATGGGAGTTGGGGATGCTCGGTAGCTCTGAAGAGCAAGTTACCAGGTCCTCAGAGGCAGCCGGTGTAAGGTGAAGCAGCCCCCAGGCTAATCTGCAGCCACTAAAGAGTCCCTGATGCTTCTCAAAACATATTCGCACTGTAACCTCCCCATGCACAGCTGGACTGAAGGAGCTAAGCTGAGCAAAGGACAGCTAGAAAGAGAGACGGGTGGACAGCCTTAAGGAAACGCAGCGAGAAGGAGTCTGCCTGCAAAGCAAAGGATAAGATATGCGGAAAGAGGTGCAGAGACACATATGCTGACATGGAGGGGAATAATGTCAATGAAACCTCAGAACAGCCACGTTGTTCATGTCCGGTGTCAGCTGCTGATCTGCTTTCACATTTTATTTTAGTTGTTTCTTTGTTTAATGAACAATGGACTATGGGTTTCAGACCTGGACAGCCAGACTCTCAGCCAGGGCCCCGACAATCCACCCAGGGAAGTCGACGCGTGGAGCTGGCAAACTGACCACTAGATGCCACTGGTGTTCCTCCTTAAAAACACCTGGAGGAACAAGCATCCTTGGCAGCAGCCAATCCAGGCCGGAGTGTCTCTGCCAAAAATGCAGCAGCTGTGACGCAAAGCCCCTGGCTGTCAGATGAATGGGCTACTAACAGGATGATTTGAGCAGAGGGCTGGAGGGGGAACACGCATTTCTACTGTAACTCTTTTTTGTAATCCTAGTTTGTCTTCCCCTGCCCCACCGCCCAGGCTCTTTGGGGCTGGTTCTTGGCTGACATTTGCAGTGCCAGCATTTAAGTTGCCCAGAGGGTTTGCACAGAGGCTGTGCGGAGAATCCCTCCTTCGGAGGCCCATCTGCCTTTCAAGGGGAAACAAAGAGGGTAGAATTGTGCACGTCTCCCCAGACTGCCTATGACACTTACTGACAAATGCCTTCTGGATCTTCTTAGCACAGTCGGAAAGAGAACCCCCCCACCCCAGGCTGGGATCATGGCATTTGTTCAAGTTTGCAGCCTAAATAATGGCTGGAGGGGTCTGATCCCATATTCTTTTAACAGAATTAGTGTTCTGGGACTGAAAAACTTCCTAACTGTCAGGGTGGTTAAGCACTGGAATAAATTGCCTTGGGAGGTTGTGGAATCTCCATCACTGGAGATTTTTAAGAGCAGGTTAGACAAACACCTGTCAGGAGTGGTCGAGATAATCAGTCCTGCCACAAATGATGACCTCTTGAGGTCCCTTCCAGTTCTACGATTCTATGGTAACCCACCACACTGACTTAGGAGGGAAAAGCACACACGTAATTATAACTCTGATCCCTGCAGAAAGCAATTGGCAACATCAGGAAATCCCTCACTGAACGTCTCACCCTGGGAGGACCATCAGTGACGTAACACCTTTGGCTATAGTGGCTGCTCATGAAAGCAGCTTGTCGCACTGACAGGAGATGTTTCCATGCTGCCTGGGTCCTTTTCTTATTTCTTTTTACATGCTAATTTTTTTTCCACCTTTTTTTTTATTCACTGGGGAAAGGAACAGGGTGGACAGTGTCTCTCTCAGATCCTATTATAGCTAAAAAATCAGGGCCAGCTAAACACATTTTTAAAAGTGTTCTGCCTAACATGGGTTTAACGGCGTTGCCCCATTGGAGTAGAGCAGGGAACACAGAGTTGAATCTGTTTAGGAACCAGTTTTCAAGACTAGCTCTAGGTCTTGAGCCGTTATATCACAGTAGTACAGTAGGATTTCGCTAGGTCCCTGCCTAGAGTTGGTATCTAGCTCTCAGTGCCATGCGGAGAGTTGGCTCAGACCCCACCGAGACGGTGGGAATACAAGGCCAGATTTTTAAGGGAGTTCATCACCAACTGTTCCCATGTAGGCACCTAAATAAAATGCAGCTGGATGCTTCATCTGGATGCCACGTAGGAGCTGAGGGCTTGTAAAAATCCAACCCCAACTGTGGATGATGAGCGCTTTTGAAAAACTTGCCTGTATATATTAGGGTCAACACGGAGCCCCACTGAGGCTCTAGGGGTCATTGGAGTGCATTGTTGGCTCAGGGCCTTAGCTTAGAAGCACCAGCCTTACTACGTGTCTGTAAAGTGCGGACAGGAGCTACATAGACAAAGAATGATAATAATCGTAGTAGTCAAATACTGCAGTCCTTACCGAGTGCTTGACCCAAAGCCTAATGAAATCACTGGGTGTCTTTCAACTGACTTCACTGAACTGACGCACATAAAATTACCATTGAAGTCAATGGGAGTTTTGCTTGTGTAAAGGCTGGGTGAGGACTGGCAGGATCTGTCCGAATGCACCGAAGCAGGTTGCAGTAGACAGGCAGTTTGGCAGGGATGGCTGATTTACTGCTCAGAGAGGAAGGATACTTTCTATAGATGAGTAGAGAAGTTTTCTTTTCTTGGAATGATACACTAAACAAAAACCAACTCTGCTGTATTCCTCTGAGTTTTACAGTACATGGCCAAGACCACATGACCCTTACCTGGAATGGTAGGACTGATGCCAAGGAGTGCCAATCGTGCCCTGAGATATTTGCATCATGCTGGGATCGGGTTGGTTCTCTATGAATTTGGTTGAATGCCAGGAGTGCGGTCGGCCCACAAGTTCAGCCCGCCTAGGTAGAAAGAGAGAGGGATCCGAAATATTAGCAACACCCAGTCATTCGGCTCCTTTTTCAGGGGGTAAGACCCATGTAAACGGACATTGGCAAATAAATGTTAATCAGCACATATCACTCCGCAGACTTCTGTTTGCTGCTGCTATTCAGGCAATTAATTTGAAAGAACACTGAGTTATCCACCCATCCTGCCATATGTACACATGACAGCACATATTCACATCCAGGCACATTCATCCTCGTGCCAATACATGCCCAGCAGCACATACACTGACATGTTGACACACACGGATACATATGAACATAGTGAGCATGAATTCTGTTCACATAAACATATTCAAATATTGTTACCAAGTCCACTGGCTTCTTGTAGAGATTTTTTCTTGTGTATCTTAATTGCAGACATGGGCACTGATCCAGCAGGATGATGATCCCTTGTATCCACAAGAAAAATTAGGCCATAACACCATTTCACTATATTTTGCAAACTATTTGCTAAAGATTCCCGAAGAACAAACCATTATTTCAGTTTTAAGGCCACCTTTGATCTTCAGTGAAGGAAAGAGATCTGTTTTATCCCGCTGTTATGACAGGATCTCATTAATAAGAGCTGAACTGAAAATTTAAAAAGGAGGAGCTGAACAAATCAAATTTTCCCCATAGGTGTGTTTAAACAGAGCTCTTTTGTTCCATCCCTTGCCAAGAAAACAAGGAAACTGAATGTGGTCGGGTGGGAGGCTGACAGAACTGGATTTACGAAGTAACTCATACTGTCGCCTTCTCTTATTCCTGAAGTGTCCCTTCACAACACGAAGAGACTTGGGGATTTAAAGGATCTCTTTGTAGTTTTGGTAGAAGCAAAACCTACGCCATTTTCATTTCTTGTTTGGGAAAGCCCACTGTTTGACAGCTAGAAGTATGTTTTCCCTTGAATCCTTCAGCAAAGAGCTGTAAGAATTGTGCTGCCCAGTCCTCTAAGCCATTAATACTTTAAAAGCAATTCAGCCAACAATCCTGTAATAGCATCACGAGTAAACAAGGAAGCTGTGACTCTAACTCAAAAGACAAGCACTATAAATTTAAGTGTAGGATAACCGTGCATTGTGTCCACACCGACTTGTTGCTGAAAATGTGGATTAAGTGTAATAGAATCTTAGGAGAGTTTAAACTAATAGTGGTGGTGGGTGTGGAAAATCAGAGACTGAAACATGTGTTTGTGCACCAAACTAACAAGACTAACTGATCCAACTCTTATTGAATTCAATGGAAATGCTCCCTGTGACTTCACTAGGATTGGACCCAAACGTCTACAGATAATTGTTAAGCTGCTGTCTTCTGTGTAAGTGTATGTGAGCGCCCGTGTGCATGCGGCACAACAACATAGGTTCCTGGCATGTGCCTTCTAACACAGGATTAGGCACGGAGCTTGCTCTTTCAGGTATTTGCACAAATCTAGTTTACTCTGAGTAAGGCCGTCCTTAGAGAAAGGAGACTTGTGCAATTGAAACTACTGGATCTGCAGCTGAATATTTACCTCCAATTGTGTATTATGGGAAGATGACTACATTTAACTCATCAAAGCAAAGCACTGGTTTACCAAAGGCAGGTCTTGATAAAAAACATTCCATACATGTGCTTTACCCCAGGGTACAGGTTCCAGGTACCAATCTAAAATCACTGCAAGAGTAAAAAATTTTTTAAAACGGCCACAGAACTGGCTTTGGAGAGGCTGCAATATTGTGAGAACCCGACTCTTATCCTAGACAGATAGGCACAGTTGTAAGCCTCTCAGTACTGCAGTTAATTTCTGACTCAAGACAAACAATGCGCCAGACCCTCCGCTGGTGTAAATCACTGTAGTTCCATTGGCTTCAGTGAAGCCAGGCCAATTTACAGAAACCAAGAATCTCGCCCAGAAAGTAAGTGTTGCAAAAGGCAAAACTGCTCCAGCCCTGAGCCCCCCCAAACCCGGAACCCCTTCCTGCACCCCAAACCCCTCATCCCCGGCCCCACCCGAGCCTGCATGCCCAGCTCTGACCCCCTCCTGCACCCCAATCCTCTGCCCCAGCCCTGCACCCCCTCCCCAAACCCAGAGCCCCTCCTACACCCCAAACCCCTCATCCCTGGCCCCACCCGAGCCTGCACCCCCAGCTCTGACCCCCTCCTGCACCCCAATCCTCTGCCCCAGCCCGGCACCCCCTCCCCAAACCCAGAGCCCCTCCTACACCCCAAACCCCTCATCCCCGGCCCCACCCGAGCCTGCATGCCCAGCCCAGAGCCCTGACCCCCTCCCGCATCCCAACCCCCTGCCCCGAATCCAGAGCCCCATAACCCCTCATTCCCAGCCCACCCCGCAGCCCTCACCCCCCCCCCCCCCGCCCATACCCCAAGACTCTCATCCCCAGTCCCGTTGGATCGTGGGCACCAACCATTTTCTTCAGCTGGGTCCCCAGAAAAAACGTTTGAAAACCACTGATCTAGACCATCCCTGACAGGCGTTTGTCTAACTTGCTCCTACAAACCTCCAATGACAAGATTCCACAACCTCCATAGGCAATTTATTCCAGCGCTTAACCACCCTGACAGTCATGCGTCTGACGAAGTGGGTATTCACCCACGAAAACTCATGCTCCAATATGTCTGTTAGTCTATAAGGTGCCTCAGGACTCTTTGTTGCTCCTGACAGTTATTTTTTTCCTAATGTCCAACCTAAACCTCCCTTGCTGCAGTTTAAGCCCATTGCTTCTTGTCTTACCGTCAGTGGTTAAAGAGAACAATTTTTCTCCCCCCTCCTTGTAACAACCAGAGTGGGTCTGATTCTCCTCTCACACCCATCATTTCATGTCACGGCAGCTTCATCTGACTTAGATCAGTGTAGCTGAGAGGAAAATCAGGCCCAGTAGTTGAAAAGTATTTGCTTTATTTTGACTGAGTTCCTGATCAAAAGGAAAAAAAAATCCTAATTTCTGTGCTGATTTTGAGAAAAGAAATAAAGCAAACCTAGGAAAAAGCTTTTTGGCTTTGCCATTTTAAAAACAAAGAGAAAAACAGCAATGGGAAAAGGCAACAGTGAGAAATTTAAATTCACTTGCTTTTATCAGTGTGATGAAGATTACTCTTATTTCGGTGTTTATCTTACACTATGGAGCTATCTTGGTTAGTCAGGAACAGTTAGCTTTTCAACTGATATACATGCGTATTCATTTTATAGTGCCAAGATATGGATACTGTAAATCATGCCTAAGGACTTCACTTACAGCGAGCATGGAATTTATTCATTGTCTGACATATCCAGTGATTTACTAGGGAAATTTCTAGTGTTGTGGGGAAGTTATACAAAGCCCTTGAAGCTACGGATTGTGGTAAATAGTGTGCTGTGATAGATAGATAGATAGATAGATAGATAGATAGATAGATAGATAGATAGATAGATAGATAGATAGATAGATAATGAAAACTACAGAAAAATATATGGAGGAGAGGAGGAAAAATACATACCCCAATGCAAAGTTTTTGAACGTGTATGTATAAGCCAGATCCTCAACTGGTGTAAATCAGAGTAGCTCCACTGACGTCAATGCTGATTTACAGCTGCTGAGAATCTGACCCTCAGTGGGAGAACATAGCTCTGTAGTATCTCGGGAGTTCTCCCAACAAATAAATCGCAGAACATAACAAGGCAGCAGAGCTGTGGAGATGCTTCTTTGCACCTGCAGTTCATCGGAAGGTTAGTTAAGCAGGGCTGGATTCTCCATTGCCTTTCACCTTGTGCAGTAACTTATACCAGGGCAAGGTACGTGCAAAGATTACACAAGGTGCTGAACAATGGGAATCTGGCCCCTAATTCTCTAAGCTCATCTCCAGAGAATACTAAAACACAAAGCAAGATGAGTTCCAAAACAGAGACATTACCTTGTAGCAAACATCAGCATTTTTGATAGCAACCCTCTGGCCAAATCAACATCGTATGGAGAAGGTGCTTGCACAAAGCCCTTTCTCTGTGCTCTCTGTTCTTCTTTCAGCCTCTTTTTAGATATAAAAGTTCCCCAGGAGCTCCATTTTCTGCTGCAGTTGTACAGTCTGATCTGACTCCAGAGCACTGAGTTTTAGGGAAGTTTCATCAGCCAACCATTCCACTAACATGACCAATTAAAGCCACACTGGAGTTCCAGGGGTAGCAGGCATCCCACAGTGCACCATGCTAGAAGAAGTTAACTGCTGAGTGTCACAATGCAATGCAAGAAAAAGCCAGGAGGGGAAGAAAACTGCTGACCACTTCCACTGGGGAAAAAATGCTTCATGGTAGAACCCAAGATAAAATCCAAAGTTCTATTTTGAATGATATCACCAGTAATAACTGTAGCCTCCTCCACACACAAAAATGACACTGTCTGCAAAACCCCATGAGAATTCCTTTGGAGCGCTTCACTACAGGCTTCATTGCAAAATACTACCAAAACCTTTGGAGGGGAAATGAGCAGATTGGGGGATCTGTACCTTTTGGGGCCATTCCTATAAAGTGTGGAGCAGTCA
Source organism: Mauremys mutica (assembly GCF_020497125.1). NCBI lineage: Eukaryota > Metazoa > Chordata > Testudines > Geoemydidae > Mauremys > Mauremys mutica. The sequence continues at coordinate 18,332,265 of NC_059076.1, read as the reverse complement.
TGTTGTATAAAGGTTGCCGTATGTATATATCAGTGCTGGGGTGAATATCAGATGAAAAGAACAGGGATAATGGGATCTCGACTGCGCAAAGATGTCCTTGTACCACACCAGTGAATCCCCCTGATTCTTACATCTCAGCAGTTCATCAAGGGGTTCCCGACATGACATCAATAAAGTGAGGAGAGAATGGATGCCAGGGCCAGCATGGAAAAATTACCCCGAGTCTATTGTCAGGGTTTAGAACTTGGCTATAAAAATTAATTTCACTTAAAGGGGACAAGTTATTTAAGAAGTGGTTACTGCAAAAGTGGGCATACATAACAACCGCCTTCCAAGGTACTGCATGCACACGGCTTAGCAAATCCACACTAAGTGAGTAATCTCTCACCTGAAATCACAGTGGTTTGCCTTACAGGGTAAACCCTCCATTTTCACTACAGCCTAAATAAAGGGAGCTCTTTATATCTCTCAAGTAATTAATAGGTTTCTCCATCTTTTATATGGGCTATTTTTTACACCCAGGAAACCCCACTGCAGTCCATGGTCCTGTCAAAGCACTCTGCACTGTCTTGCTGGATATCTAGATTTGATTAAAAAGAAATATTTTCATGTGAATGTAGCCCCCTGATTCAGCTACGCACCTGAGTGTATGGACTTCATTACTGTGCTTGAGACCCTTTGAAGTCGGCAGAACTTAAGCACGTGCTTAAGTACTTGGCTGATTCAGGGCTCTGAGTGTTTATTAAATGGGAGGATTGTCAGCAAGAGCTAGAGTCAGGCACAGGATAAGAAAGCACTGGGCAAATTTCTCCACAATGTCACGCTGCAGCATTTCAGTGACCTGCAGTAGCTCTGGCTATTCCAGTCCAAAGTGTCTCTTGAGCAGAGAAAGGCAACTCAGCAAAATGACACAGAGTTTTGAGACATGGGTGAATGTCTAGCATGAGACCACGAATCCCATCTTCACTCATGAGCTACGGTAGCTCTGCAGAGATGAAAGGCGAGTGCATTAATTCAGTACATTGCTATGGGTGGAAACTTCAGATTAAATGCTTTCTCCAACTCGTACTTAAATAATACTGCATCACCCACTGAGCCCCATCGGGTCCTTCTGAAGACAAGAAGTGGTTGCAATAAGCATTTCAGCAAGACTGGGCAAGCCAAGAGGGCTGCCAGACATCTAACAGGGTGGTCTACCTTCTCTTAAATGTGGCACTCACTTTGTGGGTCTGAAGGTAGGAGGAGTTTACAAATATATGCTTCAAAACCACACGAAAGCATTCAGTCAACAGCTTCCCCCCTACCTAGTGCTAGATGGAAACATGTTACAGCCCTCAAGGCAGCTATAAAATTAACCAAATGGATCTACTGTTTTTTAAGACGTTTTGAGCTTTGAAGGATTCTTTTAACATTAACCCCTTTGCATCTGTGGATTATGGAGCTTTCATTGCTGGTGGAGGGCTTCATACCAAGAGCCAAAATATTCAAGGGAAAATATTGCTGCAGAGTGGCAGACAATAATAATGGGGGACAAGAAGAACTTTAGACTGATATCCAAGTTTCAGTCAGACGCTGAAGCTAAAGAGGAGGATTCTGCAAGGAATGCCCCTTCCTCAGCTGGTGTATCATAGGAACCCAAGTCTACAGCTGACTAACTTAATTTGATCCATGCAGGGAATAATGGGATGTACTTCAGTCTTTTAGAACATGAATCAGTGCACAGTAAGGGGCTATCACTGAGTCTGACTGATTACCAACTAAGTCACCATTGTCAACACACCAATCAGGTGATCTTCATTTGTCGATCACAGTATACAGTTGAGGCTACAGGTGTACAGATGTTCATCAAACTCATGGCTGACATATGAATCAAAGAACCTTTTGTGAATCTAGATTTTCCCAGTAAAAGCTAATCCATGTGGATGGACTCCTGTATCCATATGGGTGGGTATAAGGGTCAACCAGCGTGGATCATCCTGCTGGATCAGGGCCCATGCCTGCAATTAAGATACACAAGGGAAAATCTCTGTGTTTAAAAGACCTGAGAAGAAGGATTTGTATAATGAGAACATTGTCATCAATGGAGCTAGACTGATTTCACCCGCTGAGGCTCAGAGTTTGTCACATTTCACTGTAGCAATATACCGGGCACCGTTAGAATAAGGATATGTTCTATGTGCATCCACCAAAATGGCAATCAGTCCCCAGAGTCTGAAAATAAATCAAGTGCATTGCACTTCCTGCTGCATATTTATTTTGGGCCATAATCATCATTACAGTCCTTGTGCTTTCTATTAAGCAGAAAACTGACTCAGAAAACCTCTTAGGATTTCTACAGAGTGAAGCCACAATCCACTCAAAGACGTCATTCATAATTAAGGTGCAGTCATGGTTCTCAAAATAGCACATCAGACTAGGCCAATTAGAAAGAAAATCAACCTTAATAGCCTCAGCTTTATTCCTCTTTACTGATTCTGTTTGTTTAGACTCACAGAACCCTTCGAAGAAGTTTTGGTGCCAGGCTGGGAGGAAGCTGTGTTCCTTAATAGACATTACTGAAGAATAATGAAAACTCACCAGAAAGATTACTCAAGTCAGTGAAGCATTGCTCAAAATGTCACCAGATCAACATCGGGCCAATCATATCTCCCCACAAGGTTTACAAAAATGGAACAGAACTAAATGCCCCCATGTTTATTTTTCTGCATATGCTCAGGCAACGTTCCCACTAACAGAGGTGTACGCCAGTGAAAAAAGGACATACTTCACACAGTTTAGGTAAGACCTGTGAATATACTGCAAACTGGCTTTTAATCCTGTTGGCTTTTTTTAAATAATTCAAAATATATTGAGAAGTACATTATGGGCCATTTCCAATAGACAACTCTCTGCCTGAGGAAATCATTTCAAAGTGTCCCCAAGATTTCTCGCTTGTTTGATCTTTAGTCATAGATCAAGGGTAAAATTTATCTGCTGAGATTACCCGAGTTCTAGCAGGGACCAGTTTGGTCCTACTCGTATTGCGTGCCCCATTCCTAGTGCTTAAGACAGGTTTCAGTTTTGGCCTTTAGCTGATACATTCAAATGCTATTTGTTTACGGTCTTTGACAAGCTACATTTAGGATACCTGAGATGTGCCACGTTGAATCTTTATAGCCATGTCACGTTGCATTAGTTGTGGGAGTTTTAACACACCTCTGAAATCACTTTACATTTACTTAGGGATTGTCTAGACGAGCATTTAGTTTGTGGCAAGCTGGGGTGTAAATCAACCTCACACTGGCATGCTGTGCACTAAGTGCCCATGCGGACCCTGCTGCAGTGTACCAGAAATTCCCTAGTGAGCTTTGATCTGGTCCAGTTTCAAAGTGGTGTCACTCCACGACTGCATTAGGAAACCGTTGGAGCGCAGCAGCCGGGTGCACAGGGACAATGAGTGAACAGCAGACTAACATGGGGTAGATTTGCACCCCACCTTGCTGTGAATTAAAGGTATGTCTACACAGCAAAAAACACCCCATAGCAGTGCGTCTCAGAACCTGGGTCAGCTGACTCAGGCTCATGCTACGGGGTTAACCATAGCAGTGTTGGCATCCCTGCTCGTGCTGGAGCCCAGGCTCTGAAATCCGGTGAGCTTTTACAGATGGGGAAACTGAGGCAGACAGTGGTGAAGTGACTTGCCGAAGGTCACCCAGAGCTGGTAACTGGATTATGCTCTAACTAATTACCTGATGCTTAACCGTCGTTCAGTAACAAGTGCAGCTCACAGAGAATATCTCTTAGATTTAAGGCTCATCTTACTCAAGCCAAGAGTCCCACTGACTTCAGCTGACATTAACTGGACAACTCACTTGAATAAAGTGAGCAGGATTTAGCTGTTAATATGAGAGCTGATGTAGAATAACTACATGCTTGTTGATTACTAGATTCAACAAGTGTGTCCGACTGGAATCTTCTGAATGCAGAGTTTTTAACAACCAGTAGTATTTATTTAACCCCCTATATAAAGTAAATGAAAGGGTGTATCAGATCCGAAATTTGAAGGGAAGCCATACTGGTTGGGTTCAAGTGCCAGAACATTCACGCCGTTCACACGTGACTGTGCCTGGTGTTACCTAGAGAACAGGAAGGCTGGAATGAAAGGCTGGAGGGGTCTAAAATACAGCCTCTCCCCTGTTCTCACGTTCTTGCTACAATGTCACGGTACTTTCCTTTACTGGAAAAGAGGAAGAAAGAAGAGATATGGAAAGGGTGCCTGATTGTGTTGTATGGCTTTTATACTTTTCAGCTTATGGCTTGAGGAAGAACTCCAGTTATTTCTGTCTCCCCAAGCATTACCACTATAGTCTCCTGAAGTGAAGCCAAAACAAAAGACCCTGGGCCAGACCCCCACGCCCAGCTGTCATAAATCAGCACAGCTCTGTTGAAGTCATAGAGCGACGCTGATTTATGCCAACTGAGGATCTGGCCCAACAGGTTTAACGCAAACAATTTTTCTGGTTCTTCTTCAGTCAATACATAATTAGTTCAAAAAAACCAAGAGAACAAGACAGACTAAGATGCTTAAGCCCTCTGCTAGAAAACACGCAGCAACCGCATCAGGAGAGACTTCTAAACAATGGATGGAATGTGCTTTCCAACTCTCGCTCGTTTCCAATAATGAGCAGTACAGAGCCGGTGACTGGCAGGAAATATGTCACACTATAAGCCTGATTATCCCAATGTAATGGGGACAGTGAATAACTGCAGATAGCAAAAGGGATTTGCAGTGTAATTAGCAGACACCAGGAACATGATCCTGTTTGGGATAACAGTTTGAGATGGGATATCTGAATTCCACTCTTTTTGTGCTATACGTTCATACTGCTGTGCCTGATTCGCCTCCGACTTACCAAGATGCAAATCAAAAGCAGCTCTGTTGAATTCAGTGGAGTTACACACATAAAAGGCCTGGCTGCCCCCACACCAGTGTATGTACACAGGTATATACGCATTTACATACTACATAGATTCTGAACCAGACCCTTACCTGGCATAACTCACAGATAAGTTGATGGACACCAACAGGGGATCTGACCCTCTGGTTTCAACTGAGTTCTCCTGATTTGCCCCTGAGCTTGCGAGAGCAGTCTCCAGGCCCTATGGCCTCAATCTCTCACAGCCTGGACAGAGTGGAGAGCAGGGTGGCTGCAGGGAGCTGGTTGCAGCTACCTGATTCAGTCCTGGTGCAAGTTCAAGCTGCCAGGGTCAACTTAACTTATGTCACTGGCCTAAGGTCCCTCAGGGACCTTACATCAGGGAAGGGGCAGGCAAAGATGAGCTCAGGTCTGCCATGATCCCTTCCCTCCCTGCTCCTCCTTCCCCTTCCCCTGGGGATGGGAGAGGGCAGAGCTGCCTCCACTAGATTTACACCAACAGAGAGTTACCCGGCACAGCGGTGACTAGTCTCCTCTGGTGGCTTGCAGTGCCTAATAAACCTGAAAATATAGACCCTATATGTAACGTAACTCAAATATATAATATAGCTCAGATATGTAAGGAGCCAGCACCTCTTTCATACAAAACCTTCAATGAAGAGAGTTCTTGATCTGGACTCTCTAGGCCTGATTCTTCACTGCTTTGCACCTTGTATAGTCATTCATGCCTCCTGTGCAGAGTGGCTGTAAAACAGGATCATTACGATCGAGTAGCATTTTATACCCACTTTGCACTCCACAAAGAGCTGGGCAACAAAGAATCAGGCAGGCGGTACTCAAAAATTACACAGCATTCTATAGTTAACGATGCCAACTCCAGGACAGAGCCTCAGCTGATGAAAACAGGTGCAGCTCCACTGATTTCAACAGACCCCAATTTCCAGCAGCTAAGAGTCTGGCCCTAGAATCCTGGAATTTCCCAAAGACTGGAAACACTTATTTTCCACCCTGAATTTCACAGAACGTTTTAGACAATCGGCGATCCAAAGCACTTCATCATTTCGTGTGTGTTTACAGAAAGCAAACAAGTCGTGGGGCTGCCCCTCATGGCACAGCCAAAGGTTAAGACCATGCAGCATATTCCCTCCCACTCTCAAATGCTTCTACATTAAGGCTATTTCCTGTTTGGAACCAAAGTGTCAACCACTGATACACAATATAGACAGGCAGCAGACACAGCCTGAAATGCTACCCTCGGTGTAATAAAAAAAACCCATGACTATGTCTCTGATGGTAAAATATCACAATGAAGCACTAAACTGTGACGCTTCTCTCAAGTAACCACTGTTGGGAATGAAAGATCTACAAGCAGGAAGTACTAATCTTGAACTCTCAAAGCGTTTTGATTTATTTTCAGTTCAAAACAGCCTTTTCTTTCAAAATTTCCATTAGTTTTACAACAACAACAAAAAACAATTAAAAACTGGTCAAAATAAAAAGGGAAACATTTGGATTTTGTCAAAATTAAACATTTCTTTCAATCTGAAATGAACTCTTTTTTTCACTCTTCAATTCACTGAAAATTTTCCTTGATTTTTCAGAACCCCCAGCAAATCAAAAAATGCGTTATTTGCACAGCTCTATTCTTCAGATGCCTCAATACCTCTACAAATCTATCCCTTGGTCCAAAGCAATGGAGTGACTCCAGATTTACCCCAGTGCAGAGGAAAGCTGAATTTGGTCCTACTTCTCTAATTGTCTTCTCCAGGACTGACAAAGTTCTATAAAGGAGAGGAAAGGAAAGCACACCCGAGTCAAGCAGTCTCCCCTTGGGCAGATCAGCAACAAGAGTGACTAGCTACTCTGTGCACAGCCCCACACAAACATTATCAACGACAGCAAAGCTGTCCCTTGCTCAGGGCACAAGATTGAGTTTATTTCCCTGGCACTGTGCTGGAGGTGTGCGAAGGGCTCAGTGTGACGTGAGATAATTACTCCGACACATTCCCACTTCCTGATGCTTCAAAAACTCGACACTTACACGGGTATAAATTGATTCTTCTCCCCGCCGAGGGAAGTTGTGTTTGACAACGGACCCAGCTGAGGATCTGTCCCAGAATGAAATTCAAAGTACATAAATAACCGGAATAGGTAGAGGGCGGGAAGAGAATCATGAGCAAAACCATCTTCTCTCTCACCTGTTCTTCAGCCGCGGTTTAGCTGCTCCTGACCATGCTGTTTTGCTGTGCTGTAGGTCAGTGGGGATACACTCCGGACTGAGTGAGCGGGAAGCTGGTAGGTCAGCGTGTTCCTTTGCTACACATGTGTCCCTGTCAAAAGAAACCAAGGGAGTGTCAAAGTTCAGGGAGTGCCTGAGACAGACAGACAGACACACATACATTAAGATCACTTTCAAAACATCAAAGAAATATGTAGATGGGGGGTATTACATCAAAGCCTCATTTTTGACACGCACAAAGGAAAATGTCTGATGGAAAACAGCTGCTAAAAGCCATTGATGTGCCTATTCTTCTCCATGGGAAAGATGAAAGGATACATCACCACCAAATCTGGATTCGTAGGGTGAAATTCTGCCCTTCGTTATAGCTCGGCAGAGCTTGGTCATTAAAAACCCTCCTCCCTAAATGTTTTGGAGCAACTGTGCAATAGATCAACACATATTGTCACTGATCGAGAAGAATCAGCAGCGGGATCAAATATAGAACGTATTGAGAGAGAGACAAAGTGGGTGAAGTAATATCTTTTATTAGGCCAACCTCTGGTGGAGGGGACAAGTTTCTGAACTTCACAGAGCTCGTCCTCAGGTCTGGGGAAGGTAACCAGAGGTTAATGCATTAACCTACTGAGAAGTACAAATGCTAATAGTGAGAGGGGGCAGCCATTGTGCCAGGTCCTGAACTTACACATAGTAAAAGGCAGTCCTTGGCCTTTGAGATCTTACAGTCTACACCAGGGGTGGGCAAACTACGGCTCGTGGGCCGGATCCAGCCCACCAGCCATTTTAAGCCAGCGTGCGAGCTCCCAATGGGGAGCGGGGTCTGGGGCTTGCCCCGCTCCAGCGCTCCAGCCAGGGTGCAGGGTCGGGGGCCGTACCACGTGGCTCCTGGAAGCTGCGGCATGACCCTGCTCTGGCTCCTACACACTCCAATGGCCCCCTCCAGCACTCCAATTGGAGCTGCAGGGGTAGTGTCTGCTGATGGGGCAGCGTGCAGAGCCGCCTGGCTGTGCCTCCCCGTAGGAGCTGGAGAGGGATATGCGCCTGCTTCCAGGAGCCGCTTGAGGTAAGCGCGCTCAGGGCCTGCCCCCCTGCCCTAGCCCCATCCCTGATCCCTCTCCCACCCTCTGAACCCCTCGGTCCCAGCCCAGAGCACCCTCTTATATCCCAAATTCCTCATCCCCAGCCCCACCCCAGAGTCCACCCTGCCCATCTGGAACCCTCACCCCGCCCCACACCCCACTCCTCCACCCCAGCCCGGAGCCTCTCCCGCACCCTCCTCATTTCTGGCCCCACCCCAGAGCCCGCACCCCCAACCAGAGCCCTCACCCCCTCCCGCACCCCAACCCCAATTTTGTCAACATTCATGACCCACCATACAATTTCTATTACCAGATGTGGCCCTCGGGCCAAAAAGTTTGCCCACCCTGGTTTACACAGACAAGACAAAAGCTACGAGAAAGGAAACGTTATCCCCATTTTACAAATGAGGCCTTAAGACATTAAGTGACTGGCCCAAGGTCACAGTGGAAGTCTATGATAGAGCCAGGAACTGACCACTGACCTCCTGTCTCTGAGTCTAGCGCCTTAACCACAAGAACATCCTTCTTTCCTGTCAGAGGAGCAGGAGCTGCATTGCAGAGCTGAGGAACTTAGCTTGGGTGAGCACTAGTTCTTGTTTTAAGGCTGTATTCCAGGCTAGCTTTGCTAACAGCAAAACCATTGATCTTACGCCCGCAGACAAGTCCTACCTACGCGGAATGATGGCGAGATAGAAAGGTCTATCCCCAGTTCAACGTTCTTCCAATCAGATTAACACACAAAGGGCTAGCCCACCCCATCAAAACCAACACAGATGATTATTAATGATGGCTATTCTTTTAGCATAGAAAATAAAATCTCTCGAAACACTGGGTGTTCTTAATGACTCAAATTTTCACAGTCAAATGTGGGTCCGGTTTACAGTCACCTCTCTGCTAACGTAAGGAAAACACTGCATAAAAATCTGTATGAGACGCATGCTCTTTCCCTGTCTTTCCTTCCCTCCTGCCTAGCCCTGAGGAGAGCCGCAGACTAAGATGGGGAGTAATTGTCCCTTGTTCTACGTTTAATAGGCTTCAGAGCACATGCCAACATATGAGGCTTTAGATATTTCGGATGGCTTGGATTCCATTCCTGTGAGAGACCAGCCTTCTTTGTATCCATTTAAATCCTCCCCCCTCCAAGCCCCTCTCCCCCGCAATTCCCCCACGTGTCAGGCAAGAATTTTAAATCTCACATTGCAGATGAGATATACCAGGGAAGCAGTAGCACTTTCACCTAGATTGGGGAATTTCATTGGTCCAGAACTAGACAGAATGGCCTCCTTCCTCCGTCCGCTTATCTGTGTCTGCACTTTACCCCAGATCCTGCTGTAGCTGCCTTTTTTAATCAAATCTCACTCTACTTTGCCTCTCACCCAGTGTGACTGTGTCCTATTCCCCTCTGTATAAAGCTCTGAGGAACCTCGTGGGTAGGAGTAAGGGGGTGTTATTTAGCAACTGAGACGGTGGGGCCTCACAGTTACTCCATGCACATACAAAACAATACAAACTGATGGACCGAAGCCACATAAAATAGATCTCCCTCTGTATAAAGCTAGCCAGATTCCTCTCAGGAAAAAGCCTGCATGAATACTGGAAGCCAAATTTCTCATGTTACACCAGGGACATGCCACTGAAGCCAATGGCTCCACTTCTCCTCTCGCACCAGTTTCATCAATATAGTTACTATTACTCCTGATTTATGCCTGTGTGGGAGAAGACTATTTCAGTGCAGGATAGAGCAGAGAGGAGAGAACTGGGCTCGATAAGATTAAACTTAACCTCTTTTTTGAAAAAAAATATTATTGCTTATATTGCAGGAGTGCCTAGAGGACAGATGTGATGAAGTGAGAATTCGTCATCATGTTTTGTATGAACACTGTGTGCCTCAGTTTCCCCCATGTGCTGCATGGTTAACTAGGTGGGGGGAAAAGGTTGTGTACCCTTTGCAGAGCTCCAGGTATGACTGATGCCTGGCTGTCTGGGCCTGACCCCATGCTATGAAGAGTCTCAGAAGACAATTGCTCGGACTTTTGGTACCTAGCAAATAACAACTATGGAAGATCCACCCCTCCGCAGAAAGCCAGCCTGGTTTCACCAGCTGGAGAACAAAGGGCTAGGAGGAGGGCCAGGTGACAATGTTTGCCTGGGAACAAGGACAAAGGACTGAGGAGGGGCGGGGGTGTGTGTAGTTGTTAAGTGTGGGTTGCTGGAAGCAGGAAAAGCTTCTGGACTGGGACTAAGAAAGGGTCAGAGGAGAGCTCTGGGCTCTGAACTGGCCCAGATGGCCTATGCTGTAACTCTCTGTTCTCTGTGATAACCAAGGACTTTTGACGCTGTGTTCCAGACATCTAATACGCTCTTCTGCTTTTACAGCGCTGTCTGGGAGTCACTCCCTCCGGGGTCCAATCCAGGTGGACTTGCTGCAGGGAGCTCACGGCATAGAGCAGGTGTGTGGAAGGCTCCGAGTTTCAGTCCCAGGAGCTGTGAAGCCATGGGGTTTGCCCCAGTGAGACAGTCTGACCCTAAGGGGGCTGACACATTGAAGGAGCTCTCCCAGGGACCAGACCTGTGGATCCGTGACACCAGGGCCCCAAAATGCCAAGCTCTTTGCAAACATACAGCAAAGAAATGGCCCCCACCCTGCAGAGCTGACACATCTGCTCTACTTGTTTCTAGACAGAGCTGCTCTCGGGGGGATCTTTGTTACAAGTGAGCACATGGAAGCATCTGAGAAATCTATTCTTGCAAGATTTCCAGCACCCTTTGGCAGACCTCAGCAGATCAGAAAAGCCCTCAGCTGATGGACGCTGACTGGTAACTTGTCTCCAAATGAGGTAACTTGACCCTGCATTCTTTGTGTACTTAAAATTCCCACTGATTTCAGTAGCTTTGGGCACATACACAATATAGGGATTTGGTCCCTTTGGCGGTTTGCTATCACTAGTACAAAGCAGGATATACAGCTATACTATTGCACTGATAGTAAGCCAAATCTCAGGTCCTGTAATTCTGCAGAGGAGAGCCTGGCACTGGTAGAGAAGCAATGTGGCCAGCCAAAAACCACGAGTGAGCCTTCCCTCACTCCATGAGACAGGCTTAAAATACATGGAATTTAAGAATGACCCATTTGCCTGGTGGGATTGGAGCCTTCAGGAGGCAGTCAGGCCACGGTTTCAGGCCTTTCTTGGCAACCATGAGAACAGAAATGTACTCGGTGTTTATTAACGAAAGCTGGGCGTCTCCTACAATCACATGACTCCAGGAGCTGGGGCTTTAAGAAAAAACACCAAATATTGCAAAACTCATGCTCAAGTTATGAGAGCTGGCACGTGGCAATACTGGAGAAGAGAGAGCACCACTTCCACCCAACATCCCTCCGAGCACCAGTCGCTTCGTCCGTGGGCGTGAATGGGGCTGCCTGGCTACAGAATGGCTCTTCAGCTGCTGCCCAGGAAGCCAGTTCCCCCAGGAACTGCTTAGCATCCCTGGGTGCTCAGACTGGCCAGGCTGTGGGATTGTGGCCAGGTTCCTCCCCATGCAGCAGCGGGGCCAGGATGTGCCCATTGGCTGCCGTTTTGGCCTGACACAACCGTGCGGAGCGGATATAGAGAAGTAGCAATTTTATTTCTAATCCTCCATTAGTCAACCCATGGAAACAGTAACTGACCATCAGCTCATCTTCACTCTGTGGCAAAGGGGAAGATAGACCCTGGGGGAACGAGCTGTCTCATTCTGGGGAGATGGCGGGATCCAACTGAAATGTTAAGAGTCTCAGGACATGCACTTCTCCTTAGCTCTGGGGCAAATTCTGACATCACTACTCAGGGCCTGATTCTCAGTTACACTTGATGCCTCTCTGGTAGCGTAAAGGGGCCTTAAAGTGAGTGTAACTAATTTATGCCACTTGAAGTCCCCTCCTGGCACTGCCAGATTGGTGGAGAGTGCGTTTAGCAGTAGCCTACCAAGCTAACCTGAATCCAGCTAGCCCAGGTAACAGTAGCCGTGAAGCCAATGCATGCGCCAGCATGAGCAGTACAACCCAGCACGGGCCCTGGGGACATACGCTGCTCACGAGCCCACCCTGGAGCCTGCACTGTCTCCACTGCCATTGTGCCCAGCATTTAGTAATGTACATGTACGCCTCAGTGTAAATGAGAAATACTCATTAACTACAGCAGGAACATTCAGCACCAACCCGTTCTGGGAGTTAGAAGTAAATGTATTCCTAGTGTCCAGTACGTGGCCTAGAAATGGAAGGATCAGCACCGAACTTTTCGAAAACACCAACAGGTGCTCCTCGGTAAAATAACTTTCCATTCTTCTTGTGACAATGCACTCCATATGCTTTATGAAAACATGCTTATGAACGTGAAGATGTCGTCACTGGAATATGCTTTATGCAAAAGGTCTCTTGTAAGGCATCATTACAAAGCTTATAATCTACTGAGTGTGGTCATCCTATTTGTATGCATGTATCATTCCTGTATCGGAAGCTAGAAATATGAAGTATAACTCTGAGGTCCTATTGTAACTATGCAAAGTGTGGGCCATTAATGGTGGTTTAGAATCTTGATGGCTCCCATTGACTAGGACAACTGGTTGTAGATGTTCCTGTGTACATGTGGGCCAGCCCGTGGGTAATGAAGAATGAGGTTTTACAGTGACATGTGACCGTGTCACCTGATAATGAAATTCATCTTCAATCTGGTACTTTTCCATTTAGAAGGAGGCCCCAGAGAGACAAAAGATTCCCGCCTTGTGCCAAAGCTATAAAAGGGGGTGGAAGAGAACAAAGGGGGCGGCCAGTCATGAGAACACCCGTTTTTCACCTAAGATGTCTGCTGGAACTAACAAGGACCCTACCAGGAGAAAGGATCAGGCCCAGACTAGGAAGGAGTCAAGTCTGTGAAAGAAGTTTATTGGAACATCTCCGAGGGTGAGATTTTACTTGAAAACAGTTTCTTAGTGTATTAGGCTTAGACTTGTGTGTTTTTGCTTTATTTTGCTTGGTGACTTACTTTGTTCTGTCTGTTATTACTTTTTATTCTTAATAAAATCACTTTTGTTTATTATTGAACCCAGAGTAAGTGATTAATACCTTAGGGGAGCAAACAGCTGTGCATCTCTCTCTATCAGTGATATAGAGGTTGGACAATTTATGAGTTTACCCTGTATAAGCTTTATACAGAATAAAACGGATTTATTTGGGGTTTGGATCCCATTGGGAGCTGGGTGTCTGGGTGCTGGAAATAGGTGACCTGTTGAGCAGTTTTTGGGTAAAGTCTGCAGCTTTGGGGGTGTGGACCAGACCCGAGTCTGGGTTGCAGCAGGCTAGTGTGTCTGGCTCAACAAGGCAGGGTTCTGGAGTCCCAAGCTGGCAGGGAAAACAGTCTCAGAGGTAATCTCAGCACGGCAGGTGACAGTCCCAAGGGGGTCTCTGTGACCAAACCCGTCACGCTTCTCCTAAATGGCAGACATCAGTTCTCCCAGTCTACACGATATCTGCACTAATGCAGCTCAGATTCAGCTCTGATCGAGCCATTCCCCTCCTCTCCCTTCCATTCATCTCCTCAGCAGTCATGGAAAAGAGAAAGACAGGGGACTGAGAAACCATTACAGTGACTATTGGGCATCTAACTGCCGAGGGGAAGGAGAGTAAGTAGACAGCAGCCATAAAGGTCTGAGGAGCACATGCTCTCCTCACCACTGTAACAGAAGCACCGTGATTTTTTTAAATTATTTTACAAACATGTTGGAAAAGCAAGACACTACGGATTCCCACTGCTGCTATGCCCATAGTCCTTTTCTGGTCACTTCCAATGTATTCCCATATGTATCCACATGTGGTCAAATTTACAGATCAGCAGCTAAGTGGTGCACAGCTGGAGTGTTCCTCCTAATACACAGTTGTTGTATTTATGTCACAGAGACAAGAAAAAGTAGTTAGTTCCTGCACAGGATCTGGGGTTGCTGCTGAAGGAAACCCAAAAGAGATTTATTGGGCCTTGCACTCTTTGGCCTGGTCTACACTCGGGGATGGGGTGGGGTGGTAATGTAAGATACGCAACTTCAGCTACGGGAATACCATAGCTGAAGTCGATGTATCTTATTGCGACTTACCTCCCGTCCTCACGGTGTGGGATCGATGGCCACAGCTCCCCCATTGACTCTGCTACCGCCGCTCATTCTGGTGGAGTTCCGGAGTCAACAGGGAGCGCGTTCGGGGATCGATATATCGCGTCTTAACGAGACGTGATATATCGATCCTTGATAAATCGATCGCTACCTGCTGATACGGCAGGTAGTCTGGATGTACCCTTTGAACGCTATCATGTGCTGGGCTGCATTTGGTATTACAAACCCACTGAGGGGGAGGGATAGCTCAGTGGTTTGAGCATTGGCCTGCTAAACCCAGGGTTGTGAGTTCAATCGTGGAGGGGGCCACTTAGGGATCTGGGGCAAAAATTGGTCCTGCTAGTGAAGGCAGGGGGCTGGACTCAATGATCTTTCAAGGTCTCTTCCAGCTCTAGGAGATTGGTATGTCTCCAATTATTATCTAAATACTGAAAGATCATCAAGAGACAAGGTGGGTGAGGTAATATCTTCTTTGGACTGACTTCTGTTGGTGAAAGAGACAAGCTTTCAAGCTACAGAGAGCTCTTCTGGTTCCAGAAAGTGTGTTAAAGCTAAATACAAGTGGGTACAGATTGTTTAGCGTAAGTAGTTAACACACATTCTACGAGATCATTCAAGGTGAAGTGCTGATTTCTTTTGAGCAGGAGGTCAGATATAGAATGATCGCTTCATGAAAAGCACTCACCCATGGGTGACAGAAAAATGATAAAAGACAAAAACATCCCCTGTGATAATCAAACAGTTAATAAATAACACAATGAATTAAACCTCACAACTGCTGCCAAGTACCTAAGAGATAGGGATCATTCAATCACTAAAATGCGGATGCCTCTGAGCTGGAACAGAGCGGCTGTTTAGCAGCATACAGTAACACCCCGGACCTTTTAGGACAGGACGTGAAGAAGAATATCCTGCCCAGGTGAATATGCAGGGGGAACTGCAGATAGGCAGACAATTGCTAGCTAAATGGACAGTAGGGTTAACACACCTACTCTTACAAAAGGTGCTACAGAATCTTTACATCTCAGGCCTTGGCTTGACATGTCCCCTGAAAGATGGAAACTTCCCACAGCACCGCGATCCCATAGCAATCCTCGACACCGCACTGAATCCAGTTACTCGGTAGTACGTTCACTCTCTAGGAAGGCTCTTTACGAACATGATACCCGGCTTTTCTTCCCTTTTCCAGTTTACAATGGAAATAGTTACCTCAGTGCAGGGAATAAATCAGCGAAATACCTTGTGCCTTGACTGTCATTGCTCAGCTCAAGGCCCACAAGTCGCTTTCTCACCTTCTTTACAGCAACTTTTTTTGGACAATATTAAATCTCCAAAAGGGAGCAGGGTCCACTTCCCTCCCTCAGAGTGCCCTGGCAAACAGACTAGCAGGCCCCTTCCACTTAAATTGCAGTACCCAGAAAACAGCCTCAGAGTTACATAGTTTAAAAAAACAAACCACAGTGACCATCTCGGAAAAGCACAATCCCGCAGTTGTCCTTTTTCTGTCACCCAGATATAACACTGTTTCTCAGGCTAGCTGGGTCTATGTAACATCCCTCTACCTCACTTGAAGTTGGCAGCTGCACCCAGAATATTTCCTTTTCTGCAAAGTTCTTGTCGAACTGTTAAATGTTATTTATACTGGCTGCTCCCATTGTGCCTTTGGTATTTAATGCTGCACACGTTAACTACTAGCTATACAAAGACTTTCTGTCCAGCCGTTCCTTAGCTTAGGTGTATGGCCCTTTTGCTCCTCACTTAACACTTACTCAGCCATTAGCAAAAGAATACTGCAGTGTTATACATTAAAGCCAAGATTTCTAAATTTAGGAGTCGGAAGTTAGTCTCCTAACTCCATTATTAAGTACATAAGTAAGTAAAGTTCTGAGCCCCCAGCAGCTCCAGCTGACTTCAGGGGAAGCTGCAGGGCTCTCAGCACTTCTGAAAATCAGGTCACTTATTTAGGAGCTAAAACAAAGGTTTAGGAGCCTAATTTTGCCTTAATAATACAAAACACTACCCCCTGCATTAGCGATACTGAGGCAGTTTGGGTCATTTCTGTAGAATACTGAAATACTATATATATAAGGGATACAGTCTTGTGGCATTAAACCTTTAAGAATTTTGTATACTTCAAGGATGGCTAATTGGAATGTATTGAAGAGGGAATATCCCTCTTTATCTCCTTTACTACAGAATACAGACCTAGGTTTTGGAGCCATCTTTGTTGTAATCTCTTTAGAGCAGAGGTGGGCAAACTACGGCCCGCAGGCCACATCCGGCCTGCAGGACCGTCCTGCCCGGCCCCTGAGCTCCTGGCCCGGGAGGCTCGCCCCCGGCTCCTCCTCTGCTGTTCCCCCTTCCCTGCAGCCTCAGCTCACTGCGCCGCTGGTGCAATGCTCTGGGCGGTGGGGCTGCGAGCTCTTGCCCAGCAGCGCAGCTGCAGAGCCGTGGCCTGACCCGGTGCTCTGTGCTGCACGGTGCGTGGCTGGCTCCAGCTGGGCGGGGCGGCTGCCTGTCCTGGTGCGCTGTGCTGTGCGGCGGCGTGACTGGCTGTCCTGGTGCTCTGGGCAGCGCGGCTGTAACGCTGCCAGCCACCGGTGCTCCAGGGAGCCCAGTAAGGGGGCATGGAACGGGGGTGTTGGATAGAGGGAAGGGGTTGTGGGGGGCAGTCAGGAATGAGATGAGGGGTTGGAAGGGATGGCAGGGGGCACTCCGGGGTGGACGGTCTGGGGGTGGTCAGGGGACAGGGAGGGGTGGATAGGGCAGGGGTCTTGGGGGGACCATCAGGGGGCAAGAAGCAGGGGGGGTTGAATGGGGGGCCTGGCCATGCCTGGCTGTTTAGGGAGGCACAGCCTCCGCTAACCGGCCCTCCATACAATTTTGGAAACCTGATGTGGCCCTCAGGCAAAAAAGTTTGCCCGCCCCTGCTTTAGAACACTGGTTTCCCTCATCCATTTCTTTCCCTTTTCTCAAATAGCTATAGGGTTTTTCAATGAAAAAAAGATTTAACACCCTCACTCCACAGATAGTCTTATTCGATAAAACCCTGGCCCCACTGAAGTCAATGGGAGTTTTGCCATTGACTTCAATGGGGCCAGAATGTCACCCAATGAGCTATTTGTGGAATAAGATATTATTCATCATGACTAAGGTGTCAGAATCTGTAGCTGCTTTTTTAAAGTTAAAGCTGACATGTCTACCCTTTTTTGGTCACTCATTAGACCCTTCAGAAAATACACTAAAATCTTTATAAGAAATCAACCTTATTAGGCAATCTTCTGTTTTAAGAGACTGCCACTTTAGTATCCACAGCGTACTGGGCCAGAGCCTCAGGTGATATCAATCAGTACAGCTCCAGTAAAGTCAATGGAGCTATGCCATCCCGACTGAAGACCCTGGTCCACTGAGGACCAAGACTCCAATTTTATTAGAAGACCACCTCCATTAAGGCAAGTTTCTTTGTACGTATTGCACTATCTCTGCAGTCCATCACTCACTGCCTGTTTCTAAACAACGCTTAAAGGTTTCCCCATCTTTTACCACCTCCTTTAGATTTCTGAGATGGATCTTGTGTGGCCTCAGATTCATAATAGCCCTTAATCAACTCCCCCAGAACATGTAGTCTGTTTCTAGCATTTGATATCTTTCATCCTCCCTTTACCTCTACCAACAGACCTTCCTTTCTGGAGAATTCATTGAATGTTTTAGTAACATCCACCTCTTCTGTCCATAAATTACTCTGACCTCCTCCTAAAGGCTTGTCTGTGTCCTGCACTGACCTCTTGTTACCTACATACTTGAAACATTTCTTATTATTTATCTTAACCTCTCGGGCACTTTGCCTTTCAGTCCCATCTGTTTTGCTTTCTTTATCATTATTTACAATCTCTGCATTCCATCCTGCATTCTCTCCGGGCCTTTCGTGTACCTGATATTTTCCATCTCTCTCTCTCTTATATCTATTTCTTTAATGTAGTTTTGGTGTGTCTGTGTATTTTATTGCCAGACATTATACATAATTCTTGGAAACACATTTATTTCTCTCTGAACACTTTCTGTTGGCCCTCTGTGCTCACTCTCCTTCCATTGCTTTTGTTCAAATGATTTCCTCCAACACTCCCTGTATTCACTTCCAGAATTTCACTGCTAACACTCTGCACCATGTTTGGGTCTGTCCATTGTTTTTAGATTACAGTGGACCTCAACCAAACCCTTGGCTCTCAATACCCCCAATTATTACAGTGTTGCCAACTCTCGCAATTCTATTGTGAACTTTGTGCTCTATATTATTTTCCCTAAATCCCTAGCTTCTGGAGTCAACTGATTATAAGAAAATCCTGGGTTTTGTTTAAAAAAGAAAGGAGGAAGTTTCCAGGTATTATAGTCACAGAAACAAGTTTGAAAATGAAATCCCTAAGGGTTCAAAAACCAATAGGCAAATAAAGCAATTCCGTTTATTAATTTTTCAAATTTAATTATTTTTAAGCCAATTTCTTAATTTTGGGGACCTGATGTTTATTTTTGATGTTTGGGGTTGACGATACTGTTACAATAAATGGTATCATGCAGGGTTTGCATTTCACTACAAAAATTTGCACAAAGGCTGGAACTTCTTACACTGGGTGGAAAGTGAAGGCAGCAATTGGCCATGTGACTAGTAACAAAAACTTGTCCTCTCCAGTTCCACTGAGCTCTTTGGGCATTTTCTTGTATATTCTAACTGAAAAACCCCAAACACTGAAACATTAAATGATCTGACTACAAACAGGAAAATGACACTCCCATCTGACATGCCCACCAGAGGAAGGAAGTGAAGGGGTTAAGGCTCCCTTTCTATCCTTATCATGCCCTGTGGTGCTGGGTTGCTGTTACATAATGTCACACATTGTCCTGAAATCCCTGCCCCAGCAGCCCTGGGCTCAGCCAGTGACATAAGGGCAGTTGTTTGGCTTGAATTCTGATACCTCATATTGCAGGCTTAAGGCCAGCTCTCCAAGGGACAGTTATCAGCTAGTGAAACATTTATGTCCCCTGGTGAATGAAAATGTCCCCAGGATGAAAATCCTCTATCTCCTGGGAAGTGGAATTGATCTCTTCCTCTTCTGCACTATTCCTGACTGTTTTCATGGTTGACAATATTTAAATGAAGGGCTAACCCTATAGTCCTGTGGGTTGAACTAGACATTACCATGTGAGACACACTCTATTCACTCTCGCTCTCCGGCATGCATGTTGTAGATATCACTGCGCTCCACTGGGTGGAAAGCCAGTGCTGCTCAAGCATCTGTCATTTTGTTCCTGCTGCGGCTGGTCCAAAAATAGCACATAATCCATACTGCTGGCACAGGCAACAGAGAATCTCCTTGAGTTTAAGTGGTCATGTCCTGTGGTTTGAGAGCACAGGATCCTGAGTCCTATTCTGGATGCTGTGCGTGTGGCTTAGCTGATAACGGCAATGCCTGTATAAGTGTAGCCCAGAACATAAGAACATAAGAACATAAGAAAGGCCGTACCGGGTCAGACCAAAGGTCCATCTAGCCCAGTATCTGTCTACCGACAGTGGCCAATGCCAGGTGCCCCTGAGGGAGTGAACCTAAAAGGCAACGATCAAGTGATCTCTCTCCTGCCATCCATCTCCATCCTCTGACGAACAGAGGCTAGGGACACCATTCTTACCCATCCTGGCTAATAGCCATTTATGGACTTAGCCACCATGAATTTATCCAGTCCCCTTTTAAACATTGTTATAGTCCTAGCCTTCACAACCTCCTCAGGTAAGGAGTTCCACAAGTTGACTGTGCACTGCGTGAAGAAGAACTTCCTTTTATTTGTTTTAAACCTGCTGCCTATTAATTTCATTTGGTGACCCCTAGTTCTTGTATTATGGGAATAAGTAAATAACTTTTCCTTATCCACTTTCTCAACATCACTCATGATTTTATATACCTCTATCATGTCCCCCCTTAGTCTTCTCTTTTCCAAACTGAAGAGTCCTAGCCTCTTTAATCTTTCCTCATATGGGACCCTCTCTAAACCCCTAATCATTTTAGTTGCTCTTTTCTGAACCTTTTCTAGTGCTAGAATATCTTTTTTGAGGTGAGGAGACCACATCTGTACACAGTATTCGAGATGTGGGCGTACCATGGATTTATATAAGGGCAATAATATATTCTCAGTCTTATTCTCTATCCCCTTTTTAATGATTCCTAACATCCTGTTTGCTTTTTTGACCGCCTCTGCACACTGCGTGGACATCTTCAGAGAACTATCCACGATAACTCCAAGATCTTTTTCCTGACTCGTTGTAGCTAAATTAGCCCCCATCATGTTGTATGTATAGTTGGGGTTATTTTTTCCAATGTGCATTACTTTACATTTATCCACATTAAATTTCATTTGCTATTTTGTTGCCCAATCACTTAGTTTTGTGAGATCTTTTTGAAGTTCTTCACAATCTGCTTTGGTCTTAACTATCTTGAGTAGTTTAGTATCATCTGCAAACTTTGCCACCTCACTGTTTACCCCTTTCTCCAGATCATTTATGAATAAATTGAATAGGATTGGTCCTAGGACTGACCCTTGGGGAACACCACTAGTTACCCCTCTCCATTCTGAGAATTTACCATTAATTCCTACCCTTTGTTCCCTGTCCATTAACCAGTTCTCAATCCATGAAAGGACCTTTCCTTTTATCCCATGACAGCTTAATTTACGTAAGAGCCTTTGGTGAGGGACCTTGTCAAAGGCTTTCTGGAAATCTAAGTACACTATGTCCACCGGATCCCCCTTGTCCACATGTCCAGGATTCAATACACTGTGCTGGCAGGATCTGTGAGTTCAATACACTCTGCTAACTCTGCCCTAGAGCCCTGCACGTCAGCTCCAGGGGTTAAGGAGTCCCTCGTGTCGCCAGCAGCGTGGCCTGTGGCCAAACTAGAAGTAGCAGTGATATGCTCCTGTGCTCAGATCCTGATATGCAAGTTCAGAAAAGTGCTGAACGGAGCATTCTGCAGCCAGCTGGAGGCAGGGGAGCCTGTGGGAAGATGCGAGGAGCTGAAGAAAAAATCCTTCTTAAGATCCATCCCCCTTAAAACAGGAATATTTAAAAAAAAATAGAGATTTGTATAAATCACAGTAGCATCTGCAGTTACATTCGCGAGGACAGAATTACAGAGGCTAAGGCTCCTCATGCTAGGCAGGGCATAAGATGATCACCGGCTAGAGTCAAGAAGAGAAATTTCTAGGGAACTGTAGACAGTGCCGCCCGGGGTGGGTGGGGGTAGTGGAGCAATTTGCCCCAGGCTCCGGGCCTTCATTCTTCAGCGGCAATTCGGCGGCAGGTCTTTCCCTCCAAGAGGGACCCACCGCTGAATTGCCCCCGAAGACCCGGCCCTGCCCCAGGCCCCCTGAATCCTCTGGGCGGCGCTGACTGTAGAGCACACTTCGGTAAATTATGGGGGACAAGGGCAGAGATTATGCCACTCTCAATGTGTAGGCCACCATTGGCGACAGATTAAAAGATTAAAGGTCACTGGGCTACCCTGATATGGGAATTCCTAAATAATAAAGTCTCAGATTGAAGAATCTGTTCCATTTATCCTAAGGGCTCCTTGCTGGTAGTGCAGAGCCCATGGCGTTGCAATGCAAGAAGAAACAAGAGAGAAGGAGAAGCCAGCTGAAATGAATTACGTGTCTCTCCCAGCAAGGTGGTTTCTTTTAAACAACCAGAAACTAGACTTCTGTGAAAAAGAACCACCACAGTCACCCTGCAGAGTGAAGGCAGAGAAATGCACACTGACCTTCAGCTCTGCAGGCGGAAGGCTGTGGAGAGAAGTGGCTGGATTTTGATCATGCAATATTATTTAATCTCAAAGGTTTCTAGCATTTTTGTTAGTGTTAGATTGGATCTATTTTAGTTGATCTGACCCCAATCCCCCCTGCACTATTCACATGCACACACAAACACACATGGCAATAAAGATGCTTCACCTCTATACCTGTTTGCAAGCAGAGAACTGAATGAGGGATTTTCATTCATTTGGGGAAAATGGGTTCCTTGCTAAATTTGGCTTTGGCTGAGGGATCTTTGAGAAAATGAACTCCCTCTTTGTTTGGGAGAGAGACCTAATCTTCACTTGGCCCTGGGGGATTATCGGGTACTTAGAAAGGCGCTCACATGCACATTTTTAGCTTGTGCCAAAGCATTTGTGTCCACAATATCCAGACTTCATTCTGCTCTTTAGGGTAGATAATAGGCATTCCACAGCGTTTAAATGCACCCAGACCTTGGACCTAGAGATTTTCACTCTTTAAAAATACCCTAAATTGCTGCTTTCCGAAATGCCTGACACGGTCTTGCATTGTTGGTTGTTCTTGCTGTGAATTTAGTGCTATGAAAGCCGTGGGCTCACAGCCCTGGTGATTTACGGTAAGTCCCTTATTTATCCACAGAACAGGCCATGGAAGCAGAAAGGTGCCCATCCGGCCTGCCAATGGGACTTAACCTTGACGGAAAGGAATCACCTGTAGGGCTGAGAAGGTAGCTCACAGCAGACTTCCCAACAGTCCCACTTTGAAGGGACAAAATGGCCAGTCTGCCCTGGGACCTTGTTTGAGAGGGTCCCCAAACCACGCAGCATTGCAACCTGGTGCACAGCGTCACAGCACCATGCATGTTTGGCCTGGACACCCCTTAGACTCTGTCTACGGAGGGGCCGCTGGGCCAAAGTTGAGTGGCACTCCCACCCTGTGCACCAGGTTGCAGTGCCAGTCAAATTTGCCCATTTGCCCTTCTTCTCCATCTACAGGGAAGCAAATGGGCCAAACCCAATTGGTGTCGTGTCCTGTTTTAGCCTCTTGAAATATTGGGAGATATAGTTCAAAGTTTTCATGCCCAGTCAACACCTGGCATCTTTGTTAAGAGCTCAGAGCTGGCTTTTATGACTCCCGTCGCTAGACTGGGACCACCAAACTATTTGATGATAGTTTATTATTTCTATCACAGCAGAACCAAGAGGCCCCAAATCCAGCATTGAGGCCCTGTTGCGCTCATAGACAGGTACATGCCCCAAAGAGCTTACAGTTAAAATAATGTAAATGTTAATCTAAAAATGCTAAAAATGTCAATTTCTATGTTTCTAAAACTTGAATTGATTAACATTCAAAATTCTAAAATATCTCAAGCTTTCATGTAGGCCATTCGCTGGTGGTAATTTTCAGCCACGAGTAAGGTGGGCTGGATTCAAACTATTGACCCAAAGGAAAATTCCACTGAGCCATCCAGTTCCTGCCTTGTATTAGAGAACTGACCAATTCTGCAAATGCTGTCAGCACATGAGCAGGCCCATGGACATCTATGGGACTGCTCACGTGTTTAAAGTAAGTCTTTACAGGATTGGGGCCTAACTCTATAAAGAGATTTTTAGGATACATTTTGTATGGAAAATGACCCTAAAACTTTAGGGCCACATCTGTATAGTGGAGCTAGGCCTGTTTACATCAGCTAAGGTAATAATTGGAGATATACCATGTTATGTCCTAGGGGCAGCCGGTGTAGGAAGCAATCACTTGAGGCCAGAGAGCAGACAGCTAACCAAAACCTCCATTTTATTTACAGAAACAGAGAGCTCACTCAGCCGGTTGAAACCGGCTGAGCTATCCCTTAATAGTCTAACTCAGTTGCCATAGTAACAAAACCCATGACAACATACCAATCTCCTAGAACTGGAAGGGACCTAGAAAGGTCATCGAGTCCAGCCCCCTGCCTTCACTAGCAGGACCAATTTTTGCCCCAGATCCCTAAGTGGCATCCTCAAGGATTGAACTCATAACCCTGGGTTTAGCAGGCCAATACTCAAACCACTGAGCTATCTCTCCCCTCCTAATAGGGATCTCACCCATATTGCCTGTTGTGAATGAAGTACACTCAATTAAAAAAAATCACAGCTGCCTTGGGTTTTCAAACAGCACCCCAATGGAAGCTTTAGAATTTTAAGTGCAATGCATTCTCTATCTAAATCTCTCTTTGAAAGCTAAACATTTTAGTCTAGTCTGCACTAGTGGAAAGCCAGATCTGTGAGGAAAACAATTTCACTGAGTACAGATTTAAACAGATACAGAAATACCAAGAAAGTCAATGTCCACTCTATCCCAGGCCAGGAAGTGCTGTGAATCTTATACAAGATTTCACAAACTTGCGCTCAACAGATTCCCCACAGAATTTCCCGGTTGGAGAGGCCAAGGTGTGTTCAGGTACATTTAAAACTTCAGATAAGTAGAGTTACCATGCTAACAGGCATCCTAGAGCTACAATTGATTATAAATATGGACAGACCGGCAAATGCCTGGAAACTTTTGGATGCCAAATCAGACCAAATGTGAACCTCAAAACCTTTTAAGGACAGTAGCGCCATATGTCAAGTTCTCCACTGTGAAAGCCACAACATTTGGAATGGGATCTGAACTTTTCCCAATTTCAGGGGTGTGGTGATTGGGGAGTTTGGTTCGCTCCATTATAGAGCTAGGGGCCAGTCATAAAGCCTGAATCTGGATCCAAACTTCTCCCATGAGTAGGAGTGTTCAGATCTGGCATTTTGGCTTGACTTATTTCTCATGCAAAATAAGAACTCTGCCACGTTGATGTACAGATGATCTACCTCATAACAGAACAATAAGTAACTCATATAGCCATTTGGTACAATGATTAATCTACACAGGTGAAACTAATAAAATTGTTTATGCACAATATAGCACACATTTACAGTGAGAGTCCGTCAATGCAAAACTCATTCAGTTTCAATTATACCATTTGTTTCCTCATACACAATACTGTAATGAGAGTAAAGTGCAAATTGCCTGCCAAATGAACAGAGAATCTCCCAGCACATGCCAAGGAAGGCAGCAACAAAAGGAAAACAGGTCTCCTGAAACACGATGTCCCCTTTTAGGGCTGATTATAAAAATAAAAAGTTCACTGGGTCTAGAAGCTGAAGACACTCTAAGTTGTATTCAGACAAAGAGATTCTGTAAACTAATAATATTCTTCCACATTATTTTTTACACTTAACTCTTAGAACACTGGCATTTTCCAGCCATCTAAACAAATGTTTCATTAGATTAATCTGATCCAAACACCCAGTCCAGACACGCGTGAACTCTAAGTGCAGAGTTCAGATTCCAGATCTGAAATTTACAACTGGCCCTTTAAGCAAGATTTTCAGAAGGCACAGCACGTTGGGTGCTGAGCTTCTTTGAGAATCTGGCCATCAATGTTACAATGGGAGTTCTTGGGTGCTCACCTCTTTTGAAAATTGGGCCCCGGTTGTGGAGGGGGAGCACTCAAAAATCTGGCTGCATGTTTCCAGAAAACTGACTAAAACCTCCGATCCAAATATGCCCAAAGTTTGGTGGGGGTTCGGAATCAGGATCTGAATTTGAACTCTGCAGCTGTAACCAGCTCTGCTATCTAATATGTCTCTTTGCATCTTTTCCTCAAGTGTTTTCCCATATGCTTAAATTCTAATTGCAGTAACATTAGAGTATTTGATAGGACTTATCAACTGGCTGAGGATAATGGCTTGAAATATCTCCGCCCACGCAGGGCCCAGTTCTGAGGCTATGTCCCCAGGGCTGGCTCTAGGCACCAGCGCTCCAAGCATGTGCTTGGGGCAGCACTTTCCAAGGGGCAGCACTCCGGCTCCCCCTCCCTTTTTTTTTTTTGCTTGGGGCACCAAAAGCCAGGAGCCGGCCCTGAGCGGAGGTGAGCTGCAGCGGTGGGGGGCGCGGGAAGGAACCCTGGGGTGGGGGAGGGGCAGAGGAACCGCTCCCCCCCCAGCTTATCTCCGCTCCACTGCCACCTGCTCTGCCGACTGCGCTGCCGCTACGCTTCTGCCCCCTCCCTTCCAGGCTTGTTGCGCAAATCAGCTGTTTTGCGGCAAACCTGGGAGGGAGGGGGGAGAAGCGCAGCGGCGGCAGCGCACTCAGGGGAGCAGGCGGAGTGGAGGTGAGCTGCGATGATGGGGGGTGGGGGGAGGGTTGCAGGAAGTAACCCTGGGGGGGGCAGAGGAACCGCCCCCCCAGCTCACCTCCATCTCCTCCCCCGAGCGCGCTGCTTCGAGGGGAAATGCGTCGTGCTCAGGGGAGGAGACGGGGCTGGGGATTTGGGGAAGGAGTTTGAATGGGGTGGGGAAGGGGCGGAGCTGAGGCGGGGCCGGGGGAGGGGGCACAGGAAATTGTTTTTCCTTGGGGCTGCAAAAAACTTGGAGCCGGCCCTGTATGTCCCTGTTCCTTAATCATACTTATTTAAACAGCACCCACATCGTCTTGAGCCAAACCCTGAAGTCTTTAATCAGGAGGACTCCCAATGACTTCTGCACTTTTTGGTCTCAAGTAAGGAGTAAAAATGACATGAGGATTCTGCCCCTACGCTTTCCAGAAGGACTAGCACTCTTCAGCTCTGTGACCCACCTGCTGTTGGTTCACAGCCCAGACAAGGCGGGTGACCGACAGGCCTAAAACTACACTGCATACACCGATGGTTTGTAGCCCAGTCAGTCCAGCAATTGAGATGGAAAATAGCTTTGCAATCCTGTGTGTTTGTTGTCCCACTGTGCTTACAGCTTCCCTGGGAGGGAAAACCACTTAGCTCCATCCTGCCTTTCTCCTGCATATGATGAGAACTATTATTACCAGTCATTCTCTCCAAACCATTGTTACCATCCCTGGGTGAAACAAAAGGTCCAAACCGAGGTAATCAAAGAGGTAATGAAGAAGAACAAAGACAGTAACTGCTGACCAAAGCTCCTTTAATATGGCAATGCTCTGCATTAATAACAGACCTAAAGGCACAATCTGCTTTCATTTTTTTAAAGGAGCATTTTACTGCAATTCAAATATCATAGAAGATGTGGCATCTTATTGTCAATGGCATAATTGACAAAGCTATAGCCCTTGGGATTTTTAACAGAGAACTACAAGAAAAACATTCTAACGGTGGAGTAAAGGAATCCACAATAGATACAACATAAGAAGGCCTCGCTCGTTTACAATTCAAACCGCAAAGCAAGGAATACACTCACTGATGCATCTTATCCCATCTGCAGTGTGTGTGTGTGTGTGTGTGTGTGTGTGTGTGTGTGTGTGTGTGTGTGTGTGTGTGTGTGTGTGTGTGTGTGTGTGTGAGAAACTGCTTTTGTCAAGCGTTTGGGGGTGTGCTCGGAAGTTAGGGTGGATGGTTTGCAGAGGGCTTGTTTACACAAAGTCAGGAGTTTGGGGAGCCTTTCAGGTCAGTGTTTCTCAACTTTTTCAAGCTGGCAACACCTTATTTGAAATAAATGTTTATGCCTGCCTGACCTTTCTTCTAACGGTAAGAGTAAAAAATATGCCTCAGTGAGACCAACGTTATACATCTGTTCAGATTGTAAGCTCTTCTGTTCTGTGCTTGTACAACACCTAAAACAAGAGAGTCCAGCTCCATGATTGGGGTTCCTAGGTGCAACCACAGCACAAATGATAAAGAATAATGATGGATTTGTGTGTGCGTTTCATTTCAACAGGTTGACAGAGAATACTTGACCTTCAAGGGTAGGATGTGCGGGGAGCGAGATTTTCTTTGCTTAGACAGCGATACAATTTTCAGTGCTTTGTGATTTCCCCACCCCCAACCCTCACCCACACCCACAGTTGCCCTTCATGACTTCCTTGGAGTTACAACCATCTAGAGATACTGTTCCAGATGAAGAGTGCGACTGAAATATTGGGTTACTGTTGTCCCTTTGAGAGGAAGCGGGGAGATCTAATGCAGAATGAGTGCCCATTTTGCAGTGGACAAACCACCCAGTGCCCTTAAGGGACAGTTGAGAATGTCTAATCCCTGCAATCATTTACTTTTCTCCTTTGCTTCTTGATGTGCCCGTTCAAACAGGAGAGAGGCAACAGCATGATATAGGCGAAGAAGGAAAGAACAGGCATACGACACAAGGTTCAACCTCCCACTCCCACGGAACGAGGGCGTTCAGCATCTTGAATGATCGAGCAGTCCATGCAGCAGCTGACTACTGATCACTGAAGAGCCTTTAGTCAAGCTGATTTTTAAAACAGAATACAAGTTTCCTGCAGCCATGGCCCAAACCCCTGCTACTTGGAACAGGGTTACTGCAGGCTTTGTGCTTACTGAGCCTCCTCTGGTGTAAATCCGCATAGTTTCATTGAAGTCAGTGGGCAGGGAAGTCAATGGAGTTACACGGCTTGACACCAGTGGAGGATCTGGCCTGTGAGTATTTTTCATTAAAATTCACTTTGCTCCTTGATCTCAGCTGCTGACACAGTGCCTGACGCAAGCCGTTTGGCTTCCACTACGCTCCCAGGGGCTCCCATGACTCATTCACTCAATCTCGGTTTCTCACTCTATTTTTAGCACCTCTCTTTCCCCATTCAGCTTAGATATTTGAGAACAGTTTAGGGAGGGAGAAAATATGAAGTCACTCAACTTTTCTGATCGCAGGAGACAAGCTGTTGGTATCTCTGACCTAGCCTATGTGTCCTGTCTCATCTCAAACCCCTCTCACACAAACAGAGCAGCAAAAGAGACCACAGAAGCTGCTTCACACTTCCTCTCCTTTCCAGACAGGTAGAAACCCCAACACAAAGATCCAGCTGTGGGTGAATGGCCCCCACAGGCCAGACCTGGGCCCCATCTCGGTGAGGGGTAAACTATGGGTACTGACACAAAGGAGCTAATTTTAAAGAGGAAGCAGCAGGGAGGCGAAGGAGAGGGAGGACTGTAAGAGACAATCAAGCAATTATTCTCATTTCAGCGGGGTTTCGGGTGGGCGGTATTGTAAGTGTGGAAAGGAGAAATGGGCTCGAGTCTTGTGATTAGTGCCAGGCTGAGACAGATGCATAACTTACATGGGAGCCACATACACAAGAAGCAAGTGCAGGTTTTCACAGCTCTCAGAGACTGGAAGGGACAGGCTGTCTGGAAGTTCCCCCTTCTCTCTGACTCCCTCCTACTGGCAAGTTAGTTTCATCATTTCTAAGTGTGAGATCCCTTTGCTGTGCACTGCCTCCAAAAGCTCCAGTAATCCGAACTGTAAAACTTCCCCCAAGTGTCGTGTTTCTTTCATTTTGGGTTTGGCTGGCGAGCTGATTGGTTCCATACGCAAAACCAACCTCCACTTGGGCTGAACTGGGACGCCGTTAACAGAGAACCCAAGGACTGAATGGATATGAAAATTGAGCTCTTCCCGCATCTAGAGATGATCTTTGCAGGTCACTCTCCAGGATAAGTCCTACTGAATTTAAATGGATTTCCACAGAAATTACTCTATGGCTTACAAACTCTACAGTTAGGTCATTGGGTGGGATTTTCAAAATTACCCAAATGATTTAGGAGCACAAGTCCTATTGGCTCTCAGGGGGGACTTTGTTCCTAAGTCACTGAGGCACAGTTTAAAGTCCCACCCATCATCATCCTATATTAAATTCTATCAGACTTTTCCTGAAGGGCAGCCCTGATGCACATTGGCAAGGCATTGCAGGGAATCACTGTGCTGTTACAGCCTATGTCACACCCTCAGTCTCCAGGGCTACCAAGTCTCCAGGGCTATCAAGCTGAACCATCATCGCACAATTTAAATAAGCAGATCTACTTTACAAGCCTCATTTGAGTGAAGGAAACTCTCATCAAAATGTTTACTCTGCGATCAGATGTACGAAACAGCAGCTTTCGCTCTCAAAAAAAGAGGTTCCATCAAGTGACCATTTGTCTCTAAACATTGTCTTTAACGGGCCCCTTGCTCAGGATTCTCAGGGATTTGAATCCATGCTATACACAGAGTGGAATTCAGCGGCGGAATGTATAGAAATCCGAGCCTTGCTTTCCATACCAACAGACAAAGGGTAGCAGTGTGTGTCCCTGGCCCACCCCTTCCCAGGTCCAGAGAACATTCTATTAAGAAATCCCCCTGGACTAAATCTTGGTTGGGTCTGTCCCAAACACAGTTTCTCATTCAAGCCAACACACCAAGAGCCAGAAGTGCCAAACGCTTACACCCAGTGAACTGCAAGCTAAATCCTATTAGGCAGCCATCACTGTCAATATTTATTCCTAGATTCAGGGACAAGTTTGCTAATAAAAGGTGTCAGCTAGAGCCTGGGAGATGGAAGTGCAGCAAGATAGGCGTGGGGGAAAGGGCATGACACGTTAATCAGCACCTACCCTGCAAAACCCTGACAGGAACAAGGTACTAAACTCATTAACCACTTAGGCAACAAAATCCTGGTGCATTTCATATAGCGGCTACTTTTTGCCTAGGCTACCCAGCTCCTTGCTTTAAGGTTTGTCATCTTTTAAGGCAGGCCCACTAGGCTTTTTTTCTTTCAATCCCAAATGTATCGATACCAACACAACACCGAGGTGGTTACTACAGACTTTCCCTTCGCCACAGCCAGAGATAATTTGTTGACTCATGTGCTCTCTTATTTATTTACTGTAATACCTAGGGGCTCCGGCTGAGATCAGAGCCACACCGTGCCAGGTTTTGTACAAACATATAGCAAGAGTACAAATGTTCAGTCTATATAGACAACAGAGGTGGTGGGGAGGACCCACTATCCGCCCTGTTTTGCAGATAGGGAATTGGTACACAGAGTGAGGAATCAACTTACCCACAGTCATGCAGTCTGTGGCAGGGCCAGGAGCCGAACCCAGGTTCCCTGAGTCCCAGTCCAATATCTTAACCACAAAACCATCCTTTCGCTGGCAAGGTTTGGGGCGGTCTTATTGAACCACATGGGATCTCTCAATGGAAGAAGACAAAAGTAGTACTTCAGAATGTACCTAATTACGCCTTCTAGCTAACTACTTTTCTTACGTAGATTAACAAAAAACCTGACCACACAACACTTAAAGTAGATGGTGCAATGATTTCTTTGAAAAATAGGATGCCTTTCTAGCCCTGCAATACAGCGCTTTTCAAGACCACACACTTCATCGCTCTGGCCCCCATCACCACAGTATGCGAGCAGCTCACAGACACCAGTGGATTTACCCTCCCACTCCCATTTAGCACTCTTCTGAGGAATGGGTGGATGCTCATCTCAGTTTTGCAGAAGGGGATTTGAGCCCAGAGAGGTTAAGTGACTTGACCAAGGAATTCTGTGCCACAGCCAGGCAGTGAACCCCGATCTCCTGAGCCCATGGGCAGCACAAAAGCATTCCTCTTTGCTTTCTCCATGGGCACTGTGAACTTCAACCCCTCCACAAGTCCGGTAAAGACTATTATGACTTCTCGGCCCCTTTTTGAGGTGGATCAAAGCAGGTCTAAATAGGTTTAAATACGCACACGCTGTAGCTGTATGAATGGTAGTCCGTGGTCTGTGAAATAAAATATCTGAGGCAGATCGTCAACTGGTGTAAAACCAGTGTACCTCCTTCAAAGTCAATGAAAATACGCTGATTTACACCAACTGGGGATCTGGCCCCGTATTGTATGCTGAATCTGTGGGGCCAGACTCTGCTTTCAGTGCAACCCCACTGAAGTCAGCTGATATGCAACCCCATGCAACCCCACTGAAGTCAGCTGATATGTTTTCTTTTATGCAAGCATTTCCTTTCTTCCCTTAACGCTGGCCACCACAGCCCCTGCCCTAGACAGCAGCGTTATAACAGGTTACTGTCTGAAATAGCCAGGACCCTATTCTTTTGCAATAATCTACGGCCCAAGATGCTGGGAAATACAGTTACAACATGGTGATCCAGACATATTGTTCCATAGTGTAGTGTGAGCTGCGCGGATGGGATAAAACCAAGTTATAACAGTGTTAAGAGAACCAGGCCTCAGCCCTGGTCTCTTTTAGGGGTGTAGCATTGTTTTTGGAACACAATTATAACACAGCTTTGCCCCATCTAAACTGCCACAGCACAGCTAGGGCACATCAGGCTGGAAGTGCATATCCTGTCTCGGCTATAACTGTACCCGGGGCCAGCCGTCAGTAGTAATGGTCACCACGTGCTTTTGCTTAATTTACCCTGAAGCCTACGAACCTGAGTTTGACTTCACATGTGCATCTGTCTATAGCTGCAATGGAATTTGAAGACTGCCCAGCCCCTGATGCGCATCAGGTCACAACTTAGGAACAACTGACACAGCTATTTGGATTGTCTGATCAAATACTCAATGCCTCTTTAAGGTAGCTTAACGAGCGGGGAGCTTTCGGGAGGTTATCAAAAGCACCTAGGGGATTTAGGTGCACACGCGCCATTGACAGTCCATGGGAATTGTGCTCCTTATCCTCTTGGCCTTTTTGAAAGTCCCCCGCCTTCGTTACCAGAAAGGCACTTTTGTATTTCATGTAAATACGATTAAATCAAAACCAGTCCATTTCATCTGGTTTAACTTTCTTTAGATCCCACTTTAAAAAAATGAAACAGAGTCCCTGACAGCCAGCACCACCTCCAGCATAAATATGTAATAACCTTTTCCTGCCTAAAAACTACTGGCAACCAAGTCCTCCTTAAAAACAGAGTACTGGTGGTAACTGAAGAAGGCCGGGGGTGGGCGGGGGGATGTCTATACTGTGGGTGCTTACAGCAGCAGTGCCATAGCATAGATGCTTCCTACAATGATGAAAGGGTGGGGGGTTCTGTTGCTACAGGTAACCCACCTCTCTGAGTGGCGGTAGCTAGGTCCATGGACAAATTCTTCAGCAGAGCAATGGTGCTCAGGGGTGGGAATTTGTCATACCCCTGAGTGCCCGCAGCTATGTTGATCCAATTTTTAAGTGTAAACCAGGCCTTAGACACACATCTGTTGGGGTAGTCTAGCTCTACTCAATCCTGCCTGGGGGAATAGGCGGGAAGGGCTGGACTAGATGATCTCTTGAGTTCCCTTCCAGCCCTCCATGACGATGATTCAAGTCATGGCAAGTAAACAGAGGTGGTTGTCACACAGGTAGTGTTAAGCATTTGCTATGTCATCGCCACTAAACAAGACATTTGCTCAGCAGCAGCAAGTTAAGTTGCAGTGATGCCCTTGGACATCTTATACAGCCAGCACTGGAGGGGGCAGAGGGGAGGGTTGTTTATCATTGTTAAGCCCAGTGTGGTTATTTATATCATTCTGTGCCGCTAGGCAGTGGATAAAACAACCAATAGCGCTGCAGATTTCCTTTCGAATGCTTGTGAACTGCCCATGCACACTCATGGAATCCGTCTCAGTGACTATTATTAATCCAGAGTGGCACTTGTAATGACAGCCTGTCTCCTATCAGTACAGTACGCGCCAAGAGAAAGGAAACGCTGGCCAGGACTTGTCTAAAAATCGGACATCTGCAACCTTTTCAATCTTCTTGTCAGGACGGATGCTACTTGGCGCTCACCACCAATGCTCTCCCAGGGCAGTGGGAGTGGGGGTGGGCGGGCATTCGTCTTTTGTTTAATTGCCACTGTCAAAATGGGGGAAAGTGCCATAGTATCTGAGGTCACACAATGGGTAGATTTACAGGATGCTGTCAAACATCATGGCTGAGAAAGCAGTGGTCTGTGAAATCCCAACTTTTGAAGAGCAGCCTCCAAGGGCCCTTCGAATTGGGTCTTGTCCAGAAGCAAAGACTGCACTGGTTTAACTCAAAAGTTTTACAAATCAATTTAAACTGGTGCAAACCCTGTGAACACATGTAAATCGCTTCACCCTGACTTATATCCATTTCATTTAGAGCTAGGGACTATTATTATTATTATTCATTTGGTGTATGACATTTATCCTCATTTTAACACCCGTTCACACTGCCAGAGCAGTGCAAAGGTGCCTTAGTGTAAGTGAGAATCAGGCCCTCAAGCTATATTACCACAGGAATGCACAAGAACATACATTAGCTTCACTTAGATAAGGGGTTATTTTGGGAAATCAGCAATTAAACATTTTAAAATATAAATCTACGTTTAATTTCAAACACCTGATATATCATAGACCGTAGGCCAGATCCTCAAATGGGGCAAACTGATTGCATATAACAGGGTTTCTTCTTTTAGCTTACAGAATATATTTTCATTTCCCCCCATTATTATATTATATATATTGTGAATTTAGTGTGCCTGATCCAGCAAACCATTAGTCACACAAGTCGCCTTTCCTTGCCTCAGTAGTCCCATAAAAGTCAATGGGCCTATTGTGAGTATGAAGGACTACTCCCATGATCAAAGATTTGCAGGATCAGATCCGATATAACTGGACTTATTAAAATATTTCTTAGCCCCTGAATCGGCAAAATATTTAAGCATATGCTTAACTTTAGGCACGGATTGAAGTCCATACCTAGGGCTTGATTCAGCCAGGTCTTTAAACACACTCCTAACTGCAAGCCCATGAGTAGCCTCCCCATGCTTAAAGTTAGACGCGTGCTTAAGTACCTTGCTGAATCATGGCCCTCCTCAGCAAAGCACTTATGCTCATTTTTACCTTTAAGCTCCTGCTCAAATTCCATTGACATCAAAATGGGACGTTGCTGACTAGGGATTGGATTACTTAGATGCTTAAAATTAAGCAGGTGCTTAAATGCTCTTTCGAATTAGGGCCCCCTGAAAAATGTGTCATTTACCTTTCCAGCCAATACCTTCTGGAGCAGTCTCTGTGGGGTGCCCAGAGGTCAGACGCCAGCAGATGGTTTCTCAGCACCTCACACAGTTAAGACAAACCCTTTGTACTTCCCAGTTTGAGTCAACAGACATTAACAGGCAAACAGTAACATCTGCCAGAAGCATGAATTACAACTGAATAGTGAACTTTTAAAATACATCAATTTTTATATTTATTATTTGTGTTGCCATAGCAGCTGGGAGCCCCAGTCCTGGAGCAGGACCCCTTTGTGCTAGGTGCTGTACAATCACAGAAC
Organism: Mauremys mutica; assembly: GCF_020497125.1. Classification (NCBI taxonomy): domain Eukaryota; kingdom Metazoa; phylum Chordata; order Testudines; family Geoemydidae; genus Mauremys; species Mauremys mutica. Next base: position 18,296,998 of record NC_059076.1, on the reverse strand, counting down.
AACAAGATGGCTCCTGTCCCAGAGAGCTTACAGTCTAAGTAAAGAATGTCGAGAGTCTTCGAGCAGCGTATTACATTGGGTCAGACCATGTTCTTCTTGCTTTCGATGACTAACCTCCTCCTAGTTGCGGTGGGAGCAGGAGCCAGACCCCAAAGCTTTTGTTTTCTCTTTGCCTGGGAATCTAGGGTTATTTAAAAAAAACCTTAATGACGCCCAGAATTATTAGCTGCATTTCACTGCCGGCACGGGATCACTGCCTGCCTTCCAATCCGTATGCAGGACTCTCACACCCTTCAATGGCAGCCCTGTGGGCAGAAGGATGGGAAGGATACTGGTGCAGAGTTTCCTGCACATTCAACCCCTGACTAAGTCTTGGAAAGGCTTTTAAATCTCAGCTCAGGATGTGTTGGGTTCTAGAAGAAAAGCCTCCGCAATCCCTGAAACGCCAGCCAGGATTCTTCCATATTGAGTTTGCTTCTTTCCCATGATCTTACCCAAAGGGCACTAACTGCCACTCAGCAAGCGCCGGGGATGACCTGATCCTCTAAACTTTGCTCACGTATCGAGCTACCACCTCCGAGGTACCAAAAAACGGGACCTGGGGGATGATCCTGAGCCCACAAAACTGGACAGCTGGCAGATTTCTCAGGAGAGCTACCCCAGAAAAGAGATGATCCTGGGGGAACCTGGACTGGTGGCAACTCTACTCATGTGAGTAGCCTTTCTGGACCTGTGAGGGCACAAATGACTTCTCCCAGGGGCTTGCTGGACTAGGCTTCATGTCTCATTCAAAGGGTTTCCACACCCCAACCTTTATACATTGATCCTGCGCCCACTGGAGTCAATGAAAAAACTCCCCAATGTTTTCAATAGGACCAGGAGATTAAGCCCATACTGGTGAGGAAATGCACAGGGCCTGAAAGCCTCATTCACCTGGAGTTTGGAGCAGAGGAGTGGGCTGGCTGGGACCCAGGGAGCAGAGCAGCTACAGCTGCTGATTTAGCGGACAGGAAGCAAGTTGGGAGCAGAGCAGCCCAGGGGCTGCTGTTGCTTTAAGAGAGGGGGATGGGAGCAGAGTGGCACAGGAGGTGGTGCTCAGTTAATTGGAGGGGAACCCAGAAATGAACCTGTGAGTGGCTGGCTGCACAGGACGATATGTGAGTGTGAGTCTATGTGGGTTCAGGTGGTGGGTGAGTATATCCGTGTTTGAGTGGGTGCATATGGGTCTGTGGATGAGTGGCTGGGTGCACACATGCAGGGTGGCATGTGGGTGGGTGCGTGGATGGGCCCCTGCTAGAATGGGTTCATGTGGGTGAGCTTGCAGAGCAGGTACATGAGGGCTGGTGAGCAGCTATGGGGGATGGGAGTGGAGAGAGAAACGTGGGCAGATCGTTTAAAAAGCCATACATGATAGAGAAAGACGGGGAGATGCAGGAGGTGGACAATATAGGCAAAAAGATTGTCTTCTGTCTGCTCTCTATCTAGGGCAGAGGTTCTCAACCTTTCCAGACTACTGTACCCCTTGTAGGAGTCTGATTTGTCTTGCGTACCCCAAGTTTCACCTCACTTAAAAACTGCTTGCTTACAAAATCAGACATAAAAATACAGAAGTGTCACAGCCGCACTGTTACTGAAAAATTGCTCCCATTCTCATTTCTACCATATCATTAAAAAAAATTGATTGGAATATAAATCTTGTACTTACATTTCAGTGTATAGTATATAGAGCCGTATGGGCAAGTCATTGTCTGAAATTTTAGTTAGTTCTGACCTCGCTAGTGCTTTTTATGTAGCCTGTTGTAAAAGTAGGCAAATATCTAGCTGAGTTGATGTACCCCCTGGAGGTACGAGGACCACTGATCTAGGGGAAGAGGAAGGAATATAAGTGGATGGAGGGGAAGACGGAGTGCAAAAAGAAACTACCTGATCTATAATAGGAAAGAAAGTGGAGGGACATGAGGAAGAGGAAACCAGGTCTATGGGTCACATTTCTTTAAAATTTCTTACAAAGAAGGTTGATTGCCAGTGCTGCACTTAAATACCACTAAAAGAACAGGAGTACTTGTGGCACCTTAAAGACTAACAAATTTATTGAAGCATGAGCTTTCATGAGCTACAGCTCACTTCGTCGGATGCATAGAATGGAACACACAGACAGGAGATATTTATACATACAGAGAACATGAAAAGGTGGAAGTATGCATACCAACAGGCAGAGTCTAATCAATTGAGATGAGCTATCGTCAGCAGGAGGAAAAAAACTGTTTGAAGTGATAATTAAGATGGCCCATAGAAGGTGTGAGGAGAACTTAACATAGGGAAATAGATTCAATTAATGTAATGACCCAACCATTGCCAGTCTTTGTTTAGACCACAGGTAATTGTGTCTAGTTTGCATATTAATTCGAGTTCAGCAGTTTCTCTTTGGAGTCTGTTTTTGAAGTTTTTTTGTTGCAAAATTGCCACCTTCAAGTCTGTCACTGAGTGGTTAGAGAGGTTGAAGTGTTCTCCCACTGGTTTTTGAATGTTATGATTCCTGATGTCAGATTTGTGTCCATTTATTCTTTTGCGTAGAGACTGTCCAGTTTGGCCAATGTACATGGCAGAGGGGCATTGCTGGCACATGATGGCATATATCACGTTGGTAGATGTGCAGGTGTACGAGCCCCTGATGGCGTGCCTGATGTGATTAGGTCCTATGATGGTGTCACTGGAATGGATATGTGGACAGAGCTGGCATCGGGCTTTGTTGCAAGGATAGGTTCCTGGGTTAGTGTTTATGTTGTATGGTGTGCGGTTGCTGGTGAGTATTTGCTTCAGGTTGGGAGGCTGTCTATAAGCTGTCTATAAGCTTATAGACAGCCTCCCAACCTGAAGCAAATACTCACCAGCAACCGCACACCATACAACATAAACACTAACCCAGGAACCTATCCTTGCAACAAAGCCCGATGCCAGCTCTGTCCACATATCCATTCCAGTGACACCATCATAGGACCTAATCACATCAGGCACGCCATCAGGGGCTCGTACACCTGCACATCTACCAACGTGATATATGCCATCATGTGCCAGCAATGCCCCTCTGCCATGTACATTGGCCAAACTGGACAGTCTCTACGCAAAAGAATAAATGGACACAAATCTGACATCAGGAATCATAACATTCAAAAACCAGTGGGAGAACACTTCAACCTCTCTAACCACTCAGTGACAGACTTGAAGGTGGCAATTTTGCAACAAAAAAACTTCAAAAACAGACTCCAAAGAGAAACTGCTGAACTCGAATTAATATGCAAACTAGACACAATTACCTGTGGTCTAAACAAAGACTGGCAATGGTTGGGTCATTACATTAATTGAATCTATTTCCCTATGTTAAGTTCTCCTCACACCTTCTATGGGCCATCTTAATTATCACTTCAAACAGTTTTTTTCCTCCTGCTGACGATAGCTCATCTCAATTGATTAGACTCTGCCTGTTGGTATGCATACTTCCACCTTTTCATGTTCTCTGTATGTATAAATATCTCCTGTCTGTGTGTTCCATTCTATGCATCCGACGAAGTGAGCTGTAGCTCACGAAAGCTCATGCTTCAATAAATTTGTTAGTCTTTAAGGTGCCACAAGTACTCCTGTTCTTTTTGCGGATACAGACTAACACGGCTGCTACTCTAAATACCACTGTATCCCTTTAAATCACAGGACATGACTTTGTGGGCAGAGCAAGCCTGGTTTTCTGGGCACTCCCAGTGGGAAAGGGGTAGCAGGGAAATGGGTAGCTTGTACCACTGCGTCTCTCCACGGAGCTTCTGCCAACAGAACCCAAGGAATACATCAGGCCCTGTGGACCTCACTACAAACCCTAAGGTAGGATATGCTGTGGCAGCTTTTACTGCTGCCATTGGAATCTGTTGGAAAGCACAAACAAATAGAGGTCATGTGCCAAGGAGATATGTGGAGGCTTACTCAGAAGAAGATTGCTGATTGATTCAAAGTGCTCAATTAAATGTCTTAGGGAACAAAATCAGCCATTCAATTTTGTCTCAATAAATTCTGCTCTCAGACATGTGTTACACCTAGCACACTGATGCCTAAAAATGTTAGACTTACAGAGTCCTTACTACCACTATATCAGAGTTCTCACTGGTCTGCCAATACGTGACATGAAAGTTTACAAATATGACACAAAAGGGGATGTATGTGGCTCTGAAGGTGGGAAGATTGTCCAGACAGGAAGAAGTGAATTGAATCACATTTGGGGAATCGCTATCTTTGGAGCAAGATTTCATATTGAAGATCCCGGCAAAGTATGTTAATTAAGGGCCTAATTCTGCATTCCTTTCCCTCCCACTGAGGTCCCTGGGAGTTTTGGATGCACAGATAATAGAGCATAGAGGACTAAAATTATGAAGTGAAAGGAAAAATTAGATCTGAAAACTAAATACTTTACTAGCATGGGGATATGTCTGATCTTGTATCTTTGACAAGAACTGCTCATTCATCGACTCTTTTTAAAGTCTAAGCCTTCAAATTTCAAAATGTAAAAATAAAACTCTTACTCACAAGGGTAGCATATATCTGACTAGCAAACAAACACACATCCTCTGCTAAAACTATGTTGTAATCAAAGAGGCAAAATTGAGGTGAACAGCACCTCTGGGTAAGATTTTTAAGCCGTTTTGTTTAGGTGATATTAACAAGCTACGATATACAATAAGCAGTAATATGGCAATATGTTAAATGCACACAAGAGACCTCAACTCATTTTCTCATGTACTGTTTTATGACTATAATTCCTTTCAGGAAGATAACCGTATTGTCCCTCTAGTGGCCATCAAAGACTAACAATCTAGATAACTGAACTACTATGATACATTTGTATCATTTTGTCTCTGTTGAACTTGGCTGGGATTTTCACCTTGTATTATGTCGGGTCTGCTCAGGAAAACAGGCCTTAAAATATACTTTAATTTCCTCCTTCTCTGAAACATACAGATGACACAGTGAAACAGGAAAAATGCTACAACTTGATCAAATTTTGTTATTTTAAAACATTCCAAGAAGCAAAATGTCAAAGCATTTTTTTTTAAATGAAACAAAACACCACATTCCTCAGGCCACATTTATCCCTGGTGGTGAGACCACACTGACTTCACTGGATGAGGTGGGCCCCTGATATTTAAGAGTTTCCTTATAATCAAGATGAACAATGTTCTTTGTTTTGCTTTAAAAAAAAAAAAGGCTAGTTGCTTTCTACCGCCAGAACGAGACATTAATAACAACGGGCCTCACTCTGGTCTCACGCCAGTTTTACACTAGTGTAACTCTTGATTTGAGTGGAGTTATTCTTGATTTACACCAGTATACATGAGAGGAAAATCCGATTTTCTATTACAATGAGTCTCTCAGCATCGAATTGTATCTCTCTCTCTCTCTAGCTGTAGGTGAAAACATTGTCTTGGCAAATAATTAACCATAGTTAAAGTCATAGGCTCCTCCTTGACCAAACCTCTCAAAATAAGCCACTAACATTAGAGAGAATCCTTCTACACACAAAGCTTAGTACACCAGCTCTGGCTGCCTCAGACACTTCCATTGCAAATACAGGGATTTTCTGTTTCTTTCAGACATTAGGGAAAAGAAAAATAACCCTCCAAGTTCTCAGAATTTGTACGGCTCAGGGATACACCCCATCCCCGAGCCAGCACTTACCATTCCTAAAATAAATCCTCGGGTCCAGCCCCAGGCAAGGGCACATGAGCCCCCCAGAATCCCGTCCAAATCCCAAGTTCAAATCTTTTGGTGTCCCACTCCCTGAGGAGACTGCAGCCCTGCCACTGCTCCAGTGAGAGAGGGAGGCATTGCTTCTCCAGGGGGGTAATTCAGGAGAGTCTGCAACAATAGCCTACTCTCCGCAGCCCCTCTCGCCACGGTTTGTCAAGCAGCAGTGTCTCGGTGCAGTTGTATTTGCTGTGATCCGGCATCCAAAGTGGATTTAAGGCAGCATGCGAGAAGCCGTCTATGCAGTTGACAAACAGCCCTGACAGGAAGCATAACTCACACACATATTTGCTGCAGCACAGCCAGAGCTGGTCAGGAAAGCACAACACTTTTCACAGCTCCTAAATGATCATCCAACCCTCTCCTTGTTCCCTCCCAGTCTCAGGTAATCCCACAAGAAACCTGCTCGGATTGGCTCAAGGCGCTCAGGGCTGTATTTGCATTTCAATGGCTCAGAAGGCTCCCTCCAGTTTGAAAATGGATCTAGTATTCCCAGGTCAGGCTCTGCTCTGCCTCCTCATCCCTGCTCCTCCTGTCACTGGGCTACTAGCGGATGGAGATGCACTGATTCCTTGCTCAGCTGGGAGAGACAGCTTCGTGCTGGATTTAGATTAAAAACAAGAGTCTCTGCCTCGTTTGTAGCCACTCTCCAGTCCTGAGCAGATCAAATGGAGCAGTGATAATAGGAGGTAAAAAGTTCATTGCTTTTATAAAGCTCACGTTACGGCAAGGGGAATAACCATTTTCCTCCTCTGTGCATTCTCTCCGGTATTGTGATAACAACACAACCAGACACACCGGGCCTAGCTCTGCAGCCCAGCACCCACTGCAATCTACGGGCCTGGTTCTCCGCTCACACCGATGTAAATCAGGAGTAGTTCTATGGGAGTCAGTGGGCCTGACTCTCCACTCACTCACACCCCAGTGCCCCACCGCTGACTTCCACGGAGGTACTCTTGGTTTCCACCACGGAAAGTGAGGAGACCCAATGGAGGAAAAATCAGGCCCAAGGGGATACCCAAGAGGAAACCAGTCAGTTCAAAAGCTGAACTCCCATCCTTTCGGTACCTAACGCTCATCCATTCCCCCCCATTTTTGCCCTCTGTCCTCCTTGGGGGCTGTTTCTGTGCTCACAGCTGATTCATGCTGAAAGGCCCGTTCAGCGTTCTCTGTTGTTCTTCCTGTTTTGCACCAGAGTGTGAATACCTAGTCTAGCCCTCATGCAAAGACCTTTAACACCACTTAACTCTCAGACCTTTGCAAGCTGCTAGCTGCGCTGAGCAAAAGGGAGGACTGCAAACCTGTAGGGAAGTGTGATGTACATCCACTGCGGAAGGGGAAAAAATCATTTAGGCTCCAAACAGAAGAGTAAGTGGAGCCTATAGAAATATAGTTGTTCCCCTCAAGAGATGAGTAACTCCCTGGAGATATAGGTCAGTTTCCACCAGTGGATGATCTTGCTCATAAGGTGTCTTTTACTCAAGGAACTCTAAGAGCTTTACAAAAGTGGCGATTACTCTTATCTCCATTTTACAGACGGGGAAATTGATGCCCCGAGAGGATAAGGGATTTGTCCAAAGTTCACACAGCAAGCCTGTGGAAGAGCTGGGGATAGAACCCAGGCCAACTGAGTCCCAGGGCTTTGTCCTCACGAGAGAGTAGCATTGGTTTAATTTAAATTGGCTTTTAAACTCGCATAGTTAAGCCAGTGAAATAGGCTGTGTGGACAGTCTTCTTTTGACTTAAGTGTGTCTTGTTTTGGCTTAGCTTCAATGTGTTCCTAATCATTTTAAATTGAACTAAAATGAAAATGAGTCATTCCTAAACTTAAATCAAAGTGTTTACACAGCGTTTTGCATTGGTTTAACTAGAATTGGCTTGAATTCACACCTTAAGTTAACCCAGTGCTACTTTCCATGTAGACAAGGTTGCCAGCTTCTGCTCTAACTACCACTTCCATGCTACCAGCCTGAGAAATCTACTGGTTAGCAAGACACACATGCCAAACACATCCATGTGCCACCTTCCCAATCCTGGGACGCACTGGAAAATGGGACAGAGGAGAAAGGCTGTGGGTGATGGCATAACTGCTGTAAGTGTTAGCTATGACCGCTAATAATGAAGCCTGTAACCTGAATGTGTCAGCCACGATGGTGATCTTGCAGGAGAAATGTCACTTTCCATGTTCTGCAGACTATGCTTCTTCACGGTGAACACCTGTCCCCAGTAAACACTGGTATGTTACCACCTGACTGGGCACAACGCCAGCTTATTAGATGGGCATGACTTTAGTTATATTACAGAATTAGCATGTCCATCAAGTTTGATTAATAAAGGCCAGATTACCATCCAGGAAAGTCAAAATAGCTCCAATACCTACCGTGAAGGGGATACGCCATCAACTCTCTAGAACAGAGAGGGATTCATTCTGATATCCAGAAATAGCTTCCTCGGCCGGGCAAGGTGAGTTTTGGGGTATATAGGAATGAGGATTAAGCAGTACGCTAGGGCTGGAGATAGTGGGGAGAGTTTAGACTGAAATCTCCACCCTTGCAGCATCTCTCCACGGAAGAATCCCACACATGACACACCTTGCTCAGCGACTGTATAAAGCAGGGGCGGGCAAACTTTTTGGCCTGAGGGCTGCATCGGGTTTCAGAAATTGTGTGAAGGGCCAGTTAGCGGAGGCTGTGCCACCCCCAACAGCCAGGTGTGTCCAGGCCCCCAGCCCCTATCCGAACCCCCGGTTCTTGGCTCCTGATGGCCCCCCTGGGATTTTGCCCACCTCTGGTATAAAGTAGTCAAGCAGTCACAAACTGGCTGCCATCTGTGTGGGATTCTTTCACAGAGAGCTACTGGCAGAGTGGAGATTTCAGTATAATCCTTCCCAATTCCCCCACCACTAGCAGACTGCTTAGCCCTGATTTCCTTGGGGCCAAGGGACCATTTCTGCTCAACAGAGCCTTGAATGTTACATTCATTCTGCTAAAGCCTGACCTGACTTTTGCTAGCCAATCAAATTAACATAATTGCCCTAGATTTGCAGCAATCAAGCCAGGGGCTGTATTTTATAGGGCCTGTTCCACTGTAAAATCTATAGTGTATATTGCCGGTTCATGCTCATTCCATTATGAGACACATGGGTCCAGTGTAATTACACCATGTGAAATATGCAACTGAGATGTGCAAACAGTTTTCCAGAACTTTTTTCTGCAATGAAACAAAGTCCCTTCCTGGACTATAATCATAAAAGCTTCTCAGCAACAGGCATTTGTTCTTGCCTGTGATAAAAATCTAACAACTACAGCTTGCCATCTAAAACCTCAGACTCGATGTAACTGGCGGTGGTTTGTTTAAGCGTTATGCGTTTTTGAGAGCCCAGGTACAAACCTTCAGGCAGCGTGCTGCAGCCTTTCCAGCTGGGAATTAATTAGCAGTGATTATAACAAGCACACATGCTGATAGAGGAAGTCAGCATCAGAGCTTGCAGCCTGAGTGCCTGGAGCAATGATCCTGTCAATACTTTCAGGATAAGTGAGGCTGGGCCAGATCAGTTCTTGGGTAGGAGACCACCATTCAAGGACTAGGTAGGAATTGGCGATTAAAGGCCTCACCTGAGAATGGTTAAGAATCCATAATGCTCACAGAACCACTCCATACGAATTCCTAATAGGTGGCCACAATCCCTTTGGGTTAGACTGTGCTACCCTTACTCATATTGAATAGTATGTTATCCCTTTTCAAGTCCCTGGGACCAATTTGGGAGTACAGTGCTACTCAGCATGAGGAAGGGTGTTCGTACCTGGCTCTCTGCGTCAGTATTAAGCAGTGCCCCAGTTTGATAATAGCCGTTACTATGCCCTGGGCTACACTACAGAGTTAGGTAGACGTAAGGCAGCTTCTGTCAACCTAACTTGGTAAGCATCAACGCTAAAATGTTGCTCCAATCCATGTAAGTTGCCCACTACTCCGATTTAATAACTCCACCTCCGCGAGAGGTATAGTGCTTAGATGTAGTTAGGGCGATGCAGTGTCTGTGTAGACACTGCATGATTTACATCGACTGCTGCTGCCTTTCAGAAACTGTCCCACAATGCCCCCATACTGACAGTTAAATTGGTGCAAGCACTCCTGGTGAGGACATGCACTGCCGACACAAGGAGCATAGCATGGACGTGCAAAAGCAATTTAATTACTGTGGTGGCTGTACATTGACATAACTTTGGCAACTTACTTTTGTAGTGGAGGCTTGCCCTTAGTTACAGGGAAGCATATACTTCATATAGTGAAATGTATTTTGTTAACATCTGAAGTCCTTTGAGATCCTTGGATTGTGGGTGGTGTCCAGGCCAAATTTCAGTTTGGGAAATCACATTACAGTCGCTGAGACCCCCCCTCTAATTTCAGCTGGAGAAGATAGTCTTCACTTTCTGCCCTGAACTGCTGCAGAGCCCTACCCTGCACTGTTAAACAGCTGCTACGTTTCACACCAGAGATGGGGGGTGGAGCAGCTCCTGTTCGCAGGGCCAGATTGCCAACAGCTCAGTGTTCATACTCAGGGCCACATTTAAAACAAAATAAAATAAAAAAAAGTTCAGCTCCCATTTACAGCCCCCAGGAAAGGGCACCTTCTTCATGAGGAGCATGGGAGTGCGGAGCTGTTGAAAAATCTGGCCCTTATTCTGATGCCTAAATAGAAGCTCAGCACATTTGAAAACACAAGACCTACCTTCAAACAAAGGAACGGACATGGTGTTGGGATCAATAGCTTTCCACCAGTGACATTATGAAAGGTGACTTTGTTGATACCGGTCTCAAATTATATATTCTGCGAAGAACCATGGGGCAGATTCAGCTAGCTTTGTTTTTTGGGGTTTTTTTTGGTAGTGTTTTATGTTTGCTGTTTGATTCGGAGGACGCTTTAATCCTATTTAGTGCACCAGAAGAAGTCATATGATCTCCCTTAACAAACCTCAATAATTAGTACTTTACAATGAATTTTCCTCAGTGCTGGGGATGCTTTCAATGCCTTTGAAAATGTACTTTGACCTAACATCAAAAGAGAAACTGGGGAAACTGGAGATAGACTTTTCAGTGCCCTGATGGCTTTCTGGTGCGTTTCTCAGGAGTGTTCCAAGTCAAATTACAAGCTGTCTGAGTGAAATATTATAGAGACGGATTTACCTACCCTTTGAAAAAACTCATTATTAATGGAGTCACTCCCTGTCGGCATCTTGCTCTCCTGAACCTCAAGCATGACCTAAATTCACATTTCCGACAAATTGGCCACGCTCGCGCATTCATCTAAAGCAACGTGGTTTATTTACTGTTTCATAGATGTGTTTATTCAAGAGCAGAAGCCTTCTCCTGGCAGCTCATTTGTGTCTCGTTTGCAGGCCGGCACAGCTCTCCCCGCACTGGGGTTGAGCTTCAGGAATGTGTCCTATTCCGACAGGCATGCTGGGGAAGTTTGATGTAGTTTAAATTTATAACCTGGAAATAGCAAGGATCTTCCTTTGTTTTCATTCCCATTTCTGATATTTAGTAGGAGCAGGTATTTCATGGTGGGACCTGCCTCCTCCCTGAATATTCCAGTTGCATTGTCAATGCAAAACTATGCATGGATTCTGAGATGCCCTTATAAAAAAAATGCTAGCGTATCCTATAATGATCACACAAAATTCTGCAGTAATGAAAGATTATCCCCCGGACAGGGATTGATTAGCACGGCTCCAGAGGTGCAAAACTTCCCCTAAGCCAACCACTGAAGAATTCAACGCCGCAGTCAGGGAAAGCTTGGGAAGCACAGAACCCCACCCCCGACCCCGGGTGACCAGATGTCCTGATTTTATAGGGACAGTCCCGATTTTGGGGTCTTTTTCTTATATAGGCTCCTATTACCCTCCACCCCCTGTCCCGATTTTTCACATTTGCTGTCTGGTCATCCTACCCCCCCACCCCAACCACCCATAATGGTGACATGGTTGGAGAAAGGGACATGACTGGGGTTGTCTTATGTCCCAGCAATCCCAGGTTGCCAGAGTGGTCTCTAAGGGCTTGTCTGCACGGTCTGCTGGCACTCAGCAAGCCAGGTTGTGAATGCACAGCACACGAGCCTGTTGTGTACTGCTAGAAGCAGCGCACTGCAGAACTTTTAGTATGCGGTAGCAGAATCCGTATGGCCAATTAGCGTGTGGCAGGCCGCCATGTTGTACATTCACACTCTGGCTTGCTGTGCACTAACAGACCGTGTAGATGAGCCCTAAGACAGCAGGTGATACTTTATTTACTTCTTCAAACTCCTCTAATAGCTCCTATCCTGAAGCACTAGAGTAGTGGTTCCCAAACTGGGGTTCGTGAACCCCTGGGGGTTCACAGAATGTTACAGGGGGGTTGCTAGAAAAATGTCACTAATCGCGGCCAGAGGAACCCGGGCATTGGAGGCAGCAGGTGGGACCTGGTTGCAGGGCAGACAGCCCGAGCTCCAGGGAGAGCGGGGACGGGCAGTTGGGGCCGGCAGCCCGAGCTCCAGGGAGAGCGGGGCCGGGCGGTTGGGGCCGGCAGCCTGAGCCTCAGGGAGAGCGGGGCCGGGCAGTTGGGGCCGGCAGCCTGAGCCTCAGGGAGAGCGGGGCCGGGCAGTTGGGGCCGGCAGCCTGAGCTCCAGGGAGAGCGGGGCCGGGCAGTTGGGGCCGGCAGCCCGAGCTCCAGGGAGAGCGGGGCCGGGCAGTTGGGGCCGGCAGCCTGAGCCTCAGGGAGAGCGGGGCGGGGCAGTTGGGGCCGGCAGCCTGAGCTCCAGGGAGAGCGGGGCCGGGCAGTTGGGGCCGGCAGCCTCAGCCTCAGGGAGAGCGGGGCCGGGCAGTTGGGGCCGGCAGCCTGAGCCTCAGGGAGAGCGGGGCCGGGCAGTTGGGGCCGGCAGCCTGAGCCTCAGGGAGAGCGGGGCCGGGCAGTTGGGGCCGGCAGCCCGAGCTCTGCCCCCGTCAGCGGGGGAGCCGGCAGTCCGAACCCCAGCGCTCTGCACGGGGCCGGCAGCCCGAGCCCTGGCAGTCAGCGGGACCTGCAGCCCGAGCTCAGTGGAGCTCAGTCAATGGGGTCCAGCAGCAGGAGCCCCACGGACTGCGGAGCCGGCAGCCCAGACCCCGGCATGGGGCCAGTAGCCTGAGCTCTGTGGCGGGCAGGGTGGCAGCTGAGACCCCCAGGCCTGCAGGTGGCAGCCCGGACCCCTGTCCTTGTCAGACAGGGGAAGTTGGCATCGAGGGCAGAGTGAGCAGGGGCCATGCTGTACGTGGGGAGTGGTCCAAGCTAATTTGTCCCTCACAGGGCACCCTCGTCGGGACGGACCTTGTGGCGGAAGTAAAGCTGTTTGCGAGCCAAACCAGCCGGAAGCACGTTGTAGCCAGCGTAGCAGTGTTAAGGTGCCTCAGCAATTGTCATTCTCTCTGGAGTGCTGTTTTGCTTCAGATGAAAGCATCAGAAGCCCACACCATAGCAGAGAGCTTGATTGGTCCATGTATAAATGACGTAGTTCATTGACTCGGAGAAAAGGCTGCAAAAAGGATTGACATGGTACCTCTGTCCAATCATACGTTGTCACGAAGAATTAATGACATGTCAAATAATGTAGAGACCACAATTGTACATAGAGTGAAAAATAGTCCATATTATGCTATACAGTTGGATGAATCAACTGATGTAGCTAATCTAGCTATTTTGCTACTGTTTGTATGTTACGTGACTTCTTCAAACTCCTCTAATAGCTCCTATCCTGAAGCACTAGAGCAGTGGTTGAAGACCACTTGAAGAAGTGGTTGAAGAAGACTTGTTGTTTTGCAGACCATTGGAAGAACGTACAACCGGAGAAGATATCTTCAATCTGACTAATGCATATTTTCAAGAAAAGGAAACAGACTGGTCTCACCTAGGCATTTGCACTGATGGGGCCACATCAATGACAAAGAAGTATACTGGATTTGTAGCTCGAACAAAAAAGGTTGCATCAAAAGTCTCTTGGACTCATTGCAGCATCCATAGACAAGCCTTTGCAACAAAACCCATGCTTGAGGGACTGAAGGAAGTGCTGGACAATGCAGTGAAAATGGTGAATTTCATAAAATCACGGCCAACAAATTCCAGAATATTTCACATACTTTGTGAACAAATGGGTAGTATACACAATTGTCTGTTGACCCATACTGAAGTTAGATGGCTCTCACAGGGCAAAATCCTTCTGCTCTTGTTTGAGCTTAGAAAAGAAATCCTAGGTTTTTTTTCAACAGCCACCCTTTCCACCTTGCCAGCTGTATGGAAAATAATGTCTGGCTCCAGAGCCTAGCTTATTTAGCAGATATTTTCTCAAGAATTAATTACCTAAATTTATCTCTTCAAGGCCTCAATATAACAGTTTTCAATGTGCAAGACCGAGTTGAATCCATGATAAAGAAATTGCAGTTCTGGGAAAGTTGTTTGGAAAACAATCAAACTGAGGGTTTCACTAATCTTCATGACTTCCTGGCAGAACATAAACGTCAGTTGGATCAGTGCACTAAAACCAATATAACTGCACACCTAAAAGGACTTTGCACAACTTTCAGGGATTACTTTCCAGTTATATCAGGCGATAATGACTGGATTCGCAACCTTTTTGATGATACCACTTTCTCAACACAGATATTGAGCACTGAGGGAAAAGAGAAATTGATTGAGCTCTTCTGTGATTACGAACTGAAAAGGAGTGTCAGAAATCTGTCATTGATCAACTTTTGGCTGAGTTTAAGAAACGAGTACCCCCTTCTGGCAGAAAAAGCTGCTGCAGTTTTGTTACCATTTTCAACAATATACTTATGCGAGAAAGCGTTTTCCTCGTATGCACATCTGAAAACCAAATATAGATGCCAAACCAGACCTGAGACTTTATCTTTCTCGAGTGGTTCCAGGCTTCCAAGAACTATGCAGAGCAAAGCAAGCGCATCCATCACACTGAGGAAATTTAAACTTAAATCCCTGGAAATATTCATTTTTAGGAGGGGGCTCACGAGATTTCATAATTCAGTGAAAGGGATTCACGGGTTGTTAAAGTTTGGGAACCACTGCTCTAGAGGATCATGCAAGTTGTTTAAATACAGAAGAGTGGCTAGACATCCCAGAGATAGTGACTAGCCCATCCAAATCACACTCATCCTACACAACACAAACCTCCCAGCCAAGTAATAACACCTCTCATCTGACCTCCTTCTTGCCAAAAGGCTTGGGAAAGTAAGGAAAAGATAAAGCGTGCTCTCGCAAGTCAATGATTCTGAGCTTTGTCAAATCAAGTGGTGAGCAGTGGGGTCCAGAAATTGCCCCAATTCCAGCCCCCTCCCATTCCAACCAGGGGGCTGTTAGTTTGAGCACAACAATTGGCTATCACTGCGGCAGAACCACATGAGGAGAGATTAGATCTACCAGAGAAGTGCAAAGCGCCATTATTGAAGGCACAATGCTGCAAGCCTTACTCACATGAGTACTGCTCACCCAGCAGAGTAGCTGCATTCACATTAAACAATGTGACTTGTAATGTGGCCTTGTTATCAAGGGGACTACTCTCCTAGGCCTTGGCTACACTTGCAAATTTGCAGCGCTGCAGCAGGGTGTGAAAACACACCCTCTCCAGCGCTGCAAATTGCGGCGCTGCAAAGCGCCAGTGTGGTCAAAGCCCCAGCGCTGGGAGCGCGGCTCCCAGCGCTGTACGTTATTCCCCACAGGGAGGTGGAGTACGGACAGCGCTGGGAGAGCTCTCTCCCAGCGCTGGCGCTTTGACTACACTTAGCGCTTCAAAGCGCTGCCGCAGCAGCGCTTTGAAGTACAAGTATAGCCAAAGCCCCTAGATAAGGATTACTCACTTGAAAAGGGCTTCTGGATCAGGCCCAATGTACATAAAAACTGGCCTGTAAGTCTATTTTTTAAATCCAATTTCCTGTTAGCCCTAAATCACGAACAAAGTGTTTTGCGTTTTCTCAGTCCTAGAATTACACCCTGTGCAGAAAACAAGTCACCATAATTTTGCTCTTAGGAATGGTTTGTGGTCCTATGGTGCTGGCCTAGCATGGACACTAAGTCACACTTTTTACTCGAAAGAAAGAAAAATCCCTTCAGATTAGGGTCAAACTCTTTGGCAAGGCAGCCTGGGGGGATCAGTGGTTTGGATTCCTGCACTGCAGGCTGAGCTGGCGATAAACAGAGCCGTTCAGTTTACAAAGCCACTCACACTTCCCAATAACTGTACTGCACTCTGCACAACGTACGATGGCACATTTTGGAGGCCCGCTCTTACATTCACTGCTGTAAAGAAGGAGGACCTCTGTCGGAGTCAATGAAGTTACAGGAGTTTAAAATTGGCACGAGAGCAGAATCAGGCTCCAAGAATTCACATTGCCCTCTTCCCTTTCTAAACTATAGGTTTAAGAAGCCTAAATGCCGTACTAGTGACCTTGAGATTCTGGTGTACGTATACTGAGCAAAGGGCTCGTTGAGAGGCTGCCTCTCTTCTGACCTCCCATGAACCTCTGGGATCTGTGAGGCTTTCTTGTGGTTACTCCGTCCCCAAGGCTGAACTCAGGGGCTGACAGCTGGGAACCCCCCCCCCCCCCAGTCTATCAGTGCTCAGGTGTAAGTGCTTTCAGGCCTCAGGGCAAGGTGCATAGTTGGTCCAGGCGTTCTCTGCTCTTCTGGGACACAGTTGGGAGGGTTCCTGTTTCGGCCCTATGCAGGTGTGGCTAATGGTAGGAGTGAATTACTCTCCTGCTGGTGGTAGACGGTAGAGTTGGGTACACTGACAAAACATTTTTGCATTTCGTACAGTGCTTAAATGCCGCAGTGATGGGCACCAGCACAGATTCAACAGAGATACCAAAGGACCCCACCAGGGCCTCACATTGGGAGCCATGCAGTGTTACACCATCCTGGGGGAAGCTCTGAGAAGCCCTTTGCTTCATAGAAGTAATATTCCTCTGGAGCTCCCTGGCGTGCAAAGAGAGCACACACACGGCTGCACACCTCTTCAGAGACTCGGTCTTCAGGAAATCAGTGTACTGAGACTGATTGGGACAGATTTGCTATTTTCCCTGTCTTGTCTTCCAGCATTCAGAGCAAGTCTGCGGGGTGTCTGAATCCATCATGGCCAAATACAAATTCTCCTAGGCTGGTGTTGGCATCATAGGATGATGATGAGAGGTTCTCTGCTACAGAATGGAAATCAGTGTGAGTCCACTAAGTCACCTGCCCTCGGGGAGCAGAGGCGGAGGGAATTGGTCCCACAGGAGAGATTCATTTCATGCATTCTAAAATAACTGCCTCCCACTCTCCTTAATAAAGGTGCTAATACAGCCTGAATACTCTGAAACAAGTGTGAACTGCAGCCGTTCAAGTCCACAGATAACACCTATTAAAAATAGACATACATGAGTAAACAGTGACTCATGCTTTCACTGACAAAAAGCAGGGCAATTATGACTCCTAAGATGACACGCACGTGGTTCTGGTTTTTGTGAAGCAGCCAGAGACCAGCTTACAAAGAGTACTGTAGTTGTACATTTACTTGCATGAGCTGCCAAGTCAGGAGTTGCAAGGTATGGGCCCAATCCTCTTCCTCTGACACTAGGGTGACTAGACAGCAAATGTGAAACATCGGGACAGGGAGTGGGGGATAATAGGAGCCTAAATAAGAAAAAGACCCAAAAATCTAGTCAGGGCCGGCTCCAGCTTTTTTGCCGACCCAAGTGGTGAAGGGGAAAAAACAAAAAAAGATTGAACTGCTGCCGAAGACGAAGAGAGGGAGTGAAGGACCCGCCATTGAAGTGCTGCCGAAGACTGAAGAGTTGCCACCCCAAATTGCCCCCGCAGACCCGGACGTGCTGCCCCAACAATGAATGGACGTGCCGCCCCTTTCTATGGGACGCCCCAGGCACCTGCTTCCTTCGCTGGTGCCTGGAGCCGGCCCTGCATCTGGTCACCTTATCTGGCACCGACTTTAGGGGGAGTAGGACTGGGATCTCCAGTACATCCAGTGTAGTAACAACAGGATGTGTTTATCATACATGATGTGCGGATGCTATATTTTGCTCTATGAAAGCTGATCATTAATGGCTTTCTCTGGAGTGTTACTAACAAGCAAAAAGAGCAGTGAGCAGACCCTCAGCTGCTCTATTTCTTTGGATCGGGGCCCACCTGAGGATCTGGTTCGGTCTCGAAAGGGAGGAAAATGAGCAGTGTCAAAATGTAAAACATTCTTTTGATTTTAATATGTGACCACTAATATAGACGGATCTGAGCGGTACCCTCCCATCTTCATTAACAACGAATGCACTGAGACGTAGACGTATGGGTGTTTGTATGAACACACACTTCCCTGTATATTTAAACAAGAGATGATACAAATGAGTGAATAATAAAAACTCCCTTACACTCCCGTGACAGCGTTTTTAATCTGTGTTTTTACTAATCACCGTTAAAAACGGGAAATAAACATAAAAGCTTATGTGAACCCAGTGTGATGGGTTGGCTCAAACTCACAAACACTAAACAGACAGACAATTTGACATGATGGGAAAGTTGAGGTAGTGACAAGCATTTTGACAGACTGATCTAAATTAGCGTCCGAGGGAGTTTTGATAAAGCTCCAGTTCCCCGAGACACTGCTACATTACAACAATGCTGCACAATCCTAGCACTGGAATAACGGGATTCCAGGTATTCCTATAACTCTTGGGCACAGGCTCCTCTGTGTGTCTCTGCCACGTAGTACACAGGGCTCCACCAACAGCATGAACTAGAGGGGTACAATAACTAAGAAAATTTCCTTCTTCCTATTTAAAGAACTTAGGCTTGGACTGAAACGCAGGGAGTACAAATCATCAGCTGGAACAAGTCCTAACTAGCCAAGAGAGTGGGAGAGTAGGGCGGAAAGTATTCTAGTCTAGTAAGTCTTTCAGCCTTGTTCCCCGCTCTTTGTTACTATATAAGCTGCTGCATAGAGAGATGAGCTGTTTTTGGTTCACATAAATGAAAAAAAGATTCGAGCTGAAGTAGAAAGGACAATGTCAAATGCCCCAAAAGACTCAATGCCCTGAGTCTGTAATTTATGTTACTGGCTTCCTGGTCAATGTCGATGCCAGGCTTCAGTAATCTGGACCAGTCTGTGCAGTGATTCTGGCAGCTGGTGCGAAATGCGAGGCCCGTGTCACGTTTGCCGGTGCAGGAAGGGCAGGAGTGGGATGGAAGGGAGGAAATTAGTTTTTGAAATAAGACATAAGCTGCATTTGAGAAGGATGATTTCCTTTGAGGGGTTGTTTGCAACTATGACTCATCCACAGACCATGAGGAGTGAGAGCCATGGGGGAGAGGGGTCAAAGCCACGGATATCAATCAGAGATGGGCAAAAATAGTGGGAGGTTTAGGTTTTGCAAGACTTCCCCAGTAAGCTTTTGGTTTTGCAAAACTCAAACCTGACCCAGGAGTGGTTCCGAACCAGCCTTTTTAGCCAATCCTCCAAAGCTTGGGGAAGTTCAGATAAATGCTCCCGCCCTTGGCTCATCTCTACTACAAATTAATTCCTGTAAGGTAGAAAAAGAGATGCTCACATAAATGTAAGGCGACAGACACTCTTCTGGGTAAAGGCATTTTTTCCAGGACACAAAAGCGATCTCTATTGGACTTCCCCTTGCATTGCGAGTCGCAGCGTCACCATACTGATCCAGGAGGCTTATCGTTAAAACAAAGACAGCAAAACTCCTTACAACGTAGCAGGATATGATCCATCATTGTTCAGTTTCACTGGTGGATTCTTCTTCTCATAGTTAAAACAACATATTCAATCATCTGAAGTTTGGCAGCTGAACACACAGCGGGTTGTGGGGGAAAGTGATTGTGTGAAGGTGAAACTGGGAAGAAAATGTACTGCACCATAACTTACAAATATTGTGCTGCTGGGAAGTTCCTTTTTTGTTGTTTGCCTGTCTTGGCTTGTCTTCAAGACTGTTTTGTATTCTATGTTTGTACAGCACCTAGCACAATGGCTCCATTCCTTGTTAGCACTGGAATACAGATAATAGGAGAACAATAGTTGTGATACTGCTGAGAGGAGACAGGGGAGGGTGTTTTGTAAACACGTAACGGAGAATTAAAAAGCAAGACCTGTATTTAATTCTTTCCTGGCCGCCAGGAGAGGCATAAAGAAGGAAGCACAGACTGGCAGATTTCTCCTGCTTTGAAAAGCTGCTCTCTCCTTCTGAACCGCTGACAAGCAGATTAAAAAAAAAAAAAGAAAAAAGTACATTTATATACCAAAGAAAAGGGAGGAGGCTTTTGAAGTCCTAATTAACAGACTCTGTCCCAAGTCACTGAAGTTCAGCTGCAACACAAAAGTTTGACAGAGATGCATGGAACCACAACAACTTGCCTAGACAGTAAGACACTATAAACAAAACCAGCCACTCTGGAAACCCGACCCCCTCCAAACATCCTGGGCAGACGGGTTTGCAGTTGGGAGGCCGAGTCTTTTGCACTCACTAATAAATTTAATTTAGAGAATCTTTTGTGGGTCCTTTTTAAAGGTTGTTTGTTGATTAAAGCAGCAAACAACAAACTTTGCCTTAATTTATGCTTCTTTTAGCATTTCGAGCTTGGGGGGGATGCTTTTTATAGAAGTTAATGAGGCAGAATAGCTTCCTTATGGGAAAGATATTTTCTCACCAAATTAAAACCTGTGTTGGAAAAAAAAAATAACGAGATGAAGGTGGCTTTTCTCTAAGAAGTTAAATAAATCTCAGAGCAGGAAACTTCTCCAACACTTGGAACTGTCCTTATCAGAGGAGATCTGAGAACAGCAGCTTCACAAGATGTTCTTTTTTTTTTTAATTTTATGTTCTTTCTTTTCACTTGTATGGTAATAAAGCATTGTTTGCTGAAAACATACAAACAGATCGCTGGGGACTAGAGCATGGTGTTACCATGAGTGCTGAGAGGCTGCTCCTGGGACAACCTCATTCCCCACCCACCACATTACAGGGTGGTAGCCCCATGGCAGCTGCATTTCTTGCCCCCACTGCAACTGGGTATGTGGGTAGCCCATGCAAAGGAATAAGAGGGGATGCATAATATCCCATTACTCCCTGCATGGGTGCCTAAGGCAGCTGATGACCAAGCCCCATGATAATATTCTTTCTGAATTAAAGCATCACCTCTGTTTTAAATACACTGTTTTTGCTAGAACAGTGCTTCTCAACGCTGGGCCCACCGCTTGTGTAGGGAAAGCCCCTGGCGGGCCGGGCCAGTTTGTTTACCTGTCGCATCCGCAGGTTCGGCTGATCGCGGCTCCCACTGGCTGTGGTTTGCCGCTCCAGGCCAATGGGGGCTGTGGGAAGCAGTGGCCAGCACATCCCTCGGCCCACACCGCTTCCAGCAGCCCCAATTGGCCTGGAATGGCAAACCACAGCCACTGGGAGCTGCGATCGGCCGAACCTGCAGACGGGGCAGGTAAACAAACCGCCCTGGGCCGCCAGGGGCTTTCCCTGCACAAGCGGCGGCCCGACTTTGAGAAGCACTGCTGTAGGATGCAGATTTAGGGACTTTTAGATCAGACTCTGTTATTATCTGTGCCACGGTAGTGTTCAAAGCTCCCAGCCAAGATGGGGGCCCGTTGTGCTAAGCGTCATACACAGACATATTAAGAGCCAACCCCTGCCCCATGGTCCTTACCACGTAAAGAGACAAGGCAGACGAAAGGAACACTGCTCTTTCTGTTTTCCGGAGGGCGAATGGAGGATTGGTGAAGTGACATGGAATGACTTGCTCAGGGTCATACACAATCTTTGGCAGAGCCAAGAACTGAACCCACAAGACCATCCTTCTCCCTGGGCCTCTGGAGTTACCCCAATTTCAATGGAGTTATACCAGATTTATGTTGGTGCCACGGACAACTGAATTTAGCCCAGCCATCCTCATTGCCCTTCCTACAAGTTTAACTCTTTGTTTCAGCCCTTCTGCTTGGCCAATCAGTCAGGCTCCTCAGTCTCCTGAACATTCCCCGCCTTAACGCTGTGAAAGCGTGTGCATCAGGTTGTCTGACTTCAGCATTGGAGCAGCCTTTGTTCCCTTGTAACTGCTAGAAAGGGGAAAACGAGAGTGAAATGCATGTTTATTCAATTCGGTGCCAGGGAAAGATGCAGAATGAGCAGTGCTGGAGACTGAACTGAACTCCTCATTATACACAAGCCAGGTGCTGCATGGACAATGGCGGAAGCAACTTTACTGCAATGTTCTTCAACTCTGAACTGAAGAAACCACCCTCGAAGCATGGTTTAGTCCTCACGGCCCATTCAGGTAATGGCCACGTCTCTGCTGACGTGGCCAACGTGGGAGCTAGCGTGACCAGACAGCAAATGTGAAAAATTGGGACGGGGTGGAGGGTAACAGGAGCCTATATAAGAAAAAGACCCAAAAATCAGGATTGTCCCTATAAAATCGGGACATCTGGTCACCCTAGTGAGACCTGACAGTGCCAACAGCAGTGGTAGAGTTTGTGACACTTCTTCTCTGGTGCCTGGCCTGAGAGCATAACGCTCACACCTGCGCTGCCAAACAGCTGTCAAGGTGGTAGGAGCTTTCACTCACTGTCATCTCAGAGTGGAAGCCGGAGTCAATCTTATGACCTGTGCTGTGGAGCAGAGAGAGGGCTCGGGCTCTAAGTATTCCAAACAGGATGCTTAGAGCACACAGCCCTGCCTCTGACTAGGATGGGAGTTGTATAACTTAAACCCCTACGAGCCTCTTGAGCATCTTGGAGATTAGGCCAATAGCAGGAAGTGTCACAGAGTTCTAGTTATGGGTTAAAGGGTTGCCAAGGCGCTCACTGAAACAAGCCAAACCTGAAACCACAACTGGTCATAAACCTGAAAGAACAGGAACGCTTTCTGTTTACTCTGAAACTGTAGTGGAGCCATAGCAAGGCTGAACTCCATTAGCTCTGGAAGTAACCCCCAGTGTCAGCTCCAGGTAGGAGCACCGCAGCCAGGCCAGACGGGAGCAGGGCACCGGGCAGATGAATTCCCACAATGCTTTCAAACCAATCGATCACGTTGGCTATATGAAAATGGTCTGGTAAAGAATCCCAGAGCCCTGATTGGCAACAGCTCCTGTGCCTCCCAGGTTCAGTCCATATTTGGACGATGACAAAAAAGGGTTGTGAATGAATCAATGCAGGGTGTGTAGGGACAAAGGGGACTTTACTATTGATTTTACGGTTTCTAAAGAGCCAGGGTAGCAAACGGCATACAGGTGGTGGAGTCTATTGTGTTCACTGTAAGCCATGTTGCAGTGTGAACCAAATGAAGTATTTTTAGTGCTTAAAATTGGAAGGTTCAGCTTATATACAAAGCAGCCATCAGGGCCGGATGTAACTAATTCCTGGACAAACAGGCAGAACAGTGTCCGTAGAGGACAGAAAAGCTTGAAGTCTGGTTCTACCTCCAGCACCATGAAAGAAAACTTCTCCTTAGTTCCTTGCTACAGCATCCATGAATGAATTTCTCAGCACACTGATGTCCATGTTCAGAGCTGATGGAACAGCTGAGTAAATCACACATCATGGGTATATAATGGTCAACAGAGATTGTCACGGGGAATCATCACCATATACCAGTATAATAGGGTGACCAGACAGCAAATGTCAAAAATCGGGACAGAGGGTCGGGGGCAATAGGAACCTATATAAGAAAAAGACCCAAAAATCGGGACTGTCCCTATAAAATCGGGACATCTGGTCACCCTACAGTATAATCTCTAGCCAGAGAGCCTGGACCATAGAGGAGAATGGGAACATAAAGTACCCAAGTTAAAACTCCCACGAGGCCCCATTTTGAACATTTCAGGTTTTAGATGTTCGTTTTTTTGGCGAAATAGTGCCATTTTCTGTGGAGAGCAGACACTTGTTCTGCTGGAAAACAGTTTCAACAAAAAAACTGACCAACCCTAATCCCGAGGCTAGACTGCGGCTACCCGCCCCCCCCCCTGCCCATTGATACAAAAGTGGAAAACAAGGGCGCATGGAACCTTCCACTCCAACGCTTTCATCCTTATGCTCCCTAAGTACAACGACAGAGAGTTTAGCAGGAGTGGTATCACCTGCCAAGATACTGTCCCCATCCCACACCTACCAGCAGGCTGAACCAGTGCAGGGAGGGCAGGTGCACATTGCCACCCATTCAAAGTTGCACCGGTGACCACTGCCCTGTGAGCTACCAGCAACACGGTGCCAGTAGTGGTTACTCAACACTGTTAAGAGAAAGGGTGAGGGGGGAACTATTTTTATACCTCTTAAACAAAATTCTCTTTTTAGAACTATGTTACACACTCTAAAACATAACCAGCTGGATTTTATCCAGTGCTCTGTCCTGATTCCTGGTCATGGGAAATATGTACAAAGTATAGACAAGGAAGCTACAGCCAAGAGACAGCCACTCCCAGTGAAACCCAGTACTACAGGAATGAGAGAAAGATCTCAACGGACATCAAAGAGTAAACAGCATGGGAAATTCCAGTGGTTAGGAAGGGTTGATTAAAAATCAACTCCTGCAAACCAATACAATGCTGGACAGCTGATCTGGAAAGCAATATACCATGCACGTTAGAGAGTGATAAATTGGAGTCTGAGAATGACTAAATACTCCCTTTCGGTGCATGAAAAGATATCAAAAGTATACTAGCACCAACTGGAGACAGCTGCAGCTGTGGAGAGGCATGCAAGAGCCTATCAGCTGGTGGGGGGAAAGCTGAGGGAGCAACACAGAGACTGGGGGGCTGCTGAATGAGAAAGCACTGAAGTCAGGGTGTAGTAAAGGGAGAAGATAGACTCTCAGAAGGAGCATCAGAGGACTGCGGTGAACTATGAGACGGGGCTTGTTTAAAAGCTTTAGCAAGGAGATTTGAGCCAGTGTGAGAAAGAGGCAAGTCTTGAGAGAACCTCATGAAATTAGCTGATGGGAAATATATGCAGGTGAGGGACAGGTAATCTAAGGGCTGACATCAGCTGCGCTGGGAGAAGACATTGTAGGGAAATGAGCAAATGAGGTTTGGAAGCACATGGGGAAACAGAGGTTCTGGAAAAGCCCATCATTCGTTTTCCTTCTAGATGTCCATTGAGCGCTCACCCATAAAGAGCATCTATCGGATATCGAATTACACCCTGCAGTGAAACAGTCTCCTAGGATTCTCTTGAGTGAGACAATGATTTCACTATGCTTTGGGGACATTAAAATATTTTCCTGTCTGCCAGGGCCGGCTCCAGACCCCAGCACGCCAAGCACGTGCTTGGGGCGGCATGCCACGGGGGGCGCTCTGCCGGTCCCTGGGAGGGCGGCAGGTGGCTCCGGTGGACCTCCCGCAGGCATGCCTGCGGAGGCTCCGCTGGTCCCGCGGCTTCGGTGGAGCATCCGCAGGCGTGCCTGCGGGAGGTCCTCCGGAGCCGCGGGACCACCAGACCCTCCGCAGACACGTCTGCGGGAGGTCCACCGGAGCCGTGGGACCGGCGACCAGCAGAGCTCCCCCTGTGGCATGCCGCCGTGCTTGGGGCGGCAAAATTGCTAGAGCCGCCCCTGCTGTCTGCAAGACAGCTCTCTCTACAATGATATATATAGAGATATACCTACCTCATAGAGCTGGAAAGGACTCTGAAAGGTCATCAAGTCCAGCCCCCTGCCTTTACTAGCAGGACCAAATACTGATTTTTCCCCAGATCCCTAAGTGGCCCCATCAAGGACTGAACTCACAACCCTGAGTCTAGCAGGCCAATGCTCAAACCACTGAGCTATCCCTCCCACTTAGCTAGCTAGCTCTCTTCTATCTGATTTCTCTCTCCCAATCCATGTGTTATGTGCAAATGGGCAATAAAATCTAAGAGTGACTTCGAAATAATGGCCAGGAAGAGCAGAACTACAGACGGTGGCGTTGCTTTCTTTAGCCTAAATGAAAATGAGCCAGATTTTGAAAAGTGCTGAGGACCTGGGGCCTGATCCAAACCCCTTGAAGCCAATGAGAGACCTTCTGCTGAGCACAGGCAACTCACCTTAACTGTAACAGAAAGTGTGGATGCCCAGCAAGTTAGAAGGATATTTGGGCCTAAAATGCCTTTCTAATTAGTGCTAACAGAAGTCTGAACTAGAGTAAACACAAGTAGCTGCTATAGTACTTTGACTTGGCCAACTGGGTGGCCTTCCAAACAAAGGATCAGAGTATGATTTTCAGTCAGTCATAGCTTGAGTTTAATCTTGCTGCTTATTTTTAACGGCTTTCTGCTGAATCAGAGATGTTCTTCACTGTGTACACAATAACTCACCCGTTCTTTGAATCTTTGAATACGATTAATAAGAAATTGATACAAGTAACATTGGTTTTGGGGGGGGGGTGCTTTTTATTATTATTTTTCTTTAAAAAAGAAGAGTCATCCAGGCTAACACTTTGCTTCATATTGACTCTTCTTTTGCTGGGTCTTCTGAAGTCATGAGAAATATGTACGTTTCAACACAGACCTGGAGGATTTACATGCACACATCCTCACCTCCCCCTGCCCAGTAATGTAGATGAGGATTCTGAGCTACAACCACAAATGTGTTGTAATGAATTCTGAAACCAGACCAAACCTTCTCGGTGGTGTTGCAAAATCAAAACTTCAACCAGATTCTCCAAGATTTGGGAGCCTTTTGGCAAATCCGGATGTCAGCGTTGCTCCACATTAACAGCACCAAACCTAGGCCAACTTTCATGGGTCTGGACCAAATCTGAAGTAACCTTTGGCTGAATTTGTAGCTTCCAGTGCAGACACTGTGAAATTTGGTGGTTGTGGCTGGAGTTCTGTGGTCTGAGTCAAACCCATATCTAAAATCAAAACTCAAAGGGTACAGATCTACATAAGGTGAAACCAAAAAGACAAACTCGGAATGCTTGAACCACTGTGAACTGATACTGCTGGATATTTTACACTCAGTTCTATTCCTACCCAGTTGGAATTGAGAAGCTTTGGACCTCAGCTGTGATGTTGGTTGTGTGAAGTTCTAGTTGCCCTTATTTTTAAGGGTGGGTTGGTCCCACAAATGTATATGGAAGCAATTCAGCATGTGCAACACACCAAACATGGGACTATGGACTTCTCAGTTCTAACCCAGACTCCCTTTTGCGATGCAGACAAGTTACTTAATATGTGTTTGAGTCTGACGCTATCATCTGAGGAGAGCTGGACAAAAATTTTCCATCCAAACAGTTTCAGTGGAAAATGGGATAACTAGTTCTTACCTATGGCTTGCAGAGGTATTGTGAGGAATGAGGATGATGAGTTAACATCTGGAAAGTGCTATCAGGGTGTAAAGCACTAGCTAGATAAGTGCTAACGCTCAGAGCCTCAAAAGGTATTCAGGCTCCTGACTCCCTGCTTTCAATGGGAATTAGGCAACTAACTATCTTTCAGGATCTGGGCCCTAGTGTTCTTGGCTGCCTGTTTTGGACAGCATGTACGTTAGCTAGTGAAGGAAGGCTCTGAGATACTCTGCTTGAATTACTGCACATCCTGTATATGTAGTTCTACAGTACTTCTGACTAGTTTAACAGGCCAATGGATGTCACTGTTGCTCCACATAAACTGCACTAGAACAGAATTAAAAGCAATTAGACAGTTAAAACATATGTGCTAACAGGGTTGTTCTTGATGGTTTAGGTTTGGCACCACCTTTAACCAAAAATGGGTGTGAATTGTGTGTACATAGGAAGCTCTTTTTCAAGAGCTTTACCTTTAGAAATGTGACTATTATTAGCAAGAGAGATAAGGTAAGGCTAAGAGCTATGCACACACACGTACAAGCTGAGGCCTATAGCCAGGGCTTGGAGAGCCAGAGGGTGGAGGCAACACACACACGTGCTTGTAATTAAGGTCAGGGTCAGTTCAATGAAGGCCTCCAAAGCTGTCCCCTCCTAGAAGGCTCAACATCCATTGTGTGGAAAGTCTACCTTACTCCTCACCTTACCACTTGTTCCAGACTGCAGTATTTTCCCAATTAACACTGGGGAACATTCTGACACACCAAAAAGGCTGAAATTCAGGCCACCCAAGACACGTTTTTATCTCGGTTTCACATCTGTAATATATACAACCTTCCTAAATGTTTACCTGGCTGGAACAATCTGGACAACCGAGTGCACTGGGGGAAAACACAGACACAGGATATCATTTTTTTAAAAAGCGTCCATGTCATTTAGGGGCATAAGTCTCCTCTTCAAAAGCACCTAAGTCACGTAGCAGCCTAAGTCTCACTGACTTTCAATGACTTCTAAGTGACTTAGGCGCTTTTGAAAATGGAACCTAGGCTCCTAAGTCATTTAGATGCTTTTGAAAAAAAAGTCACCCACAATTGACTAGTCCTCGTTTCTGAAGTTCCCCGTATTCCCAGACTTTTCCAAACTGTTATAAGCATTAGTGTTGTTCCTGTTCACACCACCTGATTCACCACTTCTCTGTTTGCTTTACCTAGGACCTCAGTGAGCCACTGCTTAATTTGTTGCTGCTGTATTTATTAAAGAGGATTCACTCATTGTGCAACTAAATACTCTCTGAAAAGTGTGAAAAGAAACTAGGTCACGGAGAGGCTATTTTAGTGATAGTGACATTTCTGGGTCAGTTGCCACTTCGAATCGAATGGCTTTGTAGGGGTCTACAAAACAAATGCAGTGTTCACTCTCATTCCCATAAAACGTAGCACTACAAGCCGGTATTAACATTTTTCTTGATATAAAGGGTTTTCAGCTGATTCCCACTGATTCAGTGAGTGATTTGCACCGAACCACAGACAACCATTTGTGAAACTGATGGAGAAATACAGTCACGAGGACACAGGACGAAAGAAAATGTGCCACATCGTTCTGAAACTGACACCTAAGGCTGCTACAGTCTTCTCCTTCAAACCACTTCTCAAGGCAAATTCAGGACAGTGCAAAGACTTCCACTGCGCCTTTACTCTCCCAGACAATGAGCACCTGCCCAGTGGGCAGGCCCTATATGCCTTTGGATTGGGACAACCATTTAAATGGGCAATAGACCATGTACTGTACCAACATGTCCCAAATATGAAGGCTTCTCTCTGTGTGTCTGGATGTATATCCCGATGCCAGTGTCTGAACATTGGCATCTCTTGACTCATCAAGAGTGTCACTTCATGCACACATAGGGTGACCATAAAGTCAAGTGAAACTCAATGGCTCTCTGACATCTTTAGGATGACCGAAGACATAAATAGGAACACGGGAACTGCCAGACCGGATCAGAGCAGGAGGGTCCATCTTGTCCTGTAACCTTTCTCCAACAGTGGCCAGCACCAGCTTCTTCAAAGGAAAGCACAAGAAACCTCATGCTGGGTACTTATGGAACACCCGGCCCATAGGGAACACACCTTCCTAAACTCTGTGTTTGGCTTGTGCCCTGCACAACAAAGGCTTCTATTTTT
Organism: Mauremys mutica; assembly: GCF_020497125.1. NCBI lineage: Eukaryota > Metazoa > Chordata > Testudines > Geoemydidae > Mauremys > Mauremys mutica. Next base: position 18,267,704 of record NC_059076.1, on the reverse strand, counting down.
TTTAACCTGTCTAATGTAGCTCTGGATATTCCCATTATCTGTATAGCTATCCAGGCCTTTTTTTACTCCGGCTAAGCTCTTAGCATTGATACCTTGTGGCAGCGAGTTCCACAGACCAATTACACATCACATAAAACAACATTTCCTTGCACCAGTTTGTAATTTGCTGCCTTTCCATTTCACTGACTGTCCCCTCTGTGAAGGGCCTGGCTCCACTTCTCAATACCATTCATTATTTTGTATACCTTCCCCATGTCTCCTCCAAACAAGGGGACAATAAAGCGGGCTCAGGGATGTTTCCCTTCACAAATCAATTTGATTTTTAACTAAGCTATTTCCATGGTAAGCACTTTGGGGCAGACGCTGCCTTTTACTACATGTCTGCACATCACCTAAGACAACGGGGGCCATACCTGGTTAGGCCCTTTAGGCGCTACTCTAATACAAATAAATACTAAAACCAGAATACAGGTTAAGAAGTTCCATGTGCCAGATGCACTCTCGGGTTGTCCTGTTTAAAAGGTATGTTTAATGAGCACAATTTTCCTTTCAGTCCCTTTCTGCCAGCATCCCAGCCTGTATTACAAACAATCTAAGTGATCTCTGATTCAAGAACAATCGAGGAAAAGCCAGTTCTTGCGCTGTAATTTGCAGTTAAGTGTAGCTTCCCCGGCGCAAAAGTGAGCTCACATTAACACTTTGCTCTGATATAGCACTTTCCAGCCAAGGATCTTAAGGCTTTTTACAGAGCTTGGGACATTTTATAATTGCCCCAATTTCACAGATGGAGAAACTGAGACATAGAGGCAGATGCTCCGTGGAGCCATGACAAATAACGAATACACAACCCCCTAGGACTCTTTTAAAATCAATATTTAGATACGAAGGAAGCATTTAGCAATCACAGTAGAGCAGAGAAACAGCGTGATGTTGATTCACTGATTCAGCCCTGCGAACAGGTTTGTAGGCACTGCCAGGCATGTGCTTTAAATGGACTTGGTGTGCCAGTGACCCATTGTTTAGAGTCACTGAATCTGTTCCCAGGCAATCATCCATACCTGGGGCATTTATCAGGATCCTGATGAAATCGACTCTCTGGTACTCTTATTAGATTCCCTTGAAAATCTTCTTGTCTCCACTCAGAATAGGCGGAGCCTCTTTAACCTACGAATCCTGCTGGTTACCCCATTTGCGTTAAGCAGGAGCCAGCCCCCTTTGGGAAGTTTTGTGCTACACATTGAGTCACCATGTCCAGCCACAGTCCCTTACTGTTTGCTCTCTTTAACCACGTTCCTAGCAGACAAAGCCATTACCCAGTACAACTCTACCTGCCCGCCCCTAAACACAGCCAGTCTGTGAGACAACATGAGGATTACTTCTGAAATTAGCAGTCCAGCCTGGAAGGGCAGCACCACGCACAAATTAGCCCCTCTTTTCCAAATCACAAAATAGGTTCCTTGTATGTTTGGGACAAAGGTTTTGCTTCTGAGCCCATCTAATCATTCCTAGCGTGAGAGGCATAACAATACATCATCGCCGCACGCTGCTCTTATGAGTGCTACCACACGCGAGTCTGCTCTCGATCGTCCCACTGCATCATTGGCACTGAAGTCTTTGAGAGCAGAATCTGGCCAGCCAACTCTCTGGGCTCCCATGATGCACTGACTGTACTTTTGCAGTGCACACAATTGGGGGTTGATTCTATTCCTACTGAAGTCAACAGGACTTCAATAAACAAGGCTTGGGCCCATTCTTCCTGCAACTGCTTTCTGCAGGAACTGTTCAGGGTGTGACCGAAAATGATTCTCCTTGGCTCTCCCTGTACACCAGTGGAAAACAGCTGGTCCCTCCCTGTGAGCACCATGCAGGTGTGTATCATTATGTAGTTTCTGTTGTGAAACACTCCTTCCTCTTTTTGTTTGTATGTTTGTGTGTGTGTGTGTGTGCTACTGGGAGGGGTGAGTTCAGAATTGCCATGGGGCTATGTGGGTGTACAGAGCTGCCAAGTCTAACTCATGTGGAAGGAGACTCCTTCCTTTAGAATTAATCTCCAGGAACTTTCAGAAGTCTCATCACTTTGGGATGAAGGGTTTTGCCAAGCATCTTTCAGCGTGCCCTTTAAAATCTCACTCATTTCGTATCTCCCTTCTTCCAACGGACAGAGGGGGACAGACCCAGATGAGGGAGAGCCTTGCATTATGAGCTCTCAGTTGCACGTGCTGCATCTAAACACAGGATGCCACTAGCTGTGGGGATGTTAGTTGTCCCATGTTAGCACCCAGTGAAGGACTAGTTAATTTCAGCCACTAATACATGTGAATTTGCTTGGATTTCCAATAGAAACTAAGGCTTTCCACCTACAAACAGATGGGGTGGGGGAGAAAAATCACAAGGGGAACAATTTTTCGCTTGACATGTAAATTAAATGGCAAAAATGAACCAACTGGATCTGCATATGGTAGAGAAGAATTTAGGTCAAGATTTTCAGATAAAAGTGTGATTGATACCCATAAGTGGAGCCTGATACTTAAATACCCAACATGATTTTATATTATGTTATGAAATCCTCATCAGAACTAATAATCAACTTAATAACAGAAGCATGTTTAAATCATTCCAGTACACACACGCTGGACACTTTACAAGGAACAGTGTACTAGATAAAGGAACAAACCGATCCAGCTATCATTGGGCGATTTCCGCATCATTCAAGAATGTCTGTTCAGTCTTGCTGCCCAGTGGAGAGCTGTGATGTGATGGACTGTCTCGCTGTAAGATCTCTTTCTAACTGCTGGCAATTATCCCACCGCATCATCCTAGGTTTCAGCAATTTACACAAAGAACAACCCAAAACCTCAAGAGCCACAAGGACAACATTCAGAGCGGGAAACTGCAAAGGGTCAGGATGGACCCCCCAGGACTTTCAGCACAGCGTATCTTCTACAGTACAAGTAAACATTTCAGTACAATCCTTCCCCAAAACAACAACAGGAACAAGGAGAAAAGAGATTAAAGAAATCCAACTATATTCTGGCAGAAAATGGTCTTCTCCAGACAATCAGGGGAAAAAAGCCAGCGAAACGAGGCTATCAAACCTGGCATGAAATGCCCTGAGAAAAGAACCTGTGTGCAGGTTCAGAATAGACCCTTCTGCTTGGATTTCCAATAGAAACTAAGGCTTTCCACCTACAGCATGCCTTCCAGCAGAAACACTCACTAACCTAGATCATGAGACCGTCTCGCGTACTGTCCTCTGTGCCCCCTTCTGCCATCTGTAAATATTGGGCGCGCGCGCGCGCACACACACACACACACTTAACTCACAGACCTTGGTGCTGCTGTCCAACAGGCCAGGATCTTCAGAACTGGGTGCGGGTCTGAGTGCATAGCGAGCTGTACACAGAGCCCGTACGTCAGTGACATGCAGCTTTACCATTAATGCTATCGTTTCCAACAAAGAGGTATCCCAGAGGGAGGGAGACAGAGCCAGTCTTGCTCACACCTTGAACAGGCAGACACTAACTAACCAGGACAAAGCTCCTCTTCCTAACAACCTACAGCCTCTGTCTTGCTCCATACCTGCTCTGCTGTAATTGCCATTGCTGCAGGCACCGAGGGGATGATGACACTTGAGCAAAAGAGGGCAGAGTGACTAAAACGGGGAGGGGAAAATACTGGGCATTTATAAAGGATGCCCGCATTTGTTTTTACTTTTTTTCAGATGTTGCCTTTACTATTTAGAAATCCGCTATATTTTCCCCTTCCCTATTCAGTCACTCTGACTCCTGTTGAGTAAGTATCATCTTTTACAGATGGGCAAGATGATGCACTGAGAAATGAAGACCAAGATTTTCAAAAAACAAGAGTTTAAAGTTAAGTTCCTAAATCCTTATTTAGGTGCCTAACTAAATGGCCTGATTATCAAAAATGCTGCATATGCAATAGATCCCATTGACTTCAGTGGGAGCTGCTGGGTGGTGAGCAGTTTTGAAAATCTATCCACTAATGTGGGAGCCTAACGTTCCTATTTTTGAAAATCTTGGCCACAGTGAGCTGCCCAAAGTCACACACCGAATCAGCAGCAGAGCGGGAAATAGAATTTACGTTATTGACTTCCTGTCACCGTCCCTAGACAACACTCCCTGCCCATTCTTGTTTCACTTGCATCATACGTTTCCTGAATTTATTACTCTCACGACGCAATGAGGATATATCTTTCCACTACACAAGCAACAGGAGAACATCCCACACACAGTTTAATTAATGAGGTGCCTAAATCTTCTTAAATCAAACTGCTTTTTCTCAAGCACACAGACCAATGCTGTGGTGCCTTCCTTTGATCTCCATGTTACTCAGGCAACTTCCAACTGGGCTGCCCTTCAGAGCCGGCTTTTGATACCTAAATTCTCCAGACATCATTAAAAAGGTACCACCATAAAACAGGAGCCATCAGCAGCAAGTGAGGCGCTGCTAATCCCAATCCAAAAATAACATCTGCCCACATGACAGCTGTAAGGAGAGCCGGGAGGGAATCACAAGTCTCATGCAGGAGAAGAAGGGAATGTTTTCAATTACATTTGGGTTGCTGGTGCCACTCTGTCAATTACCCAAGCTCAGCCCCTCCTGTACATAATGGACATCTGTGTTGCTGCCACTGTTGAAAGCAGAGTTATACCCTGGATTAAATATCATTGTGGATGCCGACCACTGCCCTACTAGTAGAGAAAACATATTTCACAACCAGGCAGCTTGCTGGCTTTGCTCTCATTGAATAGTGATAGCCTTAAAGCCTTTTCTTTAGCATTTGCTTAAGTCGGATTAGCATCATCCAGCCATGTACCTGAAAGACTATTCCACTGAGCAACTCTTTGTTAAATTCCGATTAAACAATGAGACATGACAAGGCAGAGACGCTGGGGTATTAATTCATATCTTGCACATCCTGCAGAGACCTTGTTGACAACACACTGATATGGGAAATGTAACATGCTGATTGGGCCCTAGAGTGGGAATGACATTGCAAATTGTTGAGCTGCTTTAAAGTTCGGGTCGTGGCAGGCTGATACGCATGATCAGGGCCGGCTCCAGACCCCAGCGCGACAAGCACGCGCGTGGGGCGGCAGTTGTCGTCAGGGGCGGCAGATTGGGCCGGCGGACCTGCCGCAGTCATGTCTGCGGGAGGTCCACCGGAGCCCCGGGACGACCGGACCTGCCACAGGCATGACTGCGGACAGTTCGCTGGTCGCGCGGCTCGGCTGGACCTCCCGCACGCATGCCTGCGGCAGCTCAACCGGAGCCGTCGGACCAGCTAACCGTCCGCAGCTGCGGGAGGTCCAGCCGAGCAACGCGACTAGCGGACCCTCACCAGTCAAGCCAGCGGGAGGTCCGCTGCTCCCGGGGCTCCGGGGCGTCTCCCGCGCATGACTGCTTGGGGCGGCCGAATATGTAGAGCCGGCCCTGCGCATGATCTGGCTCCAGAGTGATTGGCTACAATTAAACCAAGTACACCTCTACCCCAATATAACGCGACCTGATATAACACAAATTCGGATATAAAGCAGTGCTCCGGGGGGGGACGACTGCGCCCTCCGGCGGATCAAAGCAAGTTTGATATAACGCGGTTTCACCTATAACGCAGTAAGGTTTTTTTGGCTCCTGAGGACAGTGTTATATCGGGGTAGAGGTGTAGATAATATTATTTTTAAAAAAGGGTAGTGGGGAGTATTTTGAAAAGTGCTCAGCGTTGACTTAAACATCGATCCCAGGGAAGATAATGGTAAAACTCTCCTTGATTTCAAGGGAAGCAGAGGTCAGCCAATGCTGAACTTTTTTTGAAAATGTGGCCCCATGATGTTAATTACGTTAATTAAACCATAATTTCAAATATGGCTGAAAAACACAACTGTCAAGTAAGTGGCTATGACAAAAACCTAATTATGCTATTAGAAATGTAACTAGGCTCTTGAATCACATGACATGATGAAAGACACGTGGAGAAGCATCTCATGACTCCAAGGAACCAAATAAACTCTCAGCTATCAACAAATGAAGCAACTGCAGCAGTGCACTCTAATGAGAGAGGAAAGTCAGCAGAGCATTTAAAGGTAATATAACCTCCTTTTATTACCATATAAAACTGCTGAGCAGGGCCCACAACATTTTAACCTACCAATTATCTTGTACATTGAGAACTTGGGTTGGTCCCAATTCAAAGAATTTTACATGGTAATAAAATGAGGATATAATCCCTTTAAATGCTGTGGAACCTGATAAAGGACTCATGTGTGTTTGTACAGCACCTAACACAGGGGGGTCCTGATCTTGTCTTTGGGTGAAACCGCAGAACAAATAAATATTAAAATAATAATGATGTAGACTGCTTTTGAAACAACGTAGTAGAGTTTGTGCACCACAGTTTATCTATGTTCTAGCCGGTGAGCACCAAACTGGCAGGACGTGGTGACAAACAGCTTTTTCAATATGTCACATCATATTTGAAGCTGTTTTATAGTCTTGTAATGTGCATACAGTAAGATCATAGACTATTATATGTATGATATTGATGGGGATTCTGGAGAGCATCCAAGTTATTTGGCCAGCTAAAACCCAGGCCAGTAATTCTCTTGCAATACCATATGGCTACCAAATGAAGCTGAATTACCATGAAAATATTCCATACACCTATGTTTTTACTCCACTTTCCACTCATATTAAAACAGTAACAACATAGCATTGCCTGGGGCTTAGCAACCAGCCAGGTTTAACAGATTTGGGGCCGGCAGTTTCTCTCAGCAGGTCATTAATCCCCCCCGAAATGCCTTTCACCTTGATCACTAGACTTGAGGATCTGCAGGGCGTCACTGTGAAAACTGATTATCTTTGAGGGTTTCACCAAAGGCTCAGAATCAAAGCTTGGGAATACACAGCTTTGGATTCTAGAGAAACTTCAGCCTTCTGAGACAGGGAACTTCAGGAAGCAAAGGACTATTTGAGTAACACGTTGAAGTACCACATGCTTCTAACAGAATTCCTCACTCACGCTGCACGCAGTTATCTTGGGTGCTGCACATAAAAAGAGCTAATTCTCCCACCACTGCCCTGTGTTGTCATGTGGGTACCTCCCCTTTATTATAATGAAAATTAATTTCATATACGTCCTGTGTGCCAGAGTAGAGAATATGAGCCCAATCCTTCCAACCCACATAAATAGTCTTAGCTTCCTCCAAAACCCCTGAGTGTGCAATGAACTTATCAGCTTCTGCTTAGTGACCCCATGTGACAGTGTGAGCAGCTTATGGCCAACTCATCCCTCTGGGCACTTTGCAAGGGTCCCCACCAGGGCCAATGTGAGGAGGTAATTGGTTCAAGTCTCGATAAAGTTAGTAAGGGGGATGCCACTCCTCAGCTGGGGGCAGCTAAAAGCGAGACAGGAGGGAGATGGAAAGGGTTGGGAGGAGGGCTCAAAGAAGCCCAGAACCTCGGCGAGGTGAGATCTCGCACCCTGTGCCTGGGAAGAAGGTAAAAAGCCTTGTGTTGTGGGAGGCAAGCACCTGTATAGCACATTCTAAATAAAGCACCCGGTGTTGAACCTATGCAGGAGCATGTGAGGACTGTTCGCAGCAAGGACTCCAGGGTCAGGTTCCCCCCTGTGACACCCCCGTTTAGGAAAATACTTAAGCACAGTGCTTAACTTTAAGCATGACCTTAAGTCCTGTGCACATGCTTAACTTTATGTGTGGCCTGAAGTCCATTTTAATGGGAGGCGACTTAAGCATGTGCTTAAAGTTAAGTACTGGCTTAAGTGCTTTCTGAGTAGGGATGTTCCTCCTTAACCAGGGCCTTCTCGAGGAGCATGGAGCAGCCCCATTCGCACGGCTTGCAGTGTAGGAATCTGTTCAGCAAACATTGTTTGGCAGCTCCGCAAACCATAACCAGCTGGAAAAGCAAATCTGCCAGTCTACAGGAAAATCCAGTGTTTGCTCAGAAGTGCCTGGGTGGGATAGAGATTTCCTCCTACCTGCAGAGGCCTAATCCTGGATCCAGCAGAGCCAAAAATGTGCTCTTAGGCAGTTGAGAAAACAATTGTACTTTCTCCCTCAAGAACTAACCCCTTTGTGAGCTAGAGTGTGTATTGAATTTAATCTTAGGTGTGGCAGCACCATAGGGACAGTTTATTCAGCATTCTTGAGTGGAAATGATACCCAGTACTCAGGCTGGGTGAAAACGTTGGTTCTATAGCATACCTACCCTCCTCTGTTAGGCTGGCATGCCAGTCCATATTTCATTACAAGCAATCATAGCTACTGACGGTTGTAGCCACGATATCCTCATGAGAAGCTCTCCCTGCACACCAGGGATGGGTAAGTTGCACAAACAGAAAGGTAATGTACCTTGCTTAACCAGCAACAGTGGCAGGTCTCTATGAATTCATCCTCTCCCCGAAGGTTTGTTATAATAGAAATATAAGTTTCACAATGCCACAATTTAGCATTTTCACCCACACGTTAGTTAATGCAAATTCTGGACAAATTCATGACGTCTCCTATGGAGGAAGCCAGAGCAGAACTCGGAGCTAACATACTGTCTGTGCAGGTTGGGAGGAGTGGGACCAAGAATACAGAGAAATGACTCAGTCAGCCATCATATATAAAGAAATATTTCCTGGTGAACCAACAAAGCTCCAGCTCTCTGACCTTTCATTCTTCTCCAGACACATTATGCTTCTTCTAGCTCAGAAGCAGTCACATTCTCCTCCTCCCAGTCAGGCTGGGATCCTGACAAATGTTCTCCAGGCTTTCAAATACTCAAGCACAAAAGAGAGGAGTATACTAAAAAGAAACGGCAAATATTGGTTTAGCAGTTGAAGTCAGAGTTTGCGTAAATGACAGGGAGGGAACAAAGACTACCCAATATTACACTGATATCTACACAGTGGCATTCAGGAACCAGAACTCCATCACCCGTCGATTCGAAAAGGACATATAATTGCCCTTAATAATGGACATGTCTTGTTCTGATAGCATTCCCATGTCTTCCAAACCCTATTAACACTTTAAAATATTCTTATGTGGGGAGGATATTCCAAGTTACCTCACATAGCCAAAAAATGATTATTTTCCAAGTAAGTTGAAAACGTTGGTCAAATTGTCATGTATCCAGAAACCAACATGTAAGGCCCTGATTCAGCAAAGCATTTACACTGATGCTTCATTGACTGCATTTTTTTTTCAAAATGAGTTTGTTTCCTGCAAACAATTTTGATTTTTCATCAAAAAAATGAACATCCCAAACCCAAAATATTTCAATTTAGAAATGCTGCCAAAGTACCTCATGGGAACTGTTGTTCGGATACCCTAAGTCTCCGTTCTCCTCTATGGGCTGACTCCTCGGCCAGACTACATCGCTCCTGAGGCATTGCCTCTCCTCCTGGCTTGCAGCTGTGCTAAAGGTATGGAATGTTTAAAAGAACAACAATGGGATTGTTAAATACAAGCTCTCCCGCCCAGGTCCTCAGACTTCCATTGAAAAATCAAAGGGAGTTGGGGCCTAACCACCTTCGAGAATCTGGGCCTCAGTGCCTTCATAAGGAGGACCACTCACCCCAGGGTTTAAGGCTGTTCAAACCTGGGCTTTGGGTTCAGACCCAGCATTTGGTTTGGGCCATTAAAGAGCTGGGAAAGCTGCAAAGTTTGGATCTGGGACCATATACGTCCCAAGATCAAGGGTGATGTTTGTACTCAGTGGTTTAGGGCCGTTTCTACTGCTACAGCATTTCTAACGTGCTTTGCCTCTTCTCAATGGGGTAGAGGGAGACCTTCAGACAGTATAAATCAGCATAGCTCCAGTTAAGTCAACACCTCTATGCCAGACACCAACCGAGGAATGAGAAAAATCCATATGAAAATACTTGGGGCAAAGTGGAGCTTTGCAATCCAAATTTCAGTTCTTAAATGTTGGATACCCAGGGCCTAATTATCTTCTCACTCACTCCAGTTTAATGACAATATAAATTAACTAACTACAACAGAGTGACTCCTGTGTAAATGAGACCAGAATCAGGCTCCAAACTGGTTGGCCAGGAGCAGCTAGCAAACCCTCCCTGTTAATCTCTGTAAACCCCCGAGCCACCAATTATGCACAAGCTATTTATTCTAAAGAGATAAATAACACAGCGTGAAGAGGGAAAAAAATGCCCATGCAGTCAGTTCCCTGCCTCCCCCTGTTATTAACTGCATTTTTAAAAATGAATTTATGGGTTCTTTAACCGTTCAAAACACTGTCTCGCTTGATTCATTGGCTTGGTCTCCAGTGAAGAATCAAAGGCTTTTACAAGAACGGCAAACACTCCATTACTATATCAGTCTAACCGGAGTGATAATAGCCCTGATCTCTGACAGCTTGACGGCTGTTATAGATACATAGCTGGTTTTTTTGGAGAGGGGGAACAAGTTTGTAACATACCACTTCGTTTGGCTGGTGTCTTACCCTCCTGACAGGCCGGAATATTTTCTGTGTACCTTCCAAGCCCAATCAAAACAACCCCACAGCGTAAAAGGTGCAGGAGGTGACTTTCTGACACTTTTCGGGACTTGCCATCCCTGGGAATTCTCATGCCCCCCACCCACCCTTGGTAACCTTCATAACAAAACAAGGCTGAATGCCTTCAGAAATGAGTCAGGCCAGAGCAAATGTTGCTCGTGTTTTATCACCCGGGAAACTCAGAAACTTTCCAAGAATGAAGTTATGGGAGTAAAGCAGGAAGCAGGGTAAGCCAGGGAGCTCTAACATACTGTCTCTCGCAGACAACAAGGCCTCAGTGTCAAAGCAACAAGACCAAGGGCATACACAGACCAGAGAAGAAAGCCTCTATGAGAACCTACAGAACGCTGGTTACAAACAGGTGGCGGAACACTAAAGAAAGAGACACAGAAAGAGAACAAGCAGCAAGACCCAGACATGCCTGGAATACTTTTTTTCAGGCTGGCATAAAGAATTTAAGGAATTAAGAGGGTTTTCTTTTTTTCCTCCTCAGCAGAAACGTGAAGGATTTAATGATTACTCATTCTGATGGAACAGAAATACTAGCTTGTCTCTTTCCAAGGCACTCTGCTACATCTAACTTACTTGCAACTTCAAAATAATTTGGTTTTACACTGCTGCTGTTGTTAGCAAATGAGAGAGTGAATACGCTGGTGTTAGTGGGGTGAGCTAGAGCTGGGTGGATGATGGATTTTTTTTGGTTCACTGGCAACTGTGAATAATCAGGGAATAAATTGTTTCACATTGAACTGAAAAAGCCCCCTTTTTTTTTTTGCAAAATTTTTGGCGAACAGAAATGTTGGAAAAAAAAATGTTTCAGGCTGAATGAAATGTTTAGTTCAGCCTGAAACAAAATGTTTTGAGTTTGAACTTTTTCATTGTTTGTTCCCATAACACTGAAGGAAGTTTCAAAACAAAAAGTGTCATTTTGAATAAAAAAATCCACACATTTCATTTTGAAAATGATGAAACATTAAATTTTTTTTCAGAATTTTCCACTTTTGTTCTGTTTTCTCAACAGGAACACTTGGGCGAAACCCACACAAATTCACAAAACCTTTCACCATTGCAGACATGGCATTTACCACCACAAAAAGGGTTTGGCTGAAAAATTTTCCCCAGCTCTAATTTTAACTCCTTTTGATATTCTTACATGACAGAGTTTGAGGATTTCAGAAGGGCTAGGATTGAACTAAATAGTGAAATCTATCTCACCCTATATTTCAACATTCTTCTGGGTTTTACAGAAGCAGTAACACCTCCCCCGTGCACTTGGAACAGTCTCTGCCACCTCATTCAGAAAATTATCTCCTTCTCCTCTTTAAGGGCTCCATTCCGCAAAGTGCTGAGCACAGGTCCCAGTCCAACAAAGCTCCTAGACACATGAGTAGTCCTGTGGATTTCATTACTTGCATATTTAAAGTCAATCATGTTCTTAAGCATTTTACTGGATCGAGCCTGAGTGCTCAGCACTTTGCAGGATCAAGCCCTAAATTGCCCCGCAGAACATGCTTAAACCTTCCAAGTAGGACTGCTGCTGAGGTTCAGAGCAGGACCCCATATCTGAGGCAGGTCTGCAATGATTTGTCTTGCACTACATTATAAACTCGGTGCAGGGAACGTGTCTCTCTTTGGGCAGCACCACACACACTATCAGCACTCAGTAAACACAACAAATGAAATACTAGCTTGAACCAAAGCCCTGCATCCAAACAGCCCCCAAACAGTGGGGAAGGTGAGATCCAGACCTAGATCCAAACTCTGCATCTGAGGCCTGTTTCTAACTACTCCAAAGACTTGTGGGAATATGTCAAGACTAGTTCGGGCCTGATCAGGGGCGGCTCTAGCTTGTTTGCTGCCCCAAGCACGGCAGGCAGGCTGCCTTCGGCGGCTTGCCTGCAGGAGGTCCCTGGTCCTGCGGATTTGGTGGCTTGCCTGCGGGAGGTCCGCCAGTCCCGCGGCTTCGGCGTACCCACCACCGAATTGCCGCCAAATCCGCAGGACTGGCGGACCTCCCGCAGGCAACCCACCGAAGGCAGCCTGACTGCCGCCCTCGCAGGGCCCGGCAGGGCGCCCCCCGTGGCTTGCCACCCCAGGCACACGCTTGGAGCGCAGGTGCCTGGAGCCGCTGTTGGGCCTGAAACTGATAGATGCTTCTGAGGCTAGGTCTACACTGGTTGGGGGGGGGGGGGGTCGACCTAAGATATGCAAGTCGGCGTAACTTAGGTCGATTTACCTGGCCGTGAGGACAGCGGTGAGTCAACCACTGCCGCTCCCCCGTCGACTCTGCTTCTGCCTCTTGCCACGGTGGAGTTCCGGATTCGACGGCAGAGTGATCGGGGATCGATTTTATCACGTCTCGATCCCCGATAGATCGATCACTACCTGCCGATCCGTGGGTAGTGTAGACGTACCCTGAGTCTCCCAGCTCACACTGATGTTGGTGAGACTTGCAATGCTAGGTACCACCTTGCAGGGTCAAACCCACAATGAATATGGTCACATCTATTTCTTCAAGACTCTTAGCTGAGCTCTCAAAGAAAACCCATTCCACAATCGTCTGTTCCAGTGCATAGTGTACAAAATAATTTATACATAGATGATGCCAGAGCCTAAACATGTTTAAAGACCATGTAAGGTGAAAGATCTGCAGTAGCAAGTTAAAGTACTCATTGCCAGGCAATATTATTACAGTCCTCATTGAAACAGACACATGCTTCGTGCTGGTCCGCCTCTGTCCTGGAAATATAGTCGTTCTGAACAAACGACATGAGTCAAATTCAGCCCTTACTCCTGTCCACCCAACCCCACTTACTTCAATGGCATTGCATGGATGTGACTGAGAGCAAAGAGCGGCCTTACATCAGCAAAGAAGCCTAAAGAGCGCCCTATCACGTCATGCAACGTGTGCACGGGATTTAAATCAACTCACCCTGCTGTTCCCGTGCATTGGGCTGGAGCCAAATTTCCAGTATATCCAAACCAGGCTGACAAACTGGCTCCGAAAGGTCGTGTTTCAGCTTGGCAAAGGGACAAGACCACCTCTGACATCAGACGCTAGTCCTGCACCTGCTACGCAGGGAACAGACATAGTCACGCCTGGTGCTGCTGAAATACTCGGGGACAGAGGTAGGGGCTCAACCTGCTGTGCATGGGGACTAATTCCAGGGGCTTCTGAAACAGCAGCTTAAATCAGCATTGAAATAACTAGGCAAATGGTCAAATTCTGGCCTGCGTTGTGCCCAGGCATAGGGAGATAGCCCCTTCTGCTCCCCTCCCCCACCTCAGTCCCTAGAGTGAGCCTGGGCAGGAGTCAGCCATAATTTGGGTGGCTGCTGTGATGTCGCCGTCTATATGGTTTTATAAAAATATGCTAATGAGTGAATATAATGTCACTGGAATATGCTTCATGCAAAAGGTCTCTTGTAAGGCATCATTACAAAGCTTATAATCTACTGAGTGTGGCCTAGGCCATCCGATTTGTATGTATGTACCACTCTTGTATCTGAAACTAGAAATATGAACTATAACTCTGAGGGCCTATTGTAATTATGCAAAGTGTGGGCCATTAATGGTGGTTTGGAATCTTGATGACTCCCATTAACCAGGACAATTGTCTGCAGATGGCTGTGTTTTACCTGTATACTGTGTGCTGGCAAGTGGGCAATGAAATCTTGCAGTGACATGAGATCATGTCACCTGAACTGGAATCCATCTTTAACCTGGTGTCTTTCCATTGAGAAGGAAGGGGTGGGAACTCAGAGAGGGACAAAGGATTCCCACCTTATGCAAGAGATATATAAAGGGGTGGAACAGAACAAAGGGGCGGAGCCATCATGAAGAATCCCCCGGCTACCACCTGAGCTGGAACAAGGGCTGTACCAGGGGAAAGAATTGTGCCCAGGCCTGGAAGGTGGCCAGTCTGAGGAAAAAACTTACTGAAGCATCTCTGAGGGTGAGATTATCTGTATTCAGTTTGATTAGACAGAGATTTGCGCGTTTTATTTTATTTTACTTGGTGACTTACTTTGTTCTGTCTGTTACTACTTGGAACCGCTTCAATCCTACTTTCTGCATTTAATAACCTCACTTTATACTTATTAACTCAGAGTGTGTATTAATACCTGGGGGAGCAAACAACTGTGCATTTCTCTCTATCTGTGTTTTAGAGGGCAAATATTTTATGAGTTTACCCTGTATAAGCTTTATTTGGGTTTAGACCCCATTGGGAGTTGGGCAACAGGACAGGAACACTTCTGTTAGCTGCTTTCAGGTAAACCTGCAGCTTTGGGGCAAGTAATTCAGACCCTGGGTCTGTGTTGGAGCAGACGGGAGTGTCTGGCTCAGCCAGACAGGGTGCTGGGGTCCCGAGCTGGCAGGGAAAGCAGGGGTAGAAGTAGCCTTGGCACATCTGGTGGCAGCTCCCAAGAGGGTTTCTGTGATCCAACCCGTCACACCTGCGCTCCCTCCTCCTGGGCAATGGGAGTCCCTAGTACTGCTGGCAGAGCTCAGCCGCAGAGTGGTCACACAAGACAGCACCAGGGGAGCCCGTCAGACCTATCCGGAAGGATAAGTAAAGGCAACCCGTGACTGTGCTTCCCTCAGAACTCCGGGAGACCTGATCTTGCCCCTGACCTGCAGAAGCAGGACGCCTTTATCCAGTGCAGCTCAGGAAATGCTCCACCTCCTTCCAGCTGTCTGTAGGCCATTCAAACAACAACTGGCCAAGGGCACCCGTTCTCCTCTCTTCCCCTGAGAAAATCCCATGCAGCAGGCAGTGACAGTGGACAATGAAATTATACTGCGACTTTTTCCTTTGTGACTCCACCCCTAAAAGCTAAGAATCAACCCCAGCAAAGAAATGGAAATACAGCACCACCTGCTACTAGCAAGGCCGGGGAAGGGCTCAGAGTGGAGTCATTTTCATTAAGAAGATAAGATCACTCAGGGTTCTTAGGTAGCTCATAGCAGCCAGGACCCCCTCCGTCCTGCTTTAAAAAAAATAGGCCATTTGTTAACTTTAATAACCACACACACACACACACACACACACACACACAGCAATTCAGATGAAGGGTGTGTGCCTCTGAGTTCCGTTAGAGAAGAAATGATGACTTTGCAAATTAGAGTGAGTTCCTCTCGTCTGCACTTTAACTCAGTTCAAAAAACAATACTTCTTCTCTAGCACTTTTCATCAGTCCATCTCCAAGCCCTTTGCAAAGAAAGTATCATCAACCCAATTTTACAGAGGAGGAAACTGTGAACACAGAAGCAAAATGACCTGCCCAAGGTCACCAAGCAGGCCAGCATCTCAGCCAGGAATAGAACCCAGGTCTTAAGGCTCTGTCATAGACCATAGACACTGGGGCGAGAGAGAAACCTGGGCCATGGCCGAACCAATTTGGGTCAGTTTTTGCCAAACCTGAGTGACACTGCGACCTCACGTGCCAGGTCGCAATATCACTCACTCACGTTTGGAAGGGCTGTGCCTAAGAGGGTTTGACAGGCGGCGCAAATCTAAGCATCTCCCCTTCCGGCCACACGCACTTTAAATGGTGTTCCACAGCCCCTGCCGGGTGACTCATAGCTTCTAGCAAAGGCAAGCTGCAGTGATTGGTAACAGTATCTTGGAGAGTTCTAGCACCCTGGTTACATATTTTTGGCACTAAAGGAGAACAGGTTCATCAACACATCAATTTTCAGAATGGTTCTCAGGAAGAGCTGTCACCATGGCACCGTCCCATTGCTGGGAATGGTCTTGGAAGAAACTGCGGCCTTACTGTCACTCCACAGCAGGAAGCCTGGTCCAATGGCGTAGCTCGGACTCTGAGAACGTAGTTCAGTGTTTGAATGCATGAGAAAACAGGAGACTTTCCTTATGGGTACAGTGCTGTGTGGTGTTGCTTTCAGAACTTACCTTATACATTTAAAAGACTCATGTGTTACCATGCATGGAAGTGTTCTGTTCTTCGTTGTCTAATCAACCGCTACAAGCCACCCCCAGCTAGTCACTCAGCCCTTCTGTGCTGTGGAGGCTCAAGACAGAACTAGGACGGAGAATGAAACACCTTTCACCCCAGAGCATGTAACAGGTCGGGGAGGTCAAACAACTGTCATTGGCAGGACAGCTCGGTGAATCAGCTTAGGGACTGCAGCTAGAATTCACCATGCCCTAGAGGACCGTCCCGCCTCCTCCCCAGCCCCTTGGGAGGACGGCACAAGGTTCAAAAGAACGAAGGCGAATGTGGTCAGGACTTAGAGGCTCAGCCCTGCAAAGCTCTACTCACATGAGTAATCCTTACTGGCTGACTAGTCCCATGGAAGTCAAGAGGGGAGGGGTGGCCATTAAACCTGCATAAGGATGATAAGAAGATCCCCCCCGTGTCCCAACCCCCCGTGTTTCTCCTGGTCTCCCAAGCCCAAGCCAGGGTTCTTCCTTTGCAGGAAATCAGGTGAGGAAGCCAGCAGGCAGCAGTACCACCACCCTGCTGATGAGAATAGCACTGGACTGGCTGCAACTGGTGGTCAGGCCTTTCCGGCCCCGCTCCCTGCTGCTAGCTGTCTCACTGTGGTCTGGACGTGCCATGTAATGAAGTCAATAGTGCTCAGTCAGCACGTTCCCCTTTGCAACAACAGGCAGACTGCTACCTCCGCACAACACTGACGTCTGTCCCCATTCTAGCCCTGCACCCACACCTACAGTATCACTTTCCCCAAAGTCCCACCTGCTTCTGAGCACGGTACAGAAAAGACGCACACAACATGCACACATCGTGAGACATTATAGCCAGATGGCATAGAGGGTGGAGCACACAGCTCTGATCCTGAAATCTACGCAGGTAATTCTCTGCACCTACACCGAGTTCCAGTACCGCACCGGAGCTTTCCACAGCCACCAGGGTCAGTCCCCCGATGCAGATCTGATTGCAGGATCAGGATCTACCCTTGGAACACTGAGCTGGGTGAATAATGCCAATAAGCCCCCAAACAACACACAAGAGCAAGCCTGTGTTAAACATACAAGGGCCTGACCCTGGAAAAAAAATCTTTATTTCTTGGATTAAAACACCGCCACAGATAATCCCATTGACTTTAATGAGGAGGTTGGCTGCCAGGAGCTGAAATGAGATTTCCTTTTCTCGAGGGGTGCAAACTTGCAGATAATTAAGAGAGACTGGAAGTAATGGAAATCTCCCAAGAAAGCCTGTTCTCATGAGACGTGTAGCCCACCACTGCAGATCCATCAAGTCAGACGAGCCTCTGAAATCCCGTTCCCCTCTTGGGAACATTCTAAGGTTCACTCATTAACATTAGGGCATGCATCCATGTCTTCTTGAAGCACATGGACAAGACAGAGCAGAACGTTGCTTGATCTTCCCCATCAAAGCTTGTGTCTAACTCTCAGCCCCCATTGAGTGATTTTCTGTGTTCCCATAAACATTAAATATGCAAAAATAAAGGCAAATCCTTAAAGCAAAAGTAAATTCCCTGTTTCTCCTCCCTATTTCTTTCTTTACCATAAACCATTTCTTTCTACTCTGTCGCCACGCACACACACCCATCCCCCCACAGCTGTAAAATAACCATCTATCACTTGGATTATGATTTACTTTCAACTTCAAACAGGACTGGGAAACGCACTGATATATGAGCAAGACAATACGAAGCTGATTTTCATTGGCAGCTGCTCTTCAACCGAACCACCTGATGTCACAGCAGCAAACAACACGAATCACTCTTCCCAAGTGTGGACTGAATGAAACTATATCAGCATCATGCATCTTGCCTTTATGAGCTTACTAAAAACACACCCACAGACAGGTCACCCTGACAGTAACGACAGGGCCTGATTTTATACCACTCGTGCACTTGACCTGATCACACTGTTTTGCCCGTAACCCTGTTTAATGCACGCAGTCAGTATCTGCATACGAGTGAAGTCACAGTTAGGCATGGGGGAACCTCAAAAGGTTTGGCAGCTCGGTTCAGAGCTTGTGACAAATCCTACACATGCCTTACTCAGGT
Organism: Mauremys mutica; assembly: GCF_020497125.1. Taxonomy (NCBI): domain Eukaryota; kingdom Metazoa; phylum Chordata; order Testudines; family Geoemydidae; genus Mauremys; species Mauremys mutica. Next base: position 18,249,140 of record NC_059076.1, on the reverse strand, counting down.
GACTAGTTAAAGGGGGTAAGGAGAGCACGATTTGGCTCATTATCCAAACCTGTGGGATCGTCCTTCACTTTTTCCCTCAGACACAAGCAGATCCTTCACCGACCTCACATTTCCCTTCCCCTGACACTTGCCTTTCTCTCCGACTCCCAGCAAACACCCTTACACCTACCTCTCTTTCCTTGTCCCTAACACTATTCTTTCCTTTAAGAGCAAAATCCCAAAGGAGGGGTGTAACACCCTAGTGAGCCCATTTAATGAAACAGGGCTCAGCACTTCTGTTCCTGTCCAGGTACACCCAGTTGAGCTAATTATGAGGGCAGGGCAGCACCTGAGGGGTATAAAAGGCCGGCTGAGAAGGGACTGCTGGGAAGTCAGAGTGTATGTTTCAGTAGGAGACAAGAGCCCTCGCTGACAGAAGATGGTTCTTGGGGAGAGGGCTGCAGGCAGGAGGAGCAGCAAGGGGTTTGCTGGCTAGCATCCCCGAGCCAGGGCCAGAAAGGGCTGAAAACAGGAGGAGCAGCAGCAGCAGCAGAACAGGGAGATGCCTGCTGGCTCTAAGCAGGAGAGCTGAAGTTGAGGGCTGTCGGAAGGGAAGCAGTGGGGTTAGCATCTCCTTGGTGGAGAGCTGGCTCCCAGAGGAACCAAGAGAGACTCCCAGTGGTGAGCCTGTGTGAGTTCCCGCTGGGAAGTGCAGGGTCATGCCCCACAAGGAACGGCTGAGGAGGCTGTCCCGGCGGAGGGACAGATGAGGACTGTTTAAGAGTGCAGGTCTGGCACTCTTGGTAGGAACAAAGCTGGGTTTTTAAAGATTACTGGGGTTGATGGGGACTATGTTGTGGGAATTTTATGTAGGGTCTTTTGTAAATAATCTGTTGCTGGACTACAGAATAAGCTTGCATGGATTTACTGGCAACCCAAGGGAGAAACTGAGGCCGGGGCCACAAGCAGGACTGCCACAAGGAGGCAGCCACTCTCTTACAAGACGGATCTTCCCGGGTACCCTCTCTGCTGGGTTCTAATCTGCTGCTTTATTCAAATCCCATGGACTCCCCTAGATCAGAGGCACCTCCGAATGTACTTGTTCCTCCTCAGACCCGCGGAAGCACCACCAGGGTTCATGGGAGCTGAAGGCAGCAGCCCGCTCAGCAGCAATTCTGACTTACGGAGCCCCCGAAATGGAGTTTGGCGTTTCAGCAGAGGTAGAGCCCTGTGGGAACCAGGAACAACGTCACTCCTAGGTGTGCGCTCCTGTAGGGTGGGGCTTTGGGGGAGCTGGCACTTTCAAAAGACCTACAACTCGCCGTACTACAGTAGCACCTACAGGCTCAAACTAAGCCCCCCCGGCCCTCGGTGTGCAAGGCACTGCACAAGCACATGGTAAGAAACTCCCTGCCCTGAAGAGATCTGACAGAGAAAGGGTGGGAGGCGAAACAGAGACACAGGGAGGTGAAGTGACTTTCCCCAGGTCAGTGGCAGCGCGGGGAATAGCACTAGGTTTCCTGGGTCCCAGCCCTGCTAGCTGACTGCTGCCGTTTCACCATGAGCCCACCCTCCTCGCGAGATGAAATTGGGGGCCTAAGCCTTGTCACAAACAATAATCCCATCCACGCCGTCCACCATCCCTCTCCTCCAGATCTCAGTGACAAGCCACAGTCTGCCCCCATCCCAAATACGCCACATGGGCTCCTGAAGTCTGCCTCAGGTCCCTGAAAACCCTATTACACTGAGATGCACTAAACCTGGGGCTCGCTCTAGATAGGGATGGAATGAGGGACGGTCCGTTCTGGTTTTAGCCTTGGTTTGAGATCCGGACTGAGGTGGAGGCTGGCTGTATTTTTGCCAGAAGCAGTGTGTCCCTCCCAACCCATTTTATATGGCAATCACTGCTTGGACTTACTGGCAACCGAAGGGAGAAACCTGCAGCACCCAGTTCAAAGTACAAAGGCATTCCGCAGGGAATTAAAGAGCCAGCCCATCGGTTTTAAAATTGCCACTTCGTACCAGCATCTTTCAGCCAGGAATTTCAAAGTGCTTTGCAAACTATAATTATACCTCACAATAGCCCTGGGAGGGAGGTGGTGTTATCCCCATTGCAGAGATGGGGAGACTGAGATGCACAGAAGTAAACACCTTGCCCAACATCCCAGTGAATAAGGAGCCCAGCCAGGAATAAACCCAAGCAGTCGTGATTCCCCAACTCTTAAGAATACACCAGCATGAAGCATTTGCAGTAACCAATGAAAGGTAAGGATTGGAAAGCCACTTCCTGTCCAGGGGTTCTAAGTCCTGGTCCCAACCTGACCACGTGGTAAAAGCCAGCACCACAACTGGCAAGAGTCAGCCCCATAGTGGCAGCAGGGGCACCAAGGGCTGAGTGGGCATGGAGCCTTACCAACCCGAAAGGCGCCTGGGAAGGGTTGAGTCACATCAGTAATGCAGGTGAGGAAGCTTGCACCGGGCCTGTTCCATGGAGAAAGAGAGGTTTCTGTCCGTAGAGTTGCTAATTTGATATCTTGGACGGGAAGCTGGATGGGAGCAGAAGGGGGACTTGTGATGGTGGGGCCTATTTCCCATCACTTGTTCATTCATGTATCTAAGCAGAGTGCCTCTGGGCATAGTCCACCGGCTCCTTGGATTTCTTCTCAGAGTAGTGAGCGCAAGCCGAGGTTCTCTGCTCAGTGTCCTCTGGAGTCCTTGTGTTGCCCCTCGTCCCTGTTTCTGCTTTCTTTGTCCCCTGCAATAACTTGACTCTTGGAGAAGGGCAGGTGGCTATTTCTGTTTCTATTGTGGGGCTTCCATGCAATCAAATAGGCTCGCACTTTTTATGAGCTCCAAATTCACCCAATACTTTTGGTTTGTTTTTAATTAAAAAGGAAGAGCATATACCAGTATTTTTAAATTTGGGTGCTTAAAGTTACTGGCAGGCTCCTGGAGAGCTGGAGAGCTTGCCAGCTGGGGAGACGGCTGCCCTGCGGCCTAGTTTCCTGAGCTGCCCAGCTTCCCACCACATGAACTACCAAGGACCTAAGAGCCCAGGGAGCAAGGAAGCCAGGAAACCCTGGCTCCTTGGCAGCCCACCAGATGGGGGGCTTTGGCTTCCCGGTAGCGCACTAAGCAGATTGCCAAGGAGCCAGGGAGATGGGCGAACTGGCAGGAAACCAGGCCTGGTTTCCATCAAAAGTGTAGCTGGAATTGTTTGGATTCGGTGCAATCAGCATTTTCTGACAGAAAATGGATCCATCGGAAATTTTACAACCAACTCTACTTTTTCTGCTTATTTTGATGGCAAATTTCATCTTAGCAATATTGGTAAATATCCAACTGCAGATCAGTACACAGAGCCGAGCCTCAGCCGGTGTAAACGGATGTAGCGCCACTAAAGTCAGAAGAGCTGCAACCATTCACCCCAGCATCAGGTATTCTCCTTTTGTACAGCCACCTCTGCGCTCTCTCTTTCCTTCTAGCCTATATACACACTACACAGAAACTCCTTATATTAAATAATTATAGCACTGTAACAACAAACCATTACTCGTTATTAAAGGATACCTACAGGGTGGTTTAATATTCTGAAACATTGGACTCAACAAGGAGACTTCTCAGATTGTAACGACAAGCTTTTATTTGAATGTTGTTGTTTGGCGAAAAGGTTTCGGTGTCTGTTTATTCTTGAATGTTCATGCAAATGGATTCTCTGAATGCAAATACTCAGCTCTGCATATATACAGATTTGCTTGTACATGAATACAGGTGTTCACAAAGGGCTCCATCCCACACCCACTGAAGTCAAAGGCAAAACACCCATTGACTTCAATGGAGCAGAATCAGGCTTTATGTATGCAAAAAAACCAACACCACCTCTTCATACAATTTCAAGCCAGGGAAAAGAAATATTGCGGACTAGCCTGAGCCTTTAGATGCAGCAATGCGTAAGAGGCAGAATGTGACCCCTCTATGCCATGAAGAATTGTATCTCGGAGAGTCATAGTTCCTTCCCTGCTCCTCTCTTGCTGCTGCGTGGTAGGAGGGGGACTAATTCTCTGAAGTCCTGGAAAGGGTGCATCCTACTCCCTTCCACCCACACACTGGGATTGTTCCTCTGGCCAGCAATCAAGGAGAGGCACAGCCAAGTCCCCACCCCTCTCCACCACCCCCTGCCCACTTACGGAGAAGGGATACTAATACTATCCAGGGAGCAGAGGCTGTGCTCTACACGAGACCCGGGCCTGAGATCCAGGTAGTCTGAGCAAGAGGGTAGGGACTTGGCTGGGAGGACCTTATTCCTTCCTCAGCCAATAAAGACAAGGGCAAAGGCTGGCTTCAGGTGACCAGCCACATACCACCACCAGCAGCCAGTCATGGCAAACAGCCACAGCCTGACCTAGGCTTGTCCGAAGTGTTAGGCGAACCATCCCAAAGAACAAATGAACCCTTGAAATATCAACATCTGTTCACCGATAACAAGGGAAAAGTGGCTAAATCTGTGGGATAAACTGCTCCCTCTGAATAGGCTGCCCAGCTCTAAGAGATTATGGACAAGATTTACTCAACATTTATTTCCAAACTCATTCCGCGCATTTTAATCCCTCTCCAGGGATGCTACTACTTATCCTTTGGGATCAATCGTTAACTCTCTCTAATTTATGTTTATGGCTGATAAACACTAAGAGCTGAAATCGTCAGTGTTTGTGTCTTTAGGGTGAAGGTCACTGACTCCCTCTGCTCCAGGCCTGAAGGGTTCTCACTCACCCTCGCCCTTAATAGGAGCAAGAAGGCTGTGCCCCGAGAGAGCTCTTATCGGCAAGAGAAAATAAAAATGCTGAGGGGGTTCCAATAAAGTATGGCTGAAGGCTTAATGGGTTGAAATCCGAGTCTGGGTCTTTTCAAGGCACTCCCCTAGAAGCACGAAGTCAACGTTCAGACATGATTTCGTCTGGGGCTGCTGCTCATTTCCTGCCCCAGCAGTTTTGCTAAAAGGAAGAGCCTTCTTTCCCCTTCCAGAAACGCAGCCCATCTGATAAGAATAACTTAAGCAAACAAAAAGAGTTGAATTCCAGTTGAGCTAATTCATCACCGAGTCAGAACTCCTGCCAATTAGATCATCGAAAGAGCATTTGCCGAGCAAAGGAGACAGGGCGAAGCAGCAGGGAATTTATGAGCTGGGGTACTGAGAGAAATAAAAAAGGCTTGTGGTCTGTCCGTGGCTTTTGTCTTCACTAGGGGAAAAGGTGGGTTCTCACCTCATGTTATTAACACGTGAGCAGCCTAGTGATGACAAGGCCACACCTAATTCATACCTGCACATGATGTGTGTGAAGCACAGAATCCTGCGCCAGCCTCAAACGGAGACTCTCATGGTTAGCAGCTTTACTAAAGGGCAACAGTGGGCACCACGTTTTAAGTGGCTAAAGAGAAGCTGCCCACTCACTGAACCCATAGGTGCTGTGGTCGGATTTTCTAAGATGGAAGCTGCTGTTTAATACAACCCAGGAAATCCCAGCCAACCCAGAACTCAGTGCTCTGAAAGGATTTAGAGAAACAGCTCAGAACTTACTTTTGGTTCCCAGCATTTAATTTTTTCTTTTTCTTTTTTTTTTGCTACTGCAAGCACTACCCTCTCTGTCAGCACGGATACGGGGACGTGCACTGTGTATGTTTTGCGTCCCTTCACTAGTACCTCATATAAACCAAGACGTGGTTACATGAAAAACTGCTAAAGGGCCATATGGTATCCTAGTAGCAGCACACTGCAGGGCTGCATGGAAGATCTGAGTTGGATTTCTAAACTAATCCAGGGCCCCTGGGGCTCGGACTGCTGCTGAGGTGATACAGAGCCCTGCGGGGTGGGGGAGACTTCATGCTGGCCTCCAACTATCCCTCCAATCAACCCCAGGAACTGCATTGAGGGGTGCCACGTTCAGCTCTCCTCAGATAGAAAACTGGATTAACCCAGTATGGGTCCTTTGAGGGTGATCAAAAGGGAGGAAAACATGGAGGATCCCTGAAATAGTTCCGTTCTAAATTAAGAGTCACAGAAATGACAGCACGGAAATTCTGCCCAACTGATGCTAACAGAATAGGACAGGAACCTGAGCATGTGGGATGCCAAATGGTGAAATATAACCCCCCTCTCCCAAAGAACAAATATTCAGAAACAGAGGAGAGGTGGTGGAGGTAAATAAAATAGGAAATGGTACAGAGCATAAAAAGATGCATCGACCATTGTCTTACATAGATGTAAGACATAGAACAAATAGACCATAGTCTTACATAGATATAAGACACCAAAAATTAATAGGAAATTCTGTATATTCTGAAGCCTCCATTGTAAACTACTGCCAGTGACCAAATACCAGACTAAATGGAGCACTGATATCTTCAGGTAGGGTCAGTCATATACTACTTATCCTCCCCAAGGTGTTTTGTATCGGAGTCTATGGCAGTTATGTAAATTCACAGAAGACATTCTTAGAAGCGGGTCGCAATGCAACAATACAATCTCTAACAAACAACTTGTTACCACCAGTTACAATCCACTGTGTTACCTATACCTACACTCATGGCGTGGGGTGCCAGGAAACATTCAGCTCCCTTCCTGACAATGAAAGGACGGTATCAAAAATAATCCTGTTTATTTGTATTTTGCAAAACAGTGATGTGGCTTCAGGAGCCAGTCTTTCTACCCTGAACTACAACATAATCCTCAGAGGCCACACTCACCCCTGGTGTAACTCGATTGCCTTCAGTGAAGTGACACCCAAGATGAATCTGGCCCCATATAGCTGCACTATGAGAACACTGGAAGGGATCTGAAATTCAACAAGGTGTTAGGATGTTTGAAAATGAGTCATTCCTAGAATAAAACTTCCACTGAATGGGCCAGATTATGGATCTCACTTTCTCTGCCAGACCTGGGTGCAGAGGTCTGGCAGAGAAACCCGTGGGCAGCTCTTAAGGTACATATTAGCTGCCAATAGTCACCAGGTCTTTACCCTGCGCTCAACATATCCCCCGTGCTCAGGGTTGCGAGAGAGGTGGCACAGGGTGAGCTATGCCTACTGTGTGCTTCCCTACACCAGTTCTACACCCTCCTCCTCCCAATGTTTCAAACAAAACACTGACTCCTACAAAAAGGACAAAAATAAGTCATCAGGCTTTATGGAAAAATCCTATGGAATTTAATCAGACCAATAAGTGGGTTTAAAAATTCTACCACCATGTTCCCATCCTCTATGAAATTCTAAAGGACTTTTCCATAAGGAAGCTGCGGCAGGCCATTGCTGCCTACCGACCCACAAGAAAACTGCAGAGTCACACCACTGAGGTTTTTTATTTTCTGAAAAACTTGGACTGCTGGAGCTGTGCGCTCACTAGGGAAACCTAAGAAGCAGAAAGCTGGGTGTGTCTGAATGGCTAGCTGTCTCCTTTATTTGTTAGATATTATGTGTATGTGCAGTTAAGAAACAAGGGTGGGGAAGCTGCTAGTCCACAAGGCAAGGGTTAGATTTCTTCTTCAGTAGCTCGGGAGGGGTTTCCCCGCAGGGTAGAGGAGGTAGAATGAACGTCTTTTGGGTGGTACCATCCTTACAGGGAATTGTAATGTATTGGCTAGTGTGTACCACTGCCCCAGGATGGAATGGCAGAGCTGATTAAGATGTTGCTTTCTACTTGTTAGCCTATAAGCAGGCAACTGATTTAGCGTGACACCCGGGAGAATATATTTCTATCCCTCCAAATCAAATTTAACCATTAAAATTAAAGCTGATACTTCAAAATTTCCCCACATGGCTAGCAGCCATCTTACCAGGGCTGCTGCTGCTATCAGTCTATTGGACAATCTAGTGGCCAAAGCCTCAGATTTCTGATGTTGGCTGCCAGTTATATTGTAAATAAAGGCCTTTAACTGGCCACTTAGCGTCACCCACCTCTCCCACCAAGGAGCTGTCTGAGCTCCTGTCCTCTAGATGCCCCTCACATCATGAAAATAGCATTTTGTTATTCAAAAATCAGTCCAGAACCTGAACATTGCAAAGGGAAGGATATGACCTCATGAAGGACAAGACCAACGATGCAAAAGGACTTTCTTGAGAAGTGGATGAGGTCATGTCTTTTATTGGGCTGATTTCTGTTGGTCAAAGAGACGAGCTTTCAAGTTCAGCTCTTCTTCTTGAGGTAGCTATGTATTTGGTTTCAGTTCTCTGGAACAAAAACCAGCTTCCACCTAACATCCATCCACTTTCACATGAAGCCCAAACCTTGAACCAAATTTTAATTCTAAAACTAAAGAGAAGATTTTCTATCTGAAACAAAACCCACAAATTGCTATTGAATTCATTCACTCAACTTTTAAATCCAAATTCAAAAATCCCTGGCACGCTCTCAAAAGACTGTCCCTACCTACAAAGCCCAGTGCGGCTTCAGCTCCTGGGGATTCTCAGTATGCTTTGGGAGCAGAAGACAAGGAGTACTCTCCTTAGCTCTGCTGAAGGCGACATCTGTGTGATTGCAGTGGCTGTTTCTACATTTTTCCTGAATATCTATCTGTTTTGCTGTCCAACTAGTGCAGCTCCAATGGTGTTGGCAAAAAAATACCCCTGGCTGGTATACATGTATACGTTGTCGGACCCTGCTCAGAGCAGGTCTAGATGACAGTGGGGATAACACTGGAGGCCAGTCTACATTACCGCTTGTACCCACAGTAGCCACAGCGAGGCTTCACCACTGCTACAGCCACGGGGAGGGATTTCTGGGAAAGGCTCAGGGTGGACAAGGCTGGCATGCGGGATAGCTGATAACTGTGGTGTCCAAATATAAAGCCAGTCAGGCACATCCAACTTTCTGTTTCTTACATTCCCAAGGGATTGGCTACAAATCGTTGAAGAGAATTTATCGGCTCCGTGATTTGATGCCAGGTCTCGGTCTTGTCATTTGGGAGAACAAGAGGAACCAGAAGACCCTGCTGTCCAAGGTCCCTAACATGAGCCCTTTGATAGCTCAGTTGGTAGAATGGAGGACTGTAGGGGGCGCTCAGCAAGATATCCTTAGGTTGCTGGTTCAGCTCAAAGGAGAGCGTCTTTTTCTATTGGGATGATTTAGTTGGGGATTGGTCCTGCTTTGAGCAAGGGGTTGGACTAGATGATCTCCTGAGGTCTCTTCCAACCCTAATCTTCTATGAGTCTATAAATCACAGTCCACCTTAAACAGGAGGCATTAGGGAAAACACTACAAACAATAGGCTTCCATAAAATCGTGTTCCAATTTTGTCTCACTTGTTTATCAGGAGCACACTGCATTCTGGAACTCTCTATATAGCACACAGAGACATCTAGTTGCCAAACAATATAACTGCAAGTAAACACATAACTCCCCTCACTTATTAAATTGGGAGCCTTCCCACTGACATTAGTGGGAGTTGGACTGGGCCCCAGACTGAGAGGGGAAAAACCAGGCCCTACAGAGAGTTAATTGATTTGGTGACTAGAGAAGAGCACCAGCACCAACCCTCAAATCTCAGAACATCTGGCATATGTCCTCCGAGCCCTGGGGCTCTCCTGGCCAGAGGTGAAAGCTGGGATGTGCAGCACGCCCAAAGGTGTGCAGTGCAGGGGAATGTGGAAAGCTGCAAGATAAAATGAAGGCCTGGAATAAAAAGATGGGAATTATTCATGCTTAGTTGTTTCCCTTCCCCCACTCCAGCAAATCAGAGTCAAACACTAAAACGGAGACAAGGCCCCCTTTTGCTCTCTAAGGGCTAGAAGTCTTTTTATATTTAAATGAAAATCTGTCAAACTAATTAAGTGAAGATGTAACGGTCTCATTTTGTGCTCATTAGAGAACATCATAATGGCCATAAATTCCTCCGAGGGAGCGAGACTGTGTGTGAGTGCACAGTCTTAGAATGTCTCAGAAGATCCAGGCTCAACCATGTCTTTTGTCTTTACTTTAGACTTTGTGAGACAAACAAAGGCCATAGTATTGCTTAAATTAGATGCAAAGTGCTACATATTACTGCAACTTTATAGGCGAGGGTTTTGCATGCACAAAACAGTTAGGAAACTCGAGTCATGGTTCCCACAGTGACAGTAATTTGGCCGTCATGTAGATATGGGGTGTGACAGAGCATTGTATAGGGTGTTCATTATTGTGCTCGAACATATATGCACAATACAGTTGGTGCTGTGAGTTGCTTTGAATTTACTATTGGTAAGATCTCAAATAAGATGTTACGTTAATGTCATTTTTTTATTTTAATTTCCTCAATTTAAAAAAAAAACAAGATATCGAGCAATGGCATATTGAAATAAACTGCACAATATTTTGTCATATATAATTTTCTTTATTTCTCCTTCTTTCCCCCTCCCCCAAACTTAAGCAAAGCAAGCCTTCCCCGTTGAGGTTTATGATCTTGTCAGGTGTGAACTTTTAAAATAAAACTGGGCTGGAATTAATAAAAACTACTTTTGAATGAACCATGTACAGGAAAAGCAACTGATCATCAGAGCTCATTACTGCTACATGTGTGGACAGAGTGGGAACCATTCAAAAGCAATCAGAGATTGGGTGGGGGCGGGGGCAGTTCTGACGCAGTAGTAGCAAAAAGGCAGCCGAACACTATGCAGCAAAATAGACAATGGGCCAGCGTAGAGACAGGAGATTAGACAGCTGGTCTCATCTCTCAGGCTATGTGCACTGGAGACAACGGTTAGGTTTAGCTACAGATGGTGGGTAGACGGTTCTTGAACCCCCAGCTGGTGCCCCCAAGTGTGATGGTGGCCACCAGAGAAAGATTAGGAAGGACGCCATGATGAAGTAAAGCCAGGAAAAAAGGGTTATTAAACATACAGTACCACCAGGCAGGATTCCAAGAACTGATCAACAACAAAATAGTGATGAGTGTCATCACTGTTCCTATTGAAACAACATCTACAGTTCCACCAGCTAGAAAAGAATTAGGTTATCAGTCCCCACACTACAGGGCATAAGTTAATCATCAGTTACCGTCAGAAAGAAATTTTCCTCCATGGTTAGTGTTGCACCCGTAGGCACATTCTGGGGGTGTTTTGCAAAACACCCTGTATTTAACCATTGGCTGAGAGAAGATCCCAGACTGGATGGACTACGGGTATATTCTGGCACGGTGATTCCTATTGCCCACAAGTATTTCCAATAAGTGGGCTAAGTCAGATGCGAGGAACAGGATCGCTGCCCAAGTGGAGACCTCCAGGTGAAGTTATCCATGTGCATTTGCTCCTTCCTAAGAATAAGTCAAGAGGAGGCTTTCATTTTCCTCAAGACTGAATTAGTCCCAGGCCAGCTCCTTGCTGCAAGAGTGAGTGTAGCATGACAGTGAGAGAGAACCACCACTTCAACAGGGGGCATCATTAGACAATTATTCTACTGCAAACATTTATCCTCATCATTACCAAAGCTTTGATGCCTTTGGGGAGGAATTTGTGTAATGAAACGATGCCCAGGCAAAGATTCATTTCCCTACCTCCCCTCTTCCACAAAAGAAATTAATCTAGTTTAGTGATAAATGAGGCTGGGTTACTGCCAGGAGAGAGATCTAAGCTGGAACAGCCTCATGTGGCAGAGCGAGATAAATGGATTGCATTTTATGTGATGGGCCTGATTTGCAGAGGTGCCAGCTGACCTTGGTGGGAGCCGTGTAAGCGCCTCATGCACCAAAAAACCCATCCCTCTTACCTACAGTGGGAACTGTGGGTACGCCAATAAATGCAGGATTGAGTCCTACATTACAACATCCTCATTCACTGGAACACTGAATATAGCAAACCAAGGGGACAAGTGATAGGAGAACCGCTGAGTCTGGAATTAGTCTTCTATTATGCTTGGATGTTTATCCTAGGCTGTGTCTCTGCAAAATTTGGCTAATAATCTCCATTCGTATCCCACCCGTCTTTTCAGGTTAGACCAGAAATGCCCTGGGACTACCCTTGTGGTATTTCAACAGTTTGGTTCTGGGCAAAGCAAGAAATCAGAGGTCCCAACACCCTGAAAATCATGGTTGGAAAAGAGGGAGAGGGAACAGTGGGAGGAGATTTAATGAACATTTCAGAACCTAGTAAAAGATTCCATTTTGTTTCATTTCTGGAAATGGGTCAGATTCAGGGGCTGCGATTGGTTCTCATTGGTCTACCCTGTCTCCCTCAGCATAAGGCTTTCCATTACCAGTCGTCGTTGGTTTGACACTAACCTAATGCATAGCTCATTGAAGTCAATGGGAACGTGTCCATTGACTTTCATGTGGGCTTTGCATCAGATTCCTAGTTACCTCTGATCCAGGCAGCCCTTACTTACGTAAGTCACCCATTTGCTTCAGTGGGTGATCTGCTTGGGGCAGGAGGATTACAGGGTTTGGCTTGGTATTAATAATTCCCAGTTAAAACAAAAGCCTAAATCTTCTGTCACTGAAAGATAACAGCTCAAGATCAAGAGAAAGAGAGAAGTATAAAGTGTCTGAAAGTCTAATGGCACCTGGAAGATGCAATTCAATTGTAATGGGGCATCCTCTGATTTGGGATAATTTCTTTGCTCAAGGTAGTTATTGGATTGTAGTGACTTGTTTTCCCATCTCCACAGGCGCGGGAGACTCCTCTACTGTATTCTCCCCGGCCTCCAATGAAGAAAAGCTTTGCCTTTCTTCTTATCACAGTTAAATGATACCTGCAGCTTGAAAGACCCTCCCCCCATCCATGGCCTTAGGCAAATAAATCTAGTTCTCAGAGAGCCGGATAGTGGGACAAATCGCCTGCTGGAAACTGACAGCGGACAGGTGATAATGACTACCTGTTGATTAGGGGGAGAGTCCCATCTCCCCAGCAACCCTTCTGCAGCTATCAGCTTTCACTCTCTTCCCTATGATCAAGCCTGCCATTATAGTGGGTGCCTAATTTCAAACACTCACGACAGCCTGGAGCACTGATGGGGATGATTTTCTCACCCAGTGCGGGACAGATCTTCCGGAGTGGTATGAATGATGAGAGAGATTCTTCTCCCTGACTGTTCTCTGACCCCATTGTGTTCCTGTGGTTTTCCCACCACACTCATCATGTATTTATTACAGCCCATTAATGTGTTAGATGTATGAGTATAAAACAGCTCAGTCGATAAGAAAGCCAATATGCTATCTGGAAAGTAAGTAGCATTAACCTCTTCTAAAGCATGCGCTCCTCAAAGCCTATGGAGGTGGCTCGGCCAGACCAACTTTCCATATGAAACGACCACGCGAAATTCATTATCTCTTCACATGATCACTGTAGCCATATTGAATGGCCTGTCGTGCCAGTAAAGTCTCAGAGAACTGAGTCAAAATATAAGACAAGTTACAAAACACAACACACCTATGAGATCCTACCAGGCCATCTAGTCCACCACCAGTTCCAGGTGTGTTCCCTACAGAACCTGTCTGAGCACTTTACAGTCTCATTTTAAAGCCCACTGGGATTTTCAAATAGGCTCAAGGGAGTTAAGCCTCCCACTCCTGTAGATTTTCAATAGGATTTGGGCACCTGACTGCTGTGGGCCCCTTGGAAAACATCAGCCCACACTTTATTAAAATGGAGCCCCTCATGCACATGTCAGAAAGTATGTTGCAGCTGTTCACCTACATTTGCTCGTGTGGTTGCTGTGATTGCATTTGCAAATGAAGCAATTGCAATGATACCTAACTAGCTATTAGCACATGCAATAACTCATGTACCTGAGCATGGGATTCACAACACATTTGGTCTCTAGCAATCAGCTCCCAGGCACAGAGAGAGTTGCTAGTCTACTCTAAGCAAAGTCCCCCTGTGCTAGATAGACCTATAACTGAAATGACATCGTCACCTAGTGCAGACTGTACAGCTGCAGCTGCAGACAGCAGGTCACACAAGTTCATTGAAACATGCCTGTATTGACTGGAGAGACTGACCTTTGAAATGGTTCTTGATGTAGTAATCTGAAATGCACAGGTCAATTTACTCTTTATACTCGCTAGATAAAAAGTAGCATTTATCCTTTACTCATACATGAACTCAGCAAAACACACGCTGATCTACACCATTCCTATGTGCCATCGCACAGCTGTGTGTAAAGGACAGGTGTCGGCCCTGGAAACAGGTCAAGCAGAAATCCAAGCTGAATTTGAAGCAGCCTATTCTAGTCTGCCAAACTGAACGCAAACTTTTGGGGTTCAGGTTTGGCATGACATCACCAGCCCAGAAAGTCCTGTGCTCTAGGGGCTTGATCCGGCACTCTGACCCTGATCCTGCAAAGCACTTAAACACATGCTTAATTTTGAGCACTCGTATTTAAAAGGAGCTCGTCTCTTGAGTCCAGTTGATAAGAAAAGTTCAGGGCTATGGGGAAAGAAGGAGCTCTGCATTTTAGGAGCTGATCCCTGAAAGTACAGGAAGGAGGAGATGTAAGAGGTGCCTTCATATGCCCAGTCTTCTCCTGCTTCTACACTCTTGATATGGGCTCTCAAAGCATGTGTCCTTACAGGCTGGCATTTATCATGCTCAGGATGGGATGGATGGAGAGAGAAACAATGTCACTGTACTGTGACACAGTACAATGACTTCAACTGAAGTCACTGAAGCTATATTGATTTAAATCGTCTGAGAACCTGGCTCATAATCATCAGACTAAAGATGAGCCCAACTTCTCTGTGTCCAGCTATGCAGAATATGAACCTAGTGAGCTTCATAAAAGATAGGGACCATAAATGAACATGCCCATGCAAAAGATATGCAAATTATCATTGGGTAATATTCTGTAAAATTAAAGGGCCCATAGGCCACTGTTTTACCGAGTGGAACAGTGACGTGGATATTCATCCACTGGATGATACACTGCGAACATCAGCTCATCTCATACACTAACGAGCTCTCGGATGCGAATGCCGCTGGGTCACTATTGTCCTACTAGAGTGGATTTGAACTATTGCACATGTCAGTTAATATCCCCATGTGCTTTTGGAAAATCTTGGTTTAAAAGAAAAATGCCTCCTCAAACCAAATACAAGCTGAGGAGGGAAAGGCCTTTTCCCCTTTAATGCTCACCACTCTGGAGAAGGATTCTAAGCCTTTATCCTGCTTATTCATGAGTGTGTGTGGGGGGGGAGGGGGTTCTTAATAAAAAAAAAATCATTCTTGAGAAGCTGTTGCTATGAAACTCCATGGTTCACAACAGATGGCAGTGAGAGCTGTTCTCAGGCCTGGCTCTGAAGCTCTCCACTCAAGCATACCATTAACATTCCTCAAATACCTCAGGCTCTGGCGGCTTCCATGCGGGCCGCCAATCCCCTAGACAAGCTCAATGCAGGCAGCTCCTCTGGTGGCGTCTCTCCTCAAGGTGCTCCGACAGCTCTTGGACGCATGTGGGACTGGCTTTAGGAGGGAGGCTGTCGCCCCCCTCAGCTTTAGCCGCCAGACGCTACAACTGGGAAAATGCTCTGATTCCTGATATCAAAATTCAGCTTGTGTCTGAACCAGCTGAGGAGCTCTAACCACCCCTCTCTTTTGGTAAGTAGAGAGAGGCTGAGTATTTTCAACTCCCACTGACTTCCACAGGAGTTGTGGGTACCCAGCACTTGTCTGGATCAGGCCCTCGGCAGGTTTTACAAGGGCTCTCATGAATTATTTCTGCTCAGTGTTGAGGGATGAAGCAAAGAGCTAGCCCCCTAAATCTGAGGATCATTATCTTTCCACCACCTTTGGGGTGCACGACACTTCACAGACACAGGGCTGCTCGTCTAAATGGGACTGAGAACAGGCAGGAGGCTGGGAGGAGAACAGCAGCAAACAAGGGGAAGGGAATGTAGCACTGGAGAGATTAGTGATGGAAAACAAGCAGAAAGGGAAGGAGGAGGAGGGAAGGTTGCTGGATGTTCAGAAAGAGAGGAGCTTCTGCTCAGGGAGCAATGAGATAAACTACATACACGGTGTTCTGTATGGGACAATCTAGTTTAGCCAGTGGCCTATTACCATAGGTGCTGGAACTAGGGGTGCTGCCGCATCCCCTGGCTTGAAATGGTTTCCATTATATACAGGGTTTACAGTTTGGTTCAATGGCTCACAGCACCCTCACTATACAAATTGTTCCAGCACCTCTGCTTATTATTACTTATACACCTCTACCTCGATATAACGCAGTCCTCGGGAGCCAAAAAATCTTACCACGTTATAGGTGAAACCGCGTTATATCGAACTTGCTTTGATCCACCGGAGTGCGCAGCCCCGCCCCCCCGGAGCGCTGCTTTACCGTGTTATATCCGAATTCGTGTTATATCGGGCCGCGTTATATCAGGGTAGAGGTGTAGTAGCGCCCAAAACATGATAGGTGCTCCCAGACACATGCTGTAGGAAGACACAATCCCTGTCCTGAAGAGCTCACAACCTAGGGTTTCTCTGGCTTTGGTACCTGCTTGTGCGACTCCTGAAAAGTCCTTCATGAGGATCTGAAGCCTGCATCTACGTGGGTAAAGACCTTCACATATCCCAAGGCAAACTCTGAACAGCATCACCTCCATGGCGCACACACACAGCTCAAACCACGTGGTCTCCTAGACCCAAACAGAAATGCTGGCTTTGCAGGAAAGCATTTGAATCTGCTTTGCCTGTCACGGTAGCATTGATCACATACAACTAGTGGGACTTGTGGGGGGTGATTTGCCTTTGGCTGCTGGGATTACTTATTTTTTTGATTCACTCCTACCAAAGAAGAGACAAAGAGGCAGATGCCATAGGCAAAACGCAGTGAGTGGCGTTTGATGTGCGCAGCTGACCATTTGCATAGCTGACCCTCTCAGGCAAAGCCTAGCTGCGAGATATGAGCTTGCCTCATTGTGTTGTGCAGAAGAACTGCTCCCAGACTGCCTGGGGAATGGGGCTAACCCACAGGCTCACAAGTGGGTCTGACTAACATTTCTGAGCAGGTCTCTTTCATTTTAGCGACTGTTCTGAACATATTAAAAAGCTGTCATTGCAGCGCTTCAGGGGGATCTCTCTTCTGTGCAGGCCACAGTACATTGGTGACAAGAATACTTATGACTCTGTTATTCGGAGATGGCTTGTGGGGTTGCATATTCAGAATCCTTAGTGGTTTGGAGCAGCCACACAGGAAATTTTCTCTCTCACATGCACACAATGGTTTAGATTTGGTTTATGAGCTTAAGTTACAAATAAAGAAGGAATGAAGTTTCCAGGTGGCTCTTTCATCCTTTCATCTTCTCTATTTTTTTTTATCAGTCTTTAATCAAATTCCCGCTGTTACCTCTATTGAGCAAAGGAGAACTGCTGGCATGGCTTTTAAGTGTCTGCACACATGGCCTGTCCTATCACAGCCAAGCTGCTGCGATTCATTGTTAAGTGGTCTCTGCAGGCTGCAATCGCTAAAAAGCAAAAAAGAAATGACTAGGCTTTGGCAACTGAAGTCAATGCTAATACCTGGTATTTGTTCAGCCAGCTGTGTGCTTATGGAGGACTGTTTTTAACCCTTCGGAGACTTCAGACAGTTTGGAGACTATTGAATATACCAGAGAGAGCGAGGGAGAAATTACTGATACCCTCAGTCTGTGTCTACACTGAAAACACTACAGTGGCACAGCTGCACCACTGTAGTGCTTCAGTGTAGACACTACTTGCGCCGATGGGAGGGATTCTCCCATTGGCATAGGTAATCCACCTCCCTGAGAGGCAGTAGCTAGGCCCACAGAAGAATTCTTCCGTCAACCTAGCATTGTTTACACTGGAGGTTAGGTCAGCGTAGCTACGTCTCTTGTGGATTCTTGATACATAGCTATACAGATGTAAAATCCTCCTGTAGACCAGGCCTGACATTTTTAAAACTACCTAAGGGACTTGGGTGCCCAATTTCCATTAAAATTAATAGAAAATGGGGATCCAAATTCCTTACACAGCTTTGGAAATCTCGGCCATAATGTGTATTATCTACGTACATGTTATATGTTATAGATCATAGAATCACTCAGGTGCAAGTTATCATAAATGATTCACAGAACTAGTGATGGCAATGGACTACCAGATCCATTGCCTTGGGGCCTCCATGGCTGCTGAGTTGGGGGCTGGATTTGCCCCCAAAGGACTGCAGGAATATGCATGCTTGAGAAAACACACACACACACACTTACTTTCCTAAGCACTGATAGGGCTGACAACCTGGGAAGTGGCAGCATTCCAAGAAGGAAAGTTGCTATACAACCATTGTTCTGTCCTTACCATCTATTTCTGCGAGTTCAGTTAAAAAATGGCACATAGGCAAGAAAAAAGCAGAGCCTTTTGGAGTGGATGGTATTTTACCTACAATGATGGGCATTTGCCCCACAAATCATCCCATTATCATTGCCAGAGCCTCCTCTCTTTGTAAAGCTGTCACTCCTAAGACTAATCAGCATGCATTAGACATTGCAGCTTCAATGGGGCCAAGAGACCATAACCTATTTCATGACAATTTTCATAAACAGAAATCCCCAGAAGGAAACATTCCCTTTCATATAATTATGATGACAAACCCCAATATCCCAGTAGTGCCAGTCAACCATTGTCTTTCCCCAACCTACATATAGTGCGCCAGATCTCAGGAGGTAAAAACCTGAACTGATTTGAATGGAGCTATACTGACTTACATGAGCTGAGGATCTAGCCCATCTTAGTAAATAACAGAATTATAGGCAAACTAATAGTGCTCACAGTAAAATGGGTAACTTTTCTACGTATTTGTTCAGCATTATATTAAGGGAAATAAAACCATAGCCAGTCATCTAAATCCAAGTTCAAAGTCCTTAGCTGTGGTATTTAATAAGCAATCTACAAAGCTGTCTATATTCTGGGCCAGTTCCTCAGCTGGTGTAAATTGGTGTAGCTCCACAACAGAGTTACATCGATTTACAATGGAGGATCTGGTACTTTTACATTCGTATTCTGCGGCCTACAACCTCACTGCACTAAGCACAGACAAATATATCTGTATGGCTGCTCAGGCCTTACCGAAAACAGTGATGCAAAGTGCCACATGAATTGAAACTTGCTTTATGCAGTCCTCACGGAACTAGTACCAACCTGTTACCACATCTAGGCTTCAACTAAAGATCAAATGACACGACATTGGAAATCTTAGCAATCCCTTAAGGTGGTTTGTGAGAACATTTACTACCCAATAGACAAAGATTGTTACTCCCATCACGTTGAGCATGCTGGCTGGAGTACATCATCATGGTTTCTGAAGCCTATGGAGCTATGCCCATGTACACCAGCTGAAGGTCTGGCCTGAAATATTTTTCTCTCTCTCTTGAGGGGGATACAAGATCACCCGTCACCACGGTATCTGAAGACCCTTATAACTTAAAGCTCAATAAGACTGTCTTCCTCTGGCCAGGATTTTAACATAGCCAGAGCAATGCTCTGCCCTGTTCCTGTTTGCTGCGAGTCTCACCCCAGCAACGGCTCAGTAATCTCTCATTTCATCACCTGGACACTTGTTTGTTCACTTGGAACCCTACAGCGTTTAGGACCAACCGGATTCTTGATTTTTTCCCTCCTCAGAGACCCAGCCACACAAACTACTACTCGAGCAGGTATAAAGCCGACTCGGCAGTGGCTGCCCAGAGGCTGCTTACCTTATGAAAAAACAGACCAAGCCTCAGGTAGCCCCATCCTTGCTGGTGCGCTGCTCCTACGACAGAAGGCACCGTACAGGTGCCCTGCCATGTGGCAGGCTGCTCAGCACTGACAGGAAAGAATAAGAAGGCTGTCTCGGACAAGGAAGAAACAGGAGGGTAGCAATTAAGATAACAAGCCTCAGATACAGGTGGTTCGTGCTGAGGCACCTCAGGACTGACCCAGCAGCAGGCGGCTCCAGCAGCAAATGAGGAAAAGCAGCTCAAATTACTGCCTTCCTTCCAACCAATCGTCAGCAGGCCTGACAAAGGAGCAGAGACCGTGATGGAAGGGGAAATACACAGAGTGAAGATGCCAGGCAGCTTCTGTCATGATGCCTGGTGAATGTGAGTCTCACCTATTCCTGCCACAGCAGCACTTGAGGAAGTCACCCACAGAGATCAGTGGCTGACAACCTCTTGTAACGTGTCACCTCATCTCTATAGTGTCTGAACACCTCACAATCGGTACCATATTTATCCTCATTACACCCCCGTGAGGTAGGGGAGCATTATCCCTATTTTATAAATGAGGTGACTGAGGCAAATTATCACACATATGTCTGGCAGAGCAGGGAATTAAACACCCAGATCTCCTACATCCTGATCTAGCACTGGGCCACTCTTCCATCTCTCAGTGATCACTGCTGATGTGAGGCTGTTTGATGCTTCTATTGCAATTTAACACTGGAAACATCACCATTTGTAACAATGCTACAAAGAGATGGTAAATAGGGGGATGGAGTAGTAGCTGAAAGCTTTTCAGCTTCTGACAGATCTGAATTCATTTTGACACAGCTGCTGTTTTTTAATGAGCTTGTTTTATTTTAATAGCAGCATAAAAGCTGCTACTCCTATAAAAGTCATCTACATAATGATGATTGTACCATAAATGTACCTATAACTGACGCCAAATGACACTGGCACCATTGGTTCTCCAGTGTTGTTATCGCAGCGGGCAGCATATTGCATAGAGTATTCTCAAGAATTTGTTTGAATCCCAAACAGCTGTTTGTTCCATGGCCACAAAAATGTTTATTCACTATTCACAAACATTTTGCAAGAAGGCTATTGTTTGATAAATATTTGGGGAATGGTTGCTCCTCTTTGTACAAATACCATAAGCTAACAAGCGTCTCTGTACATGAACGTGACTATTCACTACTGGTTGTGTATTATTTGCTGTTCCTCATTTGTTATTCATTGTTCTTTAAAAAGTTTCACTAATTCTATCAAGAAGCCAAAACAATACCACGTGACTTATGTGACCAATCACACCCCACCAATAAGGAATGGCAAACAGTCAAAGCGACCAGTTTGCAAATGCACCACCGGCTGAAATGTGTTCGTACAAACTATTTGGCAAATAGTTTCAAAAAAAGATTAGGTTAGCTTTAATCAAAGTCGTGAACAATTTGCAAACAGAAAAAAGGGTTCAATTTGTCAATTTATTCACCACACATAATTCTATCATCTCTACTAAAAATAAACCTTCAATAAACATTCATTGACGACGTATCATATTCATGGCTATTGCAGATTTAACCTTTGTTCTGTATCTAAGTTCTGTGGACTAGATTCCGGGAGCTGATTCTGATCTCACCTACGCCAGTGTAAATCAGGAGCAACTCCATAAGGGAGATGAGAACTAGGTCAACAATATGTGTTATACTATTGTATATTGAGACAAACTCCATTTATATCAGTGGAGTTATGTTGGATTTAACTGGGATCAGATTTTGGGCCAGTAGCAAAATAAAGGCTTAATCGTTCTAAGTGAATTTAATAAACTATCCAGCCAGACTGGCAGTGTATATGCATCAGATTTCATCGTAATGCAAATTATAAACCCCTTTTAATAAACAATCAGATTTATGATCAAATCAAACAGGGCTCTATGGGAGATTCTTACAACACAGGACTATTAAATTGGATCCTCTGTCCAGATTTTCTTTGCATGTGTCATTTGAAGCCAGCGTGCTGCAATCCTTTGCACTGGTATGGGGAAGAGGAACCTGACTCATGTCCTACTGTTTGCCCCACAGGTCTAAAGGTCAGTCTAGACCAAACCACAGACACAGAAGTGAGGCATAGACCAGAAGTAAAACACAGTATTAGCTTTTACATTCTGTAATGGTATGATCCTGCTCCAACTTAAGCCAATTGGAGTTTCAGAAGAAGCAGGGTTGGGCCCTAAAATACCATCTGGCACTGCATTGGCAGAATTTTCCTGACATACGGGATCAAAATTTAGTTTGATTATTGGCTGGACATCACTGGGATGAGCTTCTTCTCTGGAGCTGCTGTGCCTACAACCTCTGCATGTCTAGTACAGCGTCACAAAGCCAGCATCCTGTCCCTCTGGCCAGTGGTGATTTACTACTGTTCCCTTGCCAACAGCTCAGTTTCTAATGCCCCATGTAGTGTAACGCATTGTGATGGCTGGCATCTTTTTAGGAGGCAAAGGCATTTTGACATGGTCACCCTACCACCATCAATGACCTGAAATTATAAAAACAAACGAGCACATTGATTTTCTTGTCAACGTTTTCCCGCAGTGCAAAACCCTGGCAAACCTAAATGACAGCTGATTAAACACTTGACAGCCAGTACGTTTGCAATGATTTCTAATTTATTGTGTGTTTATTATAATTCTTTGGTCTCGATCAGCTTTCTTTGCTCCGTGCTCGTTGTTGGGCCTCCTCACTAGACCAGGAATCACAAGCATTTGGATGAATGGTTTTGAAAGCCTCTCAACTTTAATAAAAATACTTAGCATTTAAATAGACTGGACCTTACAGGCTGGATTCTGCACACAGTGAAATCAATGGCAAAGCTCTTCAGTAGTCTAGGAACATGCCCTATAGCTCCAAAATATTGTACAGATGTTGGGCAGATTTGGATCCTCAGTTGGTTTAATGGGTGCAACTCCATTGACGGCAATATGTGCTCCATCCCATTGTGATTACCTGTAGTATTGCCATAGCACTTCGAGGCCCCAGTGGAGATGAAGGCTGTAGGTAGGTGCTGTACAAACAAACAATAAAAGTCCCTGCCCCCAAGAGCTTACACAACCCAGGCAAAAGGTGGGAAAAAGGAACAATTATTCCTAGTCAACCGAAGGTGAATTGAGACATAGGAAAATGATGTGTCCAAGGAGACACAGACAAGAACTGAATCCATCTCTCTTGAGCCCCAAACCAGTGCCTTAATCACAAAACCCTCCTTCGCATTCGTTAATCTCTTTTTGTGAATGAATTTAAGACTCTGGTCTCCAGAGCTGTTAATCTGGTAACTTTCATGGGCTCTAGCCCCACCTCCCCTGCCAAAATCATCAGTATTGTACAAAAGTAACTGTACTGAATAATGATCATCTGGATACAAATTCCAGCACTGCTGAGTTGGCCTCTGCATGAAGTAGTGGAGCGGGAGCCAAATCCATCTCCTAATTAACGTCATTCACAAAAGTGGGATTTATTTGATTTAATTTTTTGGCACTTGGTCAAATACGACGTGAAATTACATTAGTGCTGTCGGAGGAGAGGATTAGGCCACAAAGCTCTTTGAAGGATCATGCTGGCACGTTGCTTTTTGTAAAAATGCCAACAGCTTCCCCTCCTTTTAGGAAAACCCCATTTCCACCAAATGAAAAGGAATAAGGGCCAGCGAGGAAAAACTATTCAAGAAGGGTCTGAGCTGCAGCCCATTGAAACCAACGGGACCCTTTCTATTGACATCGATGGGCCCTAAGGAGAGAGAGTTACTCATGTATTTTCTCCCAAACTCTGGTATGGTCATTTGCCAGGCTGCGTGGAAGACTTTTCAGCCTGTCTTTTTTCAAACCTGAACCGTAACAAGAGGGTCTCGCAAGGAAAGATGATTTTGTAGTTAAGGCTCTGGGACATATTGAAATCAGTGGAAGTTAGGAGCGTAAATACCTTTGCCAGATCTGGGCCACAGAGACTACACAACTTACCCAAGGTTAGAAAATCTGTCGAAGCAGAGAATTGAACTTGAGTCGCCAACGTTCGAGGCATCAGCCCTACTGGGCAATTCTTCCTTCATATACAATACTTGGTGCTAATAGGTCATAAATAAAGGTCATAAAAGCTCCTTTTTCTCACCTTTATCTGATCTGCCTATTTAGACTGTAAGCTCTCTGAGACAGTGCCCAGCACGACGGGGCCCCACTATCACGTAAGGCCTCTGGGCACGACTGTAATAATAAAATAATAATAAACAACAACAACAACAGAGAAAGAAGGACAAAATGAGAATCTGCCCTTTAACCTTATTGACCACGCTGCTTATAAAAGTTGATTCTCTGCACAGAGACTATTACCATTTATTTACTCTCCTGAACAGTAAGAACACGAGGCTTTTCATCCACATCTTTTAATACCTCTTTTGAGCATACTGTTTATTTGATCAGTTCTCTCCTTTTCTCTATGCGTCATTAGTAGCTATATTTGCACACATTAACCTAAACAAATGGTTACAAAACTGAGCAAGCAAGCAGCACCACAGCCTTTAGATTAAACTGCTCTGTGAACTTCACAAGATAACAGAGTTCATTTCCTTCTGTTAAGCCATAAAAGCGAATAATCCTGAGACCATAAGCTAGTTGCGGGGATAACAAGCCAGCTTGGAGAACTGAAAGCACCGAAGCCAGTAGCTGAGTGGGAAAAGGTGAAATTTTTAGCTGACGCTCTAAAATCTGGTCTTAAAACATGCTCATAATAGATGGCAACAAAATAATGCAAGAGATGTACATTCTGACACACACGTCTCAAAACCTGTACTGTTGCCAACTTTCTACTCGCACAAAACGAACACACTTGCCACGCCTCCTGCCCCACCCTCCTCTGAGGGCCTGCCCATGCCCCTCTCCTTCTCTGAGGCCCCGCCCCCACTCACCCCCTCCCCCTCCCTCTGTCGCTCGCTCTCCCCACCCTCACTCACTCGCTCATTTTCACTGGGCAGGCGAGGGGGTGAGGGCTCCGGCTGGGGGTGGGGGCTCTGGCATGGGCCAGAAATGAGGAGTTCAGAGTGCGAGAGGGGGCTCCAGGCTCAGACAGTGGGTTGGGATGTGAGAGGCGGAGAGGGCTCCAGCTGCGGGTGCGGGCTCTGATGTGGGACCAGGGATGAGGGGTTTGGGGTTGGGGCTGGGACAGGGGGTTGGGGTGCAAGGGTGTATGAGGGCTCTGGCTGGGGATGCAGGCTCTGATGTGGGGCAGGGGATGAGGGATTTGGGGTGCAGGAGGATGCTCTGGACTGAGACTGAGGGGTTCAGAGGGTGGGAGGGGGATCAGGGCTGGGGCAGGGGGTTGGGCGTGGGAAGGATCTGGGGGTGCAGGCTCCAGGCAGCGCTTACCTCAAGCAGCTCCCAGAAGCAGGGGTATGTCCTCCCTCCGGCTCCTATGTGGAGGCATGCCAGGTGACTCTGCACACTGCCCCGTCCGCAGGCACTGCCCCCGCCGCTCCCATTGGCTGCAATTCCCCGCCAATGGGAGCAGTAGGGCCGGCGCTTGGGGTAGGGGAAACATGCGGAGCCAGAGGGAGGACATACCGGCTGCTTCCCGTGAGCTGTGCACCGTGGAGGCTAGCAAGGAGCCTGCCAGCCCCGCTGTGTGGTGCCGCCAACCAGACAGTCAACTGCCTGGTCAGCGGTGCTGACCGGAGCCGCCAGGATCCCTTTTTGACCGTGTGTTCCAGTCGAAAACGGGACATCTGGTCACCCTACCTGCGGTTGTTTTACCTTTCAGTTCACCAAACTTCTGAAGATCAAAGCTGAAATATTACAAAATGCCACACCTTTGGAAGCCAGGTGTGTACGGTGTGACTACGACAGAGACTCTGTATTTCTGTATAAGCGCTACACAACAAAACCTTGCTTATCTGAACCTCAGGCCAAGACAGGGTCGGTGTCTCAGAGGCAGTGTGGCCTAGTATGAGCACTAGACAGGAAGTCAGGAGAGCTGAATTCTAGCCTCAGACTCGCTGCCTGGCCTTGGGCCTTCACTTCTCTTGGCCTGGCCCCTCAAGCCCTTTGTCTATTTCAGTTGTAAACGGTTCAGGGAAGGGGTTGTCTTTTACGATATGGTCTGAGCAGCACCTAGCACAAAGAGGCCTCCATGAACCACTGCACAAATAATAATCAGGGGCCGCAAGGTTGAAAAGAGAAATCGTTAATTGTAGCGTGCAATACAGAACTTAATTACACAAGAAGAAATGAATCACTGTAATCAGGTGCTGGATCCCTACACACGGGGACAGATTGCAGAGCTGTGTAATAAATGAATTTATCAAGCACCTTTGACTGGGTCACCTGCTCTGTGCTCGCTAATCTGCCTCCCTGCAGTTTATTCCCACATGCCAAACATCCACCCAGATTCAAACACCTGCCTGCCTTTTCATACATCAATCTGCCAGAAAAATGTTTTCTGCTTTCCCCAGATTACACCCTGAGTCACTTATTTAGTCTTGGGCCAGTGATGGGTTTAAAGTCTGGTCTCTTAAAAACCAGGCACTTTATACTGTTGGAAAACTTGCCAGTGGATCCAGGGCGCTGGAAGAGACTGAGAGATCAGAGGCCAGCACTGCATTATTATTAGTGATAGAAAAGCAGTAAGCCCTGGTCTACACTGGGGGGGGGGGGAGATCGATCTAAGTTACGCAACTTCAGCTACATGAATAACGTAGCTGAAGTCAACGTACTTAGATCTACTTACTGTGGTGTCTTCACCGCGGTGAGTCAACTGCTGCTGCTCCCCCGTCGACTCCACCTGCGCCTCTCGCCACGGTAGAGTACAGGAGTCAACGGGAGAGCGCTCGGGGATTGATTTATCGTGTCTAGACTAGACGTGATAAACCGGTCCCCACTGGATCGATCGCTGCCCGCCGATCCGGCGGGTAGTGTAGACATACCCTAAGATACCTGGCTTTTCAGATGCAGGGTACAAAACATTTTTAAAACTGGCTACATATTTTTAAAATAGAAAACAGCTTTATGTGACATACAGGGAACAGCTGATTCATGGATTCTAAGGCCAAAAGGGACCACTCTGATCTAGTCTGACCTTCTGTAGGATGGTGCAAAAGTTTTACTAGGATTCGTTTGGGATGACCTGCTTCTCTCACTGTGCCATCACCACTTGTGCGTAATAATTATACAGCCTTTCTATTGATGGTAAGTTCTTTTGGGCAGAGAACACTTTTTCATTGTGTGTGTGTACAGTGTCTGTCACAATGGGGTCCTGATCCAGGATGGGCCCCCCTGCACGCTACCACAATAATAAAATAATAGTACTAATTCCAGTCATATCACCCCACACTCTCATGAGTTCCATAGATCAATATTATACTCCCTTGACTTTGCGTTCTAGCTATCTTATGTTTCTAATGACTTCCAGGGGCCAGATCCTCACCTAGTATAAACTATCATAGCTCCATTGACATCAGTGAGAAAGGCAGTGCAGAGAGAGCACTGAACTGGGACTCAGGAGACCTGTGTTCTATTTCTGGCTTAGCCAGTGGAGTCACCTTGGGCAAGTCGCTCTCCTCTCTGGGCTTCAGTTTCCCCATCTGTAAAATTACCTCCCTTGTAAAGCACTTTGAGAGCTACTGATGAAAAAAGTGCTAGATATTACTATTATGCAAGGGAGCTCCGACAATTTACATCAGCTGAAGATCTGGGCCCCAGGTCCTTATAGTCCTGTGTACTTCATATTTGAAGCTCTTAGATAATAATTTTGTATATGCTACTGGATAAAAAGATATAAGATCTCAAATGGTCCAGAAATACGCTTTCTTTCCTTTCAACCTTCTAGCTTATATTTCAGCCCTGAATCGGGTTTGAATCACTCTGTGGTAAGTTGTGCCCTTTCTTTAAAGGAAATTGAAAGGATGGCTGTGGATTCTGCTGTAGTTTGCAAACAAGCCATCAGCTATATCCATGTTAATGGCAGACGTAAACAAACAAGGAACTTGAGAAGATTGACTTGCAGCCAGCTAAGCCCAGCTTTTGCTCAATTAGATTAATCACATATTGAGGGAGCCATTCTCAGCGTAAGAACAGGCATTGCTTAGTTGGGTGCAGACTGTTAACATTTAGAGAAGAAAAAGGAGTGACTTGAATACTGATCTTTGTTATCTTTGTGTTTGGGCTTCCTTAGATCTCAATGCTGAGCTGCCTCACAAAGCAAGAGATGAGAGAGTCACGTGTCCTGCTTTGAGCAGGGGGTTGGACTAGATGACCTCCTGAGGTCCCTTCCAACCCTGATATTCTATGATTCTATGATTCTTTCATTCGACATAAAATGTCCTATACCGTTTACAATCAAAGCATTAACAAGTGTACAACAGGGAACAGCCCTGCGCTGGCAGGGAGATGGACTAGGGAGATACGGATTCAAGCCCATGTCTTTTCCATCTACAACTGATATGAAACTATTAATAATAACTATTATTTGCATGATAGTAGCACTTACAGATCCCAGCTGAGACTGGAACGCCAAGGAGCCAGGCGCTGTACATGCACCTCATGAGACAAAGCCCCTGCCCAAGGAGCTTACAGTCTAAGAAGACAAGAAAGATAAATGATTGGAGGAAGAACGTATTCTCTCCATGTCAGAGATGGGGAATGGAGGCATAAAGAGTAAGTGACTTGCCTAAGGTCAATGCACATTGGAAAACATAACCCCAACTATACATACAATATGATGGGGGCTAATTTAGCTACAACGAATCAGGAAAGAGATCTTGGCGTCATCGTGGATAGTTCTCTGAAGAGGTCCACGCAGTGTGCAGCGGCAGTCAAAACAGCAAACAGGATGTTAGGAATCATTAAAAAAGGGATAGAGAATAATACAGAGCCTATCTTATTGCCCTTATATAAATCCATGGTACGCCCAAATCTTGAATACTGTGTACAGATGTGGTCTCCTCACCTCAAAAAAGATACACTGGCACTAGAAAAAGTTCAGAAAAAGGCAACTAAAATGATTAGGGGTTTGGAATGGATCCCATCTGAGGAGAGATTAAGGAGGCTAGGACTTTTCAGCTTAGAAAAGAGGAGACTAAGTGGGGATATGATAGACATATATAATGAGTGGTGTGGAGAAAGTGAATAAGGAAAAGTTATTTACTTGTTCCCACAATATAAGAACTAGGGGTCACCAAATGAAATTAATAGGCAGCAGGTTTAAAACAAATAAAAGGAAGTTCTTCACTCAGCGCACAGTCAACCTGTGGAACTCCTTGCCTGAGGAGGTTGTGAAGGCTAGGA
This sequence comes from Mauremys mutica, assembly GCF_020497125.1. Taxonomy (NCBI): domain Eukaryota; kingdom Metazoa; phylum Chordata; order Testudines; family Geoemydidae; genus Mauremys; species Mauremys mutica. The sequence continues at coordinate 18,220,173 of NC_059076.1, read as the reverse complement.
CTATAACAGGGTTTAAAAGAGAATTGGATAAATTCATGGAGGTTAAGTCCATTAATGGCTATTAGCCAGGATGGGTAAGGAATGGTGTCCCTAGCCTCTGTTTGTCAGAGGGTGGAGATGGACTGCAGGAGAGAGATCACTTGATTATTGCCTGTTAGGTTCACTCCCTCTGGGGCACCTGGCATTGGCCACTGTTGGCAGACAGGATACTGGGCCGAATGGACCTTTGGTCTGACCCAGTACGGCCGTTCTTATGTTCTTATGTTGTTAAGGTCACAGACACAGTCTGTGGCAAAGCCGGGAATTGACTCTATATCTCCTGGGATCCCAGTCCAGTGCTTCGCCACAAGACCATCCTTCTGTTTTTATTCACCACAAACATTTTAAGGTAAATCCTCAGCCATGGTTAATTGTCATAGCTCACCTGTAGAGCTCCACAATGGCATTCTAACAACAGACACCAGCTGAGGATCTGGCCAGTCACCTCCACTGACTAGCGTAATAAGGGACACAAGTGCAAAGTAATCTAACAAGGGTGCGAGGTGGGCTGTTGGCTTCCCTGTCTCACCCATACCAACCAGTGCTATTGCCTGAGTCCCTTTTGGTCTGTCAGCCACTGTGTGAATCCCCTCTCCAACCTCCAACCACTAGAGGGTGATGCAGCTCAGCAGAGGAGCCACTGGCTGCAGTCGAACAGACAGCACAGTACAAGCATTTCAGGAGGATGCTGGCTACTCCTGCCAAAAGATCCCTTCCCTGCCAAATAGGCTTAGAAAGATGCAATGATGAGTACCGCAAAAACAATCTTCCATTATGTTAGTACAACAGCTCCCTCTAGTGGTGACCATGGTATTTTATCTGTTGTGTAACACCGGAAGGATCATCCTGTTGTGATAATTGGGCTTATCAATTTCCTCTAATTGTGAGCTCAACTGTAAAACGTATGTGAACATTCATAAGACGCCACAATAATCTATAACAACAAGTGTTGATGGGAAAAGGGACAAAAAGGAGACAGAAAGACTGAATTAGTCTAAACAAAGAGGCCTATTCAAGGACTGTGTTAAGATCATCCTCAGTAAACAAGAAAATGTGGGTCTGGAAATTAACGAACCCAAAGGGGCGTGTTGGATATTAGGTCTAATTTGTGGACAAAAATAATAAGGGCCTGGGTTCTTCTACCCATCACTCCCTTTTTGACTCCTTAAATAAAGAGACTTGTGTGAGGGATACAGAAGAACAGGCAGAGGCTACTGGAGCAAGTTTCACCATTATGGCTGCCACCACCACCGTTCACTGGGATCCTGGGCCTTCGTCATCCTAATCCTAGGAGATCCTACCAACCAAACCCGGCCAGAGAGAGGGATCCCAATGACATCACCACCCCTACCAGCTCCAGCTGAAACCTGAACACCAGATGAGGTGAAATGGGATCAGACTTTAACAGCAGCAGCAGCAACCGCTCCAAGCCATCTCAACTAACTACTTCCCTTTCCCCCAAAATGACAGTTGTTACTATCTTTGATACCATCTAAGGGATGTTCAAACAAGGGGGGGGGGGCTTCTTCTAAAACTCTCCCCAGTTAAAGGGAAAGGGAATAAGAGGTCACTGACTTTGTGCAGGAACTGCGGTTCTTCGAGATGTGTCCCTCTGTGGGTGCAAAGCATCATGAGGCACCCCAGCTTTCAGGGCAACCCCTCACTGGTCTGAACTGCACCCCAGAATGCCATAATGGGCCCTCCGTTCAAACACTGCTCGTGTCTGAAAGGGTCCTGTCGAGTGGTTGTCCCTGTGGCTCTGGATGCTAGGTTGCTTTCACAACAATATTCCCAGAATAGCTATGTTAGACATCATGCCTCAGCAATCTAACTGCTGCTGTTGTGAACGTAAGACTGTGTAAACAGTGCACAGCGACAGCCATCCTTGTTGAGTGACCCGTGGAGAAAAGTCTATTTTTAGCAACTGCTGTAGGCCACGGTGGCCCATACAAAACAAGGAGGCAGTGCACAGATTTGGGGCCAAATTCTCAGCTGTTGTAAGCGAGCATCGCTCCACTGGCTTCAGCTGAGGGAGCTGGGCCTGAGGAACAGTGAATCTGCTAAGTGAGGAAAGAAGAAGAAGCCAATTTGAAAAAAGCAAAAACCAACTCGAATCTGCTCCCTGAACAAGAATGAAGCTGACCTTGTTGTTGAGTTAACACACAAGAGGGAAAGAACCTCAGCTGGTGGCAATCAGCAACTCACTGCTGAAGTCTATGGAGCTACACAGGTTTGCAGCAGCGGGGGCTCTGGCCTGTTGTCTTTAGGAATATGGTATCAGCTTTGACTAGCTGCAGAACCTCAAAAGGATTAATCAGAAACATCCAGGCCCCCAGTCGTCTTGCTGCATCTCAAAGAAATAAAGGCACTGAATAGCATGGACGGTATTAGAAAGCATTGTTCTGACTGGGCCAAATGCCTCCCTCGGTCAGATACAACAAACAAAGACACATTTCACTTATTTATTGCGTGCAAATGGTTGCAGCTTGGGCCCAGTCCCTCTCCCTTTGAGCACAGTGCAAAGCTCCCACCAGCTACAATGAGAGCAGGCTCAGGCTCCTCAGCAATATCTATGTTTGCAGGTTCCTATTTGTTATGTGTCTACCTCTCAGCTTCTCTCATTTTAATCCTCAACCCCTCCATGTTCCAAACTAGTTTGGTGTCACCTCACTTCTACTGTGGATGTTATTTGCATCAGAAATTCAGAAACCAGGCTCCTGATACTTAGGGTGACCAGATGGCCTGATTTTATAGGGACAGTCCCAATTTGGGGGTCTTTTTCTAATATAGGCTCCTATTATCCCCCTACTTCCTGTCCCAATTTTTCAAACTTGCTGTCTGGTCACCCTACTGACACGAAAGAAAGAGCTATTTACAATAAAGGGAGGAATCCTATAGCATTTTAAGTTACCTGCGTGAATCAAATTTGCATGTCTCTCATTTTGGTTCTTTCTCCTACACTGTAGCTCACATTTGGGTGTGGACAGGTTGAAAGGTCTGGCACGGTCAAGAGACATCTCAGATGTGGGAGACTTTGATTGGCTTAGCATCTCCTTAGTGCCACTGACTTACTGTGTTCTATTGATGTAAACATTTTTGCTTCCAAAGTCTGATGATTATGGATGCACAGATTTTTAGACCAGAGGAGACCATTATGACCCTCAAGTCTGACCTCCTGCATAATACAGACCAGCATACAACCTCAGCCAGTAATTTGTGCATCAAGCCCATAACTTCTGTAAACCCATAACTTCTGTTTAAACTATATAGCATATCTTCTAGAAAGATATCCAGTCTTGCTTCAAAGACTTCAAATGATGGAGAATTCACCACATCCCAAGATAATTTGCTCCCATGGTTAATTACCTTCACTGTTAACAAATGTTGTTTTATTTCTAGTCTGAATTTGTTTCAGCATTAGCTTCCAACTATTTGATCTAGCAGAAAAAGAAATGCAAGAGCCATCTACTATCAGAAAACTCTTTCCCATACAGGTATTTGTAGACCATAACCAAGTCACCTCTTCAGTTTATCCAAGAGAAAGTAAACAGATTGGACTTCTTCAGTTTCTCACTATAAGGCAGGTTTTCCAGACCTTGAATAATTCTTGCGTCTGAACACTTCCCAATTTTTCCAACATTCTTTTTGAAGTGTGGACACCAGAACTAGACACAGTATTCCAGTAATGGTCTTACTAATGCCATAAACAGAAGTAATACCACCTCCTACTCCTACATGATATGTCTTTGCTTACACATCCAAAGATCGCATTAGCCTTCTGGGCTACAACTTCGCACTTGTGCAGTTGGTTATCTACCATTCTCTGGGTCCTTTTCCGTGTCACAACATTCCAGGATACAGTCCCATATCCTGTAAGTACAATCTACATTCTTTGTTCGTAGATGTAGGACCTGGCGTTTGCCATATTAAAACATAAGTTATTCAAATGAGCCCACCTTACCAAGACATACAGAACCATGAATGACATTTTGCTTAGTTGGATAGGAGCAGCTAAACAGCGGGGCCCAGATTTTCAGAACCACCGACATAATCTGCACACATTTTCCACTGTAATGTCATATGCATGTGGCCTTTTACATGTCTGTCCTTGTGCACACTCTGTCATACTAAATGCACGTGTAAATTTGGAGCACATGGGGGACTGGACTATTCCAAACAGGATTTATTAAGATGGCACTTAGTGGGATGGCATGTGGTCAGTATGGGTTTCTGCAGAATTTAAGTTTTCTTTGATGCTTCTAGAATCCCTGGTTGCCAACAAAACTCCTCACGTGTGAACGCGTGCCATACCATCCAAGGGACCCATCATCCGGCGGGACACAGGACAGAGTGAGGGCTTTGCTACCACAGCAGCTCTGCAATAGAGACGTTGTAGGGAGATTTCCCCAGAGCCGGGACCGATGGCACACACTCTCTCGACCCACCTGTAGAATTCCCAAGTTCACAGGATAGGAGAAGAAGCCATGGAGCAGCCATATGTGGGTTCTTTGTGCCTTACACTGTGCTCAAGTCCAAGAGATTGACAGGGTGGCTCCTACTACAAGCTACAAGTCAATAAGCTCAGGTGCTCTCAGCTCTACAGAAAACCCTGGCTTCCCGTCAATCAGTCACGACACCCAGCTAACAGCTGCTTCAAACGTTTGTCCCCAGCGGCAATATGGCCACACTTGATGCAAGGGGGGAAAATACTTGTTCCTCCTCCCTCCTCAGTGATTTTGGTTTTCTGCTCACTGGCTTCTTCTCCTATCCTGTGAACGTGGGAATTCTACAGGTGGGTCACCAGCAGAGCAATGCTTGTTCATTCCACCCTCCATTTGCAACACATCTGCTGCCCTGTCACCTCGCCCAGCAATTATTTGACAGGATCTTCCCTCTGCATGCTGTTTACACTTAGCTCTTTATCTGGCTAGAAGGGGCCAGTTCTTAAGCCTTCAGTACGCTGTGTGTTTTATTGCTGTGGTTTAAAAATACAGTGGAGCAGGAAATGAATCTGCTTTCTCTCTTGCCAGAGGAGCAAACTTTTCTGAAATCTGCCTCCTGAAGGAGCACTGCATTAACGATACAAGGGAAGGGAGGTATTTTCTTCTGGTATTTCTCAATGTGTTTACAACCAGATGGCAGAAAATGTATTCAAATGGCTCACCCGGTTGAGGCCAGCTTGCCATGGGCAAATGTACAAAAGATATTAGCAGCAGGGTGTGTGTAAGGCAGGAAATTATTACTCCATTTAGTGGGGAGTGGAATGTGCACCTAAGGTGCATTTGATAAGGCTCCTTGATTCCCTGACATGCAAACCAAGTCCTTCTCCGACTCCCAGCTGACTGAGCATGAAGAATAAGCAAATTCCCCTTGGCACTCAAATTGCAGGCCCAAGCTATTAAAAAAAAACAACAACACGAGCCTAGTATCTAAAGTATAAAAGAACTGGGGTGGGGGAGTGTTGTAGAAGGAACGAGTGGACATTAGCAACAGATCTTTAGATTATTATTGCCAACATGATAAATACACCCGAACTCCAGGAGGTGAGGTGAGGTGCATGACTCTGTCAATAACCCCCCAAGTGACTAATCCACAGAGGGGCTCCAGATCTGGTGATTATACACCCATCAATGACAGCTGGGGAGCATGACTTGAGGGCCACATGGTAAGAAGAGGCCGTTGAGGACAGATGGTCCTGGGGTTAAGGCAGTGGGCTTGGACACCTAGATTCAATTCCTAATGCTGCCCCAGACTCCCTGAGTGAGATTGGGCAAGTCAGATGGTCTTTTTCTGCCTCAGTTCCCCATTTGTAAATCAGGACTACCAGTGCCCATTTTGTCCATTTAGATTGTAAACTTGCCAGTGCAGGGACTGTCTCTCACGATGTGTCTGCAAAGTGCCTGGCACAGTGAGACCCATCCCTGATCTTGGCTGTGGCCTCTAGGCGCTATTGCAATTACAACTAGAACTCGGTGGTAACAGTGGGGATCGGCTCAGATCCTCCCATTACAAAAGCACAGCCCCCTGTTTTGGAGAAAAAGGTGTGTTGCCATTGTCTGTTAACAGCTTTGCAGTATAGGGCCTCTGACACATAGGTGAGCAGTTCTGATTCCATCCACTAACGAGTGGTGGAGTGCACACATTTCAGTACATGTACTACAGTGCCTAAATTCGGTGATTAAATAGTGGGGAGGCTAAAGAAACTATAGGAAATAAGAGATTTGGCCTGACTTTCAGAAGTCAGTAAGAGCTGCTGGGTACTCAGCACATCTGAAATGTGGGTGTCTTTCCAAATTTGTCTCTATTAATCCATGCATTCAACAGCTTCACTTTAATAAAGCCATCGATATCGTTAAAGCATCCATCTATCACTAGTAAGAACAACTTTTATAATTCGTATTGCTGACACTGTATGACACTACAAGTTATACTTATAGTAGCACTGAAAACTAAGTAGTTGGATCAAGCTCAGAAATAAAAACCAGCAGCCCAGGTCTAGCAGATAAGCCATTTGATAATCATATAACGTGGGGGAGCTACAAGTGTCAGGCAGGATGGTCCAGTGGTTAGGGCACTGATTAGCAGCTGAAACCGGTGTTCAAATCCCTGCTCTGTCACACTTCCTGTGTGACTCTGAGTAAGTCGGTGCCCCATCTGTACAATGGGTATAATAGCACTGCCCGACCTCACAGGGATCTTGTGTGATTCCCACATAGTACTGGGGGCCATGTAAGTACTTTGGACAGAAACCCAGTATTATGGGGTACGGTTTTATACTCCTGGACAGCTGAGGCCACTACTGCTGGGTGTGTGTGCTTTCATATTAGACACAAAGGGGCTGATTCTACCCTCATTTATACGTATGGCAGAAGGATGGACTAGATAATCTAACAGGTATTTTCCCATCTCTTATTTCTATGAACAATATACATGCAGGGGCTGGAATCTGTCGCCAGCATAAGCTGCACGAGGGAAAGTTAAGTACCCAAGCTGGGATTATTGCCTTATTGCCTATAGCTGAGTGGGGAGAGTTTTATTTAATGTTTCATGCACGTGTTTTATTGTTTTATGCAGCACATTACATCATCCCATGTGCACCTCAGGCATTTGAGATAACCAGTTGCTAAAAACAAAGCTTTATACCTGGGCTGTCAAACTTAAAGGAGATTCCATGTTTAGTTACGGTCCGGGTATAAATGCAACACTTCACACTCCCTTCAGTCGCCAGCAAATCCCCCACTGATATTGGCAGGAGGTTAGCACAGAGATGAACGCGACGATCCAACCTTTATGTACGTAGGTAACTTTTATTTATCATTTATTCAGTACTTCATTTGATAGTCAGAAAACGGGCTCCCAGTTGGGCCACCACTACGTCTGTCTGCCCTTTGTTTCTCTCCCTTCCCCCTTTCTCTCCCTCTTCTCTCTTAATAAGTCTCTTCTGTTCTTCCCTCTGCATTTCTTTCCCTGCAGCTACTCCCAATTCCTACCCCCTTTCCCGTTCCAGCTGCTAAAGGATTAACTATTTAATTGCCGACATGAACACTGAAGCATCTGCCTTGGACTTTTAGAGCTACTGAATGAGATCAATAGGGAAGTTCAACCCTCTTGGTCATTGTTTCAGGCTGTCTGCAGGCACAGGTAGGCATTGCAACGTGTGTGGACGCTCAGTTCACATTTGGGAGGTTCTCGCTGCAGACATGAGAGCTAGAAATTTACTTTTGTTTTAAAAATGAGAGGTGAGCATGAGCACCATCTGAGTAAGTCCTGGGGGTCACAAACAAATCATTAGTATTTACTGGTTGTATTACCGTGCCACCTGGGAGCCCTCATCATGGACCTGGCACCCACTGTACTAGGTGTCCATCCACTTGTAGAACAATGCAGGCCAGATCAAGCCCAGGGACCGTAGGTTTAACACTCCTGCTTTAAACAGTCTGATTAAAAATCTCCTCTGAATTGCTCAGTTGTCTCTTCTGATGTCATAAGCGCACTATTTAACCACTCATATAGAGTTCCTGAATTTCTAATATGAAAAACAAGCAAAGAAAATGCCTTTAAAATGGTGGTTTTCTGTGTATGTCAGAAAGCAGCACACAAAAAAACAAGGTAGGTTTGCGTCATTATTTGCAAGTCACTTTTAATGGCAGTGTGAGTTTGTCTCATTCCCTGTGCACAATCTCTTGCAGCAACTACTGAAAGCATTAGCCAATCACGTGCTGAGAACTCAGGTAACAAATGAGTGTTTCAGAAAGTTTGTGTCTTCAGCCAGCAATCCCAGTCCATCACTGACTTCTTTTTGTAAGTTACCTATCTGCTAAGCACTCCAGAGAAAGCAGCTTGTTAATTCCCTTAAAAAAGAATCAAATTAACTTGTTCATTCATGTTATCGTCAGGTGGCAGAGAGCTGCAAGACATCAGCTACTTCCACTTCTACCCCCTGAAGAACAGCATTTTTACATTCAGGGAGAGGTGAGCCTGACCCAGTAAAAGATGGGGTCCGAACAGCCCCAAATGTTGGATTTGGCTCCAGATCTGAATTTAATAGCTTTGGCTCCTAACATTATATGGGCTGAACCAATACCCTAGATCTGAACCTACACTACATAAACCTTGGATACAGAATTTCACCCACATGAGTAAAGTTAAGCATGGGCCCAACTGAAAGGCTGCTGAAGTCAGTGGAAGCACTGCTACTGATCTCAATGGGCATTGCACAGCTAGACACTACTTGCATAAATATTTACAGTATCAGGGCCATAGGGAGAACAACGAAGAATAGTCTATTTAATACCATTGTGTCTAACCAAGGATCCCTTAGGTCTGGGGGCCTAACACATTTATTGCTGAGTGCCCCAAGATTTGCTCCTGGATCAGGACACTTTCTTCCAGCATGCTCCACAGACTGAAAGCAACGGCAACGTCTTTACATAAGCCGTACAACGCCTAAACCTGCATCCCACATTGTCCCAAACCATAAGGAGCTTTCACAACTCTGGATGATATTATAGTGCTTATTACTATATTAGCCTGAACGGTCAGGTGCATTAGGAGTGGGGTAAAGATGATCCATGCCTCCGAAGATCCTTTCTGCTATCTGTCTCTGAACCTTGCTCACATACCGTTGAGTGTTTGCATTTCATCACATAGCTACATGCCGACTTAGCAACATTCCCCTACCGGCAGTGAAGGATCTGTGCCCCTGGCCATGTTTGTGTACAGAAGGGCTTTTCTTAATTAGTCTCTTTTGTATCTTTGCTGTATTTCACTCCTTATTTCTTTCTTTTACATTTTTATCAAATGGGGAGTGTTTGTTTTTCTTTTTTCTTTTTCCCCTTTCTCTGGAATCCTTAACCATTTCCCTCCACTCCTTGTTTTGTGTTGGAAATGGACACATTTGCCTAATCTCTTATGCCACCTCCCCAGCCAGAGGGCTGAATCGTGCTTCTTTCATTGGTCAGCAGATTTCATATAGCTTCTGACCCACAACCCAGAAGCTACTTGCGATCTCCAATTTCTGTTTGCCATTGCTCCTCTCTCAGGATTTTAGCCTCCATCCGTCCATGTCAACATTCGAAGGCCAGATTCTCTGCTGGTGAAGTCAATGGAGAACAAGCTGAGGATCCGGCCCTGATAGTTAGTTATTTGTTAACTGTATATTTATAAAATGCAGTAATATTCCATTGACTAGGGATATGAAACGGCTTCATATGAGGAGAGATTCAACAGACTGGGACCGTTCAGCTTAGAAAAGAGACGACTAAGGGGGGCTATAATCGAGGTCTGTAAAATCATGAAGGGTGCGGAGAATATGAATAAGGAAGTGTTATTTACCCTTCCAGATAACATAAGAACCAGGAGTCATAGGCAGCAGGTTTAAAATACAAAGAAGTACTTCAAACTTCACACAGTCAACCTGTGGCCCTTGTTGCCATGGGATGTTGTGATGGTCAAAAGAAGAATTGGGTTCAAAAGAAAATGAGATAAGCTCATTGAAGATAGATCCTTCAATGGCTATTAGCCAAGATGGTCAGGGATGCAGCCCCATGCTCTGGCGATCCCTAAACCTCCAATTGCTAGAAGCTGGAACTGGAAAACAGGGGATGGCTCACTCTATAATTTCCCTGTTCTGTTCATTCCCTTTGAAGCACTTGGCATTGGCCACTGTTGGAACACAGGATACTGGGCTAGATGGACCATTGGTCTGACCCAGTATGGCCGTTCTTACATTCTTAAGTAACTGTTTAGTGGAGCTTGAAGAACTTTGGCAGGGGTATTGCATGAATAAAATTATTATTAACATTATTATCCTATTATCTCCTTTTTTCTCTAATGGTATATGGCATCGATCATCTTAAGTTGCCATCACTGTGACATCTAATGTTACAATTCAAGGCCTTGGTCCTGATCTTCAAGGCCATCCATAGCTTAGGACCCAGCTGTACATGTGAGCGCATCTCCATCTGTCTAGACGGTTATGCTTCTCTAGGGCAACGGAGCTAACAACATGCAGGATGAAGAATGTAAAAGACAGAGAAAGTATTCTCAGTGGAGAGAGTTTGAATGTGGGACAAGCTAAGGAGGTCTCCTTCATCTGAGAGCCTGGGGTGAAGAGCAGAATACCTGACGAAGGGAGGGGGGAAGCAGAGCTGATGTTAACCCCATGTTCACTGGGGACTTGCACCTTATCAGAAGCTGTTTAAAAACTGGACTTCAGTTTGATCATCTATTTCAGCGGGAGCCGAACACTTCTGAAAATCCCATCTTACAACTGCACATTTTATGGAAAAAAATACAGCAGTAATCGCGACCAGTTAGCACCAAAAACACTACTGGAAGTGGACCATATCACCAGGGCCACCCAGAGGATTCAGGGAGCCTGGGGCAAAGCAATTTCGGGGGCCCCTTCCATAAAAAAAAGTTGCAATACTATAGAATACTGTATTCTCGTGGGGGCCCCTGTGGGGCCCGGGGCAAATTGCCCCACTTGCCCCTCCCACCCCCCACCCCCCGGGCAGCCCTGCATATCACACGATGAAATGACATGAAGCACCACAACGCTCCAAACCAAAGCAGAGCTCCCATAGTATTACCCCTGTAAAGCAGGGACAAGAGTATTTGGGATTCCCCCGTTCTAGACATTTATAAGAGGGGAGAAAAAGAGAGACAGGACCCTGTCCTGGAAAACAATGGCGGCAGAAATGCTACATGGTTCCATTTTAGAAGCATACTTGTGGAACGCGGGACACTGTAGGCTATTTGTTAATTTGTTCAGATGCTAGGTCATGTCCTCTTTCAATAACTCAGCAACTTGAATTACAACCCCATGCTGGCGGTTGAGCTGTGCGTACTGAACGGGAGCTAAGCTGTTCTGCCTCGGCTGATTCGTATGGTATGGGAAAGCTAGTCAGAAAAACAAGAAAGAGGCTCCTTTGTGCTGTCACTTGAAGAAAAAGGACAGATTCCCAGCTTGGACACAGGCTTCTAGCACACCGGGAGTTGTGGTCCAGCGAGTCAGACAGCTCCCCCAGTACAGAAGGATAATCAGAGACACACACACAGGCAGAACAGACTCTAGTAGTAATAAGCTTGGCTTCTAGGAGGAATTGCACCGCAGCTGACGATAGCCATGTATGATAAGAGCCAACTCCCGCACATAAACAAAACTAGAAAGGCCAACTGCAACAGCACCAGAATCTTACTCTGAACCCTTCCCCTCCATTGTGGGGGTGTGACTGAAAATGCAAACCCAGATCAAAAACCAAATGCCAGCATTGGCCTCTAACTCTCCAATGTGAGAGAACGAAAACCTCAGATCCAAACCCCCCAGCCCCTGGTAGATTCAAAATCTGTACTGGAATCCAAGTCTGTGGCTTGATTCTAATACAAACACTTCCATCTACATAACACATTTTATCTGCAGAGATCACAGTGATTTACATAGATGAATTAACCTCAAAACACTGCAGGAGGTACAGTGTGTAAATATTACACATTACAAACTCCTTGAGCACCCAGGGAAACCGAGGCAGAGTTACGTGACTTGCCCCAAAACATGCAATTCATGCCAGATCTGTGACTAGAATCCAGGAGGCTTGATTCAGGGGTCACTGCTCTATCCACTAGATTGCACCCTAACTATATAATCCACAATGCTATTGAAAACTGAAACAGCCATTCTTTCCCTCAATTGCACAGTAAAGGTCTGATCCAAAGCCTACTGAAATCTATTGGATTCTTGCTGTTGATTTCAATGAGCTTCGGATCAGGCCCTGAATCCCCATCCACAAAGAAAAAGCGCAGAAATGACAGCGAGCATATGGCTGAATCTTCTCCTAGGTAGCCCCAGATAGGCAGTAGGACTCTGCTTTGAAGTGACTAAGCAACATCCCTGACTTGCTGTGTTGATGGGGAGCAGTGGAAACAGCTCTTTCACACCTGGTAGGACGTTGTGCGCCAGACTGGCCCAGGTCACAGGTGCCCCTGACTCTCAGCAGGAGAGATGAAGATGGCAGCTGAGAGTCTTTACAGGACGGTGTTGGGGAGGGAGGGGAAGGAAGGAGGCGGAAGCAATAACGCACGGCATCCTGCTTGCCTACCTGCGGATGACCAGCTTCAGTGCCTTGTACGACCCCTTCACCAGTGAGATGGCCTCCCGCCTGGAACTGCTCAGCTCCACCTCATTGATGTTCACCACCTCATCACCAGCCTGCAGCTTGGAGGTCAGGGAGTCCGCTTTGCCCCCTTCTTCAACCTGCATGGAAGAGAGGAGACAAAGCAGTGAGAAGCAATTGGCTCGGCTTCCCAGGCAGGGTTTGGCAGCCTTTTGTGGCACTAAAATGAGCCACTTCGTCGGGGACTAGTTTTACAGGCCCATGGCTCTGCTCCTGAACCACGAAGCAGCACCTTTGCCTCCCAGCCCCAGAACTCTCTGCTTGCTTCTCGCTCCACTTCATGGGGGTGCAACCAAGATCTGCAAAGAATGCAGCCCTCGGTGACTTTTCCAATGAAGCTGGACATTCTCTAGGATATCTGGAAGCAGTAAGGGGTAAGGAAGTGGTCGTCAAATATTTCCTGGTCAGTTTTATAAGCCTCAGCCATGAACTCTGGATCAAGCTGCAAAGCTCAGATCAGATCCAAGCTTCACTAAAGTATGAAAAGTTCAGATCCTGTGGTTCAGATCTCTCTCTAGCAGAGGTGCTGGAATAATTTGTACAGTGGGGGAGCTGAGAGCTAGTGAACCAAACTGTAAACGTTGTATATGATGGAAACCACTTCAAGCCCAGGGGTGTGGCAGCATCCCTAGTTCCAGCACCTATGTGCTCTTGCTGATCAACCAATCTAATGACTAGAGCAAGTTGCTAACATGCAAGCTGTAGAACCGCTGCATCTAAGTTAACACATTTAATGACAACAGGGAGCACTTCTGTAGTACTTCTCAACCGAGGATCTCAGTGCACTTTATAAAGGAAGGTTGCACAGAAAGTTTAAGCGACTGGCCCAAGACTTTGCTGTCTGTCAGTGGCAGAGCTGGAAATAAAACCCAGGGGCTTGGTTCGTCCCTGCTCTACACCTTGTGCAGTCATTTATCCCTGCGCAGAGTCAGCTGCATTCGCACTTACACATTGCACAGGGGCAAATGACTGCACAAGGTGCAGGGGAAGGGAGGGGAGAATCCGGTCCTGGGTCTCCTGACTCCCAGTCTTGTGCTCTCTCCATAGAGAAAGGCTGTCTCCTTACGCAGCCGCCTAAAGGATGAACACTGGGCACTGGGTGAAGCTAGGTGACACAATGGGTTAAGGCACTAAGCTTTCACTTCTGGAGACTCAAGGTCAATCATGTCACAAAACCGCCACTGAAAATCTGCTATAATACAAAACACTTGGTGGGCCATGCTCAGGAGAAGCTCAGATCTGGGACAGAAGGGCCTTGAAGATCAGGACTGAAGTCCAGCGATGTGGCATGACAGGAGGCGTGTACCTGGCTCTAGCAAGGCCTTCAAGTTCCTCAGCGCCATATTCAACTAAAAATGGTAACTGAACTCCTCTTTGCAGATTCATGTTCTCAGAACTCACACAAGCCTCTGATCCAGTCTGCTGTAGCCCAGCAGGGTGTCCGTGGAGAACGGCTGATGCTTAGGTCTGAGGGATTTTCTTATAAGTGAAATGAGAGATACTTCAGGAAGTTGTCACGCCAGGTGAAGAGTAACTGAGCCATAATGCACATTCCGGCACGTTACCCAGCTTTCTTGCTCTATAGATTAGTTTCAGTGTCTCAGGTGTTTCAGTGTGAACAACAGTTTCTTGCAGGAAGTAATAGCCAGTTCTTTGGATGAGAAGAACAGGATTTAGCACAAACATCATATAGAACCTCACATCTTCAAAGCCTCCTCCAAACATTAACTACTCGACTCTCTGAATACCCTTACCAGGTACCTAAGTGTCATTGCAGACTTAAGCCCCTTCTAGGAAGTTGTTGCTGAATTGGGGGGTGAGGGGGTGTTTTTCCCCTGAGAACACAACAAAGCCAAAGGAATGAGAATTGATATAAGGGATCCAGGTGTGTATCACAATTCCCAGGAGGATTTAGAAATGCTAGACCTTGCTGGCAAAATAAATTAATGCCTAAATCATAAAATCAAAATGCAGGATTGTTCCAGCTTGTCTCAGTTGGCAGGGGCTACGCAAGAGCACAGGTGCTATTGTTTTCATAGAACAGAATCGGCTTCTAATTTCACAAAAGGGGGCGGGGCCTGTTTTTGCAGTTAAGCCAATTCATTAAGTGCTTAAATACTTTGTTGCACTGGGGATCACACCAATGCAAAGGAAGTGTCAAACCACTACAGAGATGCCACCCGCAGAGTTGTGCTGTGTGCCCAGTTCCCAGCACTGTCAAGCCAATTCCTCTCATCAGGAAAACCCGACCTCCAAGCCTTGGGGATCTCTCCCGGAAATGATGCTAGGCAGTGCCTCTTGAAGCCACGCTGCACCACAAAGCTTTCAGCAGAACCTCTGAACGTCTCCTAATCCTACAGGCTCTCAGCCATCCTTTCCACCTCTGCCTAATGCAGACACACACCGTCCTGCTAAAATGGCAAAACAATCTTCTTCTTTTTTTAAGCCAAGAAAGGCTTTGGCCACTTGTTCTAAAGGGAAATATTTGCACCTGCTGGGAAATGGGACACCGCTCAATTCACTGCTCTATTTCACAAGTACTGAGCATTCTCCACAAGCAGGAGATAAATTGCTGCTATTGTGTTTTAGATTTAAAATGTTCCTGAGTAAACACCTTTGCTGGTTAGTTCCCGAGGTGAACCCCAGAAAAGAGAGCCAACAAGCCCCAGGGATCTTGCCTTGTGATTCAGAAACTGAACCGGGGACAAAAGCAGTTGAACAAAGCAGTGCAGCTTTAAAAATGTTCAAGTATCTGCTTCCTGTTCTGGATATTTTTATTAAAAAACCGACGGGACTGGTGTGCAGCAGCTTACGTTATCCCCTTGGGAGGGCAGCCAGAAGCAGGACTTGAGCCTGGAACCTCCGGATCTTAAAACGGGATTTTCTACTGGCAGTGAAAAAGTCTCCCTACGTCGGCCCAGGCTCAGGGTAGCTCCCCAGCTGTTCTCTGTAGTCCAGACACCACTGGAGAGGGACAGAGGACCAGACTGAGTGGGGCATACATACAGGAGCCTCACAGGGGAAGCAAGAGGGCAGGGAGGTATTCCCACAGTGCAGGAGCAGCTTAGGGCCCATTTAAATCCCACCTCCACATTTGGTCAGCGGGACAGGGCTGGGGAGCCCCTCTGGGGTTGTGTTAATTCAGATCAAGGGCTGTTTCAGCCCCGACAGCAGCCCAAAATCCACAACGATGGTTTAAAGCCACTTTTGCCCCCATCTCTTTTCCCCAGATGGAGTCTTCTGTGCTGCATCTCTCCGGAAGTTCAGTAGAGAATCTCCCCCTAGCGCTCTGTACCTTACAGTTTTCTTGCTATCTTTTTGTGGAAACAATGGGGAAACAAAGGACAGAGTGTCCCCAGTTCCCGGTTCAGGTTTATCTACAGGAACGCTCGCCAGCACCGCCGGGGTTCAGAATCCAGACCTCTAACCAGAGCCACATTTCGTACGTACAGCCTCTGCGACGGGCTGAACTAAAGGGCCAGGTCTGAACACTTCCTCGCCCTTGGAGAGTTTGCACTCAGCTCTGAACCCATCTTTTGTGATTTAGGTCCAACTGGAATGCCAAGGATGGGAGCTTCCATGAGGGGAAAGGAGAACAGTTTGTGACAGCCCCACGAACAGAGCATGGCAAGTTTGGCACAATTCTTGTCCGAATGTGCTCAGTGCCCGATGAAGAATCAAGAGCAAACGGAGCCCTGGGATCCCACTAAGTATCACTTCCTCTCGCTGGCTGTGTACGCAATATTTGTGGTAAGGGAGTGGCATTCTCACGGCACAGTCTGCATATTTCACACAGAGCAAGCGCAAACTGGCCACCGCTCTATCTCCAGCCAACGTCATTACTGCAGAAGCAAACAAAACCCAAAGACCAAGGAATGTATTTAAATGAACACCTGTTTCAACAGACAGGATCTAAAACAGCGAAACCAGGAAATTGGATCGTTTGAATGGGCGGATGGTGAAAGTCTGAAGCTAGGACAGCGTGATGCCACGCCACCAAGGGCAAGGAGGGTCACAGAAGCTGTGTGCTTGGCCCTTGGAAGAGACGGATCCATACATTATTCCACCTCTCCTGAGTTAGGAACAGTTAAAGGCAGTGTGATCTAGTGGCTAGAGCCCTGGACCAGGAGTCAGGAGACCACAGCACCGCCACTGGCAAGTCACTTCACCTCTCCCACCTTTTATCTGTCTCATCAATTGAGACCGTTAGTTCTTTGGGGGCAAGGAGCGTCTTGCTATGTGCAGTGTCTCCACAGTGAGAACCTGATCTCAGTTGGGCCGTAATAAAAGTAAGAGTCAGTGGGCTCCGGACAGGGCTGAGTCCAGCCCTCCTGCACTGGACGGCCCAAAAGAGAGTGGCCACAGCATGTCTGTTAGGAACGGTAGCATGGAAACAGAGGGTTCTCGGAGCTAGGAGAAAGGCTGGAAGGATCTAAAGGCAAATAAAAAAGTTCCGCTTCCAGGAGGACGTTTGGTACCTGGATGTCTCCTCTACCTCCATCTAGCTGGGTGGAAGGAAGCAAAGGAAAGCCAACTTTGCAAAAAGAGGTTCAGGGCATCGTTCTACTGAGACCCTGAAAAGCAGCTAAAAAGAAAGCCACAGTAATGAGTAATGTTGGCACTTTCACAGCGCCTTTCATGCAAGGATCTCAAAGCGCTTCAGACACGAATCATTTTACTAGCAGAACCCTCCTGTGAGGTACGTGACTTCACCGATTTTACAGATGGGGAAACGGAGCGGTTAAGGGCCAAACGTTCAAAGTTACCTGATTTGGCATACAGGGCCCTAATTGCATGCACAGATCAACGGCCATTTCTGCCTACCCATTCTGGATGCACGATTTAATTTTGAAAAAATCAGGCTCCAAGTGACAGGAGGTCACAAGGTGGAACGTCACGCCTTGCCCAAGTCGCAAGCTGCCTGGATGCTGTCAGTCAAAGACAGAGTCAAAAATGCATTCCATTATTCTGAGTCTCACGAACAGTGCTTGAGCGGCCAGCTTGGTCACAGCCCTGTCAGACTTAGCTTCACTCAACAAACAGCTATTGTGAGCTAAGCGACCTGCTACCACAGAGCACGCAATTGTCAGCAAAGGCTCCTAGGGTTGGTTTAGGCTGAGAAAGATAAGGGGAGTTTGAGCCGTAAGCTCTTAAGCCTTTCTGTATGCAGAACTTCCATTGCCTTCATTGGAAGCTTTAAAGATGGGGGGCCTGGCAAGGTCCAGCCCCCTAAGTTAAGGTTGTGAAGTCACCCAGTCATTGTGCAGAGGCTGGTTATTACAGAAGACTCTGAAGAGCACGTGGGGTGGTAGAAGTGTGATAGGTTTGCTGTCCCACTAACCTTACCTCTGAAAAACCACAGCTCAACCCCAGGCTTATGTCACAAGGGTGTCTCCCCATTCCTTGTCTCCTCTGAGCCCATCCCCCAGACAGCACCTAGATACAGCGCAGTGCAGCAGGACTGGCAGTGGAGCTGGGAGAATCACTGATTTTTCAGTTGCCTGGAAAAGATTGATTTGGGGTCAAGCAAAACCAACATTTTTGGCAACCCAGCCCCCAAAAATCCACCCAAAAAATCATTTCGGCCCAAACAAAACCTTGTGTTTCAATAAAAGCAAAGGAAATTTGGGAAAAAAAATATTGTCTCAACCCTTCCACCCCCCCCCCCACCCAAAGAATCAAAACATTTTGACGTTGAGTGGAACTTTTTTGCTTTTTTTCCCCCCTCCAGTTGAAACAATTCACCAAAATTGACACCAGTTCACAACATGTTTCAGTTGACCCAAGGTTGCATTTTTCAGGGGGAAAAAAAGTTTTATCTGAAAAGTTTCACCCAGCAGCCTGTGTGCTAAGGAGGCCAAGGAACTGCTCCAGACCAGCCGTGACATTCATCTGCAGAGCCACGCGTGGGGAAGCTCACTCTGCCTGCTGTGCTCTGCAAACCCGGGTATGGAACGTTTTATGCCGTACCAGCTAAACATAAAGAGTGAGGGGTTAGACATACCTCCCAGTGTGCCTGGGTTTTGCTGAATTAAGTTGGACCTTTCACCTTAGTGACTATGTTGTCAGCATCAGTTTCTACCTGGTGGTGACCTAGAACATTTGCAAGAGAACTTATGAGGGATCCACAGGAACAATATGATAACATGTCACACAAGAAATACTGGAGAACTCGTTGCGTCATTAGGGCTTGCAATATATTAGAAGGCCTTGCAACTCTCACCGCAAGAGTATTCTGTTCCCTTTCTTTTGTGGCAGCAAATGCAGCACCCAGTCTCCTAAGGAAGCGTCCGACAGAGCTTAACCAATAGCCTTCTATAGAAAGCACTCCAAAAGTCTATGGGGCTTTTTGAACCATCCTGGAGCATTCCTGATAGGAAGATTGGCCTTGTGGTTAGGGCCCGGGACTGGGATTTGAGGTTTGATTCCCCAGCTCTGACACAGATTCCCTCTCTGATCTTGGGCAAGTCGCTTAGGGCCAGATTCTGATACCAGTCTCCCATAATGAACAGACTCCTACTGCGTGAGTAGCTCTGCTGAAATCAATGGGAGTCTTTCTGCTACTCAACAGGAAAAAGGGTCTTCACCTCTAGCTGAAAAACAGAGGTAGCCAGGACAGACAAAGGAAGTAATGCTATTTAGAGTGTAAGCTCTTTGGGGCAGGGACTGCGTGTGCAATGTTGTGGTAGCCGTGTCAGTCCCCGGATAGTAGAGACAAGGTGGGTGAGGTAATATCTTTTATTAGACCAGCTTCTGAGTGTGTGTGTCCAGTCACTAACACAATAGGGTCTTGAGCTTGGTGGGAACCTTTAGGTGTGACTATAATACAAATAACCCTATTCAGTTCAGTAACAGGGCTGTATCCAACTCCACAGGATGGTTCAAAACACCTACAGAAAGGTTTTCCTTTTCTAATCCCACAGCACTTTTCCAGAAGGACTGATTCCAGCGTCTCCTCTCCTCCTCCTCTCTCACCAAATCCAGCTTGCCAGTACATTCAGCTTCTTTCAAAAAGACAAAAGTCTTCCCCACTAAGCCGGCCTCTCCTGAAATACAGCCACTTCAACGCATCTCAGCGGCATCTTCAGGCTGACACAAACGGAGCTCCATTCAGTTGCCTTTATTGAGGGCAAAGCATACCATGCCCGTTGCCCTGGCCTGAAAATCCAAAAGGCCACCCTGGGCCTGCTTTGCATTAACACTGTACTCCATCGTGCACCTCTAGAGCAGGCCTCTTGTCATTCAGTAGATCATGCAGCAGACTTTGAACCCATCTGTTCTTTTTTTTTTTTTTTTTGGCTTACTGTAAAAGCAACAAGTTGCTTAAGCAGATCACCAAGGATACATAAGACTTATTGCTACTGTCTTTTGTTCAGTTCCCTATGGTTACTGTAGGTTCAGAGAATGCCGTCTAACCGAGATCCTTTCTTGATGATTTTAAAGAGGTTTCCTTTATTTATTCCACTCTTTTTTCCTTCCCTTTGTTATAGGGTCTTTTGTAACAATGAAATCTCTGTACCTTTTAAGATGGAGCATACCAGCTTTGTGCCCTCTGTATTATGCATAGGACATGTGATTACTCAATTGAAACTATTTGCTGAAGTTTTTTAATTATTAAGAAAAAAGAAGAAAAGAAAGCATCCAAATAGGTTTGTGCACTCAATGATCCCAAAGAAGCAGGAACTCTGATGCAGCAGGTTCAGTACAGACACTGTGAGATTCCCTGAAAAAAAGTCAGTCATTTTAGCTGAGTATTGATGGAAGCAATGGCAATCGCTATGACAAACTACTGCCCTTAACTTGTCAGATATTCTAATGGTGACAAGGCAACCATCAGAAATGTCCTGCTGGAGATGGCTGTCTGTAGTTCCCCAGGTGCAAAAACCAGCTTTCTAGAAACTGACAGGGTGAGAGGGAGAGATGCTGTTCCTTGGAAGAACTGTGAGCTCTAGCTTTCTCAGCTGACAAAATGCCTTAATTCGGGCAGCAAGGACTTAATCACAAACAGGATGCTGCTGGGAAAGGTTTGATTTGCCTCTCTCTTGCCCCGCACAGGCTTGTTTATACACCCGAACGTGGGTGTAAAACTACACCCGAACGTGGGTGTAAAACTACACCAGATCAGAAGAGTAGCACTTTGCCCCTCACTCTGCACTGGTGAAAATGACCACACAAGGTGCAGAGCCCTAAAGTATCAGGCCCAAAGCCTGACTCACCCAAGGGGTCACATTGAAATCAGTGGGACCACTCATACGAATGAGGCGAATCAGGACCCATGGTTGAACACCTTCAATACCTGATGGACTCATCTGAGACTGTATATGGGATGTGGAGTTTCTTAGGCTCTCATGGAGATCTCAGCAGGTTCTGAAAATAAGAGGGAGAGGGTGGCAGAGATGCTGAGTGACTCCAACATCATTTGACTTAACATCGTTTGACAATTTTGGAGGACCCGGAGGGTTTCCAATGCAATACAGACATTCCTTCCCCATTGTCCACAAACTGCATGTCAGCAGGATGTAGCTGTTAAGACAATTAAATCAAAATATAGTTAAGTCAAAGGTCCCTCCTTGGAGCCATGTCACTGCTGGATATCTCCTTCCCTAGTGCAAATAGGCTTCTCGGGACTGAGAACCTAGCCGTCAAGATTCACTTCAAGCCACAGATGCTTTCAAATAAGCTGGTCCTTTATTCTTCTGGGAGGCAAGGAAGGAATCCTTTTCAGACTGCTCTGGAATACACCCCAACCAAGTTTCTTCTCCCAAACACAAAATGGTCCTGCATTCCCGGATCACTGACTCTCTCAGGAAGAAGAAGTTCATCCATTCTGGGTGGGTGACTGATTCCTAACCTTTACTTTGTGTAGTAAACGAAATGGGTTATTCCAAAGACTACTACTTTGGGTTTCCATAGTGCTTGCCATTAAAGGATGCCATGGTGCTTTGCAAACCAAAGCACAGAGGGCCTGACTCTCTGCTGTCCTGCACGCTGGGGAGTCGTTTATCCCTCTGCAAAGTGGGTAAAAAATGTCATCATTCTGATTGGTTAGCACTTTACACTGCTTTGCACATGACTCCGCAAGCCACATGTCAGGGAAAGCCAGGCTCTGGGATTTTAAGTGATTTGACCAAGGTCAGGGCTCACAGCAAGTCACAAGCAGGGCTCAGACTAGAATTTAAAAGCCTCCCAATCCCACGTTCTCACCAGCAGTGGATGTATTTTCGAATTGCCAATATAAATACACCACCGCAAATAAGGGATTGGGTTCACACAAGACTAATGCATCTTGAGAGATTGAATCAATTAAATGGAAGAACAAGTCAGTTCCTGTGTTCTAGGATTAAGATGCCTTTGAACACTGCCATAGAGAATTTTTTTATCATGGGCAAAACAATATATTTTCCTCTTATCTTGTTCTGAGAAACAGCTAAACCATTTTAATTAAACTTTAAAAAGTAATAATACTAATAATAATCAGCAGCAGCAGCTGCCTGAGGCAGATCCCTGGAGTGGAAAATTCAGCCCAGACAGCTGAAGTTTGGCAAACTTAAAAGCAACTGAAAAACGGGGCCCTTTAATGGGCAGTCTCAGGCAACCCTAAGCATTGATGGCATTACCAGCTCTGCCTGTAATTGCACCTTCCATCATCCAGAAGCATCCCTAAGCAATCTTCAGACTCTGAATCAAATTCTGTTCCTGTTTACACCAACATTAATCAAGAGAAAAAGTATTCACACAACAATAGCCATGAACCTCTGATTTCAGTGAAGTGACTCAAAATGTACATGGGTGAAAATCAGCAAAATTTGACCCTGTGTCCATAAAGAGAAGAATTGGGCAGGACCTGGTTTTCCTGCCCTACAGAAATGTTTGAGAGACTTTGACATTTGTTGTCTCAAATTAGGACAAAGTGAAAATCCAAAACATGTTGGTTTTTTTCAAGTCAATCTAAATGTTTTGTTTCAATAATTTTGAAACCTTTTTTTATTTCAACCATTGAAAAAATTACTGTAATTAACTTACATTGTGAAACACAGTTTTCTTGAACCAGAAAACTGGAATTTTTCATTTCAAAATTTTCTCTTCAAAAATTTTTTGAGTAAAAAAATTTGTCAAAAAAAATCTACCTCTCCCGCAAAAATTTCAGTTTTGAAAATTCGGCACTTTCTGACATAAAAAATTTCATCAGAAAACTCCCAACCAGCTCGACTGAAGAGACACTCACCCAGCACTTAAAGACACCACAGTACTTCACAAGAATCTTAAAGATGGGGAGAGCGAAGAACAACTTGTCAGTTGTATTTACAGAGGGGGACATCATGTAGGCACAATGTAATTACCCAAATTGGAATCTGGCCAGGACACTGAGGTTAACACCTCTTGCAAAAAGTGATCAGGACCTCGTTCTAACGTCTATTCCCACATGCCAGAACATGGCACCTCCAGCAGCAGGGCACACCCCTGTTGGCATTACTGACCCAGAGGGACAGTTGCTACCCAGTAATTCACCAGCACCAATTTTGTGTAACACCTGGGCTCGTCGTGGTGGTCTCCCATGAGAGTCCTGACCAGACCGCACATACTTATCCTGTAAGATCTGCTCAGGCCATGAAGTGGTCAATGGAAGAGATGAAGAAATGTTATTGTGATCCACATACTGCAGGTCTACACAGTCCTTACTAACACACTCCCAAACATCCCCAAGACCACCCCAGGGGCTCCCAACACTTCCGCACTCCCTCACTTCCTGTTGGCTTGTTTCCTGTCCAGGTCAATCCGGGCAGACAGCTCTTCAGCTAAAAGTGGCAAGAAGTGGAAAGCAAATTGCTGGCTTCAACGAGAAGAGATAAGGGACCAGGCTCTATCAGTTTGTATCCAACTCCCTCAGGTGACTCTACATTCACAATCCACTAGAGGAAAGAAGAATTAGCTCTTACATTGATTTTCCACCTGCGTGAACAGAATTTTTTGGCTTGCTCAGAGATTTTTATGTAAAAAGAGTGGTGGGGTAGGGAAGAAATAATTTTCTTTTCAGCCTACAACAGTGAAGGAACCATGCTAGTGCTGAACCTGAAGCATTCAAGAAGGAAGCAGCCTCCAGGATCTCAGCATGATGGGAGGTCAGATGAAATGTGAGTTGGTCCCACTCCCAGCTCTGCAACACACAATGCCAAGGTAGTTTGGGAAGTTACATTATGACTATTATTGATTTGCTTTACAGCAGCACCTAATGGTGCCAGTCACCACCATTGTGGTGCCAAGTGCTGAACGAACACGTAGTAAAATAGTTCCTGTTCCTACAAGACACACAAAGGGTGAGAGGGGAAACAGGCACAGAGAAGTGAGCCAAGGGCAAGCAGCAGGTCTGCAGTAGAGTTGGAAACAGAATCAAAGTGTCCTGAATCCCCCCAGTCCAGTGCCCTATCCACTAGACCACATTGCTTTTGCCACGCACTGTATGAAAGCTAATTTAAGCCCCACAGATTAAGGGCTATGTGATCCCCTCCTGCACCAGACCAAGAGTGGTCAATGTGCTACATGAGTTCCCTTAGCAGCTGCGGTGCAGATACCAGTGCAGGAAGGGGGTCTGGCCTGCAAAGCTCGCCCTGCTGCCCGAGGTCCGTAGAATCTCATGCCATGTGCAAAGTGCCTCCCGCTGAATCTGCACGGCAATGGCAGCATGGCTCTCCAAGGGGAGATGCTACCGTTAACTGGGCACCTGCCAGCCTCGAGCCAACGTGCAGGGGGATGACTGCTCCTAGGGAGACCAGATGTCCCGATTTTATAGGGACAGTCTCGATATTTGGGGCTTTTTGTCTTATATGGGCTCCTATTACCCCGCACCCCAGTCCCGATTTTTCACACTTGATATCTGGTCACCTTAACTGCTCCTTGGGTAGCAGCAATGAATGCTGCAAGCTGTACTGGGCATTCCATTGTCCCGAGATGGGAACTTGCCCCTTCTCCCTACCAGCTTGGGTACACCCCCGTGAAGTGTGCAGGGTGTCACCGTTGCATGGAAGGGCTAGAGAGAAGGGGGAGGGGATTGCTGGGGAGAAGCTGCTTTTTCCCACCACATGCGCCCTCCTTAATTGAGTCCTGCTTGTGACTAAAGCCCTTCTCTTCCCTCCCACGCTGCACAATGGGAGGGAAGCACCTGGCTGGAAACCAGAAAGTTGTAAAAACCACAAGCATTTCCAGACAATGCCCAGAGAGAGCAACTTGCAAAGGGGATACAGCCCTGGGGGTAGAGTCTTGGGGTGTCCCCCTCCTGGGTGGTTTTATATGACACATTAAATGCCACTTGGTACATTCCAAAGGCAGGAATAATGTGCTCAGACTCGGCGAGAAACTGAGGCGCCACAGATAAAAGGCATTGCTGGCAGGGCTGGTATCCAGAGATCGAGGATCGGTTCCACTACAGGCGGAGAACCCTGCACAATACGAATTCCTCCCTTTACGTCAAGCCTCATTTCCAGATCTCCATCCCTCTGCGCATCCGATCCACGGCACCATGCCGATTTTCACTAGCTGAGGATCTAGCCGGATGGCTCCAATGCTGCGAGGATAAGCAGTGGCCTTCAGGGTCTGATCCAGGGGGGTGGCTCAGCAGCTTCCAGCTTTATTCATTCATCAAAGGAGGAATGAAGCCTGGCGTGTGGAAGTCTGAGTGCATACCATTCCCGACAGCACC
The DNA here is from genome assembly GCF_020497125.1 of Mauremys mutica. Classification (NCBI taxonomy): domain Eukaryota; kingdom Metazoa; phylum Chordata; order Testudines; family Geoemydidae; genus Mauremys; species Mauremys mutica. The sequence continues at coordinate 18,194,766 of NC_059076.1, read as the reverse complement.
TGTCACGGAGATCGGGCCTAGCCTGGATAAAGCCAATTCAATGAACTGGTGGCTTAATAGTACCTGGCCAGAGTGTGGAGTGTGGCTGAAAGGAAATGAAGTACAAATGACCCCAGTCAATGAGAGATAAAGAGACAAAAGCTGGCTAATAAACGCTGGCTGGTGGCCGAGATCATCCCCCAGAGCCCTTTCAGGTCTAATGGGGCTGTTTAACAGGGATGGTCCCAGTCATCCCAGACTGGGTCTACATACCGCTCAGTGCACTCTTTAACAGGTCTGTGCCCTTTAAATCGAATGGAAATTCATGGGATGTGAAACTATGCAGCTCTGCAGCCTGAAGGAGACAGTCCCTCTGCATAACGCACAGAACTAGCTTGTGAAATGCCTGGCTTCACGTCACAGCCTGGCTGCAGCTCAAGCTATCACTGGCCTGATTGTAAAATCACAGCAAGGGCTTTGGAAACATCAGTTCCACAGCAAGCCCCCTCCTACAGCACAGGAGGAACAGTGGGCATTTCTCTCACTTTCAGGGCTGCAAAGGCAGGGAAACGACATGGGAACGAAGAGTCTCTCATGAAATGCAGTTGGCCTAGAGGCAAACCCTGCCCTGCAGCACTAACCCTTTGGTAGATGTGGATAGCTAGATAAGTGCGGTTGAGGGAGAGGGGGCAGAAACACAGAGCGGGGCCCTACCCCCAAAGGAAAGGCTCAGACAAGATGGGCATGACCATGGTGCAGCTCTCAGCTATGCAATGACCCAAGGGAGCAGAAACAGCTGAATTGAGTCTTCTTGATTGGACAGAGCAGGAGCACCTTTGGGACAGTGGGAAATGCACCAACCCCCACCCACCAGCACCACCCAGCTGTATTGTGTACAGGGGCAGTCAGGCAAGAGAGAGAGATTAAGAGAGATCAAGCAGTGTATTCTCTTGATAACCAAGAGGAGTAAATATGTGGCTAAAGGACAGGAGTCAGGAGGCCTGGGCTCTATACATGGATTTGATGTGGGTAAGTCACTTAATTTCTCTGCCCTTTGGTTTTCTCATCTGCTCTATGGAGATAACCGCGATATCACTGGGGTGTTGTGGGACTTAATTCACTTAGGCCCTGCTCCTGCTCCCATTGACGTCAGTTTCAAAGCTCCCATGGGACTGCCCGGGGCTACTCAGATGAGTAAGGATTGCTCGACACGGAGAGAGTCCCCGAAGAGACCCTCAGTGGTTATCTTTCAGTGTCACCCACTCCAACCCTAAACGTTGTTCTGCTAGCACTTGGTGTGGGTTCTTTGCAATTATTTGGAAACCCAAACCAGTGAAAGATCTTAGGTGGATTGGCAAAAGCACTCTGCACGGGTGTAACTCTTTCCCCACTGAAGTCAGCCACCATATTACAAACATACGTTATTCCTTACGCAGGCTTTCTTACAATGGCAGTCTAAGCATTGCGTGCAGCTCACCAAAGGTGTGTTCTGGTTACGTCACTCAGGGACCTCTCAAGTTCACTAATCCACCAATTCTTCCCCTCACACTAACTTGCCGTCCAGAATGAGCCTCACGCACTCTTTGCGAAGCAGGGTTAGCTCAGGCTCTTCCTGCAGCGTGATTTCTGTGGGGTGTATTTGTCAATCTTAAGGCAGTAGGAACTATTTTAATTTCAAAAGCGATATCATTAACACTAGACGACGACTTTGGTTTGTAAAGCAGCCTCTCCAGGCCAGCTCTGTCCCACAATGCTTTGTGACTTAAATGGGAAAAAGACAGTATTAATTGTCTTGTACTCTGCCTATGGGAATCCTAACACATTAATGCTCAGATCCTGGCCACCCTAGTCCATTGGGAATAAGTTATCTATGTCTTTTCCTTTTTATAATGTTCATAATTAACCTTCTAGAACCATATGGGCTGTAGCCTGCAGGGTTCTGGGCTCCTCCCTGCAGGTGCTTCCACCACCTCCTGCTGCTGGTATCTCAGAAGAGCCATAGGCTTCCATCATGGTGACCACAGGTGGAAGCTGCTGAACAAAGCAGCTCTTCAGCACCTACAGTGCCGGGGTGATGAGCAGCAGAAGCCCATCCCCGCCAGGTTGGCTGTAACCCAAGGACCAAGGCAAATTGCGAATGAGGGAGTTAAAGGTAACCTGAACCCCCCTACCTACCCGCACCTTTCCCCCCATAACACCCAGAAGCAGCAGCCCTTCCTCCTTCCCCTTCAGAGCACCCACAGACCTTCCCCCGCAAACCTACTGGCATCATCATGAGTTAATTTGGATATTGCATCAACCAGCTGATGCTCATCCACATCCTAGTCTCATCCAGGCACTTTGAAAGCAAAGCCTCTGCAACCCCAGGGCCCCTGAGGCACAGCTGCATAGAAGGCAACCCCATCCCAAGCCATTTCACCATCTCCTCTCCCCTGGCCTCACTAAGCTACACAGGAGGGGCTGGACCCTGGTGAGGAAAACTGGAGAAAGAGAGTCAGGTTTCAGGAGAGCCCTAGAGTGGGCGGAGAGCAGGGGCTCAGGAATGCCAGCAACGGGCGGTGCTGCTACCAGACAAACACAGGCCTCTCAGCACGCAACCTTGGCCACTCAGCATGGTTTGTAAAGCTCCTTCCTACATGCCTGCCTGTCTGTCACATCACTGACTGCTAGTGAAACCGGGGTGACAAGAGAGCCTTGTGCATAAGCAGGTTCTCGGGACAGATGAGCAATTACCTCCAGTCCTTCTGGGGCCTCTCACACCTCTCTGCTCCCTGTGCCTCCTCCTCTTCCATTGCTTCTGACATTCTTCCCACTCCCCTTTTCTGACTGCTCCTTTATCTTTCTTCTTCCACGCTACACTGGGCCTACAGCCATGCTGCCCCCTGCGCCTGGGACAGTCTCCTATTTCTGGTTCACCAAGAGCTCTCCTTAAAAATCTACTGCTTTGAGAACCCCTTCCACGTCCCCTCCCCAATAATCCCCGCACCCCCACCTGACCTATGCTGTTCTCCTGGGGCTTGCCATTGTTTTCCTTGTCCACCTGAGAGCATACATTCTGTGGGGCAGGGAATGTTTGTAAAGCACAGTGTAATTACTACTAAATGAATTCTAATGAGAAATACAGCGAGCAAAGCCGTCCTCCTAGTATTTCGGACTCAATAGATTCGGAGAAGTGGATGCTTATCAAAACTGGCCCAAACATTTCAAGATGCTTCCATCAGTAAGGAGGACCAATTGTTATTTGCTTGTGAATGTTATTTACCATGGCGTCTCCAGGAGGCCCCGTTTCCCAGCTCCCTGTGGCTCCTGAGGGGCAGCAGGTAGGTTCATGAAGTGCCATATTTGGGTCTGATGAATTAAAATCTCCAGGGTGTAAGAAAAACAGCACACACAAGGCAAAGTCTAGTGTAGGCCTTAAGGTGATAAGTCACATGAGCAACAATATCGGAAAAAGAAGCCCATTAAAAACCATGGGGGTCTGGTTCTGCTCTGTGACTCGGCTGTCAGCCCGGAGTAACCCCACTGCCTCAATGTGCACTAGTATCACTGAGAGCAGAATTTGGGCTAGGCGATGTACTGCTAATTAGCCACAGATCTTATATTCTGGTTGCGATCTCACCACTACCACCAGTGTAAGGCAAAATAATCCCAGTGAAATCAGTGGAGATGTACCTATGTAAAACAAGCATAAATAAGATCAGAATCATACCCTCTCTCTGTATCATTAATGGACTAGATAAATTCATGGAGGATATTAGCCAAGATTAGCTATTAGCCAAGATGGTCAGGGATGCAACACCATGCTCTGAGTGTCCCTAGCCTCTGTTTGCCAGAAACTGGGAGTGGATGAATCACATGATGACGATCACCTGTTCTGGTCATTCCCTCTGAAGTACCTGGCATTGGCCACTGTTGGAAAGACAGGATGCTGGGTTAGATGGACTATGGGTCTGACCCAGTATGGCCATTCTTATGGAGCCATATGGGTTATGCCTGAAGAGTGACCCAGTGAGTGAGGTAATATCTTTTATTGGACCAACTTCTGTTGATGAAAGAGACGAGTTTTCGAGGTACACAGAGCTCTTCTTCAGGTCTGGGAAAGATACTCTGAGTGTCACAGCCTGAAGGGTGTTCTTCTGTTTGTAAACTCTGTGGGGCAGGGACTTTTTCATCCCCCTTAGTAAGGCACCTAGAGCAACGGATCTTTATTACTTTATATTACCAAGAAGTCCCATTGCGGTAGATGCTACACAGACATATAGCACAAGTCTCTGCCCCAAAAAGTTTACAATCTCTATAGGCAAGATGAAAAAAGAAGGGTTATCACCATTTCTCAGATGGGGAAACCGAGGCACAAAGGGATTCAGTGGTTTGCCTCAGGTCCGAGAGGAATTCGGAGTCCCAGTTCAGTGCCTTAACTGCAAGACCAACCTTCCTCACAGTCATACAAAGAAAGAAGCAGTAGCATTAATAGTAAACACCAGGACAAATTCATTCTAGTCACTTGGGGCTGTGGAAGAGAAGGAAAAAATAGTGATGTCAGTCAGGGGCAGTGCAGCTACAGGAACCCACCGTCCCTGCCCTCCCCAAGCGCAGAGTGAGGAGAATTCTATCATGACGATAAACTCCAGGATCGTTTTCTTTTGCTCCTTCCCTGCTTCTTGTATAATGCGATTTTACTACAGCTGGGGAACGCTCCACGCTGTTGCGGGTGGGAATTGGAGACCGCGTTACCTTTGCTCATTGCTATTTGGCTTTGCAAACAAGTCATTCCATGAATTCCATTGAGAGTTTATTGCCAGGTGATGCAAGTAATGGGACAAGGCTGTTTGGTCTATGGTGGTTATCAGGGTGATGCTTAGCCAAAGGCTTATTATAACTCACTGGCTCTTCTTCTGTTACATTTTACACAGCAACCTCCCTCCCCAGAGCATACAAACCCACTGATTACACTTATCCAAGTGTTAACATTTGCTTTGCAGCCTGCCGGTTAAAAATAGCTGTTTGTCAAAGATAGCAGGAGGTGTCAGCAAGGCCCACTATCCGGCACATGCGAGCAGCAGGTAATTCCTTTTCTTTCTTCGGTTCTGCCATCACACGCCCAAGCTAACAGCCCTAATCCTGCCTCAGTTTCTCTTTTCTCCGCTGTCCCCTAGGGGACACTTTCCCCATCATTTCATCTGGCACCTGGAAAATGCCTGCTGGTTACAATGCAGTGCGTATTTGCTACCCAGCCATTTCAAAGTTCGGAGGGAAGCGGTTTTCAGTTGTAAAACCCCCAACACTATCAACATTAAGGGTTTGCCCCTGAACAGCACAGTTCTGCAGAGATGCTCTGGGGAAAGGGCTGAGTAAGGCAGCCTGAAGAGTAAGGACTAGGGAGGAGTGCACAGGTAAGAGCATGAGAATCAGACTTAGGCCTATTTCTTTTCACACACACCCCATTCTCCTGCCTTTTACTTGTACTCCTAAGAAGCAGGGAGCAGGCACACAGAGACTTCCACTCAGTGCAATGGATGAAGCCTCGTGCTCAGCATGACCTGCACTTGTGCTGGAACACACAAGGAAGGCCAACATTAAACCCAAGTCTGCATTAACCCAACAAATCCTGGGATTTGGGCAGTAATGAGACCAACTGATCCTTAATCCCCTCCACTGCTCCTTAGGGATTGACCACAGTTTGAGTGTGGTGATGAGGGCAGTCCCAAATCTTGGAGGTTACAGACAAAGCTACAGACCTTCAGGTGCTTATCTGGACTTTGAGGGACACAGTTCCTCCCTCTGTGTGATTCTAACAGACCCTCTCCACACCACTCTCCCCTTCCAGTGAGTCTCCAGTCACAAACTAGCTTGCAAATGTTCCAGTACGTGTTTCTCAACTGGGGAAGTCTCAGGCCTCTACCTACCTGAGCACATAAGATCCTGTTTGTCCAGGACAGGACCCTCCCCACCTTCCTGATTCCTGCTGGATTCCCAAAAATATAATGACTATTTTGACACCGAGCTCATTTCACAAACCAAAATAACAGAAGAGCACTAGGTGCAGGGCTGAGGGCTTTGAGAAATGCTGTTTGCAGTGCTGTAGCTGGGTTAGTCCCAGGATATTAGAGACACGAGGTGGGTGAGGTAATATCTTTTATTGGACCAACTTCTGAGTACCTTTCCCAGACCTGAGGAGAAGCTCTGTGAAAGCTCCAAAGCTTGTCTCCTTCACTAACAGAAGTTGGTCCAATAAAAGATATGACCTTCCCCACCTTGTCTCTTGAGACATGTTGTCCTTTTGTACTTCATTTCTCATCCCTTGGAGGCTGTAGATACCAGTCAAACACAGATAATAACTAAAGGACAGCAACAGGCATGTGATCAAGAGGATAACCCAGTGGGGAAAAGTGAGGAAAGCTGTTGTTTCAATGTGGTATATTATCAAATGGGATTAAGATGCCCAGACTATCAGAGGGCCAGGATTGGTCTCAACACATCATCACCAACCCAGATTACCAGCAGGGTGCAGAGCCACCAAATTTTGTTGCCAGCTTTGGCATTTAATTATCTTTGACTGTCAAGTTATTGCTACCTAAGAAGGAACAAACACTTCACACCAGGCCCTCATTTGTACAACAGGATGTTGCTGTGTGTGTCACTCTGCAGCCTAAAATGTCAGCAGAGTCAGTATGAAGCGATGGAAGCAGCTACAAGCATGGCTGAGAGCTCTTTTTGTTCACAGTGTCACCCAGTTCAAGCATCCCTGGATTTCGTGGTCTGTTACCAGCCCGTTTAAGTTCTCAGCCATTTGACTGTACAGTGTACAGCTACAGTGAGGCATATCTATGCCACGTCAAGAGTCCTAGACCATTGTGATACCAGAGTGTGATGGGGCATCTGCACCACACTAGCCCATAAAGGGTTAATAGGACCCTAGGAAGGCTGCGCAACAGGCAGCCAATTGGGGAGAACCATAGGGAGACAGCCAATGTAGGAGACAGCCAATTGGAGAGGGGCTACGAGGAGCAGCCAATCAGGGCCAGGCAGGCCCATATGAAAAGAGCTGCAGGGTGGAGCAGGTCGGTCACTCCCTGGAGCTCGAGGAGGACTGGCTGCCTTGCAAGCAGAGGGCAGGTAGCACCTTGGATAGATCAGTGCTGGGCAAGCCCAGGGGAGTGAGGGTGAGCTCCCGGCTGACTGCTGGCATGCTGGGGCCCTGAGACAAGGGCGGAGAAGGAGCTGGGGCTATGGGCAAGTGGCCCAGGAAAGTAGACTGTGGGTTTGGAGGGGATGCGGCACGTGGCTTCCATCTTCAGGGTTCCTGGGCTGGGACCTGGACTAGTGGGTAGGCCCGGGTCCCTCACTCCCCACTCACCACTGAGGAAGTGGCTGAACAGTGGACTGCTGTTCCCCCAAAAGGGGGAGAACAGAGTGTGACACAGCCTTTGGGACAACACGCATCTTGGAGCAGAAGTGACAGCAGCGAGACAGCACCACCAGACAAGGGCGCACGGATGGACTAAGCTAATTCCCAGGACAGCCAGCAGGGGGCGCCACACTGATGAGTTGTGTGCCGTCACAAAGAGGTTACTCATCCAATCACCATCCTTACTCCCCTAATTTGCAATGCGATGATTTAATTGGTTGTACAAGGGAAACTGCAAAAATGGTGGATTACTTGGTCCATCTGCTGCATCTGTGAGCCCAACTGCCACCTGCACAAATCTAAACAATTGTCCCAGCAGAACACAACCCACATGACACCACAACAGGTGTACACAACCCCAAACATGACTCTGAAGCCTAAAACATCTGTTGAGTCACTGTGAAGCAACAGGAACAGCTACAAGCATGGTTGAGAGCTTTTTATTTAGAATATCACCAGGTCCAATTATCACTGGGATTCACAGTCCGTCATTGTCCAATTTTTAAGTTCGCAGCCATTTGAGGCTTTTTCTGCTCCCCCTCCCCCCCACACACACAACTTGGCGTTTCAGCTTCTAATCTGGTGTAAACTGGCACAGCACCATGGAAGTCAATGGGGCAATGCCAATTAACACCAGATGAGGATCTAAATCGTTAACTTGAATTTAAAAACCAGAAGGGCAGGAATTAAGCTAAAGTTGTTAAAAAGCTCATACTGTTTGCAATCAGCCATCAATTACCATTTACACCAGAGAAAATGAGTTCAGATGCCCATAAAACCTATTGAACTAAGGATCTGTTTCAGAGCCTATTGGATCAGGACTTAATGTTGGTAACCTGGGGTAAATATGGAACTCTTATTGTCTGATCAAATTCCAGACAGTTGGGTTATTATGACAACAGACTATATAGATATCATCCAACACTGTTTCCACTGAAGTCAAGAGGAGTCTTGCAATTGGTTTTAGCCAGAGCAGAGTCGGATCTTAAAGCTGTATTTTCAATTAAAAACATTTTTTGCCAAGACAAAATAAAGCACTTTTTTCTAATAAATATTCCTGCCAATCTGTTTGTACAGTCACCAATTTGCAGCTTCCAAAAGTCTTAAATAATACAACTAAAGAACATTTAGAAACCCACAAGTTTATAGTTTTCAATAGTTTTTTAAAGTTCTTGCAAACCTTTATGCTGGTATATTCCACTGCTGAGAGGAAAGAGTTGAAACTAAATGGTGTCTGTTAACCCCCAGGCTACTGGCTTTTCCAGATTGCCAGCCAAATGAACATTTAAGAGTACACAGACGTAGCTAATGCACCCTGTTGCCAACTCACCATTTCTATTGTGAGTTTTGCAATATTTGGTGTGTTTCTTAAAGCCCCAGATGCTCATGAGAATCTCCACTTTCATTTTTTTTAAATATAAAGCAATCTTCTAGCCTTCTGGGGTGAGGAGAGAAGCTTGCAACCCTGAAACAGGTACAACCTAAAGGCCCAGAAACTAGATGGCAAAGAAGAAAAGTCCACAAAATGTATTAATTAGAAAACTTCATGATTTTAAAGCCAATTTCCTGATTTTTTGGGGAGTCTGACAAGTGATTTTTGAATGCTCAAGAATAGCAATACTGAGTGGGCTAAATGTATTTGGGAAGTGCAATTATTTTTAATCCGCTGTAGTCTCTCATTGTAAAAGGTGGCATCTGGAGTTCTACGTTTTGGTTTTTCAGATCAAGGGTTAATTAAATTGCCTAGTCCATGAGTGCAATATCTGCAGTGTTCTTGATACTAAGGGCAATGGTCCTGCTGGTGAGGAAGAAGTGGGTTTCTTCGTATAAAGCAGTGGAGCTGAAGTGCCTGCTGATTGGAAGCATATGCTGCACTAAATCAGGAGGGCTCAGCTCTCCACCTACCCAAACCCACATGTGTGATGTAAACCTAAGAGAGGAGATCTCTCCCCACATGCCCAACCCAGGAAAACAGAATAGATCGAAATGCCTTGGCATCCACGAGACTATTTTACAACTTTGCAAGATGGACAAAAGAGAACTTAGGATCACAGTTCCTGTGGTCCTATGTCTACACTACCACAGTAAGTCAACCTACTCTATGCAACTCCAGCTGTGTTATTCATGTAGCTGGAGTCAACGTACCTTAGGTCGAGTTACCACGGGTCTACACCACAGGGGTGTGTGTGTGTGTGTCCGTCGACTTACATTACTCTTCTCATCACAGGTAGAGTACAGGGGTCGACTGGCGAGCAATCTGCAGTCGATTTGGCGGGTTTTTACTAGACTTGCTAAATCGACCGCCGGTAGATCGATCTCAGAGAGTCGATCCCCACTGTAATGTAGACCTGTGCTGAATCAGGTCAGATGTCCATTCAGTGCAGCATCCTGCCTCTAACAGAGACCATCACCAGCTGCTTTAGACGAGTTCGGAGATTACCTGCCTTCAGGAAGAGTTACCTATTCTACTCTACCGAGGTTTTTATACCATGCTTATCACCCGTAGTATCTGTGCACCTTCCACTTCCGCATTAAACAATGTGACTAACATCTGCCAGATGTCTGTCCTCTCACCCACTCCCCAGAGGGAGAAGTGTGTAGGGCGGAGAATCTTGTTTTGGCAGGATTTTTTTTTTAATAACTTCCTGGGCCTCCTCACTTGTCAATCATTGACTCCTGCCCTAAAGCAGGAGAGTTTATATCCCTTCCCAAACCCTTGTGTTATTTTCCATGTTTACTTTGATAACACCAAATGTTTTATCCATATAGGCCAAGAGTTTACAAAGCAGCTAGTGATTTTGGGTGTCCCATTTGAGACACTCTCAAGGGGCCTGGTTTTCAGAAAGGGCTGAGCCTCAGCCCTCTGATAACACAATAGTGACTGGTACAGAGAAAGTAAATTGGACCCCTCTAATAAAACAGAGCACCCCATGAAATCGAACAGTATAAATGATGCAAATATTAAAAAACAAACAAAAAAACAGCCTGAGGAACTCCTTGCCACAATATGTTACCGAGGCCAAGAGTTTAGTAGGGTTTGAAATGGGAGAAGGCACGTATAGCTCTTTTGGACAGGAGCCATCTTGTTGTTCTGTGTTTGTACAGCACCTAGCACAATAGGGTCCTGGTCTGTGACTGGTGCTACCACAGTATGTGTAAATAAATAATAATAAGACTATCCCAAGTTACATTAAATAGAATAAAAAAAGCATCAAGGAAGAGAAAACCTTCATGCTTCAGGGCACATGCCAGCCACTGACTGCCTGGGCTTCCAAATAAATTGACCCTGTGATCAGGTTATTCCGTGATTGTCCATTAAGGCATATCCTAGCCCTTGTACAGCTGGTGCTGGCCCCTGGCAGAAACAGGGTATTGGACTAGATGCACCACAGGTCTGCTCAGTTATGGCAACTCCTAGTTTTCTCTCTCTCTCTCTCTCTCTCTCTTTTAAGAGAGCACTGCTGGGGGGAGAGTTAATACCTTACATAATAGCAATAGTACTTAGCACATAATCTTCAAAGCACATTCATTACATTAGCTAATCTGATGATCTTTCAACACTCTGGGAAGGAATTAACTGAGTGTTGTTATTCCTATTTTAGAGGGAGACTGAAGCAGTGGCCATGGTACCTGCCCAGGGTGACAGAGGGTGTCGGAAAATGTCTCAGTTGCCCTCTCCCAGCCCTGTGCTCAGACCACTCGGCCATGCACGCAGCACTGGCATGAGTTGAGTCAACCTCTCTCCTTTGGTGCTTCTGCCACCTTCTGATTACTTAGCCTCGCAAGAAGCAGAAATTCCTATCTGACCAACAGGAGCCGCCGTTTCTCTTGGGTGCCATTTCTCTATTTTGGGTTTTCTATCTGCCTATTTTTTAACTCTTCCGTTTTCTCCTATTGTCTCTCTTCCCATATCCTATTTTATTTCTTTCCTATTCCCCATTTCCTCTCGCCCTTAAGCCACCTTCCCTCACTGAGCTCGCAGGCTAATGAACCCCAGAAGGGTCAATGCTTACAAGGAGACTCATGGTAGAGTTGACCTGGCTGGGGCTGTCCTGCTCTGTCCCTAGCAAGACATTAAAACTGAGATTTTCAACTCCCATAAGCAGCTTTGGAGGTCCAATTCCCCTTCTTTTTAATAGGGAGTGGACACCCATATTCCTCAGAAGATCTGAGCTTAGACCATCCCACCGCAACTTTCAGAGTCAATTCAATGTCAAGCGAGATGTGTTTGTCCCTTAAGACAACCGTCTTAGCCCACGAAAAGGAAATGCTAACTGACTCTCCAGAAGTAGCTAGCACAATTAACCCCGGCATTAAGGCTTGATGCAGCTTGAGTCACTGCCAAATCATGCACACTCCAAAATAACACAGCAAGAGTTCCCCTCTAACCCGATAATGGGAACAGTGCACTGTTTAGCATGACAGTGCCAGTACAAGAGGGGAAATGTTACAGTCTAATATTGGCATTGATGGCAGAGCCAAACCCTTGTCATCACATCACACACGGCAAATGCACTACTTTCCTCCCACCCCTTCTTTTACAATGACTACAGAGTCTTCCCCAAGTGAATTTAGTGTCCATGAAAGGTTCCAGGCTGCCCACCTGGAGACTGACTTTCTCTGTCCCTCACTCTGCATCACCCATGTGTGCTGCCTCTTTGCTGGAGGGACAGCGGGCTACGGGGCTTCGTTCTCCATGTCCCTTTTACTCCCTGGCACCTCTGCTCAGACTGCCAGCAAGGGTGACCCACACGCGACGGTGGTTTAACGATATGAGCATTTGCCCACCAGAATCGGAGTTACTGGTCCTGATCCCACCTGATTAAACTTGAAAGAGCAAAGGAATTTCAGAGCAAGCAGTGGCACTGGGTCCTCAATTCATGCCCTCTTGTGTAGACTTTGCAGCTGTCCCAGGAGTGCTGTGTGATCTTAGCGCGAGGAGCAGCCACCCTACCAGGATTGTCAAGCTTTTGCTGTTTAAGGGTAAAGCCTCTTGAGCCTCAATCACTCTGTCCTTTGCTGCCACCCTGAGTCAAAAAGTGGAACTTCAATTGATCTTTGGGGCAGCTCCCACGGGCCCTTTTAAAGGGCAGTTACTTTTATTTCACACCAGAGACTAGAGGTGCCTTTCATCTGTGCGTGCGAGAGAGCACACATGCACTTGAGTGGGACATGACTCCTGAGAGCCACTTTTCCAGCGGACTGTTGATTCAGTAAACAAAACTATTTCATACAGTAATAGACTCAGACTTTAAGGTCAGAAGGGACCAATCTGGAACTCCAAATCTCGATCGCTTTTGGGGAGAAAATATTCCAGGTTTCAAACCTGAACCCAGACTGGAATATAAACGTTTGAGGAGATTAACTGGATTTTCATTAAGGGCCTACTGCAAGCGAGTTTATGGGATTATAGGATACATCATTAAAAGATAGGACCTGCTGACTGCAAGAAAGCCAGTTTGAAGGTCAGCTTATGGGTATGCAAGAGGCAGCATCAAATGGACTGAACAGAGTTTACGGCATGAAGAATAAGGAAGGAAAGGAGCTCTCTGTTAATAAGGCTAGTCCTTTTTGCTTCCGAATTTAGAACTGGTGAAGTTTGTGGGTCGGTGGCACTGGATGCTGGAGCCTTCCGCTTAGCCAGGAAACAGGGATGGGGCATTGCCAGCTCTCTCATACTGCCCCATGAACATCCTTCAATCCTGCTGTGTAGGGGCCACTCCAACAGCGAGAGGGTGAATGAATCTCTGTGCTTGTTGTTCTTTACAATAGGATTGTCGCTGAGGGTGCTTGATACCATGGCAGTTCTTGTGATGTAAACCTGTCCCCTATGAACTGCCCTGAGGTCACCCGCACCTTTCACACTGGTCCCTAAACATCCACTGGGTCAGAGTGATGTTCAGTTACTACTGACCTAGGCTGGATTTCAATGGATGATCTAGAGCAGTGGTCCCCAACCTTTTCGTCTGGCAGGCGCCCGACGAAGGACCACTGCGGCGGTGGAGCACCCGCCAAAATGCCGCCGAATTTCGGTGGCATTTCGGCGGCGACGCCTCTCGATGATGCTGCTTGCCGTCGACAAGTGATGTCATCAAGAGGCGTCGCCCCTGAAATTTGAAATTCGGGAGCAACGCCTCTCGATGACGCCACTTGTCGACGGCAAGCGGCGTCATCGAGAAGCGTCACTGCTGAAATTCAGGGGTGACGCCTCTCGAAAACATCCTTGTCGATGGAAAGCGGCGTCATCAAGAGGCGTCCCCGCCAAAATTCGGGGGTGACACCTCTCGATGACATCACTTGTTGGCGACAAGCGTCAGCATCGAGAGGCGTCCCCGCTGAAATGCCGCTGAAATTCGCGGCACCGCGGGCACCGTGTTGGGGACCCCTGATCTAGAGGCAAAAGATTGCAAATCCCATCTCAAGTCCCTTTCAAGACAGTGCATCATGAGAGCTGGCCTTTCTTACCTCCATGATGATAAATAAACCACCAGCTACTGGGCGCTGTTATCCACTTATCTCCCACTGTCCATTGCACATTATGTCCCAGGGTAGAAAGCACATGCACGGAGAAATGAGTGCACACTGCATATATATTTCTTGGGCATAATTCTGCTCGCAGTTACTGCATTCTGCTAGGACAAGACTAGGACATTCTTGGGCATAATTCTGCTCGCAGTTACTGCATTCTGCTAGGACAATTCAGCCCTTGGTACAGGTATGGAGGTGCAACACTACCTCACAGGAAGCTTAGGCAGGAATTGTGCCCCTGCAGGGGTGAATTTTGCCCTTGGGGGGCAGATGGAGAGAACAGTTCCAGCACTGCTCTGAGCGCTTGGGTATCTCTCCTGCAGGCTGCACGTGGTAGCCATTGGAGGCGACAAGCAAGATCATTGTGCTAGTCCATGGTCATACATAGGATGAGATAGCCACTGTCCACAAGAGCTTGCCATCTAAACCCACAGAGAAAGGAAGTGACTGCCCAAGGTCATGGCCAGAGCTGGGACTAGAACCAGGTCTTTGCACCCACAGTGCACTGGACCACGCAAGCTCAGGTGAGAGCTCTGATTAGCCTATTTTGGTTGCCTGAACTAAACCAAGCCAGGATAAAGTAGGCAACACTCACCTGCCTTTCCAGTCTTGGGCATCTCATGCAGAGACGCTCCCAAAGATACCGTAGTTAGTGGAACAAGGGGCAAACATGCTGGAAAGAGCCCACCAGTCTCCTTTTGCTTGGGATCCAAGTCAAATCTGCAGCAGGTTTCACTAATCCGCTGCACCACTGAGTCCCCTTCCTCCCTGCCTGTCAGTCAGTCTGAATCTCTGCACCCTGAGTGTGGAGGGCTCCTGGCCAGTTTGGGGAAATGTTAGAGCAGAGTTTTGAAACTAAGACGCTAAGCGTGTGCTAAGCTAGTGATTAGCTGGGCTGCATTTCACGGCAATCGGGAGAACATTCCTTTTCATTTTACTCAACAATGCTGGGCTCTAATGATGGAAAGGCTTAGGGCCTGCGAAGGGGGCATGCTAGTTCTTTGTTGCCTTGTATGAACCCCATGAGAAGAGATTGCCAAGCAAAGGTGATCTTTAAATCCACTGCCACAGCCAGAAAACAAAAGCCACTGCAACCTTCTCTCTTTTCTGCTTTCAGACACCTTTGCATTTGATCCTTGGCAAGGTTTCCTAGTTAATGAGAAATACAATTCTTTTTCTCCCAAGAAGAACCTTGCCCTGGATTCTGCCTGTATGCTCTCAAGAGGGCAGCAGTGCTCCCTGAAATGCAAAAGAGGCTAATGCTAAATGGTGCTAGCAACAATCAGAGATACAAGGCGGGTGAACAAGAGCTCCATGTAGCTTGAAAGCTTGTCCCTCTCACCAACAGAAGCTGGTCAAATAAAGGATATTACCTCCCCCACCTTGTCTCTCTAATATCATGGGACCGATACGACTCCAACACCACTGCACACTAGCAACAAGCACACGCTCTCGGAACTCTGTCTGGCTGCTCAAATCCTATGAATGAACTGCAGCTTTCTTGGATTGTTCTTGTTAAGAGCCTTCTTCTAGGCAGATGTTCTATAGCCAAGTTTCCAAGCAAAATCCTTTTATAAAGACACTGGAGCAAACCCTGTGTATTGTGGGACAAGCCAGAGTATCACATCTGAGCAGCCGCAACCTTGGGGGATCTCTGAGTTCAGACCTGACTCTGGGTCCAAACTCCAGATCTCGCAGTCAGCTAGATTGTGTTCTAGATTTAGGGCTTTCAACCTTTCTCCTGTGACATGATACACAGTCCCAGGCAATTTCTGTAGGCAAGCCTTTTCCAAATACCAATGGAACATGTGTATCCTCTATGTGCACGGTTTGCCTGCCTTCTCCAGGGATATTTCTGCCTCTAGTTGGTTGCTTCTCTGTTTACAATAGTGTCCTTAAAGATGGGCTGACGAGGTAACTGGGGTGCGATAACTGCTAACAAGAGAAGAATGGATGACATGGCTTGCTAAGCATAGGGCCTTGATCACAGAGAAGAATTTGAATATATGTGGCATAGCCTCATGATACCACCAGCCTTGGTCAGGATTACTCAGCTCCAGTTCAAATCCAAGCCTGGCATGAGATCAACAAAAAACACAGGGAACAGAATGACAAACCTTACAGCCGTGTGTATGATTTTCCGGCTGTTCATTCATGAGCATTAATCACAGAAATATGGGCTGAAAGGGACCTTGAGAAATCGAGTTCAGACCCCGTTTTGAGACAGGACTGAGTAAACCTAGACCATCTCTGACAGGTGTTTGTCCAACCTGCTCTTAAAAACCTCCAATGATGAGGATTCTGCAGCCTCCCTTGGAAGCCTGTTCTAGAGCTTAACTACCCTTAGAGTTAGAAAGTTTTTCCTAATAACTAACCTAAATCTCCCTTGCTGCAGATTAAGACCATTTTTGTCCTATCTTCAGTGGATATTGAGAATAACTGAGCATAGTCCTCTTTATAAAAGGCATTGACATATTGGAAGACTGTTATCAGGTCTCCCTCAGTCTTCTTTTCTCAAGACTAAACGTGCCCCGTTTTTTTTGGCCTTTCCTCACAGGTCAGGTTTTCTGAACCATTTATCATTTGTGTTGCTCTCCTCTGGACTCTCTCCAATTTGCCCACATCTTTCTTAATGTGTGGCCCCCAAACCTGGACACAGGACTCCAGCTGAGGCCTCACCAGTGCTAAGTAGAGCAGCACGATTACCTCCCATGTCTGACATACAACAGGCCTTTTAATACACCCCCGAATAATAGCCTTTTTTGCAACTGCATCACATTGTTGGCTCATTCGATTTGTGATCCACTATAACCCCCAGATCCTTTTCAGCACTACTGCCACCTAGCCAGTTATTCCCCATTTTGTAACTGTACATTTGATTTTTCCTTCCTAGGTACAGTACTTTGCATTATTCAATTTCATCTTGTTCATTTCAGACCAATTCTCCAATTCGTTACGGTCATTTTGAATTCTAATTCTGTCCTCAAAAGTGTCTGCAACGCCTCCCAGCTTGGGGTCATCTGGAGATTTTATAAGCACACTCTCAACGCCATTATCCAAATCGTTAATGAAAATATTGAACAGTAAGTGACCCAGACCTGACCCCTGCGGGACCGCACTAGACATGCCCTCCCAGTTTGACAGCGAAGCACTGGTAGCTACTCTGAGTGCTCTCTTTCAACCACTTGCGTACCCACCTGTCAGGTGTCTACCCTCACTTGAAACTGGGCGGTTTCAAAGTGAGGACCCGCATGTCTTCCCCCACCCCAAAATCCTAGGGTAGGTCTCCCCTTCGGCTGCCACCACCCGGTCAATTCCGTGGGCCGGGACACCCCTGTTTCCCCCCTTGGGAACACAGATCAATTCACAGAGGAGGAACCTCCCCCGTCCTCCCTCTCTCCAGCCTGCTCTGGAGACAGAGGTGCCTGGATTCAAACGCCTTGAATCTCACACACACAGGGAAGCAGCCCACTTCCCCCTCCCCTTCCCCTGAATTTCCCCAAGGGAAGGAATTAACCAAGTCCAAAGAAAAGAAAAGAATTTATTAAGAGAACAAAAGAAAATACAGAATCTCTATGAATCCAAGCTGGGCACTCATAGGGTATAACCTTATCAATCTCTGGAGAGAATCCCCTCTCCCCCTTTTCTCAGTAAAAGCAATATCAGCAAACAGGAATAAAGCATTTCCTTTAGCAAACACACAATTGCAAATATAGAAATCAAATCATAAGACTAATTTGCCTTTCTAATTAATACTCACTATTAATTAGTAGAAACTACTCCAGGAGAACTTGGGGACATGACTGTCCTCTGTTAAATCCAAAAACAGTTCTCACACAGACAAAGGCTTCCCTCCACAGAGATTTGAAAAAATCTTATCTCTGATTGGTCCTCTGGTCAGGTGGTCACCAGGTACTACATGTTAACCCTTTACAGGTAAAACAGACTTTAACCCTTAACTATCTGTTTATGACACGCCCCCCAAATCGCCAACAGTGGGAACTACTGGTGGTGATTTCCTCCTAGCACTGTAACATAAACAGGTAAACAAAACACATGCACTATTACATATACTACTAAGTATGTAAACAACAAGATATTTGACACTGAAGAACACTTTGTATGCATTTGAGCGGACATACTTGGCATTGTCCTTGCCCATCCCCTCCCAGTGGAAGGAATGTTTTTAACCTGTTTTTGCTTTGTTGACCCCAGAATGCCCACTGGGATGTCAGGGCCCAAGCTTAAGAGCTTGTCCCAGTACTTAGTTGGAACTACCAACTGTCTTTGAGGATGCTGGCCTTCCTGGTGTCCACCAGAAAGAATGTCCTTATATAAAAGTCCTTGTTTTACAACAAACTGGAATTGGGTAGAAGAGCTGAGAGGCGGTGGGTTGCTGCGTGCCACCGCCCAAGCTTTCTTAAGGCTGTCATCGGCTTCCTGCTCTGTCTGGAACTGTTCCCTTGAGGCGGGAGACACCAGTTCCTCTGGGAGCGATGTAGGTGATGAGGTTGTTTTTATGGACTGTGGACCGCTGTCCGCTGGTGCACAGGGTGATATTTTAGGCTCTGGCTGAGCCTCTTGGGTAGAGTTGTCTGCTGCTTCTGCCAGTTTAGGCCCGTTGGCGCCCCCTGGCGGGTGGAGTTGCAAGCGCTGGCGTCAGTGCTGGCGCTGGTCTTGCCGCTGGTTGCTTTTCCAGTTCCGGTCCTGGGACTGGATGTACTATGGCTGCTGTAGTTGTTGGCATGGGATCCGGTTCCACCACCTCTGTCTGGGTCTCTGGTAACACAGACAGGGTCCTGGTGGATGGCTCAGGAACAGGGATGGGAGTGCCTGCTTGTTTGGCCTGGCCGCGGGTGACCACTCCCCCCCTCTTGGCCAGCTGCACATGGTTGGCCAAGTCTTCCCCCAGTAGCATGGGGATGGAATAATTGTAATAGACAGCAAAAGTCCTTTTTCCTGACCAGTCCTTGTACTGGTCTTCAGGGATGCTGTACCCATGGCAGGTCCTTTTAACCTTTTTGAAGAAGGCCTTAGTGTCCTCACCTGCCATGTAGGTGGGAAATTTCTTGGGATGGGGAACAGTGCCTTCTGGTGCTGGCCACACCCCTCTGCAGTCAGTGAATTTTATGTGTGGCTTGCTGGTGTTGCTTTTTGGTGCTGGTCACACCCCTCTGCAGTCAGTGAATTTTATGTGTGGCTTGCTGGTGTTGCTTTTTGGTGCTGGCCACACCCCTTTGCAGTCAGGGAATTGGTTTCCCCAATTCCTAACCCTCTCTATTCCCGAGAGACTGAATAGAAAAGAAACAAAACCTTTTCATTTGCAAATGTGTAGTTGCTGTTTGCTGATATACTGAGAAAACCAAAAAAACTGGTTTGTCCTGTTTCTAGCACTTGCTAAGTACCTCACAGTGGGGTCCTTTCTAACAAGCCTCCTAGAAAAACTTGCACCTCTTTCCTAGCTGTTTTTAAGCAGACAGAAAGAAAAAAAAGGAGAAAAAAGAAAAGAAGAAGGAAAAAAATCCTTTTCTAACACAGCCTGTTAGAAACCTTATGCCTCAGCTAAACCCAGCTGAAAATCTGTTTCCAAAAAAACAATCTTCCTAATAAGCCCAGCTGAAAGGCTGCTGCTAACAATACCCCTGAGAAAAATCTGGTCTATTCCTTAGGGATTTGTGTTCTCCTGTCTTCTGATCCTTTCAAAAGACACAGGGAGAAAAAAAAACCTGGCTGGAGGGTTTCTCTCTCCCCCACCAAACCTGTTTTTCCTGTTGGATGGGAATGTACTTTGGCGAGCACTTCCCCCCACCTCAGGAATCCTGAGTGGTACCTCCTATCACAATGGACGCAAGTACTGTAACAGAAAGCCCTGCAAAAAACTGAAAATACTTTTGTAACCCTGAAACTGCCTCAGAGTGCCTCTGGTAGAAAAGCCTTGCCTCTCTCTCTGGGTCCGAAACACCACTGCCACCATGTCAGGAGTCTACCCTCACTTGAAACTGGGCGGTTTCAAAGTGAGGACCCGCATGTCTTCCCCCACCCCAAAATCCTAGGGTAGGTCTCCCCTTCGGCTGCCACCACCCGGTCAATTCCGTGGGCCGGGACACCCCTGTTTCCCCCCTTGGGAACACAGATCAATTCACAGAGGAGGAACCTCCCCCGTCCTCCCTCTCTCCAGCCTGCTCTGGAGACAGAGGTGCCTGGATTCAAACGCCTTGAATCTCACACACACAGGGAAGCAGCCCACTTCCCCCTCCCCTTCCCCTGAATTTCCCCAAGGGAAGGAATTAACCAAGTCCAAAGAAAAGAAAAGAATTTATTAAGAGAACAAAAGAAAATACAGAATCTCTATGAATCCAAGCTGGGCACTCATAGGGTATAACCTTATCAATCTCTGGAGAGAATCCCCTCTCCCCCTTTTCTCAGTAAAAGCAATATCAGCAAACAGGAATAAAGCATTTCCTTTAGCAAACACACAATTGCAAATATAGAAATCAAATCATAAGACTAATTTGCCTTTCTAATTAATACTCACTATTAATTAGTAGAAACTACTCCAGGAGAACTTGGGGACATGACTGTCCTCTGTTAAATCCAAAAACAGTTCTCACACAGACAAAGGCTTCCCTCCACAGAGATTTGAAAAAATCTTATCTCTGATTGGTCCTCTGGTCAGGTGGTCACCAGGTACTACATGTTAACCCTTTACAGGTAAAACAGACTTTAACCCTTAACTATCTGTTTATGACACCACCTTACAGTAAATATTAGGGAAATGTGCTCTAAATTTAACTGCATTTCCTTTCTCCTGCCCCTGCTACAACACCCAATTCATAATGCTAGCACTATAACCAGATGGGGAGAGCAGCAATTACAGCAGAACCACAACCACTTTGCCTGAATTAGCATGACTAGGGGCTTACGTGAGTAGCCAGCTGACCCCTTTTTTGTTTTGTCTCCTTTGGAGACAGGAGGGACTCAAAGATTTGAACCACTGTGCACTCCTGTTTATCTCCCAAACACTCTGGCCATCACTGCCGGAGTGTGCAATCCCACACTCACAGACAGGAGAAGCCACAGAGAAGCCAAAATGTGACACCCCCACAGATGTATAAAAACACCACCTGCCACAGTGACACTAGTAACCTCTCTGCTGTTATTACTGTTCTACAGTAGCACCTACAGGCACTTGTGTGGTGGACAACATGCATACTCACAGTAAGAGCCTCTGCCCCGAGAAGCTTACACTCAAAATAGACTAGACAAAGGGTGGGAGACAGGAAGTAGTATTACCCCCATTTTACAGCTGGGGAGCTGAGGCACCGGGAAGTTAAAGGACTTGCCCACGGTTGCAAATAAAGTCAGTGGCCAATCCAGGAACGGAATCAAGACCTCCTGAGTCCCAGTCCAGTGTCTCTACCTCAAGACCATCCTTCCTCTCATCTCTCTTATTCTTCCTTTGCTTTAGAAACTCAGCCATGAATCATAGACCTAGTAAATCAGAAGCTAGATGTAAGGTTGCAGTCACCTTTTCCAACCCTCCCCTGCGAGAGTTATGCCATCAATTCCTCTCTAAATCAGCGAAGCCAGGGGACATGCTGGCATTAGTCCTCTGAGAATCAGCTCAGTGCGGTCTAAGAAGGATTCTTCTCAATGCACATCTCCATCAAAGTCACCCAATAATTCTCTTTGGCAAAACAATCTATCATGGGGAAGAAAAAAGGGGTGTGAGTGAGGGTAAAACTATGAGATGGGAAGCAAAAAAGAAAGATTCCAAAAGAAAAAAAAATGTTTTAATGTCCTAGCTTGTTTCAAGGAGACTTGGGAGCACTCCCTGATAAGCAAAGATGGTGGCTTTTAAGTAACGGAGGATAAGTCCATCAGTGGTTATTAGCCAAGATGGTCAGGGATGCAACCCCCTACTCTGGGATGCCCCTAATCCTCTGACTGCCAAATGCTGGGACTGGACAACAGGGGATGGATCACTTGATAATTGCCCTGTTCTGTACATTCCCTCTGAAGCACCTGGCATTGGCCGCTGTTGGAAGACAGGATACTGGGCTGGATGGCCCATTGGCCAGATCAAGTATGGCCGTTCTTATGTTTCCATCCTTAGTCCATGGGACAGAGACATATCACCCTGGAAGGAACGATGGAGACACCGTGTCTCAGGCAGACTCAGTCTCTCCAGGGCTGCTTCTTGTGCATGGGGCTGACCTATCCATCCATCTGTGTATCTATGTGGCCCCTATCACCGCAGCATCTGAGCACCAGTCAGTAACACATCCTGAGAGGGCGAGAAAGCCCCCAGCAGCTCATTAGGGTTTATCATTGGGGCTGAGGTTTACACCCTTTGTCATTTTAAAGAAATGTTTTAAAATAATAATTCTGTCTCTGCTTTGCTTCGCCCCTCCCCGCACCGCACAGCATACCCTACATAGGCCCTCAGATCAGCTTTCATGGGTCAGCTCCTCAGCCGCTGCAATGGACTTACCCCCATTTACACAAACTGAGGGTCTGGCCTCATATCTCACAAGGATTTTACATTGAGGAACCCACCTGGCCAGCTGGATCCTCATTACCCAACATTTCCCACATTCCCGCTTGCTGCCCGGTTCTTGGGAAGGCTGGCGTTAAGCAATGGATACAAGCAAAGGCCACCGCCTGGCTCAGACGTTCAAACGATTCTGTTAGGTTATGAATTCAATTGCAGCCGACTGTGCGTCTGCTTGAGAGGCACTTTGCTTTTCCCCACATGCTAGAAGTCTGATGTGTCATCACTCAGTACACGGATTGATTAACCACGTGGGGGCTGCAGGAATGGCATGTAGCACTAAGCTAATTATGGTGGCCTAGATCTTTTGTTCTGCTACTGCTGGATCGCCTAATTGATTCTTCAGTCACCAAACAGCTTAGCGGGCTGCACGGGCCGAATGAGGCCTTTTGTAATACTTTAATGAACAAAAAGTTTCAAATCCTCTCCTCCCCCTGATAGCAGCAAGCGTAACCTCGGAACAAGGACAGCTGTCCCTGGGCTGCATTAGCATCCATCAATTCAGGCTCTCTTCTGTCTGGTAGCCCACAATGCTACCAACTGGTTCGAAAAATCAGAACTGTCCCTGCAGGGTCCCTAACAGAGTGATTGCTCTTTGGTTTCTCAAAGGAAGTGTAAAAGCCAGCCATTAAAACCCTCAACAACTTCTCCCATCCCATCCCATCCAAAATCAAACAGACCCTCCTCGAGACACTGTATGGTCTAGTGAATACAGGCCTTGGGCCAGTAACCAAATTACCAGGGTTCTGTTCCTGGCTCTGATACTGATCTGCTGTAGGACCCTGAGTAAATCACATTGCTTCTCTAGGTCTCAGTTTCACCTCAATCTGTCTGTTTAGACTGTAAACTCTTTGGGAGATTGATTGCCTTACTATGTACACTGCACAAACCCATGGGGGCTGCTGTCTCTGTTAGACGCTCTGACCGCTACTGTAATATAAATGATAGTAAGAAGTACAGCTTCATACTACTGTGGGGTTAATGTTATAAGCTGGAAGTGAACGCTTACCTGCAGAGCTGCCTGGAACCCTATGGTGATTCCCCCCCCTCATTCTCCAGTGAGCTCTCTGTATTACGGGATGGCATGCATTGGGTAGAATGTCGAGCGGAATGAATACAGCTGAAGTTATTTGTGGAGCTTTCCCTATGCATTTCCTGCTGTCAACAGCTGGTTTTTTATTTTATTCTACATTCAAATGAGGTTCTTATCTTTAATTGTGTTTTAACGGGTGTTTTGTTTGGAAGTTGTAACTTGGAAATTGTAATGCAATCATTGTAGCCAGTGGTTAGGGCACTAGCCAGGTTCAAGCCCTTGCTCTGCCACAGACTACCTGTGCAACCTAGGGCAAGTTACTTAGCCTCTCTATGCCTGGGTCCTTCACCTGTGAAATGGGTATAATAGCACTTTCCTACCTCCCAGGGGGCTAGGAGGATAAATACACCAGAGATTGAGAGATGCTTAGATACTACTGTAGTGGGGGCATGTAAGGTAGAAGAAATTCATGCAAGCGCCTTCAGGATTTTCCTACAGATTGCAACTCATGATAAAAAAAAACCTTAACAGTATAATCTACTTTAGGCATATTCCACAGGGCTTCACACAGGAGTTCCAGCAGTTTAAATGTGGGAGGTGTATATTCAAAGGGTTTGGCTAATTTTCATGATATACACTAGTTCAGGGGTAGGCAACCTATGGCACGGGTGCTGAAGGCAGCACACAAGCTGATTTCCAGTGGCACACTCACTATCTGGGTCCTGGCCTCCGGTCCCGGGGGCTCTGCATTTTAATTTAATTTTAAATGAAGCTGCTTAAACATTTTTAAAACCTTATTTACTTTACATACAACAAAAGTTGAGTCATATATTATAGACGTATAGAAAGAGACCTTCTAAAAAGGTTAAAATGTGTTACTGGCACGCGAAACCTTAAATTAGAGTGAATAAATGAAGACTCGGCACACCACTTCTGAAAGGTTGCCGACCCCTGCACTAGTTTTGTTAACCTTACTAAAGGATCAACTCTGCCCTAGATTAACCAGCAAACTTGTGAAATCCTTGGCTATTTGCTCTCTTGGGACATATATGCTTTGATGGATTCATGAGCAGGTCACATTTCAATGCAATTGTTCATTGAAATTTTGACCACAACATTTCTGCAATCTTTCCCCACCTCCTCGCCCCTGTTAAAAAAACACCTCTAGAGACATTTAAATGCCAGGTATGTTTTCCATCAGCATTTTAATTATTTTTTTAAAGGGGAGTGAAAGGTCAGAAGTTTTGGTGGAAGTTCTCCCCATCAATGTTCAAAATGGGGATGAAAAGTTTTGGTGAAATTTAAAAAAATGTCAGCTTTATCTACATATTTCTCTCCTGTGCTCACAAGCGCCATCTGCTCATGTGAATCTGATACATTATTATTTACTCCATGAGACAGACAGCCATGATTCATGGGAGTTCAGACCTGCTGACACAGCAAAGGCATGAGACTTGCATGAGTTACAAGTGCTAAAAGTTTAACAAGGAGACTCATAAACTCAGTGAGCCCTGAATATGACTGACAGATTATCATAATCATAGAATATCAGGGTTGGAAGGGACCTCAGGAGGTCATCTAGTCCAGTGGCTCTCAAACTGGTGACCCCTTTCATGCAGCAAGCCTCCCTCTCTGGGTTTTCTGTGGGTCAGCCCTCCAGTCAGATCCTGTAACAGCTCACTCCCCTGCCAGGGGAACATGAACAAGTCCAAATAAGTCATGAAACTAATAGCCGTTCGGCTCCTCTCCAGCATCACCAGAGTTCCCTTGTTGGCTTTATTTCAGGGCTTCTCCTGCTCCTGTAGCGTGCTTCCTCCCTGGTTTCCTGTCTGTTAAACCCTATCCCAGGGCTTCTCACCAGCAGAGATTCCTCTGCCCTCTCACCAGGTGAGCACCCTCAATGTACTTACAAGGCCTAGCTCTGCCTCCTCTGACCAGAAGTCAATTAGTGGATCACCCTCCCACCAGCAGCAGTGCATGACTAATTGGGGTTCTTTCCCTTGCCTTGCAGCTGAGGGGAGTCAAGCCCCAGCATACTCCTGAAACCCTGAAATGAAGGACCTATGGAGGCTGTAAAGTCAAGTATGTCACTTGACGGAAGGAGCCCTTGAATGTCAAACTTGACTGGCAGAGGATGATGTCAGCTAGATGGCCAGTGTTCCTTGTAAGTGGATGCCCCTGAAAAGAACTGCTCACTAAGAAATTTGAAAAAAAATATCTGGGTTTGAGCTGAAAAAAAAAAGTTATTTGCCTAGCTCTAAACACAATGCCATACATCAGATTTGTGTTAAAAGCATTCTAGAAATCAAGTGGTACCTTTATGTGGTAAACCCTTGGACAGGAACCATATCAGCTAAAGAAATCAGACTAGCTCCACTGACTTCAAGGGAGCTATGCCAATTTACACCAGCTGAGAATCTGGCCCATTGTTGCCCAGCTGTCTAAATTCAGACAGTTTTCAGTCCATGGGCCAGATCCTCAGGTGGAGTAAACTGGCTCTTGAAGTCCTTTGAAGTCAGTGGGACTACTGAATTACACAAGCTGAGGATCTGGCCCTATAGGACTACAGGATCTCACCCCAATATCCTTTTAAGGGGCCATCTACAAAGGCAGTTCTGATATACAGACAGGCCATGAGCGGCTGCAGGTATTTGTTTTTTAATGTAAAGATCCTAGGTCAACAGAAGACTCTTTCAGTGGTTAAGAATCACACAGAGATCAAAGTCTGTGATGTGATAGCAAATGTCACAGAACATCTCCTGTATCCTTTGTGTCCACTTGCTGTCCAGGAAGAAGTATTTCAAGTCCAGCCAGACCCAGATGAGAAACTTGCCAGTTGTTGTGTAAGTTATCCAGCAAACCTGCCTCTCCCTCTCCTCTGAAAGGCTGCACTCATGCTGGCTTTGCACTCCTGCCGCTACTCACTGAGCATCACAAGATCTTCACCCACACCGTGCCCTTTGTCTGATCTGAATTCTGTTTCTCCCAGGTGGTATTTACACAACAGTTCTCACAAAGGTTCCAGGACAAAGGGGAACATCCTGTGTCTGGCAGTTGCCTCCCAAGTCCCAGTTTGATCACTGATTAGCTCCTCTTCCAAAATTTAAAGCCCTCAACAGAGGCGTCACTCATCTGGCAATCCATTGTTACTGCTTGCGATGACAGGCTGAATGCAGGGGTGCAGGAACGATGTGTATAGTGGGGGTGCTGAGAGCCATTGAACCAAACTGTAAACCCTGCATATGATGGAAACCACTTCAAGCCAGGGGGTGCAGTAGCACCCCTAGTTCCAGCACCTATGCTAGGATATATGGTATACTAAGCATGTGGTTAAGTGCCTTACTGAATCAGGGCCTGTGGCCTGGTCTACACGCTGTTTTTGTACCTATTTCACTATTTTGCTTTGGAGCATGATGTTTTATCAAAGCAGTTAAATTGATACAACCTCAACTCTAGTGTGGATGCAGTTATACAGGTATAAAGGTGCCTAAAGCTGGGATCGTTTATTCCCCTAAATGTATGAGAATAAGCCATACTGGTATAAGCAGCTCTATGCTGGTAGAACTGCATCCACACTAGGGAAGGTTGTACTACGTTAACTACAGCAGTCTAGTTAAAGCTGTACAAATGTCGTGGGAAGACAAGGCCTTGGTTGACCCTCTCTTTTACCTTTAAGACAGTGCTGTCCCTCGCATTGACTGGGCCTGTTCAAATTTAGATTTACAGGGGGTTATTTTCTTGCAGACTCACTTTTTTCAGGCTCTGTGACTTGCTGTGTCCTTTGATTTCCCTGCATACTTCCCCTTCCATAGCTACTCCCCTCTTTGAAAATTTCAGTCCATTGTATTGGCCACATGGCAGAGACAGGCCAAAGGATGGTGCCACTTAACACTCAAGTTTTCTCTTTCCCGGTAAGCCAGCTTTATAAAAACAAATTAAAACAGATTTGCTGAGCACATCACCACACTCCATTTTAGCCACCTCCCCAGCTTCTTTACTCAAAGGAACAAGACAAGGCAGAAAATCAGCACTTCCAGTTTTTCAAGTACCTTTTTGAGGGAACCTAACCAAGACCAAAAAAAGCTGCTTTGAGCATGATCTTTCCCTAAACCCCTCCTGAATATTGTGCCCAAGTTTATATACCTAGATCAGAACTGCCAGGACTCTTGGGACTCTTCTTCCACAAAAAAGCTACATTTATGTATCGAGTCGGTTTTGTACATTAGGGCTACATTCTTCATGCCAAGAAAAATGGACAAAACCATTGGCCAGCGTCTCAACTGGTGCAAATTGAAGTAGCGCCAGTGAAGTCAATGTGGAGGTGCTGACTGACACCAGCTGAAGATCAAGTCCCTTAAGTTCATTTAATGCTTAATTAATTTTTAATGATCTAGGCAGCTTTGCCTGTTTATTTTAATGTGCACTCTGTGTAACACAGGAGCTAAAACTAGGTCTCGCGTGGCCACTCAACACCACCCATTGTTGTTGTTTTAATTGGGAGGGGTTGTCATGTTCTATTTTTTGTGACCAGTTATGGATTTCACTTTGTCCATACAATTCTCTCCCCCTCCCTTGCTTTTCTGGATGGGATGATCCTGCCATGACAGCAGGCCTTGCCTTTCACAGCCTGTGAACCGTCACACACCAAACTGACATTCCTTAGCCGCTCTGAACCCATAACCCCTCTCACCCTAACTCCCGCTGGCTAATTCGCTGCTCAGAATGAGCATCTCCAGCTGCGAGAGAGGAGGCACTATGAACTTACTGAAATAAATACATACCATCTTCCCACCAGCTCATGTAGAGAAAGGACATTCTGATAAAAAATACAACTCAGAACAAGACAAAGGGTGATGTAAATGCTGCATAATGAAGCAGCTTGTCTGAATTATTTGCTGCTTTTCTATTTTTTTTAATTGCAAAACGCCGATGGCCCAGTCGCAGAGCCCGTGGTTGGAAATGAATCGAGTTTTGTGGCTGGTTTACAAGAAGCTTTGTAACCTGATATCTCAGGGACAGTGCAATTCTAATGAGGGGTGCCCAAATTGGTCGGGATGAAATACGAACTGAAATATGGCAGCCCAAGTTTACACCCAAACTGAACTGATTGTTTGGATTTTTTTTTATTTGAAATTTCAAATAAAGGTTGATTATTCCCACCCCACGTTTTCTTACATTTTGCAGTTTCTGCATAGCAGGATTGGGCGCAGAAACTCTGAGCCCAAAAGTAAAGCCATCAACTGACACCAGACACGTCCTTCGTCACCCCCAACATTTTACGAGAAGGGGTAGAAACTTCCACTGTCTCACAGTACATTTTGCCTTGTCTGCTTCTAGCTTGGAGGCCTTGTCTACACAGAAACTGGAATCAAAATAACTAAAGTGGTTGTTCGTCCACACTGTTAGTTGTTTCAGAGTTTCCCTGTTAGACTGTCCACACACAGACTGACCCTAAAGGTGTGAATTACAATCAATTTAGTTATTTTAATCCCAGTTTCATAGATGAGGCCTTGCTAAGCTCCTCAGGGCAAAGAGGTAAGTAACAACAGTGACAGTTTCCTGCAATTATCGTAGGAAAGATCTGGCAGTTTCCTGCAATTATTGTATTACGTTTATGTATTACTGTGGGCCAGGATTGTATGTAACCTTTCTAATGGGGACATGGGACAGATAGTGCAACCCCATGCAGAATCTTTGGGATCCATTATTTTAAATGAATGATTTATGGAGGATTGTGTTCTACTCCATGCGGTAGAACTCCATCCTCAGCTTCTCTAGGAACTAAGAACAGTGGGTGGTGATTAAGGCAAAATTAAGGCTATAACCCTTACAGAGAGGTACCACCTCCTGGAGAGGCTCACGTATACTAGTTCAGTCTAGAGTCTCCAGAAATCAAACCGACAAAGAAAGGACTTTTGGATAAAGAGCTTGAGTTTAAACTTCTGTCTGATCCAGCAAATGGACAGGACCTTCTGCCCAAAGGGGGCCACATGATCTACTATGGCTCCCATAAAACTGATGCGTGACTTCTGTAGGCTCTTGGCGTGTGTTTAGGAATGTTTGTGTATCTGTTTGTTTCCTCTGTAATGCTTTTATCTGAAGAATAAATGTGCTTGTTTAGAAGGAGCTGTGTGGTAACCTGTGACTGCGGGCAGTACACTGGAGAGAAAGCAAACTGCAGGTGCTGGCCTGTTTAGGCAGTCTGGCCTTGCTGGGGATATCACAGTGTAACGCAGGGAACTGTTCAGCCTGGAAAACCCCAGGTCAGGAGGGAGTGAGACATGGCTCTCCACTCAAGAGAGGTGATGGGTGGGAGCCCCGCGGGAGCTTAGGGTGTGTGCCCTTGGTGGACAACGGAGGGGTAATACAGGTGCAGTTGCCCTGGAACCGTGTCACCAGCTATCCCTATCTGCCCTTCAACCCCGTATTAACAAGCTGAGCTCTCATAAGCATTGTGGCCAAAGTGAAACTTGAGGAGGGATTCGGTCAGGGGGAGAGAATAGTGGCCTTCTGGACCCATTCGGAGAGGGAGCTCCTTAGAGAAGAAGGTGCAGAGACGATTACACCAGAATCTGATTGAAAGAAAGGTACTGGACCTTGGAGCACATGCACATGCCCCAGTCTACCTTTTACGCCTCTTGGGCCCTGTAAGTCTGGGAGCGACAGTGGCAGGTCACATGCCTTCTCCTAGTCACGTGCCCTACAGGAAATCATAGAGTCGGCTGCAGGCCTCTTAGGCTGGGGAGGAGGCAAGTGAGGCCCTGGGTCAAGGAATCAATCAGGGAGGGGCCCTCTCTGACCTGTCAGGCACCCTGACAGGGAGGCACATGGTGAGGGAAGTTTGAGCCCTGGAAAAAGGGCTGGGACGAGACCTTAGGGGCAGGGAGACTGTTTGGGTTGCATTGCTTTGTTTGGAATCTCAGTCCATACAAAAAGAAAAAAGGAGGCAAGAAAGAAAAGCCCCGAGTAAAGGATCTGGAGCTGCGTCATTGTTTGCAGAGTGATTTTGCCTTCCCTGGCTGGGAAGGGATCAGCCCAGCAGCTTACACTGACCAACAGGGGGATGCGGCTGTTGGGAAGGCTGCTGTGAGAAGACCTGAGCTGGCCAGGAAAGCAAGGAGATGCAGCTTGAACTTGGTGTGGTGCGGGTGCACCAGGGGGAGCCAGGAGAGAGGCTCAAATAGCAGGATGATGTGGACCATGAGATGAGGAAGGAAGATAGTCTTAGCAAATGTGTACTGTGTGCATGGCACAGGGGTCATGTAGGTGCTAGGGAGGCTGGAGAGAAGGAAGTTAATCAAGGCAGGAGAGGCTTAGGGAAGCCCCGGAGATGAGTAAAGTAGTATAAACCCATCTGATTTTTATGAGATTTCAAGTCTGGTTTTGAAACCAAAGAGGCTTTGGATAATCTCAGAAAAGCATCCTGGGGTAAACTCATCCTCATACAAGCTGGTGCATTTCCTCTGAACTTAAATGCATAACTTTCCTAGACACCAAGATTCATGGCCTCAATAAAGGCACTGGATTTATGGCTCATTACAACAATCTGTAACCCACTAACCCTCCTTTGCCCTAGGACTGTAGACGTATCACCTCCCCACTTCCCCTTGAATGGTCTCTTGCAATATGTATTAACTTCTTCTCTGTTCCACCTCTGTGCTTGGCTGTGACACTCTGGTTACTTTTCCCAGACCTGAAGAAGAGCTCCGTGTCAGCTGGAAAGCTCGTCTCTCTCACCGACAGAAGTAGGTCCAACAAAAGATATTATCTCACCCGCCTTGTCTCTCCACCTCCCCTGGAGGCACTGGAGTGGACCCACCGGCAGCAAGTGTGAATTTTGCTTGCCCACTTCAAAATGCTGAGCAGCCCTTTGAAGCTCACTCGTCAGCCATTCTAACGCTGTTTGCTAAGCAGAGATCAACAGGAACCCAACCAAGGCAAACACAGACTGAGGGCCAGATTCTGGCATCCTCGCTCATGTTGAAAAGTGCTTTATCTCGTCTGTCTTCAGTGAGACTACTCATGGAGTAAGGTGCTACTCAATGTGCGTAAGAGTATCCGAATCTGGCCCTGAGTTGTAATGCCCCTCCACAAAACAGTTACAGAGTTCTGGGGTCTCCTAGACGCTCCCCTAAGTAGGATTTCTTTTAGTCAAATAAACAATCCCAAGGGAAGCCAGGAAAAGGAAAGTATTATTGGTAAAAACATAAGCCTATAATTTCAAAAGTAACTAGCAATATTGGATGACTCCATTTTTGGATACCCAACTTGAGACACTTTGTAGGGATCTGAGCCTCAGAAAGTGCTGAGGAGCGCCTGCCCTCTGAAAATCAAGCCCCTTGAAGGCACCCAATCACTTGTCACTTCTAAAAACTGAAGCCCTAAACCAACTGATGCATTGTAATGATCCGCTGCACACAGCAGCTGGGCTGTGGGCTGTATGTGTGTTATCCTCTGCACACAGCAGCTGGGCTGTGGGCTGTATGTGTGTTATCCTCTGCACACAGCAGCTGGGCTGTGGGCTATATGTGTGTAATCCTCTGCACACAGCAGCTGAGCTGTGCATGGTAGGTGAGCGCGCTGTGATGAACTGGTGAATGGCATGGTTTGCTTTTCCTTCACCTGTGGTGTTTCCATGAGGGAGCACTGCAAGCTCTAGCAACTCCGCACAAAACTGGAAGCCAGGAGCAAGTTGCTGGGCCAATTCCAATTCACCTTACTCATGGAAAGATCCTTCCCAGGCCACGGGGCGGTTTGTGTGAATAAGGTCCAAGATGTCAACATCTGACCATGTTTGCCAACCCAGGGACAATTTTCCAAAGTAGGCAAGGGCCCAAGAGCTGTTAGCCCCTTCCAGTCCTCCCTGGGCCATGCCTAATTCCCACCCCTCCCCTTCTGCTGCCAAGTCCCCTCTCCTGCTCCCTTCCTGCCCCCCATCACTCTGCAGCAGCTGACTCCAGCACCACCTACCCACTGCGAACAGCTGAAAGGCAAGTGCAGGGGGAGCAGGCTTCTCAGAGAGGAACAGCAGCCAAGGGACAGTAAAGGGGACCCCGAAACAGCTACTGGGAGAGGAGCAACTCAGAAGAAGGAAGCTGCTGTCGGCTCCCACAGCACAGCCCTCGGATATTGGCCAGCTCCCTAACACTGTCCTCATACGACCTCTGCGTCTCAGTGTCCCCAGGCAGATAATTACCCACTTCAAAGAGATGCTGTGAAAATTAGTACTTAATTCTGCTGCAGTTCCACCAGTGCGAATGAGAGAGAAACTTCAGTGATTTCAATGAGTCCCTCGGGATGTACTGCGGGGTAATGGAGAGCAGAAGGCAGACTGTCCCGTGGAGATACACTATACACTCAGATTTTTAAAGAGCTACTTGTGCAACAGGGACCATTAGTAAGAAATTCTTGAAAGACTGAAGACAAAAAAAAAGAGTATTAAGGATGGAGAATGGTTGGTTCCACTGTGCATAAGACTTTCATTCAGCAAGACCAGTGGCTCATGTGCAATGAAGGTGACGAGGTTAGCATGAGAGTTAACGCACACAGGGTTGTTAGGTGACTATTTCGCTTAGCCACAGAACCAAGATCCTCTCATTCCCGCGCTGGGAAGTCCCAGTGCACTCAATGTAATAAGCTTTCCAGTTTAGTCTGATTATGGCTGTTCACCAGACCCTGCTGGAGCCTCGATGCACTATGGTAATACAAATAATAATAAATAAAAACAACGAGCAATTGCACCACTGGAATGTGCTCCCAAGAAAGATGTTCACACACACCTTAATTGGAGAGTGCATCAGTTACAATCCTTAGCAGTAAAGACAGAGGTCTCTTTCCCTGAGCGTTTTCCTTTATGAACTAATTATTTAAATTCTGCCCATCCGAATCCTTCAGCTGGTGATTACAGGCCATCACACAGGAGGCTGCTCCAGTGACGCAATACAGGTGGGCTCATGGATGATGATTTGCGTTACAGGGGTGACGCGGCCAAAGCATACCAGGAAATCTGGCCCATTATTATTTTGTGTTCCAGTAGAACCTAGAGGCCCTAATCAAGACCAGTGCCCCATTGTGCTAGGCATTCTACATACCTGTAGTTAAAAGACAGTCCCTGCCCTGAAGACCGTCAAAAGAAGGAGGAGAACAGAACCATAAAGTCACAGAGTTTAAGCCAGAAGAAACCCTCAGATCATTCAGTCTGACCTCATGTATATCACAGGCCACCAGCACCACCCAGCACCCACACACTAAACCCAACAACCAACAGTAGGACAAAATATAGGGGACTAGCCTCTTATGTGCCACAGGCTGAGAACAGGAGGGACCAAGGTACACCAGTGTTCAAGGCTCCTGGCATGGAAATGATTATGTGAGATACTCTCAGATAACATGGGAGCAAGAACATGGGAGCAAGAACCAGGCAGCCAAGCACCTGAGAGTGAGAATACTTGGTGTTAACTCAGAGCACTTATGTCTCATCTCCTGCTGCGGACACCCCTGATGTTTCAGAGGAAGGAGATAAAAAACAGATGCCAGCATACATGTGGGGGGGGGGAATCCCTTCCTGACCCCTGCAGGTGGACAGCTGAAACCCTAAAGTGTGAGCTTTTAGGAACCTAGGACATAAACCAGAAATGAGCTCCAGGCGGTTGATCCCTGCCCCCTACCATTAGAAGCAGCCCTGTCAATTGCACTCAAAAACGTGGCCAACTCTCTTTTCTAATTAATTAAGATGTTTGCCCCCACAATTCCTATTGGGAGGCTGTTCCAGAACCTCATGCCTGTGATGGTCAGAAACCTTCTTCTAATTTCCAGCCTGAATTTGTTCATGGCCAGTTTATATCCATTTGTTCTTGTGCCAACACTGTCCTTTAGCTTACACAGCTCTTCACCCTCCTTGATATTTTTCATCCATCCCCAATCTATTTAGAGAGCGCAATCATATCCCTTCTCAGCCTCCTTTTTGCTAGACTAAAGATGACAGGCTCTTCTGGTCTTCTCTCATAAAATAAGCCCTCCATCCCCCTGATCTTCTTAGCAGCTCTTCTCTGCACTTATTTCAGATCGAATTAATCTTCCCTGAATATGGGTAACCAGAACTGTACACGGTATTCCAAATGAGGTCTTACCAGTGCCTTGTACAATGGCATTAATACTTCTCTCTCTCTACTGGAAATGGCTCGCCTAATAATACATCCTGGGATCACATTTGCCTTTTTCACAGCCACATCACATTGTTGGCTCATAGTCATTCTGTGATCAACCCACACACCTCATCTGTTGTTTCCAATTGATAAGCCTCCAGGTTTATAGCATAAATTCTTAGTATTAGACTCTAAATGCATGATCTTGCACTTTGTACTACACCTCTACCCCGATATAACGCGACCCGATATAACACGAATTTGGATATAACACAGTAAAGCAGCGCTCCGGGGGAGGGGCAGGGCTACACATTCCGGTGGATCAAAGCAAGTTCGATATAACGTGGTTTCACCTATAACGCAGTAAGATTTTTTGGCTCCTGAGGACAGTGTTATATCAGGGTAGAGGTGTATTGAATTTCATCCCACTTCTGTCCCTTCAATCTTCAAGGTCACCCAGATCCTTCTGTATAATATTGCGATCCTCTTCTGTTTTGAACATAGCACCCAAGTTTGTATCATCAGCAAATTTCATCGGCAGACTACTACTTTTTGTGCCAAGGTCATCAATAAAAATATTGAATAAGATTGATCCCAAGAATGATCTTTGAGGAACTCCACTAGTAACCTCCCTCCAACCCAATAATTCACCTTTCAGCACAACCTGTTGCCTTCTCCACTTTAGCCAGTTCCTTATCTGCTTTACAATGCTTGTACTGATCCCCATCTTCCCTAAATGAACCAATAATTTCCCATGTGGTAGCTGTGTCAAATGCTTTATTGAAGTCCAAGTAGATTAGATGTACTGCACTTCCCTCAGCTAAAAAATCAGAGTGACCTTCCCAAGGTCAAACAGGTGAGTGGCAGGACTCGCAGGCCAGTGCTCTATCCACTAGACCCCACTGCCTCTTATACAGGAGCTATGCCATATAAAACCAGCATGAGAGAAGAATCAGGCCTATAATCTGATTCTAGTTTTATTACTTGTCCATAATCTTCCTTCAACTCTGACACAGGTTTGGTTTGTTTTTTTAATAGTGATCACGGCATGAAAAAGCTTTAAATGAACAATGAGTTTCAGTAACTCTGGCCACTTCCCGTAAGCCTTTGGGGTGAGAAAGTCAAGTGCTATCATACGAGCTCAAGTGATTCCTTGTCATTTCCTTAGTATTTCTTCTCTTGGTGTTTAGCAGTTTGCCTTCTACTGAGCTAATGTTTGTTTTACCAGTCACAGGTTAGTGTGGTAAACTGATATCAGAACAGCGGCGTGGGAACTAGATTTCAGTGCATTCATCTTCTGTATTTAATACTTTATTCAGGCAGACAGCACAGAAAAGTGTCAATGTGATAGCATTTTTCTAAAATAAGGGTAGCCTCCTGCTGCTAGCACAGTCTGATATCCACAAAAGCGGGGACTGCTGAATTCCCAGAGGTATTTCATATGAATGGACAGTTTCTAGTTCGGTGGTAAAAGGTGAGGGTTACAGAGCAATTAAGCAGACAGGGCCAGATCCTCTGCTGGTGTCAATTAGCATAGCCCTAATGCAGTCAATGGAGTGATGCTAATTTACACCAGGATCTGCCCGAGGTGTTCACCTAGCCACCTGTGGCATTTTAAAGACTATTTGTGCCTGGTGTGTTTGATTTCTAGCCACACTAAATTCAGATTCAAAGCTACAGAATGAGCAGGAAACATGGGATTTGGAGGCTTATTTAAGTATCTCTTACCACTCCTGGTCTCCATTCTCTCTCCTCTCCCCAAGCCTCCAGTTCCTGGCCATTGTCCTTCCCTGACAATGCCGAGTGTCTCTCACCAGCCACTTGCTATGGCACGGAATCATTTAACTCGCAATGAAATCACATATCACTCCCTGCTGGTCAGCACAAGCTCCCCCAGGCACATGAACCTGTTCTGGAGTTTCCCCAGAGACTGGACACCAGGGCCTGTATGAATTACTGTTTAGTTCGTAAACCAAAGGGCCTGATCCTGTAGCAACACTTAAGCACATGTTTAACTTTGCTCATATGAGCAGCCCCAGGGAACTACTGAGGTGAGGACAGTTAGGCACTCGCTTAAGTGTTGGCAGAACCCAGGCCCAAAGCAGTGGAAGACCTGTCTCTCCTTTCTGTCTGCACACCTGTATGGAATGAGTTTGTTTGATAATTAATGTAGCGCTACAGGAGTATTTTCTATTTCAACCTTGCCAGCTAATTCCTTTGAAATATCAGAGGGGTAGCCGTGTTCGTCTGTATCCACAAAAACAGTCTTTAAGGTGCCACCAGACTCCTAATTCCCTTTTTAAAAAATCCTGTTTTAGGGACCAACGTTTTAGGACCCATTATGTTAGAAAACCCAATCATCTGATCAGACTCCGGACAGTAAGCAATGAAAGTTCCCCATGGTATGGGTTTTTCCTTACTGTGATTGTTTCCCCAATGTCACATTCCATGGAGTTTAGCAGCTGCCTGGGTACAAAATGTGACATGGTTGGAAACGTGTGGCTATAAAAACTTATTACCATTGAATAGCTAGAGCATTCTTGGTGTGCTCATGTGCACATTACAGTTTGTGATCACTGGCTGGCATCACATCTGAGCCTCATTAGCAGGCTTACGCATCGATCCCGGCCAGGGCTGGACAGTACTCCCCTCCCCCTTTCAAACGCCACTCTGGCAGTGCCTGTGTTTCACGCGGAAGAAAAGAGAAAGCATGGAGCCACCATGAAGCAGGACAATGTTACTTACATGATTCAACTGGCCTCATTTAACCTCAGAGCCGTCCAAGTCAGTTAAATGTGACATCTCACGGAGGTTTGCCTACGCACCACTAGCAGGATGTCATAATCATTCTCTTGGGCGTTATTCACGTGCTAGGAATTGCTGCCGTCACTGCATTTGACAGTGAACTCAGCACTTCCTTGCCAGCGTGGTAACACAGACACTTGCCACCATCTTCAAGTTGACATTGTAATAGGCTGCCCAAAAGAAGAGTTGAGGGGGCTACTCAGCACCTGGTTAGCGTCTGTTTCCAGAGCATGCTAGCTGAGGGTGAGGAAAAGCCATTGTGTCCAGTTAGCTGCCAGGGGTAAAGCACTTCCACACGGGGCAACCAGAGTCGGCGCAAAATGGACTGTGGGGTGTGTGGTGGGGGAGGATGCTAAAGCACTGGGTTGGCCCTTAGGGGAAGAATACTAACAAGTGAAAATAGTTGTCTTGGTCCTCAATCCCCCAATCTTAAAAACATAAGAACGGACATACTGGGTCAGACCGATGGTCCATCTAGCCCAGTAGCCTGTTTTCTGACAGTGACCAGTGCCATATGCTTCAGCAGAAATAAACAGAAAGGGGAAAATTTCAAGTGACCCATCCTTTGTTATCCAGTCCAAGCTTCTGGTAGTTGGATGTGTAGTGACACCTGGAGCATAGGGTTGCATCTCTGACCATCTGGGCTAGTAGCCATTGATGGACCTAACATCCAGGAACTTATCTAACTCTTTTTTTGAACCCAGTTATACTTTTGGCCTTCACAAAATCCCCTGGCAACAAGTTCCGCAGGTTGACTGTCTGTTGCATGACGAAGTATTTTCTTTTGTTTGTTTAAAACTGCTGCCTATTAATTTCATCATGTGACCTCTGGAACTTCTTGTGTTTCATGAAGGGGTAAATAACACTTCCCAATTCACTTTCTCCATACCATTCATGATTTTTATAGACCTCTATCATATCCTCCTTTAGTTGTCTCTCTTCTAAACTGAACAGTCCCAGTCTTTTTAAGCTCTCCTCATAGGGAAGCTGTTCCATACTCCTAATCATTTTTGTTGCCCATCTCTGAACTTTTTCCAATTCCAACATAACTTTTTTGAGATGGGGTGACTAGAACTGCATGCAGTATTCAACGTGTGGGAGTACCATGGATTTAAAGTGTGGCACTATGATATTTTCTGTTTTATTATCTATGCCTTTCCTAATGGATCATAACATTCTGTTAGCTTTTTTGACTGCCGCTGCACTTTGAGCTGATGTTTTCAGAAAACTATCTGATGCCTCCAAGATCTCTTTCTTGAGTGGTAACAGCCATCATTTTGTACATATACTTTGGATTATTTTTTCCAATGTGCATTATTTTGCATTTATTAACATTGAATTTAATCTGCCATTTGGTCTCCCATTCACCCAGTTTAGTGAGATCCCTTTGTAACACTTCACAGGGAGCTCTGGATTTAATTATTACAAGTAATTTTGTATCATCTGCACATTTTGCCACCTCACTCTTAACCCCCTTTTCCAGATCATGAATGAATATGTTGAACAGCACAGGTCCCAGTACAGATCCCTGGGGCAGGGAGGGGGGCACTATTTACCTCTCTGTCCTTTGTTTCCCATCTTTTAACTAAATACTGAACCATGAGAGGACTTTCCCTCTTCTCCCATGACTGCTCAGTTTGCTTAAGAGCCTTTGGTGAGAGACCTTGTCAAAGCCTTTCTGAAAGTCCAAGTGCACTATATAGGCTTGGATCACCCTTGTCCACTTGCATGTTTACACCCTCAAAGAATCCTAATAGATTGATGAGGCGTGATTTCCTTTACAAAAGCCATGTTGATTCTTCCCCAACATATCATGTTTACCTATGTAACATACAGCTAAACATATTGTGTTTATCTTGTGTCTCAGCCACAGACAGCATAGATGTTTGTTTAGACTAGGGAATTTTGCACTCACAATCCTGGTGCAAATCTCTAACACTGCACCAATGAAAAATGGGACTTGTGCAGGTGTGACTTACAAGGGGAAAGCCCCACATCTTAGGGCTGGTCTACACTGGGGGTGGGGGTGTAGATGTAAGATACGCAACTTCAGCTATGAGAATAGCGTAGCTGAAGTCGACATATCTTATTTCGACTTACCTCCCGTCCTCACGGCGCGGGATTGACGGCCATGGCTTCCCCGTTGACTCTGCTTCCGCCTCTCGCTCTGGTGGAGTTCCGGAGTCGACAGGGAGCGTGGTGGGGATCGATTTATCGCGTCTAGATGAGACATGATAAATTGATCCCTGATAGATCGATCGCTACCCGCCAATCCGGCGGGTAGTGTGGACGTAACCCTTGCACTGGTGCAGCAAATTCACATTGGGGGATCATGCTGGTTAGATACTTTTGAAATGTTTACCGAAAATTGCTACAAAAATAAAAAAGTGTTGTTAATAAGAATGTCTATATTACTAATACTAATATTAATCTCAATTACTCCTGTTCTTGTATCACTGACCCAAACTGTACTATACCATTCCCAACATTTCTCAGGCCCTCAAAGAGATGTGATTCCATTGACCTTAGTGTTACAGGATTCAGCAACCAATTGCAAAGCTGTATTTTTCTCACATAGGAATATTGCTGCCTATGCCCAAGTCCTGCTGTGTATCTTTAGTAAAATGCTGGTTCGTTACACCTAACAGTGGTTGCATTCGTCCTCTGTTACTTCTCTCTCCTTTGAGGTTTAATCTCACAAAATATCAAACACATGACTTGATCTAATCAGATGGGGAGATTATTGCCAGCCACGGGTGACACAATCAAGACTTAACAGGTGGTTAGGTCACAAACATAGGCCAACTGTTCCAGGTTACTTCAGGACAACCATACTTCACAGCAGGTTTACAATGCAGAGCAGGCAACTTTTAATCTTAGAAAAATGCAAACTATGCAGCTGATCCTTGGTGCTCTACCCACCATCTTCACTTGCATATTGAAAGATCAGCAGTTTTAGGTCTTGAGCCAAAGCCTATTGAAGTCAATGGAAAGACTCCCGTTGACTTCAATGGATTCTGGATCAGGCCCTTGGTGTTTATTGGCACCCACAGGCACCAGGCTGTTGCTGACACCTTCTCAATGCTCCATGCAGAGCAGAAACTCAAAGCAGCTAGAAAAGTTTATACCATGTGATATATTAGGGACTAATCCAGAGTTCGCTGGAGTTTATGGAATGACTTTCA
Organism: Mauremys mutica; assembly: GCF_020497125.1. Classification (NCBI taxonomy): domain Eukaryota; kingdom Metazoa; phylum Chordata; order Testudines; family Geoemydidae; genus Mauremys; species Mauremys mutica. The sequence continues at coordinate 18,154,130 of NC_059076.1, read as the reverse complement.
CTGGGCTTTGATTGGGTTTTTGGAGACCAATGTTGTCTGGAGCATATAAAGGAACATCATACACATGTGTGGTATTTATTTCTCTCTCTCATGGAGACTGTGCTCCCAATACTATGAAAGAGACGTGTTCCCCTTGAGGAGGGAAGCCTGATCTGGTTGTGTTTATGTTAAAGTTTCTCTCTAAAACATCGCATGGTTGCTGCTCCAGGATTCAGTGCCGCATGTCACACTGTTTGCAAGGCAGGATTTCCAAGAGGGCTCGGCATTAGCTGCTCTCACAGGAGCAGAGCTAGCTAGGCCAACCCGGAGAGGTTTTGCAATTCCCACCCGCAGAGTGTGAGAGCTGGGGTTCTGAATCCTGGGCTCCACCCTGTCCTGTCACAGGCTCAGCTCTCTGTCCTCACTCAGAGGCCCCTTTCTTGACCCTAAACATGCTACTGCCTTCAAATGTTGATGAGGACTGGGTGGTTGGAGCACTGAGATCATGGGTTATCATGCTGACCAGTCCTGTTTCCTGGTACTCCCCCTCTGTCTGTCTGTAACCATCTGGCATCTCTTGTCTTATACCTGCTCTCGCGGGCAGGGACCAGCTTTTGGTTCTGTGTTTAGCACCTGACATAATGGGGTTCTGGTCCACGAGGAGGGCTCCGAGATGCTACGGTAACGCAACAGGCAGCCGCACCTGAGAGAGCAAGACAAGAAGGGCCAGCAGCATAAGAATCAGCACCTCCTCTTCCACCCTCCGATGCGTATTGTTATCGATTAAGTTAGTAGCAGAGGAACTAACATTTCTAACAGACAGGGGCACATGTAACGTTAGAGTGTAAACTCTTATTGTTCTGTGTTTGCACAGAGCCTAGCACAACGGGGGCCTTGTCCACGACTAGAGCTCCTTGGTGCTACTGAAACACAAAGAACTAACAATCTGGTTGACCCTTGGAACTCACTGCTGCAGGAAATTGAGGTAAATCACTTAGAAAGACTGAAAAGAGAACAATATTTATTTAGATTTTTTAAACAGCCAGGGTTTGATCATCACCCCCGACAGAGTATAGAGGAGGAGTGTGCATATTGCACTGAAGTGGGAAGGCTCTTGTGCTCTCAGCTAGCACAGTGAAGTTCACGCTGTGATATACAGGTACAGGTAAGACACAGCAATGGAAAAATCAGGCATGGTGAATATTACTATTATTTCTGTTACACTAGTCACCAAGAGGCCCCAGCTGAGCCAGGGGCCCTATTGTGCTAGGCACCACACAAAGACATATTAAGAGACAACTGCTGCCTTGAAGAGCTTATCATCTAAATAGAAAAAGGGTGGGAGGAGAAACAGAGGCACCGAGAGCTGACATGATTTGCCCAAAGGTCACACAGCTGATCAGTGGCATAGCCAGGAATAGAACTCTGGTTGCTCAAGTTCTAGTCCAGGGCTCTACCCACGGCCCCTGTGAACACAAAAAGAGGAGTGGCTCAGGTAAAATCTCCGGAGATACCTATTGCCCTGAGGTATGCGCACATTGTACATCTGCCACCACACATACAGATTTTGACAGCACAACAGGCTGCAAACAAGACGAATGCCAGGTCTGGCTGGTGTGTAACAGTCAGCCAAGGCAAGCTATGGAAAAGGATGTGATGGATACAGGGTCATGGGGCAGGTTTGAAGGAATGTCACACATACACAGGCCAAGTGGAATAGCAGCATCGTCCTGAACACGGTCACTTTGCAGAGGGTTGTGATGAGATCTTTTCCTCTGGGTGACTTGATCGTGCCATGTTGTTTACATTATAGCAGAGCACACGGGCCACTAGTCTGAGCAATAGGGAAAAACCCTAATTCACAGAAAAAGAGGCCTTTGTGCTACCACGTGCCAGGAATCAGCACCCTGGAGACGCATGGATTGAATCAGCAGCCACCATTTCAGGGTGATCACCCCAATGACTAGGGGTGATCCCACTAATTAAAAAGAAGCAGATTGGTTAGGAATAAAAATAGAAAATTCTTGTCTGTGTGGGGAGGAGGCCCACAGAAAGGTCTGAGAATGTCATTTTAAATAGATGACACTGTACTTAGCATAAGAGGTGCAACAAGTCAGTGGCTTGCAACCCATCTCTCTTCAGAGCCTGTGCCCATCATTGGCTGTGTTCTCCTTATCACACATGTTGTGCTAGCCATGTGTAGGATTGTGATCAACACCCCACAACATGTGTTTCAAGATCCAGGAGTGCTACACATGTGTTTCAAGATTCAGGAGTGCTGCTCATGTCTAGCATATGTGGTGTACCTCATCCACTGCATCCAATGTTCCAGCAACAACTATGTGGCTGAAACCAGACAGTCCACGCTCTCGAATAAACTCACACTGAAAAATGATGAAAGACAGAAACACCCTATCACCCATGGGAAAATGGGTCACTCCATAGCTGACCTCTCAGTCCTCAGTCCTCATCCTCAAAGGAAACCTGCACAACACCTTCCAAAGAGGAACCTGGGAGCTTAAATTCATTATCCTTGCTAGACACTAAAAATCATGGACTCAGTAGAGACACTGATTTTATGTATCATTACAACAATCTGTAACCCACTAACCCTCCTTTGTTTTAGGACTATAGAGGTGTTAATTGCCCAGTTCATCTTAAATCGTCTCTTGCAACATGTGTTAACTCCTTATGCTTAATAATCTGTTTCCCTTGTACTTAGTTGTGACACGCTGAGAACCTTTCAAAGGGCTCTATGTAGCGGGAAAGCTTGTCTCTTTCACCAACAGAAGTTTGTCCAATAAAAGATATTACCTCACCCACCTTCTCATACCCTGGGGCCTACACACCTACAACAATATGCAAATATTCTACTCATAACATTACAGTCCACACTCTCCTTTCAGAAACATGCATAAATGAGACGCATTAATAAAATCATAGTCCTCCTTGCTACACACAGGGCCTCATTCTGGTGTGACAAGAAAAATGATCCATTCACCTGCCCACTTGACCTGATGACCAGTCCCAATTTGATTCACACTACCCCACCAGAGACAATGATCAGGTGGAATATAGAACATTTTTGTGGTCAGTTCTAATGCCATGTCAGCAGCCAGGAATGAAATGAATCAGTGCTTTTTGCAGACAAAATTCTGAAGCTCTTGGAGAAACAGTTATTTGATTAAAACTAGGAAGCAGCCCTCTTCATATTTCTGAATGACTGTATGTTTCAGTATTCCTCTGTGCACACCTCACGCAGGGGACCAATGTAGACAACGCAGTGAAGCAAGAGTCACTGAATACTCATCAGCCTGCATTGCTTCTTGTACCTGCTAGTCCCTGTTTTATTATTAATCTCAGCACCTTTGCTCACAGGTCCAGCACTCTCTCCAAATTCAGGTTTTGACTGTTCTTTATGGCCTTGATTCAGCGCAGCACGTAGGCAGGTACTTAACTTTAAGCACATACTTAAGTCTCATTGAAGTTAATGGAATTTAGGCTCACGCTCAACATTACCTCCCATGCCCTCAAGAAGACGTGATCTTGAAGGGGAAACATGCAGCTTCACCTCCATTCACAGGGACGCCAGATGTCACCAGGGTCCACAAAATTAGTGAGAAAGATTATTCATACACGTCACAAACTCTAAATAGACCCATGTTCAAACACAGGTTTATTTGCATGTTTGTTATGTTTCAGACAATATTTTGCAACTAAATGAAACCTGCAAGTTAAAATAAGTTACAGAATTCCATCAGCAGCAGAAGCCACCTCCTCTGCCCTCTCCCTCACTACTAAGGGCAATTTCAGTGGATCCAAGCAAAATTCTTTACCTGGCATTCTTAAGTTTCTACTAATCTCTCGGTTTCTAGTTGCAACTGTCATTTTTTCTGGCCACCGTTCATTTTGGTAAGAAGACTAGTAGCCCCAAGAGACCAAAAGACCTTTTGTTCTGTTCTAAAACCTAGTTGGCTAACTGGAACCAGTAAAAAAACCATCATAATTTCAACTGGAATTTGCACTAGGGCCTGGGAGACTTAGGAGATCAGGCACTGGACTATAGCTAGCAGGAAACATCACTGCCTGAAAATTAATGATTGCTTCAACGTGTGACAGAAACATTTCTGTGCATATTCAGAAGAGCTCCATGACCCACAGTTTGAGAACCACTGTTTAGGTGGATACTCCCTCAAGAAAACCCTGCTACATAAGTGTTAATGAATTCTGAGTGAAGTAAGAAAAGCTGTATTATCCCAAAGATAGCAGGAATGGGGAAAATAGTTACCCTGAGAGAAAGGCACATGGTTTTCCTTTCATTCCATTTGATTATACTTGGATAATGCCCTCTACAGAGCTGTCCATCACTTGCAAGCTCAGGTCAGAGAAACACCCTGACCCGACCAGCTGGGTGACACAAGCCAAACAATGATGAATTCAAATTCAGTTGATCTTGCAAGAAAGGTCTCCGAGTGGTCCATTGAGCAGCTACAAGAACACCCCATTTTTCATTTTTTTGACATGTAAGGATTTTGGAAAAGTGTATTCTTTCATGTTCAGATAGGAGTCTTCCATACCTGGACATTTCTGATGCGAGCACTGCATAGATCACCTCCTTCTGTAACTGTCCGTTTCTAGTCATGTCTTTTGACTACTACAAAATGTTAAATTAAATTTGGAAATGTTCTAGTTTGCACATTTTTCCAACACAACAAAGAACCACCTCTACACTGTCTATTCTTCAACTGACCTGATATTTAAGAATTTGTTTAATCACGGTCACTTAATCTGTTATTAGAGAATGTTGTCTGTACTTTAACAGGAATAGAAAATAATAAAAAAGGCAACAAGTTACAAAGTTGAGAAGCCAAATCTGATCTGGATCCAGATCCAAACTTCCCCCAAGTGTCCTGATTTGTGTCTTCTCTCAATTATTTAGTATTCCGATTTGGGCACATCCCTAGTTATTACTATGGCTGAAGGTGTCAAGAAGTCACAGGATGATTATCATTCAGCATCTGACTTCTGTGTTGACTACAACAGTGGTTCTCAGGGGTACATGTACCCCTGGGGGCACGCATAGGTCTTCCAGGGGGTACATCAATTCATCGAGATATTTGCCTAGTTTTATAACAGGCTACATAAAAAGCACTAGCAAAGTCAGTACAAACTAAAATTTCATACAGACAATGACTTGTTGATACTGCTCTGTACACTATAAACTGAAATGTAAGTACAATATTTATATTCCAATTGGTTTATTTTATAATTATATGGTAAAAACGAGAACATCAGCAACTTTTCAGTAACAGTGTGGCTGTGACACTTTCGTATTTTTATGTCTGATTTTGTAAGCAAGCAGTTTTTAAGTGAGGTGAAACTTGGGGGTACCCAAGACAAATCAGACTACGGAAAGGGGTGCAGTAGTCTGGAAAGGTTGAGAGCCACTGGGCTACATCACAGTGCAACCTATGCATAAGTGTATGTTACAGGTCCCCCACTATGCTGATCTGCAGAGCATATGAGTCGTTACAGCGGCCAGCTACAGAGGTCTGCCCTGTTAACTCAAACTGTAGCAGTTCATGCTGTTAGCTCTGGAGGTCCCTGGTTCAATCAGCCAAAATAGCAGGTGATTACAATAGCATATCTAGGCCAAATTAGACTGGATTAATCTACAGGCAAATGCTAGCACATAGCTTTGTAAGGGACTATTGTGTGTGACAGGGATGAGCAAATCCATAGAAGTTTGGATTCAGGTTAGTCATACATTTCACCAAGCTCTTCCCAATGTTTCTGAGACAGAAACCTGCTAAACTGCTCCGATACCTGCTAAACTGAATGAAAACTGAAAAGGGTTGCTTCAGCAGCCAAGAATGCAGCTGGTGTGGGTGGGCTCTGATTTCATTGCCCAGCCACAGTGTGTGAGCCGTAGAGAAATCATGCTGTAATCAACAAGGTCTTCAGCTGCCAAAATCAGTCACTCAGACTTAGCCCTGGTCTACACTGGGGGGGGAAATCGACCTAAGATACGCAACTTCAGCTACAAGAATAGCGTAGCTGGAGTCGACGTATTTAGGTCTACTTACCGCGGTGTGTGCACCACGGTGAGTCGACTGCTGCTGCTCCCCCGTCGACTCCACTTGCGCCTCTCGCGTCCGTGGAGTACCGGAGTCGACGGGAGAGCACTCGGGGATCGATTTTATCGCATCCACACTAGACGTGATAAATTGATCCCCGATAGATCGATCGGCGGGTAGTGTAGACATACCCTTAGAGCTGTATTTTAGCCTTCCAACCACTGCTGCAGTGAGGAGTGTTTGGAGATCTCCTGCCTAAAGCAAGTGGTATGTTTAATGGGAAGAGAAGAGAGCACACATAGCCATGGCAACTATGTATTTTTGGAGAGACGACATGTGTTTCTCCCAGAGTCAACCAGCTTCTGCTGACCAGTATGGAAGGGAGAGAGGTGAAGGTCCTTCTCAGCCCAATCCATCCTTGTCTCCTATGGGGTGTTATGATCCACTGGTGGTCCTAAACAATTTCCACCCATGCACTCAATGAACAGAACTGGAATAATGGCTGCCCCTTAAGCAGATGTAAGGGCTCCTTGGACCTTCTTTCCCTCCTCCTCTTCAGTGAAGAGCCAGATATGATCTGGCCTATACACTAAAGAAATACTCCTTCTAGCTCAAGACAGCAAAGTTTGGTGTATAATTAAGTCTAACTTCTTTCCAACATCCTGGCCTTTACTTTCTGGTCATGTTAAAAATAGAGAGACATAATGGCCAAGACTTTCAAAAGCAATTATTGATGATTGACTTTGAGTGTCTTATTAGGTGCTCAACTTGAGACGTCTCAAAGGGATCTGATTTTCAGAGGAAGGCGGTGAGCACAATCTGCAAAGGGGGCCTCTTTCAGGTGTCTCAAGTTGGGCACCAAAACAATGAGGCGCCCAAAGTCACTAGTCACTTTTGAAAGTCTTGGCCACAATTCACACATGTGATGGAACTAAATACTTGTATTGGAGAGAGCAAACATCAGCCATGAATTTCAACCTTTCCCGCTGGTGGGTCCTCAGAGCCAGACTCTACTACCAAGTCCTGATGAGCCAACAACTGATGAAGGACATTCAAATTTAGGGCTGGTCTACACTCAAGGGCTGGTCTACACTACATGGGGAAATCGATATAAGATACGCAACTTCAGCTACGTGAATAACGTAGCTGAAGTCTAAGTATCTTAGATCGAATTACCTACCGTCCTCATGGCGCGGGATCGATGTCCGCAGTTCCCCATGTCGACTCCGCTACCGCCGTTCAGGTTGGTGGAGTTCCGGAGTCGACAGGAGCGCGTTCGGGGATCGATATATCGCGTCTAGATGAGACGCGATATATCGATCCCCGAGAAATCGATTGCTACCCGCCGATATGGCGGGTAGTGAAGACGTAGCCTCAGAACTTACAATCGGCATAGCTACAGCTCTCAGGGCTGTGAAAAATCCCCACTCCAAGAGACATAGCTATGCCAGCCCAGGCCCTGGTATAGACAGTGCTAAGTTGACGGAAGAATTCTTCTGTTGGCACAGATACCACCTCCCAGGGAGGTGGATTAACTACAGCAATGGGAGAACCCCTCCTGTCGCTGTAGTGAAAATCTACACTTAAAACCCTACAGTGCTGCAGTTGCAGCACTGCAGCTTTAGCTTTTTAAGAGTAGACATCCCCTTAGAAAGAATAAGTTTGTACATTCATCTCCAACCTACAGGAGGTAGTTAAAAGGGTCCTAGTATATTACCACCCCATGTGTGGGTTTGTCAGCAGGGCTGGAACTTAAGACCTTCAGATCCCTAGCACAGACCTCTACCAGTTGAGCTAAAGAAGCAGTTGCCAGCTGACAGTAATGGTAGGCTGTTATCCTCCAGGTGGACTAGCCACTAGCAGGCAATGCAACACACATTTTATGACCATATTATAAGTGCACACAGATTTTCTAACTAGTTGCTCATTCGTTCTCCCAGTTTTCACACCTCTATCTTCTGCACGGTTTGCCTGTTCCTTTTCCTGTTTACATGGGTTGCCAACCAAAAAAAAATCACTCTATTAACACTGGTATGAAGTCAGCCAAAGATCCTATCATTGGTGTGCACACAAAGCTCTTTTTCTCAGTTGTCTAAATGCAGTTATTGTCATTCAGTTCAGTGCACCATTGTGTCTCACTGTGCTGTACATTATGGTTTCTTTTACTATCAAAAGTATAAAATATAGTCAAATATGATGACTGTGGTTATTCATTCACTTACAGTGCACTTTTCACACATTGCTATATTTTAAATATTTACAAACTATGTCTACAGAGAGACCATTTTACTGCACCTACTGCCAAAATGCAACCATCTCTACAACAGCACAGAGCAGCTAGTATACTAACACCATCAATGCTATGTAACAGTTTTAGGTCAAGAAGAGAAGTAGTGAGATGGAATTTAAGTTGACAGAATGTAATTACTCTTGATGGAATTTGGCCAGGACCCAGGGTTCATGATCTAGCAAAATGGTCCACAGGATGACCCGTAATGACTGCTAGTGTTCAGAAAGCAAGAACCTCCATCAGCACAACGTCCACTCCACTCTCCAGAACCCACTGGGGGCACTGGGTCAGTATGGACTCAGAGGGAATAAAGGCACATACTGAATCCTCAACGCCCCTTCTTGTAGTATTTCCAAGTCTCCATCCGAGTACTGGCCCAGTCCAACCTGCTTAGCTAATGAGATCTGACAAGATCACAGCCTGAGAATAATCAAACATTCTCTGCAGTGAACAACAACCACTCACCCTGGGTTCTATTAAAACCTGACCAGCAGAAGAACCCATTGTTCGAGGAGCTGATGAGATGCAAAAGACATCCTAAACATGCAGTCACTCAAGCATACTTACATTTTAGAAGCTCCCCGTAAGGAATTTTGCTGCTGAAATACTGTCTGTAATAAACCGAACTTTGCATCTACTCACAGATGCTACTGATCTACAGGACAATAATGAGAAATCAATTGCCTTATTTTTAATAACATTTGAGCATGACAGAGCCATAGGCATTTGAGTTTATTGTCACCTGTGCTCAGAAAACCTTTATAATGTATTATGAACTCACAGTAAGAGACAGCCATTCCAGACAGACAGGACCAGGTTTGGAGCTGGTGTCTATTGGCCCTTTCAGCAATTCAGAGTCTAACCCCCAAGGTTTACAATCTAAGTAGAGAAAACAAAAAAGAGGTCGATGAAAATAAGCGTTTTTATTCTTGTTTTATAGCTGGAGAATAAAGGCACAGAGGGATGAAGTGACCTGCCCAAACAGCACCAAGAAAGTCTGTGGCAGAGCCAGGAATGGGACCACAATGCCTCCCTCCCCGGGACTTAATAACAGAGAAGAGCTGGAGAGAAAATGTCCCCCACAAGCCTGATTTCTGCAGTGGGAGATACCAAACTCCATAGCCAGCCTATAGGCAAATATGGGTTAAGACTCTCAACATTTTGTCCATGCCCAGCCCTTCTTTGCAAGCCATTACACAGACAAGTCCCTCCGCTGGAGGCCTGGCTCTTTTTTCACATGCTATCAATAGTCACAAATCAGGGGAATATTCAGCTCTGAACCTTTTCTGAAAGTACGGCATGCTGGCGTCACACAGGAGCAATCCAACCCCTCAGACTTCCTGGGAGGTAAAATTCCCCAGTCATTCGCTCTCTCTAGGCCCCCAACTAAAGACAGAAAGACATTTTCTTCAGTAACACCCTCTGTGAGGAAACAGAGATGGCAGTCAGTAGGAATAGCTTAGCCTTGGGGTGTGGGGAGTCTGCTGTGCTGCATATGAGCAAAGAAAGACTAGAAATCATCCTCATAAGAGTATTGCTGGTCGAGCGGTTTTGCCCCTTGGGTAAGAAGCAGGGCTTTGGCATGCTGCTGCTCGGTCGCGTGTTGGCATGACAAATTCTTACACCCCTTGCTGCGAAAGGCGGCTCATGGAACAGTCCTAAAGCAGCGTTACATAATCAGAGCCTGCCCTAGGCCGAACGGCTGCTTTTCTGTGTGGTGAGCACACTGGCAGGAAGACAGCGTTCATTTCCATCGTTCGCTGCCTGACAAAGATGTCAGCTCCTGTTTCTCTCCGTCATGAACGCGGGCCAGGTAACCAGCCTCGACTTTTCTTAGTCTAGAGGGAGCTATAGAGTTCAAGAGGAACATCAAACTGTATGGAGAATACATGGTGCAATCACCTCTTCCTCCTAATGGGCCCTTAGGTATCCTCACTACAGCAGCCACCGGGAAACTGCACACAGCACACTGATTCCTTGCACTGCCATCTGGAATTTGCTTGCACTTAGACGGTTTCATTTTCTAGCTTGCACTGTTGCTCTCCCTAAGGGCCAGATCACAGATTGGCCCTGCACTTCTACATGGGGGGTGGGCACAACAGGAAGTCAAACACCCTCCACGCTGCTGCATGTGCACAGGGTACTTCCACCCCCTGTGCAGGTGGGGAAAGAGGGACAAGGACTCAATGGAGTTTTGTCTCCACCTCTCATCATACTGGCCAGCACAGCTGAACCAGCAATGGAGGGGCAGTAATATACTACTGGTCAGGGACCCTAGCAAATTACTAGGACCCTCCGGGAACAAGCGAAAGAATTGTGCCTCTCTGAGTGACCTCCCCACATACTCACATGGGGCTAGTTTTTCAATGACAATCTAGCCCTTCCTGTTCATCGGTTCCAGAGTGAGGTCAGGCAGCTGCTGTACTGTGGTAGTGCCTAAAAGTCCCAATCAAGGGTCAGGACCCGTCGCGCTAGGTGCTGTACACACACAACACGAGACTATGGTCTCTTCCCTAAAGAACTTACAATCTAAATAATCACCAAATAACAAATAATCATCAGTGGTAATTAACCATACATAATATGATCCCCATTGTATAGATTTGGGCACGAGGCCACAGAGAAATGGGGGACTCTTGTAGTGAAGACACAGGAAACATGGGCTCTACTGCCTCTACCACAGCAGGTCCTTTGCCATCTTGGGTCAGTCACTGAAGTTTGTTTCCTCATCTACAAAGTGAGACTGATCTACATCACAGGGCTGTTGTGTGGCTGAATTTCTTAGTTTGTAGAACACTTTGAGATGCTTAGACACAAGGCACTAAAAGGGTGCAAAGTATCATCATTAAGAATAATAAGCGTATTACCTAAGCTCAGACAGGAAGTCAGTTCTAGAGCCAGGGTAGAATCCAGATCTCCTTGCTCCTAGTCCACTGCAAACCATTGCTGATCTGAGGTCCAGTCCACCAGTGGTTCTTCAGGCAAGCCTCCCCTTGACTCCAGATTATGTATTATAAAGGCTATTTTACAGATGGGAAAACCTTTCTGGGGCACAGAAAGGTTAGCAATGTCCTGATGACTGTCACCCAAGTATATTTGCTTCTCAGAAAACTGCAGTTGTTTAGTTGATTTCCTGGTTTGGAGAATCACAGTAAGTCGCAATCATTATTATTTGTATTATGGTCACACCTAGAAGCCAAAACCAAGACCAGCACCTCATTGTGCTAGACCTCAGCAGAGACAGTCCCTGCCCTGAAGATCTTACAGTCTGAACTGACAAGACAGAGAAAGGGTGGGAGGGGCAAACAGAGGTAAAATGACTTGCTTAAGGTCACGTAACAGAGCCATAAATGAAACAGAGGGCTGCAGAGTCCCAGTCCAGCACCCTACACAAAGGACTATACTGCCTTTGTACCTACTCCAGCTGTGACTCTTCCACACAACCCAGTTAAGTGTGTATGTGTCATTAGACCTAGCGTGCGGTGTGTATTTCGTGAAAATAGTCATTCGGGCCCCATCGTGCCCATGCGGCGTCTCCATACTACTGTTGTTATGTAAAGGCCAAAGACACAACAGGTGACCAGGAACAGAGTGAAACAGAGAGACAGCGGAGACAAAGTGATAAGGGAAATGCCCCTTTCGGCCCCTAGGGCTAGTAGCTCATTTGGAGGGTGGTAGGAAGGGGGAAATGGCTGTTTGGGGTAAACAGACTTATTTGATAACCCTGTAGAGGACTGGTCCAACTATACTGAGACACTGGAACAGGATATCATCACTAATGGTATAAGTTATGAGAAAAAGGCGGCAGTACCAGGGGTTAAAACTTGTACCGTCTGTGTGGCCCAGTAGCTGCTACTAAACTAGCAGGCAAACCTTTGCTGAGATTGTTTAAATTCTACATCATCCTGAAAGCCCCTGGTGACTGCAGAGCATTCCAGCTTTTTAAAACAGAAGCAAAAAGAAAAAGGAAACAGTTTTTGAACATGTGACTGGCTTAAGGACATTAACAGAGCAGCTTCAATTTGGAGGCGGTTTAAATGATGCAGCGAGGGATTGGTTAGTATGTGGGATGCAAAATGAAGCAACCAAAAACCAATTACTGGATATAGCAAGGCTTTTTGGATGAGGCCAAGAAGCTCACATCCTCTGAAAGGGGACACTACTATGCATCTTTTGCCTATGAAGTTAGCTTGTGACACTTCCCCATATGGAATAGGAGCAGTAATTTCACATGTGATGGAAGATCAGACTGAAAGATTTCATACTCTGAAGAATATAACTACACACAACTTGATAAAGAAGCTCTGAGTTTAGTCTGGGGACTTACGAAGTTAGATCAATATCTGTATGAGACCCTTTACTCTGGTGACAGATCATTAATCGCTAGTTCCCGTGTTTAATCCAAAGACAGGAGTGCAACAGCCGGGGTGCTGTTTTTGAAAACTTTGACTCCATGGTCTAAGTTTTCTAAAGTGTCTATTTTTGTGTGGGCAAATTGAAACCACTGAGTTGTTTTCAGAGAGTGCTGAGTACCACCCTCTAAAAAAAACCAGACCCCCTCTAAAATGTCTCAAGTTGGGCACCAAAGCTTGAAGCACCTACAATTACTATTCACATTGGGAAAATCCTCAGTTTTTCAGACAAAAGAAATGTGAACTCAAATATAGCCCTATCGTCTTTCTACAGTAGCTATTGTGTACCTGACCTGACAGCAGTGTAACAAATATATGCAGATCAGACTAGAATTACCACAAAAATGCCATCTATATTTACTAACAGCACTGGACTGTGAAGTACAATGTTAATGAATTTACCTTGTCCTCTCACATTCCTTAAGTAAAACAGACTGTTTTGGTTGGCCAGGTGGGGTTGCTAGGTTAGATATTTAGGTATGGGTGGTGGTGGGGGGCACACAGGGACTCTCTCTCCCAGGGCGTAAGGAGCCTTAATAAATCACGGGCATGATGTTTTCTGGCAAGCAGAGATTGGCCACACTGTTCTGAAAGTATCAGAGGGGTAGCCGTGTTAGTCTGGTTCTGTAAAAGCAGCAAAGAATCCTGTGGCCACAGTTTACTGTTCTGAAAGTAGCTGCTGCTGACTGACTCACAGAGCAGCGCAGGCCCATGGGCCCATACCTCCTACTATTGATTTAAGTGGGAGAGAGATAGGGTCCTATGTATGGAGAAATTGGCTCCTTTCCCCTTTTGGGCAGGGTGGGGCGGAAACCACCCTGTGTGTGGCTGACTTGCTGGATGGATAAAAAGGCTAAGTCACCCCTGATGAAGCTGTGATGGAAACGTAATCCTCTTCAACAAAAGCTGCAATCCTAAAACACCTCTAGCCCCTAGCATAAGAGAATGGGAGGATCCCTGCAAAGAACATTGTTTCTCCATCAGTCTGTCATGGTGCCTTTCTCCCTCGTGTTCTCCTCTCCCTTCCCGCTCCCCACCCCCATTTCCCTAGCTTTAGTTTGCATGGGCTATTTATAGAGACCTAACAACAATAGAGATTTACATGGCAAGCCTGCGGAAACCTCTTAGCCTGGAATCAGAACTGTGCAGTATTCCCAAGAAACAAACGTGTTTGAACTTGCCTCCCCAAGAGCGTTGCATTCATTGACTTGCAAGCGGGGTGAACAGTGGTAGTCATTTAACCAAGGGACAAGTGCCAGCAACTTATTTAATTGCAGACTTGGTGCCAAGGGGACCACAATACAACTATTAATAAAAGTCTGCACTACACGACTAATTCTTCTAACCTTTTGCTGTTGCCTTATAGTCAGGTCAGCGGCTGCATCCCTTCTGAACTGACGCTATACAAGAAATAAGGGCAACTGCTTTTAAGCAAACATGAAACGAAGGGGGGAAAATCTTTGATAATATGAAGATCCCACTGCTTCCTTCTCTCCAAATGGTTTACATTTCTTTCTGTGTTTTAAGGCTCTCACTCTCTTGAAAGTAGAAATGTGTCTTGCCATGTATTGGCTCCTGAAAAACAGCCAGATCGTTGGTCTGAATTCCAGCAGTTCATTTCCCAGTTTCTATGAGACTGCGTTTGAGAAATGTGGCTCTCTTTCAGTCCACTTGCAAGACTGTTCTGCAATGAACACATAAAAATGAGTCGTCAGGCACTGGGGACCAATCTGGTTTTCTAAAACAGCCACTCACTTAAAAAATAATAATTTTAATAAAAAGGGTGAACGGATACATTCCTAGATTGTCTTCAAGAAAAGATAAATGCATGGCTCTAGCACTATCAAAAATCTTCAAGGAGAAGATTATTCCAACAGTAAATATGTGCAGCTAGAGACATTTGATTCCATCTTCAAATTACACAGAAACATCAAGTTGCATAATTCTGAATTCCTAAAAGCAGTAGCATTATTATGTAAAGCAATGATTCAATGAGTCTACTCATCGTGCATATTCATTGAGCATGTGCAGTCTTTGCAGGTTAAGGGCCTACGTTTCACTCTCTACCCATCACCCACGTTTGTTTGGTTGATCCACCTATTGTTGCATCACATGTAGAGATTGTGAGCTCCTTGAAGCAGCATTGTATTTTTATTTTGTTTGTATATAATGCCTAGCGCACTGGGGCTCTAATCCCTGAGTGAGGCCTCTTAGCACTTCCGTAATGAAAAACAAATAATACCTAGAGCTGATCAAAAAACAGAGAAAGGTACCTTCCCAGGAAACTTCAAAACTTTCCACTTTGTAGGGTTCAAAATGGTCCCATTTCCAACTTTTGGCAAAAGTTTCACAATATTTTCAATCAAGATTTTTATTAAAGTGGTGCTTGAAATAGTGAATGAACATTTTTCATTTATCAACACAAATGTTGATTAAAAACAAATAAAAAACGCCCATGAAATGTTGGCAAAGAAAGGGAAAGTGTTTGGAGAGGTTGACAATTTTTGGCAAAAAGTCCCATTTTCAAAAATAGGCCACTATTCACTGGAAATACTTTATCTGAAAAAGTTTGGTCAGCTCTAATAATGAGAGACAACAATGTTAGCCAAGTATCTGAGATTTCAGATGCTGAAGGTGTTCATCTGAACATCAATCAACAGAAGGAAAATGACCCATAGTTGACAATGGCTGTTTACAAATTCTCTCCCTCTCCACCGGTGTTGGAAAAATTTGGACTGCTGGTGTAGACCGAAGCAAACTGCTTTCAGCACCACTACAGAATGTGTGTTTGAGACCTGATGGAACGTGGAGCCAGGACAGTTGTCAGCCAAACACGTCCCTTGTCCATCATTCTGAAAATCCCCATTCTCCAGTGAGAATAGAGAAGGGCTTTCAGGCCAGCAGATTATCTGGAGGGGGCTGTGGGAACTGAAAAATGCTGCACCTGCCTGTAAAATGGTACCAACTCAGCACAAGGCGTTTCCAGAGGGGAAAGTTAATATATGGGAGGAATGCACATAAATCCTGTTATTTCTTAATGGGATTTGGGAGCTTACTTCTCACCCGGTGCTTTGAAATGTATCCCACAGCCTGCTCTATCAATGAAATTAAGCACAGTGATTTTCTTATCAGCGGGAATCATTCTAAACTGTTACCTTTTTTCTTTTTTTTTTACATTAGTATAAAAAATGAACACTGTGCTTGGATGTTGGTTAGAATGTTAACAAGTGCTGTGACCTGAGTAAGCTGGGTTCATCTCTTCCGGATTCCCTTTCCCCCCCGCCCCCCCTTTAACAGCCAACCTTCATTCAGGATGAATGTAAAAAGTAATGAATCTCCTTTACGAAATAGATAGCTGAGATACTAGGAGCCACCACTCAAAACACTAGCCACATGCAAGGCTGAAGTAGCAGCTGAATCATGTGGTCTGAGGGGTTTTCCCTGTGGCGTGAATGCAAATGCAGGGGGCTGGGTATTGTTTGATGGAGCTGGGTGCGTATGTGTAAGAGAAAGAAACACCACTATAGCATACAGAGGAGGAAGCAAGAAAGTGCCAGAGAAAGCCAGAGAAACACTTGTAGTGTGATCCATAGGCACCAACTTCATGGGTGCTCCAGCCTTGGAGCAAAAATGAGCGGGTGCTTAGAACCCACCAGCAGCCAAACTCCACTCCCACCCACAGCCCTCACCGATCAACTCCTTCCCCTCCCTCCCAGTGCCTCCTGCACACTGCAGAACAGCTGTTCTGTGGTATGCAGGAGGCGCTGGGAGGGAGGGGTAGGAGCAGGGATGGGGCACGCTCAGGGGAGAGGGTGGAACTGGGCGGGGAAGAGGCAGGACAGGGGTGCAGCCTTGGGGGAAGGGGTGGAGTGGGGGCAGGAAGAGGTGGGGCAGGGGTGGAGGCTTAGGGGAAAGGGTAGAGTGGGGGCAGGGCGTGGGGCGGAGCAGGGTTTGAGCACCCCCGGGGAAAATTAGAAGCCAGCACCTGTGGTGTGAACCGAGAGAGAGAGAGAGAGAGAGAGAGAGCTTTTGGGTCAAGTGCTGGCTTGAAAGAGGCTTGGAACTGTGAACAAAGAAATGGTCTCCTGTTGTTTGATTCTTATTGTATTCGGGCAAACTAGCCTTTGTACATTTTTTGTAAATAAACAGGATTGCATTAAAGAAATACTGTGGCCTCTAGGTGTTACCATAATACAGATCATTAACGAAAGCGCAGGACAAGCTGCCTGAAGGTGCAATGTGACAATGTTATACGATACCTGGGATGGATAATTAGACTGCATGAGAGTAGTAGGGCAATATGCAACTAATGCAACCTCCTCCAAAAAATAAGCAGGCTTACGTGCTTGTTTTTTCTGTAGTGCAGAGGCAGCCTGCTCAGCCTCTCCCAGTGAGGTGCTGGAAGAGGCTTCTGGAAGCACCTTGTTAAAGTTCTACCACCACGCTGAAAGGAAAGCTGAGGTGACTTCCCTACCTCTGATTGAGACTACCTTACTGGGGATACTGCTGAATCATCCCCACCTGAGACCACTCCTTCCCAGAGCTGAGGAAAACACATCTGAAGTGGAATGTGTTGACTATCGAATGGGCCAGATGACATAGGGTCATACTGACAGCATTTTCCCAGTGGGGAAGAGCTCTACTGTCCTGTACACAGTATTCCCCACCCCAGGCCTGTCCCTTTTCACAACGACACTGGTTGAACAATTCCCCATTGTATCACCACACGCAAGCTATTTACCAGGAACAAAGTGCAAACATTCCCAGCAAGGGCACGTCACAGGAGTGGTTTGCCAGGTGGTGCCGCTTCCCTCCTTTTGCCGCTTGTGTTGAAATAGGCACACAAATGAAGAGATGCCCCAGCCCCTACCTATACCACATACATCCCATGGCCCACGCGGTTTATCACAGGCTAAGGAAGAAGTTCTAGTGGCAGAGCCCTACCACTTCACTGATTGGGGGTGGGGATGAATGCTTCATAGCACTTAGCAACCCCTGATTAACGAGCAGGGTCTTGACAGGCCTCCCTCAAAGGGTTCGGTCCAGACCTCTTCTGCTTGAAGAATGGTGACCACAAGGAAAAGTGGAGGGTCTTAAAGTCTCGGCCAGGGACATAGGGGACCCCTTGGGGGTTGGAGAAGAGGGAAACCCAGATGTGTGAGTTTATAGAAGGATGTTAGAAAGCAAAGGTGAAGCATATTCAGTGCACTTCCTATATAGCACAGGCAGAGACAGCCTTAGGCCCATACTACCCATGCCCGGCTCAGCCAGGCCCACTACACACATCACCAGCAGTAGTTCCGCAGGCCTGGTTCCAGGGGAAGACAGAGCTTAGCTGAACTCCACACATCTTATTTCACATAGGTGTCACCCAGGCAGCAGTCATCCTGCCTGGGGCTGCGATCTCCTCCCATCACACAAACCAGACAGGGTTGGGCTTGTACAGTAACTGGATGGAAGGTGAATCAGAAGCACTGTGGGGTTTGCAGGAGGTGGAAATCTTTCCTCTAAGTCAATACTGAAGCCAGAGCCCTGTGCTGGTGTTAGTGGGCACTGGGCAGCTAGTGGGTGCTGAGATTTAGGTGGAGAGGAACACCAAATTCCACCTCAGGTCATTCCATTCTGCTGCCTAAGTTCCCGCCCCAGACAAGCTATCAGTCACTTGCTGTTCCATTGCTGGTTGTATGGTCCTGCCCTATTAAACAGCTGCCATCTTCCACCCAGTGCAGATGGGGAGGGAAATAATGCTTCTATACACAGTCTGAAAGCTGGACGAGCACAAGTCCATGGGGCCGGATGCGCTGCATCCGAGGGTGCTAAAGGAGTTGGCCGATGAGATTGCAGAGCCATTGGCCATTATCTTTGAAAAATCATGGCGATCGGGGGAGGTCCCGGATGACTGGAAAAAAGCTAATGTAGTGCCCATCTTTAAAAAAGGGAAGAAGGAAGATCCAGGGAACTACAGGCCAGTCAGTCTCACCTCAGTCCCTGGATAAATCATGGAACAGGTCCTCAAGGAATCAATCCTGAACCACTTAAAGGAGGGGAAAGTGATCAGGAACAGTCAGCATGGATTCACCAAGGGCAAGTCATGCCTGACTAACCTAATTGCCTTCTATGACGAGATAACCGGCTCTGTGGATGAGGGGAAAGCAGTGGATGTACTATTTCTGGATTTTAGCAAAGCTTTTGATACAGTCTCCCACAGTATTCTTGCCAGCAAGTTAAAGAAGTCTGGGCTGGATGAATGGACGGTAAGGTGGATAGAAAACTGGCTAGATGGTCGGGCTCAACGGGTAGTGATCAATGGTTCCATGTCTAGATGGCAGCCGGTATCAAGTGGAGTGCCCCAAGGGTCGGTGCTGGGGCCGGTTTTGTTCAATATCTTCATTAACGATCTGGAGGATGGTGTGGACTGCACCCTTAGCAAGTTTGCAGATTACACTAAACTGGGAGGAGTGGTTGATACGCTGGAGGGTAGGGATAGGATACAGAGGGACCTAGACAAATTAGAGGATTGGGCCAAAAGAAATATGATGAGGTTCAACAAGGACAAGTGCAGAGTCCTGCACTTAGGACGGAAGAATCCCATGCACTGCTACAGACTAGGGACCGAATGGCTGGGTAGCAGTTCTGCAGAAAAGGACCTAGGGGTTACGGTGGACGAAAAGCTGAATATGAGTCAACAGTGTGCCCTTGTTGCCAAGAAGGCTAATGGCATTTTGGGTTGTATAAGTAGCGGCATTTCCAGCAGATCAAGGGATGTGATCATCCCCCTCTACTCAGCACTGGTGAGGCCTCATTTGGAGTACTGTGTCCAGTTTTGGGCCCCACACTACAAGAAGGATGTGGATAAATTGGAGAGTCCAGCGGAGGGCAACAAAAATGATTAGGGGGCTGGAGCACATGACTTATGAGGAGAGGCTGAGGGAACTGGGATTGTTTAGTCTGCAGAAGAGAAGAATGAGGGGGGATTTGATAGCTGCTTTCAACTACCTGAAAGGGGGTTCCAAAGAGGATGGATCTAGACTGTTCTCAGTGGTAGAAGATGACAGAACAAGGAGTAATGGTCTCAAGTTGCAGAGGGGGAGGTTTAGGTTGGATATTAGGAAAAACTTTTTCACTAGTAGGGTGGTGAAGAACTGGAATGGGTTACCTAGGGAGGTAGTGGAATCTCCTTCCTTAGAGGTTTTTAAGGTCAGGCTTGACAAAGCCCTGGCTGGGATGATTTAGTTGGGTTTGGTCCTGCTTTGAGCAGGGGGTTGGACTAGATGACCTCCTGAGGTCCCTTCCAACCCTGAGATTCTATGATTCTATGATTCTATGAAAGAGCACGTTGGGATTTTTCGGGAGGGTGGCAGATCTCCCATTAGCTTCCATCATGCAGGATCGAGCCCTAAATCTCTCCTCTCCCCGCCTCGGAGGACATGGAGTTATAAAAGGTAAGCGATTTGCCTTTGTGATTGTACTGAAGGATTTCTGCTCTAAAATAGACTGGACTCAGGGACTCTTTGCTGCCACCAAATGGTGATTTACCCAAAGCTTTGGAGAATATGAAAATGAAGAGCTGCAGAAGCAAAATCTTTATAGCTCACTAATGCATTCAGACCAGGATTCCAGGCTATTTTTTCTGATTATTAGGTTTTAGCTCATCCTTTAGGATTATTTTCTTCTTTTTATAATCAGCACAGCTGAACCCCCCACAAGGTTTGGACAGTTCAAATGCATGTTCCACAGCATTAGGCCTGATCCAAAATCCCAAAGACAAACAGCACTAAAATCTGAGTTCAGATTATCTCAGCTCCAGCTCTAGTTTTTAATTAATGCATTGTTTTCCAGTGGCCTTCTCCGATACCTCATGCTCCCTGGACGAGCTCCCTGCAAGTGCAGAAGAGTTTTAGAGATTGCCAGAGTCCTCCCTAAAAAACTGTCAGTTCTGCACAAACTCTTATTTTGGGTCTCACTGGGGTGTATTTTGTACAAACCTATTCTCCAACTCACTCTCCAAGATCAGCTTAAATCCGAAATCTGGTAAATGTTCAATACACTACAGAAGGGTTTAGTCACTAGGGTGCCCCCTCACGGCTGGGCATAGCATTGCAGCTCTTTCCTCTCAGCGCCCCTGGCCGACATTCACTCCATTCCTGCAGTGGTCTGCTTCTTCCCATGACCCAGCCCTCTGGACAGGTTATGTTTTATTTCCACCCCTTCCAGGGTAACAGGAAGTCCAACAAAGACTCTAATGTCCTTACATATGGCCCTTGGCCCTAACTCTTGGCCCCATGGGCCTTACCCAGCATTTTAAAATCATCCTTATCCCCTTTTGTCTGAGGGCTTCACCTCATCTTCCTAGTGGCTGGTAGAGAAACCCAGGGCCTCCCACTACCCTGGATTGCAGTCCAAGCCAGGCTAAGCAGGTAAGGTCTGCTTCATCAGACACCTTGGTGCTGCCTCCCTGGACTACTTCCAATTAGCCTTTCTTTAGGGCTTTTCCACAGCTCGTTCCAGGGCGCTCTGTAATAAGCAGTGCCTCCCAGGGCTTCTCCCTGGAAGTCTGGGGCTTACTTTTGTGTCAGGGTCAAACACGGGAACTTGTTCCAGTCTTGTGTCTTCCAAGCGTCTCCTCTCCCTAGACTTCCTCCTCACCCTGCAGCAACCTTCCTGTTCTCCAGCGGTCTCTCCACCGCCAAGAGGCCGACTGCAGAGTTCTTCTATTGCCCTGCAGATCCCTTCTCCTCCAGACATCCTCTCTTTATAGCATCGCTCACCGACGCCCAGCTCCTCCCCAGTCTATGCCATCCTTCAGACACGACCAGGTGCATTAATTGAGCTCTCTAGTTCCAGTGAACTCTTTCCAAGCCAGTATGGAGTCAATACCCCATCGCATAGACAAGTGTGTCTGGTAGATCCTTCTGTGACTCCTGAGTCCAAGCCAGGACTTAGGCAGAGCCTGTGTAGTGATATCAGGCGGCACAGGCTGTGTTTAGTATTAGAGCTGGAAAGGGGTCCTTTCCGTGTCCAGTAAGCTGAATATAGAACGTCCGTGACGTCCATTACAGCTGAGTCCCGCCTTCTCTTTGCTCTGAGACACACCACTAAGTGTGTGACCTACTGCAGCGGTGACATGAGGCCAAATGACTGAACAGGAAGCAAAAAAGGGCTCAGACTAAGCTGTGTGGAAGTTTAATTTTGCAGCGAGAGGCTGTCTTCAATAACGAGGTACCTCTGAGTATGGCTACTGAGCTGGAGAGAAGCACCTGGAAGTCCCTCATCTCTCAATCTGGAGGAGCTATTTTTCTGGGGATTCATCTTAACAAATTTACCCTCAGGAAAGGCACATCTGTGATTTGTGTCTGGAGCGGAGGAGCTCTGGATTCACCTGTTTTTTTGTTAAGAAGGGAAGTTGAGATATTCCTAATGGATCAGAGAGGGAAACATTTGTCATGACAAATTGCAGATGGCCTATCTGCACCATCAGGCAACCTGTCTCCAGGCTCAAAAGCTCCCGCTGCCTCTGTTTGTGGTGCATCGGCACCCCAGCGAGCTAGCACTCGTGGCAGTCAGTCAGCAAGGAAGCACTGTGTCCGCAAGTGCTAATTCAGCGTAGTGGAAGCAAACAGAACTCTTTTTGTGGAATGGGGGGATTGGCAGCCTAATGGAGGTGGCTGACAATAGAGGCCTTTTGGCTAAGCAATTCTGTTCCTTTGAGAGAAGGTAGGAGATCCTGTCCCCAGAGCTGGCATCAGAAATCGCTAGTAAGGCCCCACTCAGAGCCCTCAGAACGAGGGGAAAGTGCAGCGGGGACTCTTTCTGTGCTGCACCAAAATCATTTTCCCTCTGCCCTGTAAGTAAATGTCTATCTTATTCCCATTTTCTAGTGATCTGGGACATTCCTGGTCCTTAGGGATATGGCATGCCCTTTCATACAGGAATGTTGTGAAGCCTACTAGCATATTTCATTCTATTTTTAAGCTGTGTGTGGATTTAGTGCTGGTGAAAGGTGCCAGATGGATCACCCTACAAAATGTGGTCCTCTGCTCATCAACAGAAGAAGCACATCTTCCCTCGGTGTCTTGCCCATGTGCTTCAACACAGACCTGAAGAAAACCCCTCTAGGGGGAAGAAGGGTGGTTCCTTCTCTGTGCCCAATCTGTTCTTGGCCTCTTTGCTGAGAGTGAAAGGAAGAGTACCAATTAGCCACATTTTTTAATTTATGGGGACAGCCATCCACTTGAATCTGGACTGAAATCACTGCATGAAATACAACACATTTAAGAGCCTAGCTACACAATCAATAGGATTTTTCCCCTTTCCAATGAGTAAAATGAAGAATATATGAAGGAACAATAGAAACTCTCCAGCCAGGCAATACTGTCTATTCTCTGTTGCCTTCCTTATACCACGGGCCCATCCAAAGCAGGTCCCTGAATGTCTATTTACAATACTTCAATCCTGCAAAGTTTTACACCTATGATTAACTTTACACACTGTGACTAGTCCCACTGAAGTCAATGAAGTGAGGATCTGTGGGTCCTGAACCCAGGCCTGCGGGCCGCTGCTGCCTCCATACCACCATCAACAGTTCTATTAGTGCCGTGGTTCCCAAACCAGGGCTGTCGCTTGTTCACGGTAAGCCCCTGGCAGGCCGGGCCGGTGTGTTTACCTTCCACGTCCGCAGGCTGGGTCGATCGCAGCTCCCACTGGCCGCAGTTCGCCGCTCCAGGCCAATGAGGGCTGCGGGAAGCGGCAGCCAGCACGTCCCTCAGCCCGCGCTGCTTCCTGCAGCTCCCATTGGCCGAGAGCGGCAAACCGCGGCCACTGGGAGCTGTGATTGGCCGAACCTGCGGATGCGGCAGGTAAACAAACCGTCCAAGCCCGCCAGGGGCTTTCCCTGAACAAGCGGCGCCCCTAGTTTGGGAACCACTGTACTAGTGATTGGAGAACTGGGAGCCCTAGGGCCTTACGCTCTGCTAAAGGTACGGACCACTGGACCTAGCTGGAGGAACCTGGTACACTATTTAAGCCAGAAAGAGACAGAGGAAGTTGTCCATGCAAATGAATGTATTCCTGGCGGGCTGCTACATTGGAGCCTGCCTTCTTGTCTGAGTTCTGCCTTCCTGAATCATCCCCGGTTCCTGCCTTCCTGACCTGCTCTGGTTCTGGCCGTCCTGCCTTGTTCTTAATCCCTGCCCTTGGTCTCTGCCTCTGCCTTTTGACTTAACTTAGCTCCTAACTCCGACCAGGGCGTGCACAGGAATTTCATCCACAAGTACTTGGCTGCGGTGAGGTCACAGAGCTCCTCCGGTTCCCGGACCTCAGAGAGCTCCTTCGGCCCTGTGGCTGTGGCCTGGGCACAGAACTCCTCTAGCTCTGGGGCCAGAGGAGCTCGTTCTCCCTCCCTGCCGCAACCCCAGGGCCAGAGGAGTTCTGTTCCCCTGCTGATTACTGGGGTGGCCTGTGCCTGCTTGCACCTCCTTGTGCACGCCCCTGACTCCGACCACTAGGTCTGACCACCCAAACCCCAGTCATGACAAATGAGGCTACTCACAATGCATAAAGCTAAGCATTTGCACAGGCCTTTGCACGACTGAAGCCTTATATTGCTGTCATATTATGACTATATTTAAAAAAAATGACACAAAAGCAAGGTACATATAATCCACTTTAAAAACCAGACAAATGTAGGCCCAGCCCTGCAACACTGGTACACTCACATGACACAACTACACAGGAGTAGTCTCACTGAAAACTCTAGGGTTACTCAAAAACATGAAGTTACCCACATGCATGTTAAAAATGCAAACAAAAGAAATAGTATTTTTCAATTCACCTCATACAACAGGGGTGGGTAAACTACGGCCCAGGGCGGCCGCGTCCAATCCTTCAGATATTTTAATCCAGCCCTCAAGCTCCTGCCGGAGAGCGGGGTTGGGGGCTTGCTACACACAGCTCCTGGAAACAGCAGCACATCCCCACTCTAGCTCCTACGTGTAGGGACAGCCTGGGGGCTCCACACGCTGTCCCCACTACAAGCGCTGCCCCCGCAGCTCCTATTGGCCAGCAAATGTGGCCAATGGGAGCTGCAGGGGCAGTGCCTGCAGACAGGGCAGTGAGCAGAGCCACCTGGCTGCACCCCCGCATAGGAGCCGGAGTGGGGACATACTGCTGCTTCCGGGAGCTGCTTGAGGTAAGTGCCGGCCAGAGCCTGCACCCTTGACTCTCTCACATGCCCCAACCCCATGCCCCAGCCCTCCGAACCCCTCGGTCCCACCCTCCTGCATCCCAGAGCCCTCACCCCCCTGCCCGCATCCCAACCCCATGCCCCAGCCTGGAGCCCCCTCCCGCACCCTGAACTTCTAATTTCTGACCTCCCAGCCAGAGCCCTCACTCCCTCCCGCACCCCAACTCCCAATTTTGTGAGCATTCATGGCCTGCCATACAATTCCCATACCCAGATGTGGCCTTCGGGCCAAAAAGTTTGCCCACCCCGTCATACAAGTACTGTAGTGCATTCTCTTTGCTGTGTAAGTGCAGCTTACAAATGTAGATTTCTTTTTGTTACATAACTGAACTCAAAAACAAAACAATGTAAAACTTTAGAGCATACAAGTCCACTCAGTCCTACTTCTTGTTCAGCCACTCACTAAGGCAAACAAGTTTGTTTACATTTACAGGAGATAATGCTACCTGCTTTTTGTTTACAATGGCACCAGAAAGGGAGAACAGGCGTTTGCATGGCACTTTTGTAGCCAGCATTGCAAGGTCTTTATGTGCCAGATATGCTAAACATTCGTATGCCCCTTCATGCTTCGGCCACCATTCCAGAGGACATGCTTCCATGCGGATGATGCTCATTGAAAAAATAAAGCATTAATTAAATTGGTGACTAAACTCCTTGGGAGGAGAATTGTATGTCTCCTACTCTGTTTTACACTCATTCTGCCATATATGTCATCTAAATGAGCTGATGAGAGAATCAATTTGCTAACTAAGTGGTTAAAGTTTTCTGCATTGGTAAAGGTGTTTCAAGCATCTGCAGATCTAGGAATCTGGACATTCACTAACATGTTTTCCCCTGTTAAAAGTTAACATACAGAAAGATGGGAAAATCTATATTTGTGTTAATTCATTTGAAAGATGGATAATTTCAATGCAGCTTCTTTCCAAAGACCAGTCCTCTACACAAGGCATAATATTCTTCTTGGCTAGCAGCGGGACAACAGCCAAAGCTTTGGAGCAAGGTTGAGAAACCAATGAGACTTTATCTCAAAAACAACACAAAAGGGAGACTAAGAGCAGCTTTGTCAATCAAAACTGTATGTGAGGGGTTTTGAAGTAGAAGAGTGGTCTTGACATGCCCCCCGAAGCAGTTAATATTTCTTGTTTGTGTGGGTTTTGAGAATGATTCTGTCAATCAACCTCTGTATTCGGATCTATTCACCGTTTCTTCCCAGCTATTCAAAGACATAAAAACTCTTGAGGTGAAGGGGCAAAAGAGCTTGGTAGGGAGAGAAAAAAATCTCTCTACAGCAAGACAAACTTCACGCTGAACTTTCTAGGCGGAGTGAACTTTGCAAGGTCTCAGGCCTCATAATCCAATGTAAATCTCAAGGAAAATGTATACTATTCACCACTGGCAAGGATTCCTTGTTACTGATCCTTGTTCACTACTCAGATCTGTTTTCTGGCATAAAATTACTTCACAAAAGATTATTATTAGGACCCTGTCTGTTTAGATAGTGTTTAAAAATATTTGCTATAGTGTAAAAGGATTATAAATAAAAAGCAGCCAAAAACAGTACCTCCAGTACAAACCTTGCTGTATGGGGTGGTTTGAATTCAAATCCTCCATTATGACCCCAGCCTCCAAATACTGCTTTGGTGCCTGTTCCTATTTTCTGGGTCATATTTCAAATCTTGTTAATAAAGCTGTTGCAAGAGGACTGAAAGTTGCATGAGACTTGCTCGTGGTGGAAATCTCACTCAATCAGTGGTTCTTGATTTCTGCCATTTGGGGCTAAAAAATCTCACGAGAAGAGCAAACAGGATCTCACTGTGTTGAATGTGACCTTGATTTGCCCTGACTTGGTCTCCAGACCAAACCAATACATTAAACCCAATCCAGATCCACTCTACTTTCTTAGTCCCACTCTAGCTGTGAGATCAATATTGCAAGAGTAAAAGCACCTGAATATTTCTATGTGGCAAAGATAGTCAAACTGGGCGTGGGGAACAGCCTTACTCATTTCCCCTTGGCTTGCTGCAGGAATTTTTAACGGAATGTAATTTAATAACGTCGTTTGGTGCATCCTAGAGCCGTGCGTGATCTATTTCTGCCATCTCCTTGGTACACACAGACCTTTAGAAACGTAAGGTGATGTAGGCCTCTGAAATGCCCATTTGTTTTAAACTCAGTGTTCATGTAATTAACAAGAGGGCTGTTTCTCTTGCTAGGGATTAAGGCATCTGAGACGTTCTTTCTTGGCTAGTAGTTATATGGGAACATTTTTCACATGCTGTGCGGTAGCTCATCCATTCCCTTAGCTCAAAAGCATAGGTCACCGACAGGGTCTTTGTGCCAGAAACACGAGACAAACCCCAAGGTTTACCTCCCAGCAGGGTTGTAGGAAGCAATAAAAGTTTAATAATAATAGGGATAGCCTGGGAGAGAGCATGGGAAACAATCTTGAATACTAGCAAGAGCTTTAGCCCATGTTAAGGGCCTGATCCAACTCCTGTTGAAGCTGACAGATGTCTTTCCATGGACTTTAATGGAAACTAGATTGGGCCCTTAGCCATGAGGGTCCTGTGCCTATGCTGCTTCTAACACTTTCGTTTAAGAAGCCTCTCTCTGTCCGCACTTGAGTGAGCTCATGGTGCATTTAGCGACACATAATGAGAATCGTTCTATCAGCCTTGACAGACCCAAACCCAAAAGGACATTCTGGACCTCAGCTGGCCAGCTGACAGACTCTTCCAAGTCTTCGCCTTTGATCTGGCTCCAAATTCTGTAACATTTTGATCAAAGGACTCCCAGAGTCAGCATTCTCCCATTAGGTCAGTTCCAGGAGTCTATCAGTCTTTCCCACTCTGACATCCAGATGGCTTCTAAGTGAAATTAAATGGTCTCAAGCACCGAGAGGCAAAGATTCTTTGCTAAGCCTGGCATTTTATTTTTAAACTCTCATGACTCTCTACAAAAGATTATTTTAAAACTGTTTGTTAACCTTTCTGTAGGTCTTGATTTGCTAAAGCGAAGGAATCACTTCTATTAAAGGGGCTGCAGTTGGCACATTCAAGAATCATTCATCTTGGCAGAGGGTTAGACTAGATGACCCTTGTGATCCCTTTTAACCCTATGGTTCTATGATTCTAAGATGGACATACTGTCCTTGGCATGAGAGCTAGAGATACCAGGACACTGACTATACTTTTACTCTCTAAATGTTTGTGTTTTCTCATTCTTCTACCATTTGTTTGGATTTTATTTATTTTTATGCCCAACCACAGAATAACTTTCCTCCATGTTACTGGACATAGTACTTTTAATTTTTTTCCCTATCTTTCAGTACGCACCAGTGAGTGAGACATTGAGTCCTAGATTAATAGACTTTATGCCAGTGAAGGGACTGTCATGATCATCTAGTTTGACATCCTGCATAGCATAGGCCGTGATGGCTACACAGTAATATATTTTGGTGCTGTGTGTAACACAGCAAGTCTTCAGAAATGGAGTCTTGTGTGAGGAAGCAGAAGGATAGAACAGTAAGGGCAACAAGTGGAGAAAAATAATTCAGTATTTATTTGGGCTGTTAAGTGATTAAAAAAATTAATCACAATTAATCGCGCAATTAAAATTAATCATGATTAATCATGCAATTAATTGCTCTGATAAACAATAATAGAATACAATTTATTGTAATATTTTTGATGTTTTCTACATTTTAAAATATATTATTTTAATTACAACACAGAATACAAAATGTACGGTACTCACTTTAAATTTATTTTTTATTATAAACATTTTCACCGTAAAAAGCCAAAAGAAATAGTATTTTTCAATTCCCCAATTACAAGTACTGTAATGCAGTCTCTTTATCGTGAAAGCTGAACTTACAAATGTAGAAATATGTACAAAAAATAACTGCATTAAAAAATAAAACAATGTAAAACTTTAGAGCCTACAAGTCCACTCAGTCCTACTTCAACCAATCGCTCAGACAAATAAGTTTGTTTACATTTGCAGGAGATAAGGCTGCTGACTTCTTGTTTGCAATGTAACCTGAAAGTGAGAACAGGTGTTTGCATACCACTGTTGTAGCCAGCGTCGCATGATATTTACATGCCAGATACGCTAAATGTCCCTTCATGCTCCAGAGGACATGCGTCCATGCCAATGACGGGCGATCAATCACAATTAATTTTTTTATTCGCGATTAATTTTTTTTAGTTAACTGCGATTAATTAACAGCCCTAATTAAAAGATACCCAACAGCTGTCTACAAATTACTGGGCTGCAGATGGATGCCCACTAACTGACTGAGTTAGTTTCAAAGGCCCAGATCTTCAAAGATATTGATCTCAGTGGAAGTTAGAGCCTAAATAGTTTTGAGGATCTAGGCCAAGGTGTTTAGTTAAAGTATTTTCCTGTGTCTGTAGGACATGTGGAGGGGCTTGGGGGATGGGGTCTTAGCCCCATTGTTTTCTCTTAAAAGATTTGGACCTGATCCTAAATTCCTTGCACATTAAAAATTCCCATTGCCTTTGGGCCAACACTTGGCACACACCATGCCGGTGTAAAGAACTGCCTTTCCATGGTGTGCAGTACTGAGAGGCAGAGAGCTCGTATTTATACTTCTGGACCTTTCTTAAGCTCACCAGTCTACCTTCCCCTCAGTCACAGTTTCAAAGGCTCTCTTAGGTGAGATCACCAACTGAGTGATACTTACAGGACCAAAACAATTATGAGTTACTGATGACTACAAATAGAACATGTCTTATGTCATCCATGATTGTTTAACTGGTAGTAGATTGAGTAATGAGAGAGATTATAGAATAACCAAGGGGCGTACAATAGGCTTTCACACAGAAGTTAGAGGACCTTGACTTTGCAGATATCAACTTACTATCCTATACCCACATAGATATGCAAGCCAAAACAAATGATTTCCAGGCCAATACATAATTAGTAGGGTTGAATATCAACACCGAGAAAACACAAACCAGGAGAAGCAACACACAACAGGAAATGCCAATAACACTTTCTGGGACTGACACGGAAGGGGTCCAATGTTTCACTTCTTTTGGCGGCACTGTAAGTACAACAGGTAGAACAAAGACCTGAAAACCAGTTATAAAGTCATAGAGTTTAAGGGCACAAGGGACCATCAGATCATCTAGTCTGTCTTCTTGTATATCACAGGCCACCAACACCCCACACTAAACCCAGCAACCAAAATAAGACAGCCCACAGGAGACAAGACTACTATGTGCCACAGGCAGAGAATAGGAAAGATCAAAGTGTACCAGTGCCCGAGGCCTCCAAAATGGCAGGAAATGATTAACTGAGACATATCCAGATAATCCAGGCAGGTGACTCACACCCACATACTGCAGAGGAAGGTGAAAAGCCCCCAAGGTCACTGCCAATCTGATCTGGGGGAAAAATTCCTTCCTGACCACCTCACCTATGGTCATCAGTTAGGACCCTCAATATGTGAGCAAGAACCAGCCAGCCAAGCACCTGAGAGAGATAATGCTTGGTGCTACCTCAGAGGCCTGGCCCTCCCCATCCAATGTCCCATCTCCAGCCACGGCCATCCGTGATGCTTCAGGAGAAGGAGATGTTAATAAAAGAAAAACAGAATACACCGGGGGGTGGGGAAGTCCTGAACATAAGACATAAACTGGGAGTGACATTGTGACTCTAAAGCCAAATCGGGAGAAACAGAAATCTTGCCCTCTAAACTAAACTTTGAATATTGAACACCATTGCAAAGCCAGTCTTACTATATGGTGCTGACACTTGGAGACTTTTTAAGATCTTACTAGCTAAACTTCAAGTTTTCATGATCAGCTGCCTTGGACAAATCCACAATATCAGATGGCCAGAAAAAAATCACAAATAAAGAACTCTGCAGGAGGACGAAAGAGAAACCAATAGGACAGGAAATTATAGAACAAAATTGGAGATGGCCAGGACACACATAGAGGAAAGATCCAAAACCATAACAAGACAGGCATTGGACTGAAACCCCTCCCGAGCAACAGGCAACAAGGTAGATCAAGGATAACATGGAAATGCACAACAGAAGCAGCATAGAAAGCTATCAAAATGACCTGCTAAAACCTGCAGCAGGACACTGGCAAAAAATAGACTGCATGGAATAGAGAGGCATGAGAAATAGAGACAAGTATCACATGTGAGCGGACTTGCCAACTATCAAATATTCCATGACCTTTTAATTGTGTTACATGGAGATAACAGGACATATAATAATAGATGGTAAAATCATGCTGCAAACTTTCAGAGACTTCAGTTACATGGTCACTGAAGTCCAGATTCTCATTTACACTTTGCACCACTCTGGCAGTGTCAAGGGACCTTAATGTGGGTGTAAATGTACCTTACTTGCCAGAGCAGTGTAAACAGGCCACAGCGTAAATGAGAATCAGGCCTTAACTCTGAATTACCGCTCATTTAAATTCTTAACCTGCATCCATGCCCCACTTTTCTCTAGTTTTTACAGATCAGCAATACTGCTGTTAGACTAAATTCTCCTCATCTTGTCACCGTACTTACATGAGTGGTCCCATTCATTCCAATGGGACTTCTTCAGTGAGTAAGTCAGGTAGTCAAGATTTGACCTAGACAATGTTTTCATTTATTATTCCCAACAGTTCCCAATAGCTCTACAGTATAATCTTGATCGGTCAAAGAATAAAGAATTATGTATTATCTAGGTCAAAAAGCTTTCTAGGTAACTAACCTGAATTCACTATCTGCTATTCAGAGTAAATTATGAACACAGATATGTTACATAGCTATAATGTATTCATCTATATAACCAGATTGGTCTTCAGCTGAAACTGGAAGCAAACAAAACAAAACCCATGCTTGGCACAATTTCCAGAGAGTAAAACTCATATGGAAGCTGGCAAACTAGCATCTATGCCACTGATGCATGAACAGATGCACAAAAATTAGTGACAGCGCAAGCGAGGCTGTAGCTACAAGTTAAAAAAACAAAATACAAATTTTTGCAGTGTTGTTTTAGGGAAGGAAGGCACAAGTCATACAGCTGCCAGTGGCCTCATGCACACTCCAGGCATGTTTGACATTCAGGGGGCCAGTTGCTGAGGAAACCAAATCCCACAGACTCATTAATGCTCCACAGCAAGAGCCATCTCTGTCTCATTTAAGAAAAGTTATTGAACTTTGTATGTTGTGGGAAGATATTTCAGGATTAAAAGCAAAACCTGCTTTCACCACAACAGTAAAAACATTCTCATGCACAAAGCTGAAAATCTGACACTGCAATATTAGTCCCTAATGTGCAAAAAGTGAAATATAACGTATTGACTCAGTGATGTGATGTTTTGCTTTATGTGTCTGTCCCAAGTTGTCTCTATTTAATGATTGCTCTACAGAAAAGGGGGGAATGTTCATTTAAAGCTAAGAACCAGTTCAAGTTGGGAACGTTTATGTGAAAGTCCCAATCCCACAATCCTTGCTCATGTGACTAAAGGGGAAATGAATTGATGGGAACTCATTGATTTCAATGGAGCGACTCATCTGAGTAAGGATCACTCATGTGAGTGAGGGCTGCAGGATCACGCCTAAATGGAATAGATCTAGAGTACCAGAGTTTTCTTTTAGCTGCCATTGGTTTTGATCCTCTGAGTTTCTAGAGCCCACAAGTCCCATCCTATATAAAGAAATTAGATTAAATAATTATACATATGCATACAAACTCAAACACACACCCTAAAGGTCCATTTTTTACATTATGTATATACACATACATGCTATTGCCAATAGCCGAGCAGAGATTTGAGAACCACAAAATGTACATTTTTCTAAAGCATTTAAGTCCCATTTTCAAAAGTGACTTAGGCACTTGTGAGTCTGTCTCATTGAGAGTGAATAGGACTTAGGCCCTCAGGGCCAGATTTTTAAAGGTATTTAGGCACATAAAGATTCAGATAGGTGCCTAAGGGGATTTTTACTTTTGAATATCTCATGAGATACCCATTTAAATCTTTAGGTGTCTAAATACTTTAAAAATCTGGCCCTTATGAGCCAAACCCTATTGACTTTCAATTGGATTTAGGCTCCTAAGTCCCTTTTGAAAATGGGACCTAAGTACTTTTGAAAATGTTACCCTAAATATATTTGCCATCTATGCTATCAGTTACCAGTAGGTTAATATTGCATTCCTGAACAATAGTAATTTAATTCCAGAAGTACCACATTTCATAGGTATTTAGTAAATAGGAGAACGCTGGGGTGGATTTTTTAAAATTGCTATGTATATGCATACTTTCTCTGTGTGTGTGTGTGTGTGTGTGTGTGTGTGAATAGTCAGACACGTGTATGCATATGTATATTTATATACACATACATACCCAGAACTATTTACTACACTTTTCTATTTTTTCCCCTTCAGTTCTGATTAGCTGAAACAATATCATGTGACCTAAAATGTTTTCTCGCTAGTCAATTGACAAAAGCAGGTAACGGCTCACTGAACATGCTCAGATGCACCAGGATTTCATGGTACAAGATGGCTGGTGCAGCACACAGAAGGAAGATTCACCCACTGGCATTTAAAAAGAAACTATGATGAAATGAATAGAGCCTCTTTCTGAAAGCAATAGTTTCTGTCTTTTGGACAGGAAAGTTACTTTGATAGCTTAACAATGCCCTTAGACTTCAGGCATTACAATCAACAAAAGGATGTCCTGGACACCTAAGGATTTCAATAGAAGCTAGAGGTGCTCAGCACTTGCCAGGATCAGTCCAAACCCAGGAACAATTCCACCATGTAGGAGGCAATATTTTACAACTATTGCCCTGGAAACCAGGCATTTCTGCTAACTTCTTTGCATCCTGATTTAAAACAAACAAAAGTACCTTGGAGATGATTAATGGTTCCCCATGCTCCAGTCCGCCTTTCAGAGTGAATCCCCATGGAGCTCCTCCTTGAAGCAACACCTCCAGATAAATGTATCTTTCTTTATAGGTTATGCTGGATTCTGAAGAGGCTATGCCAGTGGCAGTATTGTCTAGCATCCTCATCTTTATCATCACATACTCATTCAGCCACAAATCCCACTGAAGCAATCACGGAAGAACAAGTTGAACTGCCCCCAAGTCCACTACGAGTCATCCTTAAGCATGTGAAACCCTGGGCTGTTTGGGGAGAGGCTTCTGACACAGCAAGTTTCTCTTCTGAGTTGAAGTCCAGGGTCCTGTGTTGAAAAGTCTTCATGCCAGCATTTCAGCATGTTGCTTTTCCTTCAGAGCTCACTGAGTCCTTGCAGGCATTTCAGAATTGTGTCTTTCCCAACCCAAGTATTCCTTGGCAGGATACCTTTCTGAAAATTATTCTTCCTGCCCTTACTATTTCAAACCTGTGTGTTTTACGTAAATTGGACAAAAGAAAAAAACTATGTAGGTTTATAACCACTGGCCAGTAAATTGCCAAAATCCGAACGAATGCTTCATTTGTGATTGATTATCAGTCTTTTCTTCCTTTCTGTGTGTGATTTACCATTATAATGGCCTTTTTGCCTCAGTCCATTGCACTAAAAGAATGAAAGCGTCTTCTCCCTCTCGCTCCCTCTCTCCTGCTCACTTCACAATTTTCTGACTTGTCAAAAAGAAAAAAACGGAGGGGGGAAAAAGCCCAGACTGAAAAAAGCATTTCCGTGTGGTTTTAAACTTGAAATAACTTCCCACGTCTCGAATTAAAAAGAACTAGAGTCTACAGGGCAAACAGGAAAGGCAGGTGAAATTAATCCCTTGAAAAAATGTTAAGATGATAGCTGAGTTCTTTTCACTTTCCAGGCTTTCCCAGATGATCTGCCAGAGTTGCTGCAGCTACTGCTGCTCAGAGGGAGAACGGGGAAGTGAAAGTAAGCTGGATTAAGGATTTCTGCACCGCAAGCATGGAGCTATGGAATGCAGGGTGCAGGACCTGGTGCTCCCATTTCCATTGGCAACAGGTTTGTATAATTTTTGGTGGTGCCTAGAACGGGTCCAAATCGTCCACCCCTGCCTTGTAAGCCAATATTTTTTTTTTTAAATAATGTAAAAATGGACTGGAAACAGTAAGCATTTACAGTCTCCCTATGGCTTGTCATGCAGGAGGGGGACAGTCTGACCCAGAGTGATTTCCGATGTATTTACATATTAGTAGCTTCTCTGTGACAAGACCTCAGCTGTGAATTCGCTGGGAGCTAGTGATTGGATATTACATCATCAACATGCACAGCCCACCAAGCTGAAAATGGCTCCGGACAATCAGGACCAAATTCTCACTTAGTTCCACCAGCTGCAAACCCTGTGTAACCTCACTGAAGTCATGGTGAGAGCTACTGTTAACCAGGTAGAAAAGTGAGAGAAGATAAAATAGTTACCTGCAGTTGGTTTGTTGTCTTTGGAGCGGCCAGAATCACATCAACATTTGGATCTTGCTCCCTTGTTAATGCAGCTGTGTATAATTTAAGCTGTAAATTTTCACTCTAAAAGAATGACAGTTCTTGGGATATTAGAGAGACAAGGTGGGTGAGGTAATATCTTTTACTGGACCAACTTCTGTTGGTGAGAGAGACACGCTCAGGAAGAAGTGCTCTGTGTAAGCTCGAAAGCTGTTCTCTCTCACCTTCGGAAAGTATTACCTCACCCACTTTGTCTCTCTAATATCCAGGGACCAACACGGCTACAACAACACTGCATACAATTCTTGGGATATTCAGAAATACCTAGCAACCCAGAGATCTGATTTCCACAACAATGTGTACCTGTGGGCAAACATGCTATAAACAGCGAGTTAGCTCCACTTTTTATATAATCCTGGTCAAAGAAAGATAAAATGTTACTTTACACATTGAAAATGATCATTTCAGTTAAAATGAATGGGCCAGATCTTCAGCGGGTGTAAATCTGGAATAGCTGTATTGAAGTCAGTGGAGTGATAAGGATTTACACCCGCTGGAGATCTGGCCCACAATTTCCACATGACTTTGTCTTTTTAAAGTTTGCAAAACCACACCACCGGGGAACCACATCAGGCCCATGATTCATGACCATGTCAATCTGAATTCTGTTGCTTGATTCGGGACGGCAGAAAGTGTTTATGCTAATCACGAGACTATTGTCTAGTATAAATCCTTCTAAAAAAGGAACATTCACTCCTAATTACCATTAAAACAATATTTTAAATTCAGTTATAGAAAGAGAATCCAAAGTCTCAAATAGTAACCATTTTTGTTAGCTTACCTATAGCTGTATCCTCAAATAGCTGGAGTACCTTGGCACTACCTGTCACTCCAAGCAGGAAACTTCTTTAAGAGAAAGAGGATCCAATAGCCAAATCACCTGCCAAAATGGAGCCAGGGTGTTCTTGGTGAGGCTGTAAAACAGAAGTCCTAGCTCCAGTAATTGTGTTGATAAAATAATGAACTTGATTTAATTTGTTGCAGGGTTTGAGAGGTGTAGAACATAGTTTTGAGTACAGTAGTGTCAAAGTTCAGTTTCATAAGCCCTAATGCAATGGAACAGACTCCAATGAGAAACTGCAGAACTGGAATTAATTTGCAAACTGGACACCATTAAATTAGGCTTGAATAATGACTGGGAGTGCATGGGTCATTACACAAAGTAAAACCTATTTCCCCATGCTAAATTTTCCTCCTACTGTTACACCTTTTTGTCAACTGTTGATCACGACAAAAGTTTTTTTTCTCCTGCTGATAATAGCCCACCTTAACTGATTACCCTTGTTATAGTTAGTATGGCAACACCCATTTTTTCATGTCCTTTGTGTATATATATCTTCCTACTGTATTTTCCACTGCACGCATCCAATGAAGTGGGTTTTAGCCCACAAAAGATTATGCTCAAATAAATTTGTTAGTCACTAAGGTGCCACAAGGACTCCTCGTTCTTTTTACTGATTTCAGTGTTCGGACCGAATGATCAGCTCCCAAATCTCTAATCAGTCAGACCACTGCCTCCAGTATATGAATTGCTGCTGGTTGCTGTAACTCAGTGTCTAAATCCATGACTAACATCCCAAGTTTCTTCTCCAAACAATCAGTGTAACTAACATCCTAATATTCTCTATATTGATTTGACTAGATGCATTTGTTTCACCAAAGCCATGGCGTCACCTACAGGTAGTCTATAGCTAATGCAGTGATTTGACAGCTCCATCACGGTTCATTCCAGATCTTATCAATTCACACTTGTTATAACTGGCTTACATAGCACAAGGTTTATTTACCTTATATTTTATTTATTTTTATTTCAAAAAGAAACAAAAAGACTCTAGAACAATTTTATTGAGCCTAAAAGCAATATCACATCCATAAATATAAAAGAACATACAGACTGGAAGAGAAAATAGCATAAAATATTAGATCCTCACTGTGGAAATCAACGGGAGGTGCACCATTATGATATAATTAACTCCGTGAGGGCTCTGTGAAATTCTGGCTGATTTTAAGGTTTGCCCCATGACCAAAACTCGGTGCAGCAGTAAGGAAATGTAGTAAATCAGATGGAGGCAGTTGAGACAGAGAATTTAGTGTTTTCAACTTTCGATAAAAATCAGAAGAACCTTGTGAGCGAGAAGTGCTGCCAGTAAGAGGTGTCATTTCAGAAAAAATGTGGTGGGGGGGGGGAGAGTTGTGTCATCATAGAGAACATTATATGTTATTTTATTATATCCTGCAGCTTGGGGGGGGGCGGGTGACAGAGATGGAAGTTGAGTATATAAACCTATGAAAAGTTGGGGGGAGGAGGGCTGAGAGACAGGGACAAACCAAGGGGGCAACTGACCTCCTTGTCCCGTAGCAAATGATGCACCTGCTGCTGGTCAAGCTCTGGTGGTTTATGGAAGCTGCTGCAGACCAGTTGTCATGTTCTGGAAATGGACATAAGTAAGCTTGGAAAGATTAGACTTTAATCATAGACACAAAGACTCATAGACTTTAAGGTCAGAAGGGACCATTATGATCATCTAGTCTGACCTCCTGCACAATGCAGGCCACAGAATCTCACCCAGAATCATCGGCAAATGTCAGTAAACGTCGATTTCACCATGCACGCACAAACCAGTGAAAAACTATTTTCATCCATAATCAAAATTTACAAGAGGCAAAGTAAGAAAAATGCTTCTTGAGAACTTAGAGTTTGATTTAAGGATATTTACTTTGTATATTTCAACACGTGATATTGATAATTTGTGGTTTAATGGTTATAAAGCTTTAACGTTTTGAATCTCAACATCTATCGTCATTAAATGATTATTGACTGACTCCCACCATATTTCCTGCAACTGTGAACAATACCAGCAATACCAGCTGTTTTAGAAGAATTCTGCCGTATTTAGGTTCTTATACCACCTTCCTCACCATACCTGTCATTTGCCGCTTGTTCTGCCCTTCATCCTCTCCCTCAAGGGAGAATTGTGCGGGCCGCGTGCTGTTTTATTTTGCGAGGTTTGTTTTTGTTTTCTAGATGTACATACTACTCTGTGTTTATGTTAGAGAAGGCAATGCTGAAGAACTGCACTTTGCACTTGGAGCAGAAGGTGGTGAGGTTTGTGAGGGTCCTGAGTTCCTGTGGAGTTCATTCCACAATCTAAGACCAACCTCCAGGAAACTGTCTGCTGCACAGACAAGACTTTACCCTGAGGGTAGAAAGTTCCACTGTGTCTGAGGAGCAAAGAGATCAGCCATGGTCTTTATCTTGGCGCTTTTTTAGGCAACCTTTTAGATATGCTGAGATCAGGCCAGTGAGCACCTTAAAGTTACAGACTGATCTCTTGAATTTGCTTGTGTTAACAATGGATTTCTCCTTCCATTCGCTTAGCTTGGTTAGGTCCCTCTGAAGCTGTTGACAATCTTTTCTGGTCTTGACTAACCTAAATAATTTTAGGTCCTCTGCAAATTTTGTCATGTTACTACTTCAAGTTCAGGGGAGATATCTCCCAACATCCTCTGTTGATAAACTCCAGGGAAAGGGGTTGGAGAGCCAGTCTGCTCCTGAGATGCCCGTTACTGTCCTGCCCTGCATTGCCCTGGATGCTGCTAGGCCAGTGGCATCAGGCAATGGCACGGGAGCAGGATCTGGGCAGCAGAGGCAGCATGGAGGAAGTGTCTGAAGCCAGCGAGTGGAGTCTGCAGCCTGGTAGGGAGAATGGCCCAGCTGTGGGGAGAAAAGGGTTGGCTGGGGCTGCAGCCTTCCTTTGTGCAACAGCTGCTGCCTGCAGAGGTGCTGCCTCTGCCGGCTCCTTCTCCTCAGAAAGTAGCAAGGATGCAGGAGTGTTCTGCTTCACAACAGGTTCTGGCACCCCCCTGATCACCTCTTTGCGCCCTCCAAAGGGTCATGCCCCCCAGTTTGAATTCCTATATGCTAAACCATGCTACGGTTTCAGAATGCAAAAAATAAGCCCAAATTTGCAAGAAATTAACCTTTTTTATTATTATTATTTGAATTGCAGTAGCACCTAGGAATCCCAGGCATGGATATTGTGCTAGGCGCTGTACAAACACAGAACAAAAAGATAATCCTTGGTCTTGTCTGCAGCTGTTCAGTGTCAGAAGATATGCAACAAACCCACTGACTCATTAGGACAATGACACCTCCCTCTGAATCTGAATCTTTTCTGCACAGTTAAATGTCACTTAGGGCATAAATGAGGCTCCGCCATTCCTGTCTATCCAGGGCTGCTCTTTGCATGTCCTCTCTGGGGTTAAGTCCCAGAAGATTTCCCTTTCTACTGTTCAAAAGGAGGGATTCTGTCAATTGGCCCCTTTCGCATGTTCCTCCGGCTGCCCAAGGACACGCCTGCCACGGCAGATACTCTGGCTTTGTTCTTAACAAATATTTACATCTTCCTCTCTGGATAATTTAGAGATAAGGAGTATTGAACTCTCTGATGAATCTCAGCATTTGTTATATATTAATTCCGTTGAATAACTAGTACTCTCCTAGGGCTTTGGCTTTCAAAAACACTGAGACGTCTGTCCGATTTCCAGCTTGCACATCCATATGTTAAAGGGTAAATAACATTTGAGTTGTAGCTTCATAGCTTGGCCTTTACGTTGTAGATTTTTGATGACCCACTCTTATTTAAGCTGGTGAAAGCAGCTGCCTCACTGCCAATTTGTGATGCTATTTCCTTCTGTGTATCCCCATTGGCTTGCACGTTATTGCTCAGGTATGTAAGCTGACTCAATTCTTGTATTCCTTTGCCTTCTGATACAACATGTGAATTAGAGGTTGCTGGGGCGCTCTTTGGATTTGTTTTCTCATAACTGATTATTTACCGTCTTTTTTGCGATGCTGGGTACTTTTTTGGTCTTTGCTTGCACGTTGTTTGAGCTGTCGCTTAAAAGAGCTATGCCATCAGCAAAATCTAGATATTGTTGTTGAGCCATGTGCTGCTGTGTTGCATCCAGCGACATGGTCTAATTCTGCTCCTGTGAAGTGAGTGAAGTTTTATCATTTGGATCCCAGGTTCCCAAATCCATATGGAAACATATCATGGGCCAGATCCTCAGTTGGTGTAATCAGCATAGCTCAATTGCCCTCCATGAAGCTATGCCAGTTTACATCCAGCTGAGGATCCAGCCCTGAGGGAAAAGACAAGTATGTTGATAGACAAGCATTTAATATTTCCATCCAAGGTGCAGAGACTCCCAGGTGCTTCCTTGCCAGATACGCTCCAAGAATAGGAGGCAAAGTTTTCAGTAAGAGCATATTGAAAGTGCTATAGAGTCCTCAATACATGAATGATCAATGAGAGTTTTGTGCATTGCAAGCCGGGAGGGCTAGGGGTAACAGAAAAGTCAGGAAGTGGGGTACCCAGAGATAGGGTTTCCAGAAAATGCCAGGGGTTGTTGCAAGATCCTCCCCATGGGCATTAGGGTACCTGCACTGATATCAGGAAGAGCGGGGCAGGGGCACACCGTATGAGGCACAGGGCTGCAGCTCTAATGGGGAGCAGGTATTGAATTTCTTCCTGCAGCAGCAGCTGGGATCCTTTCAATGAAACTTTACAGAGAAACCAAACACCGCATATGGCTTTCATTGGTTCCCACACACAGGACAAGTCCGAGAGGTGGAGTTTGTTTCCTAGGCTACCGAGCCAGCCAAAGGCTGGGGGTGTGGAGGGGGGCAGATGGCTTTCAACGGTTCCTGGAGTTTAAGAGGCCCAGACCAGCTTTTAATGATCAGTGCCATGTGCAAACGAAAGAGCGGAGTATGAGCTGCCCCCCCAGCTTCCCCATAAGGAGAAGCAAAATCACAACACATATGCTCAGAGCAGGGAGGTCCCATTACTAGGGACAGCGGCCCCACTGCAGGAGGAGACAAAGATATTGCTCAGTTCAATAGTTCTTTATTGGGATGACGAGCTATACAGGTGCTGCCAAAGAGTAAAAGAGACAGACCCCTCAGGTGCCTGTCAGAGGTAGGTACAACTTGTCCATGATGAGGCTTCATGCTGTGCCAGGATTGATACCACCTGAGATCATATTGCCATTAGTGTCCAGGCCTGACCCAGCGTCAGGCTGTTATATAGGTTGATGTTTTTTCTCTCCTTTGTCTCAGGGTGATGCACAATTTTTCCTCAACACTTTGTGATGAAGAGCTCTCTATTATTCCTGATATCATGAGGTAATAGCTTTGCGCTGCCTCATGTCTCAACCACTGGAGTAGAAGGTGTCTCTCTGCCTAGACAGACAAATTTTGCCTTTGTGTGTGTTTGTTTTTCCTGATGGGGTACTGATATGTACTACCACAATGTGGTACAGTAAGCAGTGTGCTTGCTGGTGTTGTGGAGGTCTCTGTTTTCAGCTGGAGAATTCCCTCGCTTTCTCACTGAATTGATGGCAGCTTGCACTTTTCTTTCGTTCTGAGGTGCAGTCCTTTCATTCTGGTTATACGGGTGCTTGCTTAGTTGAGGATTCCATATAAGTCTTTTGTGGCAATGCTGATGTTAGCTGCTGCTGAATTGTAGAGTTTCTTTAGAAACCTATTTCTCAGGTTTTTGTGATAGGAGTTTTCAGGACTCTCTAATATTTAAGTCTTGTCAATGAATATATTTCTTGAGCACTCTGGTTTCTGTTATTTGGTTTGATTTGCTTTGGTATTGGAGCAGTCAGCTGATATATACAATTGTGATTTGGCAGTCAGTACATTTTTGTGACTGAACTCTAGGCAGGCTGGTCACCGTATTTCCAACCGCTGAACTAAAAGGGCTGCCAGAATTGCTTTGCAATAGAGAATACATAATCCAAGTCATGTTATCATACTGCCAACCTTAGGCATTCAAAAAAACCTCAGACACCTCTAAAAGGATGGGATTGGCTTAAAAATCATTAGTTGGATATTTTCAGGCTGCTTTTGATTTTTGACCCTTTGGGGGAAGCCACTCACCCCCAATTTGTGTGTGATTGCTTTGTGTACAACCTTAAACACATACAAAAATGCAAACCTTCCCCTTGGCTGTCCCAGGGAGATTCCAGTCGCCCACTCCGAATCCCTGGGGAGGGGGACATGCCATTCTTTCCCTTTCCATCTCCCTCCCCACCACTATCCTGTCTCCTTCTTTCTTCCCCTAGACCCCCTCTTCTTTCTTCCCTACCCCCCCCAATTTACTGCTGCTCTCAAAGGCTCCCTGTATACTCCCCCACAGTGAGTAACAACAGCAGAGGCACTATAGAGAATGGGGATTCCAGGAGATAGGCATCCAGAGGCTGTGGGGCCATGGGACGAGGCAGCGAGACCCACCAATACAGGCGTCATGGCCCCTTCAGTGACCCTGGCAACGGGGCTGTACTTATACACACACCAGGCTCAGTTCTGGCTTTGGGTCAAGGCTTCCAGCTCTCAGCCCCCCAGCCTCCTCGCTGAGTCAGCAGCTTTCCTGGCAGCCAGACAGAAGTACCCGGGGGGGTTAATGTGCTTTTCCCCCGGTCGGGGATGCCGCAGGCTGAAGGATTTCCCAGCCCTGAGGGCTGAGGCGTTTCAGCCGGCCTGGGCCGCCGGCAGCGCGCTGGAGTCTCTGGGAGCGAGTGGAGGCTGGAGCCCGAGCGAGGTGCGTCGAGACAGGGTGACAGAGGGTGCGAGACGGGGGCCGCGGGCAGCTGGACGGGGTCCCACAGGGAGCAGTGGGGCTGACACAGAAGCACTGGGGGAAGCATGAAGCAGGGCTGGCCAGCGTCAGCCACCTCGGGGGAAACGCACGTGGGGCAGCCCCCCCACGGCCTCCCCACGGCCTAGCGGGGAGGGGAGGGGGCCCGCAGTGCAGCAGGGAACGCTGCAGTTCCTCCTCCCTGCCACCAGGGGCGCCCGCCCCGGGGCTGCCAGGCAGCCTCTCCGCCGCCCCACTCCCTGCTCCCTCTCGGGGATCCCGGCCAGGAGCGCGGGGAGGCGACGGCAGCGGGACGAGGTGCTGGGCAAGGTGGGGAGAGCGTCCCCGGCCCAGCAGCCAGCCCCTGCCCCCACCCAGCGCCGGGCACCCAGCCAGCCTGGCACCCGCCCGGCCCCCCGCCCGGCACCCAGCCAGCCCGGCACCCAGCCAGCCCCCCGCCCGGCACCCAGCCAGCCTGGCACCCACCCGACCCCCCGCCCAGCACCCAGCCAGCCTGGCACCCACCCGACACACACCCAGCGCCAGGCTCCCAGCCAGCCTGGCACCCACCTGGTCTCCCACCCAGCACCCAGCCAGCTTGGCACCCACCCGACACACACTCAACACCAGGCACCCAGCCAGCCCCCCGCCCAGCACCAAGCCCGCCTGCCACCCACTCGACATACACCCAGCCCCTGCCCCCACCAGGCCTCACCCCCACCCCCACCAGACACCCACCCAGCCTCGCACCCAGCTCCAGGGACCCACCCAGCCTCACACCCGCCCAGCACCAGGTATCGAGCCAGCGTGGCACCCACCCAACATCCACCCAGCCCCTACCCCCACCAGGCACCCACCTGCCCCCCTGCCCAGCACCAGGCACTGAGCCAGCCTGGCACCCACCTGACACCCACCCAGCCCCCTTCCCAGCACCAGGCACTGAGCCAGTCCCTCCCCCACCACCACCAGGCACCCAGCCTGACAGACACCCAGCAGCCCCAGTTCCCTGTCAGGCAGCCACCTGGCCCCCCTCACACAACCAGGCACCCACCCTGCCCTGACACCCACCCACCTCCCCCAGCCAGGTACCCACCCAGCACCCCAGCCAGCCAGCCACCCACCTCCTTGCC
The DNA here is from genome assembly GCF_020497125.1 of Mauremys mutica. Classification (NCBI taxonomy): domain Eukaryota; kingdom Metazoa; phylum Chordata; order Testudines; family Geoemydidae; genus Mauremys; species Mauremys mutica. Next base: position 18,109,868 of record NC_059076.1, on the reverse strand, counting down.
CCACAGCCCACCAGCTCCCACATGAGGCACTGATCCAACCAGCTGCACACTGCCAGGCACCCACCCAGTCTGACACTAACCCAACTGCCCCAGCTCTCCACCAGGCACTGACCCAACACCCCACCTGGCCCCCTATAGGCACCACCAGGTCCAGGTGGATCAGGGTCCTTGTGGAGGGCTAATCTTAGAGAGGGCCCCTCGCAGCTGTTTCTAGAGAGCATAGGGATAGGTCCTGCCTCCCGCAGCCATGGCCCCAGGGTGGAGGCAGGCATCAGTGACTTTCTCTCACCTCTGAGAAACACCATTCAGCAGAGCAGTCCCAAACTTGGCAACTCTGCCTGAAGGGGACCCAGCGGCCTGATTCAACACTGAGCCACTCTGTGATGCCTGAGTAACACCACTGAAATCAGTGGTGGTACAGTGGCATATAACTGAAATAACAAGAGTGGTGAACTGGGCCCAGAGATCTAATGGGAGGGACAATGGGGAGAGAGACACAGAGAGGGAATGTAAAAGGTGACTCAGCTCCCCAGGGAAAGAGAGGGGCTGCCTCTAAAGTTGCCTCAAGGAGGAAAAAAATCAGCTCCTGCTGAGGTGAAAATTAAGAGAAACTTTATTTTCCAACAGGCTATGACCACGTCCATGTCTGCAAATCAGTGTGCGCTCATTTTATACAAGCCTGAACTCAGGCTTTTTGAGGGCTTAGCTTAAGCAGGTCTAGAATCCTTTTCACTTCATGAAGAGCCAGCAGGCTCCAGGGGCTGCCAGAATCTAAATCTCACTGGACAATAAGCTTACCCTAGAAGTTCAGCTTCCTGTAGACGGGCAGTCTTCTGCACCAATGTGCCTTCTGGGAGCACAGGCCTGGCTCTGCACTCCCATGTTTGAAAAACCCAAAGGAGGAGCTATTCACTCCTGCAAGTTCAGCAACTAAGGGGTGAAGTTGCAAGTCAGCATTGTGGACTCCTTCTGCCCAGTTTGCAGGGAAGAAAATTCAAAGGGAGCTGCAAGTACCCATCACCTCTAAAAAGCAGGTGATATGTCATTTTATATTGAGGCACCCAAGTCTGAAAACTTTTTGGCCCTCTTGTACAACACCTAGCACAGTGGGCCAGAGGTCTATGACTAGGCACTACTACTACAACACATAATTTTGTAAGTGTCAGCCTTCTCTAGTGGTTAGTGTGGGGTCTGGGAGCCAGGACTCCCCGATTCTATTTCTGACTCTTCTGTTGCTTTATTGTGCACCTTGGGCAAGTGACTTTCGGTAAGTTTTCTGTATCAGTGAAATTGGGACAATAATACTTGCCCACTTGTATAGCAAAGCACTTGGATAATTTGGCTGAAAGGATTATATAATTATTCATTCTTTTATATTCCTTAGAACAAACTCTGAACTAAATGCAGCTCTGCTGCAGGTGGATTATGCAAGAGCTGATCTGGACCTCTGTCTTTCTGCAATTAATCCAGCCTTGCAAAACTGTCTTGAAAATTTACCAGAGCAGATACAAAAACTACTTGCCCTCCATAGTGAAAACACTTTACGCACCTCTCAAAAAGAATTACTTGCCACAGGTGAGTGGAGGAGAAGAATTTTGCAAAGCTGAATAAAGCTCATTAGGGATAAGGTTTCAAAACTGGCTGCCTAATTTATGCCAAAAGAATCTGTGCATAAAACCCTCCATTTGAGCCATCCAGCAGGCACTTGAAGCACAAAATAGGTCAATGTGTGCCTGGTGCCCCTGTGTGCATAAAGCTTGTATGTGCAAATGTCCACAGGACTTTTGTGTGCTCAAAATCTGTTACCAGTTTTGCAGCTGTAGTCTAGGCAGAGAGTTGAAATTCTAGCTTTTAATGTTAATTTGGAGCATAAAGTTTGATGCCTGAAATCAGTTGTGAGAATGGTAAATTTTGCATACCTCTTCCAGTCAAAAAAAAGAGGTATTTCATAGGAGATGCCAGGGCTATATAAGAGAATTCCATTCCAGATCATGGCTACTAGTGACACAGTGTAGTTCTGAGACACCCTGCCTTCAGCTCCTTAGGGATTCAGGTAAATTACTTCCATCCGGAGCTTTTAAATAATATTCACCATCTCCTGGGAAAATAATTTATTGAGTTTAATCAGCTTCCCCACAGAAGAGCTTCTCTAAATTCGGAGGATTTCCTATCAGGCTTCTCTCTCCTTAGCACTAGAGACCCACAGTCCTGCTTGTTGGGCTGAGTTTGTTAATTTAAATTGTTAATTAATTTGTTTAATTTTACCTTATTGCATTTCTCCCTGGGTTGGGAGAACTTAGCAGGCAGCAATACTCCCCAGCTGGTTTCTCTAAGACCAAATCACCCTAATCCAGCAGGCCTTTTTCAAGCTGCCTTCTTGCTCTCTTTTTCATTGCTCTCTGGAGGCTTCACTTTTAACACCAGGCCTGGACTGATTTTAACCACATGAACTACTGTCATGGGGTGCTACGCTCATTTCCCCAACGTGGGGAGGAGTGTTGAATGAGTCACAAGTGGGGCAGAACCAATTACCTCTTAAAGGGGCCAGTCACCCCATCACAGCTGGCCCCTGTTATAAAACATAGAGTTGTGTTTATGCAACAAAGTCCACCTCACAATATTACTCAGGAAACAGAAAAACTTTCCAAAGCAAATATAAACAACTAATTGTTTAACATCTGTGAACTTATTTCTACACCATTAAATTGCATTAGTTCAAAATTCATTTAAGAGAGAAATTCAAAATTCATTTAAAATGTGAAAAAAAAATTAAAGATTGCTATTATTCTTTGCAGACACTGTTACAATGAGCAAGAATATCCAGGAATTAAGGTAGTGTCTGTCTTTTTTGTTTGTTTATTAGCGAAGTTATTTTTAAAATACCCTGCTGCTTACCCTTATAGTGTACACCTTGATTATTGAACTTTGACATGACCAGAATAGTAAAAGATAGTCTTCTTAGCAATAACGTGGCAGCAGAGATGAGGAAGAAATGTGTTACAAAGTGCACCAATGTCAAAGCCATTCTGTGGCATTCTTACTGATGACAATGGGACTTTTGCACAAAGATGAAGGGTAGAATATGGCCCTGGGGTAATAATTAAACTTTTATGGCCTGATTCTCTTTTACTTACATTTTCATACTGTTACATTGCGTATCAGTCCATGGCGTAAAAATGATGTGAGGCCCTTTCAGGAATCTTTCTGCCTTTTGTTTATTTTCCTTTGAATGTTTGCAGTTAACAAATTTACGCACACAATTATGCCAATTAGATGCAAATATTTAGGCACACATTTACGCATCAAATAATTGAAAATCTTGCCTGAAAAGTATCATCATTGGGCTTCCGCATTAACAACTGAGATTCATGGGGCAGTTTTAACACTCTTCGGGTTGGATTTACTAGTAGGTTCTGGCTGCTTTGCACCCATTTGATGATGCAAAGCACATGGAGTGTATCAGTGAATCTGGCCCCGAGTTTATAAACTCCTCTGAAATCTTGTTTTTTGTTTTAATTCAGTAGGAGGGCTTATCTGAGCACTTCATATATCAGACTATTGAGGTGAAGCTGAGGTGTTGTGTAGCAATATCCGAATGGTGAATGAAGCACCCTCTAATTACAATAGAGATTCAGTAAGCTCAGATCAAGTTATAAACTTCCAGTGCAGCACCCATCCAGCTCCATGGGGCAATGCAGAGTGGACAGGCTTGCATCCTTCTTACCCCAACCTATCCCACCGAGGCAACATGTGCCCTTAAGGTCTCACGAAGGGAGTAGTCTGTGGGGTCTCTTGAGCTCAGAGACTTGTCTAAGACAGAGTCTTGTTTGAAACTCACAAAGGAAGGGATCCTTACTTCCATCCCCTGCACACCCACTGTGCCAGTAACAATCTGGCCATTACTGCACACTTAACTGGATTTGCACCCATGAGAAGGTGAGTTTGACTGCAGGTTTTCCCTCTTGATGTCTTTAACATCTCTTAAAAATCTAGCATTTTGTCCATTTTCATGAGCTGTCTAGAATTCAAAAATAGGATATAGATCCACATTTAGAAATATCTCCCTTCCTGTGCCCTTCCCATTTTCTCCTTAACTTCCTCATCCTTCCTTCTTCAAAAGGCTAGATACATGTTTTTAAGAAATGTTGTGCTGCCTATGCGACTTCAAACAAATAAGATTTTGAAACTTTGCATTCTATGGGCGATGTCATGCTGTGAGCTAGGAGAGTCCTTGTTTCTGTGCTGGAGATCAGTGTGTTTAACTGAAAAATGTTTTCTGTTATTGTAGAAGGTTTCTTCTCTTTACAACCCTGAAGTGTCTCCACATAACATCTGAAAAATACAGTCCCATAGCACTTGTCAGAATTCAGTATGAAATTTCTCCTTGAGTTGTTAATGCTTTTGTCAATCAATCCGTCAATCAGCCATGCAAACTTTACACGGTAAAGCAGAATTTCTGTGTCAGTAGATGGTATTTCACCAGCCAATCAGGAGAAAAAGTAAGGGGTGAAGAGAGGAATCTTGTTTTGATATGATCCAAACAGGTTGTTTTTATTTGTTTGATGGAGTGTTTTGTTTTGTTGTATTTTGTGTTCAGCCCCTTCAGGACAAATCTTGGCTGGTGTATATCAGCATAGCTCAATTGATTTCAGTGGAGCTACACAAATTTACAAGAGTTGACGATCTGGCACTTTCTTGCTAAATGTGTGTATAATGTCACTAAATGGAGCCTATAAAATGATATTATTTGTAGTTATTCATTTCAGATACTATTTGTGGTGACACAATGCAGTTGGATACCTTCCTCTATTCATACATTGTACTCTCAACAAATACTCACACATATAATTTTGCAGGGAAGCACTGGAAAGACAAACAAAAGAGACTCTGAAACTCCAAGAAGAAGCAACCAAATTTACGATGGAATCAATCACACATTCTCTGAGTCATGAAGAGACTTTATCAAGTGGCAACATTCCCAGTGGGGGTAAGTACTAAATACAGTTTAATAATATTGAGAATTCATTTAACATCAGGCTATCTCAGTTGTGCAAACTGTCCCACTCAAGAGTTATTGTTAAAAAGGGTGCATAAGGGTTGAAATTTTACACTTAAGGTTGAAGCATCTTTTAGCAAAACTGTTGTTTCAAAACTGCTGTTTTAAAACTGGTGTCTTGAATTCTGAACAATGTACAAAAATATCTACATAAGAATGGCCATCAGACCATAAGAATCAGACCAATGGTCCATTTAGCCCAGTATCCTGTCTTCTAACAGTGACCAATGCCAGATGTTTAAGAGGGAAAGAACAGAACAGAGCAATTATCGATTGGTCCATCCCCTGTCATCCAGTTGTAGCTTCTGGCAGTCAGCAGTTTATGGACATCCAGAGAATAGGGTTACATCCCTGCCCATCTTGGCTAATAGCCATTGGTGGACCTATCCTCTGTGAACTTATCTAATTTTTTTTAACCCAGTTATAGTTTTGGTCTTCACAGCATCCCTTGGCAATGAGTTCTATAGGTTGACTGTGCATTATATGAAGAAGTACTTCCTTATATTTGTTTTAAGCCTACTGCCTATTGATTTCATTGGGTGACCTCTGGTTCTTGTGTTATATGAAGGGGTAAATAACATTTCCTTATTCACTTTCTCCATACCATTCATGATTTTTATAGACCTCTATCCTATGCCCACCCTTAGTCGTCTCTTTTCTAAGTGAACAGTCCCAGTCTTTTTCATCTCTCCTCATATGGAAGCTGTCCCATACCACTAAAAATTTTGTTGCCCTTCTCTGTACTTTTTCCAATTCTAATATATCTTTTTGGAGATGGGGTGACCAGAACCTTATGGGATATTCAAAGTGTGGGCATACCAGGGATTTATATAGTGGCATTATGATATTTTCTCTTTTATTATCTATCCCTTTCCTAATCTGATTTTAGTGAATTAACAAAGTGGTGCAGATGTGCTATGATAGTGGATGGGGGTTGGACATGTGTGCAAAGGTGGCTTTAATCTGCTTTTGCACTCTCCTGATCCCTAGATTGCTATATACTGGATCCCCCCCAATGTAAATCAGGGCGGCTTCCAGATTGCCAGTGGTCCCAACATGCAGTTAAGCCAGCCAGGGATCACTGGGGTGCAAGGATGCCCTGGCCATGCCACTTTCACCAGCTCTAAGGGTGGGTGGCATAGGAACTACCCCGAGCTGTACCCCCTACCTGGGGGTGATCATCCTGTAGTCTAAGAACTGAGGCCAAAGGGCCTGACTTACCATTGCCATGCACATTGTGGCAGCATTTTCAGCAGTGCAAAGTGAGAGTGCAGTGGGTTTAAAATGTTACCAATCTGATCTTGCAGTGTCTCACACCCACTCTGCACTCACTTTGCCCTGGTGTACATGACAAGATGCATTGCAAGAATGGATGGGGCCTATACAATCCTTAGAAAAAGCTGACTTCTAAAGTATATGGGCTTGATTCTCCACTGTCTTGAAGAGAATGGGCAGAGCACTCATTTGGCCCTTGGCTTTCACAGGTGTAAAGAATTATTTTATTTTCACATAAGGATTCCATTTTCCATATATAATATTCTCTCATTTCAGGTGCTGCTAGCCCACTTTTCAGCAATCAGAATGTATTAGCATCTTCCATTCGTAGCACAGTGATGGAAACCTCTACCTCTGCTAGTGCTGGCAGTAGTCCACCCAAAACTGTCTTGTATTCTAAATATGAAGTGGACATTGATACCCAGAAGAGAAGCACTAGTTATCCTGGAAAAGAGCACATTGAGAGCATCTTGGAAGAGTACTCACAGCAAGTCAGAGATCTGCAGAAGAGACTAAATGATGTGAGTTGAAGACTTTGGGCCAGATTCATGGGTATGGCTGCCATGGCTTTCTTACATACTGGATTCCTGGACTGGCCAGGGGAGAGTTTGGTCACCAGCACATTTAGAGCAGCCTCTTACCTGTTCTCAGCTACCATAGTTCCCAGTGCCTCAGAACAGCAGCAGTCTTGCCATGGCCCCTCCGGTAATGCCCCCAGTACACCTGCACCACAGCATTGAGCAACAACTGGGTATCTGAGAACACTAAAAAAATGTATCTTATTATAAATTATATTACCCTTAGCTACATTTATTTTTGGTCAAATATTCAATAATTTGCTTGTTTTGTTTGTCCAGAACACTGAACTGCATGAACAACAGAAGTTCAATTTAAGACAGACAATCGTTGAGTTGCAGACCAAACTTCAGGAGGTGCAAATGGAGAGAGATGCTCTTGTGGATATCAGGTGTGTACATGCTTACATCAGAGACTAGCCCATTGTAGTGTATCTGGTTAATGATACACAGCTCCCATGTGGGCTTGGGAGGAAGAGAAGGACTGCAGCAGGTGATTGAACTAGTCCCCAAGTGCAAGGATGGTTCTCCTGGAAGGAGCCTTGGGCAGCAGTAGTCATGGCAGAGTGCAAGGTCTGGCCCATAGTTTCAGAAAACATACCAGAGTCCATAATTTGCAGAAATAGTGATTATAAACCCTCCCCCACCCCCAATATCAGACAGGATAAAAACAAACATTGAACACCATTATCACTTTCAATATTTCTTGGATGTCTTCCTTTCTGAAATACAGACGAAGAGAATCCCAGACCCAGGAGGACATCAAAATACAGCTACAGGCTACAATTCATGAACTGCAAACAGCTAACCACCTTCAGGAGGAGATGCTGAGGGAGGCCAACAGCCAAACTGAGCATCTGAAAAAGATGGTACATGGCCATGAGGAAGTGCTCCACGAAATGCGGGGCGTCCTAGTGGACTACGAAGACAGCACAGGCAAGAGGGTGTATGAGCACGAGAACATCAGCGGTCTCCATATCCGCAACCTGGGCACAGCTTTTAGTAAAGTCCTGCGAGATTTAGACTCAGAGGTGTCGTATCTCAAAGGGAGGATTTTCCCGGTGAGTGAGGAGAACACTACTTTTCCTGACAGTTAGTGGTGTAAGCTTCCAGGTGACTATGTGTTTTGTAAAAACACTCTGAGAGCCAAATCCACAAAGCAGTGCCTGGCTCAAGTAGCTGAATCCTTCCCTTGCCTCAGAGCAGCTGTGGAGCCAATTCACACAGGCTGCTTCGGGGTGCTGCATGATCCCCGTGCATACCACTCCCACAAGAGAGCTCCAGAGAATCCAGGTAGTGGTGGATCCCCTGGCCCTGTCCAATCCCCACTCTTGGGAGCCCTGGGGAAGCTATTTTAGCTCAATATATTAATTTGCCTTCCTATAAAGCTGCAAGGGCTTGTGATTTCAGCAGTTCCCTGGCTCCTAAGCTGAGTCTCTTTTGGTTATCTTCTGAACATGCTTGAAAGCCAAAATTTTACAGCTGTTGCATCAGTTCAGTAGTAGCTTCAGTGTGAAAAGTTAGCCATTGGATTGTTATGCTGGAAGGTAGTGTTAATACCTGTCCTCAGTCCTAGACCTGGGTAAAATCAGTGGGTGCACTAAGCACTTATGAAGAAGCAGTCAAAGGCCCTTTGTGTAGCAATAGCTGAAATAATAGATGCCACTGCCCAAGGCTCTAGCCAGCATGGCAAGGCCTGAGGAGAAACTAAGCCATGCGGGCAGAGGGATTTCCCTGGGGATGGATTACAGACACAGGTGCTGGGATATTGACACTGGTTGGTGGGTGGGGGGTGTCTGTGGCTGTCAGAGGAAGAAAGATGTAAAAAGCCAGGAGAAAGCCAGCAGACAGTGAGAGAAGTAGTCATGAGGATGGCCCTGAGAGGGATCAAAGGCAGCTCCTTGGTGGGAAAGGGCTTGCTTAAAAGTAGGCTTGGAAATTGTCAACAAGGAAACTGGCTGCTGTTGTGTGTTCCTACTGTGTTCAGGGAAACAGGTCTTTGTATACATTCTTTGTTAATGGTATCAAAGAAATACCTGGCTCCATCATCAGTTTCGCCTCCTAATGGAAACAATGCAGCAATGCCCGAAATATTGGCCAAAGGGCAACGATATTAATCAGTAATGGCCTGAATCTGTACAGTGCTAAGCACATCTCGTGATGTGTCAAGGGCCCTCAACGTCTATTGATTTAGGTGGAAGTTAAGAGCACTCAGCCTTTTGTGAGATGAAGCCCTACAGAAATCAGTGCTGGCTATCAAAGACTCCTTTGTCTGACGCTATGTCATCGGCTTAGGGCCAGATTGCACCTTGGCCACCATGCTGGTGGACAAGCAAGTGAAGACCTTGTCTTCATTGGGACAAAAAAGGTGTGTTCTTAACTCGCCTGCTAACTCGAGGTAAAATTCTGGTGAAGAGGACAAGGAATTGTGTCGTGTCACACAAGTAAGCTCTTTGGGGCAGGAACTTCCTTTATTCTACCTGTACAGCTCTAGCACAGTGGAGCCCTGGTCCATGACTGGGGCTGCCAGGCACTATGATAATACAAATAATAAATAATAATTAGTTAGCAGCTCAAGGTAAACCCCAAGGTCCCCTATAGTTTTGAACTCAACCTGCTAACTTGTGTAAAAACTACAAATGCCTTTACTTCAGGTCAAATCCTAGTGAAGACAGATAACTCAAGGTAAGAACACCCTTTTTTCCTAATGAAGACAGACTGAGAGGGCACAAAGAGCCTCACGCCCTTTACACATCCCATTCAGTGGCCAGCTACACAGGAGTCTCTGAGCTCAGGGAGTGCAAAGACTGCAGGGCTAGCACTGCTTTCTACACTAGCCCATGGAAAGGGGGCAGGCAGGAGTCCAGCTGTGACCATATTCCCCACTGGCAGCGGGCCAGGCACAGAGGAGCAAATGCTGTAACATCTTTTAGGAGGAGCACACTGCCTGAACTCCCACTAGGGTGATGTGTCTCTGTACAGTCCCCAACTCAGCTCTGTAGTTTACAGCCAGAATTTAACCTTGCTTGTGTGAGTTATGCAACCTGAACCTTGGTTTCTTAAACTGTAGTAAGTATTGATTTAGATTGTGTTTTCATTTACTAGTGGGTAAGAGTGATTACTCACTATAAACAACACTGTAATTTGCTTACAACAGTTGGAGGAACAACTTGAATCACTGAAAAAAGAATCACAGGCCAAAACAGAACTTCTGCTTCAACAACATCAAGATAGGTACCTTTTCCCTATTTAATCACTAGTATAGTTCAGGCACCATCACTTCCTCACTTTTCCAGGATTAATTATTTTTTGTACCAGATGCTGATACTATAATAAGTGTGGGGTGCAGTAGCAGTCAGTATTATTGAGGGTTTATCTGTTTCTATTGTAGCTTTGTGTTTTTAAATGCTCATAATTTCCTGACACATTTAACAATTTCCAGACATGATCTCTGCTGAAAGGTCAATATTTTGGAAGCGTCTGAGCAAAACCATTTCCATTGGGTTGTAGTAGGAGGATTTTCTGACTTTTGTGTTCTTTACCGTGTCATGTTAATATTTTCCTAATATAGACATGTTTGTTAATGACTAGAACCAAAACCGTTTAAATCGTTCTTGTGTGGAGAACAGCATTCTTGTTAAAGCTGGTTAGGATAAAATCAATAACTTTATAAAGTAAGATGGAAAATAGAAATGACCAGAGGTATTTTAAGTAACTGCAAAAAATGCTTACAGTGCTTTTTGCTTTTTTCAGATCAGGGCTCTTCCCCTCTCTCTGATTAAAATAAGCAACTGAGCTTGCTATTTATGTAGCTAGTGCAGATTGCAGTACACCTTGTCTAATACATGGTAGTGCTTTAATGTAAATAACAATGTGTGGATGACATGACTTTTAATTGTCATCTTTTATTTTCCTTGTTTTTCCCCTTATCTCTTTCTTGTTTTTGTTCAAAACTTTGGCCTTCCTTGGTTCAACAAATTGCAACTTCTCCAACTTTCTAATTGAATTATCTAGTTATGTCATCAAAATAAACTGTGAATTAATTTTATACAATTGATTACATTCATGACAAATCCCCCAAATCTTTAAACTTATGACTACTGGGGAAATATTCTTTTCCGTACAGTTTATGCAGTGGGAAATACCTTGTCTACAATTGTAACCAGTATTTATTTTTTAAAATAGGATTGAGCAACTAATAAATGAACATGAACAGGAGGTGGCAGCACTGACTGATAAAACCAACAGCGCACGCAGCCATGCAAATAGTATCCAAAGCCAGATGGAGATCATTCAGTATGTTTCTCAGTTATACTGCAGAACACATTAAAATAACCTTGCTTCTAGAGAGGGCACCCTCTGCTAGCATACACTCTCTGCTGGCATGATAAGATTTCCTAGTAACTTTGCTTCAGAGTTAATCAATCACTGCAGAAATCATGGGAGGTGAAATCTAGAAAGGGTACAGAATAGATAGGGGGGGAACACAGTCTTGTGCTTAAGGCAAAGCTCTGAGAATCAGGAGACATGGGAACTGACTCTCAGTCAGAAGCAAGGTAAGTCAAAGTCACTGGAGTTATTCTGGTTCAGGTGAGAGGAGAATCAGTCCTGGGCTCTTTTCCTGACTGACGTAAATTTCTTTTTGTGACGTTGAGCAAATCTCTGAGTCCTGAGTTATGAGCATCTCCTGCAACACTGCACAGTAGCGAAGTGAAGGAGTGAACAAGAACCTTCTTCACTTGCACATCTGCATGGGGAATGCTCACAATAGCGTTCACTGCAATCTCTATCACAGGGACTGCTTCTCTTCCTCCCCTCTTTGGGAAGCAGAACTAGGAAAATGTGGGACCACAGCCCTGCTCCCTCTCTATACCTACCCACAGAGCAGGAAAAGATTGCTGCGGGGAGCATTCTGCACCAGCTTTATATAAATTAAGCAGAACTGGGGCTGTGCAGAAATGACTGGAGTCCTTAACCATCAAGAGTTGGTAGGATTCTGGTCCAAAATTCATTCCCGACAATATATTTCTTGTCATCTGTATCATAAACAAAAATGGATGAATTCTTTTGATGTTTACTGGCAGAAATAAATAGTGATGAATCTTATAGAAGATCCTGTGGAAAAGCCCACATATATGGCCAGTGTTGGCATTGCTAATAATTGAGTGACTGGAAAATGGCATGGTGGTTCCCTGTTGATGGTCCCTTGATGACTTGTAGGTCAGATGTGCTCAGTTTACATGTTAAAAGATGTTTTCTATCTGCCAACCCTGCAAACTCAAGCTGGGGTTTGGAAGTCAAATTGGGCCATGTGTGACTTGTACATAATCGCCCATGATAAAGATTCGCTGAGCTGTATTCTGCCCAGAGTTCCACTTGTGCAGTCCTCTGGTGCAACTAAAGACAGACTCTAGCTCCCCAGTTAAAACTTAGTTAACGTGTGTTGATGATACATGACCAAGAATTGTAAACAGAAATAAAAGCAGTAACGCCTTATTTTTGTCATTAAATTAACCAAATATGACTGAATACAGAGGGAGCAGATCTGTTAAGCAAGAAGGTGCCATTTTTATATTTTCACATTTCAGACTTCACACAGTGAAGTCTAGGGATCACATCCTTAGCATAGCCGTGTATGTATCATGCTTTGGCAGCGCTCACAATTTTTTTTTTCCTTCCTTTCAAAATTTTTCTTAGAGAACAAACACGAAACCAGAATTCAATGTACATGCGTCAGGTCAGTCAACTGGAATCCACTGTTTCTCAGCTGCGTTCTGAATTACGAGAAGCTAAAAGGATGTATGAAGACAAGGTGTGTGTGGACTGTAGTGTTCGTAATAGCTCCAGCTGAACTTGGTACCTGGGTTTTCTCCTGAAATGCACTGTATAGGTCAGAAAAAGACAATCACACTCTCATTTGAAAAGCTGTTGTTTCAGAGAAATTCAATGGCTGATCAGATAGATCACTATTCTTTTATCCATGGCACTGTTTTTCTTTCCAAACTATTGTATTGTATTATATACCATGTTTAAGCATAGGAGCAGGCTTGAAGTGGTTTCCATTATATACAGGGTTTGCAGTTTGGTTCAATGTCTCTCAGCACCTTTGCTGTAAAAATTGTTCCAGCACCCCTAAGTTTAAGAACAAATAATATTGTTCTCTAACAAACAGATTAGAGGAGCGCACAGATCAAAATTAGTGGCAAATGATTCCATCTGGAAATCAATGCAGAGGACCATAGACTTTAAATAGCAGTTGTATATGTGGATCAAAGGCATTATGTCTCCTAAAAAGGTAGAGAATGTAACAAGAAGATACAATTAGGCAATTAAAAAGAGCTTCTTGCATGAGCCATAGCACCCAGAAGTATTCTCCAGAAACTTTCTGTCTTGGGAAATCAAAGAGGAAACTAATCTGCTGTAAACAGATCAAGAGCCCTAATCAGCATCTGGAATATTAATTTTTTACCCATTAGTTAAATGAACTTGTTGATTAGGTCAAATAAAGCTGCTGTAATTGGCAATTCAGACCTAAATGCTTTGGCCAGAGAAAGAGGGAGAATCTTAGCCACACCACAAGTACAGGCCGAAGCACTTTGGTCTTGAATCACCAATTACAGCAGCTTCATTTGACCCAATCAACAAGCTTCCTCACAAATCCTTTATTCTGTTTACCAATCTCCTCTCCCATCTACCTATCCACAGTCCCAAATGAGACAGTTCATTTGGCTGTCTCATGAACATGCCTTCTCTCAGGGGTTCTCTCAAAGGTTTTCATAGGGTGGATCATACCTCAATAGAGAGAGTGTGGTTTCAGCCACCTGCCCTTGCAGCTTCCCAATCATGAACCATTTGGAATCACATAAAACCCCTGTGGCTACTACAGCAATTGCTTGTGTAGGAAAACAGTGTTAGTATTGAAGTATTTTGAAGTGACCCAGGTGGAAAGACAGCGTTTGTCAGCACCTGCAGGTTCAAGCTGCTTTTCTTCTTCATAGCAGCAAGTTTGATAGCACACTGAAAATCCCTGACTCAAAATATGGGCAGCAAATCCTTTTCCTACACCTCTACCTTTTGGTGATCCATTACCTTAGACCAATGGAGAGAAGTTCACTCCAGCCAGTTCCACTCCAGAAGTTCACTCCATCCATTCACTTTTCAGAGAATTTATTTCATGTCACCTCCCCACCCCAACTCCACATCCCTTTCTGGGATCCCTCTTACAAGAAAATACAAAGACTGAGGTCAGTGCCCTTCCCCAAACGGGAACAGAAGAGTTACTTCGGCAGTAATTGGGAGAGGGGTTGTATTGCCATTATTTCCTCATTCCCAAATACATGAGAGTTACGGAAACTGAACATGTACATCGAAAAGTTCCGTTTCTGTGTGGTGATTATACACTTCACCTTGAAATCTGTTAACCACTTATGCTAAACAATCTGCGTAGCCTCTACAGTATAATTCTTTCTCTGAGTTCACAAGGCTGGTTTGAGACTGTACCCCTAAAGAATGCCTATTTCAATATAATATCTAGCTCTCTCTTCAAAAATACTTGAGGCTCTGCACATGTGAAGGCCGCTACCCAGAATGACAGATTTCTTTCAGGAGGTGTTCCCCATCAAATATGGGTTGCAATTGTTTGATGATACCCCATATGGGTTCCAGTGTGAGGTGGTAGGTGACAACTAGAGCTGTGTAATCATTTCCCTCCCACTCATGACTGGAGAGCTATTAATGGGCCCAGGGAAGTCCTGATAACACAGCTCCATTGGAGCTCCATTGTCAGGGAGCCCGGAATCCCAGAGTAAGTAGTGGGCCTCTGTGCAGATGATCCTTGTCTCTTGTGCATCCCCCAGCATCCACTGGTCTCTGGTGATGGGACCATGGCTCATTGGGCGGGGAACACTCAGAGGAAATCCACAAAGAGATTTTCCCTGCACAGCAGTAGATGACTCTGATTCACTAACCACAACATTTTGTGTGCCCTTTCTTTAGAATTTCCATTTCCTTATTCCCTTCCCTGGACTTAGGTCTTTTGGTTTCATAGATAATACTGCTGTGATTCTGACATCTCATAATTATTATCTGAGGATAATTTCCCTTTTTTCTCAGAGGCTGACCTGAAAATGGTTGCTCTCCGCTCTCTGTAAAATTAGAGCTGACAACTCATGCAGTAACGTTTGACTTCTGGAGTCAAATCCTGCTTATGTTACACATCATGTTAACTTTGGCAGCCTTTTCCTGCTTATTAGTGGAAAGCTGCTCCCAGTGTAGAGCTGTTGTATGATTTGACATGGTTGTTATTCACTGTTCAAGAAAGGCCCAGAAAGGAAATAGCAGGGATATGGTAGGTCAAGCTTGAGGTACCATGGCACAGATATGTTGTGCATTTGAAAGCAGGCCAACCTGCCCTTTGTCTGGCTCCACTTACTGCTCTGTTTCACGTGCATCAAAATTCATTCCGTACTGTTTCAAAACAAGCACCGCAGATCTCAAACCAAACACATTTTTTGTTGGGCTTGTAAATTAATCTGTTATGTTCCAGCTGTGGCAGAAGTGCAGTTTACCATGTACTTTTTCATGTAGATGACTTTAACAAATTCTGTTCGGCATAAACAGAGCAGCACACTATACTAGAGTCATAGTAATGTCGGGCTGGAAGGGACCTCGAGAGGTCATCAAGTTCAGCCCCCTGCACTGAGGCAGGACCAAGTAAATCTACACCATCCGAGAGAGACAATGTGAGTGAGGTAATATCTTTTATTGGACCAATTTCTGCTGTTGAGAGAGACGAGCTTTCAAGCTTTTCCAGAACTCTTCTTGAGGTCTGGGAAATGTACTCAGAGTGTCATAGCTAAATACAAGGTGGAGCAGATTGTTTAGCATAAGTGGTTAACAGATTTCAAGGTGAAGTGGCCGTTAACACCTTTCCCGTCATATGGGGGAAAAGGAGGGGGAAAAAGCTGGGGGTGGGATTTAGTGGGTTATAGATTGTTGTGATAAGCCATAAATCCAGTGTCGCTATTCAGTCCTTGGTTTTTAGCGTCTAGCAAAGATATGAATTTAAGCTCCCAGACTCATCTTTTGAACCTGTTGTGCAGGTTTCCTTTGAGGATGAGAACTGAGAGGTCAGATATGGAGTGATCGCTTTGTGAAATGTGTTCACCCACAGGTGAAATGGATGGTGTTTTTGTCTTTTATAATTTTTCTGCCTGAGTTCATTCGAGAGCATAGTAATTGTCTTGCTTCACCCAGATAGTTGTGATCAGGGCATTTAGTGCACTGGATGAGGTACACCACAGGTTTTGACAGGCATGGGTAGGACCCATGGATCCTGAAAAGTGTGGTGGAGGCGCAGGGGCGGGGGTTGATCATTGTAGCTGTGGAGGTATGTCTACAGGTTTTGCCTCTGTTGTTCTGGCAGGGTCTGGTGCCACTTTGAGTTGGTGAGTCCTGGTCTGTGGGGAGTTTGCTTCTGATTATGAGCTTAGAGAGGCTGAGGAGTTGTTTGAAGGCCAGTAAAAGGGGTTTAGGAAAGATTTCTTTCAGGATGTGGTCCCCATCAAATATAGGTTGTAATTGTTTTATGATACCCCATGTGGGTTCCAGTGTTAGGTGCTAGGCAACAACTAGGGGTGTGCAATCATATTTCCCACCCACCCACCGATGACTGGAGAGGTGTTTATGGGCCATTTCCACTTGAATGGTCCCTTGAAATATGTGTTATCGACATGCTAAACAATCTGTTCCACCTTGCATTTAGCTGTGACACTGAGTACATTTCCCAGGCCTGAAAAAGAGCTCTGTGTAAGCTCCAAAGCTTGTCTCCCAAACCAACAGAATTTGGTCCAATAAGAGATATTACCTCATCCACCTTGTCTCTCTAACAGCCTGGGACCAACACAACCTCAGTTCTAGACCATCCCTGGCAGGTGTTTGTCTGGAAGATGCCACCCCTATATCTCTGACTGCAGAACACAATCTTTGGGCATTTTTCCCTTTTGGAATTCTTAACAAAAACAGAAACCCAGAATTTTATGTGCAATACTTCTCCAAATGTTACTAACTGCAGCAAACATCACTCTCAGATACCTGCACCTGGCCCGCTCCACAGTCTTGGCACGGATCCGGTCCTAGCTCCGTACCAGCCTCTAGCCTTGGCTGCTGGTCGTGGCTCCATTCCCGGCTCCATTCCTGAGGGCTGGGCTGGGAACGGAGCCAGAGCTGGTCGCGGGCCCGGCTGCTGGCTCCGATTGCAGCCCAGCTGTGTCTCCACCCCCAGCCTTGGCCCCTGGGAGCAGCCCTGCTCCCAGCCCCATCCCCAACTGCAGCCCTAGCCTTGGCCCCTTTACCCCCGTCTGCGTCCCTCCCCCTCCCCCGAGATGCAGCATCATTCCGGCGGGGTGTGTGGACAGGAGTTAGGGGGTGCACGACCCTCAAGAGTTTGGGGACTGCTGCATTAGAGAAAGTTTACCACCTCCAGGTGGAGATAACCCATTGGTTTGCCCATAGATTTGATAATGTATTTATGATGAAGGAATGCAGCTCCCTGCTGTGTTGTAGATATTATTGGCTTCATCAGCTATTGCTACAGACATGCAGAATCTTACACTCAGGCCATGGCATATCTGAAGGATTTCACATCATCTTTAAGAACAAAGTGAATATGACCAGACAGACAACCATTTTTAGAGGAAATTGGGTAGTATAGGCTAAGCTATTATTTTTGTATTGCTCCATCTGGACATCATTCCCACGCTGTGTTTGGCAAGGGACTCTCCATACGCTGCCAGATCCTGGCTCAGATTGTCCTCAGGAGATCCATGCGTGAGGGGCTTTCTCCATTAGCAGATCTGTCCCAGATGGAAGCGAGGGGGCCAGCCCCCTTGGTAATACCTTCCCACACCTCTGGAGCCTACAGAGGGCTCTCCACTGGGTTGGGCTCTCACAGGAGGAGGGGAGGGGTCAGCTCAGGGAGTGGGTAAGACTGTATGGACCATCATGCTCCCCCACCCTCCCAGATATTATGTACAATAAGTAATATGTCCTTTCCCATGGAGCCCCACCATACGGGGGCTGTAGGAATGGCTCTAAGGGCAACTGCAGACAGAGAAGGCCCTGGGAGTGGTCCTTTAATGTTACACTTCTAGCAAGCAGAGGAGTTACCAGGGACCCCACAGCCAATCCTGACCTTCTCTCTACCCAGAGAGCACTGTAGGCCTTAGAATCAGAATTGCAGCTCAGTGACAGGGAGGGCAAATCCTGCCTCTACCAGGCTTTGGGATAAGACTTGTTGAGGAGGTCCTTATGGAGCTGGGTCCTGTACTCTCCTGTTGGATAATGACAGCATCATTGGCATGATGTTCCCCCTCTCCACTGGTCTGAAAGGCAGGAGTTTTGAGGTCACTCCTGAATAAACTGGTTATGCAACTGTATTAATAATCAGAACATGTACTATTCCCCTGTAGTTATAATTGCATTATAGAGAGAACAGTTTACTGCTTCTGTCCTATGCCAATTAAAGGGTGGTTGATTTTTTTTTAAAGAAGGCAAAAAGGTAATTTCAAGATCTTAGTCAGGCCAAGAAAGATTGTAGATTTTAAAGTGTAGTTCTTTGAAAAGTGTTGCAATAGCATTGTAGGTGGTACTATGTTTATTATCACACAGTGACGCCTTATCAAATGTGCTCAATTTTCAATTAAAATAATGATTTATCTGACTGCCGGCCATGCAATATCAATTTAGAATCTGCAAGTCAAACTGGGTTTTTTCCTAGCTCAGACATTACCAACATAAAGATTCCGCATTTAGACTGTAGTTAACCATTGTCTTGATGAGGTTTGAGTGGGAATAGAATCCAGCTCACTCTCCCCTAGCTGTGTTGGCTCTCCAGGACTAACAGTAGTAGTAAAAACTCATTTTAATCACTAAAGCAAGCAGATACATCTCTGAATACACATAGGGAACAGATCTGCTGAGTACAGCAGCACCTTTTGGACACAGTCACTTTTCAGAGTAGAACTGTCCCATAAGACAATTATCCCCAGCTGTTACATTCTTTTTATTTGCATGCATACTTTAGATAGAAGATTTGGAAAAGCAACTGCACCTGGCTCATTCTGAGATGGCAGAGGCACAAACTGAACGGGATCAATACAGTCAAGAATCTGGAAATCTGGATGATCAGCTTCAGCAGCTGCTGGTAGGAATTTGGGATATTAATAAACCATTGAAGAACAATTTATAGGGGAGTCCCATTTTAGTAATCAGTTTGTCTCTTAATCAGTTGAATACATGGATTAAATCTTACCATCTAATAGCTTTTGTTTTTATTGTTGCGGTTGTATGGGCACATTGCCTATTATGGAAAGCTGGCAGCCTCTTTATAATTAAGACTGAGACTTACTATAAATTTAATCTTCCTGCCCCAGAAATCCTCAGAAAGGTCTGAAAAGAGCACACTCAATGCAGGCATACCCCTGGTAGCTGGGTATGGCATAGCAGACTCTCCTTCATTTTCTGCCTGTTCTTATGACCTCAGCCCCCTGGTCAGGCCATATTTAGTCCCACCCCTTCTAGGTTAACAAGAAGTCTTGTAAATAATCGTTCCAATCCTTACTTTGGCCCTCAACTCTGGTCCCCACGGTCCCTACCAGCCTTCATTCAGGGATTCAACCATAACTCCTTCCCAGGAGTTTCACACTATGTGCCACAGTGAAAGATAGGGGAACCCAGACCCCTCCTTTACACTGGGCTCCTATAGCCAGCAGCCAACATCTGCTCCATCAGACTCCTTGCTGCTGCTTCCCTGGACATCCTCCTTCCATGGCCTTTTTCCAGACTTCTCCCCACAGAGTCTCTAGTTTCATCTTTCTTTTAGTGGCCAGGACTCTCATGGCTCTTCCCTGGGTCCCCCAATAAAATCCCAAACTAGAAGTACAAACTTAAACAAACTTCTGCCCTCCTCAGGCTCTCATTTAATCTCTCAGGTTTCCCCTGCTCTGTTTCTCACTTGAGCATCTACCAGGGTTCGCTCTCTCTCTCTCTCTCTCTCTCACACTCTGGAAGTCCCAGTTCTGCCTTTTTAATGCGCTTACTCCACCTCAGTACTTGCTCCATGTCTCTCCTAGACTCTTACCAGCATCTTCTATTCAGGAAAGGATCCCAGGGAGCTTTCCCCTTGACCCCGCCAGTCTCTCTCCCTTATTACCAAGGGAGGCACTGCAGAACTCTTTCTCCCCACAACCATCCTCTAGGCTGGGCTTCCTCTCTTTATACTAACAACCCAGCTGGGATTCTTCTTTCATTGGGCCTGGCCCACCCTTCAGGTGCAACCAGGTGCCCTAATTGGGCTCTCTACTCCAATTAATTGTTTCATTACTTATATGGAGCACATATCTCATCACAAGTTCATTTCCATTAGAAACCCAGGAAATTCAGAGCTAAGGTTAACATTAAAAGAAATGCAAACATTTGAAACTATGAAAATCACAGTTAAGGCTCCCAAATATAAGAACAGCCAGCACATTGGGTCAGATCAAAGGTCCAGTATCCTGTTTTCTGACAGTGGCCAATGCCAGGTGCTTCAGAGGGAGTGAGCAGAACAGGTAATCATTGAGTGATCCATCCCGTCGCCCATTCCCATCCTTAACTCTGACCCCATAGCTAAGCTAGGTTAGCATCCCACCTTTTTTCCTTTCATATCTACTTTGTAAGATTTTTTTTTTGATCCAGGACTTTCCTAACTGCTCTGTATAGTCCCTGGCCATAGACTGAAGACATCTTAAATGGGAAAAAACAAAACAAAAACACACTGTACCTGTACAGCTTTCACAGAGAGTAGCAAAATTGTGCATCACAGATCATTGGTTTCATACATACACCCTATTTCCAATGCTAAGTGTAATACTTCATCATCACACTCATCTTTTGCTCTGTGTATGAGTTCTGTAATTTCATGATTGGGTTTTGGGAGGTTAATATACCAACTTTCTGTCTAGTGTCACTTGTACAATAGGTGACACATGGAATCTGAAGAAGAGTTTTGCATGATTGCATTCCGTATGCTGTTTAAAACAAACAAGAGGTGTTTTTTCACACAACGCACAGTCAGTCTGGGGAACTCTTTGCCAGAGGATGCTGTGAAGGCCAAGACTATAACAGGGTTCAAAAAAGAACTAGATAAGTTCATGGAGGATAGGTCCATCAATGGCTATTAGCCAGGATGGGCAGGGATGGTGTCCCTAGCCTGTTTGCCAGAGGCTGGGAATGAGAGACAGGGGATGGATCATTTGATGATTATCTATTCTGTTCATTCCCTCTGGGGCGCCTGGCATTGGCTACTGTTGGAAGACAGGATACTGAGCTAAATGGACCTTTGGTCTGATCCAGTATGGCCATTCTTATGTTCTTATCTAATCAGGAATGTGTAAAGTATATCTTTTCCTGTGAACTCTTTATAGCGTAGAGAAGGCTGGAGTCAGGACAGTCACTATACAATTAAGAGTAAAGCATTCTAGTTGATGAATAAGGTAGTCTCAGTTTCTAATATTCTTCAAGATATTGGGGGGGAAAAGTTACATTTGTTTCAATGCCTTTACTGTGTATGTTCATTCTTTCACTCTCTGAGTCTCTCATTTCATTCCCATTTTCTTTGGCTTTACTAGTGCTCTGCGTGCTGCCTCCACTTCCAAAATGTCAGCCCCTTCACATTCTACTAAGAATTCTGCTAGCCCCTTTTTTAATTAACATTTTCCAAATTGCCTGATAATTTTGGATTGTGGCATCAGTTTTTGAAACTTTACATTTGTTTCTGAGCTAAAAATGATTGAAAAAATGTACAACAAATTGCTGTCTGCAAACAGTCAATCAAGCCATGAAATTACAGTTCTCATTATTGTTAAAGGTGGATGATTTCCTTCCTTGGCATGTACTGTAGTATTTGTATTTTCACTATTAATTTTGATACAATGCAGTTTTTTGCATTTTGCTGATTTTTTTGGCTAGGGTATGTTGGCATAGAAATGGCATCAAAGGCTTCAAGTCTTGAAGTGTTAAATAAGATATTGATAGCGGTAGTACTTAGAAGAGGATTAGTTTAAAGCTATTGCTGTGTTGAAGGATGGTGCCTCAGAAGCATCAAACTATCTGTTCACCAGAAATTGGCCACTTGGGTTGCATTAGGCGAGGTATTTCTAGTAGGGATAAGGAAGTGCTAGTCCCGTTATATAAGGCGTTGGTGAGACATCATTTGGAGTATTGTGTGCAGTTTTGGTCTCCCATGTTTAAGAAGGATGAATTAAAACTGGAACGGGTACAAAGAAGGGCCACTAGAATGATCCGAGGAATGGAAGGCCTGTCGTATGAAAGGAGACTTGAGGAGCTCGGTTTGTTTTCCTTAACCAAAAGAAGGATAAGGGGAGATATGATTGCACTCTTTAAATATATCAGAGGGATAAATACCAGGGAAGGAGAGGAATTATTTCAGCTCAGTGCTAATGTAGACACGAGGACAAACGGATATAAATTGTCAGTCAGGAAATTTAGGCTTGAAATTAGACGAAGGTTTCTAACCATCAGGGGAGTGCAATACTGGAACAGCCTACCGAGGGAAACAGTAGGGGCGAAGGACCTCCATGACTTTAAGATTAAGCTAGATAAGTTTATGGAGGAGATGGTATGATAGGATAACGGGCTTAGTCAATAGGTCAATTAAGTGCCACACTGGTAAATAGTACAATGGATCAATGATATGATATTCTTAACCTTTTTCCAGAGGGTATGGCTGGAGAGTCTTGCCCGCATGCTCGGGGTTCAGCTGACTGCCATATTTGGGGTCGGGAAGGAATTTTCCTCCAGGGCAGATTGGCAGTGGCCCTGGAGGTTTTTCGCCTTCCTCCGAAGCATGGGGCAGGGGTCGCTTGCTAAAGGAGTGGGTAGATCGGCTTATGTGGCCTGCATCTTGCAGGAGGTCAGACTAGATGATCATAGTGGTCCCTTCTGATCTTGAATTCTATGATTCTATGATTCTATGATTCTATGAAATCCTGGCTTTATTAGGTATAAAGATATAGTAATAATGATTTAACTATATTACTGATTGTTGCTAATATTAAAGAAAACAAAAGACAGGATGGCTTTACGATTTAAAGAGGACAATGGCTGCTGTAATTTCTTGTAGGCTGATCTACATAAAAAAGAGATGGAACTGAGTCTGGAAAAGGAGCAGAACAAGCGGCTATGGGATCGAGACACTGGCAACAGCATCACCATTGACCACCTACGGAGAGAACTGGACAACAAGAATATGGAATTGCAGCGCATGGAGAACATAGTGAAAACAATGAAGACCGAGTGTCAGGGACAAATGGAACGTCAGGTTAGGAAGGAACTGCTGAGTGGTATTATTACCATTGAGAGGTTTCCCATTCCCATACACCTAGATATATACCAGGGGTAGGCAACCTTGGGCACATGTGCCAAAGGCGGCACACAAGCTGATTTTCAGTGGCACTCACACGGCCCAGGTCCTGGCCACCAGTCCGGGGGGCTCTGCATTTTAATTTAATTTTAAATGAAGCTTCTTAAACATTTTAAAAACCTTTTTTACTTTACATACAACAATAGTTTAGTTCTATATTATAGACTTATAGAAAGAGACCTTCTAAAAATGTTTAAATGTATTACTGGCACGCAAAACCTTAAATTAGAGTGAATAAATGAAGACTTGGCACAGCACTTCTGAAAGGTTGCTGACCCCTGATATATACTAAAAATAGCACTGTTTTTCTTATCCTAGTTGGAACATGAGCAGCATCTATACGTAAGCTGCCAGAGGTTTTCATTCTAATGCCCTAGTTTTGATCACTCATAACTTTCTGGAACTTTCACCTGCCAGTCAGAAATTTTCAGTCCTAATCTCTGGCCTAAGGTGATTTTATACCAAAACAGCCGGAATTTGAAATTTGACACATTAACACACTTCATGAAGAAGTGACTTTGAGTGTCTGAGGAAACTTGGTTTGGCTTTTGCCAAGTTATAAGCCTCCAGAAATCGCATTTTGTGCATGTCCAGTAAATGTAATGTGCCCAGGACTGATGGCAGCACCTATGAACCTCTTGTGGACTGTTCTCTATTTCACTTCTCTTTCAAGACGGCCTTTCTGGTGGCAATCACTTCTGCAAGAAGAGCTAGTGAACTAAAGGCCCTCATAATTGAGCCACTGTATACAGTATTTCATCGGGACATGGCGGTGTTTATGTCCACAGCCTAATTACTGGGCTGAGTTGAGCCCTGTGTCCAGAAGGACTGTTCCGTTGCTTTCAACGGAGTAGACTCTGGACATCAAGCCCTAGGGTCAACTCCTTTCTTCAGACTGCTGCATCCTCTCAAAAAAATCTTCCAAGTCCAAATACGTAACCCAGTGCCAATCCTGTCAGCTGCTGCTCTCCACTTTAGGTCAAATTAATTTGTCTATAACTTGATTCCTTTATTTGCCACCAACTAGCCAGGCTTTCCCTACAACTACTTCCTGCAACCACCCACCCCATGAACTTCTACCTTCAATTCCTGATATTTCTGGGTCCATTCTTGTCTTCTGCATCTGTACTGCACTATTAGCGGTTCTTGGGTCACAATGCTTCCTGTTGGAGGTTGTCCCATAAAAGTCTATGCACTTTGCTGACTACAGCAATAAAACTAGTTATATACTATTGATGCACACATACCTTTTCCAGGATATATTTGCTGTAAAGTTCAATTGGTCAGGCTTTAATATATTGAATGATTTAGACCTGTCTCCTCTGAATAGTTTAGAGACAGTTAATTTGTTTATTCTATTTTTCATATCAGTCCTACTTATTTTTTTTCTATATTTCACACTGTGTTTCCTTTATCAAGGAAGGAAGAAATGCAGAAGAATCATGAAATCCACTAGGGTCCTTGTCATGCAAACCTAATTTACCAGTGAAGCTCTCAGATACCATAATGATGGATGCTATAGAAAATCCATAGATAGGTAGCTAGAAAACCCTGTAGGTAGGAAGGCAGATAGAAAATACAGTTGTCAAAGTTGACCATTTTATTGTTACCATTCAGATGGCTGCAATTAAGGAAAAGAATGAAAGCATTGAAAGAGTCTCCTCCTTGACCGCCCAGCTAGAATCAACCAAAGAGATGCTCCGTAAAGTGGTTGAAGATCTGACAGCCAAGAAGATAAATCTGGAAGCTTCTGAGAGAACAGTGTCTGACTTGACAGCCTGCCTGCAAGAGAAGGAGAGAGCCATTGAAATTACCAATGAGGAAGTCAGGAAGCTCCGGTCACGGGTAGATAGTAAGTTGCAGGAGCTCCAGCACTTAAAGAATGAAGGGGATTACTTACAGAATGTGCAGTCGGAATGTGAGACACTGAAACTGCAGGTGATGGAAAAGGAAAGAGTTATTGAGATTTTCCAAAAGCAAATTGATAACATGACCCAGATTGTGGGCCAGCATGGACGAACTGCTGGTGCAATGGAGGTGGAGAAATCTCAGCTTGTGAAAGAAATCAGTGACAGGAAACTGGAAGTACAAGAACTTAAGGTCTGTACATTTCACCGTGTTTACGTCTCTGCAAGACAGTACGTTCAGTCTGTTTTAAAGTCCACATATCGATATGTTACACTGTCTGTGTTTTCAAGCAGGTCAGAAAATGGGCCTAGAAATCTATAAACATTTAGAAGACCTAGCATGGCTGGGAACATCATCATTATGTTATCATTATTATTTTGATCAGTTTGTATGAAAAATGAAATAAATATTTCTAGGTCTGAAGTTAACAGATTATGGGTGAAATCATGTGCAATCCTGCAGAGCCAGGATTTCACTCTATGTCCATGAGTCAGAGTAGTAACTAAACTGGACTCAATATTAAAAAATGTGCACCTGAGTTGCACATGTAAAAGCATACTTTTGCATACACCAAAGGGATAATTGCATGTACAACTGCAAATTTAACAATGTGTACAATTACCCAATTATGCACAACCAAATGTGTGTCTGTGTGAATAGCTTAGCCTCTTATTTTTATAATATATAGGCCAATTGATCTGCTTCAGCATTTTACCAAAGAACAAACATGGACAAGAAGGAGGCAAAAGAGTGTTCTTCATCACAAAATTACCATGGTGGATCCCCACTGTAGAATAGTGCTTCAGCCATTGTGTGTCCCACTCCAAGGCAGTTGATCTGCAGATCTAAACATTTTGACTTGTGGTTATAAAAGGCCACCCTACCATTTTCAGCTTCTTTTCTACTGATGATAGAGGTCATAGAACCATTGCTTCATTGTTCACGATTTACACAGTGAATTAGATTTAGAATAACAGTGGATGTTAGTATAATAATTAGCCGTTATAATTGATGTTAATTGTTACTATAACAGCAGCAAAGAATCCTGTGGCACCTTATAGACTAACAGAGGTTTTGCAGTATGAGCTTTCGTGGGTGAATACCCACTTTGTCAGATGCAAGTGATGCATCCGACGAAGTGGGTATTCACCCACGGAAGCTCATGCTGCAAAACCTCTGTTAGTCTATAAGGTGCCACAGGATTCTTTGCTGCTTTTACAGATCCAGACTAACACGGCTACCCCTCTGATACTTGTTACTATAACAGTAGTGTTAGATCCAGAACTAGTTTGTTCTCTCATAGGCAGATCCAGAGAAGTGTTTAGGCTTTAAAGGTTGATGACAACGAGAAGTGCATGACGGACCAACCTGTGAGTCACCCTTTACCATAGAGGCTTCACCACCCCCACCACTTCAGGCAAGAGGCGAGCAGGAGCAGTAGACAAAAGTTTAGGAAAAAATTTTGTCCACTCAGCACTCAATCTTGAAGGGCTTGGAGATGTCAGATCTGAAGGTGTCAGGCCGCACCTTCAACAAAACAGAAAAAGTCATATTGTTACAGAGAGTGGTAATTATGGGTGTTTAGTTACGGAAGGAGAAGCACTCTCAACCTTTGTGGCACTCTTCATTGAGACTGACTAAACATTCCTCATCTAGAGTATGCCCTATAGACCTGACATCTTCTTTAAAGAAGAGGCATTCTAAGCTCGCCATATTCAGGTGCTGACAAGACTCCTTAGAAAAGGAAAGGTTGGTTTTTGGAGCTTACTCAATTCCAAGGGGCTCAGATTTGTTGGTTCATATAGAAACAATCTGATCAGTTCAGCACTGGAGGAACATTTGAGCCCTCTCTGTTGATCTCCATTGGTTCTGCTCTGATGTCAGTTCAGCATCCAGAGTTTTGGGTGAGGGCTAAGGAGTTTTGCAGTGCATCATCAGATCCAGAGCTGACTCCCTGGTTCTGTTACAACCATGGTTCTAAGTCTCTTGGGCTGAACCCACTAGAGGCTTTGCAAGTGATGTATCTGGCCCTTTACTTAGCAGGGCTTTCACTTCAGAGTCTCATACTCAGAAGTCTCCCACCTCATCTGCAGCAGCCTTCAAACCAAAGGACCTTATCACTAAAATATTCTGATCTACCTCTTCATCAGCTCTGGCTTCTCTCAGTGCTGGCTTAGTATGAAACCATCCTTGCCTCCTTGTACTTTTGCTGTTGTGTGGTGTGTATGGGGTGCCACAGCTGGGCTATGGCCCCTACAACCTTTGGAGCATGTGACTTTTCTGGTTTCAAGTGCCACTTTACCCTGCATCTTCTCATGGTCACCTCAGGTAGATGGTATACTGAGCATCTTCCCAAAGCTCAACTAGTTTCCATCAACTTGGTAAGAAATCATTTCAAATCCCAGTTCATTCACAGGTGAAACAGCACAAATCAGTCTTTTTTAAAATCTTGTGAGTAACTATAGGAATCAAAACACAAAACATATGTGAGTTAGGGATTTTATCAACTGATTTAGCCACTAGCTGAACTCTGATAGTGCTTAAGACCAGAGCACATTTTGTTAAAAACAGTAATCAGTTGGGTTAGCAGAGACAGTGATATATGCTGAAATAATCTGTTTATATATTTATCCCCCTCATTTTTGTGTCTTTTCCATTCTAGTTTTCATCTTTGCACCAAGTTATTCCATGATAAAAATCAGATTTCAAATAATTCTGATGTGTATATGTCTTAATTGTTAGTTAAAAGCTTTATTACAATTTATTTATTTACATAAGTAGATTGCGATGGATAAGAAAGAAGACAGAATCCGTGAAATGGAGACCAGATTGAGTGAACTGGAGCTGGAAAAAGTTAAACTGATAAATACCTGCACTGAGAGGCTCCGTGCAGTAAAGGACATGAAACTGGAAAGAGACCAACTCATGAATGAGCTGAAAGCCAGTCGCACTGAGCTAGCTGGCCTCGCAGGTAGGGAGCCTCAGATCAGATATCTGCTAAATCAGGCTGATGTTAAAAATAGAAGAGCTGCCTGCTCAATCCAAATATGGGTACCAGTCAAGTCAAGGAAAAAGTTCCCAGATAGAGTACACTGATGGTCAGGCTGCTTCAGAGAGCTAATTCATTATTTGGATTTCTAGTATAGAATGAAGATGATGTCATTTAGAGGCATAACTCCCAGTGCCTTGTGCAAAAATACTCAGCAAAGCCTGACCTTTGGTAGGGCCTAGAATAAAAACCCTAGTAGGTCACAGAATATAAACTTCACCACGAGCCCTCCTTCTTCCCCAGGTTTTATACAGGGAAGATAGATATTGCAATGTTCCATCATTTAAATAAACTGATCTGGCACATCCTATTAACTGTTTGCTATCAAAATGTAGTGAAAATCTTGTATCTTAACTCATCAGAAAGAGGACATTAGCAAATGCTATACATGAAAGGAGATCAAGATGCCAGGGACATACAGCATGTGATATTGGCAGAAAGTGTCTGAACCCTATCACTGCCAATAATAGCCTACTCAAAAACTCATAACTACGAGGTGAGGTTGTACATGTGTATTTCCTTTCACCACAGTCACCAGAACTCAAGGAAATCACCTATTAAGGCAGCATTAACATCCAGACCAACCACAATTCACATGCTGTACTATGCAGACATTATACCAGCCACATGCATTCACAGATTCCCCCATTCATTTTCAGCATAATACATATGCCCAGCTCCCCAAAGTCACGCTCCAGTGCACAACCTTAACTCTGACCTCAGCAAGATTAGTAGATGGTAACCATATACATACTTTTACTTGGAAAGTCTGTCCTCAGATTTTGTGAAAGGTAATAACAACAGAGTTCAAGTGTGTGAGGGCATGGGGGGGTCTGAAATGGAGGGTCCAGAGCTGGAGGGGCCACACTGTGTGGGAGCCAGAGCTGTGCAGGTAGTGAGAGGGAGTTATGTAGGGAACATAGATTTGTGGAGGATGATTGGGGGAATTTGAAGGGGTCAGAGCTGTTTGAGGGATGCATTTGAGTTGAAGCTGTGCTAAAGCGATTTCAGGGAGGGTGGCTTGAGTGGAGAGGGGGTGATTATAGCTATGTCAGGACATAGAGCAGGTTGGAGTTGTGAAAAAGAGCCTGAGAGAATGGGCACAGGTCAAATATTTTATCTCACAAGGAGCTGTGCCACACCAGGTAGCAATGGGCAGTCTGATCCCTGAGCAGCACACAATCAAGAAGTGTAGCTTGATTGTCACGTTGTAGAATGGATTTATAGAACAGTTAGGAAATGCATCTCATTTTGTTCCAGTGAAACACAGCCTGTCGATGACATCATAGCAATGCAATGGAATATAACGTATTTTAATTTGTTAGCAATTTTTTTCTCTGTTAATTGCATAAATATTGTATTCCTTTTAAGGGATTAATCAGCACATAAATAAATAAATTAAATAGTAACAGGTGGATGATTTTATGAATCACTTTACACTTTTGTTCAATTCAATGTGCTTACATTGAACAGAGGAATATGAAAATGTAAAGAGGAATTATCGAGACAAAAGCGAAGAGATGGAAGGTATCACAAGCAAACTCAGAATGCAATTGAAATCTGCCCAGGCTGAACTGGAACAAACCAGAGCCACTTTAAAGACTATGGAAGGTTCCGACGGCCATGGTAACTTTGGAAGGTTTTTTTTCTTACCTCATATTTGTTTGTCTTTTTAACAAGTGGAATTTGTAAATATCTTTATTCCTTCAGTAGATGTTATTAATGGTAATTCAAATATTTTATAAAAGGAATAAAAAACAGTGGCATATGCAGACACCTTCTTGTTTTATGGTTTACTAGGAATCAAATTAAGCCAGGAAATTTGGAGCTGAATTTCATCAAAGTATGAGGTGGTCTATATTAAATTTTCCAGTATAGGTTCTTCTGTTTATATCACAGTCACCACCTAGGCAAAACTCCCATTGACTCTAATGGGAAGTTTGCTCACATAAGGACTGCAGGATCCCAACCCACAGTCTGTTTTTAGTGTATTATTGACAATTGATTTCCAAATAAGAACACAGAAAGCATCATGCCTGATCCATTTTGTTCATGAAGGACTAATCAGTTGGGAACCTTGTCTTTTACAGCTATGAAAGTTGCAATGGGAATGCAGAAGCAAATCACAGCCAAGAGAGGACAGATAGATGCATTGCAGAGCAAGATTAAATTCTTGGAGGAGGCAATGACAAATGCAACTAAGGTCACAAGAGCTCCAAGTAAAAGTATTTAACTATATTTAGATAAATAGTTCCAAGTAGAGATTCAGGGCCAAATTCAGGGTTAGTCCAAGAGAGACCAAAGGGAGTATTAGTTAGCTTAACTTATACCTTCATCTGGCTTCCTCCAGCTGAATGTTACATCAATTAGTCTCTCTCCAGACTGAAATTCCCTCCGACTTAGGGCCTAATTTTCATATACACTAAGTCACTTTACACTGCTCTAGTGATGTAAAGGAGCCCTAAACTGGGTGTAAATATAATTTACTGCCAGATCAGATGAAAGTGACCTTAGTGTAAATGAGAATCAGGCCCTTAATTACTTACAAACTCGTTTAGACTCACGTTCTCTTACCAACCAACTCCCCTTTCTTGCACATCCTTCTGAATCTGGCCCTCAGTGCTTACCCTCAGTTTTACCTCTCAGTTTTGTTTGCTGCTGGATTTGAGATACTATTTCCTAACTGAAAAGTTCATTCTGCTCAATAGCAGGCAACTATTATATTTATTAGCTAACATATCCTGATTGACAGCAACTGTCAGGCAGCTACAATAACTTATTTTCATATTTTCTGTAAACATTATTGTTCATACGAAAATGCCACAGTGGGTGCTTGCTTTGGAGGATGGTTTAGCAGAATTTGTCTTAATTCAGATTCTGAGCACTTCAAGTTTTGGTGGATACTGCTTGTCAGTTTCTTACCAATGAAGGTCTGTCTAGTAGATTCCCAGACAGATAAGTGGTTTAGTTACCAGTAGAGTTGATTGGATTATCACCTACATGTGTTTACAGCAATTCATCGTCCTCTGCTAGCTTTGGATCTAGTCACTTGCATGGATTATGACAGTTGTTTCTTCGGTATTGGGCAACGGAAGAGCTTATCAAAGCGTGGAGCATAATAGTATGCTCATACACTGTCAAAGCTTCAAATTTCAGATTTAAAATGGTTCAAGGCTCTGTGAGGTGACAGTCTAACGCTATAAGAGGTCACCTTCCTATTGTGAAAGCTCCTGTTTCTGCTTAGTATGATAGCTGAGCTTCTGGAAAGGTTCACTGAGCAATTTTAAACGAATATAAACCATTTCAATTCATAAAGCTCATAGATAACAGATGTGTATATTGTTAGCAATCCTAAACTGTTATCTCATTCACTTTGGTCTTGATCTTTACAAATGCAGGAGAAGCATTATCTGAAAGAAGAAAAAAATAAACTAAGCCAAGAACTGAGTAGTATTGCAACAGAAAACAACAAGATGACTGGAGAGCTGGAGATCCTAAGGTCACAAGATCGACGTTTGAAAGAAAAGATTGCTAACATGGAGGCAGCTCTTGATAAGGTAGCTCTTGGTTTAGTCAAACTTTTCATTCCCCAAACTTTTCCTGTGAGCAGAAGGGACCTTAAGAGATGACATCTGGTAAAACCTTGACCTGGACCTCACATTAATACACTTCTGGTTTCTTTAACTGAAGCCTTAATTTAGCCCCAGCTGGCTCGGGAGATACAAGTTGCACCTCCTTGAGCTAGAAGGGAAGAATTCATCCCTAGGGAAGGGCTGGTGTGGTTTGCACTGCTACCTTCCACTAAATGTTTCTATGGTCGGGACTCTGTAGGAGCCCTGGCAGAGAGACACTGAATCAGTATGTTCCTGGTGATCACCCCGGCCAGTATTGCCCATTTATGGAGGCTGCAGGCATCCCAGTTCAGGGAGGATTGTAAGCACCTTGTGCTGTTGCAATTGCTGTCTGGTTGAGCTTATCACAGCAGATCCTGCCCCCTGGGTCTAGACAGCACTCCAGCCTCCAGGTGAGGACCCAAACAGCCATGTAAAACTAACTGTTGTTAGAGGTGGAGCTGGTAGTGACACCTATACTTAAAATTGCCTAACACTTCCCATTATAACATGGTTTTTCTGTTGCTTTACAACTTTGCCATACTTTAACCATTCAGGCCGAAAGTTTCCATGCTGGGTTCTGCCTCAGGCTGAAGTTTTCAGGAGAGTTTCAGCTAGAACCGTTCATCCCTTTCTGAAAAAGATATTGTGGAAGAATAATGTGCTTTTCCCATGTTAAATTTTTTTACAACCATTTCATGGAGGAGCTCAAGTGCCTCCATTCTGTGGAGCAAGGACTTGAAATTCAGCAGGGGGTTGCCTTGGGGCCCCAGATGTGCCTTTTCCTATCCCTGTGAAAAACACCCAAGCTGCACCAACCTATAAACCCTTGAAAAAGTCTCCATTTGCATATCTTCAGTATAGACTTGTTAGAATTGGGCAGCTAAATTCCATCTGCACTGGCCACGCTCAACCCCTCACAGCGCCTATGTGCCAACCAGACTGTGCATGTGCCATCCCCATAAAACTCCATCTCAGGACTGCATGGGCCACCAGGGGGCACTGGGCACAGGAACTGAGAGCAGGTGGACTTTCCCTCATGTGCCACAAAGTCCTGCTCCGTCCAGGCATACAGGCAGCATACAATAGGAACGTGCTTGACGCATATACAGAGGAGAAGAGAAATAGTCCTAGTGGGGTGCGGAGAAGGAGTAGATTAGAACAAGGAGCCTGTGGGGTGGACAGAGACTGGTTGGGCAAGGAGACTGAGACAAAGTGGCTATTGGGATGACTGGGATGAAGATCCTAAGAACAGAGACTCAGCCTGCGAGAGGGGGGAAGACAGATCAGATGCAGAGCCAGCACCACAGGCATCCTTAATTCTGGCCATTTCCTAAATTTGAGTGCTTGACTCGGCAATATTAATAATGTTGTTAGCACAGCTTTGTTGTGTGTAACAGAACATACAGTAATAATATAGCCGACTAACAAAGGCATAGGCACAATGAAGGCTGGTGCTGTCTGAAAGTGAGTGGGTGAAAACTAACTGTAAAAGTACAGTCAGAGCCCATTTAAAGCAGTGGGTAAAGATCATAACGGATGGTCAGACAGGACAGATAGTGCCTATCTTACCTACCCTGAAGAGCCTCCACTGTGTAGACATCATTAAATGTAATTGATCAACCTGCTGCTCATAAATTATTTCTGAGTTGAATGTTGAAATAGAAACTACCGTGCAAACAAGAAGCAGCTAATTATGTGTAATGAACACTGTATTCACCATGCTTCAGTGAGCATAGAGAGTCAACTGCCTTTTTGTCATGTGACAATGGCAAAGAATGACAGAAAGAAACTCAGTTTCTTCTAACACTGAACAAGGAACTTTATTAGAATTATGAAAACACCCTCCCTAAAGTGTCCCTGTCCCTCTCTGCCTCACAGTAGCGCTCGGGCTCAGAAACTTCCCCAGCTCCTGTTGCTTAGTTTCCTGCTACAGATTTAAAGAACCAGAATACGTATTATCATATCTGCATATATCACATTTTTCCGCTATAAACAATCTTTAACAAGTTGTATTATTTAACAGAGTATAGATTCCAGACTTCACCCCCTCATCCATTTTAAAGCCTTGAAGAGGGCTTTGCCTAGTTAATACACTTGGATTACTAATCCCATAGGTGTTCAGGATTCTTTCCAATAGGAACATCTCCTTTCATTAAGGTTGTTGTGTGGGTATCCTTGCTACTAGGGTCATATGGCAATTCAGCTGCCTTTTGGAAGCTCTGCTGGCACTATACAAATGAAAGGTCTCTTTGTAGGGCCCCTTGTTCTTATTAGAGAGAGAGGATTAAAACATTTAATAGAAAACAAAGAAAAGGTTAATTAAACCTCATATTCTCTCTTGCAGGCATCTATGCAATTTGCAGAATGTCAGTGCATAATCCAGTGTCAGGAGCAAGAAGCCATGCGCTTCAAACTACAACACACTTTGGATATAAAAGTAAGTTCTTTATAGCTAATATGTGGACTGAAAAATTTAGGCATTTACTCTTGGTTCTAGTTTTAATACTATCCTCCTTTTACTTCAGCATATGCCCAAGGGTACTTATCTGATACCCTTAACTCAGGTTTAACATCACCCCTTCACAAGTGGTGCCTTTGATATCACTTGCTTGTAAAATACTATTCCATGTGAGTAAGGGTATCAGGGTCTGACTTAAAATGAATTAAAATTGTAATGGGAATGCTTTGGCACCATGCTTCTGTGACAAGTACTAAGACTTTTGTGATACTCCTGAGATTTTCTGGCAGTTTCAGGTGAATTAGAATTTGAGAGTTTTACTGAATTCTATATGAAAATGAATAATGCACCCAGAACAGTAATAAGTTATTTAACTGGACATTAAAATATGGGACAATTTTGTTTTGTAGTGGTTTCTATAGCAGGATGGACATGCACTAAGCACTCCGTCCTGGGGCACTGTACAGGCACACTGATCCCTTTTGCAGGACCTGTAAGAACTGCACACAACCTTCACACAGCTGTCCCACCCTTTGCCTGTGGCTGGCTTCATAATAGGATGATTCTTTTCTAGGATAACATCACCCCTGCCTCGGGCCACTTCAATAACAGAAATAGTTCTTAATCATCACAGGGTCCCAAGATAAAGCCCATCACCACACAAGAGTCCATACTAAGCTCTGGTGTCTTCGCTCATAGGCAGAGCTCTTATTCTGTCCCAGCTTGTCCTCCCAGTTCTTCCTAGCTGGAGCTTAGCCTTCCATCTCTTGCCTTTAAGCCCAGACTCCATCCAGGTTTCTCCACAGAAGCTGCCTGGTCCCTGGGCTTCTCTCTGTCACAGCTCCCTTGGCCTCAGGGCCTTCTCCACATGCGGTCTTCGCACACTCTGCAGTTTCTCTTTGCTATTCTGTACAACCCCCACTGCAGCCTCCTGCTGCTCTTTTTAGGGCAATCACCCTGTTCTCTCTCCTGTGTGACTCCTTCTATAATCAAGCCTGGCTCATCACAACCTTTAAGGGGTGAGCCACCCTGTGGCAGCTCCTAAGAATCATTACCCCTGAGTGCTTCCCAGATAGAAAACAGTTGTAACCACCACAGCAATACATGGAATTCTGAGCACAAAGCAAACTGCTGGAAGTGGGTGTGACTAATGGGTTTAAAGGGGTTAACTTGTGTGTGCCTTGTAAAGTAGATTATAGGACTACACTGGGGGCCATATTTTATAGCATCACACTGCCTGCTGCCATTCAGGATTCCTTGCAGTCAGTGTGATCCTATGGTTTTTTATTCTGCATAGGAGGAACACCAGTCATGGACCAGCCAAGATTTTCAAAGGTGACTATTGACTTTGGGTGCCTCCATTTTTGTGTTCCCAACCTGAGACAACCCTAAAGGGGTCTGATTTGAGGCCCTCAGAGTCACTAGTCACTTTTGAGAATCTTGGACCAAGGCCCTATTGTGCTACACACTGTGAAAAACACATAACAAAGATGGCCCCTGTCCCAAAGGGTTTAGTCTGCACACCATTTTGTCTGCTTACACCTGACTACTGTTCTTCGGCAGGAACTGCAGGGCCCAGGATATACGTCAGGTTCTACTTCTGGAAAGCCACGCCACATATCATTGCCACTTACTCATCCCCACGCTAACGTGCCACCTTCCCAAGCCTTTCAAGGCTTCATTCCTCACGTGAGTATCTGCTCTAGATTGTGAAGTCAGCATGACACAGAGCTATTCTGAAGTTCAAAAACTGATGTCATTTCCAGTGGGGGTTTTTCAAAGGGATTCTTACCTACCAGGCTTAACTCATTTCCTTTAACGTCTCGTATTATGGACTTACTCCTTTTCTTTTTATTTAGCTAAGACTCTCTTAGCAGTTGGAGAATAAAAACTAGCTTTTTAAAACTAATTTCCTTACCTGTGTCACTAATAACACTTTAAAATATTGAAACAAAGACTACATTGAAATACATTTGACTTTTCTGTAACTCACTCAGCACAGACAGTGAGAAAAGACTAGTCAGATTTCCAGTTTCCAGCCAATTTCCTTTTTTGGTTCTCGTGCACCAGTACAATCCTGCAATGTTTGGTTGCAAATGCTGCAGGAGAATGTTTTAAAAGTTCCTTCCATACTGGCTTTCTCTGATTTTTTTTTCCTTTTAGTTTATGACAGCTTTTGTATTAATATTAGATTATGTAACCTTCCTCTGTTCTTTTTAAATACACCTAAATTATGGATTTAACCGAAATCTTATGCAGAAAATAATTCTCCATTATTTTCTCTATAGTTTTTATATGATTCTCCATATAGGACATGCCCCAGATCCCACCAAAGTAAATGAGAGTCTCAATCACGTTTGGTAGCAATTGGATCAAGCCCATGATCATTAGCACACAACAGAGTGTGGGTTTGTCAGTCACTATGTGCACACCTTATTTTGTATCAGTAAATATGTACCGTGGGACCAATTCTGTCCTCACGCAGATCCATTGATCTCAGTAGGAATTGCACCTAATTAAGGCCCCATCAGCCCTCTGCGTGTGCTCATGGCATGCCCCCTCCATGCCCCTACAGACGCCCCATGTAGGGAGGGGTGCAGGGCGAAAAGTTGCAGACTGTCCCCACTAATCCCATGGGGAAATATAAGATACTGCACATAAAATCTACAGTCTTTTTTTTCTGCTTTGCTCTTTGTGTTTTGGGAATTCACATTTCCTACAGGGACAGCTGTGGCTCAGGGGAGTCCCAAATAGCACAGCTCCTGCAGGAGCTACACTAGTGCCCACGGATTTATAGGAGTGGGTAGCAGGCAGCAGTGCTGAGGAAAGGGCCCCGTGCCCAGCCTTTCCCTTCCCTTGTGTGAGAATAACCTTTCTAGAGGGTGTGGCCACGTGAGGCCAGAATTGGACCTTGTATATTTACAGTATGTTCAGCTTTATCTTTGCCGGGTCCAGTGTAAACCAAATGCTGACATTTAACTCGAGCATGCTAATGCACCATTGGGAGAACTTCAGTAACTCCAGTGCAAAAGGTTTTTATTGCTTTCTCAGAAAAGAAATGGTTTGCTCACTCCACATCATTGCTAGTTTCTCTTTCACACAGCAGAGAAAACGTCACTAAACGATGACCATAATTTTGCGGCTAAGGCATGTTTGTGTACTTTAGCCTACGAATTGTCTATTTGCTCTGTCCATTGAATGTCTGCATAAACTGTTACCTATCTCTGAGTTTTCTGAGAACAGACAAAGCAGCTAGGAAATTATAAAAAAGCTTTGGCCAAAGTTTTGCCTTTTATCACTTGGAGACATGCACTTAAAAAGTTCCAGTTACCAACTAACTTCACTTTCTAATGTGTCCCTTTTTCTGTATATACAGCATGTGAGCAAAATGTATCAATTGTGTGACTCCAATGAAATCAGTGGAGTCACAGCAAGGATGCACTTGGCCTTTCTGGGGATGTCTACACTGCAATGTAAAACCCACTGTGGGCCAGTGGCAGCTGACTCTGGCTAAGGGGCTGTTTAATTGCAGTGTAGATATCCAGGCTCAAGCTGGAGCCCAAGCTCTGGTACCTTCCCCCCTCGTGGAGTCCCAGAGCTTGGGCTCCAGCCCAAGCCCAAATGTCTACACTGCAATTAAACAGCCTCACAAGCCCAAGCCCCGGGAGCCCAAGCCAGACATGGGTGTCTAATTGTAGTGTAGACATACCCATTGTAAGCCCCACCTATTAAGATTGCCTGACACTTCCCATTATAATATCCTATTATTAGATGCTTATAACTTTGCCAACCTTTAAGCATTTGGGCTGAAATTTTTTTATACCGGGTGTCTGTTTCAAGATGACTTTAAGAAAGAAAAACCCATTTCAGAGAGAACGGTTTAACCCATTTCGAAGAACGAGGTTAGAGAAAAGTGCATTGTTTTGCCCAGGTTAAAAAGAATTCTGGCAATCTTTTCTTTGAGCAGCTCAAGCACTCTAATAGTGTGGTCCTCATTTTCTGGGTGCCTGACTTGAGCCCACGGGTCTTGATTTGCAAAATTGCTGAGCATTCACAGCTGCAACTGAAGTCAATCCAAGTTGTGCTTCAAACATATAAAGTGTTATAGAATGCTAAGTAATCTGAAAAATCAGGTCCTAGGGGTCCCAGATTGGGCACTCCAAATTAGTGGACACTGTTGACCTTAAAATCCCTGTGCCTCTGTTCCCTACTCCTATCTGTAAAATGGGAGTAATACCAGCCCCTCATTTCACAGGAGGTGTTGTGCTAATGAATTCATGCGTGTTTGTGAATAATCAGATACTGTAGTGAGGAGCTCCAGAAAAAAGCTGATGAGGAAATTAATAATTCTCTGTTCAGAGCCGGGGTTGACTAGGGTTCACTAAATAAGGCCTAGGGCCACCCATTGAATAATCAGGAGAAAACAAAATATTAAATTTTATTAAATTCAATATTTTAAATATTGAATATAACTTAATTTTCATTGAGTGAGGACTATGCATCATGTACGCTGAATGAGATGGAAGTCCTGTGGAAAATATAGTATGTGATCGTGTAATTAAAGACTGCTTTACAATGCGTATGCACCGGGAGGCTGAATTAAGGTTGCATTTCCTAACTTTTGAGTGCTTAACTTTGCAACCTTAATAATGTTTTTTGAACATAGTATTTGTGTATGTATATAAAAATGTACATCTATATCCAGTACTGTGTATAATCATGTTATGATTTTCTTTACAATATTCTGAAAGAGAGACGGCTTATTAACTTACATAGTATAGTCACCTCTTATAAAATATTTTGATAATGATCAAATTTTCATGGTCAAACCTCTAGATAGCCTCCACTAAAATAGAGTTAAAAAATCTACTAACTAAGAACAAAAGAGAAATGTCTGTCTTTAGCTGGGTATATATAGGTTCTGGAAAGCAAAATGCCATTTTAAAGATTTCTTTTATAAATGAATATTTAATTCAGATGCCACCCAAGCCAGGCATTGTGAAGGAGGACCCACTGCGAGATTTAAAGCGGCTTCTCCAGGAATTAAGAAGTACGATTGATGAGATCCCCTCCATGGTTCTCAGTAAGAGTGACAGCGATGGCAGGAGAGAGTTACCTTTAGCCACCTTGAGAAACACAATGTAAGAAAAGTGTAAATTAATCTGGACATATATAGCCTTCTGAAACTAAAATCTGGCCACTCAAGTGCTTTGGGGACAGTGCAGGATACTGTTGTACAGGAAACCGGGATTTAGGAATGGACTCAAGGTATCCAGAGAGATTAGCCATATTGCTCATGCAACAGCCCTTATTGATAAGCTGCTTTCTGGGAGAAGAGTAGTGGTTGCTTATAAGAGTGCAGAAGGAGAATGGTGGCCCAAATTAAAAAGATAGGCAAGGTATCTGTGCCATGGTCTAATGAATCCATATCACAGGCTGAGGATGATATATGGCTATGATGGTAGTGGAACTAGCAAATGACTGCATCATTTGCACCCCGGTGATGTCTTGTTTATTTACTTTCCATCTAAGCATTTCAGATTTTATGATCATTTGTGAACCCCCTTCTTCTGTATTATGGAAGTATCCTGCCATGTGAGAGTAGGGTGACCAGATGTCCCGGTTTTATAGGGACGGTCCTGATTTTTTGGGCCTTTTTCTTATATAGGCTCCTATTACCCCCCACCCTGTCCCGATTTTTCACATTTGCTGTCTGGTCACCCCCTATGTGGGAGACAGGCGAATGGTTTCTCTTAGAACACTACAATGACTTCATAGATCATGTTAAACAAAAATATCAAAACCAGCATCACTTGTAAAAGCCTGATGCTCTGGATCCAGAAATAGAGAGTTTGTAAAGATTAACATCATTCATGACTTTGCATTAGAATATATTCCTTATTTCAAGAATTATTTATCTCCCATTGTATGTAAAATTGGGGCTTTGTCAGATCAGCCTCATATACAAAACATCCCATTCTCGGGCTTTTTACTGTTTTGGTTGAGTAGCTGTTTTTTACTGAACCAGAAATTAGTGTCATCAGCATCAAACCCTTTGAGAGTCTTGACAGTCATAACGAGGGCCCTACCAAATGCATGATCCATTTTGGTCAATTTCATGGTTATAGGATTTTAAAAATTGTAAATTTCATGATTTCAACTATTTAAATCTGAAATTTCACAGTGTTGTAATTGTAGAGGTCCTGACCCAAAATGGAGTTGGGGGTGGGGGTTTGCAAGGTTATTGTAGGGGGGTTGCAGTTCTGCTACACTTATTTCTGTGCTGCTGCTGGCAGCGGTGCTGCTTTCAGAGCTGGACATTGGCAGCTGCTGGCCAGAAGCCCAGCTCTGAAGGCAGAGTCACCACCAGCACCAGCACAGCAGTAAAGATGGCATGGTATGGTATTGCCACGCTTACTTCTGCGCTGCTGCTGCTGGTGACTGTGCTGCTTTCAGAGCTGGGCAGCAGGAGGGCGGCCAGGAGCCCAGGTTTGAAGGCAGAGTCACCACCAGCACCAGCGCAGAAGTAAGGATGGCATGGATGGTATTGCCACCCTTACTTCTGCGCTGCTGCTGGCAGGGCACTGCCTTCATAGCTGGGCACCCAGCCAACAGCTGCCGTTCTCTGGCTGCCCAACTCTGAAGGCAGCGTAGAAGAAAGGGTGACAATACAGCAACCCCCCCAGAAACTCCCTTTTGGGTCAGAACCCCCAGTTTGAGAAACCCCCTGAAATCCGTATAGTATAGTGTAAAATCACACAGAAGATGAGATTTCACAAGGGGAGACCAGATTTCATGGTCTGTGATGTGTTTTTCACGGCCATGAATTTGGTAGGGCTCTACTCATAACAAGGGAAGAATGTTTCAGAACACAGGGCAGTCAACAGTGCTGAATTGCCAATGTCTGGATTATAATGATTGTCTGTATTATATCTTTATGATGGAAGTGAGATAAGCCATTGGCTTCTGTGTTGCTAATTCAGCCATGAGCTCAAGAAATGGTTTTCAACGTCTAGCAGTAAATCTTTGACATTTTGTAAGAACAGTTTCTTTGGAAAGATTTGCCTTCTGTTTTCTCTCTTCTGTGTGACATTGTGTTCCCCATGTGAGTTGACATGAGGACTGGAGAATCCTTTCCAGAACTAATTATTCCTCAGAAAATGACTATATCTGCCAATCCTCATGGTAGTGCTTTTCTTGATATTGTTAACCATGGTACATTTTTTCCCATACAGAGATGCTGCAAGTAGAGAATCTGCTGTCACATGCAGCTTGCGACAGGATATATACAGCAAGTAAGAAACATAGTCATTTGACTGAGAATGTCCCCGACTTTTACCAATAATCCGGGAATTAGTCTACTTGTTTCTCTAGAGGATGTTAAATAGAAGCTACTAAAGCTGAACATTTTAAAATCAGTAGGTCCAGACAACTTGCTTCCAAGAAGTTCAAAAGAGCTGGCTGATAAGCTCACTGAACCATTCAGACTGGTTTTCAGTAAGTCTTGGAACAATGAGGAAGTTCCAGAAGACTAAAGAAAAGCTAATGTTGTGCCAATTTTAAAAAAGGGTAAATGAGATGATCCAGGTAATTATAGGCTTGGTAGCCTGACATCAATCCCAGGCAAGATAATGGAGCAGCTGACATGGGACTTAATAAAAAATGACAGAGTAATGTAATTGTGCCAATCAACATGGTTTTATAGAAAATAGATCCTGTCAAACTAGTTTGATTTTTTTATGAGAATATAAATTTGTTTGATAAAGGTAATATGTTAACCTCATAGACTTCTCTAAGATGTTTGACTTGGTACTGCATTATATTTTTATGAAAAAAACCAGAACCATATAAGATTAACATGGCACACATTAAATGGATTAAACTGGATAACTGATAGGTCTTAGAATGTAACTGTAAATGGGGAATTGTCATCAAGCAGGTGTGTTTCCTGTGGGGG
The DNA here is from genome assembly GCF_020497125.1 of Mauremys mutica. Lineage (NCBI taxonomy): Eukaryota > Metazoa > Chordata > Testudines > Geoemydidae > Mauremys > Mauremys mutica. The sequence goes on along the minus strand of NC_059076.1, from coordinate 18,067,496 downwards.
TCTCAGAGGCATCAGTTCTTGACCCTATGGTATCAATGACCTGGAAGAAAACATAAAATCATCACTGATAAATTTTGCAAATGAAACAAAAATTGGAAGAGTGGTAAATAATGAAGAGTACAGGTCACTGATTCACAGTGATCTGGATTGCCTGGAAAACAGCGCAATCAAACAATGTGTGTTTTAATACAGCTAAAGTGTGTATGTCACAGGTCCAGACACCGCTGGAATGCCGTGTCCAGTTCTGGGGCCCACAATTCAAGAAGGATGTAGATAAATTGGAGAGGGTTCAGAAAAGAGCCAAAAGAATCATTAAAGGCTTAGAAAACCTGCCTTATAGTGATAGACTCAAGGAACTCAATTTATTTAGCTTAACAAAGAGAAGGTTAGGGGGTGACTTGATTCAGTAATAATGAGCTTTTCAGTCTAGCAGAGAAAGGTACAACATGATCCAATGGCTGGAAGCTGAAGCTAGACAAATTCAGACTGAAAATAAGGTGTAAATTTTTAATTATGAGAGTAACCATTGGAATAGTTTACCAAGGGTCAAAGTGGATTCTGTATTACTGACAATTTTAAACTCAAGATTGGATGTTTTCTAAAAGATACATTCTAGAAATTATTTTGGGAAAGTCTGTGGCCTGTGTTATACCTAGATGTCCACAGAGGTCTCTTCTGGCCTGAGAATCCCTGAATGCAGTAAAACCAGAGGGACTAGCTTTTGGGAAACAATGGCAGTAGAGTTGATTAGCAAGATAGGTTTTAAGATGGTGAAGAAAATCCCTGGTATTGTGTTCCAGGTGACTGGAAGTTCTTTTAATATCAAAGCACTGAGATACATTAGCGTGATACATATCTGTGAGCTCTATTGATCAGGTCTGCACCTCATAGGTATTCATACAATACTGATTAAACTCCCCAAACCCTTTCCAATATGCTCCAGGCGCAGTGCAAAGCCTGGTAAGGATTATCCAAGGGCAATCTCTTTTTTGATTGTTTCAAACCCCCGTAAAGAATCTGAAGGTGTCATACATAGGACATTACAGAAATCCCCGGGAGTGAATGTGGCTCCTTTTCTAGTGAAGTTACATTAATTGAATACAGAGCATATGGACAGATGGAACAATATGCTTCTCTCCAGCTGGGATAGAACTGACTTGTTGACGATTTGGATTTCAGGAAAGCTTTTATTTATGTGGATGGTTTTCTCCTCCAGTGCCTTAATGGAGAGGAGGTGGTGCTTTATGAGTAAAATACTTGATAGAATGGGCTTTCAGTCTGGAAGCGATCATGGTAGCAGAGCTGGTGATGGAAAGGGAGTGTTTTTGTGAAGCTCCAAAATTAAATCAATCAACATTTGCTTCTCTAGGTCACAGCCAAGAAACCTCCCAAACCTGACACTTTAAATCAATCCGTGTCCTTGGTAGGTTCTGGAAATTGACCCAGATGCGTGGTCCACAATCTAACCCTACACTTCTGTGCAATAAGAACTTTAAAGTGGCTGATATGTGAGACCAGATTGGGAAAAGGCAGGAATTCATACTATGGGAGTTGTGATCCATGGGAGTTATCAGATATCATTGGATGAAACATGAGCTTAATACAGGAGACTCCGCTGCATAGTACCTTTCCTTGCACAGTCTCTGGGCTGTGCCCTGCCCTGGCACTGAGGGCCCAGGCTCCGCATGTCGCCATGTCCCCTCTCTCCATACAAAGCCCTGGCTGCAGGCAGGTTTGTGAGGCTGTAACCAGGGAAGGAAGCACTGGGAAATACCAAGTTCAGGGATGGAACCTATTCATAGTTTCCAAAGCAGCTATTGTGAAAAATCAGTCCATGCTGTGAACTTGCTGACAACGGGAAGGACAGTGAGTTCCATACTCTATCACTATCCACCCACGAAGCCTTGAGAGGTAGCTACAGGTGGAAAGAGGAAATACTAAGGGTGTCTGTAAGCAATTGAACTCACCACCATAGCACTTCTGGCATCAGGTCAAGGCCCTGTGGGGTCTTCACTTCTAGTGCCCCCATCGGTCGCCTCTTTGGCCCTGCAGTGGCCTGATTCTGTCTGTGAGTCAGCTCTCTGACTAAGTCCTTTCTAGTCCAGACCCCTTCCAGGATGACAAAAGTACAACTAAAGTCCAAAAATGTCCCAACATCAGAGATCCTGCTTTCCTCACTTGGGCTACTCCTCATCCCAGCCTTTAGGCTCAGTCCTCTGCCTCATCCTGGGCTCAGTAGTCTTATGTTGGGGTTGTACACCTCTTCCTCGGCTCTTGAAGGTGGGCTCTAGCCCAGAGACCCCATATTAAACAGCCTCAACCTCAAAGCCCCTGGTGCTGCTTCCTTCTTCAGTCTGTTTCCCCAGGCTCCTCCCAGGCAGTGGGTACTTCCTACCACCTCTCTCCTGGGTCCTCCCTAACTGAGTTCTCCTTCCTCCTTATCTAGTCTCTTCCTGACCCTTTCACAACTGGGGTCACTAGGTATAATTAAGTTGCCAAACCAAGACCAGCTGACAGATAGCTGCCAGGTCACTGGCATGGTTGAGCCCAACCCCGCCTTAAGGAAATGTCTACACTGCAGTAGGGAGCATGCTTCCCAGCACGGGTGGGTAGACGTGGGAGCTCTGCTCAAACTAGCATACTAAAAACGGCAGTGTGGCCAGGGTGACACAGGTGATGGTTGGGCTACCTGCCCAAGTATGGACCCAGAAGGTCAGGTAGGTTTGGACTTGGGTGCCTCGCCCGAGCTGCTGGCCATGCCGCTGTGGCCACACTGCTGTTTTCAGCATGCTACCTCAAGTGGGGCTACCTTCTCTGTCTATCCCCATTGGGAAACTCATCCCAGCTGCAGTGTAGACCTAGTCACAAAGGGCAGCCAATCTGCAACAGTCCCCCAACTTCCATTATAACGTGTAAACGTCTTGATGAATGCATATAACATTTTAGCAATTTTTTCTTCATATCCGGCTGTGTACTGCTGCATCTTGGGAATCCTGGGCAATCTAGCAGTCCTGATGGTAATGCTTCATGGGTTTCTAACTGGCCTATGTCTTTTCATACAGAGATACTGCCGTGAGAGACTCCGCTCCTGAAGGAAGCTTGGGGCAGGATACTTTCAGCAGGTGAGAAGTGATGCCACTTAACTGTGTGTAACCCCAGCACCATCAGAGCATGCATGTTGATCTCACTATCTCTTTGTTAGTTATTTTCTAGGATGTGGAGGATTTGTTAAATTGAGTTATTCCTGTGCTTTTCAATGCTGTATTATTTGTGAAGCACTGTCAGGATGCTTCTTAGAAAGAGCGTTAACAAATATGATCAGCAGGGCCGGCTCCAGGCACCAGCGCAGCAAGCAGGTGCTTGGGGCGGCCAACGGGAAGGACCTGCCGCCAAAGTGCTGCCGATCGCGGCTTTTCCCCCCCTCCCCCGCCACTTGGGGCGGCAAAAACGCTGGAGCCAGCCCTGATGATCAGGCCAAATCAGTGCTGATTTACACCTGGTTCAACCCCACTAAAATCAGTGCCACCACACCAGGAATAAATGAGTCCCATTAAAGCCCATGTGGAATTATGAAGTTGCTGCAATGATATTTAAATGACGATTGTTAGTGTGGACTAGTGGCTCCTCATGGTGATTCTGCTGTAGAAATAGGCCCCAAAAGTGCTCGTTGTAGACTTAAAATGGCAGGCACTAATGACCTGAATTTCAGATATGCTACAAATCCCATTTAAATCAGCAGGAGCTCTGCATCTCTGAAAATCAGAACATTAGTACGTTAGCACCAAGACACAGAAAGCCAGAAAACTGGGGGAATCCAGAAATCATGAACCAATTTCATATTTCCAGAAATCCATTTAGGGCCGGATTCTGATATCCCTCCTCATGTTAGGTGATACCTTACTCGACAAGTGGTCCCGTTGACTTAAAATGGGACTATTCAGCATGACATAGGACATTGGAATCTAGCCCTAAGTCATAGCTGAGAGAAAAAACAATGAAGGAACTTTCCTTTCAAATAACATTCTTGGATAATAATATCAGATAGCAAGGTTATCTGATCTAGTTTTCCAGACACTGGTTGGAAGGTATGTGCCAGTCCTTCTTACCAAACCATTTGCAAAACAAATCCCTTATTTTTCAGCTGACATTAGTAATACAGTAAATCAGTTCTCAGTCTATACACTGAATCATCCTATGAAATGACTGATGCAATCATCTGCTTTCTCTGTTCTAATAGTCACCATGCATTGCCACTGCATTAAAAATCTCAGTGCTGGTTTATAGGCTATGTTTTTATCTTTGTAAAGCCTTCCTGCCAGATTCATCAACCTATTTTCTGTGACAAAGCAGTAGTTTTTCCTCAATTTTTCCTTTTTTGCTGCCATAAAATAACCTGTCTTTGTCAAAAAGTCAAGAGAAAATAACTAGCAGTAGGTTATTATTTGATAAAATGATCAGTGAATATAAATATGCATGAGTACAAAAAAAACCCAGCCACTTTGTTGTTTTTAATGTGTGTATCGCAGTTGAACTGCTATATATTTATACGTCATGTAACCCCAACATCAGAGCATGCATGCTGATCTCACTGTCTAATAGCATGCTACCTGCCTTATTACTAGTGAGATAATCTTTCTCAAACAAGGAAGAATCAAAAGCAGGAAAGCATACCTAGATGTGAACCTGAACAGTTCTATATCAAATACACTGTGCCACAGACAGCCAGGAGTAAATCCAGGGCTGTTACACCAGGAATGCATGTAGCCCACTCTGTATAGTAAATTTATCTTAAACAGAATGCTTGTCATTGCATAGATTATGTATGGAACAACCACCAGTGTTACGTTGTCCTTTCATAAAATGTATGCCCTAATTAAAACAACTATTGCATGTACTATTTATACACTAGCACTGTTAAATGGAAAAGGATTATCACTCAGCTGCTGCCAATAGCCAAGGCACTGAAGTAGCTAGTGCATAAATGTTGAAATAAGCTTTTCATGTCAATGGTTTGTTGTGTTAGCATCATCACCTATTTATGTCCCTCTGCTGGAGTTACACTCCTTTAGCCTCTGTGCAATCCTCCCCACTTACAGCATGAATTCTGCAACAAGATTACTGTACGGCTCTGGTAATTGTATTTCCAACTGGTTTTAACCCAAAAGTCCTCAGTAAGACCCTGCTCCTGCAGTTTGTTTTGTGTGGGCAGACTCCCTGTACCCAGGCAAAGCTCCAGCCAATCTAATGAAGCTCCATTGCAGACTAACCCCTCTCTTTGCCTGGTGCCACACTGACTTCAGCAGGGCCCTCATGGGCACAGAAGCCAGGCCACATGGATCCCGCTGCAAGACCAGCATCTTAGTCTTTACTCCATCCTTATGCAGGCAAAACTCTCCCTGGGAATTAAGACTGGAGTAAAACCTAAGCAAGGACGTCAAGGTTTAGCCCACTGTTTACTCTCCAGGTAGAGCTTGTGTGGTGTGTTTTCCTTACTATTCTTTTGGTTTTGTTTCTGCTCTGTGGACTGACTGCAATTATATATGTTAACCCTTTGATATAACGTACTACACCCAGTATTCTAACTATAGGAACCTATATGAAAGTCAGAAATCCCCATATTGTACAAGGATCCAGAGCCCATTGAAGTCAGTGGAAAAACTTAAACTGACCTCAGCTGGCGCTAAGCACTCAAATTGTGGTACTAACATAGCTGGGGGCATGCCGCTTTAAACTGCAGTCATCAGTAGAGACTCTCGGATACTATGTTTATGGAGGGCACGTAAATATCTAGATAGGAGCAGCACACTGAATGTGGTACATTTTGACATCACCCAGCACTGTAGGCATCCCCTCCTCTCCAGCCAACATCGCCCTCTGCTGGGCTACACTTTCTCACCCCCCAGCATCCTCTGTGGGAAGAGAGGTTGTGGCCACATTGCAGCTGTACAGCTTTCCCCAGTGATGGACTGACCTACACCCAGGCATGAGGCTGGACCATTAGCTTTAACATTACGCTAAAAATTGCATGAGAATGAATTGCCTGAGCACAAGAATGCTGGAATGGTTCTTTCAGCCCTCCAAGTAAGCCCATTTGAACCCTGTATGCACCATTTACCTTTCATGTATGTGTCTGAGAGTTCTAGAATGCATGCAAACGCTTCACTTTCTCATTGTGGGGATTAGCTACTCCAGCGAAATCTCAGCCTGGCACGTTCAGGAGGGAATGCTAGTCTTGCCATTATTTTGCTTGCAGGGAGCCTTTAACTTTACATGTTTCGGATCTTGAGGACCAAACTGCTACTCGGCCCTTCACACCCACTGGTGAGTTTTCACTGGCTGCACTAAAGAATGCATGTTTCAAGTAGGCATGGCTCGGCACAGAGCAGAATTGTATAGAGACAGGAAACAAGTGTATTTTCATAGGTAAGGTTTACAAGTGTCTCTTAGCAGGAGCTTTTTACAAAATCTCTAAAGCACTTAGCAAAGTGCTTCATCATATGTGTTTTATTATTCATAGGTCAGCTCTCTTGAGAGTGACATCAGCACATGTACTAAGAATTGAAAAGATGAGGAGGGCTTTCCAGTTAGCTGTTTTCCCAGTTCTAGAGCGATTCCAACAAATTACTGTGTTTATTATGGTTTTCCCCATGAATATCTTCCACTTGACAAAATGAATTTCCATAACAGGTATTTGTTAACAGTAGTGGTCTTACCTAGTTACAAGGCAACATTTTCAAACTTGGGTGCCTACATTTAGGCCTCTAATTCCATATTTAGGTAACTAAATAAGAGACCTGATTTTCAGAGGTGCTGCGTAATGGCACCTCTCATTGACTTCATTTGGAGTAAGGGTTACTCAGCACCTCTTACACGCTGGTCATTTTTATTTAGATGCCTCCGTATAAATTTTGGGCACCCAACTTTGAAAATATTGTCCTAAGCCTTCTCCTAAGTAGCTAGACAGAAGGTAAAGCAAGAACTGGGTTGGTGAACAACTTTGAAACTCCTGTCTGAATTGTTGAAAATCTGGTGCTTCTCCAAGGGTGCCAGAAACAAGTAGTTAGCAGAAATACACTTGGCCATACTCCTCTAGGGAAAAAGTACAAGCCATCTTCCAGTTGACAATCCATGCATCAATACTGCATGTGACTTGCAAAGAAGTTATACTCTCTGTACTCTTGGCTAGAGGGTAGGTGCTGCTGTGTTGGCTGCTGATGGAAAATGGGAAGGATCAAAGAATGCAAAGAAGAGAACAGGGTTATGAAATGATTGCATAGCAGAACTCACATTAAGGGTAGAATATGAGCATTTATTCAAATTGTACTGTGTCGATTTTCTAGCAAGTCCATCCATCTTCACTGCCGCTCCTCGTTATGCCTCTTCCCCAAAGAAGTTCTCCCAGGAGGAGAGATACAAAGATAGGTCTCCAGTGCACTCACTGTTAACTGCTCCGCTAGATGACCTGAAGGCTGTCCCTAGTACCTCAGCAGATCACAGACCATCTTTGAGGAAGAGTAGCTCACCAGAAGCTACAACTGCCCGGAAAAGTAAGTATGGCCCCTCCTTCCAATCAAGAGGACTCTGCTGGCTTTTTTCTCTCCCCTAATCACTACTGTAGTGAATTACAAACAACCGGCTAAATTCATCCCAACTGTAATTCTATAGAGACCAGTGGAGTTACACTACCATACACAGATGTTATGTTATGTGGTTCATGAGGGTAATGTTTTTAAATGTTCAGAAATATTTATTTTCATGTTTCCTTTTTAATATATAATTATTTAAATTGGGGTGGGCAAACTTTTTGGCCCAAGAGCCACATCAGGGAATAAAAATTGTATGGTGGGCCATGAATGCTCAGAAAATAGGGGTTCAGGTGCAGGAGGGGGTGAGGGCTCTGGCTGGGGGTGCGGGCTCCGCGGTGCAGCCAGAAATGAGGCATTCAGGGTGCAGAAGGGGGCTCCGGGCTGAGGCGTGGGGTGCAGGAGTGCAGGCTCCAGCTGGGGGTGCAGACTCTGGGGTGGGGCTGGGGATGAGAGGTTTGGGGTGCAGGAGGGTGCTCCGGGCTAGGATCGAGGGGTTTGGAGAGTGGGAGGGGGAATCAGGGCTGGGGCAGGGAGTTGGGGCATGGGGAGAGGTTCAGGGGTGTAGGCTCCGGGCAGTGCTTACTGCAAGCGGATCCTGGAAGCAGCAGTATGTCCCTCCTCTGGCTCCTACGCGGAGGCAGGGCCAGGCAGCTCTGCACACTGCTCTATCTTCAGGCACCACCCCTGCAGCTCCCATTGGAGCACCGGAGGGGGCCATTGGAGCATGTAGAAACTGGACGGGGACCATGCCGTGGCTTCCGGGAGCCACATGGAACAGCCCCCAACCCTGCTCTCTGGCTGGCGCGCCAGAGCAGGGCAAGCCCCAGACCCCATCCCCCACTTTAAATCTTCCCCTTTCACTCAATAAAAGTAGTGGTGATTCTCAAAATTACATTATTGGCCTTTTCTTTTTACACAGATGTCTCCTTCACTCCCAGTTCTTGTAAGTGTAATTCCATGATGCACATTTGTTCCAATGTATTTGATGTTCCATTTTAAAGCTGCGTTCTAGAGTTCGCAAACCTGCTTGCCCTACTGAAATCCACCTCAGTTATTACTAATTTTCTCACTTCACACTGCATGTCCCTGTCCCAAAGAGCTTAAAGACAAAATGCTTCCCCATTTAGGAAGTGCCGCATTGTGACAACCCCTATTAAGACAAATATTTCTCCTCCTGTATTGTATACACTCTGATGTGTATCACAGCAGCTGTTTAACAGTGACGATGATTAACACTATATACCAGTTTAGGATGGAAAGTGACAAAAAATACTATATCCCATTAAAGCTGCACGAGAAGTTACCAGAACATTAACAAAACTGGAAGAAAACAATGAGGGTGAGATTTTTCAAAAGCGTTCTGTGTTGGCCTAACCATTCAAGTCAATGCCCATTGATTTCAATGGCAGCAGAGTTAGACCAACATTGAGGGCTTGTAAAAATGCCGCTCTGGCTGTCTATAAACTGTAAAGTGCTTCTAAAACTAAACTAGTACTTGACAATGCAGAACGTAGAGAAAGGGAGATAAATGTATTTGAAAATCAACCACAGCATTAAAAATTCTGGAAGGCTCAACCTTCCCTTATTAAATCAGAATATACAATTTACGAAGGGCTGGAGTGTGAAGTCATTACCCAATCACAACTCCATACAAGAGATTTGCTACCACATTCCTGGAGAGAAAGGAGCCACTGATCACTTGAAGAGGGGGAAAAAATTACCAAAAAGGTAATTCAAACAAACAGGTGCCTTCTCTCCATCAGGCAGGGAACAGTTGGGGCGATTCCTGTTGTTGCAGGTAGACAGTCTTATTGCTTCCTCAGTAGGAGATCAGCAAACCGCTCTTCCTTGCAGGGAGGTGGGAAAATAAGGGGTCTCCTTTGGTAAGTGTGTTGTCGCTGGGCTATTTGGGGTTTTTTGAAAGCAGCCCTGGTTCTCCCTTTTGGTAATGAGATAAAAGGGAATGATTCTTCTTTCATCAGGGGAGCAAACACACACACACAAAAATTGACTCCTTAGTTGCAGGGCAACCAGTTCCAAGTCATAGTCATAGAGTTTAAGGCCAGAAGAGACCAGTTCATCTAATCTGACCTCAGGCCACCAACACCACCCAGCCACCCTCACCTTCCTCTTCACTGCAAGTCCTTTCTATTCTTCCTAGTCCCTGGAGAAAGCACAGCATCTTCCAACCAACCCAAAACATCTCATCTTTATCATCAGTTGTCATCAAGGCAAATCCCAAAGGGACATAGCCTCCTTACAGATCAAGCACCACCAGGACTGATGTCTAGCTAGGTCCTTTATGGCTAAATCTTAATGGCCAGAACTGGAGGATTCTTTTCTCTAGGCCTGGAAACTATGAGACAAAGCAGGCTCTTTTCTCCTACGCGGTGAAGGGATTCAATCCCTCTTCTGTCTGGCAATATAGATACATTCATTCCTTCACAATCCCATTGTAGTCAGTGGGAATTTTGCCCAACTAAGGACTGAGCAAAAAGGCTTTCAGGATTTGGCCAAACGAATGGCTTGTAGAACAGATCTAAATCCTCCTGCCCAGAAATGACCCTAACTAGTTTGGAAAAGCATAGGTAGTTCAACCATAGAGTCCCCTACTAGTTAAACCAAAAACTTGTCAGTTGCCTTATCTAATTAAATAAAATGTGCAGTTACCTAATCTCGGTATTTGCGCTACTCAGGGTATTTGCTATGGTAAGTATTGAGAAATGCCAAGGACTAGTGGAAATATTGATAAAATCTTAGGTAAAAGTAACAAACTTTTCCATCCCACCACTATGCTGGTAGAAGGGTGTGTATTTTAACACCAGTGTACCAGCCACCTGCCAGTGGCTCAGGTTGCCTGGAGTACTTTATTAATCTAGTATCAAAAAGTCCCTAAAAAAGGGCCATCGGTGATAAATAGATCAAGACTAATCTTTGGAGTGATACCCAGCTACACGTTAGTTATTACATTTGCTTCTTACTTTGTTTGTAATTCCCTTTAGACCCCTGACAATAGCATTTCCCACTCAGTTGTTTTAATTTTTTACAGTTGGCAAACCTCCGGCTTTTTCCTCTGTTTTCTCTAAGGAGCCCTAGCAAAAAGAGCTGTGCTGGGCTCACATCCTTGCGCTTCTGCTGGTGGGCTGACTGGCTCTGCAGCAATGAAACACACACTAGTGGGCTAACCCTGCAAGACTTCGCATGTTTATTGTTTGTTTAAAAACTAGGAGAAGGGTGCACGTAAGCAGAATGAAGGGCACATGACACTTTCACGCTAGTTGTCAGGGACTGTTGGGTAAATGCAAGTCCATTTATCTACAGAACAGCACAAGCTTCCGCTACCACTGTGTCTTAATGCTGATAGGGCTTCTCAGCTCAGGAAGTAATTAGTTGCAAGCCTAATGATGAATTTTGTGGGGTGAACATCTCTGCAGTTGCAATTGCACATAACCCACCAATTTATTTCACACAGACCATTAGACAGGCAGATGACACTGATGACTTTCTGTCACTGCCAGCCCTGGCTCAGTTCAAACCTGTAACCTAGAGATGAAAAGTTCCACATTCCATGCTTTTTCTGTGTGCCTGTGTCTCTGCCCCACCTCAACCTACCTGTCCCTTTCCCACCTTATTTTAGAATCAGCAGCAGATATGAATGGTGCAGCTCCTGACCAGACGTGGTTTACTGCTGGTGCCAGCTGCAGAGTGAAACCAACTATGATTGTGTAATTGTAAAGCATTGATTTGCATGTGCCATTATACCTGCTAAATTGGGCTCGTCCAGAGTCCACCTCCTGCTCAAACTGAATCCCAGACAGGCCAGCTACTAATTCGTTTATTGCTATTACAGCCTTACATTTCAACTCTATTTCTGAACATCAGTATTCAGTCAGCAGCAAAGAATCCTGTGGCACCTTATAGACTAACAGACGTTTTGCAGCATGAGCTTTCGTGGGTGAATACCCGGATTCTTTGCTGCTGCTACAGAACCAGACTAACACGGCTACCCCTCTGATACTTGAGTATTCAGTCAGAGTCAGTGTGGCCTAGTAGGTGGAGCACTGTACAGGGACTGAGAAGACCTGGCTTCTGTCCCTCTGTCTGCTACTGGCTTCTTAGATGACCTTGGGCAAGTCACTTCACTTCTGTGTCTCCGTTTGCCCATCTATAAAATGGGGATAATGATACTGACCTCTTGTGTAAAGAGCTCTGAGATCTACCAATGAAAAATGCTATGCACAAGTATTATTATTAACAAAGTACTTTTTCCTCCTTCCCCCTCCATGCAACCACATAGCATTTTAAAAAATTGGCTTGGTTGAAACAGAAATGATTAATTACAAAAACTGATGTTAATGATCTTGTCATCTCATTTATTTTCTCTTTGATAGGACTACTTTGCATATTTGTTGGAAATCTTTATTTTAGAACTAATTTTAACTCTAATTTGAAGGTTCCTATATAAAAGACAACTAGTTAGATAATGTATTTTTGGACCTCTAATAGTATAGTGACTAATCATTTTCTCAATAGCCTCTCAGCCTGTGGAAACCAGTGGGAGCACATGCAGGCAGCTACAGAACAAGATGGAAAACCTACAAAACCTGGTGGAAACGTTACAGATGAAAAACCAAGGTACTGGAATTTATTCTATTGAAATCACTCGTATTTCTTTTAAAATGTACTGGATCTCCACTGTCTCTTTGTGGTACATACCATAGCTCCGGCCACAGTTGTCCATTCCTGTCAGTTTAGATGTGTCCAATTTACTAATAGCCACTTCCACATTATCCAGCTCCTAGGAGAATAAACAGATTAACTCCACAATGTACTGTACTCAGCCCCTTAACTCTAATGAGCTCTGAGATCCTAAAGCTTTCAAACATGGCAGCTGTTCAGGGGTGCAGTCATGTGTTGCTGCGACCAATTAAATGGGAGTTTTAAAGAGCTGTTGACACTCCATGGAAATTGAAAGCTCTTCTGTTTATAGCAGTCTTCATTTAAAAAGAAAATCAGTTTACCAACAGTGACCACACAACCAGAGCTGATCCTCCACAGCTATTCCTTATTCTAAAAACAGGGAAATACTGTAGTCTCAGCCCACCCACTGATCACAGCTGACATATTAGGGCCTGATCCTGCTCCCACTCACACTGAAACCAGCTAAACTCCTGTCAACTTCAGTGACTGCAGACTACTGGGTGCTGGAATTCCTTTTGTCAGCAGCATTTTGTCTTGCTCCACATTCTGGTTATCTTCCCTTTCCCCTTCACTTCTGTGCTAATGGACGTGGAAAATGAATGCTTCCATACACCATATAGTTCTTATGTGAAAGTCATGAATGATGGGAAACCAAACAGGGAAAAGTTTGGGCCAGCTTGTGTAAACAGTCATATCTCCGTTGACTTCAACGGCCCTTCAGGATTTGCTCTCATTTAACTTCTACTTTATACATTACGGTTATAGAAAACGTGCTGGTGTATTATACAGCTGCTGTATAAAAGATACAGAACAAAAATAACCCCTCATATGCGCATTAGAACAAACTCCACCTTACAAACATTGGCCTAAAGTCAATCAATTTCAATACAACCCATACAAGGGCACAACTCTATTGATTTCAAAGTTACATTTCCTTTCTTACAGTAATGAATTCGGGCCATTGGGTCCAAATGAAACAGCTGTATAGTCAAGCCAAGGTAACAGCCATTTAGTATTAGGCCTACTTTGTGTACTAAAACATCAGCCTAGTAAAGTGGAAGCCACGTTTGTTTTCTAAAGGGCATAGCAAACACAGAGCTTTGCCTGTGTAATGTGCTGGCTGGCTGTATAAACTGCAGCTGTCAAAACCTGAAGCTTGAGTTGTTTTCTGCTCAGCATGATCTAGCAAGACACAGCATTCGAGTGATCTTTTCTCACTGCTATTTTCAGCAATGTCTTCGATGATCCGCTGTCAGGAAAAGAAGATTGAGAAAGTGAAGGAAAAGGAGAAAAAGCTAACAAAATAAAGAAACTCTGTATGGTTGTGATCATTCTAATATATGTAGATTCAGCCCCATTAAATGTGATGCTTAAAATATGATACTGTTAAAGATTCATAATAAAGGTTCATAGTTTTGTAATCAGTGTCTTGGACTAGAATACTAGCTGCAGTCTGCAGTACTAAAAGAGCAAGAAGCAGAGAAGTAAACACAAGACATGGAGATAAAGGTATTGTATCTTTTAGTGGCATACATTGGCAATAGCCACATACTCCAAGGGAGTTATGCTGGTCATCTCAAACAACGCCCAACAGAGCCCACACACCTATCCGGGAGCTGCCACCTGTTCAGTGACTCTTTAAAAATTGTTAGTCTTTAAATATTTTAGTGAGATTCCTTTTGTTAGCCGTCCACCTCTGAAAACAACCTGGAGTAACTTCTATACGTAATGTTATTTCAAGAAGTTCTGCTAGTTCATGCTACTCCATATTTCAGAGCTAGAAACAAATAATGCTGCCCGCCTCATAGGCAAACTGGGAATTTCCCCTTTTCACTTGTATAAACTAGCCATTTTAGTTCCCCACCTCCACCCACTCTTGGACCATACACCTGGCACTGGGGCAGGATTAAATGCATCTCATTCCAGTGTGACTTTTTGGGGGTGGAGGGGAATGGAGTGGGGCAGGGAGGAGGTCCTTTCTCAGTAGAAAAAAAAAAGTTCTATAGCTGGTAGGATGTGTTTAATACAGTAGATATTTGAAGATGCCGTGCACTGGGATATTAGCAGTAGTCGCAATGAAGATGGATTAAGGAGCAGAGTGCAGGTAAAGTAGCCGGAGGTGCATGATAAATGTAATTTAACGTATGGAAACCATCACCATCTATATACATTTCTCAGACTAGAGAGCGTATCTACAATGCAGTGAATTGGCTGAATGGTGCACAAAGCAAAAAAAGGATCACCCGCTGCTCTTCCCCCAAAGACTCCTTTCCTTCTGTCACTTCCTCCAAGAGGATCTCTCATTCAGAGTTCCCATTTCTCCCACTGAAACACTGGGTCTTCCTACAACTCTGCCTATGAATGTGAGATGTTTAGACCCAACATTGGAAGCCAAACTCTCACCCTTCAGAGAAAGATGAAGTGGGAGCAGGGGGAACATAATTCACATAACCAATTGCATAGTGCTGCATAGAAGGGGGAAAATATCCTTCCTGATTCTTGTGGAGAACTGCCTCCACATTGAAGTATGTGACCGGAGTGGCTGTATCTGATACATAAAGTAGGTAGGCAGGCAGGCAGGCAGCATGAGATTTATTCTCATTAAAGTTATATTTTTGAGTCTAAAGACACTGACAGTGTTTCTTTAATAACAAACAGAGGGTTGGATTAGATTGTCATGAAATGCCTCACAGCAAGGTACAGAACTCCGCCCTAGAACAGTCCTGTTCCTCCTGTCATGACCGGTAGCATGCAGCAACTTCCAGCCAAGGGTAATAATTAACATCCCACATCCTCCAATAATACACACTACAGTAGTTGCATGGAACATTATCCCCCCCACCTTCCAAAATGGCACATCAGTGGTACTTGTACCTGCCCCAGAGATCAAAAGGCAAGATAGGATGTGGACTTTGATCTCTCTCACAATAGCAGAGTCATTACCTCTAGCCAGACCCAAAGTGTCCTGCACCTCATTCCAATGGCAATAAACTGCCTCAGAGCAAGTGTAACAACTGCTCACACACCCAATCACAAGAAGAGAGAATCTTATAGAAGTAGAAATGAACACTCAATCTTGTAACCCACAAATAACTTTGAGAAGGAACATTTTAAGACAGTTGCCTGGGGAGGGAGGGGAGAATGTTCATATGCCTGAGGACAAGACCACAGAAAGGAATGACCTAGGGAGGAAAAAAACTGAGTTTTAGATTCAGAGTAGAGAGTATAAAAGGCAGGGGCCGCACTTTCATACATCCGTGAAAGAAACAGAAATACCTACAAATATGAGTGCCCATTTGCAAGTGGCATCTCAGAAAGTTGCCAAGTGCTTAAACTATTTTACATAGCAATGACTGCCAATGAGATTTCATGGGTGGGGTTTTCCTTACAGGTGGAATGATGCTGACAGACTTGACATTTATTGCACGGATTAATTTGAGGATGTTCTGGGTTTGGATGGGGAGTACAAACAGGGACCCTGTAGTCATCCCCATAGCTTAGTTCTGATATCATAATACCCATATTTTGGCTTCCACTGACTTTGAGGCAACCTCTGTACAAAGAAGCCCGGAGGTAACATTTTCGAAAGTGCCTACAACATAGGAGTCGACAGTTCATCTTCAGTGACTTAGTCGAGGCTAAGGCCAGAGTCTATGACAGCATAGCCCCCCAGCAATAGATGCAGCATACACCACCAGCAGGAGGTTTTCTGCTAGTGTAGTACCACCACCTCCCTGCCCTCTTCTCTCAGCACAGCTGTGTCTATAATGGGGGATCTGTTGGCCTAGCTATGGGGCTGGGGAGTGTTTGGGGTGGTGTTTTATACCCCAACCACCATAGCTATGCTAGTACACTTCTACCCCGCTATAACGCAGCCCAGTATAACACGGGTTCGCATATAGCGCAGTAGCAGGGGGCTCCGGCAGCACTTTAAAGGGTCCAGGGCTCCCCACAGCGGCCGGAGCCCGGAGCTCTTTAAATCACTGCCAGATCCCTGCTGCTGCTACCCCGGGGCTGCGGCAGCGGGGCTCGCTGGCGATTTAAAGGGCCTGGGGCTCCGGCTGCTGTGGGGAGCCCTGGGCCCTTTAAATCACCACTGGAGCCCTGCCATCCCTTCCCTGGGGCTGGCAGTGAGGCTCCACCAGCGACTTAAAGGGCCTGGGGCTCCCCGCACTGGCTGGAGCCCGGAGCTCTTTAAATCACTGCCGGAGCCCTGCCGCCCCTACCCCGATATAATGGGGTTTCAGCTATAACACAGTAGGGAGTTTTTGGCTCCCCACGACCGCCTTATAGCAGGGTAGAGGTGGATAAGTTAAGTGTAGACCAGGCCTAAGTTTAATTGATTTTCAATAAAACTGACTCCCAAGTCCCTTTGGAAAGTGGGACAGAGGCTTGGTCTACACTTAAGTTATATCGGCATAGTTATATTGGTCAGGGACATGGAAAAAAAACCACCCCTCTCTGACTGACCTAACCCCCAGCATATAGACAGAAGAATGCTTTCATCACTGTAGCGAACATCAGTCAGGGAGGTGGTGTTTCTATACCTACAGAAAAACCACGTGTGCGGTATAGTCTCAGCCTACACCACAAGACTATGCCAGTAGAGTGTCCGTAACTAGTATTACCATATCACTACCCTTAGATTCTTCTGCAAATTTTACCATGGGTCAGCCCAGAAGGTTACATGTTGGAGGAAGTAGAAGAGGAATAAAGCCAATAGGTACCCACTCGAGCATGATGAACCCATCACTTTTTAAAAAGCTGTATCATTTGGAGGAGAGGCTCTACAAAGGTCGCTTGGTTACCACAAAACATCTAACTTTCTTTAAAAACTTGTTGCATGATACAATTCTCAGGACAGACCAATCGTCCAAACTTGCTCAGTCCAGTCTCGATTTCATTTGCTGGGGTTTGCAGGTGATGAGATTACTGTTCCTTTATACTTTTCGAAAACTTGGTCTTTCATCATCGTCCACAGTAACGTCACACACTAAATCTCATTGTTTCAGTTCCTCAGTAGTTGAGGCTTGTGATTGGGTAATATCTTGCATCAGTTTCACAAGCCTTGTTCATAATCTAGATACAACCCACCCCGCTAAGCAACCCTGACCTTGTGGTAAACTTAAGGTCAAAGCTTAAGTGATATCATAACCGTGAGTTGGGTGTAACTTTAGTCTGTGTTCTTCTTTTATATTTCATTTAATTCTCAAGAATTTTAATTAGAAAAGGTTTTAGAAAAGCCTATGCACTTTAAGATTTTAACACTACCATTCCAAAGAGCTGGCATGACCTATGCCAAGCCTTTATGCAAGGGAGGAAGAAAAACACATTCAAAGGGAAATCCATTTCTGAAAATTATCTGCAGAACAAACACAGAGCAGGAAGTGGCAGTGCAAGCCTCTATGCACTACTCTACCCACCCGCCCCTCGGCTGGCAGAGAAGGAAGCCAAGTCTGGACTGGGAGATTGCCAAAAAGGAGTGCCCATTACAGTGTTGGTGGGCCAGCAACCTGATTCATGAACAAGGGTAAATTAATTTCACATAGCCGCCCCGCCCCCAAAACCAGTCAGATAGTAACACCTTCCAGACATTAACAACCTGGGCAGGATTTGAACCAGGTACCTAGAGGTCAAAGGCCCTCAAGCAAGATAGGTTTAGATTGCTTTTAAGAAAGTTCTGAGCAGCTCGGTGCTGGGCTTTGTGCCTTCATACCAAAGTTGCAGCACATTAACTATACCACTATAGCTAAAGCGGTGCAACCTCCACAGCATGGATGCACTTACACTGGTATGAAGCTTATTCCTCTTCCATAAAGGAAGAGGAATAAGCTAACCAGTACAAGGGACTATTATACCGGTATAACTGCACTAGGGTTTAAACCAGTATTACCATATCACTAAAAGAATCGCATCCCCAACCAATAAAGGGACACACATTTTGTGCATCTACCAGGCTTAGGATAATGAAATCTAATGTAATTCACTTCATCCTACCACTGATGTTACTTTGTTTACCTAGTGCTGGGCTGTTAGTTAAAGAGTAATATCCATTTAGGATTTCTCTTCCTGCTTCACCACAGGTCTTTGATCTAACAGCTGTAGGATGCATCCCTCATGATTACATCAAATATCACCGCAGAATTCTTGCTTTACCGTTAACAATGCGTGTTCTCTTCTGAACACTTGTCATTTGAGGAGACTTTACTCCTTGCCAGGGTTAGAGTCTACTTGAAAGATGTTAATCATTGCATTAAGTGGTCTATTCTAGTGGAGGTTAAGTGGCTTTCTGGTGAACATCTTAATCTAATACTGCAGTTTTAGATTAGTTTAATCCTCTCAGACAGGCTTCCAATGTATCTATAAATCCATTCACAAACTGAAGGTTGTACTATATATGCTTTTTAAAATTCACAGTATATCACCTTTTAACCAGTTAGTGACAATGCGTTAAAAATTGCAAGGCAACTTGACACAATACACACTGACCTGCAAGTGATGGGTTAATGATTACTTTTCCCCTTCAACTGTGTCTTTTGGGAGTGTTGGTCACTCATTATGAAAAACCAGCAACTAATGCAGACTCCATTAACTTGTTACACTGCAAAAGTTTGTTCTTCCTTGAATCAGTTGGGTACATAAATTATTGTTTTAACCCCAAGAAAGAAACCCAGACTATTTAAATGCATTTAGAACTGGTGAAAGGTGCCAGATTAGCAGGCCTTAGAGCCTTCTATTTATATACTAGAGAAAGCAGGATCATCAATAAACAGAGACATTGTTATGATGCACCAGAGATGCTCAATAGTTGAAGTGATCTTCCCATGATTAATCTGATTCTCAAACCTCCTACCCACAGCTTTCCCAAAAAGAAGCCAATGCCAGACAGTAACCCTACAATTCCATTTGGCACAGGGTCCTGGCTCTCATGAAAGGTTCCCACATACACAATCCTACTGGGGCTCCAGGCAGTTATATCAGTGGTAAAAAAAACATATGGGGGTTCTAGCCTTGCTGGGGAAAGCAGTGATGATCCGGACCAACACCCCAGCAGTGACCTCCTACATCAACTAGCAAGGAGGTACCTGAAACAGCTACAGGAAGCAGCTATTTTACAGTATTAGGCAAAGTGTCATTTTCTGTCCATGGTCACCCACTGGGCAGGATCCTGTACACACTGAGGTGATTGCTGAATATGGGGACCATTTACCAGGAGGGAGTCTCTGACTCAGCCAATCTTCCAACTACACCCACCTTGGGCATCCTGTGATAGGCATTGGCAACAAAGCAACAGATCTCCAACATTCTTCAGATGGAACAGGCAGCTGCAGGCCTTCCCCAGCAGGTGAGGTAACCAGCTGTAGGCTCCACAGGTCCTCCAAGAGGTGAAGACAAATAGATATCCTACTCATGCTCCAGCCTATGCCTGTCAGTCAGTCCTCAGCTAGCCTAAGAAGCAGCCTTATCCCTCTCAAAATACCAGAGAAACCCCATTCTAAGGATTCTCCTCCTTCAGCCCAGGCAACAGGTTCTGCCTGTGAAAGGAATTAGCACTCCATTAAAGACCAGAAGAATGTTTTCAGAGCACACCTAAGTGATGGTAGAGTTATCAATGGCAAGCCCAGCACTGCCTCATTTTATATCTTGGTGCTTTTCCCAGGACAGCCTTTTGGATGCTAAAGGATCAAGCACCTAAAACAATTAGAAGCCCCTCTTCGAATCTGATCCTTCATGCCTCAAGGACAGTAAAGACGCCTCAGCCAGTCACCCTGGTGAGAGTTTGACCTTGTTCTGCAGACAGTTCTGCCATTATGACAGTCTCCTCCTTCTAGCGCTCTTACAGAAGCACCAGTTGGCAGCTACTACTTCAGCCAGAAAGCTTAGTCAGGGGTGGAATGGAGCCACTTGAAGGACCTCATTATTGGGTCAGACTACATGGTAATGGTACCTGTTGTAATAATGGGGCCTTCTCATTTACACATTTACCCTCAAGTGGATCGAGACTAGGAAAAGGTTCCAATCCCATAGAACAATAAATGTTGATAGGAAAAGGTGCTAAAAGGGAATCAGACTGAATTAGTCCAAATGCAAGAAGTGGGTTAACATCATGCCTCGTAAACAAGGGACTTGTGGGACTGGAAATCAGAGAACCCAAATTGGTGCTGGAAATAAGGTCTAATTGGGGAACAAAACTATAAGGTTGAGCTATTCCACCCATCACTCCCTTTTAAGGGTTCTTAAAAAGGGAAGATTTTGGAGGGGAGAGGGGAGGAATTTTAGCAGAAGCAGCTGCCTGCCAACAAGTGCTGCAGTGAGCTTTATCATTACGGCTGCCACTCCCACGACCCTCTCCTGAGACCATGGAATTTACCCTAACAATTGGGCCTTCATCATCCTAATCCTGAGAGGTCCTGACCAGAGTGAGCCAAGAGAGGGACCCAGATGACAGCCATCCCCACTGGCGGCAGCTGAATGCCAACCACCACCTGGAGCATGACCCTCACCCTCTACCTCCTTTTTGTATCCTTTTCCTTCCCCATCTTATTTCTTCTCTTCCTGTCCCTCTAACACGAGTCTGGCTTAGCCAGCCGAGACTATTTTGCAACACTGCTGTGATGACAAAGGCGGCTAAAAGCAATGCCCTAGGCAGCCTGATGCTGGTACAGGTGTGCCCCGTTTTGGAGCGGCTGATGATGATATCACATACTATACCTGGGTTTTTCCAGCAGCGAGGTTACTAGCGAGTCCACACCAGGGACAGAAACTGCATTTTCGATCTTGGCTGTTCTTCTCTTTCGTTGCTCGTGGGTGTTTATCTTGTTTGGGCTTTTAGAAAACAGGATTGGACTTTTAACAGCCCATTTCAAATAATGTCTCTCGCCCCACCCCCAAAAAAAGGACAGTTATTATCTTTACTACTCTCTAAAAAAAAAAAGTCAAAACAAGTGGTTTCTCAGTGTAAAAAATTCTACAGCTAAAGGGAAAAGAAACAGTAAAAAAGATTTAACTGTGTGTTACTATGGCAACAAGCAGGCTAAGGTCTCTGTATATCCAAACCTTTTTCAGTGTTGGACAATAACAGGATCATGTCAACACCTTTGACTCTTTGGGCCCATATACGTTAGGACAAGCTACCTTCAAGCCTTTCTAAGTCTGCATAAAGCAATGCATGGTTCAGCCCAACTTTCATGAGAACCAGAAAATTCACTTCTTTCTGATGCAACCTTACTTCTCCCAGGAAGGTCCTTGCCCGAGCCACATCCAAGCTATGACAACGTCATTCTATTTGCTTAGGACCAGGAATGTTTTGAAGTAGCGCTCTTCAAAGGGACCGGATAGAGTGAAAAAATACCTTTGACTTGATTAGCTAGCTAGAGCGTCTCTCCTTTCTCCTCTGAGAAGGAAGCTCAGGAGTAGGGCCCTACCAAAGTCACAGTCCATTTTGGTCAATTTCGCAGACACAGAATTTAAGAATAAGTTTTCAGGATTTCAGCTATTTAAATCTGAAGTGTCATGGTGTTGTAATTGTAGGGGTCCTGACCCAAAAGGGAGTTGGGGGGGGGTCGCAAAACTTCTGCGTTGCTGCTGGCGGGGCGCTGCCTTCAGAGCTGGGCACCTGGCCAACAGCCACTGCTCTCTAACTGCCCAGTTCTGGAGGAAGTGTAGGAGGGTAGCAATACCATGACTGCCCCCCTCCCCCCCAAAATAACCTTGCAACCCCCTTGCAACTCCCTTTTAGGTCAGGACCCTCCAATTTGAGAAACTAGTCTCTTCCCCCCCCCATGAAATCTGTATAGTACAGGGTAAAAGCATAGAAAACACCAGATTTCACAGTCCATGATGCATTTTTCATGGCCGTGAATTTGATAGGGCCCTACTTATGAGTCAAGAAAGTCTGTTTCGATAGAGGAGATCTCCCAGGTAGTAACCTGGAACTTAAAATAACATGCAAAGGTGTGTTGTAAGAGTGGGGGGGAGGGGCGCATCTGCCTTCAGCTGTAGAAGAGTACACTCTGCAAGCCAGTCCTCTGCATAGTACAGGTAATTCTAGGCAATATTAGTCTTGCACAGAAGTCAATTGGCAGGGTAGCAGTTCCCACCTCCCAAACTGGAAGCCCACCCTGGCTTTGTTCTAGCTGGATTAACCACCAACCTAGAAACACTTCTTATGCTAGTGAATCATTGGACTGGAGAGTAGGTGCCAACTGCAGCAGAGAAGTTGAAGTGCCAAAACATTAGAGTATCCGGGCTTCTTGTGAGCAGCCCAAATGGTCCTTCCATGCAGAAGGCTCATTTACAAGATAAGAAAGTCTTTTTAACCCAAGTATAACTAAATGACACTAGTGTTTAGGAGTGAAATCCCTGCCTTGGTTAGCTTCTAGAGCAGCGGAGTACTCCCTCGGTTTTGTTCTATGGGCAAACAGTACAGATTGATTTTCCCTTCCCACTACCCAAGATAACAGTTACAAAGTTCATTTGGAAACCCCTACCTGTTCCCAGTGAGAGGAAAGTCACGTATTAAACATGTCAGGTGGTCACTCCTGAACTTTGGCCTTCTGGAGGCCACCCTGCTAATCTGAGCTTTGAGGCTAGCCAACTATTCCCTTTTCAGATAGGAGAGTGGGGCTGAGGAAGAAGGGGAGACTTTGGGGATCAGGCCCTCTTTCCTCCATAAAGGTGCAGAGCACCTGTCAGGGTACACCTGGGACCCCAAAGGAAGCAGGGACAGTTACTCTGAATTAACCTTTTAAGACAACTTAGGTTATGTTTAAGGGGCAAACATGAAGGACGGTCAATCTGAAAATATATATGTTTATTGCTTAATTGTACAGTACAATAAATTAAAAACTTTATCACAAGCCACAAGAGCAGTGTGGTTAGCTACACCTCCTCT
Organism: Mauremys mutica; assembly: GCF_020497125.1. Taxonomy (NCBI): domain Eukaryota; kingdom Metazoa; phylum Chordata; order Testudines; family Geoemydidae; genus Mauremys; species Mauremys mutica. The sequence goes on along the minus strand of NC_059076.1, from coordinate 18,044,315 downwards.
TGCATTCAGTCCGCTCTTAAACCTTAAGCCAGTCATACAAAAATTCATCCCACTGCCCCACTCATACAAAGTCAAATTTAGCGTCAAGATTTAACGTCACACAAGGAGCCGTCTGAAGTGCTGCTCTTGCTTTCCTATCTGCCTGGATATCATTAGGCAGATTTTGGTTTGACTTCAACTGAGGAGTCTCCTCACATGGAAGATCCCTTCCTAGAGCCATAGCTAACCCTAGCAGAGGAGAGATCGGTGGATCAGACAGTTCTAGCAGGGAATGGTATATGACGTACATTAAGGTCTACTATCCAAGAAGGTTCTGCTGGAAACTGGAATAAAATTAGAGGCCCCCATGCTTCGTCTAAGCATTTTCTTTGCTGGGTCAGTAGCTTCCACTGAGATCCTGTTCAATGATATCCCCACCACTGATGAGCCGTTCTATCTTCATGTTCTGTCATTAAGGTTCTGTTGTTACATTCTTCCCAACGGGTGACCTTCCCATTCTCCACCAAAATGAACTTCCACTCTATTTTGGAATCTGCTGGTAAGATAACAGTGTCAGACCAGAACCCATCCTTGTCACACTTGAGTGGTACGTAGTTGTGCCACTGACCAAGACACTCATGGTCACCTGTGACAGCAATCAGCTGAGCATCAATGTGAGTGATGTAGTGCACACGGAAGTTCACGTGGATATTCTGAGGCATTGGGGGCACAGCAGCAACCCGCTTTGCTTTTGAATCAGCCTCAAGGAAGTCTACCTGTTCCAATTCCTTGTTGCCTTGGCCCACACTGGTGTCGGAGTCATCTGCACTACTATTTTTAACAGCATCTCCCCAGGCTGAGTCTTCAGGAACAACTTCCCATTCCTCATGGTCAACCACGTCCTGATACTCAAGCTTGGGCCCCAATTCTAATTCTAGTGTTGGGGGTGACTGTTCTTCACTTTTGTCCTCATGCACGTCACTAGACGGTGATGCTTCTGCCAAAGCATCCCCACACTGTGCCTCATTCTCCTGTCCCTTTAATAGTTCTGATTCTGCTGTAGAGGAACCAAGGGTTTCATTGCTTAAGTATTCACAGTAATTCATTAGTGGGGTGGCGGGTTCTTTGACCGGTGACTCCATTTCACGAGATTCTCCAGGATCACCACCACCACTTAGAGATGGGACATCTTCTCTTGGGGTAGTTGCCAGAGTCTCTGTTGCCAGGTAGTTGCCAGGTTCTGGAGGGCTGGACAGGACACTGGCAGTGGTTTCCAACAGGGTACACTCACTGTTTTCCAGGAGAGGCTCTAATTAAATACAATATTAAAATACTTAGTTAACCAGAAACAGCACAACCTCTTGGTTTCAGCATTAGACCACTGAAAGCGTTCACAACTCAAGACTAAAGAGTTACTTTCCAGACACTGCTGTTCCAATTTACTAGGCAAGTTTTTTTTTGTTTTTTTAAATGGAAGCAAATTATATACCCTTGTACTACAGTTACATTAGGCAAACATTCTTACAAGACATGTTTGAAGTTTGTCCTTGCTCTTTAAGGCTTGATTATGATCAGTACTCCCTGCCAAGGCCTCATAAACCCTATCTCTATAAATCAGTATATTTACCAGACATTCCTAACTTCAGAACATTCAACACGTCCACTATTCTTGTGGGAGTCCCCCCTCCTTTTTTGACTTTCACCTATTCACAACCAGTTAGACAAGTCAACTCTTGTTTGACATGCAGCTCCTGGAGTGCTGGATATTTATATTCAGGATACAAAACCCCTAGAACATTCTCCTACCAGAGTTTGTCATCTCTCCCCCGCCCCCCACGCTGTTAGTTTTCTAGCCATATATATTGTCCCAGAAATAGTCTCTAGCGATTAATGCCAAGCACCCCGTTTCCAGTAGCTTCACATGTGGTTTTTTGGCTGCTTGGCCCCTCCGACATGCAAGCTACAAGCCTACTAGAGGATTTTTAGGCCCACAGGTTTAGCTATGTTTCCCACCTCCAAGGAGGGTGACCAAACAGCAAGTGTGAAAAATCGGGACAGAGGGTGGGAGGGAATAGGAGCCTATATAAGAAAAAAGCCCCAAATATCAGGACTGTCCCTATGAAATCGGGACATCTGGTCACCCTACCGCCAAGTGAGCTGCTCTATTTGGCTGAGGCAAGCTCCTGTTTGATCCACCCCAACCCTGGGGAGCCCAGTGACCCTCTGTGTTTCGGCAGCTCTGCTGCTGCTTTGGGGAGGGGCGTTTGTAACCAGGAGGAGAGAGCAAATCCCCAGCCCACGTGCCTGCCTCCTGCACCCCCGCGCCAGAGGAGTTACCGACCAGTCTGCAGCGTGTTTCTATGCCAGGCCCAACGCTGCCAGCCCGGAGCAGCAGCAGCTGAGCTCCCGCACGTCCACCTGGCAGGGGCGGCCCAGAGGAGTCAGTCCAGGGAGCCATGACTCACCCCCCCCCCTCCCCGGTCACTGAGCTGTCTGGCCAGGCGGGGCGGGAGCAGTGTCCCCCCATCATCTCCCCGCAGCTCCCGGCGGGCGGGGCTGTGCTCTGCACCACGGCTCCCAGCGCCGCACTGCAGCAGCCCGGGGAAGGGGCCCGCAGCTCCGGGCACCGGGGGGGCAGCGCGCCGGCCGGCTCGGGAGCGGGGACAGGGACCCTGGCACGGGACAGAGCCCCCGCCGCCCCCTTTGCCTGCCTGCCTGCCCCCCCCCGGAGCGGCACCGCCCCCCCCCGGCGTGTGCAGCGCCCCTGCGGAGCCCCCCACCCCCCGCGTGTGCAGCGCCCCTGCGGAGCCCCCCACCCCCCGCGTGTGCAGCGCCCCTGCGGAGCCCCCCACCCCGGCGGGCCCCGGGCCGGTACCTGGTGCTTGGGGCGCAGCTCCGCAGTGCTCGGCGCCCGCGGGCGGCTCCTGGCAGGCGGCCCCGCTGCTGCTGCTCCGCGTCCCGGCGCCCGCGGGCGGCTCCTCCCCGCCCCGGCCGTACCAGAGCCAGGCCAGGAGCGCGGCCACCAGCCCCACCAGCAGCGCCGGCCACAGTCCCACCAGCGGCTCGCCCGCGGGCTGCGCCGGGGAGGCCGCGTCCGGCCGCGGGGAGTCGCCGTGCGCCATGGCTGGGATGCGGAAGCCCCACCGCCCCTCGAGCCGCCTTATATCTGCTCCCGGGGCCCGCTCGGACCCCGCCTGGGGCTCGCCTGCCCCGCCCGGGCCGCGGGGCGGAGCCGCCCCTCCCCGATCGCTCTTAGCCGCCCGCCAGCACCCCCGGCCGGTCGGATCCTGCCCGCCCCGGGCCACAGCCTGGTTGGGTTGCAAAAACCTCCAGCGGGTCCCAGGAAAGCCCCTGGGGCGGGATCAGGCCCCGTTCCTTGCTTTTTGTTTTAAGCAGATGATTCCCGGCTCCCCGCCGAAAGGCCGCCCCCGAAACCCCCCGGGGAACTGCAGGGGAGATCGGATCCCAGGGCTGGTTCCAGCAGAGCCGGGGGGGGCCTGTGAAAGCGGCTCAGAGTCTGACCCCGCTGCCAGGCCGGGCCGGCTGGAGGGGGACAGGCCCTGAGGGAAGAAGGTGATGGCCAAGCTCTTCGGATCTCAGCAGTTTGAACACCAGGCTGCTCGATGAGAGGCCCAAATGTGACTCCGGGAGCCTCAGAGGAGCTGTACAGTCAGGGCTGATGTGTCTAGAACTAGAGGGGGGAGGACTTGGGGGAATAATGATGGAGCTTTTCTGTTAAACAGCGAGGGGGTGGGGTGGGGGGAACCCTGATATTCCCCAGCCGGGTCTGTGTGGTGACATGGAGACATCTTAATTTTCACCACAGAGCTCTCAGTCACAGCACAGAGCAGCCTTATACTGCAGGCTACACAACCCTCAAGCATGATCAGTTAACAGCCCAGTAGCACTGGTGAAGCTCCCAAGGCCCTTGTCTACTTCTGGCTGCTGGTTTGGCAGCACTGCCCGAGTCCACTGTCTCCGGATCCATATTGGATAACTAGCTACTGCCTCTGCATTGGGTGAACCAGAACCCCAGCATCACAAATCACCTCCCTTCTTGAACTTGGGAAAGTTCAAAGCCGGATTTGAATCCAGGATTTTGCAGCTTGGGCCCCAACTCTAATTCTAGTGTCGGGGATTGTTTCATCCTCCAGAAGTGTTAGAGCAGGGATGCAGAACAAAGAGAAATGGCGGAAGTGTTGTATATCGTTAAACTAGAAGTGAGCCCAGGTTGCACCTGAATCCGAAGCCCTCAAATCTTTGGGAAGTTCAGATCCGGTTTAGCATTTCCCTGTTTGGGCATTCCTCTGCAAGAGGAATTTGAACTGGAGCGCCAGATCCTACTCTCCTCAGACTTGGAGGAATTTTGGCTCCAGATGTAGATCCAACCTTTGCAACATGTGGCCATCTGTACCCTGTCCGTTAGTGTTGCTTTCTCCTGCCCCCTCTGCCAGGGAATGGACTCCCCTCTATTTTCAGCCCTACCACGTTCTAGTACCTTTTCCCTGGTTCTAAACCCACAGTAACTGTCCAGCTTGGGAACGCATTTTACATCAGCTCCTCTGTACTTAGTTCTGAATATTGCATTCTCATGTGCCTGAATATATGTTGTGGTGCTCTGTCAGCCTTACGTCTGCAGCTTCAAGATCTTTGTGTGGCACTCAGATTTGTCTCTAGGAATTTCCCAAATACAGTGCTGCTGCCTTGCGTCTCTAAGTCCCCCACACTTCAATGATATGAATAGTGCGATAGGATTTGTGTCTTCAGCCCTGGTGTCAGTAAGTGCAGCTCCATTGACTTCCACACCTAGTTGGAATGTAAACAAAGAAGGTTGAAAACAGAAATGTGAAAGTCCAGCTCAGTTTAAGACTTTCTCGCTCCCTCTCCTTTTCCTCTTCCTATCATTTTTTCCTTTCCTGTTTTTTCTTCTCACCGTTCATTTTCTTGTCACAGTCGGGTAAAGGCTGGTACCAAATGTTCTGTTCTGCGCAATAAGGCAGTAGCTAGAGGCGTGACCAGCAGCAGGTTACAAGGTGTTTTTTAATTCAGGGGTTAATTCTAATATAGACTCATAGACTTTAAGGTCAGAAGGGACCATTATGATCATCTAGTCTGACCTCCTGCAGAACGCAGGCCACAGAATCTCACCCACCCACCCCTGTATCAAACCCCTAACCTATGTCTGAGTTATTGAAGTCCTCAACTCGTGGTTTGAAGACCTCAAGGTGCAGAGAATCCTCCAGCAAGTGATCTGTGCCCCATGCTGCAGAGGAAGGCGAAAAACCTCCAGGGCCTCTGCCAATCTGCCCTGGAGGAAAATTCCTTCCCGACCCCAAATATGGCGATCAGCTAAACCCTGAGCATGTGGGCAAGACTCACCAGCCAGCATGGAGAGCTATGCCATGTCAGAACTATATGCTGAGGATTTGAATTGTTTCTGCAGTTAAGAATCATACACTCTCACGATTGATGAAGTGATCAGCACCATATTTCATGAAGGTTATTTGCAATAACTCCTGGAGCAGTATGATTTATATAGATACTTCCCTTAGCAGGTGAGAGTAAGGCAGATGAGTTTGTTTTTCTACTTGCTAGTGCTGTTGAATACTGCGTAGTTTTGTTTTCTTGTTTCTTCTTTTAGAAGTCAGATAAATTTATTACTCCTTTTGTAACTTCCGCATTGTATGCTAATGCTTACAATTGGATTTCTTAACAATGTACTGCCCTTCCTTCTTTTGTGTTCTGCTTTGGAGGCTTTTTTTGGCTTGGTAGGGATTCAGAATCCATTAGCACAGATTAGATTTGACAATTATTTTGATTTAATTTAATTTTATTACCCAGTTTGGGACCTCTTGAAGTGTTGAGGATAGATTTTAATGCAGGATTAAGGGATTATACTGGTAAAGATTAAACTAACAACTCAGGTAACTCAGTCTAAGAGTTGTGGCTTTATACTTTAGATCAGTGGTTCTCAAAGTTTTGTCCTGGTGACCCCTTTCACATAGCAAGCCTCTGAGTGCGACCCCCCTAATAAATTAAAAATACTTTTAAATATATTTAATGCCATTATAAATCCTGGAGGTAAAGCGGGGTTTGGGGTGGAGGCTGACAGCTCATGACCCCCCCATGTAATAACCTCGCAACCCCCTGAGGGGTCCCGACCCCCAGTTTGAGAACCCTGCTTTAGATCCTTGATCCTAGTTTGGCAGTCATAAAAAAAACTGGTAATAACACTATATGGCTTAGCCTATTGATTAGCACGGGGTGGGCAAACTATGGCCCACGGGCCGCATCCAGCCCACCAGCCATTTTAATTTGGCCCTCGAGCTCCCGCTAGGGAGCGGGGTCTGGTGCTTGCCAGCCGGGGAGCAGGGTCATGGGCTGCTCGGTGCGGCTCCCGGAAGCAATAACATGTCCCCCCTCCAACTCCTACGCGTAGGGACAGCCAGGGAACTCCGCTCCGCATGCTGCCCGCACCCCAAGCACTGCCCCGCAGCTCCCATTGGCCAGGAACCGCAGCCATGCCGCTGCTTCCAGGCGCCACTTGATTTAAGCCCCACCCACAGCCTGCACCCCTGAGCCACCCCCCCACGCCTCTACCCCTTGCCCCAGCCCAGATCCCCCTCACGCCGTCCAAATCCCTTGGTCCCATCCCTCCAAACCCCTCATCCTCAGCCCCACCCCACAGCCTGCACCCCCGGCCGGAGCCTTCACCCCCCCCGCGGACCTTCCCTCCTGCCCCAGCCCGGAGCCCACTCCCGCACCCTGAACTCCTCATTTCTGGCCCCACCCTGGAGCCCGCACCCCCAGCCAGAGCCCTCACCCCCTCCTGCACCCCAACCCCAGTTTTGTGAGCATTCATGGCCTGCCATTCGATTTCTATACCCAGATGTGGCCCTCGGGCCAAAAAATTTGCCCACCCCTGGATTAGCACCAGACAAAGAATTTGGAAAGCTATCTCCATTCAGTCTTGGGAACTAATTTTTAAAATCCATTCTTTTTATCCTTACCTAATTGTTGTGATTTGAATTCTAAAACCCATTAATGAGATCTTATTATCAGCTATCTCATTAGAAAAGAGAGTGGCTAATTGGATGTCGGAGAGAATCTATTTCCAGTGTGCGGTGTTCTTAATCTTTTAGTGTCATTGAGAGCAACACTGTGTCAGCTTAAGAGGACATAAAATGTCATTTAAATTTATAGACGCACAAGTGTACAGTCTTCGCAATGGCTGAAGTTCCCTGGATGGCTGCATAAATACAGTGAGTTCATAATCTAAAACAGGTTTTCCCTTCTATACATATGATCTGTGCTTACTAACTTGGACAAACTTCACTGAGAACCTAGTCCAGCTAAGCATGTACGCACATGCTTAACTTTAAGCATGTACTCAAGTGCTTTGCTGAATAGGGGTGAACTTAAGCACCTGCTTAAAGTTAAATACATGCTGAATTAGGCCCTGGATGAGAAGAGCAGCGGAGCCTGTGGCCAACTGGACATCCTCTCCAAGATTTTCTTTTTATACATTGCCTTTGTTATCACTGTATGTGCTCAGAGGAGAGATGTGTATATGCAGCTTTGCCTTGCTATTTAAAACCTGTTCCTCCAAAGTGCAATATGAAAAGCTCTGTTAACTTGCCATGGCCCCATATATAAAGTACATGCAATTAATCCCTTCCTGTAGTTGGCTGCCACTTCCCTTTTAGACTTCTTTTAATATTTCTGTTATCCTTGTCGTTTTTCTGTAACCGAATCCGGAGGCTTCAAATACTTTTGTTAAAATAAAGTAAGTGAATGAAAAGGGAGCATTGTTCTGACATAGTCTATCCCTGATAGTTATGGAAACTGCATAATCAGGGGCTTTTCACTGCTGAAGAATGTATTGCTCCTGAATATTTAATACCTTGTGGGGGAAAAAGAATATGAAGGAAAAAGGGAAAACTGGCGGGTCACAGTCCCAGTAATGGAGCTGGATTACTGCTGTACTTTATGTGCAATTGTCGAAGTGGCAAGGCTACAATTGAAAAGAACTAGGCTGACTTTCAGGCTTAGTTTGGTGGGCGAGCAATTGGAAGAAAAAATATATTTTCTTTGTAAACTGAGCAGATCTGCTCTGGTGTCACTGAGAAGTAATAAACACGGAAGACCACAATGCGGTATTTACAGAATCACTTTTCTGAACAGCTCTGCACAGAAAGCAGCCATCTGGACATTTTGCTGATGAAAAGAAAGACTGGAAAAAATAGTCTTTCCCAATAAAACATTAGAAATCAGGCGTCCATGTTGTTATAAGGTAAATGCTCACATAAATATATATCGTTTGTTAAAGCAGTTGTTAAACTACACACTACCGATTGTTGTTTTGGTTTGTTTATTTGGGTTTAAATAATCAAGCTTATCGTATAACATCCTTCAAACTCCCTGATGCCAGTGGGAAAGCTGATTCTTTCAGGGTTGTCTTGTAGGCTTGGTCTACACTAGGGACAGTTCTCAATAACTTCTCCCCCTTGCTAACATCAGTGCAGCTGAAATGGTGGTAGCAACACTGGTGTTATTGAGGGAGAATATGTATCAGTGTTTTGTTGATACTATAACAAAAATGTTTGGTTTAAAGCAGCTGTTTAGCTTGCATGTACCACTAATGGTAAGTGCTTCAGATTCATAAGTGTCTGCACTAGAATGTACTCTGTCACCATTCATTTTTCTTTTAAACGAGTTTAAATGACATAACCACGTGTTCGTTACTGTCAGGATGAGTGTCCTGCTACCTCCTGAGGTCACAGCCTGCCCCTCAGTGAGATCCTGCCGATAAAGTCTCCTTCACAGCTAGGGATGACTTCAAGAACTGCTCCAGGATTAGGTCTCTGTGGTCTGGGAAGCACTCTTCAACATCTTTATTCCTGCAGCCTCTGACCCGTGTTAGTGCTGGGCCTGAAGCCAAGGGGCTGGTTCACCCCTGCATTACATTTTAAGCCAGTGTAACTCCACTGATTTCACTGGTGGGAATCTGACTCCAGCTACAGCCTCCGTGCGCTGCTCTGTAAAAGCCCTGCATCCAGCCAGTAAAGAGTTCTCACAGTGCAGGCACTGCATAGTGCTCCCATAGGCAGTCGCCTACGCAGGCTTCCTTGAAAACCTGGCCCCAGGGTGGGCAGCGGGTCCCCATATTCTACGTGCTACAGGGATCCTAAGTTGCTGTGGAGCTGCTTATAGGCACCCATGGGGTGGAAGCTTAAAACAGAGCAGCTCCTGGTTCCTCTGAGTTACACTGGGGACCACAGTGGCCCCTAGAAAATCCAGCTTAGAGACACCTTTGCCCCCTCGCCCCCTTGGCTGCAGCTTCTGTGCTGCACCTCCTGGAAAACACAGCACAGAGTCCCAGCCAAGGTGCCTTTGTGTCCCTCCTGGGGTATTGAGTGGGGATAGATCAGAGCAACCTACCGCAGATGGACAACGAAGTCAGCAGCCCATACACAGAGTCAGGTTCCCCCATCTGTAAGAGAGGGACAATAATACTTCCCTCTTCTAGGTGACTGTGAGCTCCTTGGGGCAGAGAATGTCTCTTATTCCACATTTGTACAGCACCTACCCTAGCACAATAGGGCCCCTCAGGCTTGACTGGAGCCTTGTGGCACTACTTTCATACACATCATAAATAACGGTGGCATGCTGGGTAAAACGCCCAGTCATCACAGCGCAGTAGAGACGAGCTGAAATCTTTAGAATGTAACAGTGCCTCCAAGCCAGCTCTTAGCATGGCTGAGCAGCCAGGCCAGCTGTCCTGCGTCGGGGATCCACTACCCCAAGTCGAAAAAAACTTGTAGTGATAGTCAGGATGGCCCATTTCCAACAGTTGACAAGAAGGTGTGAGTAACAGTAGGGGGGGAAATTAGCCTGGGGAAATAGTTTTTACTTTGTGTAATGACCCATCCACTCCCAGTCCTTATTGAAGCCTAATGGTGTCCAGTTTGCAAATTAATTCCAGTTCTGCAGTTTCTCATTGGAGTCTGGTTTTGAAGTTTTTTTGTTGAAGAATTGCCACTTTTATGTGCTTGGTTGTAATTGAGTGACCAGGGAGATTGAAGTGTTCACCAACTGATTTTTGAATGTTATAATTCTTGACGTCTGATTTGTGTCCATTTATTCTTTTGCGTAGAGACTGTCCAGTTTGGCCAATGTACATGGCAGAGGGGCATTGCTGGCACATGATGGCATATATCACATTGGTAGATGTGCAGGTGAATGAGCCCCTGATGGCGTGGCTGATGTGATTAGGTCCTATGATGGTGTCACTTGAATAGATATGTGGACAGAGTTGGCAATGGGCTTTGTTGCAAGGATAGGTTCCTGGGTTAGTGTTTTTGTTGTGTGGTTGCTGGTATTTGCTTCAGGTTGGGGGGCTGTCTGTAAGCGAGGACTGGCCTGTCTCCCAAGATCTGTGAGAGTGAGGATCATCCTTCAGGTTAGGATGTAGATCCTTGATGATGCGCTGGAGAGGTTTTAGTAGGGGACTGAAGGTGACAGCTAGTGGCATTCTGTTACTTTCTTTGTTGGGCCTGTCCTGTAGTAGGTGACTTCTGGGTATTCTTCTGGCTCTGTCAATCTGTCCCTACTATTACTCACACCTTCTTGTCAGCTGCTTGAAATGGACCATCCTGATTATCACTACAAAAGTTTTTTTTCTCTTGCTGATAATAGCCCACCTTAATGGATTAGTCTCATTAGAGTTGGTATGGCAACACTCATTTTTTCATGTTCTCTGTGTATATATATCTTCCTACTGTATTTTGCACTCCATGCATCTGATGAAATGGGCTGTAGTCCACGAAAGCTTATGCCCAAATAAATTTGTTAGTCTCTAAGGTGCCACAAGTACCCCTCATTCTTTTTGCTGATACAGACTAACACGGCTACCCCTCTGAAACTACCCCAAGTGGTTCTGTTTCAAATATATTTGATGAGCAATTTCTGAGGAAGGAAGGGGAAAAGAAACCAAATCAACACAGCTTAGAAATGACCATTACAGGAGCCTTCAGAATGGTTTATTTAGAGGAAACAAATGTGAGTTAACAAAGTCAGAGATCTGCATTAATTAACGAGTGTGGAGGAAAAACCTGCCCTGGGCTCCTCGTGTCTTTTTAAGGCCCTTTGATGTCCCCTCTTTTGCTCCTTTACCGTCCTTTGCAGCCAGCATCTGCAGAAGAAACTAAAAGAAAACACAGATTTAAAGCACAGTTACTAGGAACGCATTTAAATGGCCAGCTACTGACTACAAGATATAAAAGAACAAGTCACAGAGGATCAAGACACCAGTGTGCTTAGTGCTTTAAGACAGATCTTTGTTTTTAATGGCATGAGACCCAGAGCTGTTGGAAGGTGCATGGATGCAGTCTCCGGGGCTATCAAACTTCTTTGTCTCCATAGGTACCACCCGGGCAATGGTGATGGAAGCTTCCCATCCAGAGCATCTTGAGAGGTGGGAGGGCAGCTCAGCTCCCATAGCTCATCCACTCTTTGCTCTCTCCACTGAGATCCCCTGAACGGGGAAGCCAATCAGTGCCAGCTGTGGGTGTGGCTTCTGTGATGTGGACAGTTGTTCACTGGGAACCAGGCTGAGAGTATGCAGCTCCAATGGCTTTTGGCCCACATCCAGCCTTACTTCCTGCTGCTTTTTACAGGGAGTCGGCGCCTCAGGCCTGGGGAACTAATCAGATCTCTCTGTTCATGACAGTGTCCTAGCAAAACACATGCACGGAGTTTCCTCAGAGGTCGTTGCTTCTCTGGGGAGGGATAGGAGCTGTGGGAGGAGGAGACAGCCTGGCTTAACCGCTGAAATGCTGCCTTACTTACCTGGCACACAGAACAAAGCCAATGGCTGCTGGTCCAGGGCAGGCAAAGGACACCATGTTGTTTGCCCTGTTTTGGTTCAATGAGGAACAACCACTGAGCGCAAAGGGAGAGGTGAAAGAGCACAAGAATTAGGGGGAAAGGGACCCATCACCAGGTCACAGTCTGATTTCTCAGAAATCCTGCTGTTTTCTCTGGTGTTTACGGTCTCCTTTCTCCCCTAGCTTTTCCCCTTCCCAGGCCTTGTGCTCGGTGGTTTAGCCAACGTAATCTGGCTCTCCTCCTGCTGAACCCACAAAGCAGTGTGACAGCACAGCCGTGCCTGATCTGCTGAGTCTAATGAGAGCCCCACCTGCCACCTTACTTCCCTAGCTCCAGCCCACCTTCTCCTGCCACCTTCTGCTGTCTTCCCATCCCCACACCTAGCTGCTCGTATCTCCCTCTTCCCTTCTCCCCCTTCATACTGCTGGCTGCCAGCTCCACAAAGCCTCCTGAGGCATCACTGCAGACTTCACTTCCCCAATCCGCCAGGAACAAGAAACACAACACCCAGTTCTAGCTGACTGGGTGTAGAGAGGGACTCTCGGGCTGCTTGGGATGAGGGGGCACAACTAGGAGCAGGAAGATGTGGATTTTCTGCATGAGGTAGCTAATGGAACCTATTCCGGTGTGGGAAGGGGTGAAAGGGAAACTCTGCCTTGGGATTAGAGGATGAGGGGGGAATAGGGAGACTGATCTCAGACTGAGGGAGAAGAGAAACTCACCTGGGCTAGGAGAGGTGAGACCCAGGAAGAAAGAAGCGGACTCTAAGAATGGGCAGGTGAGCAGAAAGAGGATGAATGAATGGATGGTAAGGCCAAGAAGAGGAACACAACACAGAGAGGGGAGACCAGAGAACTGCTGACCATAACTGGAGTGGGAACAACAATGTGTAAGCCAAGCCATCAGAATCGGGGACGGTGTGAATATTCTTAATTTGTGTAGGTGATAAGAAGGGTTTTTATTGACAGATATAGGGGAGGGACCATCTCTGTTCTGCAGCCTTCTTTCCATCACCACCTGCAGCTTTTCTAGCTTTGCTTCTTCCTGTCTGGTCTGTCACCCACTTCTTTTTCTTGGGGGAAGGGATAGCTCAGTGGTTTGAGCATTGGCCTGCTAAACCCAAGGTTGTGAGTTCAATCCTTGAGGAGGCTACTTAAGGATCTAGGCCAAAAATTGGTCCTGCTAGTGAAGGCAGGGGGCTGGACTTGATGACCTTTCAAGGTCCCTTCCAGTTCTAGGAGATTGGTATATCTCCAATTAACTCTACAGTTTAACTTCTTTTTGCCTCCATCTCTCCATTTTTCTTTGAAGGTGACTGATTTGGAGACATTCAGTGCCAGCCTGTCACACTGTTTGGCCCGGGGGCCAGACCTAACCTATCATATATAAATGTGTGTAATATGGTCAAGATGAGTCCCAGGCACCAGATGACATGCGAAATCCCAACATTTCCTGGGGAGTCCCAGACACCTCTAAAGGTGATGTGCCATCTTTGCCTAATGACTGCCTGACATCACCAGTTTCAGCTGAGCAAAACACTTCCAGTGCTGCCTCACCCATATACCAGGCCCATCCCTGTGGACTGATGACCTCCAGTGGAAATCCAGCACTTGGAAATGATTCTGCTTTCAGCTACAGCGTGGAAACTGTGGAGGATGCTGCAGCCAAAAGGTCAAGCGGAAAAGACAATGGTTCCTTCTTAATGTGATCACCCTCGCAAGCGATGGGTGCAGCGTTAGATGCAATGAGCCAAGGGGCATTCTAAGGCCTGGCTTCCTTTCTGAGCTCTGAATGAATGGCCTATGAGGAGAGCTCTTTGTTGGGTTGAGTGTGGCCATGACGAAACAATAGCTTGCAGCACGTCCTGCTGAGGTGGCTCGTGCAGCCTTCACCAGCCCTGTCCAAACTGTGCTAGCTGCTACCATGCTTCAATGCCGGCATTGCCAGCAGGGGTCAAGCCTAGGTTCCCTGACCAGTGTGAGTTGTTTTGAACAAGAACTGGTCTACCTGAAGCTATTTGACAGCCTTGAGACCAAATTCAGACCTGACAGGGCAGGTGTTTGGCTTTGGTGAACTTCCACCCCTTGCCATAATCAGGTCTGAATTTGGCCCCAGGGCTAAGAAACAGCTGTAGCATGGTACCTGGACATGGTAAGGACTGTAGTGTAGATTGGTCCATGGGTTCCTCGCTAGGTTGTATACAGCATGGTTTTATAACATGGTTCTCACAGGGCTCTAAGACTAGCCATCCTTGTCAACCCTGGTCAGTTACACTGGGCTAGAAACAATGATGCTTAAACCAAGATGCATTGAGCACATCTTTTTTCCCAGAGTGCACAGGGCCAGAGGCATCCCGGTCTGTCATTGCTACTGAGCATATCAATGGGCTTGTTACTCTCTCACTGACTTACCTCAGGCTTCCGGTAGCCCTTCCTTTCGAGGAATTCCTTAAAAGCCTGTGTTCCATGGAGCTGCATGAGCTCTGCCTCCTAGGAGAATTTCCAAACCAAATTAAGGGAACACTCAAGAACAAATCTCACAGATTTATTTGGTTTTTCATGCCCTCATTCATACAATAAGCCAACAAAGCAAGAAAGGGACAGGAAAGGTTATTTCTGTGAAAGTGCATTGTAGTTCATTCAAGAGATAATTTCTGATTTGCTATTTTTTACGGCAATCCAGGTGTTTCATAAGCACTGAATTGCGATGAGACAGTATGTCATTTTTCAGTGAGTGTTGTAGCAAGTCACTAATTACTAGGGATTATTTTGTAAAGCTGTTGTAACCAGCTGGAATTCCCACCCAGCTCTTATCACAACATACACACATGAAACATGGCCCAAAATTACTCCCACTCTGGGGTTCACATTTATTGTTAATGGAAATAATAACAAAAAGCCAAAGTTTTCTTCTGAACGCCTTTGTTCCTTGGGCTTTTCCCCCACAAGCTCTCCTGCCCCTACCAGACACTCAAACCTTTTCAGACTTCTGGGTTAGAGCTGGTAGATAAAATTTGACCAGATAGCAGATTAACACGCCTGGTCTTCCTGGGATAGTTAAGACCACAAGTGGACAAGTCTTTCAGCCAGATCCTAGTCTCTGATAAGGCTGCAACTATGCCATTCTCTAGTGTCAACAAGGCCATAGAGTTGGGCCTGCTTACAACAGTGATGAATTTGACCCTTTGTTTACATGGGTTGAGACCATGACCAACAATAATTCCTTCTGAGCTGGAATTGTGCATGCTTAGTCTCAGACTGGGAGTGAATTTTAACTGCCAAATGTGAAAGGTGTTTAATCTGGTCTTGAGATGCATGGAAGCAGAGAGAAATATATTTTTCATCAGCATTAAATGGACATGAAATTAAAACCCTTTGAAGTAAACATTGTGACTGGCTTTTCGGTCTTCTTTTGCACTCAGCCCATACGCAAGGCATTGTTGTGCCACCACCTGGGATGAGCCTTAAAAGATCATGGGAGTTAGGACGGCCGTACAATTGTCTTTTTGCTGGGCTTCTACAGTGCTTAGCTGTGAGGCCGTGATCCATGACTGGGGCCTCCAAGTGTCACAGAACACAAATAATCAATAATAATAATTATAGTCAGGAGGGTGGGTAATATGAACTGTTCCCCTCCCACTGTAACTGAGTCAGATAGCATATGGTGTGCAGGTATGTTCCAGTAACAACGTATGCTCTGCAGCCTGGAACTAGGATGAGAATTTCACCACAGAGATTCCAGAGATGCTTGCAGTACCTTTTCACTAAACCGCTTCCTTAAATTCTGAACGGCATCAGCTGCTGCTTTTGGATCCTCTAAAGGCTCATTTACTTTTTGTTTTCTCCATGTTTTTGGGTCAAGGTACCAGGCTCCATACCTGATCTTCTCCCATTTGGGCTGGTAGAGACCCTGCATGATAAAATCATAATAATTAGGCATATCCTCTAATCACGTTTGTAGGTCTGACTCACCTCCCACAATGTGTATCTGAATCGCTGCCCTCTACTAGATGGAATGTCAGCCCTGGTCAATGGATGAGATCAGGTGCTCAGGTACCATAGTGGTGAGTGCAAGATGGAGTCAATTGTGTCTCTTTCTGGTGCCTATAGCAGGTGTAAGTCCTATTACTACTATATAAGTGTGAGGTGTTTCACTAGCTACCCCTAGCAATAGCAATAGAATAAAAAGCACTAATTTTCACCACCACTGATTCTTCTATTATTCATTAGACTTCAGATAGTGAAATCATTCTCTCCATGTTCTCCTCCCTACATCCTAGTGAGTTGTTCTTTCCCATAGACAAAGACCTAGACAGGAATTTGGGTTTAACTAGAAGCTTTCAGTTTCCCTTGGAAATATTCCTCAATAGTAAAATAGAAAGCGAAACAGAGGGACAAAATCTATGGGGGGAATAGAGGGGAAAGGAAGAAGAGGACATGGAGCTGTGGGAGAGGCTTCAGTTGAAATGAATTAGCAAAGAAGAAAGTTATCCTCTTCCATTCACTCTCCTGTACTCATCGGCATTGAGCAGAAGGGCTGCCCAAAGGAGCAGCCAAAAACAGAGTAACACAAAATATCCCAACGCCTAACAGCAGCTTGCAAAATTCTTTACCTCAAACACCGCTCCCCAAGCATAGTCAGCCTGCGCAAAACCTTGCACTCAGATCCTAATAGTCCCCTTGGGAATTAACACAGTCTACACACCCTGGGGTTGTCTGACCACTGATTAGAGCTGTGGTTCTCAACCTTTTCATACCAGGACCTGCTGCCCATTTAATGACATAGCAAGGGCAGGATGGATACAACCTTATTGACACATGTTCATGCTATAGTAGGTGACAAAGCATCACCTTGCAGAATTAACATATTTCCCTATTATGCTACTTTAAAAATCAGACTGTTTTCAAGGTTTATGAATATGAGTACAGATGTCATCCCTCGTTGTATGCGACATTACAGAATGGCCAGCAGGTGGCATTTCAAGAGCATTATTCTGCATAAAAAGCTCCACACCCATGTCTAGTGGAGAGAATATTTCCTTTGGCTTTTGTAAAATGGGCTTTTGAAGATCAATATTCTCCCTTCCCTCTGACCCCAATTCTTGTCCAAGGAGAGAATTTCTAATGAGGACCCAATGAAAAGGAGAGGACCACATGGAAACAAAACTAGCAAATCTGGCATTGGTATCAGAACTCTATAATCAGTACAAGCTCTCGGAATTCTCTCTTTGGGGCTATATATTCTTTACATTTTCTGCCATTAAAAGCTTGGAGGCAACCACTGGAGAGGTGAGTTGTTTCTCACGGTGACTCTGATGATGGGGTAAGTAAAGCACAAGCCATGCCCTTCCACATGGCTAGTGGACTTCCTTTCAATGACTGGGGACCTAGCAGGCCTGAAAGGAGGAATATGAGGCATTGCAAGATAAAAGTCATTACTAAGGCAGTGAAAATTCCCTATTAAAGCCTAGTAGAAACAGCTCAAAATAAGAGAGATCAAATCTAATATGTGTGCCCTGCAGTTTCTGCTGAATCAGATATTTCTCTTCCTAGGCACAATAGCAAATATCATTTTATAGGTCATCTCTTGCCAGTTGTTTTAGAAACACAATGAGTGTGGTCACAAACCCACTTTTGTTCCACTGAGAACAATGGTAGTTTTGCATGCAGCAGAATGGAAGCATCAGTCCCAACTGTGATAGCATATAACAGAGAAGCAGAATGAAATACTAGCTAATACATACTAGAAGTAATATGTTGTTACACAGATTTGATTGCTGATAATAGACAGAGTATAGAATTATGGACTTTGCCATTGATTTTATGTGGAAGGCACTCAGATACTATGGTAATGCGTGGCAGTATAAAATGCTAAGACTAAGATAACATAACACAATACAACATATAGGGCCAGATCCTGAGAGGTGCTGAGCACCTTGAACTCCCATTGAAGTTAATAAGAGCTGCAGATGCAGCTTGTTTAGTTTTCCCTGGCCTGCTTACCTTAGGAAGACTCTTTATAGCTTTCAGGGAGGATGAACCCTCCAGACGCTTTCTCAGCTCCAGTGGCACATTGTTTATCTCCACAACGTCCACAGGCATAGCCAGTGTGGGCTTGGTTTCATAACTGGTATCAAACAGCCTCATGATGGTATCTTCATCAATGTTATAATTTTCTCCTCCCTGAAGCAATACGCCAAGTGCATAGTTAGGAGGTAGCAGGAGGCAGTTTCTGATGTTGTCAAACACACCACACTTAGGGAGTGGGGGGAATATTTACAACATACTGGTAGAGAGCTAGATGTTCAGCACATTGGGGACAGGCACCATTGCCCAGCACCAGTTCCAGCCTAACCCAGGACAGTGGTTACCAACAGCTGTTATTTATTTAGGCAGATCATTACCAATCGCCTATCTGCCCTGCTCAGTAGGACTGAATCCTGTTACATGCTGTGAGCTGGCCCTTTAAGGCAGTGGCCCTCAACCTTTCCAGACTACTGTACCCCTGTCAGGAGTCTGATGTGTTTTGGGTACCCCCAAGTTCCACTTTACTTTGAAACTACTTGCTTACAAAATCAGACATCAAAATGCAAAAGTGTCACAGCCACACTATTGCTGAAAAATGGCTGACTTTCTCGTTTTATATCATTATAAAGTATACCAGTTGGAATATAAATATTGTACTTACATTTCAGTGTATGGTGTACAGAGCAGTATAAACAAGTCATTGTCTGTATGAAATTTTAGTTTGTACTGACTTCACTGGTGCTTTCTATGGAGCCTGTTGTAAAACTAGGCAAATAGCTAGATGAGCTGAGGTACTACCTGGAAGCACTCCGCGTACTGCCAGGGGCACGTGTACCCCTGGTTGAGAACCACTGCTTCAAGGGAATCTGGGGTCAGCCTCACCTATGACTAGTTTATCTCAGAGCAGGCAGGTCATTTGATGAGGGAGCAGGTGACTAAGAACAAGGCCTGCTTAGAGGTGCCCAACTCCCACTGACGTGCCTTGTGATTTTGGTGCCAAACTCCCAAGCGTGCTTGTGGAAAATCACAGCCTAGATTCCTAAACAGGCAGAAAGCGATTTTTTTTTTCAAGAACTAATGCTGTTTCCTGGAGACAGATCCACATTAGACTAGAAGAGCAGGGGCTTCCAGAGACTGAAACCAAGTCTTGCACCACACGCCCTGGGACACAACTTCTTGTGATGCTAAGTCACCATGCCCCTCTTTGAAACGGTTCTTCTTAGTTCCTCTTTGCTTTCCTGGTGTAGGAATTCAAGAAGTATGTCAAAGGTCCCTTTACCATGTGCTGCTCTGATCAGAAAAAGTCCTTTCCCACCCAGTCAGATCAGCTATAAAGTAAAACAAGATGTGAGCACATGACACAGGGCAACACAGTGGTCAGAAGGTCTGTAACTTCCGATCTGGTTTTTATTTTTAAACAGGTCACTGAAGGCCATTTGTGCTCTGAGTGGGATACGAGGGCGGTGCTAGGCATACGGTCCCCTGAGATTGACAGGTCTAGGGCCTACCATGGCGTTCTCTTAAGGTCTGAGGCCCTGGCACAGTGGGGAAGGCAGAGCTAGCCTCTGAGCACTCCTTGGCACACTCCAATGTCAGGGGTGAGGACAGAGGTAGAATGGCCCATTCAGCCCACATTTCTCGCATAGCATTTCCCAATCCTGCTCCCTAATACTATCCTGTCCATTTCAATCCCAATTTTAAAGCAATAGCACTTGGCCACAATGAACACAGAAAACATCAGATCATGTGAGAGTCTCTGTCACAAGAAACAATGGCTTAGTGTGTTAGGAAAGCGACTGCATCACTTTATCACACTCTTACTCTGCTTCTTAGAGGGGATGGAGCAAAGAGCCATGCCAGATAACTGAAGATACCGCTGCTGGGATAAGCAGCTGCACAGTTACAGGGATGCTGGATATCTGCCCTTTCTTCTGAACAGCTACTGGAACATCTATTTTCCATACTGGGCTAAATCCTGGGAAGTGCTGAGTCAAAATTACTGGGAGTTGCAGGTGCTTAGGGGGGCCAGGGCTTCCCATTCCATGAAAAATCCTGTGGATATAGGCCTCGGGGAGGGAAAACTTGGCTATGATCCCCTTGGGGAGGGGGCATTGCAAGGAAATCGTAATTCCTGCTCAGATGTGGCAATAATGGGATGCCTAGTAAGACCAATGATTCCATGACTGGGCTGGGCTCCACAAGACAGAGGAATGGATCTGCACCCAGCAGATCCCAAGATCCACAGGAGGCCAGGGCTGTGTGTATCCAACTGACTCTAGATCTCAGGGGTTCCTGGATCCCCTAAAGGGTCTATATTCCCAAGGCCTCCCTTGGACTCAGCTGCTCACATGATCCTCCTTAAAGGGGTTCTCCAGCAAAGAGGGGCTCTCTGTTAACAGTAATACAGGGTGGAGCTGCAGTACCTCTTCCTAGTAATCTGCACTGCTGTAATCACAAAGCGGCTTCCCTAGCCCCCCGCCAACTCAAATGCCCACATTTGTCCTCTTGAGAACCAATTCATAACCCCATGGAGAGCCCTTTGAGGATCCCGGAAGGAGGGTAGGGACAGTGCTAAGGAGCTGGCTTATCCCACTCCTCTGTCCCCATTTGAAGCAGAGCAGAAGGAGGAATCTGTGTGCAGACAGCCCTCCACGCACACATTTCAGGGGCATGTTCTGCTCCAGGCATTGGGCCTGCTCCTGCTCCCTTTGAAGTCAGTGACAGAACACCCATGCCCTGATTTTCAGAGGCATTGAGCACTCACGTCTCCCAGTGAAATCTGTGTTTGGACAGCACCAAAGGGGCCCCAGTCCATGACTGGAGCTCCTCGGTGCTACAATAATACAAGTAAATAATAATAACAGGACCTGTGGGCACTCAGTAGCTCAGTGCTTTCCATGAGGCAGGACTGGGGAACAGGGCCCACTCCTTGCAACCTTGTATTTTACCCTCCTTTGTTTGTCATCAACCTCTTAGCAGCCTGAAAACAAAGGGTCCGTCTGTCCCCAGTGGCCCTGTCTTCCTCCAGCACTGCTCACACAGAGATTTTGCTGTGTTTCCAGCGCAACAGGTGCCAACACGGTGGCCTTTTGTCCCCTCATCAAGTTTTACACACCCCTGTGATAGGAGTCAAGGATTATTTTGCAAACAGAGACTCATTATATAAGCAGGTAGACATGAGCTCCATTGCAGAAAGGCAACGGTATTTTTAGCTAATGGCTGCTGCAGTGCAGTAGGGGGTATTCACTCCTTACAGTCTCATTTCTAGGGAATTCCTTTCTCAGATGCACCATGGAGGCATTTAAACATAATCCGCATTTGGAATTGGAGGAAAGACACACGCCACCAGATTGTTTATCTTACAGTAGGTCTAGTGGGCCTCATAAGGTAACCGCATTTCCCTTTACGGTCTCTGTGCTGAGACCCTTCACAAGGCTATTGACATACATGATTTTCTAAAGATTTGTTGACACAATGGGTCAGATCTTTAGTCCCTCGGACATCATAAAGCAGACTGTAGATACCTTTACCTGGCACTAGGGAATTCCCAGCCTCCTGCCTGGTGTAGAGGGTTGTGTCAAGGGTAGGAGGGACAGGACTGTAACATGCTGTGCTCTCGCCAGTCCTCCCCAGCAAAACAGTTTCTCAGGAGCCATTTCAAACTGGCCCATATTCAAACAACTCTTAGGCTGGTCTATTTTTGAGCCAGAGGCTGCCAGTCGCAGGATCAGGAGAACTTTGAGCCACTTTTGTCTTGCTCAGTGCAGTCAAGGACTGAAGCTGGTATTTTACTATTTGTACATATTAAAGCGACTAGCGTGAATCCAGAAAAACAATGACATTGTTTTCGCAAAACAAATGTATTTCTGTCGAGCTTTTTGAATGACTGAGCAAATGATAACATAAACGGGGCTAGCAAATGACTCTCCTTAAAGCCTTCAATTCCTATGACATATGGGAGACTCAAAGGAGAGAGTTTGGTCTTTGACAGAAGATGAACTCTTGAGACAAAGCACTGGTCTGGTCTGGAGACTACAGTCTGACTTAGATCCACAGATACAGATAGCCACGGGGAGAAGATGCTGTGAAACCCCTGGTTATCCAAGACCTCTCAGTACTAAGTGGCACACTATAAGAGTATGTCTGAACACTGTTATGTAAATATTCAGGATCCAGGGGCCTGCTCTTGCTCCTGTTGAAGTCCATGGGACTTTGGCCGCTGACTTCAGTGAAAGTGTAACCAAGTACCCCAGGTCTGAAAGCACTTGGGATGGGATTTTCAAAATCATTCACTGTTGTCCTAACTCTGTTCCCATGGCAGCCAATGGAATCTTTACCATTGACTTCAATGGAAGCCGAGTTGGGCCAAAGCAGAGTGCTATTTAAAACCCCAGGCATGGCGTGTCTAATATATGACAGAAGCATTCCCCAAACTCTTCCCTATCTTAAACCCACCTGATCCCACTGACATTTGTGGTGCTGCAGCAACACTCAAGTTAGAATTTGGCTGCTAGAGAAAGGGAATGTGCCGCTATTTATTTGCACATTTTTAAACTGTGTCCATCATAGTAACCTGTGTTCACTAAAACCAATGCCTGCATTGCTGAGTCACTGTCAATCAAAAAAATTGGCCCTGACTCCAAAATGAAGCAGTTAAATCTAACCAATAACTCCCTCTCCACATATCTCTCAGGCAAATGCTTGAGTAAACAGATGGACTTGGCAGACTTACAGAATAAACTGATTTGTGGTTTGCTTTGCAGTTGGGCTACTTCTATTACACTTCTGTAAAAGCAGAATTGTAAGAGTTAACATTGTCAAACTTGGGTGCCTCAGGTTAAGCACCTAAGGACATATTGAGGCTGGGATTTTCAAAAGCGACTACGGGAGTTAGCCTCCGAACTCCCAGTGACTGTCAATGGAAGTTGGGCAAAAGTGGCCTATATCTTTCAAGAGGTGCTAAGCATCCCCATCTCTCATTGCCGTCTGTGGAAGCTGTAGTGCTCAGGGCATGTTAGCTGAGGAACCCACTTAGGATGTAGATGCCCTTCGGGTACCCAAATCTGAAAACATTAGCCCAAGTCATTACTGGACTGCTGGGATAGGAGGGTTTTGGTTTTCAACTTACCCAAGAAGCAACCCAGTCACAAAACTCCTTAGTCGCTCGCTTTATGTTCTCATCAAGGGGAGGAACGTAGCTCCGTCTGGCTGCCTTTTCCCTTGCTGCTACCTCTTTCTTGGAAAACAGTGTGTATGGACTCTTGCCTTTAGACTGCTTGAAGCTGAAGAGATGGATATGACACAGTTATTCGCAGTCTGTATGTGCCTCTCATCAACACAAATGCGTTCCTGCGGTTTCAGATCAGTGGGGTTTGAATAATTGTCTCTGTGCCTGCTGCTCCCAGCTTGCAATTCGTACTTCCTTCTGTAAGGAAGATACTGCTGCTGCTTCTTCTGCAGAGTCCCTTTATTATAGAGCTGGCTGCCCTCAGCAGGCCTACAGCACAGAGAGATTTATGTGCAGATCTTTATGGTCTGCAGGGAGACCAGCAGCTAGGTTCTGAGACAAAGCCCACCGGAGTCTATGGGAATCTTTCCATTGGAGTCAATGGCTTTGGATCAGGCCCATAAAGACTTCTGTGCTGAAGCCCTACTAAGCCAGCCAGCCCTCGGAAGCCTCCTGGGTGTGTCTAATCAGAGGAACCGGGCAGCAGACTTCAATATCAACTGAGCTCTGCCGTTTAGCCAGAGCCCAATTACTAGAAAGGTTGGGGTGTCCCCAAGACCTTCTAAAGCTGGACTGGGGTGGGGTATGGAAAACACCCACCCACAGAAACATTCAGCTCCTCTCTTTCAATACATTTCATTTCAGAGGAGAGAGACTGGACTGAACCCAAGCCCAGCAGCAGAAGGTGGATTCAGGCAGCCCTGGGTGCTACTCGCTCTGTTCTGTACAGTACTCACAGAGCTGATGGCCTGGGGCTTATTTCTTTACTTTTCCCATCCTCCAGCTGAAACAGCACTTGCTGAGGGGTGTGGCTCGCCTGGTCACGATCCTTGTATCCAGCTTTACTATGCAAGCACATCTCTGGGTCCAGGATGGCCACAACTTCTTCGAAAAGCTGAGAGCCAAACAAGAACAGAGCACATGTCCAAAACCACCTCACACCCATGGAGACTGCATAGGAGACCCCATTACAGATCATGCGTCCTGCCTTAGTTCCCCCATCAGCACGTGGCAAACCGTTCTGTGACCTGATCTCGCCATGGACAGAGCCAGGACACTGTATTTATCCTCAAATTCAAGATGCTGTCATGGCACAAAGAATACAATGACCTTCATTGTCTTACTGCTACCTGACCAGTGGTTCTCAAACTTTTGTCCTGGTAACCCCTTTCCCACAGCAAGCCTCTGAGTGCGTCCCCACCTTTTTAAATATTTAACACCATTATAAATGCTGGATGCAAAGCGGGGTTTGGGGTAACCCCCCATGTAATAACCCTGTGACCCCCCCTGAGGGATCCTGACCCCAAGTTTGAGAACCCCTGTTCTTAACCTTTGAGCAGTATGATCTTCCTCAGCATTCTGCACTGTACCACTGAGGATGAATATATTCACTCTGAGTTCACTGTGGCCCCCAATACAAGGCCTGCTGCCATCTCCCTGCTTCTGGTCCCTCTCTCTCTAAAAGACCATGATAACCTTCCCCTATTCCACCTGAGAGTGGAAAGCTTAATGCTTCCCACCCACCTTCACTCCCTGCCCCCGGCTTACTTGCACGGAGTCCTTCCGTGTCCACCCCCCTGCCCCAAATCATAAATGCAGTTGTGCACTGACTAGGCCCTGTTGTTTCCCAGCAGAAGAGAGGCTGGGAGGGACCCCAGAGCAGAGGAAGGAAGGATTCTGGGAAGAAGTAGTTATTCTATGTCAGGCCAAGGTCCAGATCAGGTGAGGACCCACACCAGGCAAGACTCTGGCCAATTTTACTACAAGAGAGAGATAATCCATTCATTGCCCTGGAACAGCCAGTTATATCTGGAGGTGTGCCCAGTGATACAGTGATGTAAACCAACTCATCGCTGTACAATCTACCAGATATGGAATGGTGTGGTAGACTATTAAAGGAGCCCATTTTTGTATAGTGGCCCATGTTGATGGCTGAGTGGGAGCAGGTTCACTGACTGAACACAAATAATATGGCAAATCTCAGAATATTAGCAGGGTGTCTCAGAAGCCTGCTGGTGACTGCTGTCAGTTCAAATCTCTCCCTGTCTTTAAGGTCCCCTTCCCATGGCAAGTCAGCTTTAGTAGACGTTCAATTTGTAGGAAATAACATTGTTTTAAAACACCCGATGAGAAAAGTTGGGTTCTGGATTACTTTTATATTTAAAATATGCTAAAAGGATGCTCAGTCTTGAGGAAGAACAGCAGCAACCATGGGGACTTTACCTCAGGAGGGATGCTTTCTTCCAGATGAGGGTAGCGCGCAAGGGGGTGTTGGCTCAGGCAGTGTTCTGTCTGTGCAATGTGATCCCGCCTGGCTTCCTGCCTTGTAAATGTTTTCCTTGCCTTCTGCTGGGATGCATTATTAGATAGAACAATCGGTAAAAGCCCCTTTGTGCCATGGATGATGATGTTGTCAGACGGAGCAGGGACACCACTTCTGAAATCATCCAGGGCACTTTTCAAGAATCTCCAGCGCTGGCTGTTAAGAGAATCTGAGAACTTTGCTTTGTTGCTGTGCTCTCGAAAGCCCTTAGAAGGCAATTTCTCCTTGTACCTGAGACCAAACGCTGCTGGTCAGTGCTTAAAGTAAGGGGAATGAGTTTTAACAAAGCACAGTAATATCTCTGCCACCTGTCCAGCCCAAATATGAACTCCCCATTCCATTCCATTCCCTTGTCAGACTGAGACTCTGCAAAATATACGGGGAGGTGGAATCTCTTTATTCTGCCAGATCACAGCCATGTGCTTGTGTTCAAATGGTCTGTCCTAAAATGCAGACCTGGAATTGTCAATAAAGTTGGCCAGATTTTCAGAGATGGACTCCAGCTGAAGATCAGGAGAACTGTTTCAACAGCTCTGAAAATCAAGCCCAAATATTCATTTATTAAATCCCCTGATTTAAGAAAAATGAAGACTTTGAAGACAAATTCACCCTGGGTATGAACAGGTGTGATTCCATTGAAGTCCCAAGTCCCAGGAGCCACATCCACTTATACCAGCTGTGAATTTGGTTCATGCTGTATTGTTAAAACAAGCACAAGTTTTATTGCTTTAGCATTGATAAAAAAAATCAGGCCAAAGAATGCAGTGATCTAATGTCCTCCCCATATTTTGAGTGACCTGTGGGATTTGAGTTAATGGTTTGTTTAGACCCAAGTGTCTGCATCTCAATGGACATTAATTTGGCATCCTTATGGGCATTTGCATCCGAAAGGCCAAACACTGAACCGCCAAGGAGACTTCCACTGCCACTGCCCGGGTTATTATGGCTGATAGATGGATCCAAAGAGCATGCCGATCCTACAGGTCTCTCAGTCTGGCACGTTTCCTACCAAAAAAGTCACTCACTACATGCATAGTGACTCAAACTCATGCACTTCATATATGTTAATAGCTGGTTAGATGTGTTCAACCTCTGCCTTCTTAAGTGGTCACAAAACATTTTAAAGAAAGGAGAAAAACTCTTCCTTATTTGTAAATTTTAAAACAGATTTAAGTATCAAATAAGCCCATGCCAACAAAAGTGCAAGGATCATGCAAGGCTCATACCTAGTTGAGGACAGTCTTGCATATTCCATGCATGATCCCAGCATGGGCCCCTCTATAATGATGTAAGAGTAGGCAGAGGATTATTTCACAGTCCTGTGCTGAAAACACGGCATGCCACATGGACAAGGCCCTTTACCAAGCAAGAGGGAATGGGATGAGTGTTGCTAACAGCACGCGGCTCAGGCTTTGATATGTCAGCCCTGTTGTTTGCCATCCACTCGAATCAGGATGGTGAACGGCTCTGCTGTCTGCCTGGGGCCATGAGGGTGAGCTTCACACACCCAATATGAATTTGCCAGAAGGATGGGCACAACTAGGCAATGCCGTACAGCCTCCCCGCAAACCCCGCTCACCACGGGGCTGAGCCCATCCCTGCAGGTAGGAGGCAGCTGCTGCTGCTGCGGACCGTTGCTGGGACAAGGTGCTCCTCTCCCCGTCCCCGCCACAAGGCAGAACATTAGGGCTGTCTTCGTTCCAAGCACCGGCTCCAACCACCCAGGCTGAGAGCGCTGGTTGCTAGGAGACCGTGGCCAGGGGGTGCATGCAAGAGCGGGAAAGGCTGTTGGGCAGAGTAACTGTCACATAGGCTATGACTGACCCCTCTCCTATTGTATCTGCCCCCCACTCTCCCTCTCTTCCCCACCCCCATCATGTCTATCACGTTGGCTCCAGTGCACCACAACTGTTGGCCAAGCAGCCTCTCCACACCCATGGCTGCCAGGCCTGGCCTTTCCCCAAGAGCAGTGTGGCCACAGGGCCTGCCACTTCTTGTGTCTTGATGGCCTGCCTCCCACCTGGGTACAGCAGCTCCAGGGCCTTCCCTCCAATGGGCGGTGCAGCAGTCAGGCCTGTTCCCACCCCCTCACACACTGCACCCACAGGGCCAGTCTCCTCACTCCCCCATGGGCACCCACCACACACAGCGTCACTGCCGAATGCCACACCCGCCCTGACGTAACCACTGAAGTAGCTCAGCCACAACCAGGAGACATGGGGAGAGATAAGGCCACACTGTGGCTGTTCAGGATGAGGGTGAAGAGCCGTGGGCTGAGGTGGTTCTGTCTGTCTGGGTTCTTACACAGGTGCCCTCCCAAGAGCAGAAACTACCCATACAGCGAAATCAGGTTGAGAATGGGACCTGATGAATAGAGTGTAGCTAGGGTATTGAGCGGCTTCACTGCTTATTTCCTTGCTTGTTTGTCTCCCAGGGGGATGTGCAGTCTAGCAACATTGAACTGATTTCAGTTGGTGAAGCTTTTGCTGTGGGAATTTTCATATCTTGGCTCACCTGCATTTGGGGCTGCACTGCTATGGAGAGTCTATGATGTACCGATGCCTTGGTACAGAGACAGTCAGCTTCCTACAGCACTGCTGGGTACACTGGGGAGCTGAAGCAGCAGCACCAAGGGAATGATTCAAGGGCTGATGACTTGGTTCGGAGACAATGAGCTCTTCCCCCCACCACTCCACCTTCCAGTCTCCACGCAAAGCAACCCTCCTCCCCCAAGTCCCTGACACACACATGCACATACAACGTCTCTTTCCTGCTGTCTCCATCCACCCCAGCTAAATCCATCTGCTTTCTCTGCATTCCTGCTGCTGCCCAGGCTCGCTGGACTGTGTACAGAGGCAGCTGGTGAGTCAGGAGGCAGCAAGTGAAAACAGAAGTAGCTGGCAGATGGGCAGGGTTGTGTTGGCTAACCTTGGCATCACTAGATGTGATGAGTAAGGGAAGTGCTGTGTGTTAAATTTTAAAGTTTCTAATGTGACCTATGTCCCAGATATTAGAGGGTGTGTGTGTGTGTGTAGCAAATTTCACAAGGGAGCATTGTTAAATGCTTCCCCTGCATAAGTTAGTAAAGATTTCACCAAAAAGATACATAGAAAATTCCACTGTCCCTTGAAAAGTTATTGTGCTAAATGTGGAGATTAAATTCAGCCATTAAGATATGAAACAGAGCAATTTTAGCCCTGTTCTAAATGCAAACCATAACTCAGCCTTAACTATGGAGTCACTACTGATGCCTCCATAACTTGTAGCTAAGTAGGGTGACCAGATATCCCAATTTTATAGGAACAGTCCCCATATTTGGGGCTTTGTCTTATATAGGCACCTATTACCCCCCAACCTTTGTCTTATATAGGCACCTATTACCCCCCCCTTTTTCACACTTGCTGTCTAGTCACCCTATAGCTAAGCCAAGAGGGGAACTGTTATTATGCATACCTCCACCTTTTCATGTTCTCTGTATGTATAAATATCTCCTGTCTGTGTGTTCCATTCTGTGCATCCGAAGAAGTGAGCTGGAGCTCACGAAAGCTCATGCTAAAATAAATTTGTTAGTCTTTAAGGTGCCACAAGTACTCCTGTTCTTTTTGCGGATACAGACTAACACGGCTGTTACTCTGAAACCTGACATAGAATACAGCTTAGCATCTATACACATACATGTTAACTTTAATTCTTTCAAGAATAGTTGGTTCATCTACTATTCTGTAGTATTACAGTAAGTTCCTTTCCTATATGCCAGCTGCTAATCTGTAGTGTATGTGAATAATAAATGAGAATAAAAATATTAAAGTGAAACTTGCTTCCTAGAAGCTGTTTAACCTTCCAGAAATAGTCCCATGTCTCAGCCAAAGACATATAATTATATTATTCATTATTTATATAGTTCCATAAATTTACATGGCAACTTAAAGGCAAAAAAGAAGAAGCTCCACCTTGTGCAGTCACTGATACTTGTGCAAAGAGGGTTTAAAATATCAGTCTTTGCAGGATCAGACAAATGTTGACTTTTTTTTAACTTATAGTCATTTTATATATTCAAGTTTACTAATGATTTAGAGTACATTTCACACCCATGAAAGGTGCTGGAGTAACACTCCTGAAAACATCCCCACAGAGTTGCACCAATATGCCTCGACCTTTATCTCGAGATGCCACCTCTTGGACTGGGAGGATAGTTCATAGCCCTGTATGTTTGTATTCTCTATGGCCCACTCAGTCCTTGGCCACTGGACTGAGACTTCCAGCAAGGGAGCCAATTAGGGCACTTTGTGATGGCGGATTTGTTAGTCACTGGGAGACTGGCCTGTGAAGGACTTGGAAGATGCTGTAATATTTTATGAAGCGACAAAAAGTCCTGTGGCACCTTATAGACTAACAAACATTTTGGAGCATATGCTTTCATGGGTGAATACTCACTTTGTCAGATGCATATAGTGGAAATTTCCAGAGGCAGGTATAAATATGCAGGCCAGAATCAGTCTGGAGATAACGAGGTTAGTTCAATCAGGGAGGATGAGGCCCTCTTCTAGCACCAAAGGAAGAGAAACCGCTTTTGTCGTTGGCTAGCCATTCACAGTCTTTGTTTAATCCTGAGCTGATGGTGTCACATTTGCAAATGAACTGAAGCTCAGCAGTTTCTCTTTGAAGTCTGGTCCTGAAGTTTTTTTGCTGCAGGATGGCTACCTTTAAATCTGCTATTGTGTGTCCAGGGAGACTGAAGTGTTCTCCTACTGGTTTTTGTATATTGCCATTCCTAATATCTGACTTGTGTCCATTTATCCTTTTACGTAGGGACTGTCCAGTTTGGCCGATATACATGGTAGAGGGGCATTGCTGGCACATGATGGCGTAGATAACATTGGTGGATGTGCAGGTGAATGAACTGGTGATGTTGTGGCTGATCTGGTTAGGTCCTGTGATAGTGTCACTGGTGTAGATAGGTGAGCAGAGTTGGCATCAAGCTATGTTGCATTAGTTGGTTCCTGAGTTAGAGTTACTATGGTGTGGTGTTGGGTTGCTGGTGAGAATATGCTTAAGGTTGGCAGGTTGTCTGTGGGCGAGGACTGGCCTGCCTCCCAAGGCCTGTGAAAGCGAGGGATCATTGTCCAGGATGGGTTGTAGATCACTGATGATGCATCCTCCCTGATTGAACTAACCTTGTTATCTCTAGACTGATTCTTGCCTGCATATTTATACCTGCCTCTGGAAATTTCCACTATATGCATCTGATGAAGTGAGTATTCCCCCATGAAAGCTTATGCTTCAAAACGTCTGTTAGTCTATAAGGTGCTACAGGACTCTTTGTCGCTTTTTACAGATCCAGACTAACACAGCTACCCCTCTGATACGTAATATTTTATGACTATTGTGACGGGTTGGATCACAGAAAACCTCTTGGGAACTGTCAACTGATGTGCTGAGACTACCTCTGAGCCAGTTTTCCCTGGCAGCTTGGAACTTCAGTGCCCTGCCTGATTTGAGCCAGACACGCTAGCCTGCTGCAAACAGTTGTGCAGACCCAGGTCTGAACAATGTCCCCCAAAAGCTGCAGGCTTAACTGAAAACAGCTTAAGAAGTGTTCCTGTCTCAAGCACTCAGATGCCCAGCTCCCAGTGGTAAACCCCAAATAAATCAGTTTTACCCTGTATAAAGCTTATACAGGATAAACTCATAAATTGTTCGTCCTCTATAACACTGATAGAGAGATATGCACAGCTGTTTGCTCCCCCTCCCCCCAGGTGTTAATACATATTCTGGGTTAATTAATAAGTAAAAAGTGATTTTATTAAATACAAAAAGTAGGATTTAAGTGGTTCCAAGTAATAACAGGCAGAACAAAGTGAATTACCCAGTAAAATAAAATAAAACACGCAAGTCTACGCCTAGTACAGTAAGAAAACTGAATACAGATAAAATCTCACCCTCAGATGTTTCACTAAGTTTCTATCACAGACTGGATGCCTTCCTAGACTGGGCACAATCCTTTCCCCTGCTACAGCCCTTGTTCCAGCTCTGTTGGTAGCTAGGGGATTTCTCATGACTGCAGCCTCCTTTGTTCTGTTCCACCCCCTTATATATCTTTTGCACAAGGCAGGGATCCTTTGTCCCTCTCTGGGTTCCTGTCCCTCCTTCTAAATGGAAAAGCAACAGTTGTATTTCAGTACCAGGTGACACGGTCACATGTCCTGTGAGACCCCCCAAGCCTTCATTCCTCCCAGCCTGACTCACAGGAAGGCCTGCAAGCAAACAGAGACATCCACAGTCAATTGTCCTAGTTGATGGGAGCCACCAAGATTCCAAACCTCCATTAATGGCCCACACTTTGCATAATTACAATAGGCCCTCAGAGCTATATTTCATATTTCAAATTTCAGATACAAGGATGATACAGACATACAAATAGGATGATCACAGTCAGTAGATTATAAGCTTTGTAATGATACCTTACAAGAGACCTTTTGCTTGAGGCATATTCCAGTTACATTATATTCACACTCATTAGCATATTTTCAAAAAATCATATAGAGTGCAACGTCACAACTATTACATGTTCTGTCTGAGGGTTTGATTATAGTTGTGCAGTTTGCTAGATGATTACAGAGAGATTCATTCTAGCAGGAGTTGTATTGCAAGTATGGAGGAAGGGAGACCATAAGCTCAGATAGCATCATTCACCAATACTGAAAAAAATAATACGGTGCCAATCCCTTTGAAGTTTACCTCTGACCATGTTGAGTTCAACAGCTCTTGTTTGGTATGTAGGAGGGAGGAATCCAGGTAGGAAACTGAAACAAAGAGCTTGGGAATGGATAAAAATGGTCCCTGAGCCCCTAGGACACAAGGGAGAGAGACATGGAGACTACTGTGAAACACACTGAACCCCAGTCCTCAGAGGTGGGGTGTCTGGAGAAGCGAGGCCTACCTGTACTTTAGATAAGACAGATGCATGTAGACTGTTTGTTGTGTTCAAAGTTCTTTTCTTGTGCTTTGATGCCCACCGTGGAGAGTAAACAATACTTGGTTTTGCAAAGGCCGTTTTATGTCACTGTATTCACATACTGGCCATAGCTTCCGAAGGGAAGAATTGCAGGGCTCGGACCAAGTCGGGCCTGCTGGGGAATCACAGGGATCTGTATCCTGGTTCCCAACTCTGAGAGTGGGATACTGCTAGATTCCACTCCAGGGATATGAAGGCCTACAGATGAAAATATAGAGGTCTAAATCCCAGAGGGGTTGCCCTTGGACAACAAGCAGAGGAGGCTAGAGGTACAGCTGGCCCTGAACTGTGACACAGACCCAGGGCCGGCTCTAGACCCCAGCGCGGCAAGCACGCGCGTGGGGCGGCCCTTTCCCGGTGGGGCGGCAGGCTGGGCCGGCGGACCTGCCGCAGTCATGCCTGCGGGAGGTCCACCGGAGCCCCGGGATGACCGGACCTGCCGCAGGCATGACTGCGGACGGTTCGCTGGTCCCGCGGCTCGGCTGGACCTCCCGCAGGCATGACTGCGGCAGCTCAAGTGGAGCCGCCGGACCTGCGAACCGTCCGCAGCTGCGGGAGGTCCAGCCGAGCCGCGCGACCATCCGCAGCCATGCCCACGGGAGGTCCGCTGCTCCCGCGGCTCCGGGACACTTCCCGGGCATGACTGCTTGGGGCAGCCAAAAAGGTAGAGCCGCCCCTGCACAGACCACCAGCAGGACCAATTTTCCAACATCTATCCTTCATTTGTTAAAACATACATAAAACATTTACAATGGAAAGGGGTTGCTTTATGATTAGAGCAGAGGCCTCAGAGTCAGGATTCCTGGCTACTTTTCTGGCTCTGCCACTGAGTTGCTGGTTAATTTACCTCTTTACTAGATTCCCTGCTTGACACACGCCCTTTTGACGATCTGTTGGGGTCAATTCATAGAAGCTGCATCTCTAGCTTAGGTAAGTCATAATTTTTGATCCTTGCTTCTCAAAGATCTTCCCTGTGCATCTGAGGGGAGGATTCCATCCCTGGTTTAGCTTAGCATGCACAGGGGTTCTTGGATTGCTTCAGAGTGTGGAAAGCACTTTGAGATAATGGACACCCTTTCCCCCCAAATGCTTCCACTTGGGGGCATGAGGATTGCACTTCAGATGATAAGCCACAGGTTCTACCTCCAAACTTGGAGGAGCCTCAGAAACCTGTGTGGATACAGAGGTTGCGCAGGAGGATAGGCCTCTGTGTGGAGGCTCCATGCCTACCCACTGATTCTATGTCCTTCCTCCCTAGCAGCATGGAGACATCAGAGCCACACTACCATGGACTCCCACTGGCAACAGTTGCCTGCAGGACCCCTACTTAAAGGGATATCGCCCTGTGGGTGGGGCTCTGCAGAAAAGGTATTACAGCCGCTTGCTATCTGGCCTTTTCTGGGAAATCTCAATGGGACTGAAGTGGAGGATGATGTGCTTCCACACTCGTCCTGTTTCCCACCCTAAGTCTCCCCAGTCCCCTCCCTCATGCAGCTCCCAACCCTGCAGAGAGCCCACCACAGACTACAGTGCAGAGGACACTGCCATAGAGATAGCTAAGCACCTTTTTGTGCATAGGGAGTGAGATTCATGCATAGAAGGGCCTATCTGCACTTGGATATTGGCTCATTTTGACTGAGAGAGTGACACTATCACCACCATTAGTTACTCAGTGAGGCCCCAGTGCAGCAAAGTGTTTTGCTGAGGAGGGATGAGATTATTATTATTTATTATGTTTATTTTGGTAGCGCTTAGGCACCAATCCCCAATTGTGCTAAGCACTATACAAACACAGAGTAATAGACAGTCCCTGCCTCCATAGAGCTTACAATCTAAATAGACAACGGGACGTACCATACAAACAGAAAGACTAGAGGTACGGTTTGCAAACATCATGTAAGTGCCAGAATTTTTTTAGGATTTGTGGGGTGGTATTTTGCTGGGAGGTGTTAGCTAAACAGAAAGACAAAGGAAGGGAGAGAGGATATTGAAGGGAAGTGGGTGAGAAGGCCAGGGCCAGGAGCGAGGGTGGCAGGGTAGGGGAGAAGTGGGAGGGGATGAAGGGAGAGATAGCAGGATTGTTACGGTTAAGCATGTGTTTAAATGTTTTGCTGAATCAGGGCTATCATGCCTTTTCCCATTGGCAATGTCACGCTGAAAGGAAGATAAGTCTCTGCTTGTTCTGTGATTACAACATATTATGACACATTGATCTAGTATTGCACCCACTGTCTTCCCACACTGTACTTCAAGTGTAGAAATTTTGTCAATTATGTACTTTAAAAGTATAATCAACAGTGAGCCGCTTCATATTTATTTTTAAAGGTGAAATAACTTTAACCAAACTAAGACTTCATTAAAGAATCTAGAAAATCTGTATGGCCAAATCGTACAGGTATACTCTCTATGGATAGATCTTTATGAATGAGAAAAATACTAGCACAAACAAGACTGCACAAAAAAGCCTTTCAAGGCTTGATCCCACAAATCCTCAAGCATGTGTACAACTTTCATTAGCTTCAAGGGAGTTTTATTTCTTTGCAGTAATAAATCAAATTTAGTCTTAAGTGATTCAATCAAATCTCAGATTCCAATTTCCATTTCAAATGTGCTGTTACCCTCCAGAACTCCGACTGCCTCAGTGTCCCTGCCTTTCTATTGATTCTCATTGTTTCTAATGTTCAGATAAAACAGCATTTTCTTTAATTGTATTAATACAAAAAGCTTTACCACTATGAACATCAGATTTCACAGGAGAACATTGCATTTAGCTACAAGATTCAGATTTTTTTTTTCCAATTTTGTCTTTGATTTAGAGACTAGGGACTGATTCTCTTCTCACCCAAGGCTTGTCTACAACGGCGAGTTAGTGTGCAGGAAGCCAGAATATGAATCCACAGTGCATTAGCTTGCCACACACTAACTGGCCACGTAGACCCTACTCCTGCTTACTAAAAGTTCCCTGCTGTTTGAAACGGGAGTATGTCAAAGTGCACTATACAACTTTTAGTGCAACCAGTTAGCATGTGGCAAACCTGTGCACTGTAGAGTCACATCCTGGCTTACTCTTCACTAACACACCATGGAGACAAGCCCTTACACTAGTGTGAATCAGGAGTAACTAGGGTGACCAGATGTCCCGATTTTACAGGGACAGTCCTGTTTTTTGGGTCTTTTTCTTATATAGGCTCCTATTACCCTCCACCCCAATTTTTCACATTTGCTGTCTGGTCACCCTAGGAGTAACTCCCCCTAAAACAATGGAATTAGCTGATGTGAAACCAGTTTAAGTGTGAGGAAAAACAGCCCTTTGAAAAACAAAGGTTTTGTTTTGTTTGCCTTCTGGATTTTGAGCCTTTGGGGTTCACATTTGAAGCTTTTCTCTACAACCATGTGGGTTTTTTCTTTTAAATTACTAATGTTGCACCCTCCTTCATTGCAGCAGATGGAATATTTTTGTGGTATGCATTTTTCTGCTTCTTAAAAGATACTAAACCACATTCAACATGTATGGGGAAATTGGAACAACCAAGTTATAATTAATGTAGTTTACCCCCTGAAGTAAAAAAGTGTAAAGATTTTACCGTCAACCTTGTTTAATTTAGTGAAAGCTTATTAGATTTCAGTTGGGGGGGGGTGATTTAATTCTGTTTTCTTATAATGGCTCCAAAATGCAACAACAGAATAAATCATTGGAATATCTTTTTGAAGGCCAGCTCAAGTATAACAAGGAAAGGAAACTCTCATGAGTCCAACCACTGGAATTACAAATTCTCCCCTATACCATAAGAACATAAGAACATAAGAAAGACCATACCGGGTCAGACCAAAGGTCCATCTAGCCCAGTATCTGTCTACCGACAGTGGCCAATGCCAGGTGCCCCTGAGGGAGTGAACCTAACAGGCAATGATCAAGTGATCTCTCTCCTGCCATCCATCTCCATCCTCTGACGAACAGAGGCTAGGGACACCATTCTTACCCATCCTGGCTAATAGCCATTTATGGACTTAGCCACCATGAATTTATCCAGTCCCCTTTTAAACATTGTTATAGTCCTAGCCTTCACAACCTCCTCAGGTAAGGAGTTCCACAAGTTGACTGTGCACTGCGTGAAGAAGAACTTCCTTTTATTTGTTTTAAACCTGCTGCCTATTAACCATATTGTATTATCTCTTGGGGATTCTTCAAGAACAGATGCCTCTTTAGAGATTGCATTAAACACAGTTTTAATGGCCTTTGAAGCAATGCAGCAGAAGTTTGTTTCCACACTAGAAAACTTCTTGTTTTTTAAATCTCATGATTTTTATTTATTTATTATTTTTTTTGGAGGCCTGACTTGTGATTTTTGCATCTTGTGGTTGGAAAACTAGAGCTGCTAGCGCCATTGTTCCCTGCTACAGGAAAGGAGTCCTCTTCATTTACAGGGCTCACTTTCCCCTTGGAAATCACAGGGGCAGGGGCAGCTCCAGGCACCAGCACGCCAAGTGCGTGCCTGGAGCGGCAAGCCGCAGGGGGCACCCTGCCAGTCGCTGTGAGGGGGGCAGGCAGGCTGCCTTCGGTGGTTTGCCTGCACGAGGTCCACCAGTCTTGCGATTTTGGCGGCAATTCGGCAGCAGGTATGCCAAAGCTGCGGAACCAGAGGACCTCCCGCAGGCGCGCCGCCGAAGGCAGCCTGCCTGCCGTGCTTCGGGCGGCAAAATACCTAGAGCCACCCCTGCACAGGGGCCATAATGGGAGACAGCTAGATCAGTAGGCACTGCTGAGGAGAGGGAGCCTTTGCTTTCACAGGGCTCCTTACCCTCTGCAAGAGGTGCCCTGGAGGTGATTACTGAGGGACGCTAGAGCAACACTCCTTAGCTGAGGGCCTTCAAAGGAGAAATCTCTCAATAGTGCATTGGTCTGTTTATTTTTCATGAACAGTTCAACTATATTAGCGCAAGCTGATTTTCACTGAATTATGGCAGAATTTGCTCTCTACAAAATAATGACACGTGAAGGTTAATTCAGTTTTGAGGCAATTTGTGTGTGTGTGTTGATCCTATGACAATGGGTTTTTCCCCCCTTCTGCTCTCCCATCTGGGATATCGTTGTTGTTCCACTTGTTCACTGGTGAAACTTTTAAATGAAGCTTCTTAAACATTTTAAAAACCTTATTTACTTTACATACAACAATAGCTTAGTTATATATTATAGACTTATAGAAAAAGACCTTCTAAAAATGTTTAAATGTATTACTGGCACGCGAAACCTTAAATTAGGGTGAATAAATGAAGACTTGGCACACCACTTCTGAAAGGTTGCTGACCTCTGCTCTAAAGCCACAATGCTGCTTAGCATTTCTCAGAAGCAAAGAGCTTCAAACAATGCTCATCTGAATCAGAATCTCCATGACCCAAGGGCACACCTGTGCAGATGGCCTATAATCAAGCAGCCAGCCAGGTCAAGTCTGAAGGATATGTCTACACTAGAAATGCTACAGTGGCATAGCTATAGTGTAGACACTCCCTACAGGATCAGAAGGGGTTCTCCCGTTGTAGTAAATCCACATCTCCAAGAGGCGGCAGCTAGGCCCTGGTCTACACTAGGACTTTAATTCGAATTTATCAGCGTTAATTCGAACTAACCGCTCAACCGTCCACACCAGGAAGCCATTTAATTCGAACTAGAGGGCTCTTTAGTTCGAATTTGGTACTCCACCCCGGCAGGTGGAGTAACGCTAAATTCGCACTTGCTAGCTCGAATTAGGCTTGGTGTGGATGCTAATCGAACTTAGCAGCTCCGGGAGCTATCCCACAGTTCACCACTCTGTTGACGCTCTGGACAGCATTCCGAGCTTGGATTCTCTGGCCAGCCACACAGGAAATGACCCGCGAAAATTTGAATTCATTTTCCTGTCTGGGCGGTTTGAATCTGACGTTCTGGTTGCACATCGGGGCGAGCTCCGCAGCACCTGCAACGATGCAGAGCTCTCCAGCAGAGGAGTCCGGGCAATCCCAGAATAGAAAGAGGTCCCCAGCATGGACTGACCGGGAAGTCCAGGATCTGATCGCTGTGTGGGGCGAGGAGTCTGTGCTCTCGGAGCTGCGCTCCAACAAGCGGAACGCGAAGACCTTCGAGAAGGTCTCTAAAGCCATGAAAGACAAAGGATACAGCCGGGATGCGATGCAGTGCCGCGTGAAAGTGAAGGACCTAAGACAAGGGTATCAAAAAGTCAGAGCGGCAAACGGACGCTCCGGAGCCCAGCCCCAGACATGCCGCTTCTATGAGGCACTGCATGCCATTCTAGGTGGGTCTGCCACCAGTGCCCCACCAGTGACGGTGGACTCCGAGGACGGAATAGTGTACCGGGACAGTTCCCCCTCCCTGTTCGCCGATGGGGAAGATGAGGAAGGGTCTGTTGAGGACGGCGCAGGCGACATCGAACCCACTCCCGCTTTCCCTGACAGCCAGGATCTCTTCATCACCCTCACAGAGATCCCCTACCAACCGTCCCCGCCCGTTAACCCGGACTCGGAATCAGGGGAAGGATCAGGCGGTAAGTGCTACAAACAGGGATACATTTATTTTTTTAAGAAACAGGGATATATATAAAAAATAGAAATACTATATAACAATTTTTAAATATGAAACTAGACAAACAGCAGGTCTACACAAACAGCAATGGAGCAATAGTCCTCTGGGGATAGTTCAAAAAAGCTCTCAGAGAGCAGCTGGAAAAGCCTCAGCAAGAGGTTTCTTGGGAGAGGTGCTTTATTGGGTGCTCCGTTGAAGCACACTCTTCCGCGCCAGGCCATCCTCAGGTACAGGGGGACCATCGCCTCGACGAGCATGGCAGCGTATGGTCCTGGTCTGTGCAGGGCTTCTGTTAGCATCCGCTCTCTCTGTGTGCGCCTGACACGCCTCAGGGTGATGTCGTTGTGGAAGTGCTGCATCTAATTAGTGGAATTAGTGTACTGTTACTATTGTGCATGGTAGACTTTTACTTTGCATAAGAATGACCCTCGCTTAACAGAGTTTTACTTTGCATAAGAATGACCCTCGCTTAACAGCCACGTGTTGCAGGCCACAGAGGAAACGCATACAGGGGTCTTTCCCGTTCACTGGCGGGAGGTGCCGCATAACGCTCATCTTTTCTGCTTTGCACATTGCCTCCAGCAGGAGAGCACAGCTAAGCAGTAACTGATAAGCACTCTGTACTGTAAGGCTTACCAGGACTTTGTGCAAGAGGGATGCAGCTGTCTCTCCTCGCTTGTGCACTATCCAGTGCAATCGCGCCGCCAATGAGAGCTTATTCCGAAATCTCGGACTAGTTCCGAGATCTCCTGAGACTTGGTTCCCTGTTTGGTCTTCTTAACTGAAACTGACTAGACTGTGTTTACTGTTGGAAAACATGTATTTGTTCAAGGAAATCACCTACTTTTTCGCATCACACAGCTTCGGGTCCTTCCCGGACTGCCCCGCCATCCCCCTCGCAGAGGCTGGCTCAGATTAGACGCCGAAAGAAAAAGACAAGGGACGACATGTTCCAGGAACTGATGGCCAGCTCCAGAGCGGAGGCGGCAGAGCAGAGACAGTCGAGGGAGAGCCTGTGTCAGCAGCATCGCACACACATGGAACGGGAGGATAGGTGGCGGCAGGAAGACCAGCAGGCGACTCAAACGCTGCTTGGTCTAATGAGGGAGCAAACGGACACGCTCCGGCGCCTTGTAGATGTTCTGCAAGACCGCAGTCAGGAGGAGAGAGCCCCCCTGCAGTGCATCTGCAACCGCCCTCCAACGCCAAGAAGTCCTGTCCCCCCCTCACCCAAAGTGACAAGACGGAGGGGCGGTAGGGGCCGTGAGAACTGTCCCTGCACCGCAGCACACCGATAATGTTCGAGACAACTGTCGCGCTGTAAATTTGTACAAGCTCTTTCCTTAAAGCATCAACCAGTCCCAACTCCAAGTTTAAACCCCCCACTGTGTACTACATTATTAAAAGCGGTTTTGTGTTACTGACTGTTTCCGTCATGTTTCTGGTGTCAGAAGACTTTCTGTTGTTCTGTAGGGGGGGGGGGGGTTGTAATTTCACTGCATAGCCCACAGTGCCATGCTACAGACTTGGCTGCAGGGTCAACTGCAGGGCACACACAGACTGCAGTCACTAGGCACCAGGGACAGTCTGTGTGGTGTATGCTGCCCCGGGTCTTTCCTTGATGTGTATGCTTGTGCAGGGTCCTGGTGCCTGACATCCCAGAATGTAAAGGCAGGCTTCCCTTCACATGCACTTGGACCGTAGTCACGATCCTCCCCGGTGCCCTGAGCCCCAAAAAGAGACCTCATCCAGGGGCAGATACTCACCCACAGCATGTTAACCCCTATCCAAAGACGGCACCCCTCGCCCCTTCCTGCAAATCCACCCATCAGTGCACACCTTAACCAGCACAGAGTGCTTCCATGTTTCAACGAAGAAAGAGAAATGCAAAGTCAACGAAAGATTTATTATTAATTACTAAAACATGTCCTTAGTTTTAAAACGTCCTTCGGAACTGGGGGAAACTTGGTTTATGATCAGGCTCTCTTAAAATCAAGTGGACAGTCACAGGTTACCCTGCTCTGCGAGGAAACTCGCTTTCAAAGCCTCCCTGATGCATATCGCTTCCCGCTGGGATATTCTCTCAGCACGGGTGTCTGGCTGATCGTAAACAGCAGCCAGGCGATTTGCCTCAACCTCCCAAGCGGCCAAAAAGGTCTCGCCCTTGCTCTCACAGAGATTGTGGAGCACACAGCAAGCAGCAATCACTACGGGGATATTCTTTTCGCTGATGTCCGAGCGAGTCAGTAAGGTCCGCCATCTCCCCTTGAGACGTCCGAAAGCACACTCCACCACCATTCTGCACTTGCTCAGCCGGTAGTTGAAGAGTTCCTTGTCTCTGTCCAAGGCGCCTGTATAGGGCTTCATGAGCCAGGGCATTAGCGGGTAGGCCGGGTCCCCGAGGATCACTGTAGGCATCTGCACATCCCCAACCGTTATTTTGTGGTCCGGGAAGAAAGTGCCTGCCTGGAGGCGTCTAAACAGACCAGAGTTCCTGAACACACGCGCGTCATGAACCTTGCCCGCCCACCCGACGTTGATGTTGGTAAAACGTCCCCTATGGTCCACCACAGCTTGCAGCACCATTGAAAAGTAGCCCTTTCGGTTAATGTACTCGCTGGCCTGGTGGGCTGGTGCCAGGATAGGGATGTGAGTCCCATCTATAGCCCCACCGCAGTTTGGGAATCCCATCGCGGCGAAGCCATCTATGATGACCTGGACATTTCCGAGAGTCACTACCTTTGAGAACAGTTGCTCAACGATTGCGTGGGCTACTTGAATGACAGCAATCCCCACGGTAGATTTGCCCACGCCAAAGTGGTTCGCTACTGACCGGTAGCTGTCTGGCGTGGCAAGTTTCCAGAGGGCTATGGCCACTCGCTTCTGCACACTCAGGGCTGCTCGCATCCTTGTGTCCTGGCGCTTCAGGGCAGGGGACAGCAAGTCACACAGTTCAAGGAAAGTGCCCTTACGCATCCTGAAGTTTCGCAGCCACTCTGTGTCATCCCAGACCTGCAGCACTATGCGGTCCCACCAGTCTGTGCTTGTTTCCCGGGCCCAGAATCGCCGTTCCACACCATGAACTTGACCCATTGCCACCATGATCTCCACTGCCCGGCGTACCCTGCTTTCTGAGAGGTCTGCGCCACTCTCCTCACCGTGCTGCCGGAGCCTCCTCGCCCGGTTTCTCAGCATCTGACTGTGGAAGAGGTGGACGATAACGTGCGAGGAGTTGACAACGGCCA
This sequence comes from Mauremys mutica, assembly GCF_020497125.1. Lineage (NCBI taxonomy): Eukaryota > Metazoa > Chordata > Testudines > Geoemydidae > Mauremys > Mauremys mutica. The sequence continues at coordinate 18,002,037 of NC_059076.1, read as the reverse complement.
TAAGTGCAGCGATGATCGCAGCGGGCTCCATGCTCGCAGTGCTGTGGCGTCCGCGCTGTAACCGACCAGACAAGGGCGCGAACAGATTTCCCGCCGGCGCTTTCAAGGAAGACAGGGAGGGCGGGATTGACGGTTCAATGACGACACATTTTTTCCCCCAGCATGCATTGGGGGGAAATCCCACAATTCCAATGGGCAGCGGGGAGTGCGGGAACTGTGGGATAGCTTCCCACAGTGCACCGCTTCCAAAGTCGAAGCTGGCCCCGTGAATGTGGACTCAGAAGTTCGAATTTGTGTATTTAGTATGGATACACAAATTCGACTTCATAAGGTCGAATCCACAAATTCGACTTAAGTAGATTCGAAATAGTCCTGTAGTGTAGACAAGCCCTAGGTCAAGGAAATAATTCTTCTGTTCAAGAGGTGTCTAGACCAGGGCTTAGATCAGCTTAATTATATCACATAGGGCGTGAAATTTTTCACAGCCCTTAGTGATGTAGTTAAACCGTCGTAACTGTGTAATGTGGACCAGCTCCGTAGAATAGCTTACAGTTCTCAAGCTCTTCATGTCCCACCTGTGCTCCATGTGTGGATACTGTACTGACACTGTCATACTCACTCAGTCCCAAGTAAGTCAAATGAAAAGGAATCTTCAGAGAGATCCCCCCTGCCCAGAGCCATCCCAGTGCATTTTTGTCTCTCTCCATTTGATTGTATTTCATGTTCTGTTGCTGTTACTCCCTCAAACTATCTCATCCTGCCAAACTGGCTCTCCCAGCACTAGAAAAAACAGTCTCCATACGTGAACCCACAGATGCAATGAGCTGATCGCTATATAGATACAACCCGCAGAAAAACAGATGGGAATGGCCAGCCAGGTCCAGATCAGAAATCCAGCTCATCCAGTGGCCAGCCCCAGCTGCTTCAGAGGGAGAGGCAAGACTCTTCCAAACTGGGCATTTAGGGTGACCAGATGTCCCATTTTTGGGGTCTTTTTCTTATATAGGCCCCTATTATCCCCCACCACCTGTCCCATTTTTCACAGTTGCAATCTGGTCACCCTGTGGGCATGAAACATTAAGTCTGTGGGACGGGAGGAAACAGCAAGTGTGAAAAATCAGGACAGGGGGATGGCGGGGATAATAGGTGTCTATATTAAAAAAAAAGCCCCCAAAATTGGGACTGTCCCTATAAAATTGGGACATCTGGTCACCCTAGTGGGACAATGCTGCAGAGGGGAGGCCAAGGGCTGGGCATAAGGTGACCAGCGGTCCCGATTTTATAGGGACAGTCCTGATATTTGGGGCTTTTTCTTATACAGGCGCCTATTCCCCCCACACCCCTGTCCCGGGGTTCCACACTTGCTGTCTCATCACCCTGGTGGGGAAAGGCGGGACTAGGGCCTGGCTGCAGCGGCCTCAGCACTGACCAGCCGCCGCGCCACTGCCCTGCGCTCTCCCGCCCCGCCCGATTGCCCAGGAAACCGAAACTCGCCGCATCCCTCCCCGGGCAGCCGCAGCAGCGCCGCGCTCCCCCGGCGGGCGGCGCCTCGGTGCTCGGCCGAGCGGCACCGCCTCAGGCCGCCGGCGCGCTGGCGTAGGCGGAGAGCGGCTGGGGCAGGCTCGGCTCCGGCTCCCCAGCGGCAGTGCGGGCTCTGTGCGTGTGTGTGTGTGTGCGCGGCCGCCGGGCGCCCCCCGCCATGAGGAAGTGCTGCCTCTCCGCGGTGGGGATCCTGTCCGTGACCCTGCTCATCGCCAGCGTCTCGCTGCTGGTGGCCCACGTCCTCCAGAGAGCGGTGGACCTGCAGGTGAAAGAGGTGAGAGCCCCCCGCACCCCCCTCCCTCGAGCCAGGCAGGGCCGGGGGAGGCTTCGCCGCGAGGCTCCTTTGCAAGACGCAGGCGGCCTTTGCTGGCTCTAAATCTAGCGAGGGGCGCAGGGGAGAGGCCGGGGATGGAGCCTGGTGGCTTCCCTCGAGGCCTGGGTAATCCTAGGCAAAGCATCCCTGGAGTCCGGGTAGGGCGGGAGCGGTGCCATGAAATCAGGCTCTGGGTGAGATCTGGAGAGCTTGCCCCTGAGCTGCAACGAGAAAGCTCAGAATAAATGTGTTTTACATCAGGCTGATTTTAAATGTGCTGTTGAAATGCAGCAAAAAAATCCTTTGAGACTGCAAGGGCTGCCTTTAAAAAAAACAAAACCACCCTGTGTTAATAAGCCTCCCCCTCCCCGGGGAAGCCTAAATATGTGAGATGTGTGATTTTAAAATAGTGTAAAATGTAATCAGATGCAAGTAGCTGTAATGACTTTAATTAAGGGACACACTCCAAAGCAGCAGTAAGTAAGTAGTGAAAAGCATATAAAGCTTTAAGTACCTGCTGTCTCACAGTTCCTCTTACACGGTCCTAGTGACATTTATCTTGAATAATTCTCTCTTCATGTTTGCTGATAAATTTCTCTCAACTTTTCCTGACGTTTGTATGGATCAATGCTTTATTTGTTGTCAGGCTAGGATCGCCATGGCAAATCATTAAAAAATATTCAGTATTTTTAAACCTCATAACAACATGTGATTATCAATGTTAAAAAGCATTTAAAATTAATTCCTGGGTGTTATTTAGTATAGTTTTTTTTTTAAGCCATTTGTTCTCCCCTCCTATCTGCCCCTTTGTTTCTGAATGGTTGTTGTCCAGAGTTTCTAGCCTGGAGTCAAGATGGGTCAATTCGATTAGCATGAATGGTTACTTTTAAAAAATGGTTATAGTACGAATCATTATTTACTGATATCAGTCCTAATATTAAGTGCACATTCGTCATGCTAATCATTAATAATATTTGGTTATAATACAGTGCTATTCAATTCTAGATCACAAAGCAGGGTGGGTGTCCTCATCCCCACTTTTCAGATGGGGAGGCTGAGGTGCAGAAAGATTAAATGATTTGGCCATGTCCATACAGCAGTGGCAGAGCAGGGATTAGAAACCAGGACTTCTGAAGCTCAGCCTAGGCTGCCAAGCACTGTGGGGTACTGTTGTTAGTGGTGTTGACAAAGGGCTTGTCTTAACGCAGAAACTGCACTGGTTTAACTTAAATCAGTTTAGTTAAACCTGTGCTACCTGTGGGTGAGAACTCTCTTCAGTCTGTTTAAAACGGATTCTCTGAGTTTAGCTTGACCCTGTAAATTTACCAATGCAGACTAAATGGATATAAGACAGGTTGAAACTGATATAGGAGAGATCACATGCAAAGTTGCACTGGTATAAGAATCGCACAAAAACAGTGCAACTTTGTGTGTAGACCAGGCCATAGTCTCCTAGCATAAAGGGTTAATGGTGAGGAGGAAGGAGGAGAAAATCTGGCCTTGATCCTGCTAGTCCTTGTGCAGCACACAGCAAAGAGTGCAAGTGAAACTGTGAGTGGAGGGTAAGCTCAGGCACAAGTAAAGTTTCAAATTTTCAAAAGCACCTGAGTGACTGGTGCACCTAAGTCCCATTGACTTTCAGTGAGAATTGAGGATCTAAGTCATGTAGGAACTTTTGAAAATTATGACTGTATTCCTTTGCACTAAGTAGAAGTTGGTTGCACCACCACTGTATCTATGCTCACTCTGACTTCAGAGGGTGTGAGGTACGACAGAGCTTGGGATGGAGAATGGGAGTGTCTGCGGCCTCATGCTGGTGAAGCCCTTAGCTACACTCTCTTCTTTGGCCTTCCTCCTGCTGTTAGGTAAGAATAAATTAGTACTGGTGCAATGGTGCTCTCGCTACTGTTGGATTGGGTTCCCTTGTGTTCCTCCTGCTCATCACTTTTTACTTATACGCACCTGCGCTATGCAGGGTCAGGTACTCTCTCTACGCTTATCTAATGCACCCCTCCTAGTCGGATCCAGGTGCCACATGCAGAAACCAAAGAAAAGCCCCAAAAGATTGTGCTCGCTATCACTCCATTGACTCTGCTGTTTACTTAGTGGGGTTGTTCATACTTGTTTGCACGCTAGGGAAAAAGCATCTGGCTATATGATCAGCAAAGAATCCTGTGGCACCTTATAGACTAACAGACGTTTTGCAGCATGAGCTTTCGTGGGTGAATACCCACTTCTTCAGATGCAAGTGGTGGAAATTTCCTGGGGCAGGTATATATAAGCAAGCAAGAAGCAAGCTAGAGATAACGAGGTTCGATCAATCAGGGTGGATGAGGCCCTGTTCTAGCAGTTGAGGTGTGAAAACCAAGGGAGGAGAAACTGGTTCTGTAATTGGCAAGCCATTCACAGTCTTTGTTTAGTCCTGAGCTGATGGTGTCAAATTTGCAGATGAACTGGAGCTCAGCAGTTTCTCTTTGAAGTCTGGTCCTAAAGTTTTTTTGCTGTAGGATGGCCACCTTAAGATCCGCTATTGTGTGGCCAGGGAGGTTGAAGTGTTCTCCTACAGGTTTTTGTATATTGCCATTCCTAATGTCTGATTTGTGTCCATTTATCCTTTTCCTTAGAGACTGTCCAGTTTGGCCGATGTACATAGCAGAGGGGCATTGCTGGCATATGATGGCATATATTACATTGGTGGAAGTGCAGGTGAATGAACCGGTGATGTTGTGGCTGATCTGGTTTGGTCCTGTGATGGTGTTGCTGGTGTAGATATGTGGGCAGAGTTGGCATCGAGGTTTGTTGCATGGATTGGTTCCTGAGCTAGAGTTACTATGGTGCGGTGTGCAGTTGCTGGTGAGAATATGCTTCAGGTTCTCTGTGGGCGAGGACTGGTCTGCCACCCAAGGCCTGTGAAAGTGTGGGATCATTGTCCAGGATGGGTTGTAGATCCCTGATGATGCGTTGTAGGGGTTTTAGCTGGGGACTGTATGTGATGGCCAGTGGAGTCCTGTTGGTTTCTTTCTTGGGTTTGTCTACCCCTCTGATACTTGGCTATATGATGTAGTCAGTGATATTTTAGGACATCATGTGCAAACAGATGAATCTTGCATTGCATTTGAAATGTGGCAAGATTTGGGCTTTCCCCAATCCCTGATGGGGGAGTTCCACAGTTCAGAGTCTGTGCCAAAATCCCTCAGCTCCAAGCTCTCAAGAGTTTTATTCTGGTCTCCGGCAGCTGCAACAACTCCATCTGCTCACAGCCGTTGAGGTAGGTTGCAGAGGGAGAGGCGGTTTTTGTGACAGATGAACCCTAATCCATTGAGGGCCTTACAGCAAAACTGGAATTGCAGCCAGGTATGATGATATGCTATGATGGGCTCTCATCAGTCTGAATTGTGTAGTAGGAGGAATGGCCAGACCTAGGACAATCACAATGGCTGTAGTCTAGCCTGGGGGTGATGAAGCTGTGGATCACTATGGTCAGTGCAGATAACATGCAGGCATATAAGACTGAATGACCATTTTAAATGTTACTTTAGAAGTGAGTGTTCCCAAGGAGATGGGGAAAATATACCTAGACTCGAGTTAAGGAGTCCTACTCAGAGTGGTTGAAGAAGTTTACTCTGCTGTTCGGTTGTACTCAATCCAGGAGTGTGGGCATCTTGAAAAATCAGAATGAAACCTTGCAGGAGGGAACATAACTATTCCCAGGTGTTACAACTTCTTAGGATCTTTGGTGTGCTTGTGGGGAAACAATGAATATTTAATCCACTAGCATGAATTCTAAGGAAGGATCAATGAGGCTCTGCATGGGTGCAGGAGTCCACCTGCGTAGAATGAGTTGCAGGATCAGGGCCTAAGACATCAGGACCTACAGGAAACAGGATGTCAGAAATACGGGGTGTCCCCATGGAATTAATAACTCCGCAGAACATTTCTAAAATAATTTTTCTGTAATACATGTGGCATATTCAGAATACATGATTTGAAATCCTTTTATGAAAAGCACTCTGTAACTCCTGTGTATTACTATGATTATGATGTGGTGTGTTACATGACATGATGGGCCAGATATCCTATCTCAGGGCTGTTTGCCACAGACTCCACATCCTCCATCTATAGATGTCCACTCCCACCTCCTCTCTATCCACAGAGAATAGAAATCCACTCGCTTTGGTGAATCAGCAGAACCCATTTAATTTAGCATTCCTTTGCAAGACCACCATCTCTCAGTGGAGGGGTGTTCCATGCAAACACTGCCAGCCTGTTACAGGGCCTTAATCCTTTGTCTTACATATCAGTGGGTGTTAATTGCCCAAATACTTTGGGGATCTGGGCCAGCTTGCTTTCCCACTCAGAAAGATTGCAGCCATCCCAAGCTCATTCTATCAATCTAACCACTCAAAAAGAAAAATGTAAGTGGAAAGGAAACAGAAGCTGAGGCTGGGATACCCAGAATGCATCTGAGAAACAAATTGTGTTAATGAAATTAAGATCCTATAAGCACCAACCAAGAATTGTCAGTTCTCCAGGCCTTTCTGCTTTTGAGCTTGTGTTTACAATATTTAATGTGTTTTCCCAGAAAAATAAAAGGAGTGACTGGCAGGGGCGGCTCTAGAAATTCCGCTGCCCCAAGCAGGGCGGCGCACCGCGCCGCTCGCGCCACCCTTTCCCGGTCCCGCGGCCGGGGCAGAAGTGGCTGCGGACGGTCCCGCGGTCCCGCAGCTCCGGTGGAGCATCCGCAGTCATGCCTGCGGGAGCTCAAGCGGAGCCGCGGGAAGAGGGGACCCTCCGCAGTCATGCCTGCGGCAGGTCCGCTCGTCCCGGGGCTCCGGTGGACCTCCCGCAGGCATGACTGCGGAAGGTCCGCCGGAGCGAAATGCCGCCCTGCCAGGACAATGCCGCCCCACGCGCCTGCTTGGCGCGCTGGGGTCTGGAGCCGGCCCTGGTGACTGGAGATGTGATCCATTTAGTTGCAGATTATTTCCCCCTCTTCTGCCTCCTGGTGATGTAGCATTGAAGATGTGGTTTTCTCTGTGCTTTTCCTTAAACAGTTTAATGTAGTGAGTCAGAATTATGCCTGAATTGACTTCAGTGGAGCTGAAACTGTTTTCCCCAATATTGATTTAGTTTCCCTTTTTATAGCACTGCTGCATCATAGCTGTAATGTCATTTTCAAAACAAAATGAGCACGTTTGGAATGAGACTTGTATATCATGTTTCTAGAGGAAATGTAAAAAGGTGGCATTCAGACCCCGACCCCACAATTATAGATGAATTGCCAATACAATAGTTAAATGATTCTACAATAACAGGGATTTATGGACATTCTTATATAGACTTCTATAGAATACAAGATGAGCTGATAGCAGATGGATTTGTGTGCATTTGTGTTCTTATGTTTTGTTAGGAAAATCTTTAATGGGGGTGAGAAAGGAACCCAGGCCCAGCCAGGGATTTTGCTAAAACAGCTGTTAAGTCCTGGTCCACATAAATGTGAGGACCCTCAGTAACTTGCAGGATTGGAGCCTGAGACTAAGTGCTCATGCCTAAAACAAATTTCACACGCAGCTGAGTCAAAACTTCATCCCTTTGCTGGAGTTGGGTTTATTAGCAAAGAAATTAACAATAAGACAAAGCTCAGCTTCTCTCCTAGTCTGAGCACTCCTAGGGTGCCTGTCTCAGGGCTGTTTGCCCCAGACTCTACATCCTCCATCTCTAGATGTCTGCTCCCATCTCCTCTATATTCACAGAGGATAGAAATCCACTTGCTTCGGTGAGTCAGCAGAACCCATTGAATTTAGCATTCCCTGGCAGGATCAACATCTCTGGGGTGAGAGGGGAAGGTTCCATGCAAACACTGCCAGCCTGTTAAAGGCCCTTAATCCTTTGTCCCTATTTTCACAAGTGCAATGCAGTCTTCGGAAATTGTTCCAGTTTGAAAACTAAAAACAAAGGGTTTGAAAACCCCCAGTGGAGCTAGCTGTTTCTGTTCCTGCTCCCGGTTTCTATGAATTAGAGAACCCAGGACCCCAGGGTGCATACTGGTGGGATCCTGTCAGGTTATACCTGGTCATTTATAACAGGATAAAGCTTAAAGTGTGTCATTACCGGATAACTACATCTGACTTGTAATAAGATGACAGTCAAAGACAAACCTCCCTCCGTTTATGTAAATTCGGAGTTGTATTTATATGTATACAGACGGTTACATTCACCTCTGTGCAACACTCTATTCCCCACTTAAGCATAATGGTCCCAGTCCTGATCTTACTGAAGGTAATGCAACAAGGAATTTACAGTCTAAGGCCCTGATTTTCAGAAGGGCTGAGAAATGCCTAAGGGGTTAAGAAGTGTGGAGGAGTGCGTTTCACCCAGAATGAATATAGGGAAAGATTCTGATACCCTGACTCTGGTTTAGTAGCATCTTAGCTGGAAGAAACCACTTGTGGAGTAAGGCCCAGATCCTCAAAGTTATGTAGGTGTCTGAATACCTTTGAGGATCCAGGCCTAAATGATAATTCATTGTGAGTAAGGGTGTCAGAATCTGGCCCAATGTAGTATTCAAGAGGGACTGACTATGTGAGGACAATAAGGTCCTTTATTTCAGTAATAATTTAAAAGATTTCTGTGCCCCAAATAAAACCAAATGGAGGGGGCGAAGCTGTTCTCTCACTGAGGCACAGGCGGTGCTGTACCTCAGTAGCCAGTATTGGCTGGCATGGACATAGTTCATTGTGCTCTGGCTGGTAAGTCTACGTGCCAGGGAATTTAAGACACAAACATTTGAGGGAAATAGAATGAGAATTTCTGCAGCTCTAGGCCCCCGCCTTGTGAAGGCTAATGCACACGTTTGATTTCAGTGGGGCTACTTGTGCTTAAAGTTAAGCCCATAGAGAAGTATTTGCAGGGCCTCATCAGCTTCAGTCCAAGGGCAACTCACGAGTCCATTTCTTCTCTCTCCTACAGCGAATCTTCACAGAATGCCCAGCAACCATGTGATTTCTTTTTTTTATTGTGTAGGGAACAGTACTAAAGAATGGCACAGAAGCCTTTGACCTCTGGGAAGACCCTCCTCCACCAGTCTACATGCAGTTCTACTTTTTTAACGTGGTCAATCCTCTAGAAGTGGTCAATGGAGAGACCCCTTTGGTGGAAGAAATAGGGCCGTACACCTACAGGTAAGTCTATATCACTTACTGTATTTGCAAAAATAAAACTTGGGAGGGTTGGGGCAACCATGACAGGCTTCTTAGCAAAAAACCAACCCTGTTGATATGTTATGTGCTGGAGAGTTTACTCAAGGGAGGCAGGACGTTCTAGTGGGGCTGCTTGGTGCTTCCTCTCTGCCCCCTGTGGGGTCTGTTCCGGCCCCCTCTGTGCCCCCCTGAACGTTCCTCTGTCCCACAGTTTGGGGACCATCGAGTGAAAGGAAATCAGGCCCCTAGTGTTTGAAGGGATGCTCGAGAATTGAAGGGAGGGCCTGGTTTGTTAATGTTTCACAGCCACATTGGTCTTTGCACACGCCTTTCCTACCCATGTTATTTCTCTCCCTCTGCCTTTCTCCTTCCAAACTCAGCATCCTCGTTCTCTTACTGCCTCTCCTGCTATTCTCTCATCTTCCTTTCCCCTCCTGCAGTCTCTGCCTCTCCTCCTTCCTTATTTCGTCACGGTGGCCAATCTGGTTCCTTCCACATAGTCTCCCTCCAGCCCTTCTGGCTCCCATCCCAGTGCATTGGAAGCTTTGCTCATGCAACACCCATGCCGCTGGGAACCACTGCTGCAGCATCTCCATGTGAAGTGTTCTGGCAGAGTGTGGCACTTACAACAAATCAGAGGCGCTCTCCTGTGTGTCAGACAGATAAACAGGGCTCTAGTTTTTGTAGGGCCCTATGTGAAGTGGCACAGAGTCCCCCACCTCCTGGCACCCATGACACATCCCTGGGTGCCACCTTCCTGTCATCCTTCTCAGGCTGTGATTCCCTTCCCCCCACATATTTATGAGGCTGCACAAGCCAGAAAGCCAGCAGGTAGAACTGGGTGGAAACCTTCTGACTGGGGAAAGGGTCCTGCGAGAATTCAGTCTTTGCCAAGGCCCCAGAGTCAGGTGGGATGGAAGACGGAGAATCAGGAATGGTGCTGTGGCTGGTGGATCAGGCGTATGCATGTGGAGAAACACAGCATGAATAGCTGCTGTGCAGATCCCCTGGCAAGAGCTCTCTCATGACATGTCATTTTGCAGTCAGTGTGCAGGAGGCGGGGCTGGGTGGTGCAGGCTCAGTCTCAGTTACTTGTGTATGACGTGAGCAAGCCGGGCTGCACATTTCAGAGGTCTGTGATTCACTCTCTGACTTGCCTGTACAGGATAGGGTCCGTCTGATACAGAAACACTGGAAGCTGAAGTTCTATTTTCCAACAGACTGATTGGCATTTCCAGGGCTGTGTCACGTGGGGGCCATTGTAGGCTGCTTCCCACTGGGACGGAGGAGAAATATCAAGCTCCTTGCTCGGGCCACAAGCCAGCAAAGCACAGAAGTGCATGCTTATCTTTAAACACACGAGTGCTTAAATCATGCTTAAAACTAAATCTGCACTTGTGTGTTTGGTTTGTTTTTTGTGGCGGGGGGGTAGTGCAGGCTGGCTTGACAGTGGACATGCTCTGAAATTGGGCAGGGGGAGAGCAGTGTTGTGACTGACGTAAACAAGACTGGACAGTACTGAAGGGCTATTTATAAACTCAGCATGCTGGATAGATGACGTAGCTTTAAACAAATCATGTTTTTGATTCACAGGCTGCAAACCCAGTAAACACAGGGACATTCAATAGGGCTGCTGTAAGTGCAGAGATGGGCATAAGCTGCAAAATTCAGATCTAGCTAGAGCCAAAAATAGTATTAGTGAATGTCTCTCTAGTCACCTGAAACTGTATTTAGTGGTTTTACGGGCTGGAGATCAAAGGAGTAATTTATTGTAAAGCGCAGCCTGCTCATCTGTCCAAACTTGCTGAGCTCGGAAACGCTCTTTAATTTTGTCAGGTTTTGCCATATTGAAGATTTTCCTCTTTAATCTTTGAGACTCAACCCTTGGAACCCTAAGGGGTGAGTTTTATTTTCTCCTCCAAGCCTTTTAGGAGTGGGAGATTTCTCAGACTGATTATGGCATAGAAATTGGGAGCCGCTTCTGCCCCCTCCCCTCCAATTCAAGTCCTGGCTTCCATGGTAGTCTGTTGCCAAGTCAAATGGGAAGTGTTGCCAACTCAAAATGTTCCCAAATAGTGAGGATGCTGAAGTATGGTGGATCTGTCATTTATAAACGTTTGGGACAGGGGGAATGGCTGGTTTCTAACTGGAATATTTTCCATGGAACATAAGCATCTCTCTAAACAGCTTAGAGGTTGAACCAGTTTCTTGGGGGAAAAAAATTAAATGCAAATATAGCTGTATGTTCATGTGTGTAGATTAGAGTGCTCTGAGGATTCTTGTATGCACTGTTGTTGTACCTGTATCGCCCCCAGGATATTGGAGAGACAAAATGGGTGAAGTCATATCTTTTATTGGAACAACTTCTATTGGTGAGAGAGGCAAGCTTATACAGAGCTCTTCTTGACCTGAACAAGAGCTCTGTGTAAGCTGGAAAGCTTGTCTCTCTCACCAACAGATGTTGGTCCAATAAAAGATATGACCTCACCCACCTTGTCTTTCCGAAGATTCTTGTGCAGTTGGCATAGAACATGGGGGTTGAAATGTATGAAATACAGCCTTGATCATGTTTGCTCAGGAAGAAACCCTTGTAAAAAGCAGCACATGATCCTTTTAACTCAGGAGCTGGTGTGGAGTTAGTGAGATGTAACCAAATTCTTACACAGCTATAAAGAAATGCTGGCAAAGCATGTATCCTGACATTTATATCTGTCTCTTCTGCTTTTGTTTTGCAACAGTTCTAGGCACAGTTAATTTGGAGATTGGGTGAGCCAGCACCACAGAACTTCATATATATTGTTTGTGAAATGGTGGCTGCTGACGTTTGTAAAAGGGTGGGGCATGCATTTCAAAGTCATTGACAACTGGAATTCTGATCAGATCAGCTGGCAGCATTCAACCCCTTATGCATTAGGCTTGTTTATGAGCAATCCTGGGACATCTGCTGCTTGGGATGGTAAACAGTATTGTAGAGGTGAAATCCTGGCCCCACTGAAGTCAGTGGAAAAAATCCAGTGGACTTAAGTGGGGCCGGTGTTTCGCCTGGCATATTCAAGAACCTAGGGTGAAATTCATCCCTGTGCAGAGAGCAGCATAAGGCCTTTTCCACAGTCTTGTCTCACATAAGCCCATAGGACCTGATCTAAAGTGCACTGAAGTCAGTGGAAAGACTCCCCTGTTGGTGTCAGTTGGATCTGGGTGATGAGGCTTAAGCGGAGCATAGACCTTGCACTGGCCTTCTGCACAGGTGGTGTGAATTTTGCCCACAGTGAAGAGGCAAAACTGTAGTTTTCAATCCATATTTCATGTGCAGAACCTTAGATTGGGCCTTTAAATCTTTCTGTGTTGTCTTTCTTCTTTTCCCATTGTCATTTATAAAGCAAAAAAGTAAACTCACTAGACTGCATTAAGAACATTGGTGGGTGAACAGGATTTTAAAAAGTGCTCAGCATTGACCTAACTCTTCCTCCTTTGGATCCAAAGGGATCCAGACTTCAGTGAGAGCAGAGTTAGACCAGGGCTGAGTGCTTGCGAAAATCCCGCCCTTTCTCTTCATGCTCTTAAAGCAGGAGTTCTGTAGCCACAATAAATATTATCTGTACCATTGCAAATTTCCTTAAGAGACACATTTTCTGTCTCCCAGAGAGTACAGGCCAAGAGCGAATGTTCATATTTTGGACAATGACACCAGAGTCTCTTCTGTGAACCCAAAGACCTATGTATTTGAACCAGAGAAGTCTGTTGGAGACCCTGAAGTTGATCTGATCAGGACAGTAAATATTCCTGCAGTGGTGAGTTCTGTTGTATTTATGGCTGGAATATTACTGACATGTGGCTGAAATACTACTGAGAAGTGGCTATTAATGACACATGGCTACAACTTGTACTTATATGCATGGTATTTCTCATCTTCAAAGCGTTTTGTTAATTTCCAGCTCATTTCTTTTTATGACAACTTCTTGAGATAGGTAAGAATTATCCCCATTAATGAATGGGGAACTGGTAGCAGAGAGGTTAAAAGGCCATCGAGGCAGACCGTGTCAGAACAGAGATTGAAAATCAGGCATTCCTGGATCCCAACCCTCTGCTCAGACCACACCACTCTCAGTCCTTTCAGAGGCTCTGCTGTCTCATTTTGAAGGATGCATTACCCCATTTAAAAAAAAAGGAATGTGATCTCTGAAGTCCTCAGATACTCTTAAAGGAACTGAGCCTGATTCTCCATCGCCCTGCACTTTGTGTAGTCATGTCCACCAGTTCAAATACATGTAAAATGATCCCAGATCACAGTAGTAGCGTTGTACACCCACTTTGCACTGATATAATTGACTGCACAAGGTGCAGGGTAACGGAATCAGGTCCATTGTCTGACTCCGTTCTACAGCTCTTGGCTATACCCATAAAGGCAGGACTTATACTAAAGAAATATGCAAAAGCCAGATACAGTGGTTAATGTTTTAATCTTTTTTTGACTAAAGGTTATGTGTTACAAGAATATTGTTTCTTGTCACCGTGACAGGGCAATTTCCTGTAATATCTTTGAAAGACCTTATTTTATTATGTTTATGTATAAATGTGGGCCAGGATTGTATATAAGTTACCTCTCTAAGGAGGAGATGTGACAGATGCAAGACCTTGGAATACCAGAGACTATTGAAAATGTGCCAGAGAAGTATGGACTTTTCGGACAATATATGTTAAGTGGGTTTCCTGGGGAATCCATAGGAAGGTTAATGCCCCTTCTCCGGTTATGCAAAACCACAGCCTTTTAAAGCTATGGCCTGAGCAGAGGGTCATTGTCTGCTGATTGCCTCTTACAGAAGGCCAAGATCAAACGCACAAGCTGTATAAAGAAGCGGCTGATCGGCCCAGTCTCAGTTGTCATTCTGGATCTAAGACAGATGAACTTGTAATCACGGGGAAAGCCCAGTTGTGGGTTTTGACCAGAGCCCTAGGTTGGATTGGGGGTGACCTCTGCTAAGCTTTCTAGCATGTATTGTAGGTTCTTTTATGGTTTTAATGTGTTTTCTCTGTAATGCTTTTACCTTAAGAATAAATGTGCTTGCTTAGAAGGAGCTCTGTGGTAACATGCAATACTCTGGTCATAGCCCTTGGAGAGAAAGCAAAGCGCAGGTGCTGGTCTGTTAGGCAGTCTGGCTTGCTGGGGTATCACGGTGTAAGGTAGGGAGTTGTGCAGCCTGGAAAATCCCCACCAGGTTAGAGATGGAAACAAACTTCTAGAGACAGAATATGGCTCTGCAAAGAGCCACGACTTATAATTTGTTGTGTGCAGTGTTGTTGTAGCCATGTTAGTCCCAGGACATTAGAGAGACAAGGTAGGTGAAATAATATCTTTTATTGGATCAATTTCTGTAGATCTAGTGCTGTCTACACCAAGGTGTAACTGCATTGCTCAGGGGTGTGGATTTTTCACATCCCTGAGCGATGCAGTTATACCGACCTAATTTCCTAGTGCAGACCGCGCCTAAGCTCGAAAGCTTGTCTCTCTCACCAGCAGAAGTCAGTCCAATAAGAGATATTACTTCACCCACCTTGTCTCCAATATCCTGGGACCATCACAGGTACAACAACCCTGCAAACAACAAATAAGTTGTGGCTCCCAGCTTCATCGGGCACCAGCTCCATCTTGTGGCTGTGTGCAGAGCCATATTCAAAGGCTTGTTTCAATCCTTAACCTGGTGGGCTGAAGAAGATGAGGCTGAGTTGCACACCTAGAACTGCTCAGTGTGCACGTAAGGGGGTGCTCAGTTGCAGTGTGGGCACCTGAACATTTAACGCATGACAACAATGTTAATGAAACAATGTCATGGCCAGCTTCTCTTAGCTGAAACCAGCCATAACAGATCTTTGGGGTCTGCTCTAAAACAATTTATACTGCGTGAGTCTGCTATCCAATCCCTATTTTGTGCAGTCCTAGAGTGCATACTCAGGCAAAAATTCCTATTGACCTCAATAGTAGTTTTGCATGAATAAGGACTGCAAAATCAAGCATTTTTTCAATGTCAGCTACTCGAAAAAGGGTGCTGTCTCCCTGACCCACCTCCAATAGATTTAACAGAGTGGCATGCAATCTAAAAATCACACTTTTAGACTCAACCATACTAATAATCTCTTGTAACTCAGTCACTTGTTTTTATTTATGGTTCAGTTTGCAGTTAAGAAGCTGGGTAAAAGCAAATTACATGGGTGAGGGGTTGGCATTAAAAAAGTGTGCTGTTAAAAATAAGATTTGAGGGTTTTGAAGTTTTCTCCTTGTTTTTTATGTAAAAATCAATTATTTTATGTAGAAGCTGATAATTTCTCTAAAAAGCTAAAAAACCAACAACCCCCAGGTGAGTTAATTTTCATTAGCAGTTGGACTTTGAGCTCATGTGCCAGAATGTAACTTCATTAGGTTTGACACTAATTCACAATACAGGGCAGGGGACTTGGGTGACTCCTGGCAGCAGAAGC
Organism: Mauremys mutica; assembly: GCF_020497125.1. Classification (NCBI taxonomy): domain Eukaryota; kingdom Metazoa; phylum Chordata; order Testudines; family Geoemydidae; genus Mauremys; species Mauremys mutica. The sequence continues at coordinate 17,986,509 of NC_059076.1, read as the reverse complement.
TCAGGCAGCAGTTTTGTTGTGGTGGAGTTGGATACTCAATGATTAGGGTCCTACCAAATTCAGGGTCCATTATGGTCAATTTCACGGCCATAGGATTGGAAAATTGGTAAATTTCACATTTTCAGATATTTAAATCTGAAATTTCACAGTGTGGTAACCGTCGGGGTCCTGACCCAAAAGGGGATTGTGGGCAGTTTGCAAACCAGTTGTAGGGGGGTCGGTCATGGGATTACCACCCTCTTCTGTGCTGCCTTCAGAGCTGGATTCTGAAGTCAGCAACTGCAGAACTTCCTGCAGCCTCAGGAGGTTCCTGGAGTTAGAGGTGGGGTCTGATCTCCCTTTTCCCCTGAGCAGCTGTGCAGGGGATGGACAAGTCCTGTCCCTCCCCAGCCCAGCTGGAGCTGGGAGCCCCCTTTGCTGGGGTGCTCCTCGGAACAAGGTGACACCAGTTTTCATAGGGAAGGGCTCATTTCACGGTCTGTGACGCGTTTTTCAGTGCCATGAAATTGGTAGGGTCCTATCAATGATCATTTGAAGACACTGAAACATCAGTGTAAAACATACTGCTGCAGAGCTTCAGTGTAGACCCTCATTACAGCGACAGGAGGGGTTCTCCCATTGCTGCAGTTAATTCACCTCCCTGAGAGGTGGTAGCTAGGTCCACAGAAGGATTCTTCTATCAACCTAGAGATGTCTACACCGGGGGTTAGGCTGGCTTAACTACATCACTCAGGGGTGTGGATTTTTCACATTCATAAGTGACGTAGCTGGGTTGACATAACTTTTCGGTGTTGACCAGCCCAGAACCTTTTATTTAGAAGCTGGATATCTGATGGCCAGCACTGAATATCTGAGCTACTGGCTAGTCAGTGGCACAACATTATTTGCCAACTGCACAAGGGTTCGGGGGGGATCAGGGCAGGGGTAGGGGGTTGGGGTGCGGGAGGGGTCAGGGTGCAGGCTCCAGGCGGTGCTTACCTCAAGGAGCGGAGGCATGGCCAGGCGGCTCTGCACGCTGCCCTGTCCACAGGCGTCACCCCTATAACTCCCTTTGGCTGTGGTTCCCGGACAGTGGGAGTTGCGGGGGCAGTGTGCAGAGCCCCCTGGCTGTCCGTACGCATAGGAGCTGGAGAGGGGACATGCCGCTGCTTCCGGGAGCTGCGCGGAGTGGGGCAAGCCCTGGACCCCGCTCCCCAGCTGGAGCTCGAGGGCCAGATTAAAATGTCTGGAGGGCCGGATGCGGCCCATGGGCCATAGTTTGCCCACCCCTGATCTAGACATACTCTTTAAGAACTCACAGAGGCTTTCTGTGGTTAACAGTACCTCTGCCTGGGGCTAGCTTAATACCAGAACTAGTTCACAACAACCCAGAGTCCCAAACTAAAGCACATACCAACAACACAAAGAAAAAGTCCATACTTAGCTCTGGCATTTTCTCTCACCCCTGAGGGCTCTTCTGGCCTAGTCTGATCTCCTAGCTCTCGCTCACTGGGGCTGTGCCTTCCAGTCCCAAACAGAGTCAGGGTTTCCTGCTCCCTCCCCTGTAGCCTCCTGCACACTGGGCTTTACCCTCCAAGTTCCCTGGTGTCATGATCCTGCAGGAGCCTTTTTTCCCTGCCGTGTCTACTGACATAGCGACAGCTCTTTGGGTTTCCCCTTGTACTTTATAGGGAATTGCCTTATTCCCCTCAGTGGGGCTCGTTCCGTAATCAGGGTTGGCTTAGTCCCAGGCTCTCCAAATCATGGGGGAAGCCACCCTGTTACCCCAACGAAAACTATTTCCATCGATGATCATCAAAATGTACAGCTAGGCAAAGTAAGAAAAACGCTGCGTAAGAACGTATTGGAGTTTGATTTAAGGATATTTACATTGTACATTTTGACAGGCGATGTTGCCAGTTTGTGTTTTAGCGGTTATAAAGCTTTAACTTTTTGAATCTCAGTGTCAGCTGTCGTTCAGTATTTATTGTCTGATCACGCTCGTAAGTTCCCACAACTGTGAAAATTTAAATTGATAAAAATTGAAGAAAATGCTTGAAAATAACTGCTGATATTACCTGTCAAAATGATAAAATAAAAATCAAATTCTGCCAAGCCTAACTCTAGCCACCGCGGTCCACACAGGGGTCATTCATATTAGCGCATTTGAATGCAGCTCTTGCAAGCACAGTCTCCCTGACCTGGACAAGCTAAGGTTTCTTTTTTGAGGGCGATGCTACAAAAACTCTATTGTGGACTACCTAGGGAAGTAGTTTCTTGCACTGTTTGACTAACACGATTCCCTGAAAAGAATCCTGCCCTGCCCACAACTGTATGGGAAATCAGGCTAGAAACTTGCTAGTAACAATCATGTTTCCATTCTGTTGTTGATAGCATGATTTCGAAGCCATAAGTAATTATTAGTCCTGCCAGGAGTGCCGGGGCCTGGACTAGATAACCTCTCAAGGTCCCTTCCAGTTCTATGATTTGTACCAACCTGTTCTTATGTCAGTTTTGCTCTTTTTTCACATAAGAAACTTGACTTTTAACTACCTGTTTATCTTCACTTCTTATATTGAGCTGTAGAAAGTGCAGTGTACCAAAAGTTACAGGAAAAATAAATTCCATTCTGTTCAGCATGTACTGTCTTCACTTAGTAGGTGATGCAGCCAGTCCATGCGTTTTGGAGAAGTGGCTGCCTTTTATAGAATTTAATCTGCATTTGGTTTCACAACTCTGAGCCACATCTTTTTTTAAAACTAAATTTCAAACACTTCTCAGGTCAATTGGCTACTGTGCTTCAGCAAACCACTTCCGTTTAGCAAAACATTTTTGCATGTACTTTGGTTTAATGCCTCGCAGCCACAACATCTTGAAACTAAAATTCAGTCACTCTGGCCAATATCGATTCAGCAGGTCACTTACACACGTTTAACTTGATATACATTCTTAAGGATATGCTTAGCGTAATGGAATGAAACTTGTGTGCTTTACTGAATAGGGATGGATTTAAGCAAGGGCTTAAATGTTTTGCTGAATTGGGGCCTGTGAAAGTAGATATCGATAAGAACATATCAAAAGAATCCCAGTGACCAATAAATTACCTGTTATCATTCAGTCATAAGGTTGAAAATATGCTTCATGCCTATACATTGTTCTGATATTGTGTGTGTGTGTATAAGTACATTTTATTTTAATACTGTATTAACTTGTCCTTTATTCCTCTCCTGTATCAGACTGCAATGGAATGGACCAAATCAACTTCTCTTCGGCTACCCACAGAGATTCTCCTAATGTTATACCAAGAAAACTTGTTTATGACACACACTGTCCACGAATTACTGTGGGGCTACAAAGACAAACTTTTGTCAGCCCTTCATGTGTTTCATCCTGAGATTGATTCAGAGTTTGGCTTATTTAATAAGGTAACTTGTCTACGATGTCTTGCTTTCCGGAGCTTTAAATTAATGGCACGTCACTGACGCAAAGTTGAGCCTGTAATTGCTGGGCCAGTTGTAAAGGGTATGTCAGGGTCACACGCAAGCATTATGGGGAGGTTGTGGGGAAACAACTGGAGAGATGACAGTGGGGATAGCTGCCTCTTCAGTTGAAGGACGACATCTGCGTTTTGCTACTCAGTTTCAGAGTCCCTGAGCAGAGCCACATATGCTTTTTTTTTCCCACCCATGCTTGGTTAGGAGGTTGCAGAGTTTCCTTATTCAGATGTGGACCGTACCACTGTTGCTCATGCTTTAGTCCCCTATAATGCCCTGTTTGTGGGACTAGCCTTGAAAACCACTGGGAAAATTCAGCTGAGATAGAATGTGGCTGCCCACTTACTTAATAGCATTTCATTGTGGGAGCACATAAATATCTGGGCCCTAGAAAGACTGTGTTGGCTGCCAGTTTGTTTCTGGTTGCAATTCAGAGTGTTGATTCAGTCTCTAAAGTTCTTTATGGCTTGGGCCATAGATATCTTGGATACCCCATCTCTCTCCTTGAAATCATCTGGAATACTTCGGTTGACCATCCCTCTCTGTCAACAATTAGCTTGCAGCCCCCAGCAGAGTCCAACGCATGGTAACAGGGTGGCACAACAGTAGACACCTACCACCCTGTTCTAGTGCATCAGCCAGCTGCCCTAGGGAGTGAGTGGCCCAGCACTGTGCAGACGAACTCTTCTGTGTTTCTAGATGAATGGAACGGATGACGGTGAATATGTTGTTCTCAGTGGGAAAATGAACTACCTGAACTTCTCGAAGATCGTGGAGTGGAGAGGAGAAGAGTAAGTTGTCGAATCGGACAGTGTGAAACTTCTCACTTCCTTTGAGACCTTTCAGTCAGCAGAGACAGCGCCTTTCATTTCTAATATTTTTACAAAGAAGCCAGTTTAGTGACAGGCTCTCTGCACATCTCAAATCCCACAGCTCACAGGAAGTTAGCCTTGTCCTGCAGAGGACAGAGGCAGGCAGAATGCACCTGGAGGGTGCTGGGGGAGCAACACGACTACTATACCCTTTACATGGGTGCTGCATTCACTCCCTCCACCATTGCCCTCAGGCCACCAGCTGGTGCAGAAAGGAGGCTGCGGTGTGGCCATGCCCCCACACAGACACATTGCACCCTCTTTGAGAGAGGTCATTGCTGCTGGCATTTCAGATGTTACAGGGATGGAGGCAGTACACGTACCTAGGTGTATAGATAGGGAGAGAGAGACACTCCCACAACTTGCAGTTGGTCAGGAGAAGCCCCAGGATTTTGATTGCTGCCTGCACGAGCAAACCTGCACGCTGGGCACCCAGAAGTGGGAGGGGTGGATGTTGGAGCCAATACAGTGTTAGTGAGTGTAACTTCTCAGCAAACAGGGCTGTTTCTGTCATGAAAGGAGAGTTTAATAACTAGACCTAGTCCATTCTGTCTGGGCTCTGGTCTTCCCTGGGAGAAAGGTGAGTTTTTAAACATGTATTAACCTGTCCTGTGTTCAGCTAGCCCATGTTACAGTCCTAGTAAAGAGGGGGCAGTTGTTGTTTTAACCAGGATTAGATGGCCAAGGTACATAGTTAAAACTGCAACTGCCTCATCGTCACTAGAATTGTAGCAGGGGTTAGTTACACAGATCATCTTGGGTTATGTCTTCACTGCGCAAAATGGTCTGTTTGTACATTGGTGCAGTTGATTTAAAATTCTAGTGCAGACAAGGCTCTATAGTTTTGACTGTGATGTAGGTAGGCCAGGTCAACTGCAGGTGGGGTTCACCCCCACCCCAAGGGCTTTCTTACTTGGCTAACATGCATGGGTTTAGTTTGTGATCCTTTTGGTCTTTTTGACTTGACTTGATATCAAAGCTCTACTGAAAAGCTGGGAACTATAACGACAAACTCCATATAGAAACTGACGTATTTCTCTGCATACTGATTTTACAGAATCAGCTTGAACTTTAAAACTATTGCCAATAATCTGCTACATCATATTCACTGAGTATTTAGCAGTATTGTGGGCTACTACTTAGTTTTCCCTTTGATTTTATTAAGTATACAATATATATTAATAAAAAGGGTGGTGGAGCTTGTGTTAATGCATTCAAGCTGGAGATTCGCTCCATGTTTTTCCTGCTAGTCAACATCCATCCATGTACTCTTGCAGATTTCTATAATACAAATGACATTTATTTTTATTTGGAGTGAACATACTTGGATCCTGCTTCCATTTGCTGTTTCCCTCCATTACTTTTTCTTGTTAGTTGCTGTTTTCTGGTGTCTTTCACGCAAAGGGGTAGATTGTGACTTTAGATACAGTAGTGAGCAAGGGGTGGTGCATAAAACTGCCCCACCCAGGAGACATTGTATCTCTGATGGGACACAGTCATCCCCTGCTTCCTTGCTCCTGGGATAGCTCCCCACACCCTGCAGCTGGTCAGCTACTCTGGGTAGCAGGCAGTGGGGTGGAGCCTCTAAGGCAAGGCTCAGACCCTTCCCCATGTTCCCAGCAAGTAGCCTTGTCTACTCCTCTGCATCCGGACCCAAGGTCTGGAGAGCCTGTTGTTGGCACCAGGAGGCTACTACCCCTGAATGGATCGTTAGTGGCTCCCAGTGGAGCAGATTACTGTCATACCAGTGAAAAAGGTCCACAGTAATTATCTTGCATACAGTGCAGTTTATTTGAGAAGGGATTACACAAGCGGTAAAAGGTTACATTAAGCACATAACTCCTATGTTAGACATTAAGAACTATACGTTAAGAGCTATACATTCCTCTTAGCGAGCCACTCCATCACAAACATACACAAACAGGCCCTGTGCTACCCTCACATAGTTCCTGCTTGGCAAACAGAGGTGGTGGTTACCAATTCTGTGGATGGCTTCTTCCCTCCAGGTCTGGTCTCCTCAGCCCTCTGGTCTGTCTTGGATTCTCTCAAGGCCAGGCCTTGGCTGCCTGGAAACCCCTCTGGTCACTGTCCTACTCGAGCCCATGGTACAGAGTTTTGGCTACTCTGTCTAGCAGCTTCAAGCGTCAATTAAGGAATTCCCCAGCAGTAATTTAATTTGTTTGATTTTTATACTCTTTTTCCTCAACGGGGTCACATGTCTTAAAAGCATGCCCAGTGGGCGTGTGGTTACTAATTTTTACCTGGTTAGTACTTTCGGAGGAGACTGCAGAGTGGTGCCAACTGAGCATTACCCCACATTCACTCCCTTATCAATCATTCACTTCAATCCCTTGTGTGATGTCCTTCAACAGGATCGAGATGCCCCGGTCAGCCCATGCTCCACTCAGGATGTTCTACACGTGTTGTTTGCTTTCAAGTGGACTTGTTTGCTGACCCAAAGATCAGTATTGATCATACAGGCAGCATGGAGCAAGGCAGTTTCACCTCTGGCATCTGCCTGATGCTAAGAGAAGGATTCTTCTCCCAGAATCCTCTTTCGCAGTTCAATCATGTCAAGCCATGTTCTTGCACCATTCATTCATTACGGCCACACCAATTCAGCACCATCCCAACGCTTGTCTAGAAGCAGAAGGGGGTTCCTACACGCTTGCTTGACATGTGGTCTGGCTCATAAACAAGCCCAAAGTGAATAATCCAAAACACTGAGCTGTTAATTAAAATGTTTGCCAGCAACTTTTTGCTTGGGCAATATACTCAGAGCCAGATACTCAGTTACACTAAAGCCCCAACGTAAAGGGGATGCAAGTGTAATTTATGTGCATTTTAAGCCCCGTATACACTGCCAGAGCTGTTGCGCTATGAGTAGGTCTGCACTGCAGTCCAAGGTCTGATCACAGCACAGGTAGACATAGCTACACTAGCTTTAATCTAGCTAGCGCAGCTAAAAATTGCAGTGAAGCCATGATGGCATAGACCCCAGTATGGGTTGTACAAGTCCGCCCAGAAACCTGGGTGTGTACTCGCATTCCTAACCCGCGATGAAGCCTGTGCCACCGTGTCTTCACTGCTATAGCCATGTTCACTCATTCGGAGCACGTGCGGGTACGGTTACCCAGCTATAATCATACCTCTGACTGCAGTGTAGACATACTTTCAATGTGAATGAGAGTCAGGCCCTCCCGGTCCTTCCCACGCCAACCAAGCGGTAATTAACTCACCATTTGCTCAGTAATTCTTTGACTCTTTCATTCCCTCTCTCTGCTTCTTTTACTGCAGGTCACTGAACTGGTGGACCACAGAGTCATGTAATATGATTAATGGGACAGATGGAAGTGCTTTCCACCCATTGATAAGCACAGATGAAACAATTTATGTCTTTTCTTCCGATTTCTGCAGGTAAGGAGAGGAAATCCAAACATAACGTATCAAACTGTTCACACTGGATCCTTCTGAGATTTCAGATGAAATCTTTTCCCCTGGTGTTATGTTTTACAAGCTCTATTCCTTAAATACATTTGTCTTTTATTAATTCACTCTAACAAGTAGGAGTGAGTTAGCCCCTAAAAACCAAGTCACATCTAGTTTAAAAATGAACTATTTGTGATAAAAGTAAAATGAAAATTTGAGTTACATCCTGAAATATCTGTTGAATTCCCTCACTCAGCAGGATGAGAGGAGACAGCACAAGCGTGCTAAACAGACCTTATTTGAAACTTCTCTTTCCCTCTGTGAAATCCTCTTGCACTTCCTAGTTTGCTAAAGACATTCCAGAATGCATCATTCTGTGACATCACTTCCACCATTCGACACATACACAAGTAATGGGATATGGAAAGCCTGGGACTTTTCTCTTGCCATCCTACCTAGTAGCCTCCTTCCTCCTAGGTTTCTCTGCCATTTGAAAACAAAATTGACATGACTTTTTCTTTTTCAATCAGGAAAATAACCCCCATTAGATGAATCCAGGCAATGTTGGGGGTTCAAGAATTGCCCTCTTTGGGGCCTGCTGGTACTGTCTCCCCCCGTCCATTCTTTTCATTGTCGCTTTTGTGGTTTGTGAGATCTGTGGCACAAAAATAGCTGCTGCAGCACTGAAAATCGTATGGCTGAAAAGATAATCGTGACGACTTGAGAAACCCTTCTGAGGCCAGGCATCTGTGCCCCAGACCTCCATTTTTTTTTTTTTTTAATAAAAGGGTCATGCAGCACCACAACAAGGTGTATAGGACCAGAGCCAAAGTGCATTGAAATTAGTGGAAAGGCTTCTGTTGATTTGAGTGGGCTTTGGATCAGGTCTGTAGCTTACCGTAAATTCAAATGGGCATACAGATGCCACTTTGAAGGCTATACAGCATAGGCTACTAAGTCCTTGTGTCTGTCAATTCAGATTCTTGCTTTTCTTCCCCACAGATCTCTGTATATAACCTTTGATAGCTTTGTGAGTGTGTCTGGAATCCCTGCCTATCGGTTTGTGCCCCCTGAAAAGGTGTTTGCCAATACGTCAGTGAACCCAGACAATGCAGGATTCTGTGTGCCAGCAGGAAACTGCCACGGCTCAGGTGTGCTGAACATCAGCGTCTGCAAGCAGGGTATGTAGCCAAGGAGTGTGGGGAATACTTCTGGGGCAGCACATTTTCACGTTTAACTGAAACGTAGTGGGGCAATTGGCTTGATCCTGTGAGGTCCTGAGCACTCTCGATTCTACATGAAGTCACTGGGATCCGAGAGCGTCCAGCATGGTGCCGAATCAAGCCCAGTATCACCAGTTGTTATTAAAAGGCTCCAGTACTGAAGAAAACTGATCTGAAATAACATTCCTAAAAGATGTCGTCTGCTCACGCTCTAGTTTGCATCATATAAAGACAGGAGTCAGAAGCACATCCTAGGAGCCGGACTGTAAAGTTAAAAGCAGTCAGAGCCAGCCATGCTCTACGCAGCACAGTCACTTCTTAGTGGGCAGAATTCAGTATGGGGCCTATACACCACTTGACCCTGGTGCATAGGCCTCATACTGGCTGGCTGTACTGGGTGAATTTCCCCTCCATGAAGATGGGGCATGTCAATGAGTAGCCTCTGCCCAGGTGACCCCTTGTGGCCTCAAGGCAGCCCTGCCAGCAGCTCCTCACCTCCAGTTCCCCTCTTGGTTCCTCAGTAAACTCAAAAAGAGGCTTTTACAAATCCAACAACAGCTTTCCACAGGGTCTGGTTTATTAACTTACACTTCAAAATTTCAACACAAGAGCCTTCCCGCCACCATTAAACTGGGCACAGCCCCAAACTCCCCGCTGTGCAGGGTCTTCCCTGCTTTGGCAAGCTACTCCCAGCCCTTCCTAGCTGGAGCTGAGCCTTCAGGCTCTGGCTTCCAGGCCCCAACCTTTCTTCCAGCTAGGGGCTCCTGCATTATTAACTTAACAACGCATTCAAAATAGAGTTTTCAAGTCCATCCATTTTCCCAGGCCGTTTCTTGCCCGTTGCCTCACTCGCCCAGCTTCAGTTTCTCTACTAGAGCCTAGTCGCTCCCAGCTACTTCTGTTCTCCTAGAGAACACCTGCTGCAGGGCCGGGTGTTCCCTGCTCAGGTGTGCCTCCTTACTAATCAGAGCTGGCTGGCCTAGGGCAAGTTCTGCTTTGGGAAATGTCACTGCCCCAGTCAGCGTGTAAAAGTCGTGTTCTGTGCTGTCTTCAGTGCTTTCCGTGTGTGCTTTGTGAAGGTTAGCTCTATTGGCATGAAATTTGTAATCACACCTCTTTAGAATGTCCTTAGACCCCGTCTGTGTTGGGAATAACATAGTCCTAGTAGAATAATTTTTAATCAGTGCAATGAGACTGCTCATGTACTTAGTTACACAGGTGCATAAGTGACCGGACTGTAACATGAGTGACACCTCAGAAGTGTAGTGTGGGCTCACAGCATGGATGACACACAGGGCTAGATCGGGGTGGGCAGCCTGAGCAGGAGCTAGAATTTACCAGTGTACATTGCCAAAGAGCCACAGTAATATGTCAGCAGCCCCCCATCGGCTAACCCCCTCCAGCCCCCAGCACCTCCCTCCTCACATCTCCTGCCCGCCGCAGTCAGCTGTTTTGCAGTGTTCAGGAGGCTCTGGTGGGGAGCGGGGAGGAGTGAGGGCATGGCAGGCTTGGGGCAAGGGGGGGAGTGGTGGCAGGACCTGGGGCAGAGCAGGGGTTGAGCAGTGAGCACCCCCCCCCCCAGGCACATTGGAAAGTTAGCATCTGTAGCTCCAGCCTTGGAGTTAGCGCCTATACAAGGAGCCGCATATTAACCTCTGAAGAGCCGCATGTGGCTATGGAGCCACAGGTTGGCCACCCCTGGGATAGATCCTCAGCTAGTGTCAATTAGTGTAACTCTTTTGGCTTCAGTGGGACAGCCTGTGTGCCCAAGTGCTTTGCTGGATGAGGGCCTAACCCTCGGGAGAGAACAAAACTACATGTGATAGATGTTTGTCACCTTGCTTAATGCACTGCTGGAAGGCCTTCGATGACTGAAGTGATGAGAGTGTAAGAACCTAGATAGTATACACCAGAACTAGGTTGGAATCTGTTGTGTTGATGGACCATAAGAATATAATAAATAACAATACCCAGCTCTTATATAGCACTTTTCATCAGTGGATCTCTTAGCACTTCACAAAGAGCTTGTACATTATCTCCATTTTATATATGGGGAACTGGGGCAGGGAAAGATAAAATGATTTGCCCAAGGTCACCTGGCAGGCCAACGGCAGGGCCAGAAATAGAACTGAGGTCTCCTGAGTCCCAGTTCAGTGCCTTATCCACCAGGCCATGCTGCCTTCTGTAAAGTGCTTCCAATGAAGTGAATGGGCTCCAGAAGAAACCAGTTTTCTTCAGTTATTTATTACTGGATTCTGGGAATGTATGTTAGTGTTACTTTTTACTATTGGAAGTTGTTTCATGGTGTGTGTGTGGTATCTTATTTTTGTTCCTGGCCACACTGATAGATTGGATGGATGGGGATCTGATGCATTGTTATCTTTAGAAAACTTAACGGTTTAAAATTCCAGGTGTCCCGATCTTTTTATCGGCCCCACATTTTTACCAAGCAGACGAGAAGTATGTTAAGGACATAAAGGGCATGCATCCCAGAAAGGAGGATCATGAAACATTTCTGGACATCAATCCTGTAAGTATGTGATTCCCTTTGAAATGGCTTGTAGGGTATCTGATTCTCCCTCCACTAGGTGAAGTGAATAAATGAAGGCAGCCACCTCCAGTTAGCAGTCTGCCCCACAGTGACTAGGGGGCATCACACAGTCCTCTTGTCCTGTTGATACCAGACCCTTGAGAGAGAAAACCAAGCTCTACCCAGAAAAGCAATACAAGAGTACTGATCTGTGCACTTAGAGCGTTGCGTTTGTAGATCCCAGACTTCACCAAAGATACGGGCTTGTAGAATAGACTCCTTAAGGAAGGAAAAAAGGAAGATGCTAAGGCCTGATCCGGCTCCCATTGACTCAGAATTGAGTCCTTAAACCTTATTCCCTTTGGCATCCAGTTTATATGTGATGCCATGAATGTGATGGCTTAGATAATGGCAGCCAGAGGGTTTTATTCTGGTTTCATCCCTGGTCTGGCAATCTCCTCTCTAAGCGCTGTTCACTAGCCCTCTCCACCTCTTCAGCCGAGCCACACCCCAGCCAGACCGCCTTAGAAAGGCACTTCCCACTCCAAGCCCCAGGACCATTCTGCTCCAAATTCCACAGCTCTCAGTACCAGAAAGGATCAGTTTGCTGTTCGCGATATCTCAAGCTTTCCCATCAACCCACCCACGCTAGGTACCCTCCTCAAGGACAGGTTTTGACAGGAAGTTTTCCCTTTGTATGGGACAGGATTTCTTTTTGCCGGAGAAGGGTGGAGATTGTTTCCATGCAGCTGGTGTTTTCCATCATAGCCACCATAGCATTCCAAGAAACCCCCTCACTCTTCACTTGGCTCTCCTCCTTCTCACTTCCTGGCTCATAGAGCGACGAACAGTCTGTGGGCTCCAGCTTTCATCTCACAGTCACCAAAGCCATCGCCCAGTTTCCCCTGAGAAAGAGGAAGTGAAATCTTCTCTATCTACTTCAGGGCGAAAAAAATCGGGAGACTGGAGACCAATCTTACACCTCAAGAGGCTAAATCCATTCATACTGCCCCAGAAGTTCAAGATGGAGGCTCTGCATTCATCCCTGGATGTCAATAAGCCCAAGTAGTTGCTGGCCTTGGTCAAAGAGCTGTTAGCTGGGTTTACAGCTTTTTTGCATCCCAGGGGAGTCACAAGGTAGCTAGAGTTGACCACTGAATCTGGCACAGCATTTGTATTATTATGGTACCTATTGATGCGTGGCTTCAAAAATCTACTCTTCTGTAAACCCATGCAACAGAGCAGTGGCCTGGAAGTGAAAATGTAAAGGAGTACAGTGGAGAACAGAACAGTAAACAAACAGAATGAGGGGAAAGAATAAAGGAATTACCAGCATAATGACAGGGGGAAACTAATCTGACTCAGGATGCTGGGAGGTACCATTTCCTTCTGCTTCAGCAAGGGCAGCTCCTTTCTGAGCACTAGTGCACATGCTGTTCAGAATCCAAACTCTTGGTGTCAGTGGGTTCCTGATTGCCAATCCCTTCTTACACAATTCTTTCTTAGTGTGTGATTTGCCCCACCAAAAACATTAAAGCTAAATTTTGCCACCTCTACACTTAAAAATCTCCTTCCTCCAACACGCCAGACATTGCAGCATTTATGATGATGATTGATTATTATTATTGCAACTCGCAGAAGAATTATTTTGCACAAATCTTCTCAGTGGCAGTGCAGCCAGCTTCATCACTCTGTCTTGGGTTGTAGTAGCAATTTGTTTTATGGTTAAGGCACAAGGACTCTGGGTTCAACTCCCAGCTTCACCACAGACGTCCTGTGTGACTTTGGCCCTATCAATTTAACCTCTCTGTGGCTCAGTTCTCCATCTGTAAAACAGGGGCTAATAGCACTTCCTTTCTCCCACCCGTTGCCTTTCTTATCTGTTTACACTGGGACAGGGACTGTCTCTTAACTGTGTGTTTGGACTATGCCTTATAGAATGGTGCCCCAGGCTCAGCTGCGGGGTCCCTAGAGTCTCTCAGGTTCTATAGTCATGAGGGTCATCTAAGTATCTGGATGGATGGATACAAATAAAAATAATCCCCTAGCACGCTTCTACCTAATTCTCCTATAAAGAGATAGGAAACCTATCCAATTCCATCTTAACTAGTAGATGTGGTGTTTTATCATCTTAAAAGCATCTCCTTCCCACTGCAAAAATTGGGCTGGAATCATACTTTTAGAGTAAAAAAAAAATGATGATTTTTTTTTTGTTTCCCTTTCTTTCATAGCTGACAGGGATAGTTGTACAAGCAGCCAAGAGAATGCAGATCAATGTTCTTGTCAGAAAACTAGATGAATTTATGTAAGTATTCTCCTCTAGCAGTGGGGATTTCAGGATTGCTCGCCTGACTTCGTATTTGAAGCGACTTTGCCTGCAGAGTCCTTAGGGGAAATATTATTTGTAGAGATAGTTCAGTCCAATAGAATCTGACCTAGAAAATGGTAGGGTAGTTCCTTCTTCTTGTTTCACATTCACAGTGGCAATTTGTCGTTATTTCAACAACCTGAAAACTCAGGTGTGAGCTGTCGCAAGCTACGGTGGCCCTGCCATGTTTTCTGAATATATGTTTCAAACTGCGAAAGTCTAAATGTGAAACACACTATGTGAGAGAGAACCATGTATTGGTGGCATGATTTCTGTGAAGTCAATAAAATAGATTCACATCGACTGAGGATCTGGCCGACTGTCCTTATGTGAGTTTTATAAGAGAGACACTGTCACAGGAATGGACGTGTACCCACACACAGCCACGATTTCTGCCACAGCAAATGCCAAACACATTCCCAGCTGATGAAGCCAAATTAGTGTCAGAATGGTAGTAGGAGCTAGTTAAAAACTTTACAGGAACTCCCATTCATTTTCAGCTTGACACTTCAAAGTTCCCACACGAGTGTGTATGTACAAGGCACTTTAAAATATATAAAGGGTGACATCTTATCTGCCCAGATCCCTTTGGGGGACTGGATCCTAAGACAACATTTCCTCATATTTACTGTACTTTACTTTCTAGTCACTATGAGATCTCTCATTGAAACACTTTCTATCCCAGTATTGCTGGCACCGTTAACATAACTCCACTGTAATACCAGGCATCACTTTAGCTGGTGTGTGTCTCTTATAACCGCATATGTATATTTCACAGCTATGTATAGCCTTCAACAACCGCTCAGGTTGGTGTTCCCATTCCCTGGCACAAACTTTCCATGAGGTCAGCTATTAATAAGCCTCTCATGGATCTTTTTTCCCCCTGCTCCCCAGGAAACCCCAGTATATTTTATTGCTTTAAAAACAAAGACTACATTCCAGTTTCTAGATCTTGATTCTTATCCTAATCTGGGGGAGAGGAAGGTTAAAAGTTTAAATAAAGATAAGAAAGGTCTAGAGTTTTCACATGGGAAAGTTTTCCCCCTTGATTGCTGTGTTCTAATCTGTCTGGAGAAAGCTGAAATCATTGCAGAATCTCAGTGCCTTCTTGTCTTTTTACACAGTGAAACAGGCAGTGTCAGAACATTGGTTTTCCCCGTGGTGCATGTAAACGAGGTAAATATTGTAAATGGTCTCCATTGCCGTGTGTGCCTGTCTAGAAAGATGATACCACTGGGCCTGCAAAAAAGTGGGGAATGTGTCATGTTTCTCCTAATTTTACAATAGCAGGGGGGTAGGAAATAGTTCTTTGTATAAAATTTCTGGTTGATCGTTGTCCTAGGTCCCAGTCCTGCAAACTCCCCTTCACGTGGGAACTCCTATTGACTTCAGTGATACCTCTCATGGGGTAGAAGTTTGATGGATCAGGCCTTTAGTTTGTCAGAGTTCCAGGGAGGTTTCTTCACTGAAGATAGATCCCTGAATTCCTTGGATTTGTGATGCAGTCAGTGTTAAAAGGGGACTTTACAAAGGGGTTTAGGTTATCTCTAGGAAGGAGCTTTATCTCACTGAGGATCTTCATGCTCTGAACCTGAGAGGGCTTCCAAATTAATGCCCAATCCTGCATATAGTTAAAGCTGGGAGTAGTGCTTACTGTCTTGAGTCCCATTGACTTCAGTGAGACAGCTCCTGGCAGCAAGCATTCCTCCTGGCAACAACAGCGTGCAGGATCAGACTACGAGTAAGATCAAGTGAGGTCAGCACTTGAATGGGAGACCTCCAAGGGAAATCTTAGCTATTGCAGGAACTATGCTGGTGATTTGTGAACCAGTCCCTCCGTGGGGTGCTGGAGAGAAAGCACCTTCCCTCTGAAAATCCAGCCCTTTTAAGGTGTCCCACAATTGTGCTCACAAAATCATTAGTCACTTTTGAAAATGCAGACCAGTTTATCCTTACAGCTTCTAAACTAGAGCTAGCAGTTCTAGTCAGAGGCGAGGCATATCAAACAATCATCATGGCAGAGGGGATGCTGCTGTTTCCTCTTATGCTTATTCTAAGTAAGAGAGCGCAGCATAAGGGGTATTGAAACGTATCATTTTTCTCTTTCTCAATGCTCCCTGCTCCTCCAGAGTGTTCTGATTGATGAAGCATCTGCCAAAAAACTGAAGAGTGTTCTGTTTGACGCCACAGTTGTAACCAGCATCCCCTTTATAATCATGGCATTAGGAATTATTTTGGGGATTTGTTTCATTGTGCTCGTATGCAGGCCCCCTGGAACAAAGGAAGAGGTTAGTAGCATCTGAAGTTGACCTTCCTTTCTTGGTGTTTATCTGTGTTTTATTTGCCTGTCATTGATTTTACCTTTTGGGTTCCCACAACATTTTTTGCTTTTTGTTTTTGTTGCAACTGCTCTTTCCAGGTTAGAGAAGTGTTAATAGAACCAGAGTAAGTGCACCCAAACAAAGCTATGCAGCCAATTTAAGATACATGGTAAGGTGGGTGAACATACATATTTTGTTTTGTTTCTAATTCCTTTGCTAGCTACAAACACTAGTTGTAAAAAGAAGCCTGTCTAGTGAACTCTGAAGGGTAAGATCCAAAAACCCCACATATTTGATTGACATTTTGAGCCCTGTTCAATTTGACAGTTGCCTTTTGAGGAAAAAAATATTAAATTGATTTTCAGGTTCTCTTGTAATACTTTGGGCTGGTTCTAGGCCCCGTGTTCTTCCCAAACCAACTGAAGGCCAAATCGGCATCTAAACTAACAGCCCAATTCTGAACACCCAGAAACTACAGACAAATTCAGATTCGTATCCCAGCTTTGCCTCTTGGGCCATTCAACAATACTGTCTCCCTCAGAGAACTGAAAATCACTCCATAATGCACAACCTTAACTCTGACCGTACCATATTTATTCATTCAATGGCAATTATAATCTTACAACCTGAGCATCTCCATGTGTCGATATACCTGATACAAAGACGATACAAAGTGGATCAGCTCCTCCAAATTACTTCTCAAAAGCACAAACTTATGCTATAAATGCACATTATGACTTAAAAAAAAACCCACCAATCAATTGTACAATAAAGTACCAGACACAGATACTAGTATTCCATATGTGTATTCTGATCTGCTATATTAAAAAATTGGCATTAAGGTTGTTAATGCTGTCAAAGATTGTGAGCCAAAACTTCACCCTACGTCAGTGGTCTTGTATGGATGCTAAACTAGGGAGATCTTCGTGATCCGAGACAGGGTACCCTAGTAGGCTTTTTCCACTTCTAGCTGCTGTTGCTCTAGGACAGTCTTGCTTTTTGTGTATTTTGCTTTCTAAACAGGTTCTTGCAACTGCACGAAAAAGCACATGCAACCTGCATCCTGAATTCACACCCAAACCATGCGTGTGCTGTTTCTCAGTTTGTGAGGACCTGGGCATGCTTATTAGTTAGCCTTGTGATTGTTTTGTGGCAAGACCTCAAGAGAGACACCTGTGTGCTCTTTCTGCAGACTTTACTCAAATGTTGACTGCTCCCACTTGGAAACTTTTGCTTCATTCTTGCCCCCTGCTCAGCTTTTTGGCAATGGATGATTCAATGATTCTGGTCCTGGTTCCTTTATGGGAGAGGTGGATCCTGTTTCTCCTGAGCACCTGAGTTTCTTTTTCCCTTCCCTGTCTTGTTGGCAGGCTCAGCCTGAGAACCTAGCAGCAGGCCTGTGGGCTCCGGGCAAGGCCTCAACCCTACCTGCTCTCTCATCCCAGCCCCAGCGAGACCAATCACAGCCACGTTGCTCAGGCTTTCTCACAGAGGCTATGCTTTTTCCTTCAAACTGTGAAATCTGTGATGGCCATGAAAATCATACAGCCCTGGTTATACCCCCTTGTCTTGCACCAGTTCTTTCCCCTCCCTCCTGTTTATGGCCTTAAGCTATTTGTCGAATATTATCACACTGCTGACCCCACCCCTCAGTTGTCATTTTGCAAAGCTCAACATATTTAACTCTTTAAATCTTTCCTCTAAATCTGACTCTCCAGCCCCGCATCATTTTTGTTGTTCCTTTCTGAACTCCCTCCAGTCTGTCATTAACGTTCTAGGTGCCCAGAAGTGAACACATACATTCCAGAGGTGGTTTCAGACACATACAGAGGAAATCTCACCTCCTTGCTCTGTGACTCAATATTTTTGCAGATGCAGCCCAAGATTGGCCTTTAATTTTGCAGCCTTGTTACCCTGCTTTCTGTCGCCCCTAAGTCTCCAGCATTACTGGTTCCCAGGATTCTCCCTCCTGTTGAGTGTGTGTGTGCGTGTGCCAGATTATTTTTCCCAAGATGCATTATTTTGCATTTTTCCAAGATTTCCTGCCTTTGACCCTGCCCCTCTGTAGGTCCCTTTTAATTATCTCTGTCCCCACTGGCGCAGATAACTCCTCCCAGTGTAATCTTGTCAATATGCTGTTCGCTCCCAGCATCACCATGGAGGATGTTAAATAAGCCCTGCCCTAACACTGATCCCTGTGTCACCCCCTAAACATCTCCAAGGAATGCAGACAGCATGTGCCTGCTGCACCATTCCCTAGGATGATGCAGCACGCTCCCCGCTCCGTGGCTGGCCAGCAACACTTGCCCATGCAGAGAAGAGGGGGGAATGCTTTCCCAATGGGAGCCCTATGAGGAACAATCCACGTGCTCACCATAGAGCATATGCTGTGGTTGTGCTGGTCCTGGCATAGGTTGAGCAAAACTGGGGCAGATTCTTGCATCATCCCCCTTGAATATCTATGCAAAGACCACTCACAATCTGCCCTGCGGTGCTTTTTTAGCTTAATAGTTGTTCCTGTATGGTACAAGGGATGGAATTTGAGCTTGGGGGATGATGATAACCAGGATCACTCTTCTTTGCTGCTTTGAAACTCAGTCTTACATTTGTTGTCCTCCAGCTCCACACTGTCTAACACACTGCAGTTAACTTTTCTGCTTTGCCATTTTGTATTTCAGAGTTCTGAAGAGGAAAGGGCTCCGCTCATCAGGACATCCTAATCTTCATTTTTTCCCCTTCCCATGTGAGCTTGGTGAATAAACTATGCAAGTTGATCTAATACCGGATACTACCCGGCATTCAGCGCCGTCTAAAAACCCATCATGCTAATTATAATTATTTGTAGTACAGGGATGGAAAAAACTAAAATGCTAGTGAATAAGGAAGCTGTTTTCAGCTGCTAAGCAAGTTTTAAAACCAGATATTAAAATAACTTAAGATCCTGCTTTATTAACTAGTGTTTAATATTCCCAGTGCTGTTGAAAGCCATAAAAGCTAAGAACCACTATGTCAGTGAGATTATAATACCCTGATTCATGTATTAGAATTACGTGGGGTAAACTTTGTAATGTGGGCTCCGAAGTCCCTTTTGAAAATGGAACTTAGGCATGTTTGAAAATACTGTCCTGGGTCTAACTTTGTCTTCTGTGTAGAGTACACTTGACTTCTTATTAACAGAGTGTAAATGGATCATTTTACTAGTTACCCATCATGCCTTTCACCTCCAAAATTGTTTTGTGAATCTAAGCCAAAATGGTAAGTGAGGCCTATTTAATCATACCTAGTTTTCAGTTAAGAAGCCAAGTACTTGATAGCACATTTTCGTACAGCACCTTGATATGTCCCAGTATTGTTTGAAATCCCATTGTGTGGTATTAATACAATGCCCTGGCAAGTTTTTAATTTTTAATTATTTTTTACACTGGAATACAAAGGGTTGGTTAGCTGAGGGTACAATAGAGCATTCTCCTTTTTCCTGTGTCAGTGTCTCACAAATATCTATTCTGTGGAGCACTGTACAGGCAGACGCTGCAAGGGTATTTGTAATTGCATTAAACATTTAGGAAACCTACAGACCTTGTGTATTGAGGAATGTTTGGAACATAAAGGAAAGCAGCATAAACATTTTTTTAAAAATACTGGTAGTTTAAAATATCATAAGGGTACTTGTTTTCTCTCAGTGAGGAAGAGCATTCTCACAAATATATTTCCATCAAATAAAGTCAGTGAAAAATGGAGACATACTTTTTGGACTGACTGAACACTCACGCGTAGGATGTTAGCCTATCAATTGTTCAGCAATCCAGACCATTTTGGGCTGTCCCAGTCAGAAAAGTTCTACTATAATTATTTATTATCTGTATAACTGTAGCACCAAGGAGCCCAAGTCCTGGACCAGAGCCCCACTGTGCTGTGGTCTATAGATTTGTACCAATTACAGAAAGCTAGAGATACTGGCATTTCACCAGGCTGACTTCTTCAGCCGACTGGCTCCTCTCCTGTGCAAGCCAAAACCAACCAAATAATACTCATCCAGATTCAGGCATCTGCCATGCTGCCTGGCTGAAGATAAGAGCTCCTGTACATAATGTGATCTGCAAGTGTGTTCCCAATGAGTGAGAGACTCAGGCTAGCCAACGACAGCCATTCATCTCAAGGGATTTGCTCTGCAGGAAAGTCTCCATTTAACCTCATGAGAGGAAACTGTCCAGCCCTCATCTGCCCTGTGATTGGCCAGGATGAAAATAATGCCATGTGAAAACCCTTGTGGGTGAGAGGCTTTGGAACTCTGTCCTACCTTTACCCCGAATGTTATTCTGTGGGGGGGGAGACTCTTCCTTTGCCACTTATGTAGATTCCAGTTGCAGATACCCTCTTCTCCATCACCCCAGTCTTTGAGTCTCAGGGGCCCTTTATTTCTTTCCTTGGCTGACCTCTGGAATAAACCTGCCAGCTAAGGAAAAGCCCAATAGCTTTGGCCCAGGGTCCCTTTTAAATTCTTCCTTGTATTCAGAAAGGGGCAGCTACAGAATGCCCAGTGCTGCTGGTAAAAGGCTACATCCCTCTCAGATTAAGGGCCAGACGTCCCTAGCTGGGGCAATTGAGTCAGTAGCTGCAGAGCCCGTGTTCTGCGAGTGAGCCATTTGCCTTTTGCAGTGCATGATGCTAAATCAGGAACTCCAGATCACCTTTCTGTCTCAGTCTTTATGTTGTACAGGTCAGATCATTGTATGATCCACATTGAAATCTAGCACCTTGTGTAAAAGAGCTATCTGTGCACAACAACGGTAACCTACAAATCATCTACAAAGCCTCGGGTATTTTCTGAGGAAGTCATTTTGAAAGCATTATTCCTGATAAAACAACAAGGCCTCACAGGGTGAAATTCATCCTAGCGCAGAGGACCAGCAGAGAGACTACGCACTGTTTAAGCCCTGCTGCAAAATACCAGTCCTCATTCCACTGTCCAGACCAAGTAGTCGTGGACTCAGCTGAGAAGTCAGGAACAGGTTTTGTCCCAAGGATCCTCAGCACTGGGGTGAATTTAACCCCAACATATCCCCATTTTAAAACGTTACATTCTGCTTATTGGGTCAGATCCTCAGCTGATGTAAATCAATGGAGCGCCATCAAAGTCAGTGATACTGTGCCAATTTTACACCTATTCAGGATCTGGCTCATTATTCCTGTCCGTTTATTGATTAATTTAGCTGAACTCTTCAAATGTCTGAATGACTGTGTCTAGATGTTTGTGTATATGCTACAGCAGATTAAGCTGCTTCTTGGTTTTGTTACTTCATTGCTTCAATGTTTCCATTCTCTACCTTGCCCTGAAGAATTTCCCCCCCAAGGAACATCTGTTTCTTAAATCTCCACTAGACCATAGGGAAGAGGTCTTATCTGTCTGATATAGAGGAAAGGTGGTTATTTTAATAATAAACGTTTCCATTTTATTTTTTGCATGCTCCTGCTGTTACGTCCATTCCTGTACAGCTGTCCTGTTTCGCTGCGCCTTCTAATTTCCAATGTGCAGTTGGAAATCAGTTAAATGTCGTGCAAAGTGACTTTCATCAGGTTTTAAAACACGTGCATGTCCATTAGAGGTGAGCACTGTGGGCAAAATGCCAACAAAATCACAATCAGTTGTACTTTATAGACACTGGCTTTTAGTCCATGGAACTTTAGTCTTTCTGGAACTTCTCAGCTACTAACTCACATGTAAGAATTATAGTATAGACTGTGTTACAAGCGGGATGTTCCAAAACTCTCCGCAGTGGCCTAACGCTGCTCCCACTGTCGTCAATGGGAGCAGGCGTAGGCCATCACCAAACACATTTTAAAATCCCGTATTTTACAGATACAAATAGACGCATAGATATTAAGCAGTTTGGAGAAGGGTGTGTGCATTTCTACGTAAGGCAAGAGCAAAAATGACTACAGAGTTAAAAGCTAAACCCCATTCAAGCAGGATGCATGATAAAATTTTAGAGTGTTTTATTTCCTTTTAGTTTTGTGAAACCGGTACATTGCAGTTTGATGCCTCTTACTGGAGCATTCCACCTCTCTCAATCCCGCACATACAAAAAGTCAAATATACCCGTGGGAGAGCCATTTTATGGGATGCCAGACCTTCCAGCTGTGTTTTATAAAGGGTTATTGATGATCAGAATATTTGATATGCAGGGGCAGTTATCCTTGACAGGCCTGTGCATTGTTTCTTTGTAAACTGCCCTGGGTACCTTAAAAATCCAGAATCCCATTTGTTCATCTTTCTCAGCTGTTAACTTGTAAAGAAACACTACAAAGAATATCATTCTCCTCTGGATATATGCATGCTACTCACAATAGCAGCCAATTGTGCTGCCTTTCAGTGTTAGTCTAGTGATTAGAGCCCAAGGCTGGTTATCAGGAGACCAGAGTTGTAATCTGTAGGGTTATTAACATTTACATATATATATATATATATATCATCCAGAGGTGTGGGGATGAATTAATATTTGTAAAGTGCCATGGGCTTGATCCTTCCAAGGACAGCTTACTTCACTGTGATGAGACACTCAGTATCTTGCAGAAGTGCTAATACCTTATACCATGACAGTTCCTTATATACCCATTAATAAGAATTACTTGTGCCTGCATCCAGGGAAGATTATCCATCTATAATCCTTCTGTTCAGCTGTTCTGTAAAGCACTGTTTGTTTCACACTGTGGAAGTGATTCCAGGCAGTGTTAGATACTTTTTTAATTATTGAAGACTCACAGGAGATAATTGTCAACTGTTATTTGTTGATGGATTTTGTATTTGTTTTCCTGAGGCTGACTGTTGAAGAGGAGATACTCATAGCAATGATCAGTATGTTTGCACACTTGATTCACTTTCTGTGACTCTAGCAATTTTTGTTTCCACTATTAATGCAGATCAAGTGGTGCATTAATAAAAGTTAATGTTTCTATTAATAAAGTGTGATGAACTTGGTATTTTCTTTTACTATACAACTTCTGGGTTTATGTCTGAGTGTATCTGGTGCCTTTTGAAAGAAAACAGTTCATAGCCAATATTTTCAAACCTAGCTTTTGGCTCTGAAATCCATATTCAGGCACCTAAAAAGTGACCTTGTTTTCAAAAGTGCTCAGCACCAGCAGCTCCCACTGACATCAATGGGAGTAGTGGACACTTGCCACTTTGAAAAGTCAGGACACTGGTTTAGGTGCCTGAATATGGATTTAGGAACCTAACTAGGCACTGAAAGAGAAAAGTAAAGCTGCTTGTATCTCAGTGGAACGTGGCTGGGAGACATTTATTACACCCAGAGAGTTGGGATTGTAAAATAAGGATTATGTAAATTTCCAGGGAGGTGCTGTGATTTAGAATATCGATACCTTTGCTGATAGTTTCTCACTGTCTTGTTCCATAGAGAGGCAGGTTCACAAAGAGCAATACAGTGAGTTAGATGTCTGTAGTTAGGGGGAACCACCAGACACAAGAGCCTAATGTTTAAAAAAGTGTCCACTGATTTTGGGTGCCTCATTATTTGGTACCCAACTTGAGATGCCTGGGGGCACCATTTCAAAGATACTGAGCCCCCACCATTCCAGTTGACCTCAATGGGGCTGCTGATGCTTGGCATCTCTGGAAAAGTAGCTCAAGCTGGGTACCCAAAAATTGAGGGTACCCAAATTAGTGGACACTTATGAAAATGTTGACTTTCATCTGCTCTTTATTGGGTTATGGCTACACAGTGGTGATTTGGGATGCTGCTTAGAGGGAAGTGAACCCCACTTCCCCCCCCCACCTGTATATCTGGAGCATATATTCCAGTGAGGCCTAGTGTGTGGAGCAGTGTGTGGGATCTGGGGCTAGAAGACAAATAAGTAATTGCTCTTGCATCATGCCTTTCTTTGAAAAACCACAGTAAATGCCTTCTGAATATAAGACTCCAGAGAAGTTGGTACCATTTTCTGTGCAGAAGTGGGTGAAAAATAACCATTTTGTATGGAGAACTATTTCAACTGCAAGAGAATTTTTAGGGAGTTACCAAGGACCTGATTTATAGTCCTTGTGTACCCAAATCTCATATTCTGTTCAGTAGGAGCTGTGGATCCTCAAGGAAAGGAGGATCAGGCTGCAAATGGTGACCTGTTTTGTGTGGAAATTTCAGTAGAAAAGGTACAGTAAGTTTCCAGTATAGATTTGCCCATGGGCCTGATTCGCATCTCTGGTAGAGTCAGTGGAGTTACCCTAGCATAAAGCTGGTGACAGCGAAAGGAGGGTTTAGCCCAATGGCTTAAATTACAATGGGTTAAGCCGGGGTGACCCCAGTGACTTCAATAGGGTTGCTCTGATGTAAAAGTGGAATTTGGTCCATCATCCTTTACCTGGCCTCATGGGACAGGTGTTAATCTAGGGTTAGGTAAAAATTATTTTAACCACATGTGACCCCGTTGCAGTTTTCTTTTTAATGGCCAAACATGTGATGGCGTGTCTGTGGAAGACAGTAACCCTGCTGGCTCCCTTGTAGTTTTAAATCTGTAACCCCATCACTCATCAGAGTGCAACAATTGAGCACAAAGCTGACTGAAAAGCAAGGGCCAGGTGGCCATCAGGGGCGGGGTGCGGGTCTCTGTATAACCTGCAATGGGACAGCGTGGGGGAACTGTCCTGCAGGCGAGGAGTTGTCCACCAGCCCCCTAAACCCTGTGGAGAAGCGGGGTGAAGTCCACCCCGTGCACCTGTTGACGTCAGTGGAAGCTAGGTGCCTATGCACCTTTGGGGATCTGGGCTCACCTTGCTGGCTAGCCACGCCAGGCCCCTCTGCCCACGCTTGCAGCACAGCCAGCAGTGGAACCCAGGAGTCCTGGCTCTAGCCCACTGCTCTAGCCACTCTGCCAGTGGCCACAAGAGGGCACCGCCCCCTCCTAGGCCACATGGTATTGCCCTGAGTCTGTGATTTCCGCCCTCCCCCCTCCATTAGCCTGCTTGGTATGTTCCACAGCTAATGTTCTCTCACCACCCTCCCCCTCAATCCCAGCTCCGCTTCTGAGAGGCGCGCGACACCCATACGTCACCGCTAAGGCGTAGCCGAGCGCGAGGTCCGCCCTGCCACGTGATCCACCCATCTGTTTTGGAGGTAGGGCCTGGTCGCGCCTGCGGGTGACAAACCAGAGCGTTTTATTACGTCATCATTCAGCGCCACCCTGTGAGTTCAGGCGCCGGTTGCTGGGGCTATTAATGTTTCCGGGAGCAGGGCCGTCACCCGGAACTGTTCCCCTTGGGGTGACCGTTTCCAGCCGGACCCGGCGGCGGCTGCACTCCGCCAACCGCGCCGCCTCATGGCCTTCAACTTCGGGGCAGCCGCCGGTGCCGCCGCCGCTAACCCGACAGGTCAGTGCGGGGCGGCCGCGGCCGGGGCGCGGAGACCGGCTGCGAGGGGGCGGGGGGTGCCCGCTCCGTGCCTCCCCCACGGCGCTCGCCGTGGCGGCGCCGCCTCCCCAGCGCCGGGGCGGGGCGGGGCGGGTGGCGGTGTCTCGTCGGGATGGGAGCCGGGGCGGGTCCGGCCCCTCCCTGGGACACCGCAGCCGAGGCGGGGCTCTTCCCCTCCGTCCCGGTGGCTTGACACCGAGCCAGGCGCCTTGGGCTGCGTTCCCGCGGCGGCGGCGGGTTCGCGCCCGTCGGGTGAGCTCTGGGCGCGGCTGCAGGCCCGCGGGCCCCCCGGGCTCACCGCCCCCCGCGCTCCAGGCGCTGCGCTGTTCCTGCGCAGGAAATGCCCCTCTGACATCTGTATACAATTGAAATGACTTGTGAGAGGGGGGCGGGGGGTGGATGTTTGTAGCCTTCCCGCCAGGGCTCTTGCGAGCTGCTTCTGCCGATAGTGTCGCATTACGGTATGTTCTGCTCCCAGTAGAGCCAGGTGGAGGTTCGTGACCTCTGCAGTAAAGGGCGTCACGAATGACCGAGCAGTGTGTGTGTTACACACACACACACCCACACACACCAGGGCTTGTCTTGAATAAAAATGTTTAATGTGATTATGAAAAGTTTAATCACGATTAGCTGAGATGAGGATGTACATGATGTGTATTCGTTGACACTGATTAGTCAGTCATGATAATTATCATGACTAACTCAAGTATTCACAAAAGTCTTCATGTTCAAGCACAATAGTTTTATTTATTTAAAGAGACATCCCTAGATAGCTTATCATTTGTGAAACATTTTCTAGGGTGTGGGGAGGAGGAAAGGCTACATCCAACTTGAAATCAGAGGAGGGGAATGTTCCTCTTAAGCTTTCTAAGTGTGTGGCTTGTCTAGGCATATATCTATTTGTGAGCTAGACCCCAAAGCTTTAAGAGGTTGTGCTAAAAGGCAAATCATTTCCAGCCCCTTCAGAGCACTTAGACTTGTAATACTTTGTCTGCCCTGGCATTTATCCTCACTGCAGAGGTAACTCAGGTTCTAACTTGAGTGGTGCCCCAGTCTGGCTCCCATGCACAAAAACCTCTTGCCTGACTGGTGGTGGTGGTGTTCACACCCAGGCTGGCTAGCTGGCAAGCTGGCCTAGAGTACAGGCTAAAACCTGAGTGCTCCTTACACTCAGGCTGGTAACCCACCCATACTGCAGTGTAGATACAGGCTAAAACTCTCAGGTGCTGATAATTCTCCAATGCCTTCCCAAAAATCCTTCTGTGTGCACAGAAACACAAACGGTTTCTCCCACAGTTCATTGAGAGAGAATCCTAGAATGATTCATCTTATTGCAGTATTAACAACGTTGGGATATAACCACAAAAGTCCTAGTGTGTATAGTACCAGTGTGGACATGGTATGGTGCCCCACTTGAATATGGCTTTGCAGTGTGCCACTCACACCCAAGTGCTGATCACCCAAATGAACTCTGCAGTGAAGACATACCCCTGGAAAGTTGTACTGCTTTAGCTACACTGGTTGTACTAGTATAGTTAAAATGCTACAACTCCCCTAGTGGACTCTGTTACATTCGTGTACATGTGCTTTTTACATGTAAAGCTTTTCCTATATTGGAGAGGGAATAACTAGACCAGCATGTCACTTGTATACTGATATAACTGCATCCATGCTAGGAGTTGTACTGGTATAACTATAGCAGAAAAAATCATGCCTCTGACTGACATAGTTACATGACTGGAACTTTCATGTGTAGATTAGGCATGAGTGTGGGAGGGGAGAGAAGTCTTACACTTTTTTTATTCATGCTTTAGCTTTGTATCCGCTAACGGCATAGGTTAAATAGCAGAAAGCTTTGGATTGCTCTGTCTGTGTTAAATAAATGAATCTCATTTGAAATGGAATAACTTCTCTCCTCTATGCTTTTAATTTAACTATTTCTATTTTTCTTGTCCCTGGCTATGGAAAACACCTTCCCCTCCCCCCCCCCCTTTCAAACTAATGCTGCCTGCTCTCTTTCTGCTTCCCACCTGTTAGGATTTGGTGGGCTTGAGACTGCAAACTCCACTGCCAGTGGGTTTAATTTTGGGGGTTTCGGATTAACTGCCAGTCCTGCAGTGAATTTTAATATTGGGAATTTCGGTGTGTCCACTACCTCAGCGCCACCATTCAATTTTGGTAACAGTCTGGCAAGTGCAGGTAGATAACACACACACTTGTTTGTAGTGAATGTTGATAGCAGGGGTCCAAGAATTCTTTTCAGATCTCTGGTATCTAAGTATAAAAAAGTACTTAATACCTTTTGTATAGCCCAAATTAGGGAACAAAGCTTTTAATAACTTGTAGCAAAATCTCTAAATATGACTTTAAAAATACTTCCACTAATTTCTGGATTTCATATGCAAATCCAGTGAAAATAGCTGTTGAAAGAAAATTATTTGGTCTGTCAAATGCACATTTTCTCTAAAAACAAAATAAACCATGGTGTCCTGCCAGTCTAAATCTAAGTCTTGATTATTTAGCAAATGGTCAGATTTACTGGAAAACTGTAATCTCCATTCTTTGTTCAGATATTGGTAATACTGAATAATTACAGAGTAAATCTGTAAAGCCACATTTCCTTACTTTAGATTCTTGGACTACTGTAGTCATGTTTTTCATCTTTCCTATGTCTCTTCATTGGACTTCAGTTGGTTATCATGAACTCACCACACTTAACTAGTTTCTGTGGAGAAACAAATTGTATACGATCAGCACAAAATCAATAGCCCTTGCTTTTTGTCTCTGTTCAAGTACTGTTGTTGATCTGCTGAAATAATGCACAGATGCAGGGTTGTCTTTAAAAGATGCTCCAGCTTTTTTGTTCTTCCTAATGTGGACACTGGTTATTTGTGAAGGGAATTGGCAATCCAGTGTAAATTAGTCAATTGAGTAATCACATTGATTTATTTTAAATTTAGTCTTTTTTTAATGTGAAAATATTTGTGCCTTGTATGGTGGTTTACTATTTCATATGTTTCCATTTATGTAGGTTTAGCCCTGCAATCTTGTTCTTGCAGCTGCTCGTATAGGACTTATATGCATTCCACAGTCTGACCATTTTTTTGTATTTTAGCACCCATGTCACTTTCATGCACCTGATGAATAATGTAGATCTTGTTTAACTTTTTACTCTGGTACAAATTCTAATTAATTGCCTTTTTCCTAATGGATATGAGCTAAATTAAAACCAAACCTGAGATGCATGTTTTCATTGTATTAACAGTTTAATACTACAATTATCACTGGAAACCTTTTTCATCCAGTTGCATAAAGCTGATGCTCTGAATGAGTGAAAATCAAGTTGGGTTGAAAATTAAGTCTGGTTTAAGATTCATTGTGTGCACAGGGATGGTAAATCTAATAGATTTACAAATCATTATTTGTTTTGATTCAGATGTAAACTGTATTTTGATAAACTGACATGTCCATCGCCAATGACTATATCCATTTGTTGTATCATGTACACTATACTGTTTGATATTTCTATATACAGCTCTTGCTAATAGTTAAAATTGCAAAATTATATTCAAAGATTGTATAACTCTGCCACTCATAACTGCTTTCCTGTCATACATAACATGCCATTTCAAGCTGTTTCATTACATTAAGTTTAAAAAAAAAAAATTACATGTAACTTACAAATGGCTTTACAACAGCTGGTCTACATAGTGGACTCTTTTAGTTGAGGTCTGTGATGTGCTGTCATTCCTGCTCCATATGTGTATAAGAGGCCCCTGGGGGAGACAAATCAGTTTGGGCTCTGATTCCATTGTTTTCATCTGACCTATATGATGTTGTGTCTTTGTTTTTCTGCTGCCTGGCCAAGTTCAGGAGTAGGATCAGAGTGGACTGATGATCCGCTTTGCTGAGTTAAAAAAGGATCTAAAAGGTATAATGGGATGACTTCTTTAGGCTCTGTTCAGGGAGAATTTCTATCTTTTGTCCACGAGTACAGTTTAGAATTGCTTTTTGACCTCTTAATGCCCCAGGAGACCCAAGTCTTGTCAGTGGAATAAAGTATATTTTTCATCTTTTGTTCACTAATAAGGTGATGGTTACTTTCACACATGTCTGGATCAGGAGTATGTGCCTGAGCAATTTTAGATTGGATTATTGCAATGCATACCACACAGAGTTACCCCTGAAAGCCTATTGATGTTTGCAGCTGGTGCAAAACAGCACTGTTTGCCTGCTCAGAACAGTAGCTGTAAGGCACTGCTTAGCCCCTTTTTGGATAATTGCACTGGATATGCTGCTCCGCCATCTGGTCCTCTTTTCCTTGTGCTCCTCTAGGCATACTACCTTGATACCAGGACATGATTCTGCTGTTGGTGACTCCGAGTCCCTGGGGGACGGTTCCTGTTTTTTCTACTGTGTACCAGAGGCCTCTAGTAGAGGCATCTAGTCTGGGTTCTTCATGTTTCCAGCTGCTTTTACAGACTCTCTTCATGAAGAGCCTGAACACCTGGAGAAGCAGCAGGAAATAGAGGGGATCCAGCACCATATGACTAGCCAGCTATTTATAGACCCCAGTTTGGGAGCTGTTGACTTAAATTTTTAGCTAATAAAAGTAAAACCTCAAGTGTGTTTGCTGGACTTTATACAGCCAGTGATTCTTGGAGGATGCAGGTGTTGCTAGCTCTTCCAGATGCAGAGCAAGGACCATCTCAAACAGAATGCGTTGCAGTAGTGTACGGGGGGATCACAAAGGCATGGATTACCACTGTGAAATCCACACCCAGAAGGAAAGTTTGCAGTTTCCAAATATTTCAGAGATGGAAGAGGACCACTCTTTGCTGTTGATAAAAGATTGTGGGTTTATGTTTAGCTGGTTAAGATTAATGATTCAAGGTGCCTGGGATTAACGTCAGGGTAAAGGCATCCATTGCATATATGAAATCCTGACAGCCCTTCATCTTATTGGCAATAACTCAATCTTACCCAGTGAAGTCTTTTAAAGTACTGCCTTGTATTTGTTCTGCTGTTTTGGCCAGGCAGTGAGATGGCACAGATGGCGTTAGAGACTTGAAGAGATTGTATTATAAAATTAGGGGTGCTCTCAATTTACTGAGGACATTTCAGCCCATGCTTCTGAACTGAGATATAAATATCTTACATACACCTCTACCTCGATACTACGCTGTCCTTGGGAGCCAAAAAAATCTTACTGTGTTATAGGTGAAACCGTGTTATATTGAACTTGCTTTGATCCACCGGAGTGCGCACCCTCACCCCCTCCAAGCAATGCTTTACCGCGTTATATCTGAATTTGTGTTATAGCGGGTGGCGTTATATCGAGGTAGTGGTGTATTTACATGTTAGAGGTTCTACTGTATGGCCCCTTGACTATTCCTCTCAAGAACCGAGCACTTCCCTTTGCATTGTAAAGTATTCCAACAAATCCATCCTCCTAACAACCTCTGTGCCACGCTGTGGGCCTGATCCTGAAAACTGATCCACACAGGGAGACCCATTCATCCATGGAAGTCAGTGGAATTCCACAGGAGTCTACCCCCAAAATCTTCTTGCAGGATGGGTCACAGAATGTCATCCTTCTGCTGGCATGAGGGACACTGGCTTTGCCACATATTCCAGGGTTTTAGGCCATTTTTACTGTCTGTGTTCTTGCTCATATGCAACCATTGTATGCAAGATGCTTAGTTCTACCCAAGTGTCTGTAGTTCTTATTTATATTTTTAATTAAATGATCCTGTATATTAAAAATGTACCACCCCGTCCCACAAAAATCCAGTTACTCTACTCTAGAGAATTAATGTGACAAAAGTTAGTACTAACTATAATCTTCTGTAGATGGGGAGAGCACATCTGGCACTGAGCAACTTAAGTTAACTAAAGCCTAAGTGTGTGTGGGGGGGTTGTTTGTTTTCAATATCCCTGGCTCGCTTGTCACAAGATAAATATGTATTGCTTCTTGTCTCCACTTTCTCTCCTGTTTACTTTATTGTCAAAGTAAATAACTGATCAGAAAAACTTGCTTGTGCCATAACACATTCATCTGTCAGCATCTCCCTTCATAAAACTCATTGCGTTGGAGTGTGCAGTTTATCATGATCTACAAGAGATTGAATCATGTGGCAAAGCCACCTTGTTTATTTGTACAATTTATTTTACTAGGTGCATTTGGAGGATTTGGGACAACTACCACTGCTCCTGGATCAGCATTTAGCTTTTCTGCTCCTGCCAACACAGGCACCACTGGTGAGCTACCATCATTCTGATTTAGAATTAAACTTAAAACTTCTACAAGACTGATGCTATCTGTTTTTGCTGTTCATATGTAAATCTTCTATTAATCTTTGATTTTCTCCCCTCCTCTAAGGACTGTTTGGTGCTACCCAAAACAAAGGTTTTGGATTTGGTACTGGTTTTGGTGGAGCAGGAACTGGTACTGGCCTAGGTACTGGTTTAGGAACTGGGTTAGGCTTTGGAGGATTCAGTACCCAACAGCAGCAGCCCAGTAAGTACAAAGACTTCTGTTTCTTTTAAAAGCTAATATTAGTAAGCAAAATGTCTCTTGTTCATCACTCCTGAGTAATCAAAATATTAGTATGAGTTTACTTGAGTAATGGACAAATAATAGAAAATTCTAGCAACTTAATATATTAAGCTGCTTTTTTGTGTCCCCAAAACCATCAGTGAAGAGCTTACAGATCTCAGCACCCTTCGTAGTCTAAGTTAGGGGTTCTCAAACTGGGGATTGGGACCCCTTAAGGGGTCATGAGGTTATTACATGGGAAGTCATGAGCTGTCAGCCTCCACCCCAAACCCCACTTTGCCTCCAGCATTTATAATGGTGTTGAATATAGTAAAAAGTGTTTTTAATTTATAAGGTGGAGGTCCCACTCAGAGGCTTGCTATGTGAAAGGGGTCACCCGTACAAAAGTTTGAGAAGCCTTTTACACAGAGCACCAGAGCCTGAAGAGGGGGATGAGGCAACTAAACCTCACTCAGCACGAAATTCACCTCCAAGCCCCAAATCTCACTAGTGGGGAGATTACTCTGTTGTGGAAGAAAAAGACCAAATAGCCTGGACATTTTAATGTGACTGCTTAAAAATTCACCATTTGGCAGGCTCCACACTTCAAGTGCCTCTTGCTCAAATTGCTACAGGTTGCTGCATGAGAACGAAAAACTTTGGCACGTTCCCAGTAATTTCAAAATGTACTAGTAAAGTGTCCATCCCCTTGGACCAAAAAAAGAGATGGATCACTTTTCTTTTGAGTTATCTGCTACCTATCTTTCTGATGCTGTTCACTGTCTGTCTACTACAAGGGGTTTCATGGAATAGATGGAGGAGCCAGGGTTCTACAGAGCATCCTGGAGAGTGTTTTCCTTTTGCAGTTAGGGGTGTAAAATAGTAAAGGTTGAACAGTTAACTGGTCAGCATTAGTCTTCCCAGTTAACCCAGCCTAACCATTAACCCCCAGCCCTGTGGGTGGGCCCCTCTCTCTTTATTCGGTTAACTGGGTAAATGATATAATTTTAATTGGTTAACTTTTTAAACAATATTTACATTTCCTATTTGCCACATAATACCCAGGTACCTTCACAACATGCCTCAGGATGGCCTTTGCTGTTCTGTTGGCAGTGTAGCCATCCTTATTGTTTTCTCTAGAGCAAGCGAAATCCTGTGGTAAGGTAGTTCTTTTCCAAGTTTAATATTGCCCTTCCTTTCCAAGAGGCATATCTTTGGGAATAGCCTAGATTAGGGCATGGGTTCCATGTCTTAGCAAGGAAAGACTCTGTATGAGAATGTCTTATCCAAGGGTCTTTATAGACCAAACAGAAATTTCAGCTCCTTTTTCTTTACCTACAGAAGATGTAGGTTAAATTCCCGTGGAACTTGGCCTTTCATGCCTCATTTGAAAGAGACCAAGAGAACCAGGCCAAACTCTTTGAGATATTGCTATGCCATTCCCTAAAGGAGTGGCCCATAGCAAGAGACTTGCAGTTCCTGGCTGCGTGGAGCTGAACATAGCTCGCTTTTTGTAGTGACTTTATAAACTGAATTCTTTTCCTCCCCTGCCTCCTGAAGCAGTCACATCCCATCCTCCTTCCTTTCCTGTAAAGGAGGAATCCGTTTAGAGCACCATCAACTGTCAATTTCAAATTCAGGCAGTGTTCCCTTTTGACCGCAGCTTAAAAGGTTTACAAAAGTCTGTTCCGTTTATTTTTTGGTCTCCAAGAAGTCCAGGATGATCCAGCAGATTCTGGTTAGTAGAGCATAAGTGTATCAAAAAGGAATCCAGCACATTGGTGATCGTTGCTGTCAGTCCAGGAGACTTCTGAGCATCTTGGTTATAGCATACATATCTCCATAGCCCCATTATAGCAGCCCTCAGAAATACCTGTGCTTCACCTTGGGATCTCCATTTATCATATAGGTCCCTTCTTTTGGTTTAGCATTGGCACCAAGAATCTTTACAAAGTTGATGGTGGCAGTGACAGCATCATGAGAAAGGAAGGAATTGTTGACACACTTGGTTAAAAGAAAAGTCAATACATCTCTACCCCGATATAATGCTGTCCTTGGGAGCCAAAAAAATCTTATTGTGTTATAGGTGAAACCGCGTTTTATCAAACTTGCTTTGATCCGCCGGAGTGTGCAGCACCCCCGAGCGCTGCGTTACTGCATTATATCCAAATTCATGTTGTATCAGGTCGCGTTATATCGGGGTAGAGGTGTATAAGAATAGATCTGGGATCTGCTGACCGCTTTACAATGTTGCTGTCACAATAACAGCTGTACCTTTCAGATTTTAAAGCATCCAAGAATGTTTATCCAATAACATCCCTCAAATGGGTAAATTTAGACACCTCTTTTTAAAAGCGTGCCTCTGTGTAATTGAATGTCGGACAATTCTATCAGCACTTTTAAGAAGGTGTGGGGGGGGGGCAGGGGGGTATAATGTCATTCAAAAAATCAAACTTTGTGCTGCTTTATTTACCCACAGACTTCTTGGTATTCCCCTGACAAATGCACAAGAAGTTCTAGTGTGGTGTGCCTTAATCAGTTAATCTTTCTTTATTCCTCAAGAACTGTGTTTTCTGTGTCTGATTTTAGCATTAGGTGGCTTGTTCAGTCAGCCCACGCAGGCACCTTCCCAGTCCAACCAGCTGATAAACACAGCCAGTGCTCTTTCTGCTCCCACGCTCTTGGGAGATGAGCGAGATGCTATTTTGGCAAAGTGGAACCAGTTGCAAGCCTTCTGGGGGGCAGGCAAAGGATATTTTAACAGCAACATTGCTCCGGTGGAGTTCACGCAGGAAAACCCATTTTGCAGATTTAAGGTATGATATTTCTGGTATTTATCTGAATACTTATTCTGAGACCATTTGCAGTCTTCTGTTTTAATCCTAAATGCATCATGGAAGTTGCTTAGAATTAGCAATGGCTAAATTATGTAACATCATATGTTCTTCAAGGTAATGTGTCCCATTCTGATATGCATGGGGTAAAGCTCTGAGTGGTGTGCTTGCTGAAAATCTAGGCCCTGCGGAAGGGAGGGGAGATAGCTCAGTGGTTTGAGCATTGTCTTGCTAAACCCAAGGTTGAGAGTTCAATCCTTCAGGGGGCCACTTAAGGATCTGGGGCAAAATCAGTACTTGGTCCTGCTAGTGAAGGCAGAGGGCTGGACTCAATGACCTCTCAGGGTCCCTTCCAGTTCTATGAGATAGGTATATCTCCATATATTACAAATGACATGCTTGCTCATGTGAGCAATAAGACAGATAAAATATTCCAGGATAGCGTTAGGAGAATTAAGGTCATTAACCATCCAAAATGAGCACTAATCCATTAGAAATGCATTTCTTCTGGTGCTAATCACTTAAATATAACACTTTAAAATTGTCTTCAAATTAATTTTTAAGCTTTACAGTGGTTCTCAAACTTTTGCTATGTGAAAGGGGTCACCAGTACAAGCTTCTGAGTGTGACATACACACTGATAAATTAAAAACACTTTTTATATATTTAACACCATTATAAATGCTGGAGGCAAAGCAGGGTTTAGGGTGGAGGCTGACAGCTCGCAGCCGCCCCCCCCCCATGTAATAACCTTGTGACCACCTGTACCCAGCCCCCAGTTTGAGAACCCTGCTTTAGAAGACCAGGATAATCTCTCTTTTTTTTTTATATCCAGAACAACAAACTTAATGCTGATCTCTGTGTCAACCTCAGCAACAGGAGACTGTTTTCTAAATTTGGCCTGCACACCATTTTGGTAGCCCATATTCTCTTCTGCATCAGCTAGATTCAGGCCAGCTTATTCTGATTTGAACTCATCTGCTTTTATCCTCAGGAGTCTTTAAGCTGTCCTTATGCCTTGTCCCAGTTTCCAGTTCTGCTGTGTCAGCAAAGAGTAGAGGGTTCCTCATCCTCCACAGATCTGATGATGCTTACTCTAGCTCAGCCACAGACCAATTAATAGAGATACCAAAGACAGTAATAAGCCTGGTTTTGTGTACGCATTTGAGATACTTCCCTAAGAGATGCAATTTTTACTCTGAATGTTAATGTAGTTTGTTGCATAATTAACACTTGGTTTTGACATACAAGTCGGAGAATATTACCAGTGCTCTAAAACCGAACCTATGTATAGTAAATGCGTCAAGGGGTGTAAAACAAGATGGCAGGTATTTGGCTGTCTTCAGAATGCATTTTATGGTGCAGCCTAGTAATAGGAGCATCTTGTGGGCAACTTGACACTTCTGAACAATCACTTTAATATACATATCAATTGTAAAAGTTTTACACCCACTTATAAGAGGACTGCTCTTAATAGAGAACTACTAGTGCTTTCTGCAAATTGCACAATACACTTCATCTTTCTCGTAAATTTAGCTTTCCATTAATTCTGGGAAGTGCATTTCTGTGCTATGTGTTTAATCTTATTTGTCCTAGGGCCTTGAGTATTGCCCTGGGTTGATTCAGGCTGACGGACTTTTTGTACCCAAGTGAAATGGCTTTGAGGGAACTCTTGCGGAATCTCGTTAGACTTCCTCTTCTAAGAACGTAGCGCATACACTGGCACAATAGTTGTAAATGCAGCCATGCATCCTAGGTTAAAGATCCATTTGTAGCCCCTCCTATATTGTATCAGGAATCAAGAGATTTCAGTGACTTGCCGGGGTGCTAAGAAGCAGTGTATTTGAACCTTAAAACTGTACAACACCTCAGTGCATGAAAACAGTTGCCTTAAAGCAAGTGGGATGATAATCACTAATTCATGACTTTTCAAACTGTCCTGCAGTCTTTGAAAATTACTATTGTTATAGTATGAACAACAGAGTTTCTTTGTGTTGGGATATTGAGTTGCATCAGCCAAAGCGTGTAATACTTAATCTTACTGCAACTTTATCACAGAAAGGGATAGAGAGGTTTTTAAAAGAAAATAGAGAAGATAAGATTAGGGTTTTTTGTTTTTAAATACAAGTGTTCAAAACTCCATTACACACTGAGATGGAAAAGTAACTGTTGTCGGTGTACTGACATTCTCAAATGTTATATCTTGACCTTCAAGATTGTTTTATTTCATTTAAGCCTTACACCTACAGAAGCACTCAGTATGTACACCTGGAGTTGTATTCCCCAGTGTCTTCCTACTCCAGCCAATACTGCATAGAGTGGAGGTTCCAGAACTCTCCAGAGGTTGGAAGTGATGCACTTGTGAAAAAGGCGGCTGTCATTCTGTGGTACATTAATAGGCGTGTCATATGTAAGACATGGGAGGTAACTGTCCCACTCTAATCAGCATTGGTGAGGCCTCAGCTGGAGTACTGTGACGAGTGCTGGTCATCATACTTTAAGAAAGTTGTAGACAAACTGGAGAAAGTCTAGAGGAGAGCATCACAAATGGGGAAAAAAAGATTCAGCAGACTTGACCTATGTGGAAAGGTTAAAAGTTGAGCATGTTTAGTCTTGAGAAAAGAAGACTGAGAGGGACCTGATATATTTGAAAAACTATTAAGAGCTGTCGGGGATGGCGATCTATAGTTCTCCATGTCCACTGAAGGTAGGACAAGGAAAAAAATTGGTTTAATCTTCAGCAAGGCAGATGTAGGTTGGATATTAAGAAAAGCTTTCTAACTATTTGGGTAGTCAAGCACTGGAATAGGCTTCCAAGGAAGACTGTGGAATCCCCATCGTTGGAGCTTTTTAAGAACAAGTTAAACAAATAGCTGTCGGGGATGATCTAGGTATACTTGGTCCTGCCTCAGCACTGGGGGATGGACTAGATGCCCTCTTTAGGTTCCTTTCGGTTCTAAATTTCTATGATTTTATTTTCCTTTTTCCTTATTTCTATATTACGAGGGGTTTTTAATACCAGGCATAACAAGTCAAAATCCCCTTTCCTATGTTTACGTTTGCATTTTAGAAAATGTATAAAATTCTGTTTTATGTTTAACTCCGTTCTCCGTTCCAAAACAGTAACAAAATTTCCCTTCAACCTAGAATCTTCCCAACAGGCCAAAATTTCTCAAAGGCAGAGAATGGACATTTCTGAAAATTTACCTTTTTAAAAACTTCAACCATTTCAAAAGTGACTTTACTGATTGCTCAATAAATGTAGTTTTAGAAAGTGGGAGTGCATTTAACACCTTTAAAATTATTCATACGCTATGGTTATATTTAGAATTAGCTGGAAACATGCCTTAGAGAGGTCTGTCATTTTACAAGTTCTGCAAGTGTTGTCCTCTCCTACACCCACGTCTTGATGTATCTCACTTTCAGGTGAACCTTTAACAACCACCAATTTGGCTTTTTCCACAGGCTGTGGGCTTCAGTTGCATGCCCAACAACAAAGATGAAGATGGCCTGGTGGTCTTAGTCTTCAATAGAAAAGAAGTAGACATTCGAAACCAGCAGCAGCAGCTAGTAGAATCACTGCACAAAATTTTGGGAGGCAACCAGACCCTTACGGTCAATGTAGAAGGCGTTAAAACACTGCCAGATGACCAGTACGTGAATATCTTCTTGTGCAATTTTCCACCCTTCTCTATCTGGTTTTCTCTGCGTGTATAATGTGTTGGCTGTCTTAAAGTCAATCCGCTTCAGTACAAAGCTTCTGCTGAAACTCCTTCTAAGAGTCTTATAGGGATACTCAAATATATATTTAAAGTTTTAATGTTTGTATTCTCAATATAGTACCCATCTGTGTTCTTCAACAGTATCCATTTCTTTGTATACAGGTTTTGGCCTCTTCTGTCTCTAGTTTCTTTCCACTGTTTCTGATGGATCACTAAATCCAATTTTTTTGGTTTATTTGGCATTTGCAATGAGGCCAGTAAAGTTCTGGCAATAGATTTTATCTTGTGATTCCTCTGCTCGGCAGCAGTGCAGGAAAAATCAGGGATGTGTGTAGTGGTTAGTGCAACTGGGTTAAATGCACTAAATATTTTAGAAAGTGGAGGGCATGCCCCACCAGTAAGATACTTCGGGTAGACAGTGATGTGGGATTTTTTGTTTTGTTTTGTTGTTTTTTGGGGGGGAGGGGAACCAATGCTGACACGGTATTCTAGCATTTGAGCCCAGAAATATTTGCTTTGGAATTAAGTTTGCTTACTGACAGTGTCACTGGCTACTTCTGTCTGTGGTGTGTCAGAGGACTGTTCTTTACACTGAACTACCTTACGTATTTCTAACATCCCCATGACTGTAGGCACCTTTTGGCAGTTACCATCCACACACTTGCTAAACTTAGAGCAAAGACTCTACTTTATCCTGACATATAGACTGATTTGATGTATGAAA
The DNA here is from genome assembly GCF_020497125.1 of Mauremys mutica. NCBI lineage: Eukaryota > Metazoa > Chordata > Testudines > Geoemydidae > Mauremys > Mauremys mutica. Next base: position 17,947,054 of record NC_059076.1, on the reverse strand, counting down.
AGACAAGAAATGTGATGCTCCAGTATCCAGTTCTTTTTCTCCAGTGATAGAATTTGGGCTGGGTCAGGGATGGGTGAGCAGGGTCGTCATCCTGAGCACCAACTTCCCCTTGGCACTACCACAGGGCTGGCTGGCTTTTCTTCTTCTTTGCTTTGATTAGGCACACTTCCCCCTCTCCTCTACTCCTTCCCCCTCTCCCCGATTGGTTGGCTGTACTTTTCTTTTGCTTGGCCTATGAGACGCACACTGCTGATGTTTCCTGCCGTGGGTTGGTGGTAAAACATCTAGGGCTGCTCCTGAGCAAGGCTGATGTACTTTAGGAAGATACATGCATGATATCCTGTTCATTTTCCTTTGTTAACAGAATGTGAACGTAGTGGTTTCTAATAAGCACTGAACACATTTAGTGTCTAGATATTATTAAACTGTATAATTTTGTAGTTCAGTTATGTTTTATTAAACAAGTAGTTGACTTCTGAACATTTGATTAATGTTTGTAATTCTAAATGTGATGCTCACTTTTTTGTTTGCTGTATTGGTCAACAGTAAATATTTTCAGCTTTTTTTTTTTAATTGGCTGGAATGTATTAATTGAAAATAATGATTTTGTTCTGTTGGTTGGTTGGCTCCAAGCTTATAATTGGATTTCAGTTATTTCTGTAAACCATTAACTGATCTACAGTACTTGTATTATTATAATTTTCTTTTCTGTTGCATGTGCTTGTTCAGGACTGAAGTTGTCATTTATGTTGTTGAACGGTCACCAAATGGGACTTCAAGGAGAGTTCCAGCCACAACCCTGTACGCTCATTTTGAACAACTTAACATAAAAACATCACTGCAGCAGCTTGGAGTTACCCTCTCCATGGCCAGAACGGAACTTTCTCCAGCACAAATCAAACAGCTTCTACAGAACCCTCCTGCTGGTATGTACTGAAGTGCTGCCTTAGTTGGTAAACAAGCTTCCACGTTCTCCAGGTGTCCAGGAGAGTAAGTGACTGCTTAAAAATGTCATTTTTTCCAAAGGAGTTTTTAAGCTGACCTTTCATACTGACATGTCTGTTCCAAATATTTCTAACCCTTCCAACAAAGTAACTTCATTTTTCTCAGTTGATGATACAAAGTTATGCAAATATCTAATACTGGGGTAGACAATATTGTAAACCAAACTGTAAGTCTTAAACTAGTTCAGTTCATCTTATTAACTGCTTCACTGAGTCCAGCAAAAGTGATATGCCAGGACAGTAACTTTTTGCAGGTAAAATAAACACCATAGGGGCCTGTATTCTCACTCCTCCCAACTTTCTCTGAGTGACTCATACCGATCAGTACATTTGCACAGACAGTAATTGTATCCCTTTGGATGCGTGCGGTGACCTTTTTGATTCCTCATTTGTTCACTTGCAATATCATAGATACTTGGCTTCTGTTTGCTGGTCTGTGGCCTAAAGAGAAGAGTTTGTAGGATCTTCTCACACTTAAAGATAAGTGTACATTTGGAATAACTCTTTGCCTGCTCTCCAGGTTCAAAATCATAAGTAGTCTGTTTTTGGCTTGGATAAATTGTGTTAAGGAATAAGTTGCCCAAGTTCTGGATATGTGTTGTTTGTTTTGTTTGGGGGGAGTTAAAGGCCAAAATAACATTTAAAATAGACTTCAATCTTTATCTTTCATTCCATAGCAGGAAATCAGGTGCTTTGGTAGCAAAATTAGGATAACTTTGATTCCCTTAGTTGAATCTGAAATCCAATCCAGTTTCAAAAAATGAATTCAAAATAGTCTTATGTACTACACCTGTGGTTCTGCTACCACGTTTTGCCATTTTAAAATAATTTTTCTCTCCCTTATTGCTAGGTGAGACATTCAAAAAAGGGGAAACTGACTATATGGGGACAAAGTCTGTTCCATGCACTAAGTAACAACTGCTGTCCTGTCTCTTTCAGGCATAGTAACTTTAGGTGTAACTGTAGTAGGTATTTAAAAAAAAAAAAAAAAAAACTTACCACAGAAATCTGACAATTGTTTTTACCTTGGCAGTGTCCATTTAAACTACTGATGTGTATTTTGGAATAACACTGTTTTTTAGAACTGCTGCTTTATTGATTTGTGCAGCTAGCGAAGTTTCAGCATAATTGTATCATTAGTACCTTGTGCTTCTCCTCCTGTCTGTTTGCCTTTTTATCTTGTGCATAGACTCTAAGCTCGTTGGGCATGAACAATCTTTTGTGTAGGAGCCCAGCACAACAGGCCGCTTACAGGAATACAAATAAAACCCTTGCGTTAGGTTTTCACCAGTGTAACAAGATCCAGATCTGTTTAGAAATCAGTGCATGCACAACAGTATCATTTCTATAGCTCATGAAATGTCAGACCTCCAAAAGCATCCTTTGTACTGACAGTGCATGTATAACAAATTATGAGCAAAGCAAAATTACTACCTGAAAGTTACATGGTGGATTTGATCTCATTCTGAAAAACTGGACTTTCAAAGTGTAGGTTGAACATCTCCAACTTCCCCATCCTTAACTCCCTCTGTTGTGCGTAAGTACTGCACTCGCAGCATGCATGCGTGCGCGCGCACAAACAAAAAACTGACCGTAAACGCTGCATACTAAATTCTCTAAATAATGGGATGTTTTGGATAGGCAGGTATTTCAACATTTTAGTTTAGTTATAAGTAAATATTCAATTAAATATTTCAGGTAATGGAATTAATTTATGGGCAACTAGAGTAAAGAAGAGCATTGTGCAGATGAAGCATAGGCCATGTCAGATTAACTTTACTGTAACTTTGACATCGTGGACTAATTTATCTGGATTTTAAAATGAGTTTGGCATGCTTCTGCACAGAAAAATCAGCACTGTTATCCAGAAATGCAATATATGAGAGAAACAGTTGCCTTACCCATAGGGAAAAGGGTTTATTTTTCTCTGGTACAGGGGAAATGTTACCTCAGTTTGCTATTAAGACCTATTTTATTTAACATGTTTGTCCAAACATTGAGAGAAAGTTGATTAGATGATATTCAAACTGGCAGACAAAACTAAGGCCTTGTCTACACTGCTACTTTACAGCACTGCAACTTTCTCGCTCAGGCGTGTGAAAAAACACCCCCCTGAGCGCTGCAAGTTTCAGCGCTGTAAAGTGGCAGTGTAGACAGTGCACCAGCGCTGGTAGCCACTCCCCTTGTGGGGGTGGTTTTTTAACAGCTCTGGGAGACCTCTTCCCCCAGTGCTGGTGCCATGACCGCACTGCCACGGCAGCGCTTTAATGTTGCTCGTGAATACATACCCGAAGTAACATAGTGAATACAAAAGATATATTTAATATAGGGATCTGCATAATCTGGATCACTGGTCATACCAAGGAAAAGACGACTTAATAAAAAGAAATGAAAAACAGTATACCTGAGGAGGAATAGACAGTAGCATTCACTTAGAGAATGCCATAATTAAGATTGCTAAACAGTTAAAATTGCTTCCCCCCTCCCCAACTAAACTTTCTTAAAAATGCTCCTTCAGCCTGGGGCTAAAATTTACAAACGTGATTGGAGTAAATCTCAACACTTTTCCTTTGTCTTCTGCATCTTGAGGGCTATTGCCTTTATATTCTTACCTTAGTTTTTCTAACTTCACTTTATGTGAATTAATATACTCAGTGTGTGCATCTTAGCACATTATCCTTGATAGATAATATAGTCCAGTGGTGATAGCACAGAGCTGGGTACCAAGACGTCAGAATTCTAGTCCCAACTTTTGCTATGTGGTTTTGAGCAAATCTCATTGTTTCCCTATTGTTGAAAATGATACTTGCCTACTTCCCAAGGATGTTCTGAAGACTAGTTTAAACTAGGCAAACAATATAAAATATTTAGGGCTGTCAAGCAATTAATAAGATGAATTGTGATAACACAATTAAAAAAATTAATGCTCACTTTATATTTTATTACAAATATTTGCACTGTAAAAAACAAAATAGTATTTCAATTCATCTAAGTAGTGTAATTCAATCTCTATCATAAAAGCTGAATTTACAAATGTAGAAAATTATGTACAATAACTTTTTTTTAATGCAATGTAAAACTTTAGAGCCTACAAGTCCACTCAGTCCTACTTCAGCCAATCACGCAAACAAGTTTGTTTACATTTTATGGGAGATAATGCTGCCCATTTCTTGTTTACAGTGTTGCCTGAAAGTGAGAACAGGCGTTCGCATGGCACTGTTGTAGCCGGCGTTGCAGTACATTTACGTGCCAGATGCGCTAAAGAATCCTGTGTCCGTTCATGCTTCATCCACCGTTCCAGAGGACATGCATCAATGCTGATGACAGGTTCTGCTTGATAATGATCCAAAGCAGAGCGAACCGACATGTTCATTTTCATCATCTGAGTCAGATGCCATCAGCAAAAGATTGATTTTCTTTTTTGATGGTTCGGATTCTGTAGTTTCTGCATTGGAGTGTTGCTCTTTTAAGACTTCTGAAAGCATGCTCCTCCACACCTCGTCTCTCTCAGATTTGACGGCATTTCAGATTCTTAAACCTTGGGTCGAGTGCTGTAGGTATTCTTAGAAATCTCTATCTTCTTTGCGTTTTGTCAAATCTGCTGTGAAAGTGTTCTTAAAACAAACAACATGTGCTGGGACATCATCCAAGACTGCTATGACAAGAAATATATGGCAGAATGTGGATAAAACAGAACAGGAGACATACAATTCTCCCTCAAGGAGTTCAGTCTCAAATTTATTTACCGTATTTATCGGCGTATAACACGCACTTTTTTCCCCTGAAAATAGGGGGCAAATGATGTGTGCGTGTTATACGCCGATATAACCTTAAGAAGCCCCCCAGCGGCGCGGAGCGCCGCCCTAGCCCGCCGAGCAGCGCGGCCCTAGCCCCCGTCCCCCCCAGCGGCGCGGCCCGAGCCCCCACCCCCCGAGACCCGGCCCGCGGCCCGAGCCCCCACCCCCCCGAGACCCGGCCCGCGGCCCGAGCCCCCGAGACCCGAGACCCGGCCGGCGCGGGCCCGAGCCCCCGAGACCCGAGACCCGGCCGGCGCGGGCCCGAGCCCCCACCCCCGAGACCCGGCCGGCGCGGGCCCGAGCCCCCACCCCCCGAGACCCGGCCGGCGCGGGCCCGAGCCCCCACCCCCCGAGACCCGGCCGGCGCGGGCCCGAGCCCCCACCCCCCGAGACCCGGCCGCGCGGGCCCGAGCCCCCACCCCCCGAGACCCGGCCGGCGCGGGCCCGAGCCCCCACCCCCCGAGACCGGAGCGGCGCGGGCCCGAGCCCCCGAGACCCGAGCGGCGCGGGCCCGAGCCCCCACCCCCGAGACCCGGCCCGCGGCCCGAGCCCCCACCCCCCGAGACCCGAGCGGCGCGGGCCCGAGCCCCCGAGACCCGAGCGGCGCGGGCCCGAGCCCCCGAGACCCGGCCGGCGCGGGCCCGAGCCCCCACCCCCCGAGACCCGGCCGGCGCGGGCCCGAGCCCCCACCCCCCGAGACCCGGCCGGCGCGGGCCCGAGCCCCCACCCCCGAGACCCGGCCGGCGCGGGCCCGAGCCCCCACCCCCCGAGACCCGGCCGGCGCGGGCCCGAGCCCCCACCCCCCGAGACCCGGCCGGCGCGGGCCCGAGCCCCCACCCCCCGAGACCCGGCCGGCGCGGGCCCGAGCCCCCACCCCCCGAGACCCGGCCGGCGCGGGCCCGAGCCCCCACCCCCCGAGACCGGAGCGGCGCGGGCCCGAGCCCCCGAGACCCGAGCGGCGCGGGCCCGAGCCCCCACCCCCCGAGACCCGGCCGGCGCGGCCCGAGCCCCCACCCCCCGAGACCCGGCCGGCGCGGCCCGAGCCCCCACCCCCCGAGACCCGGCCCGCGGCCCGAGCCCCCACCCCCCGAGACCCGGCCCGCGGCCCGAGCCCCCACCCCCCGAGACCCGAGCGGCGCGGGCCCGAGCCCCCGAGACCCGAGCGGCGCGGGCCCGAGCCCCCACCCCCCGAGACCCGAGCGGCGCGGGCCCGAGCCCCCGAGACCCGAGCGGCGCGGGCCCGAGCCCCCACCCCCCGAGACCCGGCCGGCGCGGCCCGAGCCCCCACCCCCCGAGACCCGGCCGGCGCGGCCCGAGCCCCCACCCCCCGAGACCCGGCCGGCGCGGCCCGAGCCCCCACCCCCCGAGACCCGGCCGGCGCGGCCCGAGCCCCCACCCCCCGAGACCCGGCCCGCGGCCCGAGCCCCCACCCCCGAGACCCGAGCGGCGCGGGCCCGAGCCCCCACCCCCGAGACCCGAGCGGCGCGGGCCCGAGCCCCGCCCCGCCCCGCCCCGCCCCGGCTCACAGCGCAGCAGCCGCATGGCTCCGGAGGGGGCTGAGCTCTTTCCCGCTCAGAGCCACGTGGGGAGGGGGCGGGGCCGCAAACTCCAAGCTCAGGTCAGCTGCCTCTGCTGGGCCCGGAGCTTTATTTGAAATTTACCGGTAAGTTTTTTTCCTGAAATTTCCCCCTTAAAATGAAGGTGCGTGTTATACGCCTGTGCGTGTTATACGCCGATAAATACGGTAATGCATTATTTTTTTAATGAGCTTCAGCATGAAAGCGTGTCCTTTGGTATGGTGGCCAAAGCATGAAGGGGCATAAGAATATTTAGCATATCTGGCATGTAAATACCTTGCAATATGCCATGCAAATGCCTTTTCTCACTTTTAGGTGATGTAAATAAGAAACAGGCAGTAATTTCCCATAAATGTAAACAAACTTGTTTGTCTGAGTGATTGGCTGAATGAGTTGTAGGACTGAGTGGACTTAAGGTTTTTTTACCTTGTTTTGTTTTTGAATGCAGCTATGTAACAATCTATATTTGTAAGTTACACTTTCATGATAAAGACTGCAGTATAGTACAGTAACTCCTCACTTAAGGTCCTCCCAGTTAACACTGTTTCGTTGTTGCTAATGAATTGGGGAATATGCTTGTTTAAAGTTGTGCAATGCTCTCTTATAACATTGTTTGGCAGCCACCTGCTTTGTCCACTGCTTGTAGGGAGAGCAGCCCACTGGAGCCAGCTGGTGGGGGCTTGGAACCACGGTGGGCTGGCAGCCCCGCCACGTTCCCTGTGCAGCAGCTGCCCAGCAGGCTGTCAGTTGCCTTGCCGGGCAGTTCAGGTGTCCCCTCCCCCCCAGTGCCATGTGCTGCTCCTGCCCTATGCCTTGGAGCTGCTCCCGGGACCCTCCTGCTTGCTGTGCAGGGCATAGGGGGGAAGAGGTGTGCTGATGTCAGGGTGTCCCCCATCTCCACAGAGCCGGGGGGGGGACAGGACAGGGCTCAGGATAGAGACCTTGCTGGCAGCAGCTGCTGTCTCAACTTGCTGATCTACTTAAAAAGTGGGGTCAGCGTACTTAAAGGGGCAATGTGTGTGTCTCACACGCACACCCCACACACAGTGGCTCTATCTCACACATACATGCACCCCCTTGCACTTCGGTAAGTGGAGGGAGTGGTGCACTCCAGTGGGATAGTGTGGGTTCATCATCTTCAGTTTCCCCAGGGAATGTTTGCAGCCACTGCCATGCATCAGTTGTGTCTCCTCCCTCCATTTGTGCTGCCTTGTAGAGTGTGAGGCTACATTAACAACCTTTTAATCCTTGAGGGCTCAGCCAAGTGTTAGTTCATCATTTAGCAGCAAGGCATCCCCTGGGAAATAGCCCACCCTCTAACTTCACCACCTCAACCAAGCTTCACAATCGTCATTGCTGTGAACAGCATTAAATTGTTTAAAATTTACACACACACACAGTAAAAAAAATATATGTGTGTGTGTGTGTATAAAATGTACATTTTCCCTGGAACTTAACCCCCCCACCCCCATTTACATTAATTCTTATGGGGAAATTGGATTCGCTTAAAGTAGCATTTTTTAGTAACATAACTACATTAAGCAAAGAGTTACTGTAGTTGTATGAGGTGAATTGAAAAATACTCTTACCATTTTTGTGCACATATTATAATAAGTGAGCATTGTACAGTTTGTATTGTGTAATAGAAATCAATATTTGAAAATGTAGAAACATCCACAAATATTTAAGTGATCTATTAACAGTGCAATTAAAAAAAATTAATCACATTTTTTTGAGTTAATCATGTGAGTTATATTATATAACTATAATGGCTAGATCTTTTTGATTTCCCATTTGCCGGCTCAGCAGCAATGATGGAGCCAAATGATGTCTTTCCATTGCTTTGTCTTATGCCAGCTTCACAGCTTATTTAATCATTAAATTGCTATATAAATATTCATTAATATACTGAAAATAATGGCAAAATAAGTGACACCCTGACTGAACTGATAGAGGTTTCCAAAGAAGTCTTGTGTTTGATTTTGATGATGTCATTTGTTTAACACACACCGTAGTTGCTTGTACTATTATTTTTATATTCCTTTTGGACCAGATTTTGGTGGTCTCCTGACAACTTTCTGATGCTTAATGTTTTTTAATCACCATTTTCACTTTCCTTTCATCTCTCTACCAGTGAGACAACTTGACAACTGTTCTTTGGCCCAGATATTTCATCAAAACCTGGGCCTAGGATGTCTTAATAAACTGAATCTTCAAGCTATTAATTCAGCTTATCACAGCTGATTGCAGTGTGGCTCTTTCACATGCATTATTAAATCTGATCACTTACCAGCTGTGTGATGTGAAAACTATTGAAGCACCACTGAGATTGTCCTTATGGAAAGAATTTCCATTTTCTTTTGTAGGTGTTGATCCTATTATCTGGGAACAGGCCAAAGTGGATAATCCTGATCCTGAAAAGTAAGTCTCTTTTTTTTTAAACATGGATATACGGTGTGAATTTAGCCTTAAAAATCAAACACTTTCTAAAATAACTTTCAGGTAACTTTAGGAGATACTATTTTTAGGGGCACAACTGTATAATGTGATAACTACACGGTAGGTAATGAGAGGGTGGCCACAGAATCACAAACACTCTCCCTCACAAAAATGCCAATTTAGTAAATCTGCCTTTAGGACCCAGGGGAAGGAAAGGAGTGCACTCAACCCCCTCTGCAGGTTCTTTCTCCCCTCTCTCCTGAGCTGATGAGTTCTCTGGAAGCAACATGTAGAGTCTAGACAGATGGTGTAGAATCCACTACACATGTACAATCTATGCAGCACCCCCAGAATTATTAGTATGTGAATCTGTGGCAGCAGAGGACTGTGGGCTTGGTCAGAAGTCATGTCTGATTTTTGGGTTGCAAAAGGTTGCAAATTCTTGCTGTAGGGTAGATGTTAATTGTTTGGAACTGTTAGCTCGCTGTATCTGTGAACTTCAAACCAGCACAATCCTACCCTGTTAGTCCTGCAACTCTAAATAAATGTAATCTCCTACACGGTCAGTATAAGGGGTGAGGACTTCTGAATTTAACACCCGTAATTACAATGACTTCTCATTCTTGTAATGAACAGTCTGCAGTTCAGGAATGTTTTGTTAATTATAGCTGTAAATCTCGAGTTGTTTAATAACGAAGCACTTCTGTTCCCGTAGGCTTATCCCTGTACCAATGGTAGGGTTCAAAGAGCTGCTGAGAAGGTTAAAGGTCCAAGACCAGATGACAAAGCAGCATCAGACCAGATTAGATGTAAGTGTTAACTTCTGGACACCATTCGTTTTGAACACGGTCGCAGACAATGGATTTCACACTTGAAAAGTGTGACTCTTGTGGCCTTAAATCCTGACTTCCAACTGCTGAGAACTAATCTGGGGAGTATTAACACTTAGCAATCGTTCTAAACTGCTACCACCATAGATAATAGAGAAACCTAGGATACGTCTACACAGTAATTCCAACACCCATGGCCTGTGGAGCTGTAAAATTGCTGTTTAGATGTTTGGGTCTGAGCTTTGGGACCCACAATGAGGGAGGGTTCCAGAGTCCAACCTAAGCCTGAATGTCTACACAGCAATTTTTAGCCCCACAGCCTGAGCCTTGTGAGTCAGTGAGCTGACCTGGGCTAGCCCTGGCCATGCCCGGCATCTTTGATTCCAGTGTAGACGTACCCATTGAAGCGTGCATCTGTGCAGTTATGAATTTAGAATGTCTTTGAGTAGGTGACTTAACTGAAGCTGAAACAGGAACTGCAAGACACCCCTTACAGAAGCTAAGAGGACTCTTGTATATGATTAACAGGCATTTGACACCATGCTATATGTAGGAGTGGCAGACTTAGGAAATAACTGTTCTCTGCTTTGTATGAATATCTTCTCTCTCATCTGCTCCCTTGAAAGAGAAAAGTATCTTTTTGGCTATGACAGAGTCTAAAATCAACTCTTCTTAGTTCAGGGATTTTCAAAAGTGTCTCCAAATTAGGCACCCGGCTCTTCCTGACAAGCACCCCACTCATCTGGGGGGTGCGTATGTAAGACCTTGTAGGTCTCTCTTGAAAATTCCAGCCATAGCACCTGATACAGCCTCAGTTTGGGGAGCGTATTTGGGGCACCGATCCTGTAGTGATGGGTGTGCTGTAACTACCTGACCAGAACAGAGATTTTTCACTTTGAGGGGACACAAGTGGGAAGCAGGGAAGGGGTTAAGGGTACTGACAGATTAAGGCCCCCTCGGCTGCTCAGGATAAATATTTAAAACTTTCAGTTAATTGCATACAAAACAGAATGATGGTGATAGCAGAGATGGGCTGCAACAGACCCACTTATTAAACAATGGGGTATGATGGCAGTCTTACATGAGAAACTACTACTCATCGTTTTCAAATATGGCCCCTTTTCCTTTAGGACTGATCATTGTTTTGAAACTCTAATGGCAGGGAAAATGAATGCTGCTACTAATATGTTCCTGCTTGTAAGGTGGTCGTTTTTTTAATGAAATTTTTGATGGCCTCCAGCTGCAACCATGTTTTTTTTCCAGATAATATCAGAAGATATTAGTGAGCTGCAGAAAAATCAGACCACAACCATGGCAAAAATAGCCCAGTACAAGAGGAAACTAATGGATCTTTCTCATAGAACCTTACAGGTAACACTTGGATGCATTGAGTAATCTGATGTGTGTGTTCCATTGGCAACAGACTAGACTTAGAGCTGTAAAAGGAAAATTATTTCCCATTCCTTTTCCTTTCTTTCAATCATTCCAAAGATCACAACTTCAGTGGTTCCTTTTGCAGGTGTTAATTAAACAAGAGATCCAAAGGAAAAGTGGCTATGCTATTCAGGCTGATGAGGAACAACTTCGTGTACAGTTAGACACCATTCAGTGTGAGCTCAATGCACCTACTCAGTTCAAGGTGAGTGAGTTATAAGCTCTTGCAACAGAAACGGGCTCTTGGTGTACTTACAATAAAGCTGTAAAACAACCTCCCCAAAGCCAGGTTAAAACTATTTGTAGTTAGTATTCTTCCTCTGAAAGAAAACATTGAAATTTTCCCTGTTTTGCGTCAGCAGATTTGCAAGTCCTAAACCCAATCTTGGAAAAAAAACCCTTACAAAGTCAAAGACGACACAGCGAGTACTGAAGCAATTTTATGAACAGTATCAGACTGTTTGTTTACTATTTTGTATCCCCCACCCCTTTTCTTTTTAAAACAAAAAAAAAACCATGAAGCTGAGCCAAAACTTTCAGGCTGATGGTACACTTTTCTCTCAGGATTAAGGATATAAGGGGGAAACTGCTTTTCTATCCTAATACGTGTGATTCCCATCTATTTTTAGGGTCGACTAAATGAACTGATGTCTCAGATCAGGATGCAAAATCATTTTGGAGCAGTTAGGGCTGAAGAGAGGTATTACATCGATGCAGATCTCTTACAAGAAATCAAGCAAGTAAGTATTCCTTGTGGTGAACTGCATGCAGAATTCGACAACAGCCTGCTTGGGTGGAGGGTGCATAGCTTATAAATAACAAGATGGAAAACAGTAGTGTTGGAACTGAAGTTTCAGCATGCCTCTTGCCCCTCAAGTGGACTTAGTATTTGCTTGATGCTGTTGCTGAATTTCCTCTAGACTAAGAGCTCTGTTCTTTGCAATCCTGATGTGCAGTGAAGTTGTTTTCCTGTGGTACCCCAAGCAGTGCACATGCAGGGGCTACCTAGAAGTGCAGATCTTGGAAAACCAGTCCTAGGACTTCAGGCTCCCTGGTCCACCAGAGAGCCAATGGGGCTGGTCCTAGGGCTGAGAGTCCATTAGCTTTAGCTGGGTCTTCCATGCTCTCTGCAGCAGTGCTGTCAACCCTGGAACTTGCTATGTTTTGACAAAAGTTTAATTGAATCTGCATTTTTCCAACCAGCTCTAATCGTGAGTGAACTCAAATAGTTCAGTGTTTCTGATAAGGAGCTCACAGGCCTTCAGGCATGACCATGGTAAAAATGAAAATGTATTATACTTAGCAAAACTACATTACTTGTGCCTTCAAAAAGTAAACTTAGCTGTTGTAGTAACAAAGTTATTTTAGAGAGGCTCTAAATGGGATAAACCTGTTCTGATCTTTTTATCAAGTAGTGGACTGACCTGTAGTTTTGTGTGATAAATGCTACAGCTGAAGTGTTTTTTGCATTCTTTCTTTAATTATTCTAGCATTTGAAGCAGCAACAAGAAGGCCTGAGTCATTTGATTAGCATAATAAAAGATGACCTGGAAGATATAAAACTCATAGAACATGGATTGAATGAGAGCATCCCTATCAGAGGAGGAATCTTCAGTTGACTTGTCATAGCCCACTGTAAGGGGCATATCAAATGCATTACCTTGTTTCAGAGTTCACTTTCAAAGCCTGAAACTGACCAGGTTAAATAAAATGCATATCTTAGTATAGGATTTTCAGAAATTTGGTATCTGCTGTAATCTTTTGGACGAGCAAAGCCTCTTCCATGCTTTTCAAACTTGATGACCTTTGGAAGGTTTAGACTTATAAAGCTGTATATGCTTTCTTAAAAGAACCAATCTGTTCAGATACTGTTCTGCTACAAAAGTTATGTACTATCGTACATTTTTACAACAGCATTGTTCTTCCATGCAATGCTAAGGGAATCTTGCCTTTCAAGTTTTCATTTTTGCAGTGAGTAAAAACATGAAAGGAATCTACATCACAAAATTCTGCATACAAAAACTAGGCTGTTGCAAACTTGTACATTACACTATAAACATGTTTAATATTTATCTGCGGGGGGGAGTTGTGGATATAGTGTTTAGTGTAATGTGACCTTTTTTGGACTGCAAGGCTATATTTTTATATCATTTTGCTTATTCAGGAAATAGAATAAAATGTCTACTTTAAACTGTGTCCTTTATCTTGTTGCCTTTTTATTTCTAAAAAGTCATACTTTGTAATAAGTTACATAGAGATTTATAAAAAAGCACTTGTGACTAACAAATCCAGCAGACTTATGCTAGGAAAAAAAAAAATCTACCAAGCATCATATTGTAAAGAAATTAGGTTTGCCTGACTTCTTCCCCTGGATTATATTAGCATTACTCTAGATACAGCATTTGAAGTAACTTATAATAAATTACTCCAACCTGACAGATGTCTTTCTTGGGTTCCCAAACAAGGTGAAAATTCCTTAGTAAATACCGCAAAGAATCCTGTGGCACCTTATAGACTAACAGACGTTTTGCAGCATGAGCTTTCGTGGGTGAATACCCACTTCTTCAGGTGCAAGAAGCACCCACGAAAGCTCATGCTGCAAAACGTCTGTTAGTCTATAAGGTGCCACAGGATTCTTTGCTGCTTCTACAGAACCAGACTAACACGGCTACCCCTGTGATACTTGGTAAATACCATTACTCTCTGCAAATCCTACTGAGGTACAACATTTGTGAAGGTTGGGTGAATCTTGTTCAAACTGTAACAACAGTACTTATAGTACATTGTTCAAATTTTTTTGCTATGTGAAAGTTTTTTCACTTTCTGCTGCAGCACTAGATTGACCCTTCAGCACTATTGCCTGAACCTCTATAGCAGCTCTTAGAAAAAGTTAAACTTACAAAATAGATACTCTAGCAGAAAGAGATCCACTAGCTAAAGCTAAACCAGTTCAGACTAGAAAAGGCACATTTTAGCAAGATGGTTAACAACTGGAGTGTCTTACCCTAGGGATGTGGCAGATTCTCCATCACTTGACATCTTTAAAGCAAGGCTGAATTTAAAAAAAAGGGTTCATGCAGAAGTTAGAACTTCAGACAATGACCTGACTTTAGCTCATCATTAATGGTTGCTTCTGGGCTTTAAATAACAGATCCTGCACCCTTTTTTTAGGTTTGTACTTTATTAGATACTTTAACAACTTCAGCTACTGCAGATTTCCTAATGATTCCACTTCACAAACTTTTTAATGCTCCTGTAATAGTTTACCCCCATGTACTGAGATTTCTGTAACAGGCTACACCATACCCTTGCAGAGTGTTAGATATTTATTCCAACAGTGGGGTTTTCTACTTGATCACCAAATTCCCTCCATTTCCTTTTACAGTAAACTTACCTATTTGGCCAGTTATCATACCAAAAACTGGAACATGGGCAGTAACTGCTGCCAACACTGAGATGTCTAAAATGCAACTCAGTTCTACCTTCCCACAAGTTGTCAGAGCTGCTGGCATGCCTTTCATTTGTGAAGGATTGCTGCAGCTTGGGAGACAAGGCATTGCATGTGGCATTTCAGGCTGTTGCTTAGCTATTGGGGCAGCCGCTAACAGCCATCGCTTCTGGGTGGGATTGGTAGGAGCTCTGCTGCTTTATCGTCACAGTGAGTGTGTTCAATGAGGCGGAAGGCCTCTAGGAACTCGTTGAAGTCTATGTTTCCATCCTTGTTGAAATCTATGCTGCGGGCCAGGTCACTGATGCCATCATCTGTGAGCTCAATGTTCATGTGGGAGCTGAACAGCTTCCAGGTCTGGTGGAATTCCTCAAATGAAATGAGCCCTGCAGGGAAGAAACTTGCAATTCAGTTTAGTGACAGTCCTGTGCTGTCCTCTAACATGGACAAGGGGCCATGCAGCCCTTCTCTCAGCCTGCCCCTTCAGCAGCCCACAGGTAGGTAATGGTGCAGCTCCTGCACAGAACTGGCAGCAATCAGGACAGCCATGTTTTGTTCCAGGCTCAGACGCAGCTGCATATGCCTCACTTTCCCATGTATAAACTGGTGACAATACTCCATATCTCAATTGGGTGTAGAGGCTAAATTAATACATGTTTAGAAAGTGCTGGAGAAGAGTAAAGTATTGTTATAATTACCAATGCAGAGATAATAGGCAAAAATGAAGCAAAGGTTTAATGCATTGTGGCATGAAGGGAGCTCCAACCAGCTGAGATGCACCAGGAGTGAGGGGAGAAGATACAGTGTCCTCTTACAGATAATTTAGCAGCATAAAAAGTTAATTCAGATGGCTCTGTTTACTGTGGTGCTGGGGCTCACCATACATAATGGGATAGGTATTGCAGGGGATCTGAGCAGAAGTCTGAATCTTCACCCATTATTGGTGATGCTGGCTAGCTGTCCACTCCCCTCAAGGGATTAACTAATAGGATAGATTAAATGTAACCTCAAACAGTTACACATACCTTATTCTTTTCTAGTGAATTTATCCAGGATAACTTCATATTAATCTACACTCCTACCACACTTTTCATCTGATGCTCTCAGTGTATTACAACCATTTACTGAATTAAGTTACAGAAGATCCTGGCAGGTAGTATCCCTATTTTACAGATGGGAAACTGAGGCACAGACAGGTTTAACATCTCAATCCTACACTCCTGGAAATCATTGACTAAACTACTATTGTCTTTAATGGTGCATAACTGGAGCTTAAATAATTTGCCATTACAGAAGGTAGCTATAGTACAACTGGGAACAAAATCCAGATCTCCTGGGTCCTAACAGGGTACCTTAACCACAAAGTCATCCTCATAGGTAATATCGCTTTTGCACTGAGGCCCTACATGAGCCCATTTTCACAGCACAAAGAAGTGATTCATCCACAGTTAGAGTAAACTAGACACATCCTCAGCTGAACCACAGGGCAATTTTTGGTTCCCAAGACCTTGTCTAACGATTGAGTAAACTGCTTCCACTTTCTCAGGTTTAACATACTAGGGTGAGCCCAAAAGTGAGATGGAACAAAATAGAGAGCGGGGGGGGGGAGGGAAGAAAACACATCCTTACCTGAATGATCACTATCTATGATCCTGAAGATGGTCTCCAGGTTGGATCTGTTTCGATAAATGGTTTCTAGCAAGCTTGACTGTATGTGCTGGAAGATATAACATATTTCCTTTTATGCTAAAACTTACTACCCTGTCCTAGCATAGGCTGGGATTTCAGGCTTGTGTATAGTGATGCGAGTTGTATTGCATAAATAAAAGCAATTCATCTACCCCGAAAAGAATCATGTTACCTTGTGCTGCAAACTGAAACACCTAGAAATCCATACTAAATACTTTAACTGTAGACAGATCTAAATCTTTTGGGGTTGTCATGACATTTTGATCCTCCTGGGTATGACTCTGCCTCCCCGTGTGACCCCCCCCACCTGTAAGCACTTAACAGTATCAGTGCGCTTGGGTTTGTGTTGAGATACCTGATTTCACCACAGTTACGATCTTAGTGATTGGCGGTGAGCCCATTCCTAAACCCAGCAACACGTAAACACAATGTCACAGCCACATCACTACAGCTGGGATCTGAACTTCAGCAACTCTAAATCCAAACGGGGATCCAGGCCTGAATTTCACAGTGGGCTGTGTTTCCACACCTCTCATTTTCTGGCTTATTCCAAATCTGGATCTAAATATGTCAGTTGGGTCCCCACCTCTAGTCTTTCTTTTCTTTTCTAATTTTAGGCCCCTTAAGTGGCTTCCTGGGGCATGAAAAGAACCCTAACCAAAAAAAAAAGGTGAATAAAAGGAACACAAATCCACTCCTACCCACCTCACAGGATTGTTGTGAGGATTAACTTGCTGGTGTTTAAGCAAATAAAGGAATAGAAATAAATACATAATTAACAACTACTTGAATAAAATGTTCATTGGCCTGTTCTAACTCCCACTGAAAACTCCATGGGCATCTTCCCATCGATTTCAGTGGGGTTTGGATCAGGGCCTACATGAAGAAATCCTCCACCGAGGATTTCCTAGCACGTTCATGCCCTCATCAGCATGGAATCCGCAGGCCCGGTCACTTTGGTGGTCAAGTGGGCTGCATTGTCCAAGCCTCCAACTGTGCTCTGAGGAATGGCAGCCCCATTAGTTACCTCTTTGCTCCGTTGTTCCACCGCTAAGTCACCCAGCCAGGATTTGTACTCCAGCAGGCCCCCGGCAGTGCTGCACACCAGCTGTGGCCTCAGCATCCGCCAGGGCAGTCCTAAATGCAAGACTGACTCGACCGCAGTTGCCCAGTCACTCAGTGTGATGGTTCCTGTTTGAAAAGGACACTCATGAAACCGGAGGCTGAAATCGCACTTAGGAAAGAACGGGGTTGCTTATTTAGTAATCCTGTTGGTTCTATTGTCATATCATCCATGGGCTACGGGGAACCTCAAAGAGCCTTATTTTCATCCCTACAACTCTGCACTGCAGTGACATTCCTCCAGCCAAGGTGCAGCTAGATCAGCGGATATGGGGGTGAGAGGATGTCACTACAGGCAGAGAGATGGTATCTTTCCCCATCCTAAGAGCAAAGTTTCCACGCACACAAGCCTGGGTTAACAAGACACAGCAGCAACCTGGACACCAAGTCCCAGGTTTTCCCACTCTTGCTTTACGTCCATTGTCAGCCAGGGCTGTGCAGCTGCTGTAGACTGTGTGTTCCATTACACGAGGGACACCCACCTGGGACCCCGTCCACTGCCCGCTAGTGCACATGAAGCTCTTTCCTTGCATAGTCTTACCGGTCTCATCCTGGTCGTAGCCCTTAAATGCACAGATGAGGTCCGACGTGTGAGCAAAGAGCTTCTCCCTGAGCGCGCGGAAGGCTGACTCCTCCACTCTGCTGATCCTAGAAGCAGCAGAAGAGACGCAGACATTTTGAAAAAGCTCATCACATGGGAGCAAGATGAAGAGCATCTGCCCCTGCTGGACCATTCATGCATGCCCTGGCCATACCCATCTCTCTCTCATGAGCGGAGAGCATTTGTTGCAGACAAGTTAACCCCAAACTGCAACACATCAGATTACACACGATACCCTGCCACATAGCTTTGGTGTAACTCATCCCAACACGAATCACAGCACTAGGACCAGTGCTACAAAACTCCCCACCACCATCCCACATAACTAGAAATCAGTTCAGGAGCCTTGCTTGGTCCCAGGAATAGACACGTGTTATTCCTAATTCACTGACAAAGGTGTGGTTTGTCCACACTTGTTTCGGTTGTTCAGATGAGATCAGCCACTTACAACATGCTGGATGATCAGCTTCTGAAGTGATCGAGTCAAACTTCCAAATAGTTTGTAAATGGCAAGAGTTACACTTTGTATTGAAAACGGAAGACTGGAAATGGACCCAAGATTAAGAGTTTATGATCATCTTCTGCATAACACACACAACCTCACCCAGTAATTCCTGTCCCAAGCACATAACTTCTGTGTGTGTATTAAAGCACATCTTTTAGAAAGACACCCCGTCTTGATTCATCCAGATCCAAACTTTCTCAAAACTTCAGGAATTTTCACATCTGGGGTTTTGGATTAATCAATCAATTCTGGTTTAATTCTAAAGCAGAATTTGATGATCCAAAGTGCATCTCTTAATAGCATGGCTAACACTAAACTAGAAAGTCTTGCCTTTGTCTCATAGTTAATGTGTGGGCTGTCTTGTTAGCTTGATACTGCACAAAATGAGGGATCAGGTCCGGCCCCAGCTTCACATAGGCTCCTCTGTTACTGCCAATCTCATAATAGTTTGAAGCAGAAAATATGGTCAGTACCTACATGAAAAAAATGGACAGGCGTTTACAGTTCTTTACAATACACACAGATAATCCACATTCACCAACCAGAGCTCGGATCAAGGAGCAGTACAACTTGTTTGGGGAAAGGAAATCAAGGAGAATGTTTGGGAAGGGAAGAATGAAAACTATACATGTTCTCTGTGTGCACTGCTAAAGTCACTGGACTCCACTGAATTCTCTTGGCAACACTCTACTCTCAGATACACATCTATGAATCCAGACTAGCTCTGTTGAAGTCAGTGAAGTCACTCTGGATTTACAGTTGTGTATCTGAGAGCAGAATTTGGTCCTGTGTCTGCTCGTTAAACACCGTTGCGGTTTTCAAACCTGGCATAACTGCGAACAGTTTTGAACAGAACATCTGTTTGGAAGCCTCAGGGGTAATTATGTAACGAAGGAGATAGGATTCCATTTTGCTAAGTACAGCACTTTTCAATGCACAGACACATGCCAGTCTGTGTGCAGGGGCAGCGTCTGTGGGACAGATCCAACTGGAGTCTAATTTAGTTCAAGATTCCCAGGCCAAAACCTGACTTATGGTGGAAAGCACATATCAGTAACTTCAGGGTAAAAACTGTACAGGAATTTTGTCCAGTAGTTATCCACAAAAGCACCATTAGACTCCAAGAAATTCAGAGTTAAAGCAAAACTGAAAAGAAACCCAAAGTGATAGTATGGAAATACACTCCAACACCCTGATCTCTGACCCGTTAGCATTGGCCTAGCCAGCTACCTTTCGATTGTGGCAGAACTCATAGCCTTCCTGCTTGCACTCATGAGAGCGGATCAGGAATTGCAGACCGTGCTTCTGGAGAATGTTCTCTGTCACATCCGGCCCAAAGTAGCAGCCGCCTCCTCGCACCGTATTCATTTTACAGCCCTCCTGAGGCATGGGGTCACTCCACAATAAATCTACAATCTGAGAGATCAAACACATACGAGGACTCTGTGCAGTGGTTGCCCCAACGCTTCACACACCAGAGCATCTGAGATTCCACAGGTATCATTTCCTCTAAGCACTGAGAGATTTCCAGTACCACAGTGTGGCAACACACAACCACGCGCTGTATTAGTATTAACACCTGGGAGCCCATCATGAACCAGGACTCCACTGTGCCAGGCGCTGTACAGACACAGAACAAAGATGGTCTCTGCCCCAAAGAGACAAGTAAACTAGCAACAACATATTAAAAGGAGAAGACGACTTCCCAGGACTTTAATTTCCCACAAACGTTAAATGATTCTTCGTGCAGTCTTCTCTAAGACACACACAACACGAGGTCAAACTCACCTGCTTCCACTCTTCTTGGCTAGACTCGCTTGTTTCACAGGGCTCCAGCTCTGACTCGGTCATGGTGACGGAGCTGACACAGCTGAGCTCCTTGCTTCCCAGAGTCTCACTGAACCCCACCTGCCGGCGGCACTTCTCCAGCTCCTCTTGGACCGTCTGCCGGACCCGCTGGGAGAGCTCTGTCCTGCTGGCCGTGCTAGCAGTGCTCGCTAGCCCAGGCTGGAGGCATGAGCCAGGGAAGGAACTGCTCCTCGGAGGATCGACACCCACAGGGCTCTCGCCGTTTATCGCCTTGGAGTCCACGTGTCTACTCTTCTCTTTTCTCTTTTTGCCCCTTAACACAGAAACAAACTGAAAGAAAAGAGATAGAGGGGTGGGTCTGGGCACCAGGCTGGGGGCCAGGAGCTCCCAAGTTCGGACCTGGCTCCAACACGAGCTCCACCTTTGTGGCTTTGGCCAAGTCACACAGCTCTCCTGGCCTCAGTTTCCCCCTCTGTTAAATTGGGATTAATCATACTCTCTTATTGGTCTGGCCCTACTGCTGTGGAGCCCTGTGCAAACTAGGATGTAACCGAGCTAGCGCTGCTGGGAAGGATGGTCTAGTGGAGACAGGATTCTATTCCCAGCTTTGCCACTGCCTGCTGGGTGACCTTGGGCAAGTCACCCCCCATGCCTCAGTTTCCCCATCTGTAAAATGGGAGCAGTGCCTCACTGTTGATCCTATGATCAAGAGACCCATGCCAGCACCTGGATAGAAATTGAACCAGCTGAAAGTGGGAAGGGCTGGGAGCCGGACAAGCAAAAGATACTTGATTTTAGGAAGGTAAGAGGAGGGTTTAGTGATTAAAGGAGGCGGGGGATCAGGGATTCCTGTCATTCCTGGAGGGGATGTGGAAAGGATTTGATCAGCTACAAGGGAGCTTACAGAGCGTTTCAGCAGCTGAGAGTGGGTTGGCTGGACTTGGGGTTACAGGGAGAAATCTTGTGGGTGTTATCACAGCAGGATCCCTCAGAAGAAAATGTGCCCTCCCTAAACCCCCCTGCACAGTCAGGAAGTGTGGTGAAGCGTAGCACACAGAGAAACAGTAACTCGCCTAAGGTCACTCCGGAATCTTCCTAGGGCAGAGCCAGGACCAGAACCCCCATTTCCTGAGTCACACTGTGGTGCCTTACCCACACCATGACATGCATCCGACGAAGTGGGTATTCACCCACGAAAGCTCATGCTCCAAAACGTATGTTAGTCTATAAGGTGCCACAGGACTCTTTGCTGCTTTTACAGATCCAGACTAACACGGCTACCCCTCTGATACTTTACCCACACCAGACCATCTCGAGCCCAGTGTTGAAAAAGAAATGACAAACCAGAGGGTGCAGAGCAAGGGGACTGGTGCTACCAAGGGAAACGGTCCATGAGCAAGGGGACAGAGTCCTAACCCTTATTACTGACCCCCTTTGGATCACAGGGGCTGCCTCAGCCAATCCGTTTAACGACATCAAAATCCATCACAACCCAGGACAGAAACTATGTTCTTCCCACTGAAAAGAAACCCAGAGGCTATTCTATTCTGCTGCCCTTTACACCTAGTGCACATGCTCAGTTAAGCCAAATCAGTCCGTTTCAAGCTGGGATCTAAACATCCTTCCACTACAAAACCACGTTCTGGGTTTTTATTCTCTATGGCCAGGATACCAGAAATAAACAAGCTCTCGCAATCACAAACCAGCAGTGCCTTTGTATTTCAAGGGGTCCACAAAGAAGATGTACCTTGTGCCTTTGGATTTTGGCCAGCAGCTCCAGGTCAGTCATGTCAGACACCCCGCCGTGTACAATCAGGACTTTCTGATCGATTAAGGTGGCCAGTGGCAGCCAGCAAAAGACATTCTGGAGCATCTTCAGAATTTTCTTCCCATGCACCTAGAAAGACAAGGGCAGGAAGGAGGAGGTGAAGCACCAGGAAGCGTGTGCCAGACACAGGAAAGAACGTGTGAGATTTCAAAGCAAACCTACCTTATATTTTTGCATGACCTCCTTGGTGAAACCATAGCTAGATGGAAACAGAAGAAATGATTTTGAGTAGCCGTTTAGTAACGAGCACATTGTACTCCAATACCCCCCTGCAGTCCGTGCCCATACCGTAAGTTGACCATATGGTCCTCGTGGTTTCCGCGGTTCAGATGAACCTCCTTTGGGTACACCAAGAGAAAGGCAAAGAGAATGATCAAGATCTCAACGGACTGTTTGCCTCGGTCCACAAAATCCCCGTTGAACACATAGGACTTCTCCGGGGAGGGAAGGCCGTTCTACACAAACAAGAAATACGGTCAAATGCCATAGGGCGAGAAGGGGACAGACGGCAAATCCCTCCCCTCTGCGTTCTCCGAACCGCCGCCCATACATATATCTGTGTTCCAGCTCCCCTGATTCACAGCATCTTTATCAGACATGTCAGCAACTGAAAAGAACCAGTACTGTCATCTAGTCATTGTGCTCTGTGGTGAAATTCCGGCCCCACTGGAGTTAATGCCAAAACTCCCCTTGACTTTTCTAAGGCTGGGATTTCATCCAGTATAATGCTAACTGTGCTGTAAAGGATTAGGCAGAAGGAGGCTGGTGATACGATTGGCCGACTCCTCTGGTGATCCAAGTGGCTGCAGTTCCATTGACATCTGCACCTGTTTACCCCACCTTGGCCAGTATCTGATCTGCAGCCTCCTATCACTTTACACGTACGGATACAAACCAGTGGTAAGAAAACAGTCAGGTGTTGTCTTCTAGCTTTAAAAAATGGACTGTTAACCCTGGGAAAAAATGTACAGCTAGAACAATAGCTGTAATAGCAGATTTAAAGAACAGCCAGGGACAAGCTTTTGTTTAGGGAAGCCATTTCCAAACCAACTGAGCTGAATGTGAGAAGGCAGCTTTGAGAGCCTGATCTTGGAGGATACTCCCCACTGCAATCGGTGGGACTGCTCCCATGAGTAAATGCCGTAGGACGGGCCAGTGTGACTCTTAGCAAAGCACAGTACGTACCTTGTAAAATATCAGAAACAAGTCATCCAGCCGGCCATGCAAGTCTCCTAACACACGAAAAGACATTCAGTTCAGGGCGTGCTTTCCTCCTCCCTGATATTTAACAAAGCAAAGCTGTTCATGCTGTCGCTTAACAAAGGGGACGGCCATTAAATCGCTTTCTGTAAATCAACGCTGCTTTCCGTGTCCCCAGACCCACTAGAGGTTGTTATCAGAAAAAAGGGTCCAAAAAAGGTCAAATCATTAAAAAAATAAAATCCCTTCTTAGTCGCACAGAAGCATCTATTACTGTTTGCTGCGACTTACCATGCATTGCACTCCCATCCACATATCCCAGGGGCACTAACAGAGGCTCTGCCTTTAGTTCCTTCTACAGACACTAATGGCAAAACTGGGTCTATTCACTAAAGCAGCTAATTCTTTAGGATGCACCACAAGCCTTGTTCATTCTCCTTAATGATTAACTGGGTTTTATGGTTTGGATTCCCCTGAACTGCTCTCGTGGAGCATTATGGGATGCATTTATTAAAATACATCCACCCCCATCCAAGCCCCCTTCCCTTCCACAACTTCTACTGCTCCAGCAGAGCTACAGCAGCCTGAATACTAGCATCACTAGATTCACTGACCACAATATGCGCACATGGCCAAGCCTCGGGGCACCTCTATTTATATTCCAGCGGCTGAACTGATCTAGACTAGGGAAAGAATACAACTGACAGAGCTCCCTAGGCGGAGCAAAGCCCAGTCAGTATGGAGACTCAGGCCCTCTAACGGTTAGGTTTGATTTGACTTGAATGCAGCAGGTAAAGGTGAGCTCTGATATCCAACCTGATGTCCCACTGCATACACAGACCCAGCTATACCGTTTTGAAGCTACTCCACCACAAGTACCAGCACCAGATCCTGCTCTGTTATACACATACGCCACCATTTCATCCACTGGGGTTACACACCTATTACAGAGCAGGATTTGGCCTACACTGTTTTGCATTTAAGAACAACCACCATCCACGTGCACGTGGCTGCTAGTTCTGGATGTTCGAGGGGGTTTCCTTTCGAGCGCTCTTACCGCAGATGGTGATCTCCTCGCTGTAGCAGGTGGAGACATGATTGATGTTTGGCAGCTGCATGAGATGTCTCCTGGTCTCGTGCAGGAGCTTTAAGACATAATGAGCGTGGAGCTGCTACTGGGAGAAATCGAGGGAATTAGAGTGGGAAGTTCACCACACGACAGCGTTCGGGGAGCAGAAGGGAACGGACTTGGGCAAGCTGTTGGCATGGTACTTCCAAATGGAAAGGGCCACCTAACTGCTACTGCTGGTAACGGGGTGACCAGGAGAGGTCCGGGGGAAAGGAGACCTGGACTGCGTACATGGGCCATCCCAGCTGAGATAGCAGTAGCCAAGTTAGGAAGGACTAGCTGCAATTCTTCTACGTGGGAGTATGCTGGGGCCAGCTTTTGAATAGCGCCTCTCACTGAGAGCAATGGGAGCTGCTGGGGCCTCAACACGTTTGAAAATCTGGCCCTCTGAGAGACAGCGAGAGCGAGTGTGTTGTGGCACAGGACCAGGGCAGCTGTTTTAGTGGTTACCTGTAACCACCTACAAGCTCCAACAGAGATCTGGACCCTGTTGTGCTAGGCACGGTACATACACTAAAGAGACAGCCCCTGCTGGGAAGAGCTTACAAACTAAACGGATGAGACAGACACAGGCTGAGCTAGGAAACAGCAACAGAGAAGGGAAGTGACTCACCCAAGGTCCCATGCCAGCCTGGTGACAGCCGGCGACAGACCCCAGGACTCCTGACTCCCAGTCCAGTGCACTATCCACTAGACCTTGCTGCCTCTCTTCCAGAGAGCCACAGCCCAGGTAGTCCAGGTGGGAAAAGAGTCTCCTCCAGGCATTGTTTATTTTTAGTCTTTCCCTCAGAAAGTGTGACTTTGTGTTGCCTTGTGTCCAGGCGCAGCACACGTATCTAGGATTTATTTAATGCTGCTGAACTAAGGGCACATCTTGATGAACAGTTAGTGTCTGGCAAGCTAGGTTGTCAATCCACCTCACACCAGCCTGCTGCGCACTAAATGTCCAAGTGAACCCTGCCTGCTCACCTAGTGAGTACTGACCTGCCCCTATTCCAAAGTGGAGTAGATCAAAGTTCATGATGGGACTTTGAATGCACACGGCAGCAGGCACCACATGGATACTTAGTGCAGAGCAGGCTAGTGGACTGTAGATTTACATCCCAGCGTGCTGCACGCTCACTGTTTGTCTAGCCAAGCCTTTGTAGAGGTCTTTTTTTAAAAACAGCACTGTTCTTGAGGGAGAAAGTCGCAGAGAACTGCCATTATGCAAGGAGCCACCACCTTGTTCACTGAGCTGGGCGGGAACCAGACTTTCTGTATTATAGGAAATTTGGTGGGTTTTAAATTTGTTTTGTTTTCATTCTGAATCAGTTACATACACTAATGAGAGCAGCACAAAGGGAATCACGGGGTCCTGAGGAGGATACACTAGAGGACGATCCCATGGATGGGGAGACGGGGGCAACAAGGAGATCGATTATACCCAGACCTCTGGCAAAATCAGACACCCTCCTCCCAGCAATCAAAGGAGGGCGGTGGGCACACGGAAAAGGAGGTTCACCGGATAGCCTGGTGAACACTAATGCACCACGGGGCAAACCGAGAACAGTGGAACCCCTACACTAGAACGAGTCAGGGAGGCCATGAGGTTGCAAACCCCACCGAAAGAGGTGGCTAGCGTAACTCCTAGTTCACCACCCCCTTCTTCCTTGCTGCAATGCTTCCCGGACCCACTCCCTTTTCCGGGGCAAGAATAGAGGGGCCTGAATGGGGAACTCCCACCATCAGTAGGGGCACAGAGTAGGAGGTTCATAGGATCCCAGGGGACGGCCATGTGTGTACGGTCAGCAGGGCAGCTATACCCCTACACTAGCTTTAATAGATACAGGAGCTGCTGTATCCTTACTCAAAACCACCCCAAAAGCAGGAAAACGATTAAAACAGGTAGCTTGGAAAACCTCTCAAGGGAAACCTAGTATCAGGTGGGAATGGACCCAAGTCCCCTTTTTGGTGCAAAGGTTCAAGACATTAGGGGATTTGATCCAAACTCCCGATATGTTTGATGAAATTATTCTGGGATCCGCCTGGCTGTTCAAAAACAATGTGGTGATTAATATGCCCAGAGATACTCTTTGGAAGTTAGAAATTCTCCCTCCTCATTCAGGAAATACGGGCAGGACGTTATGTTAACAAAAGGGGGAGAGAGACCAGTAGCCACACTTACAGCTCAACAAGCTGAAAAGTGGTGCTTGAAATTCCCCTCAGTATGGACTCAAAAGACAACAGATTGCAGTAAAATGAATCTTGTGTTAAGATTGTTGGGGAATTTGTGCCTCCCGAGAAACAATACTCCTACCCAAGAGAGGCAGAGGCCCAATTGGTGCAAACCATCCAGGAATTAGAACAGGGGTTCATTCAAAAAACAAATTCACCCTTTAACTCTCCTGTGTGGCCAGTGCTAAAGGCAGACGGCCAGTCCTGATGTTTAACAATTGACTATAGAAGAATCAATAAGGGCACCGTCCCTGTGGCCCCTATTGTGGCCATACAAGGAGTGCAAACCACATCTAAATATTTCTCGGTTATTGATCTGGCCAACTGTTTCTTTGCCATCCCCCTACATCTGGACTCACAAGATCTGTTTGCCTTTACAATAAAGGAGCAACAATGGCCCTTTTGTCAGTTGCCCCAGGGATGTCACAACAGCCCAGCTATTGCCCCTTGGCATGTTGTGGGATATGCCAGACCAGCTGAGTCCACAAGAAAGGCCTTTTGTGCTTTCATATGTAGATGACATTTTGATATTTGGGGGAACTGAGGCACAAACTCAAACACTGACAGAAAGCGTTTTGGCACAAATTCAGGAAACGGGGTTCAAAGTAGCCTTAGACAAGGCTCGGTTGGTGCCACCTCAGGTTACACACCTGGGTGCAGTCGTTGGACAAGAAGGGAGACAGGTAGATCAGAGGCAGGTCAGGGCCCTGGTAGAAATGCTGGCCCCTACCAATGCCCACTCTTGAAGTGTTCTGCTAGGAGGATTCAGTTTTCTTAGCCCACACATTTATAAATATGCTGAAATAACTCACCCGTAGTGGAAACTGCTACAGAAAAAAGACAAAACGGGAATGGGGAGAAGAGCAGGACTCCGCTTTGACCCTGCTAAAACAGAAGGCTAACACAGCCCCAGCTCTGCGTTTCCCTGATGAATCACAGCCTTTCGGTAGCTGTTTGATGGCTAATAACATGGCCTTGGCTGCCACACTATTACAAAACAATGACGAGGGAAAGCTAGTGCTGGTAGCGTATGAATCCAGGAAATTACAGGAGCAGAAATAAATGGTGACCCCTGTGAACGTGTCTAGCAGCCGTCTGGGCAGTACAATCTTTTGAGCCCCCAACAGGAACAGCCCCTATTACTATCCAAAGCACCCACACTCCCCTCAAGTACATTTTGTCAGGGAGATGGATGGGAGGTGAAGTCTCAAACACCCAAATGGCTCAATGGACGCTTATCCTAGTTAACAGAGGGCTGACCACAGAACCGGTGTCCAAGCCGGACATGCTAAGAAGTGCCCCAATTGAAAAAGGGAACCGACATGAATGTCCAAAGGTCAGGGCCGGTGCAACCATTTAGGCGACCTAGGCGGTCGCCTAGGGCACTGGCATTTGGGGGGCGCCATTTTCTTCGGCAGTGACCGCGGCGGACGGATCTTCGGCCGCCCCGGTCGCTGCTGGCATTTAGGCGGAGGGAGCTGGGGCAGGGGAGCGCGGGGAGGGCCGTCTGCAGCAAGTGGGGCGGGGGGGCGGCACGCAGGGGAATTCCCCGCCCCAGCTCACCCCTGCCCCGCCTCCTCCCCGAGCACGCCGTGGCTGCTTCACTGCTCCCGCCTCCCAGGCTTCCGGCGCCTAAGCTGATTGGCACCGCAAGCCTGGGAGGCGGGAGAAGTGAAGCAGCCACAGCGTGCTCGGGGTGCTCATGCGCGGAGCAGGGGTGAGCTGGTGCGGGGGAGGTACCTCAGGGCGGAGGATAGAGGGTGGGGAGCTGCCACAAGGGGGGCGCCTCAGGACGGAGGGGGGGAGCTGCTGCGAGGGGGGGCACCTCAGGGTGGTGGGCGCAAGGTGAAAGTTTCACCTAGGGCGCGAAACATCCTTGCACCAGCCCTGCCAAAGGTCACTCTGGAGCAAAGAATTGCCTTGGTACAGGCACCCCCACTGGAAGAATTAGATCCCGGGGGTCAAGAAAAGCACGTCTGGTTTACTGACGGGAGTGCAGTGGTAGTAAAAAGGAAAAGATGTGTAAAATACGCTGCCATTAACTTAGAAGAGGAAGTCATTCAGGGACATTTAGACCATGGATCGGCTCAGCATGCCGAGCGTTACGCAATTTATCAGGTTTTAAGGCAATATGAAAATTCCCCACAGCCGGTGTATATTTATGCTGACAGTGATTTTTGTGTGACGGGAATACCGTTTTGGATACATGACTGGTATAGGAACAGGTGGAAAGCAGCAGATGGAAAGGATATTGCATATTCAGAGGAATGGAAATGGATTTACCAGTGGGTAACAAAGAACCTTCAACAGTTAAAGGTGTGACACAGTAAAGGAACAGGTATGGAGGCCATGCGGAATAACCGGGTAGATACAATAGCCTGACAACAAGACATAGCAGTTGTAACTAGAGGTCAGGAAAGGAACGTCTGTGCTGACACATCTGAGCCAACAGATGGCACTACAGACCACCTTAACCGAGTTCCAGGAAAAACGGAAAGACAAGAGTTAGTTAATGTAGGCTATCAGTTTATACATGAAGGAGTGAAAGGGACTTTAAGAAGGCTAAAGCAAGTAGCAGAATGGGAGTGTATGGAAGATTATGTTAAAACATGGGTGCAAAATTGCGTGTGGTGCACTCAGGACAAGGCTTGTCCTCCGCACTGGCAACCCATGATGCACCAACAAAGGCTTGGGCCGTGGCACAGGGCTCAAATTAATTTTATTGAAAAATTGCCAAGGAGTAAGGAAAGATTCCAGTACTTATTGGTAATAACTGATTCCTTTTCAGGATGGGTGGAAGCATTTCCCACTAAAAACAACACCAGGGTGTTGGCCAAAAAGTTCTTTAATGAGGTAATATGTAGATATAGCACCCCTGAAATAACAGATTCTGACAATGGGAGAGACTTTGTAGGAGAAATCTTTACAATAATGATACAAGCCTTGGGAACTAAACGAAAGCTCCATATATATCATACCGGCCTCAATCCTCAGGCCAAGTAAATCACACAAGAAAAGACTGGGCGGATAAACTGCCTCTGATTTTGGCTGCCATCCGCAGCAGAAATAGACTAAGGACAAAAATTCAACCCTTTCAAATTCTGTTTGGATATCCAATGCATGCAATGATTGATCCTAGTTACCTAGTACAGGGTCAAGAAGAGAGCTCTAATAGAACCCAGCATGATTATTTTCAATGGCTCAAACAGGTACAAGAAGATTAACCCTATACTGGAGGGTGGTTTTATCAGGCCATCAAACACATGAATAACAAAATTCAGAAACAAAGGCCCGCAAAGGCAGCCCTGTGGGAAACAGGGGACCAAGTCGTGTACCTTAAAATGGGGAAAAGGGGCCACCCACTGGAATCAAAGTGGATCGGCCCTTACTCCATCGTGGACCGCCTTGGCCCATTGGTATAGCACATTGAAAAAGATGGAAAACTGAAATGGGTACACGTTTCACAAATTAAACTGTTTACATAAATAATGATGTTTGAATTCTTTGCAGAAAAGGACATCCCGGAGCCGGAGTACGAGGCACTGCTTAACCACCACAATTTTAATCCACAGAAATTGAGACTCCAGTGTAAGGTCTGGTTTTACCTGCCTCTGGGAACTTTTAGTGCCCAGATACTTAGAGCAATCATGGGAGATGCAGCCCTCCTTATAAGCCAATCTTTAAGGAATAATTCACTCCCCACCAACCAATCATGGATTCCTACCTGTGATCCTCATGGAATGGTATGATAAAAACACTAGCCAACTCTTAAAACCCTCAGGAAATACATATATGTATATACCGGGGAAGGGGAAGTGGGATTTAAGGTTCACCTTATAAACACCACAGGAATACCAAACCACTGGGAAACAGGTGTTAAAATAGAAGGTCCCTATGGGGATACCACCTGGTGTTCCAGCTACCCACGATTACCATATCAATGGGATGAGCCTGTTAAGACAGGGACAACACTAACAATTATTGTGGGGTACTGTCCAACACCCCGTAGTAAATTGAGCCTATGGTTCCCGGACACATGCACCAGAACCTGGATCAGGGACTGTGCATTCAAAAGAGGTACCCCAATTAAGATAAAGAAACCAAAACTGTTTGTGACTCAAAGTGATCCAGTAAAAGTCTTGTGAAATCCACTATTAATAAAAATAAAAATTGGCATGGATTGGACTCAGTTGAAAGTGTCTAAACTGGAACCCAAATGTTCACCCTACTCCCTTCCTATTATAACGGCCTTGATAAAAACACATCAACACCCCAATGGCTGAGAAAAACGAGATGTAGTAGACACCATATTAGGAGGACTGGGATTCGGAGCAGGAATTATGAATACTGTAGACCTAGAGATCATTAAGAATAAGTTACGTTCCTAGTCACAACGGCAAGCTAGTCTCATTCACAAGCAGGCAGATACTACTGTGGATTTGGTACAAACAGGGCTGGGAAACCAAAAAGCAACATGGAATATGTGGCTGTGGCTGAACACCACCTCCTGGCTGCTGTATAAACACCAAATAAAATTAGGGAATAAAACTGCCTTGGCCACAGGATGTCATGAGATGCAAATTCTTAGTTTAGCATCACCCGAACACGAAATGTTTTGGGTAATATCTGGGGACGTTTGGGTATTAACGCATCTTTTAAAACAACGGACGAGGACCTTGTTTGACACCTACAAACATGAATGGACGCAGTATGTTTCCAGCATGGTTAAGCCTGATTGTTATTAGGTGAAATTATTGTTGATATTGCTCACCAACAGTCTGTGGAAACAGAAATATGGAAAGTGAGCCTGCTCCCAAAATTAACCACGGGATCCTTTTGGCTACCCCGGGTTATGGGTCAGTGGGCTGGGAAAGAGCAGAAATTATTGGACACCCGAGGGTGTACGGAGCGGAGCCCTCAGAAATGGGTGTGCTAGTCCCTACCTGTCACCACAGAACCATGCAGCAAGGACACATCCTTGGGAACATGTGTATGGGACGAACTAGAAAATGTGACACGTGTTTGTACAATGGCTAATGTGTATGTGTTACATCCTAGGAACCAGTATTCTGGGAGGATGCAAGTATTAGCCAACTCCCAGTGGATGAATGTAGATGTAATGCCCGTGTATTATATACTAGCAATCACATGTACTATTTACCAAAGATAGAAGACGCAAAGAGCACTAAAACCGCCATCCCGGTTAATTTCTCTGTTACCCTTGGCCTGGATCGGCATGATCTAACTGATCGCTTGTGGTCAGAAACAAAGGTGACTCTGTTTTTACAATAAACACAGAGGGAAGCGTGTCATTCAGATATTACATGCAAATGGAGACATGCTAAAAATTGCTAGGTCTGAAAAAGAATTGACAGCCTATCACTGGTATGATATTTTTACAGGCTGGTCCCCGACCTCTAAGGGCATATTGTCTATTACGTTTCGCCCATTACTAGTTGTGTTAATATTGTCCTGTGTTTGCTTGTTAGGAATGTGTTGTATGTGCTGTTGGACAAAAAGCTCAAATCGCCTCTCAGTACATTGCTATGAAACAGTTGTATAAAATATAACCCACTCAAGAATTGTTCTTGAGGGATCAAAAGGGGAACATGTAGTAGTAGGATTTTATGTTTGTATTTTGTATAATTTAGAATAAAAGGATGAAGAATAATAATGTAGCATGTATTAAACGTAGTAGTGTATGATTTGACCATATCCTGCCAGGCACCCTTTCTGAAAGCAGAAAGGAATGGCCTAATGGGCCATTGGTTGAGATACATCAGCCAGAATCTGTGTCTGGGCTGGTTTCAAGGCAGAAACAAACCTTTTAGGGTCACCACTTTGTTGTAGGTTTAGCACTTTAAAATAAGTAAAAGAATGCAACGGATGTTTTTCTTTTGCTTTGCAACTTGATGTTGCTGTTCAAAATGTTCTGTGTAAATCAATTCAGATGTTCTAGGGAGGAACCGAGGACAGACGCAAGGGCGCCAGAAGGCTGCAACACGCCCCTATTGAAATGTCAGAGGAGGGCAGATTGAGGATTCTAAAGATGAGACAGGCACCTATCAATGGAGACAAGACAGCGGTGATCAAAACCAGCGTGGGGAAACTCCCTGAGAGACGTGATGAAAGAACAAGATAAAGGATGAGAAGGACAATTTAAAAAAACAAGCACTTGTCAAATAACAATCGATTACAGCAGGACGGTGCAAACTCATTGGTCCCAATGAAGGAAAATCACTATATAAACAGGGTGCCTTGCCACGAAACTTTGGGTTCGTCCTGCCAAGACTTCCCCGGAGCATCGCGTCGGGACCGACAGAACCCGGCTCCTACCTACCCACGACCAACCTAGCTGGCCACTAAATTGGTCCGGACTCTGGACTGGTAACTATAACATCGACTGGCAGGACAGTGTGTGGGGGTCTGAATGAGTGCATATGCTAATTGCTGTATCTTCAATAAACACAGTGTATTGCCTTTTCCCCTGAAAAAGATCCCGTGTGCTTCTTATAAGCATAACAGCTTCCATCTTCCAGCCGAGGAGAATGGACTTCCCTTCAAAGCTGCTCCTAGATCAGTTGACAAAGAGGGCTTCGCTGGTGAACAGATTGCTCACCTCTCCATTCAAACAGGGATAAATATGTAAGCAGGGGCGGCTCTAGACATTTCGCCACCCCAAGCAGGGTGGCACGCTGCGGGAGGCGTTCTGGCGGTCGCTGGTCCCGCGGCTCCGGTGGACCTTCTGCTGCAGGCGTGCCTGCGGAGGGTCCGCTGGTCCTGCGGCTCCACCGAAGCCGCGCGGGACCAGCGGAACCTCCGCAGGGACGCCTGTGGAAGGTCCACCGGAGTCGCCTGCCGCCCTCCCGGCGACTGGCAGAGTGCCCCCCGCGGCATGCCGCCCCAAGCACGCGCTTGGCGTGCTGGGGTCTGGAGCCGCTCCTGTATGTAAGGCCAAAGTCTCTACAGGTGTCAATGAATCCAAATCTACTGATTTTAACTGAGCAGTGCCCATTTACACATGCCAAAAATTTGAACATAAGAATATAAGGACGGCCATACTGGGTCAGACCAATGGTCCATCTAGTCCAGTATTCTTTCTGGCCAGTATCAGGGCTTCAGGGGGAGTGTAAACAACAGGGCAATTCTGGAGAGATCCACCCAGTCTTCTCCCACCTTCTGGCAGTCAGAGGTTTAGGGTCACCCTGAGCATGGGGTTAAATCCTTGTCTACCTTGGCTAATAGCCACTGATGATCCATTAACTTATCCTGATTTTTTTTATCCCAGTTATTATTATTATTATTATAATAATAATTGGAGATATACCAATCTCCTAGAACTGGAAGGGACCTCGAAAGGTTATACTTTTAGCCATCACACCCTCCCACGGCAACACATTCTACAATTGTATGCTCTGTGAAAAAGTAATTCCTCTGGCTTGTACAGTATTAAATAGGCTGCCTATTAATTTCATTGGGTATCCCCTGGTTTCTGTACTCTGGGAAAGGGTAAACACCACTTGTTATTTTCCACCCCAGCCATGATTTTATAGACCTCTAACATATCCCCCCCTTAGCCGTCTCCTTTCCAAGCTGAGCAGCTCTAATCTATTTAATCTCTCCTTATATGGAAGCTGTTCCATACCCCTAATCATTTTTGTTGCCCTTCTCTGAACCTTTTCCAGTTCCACTACATCCTTTTTGAGCTGGGGTGACCAAAACTGGACACAGTTCTCCAGATGTGGGTGCACCATGGATTTATACAGTGGCAATATGGTATTTTCTGTCTGATTTTCTATTCCTTTCCTAATAGTTCCTAACATTCTGTTTGCCTTTTTGGTCAGCAGCCTCCAGAATAATCACAGGTAGGTTCTGTGGGCCCGTGGAGCAAAAGAAGGTGATGGTCTCAAAAAATTCCCCTTCATATTCCTGACCACGTGTTTGGGGAAAAAACAGGCAGATCACCCCCTAGAATTATCCTTTTACCACCCCACCTCCATGGCAGTGCAACGAGATGGAACCACTACAGTCCCTCTTTGGGGTTACTTACTTGTTTCTGTTTGAAAGCTTCGAGTAAGGCAGTTGCATGATCAGGCAGCAGTGGGAAGGAGAGATGGGGTCCAGTGTAGGAATCTGGCACCTCTACAGATTCATAGTCGCAGAGTTTTTCCAGCTCTGTGTCTTTGTAGCTTTCTTCCTCCGTCAACATGCGGCTAATGAAGTCCCCTGGGTGGAGTTTAAAAAAAAAGGGGGGGGGGTAATTGGGCCCAATGTGTAATTTCAATGACTTGCTGAAGGTCATCAGGCTGGAGGGGTATTCGAGAACAACCCTTCAGCAGGCTCCTCTCAACATTTTAGTCTTGATTCCAAAGCACAATCTGGTTAGAAACTAGATTGTGTCTGCATTAGGAGGAGAGGAGGGAACTCAGCCTGGTCAAAACTCAGAATTTGCTGCATGGAAGAAATTTTGACATTTTGAAATTTCTTTTCATTCCAATGCAAAATGAAAACAACTATTTTTCAAATTTCCCATAAAACAGATATTCTGAAAACTCTGAGGTTTTGGAAACTTTTCATTTTGAAATTCCAAAATGAAATTCAGACATCTGAAAGGAAACTCGGACATTTTCCAAAATGAAATTATTTTCAAATTTTGAAAAAAACTCTCTCTGCAGGAATTTTCACTGAAATCAACATGTTTTTCTGAAATGTTTCAATTTTGACAAAAATGGGATTTCCCACAGAAAAAAAATATTTCAACAAAATGTTTCCAAGCAGCTCTAGATATGACTGGGACTAGATGTAGGCAAGGCCCAGTATGCTCTGTGGCGAGCATTTCTGAAAGCCCTCCTGATTTCTGTAGCATTTGGTGCAGCCAGTCTGTGGTGAGTTTTTTGTGTTTTTTCACCCCAGAATTAAATGTGAAAATGAATGATATAACCAGGGCAGGTCTCCTGTGTTATTTATTTTGATATAATAGTCAAGGTATTTTACTCTGTATCCAGATCGTCAGTGTAACACAAATGGATTTTGTAGTGACAATGCAGAATCATGTTGTAGGATTTGTTGGGGGAGAAAAAGTTGGGGCACCCAGTTAAGCGAGAGAGGCACTTTGAGATGATGGGATAAGCACATCAGCTGGATGTATTTGCTAAAGTGATCAGCAGTGAAATAGTTAATGCTGACATGTTACCTGTATAGTTAGAGTTAACACACCACTGGGGAAAACTGGGAAGTCCCATACCCCGTAAAGCTATTGTTTTCAGGCTATCAACTCAGGAAGGCAGCACTGCATTGGTTTGCAGTCATATTTTTACAGTTCTAGTCACAACCATGAGGGCTAGAAACTTAATATTTTTAAAGAAAATTAAGATTCTGGAGCAAGTTCTCCAAGGGGGGAGTCTGCAGCTGCAGAATCATGGAATCCACAGGACCCTGATTATTGTAGTTAGGGAACATCTGACAATGACAAGCTCTTTTATAACAATAATATTCTGGATGTGTACTTTTATTCCCCGTCCCAACTCCTAGAGGGATTGTGGCTGCTCCAGATCCCCCTGGGGATCTCCCTATTTTACTCCTGACCCCACTTCAAACTCCTGAGGCCTGTGTTATAATCCTGGTCCCGCTAACGCATGCACTGTAGTCATGGGTCCATCTGACATCTAGACAAGTCTCCCTTCAGATCCCCGTGAGGTCACTCCTTAATCAGCTGGAAGTGTCAGCGTTGAGTGAGTCCACCTCCCTCTCCACATCCTGCCCTGAGCATGCAGCATTCAGTGCCACCAGTACCATATCGATGTATGGAATACACAGGCTTACTCTCTTTGCTGCTGCTTGGTGTGAAGTGGTCCATCAGGTAGCTGAAGAAGTTGTGAAGCTGTAGAAGACAAGAAGGAGCATCATGTTATTCACCCTAAGACACGAGCTAAAGCTTTAAAAGCTCTACCCTGGAGTGTTCTTCAGAACACAGTTCCTCTTTTCACCTGAGCCTCCACAACCTCCTTTGCCTACTGCACTGTCTATACAGTCACACCTGTTCTCACTGTGGAGCAGAACAGTGGTCTATATAGACCAGTATCCACTCTCCCAAAGAGGCCAATGTAAAATAATTCCATGGAAGATGTAAAACCCACAAAATGCAGCCAATTGTGCAATATTACACCATGGCGGGGAGGGAGGAAATGCTCCATGAGCTCTAGGTGGCTATTACTTTATACTGTGAAGTATGGTCCTGCTCATTTCTACCCTGGGCAATGAAACTACCGATGCTGCTCCTATTCATATCAAAGACCAGTCTTTTTTTAATTCTTGCCGAGCCATTTGCCTGAAAATCTCTCACTGTGGAGAGTTTCAATGATTGATTTTACATTGTGTCAAGTGATATTTAAGTAACCATCTTTCCAATTTAATGCTTATTGTTAACAGCCAAATTTTCAGATGAGTTCAGCCCACTGGAAGCATATTGGATACAGAACAGTAAAAAAATATGTGGCCCTGGGAGATCAAGAATTAAGAGCTTCATCCAATGCCCAGTGAAGACAGTGCAAATCTTTCCACTGATGTCAATGGGCTTTGGATCAGGCTGAAGATGAGCATTACATTATAACTGCTTCTGGAGTGCATGCAAAAGACAGGGCTTTCCTTACTACCTTTGCTTCACTCCACCCTGTTTTATTTCAAGGGAGTTTGCAGAACTCGGGGTACGGAAAACAAGAAATCATAGCATCCCTCTCTGAGGGTCTATCCAGATTTCCCTCTTCCCTTCAGCTACCGTTTCTCTGATCTAAAATATCTCACATGCTGAAGAAAAAGATGCAAGTATCTGCTTACGGCAGACAGGTGAGAAAATGCTGAACCAAGTTAAGCAATAAGAGCTCAAGTGGCTTCCCTCCAGGTGTTCATAAACCTCCAGAGAGGAGCTGTGACACCAAATTACACCCAACCCGGTCTCATTTCATTTGCTCCCTGGGGCTTCAAGATTAAGTATTTCTGGCTTCCGTCATATACAAGTGAGCGGGGACTAACAGGCTAACAGAAAGTCAATGTGGAAAGAGCCAGAAGGGGACTAGGAAGCCATACGGATGTCAACACCTTACCAGAAAACAGACATTAACTAATACCAAGTATGAAATATAAACAAAGGAGGCAGTAGATCAGGAGTTGCTATTTCATTGCAGGAGACAACTTTCCCTGCCAGGCAGCCACAGAAATGGCTTTCAGATGTCTATCACAAAAGCCTCAAGATGCCACCCACTCATTGGCAGGCAGTGTCACGCAGCTCATGCTTACTCAGGCAGAACAGAGAACAAACACAAGAAAGGGGAACAGAGAAGCTTGTGCAAAAATTCCTCTATATTAAAAACCCAATTGTGGAAGTCTCTAAATATGCCTATTACTCACCTACCTACCACATAATCCTACAGTCACCCTTCTCCTCCCCTCGTCTCATCCATTCCCCTCCACCCACACACACACACACACACACACACACACACACACACACACACAGTGGGTCTTGTATTTTGTCTTCATCACTGCTCAATTTTTATTGCAGTTGCTCCTAAAGGCCTCAACCCAACCAGGGCCCACTGGATTTAGATAAAATGCTACAAGATGGCATGTGCAAGGCCCTGTACATGCACATAGTCTGCTCTAAAAAGATTCCAATTTAAACAGACAACAGGAGTTATATTATCCCCATTGTACAGATAGGGACCAGAGGCACAGAAGATAAGTAAGTGACTTGCCCAAGGCCACCCAGAAAGTCTGCCGCACAATTGGGAACTGAACCCAGGTCTAGAAAGTCTCATCCCAGGGCCTTCCTCTCCGGGAAAGGATTGTGTGAGTCTGCAAAGCACTATGCACCTCCATGGCCCGATAAGAATTATGAAGATGACAACGACAGAGGGCACACACTTCCCTTGTCTCCTTCTCTTTAGCACCGTACCTTGATCTGATCCTGCTCACAGGAGTACTCTATGGACTGGAAAATTCTCCACGTGCACCTTCGGCGCATCTCTAGCCGGGCAACATAGCGTCGATACCATCTTTGGATCAGGACAGCGGCCTTGAAAGCTGTGACACAAGGAACAGAACCAGAGAGCTGAGCTGCAGTATCTCAGCACCCGGGCAAGTGCTCTTCTCCCTCCCAGCCATGCAGGGAAAGAAGGGAGTTTTCTCCTTCACGAGTGGATCGTAGGAAAGAATTAACGCGGGCCGGCCAGAAAAAGAGAATTCCATTCTGGCATTTGGATTCATATCAGGATGAAACTAAGATCTTTTCCCATTTAAAAATGAGAGAACGAGAGAGACCTGAGACTAGCCAATAGCCCACTGGTTATGGCACTCACCTGAGATGCGGGATGCCAGGTTCAAGACCCTGCCCCAAATCAGAGAGAGCAGGGTCTTAAACCTGGTCTCCCACATCCCAGGTGAGTGCCCAGACCACCAGGCTCTTGGTTATTATGGGGTGTCTCTCTCTCTCTCTCTAAATTCCACCCCAGACTCAGGAAACCTTCCCAGAGAAAGTTTAGTTGAATCAGACCGGTTTCTACTTCAACAAATGGGTGTTTTTCAACCAAAATCGTTTTGCTGAAAATTTCCCAGCCAGCTCAGATGTTAACATGACATTATCAGTTGTTCTTCAGGGTAAATCCTAACTAAGAAACACTTTCTTCACTGTCATAAAAGAAAAGAAAAGTTTTATCCCATAGATCTCTCTCTATTGTCAGAGACTCCCAGGACACTTCTAGCTCTCCCTGGTGGCTCCTCATGGTACTGTTATTATGTAACCAAATCCTGCCTCAAAAAGCTTAACTCTAAATAGACCATTTCCACCACCTTTTGACTCTCAAGTATCATTATTCTCATTTTACAGATGGGAGCTGGGGTTGGGGAGATTAAGGGATATGCCCAAGGTCACAAAGAGAGTCTGTGGCAGAGCCAGGATTTGAACCCACACCTGAACCCTGTCCAGTACCTTAAGAAAGCTGGGCTTTGCCTGCTCTAAGTCAAATAAATACACGGCCTGATTCATCACTGCTACTCCAGTTTTACACAGCTGTCACTACACTGACTTCAGAAGGGTTACACCGGCACAGAACTGGCCTAACACAGTGATGAAGCAGACCTGAAATCTCTACCTCTACTATAACCTAGTTCTCAGCACATTTGTGTGGGCTAGTCTTGTCCATCCACTCTGAGGTAAGCCTCTAATCCATGCATTCCTGTATAGGAAACAAGCGTCTACTCCCCAGAACCACCGGAAACACATAAAAGCCACCGCCTGGGTTTGAAACATGCTTCCTGCCAATGAAACGTGCTAATACTTAGCACACATATATCTGTAGTGCTTTGCATTTTACTCATTCATGAAGCAATCCCTGAATTTACAGCTATTCCCTGCGCTAATAAAAACCTGAACACAAAGGCAACATCCTCAAGTTACTACCCGAACAACCCTAAAAACAAGGACACCCAGTACAGTAGAACCTCAGAGTTATGAACACCTTGGGAATGGAGGTTGTTCATAACTCTGAACAAAATGTTATGGTGGTTCTGTCAAAAATTTGCAACTGAACATTGACTTAAAACAGCTTTGAAACTTTACTATGCAGAAGAGAAAATGCTGCTTTCCCTTGATTTTTTTAGTTGTTTACATTTAACACTGTACTGTATTGTATTTCCTTTTTTTCTGGTCTCTGCTGCTGCCTGACAGTGTACTTCCTGGTTCTAAGTGAAGTATGTGGTTGACTGGTCAGATCATAACTCTGGTGTTCGTAACTCCAAGATTCTACTGTAAGCCATCACAGTCAAAAGCCACAACTAACACATACACTTTGCACACTGCCCTATAAATGGCTGCAAACTTGTGACCTTAGTGGGTTAGAGTGAATTTGAGGCTACCAGCCTCAACTGTTCAAATCTAAGGACTGTTAGTAACCGCACCTCGGCTGATCTCACCAGGGCAATGGGACATGAGGGGAGGCAGACAGCTCAGGTTGCGAGGACCTAAACCAGGCAAAGATTTCAAGATCAAAATGAACACCTGAAATTGCACCTGGGAGCAAACAGGAAGCTAGTGCCGCCTTTGGATGGTTAGTGTAATGTACTCTCTATGGCCAACCTGCAGGCAACCATGTTCTGCAGCAGCTGCAGAATCCCAGAGGTCTGCAAGGTTAGCCCAACGTGGAGCACACTGCAATAATCCAAGCTGGAAGTGACAGATTACACACACGAGAGATGAGGTCTCAATCCTCACAGCTTCCAAGGCCAGCACTGTGCTCACCTAGTCTGACCTCCTGTCTGACACAAGCCACAGAACTTCCCCACAAGATTTCCTAGGGCAGATCTTTCAGAAAAACATCACATCTTGATTTTAAAATGGCCAGCGATGGAGACTTCCCCCCACAACCCTTGGTAAGTCATTCCAATGGCTAATTATCCTCACTGTTAAGAAACATACACCTTATTTCTGGTCTGAATTTGTGTAATTTCAACCTCTAGCCACTGGATATTGTCCGACCTTCGTCTGTGAGATTGAAGAGCCCATTGCCACGTCCCCCCTTGGGAAAAGGCATTTCCACCCAGTAAAGCCAGCTGGGAAACCAAGATCAATAAAAGGGTCTTAAATTGAATTCATGGACTGAAATTTAAACCCAGTCTCCCTACATAAAACAGTCCTTCCCTCTTTCCCTAAAGTCACTGGACATTAGAAACAGCAAAGACAGCCCTCAGAAAGTTGAGTTACCAGTCATTTACATTTAAAACCAGATCTTCTAGGTTCACAAAAGATATAATAGTGACCATACACTGAGCATCTAACATCACAGGTGAATCATTTAGTGCTGCTAATGTATCAAAAGGTAAGCGACTGTTTTGTTGTGCTGCTTTATATATCGTTACAATTGCACAACTGAAAAAGCCATGTGTTCTAATCAACCAACTTACCTGGGTGAGCTGCATCTGGCAGTGTTTGCACTGAATTAAAAAAGAAAGAAGAAAAGAAACAGATTTTCCCACATTTTATGAGGATCTGAGCAATAAACTGAACAGCAGATACACACCAACACTTAACTATTCACTAGAGGATATAACCCAAACAGAGGTAATCAGAAACTAAAATATGCCCATTCATTGTGGCAAATACAATTCAATAAAACCCAAATCAATGGTGAATAAAATATTGCCTTTTTCACCTTGTCTGAAATCATTAATAACTAAATCTGGTCACTCACCTTAATTAAACTTCCATGGAAGAATGTCAACCTGCCTCAATACCACAGTGATAAGCACATTAGAAATACAACTAGACTGATTTTACTTTAATGCCTGTGTAATTAAGGAAACCCTACTTTCAAACCTCTACTCAATATCAAAAGTAGATCAATCAACAGCGTGGTTCCCTACCCTAAGTGAAGATTTATGATTCTTAGCAACTTTAAGATAGATCAACAAAAATACAAAGTAAGGTGCATTATTTTGGCAAATTTTAAACTGACGCACAAGCAGCGCAGAATCTATCCTGCTCCGAGATAACATTAAGGTTACATGCCTAAACACACAAAAGTCAAGAAATAACATTAAGACCATACACATCTTCACCACTGCCCCTCTGTGCACATGCATTGCAATGCAGTCTTCACCGACGGTCACGTACTACCATATTTCCCAAATAATACAGTTATCATACAAAAAGAAAATAGGCCCTGGCACAAGTGACATTTTTGCTGAGGATTGTCCTGGAGTCTCCAGGAATTGAAGATTAATCTTTAATTAAAGACTATGTCATGTGATGAAACCTCCAGGAACACGTCCAACCAAAACCGGCAACCCTAGATAACTGTCTAGCAGTCTGGAGTCCCCTTCATGTTCCTGCTCGTATGCCTCATTGATCTCCAGTGCCTCTCTGGCCCCACCATGTATAGCAAGATGGAAGATTTCACCCTCTCCAGGCTGACCACAATGTCATTCACTTTAAGGAAAACGTGAAAGCACCTCAACCGTGTCTTAGTTTCTGCCTGGTTCTTAGTGTTTCAAGTGGCTTGGGCGGAGACTGGAGTTTACTTCTGACTTCAGTCAGAGCTACAAAAGGTTATACCCCCTTCAGTGGGTACTTAACGGGCATCTCTCACAATCCATAATTTCAAACATTCAAGAAAGTTGGGGTGCTCAGGAGAACAAGTTCAAGGAAGCAACAACGCCCTTGCTTCCCAATGTGGACAAATGGACAAAACCATTCTGTCCTTTGGTGGATGTGCCGCAGGGTTTACACACTGCTCAGCAAAACATCACATTGGAGCGTCAGGCAACGTACAAAAAGCAGATGAGACATAGGATCAGTTTGAGGCCAAGTCAACCAACCAGCAGGTAGGATGTAAGAGAGAAGGCAGCTCCCTGGTGGCCTGTTGTAGCATTAATAAAACAAATGGGGTTACATTTTACTCAGACATTATGCAGGGACTCTGGCTGCAGCGGGAAACTCTCAGACGAATTAAAAATGGAGAAAGCCCCAAATGGTTCAAAAAGAACCAGCTTCAAAAAGGCAGATCTCTGCTCTTAGATCCTGATCCAAAGTCTACCAGGAAAGACTTTCATTAACTTCAGGGCGCTTTGGATCAGCTAATGCAATGATCTCAAGCCTGAAAAGAAGGGAATGGGAGACTCAAACGACACACTTGGATTCCTCACTGAAAATTAGTTTAACCAATCCTGTCCACATTAAGTGAACGGAATGGCCTTTAAATAAAGAAAATTAAGTATTCAAATGGGAACTGGAATTGGTGAAGAACTCTAGATAGCCAGATCCACAGCTGGTGTATCTCAGCGAATCTCCACAGCCTCAACCTACACCAGTTTACCCCAGCTGAGGATCTGGTCTTGTTCATTATAACAGCATCAGAAGTGGGAATTTCACCCTAGAGCTACAAGGGGAGGCTGTGGGGTTTTGGTTTTATAGCAGTGCTTTCCCCATCTTAGAGACTCAGAGGTTAGAAATGGAAAATGATCTAGTACGTTGAAATGACATTTTTGAAGTTTCTCTTGTGGAGCTTCCTCTCCACTGTTCCATCAGAGAGATCGGAGATCACCTCGCTGGGAAATGGACAGGGGCTTGGTCCCAGTGGATCCTCTGAGGTGTGTGCGCAGCCCTGGCCCTCTGCACTCTTTCTTGGGCTCCCTGTCCAGGCTGTCCCCTTCCTGGTTCCACTGTAGCATGGGTCTAATGGGTCAAGGTTTCTCGCTGCCAGGGTTTCTGCAGCCCATGTCTTCCACCAGAAACATTCCCAGGTGATTCCACAGAATGCAGGGTTACTGCCAGCAGAATGGCCATGGGGCTGGTGGAAGATGATACGTGTCCATCTGGCTCTGCCTCTAATCCGCAGCTCTGCAGCAGTGCTTCTGAAAGGTCCAGGAAAAAACAGTAATGCAGCTGCAGAGGCAGGGAATCCACATGGATTTTGTGGACACAGGGGACAATTTGGACCAAATAACAAATCCAATATTTAGTTGCACTTGCATAGCTTAAAACTCAGATTCCTCATCTGAAGAAAAGCTGAAGATTATGTTCAGTTTGTTAGAGACAAGTCCCTGTATATGCTGCAGCAAGCTGGGCCTGAACCCCACAGCAACACCTTTGGTTCTGTAGTACTCTGATGTAGCAGACAAATTCTGTTACAGTCTCATTAAACAACAGACAGGTTTTAAATGAATGAACTCTGAAAATGAATATTACACTCAGACCAGTCTCCTCGGTTTTATTTATTTTAAATTAAATTCCATTTTATGTTCTAGTTTTCAGTATGCAACAGATCTCGTTTTTAACTGACAAGCGCAGCTGCATGGGAAGGCGGCAGGAGGAAGCTAGTTATTTTGACAGCCGGGTACAGGGCACA
The DNA here is from genome assembly GCF_020497125.1 of Mauremys mutica. NCBI lineage: Eukaryota > Metazoa > Chordata > Testudines > Geoemydidae > Mauremys > Mauremys mutica. The sequence continues at coordinate 17,902,531 of NC_059076.1, read as the reverse complement.
TCAGTCTTTTGGCAGCTGGGGATGCAGTTTGGGATTGTGGAATAAACATTAACTGGATGTTTCTGGTAAAATGATCAGCAATGGAATTAGTAATGTTTCTATTTAAAGTGTCATCTGTAGGTTTCAGAGTTAACAGGCATTTGAAATGAATGAAGCCGTTGTTGCCACTCAGAGGTAGTATTTCAGGTTGTCTATGGACTCAGGAAGACAGTACTGAACAGGTGTACACTCAGCTATCCTTTCAAAGTGGTTGTCACAACCATAAGGGCTGGAAACAATTAAAGATTCTGAAGCATGATTCTAGGGTATGCGATAGACTCAGCAACAAATACCGTGGCTGCATAGTGGACAGGGCCTTGGTTAAAGGTTTAAGATGTAAAGATGCTCTGTTAGGGGTATCTCTGCACATGGAACATACAAAGGTATCTATTGTGTTTGTTCGACCAGGAGCACCTGTGTGACAGGGAGCTCTTTAACCCTAATGTTTACAAAATACTTATTAGAGAGACAAGGTGGGCGAGGCAATATCTTTTATTGGTGAGAGAGCCAAGCTTTCAAGCTTACACGGCTCTGAAGGATCTGCGTAAGCTTTAAAGCATGGCGCTCTCACCAACAGAAGTTGCTCCAATAACAGATATTACCTCAACCACCTTGTCTCTCTCATACCCTGGGTCTGACATGGATAAATCAACACTGCATAGAAAATACTTATGTAAGATACTGGCTGCATTTCCCGAGATTACTTGGGAATGTGGAGGAACACATAGGAACATATAGAACATGGATAACAATATATACGGACTTCACTGAACTTAAGATACCATGGTTATCAATATCTAGATGCCTTATTGTATTTACAGCTGGGCAAGGGTTTTTTTTGGGTGATAAATGCAGATACGGTGCCACCAGAACATTGCAATAATTTGTGTGTGGTTTCACTGGTGTCAGTTAAAAAAAATCTTTAAAAAGTAAAAATCAAAACACTGATTTTTTTCAAAATGATTCCAATACTGTTATGTAGCCTTAGATAACTGATGCATTCTGTTGAGAAACTGATTATTTTGGAAATACATGAAATAAAAAAACAAAAAATCAGTTTATACTATATTAAAGCTACGAATACACATTATTGCCATTATATAGCTGGCATCATGAAACTATATCTGTGAAAACTGAAATAGAGAAAAATAAAAAAGCTCAAAAATAAACATTGCCGTGATCCATTTTAATTAGAAAAACTAAAAATCGAACTCTGTCAAGCCCAATCACAAGTGAAGAGACAAGAAGATCATTGCATTAACACAATCTAAAATAGACACTGTCAACCTGCTTAACCACAAACTCTACCCTCTAAAAGAGCCAAAGCGCTTAACTCTCCATCATCCCAGTTTGGTTTGGCAAACCCACAGCACAAAACAGCCCTTGTTTTGGTTTCAGTTTCAAAGTCCGTAGAAAGTCGTGTTCATGCCAGCACAGCTCTCGCTATCAGAGCGTGGGAGCACAATACATGCACGTTTACCAGTAAATGACAAATTAACATGGGCAACAATTGCAACAGATTTGCTTTGCTTTACAGCTTTGCCTCTGCCTTTAATCTCAGCCTCAGCTAAAAGCTATTTACCATTATCTCCTTTGGGAACTGAATGTCTGTTTTCATGGGACACTCAATATACAACTGGGCCACACAATGTCATCAGGTAATACAGCATCTCTGTGCTGAATATTTGTGACTTTCTAGCAGGACCTTTATAATCCACCAGGAAAGACTGAAATATTTTATGAGACGCTCTCACCTTTTTCCGATTTCCGCAGGAAGTAGTAGGCATTTGTGGAACTACCACATCCCATGATCTCCAAACGATGTTTCTATGGGGTTGCAAATAAATACAGTATCATCAAAATCAAGTAAGCAGCACTGGAAAGAGCATTCAGTCAGAATCAGGATGGGTGCCCTGTGTCCCAAGCTACTGAGAGACAATCCTGAATATATTAATACTCAGTAAGGTTCAGAAGCCACAGCCCTACAGGTGGTCTTTCTTGATTCAAGTATAACCCTGACATCTAATTTTCCCAACATACTGTGCATCTGCGCACAACCTGGGATGTATTCTTTCGGCATGGTCTCCAATTTGATTGTTCTAAGTTTCAGGTCAGATATAGGGAAGGAAATTTTGCAGGTATTTTGTTTTTCAATTAAACAGAGATGTTTTAGAATGTTAGGTACCTACATGCCAAGTCTGTATTATGTGCCTAAAACAGGTACAGTATTTAGGTATCAACATATTGATGTAGATGGCTAACTTTAGACTCCCATGTTTGAAGAGTAGGTAACCCACAAGACTAATTGGTCTGAACCTTATAAAAAGTGAAAGGTTGTTAGACAAATATTTACACACCCTAGACCGTATTTTATGATTTGCCTAAAATTCAGACCAAATAGCTTTGTCTCAGGCCAGTCAGGATCACAAACACACCATGCAATTAGATCATTTTCACCTGGAAACAATGCATATTACAAGTGTCCATTCAGAAATTCAACCCGAATGGCAGGGTCACACTAATCAGAGGTTGCAGAGGTGCAGATAAATGACAGGATGTCCGAGATGAGCCTGGAAGCAGGAAAGATGGGTTGAAAAGGTGGCTGGAGGCAGGCATTTCCTGTGTATGCATGGGGTGGAGTGGAGTGGAGTGGACAGATCAGGTAGTCCACGAAAAGGTTAATTACAATAAAGTTAGTCAGAACAGGACAATTAAAGGAATGCATTCTCCTTGCACTGAACAAGTTTAGTCATTTCTAAATATGGGATGACAACTGTATGAAATTATACATGGGACTTTTCGGATGTCATAGCCTGAGAATGATGCGAAGCGAGCCCCAAGCACACCATGTCGGCAAGCAAAGCCTTTGTATGTGTCTTACACTCCCCTCCCTTCATCAGGGCCTGTCCCAGGTCAGAAACATCTGACATATTAAAATAAATAACTCTGGGACTGCACTACATCATTCATTCCATTGGGTGTCTCTCCCTAAGATATATCCCTAATTATGAGGAATTAAAGGACAGGGATGGCATTTAAATCTATTTGCTATATCACAGCTGGAGTAGTGGCAGATCTAAAATAAACAACTAGCTGTCATAAGAAAATAATCAGCTTTGTTAAATAAATACCGCTTTTCTTCACCTTCTGGTTTTACTCCGGGGGCTATTACACCATCAATGAATTGCTTGGCTCCCAGCCACTCTCTTGAATTCTCACCATTGTCAAGTGTGCCAAGACAGCACCCAGCCAGCGCACATTTTAGGAATCAGCCAAATTTTGAAATCTCTTATTCTGGGGAACAATCAAAAAACCAAGCCAGTGGGATTCCTTTTTCATCATTCAATGTCATTCGTTTTGGAGACCACAGACACAGCCTATGAGCTCATACTCCTTCCAGGTACAGAAGAAACTAGAATGAGCAGAGGAGTCCCGAAGGCTAACACAGCTAAGGTATTCCTGTCCATTCCTTCTGAGACTGGAGGGGATGGAAGATGCACTGCTTTGGTTTGCGATAGAAGGCGGCAAGTTTAATACAAAAGCTTGTGGGACAGGAGCCTACGTTTTAGGAAGCTGCCATGAAAGGAACATGGCCCATGTCTGTCAGCAATATTTCTGCCAACATCTCAGTCAACTGATGGTGAAGCATTGGTCACAGACAGCGCAATGTGAAAATTATGGGGTTTACTTTCAACAGGGTTCTTGGGTGACAGAAAGATGGCTAGGAAGGAGATGCAGGGGGTGTCAGGGAAGGACCTGACTGAGGGATAAAGAGGGGAGAGATTCATAGTGGGAGTGGCAGACCAGAACTCAACTAGTTTTGAAGGGCACCGAAATCATCTGATTGTGTGGGGAGTGGGGCGCTTTTTCTCCTAGCTCTGGAGCAGTGGTTCCCAAACTTGTTCCACTGCTTGTGCAGGGAAAGCCCCCGATGGGTCGGGCCGGTTTGTTTACCTGCTGCGTCTGCAGGTTCGGCCGATCGTGGCACCCAGTGGCTGCGGTTCGCCGCTCCAGGCCAATGGGAGCTGCTGGAAGCAGCGCGGGCTGAGGGACTTACTGGCCACCACTTCCAGCAGCTCCCATTGGCCTGGAGCAGTGAACTGCGGCCACTGGGCGCCGCGATCGGCTGAACCTGCGGACACGGCAGGTACACAAACCGGCCCAGCCCACCAGGGGCTTTCCTTGCACAAGCGGCAGAACAAGTTTGGGAACCACTGCTCTAGAGGAAGGGGGCCCATCATCTTTCCCTCTCCATGCCCTCTCCACCTGCCTCCCAAAACTGGTCACATGCATTCACAAACACTAAGGGTATGTCTACACTACAGGATTAGTCCGATTTTACAGAAACCAATTTTTGGAAACAGATTGTATAAAGTCGAGTGCACGCAGCCACACTAAGCACATTAATTCGGCGGTGTGCGTCCATGTACCGAGGCTAGCGTCGACTTCCGGAGCGTTGCATTGTGGGTAGCTATCCCATAGTTCCCGCAGTCTCTCCCGCCCATTGGAATTCTGGGTTGAGATCCCAATGCCTGATCTCAAAATTTGTCACAGGTGGTTATGGGTAAATGTCGTCAGTCAATCCTCCCTCCGTTAAAGCAACGGCAGACAATCATTTCGTGTCCTTTTCCCTGGATTGCCCGGGCAGACGCCATAGCACGGGAACCATGGAGCCCATTCAGCCTTTTTTCACTGTCACCGTATGTGTACTGGATGCTGCTGACAGACGCGGTACTGCAGCACTACACAGCAGCATCCCTTTGCCTTTTGCAAGTTAGCAAAGATGGTTACCAGTCATACGGTATCATCTGCTGCTGTCATGGGTGCTCTTGGCCGGCCTCGGAGAGGTTGGTCAGGGGCACCTGGACAAAAATGGGAATGACTCCTCAGGTCATTCTCTTCTTTAAGTTTTGTCTAATGGAGAGTCAGTCCTGCCTAGAATATCAGGCAAGCCTACTAAAGAACCAGAGAGGCAAACGGCCGCTCTGAGTCAGAGCCCCAGACATCCCGCAGAAATGATGAGCTGCATGCCATTCTAGGGGGTGCCCCTGGAACAACCCCACCTGTTGCTTCCCTCCTCCCCCACCCCTCCTGGGCTACCGTGGCAGTTATCCCCCCATTTGTGTGATGAAGTAATAAAGAATGCAGGAATAAGAAACAACACTGACTTTATTGCAAGCAGAGATCAAAGCGGTGAGGGGAGGGCGGATGGCTTACAGCAAAGTAGAGTGAACCACCATTCTGCACTTGCTCAGCCTATAGCTGAAAATGGGAATCTGTGACAAGCACTAGGATAGAAGCACAGGCAGGACTGAATCTCCATTTGTGTGTGGGCCTTTGGTTAACACTGGTAAAATACAAAATGTCCCAGGATATGTATGTTGGGGGACAGTTCTAAACGGCAGCTTAATTTTTTTATTTGCAGCAAAATGTAGAGGTCTAAGTATCTGACTGTGATTCCTGGTAGCAAGGAGTAGGCTGGGGTAGGTGCGACCGCGCGGTGCTGCTGACTAGTGAGAGCAGCCTGAGGCAGAAGCCTCCAGCTGGCATGATATTCCAGGCAGGACTGAATCTCCATTAGACAAAACTTAAAGAAGAGAATGACCTGGAGTCATTCCCATTTTTGCCCAGGTGCCCACGGCCGACCTTACCGAGGCCAACCAGCAGCACCCATGGGACAACAATGACAGATATCAGTCATACTGTACCGTCTGCCATCTGCAAGGCAAGGAAAGGGGATGCTGCTGTGTAGCGCTGCAGCACCGCGTCTTCCAGCAGCATCCAGTAGACATATGGTGACATTGAAAAAAAGGCGAGAAACTATTTTTTTCCCTTTGCTTTCACGGGGGGGGGGGGGGGGGCTGACGACATATACCCTGAACCACCCGCGACAATGTTTTTGACCCTTCAGGCTTTGGGAGCTCAGCCCAGAATTCAAATGGTTTTCGGAGAGTGTGGGAACTGTGGGATAGCTACAGTCGTCAGTCACCCCTCCCTCCGTGAGCGTCCATTTGATTCTTTGGCTTTCTGGTACACTTGTCTCAGCTCCTTAAGTTTCACGCAGCACTGTGTTAAGTCCCTGTTGTGGCCTCTGTCCATCATGGCCTTGGAGATTTTTTCAAATGTTTTGGCATTTCGTCTATTGGAACGGAGTTCTGATAGAACAGATTCATCTCCCCATACAGAGATCAGATTCAATATCTCCCGTACGGTCCATGCTGGAGCTCTTTTTTGATTCTGGGACTGCATGGTCACCTGTGCTGATCAGCGCTCCACGCTGGGCAAACAGGAAATAAAATTCAAAAGTTCGCGGGGCTTTTCCTGTTTACCTGGCCAGTGCATCCGAGTTCAGATTGCTGTCCAGAGCGGTCACAATGGTGCACTGTGCGATAGCTCCCAGAGGGCAATACCGTCGAATTGCGGCCACATTAACCCTAATTCGAAATGGCAATGTCGATTTCAGCGCAACTCCCCTCGTCGGGGAGGAGTACAGAAATCGATTTTAAGAGCCCTTTATATCGAAGTAAAGGGCTTCGTTGTGTGGACGGGTGCAGGGTTAACTCGATTTAACACTGCTAAATTCGAGATAAACTCGTAGTGTAGACCAGGCCAAAGTAACGATGCCTACAAGGCGTTGCAATAAAAGGGCACGTGTGCAGCTTATTCTCACCTACATAGGAAAATCCAGTTCCGTTCTGGTGCCATGAACGGTGCGAAACCACTGAAGTGAGAGCTGTGCAAACAGCAGCTGTAAACCCAGCATTAAATCCCCACCACCATGGGGCCTTGGGGAAAAACTGTAGAGAGGAGCCAGCCCTAGACTCCACCGGCAGGGACAGCAGCCACCAAACAGGGACCCTGGGACATTCCAGTCTAAACTGTACAATTTTCTGACTCTCCCTGCCCTGGGCTGACTACAGGGGCACCATGGGGTGGGGGAAGGGGAGACACAGTGGTACCCTCCTGCTATCCTGGGGAGCCCTGGCTGAGCTGCACGGTTGTAAGTGAAGTGGGGTGCTCTGAGCAGAGCCTCACCCTCACAGGAGAGCCGTGACTGGTCCACAGTGTTGTCAGTCAACAGAGCTCTGGGTGGGAGGGGACTCCCCCAATGAACCAGGTGAGTGGGGGAAGAGGTGGGTCAAACAGGGACTTCCCCTCCACCCCCCAATCCCTTTCACATGCCTCCTCCCCCTGACCCTCCCACTCTCTCTGCAGGCAGGGGCCATGGACCTGTGATTGAGGGGAGGGGGCACTGCCAGGTGATTCAGGGATGTGCTGAGGTGGGAGGCACTGCTGGGTGCCATAGGAAAGAATCACAAGAAATGCTCCCTGCGGGGAAGCACCAGGCCCAACCCGGGATGCACCACAGAACGTCCTCCAGTTGAGAGCTCTGCTTTAATCCCAGAACGCCGCCCTGGAAAACATCCTCCCATCTAATCCTAGACATCGACTCAGTCTTACTGCCAGGGCCAGATCGCCCCTCCCGGGTTTCCTCCGCTGCTTTGTGACCCCAAGGACAAGACTTCACTTCTGGAAAACTATAGCGCAGTCAAAAACATCGCAGCATGGGATCTTGGTTCTCCAGCTAGTTGTGATGTTGTGTCATTATTATTTGTATTACCAAAGTCCTAGGCCCCCTAGTCCTGGGCAAGGACCTCGTTGTGTTGTACACACACAGACGAGACAGTCCCTGCCCCAATGAGTTTACAGTCTAAATGCACGGAGACCGTCCTAATAAGCAGATATTAAAAAGCAAAGCAACAGTGATAAAAAGCTGCACAATGACCAAGAACACTCACCTACTCTCCAAACCAGAGCCCAACAGATACAAAAACACAAGACAAAGAAAGAACGAAAGCACCAAAGAATGACAACTGCATTGACAGTCAGGTTGAGCCAGTCAGCAAAGCACCACAAGTTATGTCTTCGTAAAAAAACAAAAACATATGCACAGCGCCATTTCCCTGCTCAGCAGTGTTGTAATCATTGCACTTAAATATAGACAAGACTTGCAAGAGTCCACGCCTCCTACCAATACAGCATATATACTCCGCTGTTGGGTCAGGAATCAAACTGAGACTACAACAGATCTTTGTTTTGGTGTGACGATTCTCATCACTGAGTTTTCTAAACACCCAGAATACATATATTAAAAAGGCAAATGATGAAGAAAAAATAAGGTGCAAGTCAGAGCCAGGGGCGGCTCTAGGCTTTTTGCCGCCCCAAGCACGGCAGGCAGGCTGCCTCTGGCGGTTTACCTGCGGAGGGTCCGCTGGTCCCGTGGTTTCAGCGGACCCTCCGCAGGCAAGCCGCCGAAGGCACCCTGCCTGCCGCCCTCGCAGCGCCGGCAGAGCGCCCCCCACGGCTTGCCGCCCCAAGCACGCGCTTGGCGTGCTGAGGCCTGGAGCTGCCCCTCGTCAGAGCATGTCTTAGAAAAAAGAAATAACTTGCAAGTCAGAGCTAAAAGTTTCCTGGGCAATCCAAGAATTAATATTCTTGATAAAAACTTTATGGGACTTAGTTTTGCACTGAGCAGCTACATGAACTTTCCTGAGATTGTCCAGGATGTTAATCAGCACAGAATTTGCCACCGTAGCTATAGAAATCTAAGACATCACGCGAAAACACAATGTTGTTTAGGTGCAGGAAAATGCATTGTTATAAAGTAGAAACACAGCTGAGAAAGATTCTACCTAGGACGTATGTTATGTGGGGCTTATACAACAGAATCCAAATTGCTTCGGCAACTCCAGATATGCGTGGATAATCGAGAGCTCAGATAATCAGAATTCAACAGACAGGGAGTCAACAGAATAGACATACACTGGCACCTCATTAGATAGGATCACAGATGCTGGAACTAGGGGTGCTGCCACATGCGGTGGCTTGAAGTGGTTATATACAGGGTTTACAGTTTGGTTCATTGGCTCTCAGCATCCCCACTATACAAATTGCTCCAGCACCCCTGGATAGGATAAGGGGGAGTTGGAATAATTGGGATTCTACTGTATTACTAAGTAGTGGGACCATCTATGGAACGTGGCCAAGCCTGCTGTAAAAAGGAAGATGTTACCATGTCATCTACAAACCACCTGTAACTACAAATTAAGATTTTGCAAGAAAAAAAATAAAAAAAGATTAAAATAAAAGTCAAACAAGAAAAAATTAAAGGTAACTGACACTAAAGACCCAACAGCTTGTCTTTACCTCCTGATAGCAAACACACGCGTTCCACTGTTTGCAGTAGAATTGGATCCAGACATAGGCTGATAAGGGTTGTTATGTTTTATAAACACAGTCATCTGCACATGAGTAGCAGCTGGGATGTTGGCAAAGAGAAATGCACTTAGAAAACACTGTGTCTCACACAGCTGATAGCGAAAGAACTTTATCAAGGTCCACTTCCCCCCACAGGAGTTAGTTAATAACCCTACCACACAAGACACTGCTACAAAGAAAGAAGAAATAGAAAATTTACCTTGTCCTCAATCTCTAGTTTAAAGAAGAATTTATTTGGATAAACACTTCAAAGCTCTCTGGTTTTTTGTTTTTTTAACGTGGTTTGTTTGTGCGTGTTTGCACATATATATATATATAATCAGCCTTTGACGCTCAACATGATCAAAAGTCTCCGAGATGATTTAGTTGTACAGTCCCATCTGAGGCCTTAAAATGATGAACGAGCTAATCCAAGCATATCTTCCCCTTAGCCACTCTGTGAAAATTCCCATTTCCTTTTGCACGTCCAGCATGAAGCACATGTGCTGGTCCGCAAAGGGAGCACAGACCTTATGATTTATTTACTGCACACTTGTTTTGAGAAGCTTTCAAAGCCTCCCCATGTGACACTTACAAAAGGCAAGAGATCTGAAATGGATTAGGATTACTGGCAGGGATTATGGATGGGAAATGTAGCACGCCGGCCTCTCGTGTCTTAACTGAGCAACCAGCTCTTATACACCGTCCTGCTGCCTTTTGTTACATGAAAAGTTTCTCTGGGGGAAAAGTTCCCACTCAATCCCTACTTTGGGAGGAAAAGTCCCTTGCTCAGGTCAGGATTTTGTAGTGCAGAAATAAAGTGCAGAGGACATAGGCAAATTAAAACCCAAAAGAGAAAGCTCTCGGTTCCTGGAACTGCAGAATGGCTTTGTCTGTTCCTCTTTTGGTTCCTTTTAGGATTAATCAGACAAAAAGCTTCAAAGTAACACAGATGCCATCAGCAGATACCCTTGCCAGCACAGGGCTGTTAATAGCAAGAAAATCCATAGTTGACTCATCTTGTCAGGGACCACTATGCTTGCTGGGAATATAATAGCGTTTTTAACCAAATGTGAATCCCAGTGGATGCAGTTTTGCATTCCTAGCTAAAATCTGGATTCGGAGAACTAGAAAGGAGCCTCCTCCACCATCCTTGTATTCTGAAGGGTTCATCCTCCACATAGATGCAAAAATCCTTATTGTGGCGCTGGAACTAAGGATGCTGCCACACGCCCTGGCTTGAAGTGGTTTCCATCATATACAGGGTTTACAGTTTGGTTCAATGGCTCTCAGCACCACCACTATATATATTGTTCCAGCACCCCTGTACTGAATCCCAGTGAATTGATGTCATCTTTCCTTGTGGCAATCCTTTGCTTAGGAAAAGTAATGAAAAGACTGCCCGAAGAAACCATTATAAAAGTCACACTGTATATGCAGCAGCAACTCTTTGGTACTCGTTGGGCTCTGCCACACTTGGAAAAAGAAAAACAAAAATCAACCTAAACTTAAAAAAAAATAAAAGGTACTTGCACACACCATTTACAGCAGTTACCCTAAAGGCGAATTAAAACAGTGGAGTTCAGTTATTAGTTGTTCATGAGTAATCAGACTGCTGCTGGGTGTTTGTGTAAATTGTTTGCAACAAACCACACTGACATTTGCTTGCATAAACTATTCAGTGGGTACTTACGGATGACAAATGTCTGCAAAACCAGGATCCATTTGCAAACAGGAAAAAAAAAAAAAGCTATATTCACAACAAATGTTACTCGCAATGAGTAATTTGATCATATCTATAAACCATAAAGATTCCGTGCCAGATCCTTAGCGAATGTAACTCAACAGACCTCTAGGAAAAGTCCATAGATCTATGCCTATTTACACCAGCTGAAGATCTGGTCCCCCAGCTTTGGGTGTGGCTGTTATGCAAAGATATGTGAATGAGAGAGAGGCTGCCAGCTCTACAAATTAAAGTGACATAGATACAGAATTAAGAAATCGGTGTGGCCTCCTTTATTCCCACATTCTTCCTGGACCCTCTGCTTCCCATCACATCAATTATGACACTATCTCAATAACTGACGCTCCTGAGTAAACTGGGTCAAAGCAAAGCTTGCAGTGCCTTTATCCAGGTAAAAAGTAGAGCATGTAGGTAAGTATGTAATGACATTTAGCTAGATATGGCATGATGAGATAAAGGACGCATGTTTCTATAAAGCTCTGTTAGGAAAAGCTCACATGACCAATTCAAAAATATTGCAAGGGACGCTGTGAATCAATGTTTTAAAGGGAACAATCGCTTTGGAAATTATTCTGCTATGCAATGAATTGTATCTAAATTTGATTGCAGAAGAGCACTACAGGTATTGAGATGCTGTCTGAATTTATCCAGCAGTCCAACCTCCTAGACTTTGGAAGGGCTGCATGCCCAGCCTCTGCTTCCACACCCAGACAACAATCCCTGAAGTCCTGCTATATTAAAGGTGTCCTGCATAGGGAATCAGAAAGGCAAAACCCCAGCTTTTTTTTTTTTTAATGTAGAAAGACAGTCAAGATACACTAAATACTTGCCCACTGTTACTTTTTCACATGAGCCATGGCTAAAAGGACCATGTGGATGGTCTGTGATTCCAAAGGGAAGAGAAAGAGGCAGGTGGAGGCCAGAAAAACATGCATTTGTCTCATCTTCAGTCATTTTGAGTACATTTCAGTGGAGCTCTCATCTTAGCATGCTGCGCATACACCTACTGTGCAGAATGCCATGTCCGCCCATTTCACCAAGGCCCTGGGGGTTACGCTGGCAGAGGGTAGGTCTACACTGCAATCGGAGGTGTTACTGCAGCTCTTACCTAGGAAACTTTTTATTTGAAAACGTATAGTCCCATCCTACAGTCCTGCTTCGGGCTAAATTCCCACTGACATCAATGAAAATTGTGCCCTATTAGGAATCAGATCCTGAACACTGAAACCATAAGGGTAGGTATTAACCTAAAATCAATCCTTCCAACTCTTGTGTTTTTCCTACAGCACCACAAATTGAATGAGTGACAGGTGCACGTTCACAGCATGATCAAAGGGAACATAGCTGCAAAATTTCTACTGTGCAGAGGAAATTCAGCCTCTGTTCATCCACAACCCCCTTAGGCTCAGTGCCATTATATCCCCTAAGCTAAGCCTGGCTGTTCTATCCTGGAGGAAAGCACATTAATTATAAGTTACACACAGTCCAAAGTTGCTCTGCGCACTCCCTTAGCATAAAGAACCACCTCTCAGATTGAGTGGTAATCTTCAGGGAAAACCAGCAATTCAGATCAAGGACAAACAAACAGTGTATTTCCATCCACTCTACAGGAATGCTAAGGAAATGCAATTTAAATTGCTCTGGGATATCATTGGGAAAACATACCCTTCCATCACCTATCACCTTGCGGTCCAATTAAGGGCCAAGGAAATGCTGGAACACAGGAGAACCAGTCTGATTCCAGGATCCCATGGGAGGTGTATTGCAGGGAGCCTGCACTGGGGATCCAGGCCCCTGTGTGCTGCAGAACACATCTCTGCATGGCCCTTCTCCACTCAGAGGAGGTAGGGGAGGGATGGGGAAAGAACACAGGCCTATCCACTAACCAGACACAGTTCCATGGAGGAGCAGCAATCTCACCGGCTGCTGTAACCCTGGTGCTGTAGCAGTGCCTGCAGAGTTCTCACTGACCGTCCCAACCCACCCAGGGATTGCTCCAGCACTCAGCTCATTTTACTCAGGGCTGGTGCTAAAGAGAGGACCATGAGGCTTCCGCTATGGATGTGGATCACAGGCCCCTTACATGTCCAATGAAAGAAGAATAACGAAATAGCCCTACACAAGCCAGAGAGTCAGCTGAATATTTTTATTTCAGTATTTTCTTACTGGCCAAGCAAAAATAGAGACTTTTTATTATTAATAAACTCATCAGTACATTCATTTAAAGTGCACATTGCATTCCAGAAACACGAATAAAAATCAGTTCCCTCTCTTTTAAAATCTGCTAGAAAGCCAATGAAATTTTTTAAAAGTTAGTAAAACCTTCTGTGATGGGTTCAGTCACAGAGACCCCCTTGGGACTGTCACCTGACATGCTGAAGTTACCTCTTAGCCCGTTTTCCCTGCCAGCCTGGGACTCCAGAACCCTGCCTTGTTGAGCCAGACACGCTAGCCTGCTGCAACACAGACCCAGGTCTGGTCCACGCCCCCAAAGCTGCAGACTTTAAAAACTGCTGAGCAGGTCACTTATCTCCAGCACCCAGATACCCAGTTCCCAATGGGATCCAAACCCCAAATACATCCTTTTTAATCTGTATAAAGCTTTTACAGGGTAAATTCAAAAATTGCCCGCCATCTACAACACTGATAGAGAGATATGCACAGCTGTTTGCTCCCCCAGATATTAATCACTTACTCTGGGTTTACTAATAAACAAAAATGATTTTATTAAGTATAAAAAGTAGGATTTAAGTGGTAGGGTGTGACGTTACTGACATGAACTGTGATCGTATAGATCATTGTTGCAACCAGGGTCCTATGGTTCCACCAGGTCTTGTACAGAGGAGGTCAAGTGGGGTGTGCATGGAAAGGTTGTCGTTTGCTGGTTACGATTATGCTGTCTGTATGTGTGTATCATTTTTGTATCTGAAGTTATGAATACTGGCTTTGTACTTGTATCTCAATGTGTTTGATTCTAAGTAGCCTCAGTGAAGCATTTGGTCAGCTTCTTGAGAAAGGACTAGTCTCAGTAAATGCCCAATCAAGAAACACTTAAATGACACTGGACTTTGGGAGATGCCAGTCCACATCTGAGCTTTCCTGGGAACGTTCAAACTAACATGTAAACAATGGCGTCGGCCTGCAAAAAGCTGAATCATTCATGGACATTTGACTTGCCCAGGTGGCTACAAACTCCATCTTGCTGCTGTGACTTTGCACAGAAGAACAAAGGGGGTTCCGCTCACAAGAGAGAGACTATAAAAGTCCCTGGAAGCCTCTCCATTTTGTCTTCAGCTGGCTCAAGAGATGGCCTCTCCACCCCCAAGAGATGCCTGAAAGAAACTGAAACAAACAACAGTAACTACGGGGGTGTGAGTGATTGCTGGACCCAGAATAGGAAGGAGTCCAGTCTGTGAAAGAAGCTTATTGGAACATCTCTGGGGGTGAGATTTCATCTGTAATCAGTTTCTTAATGTATTAGCTTTAGACTTGCGTGTTTTGTTTCATTTTGCATGGTAACTTACTTTGTTCCATCTGTTATTGAAATTACTTAAAACATACTTTTTATACTTAATAAAATCTCTTTTGCTTATTTTTTAACCCAGAATAAGTAATACCTGAGGAGCAAACAGCTGTGCATCTCTATCAGTGTTATAAAGGGTGGACAATTTATGAGTTTACCCTGTATAAGCTTTACACAGAATAAAACAGATTTATTTGGGGTTTGGCTCCCAGAAAGACTGAATACTGGGTGCTGGGAAAGTCTGTTAACTAAGAAGCCTCTGAGCTGAGTGGATCTCAGTTTCAGTGAACTGCAGGGAGGCATGGCCCAGCCTCTTAGTATGTGCTGTAGCTGACTGGAGTGTCTAACTCAGCAAGTTGGGAGTGGAGGGAAGTCTTCTCTGGCAGGGGAGTTTGTTCTCAGTAGTATCCCAACACATCTAGTGACAGTCTTGAGGGAGTTTCTGTGACCAAACCCGTCACGTAAGTGGTTCCAAGTAATAGCAAACAAAGCAAAGTAAGTCACCAAGCAAAATAAAGCAAAACCGCACAAGTCTAAGCCTAATATATTAAGAAACTGTTTACAAGTAAAATCTCACCCTCAGATGTTCCAATAAGCTTCTTTCACAGACTAAAAAGTGACAAAGAGAGTCCTGTGGCACCTTATAGACTAACAGACGTATTGGAGCATAAGCTTTCGTGGGTGAATACCCACTTCATCGGATGCTTGTAGTGGAAATTTCAAGAGGCAGGTATAAATATGCAGGCAAGAATCAGGCTAGAGATAATGAGGTTAGTTCAATCAGGGAGGATGAGGCCCTCTTCTAGCAGTTGAGGTGTGAACACCAAGGGAGGAGAAACTGCTCTTGTAGTTGGCTAGCCATTCACAGTCTTTGTTTAATCCTGAGCTGATGGTGTCAAATTTGCAAATGAACTGAAGCTCAGAAGTTTCTCTTTGGAGTCTGGTCCTGAAGTTTTATTGCTGCAGGATGGCTACTTTTAAATCTGCTATTGTGTGGCCAGGGAGGTTGAAGTGTTCTCCTACAGGTTTTTGTATATTGCCATTCCTAATATCTGACTTGTGTCCATTTATCCTTTTACGTAGTGACTGTCCAGTCTGGCCAATGTCCATAGCAGAGGGGCATTGCTGGCACATGATGGCGTAGATTACATTGGTGGATGTGCAGGTGAATGAACCGGTGATGATGTGGCTGATCTGGCTAGATCCTGTGATGGTGTTGCTGGTGTAGCTATATGGGCAGAGTTGGCATCGAAGTTTGTTGCATGGATTCATTCCTGAGCTAGAGTTACTATGGTGTGGTGTGTGGTTGCTGGTGAGAATATGCTTAAGGTTGGCGAGTTGTCTGTGGGCGAGGACTGGCCTGCCTCCCAAGGCCTGTGAAAGCGAGGGATCGTTGTCCAGTATGGGTTGTAGATAGGGTGACCAGAAAGCAAGTGTGAAAAATCGGGACAGGGGGTGGGGGGTAATAGGGGTAATAGGTAATAAGAATAAAAAAAAGCCCCAAATATCGGGACAGTCCCTATAAAATCGGGACATCTGGTCACCCTAGTTGTAGATCACTGATGATGCGTTGGAGAGGTTTACAAATCCAGACTAACATGGCTACCCCTCTGATAGTTTCACAGACTAGAATCCTTCCTAGTCTGGGCCCAATCCTTTGCTGGAACTAATAAGGACTGTCCCAGGGGAGACATCATAGGTGAAAAGCAGCGGTGTTCTCATGACTGACAGCCCCCTTTGTTCCGTTCCACCCCCTTTTATAGCTTTGGCACCAAGCGGGAATCTTTTGTCCCTCTGGGTCCTCACCCCTCCTTCTAAATGGAAAAGTACCAGATTTAAGATGGATTCCAGTATCATGTGACATGATCACATGTCCTGTGAGACCTCATTCTTCATTACCCATGGGCTGGCCCACACATTCACAAGAAGGCTTGCAGGTAAATAAACCCATTCACAACCAATTGTCCTAGTCAATGGGAGCCATCAAGATTCTAAACCACCATTAACGGCCCACACTTTGCATAGTTACAATAGGACCTCAGCGTTATACTTCATATTTCTAGCTTCAGATACAAGAATGATACATACATACAAATCAGATGAACACATTCCGATTATAAGTTTTGTAATGATACCTTACAAGAGACCTTTTGCATAAAGCATATTTCAGTTACATCATATTCACATTCACAAGCATATTTTCACAAAGCATATGGAGTGCAACATCACATCTTCATTCCAGAACACGAACAAAATCAGAATCTTGCAAGTCAGCTTTACCTGAAATCTTCATGGAATTGTTTTGCACAAAACAACTACAGTGCATTAATTTAGTTTAAAAGTGATGCTGAACTTGGAAAGCTTCAGCTTTCCCCCCTTTTGTCTGTCAAAAGAGAGAGAGTAAGAAAGAAATGAGCATGGATCTGCACAGAGCAGAGAAATAAAGCAAACACTTTAAATTCTCCAGCAGAAAAAAAATAAACCCTGCTATCTCAAAAGCTCAACTTGACCACTGCTAACCCTAGGGTCAAATCCATGTCCAGCTAAAGTCAACAGCCAAACTCCCACTGAAGGCAATGGGATCAGAATATAGCCCTGAAGGATTTCTCCTCTCTTCCAGGAATGGGAATGCAGCAGCAGCAGTCACACCTCAACCTCCTGCCACAGCCCTGAGCCCCTCTCCCACACCCCAAACCCCTCATCCGCAGGTTTGTTGGGTCACAGGCATCAACAATTTTCTTCAACTGGGTCGCCAGAAAAAAAGTTTGAAAACCACTGTTTTATAGGACTGCACCTCTAGCCCCTGCTGGACATTTAAACTGCATCATTAAAAGCTTCATAAAATTAAGTGTGATTTTTAGGCCCGACCCAGGACTGAAAGAGCAGGCCATTGAACTTCAGTGGGAGTTGGGCTCTTATGAAAATCTCAGCCTAAGTTCCCACAAAGTTCCCTCACCTCAACAGGACAGGAAATCCCATCCACAGGTACCACTGAGAGTTCATACTCAATGAAAACTGCTCTCAGCACCAATATGTTACTTACACATGTTCACTCCAAGGTTCTGATCCGTGTCATGTACTTGTCTGGGACTGCAGCACTCATTACTGTGGTATATATTGTGTAACTGGGGGAAAAGGGGGAAAAAAGATGTACTGTGTTCTTAAAATACCATCCCAAATCCAGGAAGATACAGGTAACAACAGCAAAGCAACAGAATCAATCTTAGTAGAAAGAAACATTCTACATGTCAGAATCAAAACAATAAAAAGGCACAGAGTGTTGAACTATCTGGAAGAGTTTGGTAATGCTGACAGCCAAATTCTCTCCTGGTGAAAACTGGCACAGCTCTATAGACATCAAGGGAATTTTACCCAGCAGAAAATATGCCCTAAATTGTGAGTCTGCATCTATTTGATCAGTTTACTAGAATATTAATATTATTGATCTCAATTGCTACAGTGACAGAATTCAAATTGTGAGAAAGAGTATAAACACAATATATAGGTGATTAAATCCTTATTGCTGATCCCGAGGAACCAATTCCAGAGCTCTTAGCGTGAGTGAGGGAAGCTGTGGAAATACTGAGCTACATATAAAAGTAAAACAGGACAACGGGAAGAAGGGGAAGATGTAAATGTTTGTAAAATATAGAGCCATTATGGAGCAAGTGAAAGAACTCAGTGCTGGTTAGGCATGCAGTAGCTTGTAAACCTATACTCAGTAGCTATGGTATGTATGTATTATTTTTTCCTCTTCAAAGCAAAGCAGATTTACTAACACAGATTAACAAAGGCAAGAGTTACAACAAAAACTAAGTGGAAAATGAACGCTCAACATATCAGGAGCAAGATGCACCACTCAGCAGAAGAGCAGTTGGTCTGAATATCAATTTACTTCATTGTTGTGTATCACTATGAAGTTTAGACTTCATGCACAGGAGGACTGAGCCTTATGAAATACGATTCTTTCACTGGACAGCGAGTGACCGACAAAGAAACAAACCCAAGCGAGGGCAGACACTGAAAAGCATCGTGCACAGAAGCAGTGTTTAGGGCTGGGGAAAATCATTAGATATTTTGCATATTTAAAGGAAAATCATCTGACAATCAAAATCAATATTAAATATAAACTGCCCTGGAGTGGCAGTGGGCACTGATATATGTTTCTAAACATGATACTTACTTGTTTAAGACCAGCCTCACTGATAATACCTATTCAAAAAAAATTAAATTGTGTCAGATGAAAAGAAGTGTTAAAGGCTATTTAGAAACAGTGGGATACAATTATTTAAGATGGATAATGCAAGATCAAAGGTTACCCTATCCATTTTTAAAAATCAGAGCACTTTACTGAACATTTTGAAACAAAAAAGCTTTGAAAATGCCCAAAGTTTGTCAAGTTCCTGCATTTAAGAGGCAGATATCAACCTTCTCCTTACATTCTACCCCCTCAGCATCTGTAGTATTTATACATGTGCTTGTATAAAAGAAATCATCTAATAATGCTGGTGATACAGTCAACCTGCGTCCCTCACATGCTCCTGTCTGAGCAGGTCAGAACACAGCTATGTTACACACGCTCCTCGTTTAAAAGTAATAGTTCATAGCTTCCTAAAGGGAATGAGGCACCTTTCTAGACCTGGGTCCTTTAGTCCACGCCCACAATAGTGCAGGATTTTACTCTGTGTTATAGGCCTGATCAAAAGCCCGATGGGCTTTAAATGATTGGGAGTCTTTTAGCTAACTTCTATGGGCTTGGGATCAAGCCCCATATGTTAAATGGCCTTAGCCAGTAGTTCTCAAACTTCTGTCCTGGTGACCCCTTTCATGTAGCAAGCCTCTGAGTGTGACCCCACCTTATAAATTAAAAACACTTTTTAATATATTTAACCCCATTATAAATGCTGGAGGCAAAGCGGGGTTTGGGGTGGAGGCTGACAGCTTGCGACCCTCGCATGTAGTAACCTCCCAACCCCCAGTTTGAGAACCCCTGGCCTAACCCAATTATTGGAATCACCCCTTGCTCAGCTTTGCCTGTAAAAATCTCTCCGCCCAAACAACGCAAGCATTTTAGAAGCAAGTAATGTCACTCAGTGGAAACTGGGAGTACTGTGGCATGAAAACAGGCTCTGGCACCTTTTGAGTCTGAGCCTGCTGTAATGTCATTCCTCCTGCAGAGGTTGTACATGGTTAATCTGGTGGCCTCTATGGCTGTGCTAGGTAGAATTTTGAAAGGACGAATGATCTGAGTTTGGAGACGACATGTCACTTGAGAATGTGGCATCACACATTGTCATATTCTTTTACAAGGGCTGAACCAAAATTCTGACTCTGAACACCACGGAAGCACTTAATTCCAGCTCCAAATCCAGAGCCCATCACTCAAAAAAAAATACAGTACTTTGCCAACGGTCCCCATGACCAAAAAACTAAAAAAAATAATTAAAAATTCCAATACTGTTTTTTCTATTGACTTATACTCATTTTTCGTAATATATTCCATTATCCAAACATCTGGGGACTTCCAATTTTCACTCCTCCATTAAAACTTTTAGTTTCTGTATGAAACTAAGTTTTGTGTTGTTGCCATATTTTTCCACCAAAGAGGTCGTTGCCAAAGCCCATGATAATTTAATAATTACAAAATAATTAAAATTCTTCTCTCCTCCCCTGTGACTTCTGAAGCATTGCAAAAAAAACCTTGATTGAAGCCACCACAGTTATTAAATAAAATGGGTAGAAATCAGTGGGACTTGTGCTTTTAAACTCCCTTATATGCTTCTGAAAGTCTATCATATCTGAATTACTGCCTAAAAACCCCACAGGAATCAAAGCTGCCCCATCTCAGATGAAAAATAATCTGAATAGATTTACATTAAATTACAACAAAATAAATTAAGCTGGTATGCAAAGTATTTCTGAGACAGACTTTGAATAACCGGAGATAAAAACTCGTTGGGGCAGAGTCTGTCTTCTTCTTGTATGTACAGTGCCTAGCACAATTGGGCCCTGATCCTTCATTGGCACTAGCACAACATATAAATAGTCTTAATACAGATCTTCAAATTCAGCCTTAAAACCGCAATAATAATTTACACTTCTACAGCATGTTTTGTCTGAGGATCTCAAAGCACTTGAACAACCTCGTGAACTAACGCTCTTTGTGAAATACGTATTACCAGCCGTGTTTTATCGGCTGGAATACAGAGACACAGAGAGGGTAAGGATCAAGTTTTCAGAAGTGCCCAATTAATTCTGGATGCTCAGTTTGAGACCACTGCAGCCTAATTTTCAGAGAAGCTGAGCGCCCACACTGTCAGCTGGAGCCAATGGGGGCTGAAAATTACACTCCAGGATTCTCAGCTTGGGTGCTCCAAAACTGAGTCACCCACAATTAACAGACACTGGAAAATTTGGGCTTAAGTAACTTGCCCATGGTCACACACTGAATCAGCAGCAGAGCCTGGCTCAGTTCTTCATCACTAGAGCACAGTTCCAGTGACCCTGGATGATGACAGCCACTCAAATGAGCAAAAATTAGCCCTTTGCTGTATGTCCTTCACCATGCACTGCCTATGTAGTTTTCCAAATCCTCACTAAAAACAATCACATTCCTCAATCGCTGCTCTAACCATCTCTCCAAACAGCAGAATTTTAAGTCAACATCCAGACATCATGATGCAAAATTTAAAAGAAATACCTGAAAGAGGGTCTCAAAATTAATATTCTCCCATCCAGTGGCATTGAGAGCTTTAATGGCTGCAGTTCTGCAAGGAAATGATGCAATGTCATTCAAGAAAAATAACCATCATATAAAACATCATGCAGCCTGAATGAGAAATGTTTGCCACTAAAATCAATCCATGTCAAAACATCTACCTGGGTCTCAATTACTCTAAAAGATGGTATGAGCTGAATCTAGTCCCCCATAAATTTGAATGAGAGGCATTACCATTAAAGGATATAGCTACAGAACTGCAGCCAATCTACCAACATATTTTGCACCCTTGCATCAAACAGTCAATCAACTAAAAATGTTGCTGAAGCATTTAACAGTGCCTCCAAACAGTGCCTGAATACTGTGACTAGGGTTAAATTCTGTTTTCTACTGGGACATCAACCCCAAGCATCTTTCCCTTCCCACAATTTTCTTCTGCCTCACGTTAGAGAGCCGTCACCTTGTAACCACTGTGCTCCCAGCCAAAGAGCACTGGTACCAGTCAGTATCACTCCTTACCTGGTCTAGTTTCTTCCGAATGATGCTGCAGGAGCTGAAGCGGCTGCCTGCTCAGCACACGAAGCTGCCCAGGGGAGCACCCAAAAGTCTGTGTCACCTCTTATATACGAAAACAGCATCCGAGGTCACAATCCAACTCAAACTCACCTTCGATCATCAAATGGAGGAGGGGTTGTCCAGTGGTCATAGTTTGTCTCTACACGGAACCACCTACACCACAAAACAAACCAAAACAGCAAGTGTAATTTCACCCAGTTGCACATGTGGCTAATAAAAACAGACATGAGTCATTATGTCTCTATTTAAAAAGAACAAAAAGGTTCCCCCACAAGTCTGTCAATTCCCCTGTCAACAAAAAGCCCAATGGCACAGTAAAAGGCAAGCTCCTGGTTGTACTGAGCGTTCCCATACATAGACTGTTAAGGAGATTGGAAAAACTCTCATTACTGTCAAAGGCAAAACTACCATTGACTTCAAGTGAAGCAGAATCAGGCCCTTAAAATGGAGTCTGATCTGAGAAGAAACTATATAACAACAGACCTCTCTCATTCATTGGCTCTGCTCCCAAAGAACCTTAAGTTTTTTGGCATGTTTGTTTGTTTTACTTCAGTGAAAAAAATAAGGTTTTTAAAAATGCTTTTTACTTCTGTTAGCCCTGCAAAGCCAACGTGACTAACAGTGAATTAGCTGGATTCTTCTTGTGCATCAACTGAATTGTCTGCTAAATTCTAGTTAGAACGACAAATTATTTACCCAATACACCCCTCACTGAAACTAGTGGGGTTGCAGATAGGTCACAGATGGCCCAGTTTAGCGTGCAAATCTTTCATTACCAGCGATTATGCAAAAAGGAGGAAAGAATCCAGCGTAACTTTCAAATCCCACAGTGAGTGTGCAAGGCTAACAGTCAGAAAAACAGCCTGTTACTTGTAAATTGACCTGTACATCAGCGACACACATGAATTTGAAACAACCCTGAATATCCTACGTACATGTAGACTAGCATATTATTGTCAGTGAAGCAGCTCAGCAATTGGATAGCATTTATATCTGTATCAGTAACTGAACTGTACTTCTTGTCACAGGCTTATATAATCTCAATTTTGTTTATTGTCCTCAGTAAAGAAAAAATCAATCCACACGTCCCTCTTCTCCCCCCTGTTCTCAGAGGACTGGCCCTGCCCTGTCTGGAAGTGGCTTCCTTGGCTGAGGAGGGCTGGATGGAGCTGCATTCAAAGACATCAGTGAAAGAGTCTCCTGGCTCAGCCATAGTCGACACTGCAGACGCACAAGATGCTGCCCTCCCACCAGGTCGCGGGTCTATTGAACACTCTTCCCAACAGCAGCTCACAAAGGTGAAACAAAGCAACACTTGTGGCCACTTACGCTCCGGCTGTGGGCTCAAGAGGCCAGATGTCTGCCGGCCCCCTTCTATTCCTTGTGATGACCACGCCCTCTTTGGGCGACGTCCCTGCGACGATGTAGTAAACGTCTGCAATGATCGGGGTCGCAGCCAGTTTGAGAACGGCAGCTTGAAAGTCTGCAGCCTTGCTCAGGGTCTAATGCAAAACCAAAATCACCGGGAATCAATACTGCACAGCCTGCCGAGTACTGCATCAAGACAGCTCAGAGACGGGAGGGCTCTCGGCTCCAGCGAAGGCTGCATTTTATGGAAAGGTCAAGGTTTGGCTTAGTGATCAGTAGAGTGAGTATCTGTGTAGTATGGGAATGGTTTCTCAGTTAGGCCCTGATCTTGCCATCAATGTACACACTTTAAGCAGGCCCACTGAAGCCAAGAGGACTAGTCAATGTGCTTGAACTTAAGCAGACATCTAAATGTTTGCAGGATGGGGCCATATATAAAGTCAAATTGTAAACTCCATCCTCACACAAGTGAGCAGTTAATGCCAAGAGTCGTTCCTCTTAACTCATCAGGCCCATTAGGAAGAATGAGGAAACCAAAAAAAAAAAAAAAGAAAAACCACCCCAAGACTGGGATTTTTAAAAGAGCCTAAGGAAATCAGGCCCCTGCTCCCAGCTGACTTCCAGTGGGACTTGGGTAGTTAACTCCCTTAGGCTACTTTGAATATCCCAGCCCAAACACACCATTGTCTGGTAGGTCCAGGTTTGGTGAACAAACATTTTTCCCATAGCTAATGTGACATTTTAAAAAATTCCATTAAAATAGCTGTCCAACCCGACTTGAACCATTCGTCATAAGAACCAGGAATGGACAATGACTAGGAATTGAGTACGCTGGTTTCACGGTCCAAACTGAGCAATGCTGTCAATTTCCAAGGAAGCACTTCCTAGGACTGAGCCCTAAATTATGGGATGAAAGATAAAAGGTTTCTCCAGGCCTTGGTTTTAACTTTGGTTTATGTGAATACTGGTGACAGTGGGGAGATAAAAATGCAAATGAGTTATTTAGGCCTTGTGCCTGCAAACTTATGCATGTAACTTCACACAAATGACTAGTCCTATTGATGTCAATGGAGTTACTCACATGTGTAAAACGATGCACGTGCCAAAGTGTTTGCAAGATTAGGGCTGTAGGAAATACTCCCTTAAAAACTGACCCTAACAAATTAACAAAGCATAGGAATTAAAAGCAAATAGGGCTTGTGAAATAAATTTAAAAAAAAGACAGCAGGTATCTTGTACAGTAACTCCTCACTTAAAGTCATCCCGGTTAATGTTGTTTCGTTGCTGATCAATTAGGGAAGATGCTCATTTAAAGTTGCGCAATGCTCCCTTCTAACCTCGTTTGGCCGCTGCCTGCTTTGTCCACTGCTTGCAGGAAGAGCAGTCTGTTGCAGCTAGCTGGTGGGGGCTTGGAACCAGGGCAGACCGGCAGCTCCCCTGTCAGCCCCCCTAAGTTCCCTGTGCTGCAGCCGCCCAGCAGGCTATCAATTGCCGGCAGTTCAGCTGTCCCTCCCCCCACTGCCACGTGCTGCTCCTGCCCTCTGCCTTGGAGCTGCTCCCAGAAGCCTCCTGCTTGCTGTGCGGGGGGGCTAGGGAGGGGCTAATATCAGGGTGTTCCCCTCCCTGTTCCTTTACCCCATTTCCATGGTGGGGGGGCACAAGGCTCAGGATGGAGGGAGTTTGCTGGCAGCAGCTGCTGTCTCAACTTGCTGATCTACTTAGAAGGCCAATGTACTTAGAGTGTGGTCGGAATACTTAAAGGGGCAATGCACGGCTCTCTCCCTCTCTCTCACACATACAGCATGTGTGTCTGTCTCTCTCCACCATGTTATCTCCCCTCCCTCCATTCGGGCTGCCTTGTAGCGTGTGAGGCTACATTAACAACATGTTAACCCTTGAGGGCTCAGCCAAGTGCTAGTTCATCATTTAGCAGTAAGGCATTCCCTGGCAAATATCCCACCCTCTGATTTCACCACCTCAACCAAGCTTCACAATCATCATCGCTGTGTACCAGTATTAAATTGTTTGTTAAAAAGTGTGTGTGTGTGTGTGTGTGTGTGTGTGTGTGTGTGTGTGTACGTGTACACATATAATATAGTCTTTTGTCTGGTGAAAAAAATTTCCCTGGAACCTAACCCCCACATTTACATTAATTCTTATGGGGAAATTGGATTCGCTTAACATTGTTTCGCTTAAAGTAGCATTTTTCAGGAACATTAAGTGAAGGGTTACTGAATAACAAACAAGATACATGAAGAAATTAAATGTTTAGCAATGTCTGGCTCCTAGTAATCAAAGGTTTGTTTTTTTCTCATATACAGCAGTCTCAATGTTTGCTTGTTATTCCACTGAAGTTATGCAAGAAACATACTGTGTGTATGGTACAAAGGTCACGACCATTTTCTAGACAGCATCTGCAAATTCATTTCAGATGTGCTGAACTAGTATCAGGTGCGTGAACGAGAGCCATACAGGAAAGAAGCAGGAGGTTGGATTTTTGTGTAACAATGTGTAAGTGTTCTCCTCTCATCACCTCGTTCAAAGTCACTTGTTTGGTTCCCTTAGCTAGCCCTGGAGCTGTGCACTGAAATCCTAATAATTGCTTAGAGCTTCGTGCACATACTTCCTATGCAGCCCTCTGTACATTCCTACCTTCATTCCACATAACATGGCAAGATGGAGTTCGGTTACAAAGAGTTCATTTTCTTTAGCTTTTGGACAAGATGTATCCGGCATTTCAAAAAATTATTACTATTGAGAGTTCAATAATCAGCTATAGGGGGAACTCTGCAATTCAGGAAGCCTAGTATACTCACAGTCTTTCAACAAACATCCAGTGTTACACGTAACGACTCCCTCCTTGACAATTTAATCTCTCCCCTTTGGAGTTTCACCAAATTAATCAAATATAAGATCCCACAATGCGACTTTGATGCCTCAACAGGGTATGTATTATTTTTCAAATGTCTTCATTTTGAGATGTTCTGGCAAAAGGCATTTTGCTTTACAATAAAACTGTTACACTAATTGTTTCAGTACATACATATTGCTGAAGGCAAAACAGTGGATAAGCAGGTGGTTATTTTAAACTGACTCCCTTCAACAACTAACAAGCTACTGCAGAAGCGTTCATTCATGTTCTTCTGAGTTTGAGATGAGCGCTAGTTTGAATCTTCCTGAGAAGATTCAACTCCCATCTAGCTAACTCAGTATCAGTGAAGACATGGCAGCACAGGCTACCTGCTTGAGTAATATTCAAGGACCCAAAAGAGCTTGTACAGCCTAGGCCACTGTGGCTTCACAGCTTTTGTTACCTGATCTAGCTAGATCAAAGCCAGCTCAGCTGTGTCTACATGTGCTGCAGTCACACCTCTGACTGCAGAGTAGACAGACTTATCAAAACTGCCAACTACGGCGCTGCTTTCAGACACTGCAAACCTGCTCTGCAGTGGAACATACTGTTTATTTTACTTGGAAACCAAAGCGTCTTGTTTGTTATAATTCATGACACGGAGAACCAGCGCAGTTTTATTTTGCCAACTACCCAGCACATCACATGTGTGTGACTCCATTAAACCACAAACTTAGCCAGAGGTTTAAGTGCCTGTGTAATTCTCACTGTGAAGCTGAATACTTTCTGAAGTAATAGCCTATATATGCAACTATACTTGCAAGTAGTGTAAAATACCTTCCCTATCGCATACCCACCTGTAGGTCTAGCTATCAGTGCAGCTATTATGCATTTACACTATTTTGTATCCACCTGGTCCCTTAAAATAATTCCTGTTCTGTGGGACAGGCATCTTTTCACAGAAACGTAAATGTTATTGAGTGATAAATTCAAGCTACCTGGCAAGAAGCCCCTGCAGTACTGGAAGGGCCTCTATTTCCTGCCCTAGGGCAGTTTATAGCTCAAAAACTCTCAGCCAATACAATATGCTCCTATACAGGTCATATACTTGCCAGTGTATCTATGTAATTTTCGACGCAAATGAAAAATGGAAAAACAGTTGTTATTATAGTTTGCATCTTCAAACAGCTTGTGACTAAGATAAAGAAGATGAAATACTTTGCATACTTACATCCCTGATAAGCCAGCTGACTGGGACGTTTCGACTCAAGAAAGCAGCTATTGCATTCTCCCACCATCCTCCCTTAGCTGCAAAAAGAAAGGGAAAGTGCTATTACACATGCAGGCAATTCCTGCTGCCAACCAATATCTATACTGTGCATCTTCATCATCTCTCCCCATCTTACCATCCTTCACCTCTCCTCTCAAGCTCCATTTTCAATCTCTATAATCCTCTCCCTCTCCTTCACTACCACAGTCCAGTACAATAAATTCTCCATCCATGCTGCTATTGGGAATCAAAGTGGCAGCCACTGATTACCAACTTCAGCATCAGCTGTAGCAACTCTTGGGTGAAGACTGACCCACCAAATAGCTACAATGCAACAGTCACTGTGACAGGGACCAACACTATAACAGAGTTTGAGAAAAGACTAGTTGTCCCCCTTTACCTACACCAAAAACCCAAAGGTAAAATCACTGTAGGAGACTCAATATCAAGTGACTTGAAGGGGCGCTGTCACAACAAATACTCAACACCTCTCAGGAAAGACCAGCACTAGCAATTTCAGTCAGAAAGTCCCCAAGTTCCTTTTCCATTACAGCTGGTGACTCGCTGACTTTTCCATTTATAAACATTATTTCTTCATAGCAGAAACTGGGCAAGAGAAAGGCTGAGGTTAGTGTAACAGAGGGCAGAGTCTTGTAACACACATTATGGACAGAGCCACAATTCAGCCAGCTTAGCCTAAACCGTTAACAGCTTCTAGGGGAAACATTCCTACTTTATGTTCCCTATATCGTTTATTGTATTGTAATTCTACAAAGAATGAAAACTGCTGGACAGAAATCTGGAGCCCAGCTAAAAAAGTAGTGACAACTGTTTGGCTGAAGAAAACTAAGCAGAACAGAAACTGACATTCATGGTTAAAATTATCCATGGGCCAGAAACACGAAGGAGAAAGTCCACAGGAAGAGTCCTTCCCGTCACTTAAATAACTATTAGGCTAATGTAGAGCCATCACCTCCTCCAGTCTCATGACCCCTTCCCCCAATTTTATCTCAATGGTTCAGCGGTAGGTAAGAAAGCAAGCCAGCGGCAGTTGTTATTCTGCACAACAGTAATACACGCTCCCCACATGCTGCTGTTGGTGCTATTGTTCTTTGTAGAGACCACGGTCATACATCCTTAGCATATAAGAGTGCATGACGTGAGATCACCATCTCAGTCCAGTTGCTGGTGGACAAGGGAGGCCTAACTTGACCCACATCAAACTACCTCTTAACTCTGGGGCTCAGACCCATCTCTAATATTTACAATGCTTAATTCTCCTTTTGCCTCCCCACCATCGCGTCCCCCCCCCACCGCAAGTTAAACATTGGTTTGCTTCTTTGTAAAACTGGGATCCAAGTTCTGACCATTCTATACATGCCTCTCAATCCTCCAATCTAAACTCAGGTCCCCAAGGGAGAAAGAATGGCCTCTAATGTAAAGGGGCATTGCCACCTCTGCCTTCATTGCCCCCAAATGCCCTTCCATTGTCATCAACTGTCCCTTCTCTCGCCAATGACCCCTCAAGTAGGTCTCCACTGCTTCTCAGTCTTCCCTTATCCTTTAATCCACTGTCTTCAACCCTTCTTTCCCCCTACTGAAGATCCCATTGCCTCTCTTCTCTTTTCCCCTGCATTGCCCTGTATGCATGGGCCCCACCATACTGGAACAGGCCAGGGGATCCAGCCTTTTGACTCCATGCACAAGATGGTCTGTCTCTCTCAGCCCCATGTCTCCCTTCCTCAATGGTGTCTCCTCAAAGGGCCACAAATTCTCCTCCTGGGCCTCCCCAGAATTCCCCCATCTCCTGCTTCTGCTGTTTGAAGTTCAAATGCTGCCGTGTAGACATCGAAACATCTCTCCTCTCCAGGGTGGCCCCAGGGTGCTTATGTATGCAGAAGGCCAGAAAGTTGTGCTCTACCCCACTTCAGTGGCCAGCATGTTTGAGGGAGACTCTGGAAGAAGGGTGGGACAGGGATAAATGCAGCTGAACTGCAATGAGTGCCATCCAGTGTAGGAGAGTTGTCAGGCATAAGGTGATAGCTCCAACCTCGCTTTGACAAAACTGCTTTAGAATGATGTTCTACTACATCGTTTACAACTAAGAAGTTAAACTATTGAAATGTTTTGGTATGACAGTGCTGTGGTTGAGAGTTTGACTTACCTCGTTCGTCACCAGAGATTGTAAACTTGTGTGGACTCTGTCCGGTCCATAAGCCCACATAGCCCATAAACGTGGTACCTTTATACGCTACCTACAATCAGAATATGTACAGCATTCTATAATTATGGGACAGACATGTTTTTAATACAATGTTCCAAAACAGCATCTTATATTTTACCTGTGGATTTCCAGTAAAGAAATAACTGGATTCCACCTTATGTCATTTGAAAAAGTTCACACAATAACATTATGACATTAAAATAGCTGCATCATGATTGAAGGGGAAGGAAATTAAAGATTAAATTCCACTGCATTTCATTGTTAAGGATAACCCAACTGCTATTAAAATGTTGTTCAAGAGTATCGGACTGTGAGGCAGAATCTTCCATTTCTAAGACAGACAGATATGAGGAGATTGCAACAGCAAATAAATTATTTAAAATATTAAAAAGTAAAACACACAGATTGGTCAGTGTTTGCAGAAGTTGTCAGACTGCCAGCCATGCAATAAGATTCTTAAAAAGGAAAAGATAGTGCTGAAAGGGAGGAATCAGAGACGAAAATTACCTGTTTGGCTCTTGAATCCCTCTCCTCACTAAAACTGAACTCTATTGTACATGTTCAAATATTTTGATCATGTTTTAAATGTGCTCTGCATTTGGTCTCCTTGGGAGACTATTCTCCAGCCAAATACATCGGACAATCAAGAAGATGTTTCTTAGACTCAGTCTGAGTTCTCTTTTCTTAATTTCCTTTCATTAAACTCTTGTTATACTCCCATGTACCACCTTAAATAATTCCTCTCCATTCTTGGAGTTTTCACCATTCTAATATTTGTAAACTTGTGCCATCCCTTCACTACCCAATACATATTTTGCTCTTTCAATATTTCCTTGTAAGTAGGTCTCTCCTGGCCCCAGGTCAATTTTGTTTTAGTATGAATTCTGTCCAGTTTTTCAATTTCTCTCTGATATTTTGGTGCCCAAATATGAATAACTCAAATGCAGTTACACCATAGCCCTAGAGAGAGTGGTGGGGGTGCTCAGATACTACAATGATATACAAATCTCTGTTATATAAACCTGGATAGATGGAGAAGCATTCTAAATAGCAAATATTCTATTACTCATTTTCTTGCTCTCCTCTGTGGATTTGTTATTCAATTCACTAAATCTAGCTGCTTAAATATATGCAGACCTGTGTGCCATTCTCAGAAAACAGCATCAACCCATGCCAAAAAGAGACCATACCTGCCCATTTTGCATAAACTGCACGTCAATTGTAATCTTGCGTAAAATATCTCCAAAACCATAATCCATGTTCCGACCATGGTAAATGTTTCCCTTGGAATCTTGAGCAACAATACTGGTACAGAACCTTGGAAAACAAAAGAAGAGGAACAATTTAAAAAACCCCAAAACAGACATTTTTTCAATAGTGAATAATTTTTCAGGAAATTTCTTACAGCAGTGACTGAATCTTTATTTTATTTTCTCTGTAAAGTGCCATTAACACTTATGGCATTGCATATACAAATGTTGAACAGCTACAGTTTAAAAAAAAACATGTTGAAACCACAAAGCAATGTAAACTCTCATATGTGAAAGTAAAAGTTGTGTTTGCAACCTTCTCTCCACCCCTTTCAGCATATGCATTACAATGCCGTCTTTAATTATATACCATTTCTACGCTGTATATATTGGCAAACAATTGTTTTTACTGACTTAGATACACATCTAAAATATCCTAAAGTACTACGTGCTACTCTTTGTCTGACAGACCAACAGAGTCCATGAAAGTTATTTATAGGACAAACACAATTAGAACCCAGCACTATAACTCCTAGGTATAAAGGTCAGGTGCTATTCTTGGTATGTAGACATCTCAGTTTCCTCCAACCATAAAAATATCTTTTCAAGCAGGTAACATGCTGCTTTCCTTCACTAACCTTAAAGGTACCAATCC
Organism: Mauremys mutica; assembly: GCF_020497125.1. Classification (NCBI taxonomy): domain Eukaryota; kingdom Metazoa; phylum Chordata; order Testudines; family Geoemydidae; genus Mauremys; species Mauremys mutica. The sequence goes on along the minus strand of NC_059076.1, from coordinate 17,871,055 downwards.
CCAGCCTGCTGCAAATTATCAACTAGTTCAGCAGTTCCTTTGGATACAAAATAAGTTGGGGAAAATCTAAAATTATGCCCATAAAATACATGATGTATTTATATTTACCTTGACGAACCCAGGGTCAAGTTAAAAAGAATTAACTTAGCTAGGTCTCTCTCTTCATCCTTGCCTAAAACAGTAATTACCCTTAATATAGCAGGACTGGGCCTGATATTAAAATGCATGCTTTATACATTGGCTCTCAACTCTCTAAAGCAAAAATCAAAAACAGATATTGAATTATTGACAATGAAAATTATATAAATGTATCAGAATTTAAAAAATTATATGTACCTACGGTTGTAGAAAAAAATTACATTATTTAAGAAACAGGATGTAATCATGTAATTAAAGACTGTATCACAATGTATGTACACAAAAGAGAGTTCAAATTCCACATGCAGCCTCTTAACATCGACTGCTCCTGACCTGAGTACTTAACTGTGCAACTTAACATCTCTGCAATGCCCTAGCCTACTCATCATGACGCCCACAGATGTAAGTCCCAGGAGTTGTGCAGCTTTTTGTCTTACAAGACGTAGTGAATAGAGCTGGGTGGGAAATATTTTTCCTGTCTTGGGAAAATTTTCAAGATTTTGAAAACATTTTGGGGCCCAAATTGGGACAAAAAGTTGAAGTCTCAAAAGTTTTTGCAAACTGACAATTAAAAAAAAAAAAATCTGTTTAGGTCAATCAAAATGGTTTGTTTTGATTTCAACCTTTTAATGTTTTATATTTTAAACTATAATTAACTTACATTTCTAAATGAAAAGTCATTTTGACCAGAAAAATGGAAATTTTTTATTTCAAATGTTTCAAAACAAGACATTTTGACAATTTCAAAACTTTCCCAAAAACTCTGAAAGACAAGTAATCTGTTGAAACCAACTTCCCACAAATTTCAGTTTTAATGAATTGGCATCGTCTGACAAAAGAGTCAAAAACGTCACAACCAGCTCCAATAGTGATTGAGGCATTCACAGCTCACTGTTACTGGATTGCTAAATTTGCCACTGAAGCATTTGTAGCATGACCTTTAGCAGTGCATATTGTAAGGTTAGCATTTCTTAGTTAAACTCTCACTGCACTTATGTAGAATGTGATTTTCAAACCTTCAGACTTGGTCAAATCAAAATAAATTTTCATCAGAACATTAAGACACTTTCCTTCAATGAGAGAGATTGCCAAATTTCAACTTCAGTTTCCTTACATCAGCTGTTGTAACATTTAAACTTTAAAAAAAAAAAAAAAAAAGCCTCCAAGAACATTTTTATACTGATGAAAACCTAATTTTTTCCACTCTCCCTCTACTTGAAAGCTAAAGTTCAGAGAAGTTATGAGTACTGGAAAACAGGAGTTTAAAATGCAAATTGTTATATAACCTTAATTATAGCAATCGGTCTCACTATAATAATGCTCCCTCATAGCAAACCATACCTTATTAGTCTTTAACTCTTAATAGACAACTCTTCAGCTAGAAAGTAATTAACCAGAGCTATCTGGCCTTTATTAACATTAAGAAACAACGTACACATCACCAAATAAAAATCTCCTATTAAAAATATAGAATTTGATTCATTCTGAGTGGCATCCGTGTCATGCAGTAATACTTGGATGATTATTGAACGTTTGATCATCACTTGTAGATCACGGCACACTCCAAAGTAGCATATACACAACTCTAAAAGCCATATTCAGCTCTTTCTTAAACAGGTGCAACTCCAAGGACTCCAATGGAACTGCACCCAATTACACTCAGGAGACCTTTGATCTAAACTAGAAGGAATGTAAAAAAAAAAAAAAAAAAGGAGTCGTCCTCGTGGCACCTTAGAGACTAACAAATTTATCTGGGCATAAGCTTCATGGGCTAGAACCCACTTCATCAGATGTATGAAGTAAAAAATACAGGAGCAGGTATAAATACACGAAAGGATGTGGGTGCTTTACCAAGCGTTAGGTCAGTCTAATGAGATAAATCAATTAACAGCAGGATACCCAGGGAGGAAAAATAACATTTGAAGTGGTAAGAGAGTGGCTCATTACAGACAGTTGACAAGAAGGTGTGAGTAACAGTAGGGAGAAATTAGTATTGGGGAAATTACCGTATATACGCGATCATAAGCCGGTTTGTTTATAAGCCGACCCCTCTCCCCCCCCCCCCCCCAAGATGGATAAGTAAAAATGGAAAATTTTTATAACCTGTTCATAAGCCGACTCTATAATTCAGTGGTCAGCAAACTCTGGCTCCCGGGCCATCAGGATAAGCCACTGGCGGGCCAAGATGGTTTGTTTACCTCGAGCGTCCACAGGCACGGAGGTAAATCCAAGTAAACAAAGTGTCCTGGCGCGCCAGCTGCTTCCCTGATGGGCCGGGACAGCAACTAGTGGGGAAATTTTTTGAGGGGGGGAAGCTGGGATCACCCCCCACATGACCCCACCCCTAGCCCGGGACCCCCACTCTCCCAATCCCATCCCTTCCCACCTTATCTGGGGAGGGCCAGGGGAGGATGTCTCTGACCTGGCTGGAGCTGCTCTGGCAGGCTGGGCAGCATGGCCGTAGCCTGCTATGGCGGGCCAGACCGGGCGGCGCAGCCACAGCGTGCTCTGGGGGTCCGAGCAGCCCGGCTGCAGCCTGCCAGCCCTGGAGCTGCAGCTGCTTTGGAGGCTGGGGGGAGAGCAGCGTGGCCAGAAGCAGAGAGACTCTGGCCCCACATCGTCCCTTCTGGCTGTGCTGCCTCTCCTTGCTCCCTCTGTTGGGGGGAGGGGCTGTGTCCTACCTCTCCCTCTCTATACCCATTCATAAGCCGAGCCCCTTCTCTGGTGCTTCTCTTTTTTACTGAAAAAAATTTGGCTTATGAACGAGTATATACGGTAAGTTTAGGTTTTGTAATGACCCAACCACTCCCAGTCTTTATTCAGGCCTAATCTAATGGTATCTAGTTTGCAAATTAATTCCAGTCCTGCAGCTTCTAATTTCCCCAATACTGATTTCTCCCTACTGTTACTCACAGAAACAATTAGCAACAAATTAACTTTCTGTTGCTATTTCATCACCACCTCGCATATGTTTTAGGGCCCAATCCAGTGTGATGCGGAGAATCCTCAACTCTTAATGGCTTCATTGTCAGCAGAGAGCACTGACTACTTCACAGCAGGTGCTTCGCACATGGTTATATCCGGCCTCTAAGTAAGCGTTTTATCAGCTAGTTACGCTTGCAAAGAGATGGTGTCACCTAGAGGGAGCCCAACATTCAGCTACTGTGATGAAAAGGGGTCAAAACCAAACATGGAGAGTGAATTTTTCCAGATGAAAAATTTGAGTGTCCTTTTCTTTTTTTAAATTAAACATTTCTCTGCAGTGCTGTGAATTCAAACAACCTGTTTCTGTTTCCTCGTGCACTAACTGACTGAAAATAAACAAAAGTTAACTTTTTCCCCCAATTAAATTTCATCCACAGTAGGAAAGAGAACTATCCTCATTTTCCCACTGTAGACAAAGCCAAGAAATAAGTTGTGGCTATAACCACAACAGCTAACATGACAGTTTTAAACACAAATCTATTTGTTTCCACTCGGAAGCTAAGTGATACTTAAACAAAAAAACAAAAACAGAACTCATTTTCCCAGACAAATCATCCTTACTTCTGCTTTTTGAGTGAAATCCTACTGCCTAAATGATTAAACAAATTCAATTTATTTTTTAACTGTAAAGGATCTAATGAGCTTTTGAAGAGATGCTCCTTGCCAGTTTGCTTTGACCTTTCAATTAGGGCGTCAAGCAATTAAAAAAATTAATTGTGATTAATCGTGCTGTTAAACAATAATGGAACACAATTTAATATTTTTGGACTTTTTTACATTTTCAAATATATTGATTTCAATTACAACACAGAATACAAAATGTACAGTGTTCACTTTATTTTTTATTACAAATATTTGCACTGTAAAAAATAAAAATAGTATTTTTCCATTCACTTAATATAAGTAGTGTAGTGCAATTTCTTTATCATGAAAGTGCAACTTACAAATGTAGAATTATGTACAAAAAAACCCCTGCATCACAAATAAAACAAGGTAAAACTTTAGAACCTACAAGTCCAATCAGTCCTACTTCTTGTTCAGTCAATCACTCAGACAAACAAGTTTGTTTACATTTGCAGAAGATAATTCTGCCTGCTTCTTGTTTACAATGTCACCTGAAAGTGAGAACAGACATTTGCATGGCACTGTTGTAGCTAGTGTCGCAAGATATTTACATGCCAGATGCACTGAACATTCACATTTCCCTTCATGCTTCAACCACCATTCCAGGGGACATGCGTCCATGCAGATGACGGGTTCTGCTTGATAACCATCCAAAGCAGTGTAGACCAACACATGTTCATTTTCATCATTGAATCAGAAAATCAGCCTTCTGCTGGTGGCATCTTTTTTGGTGATTTGGGTTTTGTAGTTTCTGCATCAGACTGCTGCTCTTTTAAGACTTCTGAAAGCATGCGCCACACCTCATCCCTCTCAGATTTTGGAAAGCACTTCAGATTTTTAAATCTTGGGTCGAATGCTGTAGCTATCTTTAGAAACTTCACATTGGTATTTTCTTTGCATTTTGTCAAATCTGCAGTGAAAGTGTTCTTAAAACAAACAACATGTGCTAGGTCATCATCTGAGGCAGCTATAACATGAAATATATGGCAGAATGCGGGTAAAACAGAGCAGGGGACATACAATTCTCCCCCAAGGAGTTCAGTCACAAATTTAATTAACGCATTATTTTTTTTAACAAGCGTCATCAGCATGGAAGCATGTCCTCTGGAACGATGGCCGAAGCATGAAGATGCCTATGAATCTTTAGCACATCTGGCACATAAATATCTTGTGACGCTGGCTACAACAGTGCCACGCGAATGCCTGTTCTCACTTTCAGGTGACATTGTAATGAAGAAGTGGCCAGCATTATCTCCCGTAAATGTAAACAAACTTATTTCTCTTAGCGACTGGCTGAACAAGAAGTAGGACTGAGTGGACTTGTAGGCTCTAAAGTTTTACACTGTTTTGTTTTTGAATGCAGTTAACAAAAAACCCTACATTTGTAAGTTGCACTTTCAGGATAAAGAGATTGCACTGCAGTACTTGTATAAGGTGAATTGAAAAATACTATTTATCACTTTTACAGTTCAAATATTTATAATAAAAAATAATACAAAGTGAGCACTGTACACTTTGTATTGTGTTGTAATTGAAATAGATATATTTGAAAATGCAGAAAAACATCCAAAATAAGTAATAAATTTCAGTTGGTATTCTATTGTTTAATACTGCGATTAATTGCGATAAATTTTTTTCATTGCAATTGTTTTGAGTTAATCATGTGAATTAACTGCGATTAATCAACAGCCCTAGTTTCAATATATACATTACTGCACTGCACCATCTCACCCCCTCATTAGTGCACTAATGTTGCTTGATTGATTTATACACTCAAAATTCAGTTTGATTCCATCTCATATATTAGATCAGAGATTTATTATCTTCAATCATAATTTATAGCCATTTTGCATTGAGACACACTCCTCCTTATACTTACGCAGAAAATTCATAGGCCAAATTGATGAGAATTCCATCTCCAGCACTAATCCCCAGTGCTTTGCACATTCCCAGGATCTCTCCTGCAAAGGGTTGAGGGATAAAAGACTCCAGTTCTTCTGCTATCGGCTGAATGGCAGCATGGACCCACTTAGGTACAGAATCACTGAAAGACAAACCCAAAATATCAGCTAATTGTTCCCTTGAAGATGGGTGTGGGCAGTCAGAGTGGTATGAACAGTATCTACAGCTCACAAGTTAACCAGTTATTGGATTCACTGCCCATCTGCTCAGCACCAGACAGAAAGTTGTTTTCCATTATCAATTATTAATTAGCAGCCACACTTGTGCTAGGCTGCCTTGATCCACAGACATTTATCCACATGAGTAATCCCACGGCATTCAGCAGGATTCATGGAAGTAAAGTTAAGCACGTGCTTAAGGGTTTACAGGATGCAATCCTTTTTCCTCTACCATTAGGTCCCTCAAACTCCTAATTTTATACATTTCTAACGAGCCGTCACCGCGGTACTGGGGGTTTAAAAATTGCTATTTATTAGGGTGACATTTACTCTACTTACATAAAGCCTGAGTATTGGGGCTTGATGCTGGCAAAATCCACCACCACTCAGAGCACACACTGGCTGTGTGGCCCTTGCCCAGCCTATGGGCCAGAACCAGTTACTCCCCCTTCCTCCCAAGTGTACAAAGTTTGGGCCCAACATCCCCTCACCCACTTGCAACATGGCCTTCCAGGGTCCCTCTGCACAGCCCCCAGGCCTGCTACCAACGCAGCTGGTCAGCCAACAGAGCCCCTGGACAAGCGCGAAGCAGCCCAGCAGCTCCGGTACCAGCCGGGCACAGGGAAATCTGACAAGGACAAGATCAGTGGTTCTCAAACTTTTGTCCTGGTGACCCCTTTCACATAGCAAGCCTCTGAGTGCTACCCCCCTAATCAATTAAAAATACTTTTTTATATATTTAATGCCATTATAAATGCTGGAGGCAAAGCAGGGTTTGGGGGTGGAGGCTGACAGCTCATGACCCCCCCCCCCATGTAATAACCTCACAATCCCCTAAGGGATCCTGACCCCCAGTTTGAGAACCCCTGGACAAGACCCAAGGCAAAGGAAGAGGGTGGGGAAGGCGAGGGGAGGGGAGAGCCAGGGCTGTGGGGCTAGGTTGGTTGCCCGCACTCAGACCTGTGCCGGGCTGGGGGGGGGTCTCCCTTTGCCCACAGGGCGCGCTGCTGACGCCAAGCGCCCGAGGGACTGGGCAGGGCATTGCCAAGGCCAGGGGCGGCTCTAGGATTTCCGCTGCCCCAAGCAGGGCGGCACGCCGCGGGGGGCGCTCTGGCGGTTGCCGGTCCCGCGGCTCCGGTGAAGCTCCCGCAGGCGTGCTTAGCGCGCTGGGGTCTGGAGCCGGCCCTGGCCGAGGCAGAGCCAGAGCCCACCAGCCAGACGCCACGGTGATGGGCGCCTTCGGGAAAACGGAGGCAGGCGGGAGTGGGGGGACCCCGAGTGGTGTGGGACCTGGGGGGGCCCAGACAGCGGGGACGGGCGGCGCCCCCCGGTGCGCCGCTGCCCCCCGGCCCGCCCCGCCCCGCTCACTCACTCACTCGATGACCCGGGCCACGGCCGCCCGCAGGAAGGCCGGGTCGAAGTGCCGCAGGGCGGGCAGCCAGCGCTGCCGCGGCTCCTGCTCCAGGCTCACGTTGCACAGCGGGGGAGCCGCGGCCCGGGCCGCCCCCCAGAGCGGCAGCAGCAGCAGCAGCGCGCGGCCCCAGCCCCGGCCCATGGCCCCGCCGCCAGCCCCGGTCTGAGCGGGGAGCGGCCCGCGGGGCAGGGCGGGACCGAGCGGCCGCGTCCCTCCGCTTCCGGCCGGGCCTCTGGCCCGAGCAGGTGCCGCCGTGGGTCTCAGGGGCGGGCCCGCGGGCTGGTCCGCGCCGCGTCGCGCTCAGACGCCCCTCAGGGGCTGCAAGGAGCCGGGGCTGCTGGCAGAGGGTGGGTGCCCGGACAGCAACTGTGAAAACACGGGACGGGGGTAACAGGAGCCCGGGTAAGGAAAAATCCCTAAAACAGGACTGGCCCTTTAAAAACGGGACCTCTGGTCACCCTAGTCGGGGCCATGGCGGGTCAGGCTTTGCCCCGCCCCGGGAGGGATGTCAATCCCGGGCGCTATATAAGGAAACAGGTTTCTAAAGCCAAAGGGTGTTAAGCGGCCTGTCAACCTGCCAGGGTTCAGTCAGGGCGTCAGCAGCAGGCTGCGCCTTGGAGCAAAGCTTTTACAGCATCCCTTCCCTAAGCCCCAGCTGGCCCCAGCCCCACAGACCCAGCCAGGCCGCCTGCCAGCCCAGTTCAGCCCCTTGCCAGTCTGAAACCACTAAAGCTTCTTTCCTCGGGCTTCTGGTGTGTATTTACACAAGGCTCTATCTGCATACAGGGGCACTGGAACATTTTTTTTTTTTATACTGGCAGTGCTGAGAGCCCTTTAACCAAACTGTAAAGCCTGTATATAAAATGGAAACCACTTCAAGCCAGGGGGTGTAGCAGCACCCCTAGCTCCAGTACCTATGTATGTATACACAAATGCATCCCAAGGCAGCAGTTCCTATTACTCCAGGTATGGACCCAAACTTTCTACCAACATTTAAAACTGGTGTGAGTATTATACAAAAAAAGCGTGAGCTACTGCTTACATTTGCTATAGTAGAAACTTAAAGTGGGGAGAGAACTGGAATAAAAAAATCCAGTTTCTAAGTTCTGGCTTTGAAATGTACCGTTAAGTGTTTTTAAAAGGGAACTTGTCAAAAGAAAAGCAAGGTGGGAGGTGGGACAGCCAACAAAAAGGACAGAGATGAGAGGGAGAAATGTGGCAGAAACAGGATGCAAATTATTATTTCTGAATAAAAAATCTGCATGGCAAAATGTTACAGAAAAGTAATTGGTTAGGTGCTATCAGAAGGGGGTGGTACAGACATGCACTTTATTTAATCTTCTAACAGATTTAGGCCTCATTCTGCAATTGACTCAGTAGGGGCAAATCTCTGCACCTATATGGTGTCAGTTTCAGGAGAGGGGCATTGTTTTAGAACAGAGTCACACAGATCCCATTCTTCCACTAACTGTTCCAGTTTTGGAGCATAGAATACCTAACTGCACATCCACAATCAGTTGGTTGAACAAGCCCTGAAACTACGAGTTGATTTTAAACAAAAAGGGGAAAGGTATGCAGTGTTGGTGTAGTTGTGTTGGTCCCAGGATATTGGAGAGACAAGGAGGGTGAGAATATCTTTTATTGGACCAACTTCTGTTAGTGAGAGAGACCAGTTTTCCAGCTTATTTGGAGCTCTTCAGGACTGGGAAAGGTAAGTGTCACAGCTAGAAACAAGACTGAACCTATACTTTAGCATAAGCCGTTAGCATGTATTCTAAAAGGACCATTCAAGATTCAGGGGCCTGTGAACACCTCTGTGGTCATAGGACACAAAAAGGGGCAGGGGAGAAGGGGGTACTATACCAGGACAAGTCACCAACTCAAAGCAGCACTAGACCCTGCCACAACAACAGATGCAAAACCTGCAGATAAATCTCCACTGCTCTGATGATCAACACCCCTCTACAATACACCTTTCACAATCCCTGGGTCCTGCACATACCTATCACAACATGTGGTGTACCTCAGCCAGTGCACTAAATGCTCCAACAGCTATGGGGGTTAACCCAGACAGACAGACAATCACTACACCCCTGAATGAACTCACACAGGAAAATTATAAAAGACAAAAAACACCGTATCACCTGTGTGTGAACACTTTTCACAAAGAAATCACTCCATTCTGGTCTGAGTCCTCATCCTCAAAGGAAACCTGCACAACACTTTCAAAAGACAAGCCTGGGAGTTTAAATTCATAACTTTGCTAGCAGGGGCGGCTCCAGACACCAGCACGCCAAGCGCGTGCCTGGGGCAGCAAGCCACTAGGGGCGCTCTGCCGGTCACCGCGAGGGCAGCCTGCCTGCCGTGCTTGGGGCGGCAAAATACCTAGACCCACCCCTGTTTGCTAGCCACTACAAAACATAGCCTTAATAAAATAAACTGGATTTCTAGCTTATTACCACACTCTGTAACCCACTAACCCCCCTTTTTGTCCTATGACTACAGGCATGTTAACGGGTCACTTCACCCTCAAAGGTCCCTTAGAAACAGTGGTTCTCAACCGGGGGCCGCGAGAAGATGCTAACTACTTATGCTAAACTATCTATTTGATCTTGTATTTAGCTGTGACACTCTGGTTACCTCTCTTAGACCTAAAGAAGAGCTCTATGTAGCGTCAAAGCTTATCTCTGACCAACAGAAGTTGGTTTAATAAAAGATAGGTTTCAGAGTGGTAGCCATGTTAGTCTGTATCAGCAAAAAGAACGAGGAGTACTTGTGGCACCTGAGACTAATTTAATAAATAAATTTGTTAGTCTCTCAGTTGCCACAAGTACTCCTTTTTTTTTTTTAATAAAAGATATTACCTCAGTCCTCACCAACCTTCTATTTCTAAAAACGGGAAATGAAAGTTAACCATTTTCAACTATAGTGTATTGTAGAGTAAAAGTCCTTTAAAAATTACATGCTCATGAAAGGCACAAAGTTTTTAATCTATGTAAAAGTTATTTTACATGGACTGATCTAGGACTTACATTTTCCATGATTCAGGCAAAACATTTAACAATGAAATTCTCCTTGCTTTAGTTAATATTTACAGGGACATAACCAGTTAACTCAAAATAAGTTATATTCAATAAAAGGTAACTCCCTCCTTTCCTAAGATGCTTCTAGAATGCAAGATCTTCTGGCACATTAAGGCCTCTTGACAGCAACATGTACAAATCAGACTCATTTGGAACTGCAGAGTTATATTCAATCATCAGTTGCATTCGGAGTTATACGCAATCGACATCCAATTCTTCAGTACAGGTGATCCTGTACTTTCCAATATAAAAACTGTTTCCAGAGTTATTACTCTACCCCCAGTAAGGATATAAAACAGTCCACTTCTTTGTTGTTTTAAGTTATTTCACCAGCCTTTTTCTCTTTTTCAAAAGTGCATCTCGTAATGCCAGCTAGAATACAAAATAAATAAATACATAAATACATCATGTTGCATAACAGTGGAATATTGAGGTATTTTGACTACAAGTTTTCAAGTATTTAACTGAAATACCAATATAGCACCCATCATGCAGCGATCCCCATGTGATGTGAAAACAGTGTGTATATATATATATATATATATATATATATATATATATATATATACATACATATACACACACACACACACACACACACACCCTGTTCATTGCTGGCGTGTAACCACCTCTAGGGTGGAAGACATTAGCAGGCAAGATCACCACACGGGAATTCAAAAATCACACCGTAGTTAAAACTGTGGACTTAATTCGGTTATAGATTGGAGGACACATGCTACCAATTACAGCAGGGACTAGATTTTCCCAGATGCAATAGCTGACAGATTTCTTCACCTAATTGTAGCCAAACCAGCAAGATGTGATGCCATTTTAGATTTGGTATATGTGCAGTTCTAGTCTCCCATATTTAAGAAAAATGAATTCAAACTGGAACATGTGCATACAAAGGCTAGTATGACGACCACAGGAATGGAAAACCTATCTTATGAGAGGAGACTCAGAGAGCTCAGCTTGTTTAGCCTAACCAAATGAAGGCTATGGGGAGATATGATTGCTCCCTATAAATATATCAGAGGGATAAATACCAGAGGGAGAGGAGTTATTTAAGTTGAGTCTCAATGTGGATACAAGAACAAATGGATATAAACTGACCATCAACAAGTTTAAGCTTGAAATTAGAAGAAGGCATCTAACCATCAGAGGAGTGAAGTTCTGGAACAGTCTGCCAAGGGGAGCAGTGAGAGCAAAAAACCGAACTGGCTTTAAGACTGTTTAGTAAGTTTATGGAGGGGATGGCATGATGAGACTGCCTACAATGGCATGTAGCCAAACTGTAACTGTGAGCAACAAATCTCTCCAACAGCCAGTGATGGGGCACTAGATGGGGAGGGTTCTGAGTTAAAAATTCTCTCTCAAGTGTCTGGCTGGTGGGTCTTGCCCACGTGTTCAGGGTCTAACTGACTGTCATATGTGGCATCGCGGGAATTTTCCCCCGGGTCAGATTGGTAGAGACCCTGGAGGTTTTTTGCCTCTCTCTGCAGCATGAGGCATGGGTCACTTGCAGGTTTAAACTAGTGTAAATGGTGGATCCTCTGTAACGTGAAGTCTTAAATCATGATTTGAGGACTTCAGTAACTCAGCCAGAGGTTATGGATTGATTACAGGAGGGGGTGAGTAAGGTTCTGTGGCCTGCAATGTGCAGGAGATCAGATGATCATGATGGTCCCTTCTGGCCTTAAAGTCTGAGTCACCTGACAGAATCAAGCCAGGCTGCCTGGGCTAGTGTCCCTTAGGTATTGTATGCACAGATGTATTACAGCTATGTATTTAATGCAACACACTTTGCTACTTTGAAAGCGAACTTGGCACAAACAATTTACATTGAGATAAAATTGGATATTTCACTGCCAAAAGCTGTTATAAAAACTGTAATTTGGAAACAATTTAATTCTTATTTTAAGCACTTAGGAAAGTTTAATATACTAACTAAAAAATTACCCTTGTGAGGAAAAGCTATAATAACTTTTCTAGTGACACACTCAGGCTAGACTTAATAACTTAGTTCAGAAAAAATTAAAAATGCCAAGAAACCAAGCAGATTATTTAATACTTTAGGGAAAAAGTCTCGATATATATTGTAAAAATGAGAGACAAAGACCCCTCATAAACCCCTACATGAAAAACAATGGCAGGCACTATTGTGACAGGGATCATACTCGTACCTAGATAGAATTGGTAATACAACCAAGAAAGAGTTAGTGAACTCCTAGATTCAGGCAGTAAACATAGCAGTAGTGACACTTCTTTGACACTGTACAATAAAAAAAAATCACTAATGTAATATAAATGTCATTGCACTGTGTCAATGGTGTTAAACTGGAAAAGATCAGTATAATATCACTCTTGTCCCTTTAAGTAGGTTTAAAGTAATTTCTTTAAAGAGCAAATGAAACTTAAAAAACAAACAAAAAAAAAGACTGACATTTACAAGTGCAGAGTCACTCCAGAGAGGTTCTGCCAGAAATGTAGATGCATTTAAAACAGGGCTGTCAGTTAATCATTGTTAATACAAACAATTAACACAAAACAAAATATCTAAATTTAAAAAATAGTTGCGATTAATTGCAGTTTTAATCTCACTGTTAAACAACAACAGAATACCAATTTAAAATTATAATATTTTGGATGTTTCCTACATTTTAAAATATGTTGATTTCAATTATAACCCAGAATATGTGTACGGTGCTCACTTTATATTATTTTTATTGCAAATATTTGCACTGTAAAAAAAAGAAATAAATAATATTTTTCATTCACCTCATACAAGTACTGTAGTGCGATCTCTATCGTGAAAATTGTTGTGATATGTAAGGGTTAAGTAAAGACCTGGGAAACTGCTTTAACTTGTAGTCTCTAAAAAGTTTTACATTGTTTTGTTTTTAAGTGCAGTTATATTTAAAAAAAATCCTACATTTGTAAGTTGTACTTTCACAATAAAGAGATTGCACTACAGTACTTGTATGAGGTGAATGAAAAACACTTTTGTTTATCTTTTTACAGTGCAAATATTTGTAATACAAAAATAAAGCGAGCGCTGTACACTTTATATCCTCTGTTGTAACTGAAATCTATATATTTGAAAATGTAGAAAAACATTAAAATATTTATAATAAACAATAATCGAATACCAATTTAAGCGTAACAGTGTGATTAAAACTGCGATTAATTGCAATTTTTTTTTTTTAACCGTTTGACGGCCCTAATTTAAAATGGGGATTTCAGCCCTGGATTTTAAACTATAAAATCAAATGTTAGTTCTTTTAAGCCGTTCGCCTCCACTGCGGTCCCCCCCAACAGGAGCCTTTTGGCTCAAATCACTAACACGCTGCTCATTTTGCTTCTCATAGAGATCTGATGTAGTGAGGTAGTCTGGCTGCCTACCAAATCAGAGCCGTCAGCACCTCAATGCCAGTGCAGAGGATTAGCAAGCTCATTGAAGTACCTAAGCTGCTCATTCACAAAATGAACCTCTTGTGTTTTATAAAAGAGGGGGTGGAATCAGCACATTGATGCAGTCAATGGGGTCAACCTAGATCCCACATTTGTGGGAAATGGAGACGATACCAAGTAAAGAGCAAATTTGGAAGTACTGGTTCAGGGTCATATTATTTAATAAAACAGCATAAGAATATCCAGGATCTACTTTCCTCATTTGGTTTGTAAAGACAAAAGCCACTGGCGAACTGTTCTCAACACTGTTTGGCTGCCCTTAGCAGAGAATAAAAAGCCAGAAACAGACCCCGGAGCTACTCACTGGGACCCAAATCTTACCGACAAAGGTGGGTTTATAATGAAGTCAGTACACATACTCTACCGAAGGGACAGCTTGGTGAGAAAGCCACAAAGCAGGATTTTCCTGGAAATGGCTCTTTGAACACATTCATAGAATCACAGAATCTCAGGGTTGGAAGGGACCTCAGGAGGTCATCTAGTCCAACCCCCTGCTCAAAGCAGGACCAAACCCAACTAAATCATCCCAGCCAGGGCTTTGTCAAGCCTGACCTTAAAAACCTCTAAGGAAGGAGATTCCACCACCTCCCTAGGTAACCCATTCCAGTTCTTCACCACCCTACTAGTGAAAAAGTTTTTCCTAATATCCAACCTAAACCTCCCCCTCTGCAACTTGAGACCATTACTCCTTGTTCTGTCATCTTCTACCATTCAAAACAGTCGGCGCAAGTACAGTGACATTATAATAGTCAGCAAAATTTTGGCCTTGAGATTTTCCAGAGCAGATGAGAGGATTTTCAAGAGGCACCTTTTATCGTAGACACAGCATACCCAGCCAGCGTGAAAGGGAGGACAGACCTGTCTCTGGTGAATAAGGTAAACAGGAAGATGGTGACTGTGAAATGAGGGTTTGAAGAGGAGCCCAAAGGAAAATAAAAGGATAGACTAAAAGGCCTGTCTGCAAAGCCAATTCTACCACACAAAGGCAGCATGTTCTGTCACACTGGTGTCCTGATTATACTACAATCCAAGTTTGACCTTGCCTATGCCAAGGGGCCCACCCTGTGTTATAATTACCTTACCATACCATGGTACAACTCTAACATAACTTTACCACATGATTTGGTGTGGTCTATGCAGACAAGCCCCCCCCAGCACCGGCAGCCACTGGTCTGCAAGAGCCCAGATCTGTGATTGCTACAAAGCCCAGGCATTTGGGTAGGACATAGGCTAAGGGATGTATAGACTGCACAAAGGGCTTTATTATTGGGTTGGTTGGCAGGTGATCATTAGTTTAAGAGAAGCAGCCTATTATAGGTTCATTTGAACGAAGTTTTGACACAGGAAATCTTTAAGCACAAGAAACCTCCTAGAGAATGTGAGGGGCGCTTATTTTAGCTGAAATACAAGCAACTAAAGTTTGTTGCATACACTGCCCTGACTAGTCTCCAATTTACTTTGTCACCAATGGGCTTAGTATTAAATACTGACCTGTTTTTCCCTGAAGGAACGTTTATTTTTTGTTCTGACATTGTGACTGTATCTCATCATCATAAAGTTCTTCTGCTTTTTCTTCTCTTTGTTAGTGGAGCTCGCGAACGGATTCATTTTCGTTTTCCTTTTCACAAATTCTTTTCTGTCCGTCTTTCCAGCCTCGGGAGGAAAAAATATCCAAACAATTAAAGCCCACAGGGTTATCTTCCTTTCTCACAAGTGAGATCATCTAACTGACCTATGTAGAAATGCCATTTACTGCTGCACACTTTCCATTCCTGGAGCTGCAAATCCAGACTCACTCTGCTTTCCTGGGCGATTTTATGTGCTTTGTGACTGGCTGTTTAACTGTATCTTTTGAATAAGAGCCTCTATTAAAAAAGAGCTTTTAAAATTCCCAGCATCAGCCACAGTCAGACACAGGGAACTGGTCTGTGCCAGGGGGGCAAAGAACCCAGGAGGGGGAGATCTTCAAAAGCACAAATGGCAACCAGGGGGTCTAGCTGTCATTCATGCCTGTGCCCTTTCAAACCTGCCCCTACTGTGTTCTTGTAACTCAGCAGGTTGCAAAGCCTGAACCCCCTGAAAATCTGCAAGGAAGAGGTTCTGGAATATCACGGCTCCTCACCATGGCTGTAGCCAGTCTTGTTTCCTTGTCTGATTTAGGCTTCTTATGCAGATGCTCAATATCTCTGAGCGAAAGCAACTCTCCCCTGCAAAACGAAAAGAGAATATTATGTTGTCTGGCATCATGGGAGCTTCCACCACGCATGGGTCTATCCCCACCCT
This sequence comes from Mauremys mutica, assembly GCF_020497125.1. NCBI lineage: Eukaryota > Metazoa > Chordata > Testudines > Geoemydidae > Mauremys > Mauremys mutica. Next base: position 17,854,937 of record NC_059076.1, on the reverse strand, counting down.
CTCCATCATCTCTCATTCGTTCTCAAGATATGGACTCGGACCTCACTGCCCACTTTCACACAAGCACCTCTGTGCTTTGTCCCGTGCTGCCCTTAAGCATAAGAGGAGCTACCCATAAACATCTGCACAGCTGCCTCATCGTCCTCCTTTAAATCCCTTTTTAACTACCATACCTACAAAAATCTCAGCAGCCATTAGGCAGCCAGTGTGCTGAGACCACAGCCTATCAAGTTTACGAGTATCGTCTCATTGTTCCCTTGTGCTAACCCTCCTATATTCACCCACTGTCTCGTCTCATACTTAGATTGGAAGCTGTGTGGCATGAGGATACATCTTTTTATTATACATTTGTACAGCACCTAACACAATGAGGTCCTGGCCCATGATTCAGACTCCTAAGTGCTACCGCAGTACAAATAATATCCATTATACCACCTGAGTGAAAAGGAATTTTGTATTCTACCTGCGCTCCTCGTCGCTGTCTATTTCAATGTTCTTCCTCTTTGCAGCTTTACCAGGTGCCGAGTTGAGTTCTTTGGCTATCTGGGCCAGGCGTATTTTCTGGAAGTCTTCTTGAGTTAAAACCCGGCTTGTGCTAACTGCTGCGGCTTTGGCTTTCTGTTCTTCTACAGGCATGCCCTTGATCTTCTCCGCCTTTCAATGCAGACAACAGCCACGATTATCAGGGTCTTTAAGCAATGGTTTTGTATGGTTTATTTGTACACTATAATCTTATTATAAAGGCAAGTCCTGTTTCTCTCCACCTACGCGGGTGGGTGGAGAGAAACAGGACTTGCCTTTATAATAAGGGCATATGGCTGATTAGGGCAGAAGACAAGAATATTGAAAACATAATAGGAGGTACAATACTTGGGAGGGGAGAGGCATAGGGGAGGGAATAGCACTGGCCTTCTTCAGGTCTACAGCAAAGTTCAATGGTGGGTGTAACATTACCAACAGAGCCCACGTTGCGGCACCACGCAGCCTGTGATCAAGGAGTTCCCAGGCTTTTCAGGAAATTGGTTGAGTGTGCTTGTTCATGTGTAAGATAGAGAGAAGGGATACGGAGCAGTATAAATGTGCCAAAATACTACTACGCTTTGTTGGAGATGGGGGTGGGGGGGAATTTGCCCTATTCCCCATAGGTTGTAAAATAGTTACACACAAGACTGATTCTCCCCTGCTTTGACCCGTGGATATTTGACCTGTGCAAAGGGGTGTGACACACCACCACTCTCATTAGCTACTGTTTCTACACCCACTTGGCACAGCTGAAAACTACCTTAAAGGTGCAAGCCAGTAGAGAATCAAACCCAATCTTTGCAAATCACATTTATATTTAGGCCAGAAAGTGATGACAAAACTCACTACTTCTTGCTGCTCCTCATCGGAGGAGTGGTGCACATCTATCCATTCCCCATCTTCGTCGTCGTCGTCATCCTCCTCACTGAGACTGGCACTTTGCCATCCATCTGCCCAGGGGAAGAGGCGCACACAGTGACTAGAACAGACTTAGTTCAATTGCATGATAATAAATATAGCAATTAAGACTGGATCCCAGATTCATTTCTGTCCATGTTATCTCCACCGGCTAAATGTACTACTGTTTTTAAAAGCCCTCCATTTGCAGTTCTCAATCACCTAGTCCAGATGCCATTAGAAATAACAAGCAAGAATTAAAGGGTTGTCGAGTTACGGTAGAGGCTGACTGCTATTTAAAAACTATACATTTCAAGTAGCATCCACAACGTGCTAGATCAGGGATTGGCAACCTTTGGCATGCGGCCCGTCAGGGAAATCCACTGGCAGGCCGGGCCAGTTTGTTTACCTGCAGCGTCTGCAAGTTCGGCCAATCACAGCTCCCACTAGCCGCGGTTCACCATTCCGGGCCAATGGGGGCTGCAAGCAGCAGCAGCCAGCACATCCCTCGGCCCGCGCCACTTCCCGCAGCCACCATTAGCCCGGAAGGGCAAACCGTAGCCAGTGGGAGCTGCGATCGGCCGAACCTGTGGACGCTGCAGGTAAACAAACCGTCCCAGCCTGCCAGCGGATTTCCCTGATGGGCCGCATGCCAAAGGTTGCCGATCTCTGTGCTAGATATGATACAAAAATAGTCCATGGACCACAAAGTTGTGCCTCTCAGCGACATTCAGATATGTGTATTTATATGAAAACAGGTAGTTTGGAGGCAATGGCTTGTGGAAGCTGTTAAAGACAAGACATGCCCCTAACCAGTTTACTTCAGGCACCTGTTGCATCTTGTAATTAACATAGTACACAAGCTATTTAAGGCAGAGACTGTCACTGTATTACAAGTTTATACAACACCTAGAATCAGATCCTTCATGGAGATTGTGACATCATCAGTTGTTGTAAGTGGGACCAACTATAGTCATAAACAAGTTATCCCCAAAGTTGTAAGAAAACACCAAAGGCAGCATGCAAAACGCTGGTGTGCCTGATGTCTGATCACTGGCAATGGAGACAAGTGGTTGTGTAAACCTAATTTACTGCCAGCCTGTGTTGCAGTTATTGTAAAGAGCTCTATAAAATTCTAAAATGTGTTTGGAAAAGGCTCTGAAGATAAACAGCGCTACACGAGTGCCCCGTGATGTCTACTGCACAGGGCACCCTACATGCATGCAGTGATATTCTGCAGCATCCCCAACATCCAACCAGTTCACAGAGATACGGAAGCAGCCCACAACATATGAAAAAGTCATGTTACATTTTCAACAGCCTGAGCACTGCTCTTCATTCTTCAAAGTGACTCAAGGACATAGTAAACAAACAGTTATTTATCTTGGGGAGAGCTGAACAGGTGCATTTTTGAAGCCATATGACCTGCTTTTCCTTGAAGATTAGTCATGCAGGCAACAAAACCCCTTTGTTATCTCTCGTTAAAGCAAATACTGTAGGAAGCAGCACAGACCCAATGTCAAATATAACTGGGTGTATTGCATTCATTCAAGGGCACCACTAGTGCTGTTTCGCTGGACAAATGCACACATGGCCAAGGTTACTCAAGACACGACAGTGTCAAACACATGCAAAGTTCCGGCATTACAACAAGAGACTTGCACCACATTTTCACATGTAACTAGAATTCTAGGGGCAATGCTGTACTGCCTGGAAGTGAAGAAAAACTAACCAACCTTCCTCATGTTCTCCTCCTCCTTTTTCCTTGTTCTCGACCTCTAGTATTTCTGCTCCTGGAATATAATCTTTGGCATCTAATTCTCCATACTCATGGATTCTGGCTTCGGATGAGGCCTCAGTAGGTTTACCCTACAAGTAAACAAAGTACATTTTTAAGTAGCTCTTTGTTTTCTTTAATTTCACCAACAGGACACTTTAAAAGGGGTCTAAGGTGGGTGGACTTGATCACCAGCCTGGGAAACACGATATGGCAATATACATAGTACTGCTCACAACACAGACTGTGGTGTCCCCCCGGCCTCTGGCAGTTTAGTGTCAGGATTTCCACCCTGCCTAGAAGGTCCATAGGGCCTTCTGCAGTCCTCTGCCAGTTACAGGAGAGCATTCTCCCAGCCGTCTCCTAGTCCTGGACTGCCGCAGGTCCTCATTTATATCCCCTAGCCGGAAAACATCAGACCCAATCAGCTGTTGTTACCCAGCTGGGTCAGTTGATTCCCAGCACCTGCCTGCCAAGCTGCTCACCAGAACAGGACTGGTTGCTCCCCTTAAAGGGAAGATTGCCCTGTTACGAGGTGTTTTTTCACCAGTGAAACAAGAAGTGATCAGCCAGTGTTAGAAATCAGCCAGAGGCACATATCCCAACATACCCTCCAAAACTCTGGATTAAACTTCTGCAGCTTGGGATTTATACATTAATGAACATTGCAACGACAGAGATCCACAGCCCTCCAGGTTCAGATAATCCCTCCATCCACTTCTTTTAACAAGTTTAGGTTTTAGTCACACAGAAAAATAAATGATGAAGAGCTTCTGATATTCCATTTTCGGAGCACAGCACTTGATGGAAAAACATCTCCTCTCCATAGATTAATGATGGATTCTGCAGTGAAGTGGTGGGGTCAGAGATACTCTATAGCTCTCAAAGCACTTTGCAAAAAAGCATCATTATCCCCATTTTACAGATGGGGAAACTGAGATGGGAAGTGACTTGCCCAAGGTCACCTAGTAGGCCAGTGGCAGAGCCAGGAATAGACCCCAAGTCTCCTAGGTTCAGTGCTCTGACCACTAGGCCACACTGCCTTTTGCCTTTAGGTGATCTCTCCAGGGCAAAATGCAATGCACATATTCTTAGTTAAAAGTATGCACACAGTTAACCATGTTCACTGGCTTGAGATGCTCAATTTATGTCATCCACATTTTCAGCATCACGACTCTGCATTTCAGATACAAATTAATGCACATAAACGTCACTTACCCTGAATTTTTTTTGTAACATTTGCGGATTCAATGATCGGAAGAGATGTATCAGAGTTCTTGCAGACATCATTACATCTACAAAACAAATACCAGGAATAAACAAACACCTTGGAAAAAGCAGGATCTGGATCAAATGAAGAGGAAAGCATTGAGCTAGAATTAGGTTTTGTTCTGTGGCTGGGGAGGAGGGTAAAAGGAAAAGCGGTATATTTCTTTACATCTTTCTCAGAAATGCTAGTGCTTCTTAGCAATATTCTATTTGACAATCCGTGTCTTCTGGTCTGGACTACCTACTTTTTAAAACGACCTACTCTCAGCCTTCTTCCAACGTAACTGCTATCTTTGCTCTACTCATTTTGTTTGTTGGATACATCTCCCCAAAAATCCTTTTTCAAAATGTAAGCAGCTACCAATATCAGTGTGGATCTGTTACTTTTAAAAAAGAAGTGAAGAAGAACGTTTCTCCAGGACTAGACCTTTCCAAGATAACTCACACAATGAACATTTATTTAGGACATGAACCTGCATCCCCTACAGTCAATGCTCAACCAATTGGAAAAGTTCCCATTGATCAAATAGTGCAAGATCAAGCCCTTATGTAGCTTCAGTTCAGGTTGCTGCTGGGCAACTTTCCCCTCCTGACTGCTCTGACTGCTTCATCTCTCACATGAGGACACCGGAAACAGACACAGAGGTGCAGGAGACTAACATGAGAAATACTCTGAACTCCAACCTATTCCCTTCACAAGCAATGAGGATGTGCCATCAGAACACATAGCATAAACACACGTAAATAAAAGAGCAGCACATTTTTCCACCTGCAAAACACTAAACTTACTTTTGTTTTTATGAGATTTGTACAGGGCGAGGTCTTGGAGCAGGTCTTCCGTCATAGCCAGAGGACATCTCGCAGTTATCTCTTTTATCGCATTCATTCTAAAAAAATCAAAAAAAGTTTGTTTAAAAAAATTCTGTTAGGAAAGACCTTGGCAGCAGCATGTTACACAACCGTGTCTGAGACTAAGGGACAGTCATCCTGAGGCACACAACTCAGTGTCAGAGAAAAGAGCAGCACGGGACTCAACCCCCCAGGTAGCCTATCAAAGGGGCTGTAACCATGGCAGCTTTGCATGGTCTGTTCTCCTAGCCACCATGATGGCCCAGTTTCCAGAGGTGCAGGTGCTCAGCACCTTTGAAAATTAGGATAAAGTACTGGCACAGCAATCACTAACTAGCTAGACAGCATCCAAAACCAAAGGGTGGAAGTGGGCAGCCCATACAGAACAGCTAACCACCTTTAAATCTGTGGACCATGTCTGTGCCTAGTGGAGTCAGGAATCTTGACTGCATTCATCCATGGTTAGATCAGTAAAGGACAGCCTATGCTGGGGGCCTGTATGCTCACACAGGAGAGTTCCCTTTCAAAGTAACTTTACTCTCACATTGACCCTCACCCTCCCCAGTCTCTCTCTAAAGTCCATCTCCCACCCCCTCCTTACGGTTGAAACCATTTTAGCAAGAACCATTCTTAAAGCATGGCTGGAGGTAGTGAGCATGTTTCCTCCTGCACCCCCATGCAATTGGTATGAACAGGGACACCTTTTCCCGAGACTCATCTTAGATCTCTATTATAAGAGCGAGATAATACATTATACAGTTATTATTATATAATTAATATTATGCATCAGTCTATAGCATGGGTCTCAGCAAAATAAGCCAGTTTATACTAGGCAGAAAAAGTGGGTTAGCGTTCTGCTGGCAACAGCTGTGTTTAAACTTAGTTATTGCTAGCACAATTTCAGTCATTGCATAGACAGGGAATGAAGTCTGGACCATCATGTTATCTACACCCTGAAAAATCATGGCGTACATAAGAGTTTACAGATAAATGGGATACACACAGAACCTTCCCTTGTTACCCAGGAAAGCAGGGATTCAGCCCCATCTGGGGAGAAGAGAATGGAGCATCCTGGTGCTAAACAATGACCTCTACGGCCAGCGACATAGCAGTGTTGGCAATTAAAAATAAATAGTTTACCGTACTCAAAGCACGCTGCACAAAAGGTCATTTTATTTCAATGGGGTTTTGCTTTTGTTTTTTAAAGAGATACACCAACCAACCTATTTTCTATGAGTTGTACAGTGTTTCTAGGAACCCAGGTTCCCCAGGGATCTCAGACTGAATTGTCATGAACTTGTGTACCTACCCTACAGTCATAACTTCCCCAGAATTCTTGTCAGTGACAAAGTTGTTGGCTATGGTCATCAATACTGACTGGATGATCTAGAAGGGAGAAAGTAAAGCAGAGCCAGATGAACATACATTCCTATTGTAGTTGTATTCATTTGCATACAATGTCATATTCACAAATGGCAAATTCACTCAAAGCTTGAGACATGGCCCTTTAAGAGGCTATTTTTAAAGACATTCTAATGGAGCATTTTTGCGATACAAATCCTACTACAGGGAGGAAATGTGACTACAGCACTGAACGTGGATTCAGCAGACCTGGGTCTGCCACGGCCTGCTGAGCAACTTTGATCATGTCACATCACTGCTCTGTGCCTCGATTTCCCTATCTGAAAAATGGGGATAATTCTACTGACCTCCTTTGTAAAGCCCTTTAAGATTTACTTTGATTAAAAGTGCTATATGAGAGCCAGTTTGTGACCCTAAGAGCATCGCAAGGCTAGATGGCAAGGAGCTCCCTGGTATCCTGTGAGACTCAGCTGGCCTGGCCTGCTCAGTACATCCCCATCCACTGTGGTCATACTTATCTAAAAGGTGGCATGTAAAAAATCATTGCAAAACAACCCACTCACTGATCATTCACATTTTTGTGTGACGTATATACGGTTATCTACAAAGAGTTATCCAGAAATGTGTGACTAAAATGTGTTTTAACCAGGCATGTCAGGGGAAGTTGGTAAATAGGTTTTTCGAGACAAAGGAAAGGGACCAGCCCCACAAGCCAGGTGTTGCTAGGGACAGTGGGCTATTTACCAAATGGGAGATAGCAGGAAGATCATTTGCATTGTAAAAATTACAAGCAGGGGTGAATCCAGCATGGTGTCCGCACCAGACAGCATGGAGTCTACACCCAGCAGGGGAAAGGAACTTTATCTTGGGGATACACTTCAGAAAAACACATTTCAGAGGTTTACTGGACTATAAAGAGAGGGAGAGAACCCCTAAGTTATCCTTCACCTGAACAGTCAAAGGAACTGAGCAGTTTGGGCTCTGTGACAGACCCCTGGCTAAAAACCAGCCAGCCATGCAGAAAAGCAACTGTGGTGAGACTCTTACTTTGAACCAAAGCCTCTAGTTTGTTAAGTTAGGTTTTAGTCTTAGAGGTGTATTTTTACTTGTGTTTGGTTTGTAACTGTTCCTATCCCAATTCCTTCTTCTTGGCATCACTTACATGCAAGTTCTTTATTAATAAACTTCATCTTGTTTTATTACACAACGGCAGCCTAGTGTTTCAAACCGAGGAGGAAAATCCTCAGCCAAATGGGGCTGCGTACTGTCTCTGTAAAGGAGCGGCAAACTTAATCAGGTTTTGAGAGAGGTACAGTGAGAGGGGCTGAGCATTGCATGAAGAGGTCTTCAGGGGAGAACTCAGGGCTGGAAGGGTTGTTGAGGTCTCCCTGCTAAGAGTAATTGGGCTGTGGAAGCCAGAGTGTGACCAGCACACTTGTATGCATATTGGTGTCAGGGCAGTGAGCCACAACAGCATAGGATTTAAGATACCCGGAGTTGCAAGGCGGGTGCTGACTGAACCCCCTACTGGACTGAGTGAACCCCAAAGAGTCACGGGTATTCATTATTAATTTTTGTATGGAACATACACCATACAATAAGCAAGAGTGTTCCCATTTTGAAAGATCAGCGTGTGCTTTTCAACCCCACCTGACACCAAGAGGGTGTAATCTCAGAGGAACTGAGCAGACACCACTGAGAAATCACTCCTTGCATTACTTTTCCCCCTACGTAAACAATACCCAGCATCCAACACCACTTCCAACCTGAGATTGGGCAGGTATTTTGCCTCTCTCAGCATAGCTCTGTCAACACATTCAGCAGTTATATTTCCAATGTTCGCACACAGTCTACTTTTTAATATTAATGAGATTTGGAAGAGCCTGACCTCTGGCGGCACCAGCTGATGAGATGCTTGTGCAGCAAAAAGAAGGATCTTGGTCACTTCTGGAAGAGTAGAAAATAAATAGAGAAAGGTTCCACAGTCAATGGACAGCCATTTCAGTGGCTTATAAATATCTCCGTGCATCACAACTTCTAATTCTGGGTCCCATCCTGCGAGAAGCTCAGTACCCTGAACTTCCACAGAGAACATGAAATCATTTGGGGCCTCGCAGAACCAGATCCTCCAGATCACTCTGTCACAATAAAGCACTCAGATACCACAAACTTTATCCCAAGCCCTCAGCTGGCCACCTCTTTTGAAGCACCGCATATGGACGGTAGAGCACTTTGAAAAGTCTAATCTAGGGCACTGGTTCTCAACCAGGGGTACATGTACCCCAGGGGTAGGCAGAGATCTTCCAGGGGTGCATCAAGTCATCTAGATAGTTGCCTGGTTTTACAGCAGGCTCCATAAAAAACATTAGCAAAGTCAGTACAAACTAAAACTGCATACAGACAATGACTTGTTTGTTCTGCTCTATGTACCATAAACTGAAATGTAAGTACAAGATTTATATTCCAATTGATTTATTTTATAGTTATATGGTAAAAAGGAGTCCTGAAAGGGGTACAAGTAGTCTGGAAAGGTTGAGAGCCACTGCTCTAGACTGAAATAGTGCTGCAACGTTAACTATGGCGCGGCAAGAGAGACAAACTTTGCTAAACAATTACAGACAGCTTCTTGTAGCAGCCTGGTTTAACTCACACAGCTCAGGGGATCCATTCTAGTCTGTATTTAAAGAATTCTAGCTCCCACGTTCAGAAGTATGGAACACACTGTTCCTATATGCCAGGGGTAGGCAACCTATGGCACGGGTGCCGAAGGCGGCACGCGAGCTGATTTTCAGTGGCACTCACACTGCCTGGGTCCTGGCCACCGGTCCGGGGGGCTCTGCATTTTAATTTAATTTTAAATGAAGCTTCTTTAAACATTTTAAAAACCTTATTTACTTTACATACAATAGTTTAGTTATATATTATAGACTTATAGAAAGAGACCTTCTAAAAACGTTAAAATGTGTTACTGGCACATGACACCTTAAATCAGAGTGAATAAATGAAGACTCGGCACTCCGCTTCGGAAAGGTTGCCGACCCCTGCCGTATCCCATAACAACAACTGGGAGCAAAACTGTGTCTCTGTTCTTCACCCTCCTCCTTCCACGCCCTCCCTATCTGACAAGGCAAACCTGATTGTCCACTTTTAATCCTACATCACCACTGCTCGAGACCGACTGCACCCAGGGCAATATGGGAATGCAAAACACAAAGGCAGGGAGAGGATACAGGTTTTGTAGATGGTTGCTTACCTCTCTGATGGGGCTGCATGAACCGCTGCACAAAGGGATAGAAGTTAAAGAGAAAGAGCTGTGGGGAGGAAAGTGGATACTGGATTAAAACCCTGCCAGCGTTTCCTCCTTTGTATCTGCCTGTCTACATGGAGGGCTGCGAAACCTTCATAATAATTTTGTACAGACAATGGTACAAACAGACTGCACTGGTGTTACTGGGCAACATGCTTGTAACAGAGAGTGGACTCTGATTTGTTTGCCTGCCTTGGACCGGGGGGGGGGAGGGAATATTGTGATGAGATGTTCAATATTTTCTTTAATAAAGTAAATACTGATCCCAATCCAAATCCTATTAAAGTCAATGGAAGGAAGGGGTCCCATTGGCTTTGAATTGGGGCTGTCGTGCAAGTGTCCCATGTTAGATCTGCCGCTTTCTTGACCCCTAGATAAACATCCCTCAGGCCAAAGCTGGAGGGACCCGCTGTAAGCACAAGCAGGTAACTGAGGAGCAAGTGGGCATAGAGGCTAGTCTTCAAGAAGACTGTCAAAGGGGCAGCCGTCATGGGTGTGGCCTTCATCACATGGCCATGTGCCCGCTAGGCAATGGACCCGAACTCACTGCACTTCAATATTGAACATCTAAGGTTTCATATAGCGTCTGTTGAATTCCAATTTTCAAGCCACTCAATTTTTCTTCTGTCCCAGTCTGGAATGAAGAGACAGTCCTGCCAGAGCCTGTCGGCACAGGCCCAGGCTGGGCAGGTTTCCCTCACATACTCAGTACCACCTGAGTTTGTCAACCCTCAGGACAGGCTGCAAGGCCCATCCTTTCTCCTAGGCCCACAGGGAGCTGGGAGGAAGGAAAAGTTGGAGAACTGTAGAAATTCTGTTTGTGAGGATTAATACAATTCAGTTACACTCAAGTTGCTGTTAGGTGGGGAACTGCCAGAGTCCACTTATGATTGACAGTACTGTGGGGATGTGTAAGGGTTCAATAAAGACCTGGGAAACCGCTGGTGTGCTGGCATGGTATTAAGGAGTAGAAGCACAGGCAGGCACTGTTTCTGCGCTGGATAGATGAAGTGCCATCCCTCTCCCGTCTGCTTGTTAAGGATTGATAAGCGTTGCAGCTGCATAAGGAACGTGGCTGTCTAAAGGATACCCTTTGTGTAAAGTAATCTCCCCCCTCTTCCTTTCCCAGCTACATAAACGAGCTCGGGGTCATGGACCCTTCCTCCCTTCCCGGTGAACTGCTGATTAAGGAAACTTGTGGCTGCAATTACTGCAAAGAAATGCATCTTCAAGGTAAAAATGTCTTAGAATATGCTTAATGGTGTAGACAGTAAACAGGGCGGGGATAATTATATTCAGTAAATACTAAATCGGGTTTCGGGGGTGTTGTAGTAAACGTGGGTATTTACATATTAACTTAGATAACAGAGCGTGATGTGATTAACTCAGGGCTTACTCGACAATTGGGTCGAGGGGAACAAGTACCACAATGAAGAAGCCTGTTTACTCAATCTGCCTCTGGGTCCTCCTGCTCAATCTCTAACAAGTACTTTGAAGAGACTGCCAAAAGCATTCAGATCCTAGGATGGACACTCCTTTATGTAGTTATCATAAACCTCAGTGACTCCTGACCCATAAGTGCTGGAATCTGGGATGCTGGCAGTGCAGCAGCACCCCCTGGCTTGAAGTGGTTTCCATCATATGCAGGGTTTACAGTTTGGTTCATCCCCCCTATACAAATTGTTCTAGCACCCCTGGCCTGGCCTGCAAAGTTCTTACTGTTATGCAGCTGGCCCTCTCAGGGCAGCTACTAGTGCCAGACATAAGTCTATTAGGAAATAAAATGAAGCCAAACTCATCTTCACTTACAACGACAAAGTCTCCTGTGGCGAAAGGCCAGAGCATTAACCCACTGTACCATCTTGATCACATTCAGACCCATTACTGACGGACAAGCCTACTTCGGCCATGAGAGCTCAAAAACCCAGTGCAGTTAACGTGACGTGTACCTCGTGTATTCCAACTAGTCTAGAGATAAGGTCCATGAGCATCATCTTCACTTCAAACCGTTCCTTGGAGGTCTCCAGCTGCTTTAGGAGTTTCTCTGCAAAATCTGGAAGCAACAGGGAGTGTCAGCAAGAAGTAATAGCACTGAGGGGGTCGAGGATGTCAGAGCAGGATGTGTGTCAGCTTGACATCCCAAGAGACTTCGGAGAATAAAGCTGCCACAGATCATTAGATAATCAGCTATTAAGGCTCAGATAGCCTCACCCTGATGATACACAAGGTGAATTGGTTACTGCACTAGATCAGCAAGAAAAAAAAAACGTGAATAAAGAAAAAAATTGCTCATAAAATTGAGAACAGGCTAAACAAGCAAAAGGAAAATCCATGGGCTTGTCACGGGGTGGCTTGCTCCTTTAAGGGCCAAGAGGCCTGGGGCTAGCCAGCCCTGTTCAATCAGCCCTGCTCGTGCCATACTTAGCTGCTTCCCTGCCTCCGGGGGCTGGACTCACTGGGATCAGGTGACAGCCTGAAACACCTGGGCCTCAAAGGGTGGAGAAAACCCAATTTGCAGGAGGAACCACAGGGAGCAAAGCTGGGCTCCTGTGTAAGGCCCTGAAGTTGGGTCTAGAAGAACTCCAGAGAAGCAACCTGGGTACAACCAAGGAGGCCCTGTATCATCCTGTGGGTGGGCTATTTAAACAGGAACAGGAAGCTGAGCAAGGCAGACAGGACTAGAAGCCATGCAGACGGCGCTGGATGGAGCCTCTCTCAGTCCAGGACACCAGCCTGGCCAGTCTCAGAGACTTTGCTCTGCAGACTAAGTTCGGGAGCTCTGAACCAGAGTCTTGAGATCCATTAAAATCAACTTACTGATGCCCAACTGTGGAATTCAAGCAGGGTACACCAGGCTGCCAGGGGGCGCACAGGGATGGCACATGCCTTTTACATGGCTCCACAGCTTTAGGGGTCAATATTTAATGCCAGTTAATATGCACTAAAAAGGAGGCTGAGTTGAGGCCTATCTGAAAAAAGATCAAGTTCATGATGTCTAGAGGGAAAAAGTAATATTAGACAAAACAGACTAGAAATAAGGGGAAAAATTTTAAATGACTAAGTGATGAATGGTAGTTAGTCATTAAAACTTTCTAGCGTTTCCCTAGGTTTCTCCAGGAAGTCTTTAAAGCAAGGCTGGGTATCTATTTTTAAAGAGAAGCTTAGCTCGGACAGCAGTTACAGCCCAAAAGTTACTGGGTGAAGCTCCATGGCCAGCGTTATGCAGGAAGTCAAGACTAGATGAGCATAACAGTGATCCATCTAGCCTTAAAATCTCTGACCATTCCTCCTAACTTGCAAGGTGCTGTGAGATTTAATCAACATTTGTGAAGCGCTTTGAGATCCGGTGACCCAGTGTGGTATCTAAACATTCCATACCATTCCCACATTCAAACAGTGGAGCATAGGTGTCTCTCCCATTACAGTTTTGCCTGAAAAATCAGTATCTCAGCTCAAACATGGATTAGAATTTCCAAGGCGCATGTATATTAATTGGCTTGGACACCATGCTTACCTTGGGGATCATGGATCAAATGAATAGCGGAGAAGTTAAACACCTCTGGCTTTTTCTTCTTCTTGTGTTTCTGTAGGACAGCAAGAGACAAGGAGACACTTTTTCCTTTCCATGGTAGAGTTGTTCTAAGCAAATTTCAGACATCAGTTCTGGAAAGCTCCCATTTCACATTACCAGCTTTAAGAGGCATGTTTTGATTTTAAATAGTAAAGTTCATCAGCACTTTCAACATTTCCTGCGTTACGTGTGGTTTTCAGCCACACGACTCCAGGCAAAGTCAATGCAAACTGCGTAACAAAAGCTCCACTCAAACTCTTGAAACATACCTCTAGCTATATAGATACTAGTTCCCAACCAGGCACTGGGCATGGGAAACAGTTCAGAAAACACGCCACAATCCTGCCCTGACTTACAGTGTACCCCACGCAAAGGGATTGAATGAGATGCAAGTCACGGCAGAACCTGGTCCACAATCTACCCTAGCAAAGTCTCTTTTCAACACGTGTTCTTCCACGTGAACATGTGTACGTCAAGCTGGCTGCTGCCAGAGCAGCAAAGGGAGCTTTGCTTAGAAGACATGACAAAGGGTAGTTGGCTAAAAAGGGACAGATGAGAGCACAAAAATCCTGGTCTTGAAGGGTCCCAGTGTATGAACCGATGAAGGAGAGAACCTGACGTAGATGACTGCGGTCTCAAAAAGGGAAATGAGAACAGCACGTCGTCTTTAGAAGTTTGATTAAATTGAGCACTGCATTGTTAGGGCTGACTGCTTTTAAAATCCTATTTAGCTTTACAAGTATTCAATTTACTCTTGTTTCCCTTTCTACTAAGCCACCACTGGTAACTTTACACTTGGGTTCTGCTGGTAGTTCCATGGTGATTCCAAAATGTCCAACCGGGCTTCCCTTACCTTCAGAACCTTCATGGCTTTCTCCAGCTTCTTCTTGTGCTTGGTGGTTTTCTTTCCTGTTGCATATCTCACCATGAGGTCTCTGGCCGTGGGCCCTTCATCCTTCGGAAAGGAACATCAGACAGAGCATGAGAATGAGACTTCAAATAGGATATTGCAGCTGGTTGACAGCAACAGTTGTCAGGGTCACACACCAGGTTTTCAAAAATAGGAAACCAATTCATTCTACCTCCAAGTGTTTGCCGTGTAACCAGCCTGACATTCATTTCAATACTTAAAACATTGACTTCATAAAAGAGAACACACACACACACCAAGGTTTATGCCCAGGTAACAGCACGTTAATAAAGCAATACAATAGATATGGGACTAGTCATTAGGCAACAGTAACATACTATTCAACAATACCCAATGCATGAGTAACGCTTTAAAAGGATCTTGATACAGATCAGATAAAGTAGCTGGGGGTAGAGGGATGGTTAGGGTAACATACTTCAGTGAATTTGTTCAAAAGCATCTATGTACTTGTCTGACCCCCATCACTAACCTCTGTGCACTCCCCACATATCAGTAAATTTATTCTCACAACACCATCAGAGATAAAGTGCTATTTTCCCCATTTTACAGATGAAGAACTGAGCCAGACAGAGATTAAGTGACTTGCCCAAGGTCACATGCAAAGTCTGTAACAGAGCTTTAATTAAAAAAAACAAAAAAAAACAAAAAAAGCCACAATCCTGGTCTCCCAAATCCCAGTCCAGTTCCTCAATCACAAGTCTACATGAAGCCTCTGGTAATTCTTTACCTTCTAAACCAGGGGTAGGCAAAATTTTGGCCTGAGGGCCACATTGGGGAGGCACAATTTTGGAAACCCAAACAGCCAGGCGTGGCCCAGCCCCTGCCCCCTTACAGTGTAAGCTCTTCAGGGCACGGGCCACACCTGCTTTGTATCATCAATGTGCAGTGCCCAGCATACTGAGGGCTCTGCTAGAACCAAATACATTCTCACAGTCTGTAAGGGGGAAAAAAAACAAACCTATTTTTCCTACTAGCTCATTCTTATAATGCGGGTTCTGACTTCCCATGCTGCCAGCTACGCGACCATCAGCCCACGCACTACAAATGGGCCAGTGACTAAGTGGCCCTTAATGATTTTGAAAACAAACAGGACCGTTTTCCTGATCTTCCCCTCAACATACAGGCCTATTTCCCATTAACAATAACAGCACATGTCCTGAGGAGACCGAATCCCTCAAACTGAGGGGCAAACTAACAAACAATCCCATCTATTCTTTCTGGCTGGCATGGAAGAAAGCCCACAGGTGCGTCGGGGAGACATAAACAAATGGGTGTAGGTGGCTGACATCCCGGATGGAGGAGAGAGGACAATGCAAGAAGAGACTAGGGCAGAAAAATAAGATACATAATACCTACTGCGGATACATTTTGCAGAGTTTGAGAAAGTGACAGCAAGAGAATTGGCCTCCGGACTAACCTCAGATTCTGAATCACTCTCTCTTTTCTCATCTTCGTCTTTCCCAAGGAAGAATTTCAAACCAGCAACAAGTATCTGAAAAACATGGACATTTGGGGGGGAGCGGGGAAGGAAGGGAAGAATTAGTTTACAAGAGGCAAAGGGCCCCATGTTAGGTCACCAGTTGCTTATAACAGGAGATATGAAATGGAGTAAAACAGACAGGCTGACTGAAAACACTAGACGTGCAAAAAAACCACTCTCAGTCTTTGTTGCCTGTCTTGCAACAGTGAAGCAACTGCTCGAAGGGTAGCAGGACTTTCACAATGTTCCCACGTGAACCTGCACTATTGCACGAGGGCTGCTTTACTAGCACAGGTATATCAGCAAAGCACCCCAGTGTGGACGGATCTTATTACTGGCTACACTGCTCAGCAGTATAGTTTATTCTACCAGCCCTAAATAAGACAAGCTGTGCCAGCACAATGGCACCAAAGCCAGGGGCTGTGGCCAGCAGAGTTATGTCAGCCAAGGACGTGAAAAGGTGTGATCCTCGACTGACATGACTGTAGTATAGACACAACCTATTGTGCAACGTCTGGTTTCTTTAGTTGCTAGTACAATTTTGGCTTTATTGCTCTGAGCAATAAGGCCATTCATGGTAACTTTGGCAGCAGCTTGAGATCCTATGCTCAGTTTCACAAGCCTATGGTGGTTTTAAGAAATAGAGTACGGGCCTTTATCATATAACAAACCAACCCAACGCATCCTAGGCATTTCTAAAACCACCACCATTGCAGCATCCAGATACAGGCAGCTGGGATACTAGTTATTTTCAGTGTTGGAGCTGAGAAAGCACAATAGTGCCGATCAACATGAGGCAATGCTCCTGAAAGTCACTTTTGGCTAGCACTGCCAGCATGAGGAGGTATGGAATCTCACACTGTGGGATTAGAATGTGAGATACTGAGCTGATTATGCTGGGAGTTGTGTGTGAAGGACTGGCCTTGGGCTTGTTCTCATTGGCCAGCTAATTGTAAATAGGATACAGGTGTGTAGGATAATTACCCTATGGGTTACAGCTGCAGCTGTGTTGATTTGATTAATCAATTAGCCACCATCTTGTATATAAGAGCATGCTGGGAAATGAATAAAGAAGCATATGCATACACACACACGCTGTCTCTCTCTCTCTCTCTGCTTGGGCTCTGTTCCTGCTCGAGTGCGATGCAACAAATGGCGGAGAAGCTGCGGGCATTGATGCCGATGGCCTGAGAAAAAGGAGACGTGCCTGAGCTCAGTGTTGCGTGGCTAGGAGCCACAAGAAAGCCCAATAAGAAAGGAGGCGCACCTGAGCTCAGAGTCGAAGCAGCGGCCGCAGGGCGTCCGAAAAGAGGCGCACCTGAGTTCAGTGTTGCGTGGCTAGGAGCCGCAGGAAGTCCCAAAAAGAAAGGAGGCACACCTGAACTCAGTGGTGAGCGGCAAGCTGCAGGGCGTCTGAAAAGGGAGCCCAGGGAAGAGCGGCTATAAGTCGCAGAGAAGAAGGGCGGCTATAAGTCGCAGAGATAAGCGGCGGCTATAAGTCGCGGAGAAGAAGGGCGGCTATAAGTCGCGAAAGAAGGGCAGAGCAGTTAAAAGGGAGGCTGAGCCCAGGGAAGAGTGGCTATAAGTCGCAGAAAGGGCAGAGCAGTTGCCATGGAAACCGCTGTGGAAGCGGAAGATATGCATCGCGGAGCGGGGCAGGCTGCAGGAGGGAGATCAGGTCTTACCAGTTAATGATGTTGATTTCCAGGACATTGAGTACAGTAAGTGTTGAGATCCTTAAGACTGCCCGGGAGATCATCATGTGGGATTGTTACTTCCCCTACAATTACCAGAGTCCTCTAGACTCCATGCTGTGAAACAAGGAGGAGCTTGGAACTTTGAAATCAAGCTGGAGGCGGGGGTGGAGAAGATCAAGGTCTCTCAGGCAGCTGCAGAACTTTAGTAGGAGTTCTCTCCAAGCATGAACAGCTGCCTTTCCTTCTAAAGAAAACACTATCTCTGTGCCATTGAGTGCATGTTAAAATATATAAGAACTCAGTTTTAATAAGAGAACAGTGTTGCTAAATGGAAAGGTTTTTTGTTTTGTTTTTAAATTTTTAAGACTTGGGAGTTAACTCAGACTGCTTTGCAGCTGCCTTTAAATCAGTATGTGATGTTTTTTATAGAAATTGCCTCACAGATTTTATTCTTATGACACATTCACTACAGAATGTCCAACTTGTTTACTGTCTTTATTTGTGCTTCTCAAGATGCTGTTTTGAAAATTGTGTTAGAGAAGCTATATTGGAGAGTTAAAGCTATAACTGCTTTTTAGTTTTTACAATTCTATCACTTGCTCAAGAAATTTTGTGTTTAGTGTACCATGCAATTATTATTATTAAGAGTTATGTTTTGTGTTTTTTGTTTTGTCTTGTGATGTCTTCTGGCCAGAATTGTTGTTGTTGTTGTTGTTAAGTGATGTGTTTTTAACAGAGAAGGGGGAATACCCCCCCCCCCCATCCTCAGTGTCAGTTTGATCGCCTGACATCTGAGGAATGCTTTGGTAAAACAGAGAGGGGGGAATCCTGTAAAATTCACATCACTTGTTTGTTGTATTTTGTCTTTGTTTGGTGTTTTTGCGGTTATATGTTAATGATTGCATGGTTATATAGGTTTTAATTTTTGGCTTGTGAACAGATTATTTAGTGGTCATGTATTGTGATTTTATTTGAAGGCTCTGAGGCAGATCCTCAGCTGGTGTTGTTTTACACCAGCTGAGGACCTGCACTTATCTGTTTTAAACATTATTGTTCTTTAGTTTTTCACCATAATATTTATTATGATAATTTAAACTTCTTGGACAAGATTAAGATAGATTGTGGTGTTATGTTGTTATAAGTTGGAAATGTTTTGTGAATGTTTTTTATCCTCTTTTCCTTTCCCTCTTCTTTATTTTGAATAGAGGGGGGAGATGTGGGATTAGAATGTGAGATACTGAGCTGATTATGCTGGGAGTTGTGTGTGAAGGACTGGCCTTGGGCTTGTTCTCATTGGCCAGCTAATTGTAAATAGGATACAGGTGTGTAGGATAATTACCCTATGGGTTACAGCTGCAGCTGTGTTGATTTGATTAATCAATTAGCCACCATCTTGTATATAAGAGCATGCTGGGAAATGAATAAAGAAGCATATGCATACACACACACACGCTGTCTCTCTCTCTCTCTCTGCTTGGGCTCTGTTCCTGCTCGAGTGCGATGCAACATCACACCAGCCAGCAACAGCTGGGCTACTAACGTCCATTCCCAGGGTGTTCATAACTCTGAGGTTCTTCGGTATAGAAAGGAAGTTGCGTACGTACACACACACACAAAACAGCGGAAGCAAAATATACTGGCATTTCAGATAGGTTTCCACCTCACCTTTGTGACTTTGGAAAAGCAGGCTGTTGTGATAACGTTTACTGTTTTGGCATCATTCCTGGAATAAGCAAAACATTAATATACCTTCACCAAGAAGTTTGCTGATTTTGAAAAACAAGACATCATGGTAGATTTAATGCAAAGTAGAGTCACTGGAAACAAACCCCACAGTACTAGCTGCTTTCATCATACCATCAGTGATTTCAAACGCAAATCAAGAGATGATGTTTCTACATGCCATTTGTTGTCATTTTTCCTACACAAAAATTATCAGGTCTAGATAGATAAAGCATATATGCTTCTGGGTAAGTTCACACTTGAGAAGAACACACCATTTCACTTTGACAACAAAGATGAACCAATAAAAGCAATGGCAGGCCCCACAGTAAAAGATACTTCAAGTGATAAGAAATTGCCTGTTAAAATAAATGCAGAGAGATTTGGCTTTCATTACAAAAGCTACAAGAAAGGTTTGAAACAATCTCTAGGAGAGGTTTATAAATATTGTAGACCCTGAACTGAATTTGAGCTGAGTCTCAAATACCTATAAAGCTATTTAGCAATACTGCAGAAGCCCTGTCCTTAAAAGGGGAAGGTATGATATAGGTAATCTCATCATACCATTCCCTCTAATGGCACATGGCCCATCTGCAACTGCTGGTAGGAAATATCCCCAATTGCTGGAGATGGGGCACTCCATGGCCCTCTCTGAGTTACTACAGAGGATTCTTTCCCAGGTATCTGGCTGATGGGTCTTGCCCACATGCTCAGGGTCGAACTGATCACCATGTCAGGCATCAGGAAGGAATTTCCCCCCGGGTCAGATTGGCAGAGACCCTGGATGTTTTTCACCTTCCTCTGCAGCTTGGGGCCTGGGTCACATGCTGGGCTGAACTGGAGTAAATGGTGCATTCTCTATAACTTGAAGTCTTAAATCATGATTTGAAGACTTTGGCAATTCAGCCAGAGGTCATGGGCCTATTACAGGGGTGAGGTTCTGTGGCCATGTCAGACTAGATGATCATGATGGCCCATTCTGGCCTTAAAGCCCATGAGTCTATGAGGAAGATGGTCACCTATATATTCTAAGTGTTCCCAGTGTTTACTCTGTTGCAATATTTCGTTCCCCTCCATTGTACCAGAGGCATCATTACGCTGCCGTTCTAGAGCTGGCATTGCGGCAGTGCTGCCCAGCGGATTCACGGCATATCCCAGATCAACATGTGAACAAAGCTCCTGAAGCCCAAACATGCTCTGCCAACTCGCCTAACACCCCAGCTATTCTCTCTCCTTTCTATAAAAGGCAGAACTGCTGCACAGTTGTGCTGAACTGCTGAAGTCCCTAGGAACTCTGCCTGGAATAAAGACCAAAGGGCCGTGCAAACCACCCCTGCAGAACATTGGGGAGACCCCAGTGAGGCAGAAAATGCTTAAAAGGAGCAGTATTTCTTATCTGTACTTTCATTTCCATGGAAGTTAAAAGGGGGGTACAAGTTAGGTGACAACTCCCCCCCCCGCCCCCACAACGACACACACTTAGGGATAATTAGAACCTAAAACAATAGGCAAATGAAGAGCCATTCTTGCTACTCCTCACGGTGAAACATCTGCTGAGAGCAGCAGCACCAGAACTAAGGCAGCAGTGGAATCAATAAACATCTGTGCACCTCCATTAATACTCAAAGTTATGTTCTTCTAATACATGGCCATCTTGGCACTTACCCAGCCCCCTGCTTATTCAAAACAGCGCTTGCTTTTACTCCGGAAAACCAACTCACTCCTCAAAACATGAATGCACCAAGCAGGTAGCATCAACGTACAGCCTTCTTGTCTAATACTAGCCATGCAAATCCTATTGCTTCTCTTGAAGTACCCCTACACTTGCACCAGCGTGCAGAAAACAGCCAGCGCCCACCTGGCTAGCACGGGTGTACATAGCAACGTCGCTGGGGAGGCACCACTTAGGCAAGTAGAGTACAAAATACCCTACACATCTCTTGACGTAACCATGGGGTGCCTCCCAGGTCTACACTGATATTTTTAGCAGTGCAGTGTCCCGCTATCTCCTCACTACCAGCGCCTTTCCTCACTGCATGGAGCTACATGCACTATACACACTGCTGCAAGTGTACACAAGGGCTTGGACATCAGCCACAGTTGGACTTCATGACTTACAGCAGAATTATATTCAAGATTTAATGCATCAATAGAGAGGCTCAAGAAAGCATGTATATGTACAGGTTTTGCTTGATGGTTTGAAGTATACTTGTTTATTGTTCTTAAAAGGAAAACGTCTAAGATTCTTCCTGCGCACCTTCTTCTGCGAAGTGTCTCAGTCATTTCTGCCCTTCTAGATTGTGTTCTACAGAAACACAGTACAACCACACTACAAATCGATTGCCCCAGGGTGCACTGATTTAAAATCAAAGCCATTTTAATCACATATTTTAATCACGACTGAGATCAGCAAGCAGAAAACCTTGATTTAAATCATCAATTTTAAACTTGTTTTGCATTTGTACCTTTTAGTTATTTTCCAAAAGAAAAATTGATTCCTTTTGGTTGGAAACCATTAAAACATGCTGATTTGCAACAAAAATATAGCCTTTACACCACACCTAATGCTTCTTTTTTCTAACCAGGAAGATGCACTACACCTCTATACACATTTATTTAAGCAATTATATTGCTTAAATACATGTATTCAGATTCTAAATTTTTACATTTTCTGTCATGTTAGAAAGCAACAAATAACATTTCTTATTTATTAGATGATTGTTTTTTGCTTGTGATTAGTGTCAAGATCTATTTAGATGGAAATTCAAAATCAATTAAAATGCACAAAAACAGTGTTTTAAAATGTTTTTCGTTTGTTAACAATATCTTAAACATGCTGGATATAAAAGGAAAAAAGTTTATCAGAAAGCTCATCAAAACATGTTTTAAATGCAAAACATGTTTTGATGAGCTTTCTGATAAACTTTTTTCCTTTTATATCCAGCATGTTTAAGATATTGTTAACAAACGAAAAACAAACTGACTTATTAAACTAAAAAAGTATTATCTATACTTAGTGAACTGAATTGATTGTCACCATGTCTTTCAAGATTTTAGAACTAGCAGATCTCATCCTCTCCAACTTCATTTTTATTCATAGATTGGAAGAAGAAAACAAGCTTTTCTGCTTTTTCAACTCCCAATTTGTTTCTTAACTTTGAATAGTCATTAACCTGAACTAGCTGAATAAACTGAAATGAAGAAAATATTCTCCCAGTACCTGCAGTAGAGGCTACTGCTGTCAAAAGCTGGGTTAGCCCTTCAACAAACTCTGGTTCCAGGTGCTTAGCCAGTGACTTCCACCAGTGCAGTGGTCTGACTTTCTTTAAAATTAGGCAGCAAAGATGTACTTCTTAATATTATTTTTTGGTGTTTAATTTAAATGATTCTAATAGATTACCGTATGTTTAGGCCTTAACAAAGGTTGTCAATTTCCAATAGGTTTATTTTTAAAAATAAACATTCATTTAATTTAAATAAAAAAGTTTGTGTTTTTTTTTAAATCATCAATTTTTATCCATCTTGCGTTGCCCTGGAATAATCAAGAACCAGTTCTGTGCACTCAAACTCACCAAATATTCCTTCTATATAGTTCGATCATCACATCCAGAGATATCTTGGCTGCAGTAGGGTTGCTGTCTCTTAACATAGTATACATGAAGTTCTGCAGTGTCTTAAGAAGAAGAAATTGGGAAAATGATAAGGGAGTTTGAAAATGTTTTCATAATAAAAAGCATTCATTCAAAGTAAACCTGGAAGCCAGCATACTTACTGTATTCACTTTATTGTTCTTGTGTTTAGCATTTATATTCTTGATGTCTGTCACAATGTGAGTATATAAAGTCTGTAAACAAACAGTGACATGTATAGTAAAGTGAAGTATTTACACTTTGCAGCCTACAAAGTTCATTCCCTAAAGCCCATTCGTACTATCATGCAAGGAGAGCGCCAGTCACTATGGCAAAGACGTTTTTTCCAGAGCCACAGTTGGGAGAGGAAAAAAAAAAGTCATTAGCCCCAATCCTGAAAGAAGATTTATTCACGTGCTTAACTTCACACACTGAAGATGGTTCTACTGGCTTCAATAGGGCTACTCACGGCACACAGAGGGCTCGTCTACAAGGGGATGTTAGTGTGGAATAAAGTAGGGTGTGACTTTAAAGAACAATAGCTATGCTGCACTAATTCCTCGTGTGGACATTCCTATTCTGCACTGAGTGACTTTTTGCACTTTAGCTTAATCCACTTCCAAAGTGAAATAACCATTTGGTGAACAGTGAGTGGGTGGCAAGCTGGGTTATAAATTTACAGTGCACTAGCCTGCCACACACTATCACTGCAGACCCTGCTACCACACCCTACAAGTTCCGTAGTGCACTTTTATCTAGTCCGGTTTCAAAGCAGAACAGGTCAATGTGCACTAGAGAACTTTTCAGGTGTGGTAGCAAGGTCCACACGAACAGTCAGTGCACAGCACACTAATGCAATGTAGATTTACACCCTAGCTTGCTGCAAACTATTCCATCTAGACAAACCCTAAGTTAAACCGCAAAAGGAAAAGAAGAGCCTTCACATGGGGAGTTAATGTGGAATACCTATTCGACACGATTTCCTTATGTAGACAAGACCACAGTCTTTGCAGAATAGAGACCACAGAGAATTGAACGACATCAAATATAGCTGTAATTAAAAAAAAAATTCGTATTGCTGAAATTTCTTTTGCAAATTCAGCTAAGTTTTGACTGACTGTTGTAGTAAGTTTGATTCCGGTCAATTCCATTTTCAGGTAGTGATAAATCTTTCTGTAACAAAGAAGGCATTTAAATGTTTATGCCCAGCAGTGCTTTTCATTTACAAGTTTCTCTAAAGAACTCAGGAGTTCCTGTTTGGGTACTGTACCTACAACAGAAAAGTCCTCAGTGAATAGGACTGTCTATCCCTTTAGGAATAAACTCCTGAATTCTATTCCAGAAATTAGTATCATGTAGGGATGTAGAACAAATTCTAACTTATGCCTAGACAATTATCCTCAGTATCTCCAAGAGAGATCAGATATGCTGATTTTTAAATCAATGTAATTATGTTTATTCTTAGTACACCTATGACACACTGTAGCCCACGTTCACCACTTTTATACGGTTATGTTCTATTTTGTACAAAGTACTCCTTGTGAGGTCTCATTTGAAAACTCAATCTGCTGAATATTATGATCCTGGTGAAATGTGTGCAACAACACTGCATGTAAAATTACGATTGTTACTGAAACACGTTGTAGTTCTGGGTAACGTCCACAAACCAATTTCTCAGAGACAAAGACACCCTAGCATGCCAGCAAAGTGCTAAAGAGTTATTACCAGCTTAATCGGACATTCTCCAGAAGGCCGGGGGGTGGGAGATGGGGAGTTGCAAACAAGAAATTTACAATTCACGCGGAGGACAGTTTGGCGCCCACATATACAATGGAACTGCCTGTTCCTATGATCCAGCAAGGATTTTTCCAGCACAAAGGGCTACGGTGTAAGAAGGGAGGGAGGGAGAATGTCCCTAGCCACCTCGCTGCTCATGAGAGCAAAGACTCTACTCATTACCCCTTGTTGGAATGACGAACTATCTATGAACTTGTACTGTCCAGTGGGCTACTGAGCAGTATAAGACGCACACTTCCGGGGAGCAAGGCTGGAGCTGCGGGATATGAGGGTGCCTCTCTGTATGTAATTCATGGATGGCTGGGCACAGCAACCATGTATTCAGCTGGGAGTGACTCTGCATGCTGGTGGCTGAGAGTGATGAGCCTGGAGTGGCTGCTGTTCACCAGCAAGGCAGGGTAAAAGGCATCCCAGGCTGGAGTGCTAAGGGGACACAGCAGTCCAGCGGGTCAGATCGCACCCCAGGGAATGTCACAACACCATCATCGGAATGGTATTTCCACTAACTCTTAAATGCGTGGCACAGGAGCCCACACAAGGAGTTACAGCTGCTCAGGCCCCATGAAGTCAATGACACCAGAGAACTTCTAGGAACCAAGCCAATCAATGAACTGCCAACCCCCCTTTTGGGGGCTGGGTGACACACTATTTTATCTCACATTTCAGGTTTCTAAAGCTGGCCCTTTCACACTCATTGTATTTATCCCTGAGTGTCCATCTCCATAATATTTGGTCACAGGCACATCAAGCTGCTAAAAGCCCAAATACCCTAAAATCTTCGCTAGTGGAACCAACAGAACTACAATAAGGTTATATATTCAGCTACTGGGAAGAGCAAACAGGCTGTCTGGTGCTGCTGAATTACTTGTGCTTCCTTCTCATAAGAGAGGGAAAAAACACTGACAAGAGGCTCACCAAGGACATAAAACCAATTCTTATTTTGCAGCTTACTTTTCGTAGAAGTTTATCATGGCAGCGCAAGAGTTCAAAGAAGAGTTCCAGCAAACTTGTAGGGTTTATTAGATTCTTGTTTCTTAATAAGATCAGAGCTTTGCAAAATGTCTGCAACAAAGAAGCAGTGACCAGAATCACAATTTGAAAATGACTAAGACGACAGCATTTATTATTCATCAACACACACACACACACACACACACACACAAAGTCAGGCCCAAATCCTGCATAGACTGTTACACATGCTTAATTTTACACACAACAAGTAGTTCCAGCAAAGTCAACAAGACTGTTCACAGTGCATTAGGCATGTGTATTAGTCTTTGAAGGATCTGGGCAAAGATGTGGTACTGGAGCCCAGAGTTGCTAACTGTGTGGTGGTCCTCAAAACCAGAGTACCTTATCGATATATATCAGTGCTTTAAAAGTCAGACTTACCATTCGAAGATCTGCATCCAAAACACTGTGGTTGTAAGAAAGCAGTTCTTTCAACTGCTGCGGAAAATCAACTAGATGTTCTGGATAGCAGTGCCCAACCTGTTTAAAAAAATAATCTTTATTGAAATCCCTATAATAAACTCTAACAATGTAACAATGGTATATTTGCCTGAGAGTATCTGATTCTGTAAAAAAACTACCCCTTATCATTTAATGTATATTTGGTTGATTAACTTTTTCAAATGTTGTTGATGTGTAATATATCTTTGAATGCTGAAGTTTCTATCATTAACTACCTACATAAAAGCTCACTTCTTTATTAAAGGATTAAGAGTGCTGTAGAATCTGTATGTTCAATGCATTTAAAGGTGATCTGCAACACCCATTCCAAAAATAAGATAATTATGAGTAAGAAGTTCCATTTGGCATCACTATGATGTTCCAGAATCATTCTGAAACAACACACCTATTAAAAAATTTTGCTGATGCAATGTAGGTCTGTCAAATAGGACTCAACTGGGTTATTGTTTGTTTTTTAAATGTTTTATTTTTACCATTTTACTGTAATTCACAGAAAGCAACACCGGAGAACAGAAATTAAAAAAAATATATTACTATCTTCTTGTCAGTTATTTATCACCTGCTCCTGGCTATATTGGCCATCTGTATATAGCTTACAATTATTTCATTGGGGGGAAAGGTTTTGCAGGTCACCTTTAATAGTTCTTTGTGTTGTTTTTCCCTAGAATTACAGAATTTTACCTGTGCCAAGAAGATCACCAATTCAGCCAGCTCCTTACTGGGCTTATCGGGCTGGAGTTTGAAAATCTCCACATTGGACTGGTAGTGACGATACTGCTGGAGAAACTGAAACACAAATATGGCATAGCTATTCCCCTACAGGAAGACGAATAAACCACACCAGCATAAGGCACCTTTATACGGGTATAACTATATTGGTAAAAATATCACCCCTAACTAAAACAGTTAAATTGCTGTCAAAAAGGGTGTCTAGCCAGGGCTAAGGCCCTGGTTCAGCTTGATACTTTAGCACATGCCTAATTTGAAGCATGTAAAGTCACATTGAATTCAAGGTGTCCAGGCCCATGTGAGAAAGAGAATGAGGCGGCGTGTTGCCTTATACGCCACCATCTCTGGTAAAGGCAGCTGTATCTGAACAGGGGGAAAGGTGCGGTTTTACATCAGAACACCTAGCGCCGACAAGGCACCTCCATGTAGCCAGCCGAGCTGAGAAGCGCAGTGCCTCGTCGCCACTAGGATTTCACTCCCATCCTCGTCCAACTCGTTACGGCCAGGTAAACACGCCCTTTGTGAGCAAGGCCATACAGCCCGTTGGGGGCAGTGGGGCTGCGCTGTGGGCGGGACACTGACTGGGGGTCACTCTGGTTACCGTCCCCGGACCCGACGAGGAGCTCTGTGACCAGCCTGCACCTTCCACCAGCAGAAGCAGGTCCATTAAGAGCTATCACCTTCCCCGCCCCGTCCCTCTCTGGCACCCACGGGCCACTGCCCTCCGGGCCTCCCAAGGCAAAGAGACCTCCCCATGCTGCGGACTCTGCCTTGCGCACTCGGGATGGGGGCTGGGGCCCAGGGGCACCCTGGGGGCTGGGGCTGGGGCGGACTCCCCCCGGCGGCGGGGGGGTCTCGCGCTCTCACCTCCTCGGTATAAGCCGGCGGGTCCCGCTTGATCAGGTTCTGCAGCTGGGGCAGGTTACTGGGCAGCTTGTTGTTGTTGCGGCCGGACATGGTTGCTGGAGCCCGGGCGCTACCGCCTACGAGACGCTCTGCTCCTCCCGGAACAACCACGTGGGCTACCCCTGGGCGCCGCCATCTTGGCTTCCGGCGCTACGGGAGCCGCAGAGGGGCAAACTTGTTAAAAAAGCGACCGCACGTGTGCTCTTCGGAGTCTGGCCTGCTGCCTGCGCCCCCTATAGGCAGAGAGCGCAGGGGCCCAGGAGATGGGGCTCGTTGGGGCAGGCACAGCGATAGGTGCAGAATGCTTCATTACAGTGTTCCCGGTTAATAGGAATTCGTTGTATTAAAGGGAAAGAGCTGTCCCTGGCCAGCGGAGGGGGGATTCCAGCTGGCACCGGCAGGCCCCCTTCCCCTAAGGTGTTGGACACACACCTAGTTCCCGCTGGAATCAGTAGGAATTAGGTACCTACGTACTCTGGAGGGTCTGGGCCCCTGTGCTGCTCGTCTGGGACCAGCTCCTTTCTGTCACAGACCAGGGACACACGTCTCAGCCCCTTCGCGCTGCCACACCAAGGCAAAGAGCCGCCGTGTAAACGGGAATCAGGCCCAGAGCCTCTTCAGGGAGGTGCCCTCCAGTGTGGCACTAGCTTTCCTGCCCCGCTTTGCCAAAGACCAAATGTGTTGACTTGACCTTCAGGAGAAGCTGCAATGCTTAGCTATTCTTCCAGGGTTTTCTCATGGGCGACACAGAAAGGTAAGTAGATGAGTGGGGATGGGGTGCAGTTCTGGTGTTAGAGGTGTAGGAGGAGGACTTGATAAAGTGCTGTGGGTTGGATATTGGTTTACCAACATTGAGCTCTCTATACGTGTATTTTTATCAAATTAATATGGTAGGATATTAGTATTAATTCTCAGATGGAGTTAGTTAACCGTAAACGGAGGTGAAAGTAAGCCGGTACGGCCTGGTACAGAGTACCAGTAAAAAAAGGCGCAGCAGTATACCGGCAAATAAGTGGAGCATTCAGTACTGGCTTACTTTCACCTCTTTTGGCTGCATAAAAAACAGTTTAAACTCAGAGCTAATAAAAGTTTGGAAAGGGAAAACTGACAGTCACATTTGTTTCTCTCCTCCCTCCTCCTCCAGCCAGGCTGCTACCACGGCTAGACTCTGCATTCCCCCTCCCCGCATGCACTCAGCAGGGGCTCCCCTCTAGCTTGTAGCCAGGTCCAGCTCCAGGGGTTTTGCTGCCCCACGCAGCAAAAAAAAAAAAAAAAAAAAAAAGGCCGCTATCGGGGTCTGCGGCAATTCAGCAGGAGGTCCTTCACTCCAACTGGGAGTGAGGGACCCTACGCCCAATTGCAGCCGAATAGCTGGACGTGCCGCCCCTCTCCGGAGTGGCTGCCCCAAGCACCTGCTTGCTAAGCTGATGCCTGGAGCCAGCCCTCCTTGTAGCAGGGGGACTGGCTGAGGTAGAAGCCTCCCCAGGACACCTGCTGCCTGCATAAGAACAGTTTGAATTTAGCTGTTCACTCTGCAGTTCAGACAGAGGATTAGGGGCCATTTCTGGCATCCTTGTTAATTACACTCACAGTTGTTGGGGGGCGGGGTGAGACCAAGGCCGGGGCAGAATACAATAGGCATTTGGCTGCACAGCTTAAATCCAGAGCTAATAAAGCCAGTGGAAGGGGAAAAGTCACTTTCACATCCATTTCTCTCCTCCCTCCTCCTCCAGCCCCAACAACTGTGCGTGAAATTAACAAGGATGCCAGAAAGGGCCCCTAATCCTGCAGGTTGAACCAGGGAGTGAACAGGTGAGTTTAAACTGTTCCTATGCAGGCAGCAGGCATCTTGGGGAGGCTTCTCCTTCACCCAGTCCCCCTGCTATAAGCTAGAGGGGAGCTGCTCTAGCCCCTGCTGAGTGCGGAAGTCGGGGGAACAAGGAGCCAAGCTGTGTCAGCAGCCTGGCTGGAGAAGGAGGGAGGACACTGTATGACAGTGAGTTTTCACTTTTTCAGGCTTATTCCACTATGAAAGTTTTATTACAGACAGTACTGGTAGTAGTAGTAGCTTTATTTTCTATAGTGAAGTCATGCAATGGGAGGTATGAAGTATGTAGGAGAGGTGGGTTGCTTGCCTTTGGACTGTATCAGTAAGAAATTTAACTTACTTTCACCCTGGCCCCGCCCCTTTCAGGGCGGGGGGCAGAGTGGACCCCCTGTACCGGTAAGAATTGTATTTTTACTTTCACCCCTGACTGTAAATGTACCTAGCACTATGAATGAAATTTCAGCCGATGAATGATACAATAGTACAAACTATAAGGCAACTGTTACAGTTTTCAGTGTCTTTCATTCACTTTAATTGGTTTATCTTTAAAAGGAGAAGTCTAACACAAGGAATGTGTGTGCATGTTCTGTTACAGTCATTTGTTATATTACATTTCATAATGATCAGATGCATTTAGTCTATAAATGTTTATACATAAGTTAAACACAGAGTGTGGTTTCCTTTAGATTATAAGCCTTCTTCAATTTATTTATAAAGCCTACAGACAAATGTTTTACATACCCTAGAACAACAATCATATATGATATTATGTAAATTAACATGGAACATGTATATCTAAGAACTACATTAATTTCAAACCTGGTAGAAAAACTAACTTAGAATTCTTAGTATGTGTTACCTGAGAATATTTTTATCTCTGAGTTATGATTATAATATAATAACCCATCCATGTGACTCAAAGAGGGAGCCTGAAGTGCTCAAATCCTTAAAATATCATTAGTCTGTTGAAGTGATCTTTAGCTCTTCTCCTTTACGGGTGAGTGCTTTGTGAAGACCTGTCAAAATAAAATTCAGTGGGAACTTTATCCTTTCATTAGAATTTTTCTTTCGGGCTTACACATACAGAAGGGCTTGATTTTCATCACACTAGTTTTACGCTGTGCCACTCCATTGGACTTACTCCTGATTTACACCAGTTTAAGTCACATCAGTATCAGGGCCGGTGCAACCATTTAGGCGAACTAGGCGGTCGCCTAGGGCACTGGCATTTGGGGGGCGCCATTTTCTTCGGCAGCGAATGTGGCGCCAGCATTTAGGTGGAGGGAGCTGGGGCAGGGGAGCGCAGGGAGGGCTGCCTGCAGCAAATAAAGTGGGAGGCGTCACGCAGGGGAACTCCCCGCCCCAGCTCACCCCTGCCCCGCCTCCTCCCCGAGCACACCGTGGCTGCTTCACTTCTCCTGCCTCCCAGGCTTGCGGCACCAATCAGTTTAGGCGCTGCAAGCCTGGGAGGTGGGAGCAGTGAAGCGGCCACAGCGTGCTCGGGGTGCTTGTGTGCGGAGCAGGGGTGAGCTGGGGCAGGGGGAGGTGCCTCAGGGCGGAGGGTGGGGAGCTGCCGCAAAGAGGGCACCTCAGAGCGGAGGGGGGAAGCTTCCGCGGGGGAGCTGCTGCAGGGGGAGGCACCTCAGGGCAGGGGGGGGAGGGCTCAAGGTGGAAGTTTTGCCTAGGGCACAAAACATCCTTGCACCGGCCCTGATCAGTATCAGGACCATCAAGTACTTGGTAGAACAGCAGGTTAAATTTAAAGGACCAGATTCTGCCACTGTGAAGATGATTGGCACCTTACGCTGTGAATAGCCCCTTTGCTTTCTATCGGATTACTTGTGGAATACAGTGTTACTCGGTGAGGGTAAATGGGGCACAATCTGGTCCTAAAGGATTATGTGATTTCTCAAATGGCCATTCTTCCCAGCTTTTGAAGCCCACCCATGGGTGAAAAGCCCCAAAATTCAGCACAAGTGAGTGTAGTACTGAGTCTGAGACACACAGGTTATTTAAATGAACTTGGTTTTCCCTTTGAAACTCTGCAGTGCATTTGACCTGCTCTTCTGCGTGAAGCAGGGGGTATTGCTGCAATGGGGAGTTCTGTATACCCCAGAGACCTAATACTGTCTCCCAAGAAATCTGCCATTTTCTGGGGTTGCAATGCAGGTTTCTGAGGACGCTGTGAGCAGTGGTTTAGCCACAGGCTGTGAGACTGCCGAGACCATTGATTGAGCTCAAAGTTCGATCTCAATGATGTATAAGAATGAAGTGAGCTCTTAAGCACATGAGAGTTTTTCCCTGCAGATGGATGGGAAACCTACCTTTTCTTGATGAGGGCTGTCATCATCTTCTGAACCCATTTGGAATTAGGGTTCAAACATCTTTGCTCTCCTTTGGGCTTCATTGTCGCACTGAAATGAACAAAGCAAAACAGAATTCATTTCCATACAATGGAAAGGTCACAAATGTCTTTGTTATCTGGGATCAGGGTCTGAATAGCAGGAGTCCGGCTCTTGGTGAGCTGAGTGATACGCTACATTGTCGCCATAAGCTGGGAGCGAATATAAAATCAAAAGACCTCAAATCAGCTAAAGCATTAGAAAGATCTACCTGATGTATTTCTATGCACCCAGCAAGTGGGATCTAGGTTCTCATCTAGCCTCAGGGCCTGATTCCCTACAACCTGTGTAGTCATTGACCCCTGTGCCAAGGGAGTGCAGAAAATGCTCCTCCTCAGATCTGGGGTCAATGACTAAACAAGGCAGCGAGCCCTGGAGAATCCCACCCTCCAGGCTAGTGCTCAGTTGGTGTATTTCCATGAGAGTCTATGAAGCTGTGTTGATCACCCCAGCTGATGATCTGGGCCTTAGTCCCTAGCCTCATTGCACTTTGCTTTGCTTGTAATATGGAGATGGACATCAGAACCTGGGCTTACGTTAAATGGGGGGAAATCCCCATATTACCTGCCATTGCAACAAGCAGCCCCACTGAGTGGTGATAGCTGAGTGGTTAAGTCATTACTCACATGATCTCAACATGGTCACAGGAAGAGCTCTTGGGAATCACTTCTATTTTTCCTAAGGCTTTTCGCTGAATGAAATCAGAACCTTTGTCTATGCAGCTGCAACGTCCTTTTCCAGAGGTCAACTGCCCTAAAAGAAATGGGCCCAGGAGAGAGAGAGATTAGAACGATATTAGATACCTGAGATGTCTTCAATAAAATATATTTAAGTAGGAAGGGAAGAGGAGAGGTTGAAAACACTCCATTTCATCCTCAGGGCTACAGAGTAATTTGTCCTGCAATGTTACCATGTGCATATTTACATTAGGACAATGTCATAAAATGTGCTACACTCTTTTGCCTTGATCTCGTTAGTTTTGAAGTAGAGGGCCTGATTCTGCTCTCACACGAGTCAATGGAAAACAGGAGTCGCCCCGGTGTAAAAGTGATGGGAGTGAATGAGCAGTTGGAACTAAAATCATTGTTGCTCACAAAGTGTCTGATCCAACAGCCATTGAAATCAGGAAAGTTTCCCACTGACTTCACTGTGCTTTGGATCAGGCCCAAAATGTCATCTTCAGGTGATTAAAACAAGACAGAATTTGATAGACTGAGGCTGATTTCACACCCTTACAAACTAGGGGACAGTCTGGGCACAAATCCAAGCCTGCCGAAAACTCTCATATTTCCCTGCTAAATACAAGCTGGTCAGTCTGAGTCCTGTGTGGACAACACACAGCTTCTAGACACAAGCAGAGCAGACAGATGTTTGCGCACTGCAGTAGAACACAAACCCTGAACCGAGATCACTTTTTTCCCACAAAAGTAACTTCCAAGGATTTATTCTACACAGCTTTCCAGTGACTCACGCCTCTGGCTTTCTCACTGCATTACACGTCTTTTGTGATATTGCTGCCTCTTACCTTGAATTTCAACTGCAATCAGGAGCAGTGAACAAAGGACGACAGCCCAGGTTCCCTTCATGGTGATGAGAGTGAAGGTTCTTCTGTATTATTCTTGGATGTCTGGGAGAGATTGAGGAGTGACTAAGAGAAAGTGTTTCCCAGTGTATATTTATACTCTAAGCCTTTTCCCTCCTTGATGCTGATTGGTCTTGATTATTGCCAAGACAGCTAAAATAACCAGAGATTATTCAAGCTGTATGGGAAATCCCAACAGGTGACAGAAATGTTTGCCTTTGCCAACTGTTCCCTTTTAATTGAAATTCCTGATTTCTCATAAGGAAACAAACTAGGTTTCACTTTCAGTGAGTCCTAGGAAGTGATCGACACACGCCTGTATGTGTGCAGGGAGCCTTTTTGCTCTCCTAGGCAAAAATTACACCGGGGTAATTCCTGAAGTGAAAACCACAAATAAACATTGTGTGGGGTGAGGAGTCAGGAGAAGGGAGTCAAATTTTCTCAGCTCCTGTCTCTCCATTAAGGATGCCCTGTTTTCTGATATCTCCTAGGAATCTTGCTCGGAAACATGGACCAAAGTGTTCACTACAAATTCTATGCAAGTGTGAAGGCCATGCTAATAGAAAAAAAGTGCAGTATTTCTGTTAATATTTAAAAGCTCCAAAGCTGAGTCAACTCACATTTAGGATTAAGGGACTGGGGTTGAGATAATCTGACTCTGTTTTCTCTGTCCCACCCCTGAAATATTTTGGGGGGCTTTAACTTTAAGAAATCCCCATGGGTTAGTGTCTCTTGTGAGATCACCCAGACAGTTCCCTGCATATATTCCCTGCACACATTCTCTGGCCCTCCATCTGTGACAGCCTTGAAAATACATTTACCTCACTTTTCTGCTACTTCAGCATTATGATCATTTCCTAAGAGTCACGGGAAGTGAAACCTACCCACTGTTCTGAAGAGAAAACAGGCATTTAAATGAAAAGGGAACAGCCAGCAAAGAAAAAAATTCCACAGGACTATTGGCTTTTGTGACTTCTCCACCTAGACTGTATACTCTCTACTTAGTTTAATTTACAAGGCAATATTTTCAGTGATTCTGCACAAGGAGTCAGAGTGGTAGCCGTGTTAGTCTGTATCAGCAAAAACAATGAAGAGTTCTCATGGCACCTTAGAGACTAACAAATTTATTTGGGCATAAGCTTTCGTGGGCTAAAACCCACTTTTTCAGATGCATGGAGTGGAAAATACAGTAGCAGGTATATATACACAGTACATGAAAAGATGGGAGTTTCCTTACCAACTGGGGGGTCAGTGCTAATGAGACAATTCAATTAACAGTAGAATACCAAGGGAGGAAAAATCACTTTTATAGTGGTAATGAGAGTGGCCCACTTCAGACAGTTGACAAGGTGTGAGTAACAGTCAGGGGAAATTAGTATGGGGAAATTAGTTTTTGTAATGACCCATCCAGGGCCTATTCAGTACTAATTTGATGGTGTCCAATTTGCAAATTAATTCCAGTTCTGCAGTTTCTCGTTGGAGTCTGTTTTTGAAGTTTTTTTGGTTGAAGAATTGCCACATTTAAATCTGTTATTGAGTGACCAGGGAGATGGAAGTGTTCTCCTTCTGGTTTTTGAATGTTATAATTCCTGATGTCAGATTTGTGTCCATTTATTCTTTTGCGTAGAGACTGTCCGGTTTGGCCAATGTGCATGGCAGAAGGGCATTGCTGGCACATGATGGCATATATCACATTGGTAGATGTGCAGGTCAATGAGCCTCTGATGCTGTGGCTGATGTGGTTAGGTCCTATGATGGTGTCCCTTGAATAGATATATGGACAGAATTGGCACCGGGGTTTGTTCCAGGGTTTGGTTTCTGGGTTAATGTTTTTGTTGTGTGGTATGTAGTTGCTGGTGAGTATTTGCTTCAGGTTGGAGGGCTGTCTGTAAGCGAGGTCTGGCCTGTCCCCCAAGAACTGTGAGAGTGAGGGATCGTCCTTCAGGATAGGTTGTAGATCCTTGATGATGCGCTGGAGAGGTTTTAGTTGGGGCTGTAGGTAACGGCTAGTGGTGTTCTGTTACTTTCTTTGTTGGGCCTGTCTTGTAGTAGGTGACATCTGGGTACCCTTCTGGTTCTATCAGTCTGTTTCTTCACTTCACCAGGTGGGTACTGACCCCCCACTTGGTAAGGCAACTCCCATCCTTTCATGTATTTATACCTGCTACTGTATTTTCCACTCCATGCATCTGAAGAAGTGGGTTTTAGCCCACGAAAGCTTATGCCCAAATAAATTTGTCAGTCTCTACGGTGCCACAAGGACTCCTTGTGGTTTTTGCACAAGGAGTGTAGTGCTATGTAGTGTGAGTACAGGCCCTGGATTCTGGCCTTTAGCAATTGTTGTGTCTTCTGCTCTTTCACAACATATGAAATATGAAGGAACCACACAGGTTCAGTGAAGTCCAAATTGTGGTATATTAAAACTGTGTTAAAATTGTAGGTTATAACTTTAAATTTCGGGGAAGGAGTGGTTCCCCTGGTTCTGCTTGCAGGCTAGAGGGCTCTGTAGAGAAGTGTGTGAGCTGGGCCTAACACTAGCAGCAGTGAGTTTGCAGTCAGAAAGGCCTGTAGTAAGATAGGGTGAGTTGTTCCTTGCTGCTTTAGGGAGCAGACTGCTTTGTCTCCCTCTGTTTTTGGGTTTGTGATGGGGCGGACTGGCCCCACACCGGGACTGAGAGACTTAACCCTTCCCTTTTGGCAGAGACAGCCAAGCCCTTGAGGCTCCTCTGGGCATGCTCCAACTGGGAGTCGAGCATAAAAGCCTGCAGAGCCGCTCGGTCAGGGCTGGTGGCTGGGGAAGGAGGATGTCCAGTAGAAGCTCCAGCCCGGGAGCAGTGGTGACCCTTACAGGAGGGAGCTGAGGAGCCAGGAAGCAGGCCCAGCGAGTGGCAGCTGTTGGAACCCCAGGGAATGCCGGGTGCTGAGGAACCTGAAGACCCAGATGCCACAGGGACTGCTACGTTTGGGAGGACTGGTAGGAAGTGACCCGGGGGAGGGAAGGGAGAGGTATCTACCACCACTCTGAGGGCAGCATGTTGCAGTAGGAGTCCCCGCTGACCCGTGGTGGATCACGCCGTCACTGACAGGGCCCTGGATTGGAGCCTGGTGAAAGCAGATGGGCCCCGGGCTCACCACACAGGCGGAACAGCCACCAGCAGGAGACACACACACACACCCAGTGAAGAGAGAGCTGCTACACCACACCTGGCTATCAGGAGGCACCAGTTGACCCCTTCACAGGCCCCTAATCAGGAAAACACTTTAAGCACATACCTAAGTCTTATTTGCATCAGTGGGAAACCAACTGATATGATACAGCATATCTGGGGGTTTCTACTCCAACTAAAATAAACTAAGAATTCCGTATTAGAGTGGCACACCAAACAGATAAGCAACTGGGAGACCAAAAGGGCAGTGAAGCTTCCTGCCATTAATACAAAAGAACTGTGGCGTAAAAAAAGACATTGTGCTAGAAAATAATGAACTAAAATGGAAGAATCCTTTAGCCTCAAATGATAGTCTGCAAGTTGAAGGGCTGAGTATTGTGTGAGAAGAGTCATCGATTCCAAGGCCAAAAGGGACCATTGTGATGATCTGGGCCATGTCTGTGATATGGAACTGTAGCAGCATAGCTACGGTGCTGTAGCTCTGCTACAATAACCCCGTAGTATAGTTGCAGGCCACCGTGATGTCACTGTAGGACAGATGTGGGCAAACTACGGCCCACGGGCCACATCCAGCCCATGGGACCATCCTGCCCGGCTCCCGAGCTCGCAGCCGGGGAGGCTACCTCCAACCCCTCCCCTGCTGTCCCCCCTGCCCCGCAGCCATGCCACCATGTGGTCAGCACAGCTTGTGCCCGCCCTCCTCCCAGGCTTTCCAATAAGCCAGTCCTGCTGCTCTGAGCGGCATGGTAAGGACGCCAGGGGGTTGGATAAGGGGTGGTGGGTTCCGAGGGATACTCAGGGGACAAGGAGCAGGGGGCGGTTGGATGGGGTGAAGGTTCTGGGGGTGG
Source organism: Mauremys mutica (assembly GCF_020497125.1). Lineage (NCBI taxonomy): Eukaryota > Metazoa > Chordata > Testudines > Geoemydidae > Mauremys > Mauremys mutica. The sequence continues at coordinate 17,817,192 of NC_059076.1, read as the reverse complement.
GGCAGTCAGGGGACAGGGTAAGGGGGGATGGGGAAGCATGGGAGTTCCGGGGGGGGCTGTCAGTGGATGGGGGTGTGGATAGGGGTCAGGGCAGTCATGGGACAAGGAGATGTGGGGGCTGGATAGGGGGTGAGAGTCCTGGGGGGGCCAGTCAGGGGGTGGGGTGCAGGGGGGTTGGGTAGGCGTGGGAGTTCTGGGGGGCTTGTCAGGGCAGGGCTGTGGAAAGGGGTCAGGGCAGTTAGGGGACAGAGAGCAGGCAGGGTTGGATAGGGGTGAGGTTCTGGGGGGCTGTTAGGGGTGGGAGTCCCAGGAGGGGACGTTCAGGGGACAAGGAGCAGGGGGGTTGGATGGGTCGGTGGTTCTGAGGGAGGCAGTTAGGGGGCAGGAAATGGGAGGGGCGGATTGGGAGTGGGGGGCCAGGCTGTTTGGGGAGGCACAGCCTTCCCTACCCAGCCCTCCATACCATTTCGCAACCCCGATGTGGCCCTCGGGCCAAAAAGGTTGCCCACCCCTGCTGCACCTCTCCAAGCGGACGGTAGCTAGGTCAACAGAAGCATTCTTCTGTCAGCCTAGCTGCACCTACACAAGGTGTTCGGTCAACATAGCTACATCACTCAGGTATGTGAGAAATCCACCCCTCTGAGCAATGTAGCCATGCCGACCTAAACTTTGAGTGTAGACCAGGCCCTAATTTGACTTGTATCACACAGGCCATAGAACTTCCCCAGAATAATTCCTTTTGGGCTAGAGTATCTCTTTCAGAGAAAGATCCGATCGTGGTCTAAAAATTGACCTTGATGGAGAATCCACCACAACCTTTGGTAAATTGTTTCCAGGCCCAGATTTAAGTCAGGCAACCGAGACAACAGCCTGGGGTGCTGGAGTTGGGGGCGCTGGGTTTGGGGTGCTGTTTTTATTGTACAGATCCTAGCATGCAAATTTATCATCTTATATGACAGGGATAAATCATGCATCAAAGTCATGAAATGGGCTACAAAAGCAATAAAAAATAAGGTGTTCGAAATTTTAACAAATGGGGGGGCACTGAAGATGCTCCTCACCTGGGTTGCCATTTGGTGTAGGGCCAGGCTGGATTGATTCAATGGTTAATTACCCTCACTGTTAAAAAATTATACTTTATTTCCAGTCTGAATTTGTCTAGCTTCAGTTTCCAGTCACTGACACCAACATGTTTAGAAGAAGTATGGGCTTGTCTATGTAGGGAATTTAGTGCCATAATTATACTAGGATATTTATACTGCCATAGTTATACTGGTATAAATCCCTGTGTAGACACACTAATCCAAGACTAAGAGTGCCTTTTTCCAATTTAGTTTGTCAGTTTAGGCCTTGTCTACACTACCAAGTTTTGTTGCCAAAAACTCCCTTTTGGTGACAAAACAGCGAGAGCGTACACACTATAATGGGACTTTTGTCAGGAAAAACGCCCAATTTTGGTGAGAAAACCTTCCACCCCATGAGATACTTTTGTCTTTTCCTCTCCCTTTATTGTTGACAAAGAGCCAACAGACACTGCTGATTGTTTTGTCGACAGAACTGGCTTCCGCCTCCCCTGATTGCTCTTCTCAGTGTTTTGATCTCTGCTGCCCCGCAGGCATGCGCCGTCACCTTTCAAAGCCGCGGGAAGTATCTGTGTGCTGCTGAGGGTGCTGAGCAGCAAGGCCAGCGCTAGAGATGGGGCTCCTTGGGGCAGGCACAGCGATAGGTGCAGAATGCTTCATTAAAGTGTTCCCCGTTAATAGGAATTCATTGTATTAAAGGGAAAGAGCTGTCCCTGGCCAGCGGAGGGGGGATTCCAGCTGGCACCGGCAGGCCCAGTTCCCCTAAGGTGTTGGACACCTAGTTCCCGCTGGAATCAGTAGGAATTAGGTACCTACATAAGCTGGAGGATCTGGGCCCCTGTGCTGCTCGTCTGGGACCAGCTCCTTTCTGTCACAGACCAGGGACACACGTCTCAGCCCCTTTGCGCTGCCACACCAAGGCAAAGAGCTGCCGTGTAAACGGGAATCAGGCCCAGAGCCTCTTCAAGGAGGTGCCCTCCTGACGTAGCGAAGAGGAATGTTGTTTCAGAGACTAAAATAAAGGATTTTTTTCCAGTAAAACAAAACAAAACAAAAAAACTAGCTTTCCCGCCCCGCTTTGCCAAAGACCAAATGTGTTGACTTGACCTTCAGGTGAAGCTGCAATGCTTAGCTATTCTTCCAGGGTTTTCTTTGGAGTGACACGGAAAGGTAAGTAGATGAGTGGGGATGGGGTGCAGTTCTGGTGTTAAAGGTGTAGGAGGAGGACTTGATAAAGTGCTGTTGGTTGCATATTGGTTCACTGTAGTGTGAAGGAATGTACGCAAGCATTGAGCTTTCTATACGTGTATTTTTTCCAAATTAATATGGTAGGATATTAGCATTAATCCTCAGATGGAGTTACTCAACTGTAAATATATCTAGCACTATGAATGAAATTTCAGATGATGAATGATTACATAGTACAAACTCCAAGGCAGCTGTTACAGTTTCAGTGTCTTTTATTCACTTTAATTTGTTTATCTTTAAAAGGAGAAGTCTAACACAAGGAATGTTTGTGAATATTATATTACAGTCATTTGTTATATTACCGTACATTTCATAATGGTCAGATGCATTTAATCTATGTAATAATTGTTTACACATCAGTTAAACACACAGTGTGATTCGCTTTAGATTATAAGCCTTCTTCAATTTTATTTACAAAGCCTACAGACAAATGTTTCACATACCCTAGAACAACAATCATATGTGATATTATATAAATTAACATGGAACATGTATGTCTAAGAATTACATTAATTTCAAACCGGGTAGAAAAACTAACTTGGAATTCTTAGTATGTGTTCCCTGAGAATATTTTTATCTCTGAGTTATGATTATAATAATATAATAACCCATCCCTGTGACTCAAAGAAATATTTGCTAATTAGATAAGCAGAATCAATCTATTACCACTTATAGCCACCAGGAGACCCCAAAGACAAACTGGGCCTTCACTGTCACTGGTTTGCCAGTAGGATTACTGTGGTTACAGAGGCCTCGCTACATGTCCTGCCATGACAGGCTCATGTTCCATCACAGTGCTGAGATGATGTCATACCCAGATGTCATCTTAATGGATGCAACGACTTTGTGCTGCGAACAACTTTCCTCAGCTGCAGCATTTGTATTTTAAAAGCTGTAGAGCCAGGTGGAGGAAACAGACAAGTTCATTGCTCACTGGAGAGGGAGCCTGAAGCGCTGTTGAAGTGATCCTTAGCTCTTCTCCTTTACAGGTGAGTGCTTTGTGAAGACCTGTCAAAATAAACACAGTGGGAACTTTATCCTTTCATTAGAATCAGAGAGGTAGCCGTGTTAGTCTGGTTCTGTAAAAGCAGCAAAGAATCCTGTGGCACCTTATAGACTAACAGACGTTTTGCAGCATGAGCTTTCGTGGGTGAATGCCCACTTCGTCTCTTGCATCCGACGAAGTGGGCATTCACCCACGAAAGCTCATGCTGCAAAACGTCTGTTGGTCTATAAGGTGCCACAGGATTCTTTGCTGCTTTTTCATTAGAATGTTTCTTTCTGGATTTCACATACAGAAGGGCTTGATTTTCCTCTCACACTAGCTTTATGCTGTGCCACTCCATTGGACTTACTCCAATTTACACCCATTTAAGTCACATCAGTATCAGGACCATCGAGTACTTGGTAGAACAGTAGGTTAAATTCAAAGGACCAGATTCTGCCACTGTTAAGCTGATTGGCACGTTACTCTGTGAATAGTCCCGTTGCTTTCTATAGGATTACTTGTGGAGAACGGTGTTACTCAGCGAGGGTAAATGTGGCACAATCTAGTCCTAAAGGATTGTGATTTTTCAATAGGCATCATGGATGGCCATTCTTCCCAGCTTTTGAAGCCCACACATGGGTAAAGATTCCCAAAATTAAGCACAAGTCAGTTTAGTACTGAGTCTGAGACACACAGGCTGTTTAAACTAACTTGTTTTTCCCTTTGAAAGTCTGCAGTGCATTTGACTTCCTCTTCTGCTGCAATGGGGAGTTCTGAATACCCCAGATACCTAATACTGTCTCCCAAGAAATCTGCCATTTTCTGGGGTTGCAATGCAGGTTTCTGAGGATGCTGTGAGCAGTGGTTCAGGCACAGGCTGTGAGACTGCAGTGACCATCAATTGAGCGCAAAGTTGGATCTCACCGATGTATAAGAATAAAGCGAGCTCTTAAGCGCATGAGAGTTTTTCCCTGCAGACGGATGGGAAACCTACCTTTTCTTGATGAGGGCTGTCACCAACTTCTGAACCCATTTGGAATTAGGGTTCAAGCATCTTTGCTCTCCAGTGGGCTTCACTGTCGCACTGAAATGAACAAAGCAAAACAGAATTCATTTCCATACAATGGAAAGGTCACAAATGTCTTTGTTATCTGGGATCAGGGTCTGAATAGCAGGAGTCTGGCTCTCGGTGAGCATTGTCGCCATGAGCTGGGAGCAAATATACAATCAAAAGACCTCAAATCAGCTAAAGCATTAGAAGGATCTACCTGATGTATTTCTATGCACCCAGCAAGTGGGATCTAGGTTCTCATCTAGCCTCAAGGCCTGATTCCCTACAACCTGTGTAGTCATTGACCCTTGTGCCAAGGGAGTGCAGAAAATGCTCCTCTTCAGATCTGGGGTCAATGACTAAACAAGGCAGCGAGCCCTGGAGAATCCCACCCTCCAGGCTAGTCTTCAGTTGGTGTATTTCCATGGGAGTCTATGAAGCTGTGTTGATCACACCAGCTGATGATCTGGGCCTTAGGCTCTAGCCTCATTGCACTTCGCTTTGCTTGTCATACGGAGATGGACATCAGAACCTGGGGTTATGTTAAAGGGGGGGAAATCCCCATATTTCCTGCCATTGCAACAACAGCCCCACTGAGTGGTGATAGCTGAGTGGTTCAGTCATTACTCACATGATCTCAACATGGTCACAGGAAGAGCTCTTGGGAATCACTTCTATTTTTCCTAAGGCTTTTCGCTGAATGAAATTAGAACCTTTGTCTATGCAGCTGCAACGTCCTTTTCCATAGGCCAACTGCCCTAAAAGAAATGGGCCCAGGAGAGCGAGAGATTAGAATGATATTAGATACCTGAGATGTTTTCAGTAAAATATATTTAAGTCGGTAGAGGAGAGGTTGAAAACACTCCATTTCAGCCTCAGGGCTGCAGAGTAATTTGTCCTGCAATGTTACCATGTGCATATTTACATTAGGCCAACGTCACAAAAAGCGCTACACTCTTTTGCCTTGATCTCCATTCGTTTGTTTACACTAGGCCCTTCTGAACCTCTTTCTCCCAGAGCTGAGAATTTCTTTTCTGTTATCAGTCTTGATTGGAAGTCAGAGGGCCTGATTCTGCTCTCACATGAGTCAATGGAAAACAGAAGTCAGCCTGGTGTAAAAGTGATGGCAGGGAATGAGCAGTTGGAACTAAAATCATTGTTGCTCACAAAGGGTCTGATCCAACACCCGTTGAAATCAGCGGGAAAGTTCCCACTGACTGGAATGTGCTTTGGGTCAGGCTCAAACCGTCTTCCTCCGGTGATTAAAACAAGACAGAATATGATAGACTGAGGCTGATTTCACACCCTTACAAACTAGGGGACAGTCTGGGCACAAATCCAAGCCTGCCGAAAACTCTCATATTCATTTCCCTGCTAAATACAAGCTGGTCAGTCCGTGTCCTGTGTGGACAACACACACCTTCTAGACACAAGCAGAGAGGACAGATGTTTGCGCGCTGCAGTAGAACATAAACCCTGAACCGAGATCACTTTTTTCCAACAAAAGTAATTTCCAAGCATTTATTCTACACAGCTTCTCAGTGACTCTTGCCTCTGGCTTTCTCACTGCATTACACGTCTTTTGTGATATTGCTGCCTCTTACCTTGAATTTCAGCTGCAATCAGGAGCAGTGAACAAAGGACGACAGCCCAGCTTCCCTTCATGGTGATGAGAGTGAAGGTTCTTCTGTATTATTCTTGGACGTCTGGGAGAGATTGAGGAGTGCCTAAGAGAAAGTGTTTCCCAGTGTACATTTATACACTAAGCCTTTTCCCTCCTTGATGCTGATTGGTCTTGATTATTGCCAAGACAGCTAAAATATCCAGAGATTGTTCAAGCTGTGTAGGGAAATCCCAACGGGTGACAGAATTGCTTTGCTTTGCCAACTGTTCCCTTTTAATTGAAATTCCTGATTTCTCATAAGGAAACAAACTAGGTTTCACTTTCAGTGAGTGTTAGGAAGTTATCCACGCACGCCTCTATGTGTGCAGAGAGCAGAGCTGCCTTTTTGCTCTCCTAGGCAAACATAACACAGCGGTAATTCTTGACGTGAAAACCACAAATAAACATTGTGTGGGGTAGGGAGTCAAATTTTCTCAGCTCCTGTCCCCTCATTAAGGGTGCCCTGTTTTCTCATATCTCCTAGGAATCTTGCTCGGAAACATGGACTAAAGTGTTCAGTACAAATTCTATGCAAGTGTGAAGGCCATACTAATGGGAAAAAAGTGCAGTATTTCTGTTAATATTTAAAAGCCCCAAAGCTGAGTCAACTCACATTTCGGATTAAGGGACTGGGGTTGAGATAATCTGACTCTGTTTTCTCTGTCCCACCCCTGAAATATTTTGGGGGGCTTTAACTTTAAGAAATCCCTATGGGTTAGTGTCTCTTGTGAGATCACCCAGACAGCTCCCTGCACACATTCCCTGCACACATTCTCTGGCTCTCCATCTGTGACAGCCTTGCAAATACATTTACCTCACTTTTCTGCTACTTCAGCATTATGATCATTTCCTAAGAGTCACGGGAAGTGAAACCTACTTACTGTTCTGAAGAGAAAAGAGGCATTTAAATGAAAAGGGAACAGCCGGCAAAGACAAAAATTCCACAGGACTATTGGCTTTTGTGACTTCTCCACCTAGACTGTATACTCTCTCCTTAGTTTAATTTACAAGGCAATATTTTCAGTGATTCTGCACAAGGAGTCAGAGTGGTAGCCGTGTTAGTCTGTATCAGCAAAAACAATGAAGAGTTCTCATGGCACCATAGAGACTAACAAATTTATTTGGGCATAAGCTTTTGTGGGCTAAAACCCACTTCTTCAGATGCATGGAGTGGAAAATACAGTAGCAGGTATATATACACAGTACGTGAAAAGGTGGGAGTTGCCTCACCAAGTAGGGGGTCAGTGCTAACGAGACAATTCAATTCACAGTAGAATACCAAGGGAGGAAAAATCACTTTTATAGTGGTAATGAGGGTGGCCCACTTCAGACAGTTGACAAGGTGTGAGTAACAGTCAGGGGAAATTAGTAGGGGGAAATTAGTTTTTGTAATGACCCATCCAGGGCCTATTCAGGCCTAATTTGATGGTGTCCAATTTGCAAATTAATTCCAGTTCTGCAGTTTCTCGTTGGAGTCTGTTTCTGAAGTTTTTTGGTTGAAGAATTGCCACTTTTAGATCTGTTATTGAGTGACTAGGGAGATGGAAGTGCTCTCCTACTGGTTTTTGAATGTTATAATTCCTGATGTCAGATTTGTGTCCATTTATTCTTTTGCGTAGAGACTGTCCGGTCTGGCCAATGTACATGGCAGAGGGGCACTGCTGGCACATGACATATATCACATTGGTAGATGTGCAGATGAATGAGCTCCTGATGGTGTGTCTGATGTGGTTAAGTCCTATTATGGTGTCCCTTGAATAGATATGTGGACAGAATTGGCACCGGGGTTTGTTCCAGGGTTTGGTTCCTGGGTTAATGTTTTTGTTGTGTGGTGTGTAGTTGCTGGTGAGTATTTGCTTCAGGTTCGGGGGCTGTCTGTAAGCGAGGTCTGGCCTGTCCCCCAAGATCTGTGAGAGTGAGGGATCGTCCTTCAGTATAGGTTGTAGAGCCTTGATGATGCGCTGGAGAGGTTTTAGTTGGGAGCTGTAGGTAACGGCTAGTGGTGTTCTGTTACTTTCTTTGTTGGGCCTGGCTTGTAGTAGGTGACTTCTGGGTACCCTTCTGGTTCTATCAATCTGTTTCTTCACTTCACCAGGTGGGTACTGACCCCCCAATTGGTAAGGCAACTCCCATCCTTTCATGTGCTGTATATTTATACCTGCCTGCTGTATTTTCAGCAGTGTAGTGCTATGCAGTGTGAGTACAGGCCCTGGATTCTGGCCTTTAGCAATTGTTGTGTCTTCTGCTCTTTCACAACATATGAAATATGAAGGAACCACACAGGTTCAGTGAGGTCCAAATTGTGGTATATTAAAACTGTGTTAAAATTGTAGGGTATAACTTTAAATTTCGGGGAAGGAGTGGTTCCCCTGGTTCTGCTTGCAGGCTAGAGGGCTCTGTAGAGTAGTGTGTGAGTTGGGCCTAACACTAGCAGCAGTGAGTTTGCAGTCAGAAAGGCCTGTAGTAAGATAGGGTGAGTTGTTCCTTGCTGCTTTAGGGGCGAGACTGCTTTGTCTCCCTCTGTTTTTGGGTTTGTGATGGGGCGGACTGGCCCCACACCGGGACTGAGAGACTTAACCCTTCCCTTTTGGCAGAGACAGCCAAGCCCTTGAGGCTCCTCTGGGCATGCTCCAACTGGGAGTCGAGCATAAAAGCCTGCAGAGCCGCTCGGTCAGGGCTGGTGGCTGGGGAAGGAGGATGTCCAGCAGAAGCTCCAGCCCAGGAGCAGTGGTGACCCTTACAGGAGAGAGCTGAGGAGCCAGGAAGCAGGCCCAGAGAGTGGCAGCTGTTGGAACCCCAGGGAGTGCCGGGTGCTGAGGAACCTGAAGACCCAGATGCCACAGGGACTGCTACGTTTGAGAGGACTGGTAGGAAGTGACCCGGGGGAGGGAAGGGAGTGGTATCTACCACCACTCTGAGGGCAGCATGTTGCAGTAGGAGTCCCCGCTGACCCGTGGTGGATCACGCCGTCACTGACAGGGCCCTGGATTGGAGCCTGGTGAAAGCGGATGGGCCCCGGGCTCCCCTACCGGGGTCTCTAAGCCCCCCCCCTCATTGTGACAACAAAGTTCACTGACTCCTCTCTCACCCCAAAGGAGATAGATGGACTCCGGCCACTGGGCCATGCTATCCCCTGAGGGGAAGAGAATTTACAGAGATTCCGGCCATTAGGCCATGATGCTTTAGGAGCACACCATAGAGACTCCGGCCGCTAGGCCGCGCTACCCTGTCAGGGGAAAGAAGGGCAGAGAGACTCTGGCCACTAGGCTGTGCTCCTTTAGGAAGACACTATAGAGACTCCGACTGCTAGGCTGTGCTATCGCGCCAAGGGAAGAAAGTGCATAGAGACTCTGGCCATTGGGCCCTGCTGCTTTAGGAGCACACTATAGGGACTCCGGTCACTAGGCCACGCTATCCTACCAGGGGAAGCGGATTTCGAGGGACTCTGGCCATTGGGCCATACAGCCCTGACTACCGGGGTGGTAGTAAGACTGATGTAGATGCAGGGAGGAGGTTCACCCTCCTTTGAATCAAAGAGGTTGACGAGGTACAAAACCCACCACAGGGTTCTTGTGTGTTATAGTTCTGAACTCTAAGACCTAAAGAAGTGTTACGTTTGAAGGACCTGGCTGGAGGGCCACATCACTGGAAGAGGGAGACTGCCACATAGGCGGAACAGCCACCAGCAGGAGACACACACACACCCAGTGAAGAGAGAGCTGCTACACCACACCTGGCTATCAGGAGGCACCAGTTGACCCCTTCACAGGCCCCTAATCAGGAAAACACTTTAAGCACATACCTAAGTCTTATTTGCATCAGTGGGAAACCAACTGGTATGATACAGCATAACTGGGGGTTTCTACTCCAACTAAAATAAACTAAGAATCCCGTATTAGAGTGGCACGCCAAACAGATAAGCAACTGGGAGACCAAAAGGGCAGTGAAGCTTCCTGCCATTAATACAAAACAACTGTGGCATAAAAAAAGACATTGTGCTAGAAAATAATGAACTAAAATGGAAGAATCCTTTAGCCTTGAACGATATTCTGCAAGTTGAAGGGCTGAGTATTGTGTGAGAAGAGTCATCGATTCCAAGGCCAAAAGGGACCATTTTGATGATCTGGGCCATGTCTGTGATATGGAACTGTAGCAGCATAGCTACGGTGCTGTAGCTCTGCTACAATAACCCCATAGTATAGCTGCAGGCCACCGTGACATCACTGTAGGACAGATGTGGGCAAACTACGGCCCACGGGCCACATCCGGCCCATGGGACCATCCGGCCCGGCTCCCGAGCTCCCAGCCGGGGAGGCTACATCCCACCCCTCCCCTGCTGTCCCCCCTGCCCCGCAGCCATGCCACCATGTGGTCAGCACAGCTTGTGCCCGCCCTCCTCCCAGGCTTTCCAATAAGCCAGTCCTGCTGCTCTGAGCGGCATGGTAAGGGGGCCAGGGGGTTGAATAAGGGGCGGCAGGTTCCAAGGGACACTCGGGGGACAAGGAGCAGGGGGTGGTTGGATGGGGTGAAGGTTCTGGGGGTGGGGCAGTCAGGGGACAAGGAGATGTGGGGGCTGGATAGGGGGTGGGATTCCTGGGGGGGCCAGTCAGGGGATGGGGAGCAGGGGAGTTGGATAGGTGTGGGAGTTATGGGGGGCCTGTCCGGGCAGGGCTGTGGAAAGGGGTCAGGGCAGTTAGGGGACAGAGAGCAGGCAGGGTTGGATAGGGGTGAGGTCCTGGGGGAGTGTTAGGGGTGGGAGTCCCAGGAGGGGACGTTCAGGGGACAAGGAGCGGGGGGGTTGGATGGGTCGGTGGGTCTGAGGGAGGCAGTTAGGGGGCAGGAAGTGGGAGGGGCGGATAGGGAGTGGGGGGCCAGGCTGTTTGGGGAGGCACAGCCTTCCCTATCCAGCCCTCCATACTGTTTCCCAACCCCGACGTGGCCCTCGGGCCAAAAAGGTTGCCCACCCCTGCTGCACCTCTCCAAGCAGACGGTAGCTAGGTCAACAGAAGCATTCTTCTGTCAGCCTAGCTGCACCTACACGAGGGGTTCGGTCAACATAGCCACATGACTCAGGTATGTGAGAAATCCACCCCCCTGAGCAATGTAGCCATGCCGACCTAAACTTTAAGTGTAGACCAGGCCCTAATTTGACTTGTATCACACAGGCCATGGAACTTCACCAAAATAATTCCTTTGGTGCTAGAGTGTCTCTTTCAGAGAAAGATCCGATCGTGGTCTAAAAATTGACAGTGATGGGGAATCCACCACAACCTTTGGTAAATTGTTTCCAGGCCCAGATTTAAGGCAGGCAACCGAGATGACAGCCTGGGGTGCCGGAGTTTGGGGCACTGGGCTTGGGGTGCTGTTTTTATTGTACAGATCCTAGCATGCAAATTTATCATCTTATATGACAGGGATAAATCATGCATCAAAGTCGTGAAATGGGCTACAAATGCAATAAAAAATAAGGTGTTCGAAATTTTAACAAATGGGGGGGCACTGAAGATGCTCCTCGCCTGGGTTGCCATTTGCTGTAGGGCCAGGCTGGATTGATTCAATGGTTAATTACCCTCACTGTTAAAAAATTATACTTTATTTCCAGTCTGAATTTGTCTAGCTTCAGTTTCCAGCCACTGGATCGTGTTATACCCCAGGACTAAGCTTGGTATAAAGATTTGTACGAGACCAACATGTTTAGAAGAAGTATGGGCTTGTCTATGTAGGGAATTTAGTGGCATAATTATACTACGATATTTATACTGCCATAGTTATACTGGTATAAATCCCTGTGTAGACACACTAATCCAAGACTAAGAGTGCCTTTTTCCATTTTAGTTTGTCAGTTTAGGCCTTGTCTACACTACCAAGTTTTGTCACCAAAAACTGCCTTTTGGCGACAAAACAGCAAGAGCGTACACACTATAATGGGACTTTTGTCAGGAAAAACGCCCAATTTTGGTGAGAAAACCTTCCACCCCATGAGAGACTTTTGTCTTTTCCTCTCCCTTTATTGTTGACAAAGAGCCAACAGACACTGCTGATTGTTTTGTCGACAGAACTGGCTTCCGGCTGCCCTGATTGCTCTGCTCAGTGTTTTGATCTCTGCTGCCCTGCAGACATGCGCCGTCACCTTTCAAAGCCCCGGGAAGTATCTGTGTGCTGCTGAGGGTGCTGAGCAGCAAGGCCAGCGCTAGTCATGGGGCTCGTTGGGGCAGGCACAGTGACAGGTGCAGAATGCTTCATTACAGTGTTCCCGGTTAATAGGAATTGGTTGTATTAAAGGGAAAGAGCTGTCCCTGGCCAGCGGAGAGGGGATTCCAGCTGGCACCGGCAGGCCTCGTTCCCCTAAGGTGTTGGATACCCAGTTCCCACTGGAATCAGTAGGAATTAGGTACCTACGTACTTTGGAGGATCTGGGCCCCTGTGCTGCTCGTCTGGGACCAGCTCCTTTCTGTCACAGACCAGGGACACACGTCTCAGCCCCTTCGCGCTGCCACACCAAGGCAAAGAGCCGCCGTGTAAACAGGAATCAGGCCCAGAGCCTCTTCAAGGAGGTGCCCTCCTGTGAACTAGCTTTCCCGCCCCGCTTTGCCAAAGACCAAATGTGCTGACTTGACCTTCAGGAGAAGCTGCAACGCTTAGCTATTCTTCCAGGGTTTTCTTTGGGGTGACACGGAAAGGTAAGTAGATGAGTGGGGATGGGGTGCAGTTCTGGTGTTAAAGGTGTCGGAGGAGGACTTGAGAAAGTGCTGTTGGTTGCATATTGGTTCACTGTAGTGTGAAGGAATGTACACAAGCATTGAGCTTTCTATACGTGTATTTTTTCCAAATTAATATGGTAGGATATTAGCATTAATCCTCAGATGGAGTTACTCAACTGTAAATATATCTAGCACTATGAATGAAATTTCAGTTGATGAATGATTACATAGTACAAACTCCAAGGCAGCTGTTACAGTTTCAGTGTCTTTTATTCACTTTAATTCATTTATCTTTAAAAGGAGAAGTCTAACACAAGGAATGTTTGTGAATATTATATTACAGTCATTTGTTATATTACATTTCATAATGATCAGATGCATTTAATCTATGTAATAATTGTTTACACATCAGTTAAACACACAGTGTGATTCGCTTTAGATTATAAGCCTTCAATTTTATTTATAAAGCCTACAGACAAATGTTTCACATACCCTAGAACAACAATCATATGTGATATTATTATAAATAAACATGGAACATGTATGTCTAAGAATTACATTAATTTCAAACCGGGTAGAAAAACTAACTTGGAATTCTTAGTATGTGTTACCTGAGAATATTTTTATCTCCAAGTTATGTTTATTATAATAATATAATAACCCATCCCTGTGACTCAAAGAAATATTTGCTAATTAGATAAGCAGAATCAATCTATTACCACTTATAGCCACCAGGAGACCCCAAAGACAAACTGGGCCTTCACTGTCACTGGTTTGCCAGTAGGATTACTGAGGTTACAGAGGCCTCACTACATGTCCTGCTGTGACAGGCTCATGTTCCATCACAGTGTTGAGATGATGTCATACCCAGATGTCATCTTAATGGATGCAACGACTTTGTGCTGGGAACAACTTTCCTCAGCTGCAGCATTTGTATTTTAAAAGCTGTAGAGCCAGGTGGAGGAAACAGACAAGTTCATTGCTCACTGGAGAGGGAGCCTGAAGCGCTGTTGAAGTGATCTTTAGCTCTTCTCCTTTACAGGTGAGTGCTTTGTGAAGACCTGTCAAAATAAACACAGTGGGAACTTTATCCTTTCATTAGAATGTTTCTTTCTGGATTTCACATACAGAAGGGCTTGATTTTCCTCTCACACTAGCTTTATGCTGTGCCACTCCATTGGACTTACTCCAATTTACACCCATTTAAGTCACATCAGTATCAGGACCATCGAGTACTTGGTAGAACAGTAGGTTAAATTCAAAGGACCAGATTCTGCCACTGTTAAGCTGATTGGCACTTTACTCTATGAATAGTCCCGTTGCTTTCTATAGGATTACTTGTGGAGAACGGTGTTACTCAGCGAGGGTAAATGTGGCACAATCTAGTCCTAAAGGATTGTGATTTCTCAATAGGCATCATGGATGGCCATTCTTCCCAGCTTTTGAAGCCCACCCATGGGTAAAGATTCCCAAAATTAAGCACAAGTCAGTTTAGTACTGAGTCTGAGACACACAGGCTGTTTAAACTAACTTGTTTTTCCCTTTGAAAGTCTGCAGTGCATTTGACCTGCTCTTCTGCGTGAAGCAGGGGGTATTGCTGCAATGGGGAGTTCTGTATACCCCAGATACCTAATACTGTCTCCCAAGAAATCTGCCATTTTCTGGGGTTGCAATGCAGGTTTCTGAGGGTGCTGTGAGCAGTGGTTCAGGCACAGGCTGTGAAACTGCAGTGACCATCAATTGAGCGCAAAGTTGGATCTCACCAATGTATAAGAATAAAGCGAGCTCTTAAGCGCATGAGAGTTTTTCCCTGCAGACGGATGGGAAACCTACCTTTTCTTGATGAGGGCTGTCACCAACTTCTGAACCCATTTGGAATTAGGGTTCAAGCATCTTTGCTCTCCAGTGGGCTTCACTGTCGCACTGAAATGAACAAAGCAAAACAGAATTCATTTCCATACAATGGAAAGGTCACAATTGTCTTTGTTATCTGGGATCAGGGTCTGAATAGCAGGAGTCTGGCCCTCGGTGAGCTGAGTGATACGCTACATTGTCGCCATGAGCTGGGAGCGAATATACAATCAAAAGACCTCAAATCAGCTAAAGCATTAGAAGGATCTACCTGATGTATTTCTATGCACCCAGCAAGTGGGATCTAGGTTCTCATCTAGCCTCAGGGCCTGATTCCCTACAACCTGTGTAGTCATTGACCCCTGTGCCAAGGGAGTGCAGAAAATGCTCCTCCTCAGATCTGGGGTCAATGACTAAACAAGGCAGCGAGCCCTGGAGAATCCCACCCTCCAGGCTAGTCCTCAGTTGGTGTATTTCCATGGGAGTCTATGAAGCTGTGTTGATCACACCAGCTGATGATCTGGGCCTTAGGCTCTAGCCTCATTGCACTTCGCTTTGCTTGTCATACGGAGATGGACTTCAGAACCTGGGGTTACATTAAAGGGGGGAGGAATCCCCATATTTCCTGCCATTGCATCAAGCAGCCCCACTGAGTGGTGATAGCTGAGTGGTTAAGTCATTACTCACATGATCTCAACATGGTCACAGGAAGAGCTCTTGGGAATCACTTCTATTTTTCCTAAGGCTTTTCGCTGAATGAAATTAGAACCTTTGTCTATGCAGCTGCAACGTCCTTTTCCATAGGCCAACTGCCCTAAAAGAAATGGGCCCAGGAGAGCGAGAGATTAGAATGATATTAGATACCTGAGATGTTTTCAGTAAAATATATTTAAGTCGGTAGAGGAGAGGTTGAAAACACTCCATTTCAGCCTCAGGGCTGCAGAGTAATTTGTCCTGCAATGTTACCATGTGCATATTTACATTAGGCCAACGTCACAAAAAGCGCTACACTCTTTTGCCTTGATCTCCATTCGTTTGTTTACACTAGGCCCTTCTGAACTTCTTTCTCCCAGAGCTGAGAATTTCTTTTCTGTTATCAGTCTTGATTGGAAGTCAGAGGGCCTGATTCTGCTCTCACATGAGTCAATGGAAAATAGGAGTTGCCCCGGTGTAAAAGTGATGGGAGTGAATGAGCAGTTGGAACTAAAATCATTGTTGCTCACAAAGGGTCTGATCCAACACCCGTTGAAATCTGTGGGAAAGTTCCCACTGACCTGAATGTGCTTTGGATCAGGCCCAAACTGTCTTCCTCCGGTGATTAAAACAAGACAGAATTTGATAGACTGAGGCTGATTTCACATCCTTACAAACTAGGGGACAGTCTGGGCACAAATCCAAGCCTGCCGAAAACTCTCATATTTCCCTGCTAAATACAAGCTGATCAGTCTGAGTCCTGTGTGGACAACACACACCTTCTAGACATAAGCAGAGCGGACGGATGTTTGCGCGCTGCAGTAGAACATAAACCCTGAACCAAGATCACTTTTTTCCAACAAAAGGAATTTCCAACCATTTATTCTACACAGCTTTCCAGTGACTCACACCTCTGGCTTTCTCACAGTATTACATGTCTTTTGTGATATTGCTGCCTCTTACCTTGAATTTCAGCTGCAATCAGGAACAATGAACAAAGGACGACAGCCCAGCTTCCCTTCATGGTGATGAGAGTGAAGGTTCTTCTGTATTATTCTTGGATGTCTGGGAGAGATTGAGAAGTGCCTAAGAGAGTGTTTCCCAGTGTCCATTTATACACTAAGCCTTTTCCCTCCTTGATGCTGATTGGTCTTGATTATTGCCAAGACAGCTAAAATATCCAGAGATTATTCAAGCTGTATGGGAAAGTCCCAGCAGGTGACAGAATGGCTTTGCTTTGCCAGCTGTTCCCTTTTAATTGAAATTCCTGATTTCTCATAAGGACTCAAACTAGGTTTCACTTTCAGTGAGTGTTAGGAAGTGATCCACGCACGCCTCTATGTGTGCAGGGAGCGGAGCTGCCTTTTTGCTCTCCTAGGCAAACATAACACAGGGGAAATTCCTGAAGTGAAAGCCACAAATAAACATTGTGTGGGGTGAGGAGTCGGGGGAAGGGAGTCAAGTTATCTCAGCTCCTGTCCCTCCATTAAGGGTGCCCTGTTTTCTCATATCTCCTAGGAATCTTGCTCAGAAACATGGTCTGAAGTTTTCACTACAAATTCTCTGCACGTGTGAAGGACTTACTCATAGGAAAATAGTGCAGTATTTCTGTTTAATATTTAAAAGCCCCAAAGCTGAGTCAACTCACATTTAGGATTAAGGGACTGGAGTTGAGATAATCTGACTCTGTTTTTTCTGTCCCACTCCTGAAATATTTTGAGGGGATTTAACTTTAAGAAATTGCCATGGATTAATGTCTCTTGTGAGATCACCCAGACAGCTCCCTGCACACATCCCAGGTGTGGGCTGATTATTTCCTAAGAGTCACAGAAAATGAAACCTACTTAGTGTTCTGATGAGAAAAGAGGTGTTTAAATGAAAAGGGAACAGCCAGCAAAAACAAAAAATTCCACAGGCTTTTGTGACTTCCCCACCTAGACTGTATACTCTCTACTTAGTTTAATTTACAAGGCAATATTTTCAGTGATACTGCACAAGGAGTGTGGTGCTATGTAGTATGAGTACGGACCCTGGATTCTGGTCTTTAGCAATTGTTGTGTCTTCTGCTCTTTCACAACATATAAATATGAAGGAATGACACAGGTTCAGTGAGGTCCAAATTGTGGTATATTAAAACTGTGTTTAAAATTGTAGGTTATAACTTTAAATTTCAGGGAGGGGGTGGTTCACCTGGTCCTGCTTCCAGGCTAGAGGGCTCTGTAATGTAGTGTGTGAGCTGGGCCTAACACTAGCAGCAGTGAGTTTGCAGTCAGAAAGGCCTGTACTAAGATAGGGTGAGTTGTTCCTCCCTGCTCTCGGGAGCAGCCTGCTTTGTCTCCTTCTGTTTTGGGGTTCTTGTGTGTTATAGTTCTGATCTCTAAGACATAAAGAAGTGTTACATTTGAAGGGACCTGGCTGGAGGGCCACATCACTGGAAGAGGCAGACTGCCACACAGGCGGAACAGCCACCAGCAGAAGACACACACACACCCAGTGAAGAGAGAGCTGCTACACCACACCTGGCTATAAGGAGACACCAGTTGACCCCTTCACAGGCCCCTAATCAGGAAAACACTTTAAGCACATACCTAAGTCTTATTTGCATCAGTGGGAAACCAACTGATGTGATACAGCTGTGGAAGTAGAGAAAGATCTGACACGGATTTGTAGGGGATCTTAATGCATGACAGTCTCTGTTAGCCAGAGTTAGGCTAACTGTAACCCTAATAATGTGAGATTTGTAGAAGCAAGGATTGTGTGAGGCGAGTGGAAAAGAACTGTGTGAGAAGTTGTTTTTCAACCTTGTGTAGATAATACAATATGTAGACTGGCGTCTCTTAAGTGAGAAAAACAAGATCTCAGGATGACCTAGGTATAAACAAAATGCAGCTGTTGCTTATTATTGTCTGTAACAAATGTATAAAGGCTTGCTATAATTGTTTACCTGTTGAGAGTCCTGTCTAGGAAGGGGAGACCCTATGTCCTAGTGCACTCTCTCCCTGTTGTAGCTGCTAAACAGAAGAAAGTATCTGACTCTGCTGCACCCAAACAAAAAGCGAGAACGGAGTTTTTCTCCGACACAGCATATCTGGGGATTTCCACGGTAACTAAAATAAACTCAGAATTCCGTATTAGAGTGGTATGCCAAATAGATAACAAGCAATTAGGAGACCGAAAGGGCAGTGGAGCTTCCTGCCATTAATACAAAACAACTGTGGCATAAAAAAAGACATTGTGCTAGAAAATAATGAACTAAAATGGAAGAATCATTTAGCCTCGAATGATATTCTGCATATTGAAGGACTGAGTATTTCTTGTGTGAGAAAAGTCATCGATTCCAAGGCCAAAAGGGACCATCTAGGCCACATCTTCGATATGGGACAATAGCAGCATAGCTACAGTGCTGGAGCTACGCCGCAATAACCCCATAGTATAGATGCAGGCACCGTGACATCACTGTAGGAGCTCCACCTCTCCAAGCGGGCGGTAGCTAGGTCAACAGAAGCATTCTTCTGTCAGCCTAGCTGCACCTACATGGGGGGTTCGGTCAACATAGCCACATGACTCAGGTGTGTGAAAAATCCACCCCCCTGAGCAATGTAGCCATGCCGACCTAAACTTTGTGTAGACCAGGCCCTAGTCTGACTTTTGTCGTGCAGACCATAGAACTTCCTCAAAGTAATTCCTTTTGGGCTAGAACAACGAGGAGTCCTTGTGGCACCTTAGAGACTAACAAATTTATTTAGGCATAAGCTTTCATGAGCAAAAACCCACTTCATCAGCTGCATGGAGTGGAAAATATAGGAGCAGGTATAAATACATGAAAGGATGGGAGTTGCCTTACCAAGTGTGAGGTCAGTCTAACGAGATAATTCACTTAACAGCAGAATACCAAGGGAAGAAATATAACTTTTGAAGTGGTAATGAGAGTGGCCATTTCAGACAGTTGACAAGAATGTGTGAGTAAAAGTAGGGGGAAATTAGTATTGGGGAAATTAGGTTTATGTTTTGTAATGACCCAACCACTCCAAGTCTTTATTCAGGCCTAATCTGATGGTGTCCAGTTTGCAAATTAATTCCAGTTCTGCAGTTTCACGTTGGAGTCTGTTTTTGACTTTTTTTTGTTGAAGAATTGCCACTTTTAAGTGTGTTATTGAGTGACCAGGGAGATTGAAGTGCTCTCCTACTGGTTTTTGAATGTTATGATTCCTGATGTCAGATTTGTGTCCATTTATTCTTTTGTCTAGAGACTGTCTGGTTTGGCCAATGTACATGGCAGAGGGGCATTGCTGGCACATGATGTCATATATCACATTGGTAGATGTGCAGGTGAATGATCCCCGGATGGTGTGGCTGATGTGGTTAGGTCCTGTGATGGTGACCCTTGAATAGATATATGTACAGAGTTGGCACCGGGGTTTGTTGCAGGGTTTGGTTCCTGGGTGAATGTTTTTGTTGTGTGGTTGCTGGTGAGTATTTGCTTCAGGTTGGGGAGCTGTCTGTAAGCGAGGTCTGGCCTGTCTCCAAGGTCTGTGAGAGTGAGGGATCGTCCTTCAGGATAGGTTGTAGATCCTTGTTGATGCGCTGGAGAGGTTTTAGTTGGGGGCTGTAGGCAGTGGTGAGCTGGAGCCAGTTCCCACCGGTTCGCAAGAACTGGTGGTTAAATTTAGAAGCCGGTGTAGAACCGGCTGTTAAAGGGGCAGGTGGGTGGGCAATCAACTGCGGTCCGCGTGCCCATTCTGTCCCTGGCCTGAGCTCCCAGCTGAGGAGGCTCCCCCAGCCCCTCCTTGGCTTCCCCTCTCCTCGCAGAGCCACCGCATGCCGAGCCGCCGGCACCAGTGCTCTGGGCAGCTCTGCAGCTCCTGCCGCTTGGAGGAGCAAGATAAGGTGGGGGCTGCGAGCTCCAGCGGGCCACGCGGCATCCTTACACACTGCCCTGAGCAGCGTGGTAAGGGGGCTAGGCCGGGCCTGGGAGGAGGGGTTGGATAAGGCAGGGGCCGGGCAGGGAGCAGTTGGAGGGGGCGGAGGTTCTGGTGGGGGAGGTCAGGGGATGGGGAACGAAGCGGGTTCGGGTAGGCATGAGTTCTGGGGGTCTGTCGGGGTGGTGGTGGATGGGATCAGGGGAGTCAGGGGACAGGGAGCGGGGTGAATTGGGTAGGGGGTGGGGAGGGGTTCTGGGGCAGTTAGGGTGGGGGGTCTCGGGAGGGGGTGGGCAGGGGACAAGGAGCGGGGAGGGGTAATGGGTTGCTTGCGGCCCTTGCGGGTTCTGAGAGGAGCAGTCGGGGGCAGGACATGGGTGGGGGTCAGATGTGGGGGTCAGGCTGTTTTGGGAGGCACAGCCTTCCCTACCCGGCCCCCAATACAATTTTGCAACCCCGATGTGCAGGGCCGGTTTTAGGAAGTGCGGGGCCCGATTCGAACAGTTTCAATGGAGCCCCGGCAGGGATTACTAAAAAAAAACACGTAATAAAACATGTGGGGCCTGTACTCACCGGGCGGCACTCCGAGTCTTTGGCGGCACTTTGGCGGCGGGTCCTTCACTCGCTCCGGGTCTTCAGCAGCACTGAAGGAGCCGCTGCCGAAGTGCCACCGAAGACCCGGTAGGGAACCAGTTGTTAAGATTTTGGCAGCTCATCACTGGCTGTAGGTGACGGCTAGTGGTGTTCTGTTACTTTCTTTGTTGGTCCTGTCTTGTAGTAGGTGACTTCTGGGTACCCTTCTGGCTCTGTCAATCTGTTTCTTCACTTCACCGGGGGGGGTACTGTAGTTTTAAGAACACTTGATAGAGATCCTGTAGGTGTTTGTCTCTGTCTGAGGGATCGGAGCAAATGTGGTTGTATCTTAGAGCTTGGCTGTAGACAATGGATTGTGTGATGTGATCTGGATGAAAGCTGGAGGCATGTAGGTAAGTATAGCGGTCAGTAGATGTCCCATATAGGGTGGTGTTTATGTGACCATCACTTATTAGCACTGTAACAAGAACAGAACCTAGTGAAAATGTCCCTGCAATGGTGACTGTCAGAGAGCATTTTCTAGAATGTATTGACATTGATGATACTACAGGAGCTGGTATGACAAATGTACTTCTTAAAAAGCTGGAAGATACAGGAATTGCGATAGCTAACATGAGAGATCAGGGCTACGATAATGGTGCCAACATGAGAGGAAAGAACAGAGGAGTGCAGACACAGATCCGAGAGTTAAACCCTCGAGGTTTTTTTGTCCCATGCAGTTCTCATTCATTGAACTTGGTGGTCAGTGATGCAGCATCAGCTTCTAGTGAGGCTGCTGAATTTTTTAATGTAATTCAAAGCATCTATGTATTTTTCTCCGTATCAACTCATCGATGGCAAATTTTGAAGCAACATCTGGGAACATCCTCTCTGACACTGACCACTGAGTGCCACACAATGGGAAAGTCGAGTGGAGGAGATAAAGCCTATCAAACAGCAAATTGGGAAGATAGATGATACCATAGTTGCCATTATGGAGGATAATGCTATGACAGAAACTGTTCATGGGAGAACAGTGGCAGAGGGAAATGGAATCACCAGAAACATACATACCTTCAAATTTCTGTGTGGCTTAGTGTTGTGGCATGACATACTGTTTGAAATACATGTTGTAAGCAAGAGACTCCAAGGTGTTGACCTTGTTATATCTGGAGCAATGGAACAACTAGACAAAGCAAAGTCACACCCTGGGGCAGTTCTAGCAATTTCGCCGCCCCAAGCATGGCGGCACGCTGCGGGGGGGGGCGCTCTGGCGGTCGCCGGTCCCGCAGCTCCGGTGGACCTCCTGCAGACGTGCCTGCAGAGGGTCCGCTGGTCCCGCGGCTCCGGTGGAGCATCCGCAGGCACGCCTGCGGGAGGTCCACCAGAGCTGCTTGCTGCCCTCCCGGCGACCGGCGGAGCACCTCCTGCGGCATGTCGCCCCAAGCACGCGCTTGGCGTGCTGGGGTCTGGAGCCGGCCCTGGTCACACCTACAGTCTTACCGGTCAGATGAGGGATTTCAAAACGTTCTGAAGAGTGCACACAAGTTGGCAGAAGAACTTCACACTGAATCTATTTTCCCACCCATTCGAGAATACAAGAGTCACCAAAGAAGAAATTTTGATTACGAAGCACGGGATAATCCCATAAGAGACCCCAAACAACAATTCAAAGTTGAATTCTTTAACCAGGTGCTAGATTGTGCAATACAGTCAGTTGAAGAACGTTTCATGCAGCTCAAGGAACACAGCAGTGTATTTGGGATGTTGTATGATGTTCCAAAACTCCTCACTCTACCTGAAGAAGACCTACACCAGCAATGCAGGGCACTAGAGACAGTGCTGGCACATGATGACATGCGCGGTATTGATGCGAGTGATTTAGGTGATGAACTGAAAGCCCTTTCAAGATACATTTCAGCAGGCTCAACTCCAAAGGCTGTTCTGGAATAGATGTGCACAGATAAGATGACCACCCTCTTCCCAAATGCTTTTGTTGTTCTGCACATACTTCTAACGCTTCCGGTAACAGTTGCCAGTGGAGAACGCAGCTTCTCCAAGCTGAAGTTAATAAAAACACATTTGTGCTTCACAATGACACAAGAGAGGCTGGTCGGCCTTGCAACCATCTCAATAGAGCATGAGCTGGCCCAGACTGTGGACCTTCAGCAGGCAGCAGTTCAAATCTTTGCAACAAAGAAGGCCCGGAAAGCACCACTTTGATTATTCAAACAGATACAAATGCCAGTGTTTACTATGCAGACAAGACAAGTTACATTTGCTGTTCAGGCATTTGAAAGTTAAGTGTTACTTAAAATTTTTGAACAAGGCATTTTAAGTTGTTAGTTCTCCTTTATTGGGTAGGTAGCAGAGCAGTACCATGAGAGGAGTAGAACAGGAAGAAGGCAGAATTGAGATCTTTCAAAGTTTTGGCCCAAGCGAGGGGTCATGGGGGTGTCATTTGAGCTCCCCGCCTCAGGTGCCAAAATGTTGTGGGCCGGCCCTGAAGAGCGTACACACTGCAATGGGACTTTTGCCGGGAGAAATGCCCAGTTTTGGCGAGAAAAAACTTCCAAACCTACAAGAGACTTTTGTCTTTTCCCCTCCCTTTATTGTCGACAAAGAGCCAGTGTAGACACTGCTGATTGTTTGGTCGACAGAACTGGCTTCCGCCAGTATCCCACAAGCCTGCCCTGATTGCTCTGCTCAGTGTTTTGCTCTCTGCTGCCCTGCAGGCATGTGTCGTCCCCTTCAAAGCTTCAGGAAGTATCTGTGTGCTGCTGAGGGTGCTGGGCAGCAAGGCCAGCACTAGAGATGGGGCTCGCTGGGGCAGGCACAGTGATAGGTGCAGAATGCTTCATTACAGTGTTCCCGGTTAATAGGAATTCGTTGTATTAAAGGGAAAGAGCTGTCCCTGGCCAGCGGAGGGGGGATTCCAGCTGGGACTGGCAGCACCAGTTCACCTAAGGTGTTGGACACTTAGTTCCCGCTGGAATCAGTAGGAATTAGGTACCTACGTACTCTGGAGGGTCTGGGCCCCTGTGCTGCTTGTCTGGGACCAGCTCCTTTCTGTCACAGACCAGGGACACACGTCTCAGCCCCTTCGTGCTGCCACACCAAGGCAAAGAGCCGCCGTGTAAACGGGAATCAGGCCCAGAGCCTCTTCAGGGAGGTGCCCTCCAGTGTGGCACTAGCTTTCCCGCCCCGCTTTGCCAAAGACCAAATGTGTTGACTTGACCTTCAGGAGAAGCTGCAATGCTTAGCTATTCTTCCAGGGTTTTCTTTGGGGCGACACGGAAAGGTAAGTAGATGAGTGTGGATGGGGTGCAGTTCTGGTGTTAGAGGTGTAGTAGGAGGACTTGAGAAAGTGCTCTTGGTTGCATATTGGTTCACTGTAGTGTGAAGGAATGTACACAAGCATTGAGCTTTCTATACGTGTATTTTTATCAGATTAATATGGTAGGATATTAGCATTTATTCTCAGATGGAGTTACTCAACTGTAAATCTACCTAGCACTCTGAATGAAATTTCAGCTGATGAATGATTACATAGTACAAACTCCAAGGCAGCTGTTACAGTTTTTAGTGTCTTTTATTCACCTTAATTGGTTTATCTTTAAAAGGAGAAGTCTAACACAAGGAATGTTTGTGAATATTATATTACAGTCATTTGTTATATTACATTTCATAATGATCAGATGCATTTAATCTATGTAATAAACGTTTATACATCAGTTAAACACAGAGTGTGGTTCGCTTTAGATTATAATCTTCAATTTTATTTATAAAGCCTACAGGCAAATGTTTCACATACCCTAGAACAACAATCATATGTGATATTATATAAATTAACATGGAACATGTATATCTAAGAATTACATTAATTTCAAACCTGCTAGAAAAAAATAACTTGGAATTCTTATTATGTGTTACCTGAGAATATTTTTATCTCTGAGTTATGATTATAATAATATAATTACCCATCCATGTGGCTCAAAGAAATATTTGCTAATTAGATAAGCAGAATCAATCTATTACCACTTATAGCCACCAGGAGACCCCAAAGACAAACTGGGCCTTTACTGTCACTAGTTTGCCAGTAGGATTACTGAGGTTACAGAGGCCTCACTACATGTCCTGCCGTGACATGCTGATGTTCCATCACAGTGCTGAGATGATGTCACAACCCAGATGTCATCTTAATGGATACAACGACTTTGTGTTGGGAACAACTTGCCTCAGCTGCAGCATTTGTATTTTAAAAGCTGTAGAGCCAGGTGGAGGAAACAGACAAGTTCATTGCTCGCTGGAGAGGGGGCCTGAAGCGCTGCTGAAGTGATCCTTAGCTCTTCTCCTTTACAGGTGAGTACTTTGTGAAGACCTGTCAAAATAAACACAGTGGGAACTTTATCCTTTCATTAGAATGTTTGTTTTTTTCTGGATTTCACATACAGAAGGGCTTGATTTTCCTCTCACACTAGCTTTACACTGTGCCACTCCACTGGACTGACTCGAATTTACACCCATTTAAGTCACATCAGTATCAGGACCATCGAGTACTTGGTAGAACAGTAGGTTAAATTTAAAGGACCAGATTCTGCCACTGTTAAGCTGATTGGCACTTTACTCTGTGAATAGCCCCTTTGCTTTCTATCGGATTACTTGTGGAGTAAGGTGTTACTCGGTGAGGGTAACTGTGGCACAATCTGGTCCTAAAGGATTATGTGATTTCTCAATAGGCATCATGGATGGCCATTCTTCCCAGCTCTTGAAGTCCACCCATGAGTGAAGAGCCCGAAAATTCAGCACAAGCCAGTGTAGTACTGAGTCTGAGACACACAGGCTCTTAAAACGAACTTGTTTTTGCCTTTGAAACAATGCAGTGCATTTGACCTGCTCTTCTGCTTGAAGCAGGGGCTATTGCTGCAAGGGGGGTTCTGTATACCCCAGATAGCTTATAGTGTGTTCCAAGAAATCTGCCATTTTCTGGGGTTGCAATGCAGGTTTCTGAGGATGCTGTGAGCAGTGGTTCAGGCACAGGCTGTGAGACTGCCGAGACCATCAATTGAGCCCAAAGTTGGATCTCACCGATGTATAAGAATAAAGTGAGCTCTTAAGCGCATGAGAGTTTTTCCCTGCAGACGGATGGGAAACCTACCTTTTCTTGATGAGGGCTGTCACCAACTTCTGAACCCATTTGGAATTAGGGTTCAAACATCTTTGCTCTCCAGTGGGCTTCATTGTCGCACTGAAATGGACAAGGCAAAACAGTTATAGGGTGATCAGATGTCCCGATTTTATAGGGACAGTCCCAATTTTTGGAGCTTTTTCTTACAGAGGCACCTATTACCCTCCCACCTCCCACCCCATCCTGATATTTCACACTTGCTATCTGGTCACCCCAAAAACAGGATATATTTCCCTACAATTGAAAGGTCACCATTGTCTTTGTTATCTGGGATCAGGGTCTGAATAGCAGGAGTCTGGCCCTCGGTGAGCTGAGTGATACGCTACATTGTCGCCATGAGCAGGGAGCGAGTGTACAATCAAAAGACCTCAAATCACCTAAAACGTTAGAAAGATCTACCTGATGTATTTCTATGCACCCAGCAAGTGGGATCTAGGTTCTCATCTAGCCTCAGGGCCTGATTCCCTACAACCTGTGTAGTCATTGACCCTTGTGCCAAGGGAGTGCAGAAAATGCTCCTCCTCAGATCTGGGGTCAATGACTAAACAAGGCAGCGAGCCCTGGAGAATCCCACCCTCCAGGCTAGTGCTCAGTTGGTGTATTTCCATGGGAGTCTATGAAGCTGTGTTGATCACACCAGCTGATGATCTGGGCCTTAGGCTCTAGCCTCATTGCACTTCGCTTTGCTTGTCATACGGAGATGGACATCAGAACCTGGGGTTACGTTAAAGGGGGGGAAATCCCCATATTTCCTGCCATTGCAACAAGAACCCCCTATGAGTGATGATAGCTGAGTGGTTAAGTCATTACTCACATGATCTCAACATGGTCACAGGAAGAGCTCTTGGGAATCACTTCTATTTTTCCTAAGGCTTTTCGCTGAATGGAATCAGACCCTTTCCCTGTGCAGCTGCAACGTCCTTGTCCAGAAGTCAGCTGACCTAAAAGAAATGGGCCCAGGAGAGAGAGAGATTAGAACGATATTAGATACCTGAGATGTCTTCAGTAAAATATATTTAAGTTGGAAGAGGAGAGGTTGATAACACTCCATTTCAGCCTCAAGGCTGCAGAGTAATTTGTCCTGCAATGTTACCATGTGCATATTTACATTAGGACAATGTCATAAAATGTGCTACACTCTTTTGCCTTGATCTCATTAGTTTTGAAGTCAGAGGGCCTGATTCTGCTCTCACACGAGTCAGTGGAAAACAGGAGTCACCCTGGTGTAAAAGTGATGGGAGTGAATGAGCAGTTGGAACTAAAATCATTGTTGCTCACAAAGGGTCTGATCCAACTTCCATTGAAATCCGTGGGAAAGTTCCCACTGACTTGAATGTGGTTTCGGTCAGACCCAAACTGTCTTCCTCCAGTGATTAAAACAAGACAGAATATGATAGACTGAGGCTGATTTCACACCCTTACAAACTAGGGAACAAATCCAAGCCTGCCGAAAACTCTCATATTCATTTCCCTGCTAAATACAAGTTGGTCAGTCCGTGTCCTGTGTGGACAACACACACTTTCTGGACACAAGCAGAGAGGACAGATGTTTGCGCGCTGCAGTAGAACACAAACCCTGAACTGAGATCACTTTTTTCCAACAAAAGTAATTTCCAAGCATTTATTCTACACAGCTTCTCAGTGACTCACACCTCTGGCTTTCTCACTGCATTACACGTCTTTTGTGATATTGCTGCCTCTTACCTTGAATTTCAGCTGCAATCAGGAGCAGTGAACAAAGGACGACAGCCCAGGTTCCCTTCATGGTGATGAGAGTGAAGGTTCTTCTGTATTATTCTTGGATGTCTGGGAGAGATTGAGAAGTGCCTAAGAGAAAGTGTTTCCCAGTGTACATTTATACACTAAGCCTTTTCCCTCCTTGATGCTGATTGGTCTTGATTATTGCCAAGACAGCTAAAATAACCAGAGATTATTCAAGCTGTATGGGAAAGTCCCAGCAGGTGACAGAATGGCTTTGCTTTGCCAGCTGTTCCCTTTTAATTGAAATTCCTGATTTCTCATAAGGACTCAAACTAGGTTTCACTTTCAGTGAGTGTTAGGAAGTGATCCACGCACGCCTCTATGTGTGCAGGGAGCGGAGCTGCCTTTTTGCTCTCCTAGGCAAACATAACACAGGGGAAATTCCTGAAGTGAAAGCCACAAATAAACATTGTGTGGGGTGAGGAGTCGGGGGAAGGGAGTCAAGTTATCTCAGCTCCTGTCCCTCCATTAAGGGTGCCCTGTTGTCTCATATCTCCTAGGAATCTTTCTCAGAAACATGGTCTGAAGTTTTCACTACAAATTCTGTGCAAGTGTGAAGGACTTACTCATAGGAAAATAGTGCAGTGTTTCTGTTTAATATTTAAAAGCCCCAAAGCTGAGTCAACTCACATTTAGGATTAAGGGACTGGAGTTGAGATAATCTGACTCTGTTTTTTCTGTCCCACTCCTGAAATATTTTGAGGGGATTTAACTTTAAGAAATCGCCATGGGTTAGTGTCTCTTGTGAGATCACCCAGACAGCTCCCTGCACACATCCCAGGTGTGGGCTGAGCATTTCCTAAGAGTCACAGAAAGTGAAACCTACTTAGTGTTCCGATGAGAAAAGAGGTGCTTAAATGAAAAGGGAACAGCCGGCAAAAACAAAAAATTCCACATGACTACTGGCTTTTGTGACTTCCCCACCTAGACTGTATACTCTCTACTTAGTTTAATTTACAAGGCAATATTTTCAGTGATACTGCACAAGGAGTGTGGTGCCATGTAGTGTGAGTACGGGCCCTGGATTCTGGTCTTTAGCAATTGTTGTGCCTTCTGCTCTTTCACAACATATGAAATATGAAGGAACGACACAGGTTCAGTGAGGTCCAAATTGTGGTATATTAAAACTGTGTTAAAATTGTAGGTTATAATTTTAAATTTTGGGGAGGGGGTGGTCCCCCGGGTTCTGCTTCCAGGCTAGAGGGCTCTGTAGAGAAATGTGTGAGCTGGGCCTAACACTAGCAGCAGTGAGTTTGCAGTCAGAAAGGCCTGTAGTAAGATAGGGTGAGTTGTTCCTCGCTGCACTCAGGAGCAGCCTGCTTTGTCTCCTTCTGTTTTGGGATTCGTGTGTGTTATAGTTCTGATCTCTAAGACATAAAGAAGTGTTACGTTTGAAGGACCTGGCTGGAGGGCCAATCACTGGAAGAGGCAGACTACCACACAGGCGGAACAGCCACCAGCAGGATACACACACACACACACACACACACACACCCCCAGTGAAGAGAGAGCTGCTACACCACACCTGGCTATCAGGAGGCACCAGTTGACCCCTTCACTGGCCCCTAATCAGGAAAACACTTTAAGCGCATACCTAAGTCTTATTTGCATCAGTGGGAAACCAACTGATGTGATACAGCATATCTGGGGATTTCTACTCTAACTAAATTAAATTAAGAATATCCGTATTAGAGTGGCACGCCAAACAGATAACAAACAATTGGGAGACTGAAAGGGAAGTGGAGCTTCCTGCCATTAATACAAAACAACTGTGGCGTAAAAAAAGACATTGTGCTAGAAAATAATGAACTAAAATGGAAGAATCCTTTAGCCTCGAACGATATTCTGCGTGTTGAAGGGCTGAGTATTTCTTGTGTGAGAAGAGTCATCGATTCCAAGGCCAAAAGGGATCATTGTGATGATCTGGGCCATGTCTCCGATATGGGTCTATAGTAGCATAGCTATGGTGCTATAGCTATCCTACAATAACCCCATAGTATAGCTCAGGGATCTCAAACTCAAATGACCACAAGGGCCACATGAGGACTAGTGCATTGAACCGAGGGCCACATCCCTGACACACACTCCTCGCTGCCTCTGGCCCTGCCCCCAGTCCATTAGGCCCCGCCCCTGCCCCACCTCTTTCCACCCCTTCCCTGCCCCGATCCAACACCTTCCCCGAAGTTCCCACCCCAACGCTGCCCCCAGGGGGTGCAGGTGATGTCAGGGTGCGGCAGTGGGCTCAGGGCAAGGCGTGGGTGGGTGGGATGTGGCAGGTGGCTCAGGGCAGGTAGTGCAGGAGGGGTGTGGGATGTGGCAGGGGGCTCAGGGCAGGGAGTTGGGGTGCAGGAGGGGTGTGGGATGTGGCAGGGGGATCAGGGCAGGGGTTGGGGTGCAGGAGGGGTGTGGGATGTGGCAGGGGGCTCAGGGCAGGGGTTGGGGTGCAGGAGGGGTGTGGGATGTGGCAGGGGGCTCAGGGCAGGGAGTTGGGGTGCAGGAGGGGTGTGGGATGTGGCAGGGGGCTCAGGGCAGGGGTTGGGGTGCAGGAGGGGTGTGGGATGAGGCAGGGGGCTCAGGGCAGGGGTTGGGGTGCAGGAGGGGTGTGGGATGAGGCAGGGGGCTCAGGGCAGGGGTTGGGGTGCAGGAGGGGTGTGGGATGCGGCAGGGGGCTCAGGGCAGGGGTTGGGGTGCAGGAGGGGTGTGGGATGTGGCAGGAGGCTCAGGGCAGGGGTTGGGGTGCAGGAGGGGTGTGGGATGTGGCAGGGGGCTCAGGGCAGGGGTTGGGGTGCAGGAGGGGTGTGGGATGTGGCAGGGGGCTCAGGGCAGGGGTTGGGGTGCAGGAGGGGTGTGGGATGTGGCAGGGGGCTCAGGGCAGGGGTTGGGGTGCAGGAGGGGTGTGGGATGTGGCAGGGGGATCAGGGCAGGGGTTGGGGTGCAGGAGGGGTGTGGGATGTGGCAGGGGGATCAGGGCAGGGAGTTGGGGTGCAGGAGGGGTGTGGGATGTGGCAGGGGGATCAGGGCAGGGGTTGGGGTGCAGGAGGGGTGTGGGATGAGGCAGGGCGCTCAGGGCAGGGAGTTGGGGTGCAGGAGGGGTGTGGGATGCGGCAGGGGGATCAGGGCAGGGGTTGGGGTGCAGGATGGGTGTGGGATGTGGCAGGGGGCTCAGGGCAGGGAGTTGGGGTGCAGGAGGGGTGTGGGATGTGGCAGGGGGATCAGAGCAGGGGTTGGGGTGCAGGAGGGGTGTGGGATGCGGCAGGGCACTCAGGGCAGGGAGTTGGGGTGCAGGAGGGGTGTGGGATGCGGCAGGGGGCTCAGGGAAGGGAGCTGGGGTCCAGGAGGGGTGTGGGATGTGGCAGGGGGCTCAGGGCAGGGGTTGGGGTGCAGGAGGGGTGTGGGATGTGGCAGGGGGCTCAGGGCAGGGAGTTGGGGTGCAGGAGGGGTTGGGATGTGGCAGGGGGCTCAGGGCAGGGGATGGGGTGCAGGAGGGGTGTGGGATGTGGCAGCGGGATCAGGGCAGGGAGTTGGGGTGTAGGAGGGGTGTGGGATGTGGCAGGGGGATCAGGGCAGGGTTTGGGGTGCAGGAGGGGTGTGGGATGCGGCAGGGCGCTCAGGGCAGGGAGTTGGGGTGCAGGAGGGGTGTGGGATGTGGCAGGGGGCTCAGGGCAGGGAGTTGGGGTGCAGGAGGGGTGTGGGATGTGGCAGGGGGCTC
Source organism: Mauremys mutica (assembly GCF_020497125.1). Classification (NCBI taxonomy): domain Eukaryota; kingdom Metazoa; phylum Chordata; order Testudines; family Geoemydidae; genus Mauremys; species Mauremys mutica. The sequence goes on along the minus strand of NC_059076.1, from coordinate 17,785,765 downwards.
AGGGCAGGGAGTTGGGGTGCAGGAGGGGTGTGGGATGTGGCAGGGGGCTCAGGGCAGGGAGTTGGGGTGCAGGAGGGGTGTGGGATGTGGCAGGGGGCTCAGGGCAGGGAGTTGGGGTGCAGGAGGGGTGTGGGATGTGGCAGGGGGCTCAGGGCAGGGGTTGGGGTGCAGGAGGGGTGTGGGATGTGGCAGGGGGATCAGGGCAGGGGTTGGGGTGCAGGCAGGGTTTGGGCTCCAGCCCGGCGCTGCTTACCTAGAGCAGCTCCGGAGTGGCAGCTGCATGCACCGGGGCCAGAGCAGGCTCCCTGCATGCCTGCCTTGGTCCCCGGCCCCGCGCTGCTCCGTTCCGGGAAGCAGCTGGAACCGTTTCCCTGCAGCCCCTGGGGGAGCGGGAGGGGGCTCAGGGTTCTGTGCCTGTGCTGCTCTTGCTGCTCCTCCAGGTACCTCCCATGAAGCTCCCATTGGCCACGGTTCCCTGTTCCCTCTGCCTCCTTCCCCTTCGGCCCCCCGGCCCGAAGGGGCATGCTGCCAGCTGCTTCAGACAGAGGCGCAGGGCTCGCAGCGCCACAGGGGGCAAACCTGCGGGTAGGCAGAGGGGCGGGGGGGTGCAGGGAGCTTGGTGGGCCACACGCAAGAGCCCCATGGGCTGCATGTGGCCCACGGGCCACGTGTTTGAGACCCCTGGTATAGATGCAGGCTACCATGATGACTTCACTGTAGGAGCTCCACCTCTCCAAGCGGGCGGTAGCTAGGTCAACAGAAGCATTCTTCTGTCACCTAGCTGCACCTACGCGGGGGGTTAGGTCAACATAGCTACATCACTCAGGTATGTGAGAAATCCACCCCTCTGAGCAATGTAGCCATGCCGACCTAAACTTTAAGTGTAGACCAGGCCCTAGTCTGACTTTTATCATGCAGGCCATAGAACTTCCTCAGAATAATTCCTTTGGGGCTAGAGTATCTCTTTCAGAGAAACATCCCATCTTGGTCTAAAAATTGACAGTGATGGAGAGTCCACCACAGCCTTTGGTAAATTGTTTCCAGGCCCAGATTTAGGGCAGGCAACCCAGACGACTGCCTGGGGTGCCGGAGTTTGGGGCACTGGGCTTGGGGTGCTGTTTTTATTGTACAGATCCTAGCATGCAAATTTATCGTCTTATATGACAGGGATAAATCATGCATCAAAGTCGTGAAATGGGCTACAAATACAATAAAAAATAAGGTGTTCGAAATTTTAACAAATGGGGGAGTGGGGGCACTGAAGATGCTCCTCGCCTGGGTTGCCATTTGGTGTAGGGCCGGCCGGATTGATTCAATGGTTAATTATCCTCACTGTTAACAAATTATACTTTATTTCCAGTCTGAATTTGTCTAGCTTCAGTTTACAGCCACTGGATCATGTTATACCCGAGCACTAAGCTTGATATAAAGATCTGTACGAGACCCACATGTTTAGAAGAAGCGAGTATGGGCTTGTCTACATAGCGAATTTAGTGGCATAGTTTATCAGTTTAGAAACAACTATTTTTATCAATGGAAGAGAACATAAAATCACCATGGATAGTTTGCAGGTGACACAAAGATTGAGGTGGGTGGGGGGTGAATAATGAAGAGAACAGATCACTAATACAGAGCAATCTGGATAACTTGATAAACATAGACAAGTAAACAATAAGCACTTCAGTATGGTCAAATGTAAAGTTATACACCTAGGAGCAAATAATATAGGCCATACTTGCAGGATGGGGGACTCTATTCTGGGAAGCAGTGATTCTGAAAAAGACTTCAGGCTTGTGATGGATAATTAGCTGAACATGAGCTCCATGTACAATGCTGTGGTCAAAAGGCTAATGCAATCCTGGGATGTATATACAGAGTAGAAGTAAGGAGGTTGTGTCACCTCTGTATTTGGCACTGGTGCGATTGGCTTGCTGCTGGAATTTGTGTCCAGTTCTGGTGTCCACACGTCAAGAAAGATGTTGAAAAATTGTAGAGGGTTCAGAGAAAAGTCACAAGAATGATTAAAGGATTAGAAAAAATGCCTTATGGTGAGACACAAGGAGCTAAAACTATTGAGCTTATCCAAGAGAAGGTTAAGCGGTGACTTGATCATAATCTATAAGCACCTACATGCGAACAAGAATCTGATAATGAGCTCTTCATTCTAGTTAATGAAGATGCAATAAGAACCAATGTCTGGAAGCTGAAGCTAAACAAAACAGGCTAGAAATAAGGTGCAGATTTTTAACAGTGAGGTTAATTAACTGCTGGAACAATTTACCAAGGGTTGTGGTGGATTCTCTGTTACTGGTCATTTTTAAATTAAGATTGGATGTTTTTCTAAAAGATCTGCTCTAATTCAACCATAGCTATTGGACTTGAAGCAGGGGAGGTTTATGGCCTGTGTTATGCAAGAGGCTAGGTGATTGCAGTGTTCCCTTCTGGCCTTGGAATCTACTCATCAGATACTTGGGTCAAATGAGGCATCGTCGTGTGGTGAGTTGGTCCTTAAAGGGGACCTGGAGCTCAGCCACACATGTGTCAGGCTTAGCTCGCCTCACAACGTGAAGGAATCATAGAAATGTACGGCTGGAAAGGACCTCGAGAGACCATCAGGTCCAGCCCCCTATGTTGTGGCAGAAACAGGTAAACCTAGACCATCCCTGACAGGTGTTTGTCCAACTCATTTCTAAAAGCCTCCAGTGATGGGGATTCTACAACCTTCTTCTATTCCAGGATCTGTGGCTCCAGGACGGACTGCCCTGAGTGGGAACCCCCGCACTTGAAGACATCCTGACCAGCTGGCCTCCTCCAAGCAGGCAAACATGAGAGCCAGCCAGCTAGTTTGAAAGTGGAAGCTTTAGGGTCCCTAGCAGTCTGAGTGGACCAAATCGGACAAAAACAAAACAATGAACTTTCCCACAGAGCAGAAATCCCAAGCTTTGACCCGCTCTGGTGGGGGCTGAGCAGTCCTGAGCTAGGAACTCGAGTTGAAGTCAACCTGGGAAAAGCCGTGAACTGATCTTTGTGATCTTATTGTTATTAAAGCCAAATTTCAGGGAAGAGGTGAGTTTAGATTTGATAGAACGCGTGATGTGTTCTTGTAGAGCAGGCTGGGAAGATCCGTGCTGACAACTCAGACCAGAACAGCATAAGAATTCCCCTCTTTACAGATAAGATGAACAGGATGTGTATCTAATACACGCACAAATAAAGCCAAGGTCTTGTATGTACCTAGGCAGCTGGCCATAAACCTTTGTACACACTTTACCCAAACACTTATTTGTTTTTCCTCCAAGTTAGGGTCAAAGTCCTACCTATCGTCAGTGGTGGCTGGGTGCATAGGCACTGACTTCATGGGTGCTCCACCCCTGGAGATAATAGGCCTGCCTCCACCCCTGGAGCACCCACAGAAAAAAATTAGTGGGTGCTTAGCACCCACTGGCAGTCAGCTCCCCTACTCCCACTCTGTGCCTCCCATCTGCCGGTGGCCCCGCTGATCAATTCCTCCCCCTCCCTCATGGTGCCTCCCGCCCGCCACAATCAGCTGTTTTGCAGTGTGCAGGAGGCACTGGAGAGGAGTGAGGATGAGGCACGCTCAGAGGAGGGGGCGGAACTGCGTGGGAAGAGGCAGGGTGGGGGCAGAACAGGGCAATTATCAAGTGATCCATCCTGTGTCATCCAGTCCCAGCTTCTGATAGAGGTTTAGGGATACCCAGAGCATGGGGTTGCTTCCCTGGCCATCTTGGCTAATAGCCATTGATGGACCTATCCTCCATGAACTTACCTAATTCTGTTTTGAAACCAGTTATACTTTTGGCCTTCACAACATCCTCTGGCAGTGAGTTCCACAGGTTGACTGTGCGTTGTGTGAAGAAGTACTTCCTTTTGTTTGTTTTAAACCTGCTGCCTATGCATTTCACTGGGTTCTTGTGTTATGTGAGGGGGTAAATGACACTTCCTTATTCGCTTTCTTGACACCACTCATGATTTTATAGACCGCTATTATATCCCCCTTAGTGGTATCTTTTCTCAGCTGAATAGTTCCAGTCTTTTTAATCTTGTCTCATACACGTAATCCTTTTTGTGGCCCTTCTTTGTACTTCAAATTCTAATATATCTTTTTTGAGATGGGTTGACCGGAAAAGCATGCAGTATCCACAGTTTGGACATACCATGGATATAGATAGTGACATATTTTCTGTCTGATTCTCTAGCCCTTTTCTAATGGTTCCTAACATCCTGTTAGCTTTTTTATTTATTTATTTATTTATTTATTTTGACTGCTGCTACACATTGAGCAGATGTTTTCAGGGAACGTTCCACAGTTACTCCAAAATCACTTTCTTGAGTGGTAACAGCTAATTTTATAGGTATAGTTGGGATTATGTTTTCCGATGTGCATTATTTTGCATTTATCAACACTGAATTTAATCTGCCATTTTCTTGCCCAGTCTCCCAGTTTGGTGAGATCCCTTTGTAACTCTTCATAGTCCGCTTTGGACTTAACTTCTTGAGTAATTTTGTATAGTCTGAAAACTGTGCCACCTCACTGTTTACCCCTTTTTCCAGATCACTTCTCAATATGTTGAACGACACTGATCCCACTACAGATCCGGGGGGAACCCCGCTATTTACCTCTCTCCATTCTGAAAACTGACCGTTTATTCCTACCCTTTGTTTCCTAACTTTAACCAGTTACTGATCCATGAGAGAACCTCCCCTCTTCTCCCAGGGCTGTTTACTTTGCTTAAGAGCCTTTGGTGCGGGACCTTGTCAAAGGCTTTCTGCAAGTCCATTGCATCACAGTGTCATGTCTTCCAGTGTTTCCCACCTCACCTAAAATATGAGACTGTATCTGGAGTGTTTATAGACTGCTTCTTGCCGTGCACTGTGCCCAGACTGACAGGTCCCTAAGGCCTGTTGTGCTCTGGTGCGAGTGTGAATGGAAGTGGCATGTTAGAACACGTAGGGTTAAGGATTAGGAGTAAAATCCTGGCCCTACCGAAGATAATAGGCCTGCCAATGATGTCCGTGGGGCTGTGATTTCACCTGGTGTTGCTCTCTGCGTTGAGTAGTGGTGGTGGTGTCCTTCAGCACCTCACTTGAAAAGTGCAGGCTAAAGAGTGGCTGGGGCTGTGTCTGAGGAGACACAGGCTTCCGTGCGACCCTCCTCATGAAAATGAGGCTGCACATCACCCTCTTTGGTCTCATTCCTGCTGCTATTGGGGAACAGCCCTCTGTCTGGGGAGGAAGAGCTAGGCGTCTTCCAAAGCTGAATTTTCAAACATGACCACTACTATTGAGGGCCTCCATTTTTGGGTGCTCATCTTGAGACCGTTTAAAGGGGCTGCTTGCCTTTCAGAGGTAGTGAATGCACACACCGCCTCTTGGTTTCCGCTGGAGCTGCAGCCACTCAGCACCAGTGAACATGGAGGCTAGGTGTGAGCTGGGGAACCTAGGAAACAAGGCACCCAAAATCAATGGTCACTTGAAAATGTTGGCCTTAGTTTCTGGACACTGGTCCTCCTCATGTATTTTTTTTATTTAAACAGAGAGTGCATGCATCCCGAGCATCGGATGGGTGCACTGTAACTAACAACATTTAATTCAAACTAAGCCCAGAGTGTATATATTGACCTGTCCTACCATGCTGTAAAACCATGTTTGTACCCCTTCCTTCTGGGTGTCTCAATAGCTGGCCCACACTGCCTCAGCTGATGGTGCTGATGACAGAAGATTGTGGGTGTCTTTCACATGGTGCAGTGTATTTTGGGATGCCCTCCTGCATAGAGCCCCGGGAAGGAGGAAGGATAGACAACCTGGTTGCACAGGCCTTAGGTGCAGAAGGAGAGGGGAGTCTACGGGCAGCTCACTGGGTGGTGGCATAGTAGAGGCTTGAGGCTGGATGAGGGCCATGGCCCTGATACAAAGTTCTTATAATCACTGGGAGTCTCCCACTGCCTTCAATGAGCTTAAGACCAGGAACCAAGAAGATACAATGGAGGCAACAGGCAAATGAAGAACAGGAGTACTTGTGGCACCTTAAAGACTAACAAATTTATTTTAGCATGAGCTTTCGTGAGCTGCACATCACTTCTTCGGATGCATATCATAGCCCCGATGATATCATGGCTGACCTGGTGGCTGAACTTTGTGATTTTGTCCTCACCCACAACTATTTCACATTTGGGGACAATATATATCTTCAAGTCAGTGGCACTGCTATGGGTACCCGCATGGCCCCTCAGTATGCCAACATCTTTATGGCTGACTTAGAACAACGCTTCCTTAGCTCTCGTTCCCTAACTCCCCTACTCTACTTGCGCTACATTGATGACATCTTCATCATCTGGACTCATGGAAAAGAAGCCCTCGAGGAATTCCACCGTGATTTTAACAATTTCCATCCCACCATCAACCTCAGCCTAGACCAATCCACACAAGCGGTCCATTTCCTAGACACTACTGTGCTAATAAACGATGGTCACATAAATACCACCCTATACCGGAAACCCACTGACCGTTATACTTACTTACATGCCTCCAGCTTCCATCCCGGACACACCACATGATCCATTGTCTACAGCCAAGCTCTAAGATACAACCGTATTTGCTCCAATCCCTCAGACAGAGATAAACACCTACAAGATCTCTATCAAGCATTCTTAAACCTACAATACCCACCTGCTGAAGTGAAAAAACAGATTGACAGAGCCAGAAGAGTACCCAGAAGCCACCTACTACAGGACAGGCCTAAAAAAGAAAATAACAGAACACCACTAGCCATCACCTACAGCCCCCAACTAAAACCTCTCCAGCGCATCATCAAAGATTTACAACTCTCACAGATCTTGGGAGACAGGCCAGTCCTCGCTTATAGACAGCCGCCCAACCTGAAGCAAATACTCACCAGCAACCGCACACCATACAACATAAACACTAACCCAGGAACCTATCCTTGCAACAAAGCCCGATGCCAGCTCTGTCCACATATCCATTCAAGTGACACCATCATAGGACCTAATCACATCAGACATGCCATCAGGGGCTCGTACACCTGCACATCTACCAACGTGATATATGCTATCAAGTGCCAGCAATGCCCCTCTGCCATGTACATTGGCCAAACCGGACAGTCTCTACGCAAAAGAATAAATGGACACAAATCTGACATCAGGAATCATAACATTCAAAAACCAGTGGGAGAACACTTCAACCTCTCTAACCACTCAGTGACAGACTTGAAGGTGGCAATTTTGCAACAAAAAAACTTCAAAAACAGACTCCAAAGAGAAACTGCTGAACTTGAATTAATATGCAAACTAGATACTATTAACTGTGGCCTAAACAAAGACTGGGAATGGTTGGGTCATTACACCAATTGAATCTATTTCCCTATGTTAAGTTCTCCTCACACCTTCTATGGGCCATCTTAATTATCACTTCAAAAAGTTTTTTTTCCTCCTGCTGACGATAGCTCATCTCAATTGATTAGACTCTGCCTGTTGGTATGCATACTTCCACCTTTTCATGTTCTCTGTATGTATAAATATCCCCTGTCTGTGTGTTCCATTCTATGCATCCAAAGAAGTGAGCTGCAGCTCACGAAAGCTCATGCTAAAATAAATTTGTTAGTCTTTAAGGTGCCACAAGTACTCCTGTTCTTTTATCTGATTCTGCTTCCTTTGTTATCTTGTTAAGTGCTCGCCCTTTTATCTGTATAAATAAGATAGTTTGTGTCTTGCATGGTGCTCACATTATCTGGGGTCATGGCTACACTTGCAAATTTGCAGCACTGCAGCAGGGTGTGAAAACACACCCTCTCCAGCGCTGCAAATTGCGGTGCTGCAAAGCGCCAGTGTGGTCAAAGTCCCAGCGCTGGGAGCGCGGCTCCCAGCGCTGTACGTTATTCCCCACAGGGAGGTGGAGTACGGACAGCGCTGGGAGAGCTCTCTCCCAGCGCTGGCGCTTTGACTACACTTAGCGCGGCAGCGCTTTGAAGTGCAAGTGTAGCCATAGCCTCAGCAGAGCGCTGTGCTAATAAAACAGAGTGGTCTGACAAACTGTGAGTCCTGAGTCTAACTTTGACAACCTCAAGAACGTGAGGCTGCCAAGGGGTAACAGAAGCTCCTGAGTGTTGCCTGGGTCTGAGTGCGGTCACTGCGCTATATGAATATACATCTCCTACATGTCTAGCCTAACAAATTCAGTACTTCTAAAACCACTTCCCCCGAAATACCCTCCTGGGCTTCTATTTTCTTGTTCACTTATACTAATTGGGGTGTTTTTCTGGAAAAGAAAAGAAAAGTAGTAAATCCCCCTAAGTTTGATGTTCTTTGCCAAACCACAGTCTGCGGCTTAAGCAGATGTTGAAGTAACCGCTGTGCCCAGGCAGCCCAAAATGATTAACAACAGAAATAAGTCTCCTAAATCCTTTTTACTCAGGAATCCTCTCTGCTTTGCAGAGCTACTAGGAAGCAGCAAGAAAAGGCTGTTGCTCACTAATCCCAACCAGCTGCCTTGCTGGAAAAATGGTATAACGTATACATCCGTTAACAAGACTTCACTTTAATTTTCTAGGCTTCCATTTAATTTTCTAACATTAAATCAACTGCTCTCTTCCGTATTGCAGGTCTCCATCCTCCAGTAGCGCTGTACATTGCATGAAATATTTGTCTACAGAGGTTAGAACAATTACACTGTGACACACTGGAAGCAAAACGGCACTAAAACATGGCTTTCGGCCTCATTCGCCACCGTCTTGCAGCTTGTGTGGCCTCCCACAATTGTTCCAACTCTGCTATCCCCTCATTTTGCACAGGTGTAGTGACGATGAAGGAAGCAAGTGTAAGCAAGCCACTGTTGGATGTGTTGGGTACACCAGTGGTCCGCAACCTTTTTCGTCCGGTGGGTGCCAGACGACGAGCCACAGAGGACCGTGGCGGCGGACGAGCATCCGCCGAAATGCCACCAACAAGCGGCAACATCAATAGGTGTTGCTGCCAAAATGCCACCGAGAAGCAGCGTCACCCAGAGGTGTCGCTGCCAAAATTCTGCCGAAAATCGGCAGCATTACAGCGGCGACACCTCCGGATGATGCTGCTTGTTGGCAGCATTTTGGCAGATGCTCATCCACCGGCTGGCACACTTAGACGCCCCGGCAGGCGCCATGGCGCCCACAGGCACCATGTTGGGGACCCCTGGGGTACACCCTCTGCCTCATCCAGAGAATCAGGCTACTACAGCTGCCCTCTGGGTGACTTAGCCATCTGGGGTTGAATTCCCCCTGGAGCTCCTTACATAAAGGCTTTTCTTGGTAATCAGGCCCTATGTTAAGATAGTTGTAAGATGGGATAATTTATCAAATGGCTTTTGTTTAATCTTGATGTGAAAGTGATAGATTTGCTGTGTATATATATTTAAGCATCAAATGGCTGATGGTTAACCAGGGGAATGCACTGGCCCCCTGCTTTGCTTTTGTTTTCTTTATATTGAAATAATATCTTCATTCTAACTACAGGAGACCCCCACCTCCCCAGTTCCTCTTTCAGTCTGAGTCTTGCGGACACTCTGCTAGCTGCATAACTGAGACAGAAAGGAGATTTTCCATTTTATAAATTTGAGTCATAACCCAGTTCTAGGTGATCACTTCCTAGATCTTCTTGGGCTCGATCCTACAAGGTGCTGACCACGATCTCTGATCCAGCAAGGACTTCAGTGGACCACATGCTTCAGGTTAAGCATGTGGCTAACCAGGGAACATCATGACACCCAGGGGAAAGGGGAAGTGTGAGGGAAGATAGAGATCAGAAACCTTGATCCAGTGACTGGGACCGCCTGTAAGAGGAGGATGGTGGAGTAAAATGGAATTACAGAATTTCTTTGATAAGAAAACTATAGTTTGTATTGATTAAAAACATGTGCACTGAGAAGGCCATGGCCAACAGGACTGAGCACTCTGGTCTCAAGCCAGCAAAACCCTGGTGACTGAGAAATAAACAGGACTTGTACACATCATGGAAGGACATTGCCATTTTGAAATCCAAAGGTCCTAGCATGTCTGCAACCAGCCAAAATGTTATTCTGTCCAAGACAAGCATTGTTCACTTGGGTACCAACCATTTAAGAACATAAGAATGGCCAGACTGGGTCAGACCAATGGTCCATCTAGCCCAGTATCCTGTCTTCCGACAGTGGCCAATGCCAGGTGCTTGCGAGGGAACGAACAGAACAGGGAATCATCAAGTGATCCATCCCCCGTCGCCCATTCATAGCCCAGTGAAGTCAATGGAAAGAATCCTATTCACTTCACTGGGCTTTGAATCGGTATCTATATAATAGAAGGGAAAGAACTGTAAAAAATATTCTGTAAATATATGGTTGCTTACAAAAACTAACTTGGATTTGACCATATTTGCAACCATTTTGCACTGGTTCCTTGTGAACGGCTGAGCTTCATTAATACAAAGAATGCTGAACCTGAATATTCACTAAAAGCAAATTTCACATTGTAGATGATCGTGATATTCAGAATTTGAAATCTGCACTGTTTGTTTGCATAAATCATCCAATTGGAGTATAAGCAATGCTATGACTTAGATAATCCTCACAGTGTAAATTCCAGAAACTGAATGCTAAATTTTGACAACAGTTTAAAAACTGCTGTCAAAATGTCAAGGATAATTTTGAAAAAATGAGTCTTGCTGTATGTCTTTGACATTCCAAGGTGCAATGCAGATCAGTGAGGGGTTGTGATATCCCTCGCCTGCAACCGGGAGCACCTCACAATGCTTTGCTGCTGTAGCTCCCACAAACAGCCTGAAGGTCACGCTCTGTGTCTGTGTATAGCTGCAGCCTGCCAGCCCCACTCTGGCTTCCACCTGCGCTGGTTACCACTTGCAGGGTGACCCCAACACACTCCCAGTCCCAAATGTTCCCCCAAAATGTGTGTTCTGCACTGGCCAGCCTCTTCCTGGACAATTTGGATATTTTAGGTCCAGTTGCCCCTGTAAGAGAACAGGATCCAACAGTTTGCTACTTTAAAAGGAGTTACCCAAACAATTCAGCTTGAATGCAGCACTGGATTAGTTTCATTAAAGAAGAAAATGAGTTTATTTAACTACAAAGATTTTGAGTAGAAGTACAAGGCATTAAAGTGAGAAATGGTTACAAGACAAATAAAGGTAAAATGATTTCTAGTAGCTAAAATGTAACCAACTAGACTAGGTTCAAGAGCAAATCCTTACCATATGCTCCCAGCAACAGGGCTCCTTGTGGAGTTGTCTACACCTATGCAAAGTGGATGTAAAATGCCACCAAATCCGCATGGTATCATTTCATGCCCACTTTGCACTCAGCTTGCACAGCTGTAAATGGCTACATATAGTGAAGAACAAAGGCGAATTGGGCCTTATGTTTCACTGGGTTTTTTTCAGCTCTCATTGACTTTAACTGGAGCTGTGGGTATGCAGCATTTCTGGAACTCAGACTCCAGGAACATAATCCAAGCCTTGATCCTCCAACCACATTCATCCTTAACTCGACTCACAAAAGTATGGGGCCTAATGGGCTTGCTTGTGTGCTTAAACTTAAGGACATGGCTATGGTTGCGTGTGCAGGATCAGAGCCTGAGTTTACCCTAGTGTCTGTGCTTGGATCAGGGGAAGAAGGTTGAATGTGGCTATGCCATAACTTTTTTTCTTCTGACTGCTACCAGCTAAAGAAAGGGGGAGACTTCAGGGGCAGAGGGGAGGTACAGTGCTGAGTGAGAGGGGTGCTATGTGTTCCATTTTTTGACACCTCAATTATTGACTGCAATGCAATATTGAATAACATCCCTTTCTGCTATCTGAGACTTATCATGACACAGGAATGGCAAAATGGGATGATCTGAGACTGCAAATGCAGAGAGCAGGCATGATTTACAAGAAATAGAAATCTTTTATAACATAATCTAAACCAGCTGAGGGATTTTCCTACAGAGACTGTGGCATATTGTAAAATATAGTCCATGGGATTTTGTGACTCTGGACGCTGCTTTGAAAGTCAACAGATGTGATTTCTGGGAAGTCACTTTCTGCTTGCTGGCATTTATCCAAAACTTCAACAATCCAGCCTTCAAATCACTTCATTAAATTCCTCCCGTGCCCTTTATGAATAGTAACAATTATTCCAAAAGTCATTCTATATTGAATAGTATGACAGATTGCTGAGCCACAGAAAGCTAGTGTGTTTCCCACAGCAATGAGTTTAATTATCAATAAGTGTAAAAACACTCTTCCAAGGAGAAATTTTAATGTCAGCGTAATTTAGGGCAAAATTGTGCACCTCTTACTTGAATTGATGAGAAGTTACTTGCACAAACAATCCCAGTCAAGTCAATGGGACTACTCATGTAATTGCTCACCAGTGTGAGTAAAGGGTCTGTCTCAACAATAGCGGCTTATACTCTATTTAGGGACAGCTTTTTATACCCATTCTCCCACGGAGTAGTTATTCTGTAATCAGTGTTGCCAACTCTCATTATTTTTATGGGGAGACTTGTGATATTTGTTGTCTTAAAGCCTTAGCTTCTGGAGTCCTGTGATTCGATGAAAATCTCAGCCTTTGTTTAAAATGTGTATGGCTCTCATGGATGAAGAAGAAAACCTGAAAACATGACCTGAATGTACCCTGAAGAGTCAGAAACCAGAATGAAAATAAAAACCCGATGGCTCTTAAATCTCGTGATTTGCAAGTCAATCTTGTGCTGTTTTTTGAGGCTTGGCTTGCAGTTTCTGAACGCTTGAGGATGGCAATGCTGAAATGGTAGCCGTTGCTTTCTCCCCAGCCAAAAAAAGGAAAAAATCTGTCTGCTCCTGAGGGAAAGAGGAGAGTTCTACATGCCTTCTGCTACCCTGAAAGCATGGGTCAGTGCCGCTCTTCTCCGTCTGCATCACCAGGCCTGAGCCAGAGGGGGCATGTGAACAGTTCTGGGAAGGGCCACAACTTGTGAGGGGACGTGAAGAATCTCCACAGCTGCAGAAGGAGCAGAGGTGTACTGGGGACAAGGAGCAGATGGACACTGGGGTTATGCATAAAAAGTGAACATGTGTTTGGGCATGGGGGCAGATACGAGGGCTGGGGGCACAAAACTAATTGATTTGGGGCTGGGTGGGCAATGGTCTAGAAAGGAACCAAAGACAAACGCAAGGTCGTCAGGAGGCTGCAACACGCCCCTATTAAAATGTCCAAAAAAAGCCAAATTAACAACTCTGAAAATAAAACAGGCATCTATCAATGGAAACAAAATAGCTGTAATCAAAACCAGCATCAAATAATAACTCCCTAAAAAACTTAATTTAAAAAAAAACAATTAAAAAAACCAAGCACTTATCAAACAAAAATTAATTACAGCATATCGATGCAAAACTCATTGGCCCAATTAAAAAAAATCACTATATAAACAGGGTGCCTTGCCATAAAACTTTGGGTTCATCCTGCCAAGACTTCCCCGGAGCATCGTGTCACGATGATGGAACCTGGCTCCTCCCTAGCTGGCACTAGGTTGATCCGGACTCTAAACTGGTAACTATAACATTGACTGGCGGGAGTGTGTGTGTGTGTTTGTGTGTGTTGTAATTAAAATGCATATGCTAATTGTTGTATCTTCAGCATTTTGCCTTTTCACCTGAAAAAAATCCCATGTGCTTCTTATAAGCATAACACTTGGGCAATGCAAGAACTGGGGACCCAAAAATGAAAGTTACTTAGCAATAACAGAAATTCTTGGTGATGAATCCAGCAGGTGGAGCTAAAGGGCACAGAATTAACTGCCATTTTAGGGTCTGAGGAGACTCTGAGAGCCCTCCGCACCCTCAAGCAGCACTTCATATAAATTTGTGACAGTTGATACAGATCTGTGTAATTTGATTGACATTAAAGATCTACTGGCATTGTGTCACAAGATGTTGTTAGGCCTGGGTTCTGGAGAAACAAAATGAGCCAGAATCCATGTGACAAGGACTTAGCTCACTCACGGCTTGCTCAGCGTCACTCCCCCTTTGGTTGATGGAGTTCAAAAATCGGAAGACCCTAATCTTTTTGGCCAAGCTTGTGAGGCCCTACACTCACTTCAAGGGCATTGTTCTGTCTCCAATGCAATAACTTTTGAAATCTGCATCCAATCAATTCCAAAATTTCTGAGAATGTTCTAAGCATCAAAGGGGAGTAAACTGCTTTTGGTGAAAACTGGAAGGGGAAAATGGGGGACATGTGAAACCCCTGATATCTGGTTAGCAGTCTCATCAGCTTCAAACACCTCTAATTGTCTATATATCACTTAATGGCAGCAATTAACACCTTCTAGCATAATGCTCCCATCTCAGTTTAGAATGTTGACATTCTCAATGGCCTATTGCCGAGACTATGGACGTTTCTGTGATAATATTATGAAGAGATGCATGACTCATTTTCCTCCACTATGCTGCCCACTGATTGTGAAGGAGTTCATTTTCCCCCTGTGACAGGGAAATAAGGGTGTTGGTGTTAATTCACACCAACCCACCCATGTCTATTTAATGTCAAGGTATCAAAGGCGTTGCCTCAGAGGTACCAACAACCAGATAACACCTGGAGCCAAGGCAAGCTGAACATGTGAACACAACATGACTGCAATTTGAAAGAAAGGCCTACATGTGGGCAGATGGCAATATAAGTTTGCTGCTGCTGCTGTCCAGGGCAGAGAGACAGATGAAATCCAGGAGGCTTTGGAAAAAAGGGCAGGCAATTTTGCAACCATGGGCTCTCAATTAAGTTTTGCCTTGCCTGAGGACCCTTAAATATTGTATTCCAAGTTGACTGACAAATTCTGGCTTGTTTTGAAGGGCTGTCCTGCTGGTTGTGTCACTCCCCAAAGGGGTGAAGTCTCTCCCGGGGGTCTGAACTCACTTGGACTGGCGGAAGAGCCATGTTGAGAAGCCAGAGGTCCCAGTGGTGGCGTAGTGGAGGTGTAGAGCTCACCAGTGTGAAAAGCGAAGGTCTAGGGCCTAGAAAAAAGGTGATTCTCCCAGAAAGACTGTATGAAAGCTGGAGACAGAGTACACGCACACCCTGTGAATTGTGACACCTGTCTGATAGAAATAAGAGACGAGGGTACACAGACCCTGGTAGGTGGCCACCTAGAACCTGCAGCATGGGGAGAAAAGAAGGGGGACACAGAACCACTGTTATGTAGGAGGAATGGGGAGCATACAAAGCCTGGGGAGAGGGTGGGGCTGTGATAGGGCTTTACCCCCATCCAATTAGTCCTGCCCTGCAGCTGGGGAGGTGTCAGTGCCTGGGTCCTGGCCAGAGGGAGCAGAGCTAAGCTGTAATAAAGTAGACTGAAGTTGGTTGGTTTGGGTAGAGGTGGTAGGTTTCTCCAGCTGAGAGGTGTTCAGGGTCAGGATACAGAGACAACAGGGGATATGAGGGTGGTGGTGCAGGCTCCTGCAAGGGAAGCCCTGAGATACAGCTTGTAAATAGAGAGAGAAAAAAGGACTTTGGTAGCCCAGAGGGGTAGGAGAACTGTTCAGTTCTGTTGGGGCTTGTTTGTGATATCTTGGAAGGGGTCTGAACATAAGTGATGTGCCCAAAGGGGTGAGCCACAGAAGACTTGGGCCCAGAGGCAGGCAGCAGGCAGGAGGTGCTGGAGCCGAAAGTAGCAGCAACATCCTGCACCAATGCAAGGGTTGCTCTCTGGGGGCAGGAAAACAGACTCCCTGGCACGGGGTGGGGGCTAGTTACAGTGAGTCCTTGAAGTGGAGGAAGAGGGGAGGATGGTACACATGGTGCTTGTGGGTGAGAATGGAGGGACAAGGAGCCAATGGTGTGCACAATGAGTTCAGTTTACTGAAGTAACAAAGTGTGCGACTTGCTCCCCTACCTTAAAATAGATCATGTTTTTTTTAACCCATGGGGGGGCATTTTAACCCATTTTTTGGGAGTGGGGGGATCCTAACTCAGGATTTTTAAACTTTGGGGTTGGTAATATTGCTCCCATGAGAACGGTGAGCCCCTGACGTGCAAGGGTAAGTTGCAGCATGCTACTGTAGCCATGCTTTGGGAATGGAATGGAATGGCAAGGCAGGGCAGGGAGAGAGGGAGAATTATTGACTGAATTCTTTGTTATACCAGACGAGTCCCCCAGCCAATGCAAACACTGCTTCATTGAAATCAGTGGTGCTAAGCTGCTCAGGGTCTGTGCCAAAATGTGTCCAGTAATATTATTCATAGTTTGGGGGGGGTATGTATATTTTTTCCTTAGAAGAAAAAAATGCAATGCTTGTATCCAACAAATCTATTTATTTACAAAACGCACAAATTCAAGATATTAGTTCAATGTTTAAAAAAACAAATCTACAGTCTCAGACAAAAAACAAAATGTACCTTTATGTATTTCAAAGTATGTCTTTTGAAATGATTGTACATCTATTCTTACTATTCATGACAAATTATGTCTCAATGTTACAGCCAGTATGATACAAACCGACGGAAGATAAAAATCCAAAATGGAGGGTGACAATTCCTCTTAAACTCTCTTATGAAACTAATAAGCCAGTACTTTGAGTTAAAGATAGGGTTAAAACTCTGACCTTGAGGTTGCTGGCTTTTGTTAGTTTGCTTCAAGCATATTTTTATCTAAATGGGGGTTTCCCTTGCATATTTTTTTAAAAAGGAGAATGCTCTTCCTGAATATTCATAGAATATGAATGATTGACCCAAAAGACTCAACTGGTTTCTTTGGGATAGAGTTCTACAGTGTTTCTAAGGTAAATGCATAGTTAAGCATATCAGAGAGGACCTACTTTTTGTCATGTCTTAGCAAATCTGCTCTGGCTGAGGTCAAGTCCCTGATGACAAAAACCCTGACAAGGCTAAACAATAGCAGTCAAAATAACCAGTGTGAAGAATGTTGACAGATGTTGACGCACAGGAAAATAGTTGCAAATATTTTATCTGCTGTGGGGCTGATCACACATCGTGATGTACTTGCATGGCTAGAAGCTATGGAATAGCACTCCAGGGACGAGTCAGGCTGGCCGGGTGCTCGCCTCGTTGTGAGCAGGTAAATGGCGTGAGCAGTTATGTCCACTAGTAATTTTGCACAGTCTTCCTTTTGGGCCGCTGCCGTTAGTTACTTCTCTTCAAGAATTTCTGGAAGGGGGAAAAATACTATCAGTTCTCTGATCTGGCCTCCTTCAAATACAGTGGAAGCATGTTCCATTATTGCATCTCCATGATAGCAAAGTGCATTACAAAGGTGGGAAAATATCAATGCCCCCACTTTACAGGTGGGCAAACTGAGGCATAGAGGTTGAGCACCTTACGCTATGTCACACAGGACCAGATTCTGATACCCTTACTTATGCTGACTAGCCCCTTATTCCATGAATAGTCTGTTGAAGTCAACAGGACTACTTCTGGATTAGAGTAATACTTGCTGGGTGTAAATGTGTCAGAATATGGTTTACAGTGACTAGGTAGCAGCACTGGGAATAGAACCAAGCAGTCTTGACTCTCAGGACCCCATTGTAATCAACAGAGGACACTGCTTCACTTGAAAACTTTGCTTCAGTGAACGGGAAGCGTGGTGCACCACAAAACCCACAGATGCTCGCACGAGCAAACAGCAGGCAGGCAATGCCAAACCAGAAACACACACAACTGCACGTGGGCCACAGTTATGGTCAGATTTCCCTTCCCAGTCAGAAAACTTTCAAGTGCCCAGGACTGAAAGCCTCATATCTCCTATTCGGACTCCATTACAGGAGTCTGTTATACATGGTTACTAGGTTAACCATTTGTTTCCTAGTAAAGGCCTTGCTCTCCTATAAAGGACAATTTTAGTTGAGTTCTGCAGAGTCCATCTATTCATTTAACAATTCTAGGCGATCAGGTCAACTTCCTATTGGAGTTTACGGTCAGGTGCACTGGAGTTTGTTTCTGAACATCTGTCCCGCTCTGTACGGTGCCCTTTGGAAAGGGCCATCACTGTGTTTCTGCATGTGCTCTAGCTTAGGGCGTGCAATTATTATATAAACAAGCTTATTCCACTACCCCAGGCTGTATTCCTGTGCTTGGGCTTCACCATCTCACAAAGGATTAATTTCCTACTGGAGTCACTTATCCATCCATTTTTTTCTCCTTCTATACTTCTGTGCATAATGGAAATCATTACAGTGTATTTTGCAAAGGGTTATATTGTGCATCTGTTCTACATCAATATTATAGGTCTCTGCTAAGGGGTGACATTAAAACCTAGGCACTTAAAATCTTGCTGCCTCTCATGCCAATGATAATACTTCATACAGACAGAGAAGCAGCTTCCCCATTGCATCTAATATTTAAGTGCAATGCATGCAAGTTAGGCCTTTTTAAAGTTAAGATCTTGTCCAGAATGAGCATCTTGATTTATTTGACTTAAAGACCCAGTACAAAGCCACACAATGATGATTCAGTGACTTAAGAAAAGGGGTTTAAACCCAGTGTTTTCAGGACTCCTGTACACTGTGCTAAAAGGGGATGGTCTCATCCAACGGTATCTCCCAATACCAAAATGTCAGTGCTGTCAATCCCAGGGTTTTGAAATCCAGGAAACTCAGCTGCTAAAGATATGTAGTAGACTGATAACAGGCACTGTGACTTCTCTTAAATGTCTAACATTGGATTTATAAAGGATTTGGTACAGACTAAAGGAAAAGATTACCTCAAATCCCAAAGTTGCATTCCCTACAACTTACAGCAAAAAAGCTCAAAGTGGAGCATTCTAGGAAAAGCCAGGACAGAGGCAGCATCCTTATGACTTACCTGTATCAGGCGTGATGCTTGCTTGGATTTGCTGTTCAGACATTTTCTTTGCCCGCTCCCTTTCAGTGTGACACTGTCAGGAGAAAAAATGACTTAGCATGAAATGGAAAGTGACCGAATAAATACTAAAATAACCTGCGCTGCACGGTATTAATTGTGCACTTACATCACTTCGATTTTCTGACAACTGCTGCTTTGCCCATATATTTCAAACTTTGCAATATATTTTGGGTGGATTGAAGGTGCACCAGCTGTTATACAAAGACAGCGTCCTCTGCTGGAGGTTGGCATTCCTACGATGACATAAAGAATACAGATACATAAATACATTTGAGCACAACATTGTTTATTATGATAAAACGACTAGGTCAAATTCTCCTTTCTCTTACGCTGGTGTAACTCCACCAAAGTCAGTGTAGGTTTAGCAGATGTGAGAGATGAAATAAAATAAGAGGTTGGTTTTTTTTGTTTGGGGTTTTTTTTTGGGGGGGGGCTATTGCCTGTGTCTGAATTGTATTCTGACAGATCAGAGCAGAGAGAGACGGTTCTTCCAAAGTATCCAGGAAATCGAATAATTGAAATCAGTGGCCATTAGGAACCTAAATACCTTTGAGAAGCTGGGCCAGAATAATTTGTTAAGCAGTATTTAACCCTTTCATTTCCAGCAGAGGTGGCTTCAAATAACATTTCAACCACAGCCTCAATAAATGAAAGTTGGGCATGATCATGCCTGTGTGGGAGACATTTGCACAACAGCACCTGCATGGAGCTGGTGGCCTTAATCCTATACTTTCCCTTTCTATGATCATATATCATAAAATTATATCTCTGTAATGAAGAGCATCTATTTTACCATAAACTGAGCATTCATTTACACTTTGCTTGACAAATCAGACTTTTTCTGCTGGGAGAGACCAGTTTCCAGAAGGGGAGGGGAGAAACCACCTTAAGTAACAAAATAAGATTGTACAAAACCAGTGCATTTTCCTGCTTGTAGCTTGCTTTGCACATTGTCAATTACACAAAGCCAACAGCTGCCTCTTATTTACTGCATTAAGTATTTCCTGATATTGTGTCTGTGCAGCTCTTATCAGGTTTGATCTCTCACATAACACTTGTAAGAGACTGCAAAGCGTTTAACCAGGGTTTGAGACAGGTGGTCATTTTAAGACACATTACAGGAAAGAGGAGTGAAGAGCAATGAAAGTTTGCAGGAAGAATGTAAACATCAAGCTGTGCCTCAGGAAATGCTACTGTACCTTGCACCAGAACTGCAGCCAGAAGAAGCAGGAGTGAGAGACGAAGAAGAGACTTCATGTTCAGCTCTGTAGCTGCTGCTGCTCCTCTTCCACTTGCTGCTCAGTCGGAGGCAAGTAGATGTGGTGTGGGGTTCAGAGGGAGCTTCTGGACTGCTATTTGTAGGGCATTTTCACTTAGTCTACAAGTGTGTAGGTGGGAATTCCCACCTCAGAAAACCCCAATCTATCTTTGAAGAGCTCGGTTTCCTTCCCCATAGACAAGCAAGTCTGTGCTAGTTTCATTTTCCCGGTTAGAAGAAATCCTTACCTATTCCTCTCAATCCAAGGGTCTGATCCTTTATGATTTTATTATTTAGTTAGTTTTATATTGGCAAGCCCTGGCTCTATGTGTCGGATGATTTTAGGCATGCTAGTTTCCATCCAAAAACTCTTCCCCTCCCCCCGCCCCCGGATTTACCATTTGATATGTGGTAAGAATTGCTCCTCAGCGTTAGAAATTAAAGTATATCATCACCAGGGCTAAATGGGTGCAGACGATCATAGAAATTTCAAGACTGGGTCAGACCCAAGGTCCATCTAGGCCAGTATCTTGTCTCTGACAGTGGCTGGCTCCAGATGCTTCAGAGGTATAAGAAACCCCCAGTAGGCAGACGTGAAAAATCCTCTCCCCACACACACATACACCCCCTAGTAGGTCTCATCCTGGGATCTAATATTTGGAGAAGGGCTTAAGCCCTCAAACCCAAGTTTAATATTGCTTCAGCAACATTTTTGTTGGCGTTGATTATAACTCTGGATATTCTTGATATCGATATAAATGGCCAATCCCTTTCTGAACCTTGTTAAGTGCTTCGCCTCAGTGAATTTCACAGTCGAATTACTGAAGTATTTCCTCTTCTTGACTTTTAATTTCCTACCTTTTAACTTCAACTGAGCTCTTGTTCTTGTGTTAGGAGACAGGGAGGATTTTTGTGTATATGTGGCTCCCTCACACCTCCTATTCTCTTTCCATTTACCTTCATATCACTACTACTTCCGTTAATTGCTGGAACTCCTCATGGCAGAGGATAGCTGGATGTGGCTACTGCCAGAGTTACATCTGATGAAGTGGGTTCTAGCCCATGAAAGCTGATGCCCAAATACATGTGTTAGTCTCTAAGGTGCCACAAGGACGACTGGTTGTTTTTGCTGATACAGACTAACACGGCTACTCCTCTGAAACCATTTACAATACTGTTAGCCAGTGGGAGTTTCCCAGTGCCCTGTTTCCTTTTATGGGACTATTAGTCACTTGGAACCCACATTAAACAAAGTATTAAAATTGTGACTAGTGTTATCAGAAGGCTGATTTCTTCCTACTGGACAAAGCCCAAACGAATTAACATTCAGTAAAGCCTAAGACTGAGGATTCAGGTTTTCCCCCATGTAATAAACTAAATTATACTTTTTTTGCTAGCTTTTAAAAACAGCTCACAATAGAACACCCTGCAGTTCTGTAGTTCATGTTATGTTGTACTGAAAGGCAGATGACAGGTCACTTTTTCCATTTAGTTAGCAGTGTTCATTGTCAGCTGCAGACACAAAACCTAGACAAATATTTCAATGCCGTATTTAAGTAAGATGTTAAACTTTTAAGTTACTGAATGGTTTGTTCTTCTTTTCTCTTGTAGGCTACGGGAGCTTTCAGATTAGTTTTTGTATTTTAAAGGCTTCTTAGCTGGATATTATGATAGAAAGTCCTAGCCATTACTCCACCTAGGCTTTTAATATTAAGACCTTGTACCTGGGCCTAGAGAAAGACAGCTGGTTGGACATACAGAACAGGAGCCTCCATTTAAGTCTGGCTTGATTTGGTTCATCTTCTACTGATTTGGGTTCTCAAAACATGGCTTTCCCCCTCCGGATTTGGTCCTTGAGTCTGCAGGAACAGAAGTACCCTTAAATGTTCTAAATAATTCTCTTAAAGTACGGAGATGCCTTTCTCTGACCTTAGTGAGAAACAAAGCTACCCTTAATTACTGAGTTGTCATTCTTCAGCTTCTGCTGAACAAAATCTTAAGAACCTTTAACTTCTAGTCTAAGTTTTAATGCTGAATGTGCTTTTGCATCTGCTGCCTAGTTCTCTTCGCACATACTTGCACCTCTGAGTTTCAGCTTCAAACTCTGGGCTAGTCTACACTAAGGCCTTGTATGTGGCATGTCTGGTGAAGATGCTCTATACCAGGGGTCGGCAACCTTTCAGAAGTGGTGCGCCGAGTCTTCATTTATTCACTCTAATTTAAGGTTTCGCGTGCCGGTAATACATTTTAACGTTTTTAGAAGGTCTCTTTCTATAAGTCTATAGTATAGAACTAAACTATTGTTGTATGTAAAGTAAATAAGGATTTTAAAATGTTTAAGAAGCTTCATTTAAAATTAAATTAAAACGCAGAGCCCCCCAGACCGGTGGCCAGGACCCAGGCAGTGTGAGTGCCACTGAAAATCACCTCGCGTGCTGTCTTTGGCACCCATGCCATAGGTTGCCTACCCCTGCTCTATACCAACGGGAGAGAGCTCTCCCGTCAGCATCATAACTCCACCTCTCTGAGAGGTGGTAACTACATTGGCGGGAGAAGCTCTCCTGCCAACATCGGGCTGTCCACACCAACGCTTAGGTCAATGTAACTTATGTCACTCAGGGGGGTGGATTATTCACCCCCCTGAGTGACATAAGTTATGACCAAGTAAGTGGTAGTGTAGACAATGGTTCACTGGCACTCTGCTTCTCTCTCTTTCCCCCCCGCAGAAATCCCCTGCCTTCATCCTCTTGGTACTAGTTCATTTCTACTTCCCACAAAACAATTCTTATTCAGAAGTGAAAAGGGTCTTTGAACAAGACTTCTTTGTGTGGGTGGGTGAGTGGGCGGGTGGGCTTCTCTTTTTGTGGGTAGAAAAAGGGCAAATTGAGATGTGTTTTATTTATAATTGCCTGGAATGTTCTGACTTTTTTGGATTCCAATTGCAGCACAATCTCATACTCTTTGCCTTTTGTTAAAACTAGTTCAGACGAAACTTTGGGTCACCCCAGTAGTTTCAGTTAACGCTGCTAAAAATCACAGAGCACGTAAAATTAAGTCACTTCTTGCAGAGACTGGGGAGCATGGAATGGAAAATGCCCACCCAAGCTTTATTGTGCTGTCTGCTTTTAAAAGAAATATTTCCGTCGCTTGATGGAAGAAGCACAGAATGTGAATAAAGTTAATGGTGATTCCTAGGTGAATGTACAGCTAATATTGCAGTATTATGGTTAAAGGGATTTGAAAGGCCAAAATCTGCCTTCAGATATGTGCCCAGGACTTCCTTTGAAGTTAACGGAAACTACACCCATTAATCTAAGGGCAGAATTTGGGCCGTAAGTATGTCAGAGTCATCTTCTTTATTTCCATGACATGTTTATTCCAGATCAACTTTCAAAATGCGCCTTGGAAAGTTGCTTAAGGCATGTGGGTTTGTTTTTTTTCAGAGGTGCTGAGTACCCAAAGCTTCCATTTGAAGTCGGTGGGAGCTGCAGGTGCTGAGTAATTAGGCCCTCACGTCCCTTTTTGAATCTCACCGTCTGTGAAATAAGAGTTCTTAATTAGGCCACGATCAATATCCCACTGACGTCGCTGTGAGCCTTTCCACTGCCTTTGGATCAGGTCCATAGCTGCGGCACGAGGGTGTGTGTTCAAACACTGATCGGTGAGAGTGAAGCATTTCTACAGTATGCCACCTGGGAACTTAATAACTGAGGCCCACATGATACAAAAACATGACTCATGTTCTGAAATGGGTCTTGCAGCACGGCAAATATTTCAGTATTCATTCCTTCAAAAGGTATGTGTCTTAGATCAGCATTAAAATAAAATAACAGGTCACAGGGCTGTTCTTAGAAGATGGCCCCTTCACGCCTGATGCAAGCTTGCCTTTTGAAGCTCATGTCATCCACCTGCTCTGAATGACTAATAACTGCTCCGGTGTTAGGGGACTGGACTGTAAGGGAGAGTCTGGCAAAGATATGTCAAAGTTTGTAGGTGGAACTAGGCATCATTTCGCTATAATCCATCCCTCAATGAGGTTGTTGCAACCTGTCCAAGGTAAATTCACTGCCTCCATTTAGCATCTTCTTCATGAGCATGGCCTTAGAACTCATGAACTACACAGCAAAAACACATGGAAGGGCCTTTTATGGCCCATCAATTTAGCATTTTGAACTGCGCAGGTCTGTAAGGTAGTCTGGGATAGATCCTCAACTGCTGTAAATTGTTGGAGATTTATTGTTGTCAATGGAGCAAGGACAATATATAGCCGCTAAAGATCTGCCCCTCTGTCTTGAAGAGAACACAGCTCTGGTGGCAGAGACGGTCCCAGAGGTGGAAGCGGTAGCGTGGAAGTGAGTGAGGCCAGTTTTCTGGTCAGCTGCTATAGATTAACAACTGCACTGAGGTTAAGAAATCTGCATATTTACATTCTGAATAATGACTTTCTCAGTACATCAGGTAACAACGTGGTTCCATTAACAACCTGTGTAAATAACAAGGTGCATCCACTTTTATTTAGAATAGTCTGATTTTATTATTACTCCCTGTTCCAGTGGACAATTGGTGCTCCAAAGGCATTCTCTGGCGTTTTGCCACTGTGCAGAAACTGGAGTCGTCAGAAGGGCAGCCAAATGGCAAACATTGTCTCTCCTGTAATTAGTTAGCTAATTTAATACATTTGGATGTCTTGTTTTGCTGAACAGATTCTCCCTTCCTCTTCCAGGTTTCAAAATGACAAACGGCGCCTGCAAGAGTGTATTATGGAGCAGAACAGGAAGCTAAAAAGATGAAGAAACACTAACTACAGCAGGGGCTGGCAGCCTTGGCACGCGGCTCATCAGGGTAATCCACTCGCGGGCCACGGGGGCCTTTATTTTTACGTTGACTGTCTGCGGGCGCGCTCCCCCCCACACACACTCCCCACAGCTCCCAGTGGCCGAGAACGGGTGAACTGCGGCCACTGGGAGCTGCAGGAGGCCGTGCCTGTGGACAATCAACATAACAAAATGTCCCACGGGCCGCCAGCGGATTACTCTGATGGGCCGTGTGCCAAAGGTTGCAGATCCCTGAGCTACAGTACATACATGCTTATACAAAACTAGCATTGTAATTCTGAGCTCTAGATTAGAAACCTGAGCCAAAAGAACAAACTAGCTGTATATGAGGAAATTCCCCAATCATTTGTTTCTAGGACATAAGCAGCTGCAAGATACAGCTGTGCAACCTGTACCCTTTATGGTCAGACAAGACCCTAGTGCCTGCTGCCCTCCAGGATGAAGGAGACACAGACTTGTCTCAGCAATCCTTGAGTCTCTGTGGGGAAGTCCCAGTTTCCTTATGGACCTAACAATGTTCCACTCTTCACAACTGAAACTACAGAGCCTGACAGGGATTTCCACAGCCGCTTCCGCTTTCCTGTGTGGCCATGACCTCCCCCCCACAGCTACGCTGCATGGAAAATGGACATATTACCCTTGTGAGTAAAACTTGTGTGCAGGAGACAGAGCTGTTGTGCAGAGGCCTGCACTCTAAGTTGCCCAAGGCAACAAAAGTTCAACTCAGCCCGTTACAAAAAATTGCTTATAAAAGTCAGTAAAAGGTTAGACAGACTGAATTTGTCCAAACAAAAAGGTCTACTGACACCACCCAATGACTGTGTTAAGATCATAAGTAGTGAACAAAGGAGAACGGAATCAGAAATCAATGGACCAAAATTAGGGTGTCAGAAGTTAGATCTAAGTGGTCAACAAAATAATGAGGGGATGGGCTATTCCATCAATCACCCTCTTCTTTGGCGTCCTTAAGAGACTTTGGGGGGAATCATTGGGGTAGAGATGGGTGGACTGGAAGGAGCGAGTGTTACCATCATGGCTGCCATCCCCACTTCCTCAGGGTCCCTAAAATCCACCATGATACCACTGGTTCTTTATCGTCCTGATCCTGAAAGGCATCCTGACCAGTCTGGGCCAGAGAGAGAGAACCAATGACAGTGCCATCTCCACTGGCTTTGGCTAAATCCCAAACAACACCTGAAATGTGAGCCATGGGATCATGCTGTCACTCCCTCTCCTGTGTCATTTTCCTTCTCCACCTTGTCTCTTCTTTCTTTCTTTCTTTCTTTCTTTCACCTTATGTTTAATAAGTGCCCAGCTTAGCTGGCCAAGACTGCATCTTTCACAACACTGCTATGACTTGAGTCTGGGACCAGCAAGGCTGCTAAAATCAATGCCTTAAACACCCCAATGCTAGCACAAGTTTGCCAGGTTTCATAGATGCTGGCTGGACCGTGTGTGGTGACTGTGTTTCTCTAGCAGTGAGGTGGCAAGGAAGAGTTCGCACCAGACATTAGATTCATTGTTTATGTTTGTCTGATTTTGTAAGCAAGTAGTTTTTAAGCGAGGTGAAACTTGGGGGTGCACAAGATAAATCGGACTCCTGAAAGGGGTACAGTAGTCTGGAAAAGTTGAGAGCCACTGATCTAAATGACTGACGAATCTGTGTTTCCTTATTTAAAAACTCTCGATAGCTAAAGCGAATGAACATTTAAGGGGTATTGTTAAACTAAAACCTCACTTAATGTTTCACATTTTTAATTGCTTTAACTGCTCTCTTTCTCTCTAATAAAAGGTTATGAAGTTTTGGTTTTGTAGTGGTAGCTGTTGCCATTGAACTGAGCAGGCGGAGACCTTTGTACCCAAAACCTCAAACCGTGTTTGACTCTTCAGTGTTATAGAGTGACAGGGTCATGTTAACATCTGACTTTCTGGGCCCACTTATTCCATCATAATTAACAGCTTGCTTGGCTCATGGCCCACAGCTGTGAAACTAGTCCCAGAATTGATCAGCATGAGCATGAACCACCGCACGTGCAGATCAAACTGCACAACCCTCTTCTTCACTCTAGCTGTGCCTCCTCAGCACCAACAAACCACAGAACTAACACCTCTCCTGAGAGGAGTCGCTCTGTCAGGAAGGTCCCTCAACCCGGCTCTTTGCATTTTGTGGATGGTGCCTGGCCTGAAAGTGGAGGAAGGTTCCAAAAAGGACAGTGCCTGGAGCAGACACTTTGGATGGCCTGACTGAGTTGAGAGGGAGGAACTGGAGGCTGTAGCACTAAAGCAAAAGCTTGTATTTTAACAGCTTTTTTTCTCATATGCTTTATTTTCTTGTTATATGGCAGCTTTGTCACTGGAGGTTTGCAACCTCGCCGACCCTTTGGTATGAGCCTCTGCTAATCTTTGGATGAACAGGCCTTTTGATCCACCCAGAATACCACATCATCCATGCAAGATCTTCTTTTTCTGCTACCAACTTTCCCTTCCAGTGCCATAAGCATGCATTGCCCGCTGACCTGAGCACGTCCATGGGTTGCAGATAGTGGAACGATCTTCGGATATGGAGGTTCTCTAGGATATCCGCAGAGAAACCTCTCAATTTAGCAGTGTAGCAACATGACGGCATTACTAACAGGGTGTGGTGGAGCAGCACATGCCACTGCTGACCCAATAAAATACCACCAATGTCCAAAGACGGTACTGTGACACAGCGAGTGCAGGCCACCCTGCAATCAGCCTGCAGCCAAAATTCCTGCTG
Source organism: Mauremys mutica (assembly GCF_020497125.1). Taxonomy (NCBI): domain Eukaryota; kingdom Metazoa; phylum Chordata; order Testudines; family Geoemydidae; genus Mauremys; species Mauremys mutica. The sequence goes on along the minus strand of NC_059076.1, from coordinate 17,758,023 downwards.
CTTTCTGGCTAAAGGTGAGGTTCCAAACTGAAAAAGTGGCTGCAGTTGCAGGGCCGGCTCCAGACCCCAGCGCGCCAAGCGCGCGCTTGGGGCGGCGTCCCAGTGGGAGGGCGGCAGGCGGCTCCGGCGGACCTCCCGCAGGCATGCCTGCGGAGGGGCCGCTGGTCCCGCGGCTCCTGTGGAGCATCCGCAGGCATGCCTGTGGGAGGTCCACCGGAGCCGCAGGGCCAGCGGACCCTCCACAGGCACGTCTGCGGGAGGTCCACCGGAGCCGCGGGACCGGCGACCGCTAGAGCGCCCCCCGCGGCGTCCTGCCCTGCTTGGGGCGGCGGAAATCCTAGAGCCGCCCCTGTGCAGTTGATTCTTGGGTCTTTTGTGCCGTATTAGCCCCAAAGTTACACACTGATAACCCATTATACCATGCTTCGTCGTTTTCCAACCGATTATCTATGACAGAGGTCGGCAACCTTTCAGAAGTGGTGTGCCGAGTCTTCATTTATTCACTCTAATTTAAGGTTTTGCATGCCAGTAATATATTTGAATGTTTTTAGACGGTCTCTTTCTATAAGTCTATAATATATAAGTAAACTATTGTTGTATGTAAAGTAAATAAGGTTTTTAAAATGTATAAGAAGCTTCATTTAAAATTAAATTAAAATGCAGAGCCCCCCCCGGACCGGTGGCCAGGACCCGGGCAGTGTGAGTGCCGCTGTGGTCTGAAGATCATAGGGAAAGGAGTTCTCTGCTGCCATCTACCGGTAGTCTGGAGGAAGAGACAGGATGAGCCAGACCTCGGTTTCAGGGTTGACAGTAGAGCTGGGCAGAAAATGGTTTTCATGTCCCAAGTGAGGTCCTTGGCCTAAGAACACAATAATTCAACAGAGATTTGTACGGCACAATATCCAGGAGTGTAGATGGGTTGGGGGGAGGAAAGCCGGGTATATCTTAGGAGCTCCAGTTACTGGTTTGTAGCCTGTTTTATCGTCCCCTGATTCCTCTGTATTTCATGGGCTTCAGGAAAACCTGCGGAAGCCGCCTGAGAGCTGCTTGGAGGGGCTATCGTCACTCACAAGCAATCACAGCCATCGCCCGTATGGAGTAGGCTTCAGTGTCTTCTCTCAGCAGCTTTGGAGGCAGCTAGCTGTTCAGTGTTGTACAATTTCAGTGACGTTTGAGAGGGGATTTAAGTGCGAGCTAGTTAGTGCCCGGACTTTCCCAAACCATTCCTGCTGGGCACCTTCATTCCCAATTAGAAATTGTTTTTAATCATGGAAGTCACTCCTTGTTCTGACATGACACAGGGCACTGCGGGTGTCTCAGAGGACTCTGAATTCTAGCAGTTAGGAAGCTGTACTTTGCTTTGTCTTTTTCTGAAAGAAACCCCCCGCGCAGAGAGTGAGATGTCACTGGAGTCCTAAATCCTAATGTCACGACATTTCCCCCACTTTTCCATGTTGGTACCGGTATTAGTCTAGATAACTTCTGCTCCATTATTTTCCTCCCATTGGAAAATACAATTGGAGGTGACAGATGTGTACTTCTCTCGTGTCATAAAGATTCCTCCCTTAAACACCTTTTGAAGGGAGAGAAACATCTGAAGTTGCTATTCTTGTCCAAAGATATTATGGCATTAGATGCTCTGGATCTGATTGTGCTCTTGCAAAACATGTTATAATGTGCTGGTGCACTGCTAGAGCAGATGAAGAACCATTTCTCGCTGTAAAACCCCTGATGACTTACAATTCCTCTGGACTGTGGTAATAGTTTGAGTCAGTGAAAACCCCATTTTGAATCAAGCTTGGTGGAAACAGTTGCTATATGACATGGAGCATTTCTTCAGTTGCGGGAATCAGTTGTTGCTTCTAAATTGCAGCTTCATTCAACCGATGCATGTCAACACAAAAATGGACCTCTGAATTTTAAGGAACTACTATTCAGTAGTCACCATATACTCATCCACTCAGGTGGCGCTTTAAAGGGCCCGGGGCTCCACGCTGCTTTACCGCGTTATATCCGAATTCGTGTTATATCGGGTCGTGTTCTATCGGGGTAGAAGTGTACTGATTTTTAATTATTATAGGTCACATGATTGTCTAGTTTCTATATACAAGGGGAGCTGCAGTGGTCAGGAACTAGCTGGATGTGGCCTAATGCCAACTTAATACTCCCTTTGGGCTTGATTCTGTGACATTTGCTCACAAGAGTATCCCTTACTTACACAAGTAGTTCCCCTTTAAGTCCATGCATCAGTGATTGCATTTTCCCTTTAAGTCATTACCGGATCAGAAATTGTTCGTTTTATTCTGTAAATGAACATTCCCCCACTTGTGTGGAGCAACACTGAAGACAACTTAGCATAATCGTGTGAAGCAAAACATCACTGAGGGAGAACATGATTTCATTTTATAAACATTAGGGACGAATTGCTAGTCAAGTTTTTAATTATAACACTTCATGCATGAGAACTCTACTGATGTGGTGAAATCAAATTTAGCTTTTAATTCTTAAATTGCATTTCACAATAAACTGTTCAAGAATTCTGTGTGTGTGCGAGAGAGAGAGAGAGAGAGGACTTGTGAGTCTATGGGATTTGGTTTCCACAACAACCAGCTCCAAACATGCCTGCAGTATGCAAAATGCACTGGGAGCTTAGCCCTTGAGCCTGCCTGCCCTGAAGCAACACTGCAAGAATTGTATATTTAAAAACGCAGCTACACACATATTTGCACTGTCATTGAATGGGGAGCATTTTATAAATCCAATCCATGCATCAGTGACCGAGCTAGATGCCATCTTGCATGTGAGAGTTTTACCCTGAGTTGTGCAACACGTAAGGTATGTATTTTGATTTTTGCAGTTTCAGTTCACAATCAAATTGCAAATACCATGGTATTCTAACTAATTATTTTAACATACTTCTGGAATTAAACTGTCTGATGCTCAGAGTAAATTGCATGTTTCCTGGAAACTTTTGGTTCTGCCTGAAGTGACTCTGTGAAACATCTCAGTCACTCCTCTAAAATTGAGAGCTGATGATTGCCTCCCTCTTAGGATGGGGCATGAGGCCTTCCTCGGTATTAATGGTTGTGAAGTGCATTGAATTATTAACACCAGTCTGTAGAAGAGGAGAGTCTAGTAGTCAGGGTCTCCTGGCTCCCAGCCTAGTAAACCTTCTCCTAGAAGAGAGGGGAGCAGGAGGTTCTATTTTGTCTGTATACTCTCAGAAATGTCTGTAGGGCTGATGCAGTCTCAGTGGGGTTTGAGACTATGCATAGTGAAGAGTAGAATTTAGAAACAAGCCTCAAATTCATATGCACATACTGATTTTCTGTGTCTTATAACTTAGCCAAATCTGGTGGATTTTCATGGAGATAGCAAGAGACACCTCATACCACAGGACCATCTTCCTGCCAAATTGCAAGTTCTGTTCCAAACCATGGAGGCATTATGGGCAGCAATTGTAAAATCACTTAAACCTCATTGAAAGTTACTTAGGTTCCTCATTGTCTAACTATTCTTTGAAAATGGGACCTTGGTGCTTTTGAAAAAAATTGCCCTAAAGCTATTAAAAAAAAAAACAAATAAACTCTGAATTGGTAAAACTACGTGTTTCCCTGATCTTGTTCTTAGAAATGACTAAATCATTTTCAGTGAAACTTAAAAAAAAAATCAGTTTGAGGCATAGACCATGAGTGAATGATTTCAGCCTGAGCAGTTAGAATTTGCCAAAGTTCTGGGCAATTGAAGTCGCATAGTAATGAGCAGTAATGACAACCTGAATAGTAGAACTGGTCAGAAATTTTCCAACCAACAGTTTTCCATTTTTAAAAAAATGCACATTTGACAAAATCTAAAAGTGTCATGGGAATGTATCAATTTCCACAAAACTTTTGTTAGAATTATCACAACATTTCATTTTGACTTTATCATTTTGGTTTGACTAGCACTTCAGTTTTGATAGTACTGAAGAGTTATGAACATGACGGGAATGGAGGTTGTTTGTAACTCTGAAATGTTCATCATTCTGAACAAAATGTTATGGTTATTCTTTCAGAAGCTTACAACTGAACATTGACTTCAAACAACTTTTAAACTTTACTATGAATAAGAAAAATGCTGCTTTCCCTTGAATATTTTTAGTAGTTTACATTTAACAGAGTACTATACTGTATTTGCTTTTTTTGTTTTGTTTTGTCTCTGCTGCTGCCTTGCGTACTTCCAGTTCCGAATGAGGAGTGTGGTTGACCGGTCAGTTCGTAACTCTGGTGTTCGTAACGCTGAGGTTTTAGAGTATATATATACTATACATTAAATAAACCGTAACATATAAACCATAATATATCAGTAGAAATGATAAAGTAGAAACAAAAAGCCTTATCTAAATCAAGGCTTTTGATAAAAATGAAATATTTCAGAATATTTCATTTTGCAAAAAATTCCCAGATTTGACTTTTTTTTTTAAACCAAATTTCAACATTTCCCCAGGATGGCAATTCCGTCATTTGGCCAGCTCTACTTTATAGGATCACTACCAGCTTCCCCTAGAGCAGTTCTTAGGGCCAGGCTTTTCTCTGAGGTTGAGTGATGGAGCAAGCTTGCCTCTTGGACAATGTGTGCCAACATGGTGGAGTTGCATAGTGATTTGGAATTTGAATATTTAACAACACTACAAATAAGAACACCAGAGAGACTCCAGTGATGTTCATCTGCTTCATTAAAAGCCCCATTACTTCCAGCACTGACCAGAAATGTTTGCTTTCAGGTACCAGAAGAAAATGCCGTCTAAGTACTTTCAAGAACACAACAAACGGAAGTTCTCAGATTCCCTTAACAGCCAGCGCTGGAGATTCTTGAAAAGTGGCCTGGATGATTTCAGAAGCGGCTTCCCTCCACCGTCTGACAACATCATCATCTGTGGCACAAAGGGGCCTGTACCGATTGTTCTGCGTAATCGAGCATCTGATGCTTCACACATGGCCCAGCAGAAGGGAAGTAAAAAGTGCACCAAAACCCAAGTCAGTCCTTCCAAGCTCAGTCCATTGCAGAAAGCCAGGCGGGCTCACATTGCACAGACAGAACACTGCCTGAGCCAACACCCCCTAGCACTCTACTCTCACCTGGAAGAAAGCATCCCTCCAGAGGTAAAGTCCTCACCGTTGCTGCTGTTCTTTTTTCAGACAAGTGCCTTTCTGGCAAGTTTAAACACAAAAATAATTCAGTTGTCAGCTGTTCCTTACATATTCTGAAGATTTTCTATGTGACTCATCATGGCAAGGTGAATGATCTTAAACATAGCGAGAGAGCTGAACTGGCGTCAGTTTTGAGTTTTGTCACATTATTTGCAGTCAGTGAACCTGTCCCCATTCATTTGTCAAAACGTAACATGAGACAGCATTCTTTTCAAAGGGCTGCTGTAGGAGTCAAGCACACGGGGCTGTATTTAGGCAGAGAGTGTAGCCAAAATTAAGTTATTACCAGACATCAAATATAACCAGATATTCCATGACAGTAAGTGTCTCTGCTCAAACGTAAAGAGGTAAGAGTTTGACCAAGACACCAGAGCGAGTCCTGACCTGATCCAACTCCCATTCTTCCCCAGCCTGTCTCTCGAGCAGCCCCATCTTCCTCCAGCCTCTGTCCCTGCCCATTCCCTGCTTCATGCAAAGAAGCAGCAAAGAGTAGTCAGCACACAGTTCTACCTCTGGTTTGGGGCAGGGAGCTTCTGGTACAGAGCTCAGAGGGACTCTGTACAGGCAAGCTGGGGGCAGACAGTGAAGGTGAGTTAACATGGTCATTTGGAGAGGAAGGGACCAGGCAAAGGGACAGGGTTAGTCTCGTGTTGGGAGAGGGGCATGGAAAAGAGGAATTCATGGCAAGCATACTCCTCGTCAGGGCAGAATGCTATGAGGGAACATACTGAGGTAAGGATAAGAAACAGTAAGATCATCAAGAGAGTGTATTTAGTGTGTCAGGCAAACTCTTCGAAATTTGAGGGGTAAATGAGGAATCTTGGGTCTGATCAGTAAGACCCCAGGTCACAGCGTAGACTCAACTTCTGTCCTTAGGTTATGAAACAGAGGGACTTTTGATGAGATTAAAGGCAGTAAATTCAAAACCAATGAAAGAAAAATATTTCGCACAATCTATAAGTAGACTGTGGAACTCATTGCCACAGTATACTGTTCAGGCCAAGAGCTTAGCATGAGTCAAAGAAGGACTGGACATTTATATAGATAACTATCCAGAGATATAGTAGTTAATGCTAAACAAGGTTTTGGAAGGGATATTAAACCTTATGCTTCAGGTATGACACCAATCTCTAACTACTGGGGGATTGTATGAGTCCTTCATGGGGGCAGATTATCCCACAGCTGCCAACTCAGGGGTTTCTTGCACCTTCCTCTGAGGCATCTGGTGTCTGGGACAGGTGAGTGGACAATAGGACTGATTCCATCTGTTCATCGCTATGCTGTCCAGGAGCTCTGTTTGTAATGTGCCCCCTTATGCAGTCTCCATGGGAACTGTGCTGGTGTGAATACCCTGCTCTGTTCTTGTTTGGCTCTTAGCTTTTCGAAGAGGTTGTGGGCATCCTGGATCCTGAGATGCGCTTGAGTAGTGAAGGTGGATACGAGGATTGTGACCGGGGCAGCCACACCCCTCAGCAAGGGCTGTATCAGCCGGAGGATGGGAAAAGTAAAGAAGCATGTCCCAGGTCATCAGCCCTGTGAGTACTGGACAGGACAGAGCGAGTAGCACCAGGGCCACCTGAATCCACCTTCTGCTACTGGGCCTGGGTTCAGTTCAGTCCAATCTCTCTCCTCTGAATGTAGCTGTATTGAAAGAGAGGAGTTCCCTGTTTCTAAGGCTGGGGGCACTCCATACTCTGTGCCAATTCACCTTCAGAGAGTCTTGCCAGTCAGAGCATGTTTCACAGCCATGCAGAAGAACTGGGTCAGGGAGTGACTGTGGGAACCCATGTTCCCCAGATAGGCGGAGAACAAACATGGCCGACACATGACTTTTAAAGTGTCTATTTACACAGGTGATATGGTAACAGTGCCAACTAGGGCCAGACACAGGTGAATTCTCTGCTGATGGACACCCCAGGGAATGCTGACAAAGTAAGTGGTGTTTCATGGGACAAAAGTCAGCACAGGAACTTGGCACATGGCGCAAAGCAAGTTTCCCCACATTACTCTTTTCTGCAAATACATCTTAATCCTGACACATAGCCCCCAGCTATGTCAATCCTGGTACTTTCCTGTGCGGAGAAGGACAGTTGTCACATTTCCTTTCCATATTTGTAACCTTTGTACAGTATTTTTGACTGGTATGTCCAAAAAGAGTTTGGGAGTCATCTAGACCCACATAATATAGCTTGAGGTGGTCAGTGTTCTGAGAAACACCTCGTGTCTTTTACTGAAAAAATATTTCTCGGGTCAACCTTTTTAACAAAATCTGATACCAAAGGGACGATATTTTTAGTCTTGCTTTGAGCAGGAGATTGGACTAGATGACCTCCTGAGGTTTCTTCCAACCCTGATATTCTATGGTTCTGTGATCACAAAATACCCTTACCTGCATCCTTCAGATCAGTGGTCGGCAACCTTTCAGAAGTGGTGTGCCGAGTCTTCGTTTATTCACTGTAATTTAAGGTTTTGCGTGCCAGTCATACATTTTAACGTTTTTAGAAGGTCTCTTTCTCTAAGTGTATAATATATAACTAAACTATTGTTGTGTGTAAAGGAAATAAGGTTTTTTAAATGTTTAAGTAGCTTCATTTAAAATTAAATTAAAATGCAGAGCCCCCCCAGACTGGTGGCCAGGACCCGGGCAGTGTGAGTGCCACTGAAAATCAGCTCGTGTGCCACCTTTGGCACACATGCCATAGGTTGCCTACCCCTATTTCAGATTATACTGAGTATAAACTGATGTCCTAGAATACACTAGTCAGTCTTGCCCAGAGGCCGCTATCAGGAATGTGGTCACATTGTGCTGGGTGCTGTACAAAACCACAAAGAGACAGTCCAACTCCAGAAGAGTTCACAGTCTAAACCAAGACAAGATATTCAGTAGTGCTACAACAAGCAGGTAAGGGAGGATGAAGGTTCCAGTGACAGAACGGTGTAGTGACAGACATGTATCATGTGCCAGTTTGAAGCGTTGTTTGTTTTTAGCCAGATTACCTTTTCCCCCCAGAAGAATGCAGATCTGAACATGGGCCTGGCCTTCAAACTGTGGGACTTTTGCTAGAAGCAGGATAGGTGGCTTTCCTATGTTTGTGAGACCAGTTTGAACCAAGTCCTCCAGAGGTGAATGTTTAGTGTATGAAATCACCGTGCTATTTTAGTCCCAACTGTACAAGTCATTTGGACCATTTGTGAGCCAAAGCAAGATAAACACAAGTTTTATGTGGCCCTCTGTAGTAGTGACTGTGCCGTGCCAGTTATTAGTGGGTCTTGTTTGTACTAACCAAAGACATTTTAGGTGTTATTTTATAACATTAATATCTTAAGCAGCAAGGTGTCCAAAGGCAAGAATCCGCAGTACACCTACCTGTCCAAGAAAGAGGTAGCAGCAAGGGAAAAGGAGGCCAGTCTGAGCTACGTTCCGCCCCTGGATGAGAACGTAAGGCGAGTGACTAAGGAGTTTTGTGACTGGGTGGATTCTTTGGTAAGTAAAAGAACCTGTAAAACCCGACACTCTCATTCCAGAAATGCAATGATCAAGACTGAGGCCAATGTTCTCCAGACTTGAGAACCTAAATATGACTTTGGATGCTTAGCTTCAGGCACCCAGGTCTGAAAACGTTCATCCTAATGTACAGGAACGTTTGGGGCGTAACTGAGCTCGACCAGTTGGAAAGCAAGCAAACAACAAATGACTTATTCTGGAATACTGTCAAGTCAATTTGTTTACTCAGAGCATTTCCCTGCAGGAGTGGGACATAGTGTACTTGTCAGATTTCATATAGCTGCTCCATTCTTGAGTCACGTCCATTTATTTGATCAACATTAGTTCACCAATTCACGGAGGGTTGTTAAATCAACTTTAAATGTGCCTACAGATTACTATGACGGGCACATGTTAAACATGTAAAAATCAATAGAATCGGCAGAAACCAGCTGTGGCTCAAGAGATATACCTTGGCTGTCCTAAGGAAGATGAGGTCTGGGGATATGAGTGCTGGGCCGGCCAAACCAGAATGATAGGGAGAAAAGCCACTTTTTCCCACTCTTACGCTGTGCCATTGGGTTATTACTGCAGGGAGGAGAAAAATACAAAGTGGACGAAGCCACCATTCTGAGCATGTTTGACACTGGATATGAAACCAAGCTGGTGCTGTCTGTGCCCATCCATGTTGTGGAACTAAACAATGTGCCAGCAGAGCTGAGAAAGTATATGGGTGTTTCACCTCCACCAACCGCTGTCAAGAGTCCTCTGCGGAACAGGTGCCGCCCATGCCTTGCCGAGGTAAACAGGCCTGGACCTACATTTTCAGATGTTTCTAGTTATATTAGGAGCCTTAATTTTGGGGTGCCCATCTTGATACATTAAAGAGGCCTGGTTTTCAAGAAGTGCTGAGCACCCGCCTTCTGAAAAACAGGTTCCTCTAAGGTGTTTGAAGCTGGGCACCAAAAATTGAGGCACTCACAATCGCTGTCTGTTTTGAACATTTGTGGACCCTTATGTAACCCCCAAAGAGATTACATAGATTCCTGGAGCTCTGTCTGCTGGCAGCTCAGGGAGGAGAGCCAAGGAAAACTCAGAGTCTGCCCAGCAACCAATAGGGAGTGGAGATGCCCCTCCCAGGGAGTTGAGGAGAAGGAGAAGCCATTTTGAGGAGAGGCTGGAGCCAGCCAGGGTAAAGGCCAAACTGGTTGTGTGGGGAGCTGGTGAGTCCCAGGCCTGCAGGCAGGGTTCCCCCTGAGAACTGGCCTCTAGGAACCTGACACCAGATTCCCCAGCTGGGTTTTCCTTCCTCACGGATGATTCCCAATTGTTACGTTTGCTGAGAAATTTCCCCAGCCAGGCTGGGTTCGCCTCCAGCTCCCCTGGTGAGACCAGTCCCCACATGGTCAGCTCTGCTAGTCCAGGGCTGATTCCTGCCTGAGGAGGATCCCTGCCAGCGGACAGCAGCCCCTGGAATCGTCCAGCGTCATCCTCAACCCTGAAGATCATTTGTGGAGTTCGTGAGTGCCTTGTCTTTAGTTAGTTAGTCAGGGAATTTGTTTTGGGGACCCTCTACTCCCTGAACTGTGTCCTCAAGCCAGGGAGTGAGGGTTTGAGGATTTTATAATTTACCGCTTATTACACCTGTGGAGGGATTCACCACCTCCTCCCACTTGTGGGTCTTTTGGGCTGTTCTGAACCCAGTCAGCCGCACTGCTACACCTCTGCAGAGAATTGTATAGGTCATCAAGGGCCCCAGCAAAGTACGCGTACCAACAGGACACTAGTTTTGCATTTGTTACATCCAGACACGGGTATTTTAAGTGTGGGCACCGGTGACCCTAAAAATAGTGTTTCCCCTGTTATGTTGTATTTGTTGCCTGTTTAATATAATTGTTGTGTTGAATATATTTTTATGTGTTGTGTTATTTCTTGGAAGTCTCCAACTATCTGGCAAATAAGTGGGGATTCCTCTGTAGTTAGAATTTTCCGCCCAAGCTGCCCTGGTGACTCTGCCAGGAAGGAGCGACGGGGGTGGAGGCTCCGCCAACTAATTTCATAACTAAAAAAGATTCACCCTACTGAGTGGGTGGCGGGATCCAAAAGAACCCAGACCTGTCCATCAGAACATGTAAGTGGATTGCCATTAAAGGAGGTAATCAGGTGGAGAGGGGCGCTACACTTATTTTTGCATGGGGCAATACTTTAGAAAAGGCAGGATGGGAACTTTCCATACAGTCCCTTTACCGGCCAAACTGCCACTGACTGGCAAAGTTTTGCTTGTATAAAGTACCTGATCCAACACCCGCTGATGTTAATTGAAAGACTGTAGTTGAACTCAGTAAGCTTTGGATCAGGTCCAGAATTGCAGGCTCCCAGCCAATGGGCCAAATTCAGCAATGGTGTGAGATGGTATATTTAGACCCTCTTAAACCTATGCTGGTGTAACTCACAGACTGAGGACTGGGGAGCGAGTGCAAGTTAAAAGTGCAGGATGACCACCTTTTAACTTACAAATTCTTACCCCTCCTGTTCATGGCTTTTCTTGCTACGCGCTTTCATCTTAATCACCTAAAACTTGGGCAAAATGTTATCTACTAGCCACAGACCACTTGTGTCAAACCTGAAGAGGAAGTGACATTTCTGACAATTTTAGGGGAGAGGGCAAAGTTGGGCTAGATCTAGGCTTATAACAGAAAGCAAATCACAAACGTAGCTAGGGAGAGATTACTGCTTCTCCAAAATTGTTGCTAGTTTTGCTTTAAAGACTATGATGGAAAGACATTCACTAGGTCAGTGACTCCAGAGCTGTGATCCTCTGAGACATCCCTGGTCATCCACAAAATTAACAAGTCTGAGATGAGAACCAAGCAGTGGTTGCCTGCCTGGAATGAAGGGAGAGGCTCTGTGAGAGGATTGCTGTCTTGTGTGGATCCTTGCCTAATGCTGTTTGCAATACAAAGAAAAGTCAATGCGAGCTGGTAATTATTAGAGATAACCAATGAAACATTCACACTTATAGCAGGGCTAGGACTTATACCTGCTGTAGAGATCAATGGGAGACATAATCAGCTGTACTCAATCCATCTCACGTTCAATGAGTGCCGGATCCCATCCATTCATAAGGTCTGACATTCCACCCAGAAAAAAGCAGTGGTTCACATACACATGGTGGGAGGAGAGGCAAACGCAAACATGACTAGAGAGTATTACCAATTATCTTTTTACAGGATCCATCCCAACCAAAATGGGAGAAGATCAGGTATGGAGCCTGGTACCTTGAACCAAAAACATGGAGAAAACAAAGAGCAAATGAACCTTTAGAGGATCCAAATACAGCAGTGGATACTGTTCAGAATTTAAGGAACCAGTTTAGTGAAAAGGTACCGCAAGCACCCCTGGAATCTCTGTGGTATAGTTCCCAACCAAGTGAATGGGCTTACATTGTTACTGGAATACGCCTGCACACCATATATTGTCTGACGCAGCCACAGGGCGGGGAATGGTTTATATTATCCACCCTACTCACAGTTGTGGTCCAGACATGGCACTTAATTTAGCCCACACTAAATGGTGGCACAGCAATGCCTGTATGTGGCCTGCGATTGTAAAAGGCAGCTACACACAGACAAGCAGTTATTTTGAAGGATTTTGTTTTAATTCAAGTGATTCTTTAATGCAGGTGAGAGTGTTTTGCTTCAGTAAATAAGCAGATTAACCAGATACTTTCCAATGTGGCAAAAATTCATTCCCTGAGGGATCAGGCATGTGACATGTCAGCTCAGAAAGCATTCGGTTTTGGCTGCAATATCCACCCATAAAAACAAGGGCTCAAATTCATCACGGATGTAAACAGACAACTACCCCTTACATACATTAGGGGATGTGATGAGTCATAAAAAATGCTATGATGAAGTGCTACAGAAGGTCGAGCATTATTATCAGACTGATGGTGAACAGCAGAGGGGCTCATTCTGTAACCACGGCATTTACATTTTGTTCTAGCAAACAAGTGTCAAAGTGGTGCTCACATCCCCCAGACTCCCTAGATTTATGCTTAAGGAACAGTAAAGATACTCCTGGCCCACTAGAGGGCAGTGCTTCCAAAGTTAAATCCAAGAGTTCAGCAATTGCTCACTGTGAAAGAGGGGACCAGATTTTTAAAGCAATGATTGTTATACAATCTTGGTTTGTTGAATTACAGTGAATAAGTGGCAGCCTCGTTTTCTACTTTAAAACTATCAGAGAGCATCAGATTCTAGGACCCGTCATAAAGATGCAAAGGGCTTCTTTTGACTCACTCTGATGTCAGACCAGATGGGTTCTGTTAGCTTCAGACCAGGAGTACAAGAGGGTTTGAATGTCTCTGAGAATGAAGGTTAGAGACAGAGGAATCCTGCAAGGAAAAATTGGTGGACAACCAAGGTCAATAGACTGCTTAGGTGGAGAATAAGATTCGGGTTTGTTAGTACTGTTTAAGATAACAATAAAGGCAAAGCCTGGGGAGAGGTAAGTTTGAAACAGATCCTGTGTTGGGAGCAGGATGAGAAGTCTGCTTCATCCGAAAGCTTTACAAAATCTGCTGATCCCTGATTTGATAAGGCATTTCTTGAAAAAACAAGGTACTGTACAGTTCAACCATATGTTATTGGGCTCGATAGTGTTCACTTACATAGTAAGGAAGAATAATTTCCTCTTCTGCAAGAATTCCTGGGTGAGTTCTATGGCCTATGTTATACAGGAGGTCAAATTAGGTGACCGTAAATTTGATTATGATCTGTTTTAAAAAAATCACACTTCAGGGTTGTGAAGTAACCGGATATCTATAAAAGCAGCAAATCAGAAATCAGTTAAGCTAATTATGATGCCTAATGGTTAATTGGTGTTTGTTGTAGTGATAAGAATTTCACGGAAATCCCCTTTGTGGTTGACTCAATGAGAGTGTAAATAAAAATAAGTTTCACAAGCTTGTTTTAAGTTTTCCCTTCCTATGAAGCTGTTCAAGTCTCTTTTGGAAATTCCCCTAGGAGGCAGAGCTCATGCAGCTCCATGGAACACAGGCTTTTAAGGAATTCCTCGAAAGGAAGGGCTACCGGAAGCCTGAGGTAAGTCAGTGAGAGTGTTAACAGCTGGTCGACATGATCACAACAGCATGGGCTGTGGTGCCCTAGGCCTGTGCACTCAGGAATCAGAGCTGTGCTTGCTGTAGCTCTGTTCAGGGACCGTTGTTCCTAGCACAGGCTCCCTGACCTACATGGACAGGGACTTTTAGTCTCAGACCCATACAAGAAGCTGGGTATACAGCCATGCTATGCACTAGCTAAGGGTGTAATTTATGGGCCCCCCATCCACACAACAAGGTGTAACGTATCCAGGTACCATGCTTTAGTGTGGTTTGGTTCTGCTCAAGCAAGCCAGGAACAGTGCTCTTAGCTTGGGGGCCAGATTCAAAATCCTGATGCAAGCTTATGCCACTCCACGCAGCCAGACTGCTAATATCAGGCCTGCATTTGTCCTCAGGGCAGTTAACACAGCTTGGATAGATCAGTTCTCATTAAGAAAACGAACTCAAAATACGCACTGCTCAGGGAAACAGCTTAAACCTGTCTGTTAATAGCTTGCTGGAACAGTGCTGCTGTCATTTGGACAGGATTTTTAAAAGGTGTAAGCGTAAGGGAAGCTTGCACTTCCGTTGTTACCCGTATGGTAACCGTGCATATACAGAACATCTCATTATCGTGGGGTATCAGGCACCATTCCATCAGGTCTAAACTGCCTTCCTTAAAAAAAAAATCTATATGTAAACACAAATCATATTGGTTTCTTGATCCCCTGCAATTCCTTTAAAATATTTTTGTATTAAACAGTCAGCCATTTAAGTGCATTGCTAGTAATTGTGTGTGTGTGTGTGTGTGTGTGTGTGTTGTTTTAGTTCCTCCTGCAGATGCTGGCTGCAGGGGATGCTAATGGAGCACAAGAGCGGACTTCAAAGGGCTACAAGAAAGAGTCTCTGAAGAGACCCGAGGGGATCAGAGAAGGATCTTCCTCCACAATTGTTAATTAACACAGAGTTCTGACTTTATTCACAAGAAACAGAAGCACTGATGAAACTGCTCCTGGAAGTCCCCAAAATAGTAATCTCAAAGATAGGTTGGTTGTTTCCTTCTTTCGAAATTGCTAGTCAAATACAGTTTAAAGAGAACTACTTGGATTTATGAATTCCAGACACATGCCAGCTGTCCTGGCTGCTCAGCCATGGTACAGGCTGGCTGGGACACCCGGTTACGTACTAGAGATTTCGGCTCGACTCTACTGCACTAATTTAGTTAAGAATCATGGTCTGGTTTGTTACTTGCTAAGTACCAATGTTATGCTCAGTGCTGTGTTGTCCTTTTCCCGCAAGGAGCTTGCAATCCAACAACTAGATAATTTCTTTAGGTGCATAAATGTTACCAATCTAGGTGTCCCCAAGAGGCATAGTGTCTCAAACCAAGTCTACGCTAGAAAAGGTTTGCCTTCAGAGGCAGTGTAGCTTATACCATTCCCCAAGTGAAATAAGCTATACGGCAAAAGCACTTTTATGATACTGTCTATGCTATGGCTTCTGCTGGTATAGAAATTCATTTTAAAAGAAAAATCACCTCCTTTAACCAATGTTGTTATATCAGCAAGAGTTCTAGTGTAGACGTGGCCTCAGAGCAGCGTTTCTTCCCTGATTACTGTTTGCACCAGGCATAGGTACTGGAAGGAGAGGTGCAGGGGGTGCTGCAGCACCCCCAGGTTTTGTGCCCACCGGCCCCGCATCCCTGCCATCTGCCATCCCGGTCACCAGCCCCTGCCACCCGCTGTCCTGGCCACCATCCCTGCTGCCACCCAGGGGCTCCGCTGCCAGCCCTGGGTCCTGCTCAGTGACCCACCCCAGGTTCTGCTCGGCCACTGACCCCATGCCCCAGGGCTCCGCTGCCGGCCCAGAGTCCCGCTCAGCCACTGTCCTCAGGGGCTGCACTGCTGGCCCCAAGGTCTCACCCAGCCACCAGCCCTGGATGCAGGGTCCTGGCCGCTGGCCCCAAAGTCCTGTCCACTGACCCCTGGATCCTGGCCACTGGTCCCTGGGTCCTGGCCGCCAGCCCTGGGATCCTGGCCCCGCATGAGAGGTCTCGGCTGCTGGCCCCCAGCCTGGGCCTTCGCACCCTCCTCTAGCTGTGGACTCAGCCTGCACCGCCTTATCCCGTCTGCGTCCCCCTTCCCGGAGCCACGGCCCTGCTCCTGGCCCCAGCTCTAGGGGGTGGTGAGGGGCACAGACAGGGGCAAGAGGGGTTCAGCTCTGCACCCCCACTCCAAAAACTGTTCTGACGCCGCCGGCACCAGAAGGAGGGGAATGTAGACATTTGTGGCTGGCCTATATGCCTGCAGCTCCCAGTGGGGCAGTGCAGCTCTGCATCACCTCCTGTGTTTTACAGGCACATTAGAGGGAAGCAGAGGAGGGAGAACGAAGGAGGAAGGAATAATTTTGTGAGAGGAAGAAAGCTGGAAGAGCAGAGTAACTGGCTGAGGGGAGCTCTGGGGACAGAGCTGAATGCAGAATGTGCATTACATTATAGTCCCTTAATGTGCTTTTTTCCTTGCAGATTTTTACTGCCATCTGGCCTGGCCAGCCTTGGTTGATCTCTGTTGTCCACACTTGGTTCGCTGCAGTCTGGCAGCGTCTTTGAGGAGCAGGGCCCTATTCAATTAATCTTGATGTACATTTCAGTCTTTACTGCAGATTGTCCAGCCAACCCTGCTTCCAGCTTTGGAATAAGTGTAGATTTCCCTTTACTGAAAGGGTCTCTAAAAAGCTAGCAAAAATCTCTTTGTTAGTCTCAAACTAGTGAGAGCAGCACCACACGGTTACAAATTAGCATGAGGACAACAAACTCACCGCCCTGGAGTATTTAGAGCAGGTGAGCATAGGACGCCATCAGTTTGTTAAAAAGCCAAGCTCTGAATACTTTGTGCAGTGTCTAGGGACAAAAATAGCTCTGGTCAATACATCCCTGTGCATCCTGATACAGAAATTATTGCAAATGGGAGATGCCCTGGAAAAGAACCGTGTCTGATCTTATAGGCCAATGGTAGAGAAGTCAGGAGGGGGCACCACCCACTACAGTGGTGGCAGCATCAGCAGGAAGTCCTGCCTCACTGAATTGCTTAGATAAAGAACAGAGATGGAATATTTTCTTCATGACAATCATGTCTATTACATCAGACACAATTACTCACATATAGCCTAGTCCCACAAGCTACACAGTGATCTAAAGTCTTTGCCAAGCAATGTATCCGCCATCAATGTTCCTCTCCCAAAATTCGCTAGGCAGCACCTAAACGCTTTCCTCCTCTAACACTAACAGAGACCTAGGAGGGCCTGTGTTATAAACAGCCCCAGACTGCTCCTCTTCCCAGCATGTTGTGCTAAGAGGAGATGAACTGTTTCCTCCCTCTTTCAATAGTCAGGGAAGGACCAATCTCTCGGCCTGTTTTCTGTTTGGCTGGTTTGTTTGCTTGGTTGGTGCTTTTTGCCTAAACCCAGGCCACCCCTGTCTGATAACGAGGCCGAGGCCGGGGGAATCTGAGGTCTAGATACCCCTCCTTCAGTCTCAGAGTCCTAAATAAACAATTTGGAGGGACTCAGTCCTGCTTTCTTAAAAATGTGGAGTGAAATCCTGGTGCTATTGAAGTCAATGGGGCCAGGATTTCACCCATGGCCTTTCCTACCTGCCAGGGATGGCTTGCTGTGTTACAAATGCTTATTAAAACAGAAGAGAGGGTCTGAGCATGTAAACCTGCTAGAAAAAGCCTCCTGTTCCTCTTTACTTTGCTTTCCCCCACCCCCCAGATGAGATTCCTCTGTTGGTATTACTGGGTGCCCCAAACTGTGCTTCAGTAGGGATTTGGGGACCTAGGCTCCAGTTCTGCTCCCTTGGAAATAAAAGGGAAAACTCCCATGGACTTCACAGAAGCAGTATAGGGTTTCTAGTGAGTGATGTGGAGGTAACCTAGTGAGTGTGGGCTTGTTGCATGTCTTCTGGGACTGTCCTGTTTACTGAAACCAAATTTGTGCCTTCTTCTAACCCCATTTTATTGGGCATAGTATTCTGGGTGGGTTTTTTACACTCTCTGAGAGCACGTGCTCTCCTCTGGCTGTGTAGCACCAGCTATGAGAACAGTTATTCCTACATTTTCAAAGCATGGCACCAGCTTTTGCCCATGAGACTTGCTGTAAAGTCCACTTGAATCCCCCTAGGAGGAGGGACCATTCTCTGAGCCCAGGTGGGCAGAGACAGACTGTGCCCACCCCTCCCACCGGAAGTTAAGAGGCGGAACAGGAAGTATAAAGGGCAGGTCCTGGACCTCAGTTGGGCGGCAGCTGCCAGAGGAGACAGACACCTCCTGACCATTCCTGAGGCTGGAAACCGAAGAGGAGCCCTGCCGAGCTGAGGGCTGGCTAGAGCTGCCAGCCGACTGAGGCGTCACTGGGACTGCCGCTGGCCATCTACCCTGGAGAAACCGTCAACACCCACGCCTACAGGTACACCCCACGGGGAGGAAGTGGCCCAGCGACGGCCGACTCCAGTGCTGCCTGAAACCTGGTCGGTGTGTTGCGGCCAGGATCCCCACTGACCTCTGCCACTGTTAGGGCCCTGTGCTGGGACAGGGTCTCTCCCTCCCCCCTCGACTTTAGGCCAAGAGGCCTGCATTTATCAGCCACCCCCCCAGAGCCAGGACACCCAACTATTTGGTGCTCTGCACCTGCCTGCTCTGAACGTTTACTGCTCTGCCCCTTATAGCCGGAGCCCCTTCAGACGGTGAGTCCGCTCCACCCCGGAGTCTCACGCCAGCCTTTGCTAACTCCCCAACTGCGGGCAGCGCCCACTAATGTAGTGAGGCAGACTGGCCTCCCACTAACCCAGAGGAGGGACCACCGCTAGCCCACTACACTCTGGCACACAGGAAGTCTGTGGCAGAGCAGGGAATTGAACTCAGGTGTCCCAAGGCCTAGGCTGGTGCCCTAACCACTGGACTGTCCATCCTCAGTCTCATTCAAGTGTGACTCCCAGGCATACCCAAAACTCCCACTCTCTTAAAGGCCTTACTCTGACATATGTTACCACTAGGAATTTGTTGACAGTCAGGAAGGACTACAGTGGATGCTAAGCCCTGCCATGAGACAAGGAATATTGAACTTTTGTAACCCTGACCTTAACAGGTGACTGGAGTCCAGAAATAAAGTTCAGTTTCTTCCCAGTACTTTTGTGTGTCACAAAGCTCCTACATGCTTAATACACTGCCATTAGCAAAGGCCCAGAATCTCACAACAAGATGCTCCAAGTTCCTGTGTCCACATTTTAGCCCCCAAATAAGTGGTCTGGCTTTCAGAAGTACTGCGTACCCAGAAAGTCACTGACGTCAAGAGTGCTTTCTCTTTAACCATGTCAGGACAGTACACTATAGCAATATTTGATCTTGAAGGCTTTCTTCCTCCTTTATGTGTTTTTTATTTCTTAATTAATCTGATGAACTATCTTATTTCATAACGTGGAAAAAATAAAATTGGACATGTATGCCATTTAATGTCAGGCTGTGATATAAATTGGCTCAAAAGGCTATTTTAATCTTCTGTAGCCTCTGATTTTGTTGATCAAGTCTGGGTGCTACAAAGGTGGTTGTCTCGTTGGTAGGGAAGGTGTTTTGGATTTGAAGTGGCAGCCCTGATGACAAGCACTGTTTTGGTTTCTATTTGAAGGCACTCACGCTGTACAGACCCAATATGCCGGCCACACAGTAAGATCCTGCCATTTACAACATGCAGGTAGGTACATGAACAGCAGGATTGGGTCTAAACTGGCTCACAATGGCCCATTCATGCAATGTGTTGAGCACTTTGAACATTCCCACTGATGTAGGCTGGATCTTGATATGATAAAGCAATGGAGCTTCATTGCAGCATTGAAATTCCTTGATGAAAGTGTAAGCATCTAATCAATACATCACAGTGGGTTTGCCTGTAACTACAATTAAGGCTACGATTTAGTCAGGGGTATTTTTAGTAAAAGTCATTGACAGGTCATGGGCAATAAACAAAAATTCACGGGTGTGACCTGTCCATGACTTATACTATAAATATCCCTGACTAAATCTTGGCGGGGGGGCAACAGCACTAGCTACTGGGAGCTACTCCAACAGCACCCGGTGTGGCTGTCCTTGGGGTCCCTGGAGCAGCTGGTCCCGGAGCCAGCTGCTTGGGCGGCCCTGGGATCAGCCACAATAGCCACTGCAGAAATCACAGAGGTCATGGAAAGTCAGGGAATCCGTGACTTCTGCGACCTCCGTGACAGACACGGAACCCTAACTCTAGTCAGTTATTTAGTGCAAATTCTTCTTCTTCACCTGCAAGATTGGAGGAAAACCAGTACAGACCAGACTCTTCCTTTTAATGCCATTTAAATTTCACGCGCAGATAGTTGCAGAAAAATCTATTTAATTACTTTAATCTTGCTAACAAAGCTGAAATCATGGGTACATGGGTCTTGCTCTATTTTGTTGCAACATGAAATATGCCAGGGTTTCTCAGAATAGCCTAGGGATGTTTTCTCAGAATAACCTAGGGATGCAACCAATTTTAATAACAGAGAGGAATGTATCAGCCTTCTCAGGGGTAATGCTGCACACAGTTTATGGACTTTCACACATGACTGCTTAGTGAAAACACAAGGGATGATGCACTCAAATGTGACAAACAGTGCATTGCAATATCAGCCTCTTTGATGGGTGAGAATTCCTTCTACAAACAAGAGAAAGGAATCTAAGTAGGACCCCGTTCTTGCAATCAGATTCGTGCAAGCCCAAATGCTGCCAATGCACCTCTGAATGCAGAATCAGGGCCTAGGCCATTTATTTATTTAAACTGAAAGAAATAATTTGTTCTCCCCAGTGTTGGATGAATTGGAGAAAGCATTAATAATTGTCAGTATGGAAACACAGAGTAGTGAAATATCATTGGTAAGTAGCTCAATCTCGAATATATAGGGAAAGAATAATTTACCATTCCCGTAACACATGGTATTTTGGCACCATTTAAAAATACTCAAGAGCAGCAACATCCTCAGTCTTCTCTAAATATGCAGGGATACACTGAGAATGTGATTTTCAAAGCCACATAAGGGATTAGGATGCCCATTAAAAATGAACAGAAACTGGGTTTCCAAATCCCATAGGCATCTTTGAAAGCCCCATCCTGAATGACCGCCTTCTCAATAATGGCACTGATTTCTATTATGCTCACAGGTGGGAGTGTAACAGTATGGTCTTGTGTTACTTAAAGTTTGTGCATAGGATTATTTTAGATCATTTAAGTGGGGTTTTCCAAAAGAGCACAAACAAGGGGCCATCTCAAATGGCACACTGATATTGTATGTGCAGGAGTGTTGTCCCTCTGGGCTAAAAGGTATTGTATTAACCAAAAAGACCATGACCCTGGAGAAATTGCTTTGGAAAACATAATCGTGGAAAGCTGAATCCAAACACTGGCATGGCATTTGGATGTCACTGTTTCTATATATAGAGAACAACAAATCCTGTCTTTATTACTAGGGCAAAACTCCCACTGACTTTAATGAGACCCTCATCTGAGGCAGGACTGAATGAAGACTGTCCAAGCCAGATCCCCCGCTGGTGTAAGTTCGTGTAGTTCCCTTGATTTCAAGGCAGTTACATTGATTTATACCAGCTGAGGATCTGCCTCACAGTATAGGATTTTGCCCACCATGCATAATTGGCTTAATTATTCAGTTATATTTATTATCACCGGGTGCTATAGAAGGAAGGGGTTACTTTTCACGTAGCTAGCATGTTAACTGTGAGGAGCTGATATTTCAGACTCTGTCTTTCTTACCATGCTAATATAAATGTGTTTTGGTCTGTGGGGGCAGATGACAGTATAACAAGGCACTCTAACAGCAGTGGTTTAATCTAATCAGCGTAGCAGGATTCTGGAGTCAGGGCTGCTTGGACAGTGTTGATCTTCCCGTCATAGAAAAACGGGAAGGTTTTGGTGTAGCATTTGTTCCTGTCATAGGTGTAGCAGGTATCGGAACTGCTGCAGTTGTTGCTCTGCCCAGCAGTCACTATCCGGTCACCCAGCTCCACTTCTGTGGGATCACATTTTTTGCAGCTGGAAGACAGATAGGATGGAATGCATGTTAGTCACTGAAAGAGGCCACCACATGGGAGAGGGCTCAAGCCCTCACTGCTACTTTGGCAGTCACACGTCAGTCGGGCTTTGCTGTCTCTTTAGGCTCTGGAGCAGCCAGGCCCTATCCTGATTTAGCAGCAAATGGGCCAATTCTCTGGCACCAGGGCCCAGCCCCCAAACCTTCAAAAATGATAAGCTTGGTTAGCAGTAAATGTGAGGTTCTTTTTATTTGCTTTCCGGTTTTTGAGTGTGCACTTGGGTAACTTTTTCAAGCTTTTCTCTGCAACCACGAGAGCTAGAAACTCACTTTTGTCTTTAATGAACTCTGGGATTCTCCTGTGATCACATGACTCCAGGAGCTGGGACTTTACTTAAAAGATAAAATATTTCAAGACTCAGGATAAAATCATGAGTTAGAGCAGCAGAGAATTTGACCCAACATCTTAAATGTACGTAGGCTGAATCTCACTCACATTGGATTAAGTCTCAGCAGAGGTGAGATTCCTGCCAGCTTCATCACTGTCTATGCTAGTAGTCAAGGTCCTGTTTTGCCCCATGAGCTCACATGGGTATTGGATTTTAATGTATTGGTGCTATGTGCATCATGGCACTATTTTAAAAAATGACATTTTATGAAGGGATTTGTTTAGTTTCTACATCTAAATTCACCATGGTAAATCCTGAATTTCCTCTCTATAGGAAGGACAGGCGTGTGGTTAAGTCACTGGTGTGGAGGTTGGGGATTCTGTTCTCAAGCTCTGTAGTAGAATTCCTGTAACCTTGGACAAGACACGTAACTTCTGCCTGAATTCCCATATCTGTCTAATGGGATGTGGTGAGGATTAATTCATTGCTGTTTGGACAGTGAGATGGAAGGGCAAAGTGTTCTGAAATTAATGCAGTAAAGAAAATTACTCACAGCTCAGACAGCCGGTAGACAAAAGTGGTTCTCACTGGTGAGGTGGGATCAGAGATGTTCTTTCTGCTCATCAGGGGGACTCTAAGGGGGAAAAAAAAAAAGAACAGGACTATCAAGTGACCACACATTGCTCTGATGAATTCTGCAAGCTCCATAATGTGTCATGATTATTCTGATTCACAGAATCCACGTTTTTATCTTGTTCTGTATTCCGATATTTTCATCTCTTCCCCTTCCACTCCCCGTGAAGTTTCAGATACTTGATCTGTAGAACAGATATGTGTTATACCTGGACTGAGCCTTCACTACCCTCTAGAGCGACAGGGTCTTTCTTGCATCATTGCCAGACACCACCAGGGAAAGACTGGAGGGTGTCAAAGCACTGCACTGTGTTAGGCCACTAGTGAGTGGTGGAACATGTTCCACAAGTGACACTTGCCACAGATGATGCTTTCAGTAATGACATTGTGGCACTGATGTTCCTCCTGCCCTCTCTTGAGCTGGTGGAAACCAGGACACAACACATATGAGACTAGCTCACTTTCAGGTGGGTGGGTGGGTGACTGACTCCCTCACTTTCTTGAAGTGATCTCTTCCTGAACTCCCATGGCTCCAATGCTGCCCTCCTTACTCAGTCAAAAGATCCCTCACTCAGTGGGAGTAAAGAATGCAGAATTAGTCCCTGTGAGCGGACAATTAACTAGCTAATTGCATCATGGGAGTTCGGCATTGGCCTCTCCCAGGGACAAGATCTCAGACTTGCTGGACCAGGGGTCCACTCTGGAATGGCAATCCTATGTTCTGTGCCAGCCAGTGTCCCTAATTATCAGGACAGGAGAAAGGCTACTCTTGTCTCCGTCAGTGTATCTTACAAAGCTACTGTCAACCCTTCAGAAACATTTCTGAGTTGCGTTTTGGACTGATGGACAAAGCACCATGCAGCTGGAATTCAGCAACATGTAGTGTGACATGGGCCATTTTCCACTAGTGTACAGCACTGTACACTACAGGCCATTGGAGCACTAAGTGGGTGTCAATTAAATTGTCATTACTTAGACTATGACACGAAAACCAGGACATGATGAAACCCCTCACGTCCCGTAACTAATATGCTGAAGTAAGACAAAGAAAAGGAACCTGCTGTGCCGTGTCACCTCATCTTTACCTACTTCAAATCAAGCATTGTTTGCCACTTACATGACTCGTATGTTTCTCACCAGGACTTCTTCCTCAGGATTGTCCTTAGAAGGGACAAACTTTGAGGTCACCCTTGCACATTTACACTTGTTATCAACTAGGACACGCTCTTCCGCCTCCTCATCCTCATAACCTGGGAACACAGGATGGGTTTTAAAAGGAGAGAAAAACAAGAGAAAAGAAAATTCTTGCCGGTTCCTGGAATTGACTTACTGTATTTTTCAGGCATCTTATCAACCACTCAGTAATGTACAATGTGGGTCTCCTCTAACATCTGCTCAGTCATTGCAGGCCCTCCTGCAAAACTGAATCCCCCACTGCTTAGCCCCCAAAGTCAGTGTGATCTCCTTCCACCACTTACTCAAACAACTGGGTCTGAAAGGGTTGGGTAGTAGGGAATGAAGCCACAAATTATGCATAGCTGGAGAGGGTCTGAGAGACAAAAGGTGCAGGTTTCCGGTTAAACAGGAGTGCAGAACCTGTGCCAATTTGTGCCAATACCCCAACTTGAGCCAAGGAAGATGTTCTGTTCCACACCAGGCAACTCAAGGGTTGTCTTTTGCTCCTTATGCAGAATACAAAGGAACCACAATGGACCAAGTATGGTCCAAATAACTGTTAAACATAAATAACATGGAAGGCCTAGCCTCATGTATACACTAGCTTCTGAAACAGAAGACCACGAAGGCCAAAAGCTATTTACAAGCTATTTAAAGGGAAACCACTACCCTGCTCTGTGCGCTACATCAAGTTAGCACCAACACAGAGCTCTGCCATCCCAAAACTGCCTGAAGCATGAGCAGTAACAAATCCCACCAGCTCCTCAGCTCCAGTGCTGGGCAGCTTCAGCAGAACCCGTCCTGACTTCATAGTTTCTCCTCCAAAGCAGAGGGAGAACACCGTGGTCAGTGGGGAGTTCCCACTGGCAATTCTGAAACCCTTCAGCTAAAGTTTGGGCATTTTTATAGCTCCTAAGTAGTGACTTTGTCTTTACACAGCCAAATTCACCCATAGCAGAAACAGATCCATAGACTTGACCCTCCAACACTCAGGGCCAATTCTCCAAAGGTAGAAACCAACTTCAGTGCAATAAAACCCCTTGGGTTTGCATGTCCCGCCAGAACTGCAAACCTGCGTGCAGCTGGCGAAATACAGCTGCAGATAACTAGCTAGGTCCCAGATTGTATTTGGGCACCTCTGGAGCATTCACTGGGTTTGAAAGAGGACTCTGGCCATTAAGGCAGGAGCTGCTTGGTTAGAGTCAGCCTCAGGAACCCTTCCCACTCCTGGTTTGTTTGGGATCAGGCAGGAAAATGAAAAGATTCAGATTGTCTGGGTGGGAGGGAAAGCCACTGTAAAAACAAGGACCCAGCTGGGAAGGTTTGAGCCAATGAACAGAGGTGGGTGGGTGAGTTAGGGAATAAGAGTCAGACTGAGATGTGGAGAGAGAAAAGAAATTGCTGAGTAGTAGCACCACCACCCTGAGCTGGCGAGGGACTGAACCTGATTGAGGAGCTGCTTGGAGGAGAGCTGCCAGCTGCTGCAGTGTGCCAAAGGGGACCCTTCCTGACACGTAGCATGGAGTGAGCAGAGCTGAGACCACAGGGCAAGACACACCAATCCATGTCAGCCTCAGAGCGTGCGGACAGGTTTGACTGACCCCAGAGAAGAGAGGTGCAGGACAGGATGGGTGCAGCTGTGTAACTCCTACCAGAGAGCCTGACCTGGGTCTGCTCCTAGGTTAGATACACATGGTGTTGTGTTTGTTAACTTGGTGCTTGTGCCGGGGGTTGACTCCCAGCCTCCTAGGAGGGAGGTTTGTTGCTGTCTGTGCAGAGGCACATGGCTGGGACTTGAGACTCCTCCCCCAACTCTAGGAATCCCTCAACTCACAGACTGCGCTTCCTCACTGAAGCAGACAGACCTCAGATGTGCTAGCTCAAAAATAGCAGCATGGTGGCCACACCAGCACTGCTGGCAGCTTGTATCTGGGGCGCTGGGCAGGTGGGTAGTCAGCCAGCCAGCCCGCCCCTGCTACCACTGGCTACACTGCTATTTTTTAGCGTGCTAGCTTGAGCAGAACTAGCACATGTCTGTCTGTTTGAGCTGGGAAGAAGCTGCAGTGTAGACATATCCCTTTGGTCCCACTTAAGTCTCTATTTGTTCATGAGACTCAAAAGTTCCATAGTCCCGAAGTGGCCCTGTGAATACAGGAGAATTGCATTCTTTGAGTTACCAAAGAGCTGGCTTTCTGCGGGATCTACGTTTTTGCACACACAGTTTTGCACTTGAGTGCACCTGCAGGAACATTATTTGTGCACTGTCACTGGCTCACACAAGTGACAAATTCTATGGGTGGCATGTGCAGGGGATTGTACTCGGTGTGTGAGTGCAAACTTAGAGGCAGCATCTGATTTCAGATGCTAAGAGTTGCCTGGGATTCAGAGCTTCCCATTCCTGCGCATTCCAAAGACTTTCCTTTCTTAACTGCCCTCTGCTGTTTTTAATCCTGACTGAAGCCTCTGCCAGGCCATCCTTCACTAGAAATAAAGGCACTGTTATCTAGTGGCTAGAGCACTTCCCTGGGACTCAGGAGTCCCATGTTCTGTTCCTGGCTCTGCCACTGACCTGCTGCGTAACCTTGAGAAAGTCACTTCTCTATATGCCTCAGTTTCCCATCCTCACCCCTGTGCAGTCTATTTAAACAGTAAGCTCTTTGGGGCAGGTATTGTAGTGAGAGAGAGCACCTAGTGCAGTGGAGCCCCAGCCTACTTAGGGACCTGTAGGCACTAATGTAAGACAAATAATGTAGCTAGAGTATAATTCTGTTTACACTGTACTCTTCTGATGCCACAGTACTTTCATATTCCCTTACTAAGGCCCAAAATACAGAACTCCATAATCGTGTTTGACGTATAACTATGATTCAGGTTTCATGGCCCTTTCCCTTCTCTGCTCTCTGCCCCCTCCACAATCTAGTTAACTGGTGAAACAAGAATCCTTTTCTCTGAAAGAACAGAGCCTTCCTGTGTCTCTGCCTCAGTGATTCTTGATCTCTTTTCAGATTTCACCTCTAGAGCCTTTTCTTCTCCCTCTCCATCTCCCTCTGCTGTTTCGTAACTGTATTATGTATTGCGTATGTAACTGTCCTCTCCAAGGATTTGCTCCAAAGGCCATTGAAGGAAGTCAGACTCCCACTGGCTTAGCCAGGCATTGGATCAGGCCTAATTCTGTAACTATTATCTTCCTAAACGTTCACTAAAGACTATTACGGTACACTAAAAATAATGGGACAGATTCATCCCTGGTGCAACTCCATTGACTTCACTTATAATAATAATAATAATAGCGAATGTAATTATATTTAATAATTGCTCTATAATTTTTGTAAAATTTAAAACCTCTTATAAATCACAAAAGTGAAAAGACACCATCATCCCCGGCTCTTCAGCTCTATAATAATGTCTCCATGTCCCGGTGGAGCAACAAAGACTCCTTAGGAAAAGCAAAGTTTAGCAGTGGTTAAATAGCGCATTGGGAGAGCTACTTATGATGCCTGGAGGTTGGATAAATCTATTCTGCATGTGGCTGCGTGTAAAATGGATTTTCATGAGAAATGTCTCACTTAACATTGGGTTGTCATGTAAAATGCCATGATATTTGGATGTGGCATTCAATAAAATCAATAAATAATCATCTGCAGCACATTAAAGAAACAAAGAAATTGCAAAATGGCTGCTCCCACACTGCTGAATTTTAAACCGTTTCCATTATTAAAGCAAGAATAAATTCAATTAGACACAAAATGGAGTCATTTAAAAACAAATGGGCCAAATTATGCTCCCAGAGAGGCACTTAGCTCACATACACCTCACTGTGAGTTGCACACACATTAGAGGCTGTAATAATTACAATGAGAAGAAGCAAGTTCAGCTCTCAGTTGACCTGGTGTATATTTGACAATCGACCACTGTCACCGATTCCTGTACACTTCTGCAGCCAAATTCTGCACTCAGCTACATCGCTATGAAATCAATACTTTTAAAGACGTTATAAATTATGCAAAATGTAGCCCTTAATGTTATCAAGATTAGAGAAAATGCAGGATGTAATGGACCCTGGCGGTGTACTGTTCCAGTTAACAGCAGAATAGAATACAAAATAGAATTTGACCCAAATATACCTCTGGTGTAACTCAAGTTACACCACTGTATAAAAAAGTCACATCAAAATAGTCAGTATGTACTACCTGTCAACCATTTTTACTATTCTCTATGGACAAGATTCTTATCTCACTTAGACCAGTGTAACCCAGGAATATCTCCATTTAAATCAGCAGAGTTACGTGGTGTAAAATTATAATGAGATCAGAATCCCCTATTGTAACAGCCAGATTCACTCAGAAAGAAGTGTTTAGAAGCCTTTAATTCTAGCTAGGCAAAGTCAGTCTTGTGAGTTTCCTGGGTAGGAGGAAGAGAGAACACTTGGACTTTCAGCTCATTGATGCAGAACCTCTGATTAAAAGAGGAGTTCTCAAACTGGGGGTCGGGACCCCTCAGGGGGTTGTGAGGTCATTACACGGGGGGTCGTGAGCTGTCAACCTCCCCCTCAAACCCCGCTTGCCTCCAGCATTTATAATAGTGTTAAATATTTTTTTAAAAATCAATTTATAAGGGGAATCGCACTCAGAGGCTTGCTGTGTGAAAGGGGTCACCAGTAGAAAAGTTTGAGAACCACACAGCTAATACTAAGGCATTCCTGAGTAGCTAGCGATCACTCTCTTAGCATTGCAATAGGGATTTTTCAAAACAGCACTCTTTGGGTGCAGAGACAGACAAAGGCCCCGAATCAAGTCCGGTAAAGACTGATTTCAGTGAGTGTTGAGTCCGGACCTAGCAGAGGGAGGCTTGTCTTGCCTGCCTATTAAGATCACTGATGCCAGGTGGCTGTTCAGCCGAGCTACCCAAATGCAAGTTTATATTTAAGCATCATTTATAATGGTCTTCATTTCATTTTACACCTACCTGCCACAAGAGCAGCCCCCAAGAAAACTGCCAGGACTCCCCACAGTAACAAAGAGGTCTTCATCCTGCCTTCCCTTCTTTTGAAGAACTTGAGTTTAGAGGAGTGTCATCTGCCTATAAGGGTGTGTGCAAATGATAGAGCTATTTGTTTCCTAAAATAACAGCCCAGAGTGCTAGCTCTCTAACACCGCTGTAAGATGTGGTTGGGCGTGTTGAAACCAGACACTGCAATTGGTTTAATGCTCAAGTGAAGATTTTGGTTCTTTCAAAGATCTACTGATGGGTAGAATCATTGCAGCACTTTTAACTCGGTGTGCTGCCAAGCAAGCAGTAGGACAGCAAAGGATCCCAAAGGGCCACCAAATTATGCTGGCGCTAGGGCCAGGATGGATCATGTTCATTCCTAGACCAGTGACACATTTACAGGCAGTTACTCAGAGGGCTAGGAATGGGTGGGGGGCGGGAGTGATTCCCAGATTGACAGTGGAACACCACTCTTGCTTCTAGTCCTGAGATGTCCTGAGAAATCTGACTTTAAAATCACGTGTTCAGGCTACTATTCTTTGTACTGTAGTAGCAGCTGGAGGATTCAGGCTCAGAGCCCCATCGTACTTGGGCACTGTGCAGACAGGGGCGGCTCTATGTATTTTGCCACCCCAAGCACGGCAGCCAGGGAGCCTTTGGCGGCGTTTCTGCAGGAGGTCTGCCGGTCCCGCGGATTCCGCGGCGGTTCAGCGGGTGATCTGCCGGTCCTGCAGATTCCGCGGCGGTTCAGCGGGTGATCTGCCGGTCCTGCGGATTCCGCGGCGGTTCAGCGGGTGATCTGCCGGTCCTGCGGATTCCGCGGCGGTTCAGCAGGTGATCTGCCGGTCCTGCGGATTCCGCGGCGGTTCTGCGGGTGATCTGCCGGTCCCGCGCCTTTGGCGTACCCGCCACCGAATTGCCACCAAAGCCATGGGCCCTCCCGCAGAAACACCGCCGAAGGCTCCCTGACTGCCGCCTTCATGGCGACTGGTGCACACACCCACCCCCCGGCTTGCCGCCCCAGGCACGCGCTTGCTGCGCTGGTGCCTGAAGCCGTCCCTGTGTACAGATACATAAGGAGAGCTAGTCCTTGCCCCAGAGAGTTTGTAATCTAAATAGACAAGATGAAGGATAAACAGAGGTGAAGTGACAGAACTGGAAATAGAACTCAGGTTTCCTGAATCCCAACCTGGTGCTTTATCTGCCCCAGAGCACTGCCTCTCTGCCAAGGCAAGCTAAGAGATGAGTAGGCATTAGTAGTTGTACCTTGCCTTGCCTGTTAATGTCTGCATAGGCAGACTGGGGAACCCCTGTTCCCTTCTGATGCCTCCACAGGATACCAATGCACCTCAGTTACGGGCTGTATATCCCATGATCAGCTCAGTGATGGGTGTAATTTCAATGGGTGACTTTATGACGACAAAAAGAACAGGAGTACTTGTGGCACCTTAAAGACTAACAAATTTATTTAAGGTGCCACAAGTACTCCTGTTCTTTTTGCGGATACAGACTAACACGGCTGCTACTCTGAAACCTGTCTTTATGACGACAGTGTCCATCTCCTCTCCAGCACCCCCATTCCACAGAGAACAGAGGCACAAGGAGACTTAGGGTATGTCTACACTACCTGCCAGATCGGCAGGCAGCAATCGATCCAGTGGGGATCGGTTTATTAGTCTAGACGTGATAAATCAATCCCCGAGCGCTCTCCCGTTGACTCCTGTACTCCACCGAAGCGAGAGGCGCAGGCGGAGTCGACAGGGGAGTGGCAGCAGATGACTCACCGTGGTGAAGACACCACAGTGTCGATCTAAGTACGTTGCTGAAGTTGCGTAACTTACATCGATCCCCCCTCCCCAGTGTAGACCAGGCCTAAGTGACGTGTCCAACCTCATTTCATCCACAGGTCTCAGAGCATCTTACAAAAGAGATGGTAAAAATTATTCCCACACCTCCACTTTACAGAGGGCAAAAATGAGGCGCAGCAAAGCAAGTGAATGATAGAGACATGAACAGCACACCGTCAAATCTCTTCACTCCCATTTTAGGCTGTACCCACCTGACCTTGCTGCCCGGGAGATCTAGATGTAGTGTTTGTGAATGGAATGTGTCTTGGACATATACTGCCCCTACGTAAGATAACTACTCACATGCTCTCTTCCCCCACTGTACATCTTACTAACTGTGATCCGGATCCTGTACCTATTAGAGTCAATGGGAGTTTTGTCATTGACTGTAAGAGGGGCAGGATTGAACACAGATGCGTCTTGGGACACTGAAACAATGCAAAGATCATTTGTACTGGATTAACAAGTATCTTTATGCAATGTTTCTCCAACGGGGGGACAGGCGGTTGTCAGTCACAACTTCCATTATCATTTGATTTTGTCACAGTTCTTTTGGCTTAATCCCGCTGTGTCTCAGATCTACGCAGCCCCCAGTACAGTCAGTGGGGCTGCCTGTCTGTAAAAGCAGAAGTTGCTCTTCCGTCTCTTCTTCTGTATACCAAGATATCTAGAAAGCATTTCTATCTAGATGTTATATGGCACTTTCTTATGCTATGGCTGTCGGATGCATGCTGAGCTCCACCTTTAGCACAGGTTTAAAAATAAGCTTGAGTTAACCATGAGGGAGTTTCTGTTCGCCAACTGCTATTTGTTTCGGTCATTTGTTCCATAATCCAAAGATAGGTTTAAAAAAAAAGAAAACGAAAGCAGCAGAAAGCAGAATATGCAAAGGAGGCTGATTCTGGCCAGCTCTGCCTATGCAGGAGGGTTTAATTAAAAAAAAATCAAAGCTCAACATCCAGGAATATTTTAGAACTATGTAGTCCCCAAGGACAAAATTAGGTGCTGATTTACATCCTGGGTGAGCCTGTTGAGTTCAGTAGGCAGCACCCCTGGAAATCAGGCCACATATTTAGGAGCCTAAAGATGGATTTAGGACGCTAACTTTAGGCACCCTGGCAAATTACATTCTTGAGAGCCTGATCTTGACTGCATGCATACCCTCCTCCCCTGCACACTCAGATTGGACCCTTATTTTGGCATTAGACTGTTTCATCTGCATGCCAGGCACTTTACTTTTTAAGTATTTACTGGTATCCTAACAGCTTTGCCTCTGAAGTGAGGGATGTGATTATAGGAGAGTCTCAGCTTTAATTTTTTTTTTTAATTAAAGTTTCCAGCCTTCAGGGTTGCAGCAAAAATCTTTAAAACATGAGCCCTAAAGGATCAAGAAGCAAAAAGGCAAATACAATGAACCCAACCTTTATTGATTTATTTTTTTTAAAAAACCCTCAAGATTTTGGAAGCCTGACTCACGATTTTTGAGTTCCTGGGATTGGCAGTATTGCAGCGTGGGCCTTATAGGGCCTGGCTTGCTCCCACTAAAGCCAGAGAGTGAAATCCAGGCCCCCGCCCATTGACCCATCCTGATCATTGAAGTCAATAAGAGTTTTGCCATTGACGTCAATGGAGCCAGACTTCACCCCCTGGTTTGCTTCTGACTTCAGTGACGGAAGGCTCAGGCTCACAGCTTTTTTGTCAATAGGGCCTTGGTTCTATGCAGGCTGTAAGAGGAAGTCCCCAGGCCCAAGCACAGCCGCATGGGACCCACACTGATCATGGCACGGGCATGGTGAAAGCAGGGGCTGCTCAGCAGCTGTTCCTCCACCCCACCGTGAGTGTAATTGGGCAGGAGCGGGTGGGTTGGAGAGAGGTCAGAGCCTTGGCTCCATGCCCCTCGATGTGCCAGTCAGTGAGCTGGCCTGGTGCGAGAGAGGAAATAAGCAACACCTCAGTTCATGGTGCTGCCACCTCCTCCGCACTCCAAGCAAGAGGACTCCATCGCAACTGCACCCCCGGGACGCTTGCCAACCCTTACTTGGGAAAGTGAGCATGTGAAAAAAGGATGATAACAGAAACTGTTTTGCAACCTTAACTACTAGCATCCACTATCGTTATTAGACGTAAGAAGAAGATGGGAACATTTAGCTGGTGGCAAAGTGGGGTGTAAATCTACCCCACTTTAGCCTGCCATGCATTAACTGTGTGTATGGACCCCGCTGCCACGCACGGCAGCTCCTTAGTGCATGGCAGCTACCTCACTTTGAAACAGGGCTAGATCAAAATCCACGAAGGAAGTGTTAGCACATGTCAGCAGGGTCCGCACAGCCAATCAGTCAGTGGCAGCTAGTGTGGGTTAGATTTACACCCCTGTTTACTAGCCATTAAATGTTTGTGTAGACAACCGCTGAGTGAAGGCTGGAGTGTCAACCTGAATTTTCAGCCTTAAATCTATATTACTGAATCTTCTTGCCATCTAAGTCAACTTTAATGTTAGTTTGAAAGGTCTCTTGTTTTCCCCCCTGTGGTTAAATATTTATATTAATAAGAAAAGCTGCACCTGTTCCGTGGTTTGGTTTTTAAACAAACTAGCACCTGCGCTTGTTTCACATAGAACTGTTGCTGGGTATGGTATATGTCAGCTTAACTCACCAGATCAGTGTTTCTGAGTGCATCAGACATAATTTACTATGACTCATTCTGCCATCTGCCATGCCTTTCCGCATTGGTTAATGACAGAATCACTTCAGTCAGTTTGTGTTTGATTCCCTCCCACCCCTTTCAAAGGGTGGGAGAGTAGATTAGCTGCCTCTCATGACTGAGAGTGGAAACTATAAAAGGAAACATTCAGGTAGACAAAAAGGAAAATAAAGATGGCTTAAAAATTGCACAGGCTAAGAGCCACATCCTTCACTGGTGTTAATCAGCATAGCTGCATAGACTTCAATGGAGCTGTGCCA
Organism: Mauremys mutica; assembly: GCF_020497125.1. NCBI lineage: Eukaryota > Metazoa > Chordata > Testudines > Geoemydidae > Mauremys > Mauremys mutica. The sequence goes on along the minus strand of NC_059076.1, from coordinate 17,724,148 downwards.
ATATACACCCACTGAAGAGCCAGTCCCAAAACAGAACTTGTTCAAACAGTGTAGCTAAAGTACCCACTGAAGGAGTCTGGGCACCGCCCATGGAATGCCATTTAGGCCCACTGCATTACCCAGTTATGCCAGATTTTAGACACTGTTGTATTTTGTAAATTACATAATACAAACAATGGGCCTAATCTGGCATAACTGCTGAAGTTAGTTATTCTAGGTATTCCTCTAAGCGTATGCGCAATGTACTCCAGGTGGTTGTGACCAGGATTCATCATCACTGAATTTGGCCCACTGGTTGCATCATTGGCTTTCCCGGCCTGGGCCGGATACTGACGGGGGAGCGTGACATGAACATTGATCCGTGCTCCCCATTCTAGGTATTAATTTGTTCTAGTGCCTCTGCAGGCGTCCCCTTGGCAGGCTATGATCTCACGGGCTCTCATAAGCTAAGCACTGCTGGGTCTGGACAGCATTAGGATGAGACCTCCAGCACCAGAGAGGAAATATCAGTGTTGCAGAGGTAGTGTAACAGGTGCTGGCAGAACTTGGCCCTGCATAGGGATGGGGTGCTATCCTGATGGAGGTGCTTTCTTTCAGATGAGAGGTAAAATGGGGATTCTGATCTCTCATGACAATAAAGGTCCCATGGTACTTTCACAAAAGTAGGGATATTTTTTGGCCAAAGTCCAGCCCACAGTTGCTTATAGGCATCCTCCTAACCAGTCTCTGCCATCTCAACTGGATGCAGTATGCTTCTCCACTCCTGTCCTACACTGCTGTGCTTGCTTTGCCAGGTGGAGGGTAAAATTCACCTCTGTGCATGGGTAGCACAAGGCCTATGCACCACTTACATCTCCGTTAGGTCCCCAGAATAAGGAGGCCTCCGGAAACAGTCACTAATGAACATTTTCAACCAGTGAAGGATTGTGTGCTAGGTGCTGTAAAAAAGAAGTGAAGAGCTAGAGAGGGATGGCTTTCAGGACACTGCTTCCTGACCTGCACTCGGCCCCTGTCTCCCTACTTCAGCTACTCGCAGGATCCTCTCTGCACCTCTTTTCACGTAGCTTCCTCCCTCCCGCAGCTCATCTGCAAGGGACCCTATCCTGCCTACCTTTAAGGTTCTATGCTGCTTGCAGCAGACTTGAATATGCATTCTTTGTTATTCCCCTTCCCCAGCCTCTGTCTCCTTATCTCTGTCCCCTTTTAGATTGTGAGCACCTTGGTGAAGGACTGCCCCTTCTTGAATGTTTGGAAACCACTTAGCATGTAGTGGATGCTACCATAAAAATGAAAGCTTGATATATGCATGCAGTGCTGCAGGAAATCCAACATGCACAATTCTTCTCTCGCACAAGTTTTACCACTTCACTCCATTGACTTCCATGGAGGTACTCCTGACTTACACCCATGTGCAGTGAGATGCAAAGCAGGCCCATAATGCATTAAGGCACCTTTGGCAATGGCCAGTCCTAACTTCTCCATAGCTTACAGCATTTGACAAAGAAAAGCAACAACATGTTAGGTGAGTTACAATTTGAGAAAATAAAAATTCCTAAGAGGTCAACTTTATGTAATAGTTGCTGCTTGTTTCCACTAGTACCTATAGTGTGCTAGGTGATGTACAAATATAAATGAAGGCACAATCCCCAAAGAACAAAATCTACTACCCGAGAGCTCTAAGAAGGTGCATATACATACAGAAAAAAACATAGAAAGGAAAACTTGAATTGCAGGGAACGGGGGTCTTTGTAATGGGCAAGAGGTCAGGACAGTTCTTGTTTTGTCCCTCCTATATGTCCAGATAATTTTTCTAGTATTGTCTTGTCTTTCCTGTGGTCTCCTAGAGTGTGAGACATTTTGGCAGTCTGGTTACAGGGAACCTGGTAGTGAGCAGTTTCAGTCAACACGCAGCCAGATGCCAGGTGCACTTCAGATCTTCCTCTTTCTGTTAGGCTAAATCCCGGGGAGCTATTGCAATGGTTGTTACCAAAAAGGCATCTAAAAAATGAGCATGTACTTTTAACACCAAGGGGAGGAGCTCATTTCCTCTTCAAAAATCCCCCTCCACGTGGCAGCATTCATTACGGATCCCTGCAGGGGCTGAGAAATGCTAGCCTAATAACAGCACAGAGCTGCCAGCTCTAACCACAGTTGAGCCTTTTTAGATCAGTCATTCTGATTCAAAAGGATTCCTTTTATAATAATGGTGTCAGTTACACTCCAGAGCAACCTGATAATGATTCCGTACCTGATCCAGTTACTACTCATCCAGCAGAGATGAAGTTTAATTTCAAGACATTATAAAACCTTAACTGGAGAATCAGCATTTCATAATGCTTTCTTAGAGTTTGTGTCACGGATTCTGCCCTAAGGGAATACAGCTTATTATTTGCATTGTGGTAATGCTTGGGAGCCTCAGTCCGCACCCAGGACCTTGTTGTGCTAGGTGCTGTACAAACAAAGAAGAAACAGAATGCCCCTGCCCAAAGAGTTTACAATCTACGGAACCTTCTTTAATATGCAACTGTAGGGCCATATGTTTAAAATATGGTCTTGAATATTGTGTGTAACTTACGCACACACATATGTAGCTGCAGTCACTACACTGGCATTCAGTTACTTGACACATGAATGCAAAACCTGCACATTCAGTCAAATTTTAAAGCTGGGCCGAAGCCATCTGAAAATTTGACACACCCCCCACCCGCTTGTCCACCAGATGGAGAACATAT